>NC_137279.1:109252500-111752500 GCF_054371585.1 Giraffa tippelskirchi
ATTAAAAGAAACCCCTACAAACTACCATTTTTCTGACTTTACAGCAAAATCTACTAAATGAGCTGCCTCTACTTTTTATTTCTTCTTTCTCAATTCCATCCATTACAAATAGGCTTTTGGCTCTATCACTTCAACGAAAAAGCTCTTCTCAAAGTCATCAATGATCCCTATTTTTGAAAAAGCCAATGGTCAAACCTCTCTGACCTCCCAGGAAAAACAAAAACAAAAAACCTCTCGGCATCCTTTGATCCGATTGATTACTTAAAACACTTCTCTAAATGAGAGCTTAGGTTCCTGTCTCACTGTTTGCATTCTCTCTGTAGTTTTTTCCTTCACCAGACTTCTAAAGCCTGGGGTGCCACAGAAGCCTGTTTTCAGTTTACACTCCCTTCCCAAGCAATCCTGTCTAGACCCAATGCTTTAAATACCATATATGTGTTGATGACTCTCCAACTGAAATCTCCAGGCTGGATCTCTTGCCAGAGCTCCAGACTCACAGAGACAACCACTACCACACATCTCCACTACGATGTCTAATAAGCATTTCAAACTTAACCCTTGTTAATTAATATCATCAGGATCTACTAGATCCAAGTTTTATTTTTAAATATCTTTTCTGAACAGTTCCATTTGTAAGGATTGATATTTTATGACTTATTTTTTTTTACAGGTCTTCCAAAGAACAAAGATTATAAATATACAAAGAATATAAAAAAGAGGTATATATGTGAGTCACTTTGCTACACAGTAGAAATTAACACAACATTGTAAATCAATAAAATAAAGAATCTGGACTATCCCATTTACCTAAAGAGATGTGTGACTGTATTCTTTCATCTTTCATGACTGTGAAGCAAATTTTAGTTAATAAAGTTCAAAGGTGGATAAATGCTGAAGGCAGGTATTTATACAAAGGTGTATGGAAGGAAATAGATGATGTAGAAATGAAAAAACTCACTGGACTGATCATTCTAGTTGAAGTTTATAAATATGTTGTTACAAATGTACCAACACGGTAGGGAATGGTTTCATGGAGGAGGCTGTGCATGTGTGGGACCAGGGGTGTGTGTGTGAACTCTGTACCATCCTCTCAATTTTACTGTGAACCAAAAACTGCTCTAAAAAAAAGTATTTAAAAAAAAATTGAGTTTGCATTTGCTGTACTTAAATTCTTATTAAAATTTCTAATAGAGTTTTCATTATTCCTGTACATTTATTTCTATAAATTATTTGTAAAATAACTGAAAATGTAAAAAATGGAAAGTAAAAAGGATGCAATGGATTAAAATGGCAAATGATGATGACTGTTTTCCTTGGTACACCGAGAGTCAATATGACCCAAACAGAGAAAATGTTCTCACTACTCCAAACCTTCGCATCCAACTTCAAGACTTGCTCAATTCAGCAAATAGCATCACTATGCACTTAATTACTGAGATCAAAAAAAAATTAAGATCATTCTTGACTCTTTTATACCATTCCAATCTATCTATCAAGTTTTACTAGCTTTAAAATCAACAAAATATACCCTGAATCCCACTACCACCATCTTGATCAAAGCCTCCACCATCTTCCCAGGAAACTACAGCAACAACATCCTATCTAGCCTTCCTGCTTCCATTTTTACTTTTCTCTTGTCTGTCTTCAACATAGATTATAAATACCTCACTTTGAAAAACCTCATGTTTGAAAAAAATCCAAACTTCTTCCTGTGACCTACCAGTGTCTACTTGACCTGGCCTCCAGCTCCCCCTCCAACCTTATCTCTGATTGCTCTTCCCTCCTTGGCTCACTGCTCTTCAGCCTCAGTGGTCTCCTTTCTGTCTCTGAACATACAAGACTTACTGTCACTCTGTGGTTCTTTCTGCGGGGAATGATCTTAGAGCAAGTCACCCCATGGTTTCCTCCTCTCTTCCTTTAAGTCTCAATCCAGATATCACCCCTTTAGTGAAGGCTTCTTTGACTAGCTAAACAGCTCTTACCATACTCCACGCCTTCACAATACACTAATATCTGATCTATCTTCTCCATGTTTATCGACTTTATCTTACTGAATTACTTATGTGCAGGTTTATTATCTATCTACCCACCTCTACAATCTTAAAGAGTAGAAACCTCTACAATCTTCAGTTTACCACTGCATTTCTATCACCAAGAACAGGGTCCAGACACTTAATAAGCATTTAATAAACATCAGTCATGTAACTGACAAAAGGGAATCCATGACGTAGCCATATACTCCTTGCTGAAGACAAGATGAGAGGTGTACAGGTCAATTCCACTCCCCCACTTACTGAGTATTCCTTACTGAATAAGGAACAGAAATGTCTGTAAATCAATCCAGCATTATCTATAGTCTCAAATTCAAATAGTCTATCAGTATTAATATGCTTCATGTGGATGGGTCAAGTAGGAAATTACACAAGTATATATTTTTAAAAAAGAATGACCTCTCTGCCCTCCTCCAAACTCCTTTCCATAAAGAAAAGCCTGTTTACAAATATCAAGCAAATGAAAAGCTGCCAAATTTTGATCTCTCTCAACATTCATGTTGGTTTAGTTCCATCGAAAAGAAATATGACTCAGAATATTGTAGGGGCTGGTCAGGCTCCTTCTCCTCCCCTAACTCATGACTGCACATTATGAAGCCAACTTTCAGCAAACAAAATCCAGCAAGTACAAGAGGGCTTGGAAAGTCTTTCAAAATAGCAGCTCAAAACCATCTGCACTATCAGAGAAAACAACTTACAGCATCTGCTCTACTGACTGTGAATAAGTGGTATTGTCACTACTATGGTTTTAATTTTCAAACAGTAGCAGTTACAAATAACTAGGTATTTCAACAAAACTATATTAATATGCTAAAATATTCAGTTATTCTTCTGATTCCTTGATGGGAGAGCAGTATAAATCCTATGAAGACTATTTATAAAAATTGATGCATTAATTAAAACCCATCATTAACACCAGCATCCCATGCTTCCCTAAATTATTGAAGCAAGAACTGATAAATGTAAGAAACTAGTTATTACATCCTTAAAAGCAAGCAGAGGTAAAACTTATAACAGCTATAAATGAAATGTCAGTGCTACCTTGAAATTTAAAACCATAAAAAGAACTTTTAGATAATGAAAACATTTTATCATAGTTTTTGTTTTACTCCACACTTTTCCATAAAAGAACCCTTTCTCTTAAGCACAATTTTCTTTTTTAGATAGGGTCCAAAGAAATAAGAGTGGCAGCTTCTGCATCTTTTTAAAATGCCATTAAATTTTTAAATTTTATATTGGCATATAGCCAATTGACAATGCTATGATAGTTTCAGGTGGACAGCAAAGAGATTCAGCCATACATATAAAACTTTTTAATCCACCTGTTTACAGGACAAAGCTATTGGTATCTACAGAATGTAATATACCAAACTCTACTTTCTCTCCTGACTTACAACCAGAATTTGAAGTCAATTTTTGGGGCATAACCTCCATTAAATTCCTCAATTAGTGCACAAAAGAAATGTATGTCCAGATTCCTACTTAGATTACATCCTGGCCATTCTTAGTCATTTGAAGCTGTTTTTTCCCCCTCCCAAACCAGCTGCTAAGATGAACTCTGGTCCCATGACTTGCTACCCTGGTTCTTGCATTACCCTCTTCCTTGCCAAACTCTGGGTTCCAGAGCTCCTAGGATTTCTAAAAAGGAATAGGGACTGAAGTAAATAAAAACACTCATTTCTCTATCTATAAAGAGAATCAAACGGAGAGTTTCTCAATATTCCCAAACCAAAAGGGTTTCAGTTAAAAGGGTCACAGACTTTGAAAAGAAAAAGGAACTCTAGGAATCATTCAGTCTATCTACCTCCTTTTACAAACAAGGAAACTCAAAGCACTACATGTTAAGCTAATTCCCTTATAGCAAATCCTTTAAATTTCATATTTTAGATGAAGAATATTTACTGGACAGTGTAAGGAACAGAAATATTACAGTAACCTGTTTCAGAAACTTACCCCAGTTGAGCTTGATCTACATGGAGTACAAGTGAAAGGATTTCATTCATTCCACAAATATATGCTGAGCACCAACCATGGCAAAAGAGCTGGGCTGGGAAGATGTACAAAATTCTCTCCCCTCACTGAACTTACCTACTAAACAGGGGACAGAGAAAGACAGAAAAGAAAAGAAACAGTAAAACATAGTATGTTAACTGGTAGCAAGTGCTATGAAGAAAACAAGGCAGAAAAGGGAGATGTAGAAGTAGGTTCAAAACTGGCAGTGACTTAAAAACAGTAGCCAGGGAAGGATCCCTGGGATGGTAGGGAAGGAAGGGAAGTCACTCAGTCGTGTCCGACTCTTTGCGACCCCGTGGACTCTAGCCTACCAGGCTCCTTCGTCCATGGGATTCTCCAGGCAAGAATACTGGAGTGGTTTGCCATTTCCTTCTCCAGGGGATCTTCCTGACCCAGGGATCAAACCCAGGTCTCCCGCATTGGAGGCAGACGCTTTAACCTCTGAGCCACCAGGGGTACCCTGGGATGGTATATGTAAGTAAGATGTGAAGGAGATAAGGGAATAAGTAGCTGTCTTTGGGGGAAGTATCACAGGGAAGCCAACAGCAAGGTCAAAGCCTCTGAAGTAAGGGCCTGCCTAGACCACTCACTCAAGGAAAGGCAAGGGAGGTAATGCAGATGGAATGAACAGGGCGGAGTCAGAGAGGGATTCCAAAGCCAGGTGTATAAATTCTTATAAGCCATTGTAAAGACAACAGAGTAAGATGGACTTAACTCTAAATAGGATGTACATCACACAAGGTATTAAGCAGAAGAGTGATGTGATTTGACCTCTGATTAAACAGGATAACTTTAGAACCCGATTAATCTGAAGCCAGGTGTGGCACTGTGGGACTAGCTAAACTCTAGAACCATTATCCAAACAAAGGATCATGGAAGCTTAAACTAGTATGGTGGCAGCAGGGATAACAAGGCATTGAATTCTGGATACTTTCTGAAAGTATAGCCAACAGAATGTGCTGAAAAGTGGAATCTAGTAGATGAGAGAAATACACACAAATGTACAATACAAACATAGATACATAATAAACTACATCCATTTAAAGTGTACAGTTCAAAGAGTTTTGACTCTTTGAATATATATTCAAAGTGTATATTCAAAGGTGTATATACCTATGAATCTACTGCCACAATCAGGATACAGATCATTTCCTTCACCCCCAAAAGATTTCTCACACTCCTTTTCAGTCCCCAGACAAACACTGATCTACTCTCTCTTTCACTACAGATCAGTTTGCAGTTCTTAGAATTTTACATAAATGGAATATTATAGTATAAAGGGTTTCTTTAGTGTCTGCCATCTTTCATTCAACATAATGATTTTGAGATTTATTTACACTGCTGCATGTACCAGTGGATCATTCCTTTTTATTACTGAGTAGTAGTATATCCCCTATACAGACATATCACTTTTTGTAATCTGTTTCCCTGCTGATGGACATTTGGGTTGTTTTCAGTTTTGGGCTGTGATATTTTGGTATAAGAAATACATTTTCAAGACATGGAAGCAACCTAAGTGTCCATCAAGGGATGCTACACAATAGAATATTATTCAGCCATAAAAAAGAAGGAAACTTTGACATTGTGACAATAGGACTGGACCTTGAGGGCATTATGCCAAGTAATATAAGTCAGACAGAGAAAGACAAATACTGTATGATCTCACTTATATGTGGAATACAAAAACAAAACACTGAGCTCATTGATACTGAGAACAGACTGGTGATTACCAGAGGAGGGACTAGTGGTGGGCGAAATGGGGGAAAGGGGTCAAAGTGAAAACTTTCAGTTATAAAATACTGTATGGTATATTTGAAACTTGCTAAAATAATTTTAAAAGTTCTCAGCACAAGAAAAAAAAACTGTGTAACTATGTGTGGTGATAGATATTAATTAGACTTATTGTGGTGATCATTTTACAATATATAACAAATATCAAATCATTATATTGTACACCTGAAACTAATACAATGTTATATGTCAATTATATCTCAATTTTAAAACATATATGAACATGTATGTGTGTGTACCTCCCAGTTCCAGCAGAGAGCTCCTAAAACCTTGGAATTTCCTGAACAATAAGGGTAAGAGGTCCATCTTTTGTTAGTCATAATAAGCCCCTTTCAACCATAACTTGAGTTTATGTTAATAAGGTGACTGTCATGGGCCCCTTGGTAGCTATAGGACAGGGGCTGATTTTCAGAGTAAACAACCATTTGACCAGAGAACTGGAACTTTCAGCCTCACCCTTTACCTCAAGGGCCTAGAGATTGAGTGCAATCACCAAGAGTCATGCTTACAAAACGAAATCTTCACAAAATCCCTAAAAGACAAGTGTGGAGAGCTTCTGGGTTGGTGAAGAACCCAAATTCCTTGGGGTCAGAAGCTCCTACATTTGGGTCCTTTCTAGATCATGCTATAGGTATCTCTTCAACTGGCTGTTCATTTGTATTCTTTATAATAGCCTTTATAATAAACCACTAATAGTAAGTGTTTCCCTGAGCTATGTGAGCCATTATAGAGCAAATTATCTAACCTAAGGAGGAGGTCAAGAAATCCCAAATTGTAGCCAAGTTGGACAGAAGTGTGGCTAATCTGAGGATCTACTACATTTGGCATCTGAAGTCTTATGAGACTGAACCCTTAAACTGGGGGTTTGCCTAATTTTAGGTAGTTGGTGTCAGAATCAAATTAAATTGTAGGATACTCATCTGGTGCCCACAGAGAATTACAAAATTGCTTGATGTGGAAAATCCACATTTGGAATCAAAAATGGTGTAAGCAAAAAACATATCTTAGTAGTAGGAGCTAATTGGGTAAAGCTGATATGAGTATCTCTGGACCAGTCTTTGAGTAAACATATGTTTTCATTTCTCTTGGGTATACAAGAATGAAATGGATGGATTATATGGTTAGGTATATGCTGGACTTTTTAAAAGAAACGCTGAACAGTTTTCCAGAGCAACTGTAACATTTTACATTTCTACCAGAATTTATGAAGAGTTCTACATCCTTGCCTATACTTTGTATTAACAAGCTTTTGGCTTAGCCATTCTAATGAGTATATGCAGGTAGTATCTAACTGTAACTTTAATTTGCATTTGCCTGATGATTAATGACATAGATTACGCTTTCATAAGCTTCAGTTCAGTCAGTTCAGTCACTCTCAGTCGTGTCCAACTCTTTGCGACCCCATGAACTGCAGCACGTCAGGCCTCCCTGTCCATCCAACTCCCAGAGTCCACCCAAACCCTTGTCCACTGAGTCGGTGATGCCATCCAACCATGTCATCCTCTGTCCGTCCCCTTCTCCTCCTGCCCTCAATCTTTCCCAGCATCAGGGTCTTTTCAAATGAGTCACCTCTTTGCATCAGATGGCCGAAGTAATGGAGTTTCCAGCTTCAACATCATTCCTACCAAGGAACACCCAGGACTGATCTCCTTTAGGATGGACTGGTTGGACCTCCTTGCAGTCCAAGGGACTCTCAAGAGTCTTCTCCAATACCACAGTTCAAAAGCATCAGTTCTTCAGAGCTCAGCTTTCTTCACAGTCCACCTCTCACATCCATACATGACCACTGGAAAAACCATAGCCTTGACTAGATGGACTTTTGTTGGCTAAGTAATGTCTCTGCTTTTTAATATGCTATCTAGGTTGGTCATAACTTTCCTTCCAAGGAGTAAGCGTCTTTTAATTTCATGGCTGCAATCACCATCTGCAGTGATGTTAGAGCCCAGAAAAATAAAGTCAGCCACTGTTGCCATGGTTTCCCCATCTATCTGTCATGAAGTGATGGGACCAGATGCCATGATCTTAGTTTTCTGAATGTTGAGCTTTATGCCAACTTTTTCACTCCCTCTTTCACTTTCATCAAGAGGCTCTTTAATTATTCTTCACTTTCTGTCAAAAGGGTGGTGTCATCTGCATATCTGAGGTTATTGATATTTCTCCTGGCAATCTTGATTCCAGCTTGGGCTTCCTCCAGCCCAAGGTTTCTCACGATGTACTCTGCATATAAGTTAAATAAGCAGGGTGACAATAGACAGCCTTGACATACTCCTTTTCCTATTTGGAACCAGTCCGTTGTTCCATGTCCAGTTCTAACTGTTGCTTCCTGGCTCGCATACAGGTTTCTCAAGAGGCAGATCAGGTGGTCTGGTATTCCCATCTCTTTCAGAATTTTCCACAGTAAACCACAATCACAGACAACTAGCCAATCTGATCACACGGACCACAGCCTTGTCTAACTCAATGAAACTAAGCCATGCCATATGGAGCCACCCAAGACGGATGGGTCATGGTGGAGAGGTCTGACAGAATGCGGTCCACTGGAGAAGGGAATGGCAAACCGCCTCAGTATTCTTGCCTCGAGAACCCCATGAACAGTATGAAAAGGCAAAAAGATAGGACACTGAAAGATGAACTCCCCAGGTCGGTAGGTGCCCAATATGCTACTGGAAATCAGTGGAGAAATAACTCCAGAAAGAATGAAGGGATGGAGCCAAAGCAAAAACAACACCCAGTAGTGGATGGGACTGGTGATAGAAGCAAGGTTCGATGCTGTAAAGAGCAATATTGCATAGGAACCTGGAATGTTAGGTCCATGAATTGAGGTAAATTGGAAGTGGTCAAACAGGAGATGACAAAAGTGAACATTGACATTCTAGGAATCATCAAACTAAGATGGACTGGAATGGGTGAATTTAACGCAGATGACCATTATATTGACTACTGTGGGCAGGAATCCCTTAGAGGAAATGGAGTAGCCATCATAGTCAACAAAAGAGTAAGAAATGCAGTACTTGGATGCAATCTCAAAAACGACAGAATCATCTCTGTTCGTTTCCAAGGCAAACCACTCAATATCACGGTAATCCAAGTCTATGCCTCAACCAGTAATGCTGAAAAACTGATGTTGAACAGTTCTATGAAGACCTACAAGACCTTCTAGAACTAACAACCAAAAAAGATGTCCTTTTCATTATAGGGGACTGGAATGCAAAAGTAGGAAGTCAAGAAACACCTGGAGTAACAGGCATATTTGACCTTGGAGTACAGAATGAAGCAGGGCAAAGGCTAATAGAGTTCTTCCAAGAGAACACACTAGTCATAGCAAACACCTTCTTCCAACAACACAAGAGAAGACTCTACACATGGACATCACCAGATGGTCAATACCAAAATCAGATTGGTTATATTCTTTGCAACCAAAGATGGAGAGCTCTATAGAGTCAGTGAAAGAAAGACTGGGAGCTGACTGTGGCTCAGATCATGAACTCCTTATTGCCAAATTCAGACTTAAATTGAAAAAAGTAGGGAAAACCACTAGATCATTCGGGTATGACCTAAATCAAATCCCTTATGATTTACTGTGGAAGTGACAAATAGATTCATGGGATTAGGTCTTATAGACAGAGTGCCTGAAGAACTATGGATGGAGGTTCATGACACTGTACAGGAGGCAGTGATCAAACCATTCCCAAGAAAAAGAAATGCAAAAAGGCAAAATGGTTATCTGAGGAGGCCTTACAAATAGCTGAGAAAAGAGAAGTGAAAGGCAAAGGAGAAAAGGAAAGATATTCCCATCTGAATGCAGACTTCCAAAGAATAGCATGGAGAAATAAGAAAGCATTTCCTCAAAGATGAATGCAAAGACATAGAAGAAAGCAACAGAATGGGAAAGACTAGAGATATCTTCAAGAAAATTAGAGCTACCAAGGGAACATTTCATGCAAAGATGGGCACAATAAAGGACAAAAATGGTATGAACCTAACAGAAGCAGAAGGTATTAAGAAGAGGTGGCAAGAACACACAGAAGAACTGTACAAAAAAGATCTCAATGACCCAGATAACCACAATGGTGTGATCACTCACCGACAGCCAGACATCCTGGAGTCCGAAGTCAAGTGGCCCTTAGGAAGCATCACTATGAACAAAGCTAGTGGAGGTGATGGAATTCCAGCTGAGCTATTTCAAAACCTAAAAGATAATGCTGTGAAAGTGCTGCACTCAATATGAGAGCAAATTTGGAAAAATCAGCAGTGGCCACGGGACTGGAAAAGGTCAGTTTTCATTCCAATCCCAAAGAAAGGCAATGTCAAAGAATGTTCAAACTACCACACGATTGCACTCATCTCACATGCTAGCAAAGTAATGCTCAAAATTCTCCAAGCCAGGCTTCAACAGTACCTGAACTGTGAACTTCCAGATGTTCAAGATGGATTTAGAAAAGGCAGAGGAACCAGAGATCAAATTGCCAACATTTGTTGGATCATCGAAAAAGCAAGAGAGTTCCAGAAAAACATCTATTTCTGCTTTATTGACTATGCCAAAGCCTTTGACTGTGTGGATCACAACAAACTGTGGAAAATTCTTCAAGAGATGGGAATACCAGATCACCTGACCTGCCTCCGGAGAAATCTGTATGCAGGTCAAGAAGCAACTGTTAGAACTGGACATGGAACAATGGACTGGTTTCAAATAGGGAAAGGAGTATGTCAAGGTTGTATATTGTCACTCTGCTTATTTAACTTATATCCAGAGTACATCATGCAAAATGCCAGGCTGGATGAAGCACAAGCTGGAATCAAGACTGCTGGGAGTCGTTATCAATAACCCTAGATATGCAGATGACACCACACTTATAGCAGAAAGCAAAGAACTAAAGAGCCTCTTGATGAAAGTCAAAGAGGAGAGCAAAAAAGTTAGCTTAAAACTCTACATTCAGAAAACTAAGATCATGGCATCTAGTCCCATCACTTCATGGGAAATAGATGAGGAAACAGTGACAGACTTTATTTTTGGGGGTTCCAAAAATCACTGCAGATGGTGACTGCAGCCATGAAATTCAAAGACATTTGCTTCTTGGAAGAAAAGTTATAACCAACCTAGACAGTATATTAAAAGCAGAGACATTACTTTGCTAACAAAGGTCCATCTAGTCAAAGCTATGGTTTTTCTAGTAGTCATATACGGATGTGAGAGTTGGACTATAAAGAAAGCTGAGTGCCAAAGAATTGATGTTTTTGAACTGTGGTGTTGGAGAAGACTCTTGAGAGTCCCTTGGACTGCAAGGAGATCAAACCAGTCATCCTAAAGGAAATCATACTTGGTCCTCAATATTCACTGGAAGGACTGATGCTGAAGCTGAAACTCCAATACTTTGGCCACCTGATGCAAAGAACTGACTCATTGGAAAAGACCCTGACACTGGGAAAGACTGAAGGCAGGAGGAGAAGGGGACAACAGAGGATGAGATGGTTGGATGGCATCACCGACGTGATGGACATGAGTCTGAGCAAGCTCCAAGAGTTGGTGATGGACACTGAAGCCTGGCATGCTGCAGTCCATGGGGTCACAAAGAGTCGGACATGACTGAGCAACTGAATTGAACTGAACTCAATAAAAGTGAGTCAAGCATTTTTTTTCATAGCACATATGAAATTATGTTTATAGTATACTGTAATCTATTAACAATATAAAGTACAAAAGCTTCATGTACAAAAAACAATGTACATATACTGTAATTTAAAAATGTGTTTGTATGTTAGTTGCTCAGTTGTGTCTCACTCTTTGCAACCCCCTGGACTGTAGCTTGCCAGGCTCCTCTGTCCATGAGATTCTCCAGGCAAGAATACTGGAGTTGCCATTCTCTTCTCCAGGGGATCTTCCCAATCCAGGGATTGGTAAATTAGCAATTGCTTTATTGCTAAAAATACTAGCCATCATCGGACAACACAAAGATGCCACAAACCTTTAATTTGTAAAAAACTGCAATATCTGTGAAGCACAATAAAATGAGGTATGCCTATAATGGGAGCCTTATCCCTAAGTCCCATTTGTACTTCTGTTATGTTTTATTGCATTGTCCAGAACTTGGCAACAACAACAAAAAAATGTTGTGTACAAAAACCTAGTAGTGGTATTAGTGAGCATTTGTCTTATTCTATTTTCACAGAAATGTCTCTAGTGTTTCATCATATAGCATGGTATTGACTATTAATGTAGATAGAAATTCTTTCTCTTCCCCAATTAAAGTAGACTTCACCCTATTAATGTCTTAATAAAGAAGGAATATTGAGTTTTATCAAGCTCTCTTCTAGCACTGGTCAAGGCAACCATGTAATTTTTCATAGCTGACCACATATTCACTCAAGATTTCTTATTCGATGGATAAATTTGATCTGATTATGACATACTCTCTTTTAATATTCTATTGAATCTGATTTGCTGGAAATTTATATTGGCTTTTCCTATGATTGCCCTAAATCTATAACAGTACCTTTTGGTAGTCTGTCAAGTTTGATATTGGGACAAAATGAACTAGATAGTTTTGTATATGTACACTATGAAATCATGTAATATAGAAAATTATTTTCTAGAAAGCTTGGAAGAATGTGTCCATAAAACCTTGCATATTTTGGATCTGTTTTCATTTGAGAGAACGGGTTTATAATTTTCATAAGTAAAGAAGAAATGGAAAAGTTATTTGACTATACAGTTATTTATTCAGTCAGTAATGATCTACTGAGTACCCATCTACATGCTAGGCATTGGAATTACACTGTGTGCAAAAGAGCCTTCAAAGCTACCCTGAAAAAGAGTATGGTCTAGTTGAGGGAAAAGAGACACAAATACTCAGAAATCATGGCTAACAGTGTTAAGTATTAAGATATAAGAATCTAGAAGAACAGATGGTTTGGGAACCCAAACACAGTCTGAAGATTATGGAACAGTTTCCCCATGGATGTGAAAGATTGAGTTGAAACCTAAAGAAAAATAGAAATTAACTGTTCAAAACAAGTGTAACAGCATTCCAGGAAAAACCAAGAGGATGTGAAAAGGTTCCTGTGTGAAGGAGGGCAGCATTTAGTGGATAAACAGAAAGATCAGTATGGCTCGAGTCCATGAGCTAAAAGAGTAAGGGCAAGGAGTGGGGAGAAGTAGGGAGCTAATAATACTATATCATGTATTTGAAATTTGCCAAGAGAGTAAATCTCAAATGTTTTTCACCACACACACACAATTATAATCATGTGAGGCAATGGATATGTTAATTAGCTTGACTGTGGTAATCATTTCACTATATATATATATCAAAACATCACATTGTACACCATTAATATATAGAATTTTTTGTCAATTATACCTCAATAAAGCCAGAAAAACACATTTAATGGTCTTTCTCATATTTATCCCACTACATTCCTATTCTCTAACGTATAAATTTCCCTTGTTTTTAGTATTTCCTTTTTTTCAGTTTATGTTTCATTTCTGCTTTGATACAGTATTTATCTTCTAATGAACGAGAAGTAGAGCCCCAATCTATGAGGACAAATCTAGGCAACATGCTACTTCTTCATGTATGCCTTCCCTGGCTCTCCTACTTCTTGTTTATTTCTGTACTTAATTGCCAGTATTGCATATCTGAAGGTCATCTCTCTGGGCACGTTTTCAACAACCTCTCCTTTTCCTAAAATGATAAGGATAATGGTAGCTGTCATTTATTGAGCACTTCTATACACCAGGCACTGTTTGAAGAGTTTTACATGAATTAATTTATTTAATCTTTATAGAAACTGTGTGACAGATACTAATTCCTATTTTATAATGATGTAAATGAGACAAGAAAGCTAGGCAACTTGCCCATAGTCTCTCACAGCTCCTAAGTAAAATAAAAATGTGTGGGCTGGACATTACATGTTAGACTGATTTCAGTGCCTAAGCTATTGCCTCTGGGTAAAAGGTAGGATACTTCCTTCTCTTCAGGAACAGGCTAAAGGCTGGACTAAACCACCCCCACAAGAAAGAAGGCTTTGACACACAATCTAAAACAAGCAAAATAATCCTCCCAGACAACAATCATCAACCAAGTGGGTTTTTTTAAGTGTTATTTCATAATTTCATATTTCTATTTGGATTTTGTCTGCATAAATGGCTTGCATGTCTATTCAGTAATAAACCACTATCTGGACAGATCAGTTTCAGTAATTCTTCCAGAGATATTTGAAAAGATGGTAAACTGGTTTTTAGTTCATTTAATATGGAGAATAAGTCAAAATTATTATATTATTTTCTGTGCATCATTTCTTTCTTATCTACTTAAAGCATCCTGGACATAGAGTATGCTAATACCTCCCACAAGGGGACGCTGTGAGTGCACAGTGAGCTCCAAAATCATGTTGCCTGCTACTCTCTTCTCTTATTAATATGTGTGTATTTAGCTCTTTAACAGCTCTCTGCATCAAAAATCATTGTTAAAGGTTTTAACCATAAGGACCTATCACAGCTAACTGTACCTACAGAAGAATATAGGCATCAACTAAGTCAAACACAGCAGGCACTTCCCGAGTGGGTTGGACACCATGGTATTTACCGGCCAGCTCTACACGTCTTCTTTAAAACACACTTCTGTCTGAAGCAAACTAAATGCTTGACTCAAATACACTATTCCATTAGCAATATACTGCCACATTCTACTTCCCCAAGTTAAAATATTATGCTGTGTTCATTCTCGTCCCTTTTATGACACTTTGTGATTACATAACGTTTAAATATTGTGATGTGAATACGAAAAAGAATGCTTCTGTGAAAACTAAGATAAATGTTTTGGGAAAACAGTGAAATCTTTGGAAAGCCTCTAAAAATTAGAAAAGAGAAATTATTTTAAAAATAAAAAATCAAGTAGGATTCCATACCAGTTTGATATGCAGATGTGTAAGTTCAGGTTCTACTTCAAGGAACTTGGAATTAGAATTATTATAATAGATAGGCATTGTAGGTTATTTATGGAAAAAGGATGACAGCAGTCTCCAGTCATTAGACTCATACTCAATGAAAAAATGCTGAACTTTACTTCAAAAGATTTGAAACTAATGTATAATATATGCTTTAATTTAAAAACAAAATGTTTATAGAATGTATATATCAATCTGTAATTTTCTAACTAGCATTTTCAATTCATCAATCAATTGCTGTCTCCACTCATATCCTAGACACACAGAAGAGCACTAGGTAATATTCAAGCAAGACTAGGCTGCCTTCTCTTAAGAAATCTATAATGTATACCAATATTTATGCTTGTATACTTCTAATTTATAACATGCAATTGCCTACTTATAAGGTCCTGACTGTACCTGCAAGGCAGAATTTATCAATTTGCCAACCATCTATAGATTCCACTTTCACTTGCTTGATAATTAATAATCAATGTAAGAATTTCAGCCATATTCTTTGGGGTTGGTGAGGAAGAAAACCCTTTCGTGACCTTTAGTAAAATTTTTTCACCAAATCTTTCCAATCTTGAGTTTTCTTTTGTTGTAATTTCCTTGTTTCTCCCTCATCTTAAACCTTCTTACTGTTTGCTAAATAGTTGATTCACCCTAGAGGTGGTTCAATCTTACTCAAATCACAGAGGAAAAAAATTATAGAACACAACTACTGTGTTTGTGACTCTCCTTTTGTCGCTATATTAAAGCACTTGCATATAAGAGACTGTCCTGAATAAGTCATCACAAAAGGTTTTGACATACTCTTAAAGATTGAAGAAAAATGAACACATCTTTGTTGTCCATGCAAATGCACAGTATTACATTTCCATAATTTTCCATTATAGTATAAAGAAAGGTTAAATAATTTAAAATAAAATGTTCATGGAATAGTAAGATTTCAGTGTGTAGTGCTATGTGTATGCATAGAAACTCATCCAACAGAATTAACACATCAATACTTGGCTAAATCTGATGTCCTAATGGAATAGTTAGAGAGATCTTTTAGAGAGGTCATCAATCTTCACAACAGATTTCAAAATAAAATTCTGCAACAAGGCAGCCAACTGCCTCAAAACTCCAAAAATGAGTTAGTGTCAAATGACTTCATTGCACTTTAATTGAATATAAAATAGAATATAGAATACAAATGGAATATTGTTATGGCTATATACCTTGACATCCTAAAAATTATACTCGATTTCAAGGATAGCAACGTTACTGCAGTTAACGCTAACTATGCTCAATTCACATTTCTCTCATTCTTTCACCTTCCTGGTAGAGGAAGTTAGAAAAAATAAGCAAGGTCCTCCTTTTGCAGGAAAAAGAAGGATCAACAAGTCACATTTCTACTGCTCAGGAAAGAAAGACACTGTGATCTCGCTCTTCTCTCTATAAGCAAAGACTATCCCTCTAAAGCAAAAAGGGGTCATTTCAGTATGTCTGTAATTGGCTATTTCTGTGAAATGGAATATTTCATAATTGCTGTTGAGAGCTAAGGAAGTGATCATCAAGAAACACTTATTATCCATCCATGCTCATTTTTTCTTAACTGGCTAGGGAATCGGCAATGGCAGATAGATGGACAGAAGGAAAAATTAACATGTACATACTGACACAGTGCCATTGCATTTAAAAAATAAATGTGTACATACATGCACAGTGCCATGGTTTATTTCTACTGTATGTTTACTTTCTCTGTAGAAAATGTACAAAAATTAAGAAGAAAATGTTAGAGAATAAAAACCACTCACAACCCTATCATAGAGAAGAAATTACTAATATTTTGGCTTATTTCTTCAGTTCATGCTCCACTCCCCAAGGAATGCCTGACTGTGCTGCCTAACTCCACCTCAAAAAAACCCCTCCTTAACTGATGTCTATTTCTTTATGAGGGACAAAAATCTGAAGTATAACATTGTTCCTGCAGTGATATTCATTATGGCACATTTAGGAATACTTAGTATGAAGTATGAATACAGAGCATCATAAATAAAAGAGTAACATGACTGCATATGTGGAAAAAAGTTTTAATATGTAACACTATATAAAATTTTAAAAACCTATAACTACGTGACTATTTTCTAGAAAATATAAATTACCAAAAATCATTCAAGAAGACGAAGAATATCTGAAGAGGCCCAAGGTGGAGATTGGAAAGTGAAGTGAAGTTAAAGTGAAAGTCATTCAGTTGTGTCCGACTCTTTGCAATCCCATGGACTATACATGAATTCTCCAGGCCAGAATACTGGAGTGGGTAGCCTTTCCCTTCTCCACGGGATCTTCCTAACCTACGGACTGAACCCAGGCCTCCAGAATTGCAGACAGATTCTTTACCTGCTGAGCCACAAGGGAAGCCCAAGGATACTGGAGTGGGTAGCCTATCCCTTCTCTAGGGGATCTTCCCAACCCAGGAATTGAACTGCGGTCTCCTGTCCTGCATTGCAGGCAGATTCTTTATCAACTGAGCTATCGGGAAGCCCAAGAGACTGGAAAAAATAGTCAATTATCCATATAGCCTAAGAGTCATTTAGATAAGATCATTTTTAGAAGTTAAAGTCTAAAGTAACACATAATCCTTAAAGGAAGTTTATCACCTCACTCTACAGAGTGATAGAACTTTGATAACAAAGCTTAATAAAAATTGCCACCACTAACACATCAAAAAAGCAAGAGAGTTCCAGAAAAACATCTATTTCTGCTTTATTGACTATGCCAAAGCCTTTGACTGTGTGGATCACAATAAACTGTGGAAAATTCTGAAAGAGATGGGAATACCAGACCATCTGACCTGTCTCTTGAGAAACCTGTATGCAGGTCAGGAAGCAACAGTTAGAACTGGACATGGAACAACACACTGGTTCCAAATAGGAAAAGGAGTACGTCAAGGCTGTATATTGTCACCCTGCTTATTTAACGTATATGCAGAGTACATCATGAGAAACGCTGGGCTGGAAGAAACACAAGCTGGAATCAAGAGTGCCGGGAGAAATATCAATAACCTCAGATATGCGGATGACACCACCCTTATGGCAGAAAGTGAAGAAGAACTAAAAAGCCTCTTGATGAAAGTGAAAGAGGAGAGTGAAAAAGTTGGCTTAAAGCTCAACGTTCAGAAAACTCAGATCATGGCATCTGGTCCCATCACTTCATGGGAAACAGATGGGGAAACAGTGGAAACAGTGTCAGACTTTATTTTGGGGGGCTCCAAAATCACTGCTGATGGTGATTGCAGCCATGAAATTAAAAGGCGCTTACTCCTGGGAAGGAAGGTTATGGCCAACCTAGATAGCATATTTAAAAGCAGAGACATTACTTTGCCAACAAAAGTCCGTCTAGTCAAGGCTATGGTTTTTCCAGTGGTCATGTATGGATGTGAGAGTTGGACGGTGAAGAAAGCTGAGCGCCGAAGAATTGATGCTTTTGAACTGTGGTATTGGAGAAGACTTTTGAGAGTCCCTTGGACTGCAAGGAGATCCAATCTATCCATCCTAAAAGAGATCAATCCTGGGTGTTCATTGGAAGGACTGATGTTGAAGCTGAAACTCCAATACTTTGGCCACCTCATGCGAAGAGTTGACTCATTGAAAAAGACCCTAATGCTGGGTAGGATTGGGGGCAGGAGGAGAAGGGGATGACCGAGGATGAGATGGTTGGATGGCATCACCGACTCAATGGACATGGGTTTGGGTGTACTTCGGGAGTTGGTGATGGACAGGGAGGCCTGGCGTGCTGCAATTCAGGGGGTCGCAAAGAGTCAGATATGACTAAGCGACTGAACTGAACTGAACTGAACTATGCAGATATACTTTTCTTAAAAAAAAAAAAAAACTTTCAGTGAGGAAAGGTGAGCCCTGAAATTGAAAAGACACTATCAGTACCAAGCAGCATGAATAAAAATAAACTAGTCTCTAGATATTTTTTTAGTAAAACTGCAGAATATAAGGAGAAGGAAGTTCCTAGGAAGAAACTATGGATTTTTACAAAAGGATGACAAGTGGGTTGATCACAGACTTTTCACCAATAAAAACAGATGAGAAAAAGCATTTTCAAAGGCAAATTGTCAATGTGACATTTCATACCCAGATAATCTATCCTTTGAGAGTCATAGCAAAATAAAGATATTACAGACATATAAAGATAAAAGGCATCTGTAGATCTTCACTGAACAAAATACTAAAGATATAATTCAGCAAGAAGGAAAGTGAACCAGCATAAGTAGTTAATAGTAGGTTAAATGGGCTTCCCTTGTGGTTCAGCTGGTAAAGAATCCACCAGCAATGAGGGAGACCTGGGTTTGATCCCTGGGTTGGGAAGATCTTCTGGAGAAGTGAAAGGCTACCCACTCCAGTATTCTGGCCTGAAGAATTTCGTGGACTGTATAGTCCATGGGGTCGCAGAGAGTCGGACATGACTGAGCGACTTTCACTTTCTTTCACTTCAATTATTTAATAACATTTATAGAAGAAAACAGCTTCTATAAGCCTTAAGGGCTTCCCTGGTGGCTCAGAGGGTAAAGCGTCTGCCTACAATGCGGGAGACCGGGGTTCAATCCCTGTGTCGGGAAGATCCCCTGGAGAAGGAAATGGCAACCCACTCCGGTACTCTTGCCTGGAAAGTCCCATGGATGGAAAAGCCTGGTGGGCCACAGTCCATGGGGTCGCAAAGAGTTGGACATGACTGAGCGACTTCACTTTCACTTTCATAGAAGAAAAAAGTTAAGTTTACTTTTCTGTAAACTGGAAAATAATTATTACCTTCATATTACTTAACACTATGTTACAAGGAAACTCACTACTGTAGAGCTCATTTCTCACCCACAAAAAGACAAATAATAACAAGTGTTGGTGAAAATGTGGGGAAATTTGACTCCTCATATACTGCTGGTGCGGAGAAGGCAATGGCACCCCACTCCAGTACTCTTGCCTGGAAAATCCCATGGATGGAGTAGCCTGGTAGGCTACAGTCCATGGGGTCGCTAAGAGTTGGACACGACTGAGTGACTTCACTTTCACTTTTCCCTTTCATGCACTGGAGAAGGAAATGGCAACCCACTCCAGTATTCTTGCCTGGAGAATCCTAGGGACGGCGGAGCCTGGTGAGCTGCCGTCCATGGGGTCGCACAGAGTCGGACACGACTGAAGCGACTTAGCAGCAGCAGCAGCAGCATACTGCTGGTGGGTATGTAAAATGTTGTCATGTTGTAAAACAGTCTGGCAGTTTCTCAAATGATTAAACATGGAGTTACATATTATTTAACAATTCTGCTGCTAAGTATATACCCAAGAGACAGGAAACATATAGCAACATAAAAATCTGTATACAAATGTTCATAACAGCATTATTCAAAATAGTAAAAAAGTGGAAACAGCTCAAATGTCCATCAACTGATGAATGAACACAATGTGGTATATTCATACAATGAAATATTATTCCTTTATAAAAAGCAGTGAAACTGATATGTGCTACAACGGGTGTGAACTTTAAAAACACACTAAATGAAAGAAGCCCATACATAAAAGGCCACATGTTGTATAAAAATATATGAGATCTCTAGAATAGGCAAATCCATAGAGACAGAAAGAAGATTAGTGGTTTCCAGGGGCTAGGCAGAGAGGAAAAGAAAGTAATTGCAAGCAAGCATAGATTTCTTTCGGGGTAATAAAAATGTTCTGTAATAACAGATTGGTGATAGTTGGGCAACTTTGTAAATACATGAAAAGCCACTGAGTTGTACACTACAAAACAGTTTAAATTTTATTGCATGTGAACTATACCTCAATTTTAAAAAAGAATGAATTAACACAAAATATGTATTTAGTGAAACTTACTTAGATATTAAATGAAGCATATTTTACATATGTCATCTATTATGAAATCTAATCCATCTAATAAGTCTAAGAAACTTGCTTTTACAATGTAAACATTTTTGTTAAAAATAATGTCACATGTCAAAAACTTTTACCATGTTTCAGTGTGCCCATCAAAAAGACTTAGAAACCAAAGTTGCAAATTAAAACAAAGTCAAGTATGGATTTATACTAGTTACATGATTCCCTTAGAGTGGCTCACATGAATCACTGGTATATTATGAGCATCATGCTGCTGCTGCTGCTAAGTCACTTCAGTCGTGTCCGACTCTGTGCGACCCCATAGACGGTAGCCCACTAGGCTCCCCCATCCCTGGGATTCTCCAGGCAAGAACACTGGGGTGGGTTGCCATTTCCTTCTCCAATGCATGAAAGTGAAAAGTGAAAGTGAAGTCGCTCAGTCATGTCTGACCCTTAACGACCCCATGGGCTGCAGCCTACCAGGCTCCTCTGTCCATGGGAGTTTCCAGGCAAGAGTACTGGAGTGGGTTGCCATTTCCTTAGATGATTACAATTACAGCCTTATTTACACAAGGTAAAATTTATAAATCTTTGACAAGGAGTCAAATTTCTAACAAGGAGGCAACAACTGTTTGTTTTTATTTTGTACCACAATTAACGTTCCAAACCTAGAATTTCTCTCTTGCTGTGTCTCAATTCTGCTAATTTCCTTCTAAAAAAAAAAAAAAAAGACAATTCTGCAAGAATGCAGAACAATTGCATGTAATAGCTTAAAATCATATTAATTCAAATTAATATTACTGGAGGACTGTATGACTTATTACTATAATAAAAAAGTGTGAACTGTTAATATACTAAAATAATATTATTATTATTACACAGATTAATTCATTTTAATTCTAGAAAAGTATACTTAATTGCCAAGCCAAGAACCTGCGGAGGCTACTTCATTCATTAAGTCAACAACTATTGGCTGAGCAGTTACTTTGTTTACAATATTTTTTAAATTGGAGGATAATTGTCTTACAATGTTGTGTTGGTTTCTGCCATTCAACAATGTGAATCAGCCATAAGTATACATACACCCCCTCCCTGTTAAGTCTCTCTGCCACCTCACCTCTTTAGGTCATCACAGAGTACCAAGCTCTTACCTAGAAAAGCACTAAAATCCTTCATGGTGATGCCTGCTCCTCATGACTAGTAGAAACCTTCTGCAAAAGAAATATGTGCTTGATTGCACGTACTCCCCCCCTTCACCAAAATCACATATGTAATGACTTACCTGCACCCCCTGCCCCCGCTGCTTCTTTAGAGCAGTTTCTCAGAGGTATCTGAGGTGCTGTCTCTCAGGCTATAGTCCTCATTTTGCCCCAAGTAAAACTTAATCTGCAGCCCTCACATTGTGCATCTTTTTAAGTCAACACTAGATAAGGATGATGAAAAATCTAAATTAAAGTAATGGCAGAAGGACAGCTGAATAAAGACTCTCAAGTCATATTTAGGAGGTAAATATCAGCAGGACTTAGGTGACTCCATATAGAGGAAGCAATACCATCTAGAAGATAAGGCTTGCATAGGCTTCAAAAACATACTCCTGGCTTAGAGATTTGCCTCTGACTCCTTCCAAACTGTGTATGTTAGACAACAACTTCATCACTCTAGGTTTCCATTTCCTCTGTAAAATGGAGATAGCAAGAGTGCCTACCTACCATATTACTGTCATGAGGACTGAATTAGAAAAGAATGCATGTAAAGCACTTAGCACAGTGCCCATTACATAGGAGGACAAGGTAAACTTTGATCCCACTGACCACAATAGAAAATACAGGAAAGGGGCTTTCTCTGGTGGCTCAGTGGTAAAGAATCCACCTACCAATGTAGGAGACACAGGTTCAATCCCTGATCCGGGAAGATCCCACATGCTGTGGAGCAACTAACCCCATGCGTCACAACTATAGAGCCTGTGCTCTAGAGCCAGGGAGCCACAAGTACTGAAGCCCATGCTCCCTAGAGCCCATGCATGCTCTGCAACAAGAGAAGCCATTACAAGGAGAAACCTGTGTACTGCAACTAGAGTTCAGTTCAGTCGCTCAGTCATGTCCGACTCTTTGCGACCCCATGCATCGCAGCACACCAGGCCTCCCTGTCCATCACCAACTCCCAGAGTTTACCCAAACCCATGTCCATCGAGTCAGTGATGCCATCCAACCATCTCATCCTCTGTCGTCCCCTTCTCCTCCTGCCCCCAATCCTTCCCAGCATTAGGGTCTTTTCCAATCAGTCAACTCTTCGCATGAGGTGGCCAAAGTATTGGAGTTTCAGCTTCAACATCAGTCCTTCCAATGAACACCCAGGACTGATCTCTTTTAGGATGGACTGGTTGGATCTCCTTGCAGTCCAAGGAACTCTCAAGAGTCTTCTCCAACACCACAGTTCAAAAGCATCAATTCTGTGGCGCTCAGCTTTCTTCACCGTCCAACTCTCACATCCATACATGACCAATGGAAAAACCATAGCCTTGACTAGACGGACTTTTGTTGGCAAAGTAATGCCTCTACTTTTAAATATGCTATCTAGGTTGGTCATAACCTTCCTTCCAAGGAGTAAGCGTCTTTTAATTTCATGGCTGCAATCAATATCAGCAGTGATTTTGCAACTAGAGTAGCCCTGCTCATTGCATGGAGAAGGCAATGGCACCCCACTCCAGTAGTCTTGCCTGGAAAATCCCATGGATGGAGGAGCCTGGTAGGCCACAGTCCATGGGGTCGCTAAGAGTCGGACACGACTGCGCGACTTCACTTTCACTTTTCCCTTTCATGCACTGGAGAAGGAAATGGTAACCCACTCCAGTATTCTTGCCTGGAGAATCCCAGGGACGGTGGAACCTGGTGGGCTGCCATCTATGGGGTCGCACACAGTCGGACACGACTGAAGCAACTTAGCAGCAGCAGCAGCTCATTGCAACTAGAGAAAAGCCCACGCAGCAAGAAAATCCCAGCACAGCCAAAAATAAATAAAAACACCTTTAAAATAATATAATAAAATAAAAAATTTTTTTAAAGAAACTAGAGGAAGAACTGTAAATGGGGACAAGGGTGGAGATCAGCTAGGGGCCAACAGATAGGATTTATAATCCTAGAGAATGGTGAATACTACTATATGATTTGTGAAAGTAAATTAAATGAAACTATAAACATTTCTATCTATGAAAGCCTTGAATACCACACTACAGGATTCGAATTAAATAAATTTACTGTCTCTTAAATACAGAGTTTAGAGCTCATCTATTATACCATGTCTTTTACTTTCTAGATGAGGAAACTAAGACCCACAGGATGAAGGAACATCTCAAAACTCACACCAACCACTGACATACATAGTATGAGCTCACTAATAAGTTAAGTGCTATGCTGCATAGTCTTCAATTTTTTAACAGAACTCTGAGTGCTTACACAAAACTTCCTCCCACCTCCATCCTTAAGACAGTGGAAAATTTGAAATGACCGAGATAAGAACTGAGAAGATTTAATGTAATCCAGTAGTGATGGTTATAATGAAGGTTTTCAACAAATATTATTAAACCTCTTGCTTAAAAAAAAAAATAAACAACTACAGAATTTTATGAAAACTCAAATGCCTTCCATGTGTGAGGGCTGCCTCTTTTACTGATGACATGATAGATTTCAAGTATGTAAATTTATCTTTCATGATCATTTTTAAAGTATGTTTTTGATCAAGTAAATATATTTCCTAAAATTTCTTACAGAAATTCAATTAACATCTGATTCCTTTATTTTGGGAAATATAACTACAGAGACGACAACTGTTACAAGAAGCTTCCTTTCTAGAGTCCTCGGTAAGACCCCAGATCACAAAGACACTGCATGAATTAATGGAGGAGCTAGAGGGCCCTGCAGCAAGTCTCTAAATGCCAATAATGACTACTATTTTTCCCTCAAACTCTTTCCTTTTTCCTTTTTATCATTCACTCTTTTCACTGCATGTGGCTCTCCCTCTCTGTCCACTCCCTAAGGTTCATATGGTACTGCCAGATGGGTGCTTAACCAAAAGATTCTCAGCACTAAATAAGGCAGAAGTTACATTACATGCATAAAATATTTTTAACTCTAATCAAAAGCAGAGCTATATAGGCAAAAGCAAGACCAGCCAAAGAATGAAGACACTGTAACCAGAACAATGTTATAAATTATGTGGGATGCCAAGACCCACAGATCCTCAGCTTAAAAATAAGTTACATATAAAGAAACCTGACCACTCTAATTAAAGAATCTCTTTTCTGATCCATAGTATTATGAGAACTTCTACCTTCACTTAAGTTTTTAAATCAAAGTAGAAGTGTTTTCAATTTACTGAAAT
Organism: Giraffa tippelskirchi; assembly: GCF_054371585.1. Classification (NCBI taxonomy): domain Eukaryota; kingdom Metazoa; phylum Chordata; class Mammalia; order Artiodactyla; family Giraffidae; genus Giraffa; species Giraffa tippelskirchi. The sequence continues at coordinate 109,277,540 of NC_137279.1, forward strand.
TAATAATATGAATTTTAAATTTGGGGTCCTATAAGGGAAAATGGAATGGAATGTTATTTTAAGTACCGAAGAGGGAACTTTTAGCCTAAATAGGCCACTCTAAAGAGTTTACCACCTACTGTCAAAGAGGAAAGGTCTGTAGGATGAGAAAGCTCTACCTCTTCTTAAAGAAAATCATTATGGTAAAGGTCAATAATACCATACTTTGTAGTTAAATGATCATATACCTAAATGGGCAAAAAAGCATTTCAACAGAAAAATTTTAATTAGTAGCTTTGACAGGAAAGAATTCAAACAAGAACTGAAAAAAATCTGTTTCATGACAGACAAAAACACTAAAAGTGTTCAGATTTATATACACCAAATGGAATTTATTTTACTGAAATAACATTTTTTCACTAATTCAGGTGCTAAGATATGTAATGTTAATAGCTGAGAATGAAGACAGTAATGGGTTAACCTTTTTTTTTTGTAAGTGACCTTGGTATGACTTACCCATAACAAAACCAACTTCTCAGCAATACAGATGGTAGACTAGACACTGCCAATGTTTTAAGCTTAGAAAATGTTTTTAATTTTTTATATTTCCCCACGCTGTGTTTACCACTTTACATATGTCTCTGACTGCCAAAGAATTGTTAACTAATCGGCATGAGATTCATTTTGTTAGCACACAGCTGGGTACTCTAGTCATACAACATCTGCTTCTCAAAATATCTTCTGCTTTTCTTCATCTACTTCAAAACCTTTTCTAAAAGCTGTTACAGTAAAGCATATATGCCTCTCAATGTCTGAAATTTGATAATCATCATTATGTTTACCATTGTACTAAATTATCAGTAGCTTCTAAATAACTGAAAAGTGTACAGTGAATCTAAGTTCCAGAAAATCTGGCATTAACATCAATTAGTAAAACAACAGAGTTGAGCCTAAGAATGAAACTCAGTAGGAGTTATGCAACAATCAGATATTATTCTTTATGTACATATCACTAAGCTCTCTGAGTGAAGACTTAATGGAAAAATAAATGAAGCTTCAAAATATAAATATTAAAATGAAAAAAATGTAAGACATACCCACAGGAAAGAACATACTGCATTCTGCAACAAAGACTCAGATTTTCTATATACTTTACTTTTTATTATAGAAAGAACAATTAACCAGCATATGAATTATCTATTTCCCTTAGCTTCTCCTCCTGCTTTTTCACTTTGGATGAGTGTTAGTTTTGCATGCTACCAAGGCAGATGAAACCCAAGCAGAGGTCATTCAACTCATGATATATATTCTGTTCCAAATGTTTGTTTTTAAATTAGTTGGAAGTCATAAAATACTTCCTTATTGGAATTATGGATAATGGCAAGGAGATCTCATTCCTCAAAAATCAAAATGTAACTAAACTAGAGAACTAACAATAAATAGAATACAATCCTAACATCCTTCACACCACTATTTCTACAGCAAAATTCATTCTAGAATCCAAATGAGCATTTGAGTAACATATCCTTCCAATCACTGGCAAAGCAGCAAGAGCTGCACAGTTCTGCTTTCCTTTTCTCTCCCAATCAGCCAAAAATCAACCGAGAGAGCAGGTGAAAGGAGGCCTGATAACTGTGAAAGAGTCCAACAACAGGAAGTTGGGTGGTAGGAGGCAGAAGTACAGGAGATCCCACTGTTCTCAGTGAATCTGATGAGGGTGGCAGGGGAAATCCCAAACATGAGATACTAGGGGAGAAGTAGTGGCTTTAAGAATGCCATGAGCTTTGGGCAGCTTAAGCTAAAACTTCGGGTCGCTCTCAAAAAAAGGCAGTAGCCATCAAACTATCAGAGGGACTCCAGTGATGTTATGAGGCTTTGTTGTTGTCTGTCTGGTGGTGGTTGACGTGTTGGCTGCGGGGTAAGCGGACAGTCAGAGTGGTAAAAATTTTTTGCAAGCATTCTTAAACCAGTGAGATAAGAAAATGGCTGAAGAGTTAGATTGGCAAAATGTCTGCCTCTAAATAATAAGATAATAAGGACACAGCCAATCTACTACTTTTAGCTTTAACTTGACATGTATTATAACAAAGCCCAGTGATTACCTGTTAGGTGCGCCAGGCTATTTAAGTGATAAGCATACCTTGTGACAGTTTTCAGGGCTATGTCATCACACAGGAGCAGCAGCAGCATCACCACAACCACTGTGGAAGATACTTACAGTATTCTCACCCCTAGTTAAAGAATGATTGCGGGTCAAAGCACAGTTACCCCATTCTTGACTTTCCCAGTCTGTCTTAGAGTTTGGATAATGGCAACACTATGATTAGGGGAGCAGCTAAGCTATTATTGGAGTCCATGCCTTCTCACTTTCTCCAGCTTTTGACATGATAGCTGAGACTTCACAGATATCCTGCAACTATGAGAAAGATAGGAAACTTAAGTCACTGAAGACTACCTCCAGACTGTACATTATGTCAAGCCCCTTTATTTTTTGTTGTTGGTTTAAGCCTTTGCTAGTCAATCTTCCTTTTGTTCATAGCTATATATCTAAAACTACCACAGCCTATAAAGTAGATCATATGCTAAGCATTACACAAAACCATCCTCATATATTATTTCATTTAATTCTCACAGCAATCCTCCAGGTAATGCTATTAACCAAATTTTACAAAAGGGAAAACAGATTCACAGAGATTATGAAATTTGTCAACAGTTGGCTAAATGACAAGCTAAAATTTAAACCAAGATCTACCTAATGTCCAAGTCCATGTTTTTTTACACTACAGTGTGCTACTGTCCATCATCAATTATTTCATTTGTATGGTTGAGGAAGCAGCATGGTAAAATGAAATAACCCGAGACTGTGGAGTCAAACAGGCCTGGATCAAATCCTGGCTCCACCACTTACTAACAGTTATCACTGGGCAAACTGACTTTAAGCTTTCTCAACTATAAAATGGAGGTACTAACAAAATTCTAGAGCAATCACTGTGGCAACTGAATTCATTCAGTTCTGTGCAAAGCATAAAGAAAGAGAGAAGGAGACTTTGCTCTCAACAGAGCTCACAGCCCAGAGAGGGGACAAACAATACAGTGCAGTAACCTTGGAGGCTTACACAGGATGCTACGGAAGCGCAGACAGGAGGAAACGTCGTGAACTGACTCCAGGAAACAGTCTGTGAATATGCTGAAAGGAGCTTGCCAGGTGATGAGCAAGGGAGGGGGCAACAGAAGAAAAACACTTCAAGTAGAGGGAACAGTCCATGCAAAGGAACGGGGCGGGGGTAGGGGGGGAGTGGTAAAGGAAAAGCTATATGTCAGGAACTAAACATAATTCAGGGCTTCCCTGATGGCTCAGATGGTAAAGCGTCTGCCTGCAATGTGGGAGACCTGGGTTCGATCCCTGGGTTGGGAAGATCCCCTGCAGAATTAAATAGCAACCCACTCCAGTACTCTTGCCTGGAAAATCCCATGGATGGAGGAGCTTGGTAGGCTACAGAACATGGGGTCACAAGAGTTGGACACGACTGAGCGACTTCACTTTCAAACATAATTCAGCACAGTTGGGGCCAATAATTAGGAAGTGACAAGAGAAGGGGCTGGAGAGTTAAACAAGGGACAAGCAAAAAACAATGACTGCCACGAGGGTTGAGGGGGTATATTGGATATTGGAGAAGAATTGTTAAAAAAAAAAAAATGTAGTATACAATTAGAAAATATAAGGAAACAAGGCTCTGAGCTTCTCAACTATTAACGATAGAGCTCTAAATACAAGTAGAAAAAAGATTAATTCTATATGTTTGGGGAAAGAGTAACTGAATACATGTAGTTTAATGTATTATTCAATACAGACAAAGGCAGTAGAGAAATATTCCTGCCAGTGGCAAACATTGTTAAATAATAAATAAGTGAGTGAAAATCAAATAATCTTTAAGTTCTACCTTCATTTCCTTTCTGTTACGGGGCAGCGGAGAAACACAATTAATTAAACAATTAATTACAAGACAGCAAGAGATACAAAAGAGGAAAGCAAGGATCTAGAAAAATCAAGAAACACAATTAATTATGAATGAAGGAAGTAATAATCAATTTAAAAGATACTATGCATTTGCTCTAATTACAACTTTACTATTCTTATGAAACATTAATAGTTAAGGAGTAGTTCAATTCCAAGCAGAAGCGGGAACGGGGAAAAGAAAAGACTAAAAAAGAAATATTAAAATTTATACAATATTAGCATAAAACAAAAGTTAAATAAAAACTAGGCTAAGCATGGGAGTGGGGAAGAAAATCAAAGAAATAAGATTTCTCAGATTGTTACTTCTAACAAACTCATTTTAAGACAACCTTACAAATACGTGGTACAATATTGATGTTATTCTTACTTGACATCCTATTAATGTCATGTTGAAATAACTCTATAGATGCATATACCTCTTCATAAAAGTTGGGATGTCTTATGGGGAGAAGGACCTATGCACTTTTCTTTTTATATACACAGTGTAATATGTGGACAGACATATGGGAATAGACCATAGTATCCGGGCCCATCACTTCATAGCAAATAGATGGGGAAACAATGCAAACAGTGACAGACTTTATTTTCTTGGGCTCCAAAATCACTGCAGATGGTAACTACAGCCATGAAATTAAAAGATGCTTGGCTCCTTGGAAGAAAAGCTATGACCAACCTAGACAGTGTATTAAAAAGCAGAGACATTACTTTGCTGACAAAGGTCCATCTAGTCAAAGCTATGGTTTTTCCAGTAGTCATATATGGATGTGAGAGCTGGACCATAAAGAAAGCTAAGTGCTGATAATTGATGCTTTTGAATTGTGGTGTTGGAGATGACTTTTGTGAGTCTCTTGGACTGCAAGGAGATCCAACCAGTCCATCCTAAAGGAAATCCGTCCTGAATATTCATTGGAAGGACTGATGCTGAAGCTGAAACTCCAATACTTGGCCACCTGATGTGAAGAACTGACTCACTAGAAAAGATCCTGATGCTGGGAAAGATTGAAGGCAGGAGGAGAAGGGGACAACAGAGGATGAGATGGTTGGAGGGCATCACCGACTCAATGGACATGAGTTTGAGCAAGCTCTGGGAGTTGCTAATGGACAAGGAAGCCTGGTGTGCTGCAGTCCATGGGGTCTTATATAGTCGGACACTACGGAGAAAACTGAACTGAGTATGTGGACAGATATATGGAAGTAGAGATTAAATAAGACCTAGTATCTAACTCATCTGGTCAAAGTAAAAAGGCTAATACATCATCACTGCCTTTCCAAGGAATACTTTTTTTAGTAGCAGATCTTTATCTTGAAATAATTTTAGAATTCATAGACAAGTTATAAAATACAGAGTTCCTACATATCCCCACCAGTTTCCCCTAATGTTAGCATCTTACATTACCAGGATGCTTTGTTAAAACTAAGAAAACAACACTGGTATATTATTAACTAAGCTCTAGATTCTATTTGTTTTTAGTTCCAGGATCCAGCCCAGGACACTGCCTTGCACTCAGTCACCATGTCTCCTTAGCAATCTTCAGTCTGTGATAGTTTCTGTTTTTCCTTGTTTATCATGACCTTGATGATTTTGAGGAATATTTTTAAGGTATTTTGTAGAATGTCCCCCAATCTACAAACCATCCAGAGGTAGGGTTTTTCTGGTGTTTTTCTCATGATGAGAGTGGGGTAATGAGTTTTTAGGAAAAACCCTGAAGAGATAAAGGGCCTCCTATCCCATCCTGTTAGGGGTAGAAGATATTAACCTGACATCACCAGTGATGTTAACCTTGATCACTTGGTTAAGGTAGTGTCTGCCAGGTTTCTCCACTGTAAAGTGACTATTTTCCCCCTTTTCCAAGGAATACTTTTGAGTATAGAAACTCCTGTCATGCAAAATAGAAACAAACCTTTAAATGACATTGTTTAGACAGCTTTTCAATAAAATTTTCCAAAATACCAGAATTTTAAGAATGACCTTGCTTTAATATAACAGGTACAACTACCAATTCATTCCCAAAGATTTTGAGCAACACACAAAAAAGTGGTATTTGTTTACTAAAGGAGTACCAAAGGGGAACAAGTATCATTTCACATTCCCTGTGAACTATTAATATTACCCAGATCAATGGTTAAATAATATCCTTTCCACTTGAACTAAATGAAAAACATTAACCCTCCAAAATAACCCCACTTTCAATTTTTGAATATTTTAAATCTTCATGCTGATCCATAAACCATAGATTAATTTATTAGTCATATATAAGTAAAAACAGAATAAAAATCACTTAGGCTTGTAAATGTATGTGTTGCTGTGTAGCCTATTCACCATCCTTATAAAACAAATGAACTTTAAAGAAATCTTCTGCTTTTATCTCTCTAATGTCTTCATATCTTGATTTGGCCTTCTACAGGTTTTACAAAATATAATACTGAAAGCAATAATGTGATTTCACTTACAGTATTTGCCTTACACAGCACACTGGGATTATAGAGGTTAATAAAGGGAAAATAATATATAACTTCTTTAAATATGCAATCAAAACAATTTATATTACTCTATAATAATTCTAACAATTATTCATCATTTTGAATAGCTCTGAAAGCTCAAAACATCAGTTTTCATAAGATGATATATTTATATGCACATTTTCAACAATCATTATTTGCAAACATTTAACTGAATCCACACAAACTCACTGCAACAAATATAAGACACTTAAACATTTAGACTAGTAACTAGATGATATTAGCATTTCCAAAAATTCTTCATTTATAAAAGATCTATAGTCTTTTGCTTTCAATCCAAAATATCAGAATATCTTTTGCTACATTTTACAAGATGGTCAAGTAAGATACTTTTATAGGCTAAAATTCCACAAAGTTCTTCTTTGCTTTCCCTTTTCAACCAGATGTTTATATTCTAGCCTCCTATAATATTCCAAATCTTAGATTTAAATATAAAGACCTTCCTCCAAATTATCATCTGTGTTTAATCCTTCTTTATATCTTTGCATCTTGCACAGTGAAATGTATATATAATAAGCACTCAAAAAATGTTTAAAGTAGATGAATGACTGAACCAAGAATAAAAGAATAAATCACTATCCAATATCTTCCTAAGATGAATCATAGTATTAATCCTTCTAAGGTAATGAATCCCTTCTCTAAATTGGCCTTAATTTCATTTCTGGAGGTACTAATTTATAAAATTGTATGCATATTTTCAAAATGTTTCTAATAGGTTAGCAACTGTGAAATAGAGACATTTCCAAATTTACACACTAATATTTTTAAGAGTCAAATGGGGAGAGAAGAGAAAAAGTGGGTACCATTGTGATTCACAATGGGAAAAAGCTATTATTATGATACTGAAGGTCAAGAATTTATTTAGCCATTTAAAAGTCAGTCAAGAATAATTATCTTGGGTAAAATTCAATGAAACAGAAAACCAAAGAGGCTATTACCATGAACAAATGTCCCTTATGTATTTGCACTACACTAAACTCTAAACTCTAATTTTCTTCAAGGAAAAATAATTTAGAACCTCAAACCTGTATTCTAAAATGTGTAAGACATACTGTCCTTGGAGACTGAATATCAAGAAAAAAACAGTGAATAACCAAAGAAGAGAGTGAACTACTAATCAAAATAGTATTTGAATTTCAACATAAAGATTTTAGCACACTTAGTTTTCAAAACACATTGCATAACAACTAAAGATGCAACTGTAAAAATCAAAAGTATATACTAAATGCCTTGAAGATTAAATTTCACAAGAATAAATATATCAGAGAAGATTTATGGATGAAAAATAGTTTGGAGACATAATAAATATATACATATACTAATCCTGTTAAAAAGCAGTAAAAATACTACATATACTATGTTATCTGTGTGTGTGTGTTCTCTTGTGTCTGACTCCTTGAGGCCTTATGAACTACAGCCCACCAGGCTCCTCTGTTCATGGGATTTTCCAGGCAAGAATACTGAAGCTGCCATTTCCTCCATGAAGGGAACTTCCTGAAGGATCTAACCCTCGTCTCCTGCTGTTTCTGCATTGGCAGGCAGATTCTTTTACCACTGAGCCACCTGGGAAGCCCTACCTATATACTACATGAACACAAGAATTTTCCTTGTCTGTTCTGCTTGCTTCTAGCACTCAGCACAGTGCTTGACACAGTAGAAATACAATCAACTTTTGTTGAATGGAAATATATCAACAAAATACCAAAGACACCAATCATTTCCTCAAAAATCTTATTAAGTAAGTAGTTACAAAATTACTAATCACAACTCATCAGGAAGCAGTGCTATACCACAGTACGTTAGTGAACACAGAGAAACAACACAATGACAGGAAATACCTTGAAGAGGTGAGCAGACATGAAGGAAAATGGAGTTAAGCAACTGAGCGAAGTCACACTATTCTTTCATTTTGTAACATTTATAAAAGCATGGCTGAAAGTAAAGGGAAGCGAAAAATCAATTAGCATTCAAGGGCATACAACTAAGGCAGTATGGCTGAATAAAGGGGCATATTTGGGCAGTATGATGAAGCATGAGAGTTTATTGCTATTGACAAAACATACACTCCACAATGGCAGGAAGCTTTTTGTCTGTTTGTCCACTCCTTGTGGCAAACAGCAAAAATGGCCATAGTTTGTCTCCTCCTTTTAACTACATCTCCTGAAATGTGAGTCTATGTTCCTCTCATTAAAAAATGGAGCCTTTATTCCATCTGTTGAATTTCAGATGGCTTTGTGACTTGCTTCTGCCAACAGAATATAGCAGAGGTGAATTATGCTAGTTCTAAATTTAAGCCTTGAAAGTTTTTTATTCTTCAACCCTCTTTGGGAACCCTATTTCAATCATGTGAAAAGCCCAGTCTAGCCTATTTGATGATGAAGACATATAGCCCAGTCAACACCTATAGTCTTAGACCCAGGATCAGCAAACTTTTTCTATAAAGAGACAGATAGTAAAAACTTTAGGCTTTGAGAACCTTATATCATTTCCATCACATATTTTTCTTTTTTTATTTTAAAACTGTTCCAAAATAAAACACTGTTCTTAGCTGAGGGTCTATATAGAAATAGGGGTCATAAATATCTAACAAGTATCTGCCTTAGATGAAGGTCAACCAATCCCCAGAGGCAAAGCTGTCTACCTGATGGCAAATGCATGACCGAGTCCAGCCAAGACAGAAAGAACTACACGTTGAACCCAGTACAAATGTCAACCCACACAGTCAAGAGCTAAATGTACGTTGGTTGTTTTTTGCTAAGAGTGAGTTAATCATCAAAAGCTTACAGATATACTCAAGTGGCACTAGTGGTAAAGAACCCACCTGTCAATACAGGAGATGCAAGAGATGCGGGTTCGATCCCTGGGTCAGGAAGATCACCTGGAGTAGGAAATGGCAACCTGCTCCAGTATTCTTGCCTGGAAAATTCCATGGACAGAAGGGCCTGGTGGGCTACAGTCCACGGGGTCACAAGAGTCAGACATGACTGAGCGACTGAGCGTGTGCACACACACTCTTTCTTTAGTACCTAAAACAGTGTATGTCACTGAGTAGACACTAAAAACTCAGTGAATAAAATAATGAATAGAAGAGTTGTAGGTATCAGAACACGACAAGTTTATGCCAGGATTTGAAAAAAAGGGCCACATGGGCCAGGCCAATAGATTAACTGAGTGAAGCAATCAGTATAAAGAAAAGATGTGAAAATGGTGGAAGGGAATCCCCATCAGGAAAGTAAGAAAACGTCTGACAGGCCTCTGACATTCTACACAAGGACAAAGGCAGTGGAAGAATAAAAAGAAGACAAGGAGAAAAGTCAAGGACTTCTGAGGAAGAATCAAAAGATTTTAGGCAAAGACTCATTTGGATAAAAATCAAGACTTTTAACACAGCATTGTTAATTGGCTATACTTCCATATAAAATAAAAAGTTAAAAAAAAAAGAAAGAAAGAAAAAATTAACACTTTAACTATAATGTTGCCCGCAAATGACACACTGTAGATCCCAAAATACATACTTTTTAATAAATAACGCCTATGGAACTGGATATCCATATGTATGCAAAAAGATGAATTTGGATCTCTGTCTCACACCACACACAAAAATTAACTCAAAATGGACCACAAACCTACATGTAAGAACTAAATTATAAAAACTGTACAGGAAAATATATGTGTAAATCCCTGTGATCTTGAGTTTGGCAAGGATTGTTTAAGTATGACACCAAAAGCACAAGATGAAAAAAACTGATAAACCGACCTTAATCAAACTTTAAAACTTTGTGCATCAAAAGACAGCATTCAAGAAAGTAAAAAGGCAGAGTAGGCAAAGCCATAGAGATAAAATGAAGATAAGTGGCTGCCAGGGGCTAGAAGGAGTGAGAAATGGGGAGTGACTGCTAATGGACATTAAGTTTTTTTCTGAGGTGAAGAAAATATTCTGGAATTACATAGTGGTGATGATTGCACAACCTTGTAAATATATTAAAAACCACTGAATTGCATACATTAAAGAGGTGAAAGATGTGAATTATATCCCAAGTTTTTGAGAAGAAAAAAGTGAAAAACCACCCACAGATTGGGAGAAAATATTTGCAAATCATTTCTGGTAAGAGACTTGCATCTAGAATATACAGAATACTTATAACTCAATAATAAAAAGACAACTCAACTGTAAGATGCACAAAGGAAGATATATAAATGGCAAATAAGCACACTAAAGATGTTCAACACCATTAGTCATATCAAACACATATCAAATACAAGTCATATCAAATACTGATACAAATAAAAACCAAATGAAATATCATTTTTCACCCCCCACAAGGGCTATAATCAAAAAGACAATATCAAGTATCAGCAGGACTATAGAAAAACTGGAACCTATGTACACTGCTGGTGACAATATCACATGGAACAGCCACCTTGGAAATCAGTTTGGTCCTTTCTTTAAAAAGTTAAACACAGATTTGCCATATGACCCAGCGATTCTACTCTTAGGTATCTACCCAAGAGAAATGAAAATATATGTCAAACCCACAGCAAACATTATCCTCAATGGTGAAAAATTGAAAGCATTTCCCCTAAAGTCAGGAACAAGGCAAGGGTGCCCACTTTCACCACTACTATTCAACATAGTTTTGGAAGTTTTGGCCACAGCAATCAGAGCTGAAAAAGAAATAAAAGGAATACAGATAGGAAAAGAAGAAGTAAAACTCTCACTGTTTGCAGATGACATGATCCTCTACATAGAAAACCCTAAAGACTCTACTCGAAAATTACTAGAGTTAATCAATGAATATAGTAAAGTTGCAGGATATAAAATTAACACACAGAAATCCCTTGCATTCCTATACTCCAATAATGAGAAAACAGAAAGAGAAATTAAGGAAACAATACCATTCACCATTGCAACAAAAAGAATAAAATACTTAGGAATATATCTACCTAAAGAAACAAAAGACTTATATGTAGAAAACTATAAAACACTGATGAAAGAAATCAAAGAGGACACAAACAGGTGGAGAAATATACCGTGTTCATGGATTGGAAGAATTAATACAGTGAAAATGAGTATACTACCCAAAGCAATCTATAGATTCAATGCAATCCCTATCAAGCTACCAATGGTATTTTTCACAGAGCTAGAACAAATCATCTCACAATTTGTATGGAAATATAAGAAACCTCGGATAGCCAAAGCAATCTTGAGGAAGAAGAATGGAACTGGAGGAATCAACCTGCCTGACTTCAGGCTCTACTACAAAGCCACAGTCATCAAGACAGTATGGTACTGGCACAAAGACAGAAATATAGATCAATGGAACAAAATAGAAAGCCCAGAGATAAACCCACGCACCTATGGACACCTTATCTTCGACAAAGGAGGCAAGAATATACAATGGAGAAAAGACAATCTCTTTAACAAGTGGTGCTGGGAAAACTGGTCAACCACTTGTAAAAGAATGAAACTAGAACACTTCCTAACACCATACAAAAAATAAACTCAAAATGGATTAAAGATCTAATAAGACCAGAAACTATAAAATTCCTAGAGGAAAACATAGGCAAAACACTCTCCGACATAAATCACAGCAGGATCCTCCATGACCCACCTCCCAGAATATTGGAAATAAAAGCAAAAATAAACAAATGGGACCTAATTAAAATAAAAAGCTTTTGCACAACAAAGGAAACTATAAGCAAGGTGAAAAGACAGCCTTCAGAATGGGAGAAAATAATAGCAAACGAAGCAACAGACAAACAATTAATCTCAAAAATATACAAGCAACTTCTGCAGCTGAATTCCAGAAAAATAAATGACCCAATCAAAAAATGGGCCAAAGAATTAAACAGACATTTTTCCAAAGAAGAAATACAGATGGCTAACAAACACATGAAAAGATGCTCAACGTCACTCATTATTAGAGAAATGCAAATCAAAACCACAATGAGGTATCATTTCACACCAGTCAGAATGGCTGCTATCCAAAAGTCTACAAGCAATAAATGCTGGAGAGGGTGTGGAGAAAAGGGAACCCTCTTACACTGTTGGTGGGAATGCAAACTAGTACAGCCACTATGGAGAACAGTGTGGAGATTCCTTAAAAAACTGGGAATAGAACTGCCATATGATCCAGCAATCCCACTGCTGGGCATATACACCGAGGAAACCAGAATTGAAAGAGACGCATGTACCCCAATGTTCATCGCAGCACTGTTTACACTAGCCAAGACATGGGAGCAACCTAGATGTCCATCAGCAGACGAATGGATAAGGAAGCTGTGGTACATATACACAATGGAATATTACTCAGCCATTAAAAAAATACATTTGAATCGGTTCTACTGAGATGGATGAAACTGGAGCCCATTATACAGAGTGAAGTAAGCCAGAAAGAAAAACAACAATACAGTATACTAATGCATATATATGGAATTTGAAAGATGGTAACGATAACCCTATATGCGAGACAGAATAAGACACACAGATGCACAGAACAATTTTATGGACTCTGAGGGAGAAGGTGAGGGTGGGACGTTCTGGGAGAATAGCATTGAAACATGTATATTATCATATGTGAAACAGAATACCATTCCATGTTCGATGCATGAGACAAGGGCTCAGGGCCGGGGCAATGGGATGACCCAGAGGGATGGGATGGGGAGGGAGGTGGGTGGGGGGTCCAGGAGGGGGAACACATGTAAACCCATGGCTGATTCATGTCAATGTATGGCAAAAACTATTACAATATTGTAAAGTAATTAGCTCCCAACTAAAATAAATAAATTTATATATAAAAAAAAAGAAATGAAAATATATGTCCACACAAAGACCCACATATAGGTGTTCGCAGCAGTATTACTCACATCGGCCAAAAACTAGAAACATATACCCAAATACTAATCAACTTGTGACTATATTAGAAAAACCTCACATATCCATACCATGAAATGCTACTCAGCAATAAAAAATAAAGTACTGATACAAACTACAACATGAAATTCAAAAAATGAATCTCAAAAAACAATATGCTGAGTGAAAAAAGCCAGACAGAAAAAAATATAGTTTTATTCCATTTACATGAAATACTTTAAAAACAACAACAAAAACGGGCAAATATAGAGACAAAAAGTAGATTAATGGTTGCTTAGGAAGGGGGTGGGGGTGGGAATGGGGAGTGACTATAAATAGGTAGGTTTTTTTTTCAAGATGTTGAAACTTTTTATTTTTTATAATTAGATTTTATAAACTAATTTTATAATTAGAATGTAGTGATGGCTGTATAATTCTATACATTACTGAACTGTAATTCTATAATTTACTGAACTGTACCCTTAAAACAGGTGAATTTTATGACATAAAAATAATTCATACCTTAATAAAGCTTTTATTTTTTTTCACCGTAAGTTTTTTATTTTAGAGATTTTTTTTCCTTTTAATTTTTTAATCACATACTACATTTATGTTTTCAAAGCCAAAATCATGTAACAAAAGATATAGGCATTGATGTCTCACCTCCAATTATGTCACACGTTTTTCTCACTTCCCCTATAGGTTTCTTACTTAGTATTTGGTTTTGATACAGCTATTTTTTAAAAAAGAATCAGCAAGGTTTGGCAACTGATTAGCTGTCCTAAAAACAAACAAACAAACAAACAAAGTGGAAGAACTCTAAAAAAAAAACCACCTAAATTTTTAGCTTTAACAATGGTGTGGATGGTACTGAAAAGCAAAGTGAAAGGAGAGGGAGTAGGTTTATTGTGGGAAAATAAAGAGTTTGGTTTGGGGGCATACTAAATATTATGTATTGATATAAAGACATCCAGTCAAAGATGTCCTACAAAAAGCACCATGAAAACCAGATTTAAAATTCATTTATTCAACAAACATATACTAAATGTACCAGGAACTGTTAGGGAAAACACTGACTGAAACCGCCCACCTTGGCCAACCACTATCTGTGTGAGTTACTTTATGACAGGAGGTCCTGGTAAGGAACACAGAACTAACAAGTCACCACCAACTGGAAGAATTCGGGAAAGGTCAGAAAGATACCTTATGTGTCCTCCTGGCCTCCCAGAATCCTCCTTGCTGGCATCCATCTTGGCTAAGCGATGCACACACCACTGGAAGGATCCTGAGTCAGAATGATTGGCCAAAGACAACCCAGAAACTAATCCCATCACCATAAAACCTGACTTCAACCCATGCGGCCGAGTAGTCCTCCTGGGTTCCCTTACCCTTCTGCTCTCCACCCAGATGCTCCTTCCCAATAAAGTCTCTTGCTCTGTCAGCACATGTGTCTCCTCAGACAATTCATTTCCGAGTGTTAGACAAAAGCTCACTCTAAGGCCATGGAAGGAGGTCCCCCTTCCTGCAACAGGATCATATTTGAACCTGGAAGTAAAGTAGCTGACCAGAAAGATCCAGGCCCTGGTTTCATGAAGCTCATATTCAGTGGATAAAAATTTTTTAAAGGAGAAGACTTCTTGGTTACATTATTATACAATTGAGAAGAATCAACATAGAAGTGCCAGCTTAGCCACTCAGTTCAGTTGCTCAGTCATGACTGACTCTTTGCGACCCCATGGACCGCAGCATGCCAGGCTTCCCTGTCCATCACCAACTCTCGGAGCTTGCTCAAACTCATGTCCATTGAGTCGGTGATGCCATCCAACCATCTCATCCTCTGTCCATCCCCTTCTCCTCCTGCCTTCAATCTTTTCCAGCATCAGGGTCTTTTCCGATGAGGCAGTTCTTTGCATCAGGTGGCCAAAGTATTGGAGTTTCAGCTTCAACATCAGTCCTTCCAATGAATACTGAGGACCGAATATGATTTCCTTTAGGGTGACTGGTTTGATCTCCTTGCAGTCCAAGGGATTTTCAAGAGTCTTCTCCAACACCACAGCTCAAAAGCATCAATTTTTCAGCGCTCAGCTTTCTTTATGGTCCAACTCTCATACCCATACATGAGTACTAGAAAAACCACAGGTATGACTAGACGGACCTTTCTTGGCAAAGTAATGTCTCTGCTTTTTAATATGCTGCCTAGGTTGGTCATAGCTTTTCTTCCAAGGAGCAAATATCTTTTAATTTCACGGTCACCATGTGCAATGACTTTGGAGCCCCCAAAAATAAAGTCTCTGTTTTGTTTCCCCATCTATTTGCCATGAAGTGATGGGACTGGATGCCATGATCTTAGTTTTCTGAATGTTGAGCTTTAAGCCAACTTTTTCACTCTCCTCTTTCACTTTCATCAAGAGGCTCTTTAGTTCCTCATCACTTTCTGCCGTAAGGGTGGTGTCATCTGCGTACCTTGGGTTATTGATATTTCTCCTGGCAATCTTGATTCCAGTTTGTGCTTCATCCAGACTGGCATCTCACATGATGTACTCTGCATATAAGTTAAATAAGCAGGGTGACAATATACAGCCTTGACGTACTCCTTTCCCAATTTGGAACCAGTCTGTTGTTCCATGTCCAGTTCTAACTGTTGCTTCCTGACCTGCATACAGATTTCTCAAGAGGCAGGTCAGGTGGTCTGGAATTCCCATCTCTAAGAATTTTCCACAGTGTTGTGATCCACACAGTCAAAGGCTTTGGTAGTCAATAAAACAAAAGTAGATGTTTTTCTGGAACTCTCTTCCTTTTTCTATGATCCAACAGATGTTGGCAGTTTGATCTCTGGTTCCTCTGCATTTTCTGAATCCAGCTTGAACATCTGGAAGTTCACGGTTCACATACTGCTGCAGTTTGGCTTGGAGAATTTTGAGTATTACTTTGCTAGCCTGTGAGATGAGTGCAATTGTGTGGCAGTTTGAACATTCTTTGGCATTGCCTTTCTTTGGGATTGGAATGAAAACTGACCTTTTCCAGTTTAGCCACTAGTGTGACTAAAATCAACAAGAAAGAATGAGGACTACAGAAAGGAAAAAGAGGACCAAGGATTTTAACTGTACATACAGAAGTGGAGCCCTGAAGAAGACAGAATTAACCAGAGACGAGAGGAAATATCTACCTCTGAAGGAGGAGAGAGTTCAAGAAACAGGGAGGAGTAGTCAAAAATATAAAGCATTCGGGAGAGGAAGGAGGAAAAAAATGCATTTGGATGGATTTGATTTAGCACTTCATTCATTCAACAAATATTTTTGGAGCACCTATTACACGCCAGGTACTCTGGCTTTTATTCTGAATAAAAGGCAGGAGCCACTGCAGAGATCTGAAGAGAGTGATGATATGATTTAGCATTTTAAAAGGTCACTAGGATGCTGTGATGAGACGATTAAGGACAGAAGGGCAAAAGTTGGGAGACCAGTTAGGAGGCTCCCACAGTAAACTGAGCAAGAGCTGATGATGACAGCAGGGGAGAGAGAAAGAAAAGGTCAGATTTTGAATAAATTGGAAAGGTAGAGCCAACAGGACTTCCTGATGATTCCATTTGAGGTCTGAGAGAAACAAGCAAGTCACACAAGATTGTAAGATTTTGGCCTTGCCAACAGGGACTGCCATCAAATGAAATGAAGATGACTGCAGATGGAAATAATGAGAGGATGACAGAGATCAAGAGATCGCTTGTAGACATACTAAGTTTGAAATGTCTACTAGAGATCTAATGAAGATGTTTAACAATCATGTAGATTGATGAGTGTGGAGCTCAGGGGAGAGGTGTGGACATTAAGAAGCCAGAAAGAGAGGAACCAGCAAAGCAGAGTGACGAGGAGCACTAAGTATAAAGACAGAAAACCAAGAGAAGTGATATGCCCAAAATCAAGAGAAGAAAACATGATCTAGAAGGAATAGTGTTCTGTTATACCTCAGGTTCTCAACCAGGGGTGGTTTTGTCCCCAGAAGGGCATTTGGCAATACCTGGAAACATTTCTGGCTTCCCTGGTGGATCAGTCAGTAAAGAATCTGCCGGCAACGCAGAAGACCGAGTTTGATCTCTGCGTTGGGAAGATTCCCCAGAGAATGGCAACCCACTCCAGTATTCTTGCCTGGGCTATTTCACGGACAGAGGAGCCTAGCAGGCTACAGGCCATGAAAAGATAGTTATGACTCAGGAGTTAGGGTGTGGTACCAGCACCTAGTAGGGGAAACCAGGCATAATGTTATACATTTCATAATGCACAAGACAATCCTCTAACTCCGCCCCTGCGTTCTCAAACCCACTGGCAGAAATTCCAAGCTCTTTGGAGAATGTGCAGCTTTAGTCCTCTATATGACAGAAGTGCCATGGTTAGTCACTGGCAAGCCAAAATTCACCGACTAGGGCACAGGACCACCTGTGGAATGATGCCAAGACTCCCAAGGAGGTGAGCTTACTCCTGCTGCTCCCCCCAACCCCCATCCCATGTAGGCTGAGGGCCAAAAAGCAAGGAGGAAAGCAGCAGCAAACCAAGAAGAAAAATCCCTTCCTCCTGCAGTGTTCCCTCCAGCAACCTCGACTGACAAAACTTAGCAATACGCCAGTTGGCAAAGAAGAAATGTTTCAGGATACAGTTCTAGGATTACAAACCAGTGCAACAAAAGTGGATTTGACAACTGGCACATGCTTTCACAGTTCATTCCTCATAACTTTAAAGAAATAAAAAATCACTTCCCAGGAAAACCAAAGATAAAATAGGAAGATATACAGTAATCAAAATTGGACCACAAATTTTGACTCAACTTCCATGTAATTAAATTTCTAAATAATCATGATTACTACTTTTTTTAGCATAAGAAGTTAAAGCTCTTCTTTTAAATTGGGACTATTCTTAACTATATATATAAAGATATAAAAACCAAAAACCATAAAGAAATACGCCACAATTGTTCGGTCACAATTGTTTGGTCTAAATTGTAGATTACTACCATCTACATGTTTGTATTTCCCCCAGTTTTTTTCATGAGTATGTATTACTTTGCAAATTAGGGAAATTTTAAACTTTTTTTGAAGTATCAGTTCAGTTCAGTCGCTCAGTCGTGTCCGACTCTCTGCGACCCCATGAATTGCAGCACGCCAGGCCTCTCTGTCCATCACCAACTCCCAGAGTTTACCCAAACCCATGTTCATCGAGTCGGTGATGCCATCCAACCATCTCATCCTCTGTCGTCCCCTTCTCCTCCCGCCCACAATCCTACCCAGCATTAGGGTCTTTTCCAATGAGTCAACCCTTCACATGAGGTGGCCAAAGTATTGGAGCTTCAGCTTCAACATCAGACCTTCCAATGAACACCCAGGATTGATCTCTTTTAGGATGGATTGATTGGATATCCTTGCAGTCCAAGAAACTCTCAAGAGTCTTCTCCAACACCACACTTCAAAAGCATTAATTCTGCGGTGCTCAGCTTTCTTCACCGTCCAACTCTCACATCCATACATGACCACTGGAAAAACCATAGTCTTGACTAGACGGACTTTTGTTGGCAAAGTAATGTCTCTGCTTTTAAACATGTTATCTAGGTTGGCCATAACCTTCCTTCCAAGTAGTAAGCGTCTTTTAATTTCATGGCTGCAGTCACCATCAGCAGTGATTCTGGAGCCCAAAAAAGTAAAGTCTGACACTGTTTCCACTGTTTGCCCATCTATTTCCCATGGAGTGATGGGACCAGATGCCATGATCTGAGTTTTCTGAACGTTGAGCTTTAAGCCAACTTTTTCACTCTCCTCCTTCACCTTCATCAAGAGGCTCTTTAGTTCTTCTTCACTTTCTGCCATAAGGGTGGTGTCATCCGCATATCTGAGGTTATTGATATTTCTCCCGGCACTCTTGATTCCAGCTTGTGTTTCTTCCAGCCCAGCGTTTCTCATGATGTACTCTGCATATAAGTTAAATAAGCAGGGTGACAATATACAGCCTTGACGTACTCCTTTTCCTATTTGGAACCAGTGTGTTGTTCCATGTCCAGTTCTAACTGTTGCTTCCTGACCTGCATACAGGTTTCTCAAGAGACAGGTCAGATGATCTGGTATTCCCATCTCTTTCAGAATTTTCCACAGTTTATTGTGATCCACACAGTTAAAGGCTTTGGCATAGTCAATAAAGCAGAAATAGATGTTTTTCTGGAACTCTCTTGCTTTTTCGATGATCCAGCGGATATTGGCAATTTGATCTCTGGTTCCTCTGCCTTTTCTAAAACCAGCTTGAACATCTGGAAGTTCACGGTTCACATATTGCTGAAGCCTGGCTTGGAGAATTTTGAGCATTACTTTACTAGCATGTGAGATGAGTGCAGTTGTGCAGTAGTTTGAGCATTCTTTGGCATTGCCTTTCTTTGGGATTGGAACGAAGACTGACCTCTTCCAGTCCTGTGGCCACTGCTGAGTTTTCCAAATTTGCTGGCATATCGAGTGCAGCACTTTCACAGCATCACCTTTGAGGATTTGAAATAGCTCAACTGGAATTCCATCACCTCCACTAGCTTTGTTCGTAGCGATGCTTTCTAAGGCCCACTTGACTTCACATTCCAGGATGTCTGGC
Source organism: Giraffa tippelskirchi (assembly GCF_054371585.1). NCBI lineage: Eukaryota > Metazoa > Chordata > Mammalia > Artiodactyla > Giraffidae > Giraffa > Giraffa tippelskirchi. The sequence goes on from NC_137279.1 coordinate 109,297,521, forward strand.
TCTAGGTGAGTGATCACACCATTGTGATTATCTGTGTCGTGAGGATCTTTTTTGTTCAGTTCTTCTGTGTATTCCTGCCACCTCTTCTTAATATCTTCTGCTTCTGTTAGGTCCATACCATTTCTGTCCTTTATCGAGCCTATCTTTGCATGAAATGTTCCCTTGGTATGTCTAATTTTCTTGAAGAGGTCTCTAGTCTTTCCCAATCTGTTGTTTTCCTCTATTTGTTTGCAGTGATCGCTGAGGAAGGCTTTCTTATCTCTCCTTGCTATTCTTTGGAACTCTGCATTCAGATGAGAATATCTTTCCTTTTCTCCTTTGCTTTTCGCTTCTCTTCTCTTCCCAGCTATCTGTAAGGCCTCCTCAGACAGCCATTTTGCTTTTTTGCATTTCTTTTCCATGGGGATTTTCTTGATCCCTGTCTCCTGTACAATGTCACGAACCTCTGTCCATAGTTCATCAGGCATTCTGTCTATCAGGTCTAGTCCCTTAAATCTATTTGTCACTTCCACTGTATACTCATAAGGGATTTGATCTAGGTCATACCTGAATGGTCTAGTGGTTTTCCCTACTTTCTTCAATTTAAGTCTGGTCACTAAATATCAACGGATGGGATTAAAGCTGTATAGCCTCTTATGTAACAGGATTCTGAATTCCTTTAAAAGAGCATACATTAGAAGGAAATAATTTCTGCAAAGTAAATCCTGAAGTTTTAGGTTATTTCCTAATAGCTGTGGATTTAGAGAGAATAAATCAAATGTTAATCCTTTCAAATGTTATAAACTATACCAGCAAACTCAGCATTCTAGTAAATGATTTAAGAGTACAGTCTGAAACAAAGATAAAAAATATCCTAGAAATAAAAAAATCAGCCAGATAAGCAGATCTGATCATGGGTGCCTCTCTGATAAAATTTATAGACTGAGGAGTGCCTGGAGGTAGAACATACTCCCCAAAGTACCAACTGGTCAGCTCCATGTCCTATCTCCTACTGACTCTTCATTAAAATAAAACACACACACACACACACAAACAAACAAATGACCATTAACATGGGAATTAGCGCTTATCCTAAAAATCAAAGATTGCAAATTAAAACCACAAATCTACCATTTTATGACCATTATGATCACAAGACATTCCAATCATGGAAGAAAATACAGAGTAACAAAACTCTTAAAAATATAGTATAACAGGAATTCTTTATACTTATGGTTATACAATCCTTTCTTGTTAGACGTATTACAAATATCTTCTTCCACCTGGCTTTTCACTTCTTTATATTATCTTCTGACAATTCTTAATTGTAAGGTAACCAAATTTATTGATTTTGTTCCTTTATGATAAACATAAAACTATTCCTGAAAAAAATCCTTCCCTAACCTGAGGTCATAAAGACTTGCCTCTATATTGAAAAATTCAGAGTTCTGTCCTGCACATTTAAGTGAAGGTAACAGTGTAGTGAAGTTGCTCAGTCGTGTCCGATTCTTTGCGACCCCATGGACTGTAGCCTACCGGGCTCCTCCGTCCATGGGATTTTCCAGGCAAGAGTACTGGAGTGGATTGCCATTTCCTTCTGCAGGGGATCTTCCCAATCCAGGGATCGAACCGGGGTCTCCCGCATTGTAGGCAGACGCTTTTACTGTCTGAGCCACCAGGGAAACAGTGTAGCATAGTGTTTAAAAACAGAGACAGCAGCGCCAGACTACCTGGGTTCAAACATGGCTCTGCTACTGTGACTCTGGCCAAATTACTTGATTTCTTTGTGCTCACCTGTTTGCTCATGTAAAAAAGAACGAGATAAAAATAGCACCTACTATTAAGGATCAAAGAAGTAAATGTATGTAAAGTGCTAGAAAAAGGTCAAGTGTATCCTAAGCACTACATAAGTATTAGCTGTTTTTATTAAGCCTTTAAACTGCCTGAACTTGATATGTATAAAGTATGAGGAAGAGATCTCATTTCATTTTTTCCCATATAGATAACCAATTATTCCAGCAACATATAGTGAATAGTTTATCCTTTTCCCTGTAATGCGCAATGTCACTCTGACATATATTAAGTTCCCATAAAGGTCTATTTCCATTCCTGTTTTCTGCTTCATTGGTCTATTTATCTATCTCTGTGCTGCTACCATACTGTTAAATTACAAATTATTGACAGTAATCATTAAATTGCACAGTGTAGATCAAGCCCTGTTCCAACTTGTTCTTCATGTTTCTAGGATAACTTGTCCTTGCAAATTTTAACATAAGTTTTCAAATTTCATATTAAAAGCTTTCGGAATTTTGAATGAAGCAACATGAATTTTCAAGTCAATGTGAGAAACTAAATTATGTTATTCAGCCTCCCTATCCATAAACATGATCTATTCATGACTTTTTATTTTCATTCAACGAAGTCTAACAGTCTCTGTAAAGGTTGAATTTCTGTTTAACTTATACCTACATGTCTTTTTGTGGAATTATAAATGCTGTCTTCAAAAAATTTTTTTCTGGCTTATTTAAATGCTATTCACTTCAGTCATTTCTTTACATCTAGAAACTTAAATAATTTTTCTTCAGACTCCCTGGAATTTTCTATGTAGACAATGCTATCATCTACAAATTTTTTTGCCACGAAATCTGTTCAGCCTGACAATATCATCAATATACATGAAATATATTGGTTAGTATTTGCCTATTTTTTCCACTGTTTATCTTTAACATTTTTCTATCCTTCTTTAGGTGTTCTCTTAGCAGCAGCATGTATTAATAGCTATATTCTATTTTCCTTTTCAGTTTGGCCTGTGTCTTCTAACTTAAGAATTGAATCCATTAATACTTAAGTTGATTATTGATAATTTGGATTTATTTCTCCGATTTTATTTTGTGCTCTTTTTCTCACATTTTCTGTTTCCTTTTTCTTTGTTGTTATTGTTGTTCACTAAGTCCTGTCCAACTCTTTGTGATCCTGTGGACTGCAGCACGTCAAGCTCCCCTGTCCTCCACTATCTCCTGGAGTCTGCTCAATTCCACTGAGTCAGTGATGCTATCCAACTATCTCATCCTCCACTGCCCTCTTCTCCTTTTGCCTTCAATCTTCCAGCATCAGCGTCTTTTCCAGTGAGTCAGTTTTTTGCATCAGGTGGCCAAAATATTCGAGCTTCAGCATCAGTCCTTCTAATGAATATTCAGGGTTGATTTCCTTTCCAACCAGGATTGACTGGTTTGATCTCCTTGCAGTCCAAGGGACTCTCAAGAATCTTCTCCAGCACCACAACTCAAAACATCAGTTCTTTGGCACTCAGGCTTCCTTATGATCTAACTCTTTCATCTGGACATGACTACTGGGAAAACCATAGATTTGATCATATGGACCTTTGTTGGCAAAGTCATCCATTCATTTAAAATGACTTTCTGTTGTCATGCTTTAAAAAAGAAAAAAAAGCATGTTTTATGACTTGAAGATTCAGGCAGTCATATTGTCAGAAAAAGAAATTCAGCGAATGCTTTCTTGACTGCTCAACCTGAAATCCAATAGATGTTTTCTTGACTGCTCAACCTAATACCACAGCCATCTTAAGTTTTAAAACATTTTCTAACTTAAAAGAACTGTGTGGACATTACTTTAGAATACATCCAGTAGAAAAAATTTCTTCGGAATAAAAATTTAGTAAGTTAGTTCACAGGAGTGGTGATGAAATCAAAGATTTAAATGTGGCAATGTTTGAATTAGAACAATTAGCCACAAAACTGGTCTTCTGTGACTACAATTTGGGAACTATTTAAAAAAACATGAGATGATTTACTTTAATAGTGTTCTATTCAAATCAGGGCAATTCACTTTCTAGTCATACATCATGCATCATGAGTTACAGCAAATTATACAGTAATTCTGTTATAATTATGTCCCCAAACACCTCTTTTCACATTTTAAAAAAATGCCACAAAGCCTAAATGCCATATATTACTTTGTATAATATTACTTGGCCATTTTAACAACAACAACAAAAAAGTCAGTTCGCAGTAGTAGAGGGTCTAGCTTATGAACAAATACAATGGTTCCACATCTGATCAAAGAGTTTGAAGTATATTTTCTCCATTTATTTATTCAAATATTTGAATGCCCAACTGTACTTAGCACTAGAAATAGTATACAGAAGTGTGCAATTTCCAATACCAGCTAACTACTCTCACCACTTCTTTGATCCTTACACTTTCTTAGGCTCCACTCTCTAATAAAATAAGAGGAAATAGGAAATAGTTAATTTTTTTCATATTCAGTATGATATTTTAGGAGAAGGAAATGGCAACCCACTCCAGTGTTCTTGCCTGGAGAATCCCAGGGACAGAGGAGCCTGGTGAGCTGTCGTCTATGGGGTTGCAGAGTCGGACACGACTGAAGAGACTTAGCAGCAGCAGCAGCAGCATATTTTAAAATCATATCTGATTTGTGACTTGAATAACTGATATTCACAATGATCTTGAAAAGCCCACGTCACCTCATATACTTTATAATTTTGCAGAGGTGCAGATAATGAATTGGCAGGAACAGCAATGCTGATGCTTCAGAACTAGTTGCTTAGCTAGGAAAGACCAAAGCAACTAACTTGCCAACCTCCACATCTTAATATGCTTTGTTTCTCTTGTTATCACATATGCAGATAACATTTAGAACAGCAGTAACTGTGGGGGAAAAATGCTAATGGAAGTTGACGAGGTGATTCTAAAATATATATGTCAATTTAAAGGATTAATAATAGCCAAGAATAAAGTCGGAAGACATTATACCACCAGATATCAAGACTTATTTGGAGAAGGGAATGGCAACCCACTCCAGTATTCTTGCCTAGAAAATTCCATGGACAGAGCAGCCTGGAGGGCTACAGTCTATGGAGCCCTAAAAAGTTGGACTGGAGGAGGAAACGGCAACTCACTCCAGTATTCTTGCCTGAAGAATCCCATGGACAGAGGAGCCTGGCGGGCTACAGTTTATGAGGTTGCAAGAGTTGGATATGACTGAGTGACTAAGCACAGCACAGCACATCAAGACTTATTACACAGTTGTAGTAATTAAGACAATACGTAACTGGAGCAAGGACAGACAACAGCACAACAGAACAGACACCGTCCAATACAAGTAGCCACCAGACACATGCGACTATTGAGCACCTGTAATGTGGTTAGTGCAATTCAGGAATTAAATTTTGAATTTCTCTTATCTGAATGAATTTAAATTCAAGAACTAACAACTGACTCAGTTACTGGAAAACTTTTAAGCAAGGCTTGGACCAACTGAGGTATGTGAAGCTACTTTTTCAATTGTAAATTTTCTGAAACCTAAACAAAGATCAACTTTGCGCCTGAATGAGATCTGCTGTAAACGTAAAAATTACCTCAGATATCAAAGACATAGTACCAAAAAATGTAAGATACCTCAATAACTTCATATTTATTACTTATCAATATTTTTGTATATTTGATTAAATCAAATACATTGTAAAAATAAATCTCATTAGTTTCTTTTTGCCTTTTTTAATGTGGCTATTAGACAATTTATAGTTACACATATGCTTACATTTGTGACTTAAATTATACATCTATTATCAGCTCTGGTATAATGTGTCCAGAAAAAGACTCACTTCTAGATGCCTGATTTTTTTTTTTAACATTTATTTTTTTGGCTGCACTGGGTCTTAGTTGTGGCACGTGGGATCTAGCTCCCTGACCAGGGATTGAACCTGGGCCCACTGTATTGGGAGAGTGAAGTCTTAGCCACTGGACACCAGTGAAGTCCCAAGATACCAGATTTATAAGAAAAATTATATTGCAAGTGTGGTGGGGAAAAGATGGTCTTTTGAATAGAGTCGAGTGAACTGAATATCCGTACAAAGAAAAAAAAAGGAATCTTGAGCCTTTGCATAATAAACAAATATCAATTCCAGCTGGACTGTATATCTAAATGTGAAAGTCGAAACTATAAAGCTGTTAGAAGAAGAAAACAAAGATTATCGACTTGGGCTAGGCAAGGATTTCTAAACAGGATATGAAAAGTATTGATCACTTTTAAAAAATGATAAGTTGGGCTAAACAAAAATTAAGAGCTTCTTCGCATCGAAAGAAATGAGTCCTAAGATAATGAGCACTAAGATAATGAAAAGACAAGCCCGAGTTGGAAAAAAGCATTAGACCAGGGCTAATACATGCAAGAGAGATGACTGTGCCACACACACACATACACACACACAGAACATATCCACTGTATATACACTAATATCTCAATATTTGACCATTGTTTTCATGTTTCAACTGAAGTTTACCCATTCAAAAAACAAAAAACAAGAATTCTATTTAGCCAATGTTGATTCACTTCAGAAACACTTATATATATTCAAAGTAAAAGTGATGTACATAAAATCAACATTTACATGATCACATAAGGTCATTGCTAGAGTCAATATATAAGAAGTATACACATCCTCAAAAATAAAAATATTAACATAGTTGGGACCTTCAGTCCAGACAAGATGACTTAGACCAGTTTCTCCCTGCTTCTCTCTAAGTGCAACTGTAAAACCTAAAAATAATGAAGAACACAACCAAAAGATACTCTGGAAGGTAGTAAAAAGAAGGCATGTTGGTTTGGAACCCCAAGACGAGAGAAAGGTGCCAGGTGCCTCTCACTCAACAGAAGACGTAACCCAGTCCTGGCGCATCCTAATTCCCAACCTAGCAGAGAAGGCAGGCAGGCAGGCTCACTCCTCTCCAGGATTCAACATGAATCTCTCCAAGAGTACCAGGTAAGCCACCATCAAAAGCAACGGGGCTATGACTGAAAGTCCCACTAAGAAGCAGCAAGCAGGGGAAGCAGTTTCCTTCTCCTCAAAATCTGAGTTCTCTGCTCTACTGAGAGATAACGAGACGTCCAAAGGGCACTGGCAAGACAAATTTCACCACCACAAGTGACCAACCTGGAGAGTACCTTTGGCTCCGTGGGCCTGAAACTTCCCTCTTCTATACAGAGACATGAGTTTGCCTAGTACGGGGAAAGTCCGCCCACCTCCTCTAGCAGAACCAGCAGGGACCAGTGGGAACCCCACTGGTACCAGATAAGCAGAACAAAAATATACCACAAAGACTCTAACCATCGTTGGAACCAAAGACCAGAAGAGGAAGCAAAATGCCATGCTAAACCTTAACAGGGTAACTATCCATTAAAACAATATTTAAATAGGACTCAAAATACCCAACATAATAAACAAAAAGGTGAGAATGAAATAAAAACAATCACCTGTCATTGCAAAAACAGAAACATCACAACTCACATGAGAAAAGACAATAAGGTGCCATCTATATAAAGGTGAATCAGACATTGGGATTATATTCATTTGTTCACATTATATATAATAAACAGAACTATCATACACTCTCAGTTCACTCAGTAGTGTCCAACTCTTTGTGACCCCACGGACTGCAGCACACCAGGCTTCCCTGTCCATCACCAAGCTCCCAGAGCTTGCTCAAACTCATGTCCATCAGGTCAGTGATGCCATCTAACCATCTCATCCTCTGTCGTCCCCTTCTCCTCCTGCCTTCAATCTTTCCCAGCATGAGGATCTTTTCCAATGAGTCAGTTCTTCTCATCAGGTGGCCAAAGTATTGGAGCTTCAGCTTCAGCATCAGTCCTTCCAGTGAATATTCAGGACTGATTTCCTTTAGGATTGACTGGTTTGATCTCCTTGCAATCCAAGGGATTTTCAAGAGTCTTCTCCAACACTAGAGTTCAAAAGCATCAATTCTTTTGAACTGGAGAAGGAAATGGCAAATCACTTCAGTATTCTTGCCTTGAGAACCCCATGAACCATACACTCAAGCAATTCCATTTCTGGGTATTTATCTGGAGGAAACAAAACCACTAACTAAAAAAGATATATATACCCCTACATTCATTGCAGCATTATTCACAATAGCCAAGATGTGGGAACAAAGTAAATATCCATCAATGATGAATGGATAAAAAAAATGTGGTGTACATATACAGTGGATTATTATTTAGTCATTAAAAAAGTATGAAATCTTGCCATTTGTGATAACATGGATGAACCTCAAGGGTATAATAACTGAATTAAGTCAGAAAGAGAAAGACAAAAAATGTATGATCTCACTTACAGGTGGAAACTAAAAACAAAAACACCAAGATCCTAGAAACAATGTGGTTCTTGCCAGGAGCTGAAGGGTTGGGAGGGTCAGAGAAATGGGTGAAAGGGGTCAAAAGGTACAAACTTCCAGTATAAAAATAAATAAGTCATAGGGATGCAATGAATAGCATGGGGACAATAGTTAATAATTCTGTACTACATATTTGAAAAAGTTGTTAGGAAAGAATAGATCTTAAAAGTTCTCATACAAGAAAAAAGAATTTTTTGTAATGATGTAAGATGTCTGATATTAACTAGACATTGTGGTCATCATTTCTCAGTGTATACACATATAGAATCATTACACTGTACACCTGAAATTAATAAAACATTATATGTCAATTATACCTCAATTTTTAAAAATTATGAGAAAATAGAAGTTATAAAAAGAAACTAAATGGAAATCATGGAACCAAAAAACACACTGACAGAAATAAATACTCTCTGGATGGGTTCAATAGCACAGTGGAGATGACAGAGGACAGAATCACTAAACTTGAAAAAAGAACAGTAGAATTTAACCAACCTAATAACAGTGAAAACAGACTAAACACAACTGAACAAACCCTCAGGAACCTATGAGACTCTAATAAAAGAACTAACATTTGTATCAGCAGAGTCCCAGAAGGAGAGGAATAAAAAGACAACAGAAATGAAAGAGTGTTCAAGGAAAGAAAGACCAAAACTGCCAAAAAAATAAATGTGCAGATGCACGAAACTGATTAAACACTAAACAGGATAAACCAAAGGAAATCCATGGCAAAATAAATGATAATTAACCTTCTGCAAACTAAAGACAAAGAAAACATCTGGAAAGCAGTCAGAGAAAAACAATGCATTATCTAAAAACGAACACCAGTTTGAATCACAGTGGATTTCTCATCTAAAACATGGAGACCAAAAGGAAGGAACACACATTTGCCAAGAACTGAAGGAAGAGAACTGTCAACCACAAATCCTATATCCAGAGAAACTATCCTTCAGGAATGAAAGGGGAGAAAGATACTGTCAATCAAAAAAGTTTTTCTAAAAGACTTTGTCACTAACAGGTATACCCTTAAAGAACAGCTAAAAGAAGTTCTCAAAACAGAAAGGAAATGATAAAAAAGAAATAAAGGAATCTTGCAGCATCAAGAAGAAAAGAGTAACAGAAACAGTATAAATATGGGTACATACAATAGACTATCCTTACTATGAGTTTTATATATCATATCTGAGGACTAAAACAAAATTATAATGCCATCTGGTGTCTAAAGCTTAAAAGTAAGGAAGGTAAAGGAACCTAAATGGAAGTCAAAAGTGTAACATGTTATTATGTTATTCATACTTTACTCAAAGTGGTAAAATGTTGATACCAGGAGACTGAATATATATATATGTATGTGTGCATCCAGAGCAACCACTACAAAAGCTATATATTATGTTCGACCCACATGAAGACAAGAGGAACAGGATGAGAACCAGAGGATACAAACAGAATACAAATAATAGAATGGCTGACTTCAGTTCTAACAACTTGACAATTACCACTATGGACTGAACTGTGTTCCCCTTAAATGACAACCCACTCCAGTATTCTTGCCTGGAGGATCCCATGGACAGAGGAGCCTAGTGAGCTATGGTCCATAGAGTCACAAAGAGTCGGACACAACTGAAGCAACTTAGTGCGCGTGTGCGCACATGCACACACACACGCCCCCACCCCTAAATTCATATGGTGGAGCCCTATTTGGGGATAGGGCCTTCAGGAAGTAACTAAGCTTAAATGACGTTAAAAAAAAGAAGGGGGGGTGGGGCCCTGATCCAATAGGATCAGTGTCCTTATTATAAGAAGAAACACTATAGAGTGTTCCACCCTCTTTCCACCCACACACAAAGAGGTCATAAGAGCAAATAGCAAGATGGCAGCTGCCTGCAAGCCAAGAGATGTCTCAGAATGAAAGCAGATTGAAAGTAAAAGGATAAGAAAAGTTATACTACACAAACATTAATTTTTTAAAAAGCAATAATGACTATATCATATCTGATGAAGAGAACTTCAGAGCAACAAAAATACCAAAAGGGATATTAAATAAAGATTAAAATATCAATCTACCAGGAAAACATAATGATCCTAAACGTGCATGCACCACCCCCAAAAAAAACAGAGCTTCAAAATTAGGAAGCAAAACCTGACATCTGAAAAGAGAAACAGAAAAACTCCACAATTATAAATGGAAACTCTAATACCCTACCTCAGCAACTGACAGCCACAAGAAAGAAAATCAGAAAGGATATAGAAGATCTGAACAACCAAAATTAACCAGGATCCAACTGACTTAAGTAAATAGAACACCTCATCCAACAGCAGAATACACATTTTTTTTTTCAATGCATGGAACATTCACCTAGAGGCTATACATTCTGACAAATTTTTAAAAATTAAAATCATATACAGTGTGTTCTCTAATCACACAGAATTAAATTCAAATCAATAACAGAAAGACAAAAGGATAATATCTAAACGTGAAAAATCAAGCAATACATTTGAAATAAGCTAAATAATCCATGTGTTAAAGATGAAGTCTCAATGGAACTTTGCTAAATGAAAACGAAAATACAACATCCCAAAATATGTGGGAAGCAGCTAACGCAGTACTGACAGGAAAATGTGTAGCACTAAATATTTACATTAAAAACTACAAGACTACACGAGGTCTCAAATCAATAATCTTAGTTACCACATTAAGAAACTAGAAAAATTAAAAATAAATCCAAAGCAAGCAAGCAGAAGAAAGGAAATGAAGATAAAAGCAAAAATCAATGACACTGGAAACAGCCAATTGAGAAAATAAAAAATTAATTCTTTGGGGGAAAAAACAATCTTTGAAATTGAGCTGAACCTCCACCTGCAAAGACTAATAAAGAGAGAATAATTCATTTCTTCTAAATTCTTGAAATTATGAGTATGAAGTTTTTCATAATAGTTCCTGTATCCTTTTAATGGCTGCAGGATCTGTAGTGTTATCCTCTATTTAATTCCTGATATTAATAATTTGTCATTTAATTTTAATAGTAATTAATTCTAGTATCAGGAATTGTATTCTAGAAAATAGAAAAGGAAGAAACATTTCCCATCACATTTTATGAGGTCAGTATTGCCTTTTCATTTATGTTCACAATAAATCCTATACATGAATGTTCATAAAAGCTTTACTTAGGATAGCCAAAAACTGGAATCAGTCCAGATGTTCTTCAACAGGCAAATGGTTAAACAAACTGTGGTACATACAAACCAAGGACTACTACTTGGCAATAAGAAGGAATCAACTATCAATATATACAACAACTTGGATGAATGTCCAGGAAATTATGCTGAATGAAAAAAAGTCAATCCCCAAAAGTTTCAAACTGCATGACTGCATTTATATAACATTTTAAAATGTCAAAATTATAGAAATGGAAAATAGTCATGGTTATGGGGTTAGGAAGAGGGAGGGGCCAGAGGAGGTGAGTGTGTTTACAAAAGGGCAATTGGAGGGATCCTAGTGATAGAACTTTTCTCCATTGTGTCTATGGTGGTGGATACACAAACCCACACAAATGATAAAATTGTACAGCACTAACTACATACATTCACACACACTAATACAAGTAAAACTGGGGACATTTGATGAAATTGATGGACTGGATCAATACTGAGATCCTTCCTAACTGTGATACTACACTATAGTTGTACAAGATGCACCACTGGAGAAAGCTGGGGAAGAGGCACATGGAATCTATTATTTCTCACAACTATATGTAAATTTACAATTCTCTCAACAAAGATTTTCAATTCATCAAAAAACAGTAATTGCTAAGTTCACTCCCTTACTGACAATAAAAGCGTAAAGAGCGAGTTGGACAGGTCATGTTTCATCTACAGCTATAAAATCAGTTCACACTTAAGGTAGGAGGGAAAATTCCAAAACAACAACTTCCTAGGAAGCACACAGTCCAGCAACCAGGTCACCAAACCCTATACCAGACAATCACTAAGCAAGGCCAAATATAAATAGCCAAGGTAGTTACAGGCACTAGAGTATAACAAGAAATCAAGACAGGAGCAGACCAGACACACACCATAAAGCAAAGAACCAGGAGTAATTACAGAGTCAACAACATTTTATATCTGGCTTACTGACCACAGATACTGTCCACTTCTGAGATTTTTCCTAAAATAATCAGAACAGCTTGTGAGATTTATTTAACTACAATTATTGGCATCTATTATTATAGTAACACTACAGTTCCCTGTTTTAAGGTTGGTTACTTCCTATACTAGATAGCATATTTAAAAGCAGAGACATTACTTTGCCAACAAAAGTCCATCTAGTCAAGGCTATGATTTTTCCAGTGGTCATGTATGGATGTGAGAGTTGGACGGTGAAGAAAGCTGAATGCCACAGAATTGATGCTTTTGAACTGTGGTGTTGGAGAAGACTCTTGAGAGTCCCTTGGACTGCAAGGAGATCCAATCAATCCATCCTAAAGAAGATCAATCCTGGGTGTTCATTGGAAGGACTGATGTTCAAGCTGAAACTCCAATACTTTGGCCACCTCATGCGAAGAGTTGATTCATTGGAAAAGACCCTAATGCTGGGTAGGATTGGGGGCAGGAGGAGAAGGGGAAGACAGAGGATGAGACAGTTGGATGGCATCACTGACTCGATGGACATGGGTTTAGGTAGACTCCGGGAGTTGGTGATGGAAAGAGAGGCCCGGTGTGCTGCAGTTCATGGGGTCGCAAAGAGTTGGACACGACTGAGCGACTGAACTGAACTGAACTGACTTCCTATAAAAGAAAGTGGAAGTGTTAGTCCATCAGTCCTGTCTGACTCTTTGTGACCTCACTGACTGTAGCCCGCCAGGCTCCTCTGTCCATGGGATTTTTCAGGCAAGAATAGTGGAATGGATTGTCACTTCCTTCTCCAGGGGATCTTCCCAATCCAGGGATCAAACTCAAGTTTCTTGCATTGCAGGCAGCGTGTTTACCATCTGAGTCACCAGGGAAGACCTGGTTACTTCCTATAGGCTGTATAGAAATCAAAAAGCCAAGAGTGTTATAGTTATATGTTATATTAAGAGCAAAGTCCAATGCCTAGTACAAACCTGACATATAATACTTATAGAAGAGAAAGGAGGGAGGGAATAATTCAGGAATGAATTAATAAAAGTCTATAGACCCTTGTGGGCTTCCCTGGTGGCTCAGCTGGCAAAGAATCTGCCTGCAATGCAGGAGACCTTGGTTCGATCCCTGGGTTGCGAAGATCCCCTGGAGAAAGGAAAGGCTAACCGCTCCAATATTCTGGCCTGGAGAATTCCATGGACTATACAGTCCATGGGGTCGCAAAAAGTCAGACATGACTGAGCAACTTTCACTTTCCACGGACCCTTGTGCCATTAAAAAGACACATTCACAGAAATTTTGCAGCTTCAGAGGGTTCTTGAAGGCCCTAAAATCCAGAATTTACAAAACCTAGCTTTAGATTGTGCATCTTTAGAAACCTACTCTAGCAATTTAGGTCATTTGTCTCTTTAGATGGTAAGATAAGAATTTCTCAGAGTCCTTTCCAATGCTATAATTTACTGATTTATACCCCAATCACATCCTCAGATGGGATTACCTCCCTTTCCCTATCATATGTAATGGCAAAGAATTTTTAACCAAGCATTTGGTTTACCTAACAGGATACTTAAGCATATTTACTATCCGGGACAGGTCTGAAATGAGCTTCCCTGGTGGCTCAGAGGTAAAGAACCACCTGCCAATGCAGGAAACGCAGGTTCAATCCCTGGGTTGGGAAGATCCCCTAGAGAAGGAAACAGCAACCCACTTCAGTGTTCTTTCCTGGGAAGTCCCATGGACAGAGGAGTCTCGTGGGCTACAGTTCATGGGATCAGAAGAGAGTCAGACAGGACTTAGCAACTAAAAACAACAAACTGAGGTCTGAAATATAAGGAGGAAGCTAGTGAAACTATGGAAATCTTTTGTGGATCCTTAATACAGTCACAAGATCATTAGATAATAGGAGGCACAATTGCTTCAGGAAAGAAGGTAAATGTCATGATGCTGCACTATGCTGGACTGGTTAGAAATGAGGCTCAATTTAGCTCAATTTCAGCAAAAACACTCCTCAAAGCAAATGCAGCAGCCCTCCCCTCAAAAGTTTTAATCTATAACACTCATTAAAAATGTATGAAGGAAACGAATTTGGTACAAAACACATCATGAGATGTCTAAAAGTACAAAAAGCACACAAACTTTTTCAGGTCTCCCAATGCAATCTTCACAATGAGCAGCAAAAAGCTACTCCTCAGTATACACACCTTTATCTTAGGTTCGCTGAGCTGCATTATAGCCTTTGGGTGTACCTGAAAGTGAACTACTAGATCTTGCAATTGAAACCATAAAATATTTAGCATGGATAAACCGCCTCTATCTTACTATATGCCTCACCTTGAGTCTTCACATAAGACCAATGATTTCTAAAAAAATTTATCTCCTATTCAGAAAACCACAGAATTAAAAATTCAAACTACTTTCAATATAACTTAAGGAATGCCATCTATTCTGGGTCATGATTTTTTTTTAGGATGATATTTTTTTTACCTGAATGAAAGAATTGGCATTATTAAAATAAGTGAAAACATATTTAATCCACAAGAATTTTTACCAAAGAGAATTGGGTCACTGTCTCAGCAGTGAGTTCCTAAATCTATAGCCCTTGTTTTCAATCTCTCTTTTAGGCCTTGCCACAGTGTTGAAAGAGTGACGACAAAGCAATAAAGCAACTAATGGACTCGAAGTTCAATTGCTAAGATAGAGGCGGTGTTTCATACCCAAATGCTGACAGCACTGGACTATACAAAGAGAATCACTCAATCTCAGGGCTACCAAAGGTCTAAATCTTGTCTAGATCCAGCCGAAGCTTAGATTCTACCTGTAACAATTCCTGTACGAGACCTTTCATCTTCTGTTCATCACTGCCAGTGTCTGGGACATGTTGCTTTCTGAGACTGCCCACTCCATCCTCACAGCTCTGTTACAAAGTTCTCTTACAGTGGGTACAAATCTGTCTCTGTGTAATTTCCACCCACAA
This sequence comes from Giraffa tippelskirchi, assembly GCF_054371585.1. Lineage (NCBI taxonomy): Eukaryota > Metazoa > Chordata > Mammalia > Artiodactyla > Giraffidae > Giraffa > Giraffa tippelskirchi. The sequence goes on from NC_137279.1 coordinate 109,312,824, forward strand.
GTTCTAATTCTATCTCCTGGGACCACACAGAAGAAGCCTAATCCTTCTTCCAGCTTCCACATTGTCAGCCCTTCAAATATTTGAACACAGCTATCAAGTTTCCGGTGACTGTTGTGGTAGGCTGAATGCTGGTTCTCTCAAAGATGCCTGTGTCCTAATCCCCAAAACCCATCAGCTCCTGCTCATGTTCAACCCTGTCTTTGTGACCCCATGGACTGTAGCCCACCAGACTCCTCTGTCCATGGGATTTTTCAGGCAAGAATACTGGAGTGGGTTACCATTGCTTCCCGAATCTTCCCAACCCAGGAATCAAATCCATATCTCCTGCATCGCTTGCACTGGCAGGTATATTCTTTACCACTGAACCACCTGGAAGCCCAAAACCTACCAGAGAAGAGACTCTGAAGATGCAATTAAAGATCTTGAGATGAAGAAATTATCTTGAATTATCCTGGTGAATCCAGTGTAACCACAACAGTCCCTACAAGAGGCAAGAAGGAGGATCAAAGAGAAAGAAGTAGGTCTGATGAAGCAGAAACTGAAGTGATGCACTTTAAAGATGGAGAAAGGGCCATGGGCCTAGGAATGCAGGAAAACTCTGGAAGCTAAAAAAGGCAAGAAAATAGATTCTTCCATACAGCCTCCAGAAGGAGTGCAGCCATGTATGCACATTTAGACTTATGACCATTAGAACTGTTAAGAGTATAAATCTGTGTCTTTATGCCACTGAATTTGTAATAATTTATTACAGCAACAGAAAGAAACTAACAGACTCATTCTCTTTCCAAACTAAAGATTTCTTTAACCACTCTTCAAAAAACAGTTTCAAGTCTCACCTCAGGACATTCCCAATCTCTCTTTTGTCAAAAATCTCATGTTTCCTTCGACCTATCCATATACCCTATTCTCCTGGCCCAAAACAGCTCTCAACTTTCTCTCCAGCAATGATGGAGCCACATCCTCTTGGTCCACTTGCTTTTACCAAGCTCATTCCAAGGGCAATTGCTCAATAAATAATAAGTTGAAAGTAAACAATCATTCAGAATTCCCAACAGGTCTGATAATCTAGAAGATTAAAAGGCCTTATTCCTCCTCATTCTCCTGGAGGAAGTCACAAATTCTTCCCCATGTGTTAGGATTTTAAGAGATTACATAGATGACTTCTCAATTGAAATATCTATTCATATAACTCCTTGTTAGTAAAACCATTGCAGAAATTAAAAAGTAAAAGCTCCCTATATTATGTATATGACTAATATTTACTAATACTGTGCCTCCTAAACTCTACATTTATGTTTAATTATCATACAAATTGTATGCTGCTGCTGAGTAGCTTCAGTCGTGTCCGACTCTTTGCGACCTCATGAACTAGAGCTTGCCATGCTCTTCTGTCCATAGAATTCTCCAGGCAAGAATACTGGAGAGGGTTGCCATGACCTCCTCCAGTGGATCTTCTCAACCCAGGGATTAAACCCTCGTCTCTTATGTCTCATGCATTGGCAGGTGGGTTCTTTACCACTAGCACCACCTGGGAAGCACAGATTGTATAATTTATGATAAAAAAGTAGTTAAGCAAAAGTACAGTATTAATTTAGCCAAATGTTTTACAAAATATTTAAATGGTTATACAATAGCTTTGGGGCTTCCTAGGTGGCACAATGGTAAAAAATCCTTCTGCCAATGCAGGAGACACAAGAGATGTGGGTTTGATCCCTGGTTTGGGAAGATTTCCTGGAGAAGGAACTGGCTACCAACTCTAGTATCCTTGCCTGAAAAATTCCATGGACAGAGGAGCCTGGAAGGCTACAGTCTGTGCAGTTGCAAAGAGTCAGACATGACTGAGGAACTGAGCGCACACACACGTATAATAGTTTTATCTGTCAACATTAACTTCTAGCAAAATAATAATGCAGCAAAAAAATAACAAGTGTTTGACAAATGCACTATACTGAACATTGTACCTATAGCATAATTTACTTTACAAACATAAAGGATTTTCTTTAACACTTCTATTGATGGATGCTAGAATATAGGATGTGATGGTGAAGGTACGAAATAGAAAGCAGAGGAAAAGTAGGATCACAGCCATTGTAAACAGTCTCAGCATAAAGTGAAAAGAAACTGAATAGTGGAACAAAAGTTAGGGAACAAGGAGAAACTAATTATCAGCCATTGCTGGTATATACAAACCTCCCAAAACAACCAGTCAGACAGTGTTAGGTGTCCCACCAGCTTCCTGTGTGGGGGTGGGGAGCGTGGTTTCTAAAAATTCAGCCACACAGTATTTGAATAACTTCTGTTAATTTTAACCAATCTGGAAAGCAACAACCTAGATAAAAACACCCAAAATTCCTTTCTCCTTTTGGCAGAAAACTACTTGAATTATAATTGCTTATTTTGGCTATTAGTATTATTTCTGTTCCTAAAAAACCTACTAACTAAGCATTTAGAAGAAAGCTACCTAAAAACATAATAGGGAATAGAATCTAGAATTAAAACTTGCCCTATTTTTTGAAAACACCAAAGGTTTGCTTCAGATTTTCATTATTTGGCCTAGTAACACCTTTACTTAAATATTAGAAAACCTGTAATCATAATAATAATGTTATCTCATTATGAGAATGATACATCAAATTTCACACAACAATCGAAATTAGTGTTAGAAATAGGGAAGAAACTCAAGTCTTAATTATAGCACCTAGTAGAACTACTACTACTACTAAATGGTATGTATATTTTTATTTTTATGTAGATATTAAATAGAAAATTCAACTTCTTTAAAAATTAATTTTTGCTCAAGTTTCAGAGAGGAAAGCAATGAATTAATCAATTCCCTTCAAAAAGTCAGTTTTAATTCCCAACAAAATGTATAACTCGTTTAACTCAGTCTTTCAAGAATCATTGTGACTTAAAACATCACTTTTAGATATTTACTTGAGGTCAGAATACATTATGGAAAAGTAATCAGAGGCAGTAATTCACCAATGTACAAGGATACACATGAAAACCAGCCTTATGCATAAATTAGCCTTCTGACAAAAGATACAACAGAGATGCCTAATTATACTTCATACTATCATAAGTAGCTAGTGAAAATTAAGGTTTAAAAACAACAATTTAAAAATAAGGCATTTTGTGAATACTAAGATGAAGACTGTGTATGTGCCAATTTAAGAGCCTACTTTTTTCAGTGGTAGCTTAAGGTCAATGTACCCAAAGAGATCAGCTTTAATACTGAAACATTACCACTCATCAAAGAGGAGATTAAGTTTTGAGAGTTATAATATATCAGTTATATATTATGATTTTGTATTTGTCAGGTTCATATATTGAAACACTTTGGCAATTTATTGGTAGTTTATCCCAGGTTTGGTTTTGGTTTTTAATTTACTTACTGACTTGAAATTTAACACTGATTCAATTTTTTTAAATGGTTGTATAGTCAGGATTACTTCTGTTTTTACACAAGATCCATCTGGCTATCTAAGGGAGGGCTTGAATTCCAGAGATGCAAATTAGAGATGTTTACATATGGAAAAATGAACCATACTTTGTGTTGGTCCAAGCAGTTACCTGTGGCAAAACTTCAGGTGTAGAAGACAGAATATAACCAACGACTAGCAAGTACTAGCATCCTTACTGGGCCATTTAACTACCTAGGAAGGGCTAACATCCTGGTACATCCTGATCGTTTATCAAGTATGACAGATAATCCCGTGGGGTAAGGCTGGAGTTTTCCTTTACAGTTAATAATTCAGCAAATAATCCAAAATAATGGATGACCTTTGGAACCAAAAGAGGAAAGCATCTCTTTATAGCAAAAAGATCTGATATTTGTCTAAAACAGAAAATAAAACTCCAAAGATATTGAAATAATATAGTATTCTAAAAAAATATCAGTCCCAGACCAGAAAGATACAACCTGTTATCATGATCCCCATAAAATGTTCACATTTTTTGACCTGCAAGTAGTCCCATGCCTAAGAATGTCATAGCCAAAGTTTAAAATAGTAAAAGAAAAGGTAATTACTGTGATTGCTTCTGGGTGGTAAGTGATTAGCAGTTGTTTTTTGTCCTGATTCTTTATACTCTATGGAACTTCTGAATACATAATTGTGGTAGGGCTGGGATTCAAATTTAGATCTAGTAACAAAAAACCCATGCACTAGACCTCTTTGTCAACCCCACCAAAGGACTGTTGCTCAAGAAAGATGAAGCTGACTTACATTTCAATTCTTACAATGACTATGGAAAAAATAGAGGGAACTCCCTCAATTAACTTACTTGGAACAACAAAATACTGTTATCAAAAGCAATCTGGTAAGAAGACAGACCAGGAAAATAACCCTTAGACAAGAGAGATGGAACTGTCTGAGAAATGTGGTGATATCTCCCTTACACTTTCTGGATTCAGTTAAATTTGGCAGAATAAGTTTTGTTGTTGTTCAGTCACAAATTCACGTCTGACTCTGTGACCCCATGGGCACCAAGGGTCCTCTGTCCATAGGATTGCCCAGGCAAGAATACTGGGGTAGGCTGCCATTCCCTTCTCCAGGAGATCTTCCTGACCCAGGGATCAAACCTGAGTCTCCTGCATTGGCAGGTGGATTCTTTACCACTGAGCCACCAGGGAAGCCCAGAATAAGTTTAACAGGGTAATTTGAGGAAAAGTTCTTACAGCATCACTTGAAATTTTCTTATTCTGAGTCATGTAGGAGGTTAAGGGGGAAATATCCCTGAGTGGGTTCAGCAATCACATCAGTTTAGTAAAACTGAGTATAGAACAGGTTAATTGGATAACTTTCCCGACACCTGTTATATAATGGAAGAATGCCAAGTGGTGGGGAGTGCCAACCAAAGAGAGGATGCTGAGACCAGACAGTCAGGAGACAGCGTACAAACACTGGAAAATAACACTAGGAGTGTTAAAATGAGGATGGGATAAGAGAAGAAAAAGGGAGGGAGATGGGGTTACCAAACGTTAATTTGACTTTATAATCTTACCTATGTCTAGCCCTAAGCCCCACCTCTCCCTAATACAAGTGATGCTGTTATTGAAGTCTTATTCCAGACATCCTACTTGAGTTTTATCAAACTGGTACTAATCATGACCAAATTATCCAGCCTTCCTGTGTTATGTATAAAGAATTCCTAATTGTTTCACTGGGAATAAATTAGAGATATCAAAGAAAAAATCCATATGATAATTTCATACTTTATACAACCATGTATATATATTGTTTATGGAGAACTATGTAGAAAACAATGTTACATCTTTCTCTTACTGGACTTTCCTTCCAAAGCTTAAGTGGGGGGAAAAAAACAAAGGACACATAACTTGCTTAATTCAACAGGTAAACTCATTTTATGTTCATGCCATGTGTTTTTAAGAAGAAAGGTTTTAGAAAGTCAATTCCAAGCTTAAACATGTATCCCAAATAAGTTCAAACTGCTATCAATTTTGGCTTCTTTTTCCCCCCTATACTTTCCTAATTCATACTAACAAAGAGTTAAATTCCACTCATTTCTCTTTTTCCACTTCAAATCTGAGAAGAGTGAACTATGTATTCCTCTGGAACCTTTCCATCAAGATGAACCTCGTCAAAGGTACAGAGCTGCCTTCCAGGCTAGAAAGTGCTTCATTGATTAATGTGAATTTGAACATTTTCTCAACATTGGTAATAGACCAATTCTATCATCATAGCCTGCTGGGTGGAGTCTAAATTACCGGACTAAAGAGCTGTTAAAATTAATAAGGTATAATGGCAGAGTACAGAACTATTTAAGTATCCTGGGGTTTTGTAAAGCATAGAAATAAAAATGGCCATAGATTAATCCTAGAAAAATCTCTGAAGGAAATAATCTTAGCACTGGATTTAGAACAAGTATGGCAAATACTTCAGTTTGGCTATGATGGAGTATTCACAGAGGGTATTAACAAAATAAGTTAGGAAAGAATTTGCAGAGTAGAGAGAAAGAGTTGGGGGATATTAAATGTCAGAACAGAGACAAACCACAGCAAGGAAAGAACACAATGCTCTCTTGGGTTAACTTCCTTAAAATCCAAATGACAGGAAGTCAATAAGTAGTGAATATGTTTATTTGACAAGAAAGCACAAAAATAACATCAATATAAAATATAATTAACTTGACTTTTAACGACAAACACATCTATTTCAGTACCAATTTCAAACATTATTTACTTCCAGCTTTGATGCCAACTTAATGGATAACCGAGCTAGTTAACACCATCAGACAAAAACTAAAACTCACTCCTTAGAAAATATTCTAAGGTATATTCTCACTCCCTAGAAAATAAGATGCCCATACAAAGCAAATGAAAAATCTGCAGCCTATGTCTATACACATATAACTTTTACCACAGAGCCTAGAAATTCACCTAGATTGAATCAGCTTCTTCACCTTTTCAAACTTCAGCTTTTATTACATTTTCACACAAACATACAGCAAAAGATGGAGAGAGATTTTAGGAAACTGAATCAGAAGTCAAAGGCTAAATTCCTTGAAAGAATGGAACTGAATCATTCCCTCCCATATCTTAGTCTGGCATGGGGTTTAGTGCATAGTAGGCATGTGAGGAACATTTGCTAATTAAATGCAAAGGCTTGCCAACTAGAGGATTAATGCTTGAAAGAATCCCAACCTACATTCCTGGACCAAATATTTGAAAATGTTCGCAGTTCTATAACATCATATTGTACTTTCCAACAAGTTCTAAGTCTGTAATCCAATCAAATGCAATAGTAGTACAAACATCCTCTGCATTTTGTCTTTGCAATTTGGGTCCAAGTATTTTTTTTTTTTTAGCACATAAACCAGTTGGCAGCAAAACTTATTTCCAAAATTTACTTTTCTTATTTATAAGTTAAAATATACAATCAAATCATAACCCTAGACTAATGATAACCCGCATGCTAGTCCTAGATCCATCAGGATCTTGAATATACCATGGTTCTCCAAGCCTCAGTATTCTCATTTATAAAATGAGGAAAATGGGCATTTAAAAGTTTTCCTTGAGGAAATATGATGACTGCAATTTCCTTTGAAACAAATAAAAAAATACAATAAGTAATAGGTAGATAAATATATAATTAAGCAAGTAGAGTAAAAAGTTAAGAAAATAATCTAGGTGGTAGGTATATCTACTCTACAGAAAAAAAAAACTTGATCAATCCTCCCAAACTCCCATCCTTCCGATACTTGGAGATGGTACCAGCTGCTCAAAGCAAAAAATGAGAAGTTATCCTGAATGCCTCTTCCTCCCTCATCTATCATCAATCAGCAAGTCCTATTACTTCCTCCTTCAAAACATCTCAAATCCGTGCATTTCTATTTCCCTGTCACTACTCTACAGCAGCCCGAGTCATCATCATCTATCACTTGAACTAAAAGGTCTCCTTTCTTCCACTCCTGCCCCCTCCCAAATCAGAAATGATGACTTTTTGAAATGTACACCAATCATTCTCTAGGTTTATACTTTCCAGTGGCACTAAGAATAAATAAACCCAAACCCCTTAACCATGGCTTACAGAGCCTCGCTGGGGCCTATCTACCTCTCTGTTCACATCCCTACCACTATCACCCACTCCTTTAATAGGTGCCAGTCACAGAGGCCTTTCTATTCCAATGGCACACCAAGTTCTTACATTAAGCTCCTGTACTTGACAAATCTCTTTGGGACTTTTTTCCTCAAATTTTTCAAATGGCAGTCTCCTTCCTTCTAGTCACTCAGCTGCCTCCTCAGGGAGGCTCCTCCTGACCACCCAATCTAGACAAGACACTCTATCTCATCATCCTGATCTATTTGTTTTAGAGCAGCAGAGGACCTCACTTACGAACACAGAATCTGCAGTCACACTGCCTGGATTCAGAGTCCAGCTCTTTAGTTCTTAATTGTCTACTAATTTTGTGATTTAAAGCTTTTCTGTGCCGTGGTGTGATCATCTGTAAAAAAAGGAAATAGGGTCATTGGCACATAATAAGAGCTAGTAAAGTTTTTCCTATGGCATTTGTTTATATTTTTCTTGTTTATTATCTATATTTCATGGGGCTTCCCAGGTGGTGCTAGCAGTAAAGAACCTGCCTGCCAATGCAGGAGACATAAGAGAAGTGGGTTCGATCCCTGGAGAAGGAAATGGCAACCCACTCCAGTATTCTAGCCTGGAGAATCCCATGGACAGAGGAGCCTGGGGGACTACAGTCCATGGGGTCGCAAAGAGTTGGAAACAACTGAAGCAACTGAACACGCATCTATAACCCAATGAAATGTTAACCCCATAAGAGATCTTGTTTGCCTTGTTTATTATATCTCCAATGTCTAGAACACTATTAAGCACTTAGCAGATGCTCAAGTAACTTTTAAATATTTGCTAAAAAGTGGCTAGATTCTTATTTGATCATAGTATTACTTCATTTGCCCTCAGTACATACCTACTTACAATGTAGTTTTTCTTTTGCTTAAGTTCCAGAAATTATTTGGAAAAAATGAAGATAAAAAGCAATATAAACATGGAATATTAGAGATTCCATTAATTTCTCAATTTATGATTTAAAAATTGATTTAAAAATTCCTCAATTTGTGATTTAAAAATTCCTCTCATTAAAAAAAAAATAATTTAAGAGAAAATGAGCCAGTTTCCTTTTCTTTCCTATGTTAGCTAAAGCATTAAAAGATAGGTTAAAAAATGCTCTCACTTGCTCATTTTCATAACAAAAGTACAATATCTACATATCACCCTTCTTAGAAGTACACAGAAAGGCAAGTTAAACTGGAGTGATGGTGCTGAGTAGAGGGCGCAAGCAGGGAAACTGTTCTAAGGAAGGACATCACCTTCTCTATAATATTGTAGCCCTTGAGCCTTAGGGAATTTATATAATAATAAGCTTTTGTTACCTATCATATTAGTTGTTGAAAGAATAAAAATTATTTGGCTATCCAAAGAACATGAATCCACAATTTAACATGCTATAAAGATAATAATGTTAATGAACTGAGATGTTTCTTAAATAACATGGATATATTCATCACTACAATATATAGAAAAATGCATATATTAATTTCCTAGGGCAGCTGTTACAAAGCACCACCACAAACTAGGTGACTAAAACAACAGAAATTTAGTCTCTCATAGTTCTGGAGGCCAGAAGTCCAAAATCAAAGCATCAGCAGGGCCATGCTCTGAGTCTCCAGGTAGAATCCTTCTTTGCCTACTCCTAGTATCTGCTGGTGGCCATCCATCCCAGGCACTTGTCTTATAGCTGTAGCCCTTCGATTTGCCTCCATAGTCATAGGGTATTCTCCCCTCGTGTTCCTGTCTCTTCTGTTCAGGGCTTGCCTTACTCAGGAGGATTTCATCTTCACTAATTCTGTCCACAAAGACCCTACTTCCAAACCGTAGTGTGCTGGGTGTTAGGACTTCATACTTTGGGGAGCACACAGTTCAACATATAACATACACCTAGGTATATACCACATTATTACCTAAAGTTACAAATGTTCAACTTGTCATGATATTATTTATCCTTAAGGTAGACACAAGTACATTTCTGAAGTCTGATGCTTAATAAGACGGGCCAATAGCCAACGGGAATTTGCTGTATGGCTCAGGAAACTCAAACAGGGGCTCTGTATTAACCTAGAGGAGTGGGATGGGAAGGGAGAAAGGAAGGAGGTTCAAAAGGGAGGGGCTATATGTATACCTATGGCTGATTCATGTTGAGGTTTGACAGAAAACAACAAAATCATGTAACGCAATTAACCTTCAATTAAAAAATAATTAGTTAAAAAAAAAAGGGAAGGGATATATGTATACCTTTGGCTGATTCATGTTAAGGTTTCACAGAAAACAACAAAATTCTGTAAAGCAATTAGACTTCAATTAAATAATAAATAAATAAAAGAAGGGCCATATTTCTGGTTTCAGTTCTCCCGGACTATGTTATCTATATAGGTGAATTAACAACTTCCTAAGTATGAGAAATATAATTAGGTCAGTGATCTCAAATCATAAATACTCTAAACCTGTTATAGACTAAACAAATGTCATGAATAAAATAATAATGCAATGCCATTAAACTTCACTAAAAATCCATTTGGATTTATTTGGCCAAAAATGGGTTGGAGATTACAATTTCTCCTCTGTCTCCTATTATTTCTATTAATATAATAATTAGTCCTAAACTGTGATATATAAAGTAAATGTACATGTATCAAATCCTGTATTTATTTAATTACATTATTTTTTAAAAAAACAAATAAGCAGCAGCAACAACACAGGTACTCTTGTTCCCCCTGGTGAAAAGATTTCTATAGTAACTTGATGTAAAAACCCTGGGCAAGAAAGGAACTAAGTGGGACACATAGACTATACTCTAGCACAACTGTTCTTTCAGGAAAATCATTCTGAGCAGTAAACTTAGGAATACCTCAGTGAGGCTGTGGTGGTGGTAGTTTAGTCACCAAGTCATGCCCGACTCTTGCGACCCCGTGGACTGTAGCCCGCCAGGCTCCTCTGTCCATGGGATTCTCCAGGCAAGAATACTGGAGTGGGTTGCCATTTCCTCCTCCAGGGGAATCTTTCCCACCCAGGCAGATTCTTTTCACTGCTGAGTCTACACCACTGCTTAACGGAGAAGGCAATGGCACCCTACTCCAGTACTCTTGCCTGGAAAATCCCGTGGACGGAGGAGCCTGGTGGGCTGCAGTCCATGGGGTCACTACAAGTTGGACCCGACTGAGTGACTTCACTTTCACTTTTCACTTTCATGCATTGGAGAAGGAAATGGCAACCCACTCCAGTGTTCTTGCCTGGAGAATGCCAGGGACGGGGGAGCCTGGTGGGCTGCCGTCTATGGGGTCACACAGAGTCGGACACGACTGAGGTGACTTAGCAGCTACACCACTGCTTAAAGAGAGGGGGGTCCACATAAGCACAAAGAAGAAATTCTGATCATGTCCCTTCATCTAGTCGGGCCCTCAGAGTTAGAAAAGGCTCACAGAAGAGCTGTGAGGTTCTAATATAATTTGCACAGATGCTTCTTCTTCAGTCACTACCTGTGACCATGATGGAGAAAAACTGTATCTTAGGAGGTAAAAAGTTTGCAATCTGCAGGAAGAAAAATTACATATTCCCACTTAGTATTTCCAAAGCGATAAAATATTTAGATATTATTTACTTACAATAGGAGGGTCCTTAATACATTAATTAATTAATACCACAGCCTTGTCTAACTCAATGAAACTAAGCCATGCCGTGTGGGGCCACCCAAGATGGACAGATCATGGTGGAGAGGTCTGACAGAATGTGGTCCACTGGAGAAGGGAATGGCAAACCACTTCAGTATTCTTGCCTTGAGAACTCCATGAACAGTATGAAAAGGCAAAAAGATAGGACACTGAAAGATGAACTCCCCAGGTTGGTAGGTGCCGATGGACAGGGAGGCCTGGCATGCTGCGGTTCATGGGGTCGCAAAGAGTCGGACACAACTGAGCGACAGAACTGAAATAATACATTAAAGGTACTGATGAAATTCCCGTATGCATTACAACACTGTGACAGTGGATTAATATGCTACAATTACACAATACTATGGACACCTGATGTGAAGAGCCAACTCATTAGAAAAGACCCTAATGCTGGGAAAGATTGAGGGCAGGAGAAGGGGACAACAGAGGACAAGATGGTTGGATGGCATCACCAACGCAATGGACATTTGTTTGAGCAAGCTCTGGGAGACGGTGAAGGACAGGGAAGCCTGGCTTCAGTCCAGTGCTGCAGTCCATGGCGTCGCAAAGAGTCAGACACGACTGAGCAACTGAACAAGAACAACACAGTTTTTTTTAATTATCCCAAGAGCTTAACTATTGACCTTTCAAAGATCTATTTCCAACCATTACTTTTTAAATGACTTCTAAAAAGATAGTTTGGTTTACGTAAAAGCAGTTCAATTGAACCTCTAAAACAAGGCTATCAAATAAACAGTAAAATAGTATCCGTATAGAGGCCAGGCTTCTGGAATATTTCCAAATCCAGAAATCGGAAAAAAAACCCAAACAATCATATACACACATGTTCTGCGGGTAAAGAGCAGCTAGGACAAACAGCAGAAGATAAAGGAATACCACCCTAGGTTTACACCTGACCCTGTGAGATTGGATAATCCACCAGGGAGAAGCTAAGGGGCACTGCAATTGGATGGCAGGATCTATACAAAGTCGGTTTTTTCTCTGGAAAACAGAGAAGCACGGGAGAAGCAACCAGAGTTAAGAGAAAACAAAACTGGAACAATGAGCAGAGGGGAGCTGATCAAAGGCAGCCGAGATTGAAGCTGTGAGCTACAGACACAGACAATTCAGATCTAGAGTAGGCATCTTAGCAGTTCCTGAAGGCATAGGCAGGAGCTGCCTGAACAGAGAAAGACACCGCCTATGTCTTAGGCGTGGCCCTGAGGCTTAGGCATGCACGCATGTGTGCTCAGTCCCTAAGTTGTGACCAACTCTTACGACCCCAAGGACTATAGCCCACCAGGCTCCTCTGTCCATGGGATTCTCCAGGAAAGAATTGCGGCATGGGCTGCCATTTCCTTCTCCAGGGGGTCTTCCCGACCAAGGGATAGAACCCTAGTCTCCTGTGTCTCCTGCATTGGTAGGTGGATTCTTTACCACGAAGCCGCCAGGGAAGCTCTGAGGCTTAGGGCACTTAAACAATAACCAGCCGCTCTATGAACAACAACTACTATAGTTTACATGTTGTTTACACATGAAAAATACCACAGACTATATTTTAATATATTTATATGAATACATATATTTATAATAGTCATCCCTTAATGGAGTTTTCAACCTTATTCTAATGTAAAATGTATTGGGGGAAGGGGTATGGACCAACCCACTGCCCCCGACCAAGAAATGCTTATACATCACATACCTCTCTCCTTTCATTACATACATCCCTATCCCAGGAAACCTGAACCCAAAATTTTAACATTGCTGTCTCCTCCTCCTGAGAAAAAGGCATATAAATGCAATAAAGTAAAATTTCAAAGTGTTCTATTAAGGTTGGTAAGACAGAAACTCACAATTTTGCATAATTCCAAGAAGGGGCAGTAAAACGGGGCTGGATCTCTTGGAGACTGGAGCTGCACCATGATTCCAGAGTGATTCTGGACCTTGGGACGAGGAGTGTGGGGCCCTTCCCTCCAGTGCTCTGCTATTAACACCAGGCAGCCTTACATCATGCGTCAGTCTTCTCTGCTTACTCATAGTTTCTTCTCCCATAATTTCAGTTTGTATACGGTTCAGCGTGGCCTTTCCAACCTTGACTCCCCCTCTCCACCCCCACAGTCAGGAGTGTGTTTGGTAAATGCTAACAATTCCCACCACAGCAGTGTCAACAGTGCAAACAGCTGGGAAGGTAAATGCCACTATATACATATACATATACATATATATATATACACACACACACATATATATATATACACACACACACATACACACATACACATACACCATTATATAGTATTTTTGCCATACAGATAGAATGGATGTAAAGGACCTGGAGAGCACAGATGGGAGTCAAATATAGTGAAATAATTAGGAAATGGCGTGGAATCTTAAAAAAAAAAAAAAAAAGTTGAACAGTAGAATGGTGGCTGCCTGGGTCTGGGAGAAGTAGGGAAGTAGGCAGAGATTGGTAAGAAGGTACAAAGTTTCAGCTGTAAAATCAGTGAGGTCTGAGGACCTAATGTATAACACGGTGACCAAAGCTGATTAATACTATATTGTATAACTGAAATTTGCTAAGAAAGCAGAATTTAAATATTCTCACCCCCAAAAAAAGGTAAATATGTGAGGTGATGGATGTGTTCATTAACTCAGTTGTGAGAATTCTTTCACATTATACACGCATATCAAATCAACACAATGTTCACCTTAAATATATTACATTTTATTTGTGAATCATACCTCACTGAAGCTGAAAAATCATATGAAAATGATTAATTTTGAATAGTACCTGTTTTAAATATAATTTAAAGTTAATCATTTATGCTGTGGTGGACAACCAACTTAAAAAAATTCCTGAAAATTTAACAATCAATCTTACGAAAAGAATACAGCCAACTCCAGAGACTCACTGCAAAATCTCTCAGCTGAGGCTTCAATCCCAACTGAAAATTCTTTCCTTTCTGTCTTAGTTCATATCCCCAGGAAAGATTCTTACTGGTCCCATTCATCTTTTTAAGCCACAGAAATCATACGCCGCTGACCAGCTTCTGAATTAGTTGCTTCAGTTGAGGGCCTTCCCTGGCCTGAATGCCTGCGGCTTGCAGAGGAGGTTGAGATCAAATGATAGAAAAGATAGATGTCACAGCAGCAGAGACGTCAGGTAGGACAGACACGAGCTAACCTTGTACAGGAGATCACTACAGATGTTAAAAATCCATCGGCCCTAGATCACTCCACCTACAGGCCACTTCAGAAAGAAAAGCTCACAGAAATGACGGTGAGTTATCAAGGAAGGGTTATATTGTACTTAACATACTACATCTAATAAGATGCATTCAGCATCCACGTCCTTCCAGGATGCCTTCCTGAAACGCAGAGGTTGGGAAATCAAAAACTACATTCTCCAGGCTCCTTGACAGCTAGTAATCAGGATGAGAATTTGAGTCTACCTTTAAGAGGCACGACACAAAAAACAGATGGCAGCAGTGAGGCAGAGTCCAATCAGCCTATAGTTTGTAGCTGCTTTCTGCTAGCAACCCTGGAGAAGGAAATGGCAAACCACTCCAGTATTCTTGCCTGGAGAATCCCATGGACGGAGGAGCCTGGTAGGCTACAGTCCACGGGGTCGCAAAGAGTCGGACACGACTGAGCGACTTCCCTTTCCCTTTTCCCTTTCTGCTAGCAAAGAAGGTCACAGACATGTCAGTGTCTAGTCTCCAGCTCCGAGGGTGTTGAGGGACAGTGGCAGAAGCAGTAGTGCCAGATTGGGCATTCCCGCTTCTAGTCACTAGTTCACAGGCATCAAGGAGAAGTGGTCACAGCAGTGGCCAGACACTAAATTTCAAACTTCAAGCAGTTATGATGGCAACAGCCATGGCTGCTGTGATTCCCCTTGATCACAGTGACAACGGTATTTTCTTGCTGTGATTTCCGTGGGCAGCCTCCTGATTACCACTTTCCTGACACTGGCAGAGGTGGCAGCTCCCGTGGCGACCTGTTCCAAGGTGTCCTGGAAGTCACATTCTCAGAGGCCTGGCCTGGAGCCCAGCCCTCCAGCTCTTCCAAAGATTCCCCAAGCAATGAATTCCCTGTATTATATCTCCTCTGTTTCCTGCACTGAACTCTGGCTAATACTGCAAAGGAGTACATGAGGAATGACTTTATACAGAAAGGTTTCGTTGATGTCTACACTCATGCTGTTCTTTCACAGACTCACACAAAGGGCTCAAGGGAGATGACACCATTCCCATCAGTCTCCCCAGAATGGCCACCTCAAGCCCCTTTCTTCAGTGTTGCCTCATACGGATGATACTTTCGCCTCTGCCGTAGCCAGCTCTCCATGACCTGAGACATCTGCTCGCCCTGAGCCCAGCAGGAGCACACAGTCCCTCAGTCGTGGCAGTCATGTCAACTCTCATTACAACCAGACAAGCTCAAGGACCTTGAATCCAAAGTGCCCCCACTGGTTCACCAACCACATCGCTGAGTAGTCTCTGGCCCTCAAACTCATCTTTCCCCACTGCTCCCCCTAGTCAGTCAAGGGGAAAACAAGAAATCAAAGTATAGCTGGCTCTAAATCAGAGGAATTCATCACCCCTCCAGGGAGGGGCAAGGAGAGGCCAGCAACAACAGTTTACCACACAGCAACTCCCATTCAGAAGGACTCTCCTGAAAGCACTGTGAAGAATCTTTCTGGTAAGAAAAAGAAATTTTTCAAAACTAAAACAACTAAGGGTAAAAAATACTTAAGTAGTCAGTGGTTACACCAGCTAAGAATTTTCTATTTAAATCTTAACCACAAGCTGCGGGCTTCCCTCGTAGCTCAGTTGGTAAAGAATCTGCCTGCAATGCAGGCAACTCGGGTTCGATTCCTGGGTCAGGAAGATCCCCTGGAGAAGGGAATGGTTACCCACTCCAGTATTCTTGCCTGGAGAATCCCATAGACAGAGGAGCCTGGGAGGCTAGTCCATGGGGTTGCAAGAGTCGGACACGACTTGGTGACTAATGGGTTTAGTTGCTAAGTCGTGTACGACTCTTGTAACCCCATGGACCGTAGCCTCCCAGGCTCCTCTGTCCCTGGGATTCTCCAGGCAAGAATACTGGAGTGGGTTGCCATTTCCTTCTCCAACCACAGCATTATGGAAGGCTAAAATTGCCCTAAAGACCTGAAGCATATGATTGCAATTCTTTATTATGCTCCAGCTTCCAGATTACCACGGCCTCTAACAACACTCATGCATGCTGATGGCCTAACAAACTGAGTCAGCATGCTATACTTAATTCCAAAAGAATGCAGATTTCATAAAGAGACAGAATATGTCAACAAGGCTAATTCCTTTTTTCACAAGTTTCTTACAGAAATTCTTCTGCCAGAATCCAAAACAAGAGGAACCTGAGTTTGAGTATCTGCTCTGCCAGCTTCCTGCTCAGCAGAGTCACCTGCCATTTCTAAGACTCAACTTATTTGTCATCAAAGGGTATAGGTTGGATCGCTCTGGTTCCTTCCAGTTGAGTGATTTTGAGCCCAAATAGACAACAACAGAACAAACACTTGAAGAATAAAAGGTGCCCGTACTCCACAGCCAGCTTTAACTGCCTCTTCAAAGGAACCACCTTACTGTGTGGTACTTGAAGGCTGGAAGGAGAGAGACTGACTTCAATACCATGAGTGATTCTGTCTAGCTTGGCTAAGAGTCTGCATATTTATTAAAAATTCCTAATTCCAAAATGCACTCTTGCATTCCTCAGACCATTTTCTAGGCTACTTGTCTCCAGATAAGGGTGCTAACACACACCTTCCCAGAGACTGAATTTCAGAGTGAGTGAACAGGAAACACAAGAACAAGATAATGTTTCCAATATCAAGTATACAATTTTCACAAGTATATTTTACCCTAAAATATCTGGGCTTTTACTTACACCTGCTGAAAATATACTCTGACAAAGGTAGCCAGAATTAAGGCTGACCTTCTGTTTGATTAGGGATTCTTGGGAACAACTTGAACTGTAAAGATTAATGTGCACTGCCACAACTTTGTTTAGAAACAGAACCAAGCAATGAAGCGTTTATTTTAAGGACTTGGCCAGAGTTTTACTGCATTTAACACCCACTCAAACAATTCAGAGTTGTGGGGTTTTTCCTTTTAAGACAGAAAGGGGAAGAGAGCTTTTTTTCAGATATAATGAAATACTATTCGATCTGGAATGCAAAAAAAGAAGATTCAAAACTGTGTCAGTTCATAGTCCCCCTTTGAGTCTGGGTGACCTTCTGCGTGCTAATCTTTCCTAACCTCGGTTTCCTCATGCGTAAAAGGGAGAAGATAACCCTCGACTCAGGGAGAATAACAGTATACGAACTTTTTACAGGAATAGACGTCTGCCAACATACACATTCTTATAAACCAAGTGAGATAATGTCCTGACATCAGACAGTTACTCAGTAAATGGCAGTGAGTGTTATCATGACCAGTTCCCAGGTTAGAATATTCCTACTAGACTTAGAGCCAGGTTGCCAACTGAGACAACCTTGAGTTGCCACCAAAGGTAAGTTGAGGTGTCACTTCACTATCAACATTACTGAGTTACTAAGGTAACTCTAGTTGGCTGCACCACAACACGTGGGACCTGGGATCGAACCCGCGCCCCCTGCAGTGAAAATGGGGATTCTCAGCCAGTGGATCACCAGGCAAGTTCTTAGTTAGCAAATCTAAGTCTGTTTAAAGGGAACCGAATCTTTCATTAGCATGTACATTCTAACTTAAACACTGACATTAGTGAATAGCATTCACTACTAAAATTAATAATACTTTACATAGTGTTTTGCCAAAAGCTACAGAAGTGGGTTAAGAGATAGCTTTGTGAGGAAGGTTACATTATTTTAACAGATTTCATGACTTAATCAATCAATATATGGAATTAATATTGGAGAACTCTGATTGTGACAGGCTTCTGGAATAGGAGCAGTAATTTTCCAAGTATAAAGATACTCCAAGAGGGACTTAAGCTAATCTAAAAATCAAAGCCCCTGCGATGATTCTTATTGACAAATCACACCCAACTCCATGAATGTTTGTTTCTGTGCACAGTGAGTATACTTACCAATAACCTCCTAACATTTAACGTTCCCTAAAGGTTCAACTACCAAACACTTGGCAAAACTGCAAACTCCTACTGTGTGTGTCATACATAAAGTGAAGGATGAATTTTTTATGCAAAGTAGAAGACATTAATACAGTAATTAGAATATAAAAATAGTGTGAAAAGATATTCAGAGTACCTGTCCCTCTCTTGCAACCCTCCACCTCTAAGTACCACTGTAAAGTCAGGAAAAAACAAAGATTGTCAGATTTGATCCAACAAATGCTAGTAACCTTTCTGGTGATTAAACAGATTCACATTTCACTCTTTAAGTAGTGTTTCAAACTTAAGAATCAGTGAAGTAGCTCCTTTATGTATGACATCTATGAGATCATGATTACAAAGTAATATTAGGGAGCCCTTGGAAATAACACAATAACAGTTATCTCAATTTATGCTTAAAAAGACCATTATTTTAAAAGCAAAACATCTTAGAAAGCAATTGGTTTAGAATTTCATTTTCAAAATAGTACAACATTAAGTTTTAAACACTGCATTAACTGGACTAATAATCATTTTCTCAATGTCAAACATAATGAAATGATCCTCCTAAGTATTCTAGCTACCTAACAACAAGCATCACTGATTTAGAAAATTTTATTTGGTATAAAAAAAAATTCAAAGAAAATGTAAGAAAAACCCAAGCAGCACTTTTAAATTGTGCATGTTCAAGGTATCAGCATTGCAATTTTTAAAAGAGCCAGCATTTACATAGAGCAGCTTTTAGATAAAGACATCAAAATTGATATATTTAAGGAAAATATTTGAGTAAAATCAATGCCTCAGTTATGTCTACAGCCAATATCTGGTCTTTAAAAATGAGAGTTTTATGACAACTGTGTACTGCTGTTGGCTTCAAAATAAGAGAAATTGAATGTTTTAAAAGAGGCCATTTCCTGCAGTGCTGTCCCCCCAGTATCCACCTCTTGAGGAACTACCCCTCCCTTATCTCTTGGGGTTCTGTCTAGTTATTAATCACACTGTGCTTTCTATACCCAACTGCAAAAGTGGACATGTCACTCAGGCCTGACCAATCATGTTACCCCATGGCCCTGTCCCCACAAGTGGTCTGTGATGGGCACAAAGCCAATCAAAGTCTGAGCATGAGATCTGACTTATTACTGGAGTCCAGAAAAAAAAAAGATGACAGGCGTTAAGGACTCTGTTTGACTTGGGGAGTTGAGTGAGAGCCACCTTTCCTCCTACCCAGAGCCAAGCTGAGAAAGAAGCTAACCTGGAGGAGAGTCAAGTAACAGTCCTTGAGAACGTGAGTTAAACTCTTACTGTCCAGTGCCTGGGTTTTCATGCACGTAAGCCAAGACATTTCTTCTTAGCCTAAATTAATCTCAGTAGTGTTTCTGTCAAGATTCTCAGTACAAAATCCTTACTAATACAGAAACTGACGTAAATTCGAATTTCTTTTTCCCTTTTCTGTGGAAATCTAAGCTACATACCACATGATATCTGTTGCAAACTGATAACCATACCCAACGAGTAATGTGAGGACTACTTCATTACAAAGGATTTTTTTTTTTAGTTCAGTTCAGTTGCTCAGTCATGTACGACTCTTTGGGACACCATGAACCGAGGCAGGCCAGGCCTCCCTGTCCATCACCAACTCCCAGAGTTTACCCAAACTCATGTCCATTGAGTCAGTGGTGCCATCCAACCATCTCATCTTCTGTCCTCCCCTTCTCCTCCTGCCCTCAATCTTTCCCAGCATCAGGGTCTTTTCAAATGAGTCAGCTCTTCGCAACAGGTGGCCAAAGTACTGGAGTTTCAGCTTTAACATCTTTTGGTTGGAATATAGTTATTTTACAACATGTGTTAGTTTCTGCTGTACAGCAAAGTGAATCAGCAAGATGTATACATATATAGTCCCTCTTTTCTGGATTTCCTTCCCATTTAGGTCACCAAAGAGCACTGAGTAGAGTTCCCTGTGCTATACAGGAGGTTCTCATTAGTTGTCTATTTTATACACAGTATCAATAGTGTATATGTGTCAATCTCAGTCTCCCAATCCATCCCACCACCTCCCTTCCCTCCATGGTATCGGTAAGTTTGTTCTCTGTGTCTGTGCCTGTCGTTCTGCTTTGCAAATAAGATCATCTATACCATTTTTCTAGATTCCACATATATGCATTAATATACAATATTTGTTTTTCTCTTTCTGATTTACTTCACTCTGTGTGATAGTTTCTAGGTCCATCCGCATCTCTGCAAAGGGCATAATTCCTTTCCCTTTTAGGGCTAAGCAATATTCCACTGTATATATGCACCACGTCTTCTTTACCCATTCCCCTGCTGATGGACATCTAGGTTGCTTCCATGTCCTGGCTGTTGTAAATAGTGCTGCAATGAACACTGGGGTACATGTGTCTTTTTTCTCCGGGTATATGCCCAGGAGTGGGATTGCTGGATCATATGGCAGTTCTACTTTTAGTTTTTTAAGGAGCCTCCATACTGTTCCCCATAGCGGCTATATCAATTTACATTCTCACCAAAGTGTAACAGAATTCCCTTTTCTCCACACACTCAGTATTATAGTGGATTTTTTAGAAGTTATTTTCTTAGAGGAAAAAACAAAGACAGTTTAACATAGTTCTATTTAAGTTCAGAAATAGAGCATTTACTAATAAACACTTATTTTTCCTCTCTTTTAGAGTATTTTTATTTCATAAAACTACTTGTTAAATGTCATCATGTATAGTGAAATCCCATTTTTCACAGTCACATGTAATTCCCAATCAGAACAAGATACAGGGTTGCTGCTGCTGCTGCTAAGTCACTTCAGTCGTGTCCGACTCTGTGCGACCCTATAGACGGCAGCCCACCAGGCTCCGCCATCCCTAGGATTCTCCAGGCAAGAATACTGGAGTGGGTTGCCATTTCCTTCTCCAGTGCATGAAAGGGAAAAGTTAAAGTGAAGTCACTCAGTCGTGTCCGACTCTTAGCGACCCCATGGACTGTAGCCTACCAGGCTCCTCAGTCCATGGGATTTTCCAGGCAAGAGTACTGGAGTGGGGTGCCATTGCCTTCTCCGAAGATACAGGGTAACCTCTCAGAAAATTCCCTGAAGCAAGGAAAATAATTATGTGTTTAAAATTCTCCGCAAAAAAAAAAAATAGAGAGAGAGAGAAAAAAAAGAGCCTAAGATGCCAGAAAATTTTAATTAAGTAGATCAGTTACTGTTCATATTTCATACCCAAGACGAGAAGAGAAGACTCTACATAGAATGGATCCTAATTATTAACTCTGAAGGAAAATCTTTCCATTTCCCATTCCATAATATTAAAAACCTAAAGCCCAAATAAATTATAACAGAAAAGTTTAACTCTCTATAATGCTTACAGAGTCTCTCAAACAATATGCCCAGTATGTATGCGTGTTAGTTGTTCACTTGTGTCTGACTCTTTGCGACCCTATGGACTGTAGCTCACCAGGCTCCTCTGTCCATGGGATTCTCCAGGCAAGAATACCGGAGTGCATAGCCATTTCCTTCTCCAGGGGATCTTCCCAACCCAGGGATCAAACCCAGGTCTCCCATACTTCAGCAGATTCTTTACCATCTGAGCCCACCTGGGAAACCCATGTTAATAAAACAATGCACAATTATGAGCATAGTCTCTCCTTCCGAGAAGGCAATGGCAACCCACTCCAGTACTCTTGCCTGGAAAATCCCATGGATGGAGGAGCCTGGTAGGCTGCAGTCCATGGGGTCGCTAAGAGTCAGACACTACTGAGCGACTTCATTTTCACTTTTCACTTTCATGCATTGGAGAAGGAAATGGCAACCCACTCCAGTGTTCTTGCATGGAGAATCCCAGGGATGGGGGAGCCTGGTGGGCTGCCGTCTATGGGGTCGCACAAGAGTCAGACACAACTGAAGTGACTTAGCAGCAGCAGCAGTCTCTCCTTTCTCTATTATTTAGAGATGTCACAAGTCAAATTATGGTCCTTGAAATGTAGTCCGTGCTCCCCCAGCCATGCCAGGATGTCTGAAACTGGGAGTGGGCATCTTACACTTTGGTGAGAATATAAATTGATATAGCCACTATGGGGAACAGTATGGAGCTTCCTTAAAAAACTAAACACAACACACACAAAAACTACTGATATGGACTATACTGTAGACCTTTCTGTATTGAACATTGTTGCCCCATGTTTTGCTCCTCTTCTGCTTCTTACCTACTACTGAGACCATCTCAATTCCACTCAACCAAACCATATCCATCTTTCAAAGCCAGGCTGAGTTCAAAATTCTTCCTAACTCCCTCCCCAACCATCCAAGTCAGAAAATAAGAGCTGGTGGTAAGGACTCTAATAAGACATTTAAAAAGAATGAAACCTTTCTTTCACCTCACATATATACATTAAACTTTTATAATTCACTATACACATCCAGGTAAGGATTTTTCTGAATTAAAACATGGGTATTTTTTTGTAAAACATACCTCTTTAATACAAGCAAACTACCTCATCTGATATTCAACCAAAATAAAGGAACTGGTTCCAGCATGGCTAGAAAAGTGGCATGTAAGACTCCTCCTAAAAATGGGTATAATACAAACACAAGGTATAAAATACACTGTAATATAAACTACAAACTGTAGTGTAAAATGCATTGTAAACAGAATATAAATGCAATGTCTTTTAAGGGTAATTTACATTTGAGGACTTTGCAAAAGATAACTTTGTTTATATTTGACTTCCCTCTTTTTGTCATGACTTAAACACTCTAAGATGCAACGCCACACCACTTTTTAGAACAGCATGCTGGATAGCCAATTAATGACCCCAGTTTCCACTAAAATTCATACTAAAGCTTACTTAAAGAGTTTTAAGTACTGGGAGAAAAGTGGAAAAGGTAAAATCCTTACTACAGGTACTGCTTACCAATGAACCAGGAAGCGCCCAATAACTTAAGAGCTTCCTAAAGACGGAGACCATTTTTGACTCATTTTTACATTTTATGTTTTTCTATCACCAGTGCTAGCTCACATGGTAGGTTCACCACTAAATGCTTGAGGAGAGTTGAATGTGTGCCAGGAATAGAACTCTTCCTTTTTCTCTTTATAAAGAAAAATAAGCACTTTGGGAGAAAGCATTATGAATATTTGTTCAAGGAGAAGAGCAATCAACTTTCCTCTCTTTCCGTACAACCAAGTCTCTCGCAATACCACCCTCTGAGCTACTGAAAATCTCACCCTTAGGAACAGTTTTAGATTAACGGCATTCATTCTCTCTACCAAAATGTAGTATTGCAAGATTATTTCTAAAGATTTATTAGAGAAACAAAAATAATTAACTAATTAAAGGAGACACAGCTCTAGTCTTTAATACCCAAACAGCTGCCTTCTGTCAAATCACAACCAACCAGGAACTGACTTGGAAATTGGTAGAGTTTGAAACTGGCAAAGTTTTAAATTGGCAGGTAATATTAAAGTGGTTCATAAAAATGAAATTCTCCTATAATTCACTCCCCAAACACTAAGTGCCCACAAAATTTACAGAGCACTTCAGGGTTATATAGTAAAGAAATTATATGAAACTATTCACCCAAGAAGATTATGCACTGACTTCATAAGTCAGATACTTGAACGAATGGAGATCTGTTTTACCATATATATCTACACACCATATGTATATGTATATACACACACACACACACACACATATAAATTAGAGACAAGGAGGAGGAAAAAAAAAAAATCACTGAAATCTGTCTCTTACAAGAGGTTTTATGAAGAGCATCCCAGGATCTCAGAAGAAAAACACCGAGTTATGTTGCATAAAACACAGTTCCGTTGCATAAAAATCAGTTTTAGCACTAAACCGCGTAAAGTAAAAACCATGTGAAAAGTGAAAGCCAAATGTTAAAGAGTTTGTTCTACCACTGTGGTATAAGTCCAATAGTCATATGAATTGAAGGTGCCAATGAATAG
Source organism: Giraffa tippelskirchi (assembly GCF_054371585.1). NCBI lineage: Eukaryota > Metazoa > Chordata > Mammalia > Artiodactyla > Giraffidae > Giraffa > Giraffa tippelskirchi. The sequence continues at coordinate 109,337,154 of NC_137279.1, forward strand.
AGTTCAAAACACAAATCTTCAGTTATTAAAACCAACTTAAGACCCAAAAAATTGTTACCAAACTTTCAAAAAGCAGGAAAGTTTCAAATTTAAAGTTTATCAAAATTTGATGCTATTTACCCTAACAAAAGGGCAACCCAGCCCAGTCTTTTGTTTACATTATTTTAGAAAAAGTAACAAGAAATTTTTTGTTTTGCAAACTTGGGAGGCTAGCAATTTCTCTCACATTTCCCTTCTTTAAATGTTACAACCACCTAAACAAAATTCACCTTAAGTCTCAAATTACCTACTAAACCAAAAAGACTAACAAAGATTCAAAAGTAAAGAGAATAAAGGGGCAGAGTTATTCATTATTGGCATAACATAAACATCCTTACTTAAAAGCATGTAGTAATGTTTCTTCACCGATGAGGAAAGTATTTCTAGGAATGTGCTCATTTTAACAAAATTCTCTTATAAATTGGATGTCTCAAAGAGTCAGTGGTAAAAACTTTTACTTACATTTGATTAGTATTAAAATAAAATGTTTCAAATTAGCTTTTTTTCAAACAAACAAAAACACTGTTCCTCATGATTTTCATTTCCAGATATAGTAACTGACAAGGTAGCTGTAATACACTGTGTGCATGATAATGCAGTAGACAGGATTTCATTACTTATTGTATCTGTCAATATATAATTTCTGGAATAAAGTCCACATAATTTACAACCACTGGGATATGTGTCTAAGGTATATGAAGCAGACATTCCATAAAACTCTGCACAATAATAGACTAGGAAATGTAAATTTTTTAGAATAAAATTAACTATTTCTATCATTAGTCACAATAGAAGTTGTTTAAAAATATACTTTGAAGTAAAATCAAAGAAACTAATCCTGGTCACAGGACAACACCATGAAACAATTCCACTGGAGGTTCAAAGTTCAACTTCCTTTATCCAGGAAAATACAAAGTTCAAATTCAAATCAAAAGTTATCTCTTTGCAGAAAAATAAATGACAAGGTCGTAGTAAAGAAACAGGTGTCAATTTGAGCCAAGAATCAGGTGGAGCAGGATAGTGCTGAATGCTAAATACTACATCAATAGTGCGAATTCAGTAAGAAATTTCCTATTTCTCTTACAAAACTCTCAGATTAGGAACCATATTTTAAAGAATTACTTTCAAATCTCCATTAAAGATTAGAACAGAAGAAAATATGTAAAACCCAAGGCAAAGCTAAAGACAGTGTCATAAAACCGCTGTTAAGTCATCTGGGTGATAGTACTGGCTTTGGCTGAGCTCCCTTTAACACCTACTAGATGAAAGGAGAAATCAAGAAAGAAACAGCACTGGGCCAGTCATAGCCTACAGTCTGGCTCACTGTCCCACCATGGACTTTGTCAGAAGACAATATGAGGTCACTCCCTACTAATAATACATCTTACAGAAATGGCTGAATCCACTCTTGCATTGTCCTAGTTTCTAAATGGCATGTTATAAACACAGTTTAATCAAGTTAAGATTAACAAATAAGATTATAATAAATAATGTAGTAAGATTTAATAAAGTTAAATCAAGAAAAGAGACAAGATACACTTTAAAATACCTTATTACATTGAAAAATCCATTTCTCACAAAGTTTAGATAAAAAGGAGGGGGAAAAGACCCCAATGTGAACAGCAAATTTTTAAAAAATTCCCTTACTCTGTATTTTCATACTTCTCAAGTTTAATCCTAACAGGATAGGATCTTTGTCTCCTCTGGATATAAAATATATGCTGTTTTAATCACACTTAAAGTTTTACAAATAACCTCTTCAAGTTCTTAGTTTCTATCTAACATTTAAAGTCATGTACGTAAACTACAAAAAGCTTGCTATTTTATAGTAAATGTTGTTTATGTAAAGCCATTTAAAAAAGCAATTTAATACAATGCCTAACATAAGGCTAGAGCTTCCCAGTTGGCTCAGTGGTAAAAGAATCCATCTGCCAATGCAGGAGACACAGGAGACTAGGGTTCGATCCTGAGTTAGGAAGATCCCCTGGAGGAGGAAATGGCAACCAACTCTAGTGTTCTTGCCTGGGAAATCCCATGGAGAGGAGCCTGGTGGGCTAGAGTCCACGGGGTTGCAAAGAGTCACGACTTAGCAATTAAACAACAACAACAAAGGCTATTAAGGAAATTAAAAAAAAACCCACTCTTTTTAAAAAGAAATCAACAACTTGCTTAGAAAGAAGAATATTAATCTCAGATGACATATAGTGGTATCCTTTAGATATTAATGAAGCAGAGTGTATCTTTAAAAAATAAGCATACTATTCGGAACTTTACCATTAGTGATTACAAAATGTGTTATACCCAGTACACTTTATTTTGGCTAAATGTTTAAGACAGTATGCAAGACGGAAAATTCTTATTACTACAAAAATATCAACTACATTCTGGGGTATGTGATTTTTTTTTTAAGTTAATTAACATCACTGAATACACTCTAAACTTTTGAATTATTTTCATAAATTTTATATAAAGGCTGAGAAATGAATAACATGTGGACTAGACTAATATCAAAGGAAGACACAATTCCCCAGTCTTCTAAAAGAATCACAGTCACTTGAGATTATAACTTCCTCTTCAATCATCTTTGAAACTATTTCAAAAACTAAGTAACACTTTTATGCTGCTGCTGCTGCTGCTGCTAAGTCGCTTCAGCCCGCCAGGCTCCCCCATCCCTGGGATTCTCCAGGCAAGAGTACTGGAGTTGGGTGCCATTGCCTTCTCCAACACTTTTATACATACCCCTAATTAATCAAAACAAAACACAAAGCAATGATGCAAATGTTCTCAATATTCCCTGATTCATGGATATGAACTAAATAGCACTTAGACCAATAATACTGTATATACAGTATCTTGCATATTACAGAGAGCGCCTGACTGGCTGAATTACTGTCTCCAAAGCCTTTCCTCTACCTTTCTAAGTTTGAATTAAGAATTTTTTTAACTCAAAAAACTGTGAGATGTTTAAAGTCTGCCAAAGTTTTTTTAATTAACAATAAAAAGAATAAAATAAAAAGAAAATCTCACATAAACCCATAAGTTTAAAATGAATGTAATGGAACAGACCACATGAAGAAAATCTTAATTAAGATTGCACAGAAATGTGAGTGTGTGTGTATACATCCACAATACACACACATATGGATACTGCACCACAAACCATCAGTTTCCATTAAGCCTAAGGAATACTAAGAAGATATTCCCAAAGTGAGCTGCTGAGAAAAAAAAGTGAGGGAGACATGTTCAATTTTTCTCCAGAATTTTCCAGCATTTTGCAGTGTAGGGATGGACTGATTTTTTCCACTCCAAGTCATTATTATGCAGACCATTATAATTTGATTCACTGTATATTCAGTAGAACACACTCAGAAAAAAAAAAAACCAGCTTAATTTCTAGTAACGTTATAGTCATAATTCTCTCCCCTTCAAATATCTCAGGAAACAGAATCACATTTCACCAATGCTGAAATGACCAGCGATGTTAATCGACAACAAATACAATGAGGGCTATTACCTCCTATCCGATTTCACTGTACGCTGTACGCAGTCTGATCAATGCTTTGAAATTAGCAAGTATGCCATAAACGTAACGAGCTTTGCAGCAAATTTTAGTAGCATAAAAGATACCAGGGCAACGGGGGCCTTTGCAACCCACCACTTCAACAAAATTCCGTAAAATCAAAGATTTACAAAAGATTTTACTCCGGGAGGCACCTAGATCTTCCTTCGAAACCCAGACTACTCAACAGCTCCCTGAAAAAATACACCATTCTACCACAAATCGCATATTGTACACCATCGGTACACAGACACCTGAACCACCTGGGCTAACAAGAGTTAGGCTGTCAGCTCCGAGGTGTTGCTAGTGTGTAAGAAACACTGAAGCAGCTAAGGTCTCTCAGGTACACTAGGTGGTAACCTTGGCATCAAGTGCCTTAGTAATAAAGATCTTTTCCTCTATAAGAAAATGCATTAAGGCTATTCCAAAGAATATGCTACAATCCTGAGGACCTCTTCCACAAAGGAGAACAGAAAAACGCTGGTTTTTCCTCTAGTCAAAACCTGCGGCGGGAGATGGAGCTACGAACTAAGGAAACCCAGCTTCTGGTAGCAATCCTGTGACAGCTAGCAGAGGAGCCCGCCCAAGCCAGAGCTCAGTTTTCCTACCCGCAAAATGGGAATCAGCACCGCCACCCCCTCCTCACTGACAGGGAGTCCGGCACACCCTGGAGGTCTAGGATTACCCTGGATGATAAGCGGTGGGGTGGGGCTGCCGCTCCCCAGGCGCCCACCCCGGACTCCCCCGACTCCGCGACAGAAAGACAGGGCCGGCGTACCTGGCTTCACAGTCTTGAGACGGATGGGCTCGCGGAAGTGGCGGATGACAGCCAGGGTGTCCCTGTTGGTGAGCCCGCTGACAGGAGTCCCGTTCACCTCCAGCAGCACATCCCCGGGGCTGGGCGCCTTGCCCGAGACGACGCAGCAGGTGCCCCCGCCGGGCTCCTCGCGGAGCCGCCCCAGGTAGGGGAACTCGCCGCGCTCCGCACCGCCCCGGATCTCGGCGCCCAAGTCGCCCGGGGCCCCGGCCCAGGACACCGCGCACTCCTGCACCTTGCTGAGCCAGTGCTTCTTCTTCTTCAACGTCTTCGACATCACGAACCCCGCTGCACCATGGGGGAGACCCCGCGCGGGCGGCGGGGGCGCCGCTCTGGCCCCCTCTCAGCCTGGGGGCCCCGGGCGGCCCGCGCAGCCCGGCGAGGGGGGCCTCGCCGCTCCGGCGTCCCCCTCGCCGACCACAGCCCGCTGGGGGCCGGGCCGCTCCGAACCCCGAGACGCCCCTCGGACACCTCTCCCGGCGGCGATCCTCGGGTCTAACAGGGCTCCGCGAGGGCCACCCGGGTTAAGCTGAAGAAAGGAGAAGGGGATCGTCCCCGGGCGGCTCCAGAGGGGTTTCGGGCGGGGTCACAGCCGACGGCTGGCCCCCGGGCTCTGCGCGGGAGCGGCGGGAAAGGCAGAAGCAGGGGGGCGGGGAGATGGAGCCGGAACCGGGAAAAATCCGTCGGGGGCGCGCAGAAGCGCGCGTAGACCCGTCGCAGGATCGATCGTGGCCGCTGCGGACCTGGATCGCGGAGACCAACGCCTGCCCAAGCTGCCAGGAAACTGCCGCTTTCAAACCCGCCGCAACCTCCTCCTCCCTCTTCCCTTCCCCCCGCCCTCGCCCATCCCTCATTCAGAGCCCCGCCCCCTCCCGCCGCGCGGCGCCCGGCGCGCTGCCGTCACGGGCCAGGCGCTTGGGAAAGAGCCCAAGCACTCGACACTCTCGCTGGGGATTGGCCCTCGGAGGAAAGGGGGCGGATCCCCGACGAGAACGCTAACCACCGATTGGATGATTGAAGTGAAGGAGGCGGGCACTAGAATGACTGAAGTTTAAAGAGGGTGGAAGAAAGTTTGAAGAGTCAGGGAGGGCGAGGAGGAGGGGCAGGGGAGTGGGACCCGCTCCAGAACGCAGGGCCGAGAGAGGCCCTCGGTGTGGCGGCCGGAGCAAGGAGAAAACTCGGATAGAAGAGCTGCCGAACTCCCCGAGGTGGAGGCCTGGCTGGCGGGCTGGGTGGAGGTGGGGGCGGAGCCTGGGCGCCTGTCTTCACGGGGCACTGAGACTAGCTGGGGTACTTTGGAGGGCAGGCGTCGTGCTGCGTCCGAGAACAGAGGTGGCAGAGCCTCGGGGTAGCCAGTTACAGCCGACCACTTAAAGTGAGTCAACGTTTCTCGTTCGTTCCTTTCTTCAGAGTCAACGTTTCTCGTTCGTTCATTTCTTCAGCAAAAGTTATTATCCTTTGAGGCAGACTCCGGAGTCTGGTTGATGGAAGGTAAAACAGAGTCCTGCATACCAGCTGTGTGACCTCAAATTGGACAACCTCTCTGAGCCACAGCATCTTCGGCTGATAAGTGGAGATAATTATACCCTCCCAAGTTGTTGTACATGAGTTTGAGCAAGCTCCAGGAGTTGGTGATGGACAGGGAAGCCTGGCGTGTTGCAGTCCATGGGGTCACAAAGAGTCGGACACGACTGAGCGACTGAACTAAAGTTGTAAAGATTACATGAGGTACCTATAAAATCAGTATAGTGCCTGGCAGGGAGTAGGTACTTCTTACCATTTAGTTGCTGATGAAGAGGAGGACGACTTTATGTCAGACACTGTGCTAGAATACTGGGGTTCAAGAGTGAGGAAAACGGAAGTCCTGTTCTCAAGGAGATCACAGTCTAGTAGGAGAGACTGACAAGACTGCTGAGGGCCGGAGGGAGGGGGAGGAAGCAGAGGGGACGGGGGCTGGACTGTGGGGGGGGGGGGAAGATGGCTATAATGTGGATTAGGAACCAGCTAGCAAACCTGGGCTGGCATCCTGGCATGCTACTTACTTGCTATCGGACCTTGGCCAAATCTCAGTTTCAAGCTCACTCACCTGTAAAGGAGGTGGAGAGAGAACTAACAGTGAATAAAGGACATGTTAGGCCCATCCAGCACTAATTTTTCACAACCTCTTATTAAACTTTCTCTCCTCCCCAATTCGGCTCACACTCTCCCCTGTCTTTGTATTTAAAACAATCCTATCCATCCTCAGCCCAAATGCCATCTCTTCCAGGTCACCTTGTCCTCAGGTGGAAAGTGTTTCCTCTGAGCTAGGATACTTTCACTTTTGCAGTAAGACATTTATATAGTTTCCTGTCTTCCTTTAATGGTTGGGGAAAGCCCTTATTTAAACTATGAATAACTCCACAATCTCACCACATCTCAGACTGGCCCAAGCTTCAACAGCTGCAGTAATTTTGTTCACACCATTATATCAGTCAGGGCCTCCACAGGAAACAAATGGTACTTTACAAAGATATGGGCAAGGTGTGGGAAACCACAAGGGAAATATGGAACCCTGAGGCTATAAGCTGCTCCATCTGTAGAAAGCAAGGGAAAGGAACAGGACCAAAACTCATCACAGAAAGGGCAGCCTGACAGGAGCCTGTGACCTTCAATCAGAGATGCAGTCAGCCTAAGTAATCACCCAAGGACAAAGCCAGAGGATTTCTCTCTCACTCACCTCTCTCCTCCATCCTCCTGCTGGTACATCCCAATAGACAGATCCAACCAGGAGCCAGAGAGCAGGAGAGCCTTTTGAAAGTCCCTATCAGTCAATCAGACAGAGAAGAGGAAGCAGCACATCCAGAGAGAAAAAGGGAAAATAACCAGCAGAGAGATCATGTGGATTGCTCAGATTTACACAGATCTGAGACATAGCTGGAGTATTTTTTTCTGAACTACTACCTACACTAACAGATTCCTGGATGAAGTCTTAATAATCTCCACTTGATTTATTTTTGCAGCAATTCTGGGAAAACATCTTTTCTTGCCCAGATTGTATCTATCAGGATATCTTTAGCCACAACGAATGGAGTATCTAACAGTAACTTAAAGCATGGAGTTATTTATTACATCTTTAACATGAGGTTCAAATGAATGTAGTCTTGGGCTTAGTTCAGCAGCACAATTACATCACTGAGGACCCAAGCTCTTTTTGTGCCTGCTCTCTAACATCATATTCATGTTAGGTTTTATCTCCAGGCTTCTCACCTCTAGATTGCAGTGTGGCTGCCGTAGCTCCAGACATCACATCCTCAGAGGTCAAGCAGGAAGGGAAGGTTGTACAAGCAGGAAGGGAAGGAAAGGTACTGCTCTACCATTTTTCTGAAGGAGAAAAATCTTTCCCAGACTGCCCTCCCCCTGCCATAGAATCTTCCTTATTAGCCAGGAAATGGTCACATGCCCACTGCAGACCAGTCACTGACAAGAAAATGGAATTGCCATGGTTCAGTGACATCATGAGTCACTCTGAGCAAAATAGGGGTTCTGTTTCTTGAGGAGAAAGTGGGAATGATTGTTCAGTACATGCCCAACAGTGTCTGCCACATGCCTCAACCACAAATAAGTTATATTGACCCTTAACAGAAAACTGCAATAATTAGGAGCTTGAGTTCTGGAGTCAGACTGGAAATCTCAGCTTTTCTACTTACTAGCTCTGAGATCTTGAGTAAACTTTTGTCTAACCTTGGTTTCCTCATCCACAAAATAGGTATAATAACAGTACTCACCTGAGTTGTGAGAACTGAATGGAGCTATTTGAGTCAAGCAAGCACTTAACATATGGTCATATAAACAAACACTCGAGTTATTTTAGTTTGTGCTAAATAGTAATATCTATGACAAGGCCAAAGGCATTGCTAAATCACCTTTATAACTCTCTATTTGATTCACCCCTCTTAACAAGCTTAGATTCAGTTTTAAAATAGTCTAGAAATAAGCTGCAAACCCCAGTGAATTAATTCTGGTAAGATACTAGTCTGGAAATTACTGCATAATTAAAGAAGTCACATTGCAAATGTCTCTCTCTAAAATGGCACCTAACCAAATAATCAGATCATATCCATATTGATCAGTTTCCCAAACCTAATGCTTGGCTTAATAGTTGTGATTTCCATTGGGGAATCTTATAAGCTAAACAATATGGAATCTGGCTTAACAAAAACAAATGATACAGTTGAATATGATGATCTCCAAGGTTTCTTGGGGCTCCCTCTATCCATCTAATCTATGGAAACATAGATGTGTGTCAATATGCAGAACTCATGTATTGGGCCCCACAATGGCTGCAGTGGCTCCAACTAACAACATCCAATGACAGGAAGAAGTATGTCTCCTTTCCTCATTTCCTTTTAGCAGATCAAGGAAACTTTTCGCCAAAGGCCCCAGCAACAGTTTTTCTCTCTCTCATTGGTTGGACTTGCCCAGATACCCTTTCCTGAATCAAAGGGGCAAAGGGTAATGAAATACTTTTATCCAGTTTCCCCTTCTAGTGCTCAGAGAGGAATCTAGTGTCCTGTAAAGTGCATGGCTGCATAATACCTGAACATAGTTTGGCAGGGAAGGGGTCTCTTAGCAAATCTGAAGAGGAGAGATTGCTTGATTTGCTCCTAATATATATTACATATGGGCTTCTCTAGTGGCTCAGACAGTAAAGAATCTGCCTGACAATGCAGGAGACCTGGGTACCATCCCTGGTCAGGAAGATCTGCTGGAGAAGGGAATGGCTACCCACTCCAGTGTTCTTGCCTGGAGAATTCTGTGGACAGAGGAGCCTAGAGGGCTACAGTACATGGGGTCACAAAGAGTCAGACACGACTGAGCACACACACACACATATATACACCGAGTGTATGTACTACATACACTCACATACATGTTTTTTGACAAGGTGAAAAGTTTATTTTTTTTGTATAATATTGTTTTCTGTTCCTAATGAAATTTAAGTATTCCCTGACTAACACTTTCACTTAAGCGGAAAACTTCAGAAGGGCAAGTGTAAATTCACAAATTCTCTCAAATGACCCAGGCTTACTTACTCCATTATACAGAGATGCATCATATTGAGGTTTGTGTGCCAACAACTCTAAGGGCATCTCTCCCCTGAATAGTTCCCCTGGAGCAGTGCATGGCTCTGTGCCAAAGCAAAGCAAGTGTAGGGAGAACTTTTTATTTACTTTTACATTCTCATTATTTCTTTCATGGAAACCTGAATCTCTAATAACAGTAAATCAAATCATCATATTTATGATGAAGTCATTCTCAAGTCTTAAGGTGGCAGAGCATGGGGGAGAAGTGGAGTGGAAAAATAACAAATATTTGCCTTCTACGCAGAATACAGGAACATTTATTCTGCTTTTATTTCCACAGATGATAATGAAATCATCTTGGATTTTAAAAATTCTGATCCACAAAATCTTTCACTGCCTTAGAAAATGTTCATGCTTACCTGTATTGTGGAAATGATATATGTAATACAGCCTAACATTAATAACCTAACTGAACTCAGGATTAATATTCTATTGTATCTTTACATTTTATTAGCATTTTTATTTGCCTAGGCCTGTGGGCTCATTTGTATGCTAATGCTAAAATATGCTCACTTATAAAAGCAATTACATAGAAAATTTTATTTCAGTTAGACAAACTAATTTATTGTCAAAATATGTATCACTTTTTATACATAAATGTGCATTTTTGGCCATAGGTGCACTTGCCTGCAAATGACCAAACGCATCAAGCCCAAATTCACAGAACAATAGGAACATTCAAAACCAAGTACACTGCCAACATGCTTTGAAAGAGGTTAGTTAAGCAGTCAGATGTCAGGTTTTCCAGACAAAGTAGGACAAAGAGAACACTGAATGAAAGAGAAAATACCAAAATACCCATCTTTTATCTTTTAGCTTAACTATAACCTCCTACTCAAGACCAGCTTTGCTTTCCCACAGCAGGATGCCATCTCATCCTTCTCCAAAACCAATAGCACGTTGTCTCTGCTTTCTTTTCCAGTAGACCTCAAGATCCTTAAGAACATGGCCCCTTTTTGAGTCACTGGTGTATCCTCCATCAAGTTGAGCACTTTGTCTTCAGTGAGCATTCACTTGTTCAAAAAGCAGAAAGTACCTGTTATGAGCAGGCATTGTTTTAGGTGCTGTGCTGTGTGCTGAGTCGCTTCAGTTGTGTCCAGCTCTTTGCAGTCCCATGGACTGTAGCCCTCCAGGCTCTTCTGTCCATGGGATTCTCCAGACCAGAATACTGGAGTGGGTTGTCATTTCCTTCTCCAGTTTTGGGTGCTGGTTTACAGCAATGAACAGACTTGCAAGGTCCCTCCTTTTGTGGGGAAGAAGACAGTGTAGGAGAGGAAAAAGTTTTACCCAAGCCTCTTAGGGTCCCTAGCTGGGTCCAAAAATTAGATTGGCAAAGACAGAGTAATAGGGGAAAAGTATACGAATTTATGTAATATAAGTTGTATGTGACATGAGAGCCTTCATAAGGAAATGAAGACCAGAAGAAATGGTAAGCCTGAGTGTTTTTATGCTACTGACAAAGAGTGGAAAGACCTGGAAAGATATGATGAAGAGGATGAGCTAAGTGTAGTAAACTGAGGGAATTTAGCAAGGCCTGTTTGCTCAGATTCTTCCCCACTATCTGTCCATCTTGGATATGAGGATGTTTCTTTCCTGCAGGTATAGGAAGAGTACCTCTCACCTGAGGGCCAGATGAGCTGCTTCAGGGATGAAGTACTGGAGGACAGAGAGAAATTCCTGCTTCTGCCAGTTTCTTCAGATTCCTTCAGCTTAAAATATTCAGTGCCAAACGGCCATATTTTGGGGTATCATTTCCTGAATCCCATCAACAGCAAACCCAAAACAAGTAAATGATCAAGCGAGTTTCCCGTAGTAATAGTGGTGGTGGTGCTTAGTCAATCAGTTGTGTCTGACTTTTTGCAACTCCATGGACTGTAGCCCACCAGGCTGCTCCGTCCATGGAATTCTCCAGGCAAGAATACTGGAGTGGGTTGCCATTCCCTTCTCCAGGGGATCTTCCTGACTCAGGGATCAAACCCTTGTCTCCTGTGTTTCCTGCAGTGGCAGGCAGATTCTTTACCACTAGTGCCACCTGGGAAGCCCCCCACCCCCCTACCCCCACTACCCCTTGTAGTAATAGTAGTATAATTAAAAGATGAAATATAAGTGATGGGTGATCAGGAAAGGAGAGAGACTACATTAGACGAGGTCACAGAGAATCTCTGGCTAAGAAGGTTACAGTTTGCCAAGACCTGAATGACAAGTAAGAGGAAATTAACTGAGGACCAGAGATCCAAGAATTCCAGGCCAATTTCAGACCTTGGGTCTGAAATTGAAGAACAGAGGAGTGCTAAGGTGGCTGGAGCCTGGTTACCCAGGAGAGAGTGGTAGGAAAAGAATTCAGAGAGGAATGCTAGAGGCAAGATCACATACGGCCTTTCAGCCAAGGCAAGGACTTTAAATTTTATTCAGAGCACAATGAGTTTTAAGGAGAGAAGTAGACTGATGGTTCTGATTGCTACAGAAAGAAGGATGGAGGTTACAGTAGAAGCAGGGAAGTCAGAGAGAAACCTGGTATAGGCGCCCCATGATAGATGACCGTGGCATGCAGGGTAGAAACAATGAAGATGAAAATTTGTTGAATGCACTGTGGAAATCAGAAATTATAGTTTTAATTTCCTAGACTGATCACAGTTAAAGAAATATGTTACAATTGTATTTAATAAGAAGCTTTGTGGAATGTAATTGCTTTGTTGAAATGTCCCTTCACCGTAAGATAAGGAAGAAGTTAGAAAATAAAGTGGGAGAAATTCTTAATTAAGTTTAAATTTATACAGGTTCTTTTATTATGTTTATTGAGAAGAGCATCCAGAGAGATGGAATGTTAATTTCAAGGTTTTTGTTTAATCTCTTAGGAAGGTAGCATCCACTCAAAGCATATGATGCTTATGAAACAACATATATTGTTTTTTTTCATCTATTGGGTGTGTTGTTTTAAGAAGTGAAATTTGTTTCTTAGCTTAAAAAGGAGCTCACAAACTTGGTTTCAAAATAGCTTTCCCATCATATAAAAATCTAGGTTTTTTGACTAGTTAGAACTTCAGGCCCTTGAGTCTTATTTTCTCATTGCAGACTGAAAGCTAATAAACAGTGCCTTCGGTGGATTCCAGTACAACACACTATGTGAAGTTCCCTGTCTTCAACAGAAGGAAAATTCTCATTTACTTGGCTGAGATTAGGTGAAGCATTTCCAAACGCACACTCCCAAATTTCACGGTAAAGATGATTAGAAACACACCACATGAGCTTAAAATAAACACACCCCATTCAAAAACTGGGTACTGTGGCCTTTCTTATACTTAACAAAAATATAAAGATAACATCTCTATTCCCCTTTATTCAAAAAGGGAGAGTAACCTCATTGGATTTGGGGTGAGGGAGGGAAGGACTGAGTTTCAGTTAAGAAGCAGAGCAACATGCTAGATAGTATGGGTTCTGATGAAGTGTTTCTGTGCGTAGAACCTGAAGTTAATTTTGGCACATTTAAATATGTAATAGCTGTCTGTTAAGAGAGTATATCTGAAAAGTTCTTGTCACAAGAGAAAAAAAATTGTAACTGTGTGGTGATGGGTGTTAATTAGACTTAACGTGGTGCTCATTTTACAACATATGCATATATATATTAAATTATGCTCTACACTTGAAACTTATATAATGCTATATGTCAATTATACAATAAACAACTGTCCATTCACAGTTTGATGGGCACAACGGACAAAGAGAGCAACTGGTTATATCAATAGCAAACCTTCAGAAGCACTAATACAAAAAATACTTGGTTAATGTTCAAGGTTACCACTTCAGTCTTGTTGCGTTAGAGAATGTTAATAGGTTGAAATTCTCACCTTTGCAAGTTGTTACAGACTGAACAGTGTTACCCTACCCCAACTCATATGAAGCCTAAACCCCAAATTTGACAGTATTTGGTAACTGGACCTTTAAGGAGGTAATTAAGGTTATGTGAAGTCATAAGGGTGGGGCTCACCAATTCAATAGGATTGGTGGCCTCTTGAGAGATTTCCCTCCCACTTGACTCTACGCCAGCTACACTAGCCTTCTTGCAATTCCTTCAACATGCCAGAAATGTTCCTGCCTCAGATCTCCCTCTGCCTAAAATGCTTTTACTCACCGGGGTATTTTCATGACTCATTCCTTTGCCTCCTCTTGACATTGGCTCAAGTGCCACTTAGGCATGGACTCTATTTGACCTTACTATTTAAAAATGTGACATTCCCTCAACTACTAAACCTCCATACCCTCCTCTCTTCTTACCTTAGTGTACAGTATTTACAACTTTCTGATGTACTATATAACTCACTTAATATCTCTCTTATTTTTGTCTGCCTCTGCCCTAAAGTATAAGTTCTGTGAGGGCAGGGGTCTTTGTTTTGTTCACTGATTTATTCACAGTGCCTAGAATAGCACCTAGCTTAATAGTTTGGACTCAAATAATACTTGTTTGCTCAAGTGCTTTCCCTTCAGAGTTCTTTCAGATATATTAACTATGCAGGGTAATTTAATCTTCACAATAATTTTAAACAATGCAGTCTTTAAAATAATCCTGTGCAGTAGTTGTCATGCATATTCCTATTCAATAGTGGGTCAGAAAGGTCACTATAGTCATCCACACATTTTTCAACATTATATGTCAGTCAAAACAATCAGATATTTTCTCCATATCTAGACTTTTTTTCCTATACTGTGGTGATCATTCTAAGAAATTTTCCTGTGGAACAATATGTTAAAACACTCGAATTTAGAAATAGTGGTCTCTAGTGCAACTGCATCAGAATGGTTAAAATGGAAAAAAAAAAAAAAAAAAAACCTGGCTTTATTAATTGCTAACAAAAACAGTAGACACCTGAGAACTCTTATACACTGCTAATGAGAATGTAAATTGGTTCAACCACTTTGGTAAACTGGCAGGTTCTAATAAAGTTAGTAAATGTATACCCTAGGATCCATAAATTCTACTCTTGGGTGTATACCCAACAGAAATGAGTATGTATGTTCTCCAAAAGATCTATACAAAAATTATTCATAAGAGCCCTAAACTGGAAGCAACCCAAATGTCCATTAAGATTAGAATGGCCACATAAATCTTGGTACATTCTTAGAGTACTATACAGCAATGGGAGAAAAAAACACAACACAAAAAAATGGATGAATGTCATAAGCATAATTTTAAGCAAAAGCAAACATACACAAAAGTACACATTATATAATTCCACTGATATGAATTTCAAGAACAGGCACAAGTTCTGAATAATGATTACCTTTGAGGGAATATTAGCCTAAAGAGGCCAAAAGGACTTCCTAGGGTCTCGGTAATGTTCTATATCTAGATCTGGGTAGTGTTTTAAAGAGTATGTTTGAAGGGTATGTGTGCTTAGGTGCTCAGTTGTGTCCAACTCTTTGCAACACCATGGACCCCCATGTGACCCCACCAGACTCCTCTGTACATGGGGATTCTTCAGGCAAGAATACTGGAGTGGGTTGCCATGCCCTCCTCCAGGGGATCATCTTCCCAAGTGAAAGTGAAGTCACTCAGTTGTATCCAATTCTTTGTGACCCCATGGACTGTAGCCTACCAGGCTCCTCTGTCCATGGGATTTTCCAGGCAAGAGTACTGGAGTGGGTTACCATTTCCTTCTCCAGGGGATCTTCCCGACCCAGGGATCGAACCTGGGTCTCCCACATTGCAGGCACATCTTTATTGTCTGAGCCACCAAGGAAGTCTTTTATAGGGTATAAATATATGCATAAATTAATCTAGCTGTACACTTAAGACTATACACTTTATTGCAAACCATGTGACCAACAAGGGTTTAATTTCCAAAATATACAAACAGCTTATGCAACACAAAAAACCAAACAAGCCAATCAAAAACAATGGCAGAAGAGCAAAATAGATATTTGTCCAAAGAAGACATACAGATGGTCAACAGGCACATGAGAAGTTACTCAATAGTGCTAATTATTAAAGAAATGCAAATCAAAATTACAATGAGGTACCACCTCCTACTGGTCAGAATGGTCATCATTAGGAAGTCTACAAATAACAAATGCTGAAGAGGGTGTGGAGAAAAGGGAACCCTTCTACCCTGCTGATGGGAATGTAGGTTGATGCAGCCACTATGGAGGTTCCTTAAAAAACTAAAATTAGAGTTACCATATGATCCTGCAATCCCGAACTCCTGGGCATGTATCTGGAGAAAACTATAATTCAAAAAGATACTTGCACTGCAGTATTTGTAGCAGCACAATTTACAATGGCCAAGACATAGAAGCAACCTAAATGTCCACTGAAATATGAAAGGATGAAGTTGTAGTAGATATACACAGTGGAATATTACTCAGTCATAAAAAAGAATGAAATAATGCCATTTGGAGGGATATGGTTGGACTAGAGATTATCATACTAAGTCAGACAGAGAAAGATAAATATATCACTTCTATGTGGAATCTAAAAAATAATATAGTGAACTTATTTACAAAACAGAAACAG
Source organism: Giraffa tippelskirchi (assembly GCF_054371585.1). Taxonomy (NCBI): domain Eukaryota; kingdom Metazoa; phylum Chordata; class Mammalia; order Artiodactyla; family Giraffidae; genus Giraffa; species Giraffa tippelskirchi. The sequence continues at coordinate 109,353,200 of NC_137279.1, forward strand.
ACTCACAGTCACAGAAAACAAATGTATGGTTACCAAAGGGGAAAGGGAGAGAGAGGGATAAATTAGGAGTTTGGGATTAGCCCGTACAAATTATGTATAAAATAAACAAGGTCCTACTGAATAGCATGGGGAACTATAGTCAATATCTTGTAATAAACTACAATGGAAAAAAATCTATGTATACATATGTACAATTGAATTACTTCTCTGTACACCAGAAACTAACACAGTGTAAATCAACTATACTTCAATTAAAAAATTTTGACTACAAAAATTTTTAAGTGTGCATGGCAAAACAATTACCATAAACAAACTTTAAAAATACAAATACACAATGGAATATTACTCAGCCATTAAAAAAAATACATTTGAATCGGTTCTACTGAGATGGATGAAACTGGAGCCCATTATACAGAGTGAAGTAAGCCAGAAAGAAAAACAACAATACAGTATACTAATGCATATATATGGAATTTGAAAGATGGTAACGATAACCCTATATGCGAGTCAGAATAAGAGACACAGATGCATGGAACAATTTTATGGACTCTGAGGGAGAAGGTGAGGGTGGGACGTTCTGGGAGAATAGCATTGAAACATGTATATTATCGTATGTGAAACAGAACACCATTCCATGTTCGATGCATGAGACAAGGGCTCAGGGCTGGGGCAATGGGATGACCCGGAGGGATGGGATGGGGAGGGAGGTGGGTGGGGGGTCCAGGAAGGGGAACAAATGTAAACCCATGGCTGATTCATGTCAATGTATGGCAAAAACTATTACAATATTGTAAAGTAATTAGCCCCCAACTAAAATAAATAAATTTATAAAAAAAAAATAAAAGATACAATTAAATGATGTTTTTTCTTCAAACATAAAAAAAAAAAAAAAATACAGTCCTGGCACAAATATTTACACTATGTATTGACAAAGGCAGATTTCCTTTTTATAAAGGAAGTTCTTATAAATTAATAAGCAAGCTAGGCAAAACAAAACAAGTAGTCCATTGGAAAGACAGGCTAAATTAGATTATTCTATTTTCTATTATTCAATTTTCAAACAATAAAATTCCATTTTTCTCCTAATAGATGAGCAAAGAACAAAGGTTTGGTAATAAATATGATGTTGCTGAAATTCTATAAATTAGAATATTTTGGTGGGTAATATGCTACCATCTGAATTTTTAAAATTTCAGTACACTTCCATTACTAGGAATTTTCAAAGACTTATGTATTAATAAGTACATTGCAGCATTGTATGCTGTAGAAAATGTCTGCAACAGAGGCTGGTTAAATGAATTGTGAAATATACATTCAATCGAATCTTGCACAGAATAAGTTAGAACTTTATCTACTGTTGTGGAAAGCTCCTTAAGATATATTTTTTAAAGATACAGATGTGCTTCCTTCTATTTGGATTAAAAAGGCGGAGGAGTATGATAGATACCTGCACACACTCCTATAGGTCTATATCCTCTGGAGGACACCGAGTTAAATTAATGGCTGTGGTTGTCTCTAGGCAGTAAGACTGGGAGGATGAAAGGGAGAAATACTTTTCACTAAATATCCTTTTGCCCTGTGAATTATTACTTTTACAAAGTGTATGTATTACTTTTTTAAAAAAAAGAAAAAAGAAGAAAAATAGAAGTACTATGTTTAAAGGAGAGAAGGAAGTGAAGTGAAAAAGAGGGAGCGGGCGAGGGAAAGAAAGTAACTGAGGACAAAGAAAAATAATCAAGACCTGCGTTTCTGCCTGCCGCATGTGGCATAGCCCAATGTCTGACATAGAGGGTGCTGAGCAAATAAAACTCCCGAATCTACTCTACCAATCCTGAATCTCATCCAAGCTCAGATTAACCTTTTAAAACCAGACAACTTGGGCCAAGAGGTAATTGGGCCAGGGAATTTTCTGGTTCTTAGAGATAGTCTATTCTAGTAAGAAATTAAACTTTACCAAGTGCTTACTGACTCTAGATGAGATCAGGGCAAATCAACATTGGTGGAAAAACACTATTATCCCAAAGCACCACATTACAAATCTGAACTAGAGATAGACATGTTAGAAGTCACTAGGACAATTCAACAACTCTATATGTGCCGATTTTGGTGCTTCTAGCGATTTAAAATTTTTTAAAAAATGAATAGCTTTACTTTCTGTTTAATTACATTTTAATTAACAGCTGAAATTGAAAAAAAGAAGTTACTAGGACAAGACCACCTGGCAGAAATGTCATCAGTGTTAGTTTTAGAAGAGATTCGTGGCTCAACTGATTTCCATATTTGGGATGGCTTGTAGAGAGCATTCTTGCCATGTTTTTCTTGATCTAGGGGGTTAATCTGTACCCAAAGGAAGCTATTTTCATGTGAATTTTAGCAAAGTTTTTACAGAATATTAATAGAGCAATTGCCAATGAAATGAGGTAGTAAAACTTGGAAAATTCTCAGGAATTTACTTTTTAATGCATTTAGTGTCAGATTGGCTGCTATTACTGAAATAGGTCAGACAGAGAGACAGACAAATACTGTATAATCTCATTTATATGTGGAATCTTAAAAAAACCCAAAACTTGAACTCACAGAAACAGAGCAGATTGATGGTTACCAGAGGTGAGTGGGGGGTCAGGGAAATGAATGAAGGTGGTCAAAGGTATAAACTTCCAGTTGTAAGATAACTAAGTTCTGGGGATATAATATACAGGATAGTTACAGTATGGTTAACGATAAATATTACATATTTGAAAGTTGCTAGGAGAGTAGATCTCAAGTTTTTCATCACAAGAAAAAAATTCATAACTATGTGGGGTGACAGATGTTAAACTTATTGTGGTGATTATTTCACAATATATGTGTATATCAAATCATTATGTTGTACACAAACTAATACAATGTTGTATGTCAATTATCACGATAAACCTAGACAAAAATTTTTAATGATCTTTTTGCTTAGATAGATCTTTTGGTCACAACCAAAACAGTTTTACAGCCTTTGCTGATTTAAAAACGATCATGTAAAATTCACCTGAGTAAGAGGGAAAACTGGGTTAATTATATGTGTATATGTGTGTGTACATATATATATATATATATATGAATGATTTTTTTTTGAGGAAGATTTAACAAACAAACCCAGAAACTCAGAATCTACTGCCTATGTCAGCTTGTCCCACATACTTGCCACAATTAATTGTCTCGAAAAGAGAGTAAATACGCTAGGCGCTGAGTATTCTAAAAAAAAATCCAACTAATCACTTGGAATATTCCAAGTCTAAGAAATTTAACCAGTTCCTTACTCTCTGCATCAGTGATGCACTACACTGAGAACAGTTGTTCTGAGTAGTGACCATGAGACAACAGAAAGCCATAGTTATCTGAGAGAACAATACATAGGCTCAGAGATTTGTACACCTGGAGGAGTTAAAAATCACTTACTGCCTACTAACGCAGGGAGATGGACTTGTGCCATTTTCAACAACATAAAGTGAAATATATATTTTAGACTAATCATTAAGTAACTGAAAAATTAAATATATGAAAACAAGGGTCTTCCAATTCCTCTAGTGACTATGGCTCTACAAGAGAATTTTACCATGATGGGCTTGCTTAGATATTGGGGAACACAGAAGCTTAAACAACCCCTCATTTTCTCCATCCTATAACTCAAATGAAGGGACAAATATTCTATTTTTCAAAGTAATCTTTGAGGGATATCATATGTCTTGCTTTGAAGTATTAGGAAACCTATGCAGTAGAAAGTGGAAGAAACATAGTTACTAGTTTTTATTTGGATCCTAGTCCTATTAGTCCATAGTTGTGTGAGCTGAAAAAAATCAAACTCAAAAAAGAAAAAAAGATGACTTTTAGAAACTTGGTAAAAAGAAAAAAAGGACAATATTCATCTATCATGAATAAGAATCTTTCCAGCTGTTAAACAAAAATCTACTCAAAATAATTGACATACAAGAACTGTTGAAGTTTAGAAACATTGGAATTATATTTTTTCTGACCAAAACTACAACCTCTCCAAGTTGCAAAAGTGCAGTGAATGCAGCATAGCTGAACCAAGGACAAGCTTACTCCTAGAATCCAAATTCCCAGCTCTGGAAGTGTGTGACACCCTGGTCCTTTGGGGAACCTCACACTCTACTCAGCAAAAGAAGTCCACTGTTGCTTCTTCCAACACCACTTGAGAGAAGAAACAAATATTGCAGAAGTGCTGTAACTCTTAGAGGCAGAGTCTCACCTTAAATTAGTTTTCCAATGATGCCTTACAGGCTGAGATGCATTCTCTTGATTTTTTTTCATGGATCTCAGCACAATGCTTATGCCATAGCTTGGCCTTTTCACAAAAATTAAGCTCTGTACCAGGAGAAGTTGCTAGTTATATCAAGAGTTTTAAATTTTGAAATCCCCAAATATATTATTTTAAAGGTCTTCAGCACTTGTTCTGATGATAAATTGTGACATTTATACACAAACCAATCTGAATTCAAACATAGGGGATCCCCAGGGGCTGGAGTATTGAGGGGTGGAAGGGTCTATGGAGACAAGGTAGTAGAAAGAATTCTGGGAAGAATATTGGAAGACCTTGAATGTCCAAGAGGCTTGACTGTTCCTGGTAACTGTGAAAGTCCTAATGGATTAGAAAGCAGAGTAATAGTATAACCAAAGTGATGCTTTTAGGCCACAGAAGAAATGAGAAATTGAAGAAGAAATTCATTTTTTTAAATTCACATATGTAGTAAAGATTATTGAGAAGGCATCACAACAAATGAACAGTAATTCAGTAATTATGTGATAGAATTATCAATGCTTTTTATTTTATCCATCTGTTACTTAATTTTGTTAATACATATGTGTTGCTTTGCATAAAAGAAGGCCTAAATTATGTGATTATACTGAAAAAATTCAAACAAATAGAAGAAAGAATAGTAAAATGAATCCCACATTCACCCAAATTAAATAATGATCAAGGTTGTCATATTTGCTCCTTCTGTCTCTTTCTTTCCTTTTATTCCCGTATCAATATCCTAATCTGGCTGGTTCCTGTGTCTTTCTGACCTGACCCATTAGTTCCTGATAGCTTCCTTGCTTTCCAGCACAGCAAGATATCCAGACTCCTCTTAATTTCCTGCCACAGGTCTGAAATCAGCCTATCTTTCAAGGTGCTCTGTTTCCTTTCAATGGGTGAAAAATTATTTTAAGAAATAAAGGTTAAGCTAACAGTCAATTTTATATAGAAGCAATTCCTGGACTACTGCAGGGGCTACCATCCTGAGACTTGTGGAGAAGATATTAAAAACAGCATTAAGCAAATGAAAATATGTAAGCAGTCTAAAAATGAATCTGCTTTTTAAAACAAAACAGATCTGTCAGCATTAAAATCTTGCCCTAGTAGGCAAATAGATGGGGAAACAGTGACAGACTTCATTTTCTTGGGCTCCAAAATCACTGCAGATGGTGACTGCAGCCATGAAATTAAAAGATGCTTGCTTCTTGGAAGAAAAGCTATGACAAACCTTGACAGTGTATTAAAAAGCAGAGACGTTACTTTACTAACAAAGGTCCGCCTGGTCAAAGTTATGGTTTTTCCAGTAGTCATATATGGATATGCTGCTACTGCTGCTAAGTCGCTTCAGTCATGTCCGACTCTGTGCAACCCCATAGACAGCAGCCCACCAGGCTCCACCGTCCCTGGGATTCTCCAGGCAAGAATACTGGAGTGGGTTGCCATTTTCTTCTCCAGTGCATGAAAGTGAAAAGTGAAAGTGAAGTCGCTCAGTCGTGTCCGACTCTTAGCAACCCCATGGACTGTAGCCTACCAGGCTCCTCCATCCATGGGATTCTCCAGGCACGAGTACTGGAGTGGGGAGCCATTGCCTTCTCCGTATATGGATATGAGAGTTGGACTATAAAGAAAGCTGAGCGCCGAAGAATTGATGCTTTTGAATTATGTTGGAGAAGACTCGAGATTCCCTTGGACTGCAAGGAGATCCAACCAGTCCATCCTAAAGGAAGTCAGTCCTGAATATTCATTGGAAGGACTAATGCTGAAGCTGAAACTCCAATACTTTCACCAACCCTGACGCTGGGAAAGATTGAAGGTGGGAGGAGAAGGGGACGACAGAGGATGAGATGGCTGGATGGCATCACCAACTCGATGGACATGAGTTTGAACAAGCTCTGGTGAAGGATAGGGAAGCCTGGTGTGCTGCAGTCTGTGCGGTATCAAAGAGTCGGACATGACTGAGCAACTGAACAACCACCCAGTAGGTAACCCTTCTCCTGAGTATCCTTCAATTTAGGAGATACTCAGGTTCTTTGTGAATGTTTTAGGTAAAAATTTCCAGCCAATTCTTACTGGATAAAACTTAGCATCTTCTACAATAGCACCTTCATTTCATTTTCATACATCTTAGCAAGATGTTAAATAATAAATAACACCTTCTCCTTTCTGCTTGAAGGACATTTTTGTCCTGTAGTCTAAGCCTAAACAAAGTAGCACTGCTCCCTTCACACCATAGGAGCCAAGATTTTTCTAACTTTTAAAAAAGTGATTCTTAATTTTTTTCTTCCCACTGCAAGTGAGAAATACTGGACATGTGTGTGTTTAAATAATACCTAAACCATAAGAGGTATTTACTGAGTACACCAGCACTATTCTCAGTCCTTACATGCATTAACTGTTCAATTCTGGCAACAACCCTATGAAGTACGTTTTTAAATTTTTCCCAAGGGGCACAAGTGGTAAAGAATTCGCCTGCCAATGCAGGGGACAAAGAGATATGGATTGGATCTCTGGGTTGGGAAGATCCCATGGAGTAGGAATGGTAACCCACTCCAGTATTCCTGCCTAGAAAATTTCACGGACAGAGGTGTCTGGTGGGCTACAGTCTATGGGGTCGCAAAGAGTTGGACACGACTGAAACAGTTTCTACTCCTCTACTTCTCTAGTTGATTTACTCATTTTTATAGATAAAGATACCAAAGAGTAAAGGGGAATAAGTAAGGATCCCAAGACCATTCAGCTATCATATGATGGAGCCAGAATTTGAACTCAGGCAATCTAGTAACAAACTCACTCAGGTTCCCCCCATTCCCCCGCCACCTCCCTAAACAAATAGAAAATTCCCAAACTTCAAAACCACCACTGGAAAGAAATTACTCTGTTCCAGAGTGAAGTACCAGGGCTTCCCTGGTGGCTGAGTGGTAAAGAGTCCGCCTGCCAATGCAGGCTCAGGTTCAATCCCTGAGCCAGGAAGATCCCATATGCCTTGAGGGACAACTAAGCCCATGAGCCAGAACTGTTGGGCCTCTGCTCTAAAGCTTGGGAACCACAACTACTGAAGCCCACATGCCCTAGAGCCCATGCTCCACAACAAGAAAAGCCACCACAATGAGAAGCCCTCACACTACAACTAGAAAGTAGCCCCCACTCTCCACAACTAGAGAAAATCCCTGTGCAGCAATAAAGACCCAGCACAGTAAAAAAAAAAAAAAAAAAAGTGAAGTACTAGAGCCCCTCACTTTATAAGCAAGAAAACAAGGTGCCCACTATTACCATTATACTGTTCTGGCTAACCCAATAATAACATGTTCAGTTGGCCACTATATTGTTGTTACCCAGGTGGCACAGTGGTAAAGAAACCACCTGCCAATGCAAGAGATGTGGGTGCAATCCCTGGGTTGGGAAGATCCTCTGAAGAAGGAAATGGCAACCCACTCCAGTATTCTTGCCTGGGAAATCCCATGGACAGAGGAACCTGGCAGGCTACAGTCTATGGGATCACAAAGAGTCTGACACAACTGAGCATACACACAAACACACACATAGTTGTTACCCAGGAAAGAACCAAACATGTATTTATTGCACTTTTACTAAGGGCAGTTTTCTCATTGTATTACACAAGCTCCATTTAGGCAAGGACAATTATCTTCATCTTTGTCACTCAAACATCATTCCTGGCACATAGGCAGGAAATATATAATTTTTGAATTAAAGTTAAGAGCTCTGGCTTTTTTTCTTAAATCCATATTGCACCCATGATACCTTTGCACAGGTAACTATATTTTGTCTAAGTCCAGACACTTCTGAAAGTGAAAAAAGGTTCTAGAATTAATTATACTGGAACAAAAACAACAAAACCAAAGCCATCTTATTTGAGCAGTTTTGCTGCATAAACCAGCATAACTAATCAAATAAACAGAGTCCCAGGGCAGGGTAATTTATGAAGTTAGTGTACTATATTTTAGAAGAAAAAAGGCTATTTTGTAGTATAAATTTGTCAGACAGAACTGTAGTTCTTTCCTCTTTACCTATTTTTATGATCCATTAGTAGAAACTTTTCGTGTCATCTTTTAAGTCTTTATTTATGCTGCTGTTCTATTCCAAACAACATAAGTATCTGCAGATATCTGCTAATACACTTAGTCTTTGTTCTCAGTTGAAGTTTTAAAATAAACTATAAATTCAATAGATACGTTCATAATCAAACTCTAGGAGCATTTACATATAATTCTTATTTTTAAGGTTAAATGATAAGTTCACCCATATATGGAAAAACTTGATGGGCAATTCAGAGAAGTCTTTATTCTTCCTACTTTTTTTTTTTTTTTAAGGTATTCATCTTTCAGTCTTTGTGACCAGAAAAATCAGTATTTATGGTTTCTATGAACTTTTCTCATATTCCAGCAGTGGTGGTGAAAATCTTGTTGTCTATATTCCCATAAATGATTTAGCTTTCCTGCTTTGTCAACTCAGCCTTTTAAGTCTCCTGCGAGCTAGAGCAAGGATATAATATCATTTGCAGTGTTATTTGCAAACATAAAAGGAAATGTCAGTATATGGCTCATAGACACCACTTACGTTCTATTGTAGACAAGGAAGCCAGAAACATAATCATAGTAGTTATAGATTAAAATGGTTTGCCTGTTGTTCCATAAAACACTTATTTTCATTTACCCCTCCAAGTCTGTGCAATTCAACCCAGCTACTGTGAAGCAGAAAATATTATCAATTAGAGCCCCAGCGTGTTAGTCCTGAATCACAGGGCTTCAGTACCCTGGTGTGTTATGATACCCAAAGCTATACCCTACTTCCCGCCCCAGCACACATATCACAGCAGGACTAGATGTGTTCAGAGGCTAGATGTGTACTGAAAATTAATAGAGAGCAAAACCGAAAAGGTGAAAAGTTAAGACACAAGTTTCTTAGAAGGTAAAAATCGGGAAAATCAGAACAAAAGGAATAAAAAATTGATATATGACCCAGCACTCTTGTCCCTTTTAGACCAGGAAGACCTACACCTTTAAATGGGCAAAATTGGGAGTGACTAACAGGTCAGTTAGTACCTCACAACAAACTCAGTATGTCTAAAATTGAACTCATTTTCTCCTTTCTTTCTCACCCAACTCCAGCTTCTTGATCAATGGTGAGATCACTGGAAAGGCTAGACATTAAAGTCATTTTAACTGAAGTCCAAGCCTTTTTCAGGGCTTCCCAAGTGGCTCAGTGGTGAAGAATGTGCCTGCCAGTGCAGGAGATATAAGTTTGATCCCTGGGTTGGGAAGATCCCCTGGAGAAGGAAATGGCAACCCATGCCAATATTCTTGCCTGAGAAATCCCATGAACAGAGGAGCCTGGGAGCTCCAGTCCATAGGGTCACAAAGGGTCAGATAGGACTTAGCAACTAAAACAAAAACAAGTCTTTCATATGCATAGCAATTCATCAGTAACTGGTGTGGGTGGGTTTTTTGCTTTGAAACATTTATTGTATCGAAAGTTTATTTCTTATTTCCATTGCCTCATTTTTGTCCAGCTTCTCTGATTCATCCACAGACCATTAGAACAGCTTTCTAGCTGGTCCCTCCATCAGCATGTGATCCTCCATTTCCAATTCATCATTTGTACTTTATAAGTGGCACTCTTCCCAAAATACCACTTTCATTTTCCTCCTCTAGGGAGGTTCAGCAGCTCCATCACTTCAAATCCAGATTCCCCTCCATCCTCCTCAATCTTATTTCTTTGGTTCTGAATATTCTACTTCTTTGATCTGGTCAAGTTCTTCTCTACACAAGGCCACAAACTACAATCTCTCCCAGCAGTTCCTTGGCCCTCTTGCCTGGCACATCCTTCTTTTCCCCTCTGCCATCAAAATTCAGCAAGTTCAAGACCTACCTCCAACCCTTTCTGTCTCTGAAGTATGCTGTTTGGCCAACATTTGCCTCCTTTTGTCCTTAGGCAAAGCACTGCTGTCATTGTGGATGGTTGACTCAACCTGGAACAGGAAAGGCAGAGGGAAGGTTGTAGTGCTTCAGGGTAATTCCTGAGTCGTAAGTCTTCTTTTTAAAAATGTGACCTTGCATTAGTTACTTAACCTCTCTCAGCCCCAGTTTATTCATCTATAAAGTGGGAATAATAATAGGAGCCACCCTATTTATGGAGGCCTTGAGGGATTAAATGAGACAATCCAAATGAAGTGGTCATCTTAATATGGGAAGTGCCCAATAAATGCTAGATGTTGTTCCTCTTCACGCAGCATTTGTGGAGTCCAGGCTCAAGGGCCCTGCCTCCAGGAGTTCACAATCTAGTAGAAAAGAAAGACTCTTTGTGTGCCCATATATGTGTACCCACAGGGCAAGAGAGGTGGAGTCAGGAATGACGAGGTAACTAAGGAATCCAGAAGAAAAGTCAGGTCAGGTTAACAAATGAAAGTCTATGTCGTTGCTTTGGAAAATATTGAGTTTGACATCAACTGAACCACGTTTTGCTTTGCCCCTCCAGACTGGGTTTTTTTTTTGTTTTTTGTTTTTTTGGCTGCACCACTCGGCATATGGGATCCCATTTCCCTGACCAGGAATCAAACCTGTGCCCCCTGCAGAGGAGGCACAGAGTCCTAACCACTGGACCGCTGGGGAATTCCCCCTCCAGATCTGCTTTTCATCTTCCCCTACTCTGTCCTGGGCTCCAGGGGTACAGATCTGAAGAACAACATCCACAGCCTGCCATTTCCTCTAGCTTTTGAGTTTGGCCAATGTGGAATTGAGCAGGAGGTAGGAAGGAGTGAGGAGAGTAATGTCTGGGTATTTACTTCTCTAGTTTTTTTTTTTTTTTTTTAACCAATAAGACCACTTTAAGCTGCTTGCATCCCTGGGTGAAAGTGTTAGTCGCTCAGTTGTGTCCAGTTCTTTATGACCCCATGGGCTGAAGCCCCCCCAGGCTCCTCTGTCCATGGAATTCTCCAGGCAAGAATACTAGAGTGGGTTGCCATTCCCTTCTCCAGGAGATCTTCTTGACCCAGGGATCGGACCCAGGAATCAAACCCGGGTCTCTTGCATTGTAGGCAGATTGTTTACAGTTTTAACCATCAGGAAAGCCAATTACTATTCTCTTCAAAGCAGTCTGCTCTCCACCACTCTAGGTTTTAGAAACTGCTCCATCTCCTCACTCCTTGGGATTTAGAGCCAGTGAAAGCCCAGCTCTCACTAGCTCCCTACAGTTCCTCTACCCCCAAACCTTTCTAAATCAGTTCAGTTCAGTCACTCAGTCATGTCCAACTCTTTGCGACCCCATGAATTGCAGCACGCCAGGCCTCCCTGTCCAGCACTAACTCCCAGAGTCTACCCAAACCCATGTCCATCAAGTCAGTGATGCCATCCAACCATCTCATCCTCTGTTGTCCCCTTCTCCTCCTGCCCCCAATCCTACCCAGCATTAGGGTCTTTTCCAATGAGTCAACCCTTTGCACAAGGTGGCCAAAGTACTGGAGTTTCAGCTTCAACATCAGTCCTTCCAATGAACAACCAGGACTGATCTCCTTTAGGATGGACTGGTTGGATCTCCTTGCAGTCCAAGGGACTCTCAAGAGTCTTCTCCAACACCACACTTCAAAAGCATCAATTCTGCGGCGCTCAGCTTTCTTCACTGTCCAACTCTCACACCCATACATGACCACTGGAAAAACCATAGCTTGACTAGACGGACTTTTGTTGGCAAAGTAATGTCTCTGCTTTTAAATATGCTATCTAGGTTGGCCATAACCTTCCTTCCAAGGAGTAAGCATCTTTTAATTTCATGGCTGCAATCACCATCAGCAGTGATTTTGGAGCCCAAAAAAATAAAGTCTGACACTGTTTCCACTGTTTCCCCATCTATTTCCCATGAAGTGATGGGACCAGATGCCATGATCATAGTCTCTTGGTAAATAATCCCTCCTGGAATTATCCCAATTTGCATATGCCATCTGTTTCCTGTTGAGACCCTAAGTGGTATACCATGTTGATCTGGCTATGTGATTTCAGGTCTAGAATTTGGAAGAGAGGTTTCTAAGTTGAAGCTGGGGGAGGGAACAAGATTGCTGACTGAGAGGGAGTAGATGAGGTAAGGAGCATTAGAGGAAGAACCTGGAGTGACCTCCATGTACTCAAGACAGTGGGAGAAAGAACTAACCAGCTTCAAGTGTGAAAGCAATAATAATTCCCTTTCCTTACTACCCTGATGATCCTTAACAACACCTTTCCAGAAGGATGTAGACATGCAATAAGCCTATTGATAGAACAATCATTTTAAAAATCAGGGATAGCTTTGACTTGCAAAGAGATTCCGTGTTCAGTATGCTTACATATTTGTATAGAACTTCACTTTTCACGTTATTTTAGTTTTATTTTTTAATAGGTAAGATATTTACATGATTCAAAAATAAAGAAGGTTCAATATTGAGCCCTTTCCCATCCATCCCCCTTCACCTTGTTTCTCATGAGTACATGCTAAGTCACTTCAGTCATGTCCGACTCTTTGTGACCCTTGGACTGTAGCCCACCAGGCTCCTCTGTCCATGGGATTCTCCAGGCAAGAATACCGGAGTGGATTGCCATTTCCTTCTCCAGGGGATCTTCCCGACCCAGGGATTGAACCCGCATCTCTTAAGTCTCCTGCATTGGCCGGTGGGTTCTTTACCACTAGCACCACCTGGGAAGCCAGCTCCCTGCTTTCTCCAGGTCACTTTTTATTAGTTGTTTATCTCTTCTTTCTGTGTCTTAATGTAAATATAAGCTAATATAACTATACAATATATTTCTATATTTCCTCTGTCCTATACAAAAGGAATTATACTAGATGCACTATATCTTTTTTCTTTTTAATTAGTATATCCTAGAGATATAGGACATCGATAAGCTCTCCTCTGGGGTGTTTCTTCACGTTTTTTATAACTGCATGAAATTCCATAGTGTAGAAGCAGCATCATTTACCTACTGGGATGCAGGGGAGCTTTGATGAGTCCTGCTTCCAGCCACGAGTTAAGTCCCTCATTACAGCTCTGAAAGCTTCCTCTTCCCCACAAATGTCCAGTGTCCTGCCACTGGCTTCTCTTCAGGACTTTGTCTCCCTCTCAATAGAGAAAATTGAGGCCTTCAGAAGGAGCCTCAATTTCCTGTTGTTGTTGTTCAGTCACAAAGCCGTGTCCAACTCTTTGCGACCGCATGGACTGCAGCACACCAGGCTTCCCTGTCCTTCACTATCTCCAGCAGATAATTCCTGTTATCAAAATTTAAAACCCACCTACATCTATACTGAGCACCTTCTCTCTTCATGCTGCAATAGGAGAGACTTTTTACTTCCTGTTTAATGCCAATTCTTTCATCTGTGATAAGGATCCCATCTATCTCCTTCCAGTTTTCTCACAGCCTTCTGCCACTATTGGCCATAGTTCCTCTCATATTTTAACCTTCTCCCTCACAATACAACCACCTCTGTCACTTTTTTCACCCCCTCTCTGGTTACTGCCCTATCCTTCTGTTCTTCTTGAACCAAACTTCCTGAGAGATCTGTCCACAGTCAAAGTTTCAATTTCCCTGCTTGTTACTCATTCCTCAATCTGTCTCAGCCCAGTTCCACCCCCATCAAACCACCTAGGCTGACACTAAGCTGAAACCACCCTCAGGTCACTCAACAAATGTTTCAGGCTTAGCTGACTTCACAGCAACACTTGACACTCCTCTCTGATCCTCTCCCTTTTGGAAATACTCCCTTTTAATGACACTACACTTTCTGGATCTCTTCTTACACGATTACTTCTTTTCTATGTGGGAGGAACGACTCTGAGTCCATAGTTAGGTGTTCAAGAAATAGGGCCCAAGCAGGATGAGGTAAGCGAGACATCCAGACTCACTCACTCAGGTGCAAAATTTAAAGGGGTGAGAAATAACTCCATAAATAAGAAATAACATTTAATGCAAGATTTTAAAAAATTCAATTAATGCCAAAAAATCCACACTGAACAAAATAAAAAAATTTTAGTGAAAGGCCAGTGCTATGCTGATTCAGATTGGAGCCTGAGGCAAAGGAAAAAATGCATGCCTCTATCAATATGCTTTTATGTACTTTGTAACAATTAGTTTGTTCCCTGAACATTAGAATGTTGGAAAAGTATTGAAAATTTGAAAAGTAAATGTAGTAACATATTTTTAAGTTTAAATATATTCATACCAAAAAAGAAATGATTATGTGGATGAATATAGAGCCTCTTATACAGAGTGAAGTAAGCCAGAAAAACAAATATCATATACAAATGTCATATATTAACACACTCTAGAAAGATGATACTGATGAACCTATTTACAGGGCAGCAATAGAGACACAGACATAGTGAACAGACTTGTGGACACAGGGTGGGTGGGGAGGAGAGAGTTGAATGAATGGAGAGAGTAGCATGGAAACATATACACTAACATATGCAAAATAGATAAGCCAGTGGGAATTTACTGTATGCCTCAGGGAACTCAACCCAATGCTCTGTGACAACCTAGAGAGGTGGGATAGGGTGGGAGGTAGGAGGGAAGCTCAAGAGGGAGGGGACATATGTATATCTATGGCTGATCCATATTGATGTACGGCAGAAATACAATAATTATCCTTCAATTAAAAATAAAGCCAAGAAAAAAAACAATAAATGCAAATATTTCCCCCTTCAAAAGAATTGATTATGATTTGACTTCAAGTTAATTAAAACTCATTTAAGATTGTCAACTCGTCAAAAGAAATTTTAAAACATGGCAATTCTATTATCTCATTTGAAAAATAAGGTAATGGAAGTAGTAGAGTTTAAAAATATTATTGGCAAGTTTGCTTCCTTTAAAGCTAAGGGCGCTTTTACATAGCAAAGGAAACCATAAACAACATTAAAAGACAACCCTCAGAATGGGAGAAAATAACGGCAAATGAAACAACTGACAAAGGATTAATCTTCAAAATATATGACCAGCTCATGCAGCTCAATACCAGAAAAACAAACAACCCAATGCAAAAATGGGCAGAAGACATAAACAGACTTTCTCCAAAGAAGATAGACAGATGGTCAACAAACATATGAAAACATACTCAACATAGCTCACTATTAGAGAAATGAAAATCAAAACTACAACGAGGTATCATCTCACACAGGTCAGAATGGCCATCATTTAAAAATCTACAAACAATAAATGCTGGAGAGGATGTGGAGAAAAGGGAATCCTCTCGCACTGTTGATGGGAATGCAAACTGACACAGTCACTATGCAGAACAGTATGGAGACAACTTAAGTAACTAGGAATAGAACTACCCCATATGACCCAACAATCCCACTACTAAGCACATACCCTAAGAAAACCACAATTGAAAGAGACGCATGTACCCCAATGTTCATTGCAGCATTTTTACAATAGCTAGAACATGGAAGCAACCTAGATGTCTGTCGAGAGATGGATGGATACAGAAATTGTGATACATGTATACAATGGAATATTATTCAGCTATAAAAAAGAACACATTTGAGTCAGTCCTAATGAGGTGGATGAACCTAGAGCCTGTTACACAGAATGAAGTAAGTCAGAAAGAGCAAGAAATATTGCATACTGCATATTGCATATGGAAGAATCTAGAAAGAGTACTGATGAACCTATTTGCAGAGCTGCAATAGAGATGCAGAGATAGAGAACAGACTTGTGGACGTGATGGGGGAAGGAGAGGGTGGGACAAATTGCAAGAATAGCATGGAAACATATATTACCATATGTAAAATAGATAGCCAGTGGGAATTTGCTGTGTGACACAGGGAGCTCAGCCCAGTGTTCTGTGACAGCCTAGAGGGGTGGGGAGAGTGATGGGAGGCGAGTAACATATGTATACACAAGGCTGATTCATGTTGATGCATGGCAGAAACCAACACAAAATTGTACAGCAACTATCTTCCAATTAAAAAACTAAACAAAACAATAGAAAAAAATTCACAAAGTAGCACTCAGAAGCAGAAGGAAGGCCCTGCTGTGCCTGGGTTCAGGGCCTGTCTGCCATGTTTGCAGAATGTTACCAAATGATCTTTCTACATCTCTTGAAATGATTGCATAATTTTTGTTTATTCTATAAATATAAAGAGTTATATTGATTGAATTTTGAACATTAAATCAAACTTGCGTTATCAAAAGCACATCATTTTTCCTTTTGTCTCAGATTCCAATAGGGCACATCAGGGATATACCTGTGATATTCAAGAAATATCACATTTTATTCTTCTTTTAAACCGAAGTTCAGACTTTTTCCCCCTATTCCACCAGCCTGGTGAAAATTTACACTTAATCATTTTTGGAGTTTCCCATCAGAGAACTGGGCAAAGATCGGGAAGCGTTTATATCCCTAGTGCACGGGAGAGAGCCTTCTGCTCACTGGCCATCAATTCTCATTACCTCCAAAACATGCCTGCCCAGGTCCACCAGGGTCTTGAGGACCACAGGTTCTGCTGAATCTCAGGTCTCTGAAAGGTCCTGGGACTTTTGCTAAGGTTGGGTGCTTAAGACTTCAATTCAAGACCCTTCAGGCCTCTCTCCCCTTGCCTCATGGTTTCTCTTTGTCTTCTGGACCTTTACCAAAAACTGCAAGATGCTTTAACTTCAGGATCCTTTGACCTTAGGCCCTGCCAAGATCCCTGAAACCAGGAATAATAAACCAGGCTATCAGTTTAAAATGGGAGGAAAGGGGAAAATAAGAGTGAAAACAAAAATTAATATTTCCAGACAATCCTGACACAGCAGCCTCATTTGCAGGCTCATCCTCCTCCATCCCCTGGTCCTCCAGAGCCGGAGTCCTGCAGGGCTGGGCCCAACGCCTCACTCCACGGTTGCTCCCAGGTAATCTCATTCATGTCCCTGGCAGAGTTTCCATCCATAAGCCTATGACTCCCTAATTTGTTTCTCTCGCCCAGACCTCTGACTGAGCCCCAAAACAGTATGTGCAGCTACTCAATACCGCCATCTGGATAGCTCTCAATGATGACAAACTAAATATATCCAGTGCCACACTCACAGTCTTCTCCCTCCAATCCAGTCCTTTCACAGCACACAGTAGTCATCCTAGATTCCCCCTGCTCCCTTGCCTCCCATTTTGCATCATCTTTGAATCCTGTCCACTTCCTCTCCCACAAAGCTCTCAAATTCTAAACAGCTCCATTTTGTCTTCCTTGGTGGCCCATTAGTAAGAATCTGCCTGCCAGTGCAGGGAATATGGGCTCGATCCCTGGTCCAGGAAGATTCCACAGAATCTTTGGCAGAGCAACTAAGCCCAGGTGCTACAACTACTGAGCCCAAGTGCTCTGAGCCCATGCTCAACAAGAGAAGCCACCACAATGAGAAGCCCATGCACCACAACTAGAGAATAGCTCTGTCTCGCCGCAGCTAGAGAAAAGCCTATGCGTAGTGACGAACAGCCAAATAAAATACATAATTAAAAAAAAAAAGCTCCATTTCTGCTTCTTCCACTCCACCTCAGCATTGTATCTTGTCTATTGTTAAAACTTCCTAATTGCTCTTCCCTGCACCCTCTGGGCCACCTCCAATCTCATCTCCATGAATTCACCAGAACAATCTTCTGAAATACATACCTGTTAACATGTCACCTTCCGGCTTAATCTCTGCAAGACTTTCCGTTCTCCTGGAAATACACCAGACTGGGTGATGGGCCTGCTTGATCTGGCCTCCCCACTCCTCTCACCCATAGCTCACCTTGCCCCATCTTCTTCCCCTTGGCTCCCTGAGCCTCAGCCACACAAGCTGTTCTTCCCTACACACCTGTACCCGTTTCTCATTTTTGTCATTACATACTCATTTACATGATTATGTGATTAATGTCTGACATTCCCTCTAGTCTCTGTGCTCCACGAGAACAGAGTCTATGTGTCCCCAAGGCCTCACGCAGAACCCGCGACATTATGTCTAAATGCTTGGGGGAAAATCATTGAATATATTGCATTATTTCTCTGAGAGTAAAACCCTTCGAAGCTTAGAAGTACATTTGTAAGGAATTTTTCTCTTAATAATAATTGAGAATTGCAGTGTTCCAGACACAGCTTTTAAGTGCTTTACATGTATTAAATCAGTTAATCATTCCTGTAAGCCTAGAAGGTAAACGCTATTTTTATCCCCATTTTAAAGATACTAAAACTGAAGCACAGAGTGGTCAGATAACTCACTCATGATCTCATAGCTGATAAGCGGTGGAGCTAAGATTCTAATCCCCAAGTTTTGCACTGGGCCTTGCGTCTATTTGGCAAATATTACTGAGCAAACTACCAGGCACCGTGACAGGAATGAGCTAGAACATCTTTGATAGAAGGATGTATAGAAAAGAAAGAGATTAATCTCTGTTAAAGTGTAAGAGACATTATGCAGAGTATATACCCCATCTTACATAACCCTCTCAAAAACAGAACAAGCTAGGTATAATTATTCCCATTTTATAGATAAGGCAGAGGAAACAGAAAGTTTGCACAACTGGTCAAAAATCACATAAGCAGTAGAAGGCGTACCTGGAATTCAAAGTCGTTTGTACAACGCTAAAGCTAGTGCTCTTCCCGGCGCGTGAGGTTGCCTCCAGAGAAAGCTGCTTGAGATTGCGCCCACAAACTCGTCAAGTGATTTATCTACTGGTTCAATGATCCACAGATGTGAACATGCATAAGAATCACCTGGAAAACTTGTTGAACTCATGGATTCCCAGGTTTCCCCATTAGAGATTCTAGTGTGGGGTAGAAACCTTTAACCTGCAGCCTTTTCAAAAAAAAAAGCACCCCAGGTGATTCTGATATAGATGATTCTAGTCTGGTGACCCCAAAACTTTTGCATTAAACAGAATCACCTGAATGGGTTAATAAACACCAGATTGCTGGACTCCACTCCTAGAATTTCTGATTCAGAAGATCTGGGGCAGCCTGAGAATTTTCATTTCTAGCAAGTTCCTTGGTGATGCAGAGACCAGCTTTTGTACTCCACCAACTGTCCTAGAACAAGACTCTGCAAGACACTTCACTGGTTTTATTTAATTCGTGATTCCATCACTTTTAAAGCAATTTCCAAAATACACAAGGCTCCACTCTGCCATCCCTCAACACTCTCCTCTTGAGAACTGCAGAAAATAGCAAAATTGGGAACTTGGAGAAAATTTATCTTGGGATGAAATCCTTTGGCAGCTTTAGATGGAGAAGTTCCTACTTTCAAAGTAATATGACCTTTGACCCATGTACAAAATGCCGAAAGAATTAGATATCTCTAAGTAGGACTGATTCCAGATAAATAATAGAGCAATACTTCCATTTTTAAACCTGTTCTGTGTTTGTGTATATATTCAATATAATATAATTTTCATTTAAAGTTGTTTAGCTTTTAGGAACCTTGGAGGAAAAAGTGTCAGATATATCCAATTTAATAAAGGGGTATATTTTAAATTAAAATAAAAAATAGAAATAAAGATTTACTTTTGTTCCACTGGGAAAAATCATCTTAAGTTACCTAATGTTGTCCAAAATTCAGAAACATAATTCATGTGTGTGTGTTTGAGAGTGTGTGCACAAATATGAGTGTGATAACTTCGCTTGAGTTCATAGTCCAAACTCAGTAAAGTGCACAGAATAAGCAAAAAAGCATAAAAGATGAAGATCCCATGATTCAGGGCCCATTTACTTGATGAATTTTTGATATGTTAGGTAATCTTTTCAGCATATGTGATCTATGAAGAGATTTTCCATAAAGGCATTTGGTAAATGAGTTTCTGATGAAATATACTTCCAGACTTCAGTATCTTCAGAAATAATTCCATCCTTTCATATTTTTGTTTTTAGAAAATGATTTATGTTCCTTCCAGGTATCCATGAGGAGGGCTGTCAACATTCCATCCTGGAAAACCTTTACTAAGATCGATGTTTCCACAAAGCCTCCTCTTTTGACCCTCCTATTCTCATTCCAAAACAATGGACTCACATCACCCAGAATCCCACTTTGCTGTGGTAATGAAACTCAGACATCTGATTTATCTTTCTAACTCTTGAATAGCTTTATTGCTTGAAAATCAACTCATCCTCATTTATTTTCCCTTTCTATTACTTTCAGCTTAAATACACATAAAGAACTCTTCTTTCCTATAGCTATCCACAGGAAGTAAGTATTTTAAAATTATTAATCAAATCTCTTGGTGTGTAGGGAATTATGTTTTTGCAGACTCTTGATGAATAAGGCTTCTGAGATTGCCAGTGACCATTAGAGGCTTTTTTCTTTTCCCTACTAAAATAGACCCAACTTCAGGAAAATTTAAGAGAAGTGTAAGGCTGGGCTAACTTGACTTTTACAAACAGGCAACGTGGTGGAGCTGTCAAGCAGACTGCGTGAGTTCAAATTCTGGTTCCTGTAGTTCCTTGTCATGTAAACTTGTATAGGTTACTTTACTTCTTTGCGTCTTGTCTGTAAAATGAGATTCTAAAAACACCTACCACAAAGGGTTACTCTGAGGAGTAAAAGACACTTGGAACAATGCCCTGAACATAATGAATGCTCAGTAAGTGTTAGTGGTGCTTGTGCTGTTATCACTGATATTAAAAAATTTCATACCATGTTAGCACAGAAATGAGAAGCAATTTGATTCTAAAGGGATAAGTATCAATCATGGCTTGGTTCCTGAAAAATGTCACTAATACTTGTTTAAAAGAAAACAAGATACCTATTAGTTTGACTCCAAATTAAAATGAGAAAGTTTCTTTCTGTCGGAAGCTACTTTAAAAAAAATCTTTATTTGTTTATTTATTTATGGCTATTCTGTGTGGCATGTGGGATCTCAGTTCTCTGACCAGAGATCAAACCTGTGCCCCCTTCTATGGAAGAGTCCTAACCACTGGACCACCAGGGAATTCCTAAAGCTACTTCTTAATGCTAAGAAAGCATTAAATGCTATAAAATATATAATAAACACAATGTAACTAAAAAATATTCCTTCAGCTTCAAAAGCGAGGGGATATATGTGTACCTACGACGGATTCATGTTGAGGTTTGACGGAAAACAACAAAATTCTGTAAAGCAATTATCCTTCAATAAAAAAATAAATTAATAAAAAAAGAATAAAAAAAAAATTCCTTCAAAAAAAAAGCCTAGATTTTAGTTATGATGAGAAACCATTACATTACTACCTTGAGACATTTGCTGAGAGGGAAGCACAATTATATAATCAAGTATAATGAATGCATATTCATTTATTTATATTACAACTTATTCTAGAAAGAAGTAGAGGCTGCTATAATGAGTGAATCATAAGAGAAACATAAAGACAAGAAAATCTTCTAATGTAGTAGGCTAGCTTTCAATGCATATAGAATACGTTGTGAAAAAATGTTGCAAAGGAATACAAATAAAAAATAGAAAATGTTCCTTCTATGTTTTTATTGCTGGTCCCATATTTCCTTTCTTGAAGAATCAAAATTTCATCTGAATCTTTCCCATCCCTCATTCCCCATATTCAGTTGGTAGCCATGACTTCTCAGTTTTGCCTTTGCAGTATTTCTTGGATCCACATCTTTTCTTTATTCCTACTGCCAAGCCCTAGTTAATGTTATCTATTTAATATTAATAGTTTCCTATTCATCTCTTTGCCCCAGCCTCTCCCTTCTCCATCCTCCTTCCCTTTACTCCTACCACTATAATTCATCCAATACAATGCTACTGAATTAATTTTTCTAAAGCATTAATACATCTCTGGCTTTGTCATTTGCTTATTAAAAACCTGCCATGGCTTCTCACTGTTTTCTGTTTTTGATACATTTTTATTTGTACCTCTTCTCTGTAATGTTTTCTTTCTTATAATAAATTTTATATATATTTGAGCTTCTTTTCTAGATAGTAAACTCCTTTCATCATTTCTCCTCCCCCAACATCTAGCTTATTGTCTTAAGTTATCAGTAAATGTTGAGGGAAAAAAGAGTAGATAAAACCTGAGTAGAAAAATTTATCTTGTTTATTTGCATTTCTAATTGCTATATCTTTATAATGACATAATTTGATGAGGACAAAGATAAAAATTATCAAATTAAGAAAATGTAACTAATCTAAGACCTTAATTACAGATCTGCAAGATGGTCACATAATTCCTTTAAATTAACAGAACACATTTTCATCTTGTTGCCTGCTATGTAAGTTGTACCAACCCAAATATTATTCAAAAGTTAAGGAAAGGCAGTAGAATGGAAAAAAACAACAACCAGTAATTGCAAATAAAAACACTTTGAAAGATGGCTTGAGGCCAGAGATCCTAATGAAAATGATAAAGCAGAAAGCCTTTACACGTAAGGGAGCAAGCTATTTAGTAAGTTGGATGCCTCTGAGAAAATTTATTAATACTTGACCACTGAAAGAGAGTAATTCATTTATGCATTTATGAGTCTGCAGACAAATAGCATTCTTGGCTTGTGCATTTACATGTTGTGTGACCCCAGAGTACGATTATATGAAGATGAATTTTTAGCTTGTGTACAATTTGCATTGTAGCATGTCCAATCCCAGAAGAAAATCCATCTGAGGATTTCATCAGATGCTAATAAGAGCTTAGAAAAATAAGCAATCGTTTTAATAACAACTCAGGTAAGGTAAAGATAACCATCTCTTAGTATCTATAATCATTACAAGGATTAAGGTTTGTGTCTTTCCATAAGATGGTAATACCCACAGCTACTTCTAGGCATTACAATTGTTGCTATCTAAATCTCTGAAATATTTCTCTTTGTGGTATCCTAAAAGTTTATTGAATTGAATTTGAATGA
Organism: Giraffa tippelskirchi; assembly: GCF_054371585.1. Lineage (NCBI taxonomy): Eukaryota > Metazoa > Chordata > Mammalia > Artiodactyla > Giraffidae > Giraffa > Giraffa tippelskirchi. Next base: position 109,376,294 of record NC_137279.1, read on the forward strand.
AAGATAGGAGCTATATTACATTCAAATTTTTCATATAAGGAATGTATTTGCAAAACAAATCCCCTTCTTCTCCCCGTGAATGTGGGCTAGATTTAATGACTTGCTTCCAAAGAATAGAGTATGCAAAGGGGAAAATAGTAACGTTACAGTGGAGCAACTTGGCAAACATCATCCTAACCAAGCGATGAAGATTAACACCTTCAGAGATGTCCTAAGGATCACTGAAGAACACTTCACCTCTGTGAGATCCTTTCCCAAAACCTGTACCTCTGGTTTAATCATTTAAAAAAGTCAGATGAAGCCAAACTGAGGGGCACTCTACAGAATGCCTGGCCAAAACTCCCCAAACCATCAAGATTAGAAAACAAGAAAAGATTGAGAAACTGTCACAATGAAAAGAGACAGTAGATACATGACAGCTAAGGGCAACGCAGTTCCCTGGATTGGATCCTCAATCAGAATGAGGACATTGACAGAAAACTGATGTAATCCAAATAAAGTCTAGAGTTCAGTTAATAGTAACGTGCTAACACTGGTTTCTTAGATTTACAAATGCACCGTGGAAATGGAAGGAGTTAACAATAAGGGAAACCGGGTGAAGGGTATGACAACTTTGTAGTATCTTTGAAACTTTTCTGTAAATATTAGGTTTGCAAAATAGTTTGTTTTTTAAAATCTCAGTTCTTCTGCCACTGACACACAGCAGACAGACAGCCACTCTCTGCCATTGCTGTCTTGTGCTCTATTATATCCAGGAGCACTGGTTTAACGATGCTGTTTGGTGAAATGGACAAGAACGTGTATAGGAAAAAGCAGTTTTAAAACAGGACACAGAAATCTTGAAGAAAATCGAAAGCTTTGGAAACAGTGCCAAGGTAATACAAATTCACTCCACTGTACTGTGATTCCATTTAAATACAAGTAATTTCTATGTTTATGCTTTGCTCAGGAAAAGTTATATCCTCTTATCACAGTGTAAAGTCCTAAACTATTACCCTCTGGAGAGAGCTATGTTTTGTTTGATAGTGATAACAAGGTTGCAGCCTACATGTACCCTCTGAAAGAATATCTGAGCGTTTCAAGTTTTTTGTTTTGCTTTGTTTTTGAGTAGAATTTGGCTGCTGACTTCTTTTAAATGTGAGCAAAGGAGATGCCATTTTAAAAGCTGATATAATCCTAAAACTGAAGATCAGAAGACTAGGTCATAGCATTCTCCATCCCATCCTTGTTTCCTCGGTGATGGATTGTCCTTGCTGAATATTCATGATATCATGGCTAACTATTCTTGAATGTTTACAAGAATAGAATTTTATTACTGCCTTTGGGAGGCTAGTTTACATTCTTATTGTAAAATTTCTTCTTGATTAATTTTAATAGTCCTATAAGTGAATTTTGCTCATTATTACCAGTTTACCTTTTACCACTACTCTTAATAGATTTTAATCCTTGTCATACATTTGCAAACACTAATATCATGGGTTAACTTATATTTTTCTTTCAAAGGGAAAATTTCAAGAACTACTGTGTTTTCTGCATATGTATCAAGAAGAATGCTTTCGTATCAAATCCATTATTGAAAGATTCATTCATCACTGTGCTGAGATGATTACAGATACCTCCTGAAATTCACAAACTCATTGAGTTTGCCACTAGGTGAAGTGTTACAATAACAAGCCTTATTTTCCTGTGGATTCAAGTAACAAATGTTACCTGATTCTCAGTAGAGATACAGTGAAGGAGCAACGTCTCTTTGGACTAGGACAAGCAGTGATGATCAGAAGTACAGAATGTAGGACATCAGGATTTCTTAGAGCCTGACCCCTCAAAGAGGGAATGATACTGAAAGACAGGCTGTTTGTTTTCCAAAGGCTTTCTTCCTATCTGATGCTCCCTGTCCTCAAGCATAATGGGACCTTGGTGGGAGGGAGAAAAGACTTCTGAGAAACAGGAAGAGGGGAAAAAAGCTCACCATCCTTCCTTCGTTTTCCTCCCTCCCTCCCCTGTCACCTGGGCAACAGGGCAAGGCTCCATCAGAAAGTTGGCCTCAAAGACTTGAACTCATTGATGTTGCTGGCTCTGCTCTTTAGGATGGGCTCTAGAACAACACCTGCTGTGCTTGGTGCAGAGAATGGCAATATTTATACCTTGCAGGCAAGAAGAACTTTAGAACTTCTGTTCAGTTGTTAAAATGCCAAATAGCTGCTATCTCCAACAAGATGTGCCTGATTTTCCTTACATTAAAACTCATTTGTGTCACCTTAAAAAGCAGCTTTCCATGTGGATATATTTCCTTACATGAAAAACATTCCTGCTTCTAAGAGAGCAGTTGCTTCACTGTAAACCTAGTATTTCTTGATCTGTATTTGATGCAGGGCCTGGTTCTTCATGGGTTCCATGTTTTTCTTTTGTAGGTAACTTTGCTTATATTGGTGGTGATTTTGTTTCTGCTCTCTCTCTGCATTTGGCAAGGAAGCCCACCAGAATGGAAGCTACGAAGAATGGAGACAATTTCTTACTTACAAATATTTCGTATCTCCAGAGTCTAACGCAGTGCTTCATACATAAAATCTATTTCATTCCTATTAATTAAAATATACAGAAAGCCATTTTTTTATCCCTTTCTGCAGATGTCTGTCACTACATTATGCACCAGAATTCAGGGTTCATACTTTGGATAATTCTGTGATGTCCAGGGTTCTACATCACTAATAGGTTCTGAGGAGTTGTGAGCAAATTTACCAAGTGTCTTTCCTGTTGGTTCAACGTGGGTTCTTCACAAATGACCTGATTCTACAGCAAATATCTATTACCTCTTGGTGTCTGTTATCTACTGACCTATTTCTCTAGGGGCCACTCCTTTTCTAACTTCTCATGTTGTTGAGGTGTTTAGTGACTTCTATTTCTGACCTAATTTGCAGGAGAAGTGGAACAACTTAGAAAACCTAAAGCAGTCTCTAGAGAGTGAAAGCAGACTGGTGAATGACATCATAACTCCAGTGAAGGGATTCAACAAAGGTAGGACCTAGACCAGCCAAAATTGTGAATCAGCCATCTAATCACGTCCACCATCTATCTCTAGAGGAAGGAATTTCATGGATACAAATAAAGTAGTTGGAACTCTATGGCAAACTTCTCTGTTAACTAAATTCTACTGCATTGACAGGACCCCCTTCCCAGTTCTAACACATCCTTTTAACAATCTTGATGCTGCTGTTTCACTAATGTGGGCACAAGCCTCCCCATCCTTATCTCTTTCCACCAAATCACCCATTAGTAAGCTCAGCGTTGTCTCAGTCTAGATTCCCTTCACTTGCCCCTTCTCGCTCACCCCCAACACCTTTGGCTATTTTGTTTCCAACCAACATTACACTGTGGGAAAACGTATTCCTCTTAAGATTCCAGGGCCTCCCTTGCAATTCTCTCTCAACCCTGTTCCTTTCCCTAACTCCTGTTGACTCAGTGGGGTGAGGGCAGGGTCTGCTCCCCATTTTCTTTCCTAAGCCATTGTTCCTCCAACTTCTGTCTCCATGTCTCCACAATGACCCTACTATGCTCAGTATTTCAAAGGCCCAAGAGCAACTCCCTATGTTTCATATCCTTTTCTACTGCACCACACTCAGGAACTCATTTCTTTCTCCAAATTATTTTTATGCATGCCAACTAGTCACTTTGATGCCAGTCTCTTGTTCTCCTACTTTGAACCCATTGTTCACTCCACATATGACTTATTTCATGTAAAAGTCAATTTTGATCTAGAAAGGAAAAGAAGAAAAAAGGAGAAGAAATAAAAAGAAGGGGGAGAGGAGGAAAGGGAGAGAGGAAGAGAAGAATAAGGAGGAGAAGGCAAAATCAAAGGTTTGTTTGCTTACTGGTGTAAGCTCAGACTCCTCAGCCTGACAACCAAAATTGCCTATAACATGATCAGAACGTTTAACTCCAGTCTAATCTTTCAGTGTTCTCCCCTTCAACTAGTACAGACTACATACTTCCCCATTTTGTGAGATTTTCTGCTTTCAGTAATCGTAGTAATAGCTGCAATGTATAGGGCACTACATCCAGGCATTGCATTAAGCACTTTACGCTTCATCAATTGAACAACAGTATGAGGTAGAAACTATTACCTAATTTTAACAGACAAAAATATTGTTATAGGGAGTTATAGGCATTCCTAAATCACATAGCTATTAAGTGACAGATCTCAATATGAACCCATTCATCTGTTTCCAAAACCCAAGCTCTTCCTTTATTTGAAATGCATGTACCCCTCTTATAAAACTTCTTCCCATCCTGCAAAAACCATCTCAAATGCATCTTCCTTCACAAAACCATTTTAACCCTCTGACTAACAGTGATCCTACACCCTTCTCAATGCTTAGATTGAACCTCTCCTGTACCAGAAAATTTCTGCCTTAGCATACAGTTCTATAGATACTTTACTTAATCTTTTCAAAGCCAAATTGATAATAGGATATGGTTGCCGCCCCACTGACGCTTACATACCATGTGTTTCCTATTGCCTTTTGTATTCCCTTTGAGCATAGTAGGCATTTATTACATGGTTATTGCACTGAGTCAATATCCATGTGTCTGTCATCAATCATCCATCTAGACACTGGGCTATTTTTACAGTGAATCTGACAGAATGCTTTCCTAGTCCATCGTTCTCAGGATATTGTAGCCACAATGACATCCTGAAACCCATTTTCACAGTTGTCATTTGTGTGGAAAAGTACATGCTCTATACTCAAATTTTTTGCTCAGCTAAAATAATAAGCTGTTTACTTATCTCCCTACGTATAATCAAAGGATCTATGTCATCAGCTGCTTTTTTTAAAGTCCCACTTCTAGAATCTGATGTGAAGACAGCTTGTTTTTCGCACAACAGCACTGCGGAAAAACCAGACGTGAGGAATGAGAGGTGAAAGTGACAGAAAGTGGCAGAATCAGGATTTAAAACTAGGTGCACTTGTGTTGCCTACAAGTATAATCTTGCTATTTTGACAATACATCTGGCCACTGGGATTAGAATTTGTGTTTTCCCAAAGCAATTTAGCTGCCCATTGGTAATTTAAGATGGGGGTTTCCTGTTGTATTTTTTGTTTTGATTTTAACATAGGGGAAATGTCTTACCATTTGTCCAAGGAGAATCTCTTTTAAAAACTGTTTCAGATTCTATCCCTGTTATGGATTAATACAAACAGTTAATCTTATTATTTGTCATTTTTCCTATTACTTTCAGAAGACAATTTCAAGTCTGGGGTTTACCCTGCTGTCTTCATTCCTGTATCTTCTATTCATATAAACCAAAATTAAGTGCACCTAAAGAGCAACATTTAACTGTCCCCATATTCTGTCTTTAACCAGCATTTTTTGAACCAGAGACAGATCTAATTTGCAACCCAGTGTAGTACATACAGGACCCAAAAGACAAGTTTAATTTGTGTGAATAATAAGAAATTTACTAAAATGGATCTTACAGTAGGTCTTTATTGCTTTCAGTGAACGTGAAAATCGCTCAGTCATGTTCAAATCTTTGTGACCCAATGGACTGTAGCCTTCCATGGGCTCCTCTTCCATGGAATTCTCCAGGCAAGAATACTGGAGTGAGTAATTGTTCCCTTTTCTAGGGGATCTTCCCAACCCATGGAAGGAACTCAGGTTTCCCGCAGGTGGGTTCTTTACCATCTGAGCCACCAGGGAAGCATTCAGAATGGCACGCAAATTTCTTCAGAAGGTGCATGCTGTTCTTCATAAAATTGTCCTTTCTTTACCATTTCAGACTCTTCTCTCACCATTTTCTCTTCTCATTTGTATTCCAGACATGCTGAACTTAAGGTCTTCCCAAGGATATGCTTTTTCTCACCTCTGAAACTCTGCACATGTTGATCTTTGCTTCTCTTACTCACCTAGCTAACCCCTATTAGTCCTTCAGGGTTGAACTAACCCGCACTTCTTTCTGGGCTTCCTAACTCCACCAGTGTCATAATAATCTGGCTTACTTTGCTAATTTCCCTCTAGGATCACATGTCCTGTTTATTTGCAATTGCCTGTTAGTTTGCCTGTCTTCCCAATCAGCAAGTGAACTTCCCTGAGGGCAGGAACTATGTCTTGTCCACAGTTTGAGTCCCAGGACCTTGGTTGGTATTCAGAACATGGTAGGTTCTTATTACATTTTTACTGGATGAATGAATAAACGAATGAAAGACTGAATTCTTTTCTAGATGAGACAGTCAGCTTTGCAGCTTCTAGGTCTAGATATTCTCCATGACCTTACTATTCCCTAAAGGATTTGAAAGACTGAAATATAGTAGTTTAGCAGCATCCAGATTATTAAAATATTTGGGCAACTGCCAGATTTCTTTTTATCACATGCACATTTTACATCTGGATATTTTATTTGCACAGGAATAATTCTTCTGGGAAATAATATAGACATTCCTAGTGAATACACCATCCAAAGAGATGGATCAACCTAAGTTAATCTAAGAAACTAAATATAACTGAGTGGAGAAGAAATAATGCTTTACCGTTATTAAGAGGAAAAGCACATTCTATATTTTTTCTGTAATCAATTGCAAATTTACATTTGATAACTCTCGCTGTTGTTTAATCAAAAATGATTATCTCCCTTGATTAGGAGTTTTTTTTTTTTAAGGAAAAGGAATTGCTAATTAGTTTGCTATCACTCTGTTGAAGGTGTTTGCAATTAAATTGAGGAGGTAATGAAAGCTGCAAATGATTCAAATGCTGAAATGTAGTTTTAAATATTGAAGGAGTTCCTCTTTCAAACTAGGTGAAGTTTTAAACTTCTTTTAAAAAATGCAAACCTTACTACCTAAAAAGCCATTCTTACAGAAAAACAAAATCTGTAAAACTCCTGGTGGAGATTAAAGAGGCTGCTCATTCAACATTTTTTAATACACTGGTACCTAAAAAGGAAAGCAAATTGCTATTGTGTATTTAGATACATGTAGACAAAGTCGTGATATTTTACCTTGTTGAATTTGTTCATTCTCATCATTAATATGGCACTGACGACGTATAACAAACAGCTCGGGGATGAAAAGTGTTGGACACGACTTAGCGACTGAACAACAACGTATAACAGCTACTCCTGATTAGGTCACTTCAGATTTGGTGCCTGCGTGCGTGCTAAGTCACCTCAGTCGTGTCCGACTCTTAGTGACCCATGGACTGTAGCCCACCAGGCTCCTCTGTCCAAGGGATTCTCCAGGCAAGAGTGCGGGAGTGGGTTGCCATTTCCTTCTCTGGGCCTGGTGCCTGAGTCTCCACAGGGCCTTAAGGTTCACACATCATATGACTTTTATTTCTGTTATTCTTTTCACATGGAGACAATACCAAAGGAGTAATCTGCAAGGATGCATCAGTTTCTTTGATAACAACATTTGAAGATGTCTCCTTGGAAACATGAATTGTCCAATATTTTTTAAAATGTATTTTATTGAAGATAGTTGATTTACGATGCTGGGCTAGTTTCTGGTACATAGCAGAGTGATTCAGTGATAATGAATTTCCTAATTAATTTTATTCCATCTTAACCAATTTTAAGTCTCCAGTTAGAGTTAACTGTATATACACTGTTGATCTCTAGGATTTTTTTCAACTTGCAAAGTTGAAACTTTATATCCATTGAACAATTTCCTGCTTCTACCCCCACCACTCCCAGCCCTGGAAACCATTATTCTATTGGTACTTTCTGGATTTTTCCTCAGTTTAAAAAAATTGTGGTAAAGTACACATAAAATTAACCATTTTTAAATGTTTAGGGCGGTGGTATTAAATATATTCATAATTTTATTCTACCATTACCACACTCATCTCCAGTACGCTTATCATCTTATAAAACTTAAATTCTATACCTATTGAGCAATAACGCCCCATTTATCCTCTCTCAGGCCCTGGAAACCACCATTATAACTTTCTGTTTCTAAAATGCCTGCATTTTGAGGGGGCAGAAATTGGCAACCTGGTCTTAAAATTCATATGGAATTGCAAGGGCCCAGAATAGCCAAAACAATCCTGAAAAAGAAGAAAAAGATTGGAGAACTCACACTTTCCAGCTTCAAAACTTGCTACCAAATCTACAGTAATCAAGACAACGTGATTCTGGCATAAAGATCAATAGGATAGAATTAAGAGCCCCCAAATATACATGTATGGTCAATTGATTTTTGACAAATGTACCAAGAAAAACCAGTAGGAAAAGAATAGTCTTTTCAACAAATTGTGCTGAGACAGTTGGATATGCACAAGCAAAAAAATAAATTTGAACCCTTTCTTCACACCACACACAAAAATTACCTTGAAATGGATCAAAATATAAATGTAAGAGATAAAATTAAAACTTTTAAAAACATAGGAGAATATCTTTATGTGCTTGGATTAGGAAAGCAACAAAAGAAAAATTGATAAATTAGATTTAATAAAACTTAATACACTATCAGGAAAATTATAAAAGACAACCCACAGAACTAGATAAAATATTTGCAAATTATATAGCTAGCCAATGAGGGACATATATCTAGAGTATATTAAAAGGTCTTACAACTCAATAATAAAAAGACAACTAAATCTAAAAATGAGCAAAGAATTTGAATAGACATTTCTCTAAAGAAAATATATAAATGACCACTAAGTATACGAAAAAATAATCAATATTATTAATCATTCAGTTCAGTCACTTGGTCATGTCCGACTCTTTGCGACCCCATGAATCGCAGCACTCCAGGCCTCCTTGTCTGTCACCAACTCCCGGAGTTTACCCAAGCTCATGTCCATTGAGTCAGTGATGCCATCCAACCATCTCATCCTCTGTTGTCCCCTTCTCCTCCTGCCCCCAATCCTTCCCAGCATCAGGGTCTTTTCCAATGAGTCAACTCTTTGCATGAGGTGGCCAAAGTATTGGAGTTTCAGCTTCAACATTAGTCCTTCCAATGAACAACCAGGACTGATCTTCTTTAAGATGGACTGGTTGGATCTCCTTGCAGTCCGGGAAATGCAAGTCAAAATCACAATGAGATACTACGTCACACTCCTCAGAATGACTATAATCAATCAGACAGACAATAACTAATGTTGGTGAGAATATGGAGAAATTATGCCCTTCATACATTGCTGATAGTAACGTAAGTGGTACAACCATTTTGAAAACTGGTAGTTTCTTGAAATGTTAAATATAAAGTTACTACATGACCCTGAAATTCTATTCCTAGGTATCCACCAAGAAGAAAACAAATGTCCTCACAAGGACTCGTGTGCAAATGCTCATAGCAGCATTAACCACAATAGTCAAAGAGTGGAAATCACACATATGTCCATCAATGGTGACTGGATTAAAAAAATGGAACAATGAAATATCATTCAGCAATAAAAAGAATCAAAGTACTGATACATTTCAACATGGATGATCCTTACAACATGGATGAATTTCAAAAACATCTTGTTCAAAGAAGCCAGGCACAAAAGAATACCCATTACAGGATTCCATTTATACTGAATATCTAAAAAAGCAAATCTGTAGAGGCAGAAAATACTTTAGTGGTTCCCTAGGACTGGGGGTGGGAATGGAAAGTGACTAAATGGGCATGAGATTTCTTTTTCTGGTGATGAAAATATTCTAAAATCAGACTGTGATGATGGCTGTACAACTTCGTGAATATACTAAAAGTCATCTAATCATACACTGAAAATGAATGAATTTTGTGAAATTTATATAAAGTATATACAATGGATAAATTATACCTCAACAAAGCTACTAATAAGAATAAAACTTTTTAAAAGCTATATTAGAAATAGAAAGGACCTAGAGATCACCCAGTCTAAAACTTCTTATTTTATAGATGAAGTAAATGAGGTCAAGTCAGGCTCAGTGAGGTGCCTAAGGTCATAAGGGCAACTATTATCCTAGTATGATACAGAACCCAGGTATTTGGAAGTTAGCATATTTGTCAAGCCTCTTTCCTGTATATACATTCCTAGACTGCTGAAACTAGGAGGGGTTGCCTTTTATGATGTCACAGCACTGAGAATATTTCCTGTATAGCCTTTAATACAGCTTGTCATTGTCCTTTTTCTCTGAGAGGACAGCCAGCTCCATGAGAAATGATCCTTTTCCATTTTTGCTCACCATTTTATCCCTAATGCCTAACACAGAGTGCAGGAGTGAGGTGGACTCTTAATAATAATAATATTTGTTAATGAGTGAATAAATGAATACACTGATGAACCTGAATAGGTCATATAGTTTATTCACAATAGTCATTGTGCAGTCATGCTCCAAGGGAATTTTCTGATGGCAAAACTGGGTGACACTGTGCACAGAGGTCTTTAGAGATACACATTACCCACTTCAGAGATACACATTACCCTCTGCAAGGCAAGGCTGAGTATTTCACTGGATTTTATAATAAGAATAATAGCTTCTTTGGATTGTCAGGAGGGTCAATATCAAAGGAAAAGACCCTCTTGGCTTTGGCTGCTGCTGCTGCTGCTAAGTCGCTTCAGTCGTGTCTGACTCTGTGCGACCCCATAGACGGCAGCCCACCAGGCTCCCCCATCCCTGGGATTCTCCAGGCAAGAACACTGGAGTGGGTTGCCATTGCCTTCTCCATTGGCTTTGGCTAACCATATGGAAAGAAGAAGAGAACTTCTGGAGAGCTCTCCCCTAGGAGAACAAAAGCTTGTAAAAAGCTGTAGACCAGGACAGCTGATGTAAGAACTTCATAGGCTCTGCAACTTCTCAGCTGGTTATTCTTGTTATCTTTCTGGTAGAGGAGGAGACATGTATGGGGGGGAAGGGGAGAACCCAGGGATCGGCAAGAGTCACACAATTTTAAATGTTTTTTAATTGTCTCAATTTGAAGTATCATGAAGCTGACCAAAAAATTAGCCAAATATAGAACTTCCTACTCCTTGGAAGGAAAGTTATGACCAACCTAGACAACATATTAAAAAGCAGAGACAATACTTTGCCAGCAAAGTTCCGTCTAGTCAAGACTATGGTTTTTCCAGTAGTCATGTATGGATGTGAGAGTTGGACTGTAAAGAAAGCTGAGCACCGAAGAATTGATGCTTTTGAACTGTGGTGTTGGAGAAGACTTTTGAGAGTCCCTTGGACTGCAAGGAGATCCAACCAGTCCATCCTAAAGGAAATCAGTCCTGAGTGTTCATTGGAAGGACTGATGTTGAAGTTGAAACTCCAATACTTTGGCCACCTGATATGAAGAAATGACTCATTTGAAAAGACCTTGATGCTGGGAAAGAGTGAAGGTGGGAGGAGAAGGGGACAACAGAGGATGAGATGGTTGGATGGCATCACTGACTCAATGGACATGAGTTTGGGTAGACTCCAGGAGTTGGTGATGGACAGGGAGGCCTGGTGTGCTGCAGTCCATGGGGTCCCAAAGAGTCGGACATGACTGAGTGAATGAACTGAACTGAACTGATTATTAATAAAATATAAGACTATGAATGATTTCTTCTAACTAAACAGCTTTTGGGTCTCTCCATTGGCAATGCATTGTTGTAATTTTCACAGTTCCCATACCAAGAAACATGATGCTAGGGGAGGATAAGTGCTGAATCCATTCAGGCTCTTAGGGTGTAAGTAACATAGGATAATCTGCCATCTTAGGGGAAATTTGTGTGTTTGTGTTTGGATATGAGGCAGCTCCTAAAACTTAAGGAAAAGGTGAGGAAACAGGACCTCAAAAGAAAAAGAAACTTAATAATTCCAAGGATCCAGAGAACAGAAAAGAATAGAGAGCCTCTTCAAGGCATCACAGTTGGGATAAATATGTCCCATCATTTCCCAACATTGTGTCAATCACTCTCAGTGCAAATTCCAGAAGAATCTGATTGGTCAAGATTGATCACATGCCCATTACTTGGCCAGGGAGTACCAGGCAGCTTCACTAATGGTCCCATCAAGACTGCATGTGGCAGGGAGGGACAATTCCCCAGGAAAAAATGAATTTCCAGAATAAGAGTGGATACAAGTTACAGACATCCCCATGAAAGTGTTAAATAGATGAGCTATCAAGCCAGAGTATTATGAAAGCATAAGTTCAGTTCAGTTCAGTTGCTCAGTCATGTACAACTCTTTGCGACCCCATGAACTGCAGCACGCCAGGCCTCCCTGTCCATCACCAACTCCCGGAGTCCACCCAAACACATGTCCATTGAGTCGGTGATACCATCCAACCATCTCATCCTCTGTCGTCCCCTTCTCCGCCTGCCCTCAATCTTTCCCAGCATCAGGGTCTTTTCAAATGTGTCAGCTCTTCCATCAGGTGGCCAAAGTATTGAAGTTTCAGCTCCAACATCAGTCCTTCCAATGAACACCCAGGACTGAGCTCCTTTAGGATGGACTGGTTGGATCTCCTTGTAGTCCAAGGGACTCTCAAGAGTCTTCTCTAACACCACAGTTCAAAAGCATCAAGCATAGTCCTAACCAATTTGTGGAGAGTTAAAGTTACATTTTCAGAGCAAGTAACATTTAAACAGAGAATTTCTGGGAGCATTTTCTGTAAAATGCTTCCCATCACATATCCAGAATCAAGCAAAATTAGACCTTCTAATTTGACACTCTCAAAGTTCAAGTTTTTTTCTTAAATAAATTCTAAATCTTGAGGTAGTCAGAAGGAACTAAAATTCTTAAATAAATCACATGTGATGATAATAAAAGCCAACCTACTGTTAAAAACATGTTTTTTTATATTTCAGACACTATGATCACATTATGTCATTTAAACCTGTCAAGAACTGGTGAGGCCGCACTGGATCCCTTTATGGGAGAAACTGGAGTTTCTCCCTCACAAAAGGTAATGATCAAGAACTTGCCTAAAATGCCCACAAAAGGTAGTGCCTTGGGATCTGAACTCAGGCTGGTCTGATTCCAATGGCCATTTTTGTAACAAACATGCAGTAAAAACTTCTGATATCTTTACCATAACAAATCAACTATATGTTCTTTTGTTACCTTTGTTTTAAAGTCAAAATGAGTTTAAGTTGACTAATTTCTATCTGAATGGTAATATTGTTAAGGCTGTAAAAAAATCTAAAAAATTAAAAATCTTAGGACCCTAACCTTACATATATAAAAATTAACTCAAGATGGAATGAAGACCTAAAGTAACAACTGAGACTATAATACTTTTAAAGGAAAACATAAGGGAAAATCTTCACAAAATTGGATTTGGCAATGATTTCTTGGATATGACAACAAAAGTACAGGCAGTTAAAGCAAAAATAGACAAATGAAACCAAGTTGAACTTAAAATCTTCTGCACATCAAAAGAAACAATCAACAGAGAAAAAAGGCAATCTATGGAATGAAAGAAAATATTTACAAATCATATATCTGATAAGGGATTAATACCCAGAAAAATAAAGAACTTCTAAAACTTAACAACAACAAAAATAATCTGGTTTAAAATGGCAAAGAACTTGAATAGATAATTCTCCAAACAAGATATACAAATGGCCAAAAAATAGATGAAAAGATGCTATTTATCACTAACCATCAGGGTAATGCAAAGCAAAACCATGATCAGATACCACCTCATTTATGTTAGAATGGCCATTATTGAAAAAAACAAAAACAGAAAATAACAGGTGTTGGCAAGGATGTGGAGAACTTGGAACTCTTATGGATTGGCGGTGAAAATGTAAAATGGTATATCTACTATGGAAAACAATATGGCGGTTCCTCAAAAGATAAAGCATAGAATTACCATATGATACAGCAATTCTACTTCTGGGTAAATATACAGAAGAATTAAAAATAGAATCTTGAAGAGATATTTATGCACCCATGTCTACTGCAGCAGTATTCACAATAGCCAAGAGATGGAAGCAACTCAAATGTCCACTGATGTACAAATAAACAAAATGTGGTATATATTTACAATGGAATTTTATCCAACATTAAAAAAGAAGGAAATTCTGTCACATGCTATAACATGGATGAAACCTGAGGACATTATGCTAAGTTAAATAAGCCAGTCACAAAAAGACAACTGTATGATTCCACTTGCATGAAGTGTCCAAAGTAGTCAAACTTTTACAAACAGAAAACATAATTGTGGTCACCACAGGCTGGAGGTGGAAGTGGGTGATGTTGTTCAATGGGTGTAGAGTTTCAGTTTTGCAAGATGGAGAAGTTCTGGGGATCTACTGCACAACTGTGCATATAGTAACACTACCATGCTATATACTTAGAAAAAGTTAAGATGGTAAATTTTGTTTTTTTTAACTACAAGTTTTTAAAAAAATATTTATTGATTTATTTATTTGGCTGTACCAGGTCTTAACTGGAGCATGCGGAATCTTAAATCTTAGTTGGAGCGTGCTGGATCTAGTTTCCTGACTAGGGATTGAACCTGGCCCCCCTGCACTGGGAGCACAGAGTCTTAGACACTGGACCACCAGGGTAGTTCCTAACTACAAGTTTTTAGAAAGCACTAGTGGCTCAGGTTAAGTGTATGGTCACATGAATTCTCCAGTTCCTAACACATAACTTACTATCAAGTCCAGTCACTGTCATCCTGTACCTGTGAAACTGGTGTTTTATTTTTAATCTTAAATGGAGGACTTTGCATTTATTGCTTTGAAATTTCATTATTCAGCCTTTAACTCATCATTCCAAGTTTGAGATAACATAGCTTCTTTATGTCATTGACAAGTCCCACCAAATTTGTGTGATCTAAAGCATTTGTTTAATACATTTCATATAATTCTATCCAAGTTACTGAAAATAGGACTTAGCAGCTAAGGTGAAGGTCTACAAATGACCTCTCTGTGAGCACTTTCTCTATACTTTTGTTTCTAATATACTTGTTCAACCAACTCAGGTATTTATTTATTAAACTTTTATTGATTATCTGCCATGTGCCAGGCACTGTGCTTGGTGTTGATACAATTATAAACATTATACATAGACTCTATTGTCTCTTTCTTCAAGTAGTCCATATTTCTGCAGTTATTAACAAATATATCATAAGAGACTATAAAATGCTTCTCTGAAATTTCAGAAACAATGATCCTTAATATTAAATACTATAATAGCAGTTGTATAGCAAAGGTGAAGTCTGCCTTCCCCTCAAATCCAGGTTGATCGACTTTTTTCTATGATTGCTATGACAAATTCCTATGAATACATTTAATTTTGCTTCATACTTTTATGGTCTGGCTTGCCCTGAACTATTTTTAAAAAATTTTAACCAATCGTTAAACAATTTTTATGCTGAACTTAAATATTCAGCAAAGAAGTAAAGATTCTGTTTGGTCTGAATTTGTACAGTTCATTAAACCCACGATTTTCATTACAGTAATATTTAGAGGACTAATTATCCCTAGTAATTACAGAGTATGAAGCAATTTAAATGTCATTTCAGCACAGGTTAGAAGCAAATTTACCTATTAAATTATGAATGTTTTACTTTTACTGGTCATTGAATAATTAAAAAATGCACATGACACAATTTCAAAGACGAAAAAATAGATGCAATGGCAGTAGATTTGCATCAATTCAGAATAGTCTGAACTTTTCTTAAAAATGTCAAAAACCTTTGTATTTTCAAGTTGTAGCTGCAAATGTGATTTTCAAGTAATTTATCTCACTAAAATTTTTAAAAAGTTAGACTCTATTTAGAAGATTAATGAACATTTAAAATAGAAATTAGCAACTTTTATTCCAAAAAAGGATTCAGTTTGTTAGCTGGACAATGATAATACAGTATTACATTTAACCAAATATTGAAATTATTATTAAGTCAGAAATGATGGAAAATTGGCAATTTCATATAGTGTATATAACCCAGCATATTGTGGGGTTTTACAAATAGAAATTAATTTTTAAAAACTTTAAATAGAATTTAAAACATTACGTGAGATTTGGAAAAATCTGTAATTTCACCACATAAATACAAATTCTATAATTATTTCTATACATTCCCTCCCATTATTTCCTCTTGTACATATTTTTACATGCTTATAGTCATAGTGTACATAAATGTTTGCATACATAAAATTTAAAATCTTACATCATTTATATTTTAAATTTTGATATAATCTTTGTCTTTATAATTTTTAATGATTGCATAAACCACTAGTTAAATTTATTGTATTTACTTATTCACATATTGTTAAGCACTTAGGTTGCTTCTAGCTTTTTAATATTACAAATGCTGTTTTGGTGAACATTCTGAGTTGCTAAGAAAAGCTGCCTTATATTTATATAATCCATTAAAAAAATTCTATGCCTCTGTATTTTTCCACTGTTAGGATTTTTTTAATCAAGCAAATTATGATGAATACTCCAGGTACATCAGGAGATAAAAAGCAACTCCATAAGTTTTTCTCTGTAATTTGCCACTACCACTCAAAACTAATTTTATAGTCATTAATTCATAATGACAACATAATAACAATTTTTCGGAGCTCACATTCTATCACCAAACTTTACACAGAGCTTGTAATTAAAATGTCAGAATTCATTCCTGTCCTTAAAAACATTTTTTTTTTGCTTCTGATGATTGATTCAAAATTCAGTTTTATAAATCTTAATTCTCACATCTATTTCAGTTGCAAAATGAATCCTAAAGATAATAAAGAAAGAGTTTAGAATTTAAAATTTGTACTTATTAGGTTGACATAGACAACAGGGTCAGATATGGTTACTTTTTGACATTTTTTTTTTACACACTGAAAAATAAAGAATTGTGCAACCAGAAGTTTACATTTTTCTATCGGACTATTGATACATTAGAATTATTAAATTCTAAAGAGTGTTGTTTTTGTGTATTTTAAAGAGAATGTGTTCAGTTCATTCTTAAGTTAGACTCATACAACATCTTGGTCTGGCCCAGATTTTATATTCTCACATGTGAAAGTAGAAAAGACTGCCAAAGCAATGGAGACACAGACATAGAGAACAGACTTGTGGACACAGTGGAGGAAGGAGAGGGTGGGACAAATTGAAAGAATAGCATGGAAACATACACATTACATGGAGACATAAACATTACACTACCATATGTAAGATAGATAGCCAGTGGGGAATTTGCTGTATGACTCAGGGAGCTCAAACCCTGTTCTCTGTGACAACCTAGAAGGGTGGGATGGAACGGGAGATGGGAGCGAGGTTCAAGAGGGAGGGGACATATGTATGCCTATGACTGATTCATGCTGATGTATGGCAGAGACCAACACAATACTGTAAAGTAATTATCCTCCAATTAAAAATAAATAAATAAAAAATAAAAGACTGCCAAAGTACAGTGTAAACTAGAGATAACCACAGTGCAACCTATTATCCACCTCTGGGCCTCACTTCCAGCATGTCTGCAGTCAGCAAGTTAACTGGAGTTCTAGAACACATGATTCAGTTGAAGAACTATTGACCATTATTCTACCTCTGAAGTGTTATGAGTAATATGCAGGCCTCTTTGTTTTGATTGTTTAATCCAGAATGATGGAAGTAGGAATACACATCATCTTTCACTCATTCCCTTTAACAGTTCTTGATGCTAATACTCAATCGTTGGCAATACCGACATAGTTAATAAGAACGCAGTATCTAGAATTACAATGAGCCATTTTTATAGAGAATGTCCCAACCTACTTTCTGTCTACTATCAAATACTCTATGAGGACACACCACTCAATCTGACAAATATTTGAGTGCCTTTTCTATGTAGGGTAAGATGTATGTCAAAGAAAGCTGTGCCCTTGA
This sequence comes from Giraffa tippelskirchi, assembly GCF_054371585.1. Taxonomy (NCBI): domain Eukaryota; kingdom Metazoa; phylum Chordata; class Mammalia; order Artiodactyla; family Giraffidae; genus Giraffa; species Giraffa tippelskirchi. The sequence continues at coordinate 109,394,049 of NC_137279.1, forward strand.
TTTTTTACATTTTCCCCAGTTTAACAAAGGGCTAAATTCTTCCAAAACACATCCTGTGGCTGAGAATGTTTTTGTTAGTAGTTATGCAACCTTATGAAAAAGCATGGTCTTCTCCAAATTGGATACACTATAAATTGAAGACATTAGTCATAGCTGGTGCTTTTTTCTTCCATTTGAAACACACACACTTTAATACTTTCTTTCAGGCCAAATTTTAAGTGGTGTATTGAAATATTGGAGAAGAAATACTGTACGTTAAAAAAAAACACTTGGACAGATAATACTTGAAAAAGCAATATGCATCAGAAGGAGAAGAAATAGCAGTGTCATTTTCTCACATTTCAACCCCCCAGGCATCCACATATAATTTAACAAAATGCAATATGATACAGTACTCATTTGTATACTCAGCGTGTAATTATTATGAGCACTTGTCATGGATGCCACACTGTAATCATCACTGTGGGGGATACAAGGGAAAGAAGGGTCCATCCTTGCCCCCAAGCAGCTTACAGCACCTTTGAGAAAGTAAAACTAGCATGAAAGGTTTAATAACAGAGTGGACTGCTAACTCTACGACACAGACAACAGTGCTTCAGGAAGGCATGGGGGAGTGGTCCTGGGAGGGCTGTAGAGAAGCAGTGGGGCTTGGGCTGGATCTTAAGAACGAGTAGGATTTAGCTAGGGGAGGAGAGCTGGGGAGGGCACCCTGGACAGAGGAGAACGTTTAAAAAAGGGGGAACTGTGTGATGACAGTGTCCAAGGGCTGGTAAGTGAGTGATGGATAAACTGAAGTGGAGGGTCATGTCATGGAAAAGTGAGGTGGAATGAGATTTGGGATAGGGAGGGTCAGAGAAGGCAACTGACTCATTGACACCCACTCTATGCCAGGCCCTTTATTTATCTTACTGAATTCTTCCAAAAACTCTATTACTTCCCAGCTTCATAGATGAGAAAATTGAGGCTCAGACAGATCATGTGATTGTTTTCAAGGTCCTAAGGCTGGCAGGTGACAGCAACAGGATTCATACTCAAGTCTGTCAGCATGCCCTTGGTCTGTCAGCTATACTAGTTCCTTTAAAGGTTTTGCAGAAGGACTTGAACTTGATTTTGGATGAATGTGTGAACATGGAACTGAGGAAGGCATAAGCAAACATGGTGTCTGTCCTGTGAGTACATTAGCCTCCAATGGCCCGAGATCCTAAACAAAGATAAAATAAGTCCAAACTGTGCTAATTTTGTTAGATCACAAATCTCATGAATCTCAAGGTTTATGATGATAAAAAAAAGTCAGGCTGAAGTTCAAAGGTGCTTGAGTTTTACATATTATGTAATTTAACATCACATTTTAATTTAGTTTTATAGAATATAGTCTTAGTTAAACCCTGTTCTGAAAAGTTTTCAGGTCTTCTCTGAAATTATCTACACTAAACTTCATGCCAGTAAATTTTCTGGAGAAGGACGAATAATGAATTTTTTTGTTTGATAATAATATTTACAGGCATCATCTGGTCTCAGTTGCTGAAGGCTGGTATTTTGAAACCATGAGACAACATAGGTTCATTTTTTTTTTCTAATTAAAAAAATAGCTGACTCTTGACAGTAAAAAGAAAAGAAGAATCCCCTTTTTTGTCTGCAGTGCTTTTTCACTATTCCTTCTTTGCTGGACATCATAATAGCTGTAATATATTGTACACTAAAAAAGGAATGTGGTGGTTAAATATTCATGGGCACTTGCTATTCAGTGTGTGTTTTTATTATACACAAATATATACACAAAGCCTGCAAATAGCAGGCTGTTTAATGATTCATTTAACCCAGCTTACAAATGTCCAGTATCTAATTTTTATCCATTGCTGACAGATTTCTGCTTTTACTGAAAAAGAAGGCATCAGCCTTGCCTTTATGTAGCCTTTCAGCCTCTTGGAAGTCCATTTGAAGGTCCCAGGTGCTTAGGTTTTAGGATCTCAATTCTCAAGAGTGAGCAGAGTGCAGCAAGTGTAGACCAGAGGGAACGTGGAGACAGTCTTTCATCCCCAGGGGTAGAGTCCCTCCAAAATACAAACCAGGGTTAATGGGATAGAAAGGTCAAGGGAAGAATTCTGCTCATCTGCTTTCTGTTTTATTGTTATAAAAAGGATGGCATTTTTCAGAGACTATTCCCTTACCAAAGCGAAGAGAAAACAAAACAGAGAAAGGGGGGAAAGGTTTCCTAAAATGTATTTATCGCTGGGCCTAGCAGGGCTGGCTTCCTGGGGGGCCATGTGACCTGAGTGGTCACGCAGTGCTGTGCATTCAGAAGGGTCTCATACTTGGTTTAATGCTCTACTTCATCCCTGTCTAGAAATTCTTGATGCTTTTTGAACCAGGCACCTCATGTTCTCATGTTTCATTAGGGCCTACAAATTATGTAGCTGGTCTTGCAGACTACTGAATTACCTGATGAGAAAGCAGCTCATTTTGCTCCAAGTAAAACGCTCCTATCAAGCTGGCTGAAGAAGGCAACACCAGAAACCAAAAGAAATGCGGGAGGGAACAAAGGAAACTCAATGGTAACGCATTTTCTCGTGACTAATAGCGATGCAGAAGCAACCTGTTCTCAAGGGAAACAGAGAAATATGGATGGAAAGAGAGTCATATTATTTGCCACCTCTTCCCATGTAGCTTCTTTTTATCCAAGTTCTATCTTCCTTGTTTATACCCTGCCTGCATCGTCTCTGCTCTTTGCTAATACTCATTTGGACCTAGTCTGTAACCTTGTTTATACAACCCACAATTGCGACTGATATTAAAGGTAACGGATCTTATGTTGACAATATTAAAACTGAGAGTCTTACCATTATTTCTTTGTTCTCAATTGTGGACATAAATAAAAGAACAACCAGATGAGAAAAGCAAAGGCTATTTATTCTAAGTAAGGGAGTCAGCTACCGTCACTAGCATTTTGGCAGAGACTCAAAGGCAGGCAGAGGAGTAGGAAAGTTCTATAGTGGGAAAAGGAAGGCTTCAGCTGTGCCCTGTTGGGAGGCTGCTGGCCTGGGGAAGCTGTAGGCAAGCCAACGAGAAGCGGGGCATCCTATGCGATTAGTTAGGGGGCCCTATTTGGTTTTCTCTGGCTGGTCCCAACCTGAAAGTAGAGACAAAAGTTAGGGAGGCTCTCAGTGATTAATTATGTCCTGGCTATTTGGGGCTGACTGTTATAGACGTCATCATTTAGCTTCCTGGATGGTAACAGAGATAGTCATCTGACTTCATACAAGTCTGACTTCTGATAGAGTTGTCTTCCTGGGCTGTCTGTTATGGATAAGTGGTTGGCTTCCTGGGCAGGTTGGCTGCAGGTTGTGGGTCAGAGTTCTTTTTTAACATGGTCTGGCCATTCTCTATTTTTGTGTATTCAGTCTCTCACAAGACACCCCTTAATAACAGGGCCTTTTTGGTCTGGTTATAATAGATTTCCTATTTCAAATGATCCCTATATAATGTGTTTTCTTCCCTCCTGGTCCAGGTGGCAATTATTTTTCATACTTGTATCAGATAATGTATTGCTTATGTCATAGTCTTACTGAAGAGGCAATATTAGCCAATTAATTTCTAGAGTTAATGTATTAGGAGAAGAAAACAACCTGATTAAACCAAGCCTTTCATACTTCCTTTGTTCTGCTTCAGGGAAAACAATATGTGTCCCTCAATTTTCCCTCAGATGTATAAACTGCAGTCATCAATTGCCGTGGAGATGTCACCACCAAACTTCTTTGGAGACAGACCAAGGGGGCTGATCTTGGGGGCCAGGGCAGATGTGGCCTCAACTTCCCCTCCAGTGCACCTCAGGTATAAGTCATAGATCTTATTGGGGTCAAACAGGAGGCACGGTGGAGGTGTCTGGTGTCAGATAAACCTGGATTTGGAATGATGGAAAAAAGCTGCACCTTGGTTTTCCTCCTAGGCGAAAGCCAAAAGCTAGCCATCAATTCTTAACAGATAACTGGGCATCATTTTTCCCTGCTTGAACTTTGTAGACCAAGAATATTGTGTCTGACGGAGTTTTTGTTGCATCATGATTCCACTTGATAGACATGGATTTCTGGTTGATGGTTGTTATGATTGATAGTTATAATTCTGGTTGATGGTTGCATTGCAGGCAAATTCTTTACCAACTGAGCTATCAGGGAAGCCTGGTTATAATGGTAGTTGAGTTTTAAAGTCTTAACTGAATTAGTAGAGTTAAGCTCCAAAACCATCAGGTTAAAAAATATCCATAATTCATATTAATTTCATCAGTAGACTAAAAGTTCAAGGCCTGGATCATGAAATAAAGTAAGGATTGTTGTTCTTACCAAGATTTATTGAGTAGCACTTAAAAATAAATGTTAAAATGCTTGATGAAATATACAGTTACTCTAAAAAATACATATAATTTATAGAGTAGACTAGAAGACATAGAATATGTGTAATTCTAAAGCTTTTAGCAGCCACATTCACTATTTCTACTCATGCTGCGGTGAGCTCATTGTTTTCTTTCTTCACCTGTGCTCCTGCCAAAGCCAGCATCCTAGGCCAAGTTCTCACCCTTTCAAGTCTAGGTTGTTGCAATAGCCTTTTCCCTACCTTTACCACAGTTCTTCTATACAACTGTCAAGAATAGTTTTCACAAACATTTTTCCATTACATCCTCAAGGCCTCAGCAACTCAGTGACATAATAAACATAACTAACATATGTGGTTACTTCATATGTACCAGGCATTGTGCTACTTTATGTGCACCATAGTGTTAGGAGGTAAGTTCTACAATTTAGAGAAATAGAAACAACTACTGAGAAAGTTAAGCAACTCACTGAAGATCATATCACTGGAAGGTGTGGACCTCGAAGCCAAATCCCTTCTCTTAACCACAAGGCTCTTCTGTATAGTACAAAGAGCATCAGAGAGGCATAGACTTGAGCTATCTCTGCTATCTGCTAGTTATGTGGCCTTGTGCAACTTAACCTACACTGGTCTCTGTTGTTTCATATGTAAAATTTGAACATTTTGAGGACTGGAGGATGTAGCAGACCTGGGATTCAAACCAGGTGTCAAGTCTGCCTCTTAACCACCATGCAAAGCAATTTAAGTGACTTGCACCAAGTCTGGAATGGAGTAGGTTCTCAATAAAGCTGGTTAACTAGAGAAAATAAATTCTTAGACTAGTTCCCAAGATCCGACATTGGGTACATCCTCTTCCTCCCTACTGACTCTTCAGTCTCTCCATGTTAACCTCTCTAATCTCAACAGTCCAGGAAGCAAGATTCAAAGAAAAGAGAGCATTCATGAGGGGTCAGACTACGTGGGTACCAGTCCTGGCTCCACCTTTTGAGGATGATCAGTCATTGGCCCAAGGGAATAATGCAAAACATTACCGATATGAAAGCTTCATAGATCTGGACCCTAGGAGATTTAGAGGAGATGTAGTGCCTGCCTTCATGTGTTGAAGAGTTGCCATGTGGAAGAGTGAATATATGTGGGTCATATGTATTTTTGGAAACTGCAGAAGGCAAAGTGACATTCATCATGTATTCAACAAATATTTAGTAAGCGACTGATATATACCAGTCATTGGTCTAAACATTGGGGATATAATAGTGAAAAAGGCACATAAATTCCTTCCAGTTGCTATGATTCCGTATATAATCGTTCACTTGACACATTTATGTTGTCTTCGTTACATCTAGTTAATAAACTCCTCATGGGTGTGAAGCTTGTCTTCTCCCTCTCAAACACCTCTTCCTATTACCTAAATATAAACGGTCAGCAGTTTCCTTAAAATACACTCTTGTTAGGGAGATCAAGTAGCGAGGCCACCCTAACATTATGAAGGAAAAGGAATTGTCCCAAGGCACCAAGAGTAGCACTGCTAGTCATTCTAGAAAGAAAGTGTAGCCCACTGGCAATATCCACAAGAGAGTGTAACTTAGCAGGACCCTATGGGGCCTTCCCAGGACAGACCCTTCCCTATTACCTCTGCTTTAGCTCCCCTGTGAAGTACCTAGATAATAGTATCTGATGCACACTTCCTGAATTGGTTTATAGATGCTAAAACCATCACCAAATGGAAGAAATTAACTATTGATACTTGATGAGCATGAGACCTATTGTGCCTAAGGATTGACAATGTTAACCCCCATTACACTGCCCTACTACCTCAACCACAAGCTGATCGCATACCCTGAGACCCCCTACTCCTGGCTTTTAAAAATGCTTTGCTGATATCTATGGAATCGCGAAAAATGGTACTGATGAACATATTTGCAGGGCAGGAATAGAGATGCAGATACAGAGAACAGACTTCTGGACACAGCAGGGGGAGGAGTGGGTGGGATGAACTGAGAGAGTAGCACTGAAACATATATATTACCACACATAAAATAAATAGCTAGTGGGAAAAGGCTATATAATATAGGGAGCTCAACCCAGCATTCTGTAACAACCTACAGGGCTGGGATGGAGTGGGGGGTGGGAGGGAGGTTCAAGAGGGAGGGGACATATATATATTTATGGCTGGTTCATGTTGTTACATGGCAGAAACCAACATGAACCACCAACATGAAGGATAACTGTAAAGCAATTATCCTTCAATTTAAAAAAAGTTTTATTAAATGCTTTGCTGAAACCCTTCAGGGAGTTTGGGGCATTTTGAGCACAAGCTACCCATTCTCCTTGCTTGGCCCTGCAACAAACATTTCTCTGCTCCAAACTCTGACGTTTCAGTTTGTTTGGCCTCACTGTGCGTCAGGCACACGAACTTGCATTCAGTAACAGCAGCTCAGTAGCTGCTTAATAAAGTCATCTTGATTTTTTAAAGAAATGATATGTGGGATTAAGGATGAAATATTTGAAATCTAAAGATGAAGCGCTTGCTCCTGGGAATACACCTAGGCCAAGAGTAATGGAAACAAGTAACTCACCAGCCAAGAGAGGCTGGTCCAGCTCTCAGGCATCTGAAGATTCAAACAGGTCACACATTTGAAGGACTGAGGACTCTTGTGTCTGAACAGTCGATTACATCTCTTTTAATGAATAAGAAGGACATCTGCTCAAGATAGAAACTAATCTTCTTATTACTGAAAGAAAAAAAGCAGCAAGAGCTTCATCTCTACCACACAAACCCTTGGAATTTGAAATGCAAACAATCCTTGTTTTCTCACATGAAGAACAGAGCACTGGAAGAACAAGACTGAGCAAAAGCACCAGTTCTTTAAAGGAAGCTTTGGAAGAAAAGGAAGGGTTTCTTACTTAACAATAGGCTCAAAATTCTGAAAATGATGAGACAGAACAGGGGGCAAGAAGCGGGCAGAATGTTTCATCGAGTGATGAGCCAGTGCCCCTGCTGCTGGCTTCCAGAGAGCAGGTTTCCCTCTCCCACTTCACCTTCATTAACAAAAACATCAGCTGGACTTCTACTTTGAAAAACACTATCATTAAGACCAACAATGAGAAACAGATTTTTTTAACTGAAATTTTTTAAGTCATCTTCAATTCTTCATCCAGCTTTTCTCCATACAAAAAAATTAAATTAGAGATAATTAGTCAGACAATTCAAACCAAAAAAAAAAAAATCCCAAATCTGCTTTTTGTGTTCTTTGCATAGATCTATTAATGATTATTCTGAAAGCCTAAAACAATGTTCACTGTTTGCCTCAGCAATTGCTTCCCGTGGGCAGTAGCAATCACTGCAAAATTATTAGCTTCCTCTGTATTTTCAGCAATATGTTATAGTGACATAATCAGTTGAAATAATTTTGTAGATTTTTAACAGGACTGTTGCATAAAACCTTTGCTTCTGGACCCTAACTTTACAAATTCCTCCCAGAGCACCCTTTTTCAAGTATACCGAGGCTAATGACTGTTTGGTCTGTGACTGTTCATTTGTATATACACACCCATATACACACCCATTGCTTGTGTACCACTTAAGGCAGATTAGTCTAGCTAGCCTTTACTGGCTGCATGGTGAGTGACAAAGCAAATGCCACCTTATTCTTTTTTACAGAGGAGAGGCAGAGCACTGGTGAAGGAGATATAAAACCAACACTCAACCTGGGACAGGCCACTGGATACCTCTGAGCTTCTGTTTTTTATCTATACACTGCAAATAGTAGTATATAGAGATATGTTACCAGAATGAACAATTTTAACATCATAATTGTGAATGGACTAATTATGAATGGATAGCACAGAAAGCATTATCATCATTATAAAATGATGTCTTATACAGGACCCCAGATTTCCTTGGAATGATTCTATGGGGAAGAATACTTTCTCAACCAGTACTGGTCTTAATAAGAAAATACAGATGATCCTTGAACCATCCATGTTTGAATTGCATGGGTCCACTTATACCTGGATTTTTTTTCCAGTAAATACACAGTTTACTCTCTATCCATGGGTTTCACATCCATGGATTCAATCAACTGCAGTCAACAGAGGATCAAAATTTCTATCCTCGGTTCATTGAATTCTCTGATGCAAAATCTGAGGATACAGAGGCCCAGCTGTCCTAGGAGTAGATGACTATGAACACTGAGACTTCATCACCAATACAGGAGACCCAGTGGCAGGTCTAACCATTTCTAACAGCAGTTTGCTTTCCCTGAATTCCTCTAACTATGACTTATTTAAAAAAACTTGGAGCTCTGATGGCCACATTCTCTAAATTCTAAACCAGGATATGTAGTTTGACCTGGGACTTTTGTGCTGTGACCAAGTATAAGAGATATTTTATGGGACCTACTATATAGCACAGGGAACTAGACTCAATATCTTGTAATAACCTATAATGGAAAAGAATCTGTATACATATGTGTACATGTATAACTGAATCACTTCGCTATTCACTGGAAACTAATACAACATTGTAAATAAACTATACTTCAAGTTTAAAAAACAGACATTTTGTGAGATACATATATATGTTTTTGATTGCACTGGGTCTTTGCTGTGGCATGAGGGCATCTCTAGTTGTGGCATGCAGGCTTAGTTGCCCCGCGAACATGTGAGATCTTAGTTCCCCGACCAGAGATCGAACTGAGTCCCCTGCGTTGGAAGGTGGATTCTTATCCACTGGACCACCAGGGAAGTCCCTTGTGAGCTATATTGTGGACACCAAATTACTGGAATTTCTGGGACTTTTTTTTCATGGGAAAGAATCAGAATATTTGAAATCTAGAAAGTCCCTGATGATCAAGGACTTAGGGACACAATAATCCTTATGACAGATAACCTACAGACGGCCAGTTTTTATAAGCGGAGTTCAACTTTAAGTCCAGAAAGTGCATCTACAACTTGGCTAATACCAGCTTTAATGAAGAAAAGTATTTTCTATCTAGTAAATTAAAATGAAGAGAAAAAAAGTAGAATAGAAAACACCTCTTTATCATCAAGTGATGATCTCAGAATTTCCTTTTGAATCTTGTGACCCAGTGAAGGCCTTGGTCCCCTCTCTGATTTGTCTTTGCTTAATAAAAGAAGTCTGGGTTAAGAGATGGGGAGGAATAGACCAGGAATTATTATTAAAAATGTAAGAAGTCTGTACTGAAAACTATACAGATCAAATATTATAGAACATTTCACATGAATGACTACTGTTATTCTTATTCAAACTTTGCAAATTTAGAATAGCATTTGGGCCTATTAGATTTAGTAGGAGTAAAGGCAAGGAGGGGAAAGAGAGATGAAAATTATGTTTTAGCAAAAACATGGAAGAAGAAAGGGATAGTGTTTGCATGCAAAATTTAGCTTCCTAGTAACCAAGGCAAAGAGGAAAATATGATGAGTTATATAACTTCTTTTTTTCTAGTAGAAGCCAACAGGCCAATTATTCAGGAGAGACAAACCTTTTCTGACACTCAGCTCTGAAAATAATCTGTCACAGAGGTTTTTGCATAAAGAACCTTGAACAATTTAATGGATATTTTTTCCATTTAGGAGATTTTATATACACACGAGGGCTGGGCTGTTAGAGAAATGCTCTTTCATGCAGGCTAGAAAAGGTAGAAGCTTTCTCTTGGTCTCATCCCCTACTTACTGGGCCCCCATCCAAACACATTCTAGTCCAGGCACACGTGCCTTCAAAGGGCATGTAGCCCAGGTGGGGCAGGGCCATAGAGAAACCACAATTAATGTCATTATTCACGACTTTTCAGGGAGGTGATAAGAGGTATACTCCCTTTGAAGCTGGCAGACCATTCATCCTGTCCCAGCAGCCTACACACTGAAGGTGGGATTTGTAGCAGCTGTTTCATTTTTGTTGCCTGTTCTGCCATTTTTTCTTCCACAGAGGAGTAAGAAAGAATAAAACGGAGGGGAGAAAAGTTGCTCACATTATCTCTCCTACCCAGCAAGGTCTGTGGCTAGAGTCACTCTCAGCCTGAAGGAAAGATCTGAATCTCCATGCTGTGATCCTAAGCGGGAAGGGAGGTGATGGCAGATGTAGATGAAAACCGTAGGCTCCCTGGGCTCTTGGTGTTACAAAACATGACAACTTCATAGAGAGAGAGGTGAGAGAGCGAAGAGGTACATGTTTTTCAGAATGCTACTTTCAGTGCTTGACTGCTTATTAAAGACCCATCAAAACAAAAACCTGAACAGGCTGTTAAATGGTGCTTTGGTGGATTAACACTGGGCTCGATCCCACATTCTGAGATTTCAAAGGTCCTTTGAAGTTTAGCATATTAGAAAATCACTTTGCAAATCGTACCACCGTAAACTGCGGATGTTTCCTGCTGCTGCTAAGTCGCTTCAGTCGTGTCTGACTCTGTGCGATCCCATAGACAGCTGCTCACCAGGCTCCCCCGTCCCTGGGATTCTCCAGGCAAGAACACTGGAGTGGGTTGCCATTTCCTTCTCCAATGCATGAAAGTGAAAAGTGAAAGTGAAGTCACTCAGTCATGTCCGACTCAGCGACCCCACGGACTGCAGCCTACCAGGCTCCTCTGTCCATGGGATTTTCCAGGCAAGACTACTGGAGTGGGTTGCCATTGCCTTCTCCAGCAGATGTTTTCTACTGCTATATTAAAAATGAATAGCCAACAAGGACCTACGATTCAGTACAAGGAATTCTGTTCAATATTATGTGGCAGCCTGGATGGGAGGGGAGACTGGGGGAGAATGCATACATGTATATGTATGGCTGAGTTCCTTCGCTGTCCACCTGAAACTATCACAGTATTGTTAATCGGCTAGACTCCAATATAAAGTAAAAATTTGAAAAAAAATTTTAGATGTTTCCTAAAAGCTCTGTGATGGAAGAAGAGTTGACTCATTCTTTAGGATTTAGTAAGGGGGAGAAAAAAATCTTTCATCATGACAAACATAAAAAAATAATATCCCACAATGAATGAAAAAAGAACAAGTAAGTCAGATGGATTTGCAAAAGGTGATCTTTTTCTCCTAAAGATTCAGTTCCTTTCAGAAAGTTCATACCACTTCTGTTTCCTTGATAGGGCCCTACGTCTTAATAGTCTTAGTATTAGGGTAATTTCTTTAAAATATTCAATGTGACTATCATTAAAGCAGCCATCGTCATCATCATCCTTGATTTTGTTAGTTACTTTACTGGCTTCTCAGTCTGAGGGCCCTGAAGTCCTCAGTAGGAGAATGAGTCTCCTATTCCTTTTAGGATCACTCAAGAGGTTGATTTGGGGATTAAGCTGTGAGAGGCCTGGGGGACATAAAGGTGAGGGACAGTGTTCTGTCCTCAAGGCCCTCTGGGATCAGATCCTGATTCCTGCCCCAAGCTGGAAGTTACCAGCTTTCCAGGCATGGATAAGGAACACATACCAAGTTCCTGGAGGAGCCTTCTTTACATCAGGGCTCCTTAGAAAAGCTAAAAACAAATCACGCAAAAATAAAACTAAAAACAAATCATGCATCCCACTCATTAAAGAGTATGTAATAGAAATGCACTGCTATTTAAGGTAGCTGTAGCATTTGATGTGAATCTAATGACTTTCCTGTTATCACATCTGTGTATATTTATAAACTTGTCTCAGCACAGAAACATGCGTCACCACTGATCCCTTGAAAGTAGCTGAGGTTACGGTGTGGGAGATGAACATGAAATTTAACTACAAGATGAAGCTCCTTAAAAGGTCAGTGGGGTGGAGATTAGTAATTGTTCCAGTTGAGCAACTCTCCACAATACATTTTTCATGCAATGACTAATTATTGTGATTATTTTCATCAACAAGGGCTCCTTTAGAGTTAAACACATTCATTTTCTCTTATATCCCTCAAAAGCAAGCCTTGGAGAAATTCCATATGTTTTCTACCTATACTTAAGAAATTTGCTCTCGTATTTTTTCCATAAAAGGCGAACTACCTTTCTTCCCACTGCTCTGCTGTCTGTGAAGCAGTAGTTCTCTCTTCTCTGTATCTGTTCTAGAAAGCCAGATGGAGCTGAATGAAAACAATTAGCACCAGAGTTGATAAAAATCCTCATCTGACCTTTGGGGGAACTCCTGGGCTCACAATCTATAGCCAATAAGCTACAGGTGACCAAAATGAGCTGACACTGCAACAGAAGGAAGTACTAAGTATAGATATTATAGATTTTAAAAAATTATTTTTAGCCCCTAAAAATACTCTCTACAGTTTTACAGGTTTATATTAAATACGGCTTCTTTACTGAGCATTTTTCCAAAGGAGAACCTGCAGAAGAGGGTGTGGTTTTAGAGCTGACTCACCCATGTGGTAGGAAGAATGAAAGATTAACAGAATAATTAGTTATAAAAGATCACTTATAACACCATCATCATAACTCCTTAAATTCCTATAATGCCTTAGACTTTTCAAAGGGATTTCACACATGTTCTTGTTTGCTCTTTGTAGACCTGAATTTGAAACCACACAAGTGTAGATGAAAAGCATACTTCTCTCAAGACATGACCTGGGAAAAACAGTCCAGTTTTCCAAACAGTGAGATGTCTACATTACCGTAAAGACAAATATTAAGACTCAGTCTTCAGGAGCAAAATGGAGAAGAGATTTGGGGGCATATTAACCAGACTGTCATATTCTTTCTCTTTCTAGTTCATCCCCAAATTTTAACTGAGGAAACAACTGTCTTGGCTTGTCTTGTTTTAATGCATATTGTTGCTGAATTCATCTGCATTGTTTGAATTCATGCTATAATTGTCAGCTATTTATTTGTTCAGGAAACTAGGTGGTTAATTTGACTCTTTTCAGTCTTTGAACAAAATCTTTGATAGTTTAAAATGCCTGGTGAGTGAAAGATATTGGGACCACCCATCTTTTTACATGAAAGTCTTCTGAGAGAGCAATACACAGGAATCAAATTTCATTTCAGCCTAAATAAATCTAATGGAATAGCTATAATGGTAATTACTCATATTTATTGTATTTTCCTTAAAGATGCTTTAAATGCATATTTTACATTTCATTACTCTGTGTCATAATGCAGCATCATAAACTTAAACATGAAACCACTTTGTGTTACTGCACAAGTACTAAATAGCTCAATAAAATGGGAGATTCTCTTTAAATGGCACCTTATGAAGAACTATTTTCCCATCTCTCTCTAGGTACTGCATTTCATAACTCGATTCTTTTCAATTTTAACAGCAATTGGCTTTGCATAAAATCTTGAAGTTGGGAGGTATATTCATTTAGAGGATTGTTTTCAGCTACCAGCAGCAAAAATCTTGACAAAGAGTAGCTTAAAAAAGTAAGAGGTTTATTGGGCCCTGAAGACTTCCATTTATCCTCTTTAGCAAATGGCCTTTGTCTTCATTATCATAATGGGGCCACCGTACCTGGGCCTCTCCTCTGCACATCAGATCAGAAGAGAAGGATTGGGCAAAGGACAACAGGAAAGAGGCCGTACTGGTAAGCCAGCTGAGTCTCTCTGTTTTCCTTTTTAATTGAGATATAATTCACATACCATTAAATTCACCCCTTTAAAGAGTATAATTCAATGGTTTTTAGTATACTGCTATCCAATTCCAGAACATTTCCATCATTCATTCCAAAAGGAAAGCCATACTCATTAGCAGCCAGTCCCCATTCCCCTCTACTCCCTATCTGTAGCTACTAGCAACCACTACCTACTCTCCATTTCTGTGCTTTTTCTAGACATTTTGCATAAATTAAACCATACAATGTGTGGCCTTTTGTGTCTGGATCCCTTTGGGTCTGGCTTCATTCATTCAGCATAATATTCTCAAGGCTCACCCACTGAATGGAAGTATCGGTATTTCATTTCTTTTTATGATCAAATAATATTCCATTGTATGGATATAACACATTGGTATATATAGTGTTTCTACTTTGGAGCTACTATGAATAATGCTGCTATGAATATTTACATAGAAGCTTTTATGTGAACATACGGTAACTCAATGTTCTAGCTTTTCCAGAAGCTGCCAAACTGTTTTCCAAAGTAGTCACATCATTTCACAACCTCACCAGCAGAGTACAAGAGGTTCAATGAGTCTGTCTCTTTTAAAACCTTTTCTCAAAAGCCTCTCCCACTCCATCCCCCACCCCAGGGACTTCTACAAACATGTCATTGGCCAGAACTGGGTCATGTGGCTACTCCTATCTTCAACTGAGTCTGGGAAAGTGGGCATTCTAACCTTCAAACCTCTGTTGTAGAGAAGCAAGGGAGGTTTGCACCTCTGTTAAAGAAGTGATCCAGGTCACTTTTTTTTTGCTGATAGGAAATCCCCTCTTCAAAACCCCCTGACAAAGGGGCATCTCACCTCTGCTGGAACACAATTCTAGATAAGACTCCTGTCTCTTGAGAGAACCCCCCACTCCACATTTGAATGGATCCTATTATTAGTTCTTCCTGTGTACTGAGTAATGTATCTGCTATTTTCCCTTCAGAAATAGTAAAACAAAGGGAATACAGGAACGCAAATGAAATAGAGTCATTAATAATGTAAATGTGATGTTCCAACTATTATTGCCGAGCTCACAGGAGGGTTCGATAATTGTTTATCTTCCTCCCTTCCACCCCTAGCCCACCTCCTGTCTTTCCCTTCTTTCCTCTGTAATGGCGTGGCAAGAGGATACATTTTGTTGTTCTGTTAAATTATACATTTCTAGGACATCAGGGATGGAGTTGTCTAATTGACTTTGGTCCACACCTGCTACAACTTATGCATATGCGAGCACTAATGACTTTTTTTCCCATAGAAGAGAAGGAAGACAACTGGTGACAGAAGAAACCACTCACAGACCCACCACTGGATTATAAGCATGCTGCGTGCTTAATGAGTTGCTGAATGATATAATACTGCTTTAGTTCTTTAGCTGCCTCATGATTAAATGCTATAAATATTTATGATTTATTACTGATGCTTTGGATAGGATAGGATTTGGAAGACTCATGGGTCACAGTGATTCTAAAGGAAAATAAGAAAATAAAACTATATAAAGCTGCTTATTTATAATGCAGCTCAAACGGGTTATGCAATTTTTCAGAAGCAGGTGGAGGTAAAGCTATTCAGTGGCCATGCCATTTAAATGGTTTCTTCTGTAATTGGTAATATATTTCTCATAAGAGTATATGTATAATAAGTGGGCATTATGGTTATCACTTTCTACTAAGAACCCACTCATCTTTGAAGGTTACAGTTAGGCTGCAAGATCAAAGAACAGAGCATCAGGTTTACCGCAAGTCCCTTCTCGCTGTATGTGCCACTTGCATACTCAGTGGCTAAGTTGTGTCCAATTCTTTGCAACCCCATGGACTGTAGTCGCAAGGCTCCTCTGTGCATGAGATTTTCCAGGCAAGAATACTGAAGTGAGTTGTAATTTCCTTCTCCAGGGGATTTTCCCGGTCCAGGGATTGAACCCACATCTCCTGAGTCTCTCTCACTGGCAGGTAGATTTCTCACCACTGAGCCACAAGCCCATTGTATGTGCCAACCCAGGACTAATAAATGGAGATCTTTCCCCTAAAGTCAGAAATCAGGTCTCTGAGAAGCAAGGTGAGCATGTAGCTGCACCATTGTCCCCAGGTGCACCTAGTTATCCACTTACACTCTGCTGTTTCCTTGGTTCTGCTGGCTTAGAGAATTCGTACTCAAAAAATGAACATTTGCATGAGGCACATGGCAGTGCTCTGTGGGCACTGTGATGTGAACTCCAAATTCAAATAACTGGGTTTGATCCCTAATTCCATCAAGTTGCATGGCCCTCAGCAAGCTATTTAACCTCTCTGGGCTTCAGTTTCTTCATGGCCTTCCTGCGGATTGAGTGAGTTAATACATGTGAAGCACTAGCCAAGAGCAAGTGCTTGATTAAATATTATACATTGTTATCTCCATTAAAAGGAATCATAAGCAAAGCTTTTGATGTACAGTGTGTCTTAGGACAGAGTAGACATCTCTGAACACTGTAAATTTAGCATATACAGAAAAAGAGAAGCATTAAAACTTTTTTCCCTGGAACTGTTTCTGTACCCTAATATCTATACGGAGAAGAAAATTACCGAGTTTGGCCTTTTCACATATCTTATCTCATTGCATCTTTATACCTACCCTTTGAGATGGTTATTTGTTATTATCCTCCTCATTTTACTATAAATATAAGGAAATCAAGAACTTGAGAGATGAAACGGTTTGCCCAAGAGCACAAAATGACTAAGCGGCAGAGTCAAGATTTGAACCCATTTCTTAGACTCAGTCAATCTATACACAAAGTGGTGACAAGAATATATTTTCATATTGTCTTTGTGAGAAATGGAAAGGCAAGTTTGGGGTTAGGGGAGAGAAGGAAGGAAAAGAGTACCTTCACATGATTCTCGATGAAGGAAAGGATGGGTTCTCTTTGAGAAAGGGTCAACACAGCCCTCCTGTCGTGCAGACATCCTTTGCATGATTGCAGAACAGATCCCCTTTTTCCTGGGTTTCCAAAACTAACTACTTTTAAATACAAAGCGCCACTGATCTGAATCACAAAGGCAGGGTGCTCAAACAAAATTATAGTTTCTCTTTAACTGATAAGTGTAGTCAGAATCTAAGAAACCTCTACGTTATAAACTGAAGTGTTTTACTATTGCATTCACTCATGCCATTTAAGTGGAGGATAACATTTCACAATTTCTAATACATTAATGCCAATGAAGAAAGCAAAAGGTTGCTGGAAATTTATGACTGACAGCCCGGTGCTCTCAGCCAGCTAATGAAGTCTCTCCCTCACGCATAGCTGCCTCATGTACCAAGGCTCAGGTCAAGTATTCCTATCACTGAGGAGATGTCATCTGGTTTCTTATTTGAAAAAGGATTCTTAATACCTCATCACTCTAATATCTCCCTAGTTTTGTTTCAGACAAAAAGAAATTAGATAATCAAGTCACATACAGAGAAAAGAATATTTATAATACTCATGAGAATAAAACCTTTTCAGGTCTAATGGAAAGTCATGCAGTCTCCATGAAACATAACGTCCTGACTGGAGGGAACAAAAAAGTTAGCAAAACCAACTGGCTCACTTTACCCTTCTAAAAGGCCCCAGAGTGAAAGGTGTAACTATTCCCTTAGGTGAGGTCCATGGCGACGGATAACACTTATGAAACATTTCCTACCTGCAACATATATTGTTTATGTGGTTAACTGCTGCTGCTGCTGCTGCTAAGTCGCTTCAGTCGTGTCCGACTCTGTGCGACCCTATAGACGGCAGCCCACCAGGCTCCGCCGTCCCTAGGATTCTCCAGGCAAGAATACTGGAGTGGGTTGCCATTTCCTTCTCCAGTGCATGAAAGGGAAAAGTGAAAGTGAAGTCGCTCAGTCGTGTCCAACTCTTAGCGACCCCATGGACTATAGCCTACCAGGCTCCTCCGTCCATGGGATTTTCCAGGCAAGAGTACTGGAGTGGGGTGCCATTGCCTTCTCCGATATGTGGTTAACTAGCTCTACAAAATACTATATCTTGTTTACTCCTACAAGCAGCACCATAAGATAGAAAATATTGTCTTCATGTTAGAGATGTGGACAAGCTTCCCAGGTGGTGCTAGTGGTAAAGAACCCACCTTCCAATGCACGAGACATAAGAGATGTGGGTTTGATCCCCGGGTTAGGAAGATCCCCTGAAGGAGGGCATGGCAACCCACTCCAGTATTCATGCCTGGAGAATCCCATGGACAGAGGAACCTGGTGGGCTATAGTCCATGGGGTCGCAAAGAGTTGGACAAGACTGAAATGACTTAGCACGCAGCACAGAAATATGTAAACTGAGGTTTAGAGAAGACATGGAACTAGCCCCAGGTCACACAAACACTAAATGGTATAGCAAGGACTCAAACCCAGAGTTATCTGTTATCTAAGTCATGCTCTTTTCAACTTCCTACATCTTCTTTCTTTGGAATGTGTGACACCCTCCCCATATTTATCATTGAGGAGTTTAATAGTTATCTATTGCTATATAACACATTACCACACAGTTAGTGGTTTAAAGCAACACACACGTTAGCTGTGGGTCAGGAATCTGGGCATAACTTAGCTGGTTCCTCCACTTTAAAGTCTCTCACAAGATTGTAATCAAGGTGTCAGTCAAGAGTGGTGTCTCATCAGAGGCTTGACTGGGGAGGGATTTGCTTCAGAGCTCACATGTTTGCTGGCAGCACTCAGGTCCTGGCAGGTTATTGGACTGAGTGGCTCAATTCCTGAGGGGCTCTGTCAACCAGAGGCTGCCCTTAGTTTCTCGCTACATGGGTCCTCTCCGTGTGGCAGCAGACTTGATTGAAGCCATGAATGGAAAGAGTCAATAGGGAGGGTCTGCTGGTGAAATGGAAATTATGATCGTGTGCAACATAATCATGATGGCGACCTTTCCACTTTTGCCAAATTCTGTTGCTTAGAAGCAAGTCACAGACCTTTCTCATATTCCAGGGGCCAGGATTACACAGGATGTGAATGATAAAAGGTGGTGGGTACCTCTTAGTATTAGCTACAGGAAGTTATGTCAAATGTTCTGTGTTTTCCTTTATATTTCTACCAGCTCCATCAACTTGTTATAAAGCTCCTTGTCCAAGGCCAGAAAAAGGCTTATAGGGCTTCCCTGGTGGCTCGGTGGTAAAGAATCTGCCTGCCGATGCAGGAGATATGGGTTCAATCCCTGGTCTGGGAGGATCCCACATGCTGTGAAGCAACTAAGCCCGTGTGCCACAACTATCGAACCTGTGCTCTAGAGCTCGGGAACCACAACTACTGAAGCCCATGTGCCCTAGAGACTGTGCTCTTCAACATGAGAAGCCACTGCAATAAGAATACGATGTACCACAGCTAGAGAGTAGCCCCCCTCACCGAAACCAGAGAAAGCCCACACAGGAACCAAGACCCAGCCCAGCCAAAAATAAATAAATAAAATTAATAAAAAAGAAAAAGCCTTATGATTAAAAAAAATTTTTTTAATCCCAACTGAGATGTTTGTGTCTTGCCAGTTGTTAAAAAAAACAGTATTATTTCTTAATACTTGGGCCTTAATTCTTACTAGTTGCATTACCATCTTGTTTCTGGAAACAAAGTCATTACTTGTAGCACCCCAGGGAAGTGTGCATTTAGTGGGGTTAGCAGGGTCATGAAATAAATATATGGCCTTTAGTTCTAAACTCTGTGTATGAGTTCTAGTAGCCTTCTAGTCCAGCCTTCCAGTTCTAGCAGCCTTCCAGTTCAGCCTTCTTATCCAGACCCAAGCAGAGAATTACCTCTATGGGAAATGCAAGCAGAGAAGTCCTACAGAATCACTCTAGCACAAGGCTTCTGGATATCTAAAGGTACAGGCTTACAGTAAACAGAGAACATAATACTTACAATGAGAAATTGGTTATAGAAGTTATAATTCACTGCTTTTTAGTGTCTCAAACCCCACTGTACCATTGGAATGTAGCCTGCTTGAATTATAGCAGCTTAAAAAAATCTTTCCCTCACTATTACCACTTACATATGTCTGTGTGTATATATATGTATGCATGACACTCAAAATTTAGCACTATGAATTCTCGATGCTGCTGCAAAACTGTTCCTTCTCCAACATCTTGACGTACACTGCATCCAAAAGAGGCTTTGGAAGTCTTCCAGAGCCCAGTTACACTGGGGGGATGAAAACCCACCCATCGTCCGCTCCTGTAATTTCTTCAATAACTTCAGCATAGAGTGACATTGGTATACCAAGGAAAAGCTAACAGATTTTTTTCTATAAATAACTGGTTGGCAGGGCTGTGGTGACAATTTATATAATAGAATTCATGCTTAAATAATAAGGTAACAGCTTTGGACTGTGATGTTTTAAATGTTTTATTGAAATGTAGACTGATTAACAGGCAAGATTCTTCTTCTAATTATTTTAATTATAGGCTTTTAATGACAAGAAGCTGTAGAAATAAAAACACGTTAAAATTTCATTTTTAATGAAGTGGCACCTGGAAGTCCCAACTTCTCCAAAGCAAGTAAGGATGATCTATTGTTACCTAGAAACAAAGCACGTATACATAGAGGTTAAGATGTTCATTGAGGGAATAGGATTATTTATGCCCCAATTTCTCTGAATGTAAGTAGAATGAACAAGACGTACAGTGTGATAAAAAGACATTGGACTCAGTCAAGTGGCTGATTTTTAGCCATGGCCCTGTTAAACTGCTTGTCTGTGTGACTATTTCACCTCTTTTGGTCTCAGTTTTCACAAGTAAAATGTAGAAGTTGAAATTAATGAGCTTTTCAATATTCATAGCAGCACTGTTTACAATAGAACATGGAAGCAACCTAAATGTCCATCAACAGAGGCATGGATAAAGAGGATGTGGTACATATATACAATGGAATATTACTCAGCCATAAAAATGAAATAATACCATTTGCAGCAACATGGATAATCATGCTAAGTGAAGTAAGTCAGTCAAACATCATACTTATATGTATGATGGAATCTGATATGTATATATGTATGTATATATGGAATATGTATATATGTATATATGGAATCTGAAAAATTATACAAATGAACTTATTTACAAAACAGAAATAAACTCACAAACATAGAAAACAAACTTATGGTTACCACAGTGGAAAGGGGGGTGATAAATTAGGAGTTTGGGATTAACAGATATACACCACTATATATAAAATTGATAAAACAACAAGGACCTACTGTATAGCACAAGAAACTGTATTCAACATCTTGTAATAATCTATAACGAAAGAACTCTCAAAAAGAATATGTATATGTATAGGGACTACCCTGATAGTCCAGTGGCTAAGACTCTGCCCGCCTGATGCAGGGGTCCTGGGTTCAATCCCTGCTTGGGGAACTAGATCCCACATGCTGCAACAAAGATCAAAGATCCTGTGTGCCACAACTAAGACCCGGTACAGCCAAATAAATAGACAAATAAAAATAAATATGATTTTTTTTCATAACTGAATCACTTTTTTGTACACCTAAAACTAACACCTGAAGAAGGAAATGGCAACCCACTCCAGTATTCTTGCCTGGGAAATTCCATGGACAGAGGAGCCTCGTGGGCTACAGTCCACAGGGTCGCAAAGAGTTGGACACAACTTAACGACTAAAAAAAACTAACATGGTATTGTAAATCAACTATATTTCAATAAAAAAGAAATTAATGAGCTCAAAACTCTCATAAACTTTATAATTCCATGATTTAATTATTCTATTATAGTGATAAACTTTTAGGGAAAATAGATCGATCATATCTGCCACTAAACATTAATTCACATGCACACATAAAGATGTCAATTTTTAGGATATAGACAGAGCTTTGCATAGAATATTTCAAAACCAAATGTTATTTGGATGTGTATCCATGTACCTAACACTGCTGTGAGTGAGTGGGTAAGATGGTGAGGTAGAGAAAGGACAGTATTCATTTATATCCACTTGTTCTTGTTTCATCTGACTATTTTGTATCAGAATTTTTTGTTCTTGTTTTTTAGGAGTACTATTCTCTCCTTGATCTCTGTGATGATCTTAAACATACCTGTTTCAGACATCTTCATATTAATCTCTTATTTTTATCTCATCTGGAGTAAATATATCTCCTAGTTACTTATATCTTTTGTTTCACTTTTCTCCATGTGTTTTGGAATTTGAGTTTGAAGGCTCATCACAGGTAGGAGGTTTTATTGCTTTTCTCTCTTTGTTTTCCCAAGGTCTGATAATTTTGTGGTTGCTTCATCCTGGCCCCCCAAGTCTCAATGTAGATCTCAGTCTTTCTTCTTCCTCCCTCTTTTCCTCCCTCTCTCCTTTCCTCTTTCTTTCCCTTTTCTCCCACCCGTCCCTCCTTTTTCCCTTCCTGCTTTCCTTCCAGTTCAGAAGCTTCTGTCTCACTGAAATTTTAAAACAATCTAGTTACCAACCCAGTGAGCTGTTGAATCCATATTCTTGCTTCAAGGTGAGAACCATTAATTCCCACCTTTCAGCTTCATATGCTCCACTGCTCTAGGCAAGAGTCCATTGCATATTTTTTATCTTCCTTTTACGGGTGGAGGAGTCCACAGAAGTACAGTTTCATTCAAAGAAACTGGCTCTCTTCCCTACCTCTCACAGGACACGTCTGGTCCCTGTTACCACACAGATACTAACATCTCACAGCCTGTGCTTGCCTTCACACCTATCTGCCCATGACTTCAGCCTTGTTTATGATATTGCATTTTTCTTTTGTCTTTGGTCCATAAAAAGACTTATTATGTTTCTCAACATGGCTGTTTGTGTTTAGGTTTCTTTGAAAATATTTTTATCTGCATTGTTTTGTGTTGGGAGCCCAGGGACAGGGTGTGGACCTAAAAGTGTAAACTTGCATACCATCTTCATTAGAAACCTCTTCAAGAGGAATTTGAGACACAAGATAGGCCAGAAAGAATTTATAGGCCTGAGTAGGCTGGGTGAAAGTATAAGCCCAGACCTGACGTCAGGAATATGTAGGACGTGTGCATGGAAATGGGTGGAAATGATCTGGCTAGTGGGAACAATAGCAGTTCAGACCCAAGGGATCGCAAAGTCAGGGTTACGTGCCCTCTATGTGTGCTCCTGTAACACACTGTTCCTCCTCTCTGGTCACACTCGTCATTTCTTTGTAATGATCTGAAGGAAGAACTGTGTATATCTTTTTTTAATTGGAGGATAATTGCTTTACAATACTGTGTTGGCTTCTGTCATACAACAACATGAATCAGTCATAAGTATATGACCCCTCCCTCTGGAACCTCCCTCCCATCCCTCTAAATTGTCACAGAGCATGGGGTTCAGTTCCCTGTGTTATACAGCAACTTCCCACTAGCTATCTATTTTACATATGGTAATGTATATGATTCAATGCTACTCTCTCAATTCATCTCACCCTCCCCTTCCCCGGCTGTGTCCACAGGTCTGTTCTCTATGTCTGCATCTTTAGTCCTGCCCTGCAAATAAGTTAATCAGTACCATTTTTCTAGATTCCATATATATATGTATTAATATATGATATTTTTCTCTTTCTGAGTTCACTCTGTATAACAAGCTCTAGGTTCATCTACCTCACTAACACTGACTCAAATTCACTCCTTTTATGGCTGAGTAATATTCCATTGTATGTAAGTGCCACAACTTCTATCCATTCATCTGTCAAAGGACATCTAGGTTGCTTTCATATCCTGGTTATTGTAAATACTGCTGCAATGAACACTGGGGTACATGTGTCTTTTTGAATTCTGGTTTTCTCAGGGTATATACCCAAGAACTCAGTTCAGTTCAGTTCAGTCACTCAGTCATGTCCGACTCTTTGCAACCCCACGAATCGCTGCATGCCAGGCCTCCCTGTCCATCACCAACTCCAGGAGTCTACCCAAACTCATGTCCATTGAGTCGGTGATGCCATCTAACCATCTCATCCTCTGTCATCACCTTCTCCTCCTGCCCTCTATCTTTCCCTGCATCAGGGTCTTTTCCAATGAGTCAGCTCTTTGCATCAGGTGGCCAAAATATTGGAGTTTCAGCTTCAACATCAGTCCTTTAAATGAACACCCAGGACTGATCTCCTTTAGGATGGACCGGTTGGATCTCCTTGCAGTCCAAGGGACTCTCAAGAGTCTTCTCCAACACCACAGTTCAAAAGCATCAATTCTTCAGTGCTCAGCTTTCTTTATAGTCCAACTCTCACATCCATATATGACTACTGGAAAAACCATAGCCTTGACTAGATGGACCTTTGTTGGCAAAGTAATGTCTCTCTCTGCTTTTTAATATACTGTCTAGGTTGGTCCTAACTTTCCTTCCAAGGAGTAAGCGTCTCTTAATTTCATGTCTGCAGTCACCATCTGCAGTGATTTTGGAGCCCCAAAAAATAAAGCCAGCCACTGTTTCCACTGTTTCCCCATCTATCTGCCATGAAGTGATGGGACCGGATGCCATGATCTTAGTTTTCTGAATGCTGAGCTTTAAGCCAGCTTTTTCACTCTCCTCTTTCACTTTCATCAAGAGGCTCTTTAGTTCTTCACTTTCTGCTTAAGGGTGGTATCATCTGCATATCTGAGGTTACTGATATTTCTCCCGGCAATCTTGATTCCAGCTTGTGCTTCATCCAGCCAGTGTTTCTCATGATGTACTCTGCATATAAGTTAAATAAGCAGGGTGACAATATACAGCCTTGACATATTTCTTTTCCTATTTGGAACCAGTCTGTTGTTCCATGTCCAGTTCTAACTGTTGCTTCCTGACCTGCATACTATGTATATCTTATTTACCACTGTGTCTTCTCTACTACAGCACCTGCACAGAGTAGGTACTCAACAAATACGTGTGAGATAAATGAATAAATATTAGGCAGATAAATCACAGTGTGAAAAAAACACATGGACCACATGTAACTTCACCAAACACCAAGCATTATTAGTCTTTTTCTCTTCAGCTGACCAAAATCAGTTCCTATTCTCTTTTTTTTCCAGCTGTGCCTCATAATTTGTCATCCATTCTCAAAACTGCAATAAAAATGCTTCACTTAAAAGTCTCCAATAGCCTTCCAGGCACCAAATACACCTGTCTATTTTCAATTTTCGCCGTGTAAACCTCTCTATAGTACACCTCTGATCGTGGCTTTGATGCCACCAAACCTTCCTGTTCTGCAGGATTCGTGACAGCTGCTGGACTGGACAGCTGAAGACACAAATACCTGCTCATGAGCAAGCATCAGCCAAGAGCCTGAATGGGGAGTGACCTGCTGAAGCTGGGTTTTAGAAAATCCAATCGGAATGTGAGAGGCAGGACCAACTGAAAATGGCCAGATTGGAGGCAGGGAAAAGCCTGAGACACTTGCATGTGACTTAGCTTGCAGGTCTGTCTAGTATCCTTCTTCTCCATGAGGCATATCCTGATTGACACATCCCCTCAGTGCTCAATTGTGTTGCCTGGGATTTTAGTTCCTCTTTCTAGGATGGGAACCCCTTTGATTAATGCTTTGCAGAACTCTTGCCAGACCCATTTTCTGGAATCCAGTCTTGTTTCTGAGATCCCAGCCTACTGTCTGCAGCACCAGTGCTTGTGAGTGAAGACTGGTCACCTCCCTACCAAACGCCCCTATGTCTGCTCTCTCCCTGCATTCACTAGGACTTCTGAAACAAGGCCTAAGATGCTGACTGGGCCACCCAGCTTCCCTCTTCACATTCAGTCTTTGCTTCCTGTGTCCAGGTCCCTGCTCCCCTGCTGGGGACTGGCAGCTGTTGCTGGGCTCTGCCTCCCTATTGGGTCTGTCCTTTCTTGCTTCCCAGGTGGCACTAGTGGTAAAGAACTCGCCTGCCAATGCTGGAGATGTAAGAGTCCCAGGTTCAATCCCTGGGTTGGGAAGATCCCCTGGAGGAGGGCATGGCAACCCACTCCAGTATTGTTGCCTGGAAAATCCCATGGACAGAGGAGCCTGGCAGGCTATAGTCCATGGGGCTGCAAAGAGTCAGATATGACTGAAGCTACTTAGCACACATGCATTTGTTGCTGAGCACCTGAAAGCCTTGCAGTCCATGCCTGTGTGGAGTTGGGACAGAATGGGGGTGAGTGGGGCTTGTTAGAGTCCAATTTTAGAAAAATTGGTTCAGGTTATCTGGACAAGATCTCAGGCAGAGTGTTCCTGAGGTAGAAATCCATTAGCAATCCCTGTACCCTTTAGTACAAGGAGATGATGGGGGTGTTTTAAGTAATACAAAAAGCTAGTTACCCAAATGGGGGCACAGGGCCAGGGCTAGACTTGTGGTTGGATGATCTGATGGTTCACTCCTGGAGGCTGGGTTGTAGCTCCAGAAATCCCTGTTGTCTGAGATCAGAGCTGGTCACATTAATGAGAGCAAGGGCTAAGCTTCGGTAGGGATCTAAATGACTAACTATCCAGATTGAGACCAGTAGCAGAGTTAGGAACCAGGCACAGCTTGCAGAGTGCCACGTATACACCAGGACATGTGTATATATGCCTAATATAGAAATATAACATATACATATATATATAGCATACAACTCACATAGAATTTTACATATCAAACTGTGTAAAAGGTATAAACATTGTGACTCAATCTAAATATCCCTTCTCTCTCTGTAGGTGCTCTCTTATTCTAAAATTATTGTCCTGTAGTATTCCTGTTCTTTTTTCATTTCCCTGAGTTACTTGAGAGCTTTTTGTCCTGGGACCTGCCTGGGGTTCTTAGGAACCCCCTTTAAAGGCAGTAGTCAACAGATGACTGACAATATAAGATGAAAATTTTTCTTACAGCAGCCCATGGAGTGGAAGCCCCAGTTCTCTACACTCAAATGTCTTCTTACTAGTTTTATTCTTTCCTTCCTTTTTTGGTCCTAGGTTACCTTGTCTAACCCCTGGTTACCTGAGTGATCCCTTTTCCCCTCTATGTTGCTCCCGCTATCTCTTTTCTTATTTTTATTAGTATCCCCTATTTATTTAGGGGTGGTGGCTTATTTGTCTTGGCCTAAGCAACAGCCTGCAATGGGGCACTGCTGGGAGCTGGTTGCATAGGAAGAGTTTGTGAATCCCAAGCTTGGTCCATGAGATGAATATCAGGGCATTTGCTCAACCTGCTTCTCATAAGACACCTGACAGCGTCTTTTTGTTGTTTCTGTTTCCTGATGCCTTCGTGGAGTTTGGGCATTTTATCTCATTGAGGTAATTGATCCGTCATCTGGTTCAAATCCCTATATTTCCCAAGCTGATGATACAAGCCATTAAAAAAGCAGGAAGCTGGCTCTGCTACAAGAAACTGACAGTGATTTCATGTTCTCTTGGACTTATCTCATTGCAAATTCTGAGTCCAAAATCACTTCCACTCTTCCTGGCTCTGGGTTTCACCTGCCTTCTTTATTTTCCTTTGAATCTGATTTGAGTTGGCTGTGTTATACATTCATATAGAAAAATTTCTCCTTGAAATTGGCTGATGTGGCCTGAAAGAGAATTGAACTTTTTCTCCTTCTCTCCCTTCACCCTTCCTCCCCCTCCTCACTTTCTCCTCTCTGCCCCTCATTGCCAGGTTAGCACAGTCTTCTAAAGATATCCTGGCTATTTCTGGAAATGCTATTCTTACAAACCAAAATGGTTTGGATGCTTTAGAAGAAGTAAAAGAACTATAAAATGATTCATTGGCTCCTCTTCAGCTGTTCCCTCCTTCAGATGTGCCAGCCACTGTGCTAGGTACAGACTTGTTTATAACCCCTGAGTATAAATTAATTTCCCTTTTTGTGATTTTTATAACTTAGGGTGAAATTGTCAATGCCTCCAGCGCTAACTTTTTACATTTGGCGCCCAGCAACCATTCATTGGAGCTGTAATTAATTAACAATGGCCACCACAGAGCCCTTTATTGGTAACTTGGTATCTAGGACAAGAGGTACCTAGAAAAAACCCACAATAGTACCTGTGCGGATGCAGCGCAGAGTAAAGAATTCATTTAAGTTTTCTACAGGGTGTACTTTTTATGTAACCAGATTATTCCCCCTGGTCTCTCTGAAGCTCTCTTTACTTCCCTGCTCGTTTCTGTTCCTTTATATAATCTGTGAGAATGTTTTTCTCCTAATTTGTCGGGCTCCTTGCACACCCATCTTCGTGTCCGTCTCAACTTCCGCTCTTCTCTCTCTCCCTCTTCACAGTCATAAGCAGCCCCATCCTTGCCCAGCACTGAGGTTTTGTGTCTTTCATGGGTTTTTTTCTTATCTCTGATTACTTTGCGTGCTCTCTTATTCGTCTCCTGCATTGCAACACACAAAGTCCACCAGACAAGGCTGTGCAGTGTTTTCCTGCTTAACACCATGTGGGTTTGGGCTTTCTGATTCCGATTTGTTTCGAGTGTTGGAGGACAGGGCTGGTCAAATTTGTAAGGAGGCTCTGTGGCCCTGGTTGCTGGCTCACACGTTCCCTCCACAGGTGCCCCAGCCTAGAGTCTGCCCTCCTCTGTTTCCTTGCTCAACATCTTCCCACTGAGACCTAGTGGTTCTGTATCTCACACCCAAGGTCCCTTGCGCTGTCCCAAATATACAAGGGGACGGTTTCAACTCACACTGGTGCCTCCCCTGCTCTAGGTGCTGGCGATACAAAGATAAACAGACTCAGGCCTTAATCTCAAGGAGCTCCCAACCGTGTGTGTAAGAAATACACACAGACTCAACAATCAGAATTCAGCAATTGTGAAGGGTCCTGACAGCTGCATGCATGGGACTACGGGAGCATGTAGGAACAAGGATGATTTTCCATGGAAACATGGGAAATGAAAGTTTAAAAAGTAAGCTCTTTAGCTTTGATGAATTACACACTTTGGTGTAAAAGTGAGGATGAAATTGGAAGCAGCAGGAAGAGAAGGAGTGGTCTCCCAGAGAATATGCTATTTGAGCATATTGACTCATTTACACACTGAGATTAAATAATGGGGCTTCCCTGGAAGTTCAGTGGTAAAGAATCTGTCTGCCAATGCAGGAGACACAGGTTCCATTTCTGATCTAGGAAGATCTCACATGAAGCGGAGAAACTAGTCCTGGGTGCCACAACCATTGAGCCTGTGCTCTAAAGCCTGTGAGCCGCAACTACTGAGAACATGTGCCACAACTACTGAAGCCTGCCCACCTAGAGCCTGTCCTCTGCAACAAGAGAAACCACTGCAAGGAGAAGCCCACACACTACAACTAGGGAGTGGCCCTGGCTCCTTACCACTACAGAAAGGCCTGAGCAGCAATGAAGACACAGCACTGCTGCTGCTGCTGCTAAGTCGCTTCAGTCATGTCAGACTCTGTGCGACCCCATAGACGGCAGCCCACCAGGCTTCGCCGTCCCTGGGATTCTCCAAGCAAGAATACTGGAGTGGGTTGCCATTTCCTTCTCCAGTGCATGAAAGGGAAAAGTGAAAGTGAAGTCCCTCAGTCGTGTCCGACTCTTAGCGACCCCATGGACTGCAGCCTACCAGGCTCCTCCATCCATGGGATTTTCCAGGCAAGAGTACTGGAGTGGGGTGCCATTGCCTTCTCCAAGACACAGCACAGCCTAAATAAATTTTTTTTTAATTAAAAAGATTAAATAATGGAGGAGCACTTACAGCGCTTGTAACAGACAGGAATTTCCCAGATAAACGAGGAAATAAAGGTTGTTATTAATAGAGGAAAAAACAATTGCAGAGGCAGAGCTAGTGCTCTAGGGTGATGGTGGTGTGTCGGGGAGTAGAGGGCCGTGTGGGTGGAGAGACTGATGAGGTCAGGCGGGAATGGGCAACCCCTAGGGCAGAGCTGCCTATGAGTGCTCTCCCTGGGGTAGGGTGTGAGGACCCAGGTGGATATGAGGAAGTATATACTCAGAGGAGCCAGAAGAAGAGATATTCTAAAGTGGTATGTTTTCCAACTTTTGACTGTGTTTCACAGAAAAATGTGAAATAATGAAATGTGTGTAATAAGGAAATTATGAATAATGAAATAATGACATGTGAAATGTGTGTAAAAGTATTTTACATGGCAAATCAATATATACACATTAAAAATTTATTCTCACACACAATTCACTCTGATATTTTCTACTCCATTCTGTTCTTTTCTTCCCCCCCCCATTTCAGCTTAAACAAAATGCTAGTCATGACTCTCTAAGCTTATTGCATGACCCAATGAGTTGTTATTCAAAGTTTGGAAAACCACTGGTCTAAATAAAAGGTGAGTTTAAATTACAGTCAAAGATGGAAGTATGGTCATTCAGAGGGGCAACAAGAGCAAAGGAAACCAGGAAATTAACAGGAAAGAAACAAGGTACAACTTTTAGGGTATCATTGGTGAGCCAGACAAGGGTGTCAGGAAGCAGTTTTTACCGTGATAGCTGCACATCATGTGAGTGGGCTGGTTAGTCTAAATGTATGGAGTTCAAGAAGATGATGAAAGATTTTATGCATAAGTTAAGGGGTTTTGGCTTCATTGTGGAGGCAATTAGAGGCACTGAAGACTTGTAAGTAGGTTCATCAGATAGCTGTTGCTGAGTAACAAAACATTCCAAAGCTTAGAGATTTAAAACTTTTTTTCCCCACAAGTCTATATGCTGCCCTGGGCTGGGTTTGCTATGCATGTAGGCAGCTGGCAGGTAGGCTGGGGCCTGGCTCATCTAGGATGGCCTTGATCAAAACAACTTGTCTTTTTCCACATGTCTTTCCACATGTCCCTCAGCAAGCTAGTATGGGCATGTTTTTTATGACAGTAGCAGAGGTCCAAGGAATAAGAAAATATACAAATACTTTTTGAGGTCTCTGCTGTGGCAAGTTTGTCATTATCCCCTTGGCAAAAGCAAGTCATGTGCCTAAGTCTAGAATTAATATGGAAAGGGACTATCCAAGAGTATGGGCAAAGAGAGGCCTGAAAGATTGGGTTGTTAACGTAATCCATCTTCACAGTAGAGAAGAAATAGGACAGATTCGTGTTTCAGAAAGACTGGCCATTTGGGATTGGAGGGAGGTGAGGCTGGAGGCAGGGAGGCTAGGTGGGAGTATGTTTTAGTGATCCAGATGAGAGATGATAAGGGTTCAAATTAAGGGACTAGGCAGTGGAGAAAGGGATTCTTGGAGTTCTAGGGAGTTAGTGAATCATACCCTCTTCCCTCTTGAGTTCAGAACCAATTGAGAGATGGACACATGGGTCAAACAGAGACAGCCCATCACAGAATATGGCTTTACATCTGCTGCCAGAAGAGCTTTCTTAAAGTCTCTGGACCCTGCTATCCTCTCTCCCCAAGGCTAGACCGTGGGATAACCCCTCCCAGGGTAAGTCAGGGTCTGAAGAGTAGATATAGGTACTCAACGGTCTAAGGAAAGAAGAAACAGAAAAGGGAATGAAATCTTTCAGACTTTAATAGACTGGATCTGCTCAATCAAGAGATTCAGCTGCCACCTAAGAATGAGTAAAGAGTAAAGGAAAAGGCCAGGAATGGTATCTAGGACAGGGGTCACAGATTTTCCTGTAAAAGGGCCAGAGTAAATAGTTTACACTTTGCCAGCTCTTTGGTCTATGTTGTGACTACTCAATTCTGCCATGGTAGTGTGAAAGCAGTCATGGGCAATACATAAATGAATGAATATGTCTGTGTTCCAATAAAACTTTATTTATAGACACTGAAATTTGAATTTCCAAGTGTAACACAATATTCTTTTGATTTATGTTTCACTATTTAAAAAACACTAAGAACCATTCTTAGCTCACAGCTATACAAAAACAGGCAGTGGGCTGGATTTGGTCTGCAAGGACGTGCCAAGTGGAAGTCCTTCCACAAGAAAATATGAAGTCAGGAGAAGAGAGTTCCTCCTTGTGTGAGTCAGGGTCTCTGCAGGCAATATATTCAAACTCTGAACCTGGGAAAAACTTAAAAATAGGATTCTTACCAAGGTATGGGCAGGGTTCAGGGAAACTAACAAGAGACAATGTAGTACCCTGGGGATGGCGACATTGGGAATATCTACTTTTTTCCCACCTGAGGCCTGATTTGGCAAGGGAAGGAGTCTCTCTTAGATCCAGAGAGAAGAGCTGTCCTGGAGAAGCCTACCCCACAGTAGCATGGCCTTTCAGTAGAGGGTCACATAGAGGCTGTGGTGACCTGGCAGGGAGGCAACCCAGGATACATATCAGTATTCTGACTTCACACACTTTGTCTTTTGATCCACACTTGTTGCTTCCTGTTAGCCAAACACCAGAGGGCAAAGGAGCCCACTGATGTCCAGACAGGTGAGCCTCCCAGGTGAAGCAGGAGGTGTGGTAGGGTAGAGAGTGGATCTGGGACAACTGGACAACTTCCAGCACATCCCCTAACAGGAACCAACTAGAGAGATGGTAAGAAGAGAAGGGTAGCAGGACTATTCTGTTCTCTTAGGAACCTGAGCTTCTCATCCCTAAAATGAGAAGGTAAGGTTAAGTGGTCTTTAAGAGCCAAGTCTAACATTTTTTTGGTCTATGACAATGTTCCTGACATTCTCTGGGTCTAGAAAAGGAAGGTCTTTCTTCCTTGATTCCTGGCCGCATTCTGATTCCCAGCAGCCTTCACTTTCTTCTAATTCCCTCGCTCCAAGATTATGTACCAGTGTGACCACAACCTAATGAGAGTTGTTTCTTAGGCCAGTGTTGCTGCTACCTCATAGGAAATGACTTCTGTGATGAGAAGTTCAAGTCAAGTCAGAGGGCGAGGGTGAGCGGGCCGGACATGGGAAAGGAAGACACTCCATTAGCATTTACTTGTGTCTCTTCTGTGTAAGACACAGTGCATGTGGTATTAATCTGTTCCAAAACTATGTGAGGTAGTTTTTAATGATCCTCAATTTGCTAGGGAGGAAACAGAATTTCAGAGAGGTTTACCTGAACTGACCCAAGGCTACACTGTGAGTGGGGGCAGAGCTGGATTTTAAATCTAATGCTCCTTCATTCATACACTGGTGTTCTGGTCAGAAGAACCTGTGGGGCTTCCAGCTCTCACCAAATACCTCTCCAGTGAAACTGCTCTTCACTGGACTGTGTCCTCACCCAGAATGGTCAGAGAACGGCAGAATTTTCAAACTACCAAATGTCTGCTAATAAAACAAAAGGGCTGAGTTACTCTCATGGCTATTTTTGGCCCCCAGATGCCCCTTCCTTTCCAAGCATTAGCCTTTTCTTCTTCAGGAATGAT
The DNA here is from genome assembly GCF_054371585.1 of Giraffa tippelskirchi. Classification (NCBI taxonomy): domain Eukaryota; kingdom Metazoa; phylum Chordata; class Mammalia; order Artiodactyla; family Giraffidae; genus Giraffa; species Giraffa tippelskirchi. Next base: position 109,427,185 of record NC_137279.1, read on the forward strand.
GAACAAAGATCCCCAAGGACATGGGGTTCCTCCTTTCTTGTTCTGTGCCTCTTTACAGCACATTTAAAAAAAACTGATACGAAATTCACATAACATAAAAATTTACCATTTTAGGGACTTTCCTGGTGGTCCAGTGGTTAAGACTGTTTCACGGCAGGAGGCGTGGGTTCCATCCCTGATCCAGGAAGATTCCATATGCCACGGAGCAATTAAAGCCCATGAGCTGCAACTAATGAAGCTTGCGTGCCCTAGAGCCTGTGCTCCACAACAAGAGAAGCCACCACAATGAGAAACACTTGCGCTACAACTACAGAATAGCCCCCACTTGCCACAGGTAGATGGAGAAGGCAATGGCACCCCACTCCAGTACTCTTGCCTGGAAAATCCCATGGACGGAGGAGTCTGGTAGGCTACAGTCCATGGGGTCGCTAAGAGTTGGACACGACTGAGCGACTTCACTTTCACTTTTCCCTTTCATGCACTGGAGAAGGAAATGGCAACCCACTCCAGTATTCTTGCCTGGAGAATCCCAGGGACGGCAGAGCCTGGTGGGCTGCCATCTTTGGGGTCGCACAGAGTCGGACACGACTGAAGTGACTTAGCAGCAGCAGCCACAAGTAGAGAAAGTCCACACAAGGCAACGAAGACTCAGCACAACCAAAAATAAATAAATAAAATTTTAAGTGTACAATCCAGTGATATTTATTAATATGACACTTGCAAAGTAGCACAACCATCAATTCTATCAAGTTACAAACATACAGTACATTTTGCTGCATATTTGGTAGATGTTTATCTAACCACATTGGAGAGTTCATTTCTTGAGGCCCAGGATTGTGCCTATTTCATCTACATATTCTGAGAGTATCTTGTACTCCATGTCCTGTAAATCCTAGTTAAATGGAATTCCAGATGTCCTCTTCTCCATTTCTTCTTCAGAACGGCACTTTAAAGGCTGGATTTGGCATCAGAATCTAGGCCTTTTTGCCATGTACCTTCATTATGTCACTGAGTACAAACAGCAGGCTTCATGGTGAAAAAGATTCTCTGTCCTATATTCTTTGAAGACATCCTTTTCATCCTTTTTCATCTGACTGAATTGCCCATGTGGGTATTAATTTGCATTGAGCTGTGGTTAAAATTTAAATGTGTCTCCAAATTCATATTCTGTTTCTTAGCAAACAACCATAAATCTGAATATTGGAACTCATTAAATAATTAATTTTTCTAGGATGTCTTCTACTTCAGAGAAACAGCAAACTTTATAAGTACACAAATATAAACTGAGATCCTGGAAATTGAGGCAGATGATATGTATACATCTTCAGTGTGGAATTAGAAGAAAAACTAATGCATTTTGTTTTTTAAATTCCAGTTTATTAGTCAAGAGGATAGCTTTGAAAAAAGAAGGCTCTAACCTATGTTGTGTTTTCTACAAATGATCAAATGGAAAGTAAATCTTGCAGTTATTGTTACAGAATGTTTGGTCTCTAGAAATAGCTATAAATTAGACCCATTCACCATCAGAAAGCTCTGAGTTTTCTGCATTATAATTCTACACAATTTACATGCTATGCAAATCATGCTCCACTGAATACCATCTAATACATTTATTCTTCTTCAAAATTAGTTAAACACTGCCTTCCTTTCCATACATCAATCCTCTTGCAAAGGCAGATGTAAGAGCTCTTGTCTGACACATGCTATCACTTCTTGGCTCCTCTTTGCCAAAAAAATATACGACTGGACGATGGCAAAAAATCTGGGGCCTCATTTTGGAAAAATCTAAATTAACATCTGGATGAAGCTCAAGGTATGTTGGAGAGGCCAAATTGCCTGGGGCTGGAGGTGGGAACTTGGGAAGAGAGGACAGAAGTTGAAGGACTAAATTTACTTATATTGCTGTGACTTTTTTTTTTAATGTGTATAGGGAAATTGACTTAACTCCAGAATAGCACTCCTCATCCCCTCATCTCATTGCAATCATCATCTAATAATAATCATATTATTAGAATAACTCCATTACTAGGTGGAGAAGGCAATGGCAACCCACTCCAGTACTCTTGCCTGGAAAATCCCATGGATGGAGGAGCCTGGTAGGCTGCAGTCCATGGGGTCACTAAGAGTCGGACACGACTGAGCGACTTCACTTTCACTTTTCACTTTCAAGCATTGGAGAAGGAAATGGCAACCCACTCCAGTGTTCTTGCCTGGAGAATCCCAGGGACGGCGGAGCCTGGTGGGCTGCCATCTATGGGGTCGCACAGAGTCGGACACGACTGAAGCGACTTAGCAGCAGCAGCAGCACCATTACTAGGATGTATTGGAGGGCAGTCACTCTAAATTTCCAGGCTTCAATTATGCTATTTGATAGGAAGGAACTGGCATAAACAGAGGACTGTTTATACCTTAAACCCAGGTATGCCAGGCTTAGCAGCTACTTCACTGAGAAACATAAGGCATAACACCATAGAACTGGGTCAAGTGGGAAATGAGTTTGACCTCTCTCAAGCAGAATTCAGTTGCAGCAGTCTGAAAGTGCTCTCTGCAGGAATAATTTAACTGGGAAAGGGTCCCAGAGCTTAATTAGGAAGCAATCAACCCCATCATCAACGAATCTTATGCTGTGAGAACTAAGGAAGCCACCTCCCTCCCACTCACTCTCCCAATTCCCTGTGGATGGCTTTGAAGTCCAGGGCAAGGAAATTGTTCCAAAAAGGACAGCAGACAACAACAGGACTTTACGTTTGGATCAATGGGCCTGGGAGAGAGATCATTTCATGGACTCCATTCATCTGTCCCATGTGATGGAACAAGTAACATCACTTCGTGTATTTCTGAGGCTCCATAGACAGACAGGGCTCAAGTCCCTTCTCTTTTAGTTGTGTGAGCTTGGGTAAGTTAAGCTTTCTAAACCTCGGTTCCTCTTTCAGTAAAGTGGAAATAAGATTACTACCCAACTCACAAAGTTATTCAAGGCTTAGCAAAAACAAATACATACACAGTGGCTGAGAATAAGCACTCAGGAAATGCTAGTTACTCTTAAGACTGTCAGAGCTGCCTTACTGTCTCCTACTTGTCAGGACTGGAATGACCAACCCGATTTATTTAACCCAATAAAGGCCTCACCTTCCCCTCTAGCAGGAGTCCTTTGGAAGGGCCCTAAATGCAGTTGACAGGCCCCGTGTACAGGCTTAGGCTCATTTTTGAAGTATGCTTGTTTTTTACCTTTGGGATAATGTTTCAGTACACTGGCCATGCTTTTCCAGGGCTAATTGATCTGCAAGAGTTTTCTGCTCTGTAGCTATAAATCTCTGACAGATTTTCTTCCTGGTAATGGGTTTGACCTGACACCTTCCCAGGTAAATCTCATTTTTCAGTTAAGGAAATGATGTTCCCCTTGTGTGAAAGACCTTTACAATAATGGCCCTCAGTGGCTCTCACCTCCCCAAACTCACACCTTTGGATAGTGCCTGCCCACAGCATATGACTTGCTTTGGCTAAAGGGAATTAGCAAATTTGATCCAAGCTGATGACTGAAGCAGGCTGCACATTAGGCCTGACTGTCTCTTGGCTTTTGTGTTTTAAAAAGTTTTTATTTGCAGGGAGGGCACACCCTGCAGCATGTGGGATCTTAGTTCCCCAACCAGGAATCAAACTCATGTTCCCTGCAGTGGAAGCACAGAGTCTTAACTGCTAGACCACTGAGAAAGTCCCTGACTCTCTCTTATTCCTGGGACTTTTTTGGCACCATGTGAAGAAATTCAAGCTAGCCTACTGGAGATAAGGATTTAGCTGAAGGCCAGCACCAACCTCCATACATAAGAGGGAGGCCATCTTAGATTATCACCAGGTCCCACATGAGTTGTCAGATAACCACAGCCCCATGCATGGCCCTGGGCAAAACAGAGCCCAGAAGAGACCCACTGAGTTCAGCCCTAATCGTTGACCCACTGAATAACAAGGAAATAAAATAGTAGTTGTTTTAAGCCACTAGGTGCTGGGTAGGTTTGTCAAAGCAATAGATAACTGATATAACTGAAATTAAAATTTATAAATACAGTGGCAGACATTTTCTTCACATGGACATCACCAGATGGTCGACACCAAAATCAGATTGATTATATTCTTTGCAGCCAAAGATGGAGAAGCTCTATTCAGTCAGCAAAAACAAGACCAGGAGCTGACTGTGGCTCAGATCATGAACTCCTTATTGCCAAATTCAGACTGAAATTGAAGAAAGTGGAGAAAATCACTAGACCATTCAGGTATGACCTAAATCAAATCCCTTATGATTATACAGTAGAAGTGAGAAATAGATTTAAAGGACTATATCTGATAGACAGAATGCCTGATGGAGGTTCGTGACATTGTACAGGAGATAGGAATCAAGACCATCCCCAAGAAAAAGAAATGCAAAAAAGCAAAATGGCTGTCTGAGGAGGCATTACAAATAGCTGTGAAAAGATGGGAAGTGAAAAGCAAAGGAGAAAAGGAAAGATAAACCCATTTGAATGCAGAGTTCCAAAGAATAGCAAGGAGAGACAAGAAAGCCTTCCTCAGCGATCAATGCAAAGAAATAGAGGAAAACAATAGAATGGGAAAGCCTAGAGATCTCTTCAAGAAAATTAGTGATACCAAGGGAACATTTCTTGCACAGATGGGCTCCATAAAGGACAGAAATGATAGGGACCTAACAGAAGCAGAAGATATTAAGAAGAGGTGGCAAGAACACACAGAAGAACTGTACAAAAAAGATCTTCGTGACCCAGATAATCACAATGGTGTGATCACTCACCTAGAACCAGACATCCTGGCATGTGAAGTCAAGTGGGCCTTAGGAAGCATCACTATGAAGAAAGCTAGAGGAGGTGATGGAATTCCAGTTGAGCTATTTCAAATCCTGAAAGATGACACTGTGAAAGTGCTGCACTCAATATGCCAGCAAATATGGAAAACTCAGCAGAGGCCACAGGACTGGAAAAGGTCAGTTTTCATTCCAATCCCAAAGAAAGGCAATGCCAAAGAATGCTCAAACTACCGCACAACTGCACTCATCTCACACGCTAGTAAAGTAATGCTTAAAATTCTCCAAGCCAGGCTTCAGCAATACATGAACTGTGAACTTCCAGATGTTCAAGCTGGTTTTAGAAAAGGCAGAGGAACCAGAGATCAAATTGCCAATATTTGTTGGATCATCAAAAAAGCAAGAGAGTTCCAGAAAAACATCTATTTCTTGTCAGTAGGGAGACACGTTAGGCATTACTGACAATTTCTGCTTTATTGACTATGCCAAAGCCTTTCACTGTGTGGATCACAATAAGCTGTGGAAAATTCTGAAAGAGATGGGAATACCAGACCACCTGACCTGCCTCTTGAGAAACCTGTATGCAGGTCAGGAAGCAACAGTTAGAACTGGACATGGAACAACACACTGGTTCCAAATAGGAAAAGGAGTACGTCAAGGCTGTATATTGTCACTCTGCTTATTTAACTTCTAGGCAGAATACATCATGAGAAACGCTGGGCTGGAGGAAGCACAAGCTGGAATCAAGATTGCCAGGAGAAATATCAATAACAGATATGCAGATGACACCAACCTTATGGCAGAAAGTGAAGAAGAACTAAAGAGCCTCTTGATGAAAGTGAAATAGGAGAGTGAAAAAGTTGGCTTAAAGCTCAACATTCAGAAAACTAAGATCATGGCATCCGGTCCCATCACTTCATGGCAGATAGATGGGGAAACAGTGGCAACAGTGGCTGACTTTATTTTTCTGGGCTCCAAAATCACTGCAGATGGTGACTACAGCCATGAAATTAAAGGATGCTTACTCCTTGGAAGGAAAGTTATGACCAACCTAGACAACATATTAAAAAGCAGAGACATTACTTTGCCAACAAAGGTCCATCTAATCAAGGCTATGGTTTTTCCAGTGGTCATGTATGGATGTGAGAGTTGGACGGTGAAGAAAGCCGAGCGCCGAAGAATTGATGCTTTTGAACTGTGGTGTTAGAGAAGACTCTTGAGAGTCCCTTGGACTGCAAGGAGATCCAACCAATCCATCCTAAAGGAGATCAGTCCTGGGTGTTCATTGGAAGGACTGATGTTGAAGCTGAGGCTCCAATACTTTGGCCACCTGATGGGAAGAACTGACTCATTTGAAAAGACCCTGATGCTGGGAAAGATTGAGGGCAGGAGGAGAAGTGGACGACAGAGGATGAGATGGCTGGATGGCATCACCAACTCAATGGACATGGGTTTGGGTGGACTCAAGGAGTTGGTGAGCAACAGGGAGGCCTGGCGTGCTGCAGTTCATGGGGTCACAGAGAGTCGGACACGACTGAGCGACTGAACTGAACTGAACTGAACTGAGACATTTTCAGCCTCTTTAATGTATTTCTAGCAAAGCAAGGTAGAATAAACACAGCATTTTACTGCTTGATAAAAGAATGAGATTCACTGTGGCAAGTCCAGAAAGCCCATTTATTCATTTTAGTTGATGCTAGATAAATAAGAATAGAAGTGGAGTCTGTGTGATATTCAAAGTGTGATGATGAATCCTGCACCTGAGCAGAGTGAGAATTTCTGCATGGCAGAGAGTGGAGAGAGGTTTTCTGGTAGCAGGGACACACCAGGCTCCTGGGAATAGCTCCCTGACATCATACTGTGAGTGTGCAGGACAGATCGCCCCTGACAGTTAATATGTATGATCACACAGGCATTTTCAGCAGTTTCTGAAGAACATGGACTTTCACCTGGCAAATGAATGTATCCAAGTGGTTGAGTAGAATCTGGGGGACACAGTTGAGGAATACAGCTGCATCACCTCTACTTATGATGAGGAAGTGAAGGGGGAATTTACTCTAAAAGAGTCTAAAGGACTCAAAATCATGATGAGAAACAAAAGAAATGGATGTTTTCTGAGCAGGGAGAGCCTGCAAAAGTCTCTGCCTTCCATGTGGTTCTGGCTCAACAGGTCAAAAAATAAACAACAGTCAATACTCAGCAACTTTCTCAAACAAAAAAGCAGGCAGAATGGGAAGGGAGTTGTATTCTTAAGTTAAGGGGACACTAAAATTGTCAAGACTGTGGGTGGGGGAGGTGGCAACATAAATAAAATGTTTAGGATTCAGTAGGGAAGCCAAGACTCCATAACATCTCCACAGGGAACAGAATGAAATATTTGTTAAATACTTTGTTCTGAAGAAGACATCAAGGGGAACTGAGCTGATGCTGGTGGTAACAGAGGAGAATGGAAGGGTAAAGAAGAGACACAAAGGGGGAAAACACTTCAGCTTCATTTCGCTTTCTTCAAACAATCACTATCTATAATTATCCATTTTTTTTTCTATTGGGACACCTCCTTGAAGTAAGGGAAGATTTTTACCTGGAGGAATCCAAAGGTTATTTTTAAAATTTAATTTTAATACTACAAAGGTAGCAAGGCCATTTATTGTGCCCCAATCCCGGCTCACTAGCCTTTTATGTCATCCTACCTCAGCTCTGCACTGAGGCAGCCACCTCCCTACTCCCTTCCTCTTCCTCCAACCTCCCCCCTCCCCCCAGCCCACTCCCCACAGCCCATATCCTTAAGTAAAATGCTGGCTCCCACACTGGCTCCCAGGTTGGAAATGTGACCTAGGTTAAGCCACACGCACATTTTAGTCACCAAGGATGAACACATGACCCCACCAGAGCCAACGGGATGCCTGCGCTTGAGACATGTGCTCTGTTTTGCAGGAAGCTGAGGGCTGCAGCTGCTGCTTCCTGTCCTGTGCAGAGGAGGAGGATGGCTATATCATATGGACCATTGCTTGAGATGTGAATCCAGCCACCTCCAAACCTATGCTTACCCTTCAGGATGTTTCTTTTATAGAAACCAATATATCCCATTTTTCCTTAAGTCCATTTGGATTAGATTTTCTGTCACTTGCAACCAAGAGAGTACTAATGACACATCCCTAATCAGATTTTTCATCTACCGGATGGGGGAAGTCTGCTGGAACATAATATCTATCTGTGACCTATAATTCTGATTTTAAGAGAATAATGAGGGAGTAGAAGCCTTCTAATATTCTGAAGCAAAACAGGTCTTTCCAGATAAACTGCTTTCCATGCTTACAATCAATTCAATAAAATGTATTGAGTTCCCACTATAAGTACATATCTCTTCCTTTCCGCATCACTGTGGATGGTCAATGTGTATAATCACCTTGAATGCCATTTACATCATGAGTCAAAATGTGCCCTTGAGCATGATGATATTGGTACACTGATTTGAATCTAGTAGGAAAAAAAGCAATTAAAGTGAGAAAGTGCATTATCACCTTTTAAATAGCTTTTGTTGAACCTGTGTGAATGTAGCCGATACCTTTATAAATATTGCCCAGTACTGTGTGTTTTAACTAGAGCTCTGCAACCGTAAAATATTCTTGTCTTGCAAATTTTCTATTAACTTTAACATACTGGGAATGCTTAGCAGCAATAAAATACTGAAAATGCCAAGGAAATGAATGGCTTTGTGCTGTACTACTGAAACATGTCCACTGATATTTAAAATCCCACATCCCGGGACATCACTCATCTCTGCTGACTTAAGCTGAAAGGCCTGGATCTCTGAGGTGGATCAGGACGTTTCTCAAGTCTCTTCCTGTCGGGCATGTTGTTTTTTCTCTTTCTTTCCCTTCCTTTCTCCCTCCCTCCATCTATCTCCCCTACCTTACTCCCAGTTTCCTGGGATTAATTGAGAATGTTACTCATAAGAGATCAAAAAAGGTTTATACATATGGAACAGGTTATAATTTGTCAGGATATATTTCATATTTCTTAGGGGAAAAAAAACCCCAAATGTACTAAATACCCATGTCTCATTTTAAATATTCATGTGAAATCTACATTTATTGCCCTTGAAATCCATAGTTTTCAGTGTCTTTGAGGCAGACCTCACAGGCCCTGTGTGACATTCATGCGGTCGTACATCAATGTCACATCTGAGCATGGCCGGCTGAGGCCCCCCGGTTCCTGCTGTCCTGAGGGTGATGGTCTGTCAGGGAAGGCTGGGTGACGGTGCCAACCAGGTCACACACTGACCTACTGGAGGACCCTCAGCATGTCTTTTGTGCCATCTCACATCACCAGAAGCCCTGGTACATATTGCCTTCTTTGTTACTGAGAATAAGGGCACAGTCTTACACGGATAGATTTAATCCACTCATGGTGGCTTCATGCCTACGTTGTACGGTCCTCACTTCATTTCTCCACAAACATGCGTGAAGCACTCCCTGGGCGCCAGGCACTGAGAGGCACTAGAAATATTTACCTGCTGTAAATCTTTACCTCGCCTGTAACTGAAAACACCCACCATTATCTCATTCCCACCCCACCTGAACAAGGGGAACGAGAACAGCACACAGCAGCCAGAAGGACTCACCTCTCAATTCTCCACCCGCCCTAGTCCCTGGAGGGAAAATCCTCAGCCGTGAGTCTTCCTGACTTTCTTGCCACAACCAATCATCTATCAAGTCCCACCATGCATCCGCCTCCTTCATATACCTCAGATTAACAAACCTTACCATCCCCATGAATCTGGCCTAGGCTCAGGCCCTCAGAATCTTTCCTGGAGATTCTCCGGATTCTCCCACTGCCGTTTATTCACACGCCACTGCCAGAGCTAATGTTCTCAAATTCAAATCTGACCGAGTCGTTTTCTTGCTTGCAAACCTCCATGGCCCCCTCTCTGCCTGTAGGATCCGCCCATCTTCCCTCCATGACCAAGGCCTTCTAACCTGGGTGCCGCTCACTTCTGCAGCCTCGTCCCTGGTCCTTTCCCACGTGCTTTGCCCTCTCACCGCACCAGGCCTCGCGCCACCAGTCCCTATCTCAGGTGCTGTGAACGTGATGGTCTCTGCTCCTCAGAAGGCTTTCTCGGCCTCTCGGCTTGGAGAGCTCTGCTTTTCTACTCATCCTTCAAGGGTCAACTTGGGGTCACCTTGGGAAGCCACCCTGGTTTCTCCAGGGAGTTGTGAGTTGTTAGTGTCCTTCTCTGTTCTCCCCAAACCCTTCACTCCAGCTCGTTTTGTACTAGCCGTGACGGTGTGTTTACATGTCTGTACTGTCAGCTTGTGAGCTCCCAATGTGTCTTTTCCTCTCAGTTTTCCCAGTGAGCAGTACAGCGCTTGGCGTGCGGTAGGTGCCCATTTGGTGCTGTGTGGGAGGCAGAGAAATAAAAAGCATGTTTCATATCCCTGCTACCCTCCTATCAGAAAGGTGCAATAAGGACTTCCCTGGTGGCACAGTAGATAAGAAGCCACCCAGTCCACTGGGTTGCAAAGAGTTGGACACAACTGAAGCGGCTTCGCATGAACACCAATGCGGTGGGCTTGGGTTCGATCCCTGATCTGGGAGGATTCCACACGCCGCCGAACAACCAGACCTGTGTGTTGCGACTAATGAGCCTGTGTGCTGCAACTACTGAAGCCCGAGCTCTTAGAACCCGTGCTCCACAGCAAGCGAAGCCACCACCGTGAGAAGCCCCCACACCACAACTAGGGAGTAGCCCTGCTCGCCTCAACTAGAGAAAGCCCGTGCAAAGCAACAAAAACCCAGCACAGCCAAAAATAAATAAATAAATAAATTTAAAAAAGAAAAAAGTGCAATCAGATACATACATTATTTGTGAAAAATTGATGAGTGATGTGTGGTAATAATCAGAGGCCAGTATGGATACTTTCACAGCTTTGGGAGAAGAGAGGTGAGAGTCAAGGAAGAATTTAATTTAGATCTTGGAGAGCTGTCCTTCAGTCGGTAGAGAGGACGAAGAGTAAGGACATAAAGGAGAAGAGGAAGATGGTGAGCAAAGACAAGAAAACACACGGCATGCTCAGGGCTGGAAGGGGTGGGAGTTGGTAGGGCCAGGCTGTGAATATGAAAGACCTTGTCAGGCTCCAGAACACGGACTTCCCCCGACAGGCAGCTGAAAGTTTTTGACTAAGGGAGTAACTGTTGAAGATGACATTTTAGGAATAATCAGCAGGATAGGCTCAGATTAGACAAGTTAGGAAGCTATTACACAGTCGAGGTTTGAGGGGATGAGCCCTCATCCATGGGAGTGACAAAGGTAAGTGGAAAGAAAGGATAGGGAACTACCTTGAGGATGAAACTGAATGGCCAGGGTGATTCCTCAGGTAGAAAGGAAGACACAGATGACCCAGAGATTTTAAGTCAGGGAGAAAAAAATGGTTAACTCTGACAAATAAAAAAGTTAACGGAAATACTGTAGCTTGAGAGAAGATAGTGAACTTTGTTTGAGACTGGTTACATTTGAGAGAACTGCACAGTATATGAAAAGAAACGTCCAGCAGGTAACAGGAGAGTAAAAACAATATCATGTGGTGGTCACACGCAGCGGTCTAGCCAGCTGGGTTTGCATTGTGGTTGCTCCAGTTACTAGATGGGTGGTTTTAGTCTCAGTTTCCTCATCTGAAAAGGGACATAAGTGTAGTACTTATCTCACAGGGCTGTTGGGAGGATAAATAAGACAATGTACATAAAAGCACCCCTCACACACAATGTCTGGCATGTGGTAAGGGCTCAGTATATATTGGCCATTATCACTGATAACTAAAATTGATAAAATTTCCTTCGAGTGTGGAAAATATTTTTATTCTATTTTCCTAAAAACTATGTAAGGTAAGGATTATTATTATCCCATCTTGGAGTGAGGAAATCGTAGCTCAGCAAGATTAACTTAACTAGTAGCATTATTGCTGTTCAGTCGCTAAGTCGTGTCTGACTCATTGTGACCCCAGGGACTGCAGCACACCAGGCTTCCCTATCCTTCACTATTTCCCTGCATTTGCTCGATCTCATGTCCACTGAGTTGGTGATGCCATCCAACCATCTCATCCTCCATTGCCCCCTTTTCCTCCTGCCCTCTTTTCCAATGAGTCGTCGACTCTTCTCAACAGGTGGCCAAAATATTGGAGCTTCAGCTTCAGCATCAGTCCTTCTAATGCTTATTCAGGACTGATTTTCTTTAGGATTGACTGGTTTGATCTCCTTGCAGTCCAAGGGACTCTCAAGAGTCTACTCCAGCACCACAATTTAAAAGCATCAATTTTTCAGCACTCAGCCTTCTGTAACTAGCAGGTAGCCGAGTCCAAACTTATACTGAGGTTTTCTCTGTCCACGCGTGTGCTAGTCTACTGAACTTACTGACTCTGATTTAGATAGGGGGTGGGGGTCGGAGGGGAGAGGAAAGGGGGCCAGTCACACAATCTCTAAGCACCACCAAATTTTAGGACTGGGTTGGGGGGTTTTTTTGTTTGTTAATTTATTTATTTTAATTGGAGGATAATTACTTTACAATATTGTGGTGGTTTCTGCCATACATTGACATGAATCAGCCATGGGTGTACATGTGTCTGGACTGGCCTTTGATGTAAGGGTCTTATTGCCACAATGATGATCCTACTTGAAGTATATCAAAGCTATCAAGTTCAGTGAATAATAAATTCTTAGAGAAGCAGGTTGTTAAATGTTATTTAGTCTCTGCCAAGTGTTTGTTTGACTTGGGTATTCCAATGCCCATCTTACTCCCATCAACCTTCCAAGGCTTGGGTATACATTCAGAAATAAGTCTTCTCCTTTAATTTAGAACACAGAATCCTAATAACAATCTGATACCTCTCAGTAAGAATTTCACCTGGCTGGAACAGCCACCTATAAATTTCACATTTCAGGTAATTCCTCCACCATTAAAAAGATTGAGAAATTGTGTTGAAGATGAAATTGACAACGAGTTTCTGCCTGGTAGCTGTGAAAATGGTTATGGCTGACCCCTTTCCGACTTTGAATTACTGCTTAGCTTTCTGTCTGAACATATGGAAAGAAGAATTCTTTGGGGATGTTGCCAGATAAAACTGGCTTACCTTGGATTCCTGAAAGGATGGTATGTCTAAGAATAGACTCCACGGGGAGATGCAAGAGAGCAGAGTGGGACCATAAGAATTGGGCATTTTGTTCACTTTTTCCAACAAATCTTTTGATTTAAGAAGTGAATAAAGTCATGGCATAATGCCTTACAGAATAAACAGTGAAGAGCCCTGGAGAAATGATGGGCACTTTTGAGAAAGTTCTATTATTAAAACAATGTGAGGCTTGGGATGGCCAAATCACATTCTTTCATCACAGCATCCAGGTAGGAGGCTGGTCTGTTAGTTTTATGAAAGGTAGAGACAGGAAATTTCAAATTCTAATCCTACATCCTACCTTGGAATGCTGATTCCATCATGACCAAGGGCATTTTTAAAATTATTTCTTTTCCTCTTTTCCCACATCTATAAAAAGGAGTTAATCAAGGGTGTTGCTGAGGTTTAATTAGTTAATACTTTAAAGTGCTTTGAAGATAAAATGAAGATTACAACTATCCATGGTTAAGTCCTCTTTTAAAATATGTGGGGTTGACATATACAAATCATATTGTTCCCAAGTAGCTTGGGGCAAATGAAGGTGGTTTAGTATTGACAGGTAACTTTCCCTGACATTATTCAGAAATTGTAGTTGGGGAGATAAGGGTGGGATAATAGGACCTTCTTCTTGTGCTTTTCAGAATTTTGTTGAGAAGAGGAAGAGAAAATAGTTTGTCTTCATCAGTGAAATAGGGAAATAAAAAGAGAAATTTTAAAAAATTAAAATGGATTTTGAATTTGCTATTGCTACATGTAGAACAAAAGGTGGTTTTGGGTCTGAAAATCTTATTTCTGTTAAAATTTCACTTCATCTCTACTACAAAATAAAAATGTATTTTGCAACCAGATAAAAAAGAAATAGAAATGGATACAAGTGTTTGTACTAAGTTGCCACTCTCCTTGACTCCTCACCTGCAGGAGAATCTGGTCATGAACTCAAAGTAAGCCCAGGTTTGCCTTAACACTTCTAGCTGTGTGATACTGAGCAAGTTACTTTATTTCTTAGAAACTTAGCTTCTTCCTCTGTAAAATGGGATCATCCATTCTTCCTGGGGTGCCGTAGGAGGAACCGAAATCATTGGTATTAAGTACTTGGCATATAGTTCCTCTCTGACTTTTTACAATGACTTTCATCCTATTTCTCTTCCTTTTTTCAGCCCAGATTGTCTTTCTCAGTAGTTTCTGAAATACCAGCATGGTGGACTACTATGTTCACTTCAGAGCTGGTGTGTTGTTTGTTCTACTTACTTTCCATATTTTTGTGAAAGAATCCTGAGTGCTCATTTCCACTATGAAACAGCATACCAGGAGAGGAGACTCTGTTTTCAGCCAAGTTTATTTCAAGAGGAAACTCAGGTCAAAAAAAATTTTTTTAAGACCCTAGATTATTTTTTAAATCCCTGATCTCAGTGCAGCTGTCTTTCTATTCTACTGCCTTACAAGTGACATTCTGATATTACATTCCTGAGAATGAAAGCTCTCTGAAAACATAACTCACTGTAAAGAGGGAAGACCCAGGGCTGCCAAATATGTGCTTTTAAGACTGTCTACTGTCAAAATGACCAAGGCCCTCTTGTTTGAAGGGAAGGAGCCCAAGCAGGCATTCCTGCGGGGTTCTCCCACCTCTGCACTATGTTCCTAGTCATCCTTTCAGGTCCAACTCAAATATTATCTCCTCTAAGAAGTCAGAGTGCCATGTATTTTTCTCTGCTATAACTTTATCAAATGGCATAGTGCAAACATTTATTTACATGTGTACGTTTCTCACCAACTCCAAATTCCTTGAGGACATAAAATCTGATATTCAATTTTTAAAAATATTCTATGACTAGTACACTCTTTGCTAAATAAAATATATCTAGTGACTTGCCTGGAGGTCCAGTGGTTAAGGCTCTATTCTTCCACTGCAGGGAACACAAATCTGATACCTAATCAAATTCAGGGAACTAAGATCCCTCATGTTATACAGTGTGGCTACACACACATACAATATATATAGTATGTATATACATATACATACACACACACATAATAAATGTCTACAGAATGAAAAAATGGATAAAAAAAAAACCCAGTCAAAAATAAGGTAACTGACAGGGGAACCTATTTTCAACAAATACAAGACATGATTATTCCCCATAATCTATAAATATATTTTTCAAATAATAAGAAAAATATGAAATAACAATAGAAAACAGGCGAAGAACATTGACAATTAAAGAAGAAATGCAAATAGCAAAGAAAATCTATGAATACATTTCAACTTCATTTATTATCAAAGAGATATAAATTAAAACAATGAGAATATATTTTTCCTCTATCAACTTGGCAAAGATAAAAACATACATAATGTTCAGTGTTGTTGAGGGTCTAGTAAGATTAGTTTCCTGGTGAGTATGAAATATAATATTTCTGGAAAGCACTTTGTATATAGTGTATGCAGGTATCAGAAGTCTTAAACGTGTTTTATATACTTTATCCTAGTATTACCAGTTCTAGGCATCTATTATAAAGAAATAAGTAGAAATGTAGTGTATATATATATATATACATATATATGTGGATGACACTTAAAGTGTTTATAATATCAAAAACTTGAAAGTAAGTGTTCAAAAATTAAAAATGGTTTAAAAATTAACTCCATGTGATGCCATTTAACAGCCATTAAAAATATGTTTTCAAAAAGTATTTCATAGGAAAATATTTCTCATATAACATTATGAAAAAGAGTGAGATGCAAAACTGTATCTGTCCTAAGTTTTCAGTTTTATAAAATATAGATAGCTGGACAGATAAATATTGATATTTAGAAGAAAAAACTCCCAGAAGGATACATACCAATGTGATCTGTATATGTCTGGGTAGAGAGAATATGAGTGATTTTTATTTTCCTTTCTATAATTGTCTAGTTTTCCATGGTTTTTGCAATAAGCTTTTATACTAGGACAAAAAAGATCTAATATATATATGCTAATATTAAAATTTTTGAAAGGAAATATATTACTGCCCAACTATCAAAATGTCTCAAAAATAGCAATAACACCAAATGCTGGTGAGGATTCAGAAAAACTGGGTCACTCATATTACATGGTGGGAGTGTAAAATAGTACACCCATTTGGAAAAATGTATGACACTTTCTTATAAAACACGTGCTTGCCAAATAGATCATCAACTGAAGTTTTCGGCATTTATTCTAGAGAAATAATAACTTCATACAAAAACCTATACACAGGTGCTCATAGAAACTTTATTTGTAAATGCCAAAAGCTGGAAATAATCCAGATGTCATTCATTGCTGCTGCTGCTGCTGCTAAGTCGCTTCAGTCGTGTCCGATTCTGTGCGACCCCATAGACGGCAGCCCACCAGGCTCCGCCGTCTCTGGGATTCTCCAGGCAAGAATACTGGAGTGGGTTGCCATTTCCTTCTTCAGTGCATGAAAGGGAAAGGTGAAAATGAAGTCGCTCAGTCGTGTCCGACTCTTAGCAACCCCATGGACTGCAGCCTACCAGGCTCCTCCGTCCATGGGATTTTCCAGGCAAGAGTACTGGAGTGGGGTGCCATTGCCTTCTCCGAGTGAACAGTAAAACAAATTCTGTACCTGCATTCCATGGAACACTACTTGGCAATAAAAAGGAAAAACTAAACTACAGATATACATGACAGCTTAGATGTACCCAAGGGCATTACACTGAGTGGGAAAAAAAGCCAATCTCAAAAGTTTACCTCCTGTATGATTTATATGGCATTGTCTCTTGCTTACTTTTTTCTGCATGGGATCTTAGTTGTGGCATGTGGAATACAGTTCCCCAACCCAGGATCAAACCTGGGCCTCCTGCATAAACAAGATTTAAGAGACATAACAATCAACTGCAGTGTGTGTTTTTTATTTGGATCCCAATTCAAACAAACTGTAAGAACATGTAAGTTGGCCATCATCAAAAAATCTATAAACAATGCTGGAGAGGGTGTGGAGAAAAGGGAACCCTCTTGAACTGTTGGTGGGAGTGTAAATTGATATAACCACTATGGAAGATAGTATGAAAATTCCTTTAAAAACTAGGAATAACACTACCATATGACCCAACAATCCTACTACTGGGCATATACCCTGAGAAAACCATAACTGAAAAAGACACATTTTCCCCAATGTTCATTGCAGCATTATTTACAATAGCTAGGACATGGGAGCAACCTAGATGTCCACTGACAGATGAATGGATAAAGAAGCTGTGATACATATATACAATTGAATATTACCCACTCCAGTACTCTTGCCTGGATGGAGGAGCCTGGTAGGCTACAGTCCATGGGGTCGCTAAGAGTCGGACATGACTGAGCGACTTCACTTTCACTTTTCCCTTTCATGCACTGGAGAAGGAAATGGCAACCCACTCCAGTATTCTTGCCTGGAGAATCCCAGGGATGGCGGAGCCTGGTGGGCTGCCGTCTATGGGGTCGCACAGAGTCGGACACGACTGAAGCGACTTAGCAGCAGCAGCAGCAGCCATAAAAAGGAACGCATTTGAGTCAGTGCTAATGATGGATGAAACTAGAGCCTATTATACCGAGTGAAGTAAGTCAGAAAAACAAATACTATATTTTAACAAACATATATGGAATCTAGAAAGATGGTACTGAGGGACCTATTTGCAGGGCAGCAATAGAGACACAGACATAGAGAACAGACTAATGGACATGGGGTGGGTGGGAAGGAAGGGGTGGAACAAATGGAGAGTGTAGCATGGAAACATATACACAGAGGGGAAAAGAGGATAAGGTGATTAGTTAAGCTTGGGCTTCCCAGGTGGCTCAGTGGTAAAGAATCTTCATGCCAATGCAGAAGATGTGGATTGGACTCCTGGTTGGGGGAGATCCCCTGGAGAAGGAAATGGCAACCCACTCCAATATTCTTGCCTGGAGAATCCCATGGACAAAGGAACCTGGCAGGCTACAGTTCATGGGGTTACAAAAGAGTCAGACATGGCTTAGTGACTAAACAAGTTAAGCTTAGCTACAGGTAGGTATGAAATTGATGGATGGTATGAAAGTGAAAGAAAGTGTTAGTCACTCAGTCATGTCTGACTCTTTGTGACCCCCACGGACTATAGCTTGCCAGGCTCTGTCCATGGAATTCTCCAGGCAAGAATACTGGAGTGGATTGCCTTTCCCTTCTCCAGGGAATCTTCCTGACCCAGGGATTGAACCTGGGTCACCTGCATTGCAGGCAGATTCTTTACAGTCTGAGACACCAGGGAAGCCCAATGTACAGTATAACAGAAACTTTTTGTGTATTTGCAAAATTCTTCATAATAAAACTTTTCTTAAATAGAGACAAAAACTTAAAAGGCCATTTCTCCAAGGAAACCCTTCCATGGTACCTATCTGCTTATTGGTAAAGCAGGTGGCTTCCATCTGAGCACCTTGACTACCAGGATAAGGCCATAAAGAGGCTGCTCCTTCCCAGAGCTCAAAAGCTAGTAGGAGCAGAGAGATTATAAAAACAAATAAGCACATTTCTAGATGGTATGTGCTAATAAGGATTGTATATAGTGAAGGAACTGCCTGGTCTTTGCACCAGTGAAACGGTCTCTGGGCAGAATCGTGAAGGACAATGCCATAGCTCGAGTCTATTACAGTGGGGAGAATAGTTCTTTAAACTCGGATTTGATTCCTAAGTAGGACTGAGCATCACCTGTTCTCACATCAATGCTTTTCATTTCAGAGCTCCTTCCAGCCCAAATTATATTACATCCTTATTGTCAACTGACTCTGCTGTCACCTTCAGGGAGTAGCCAAAACAAGGCTAATGATGTTTACTGAAGTCTTTCAGTTCTCATAACAAGATGATTTGAGCTCAGATTCAATCGCTCTCATCACAAACTGCCACCTCCAAGGTCCTTGAACCTTTCAGCTGTGGCTCCATTATCTGGATATTGAATCAAAGGAAAACTGTTAAATGAGCCTTTCAAAAGAGGCAAACTTGCTTAAATATATCTTGGTTGTGGAGGCCGGGGGAAGGGTACTTTTTTTTTTCTGGCATTTGATGAGGAGAGTGATTCATTTCACCTTGATAAAATGGAAAGGCAAGTGAGAATAAGTTGTCTCATTCATTCATTCTCTTTCCCTCCCTCTCCCCCTACACCCCGATCCTCTGCTCTCTCTCACAAATCACATTATGGCTGCTGCCTAATCAGTTGTAAGAGTGCAAAGAATGCCACATGGTTAACAGTATTAAGGCCATAAATTAAGTTTCATAGGGTGCTTTCTCCACAAAGCCACTTGGCAAGGCACACTGTGATTAATGTCACACTAGGGAAGGTGTGATGAAGGTGAAAACAGAAAAGGAGGGGTGGCAGCAAATGAGACAAGGGGACAACAGTGGCAGCAGCCTCTTTGGCACTTGGCCTGAGGGGCCAGTACTCTCAGACTTCATGACCAGTGGATGACACCTGCCTAGCTTAGAAAAACAAACTACCCAGCCTTTTAGAAAAGCATTAACCTCGGTCCTGGATATTGTTGTTGACATGCATTATGTATCAGTGCCGTGTTGCATTATTACTAAATAGAGAATCAATAGATTAAAACATAAAAGACCTGCAGAAATCACAATCTCCAAATAAAGGTAAATCTACTGGGACTTACCACAAGGCCCATTCACTAGAGCAAAGCATTTGTTTCTGGCTTTGCCATTTGCCACTATTGATTCTGCCTGTGAGAGAGGAGAAGCCCCCCACAGCCGTGACAAAGAATGATTTATCCTCCCTCACGATACAATTTACAACTTTCAGTCTCATTTGAATCCTTATCTCCGGAGTATTTATTTTGATAGGAGAAACCATAAAGGAATTAGGCTTTTGTCTCAGAAGCTTGCCTATAATTACTTTCAGTTTCAAATGATTCTAAAAGCTGGAACAGAATGATTTTGAGAGATACAAAGCCTGGCCACTGATAATCTGAATATAGTACACAACCGGCTGTGCCTGGGAGCAGAGAAAGGCGAGTCTGCGATGCTGTGAATAAGAGAAGGAAAATGCTCTCACTTGGGTCCACTCTAGAGCTTTGCACCTTTCCAAAGAGTTGCTCACTTATTATCTCCACGTGGTTTAACAGCCTAGTCTTCCTGTTAAGAAAAACCTTTTTTTTTTTTGGTGTGTGTGTTGTGGGGATGGGGAAACAGCTTAATTACCCCAGCTGTCTTTTATTTTGAAAATAAGGAAAAACAACCCATTCTAAGCAAGTCGTAATTGGCGAGATAAAAAATATTTTCCCCACATAATTCAATAAATGCCTGTAGGTTTCTATCAAATACCATGAATAGGCACTAAGAGATCCATGTCCAGGCATCAATATTTATGGAGTGCCTGATCTTCGTCAGACAGCTATGTACTGGGGACATGGTGATGAGCAAGATAATCCCTCTGTCTTAATCCATTCAGGCTGCCATAATGAAAATATAGAATGGGGTGGTAGGGACTTATAAACAACAGAAATTTATTTCTCATAATCCTAGAGGCTAGAAGTCTAAGATAAAGGCTCCAGAAGATTCAGTATCTGCTAAGAGCCAACTTCCGGTTTGTAGACATCTGTTTTCACATATGCTCACATGACGGAAGGGATGAGGGAGCGCTCAGGGTCTCTTTTATAAGGGCACTAATCCTGCTCATGAGGGCTCCACCCTCATGACCCAATCACTTTCCAAAGACCCTCTTCCTTCACCATTCACACTTAGGGTTAGGATTTCAACGAATGTAGTTTTAAGGGGACACAAACATTCAATCTACAGCACTTTCTCTCATAGAGCTTATGGCCTAGCAAGGAAGACAGTCACTGAACAAACAATCACACAGTTGAGTAACTCATTGAAATTGTAGAAATTGATGGAGAAACACAGGGTTAGGATTTCAACGAATGTAGTTTTAAGGGGACACAAACATTCAATCTACAGCACTTTCTCTCATAGAGCTTATGGCCTAGCAAGGAAGACAGTCACTGAACAAACAATCACACAGTTGAGTAACTCATTGAAATTGTAGAAATTGATGGAGAAACACAGATGCTGTGAGAAAGTATGATGAGGGTCTGGCTGGTCTGAGCCCTTGAGAAAGGCTTCCCTCAGCAAGTGATGTTTAAGCTGAGAACCAAAGGAGTTAACAAAGTGTGTACGGGGGTATTTTGGGGGGTGGGAGGTAGTAGGATCTCTTTCTTCAAAAGCTCCCAGTGGAGCTGGAAGACAGGAACGTGAATGAGTAGTTCTGACCCTATACTGACTGTGCAGTGCTCTGTGGGTGATGTACTGTGGGACTGTGCATGGATTCCTGCAGCGTGAGCCTTCCTGAGTCTCATCCTGAACACTGGGCTGCAATGAGGACAGAGCAAAAGTGAACATGGTGACACCATGGACAAGAACAAGAGAGAGAATTATTCTCCTTGGCTTGTCTGCTGATACTCTGTCAGTGCTTGATAAACAGGAAATATGTAACTGTCCTTGTTATTATTTCCTCACTGAGATAAAACTTCAGTTTTTAATCTCTTTTGAAAGATAAAAGTGAGGACTTAGCAAAGATGCAACATATTCTAGATCTGAAACATTAAAAAGTTTCCTCTCAGCTCCAGTGCAGCAAAATATCCCAAATATGGTATTATTATTATTTTTTAAAAGTTCATGGTGGTTTTATGAGGTGATGGAACATGTGACTGAAAGCAGATAAAACATGTGAATTGATTCTGCAAAGTTTTCATTCAATTCATCCAACAGCTATTTAATGAGCATCTGCTACATGCCTGGCAGACAAGGTACTTGTCCTCACAGAGCCTGCATTCTGGTAGGAAAGATCAGAAACAGATATAGATTTAGGCAGTTATAAGTGCTATGAGAAAACAAAGCAGATCCAGGTAACAGAGAAAGATGGGAATGAAGATAAAGAGAACCTACTGGGATACAAGAGTCAAGAAAATCCCTCTGCAGGGCCAGCTTCATGAGTGTGTTTATCAGTGCAATTGCACAAACTACCACGTTCAGCCACTGTGACTGGGGTTTCATCCTCTGCAGTTGACATCTTAAAAATTTAAATAACATTATCTTTGAGTTTGTGATTTGCAGGTGAAGTCTCATGGGACAACGGAGCATGTGCCTTGGGCTTGGAGCTTCAGTTCCTTCAGGGTCATTCCTCCTGCCACCTCCCCTGGGTCCTTGGCTGCTTGCTCTCCCAGGCTCCAAGCAACCCTCTGCCTCAGTGGGAGCCCAGGTGCTAGTACAGCAAGAGTGAGGGGGGCACAGGTGGGGGTACTTATGAGGGCCTGCACATAATCCACGAGTATCCTTGCGCCCAAAGGAGCATGGCATTGATTGGCAAGCAAAACACACCATGACAGGTCAAGAAAGAGCACAGAAGGGAAAAGATTTTCATCCTGCTTTTTGAAAGGGGGCCCTGCCCTACATTTTTATGGTACACTGGGCCCTGCAAATTATGCAGCCCTGCCTTCCTGAGGAGGGACATTTGAGCAGGGACTGAAAAAGGGAAGATGTGGGTGTCAGCACACCAAGCAGGAAGCTTTCACTGTAGAGGCCCTCAGGCTGGAACAAGCTTGATGGGTTGGAAGAACAGTGGGAAAGTTGGTGTGGCTGGAGTGTTGCCAGCAAAGGGGAGGGTGGGGGCGATGAGTGGAGACGTAGCCAGGGGCCAAGGATGTGGGACTTTCTAGGTCATGATAAGGAGGCTGACTTCCAGTCTAGATGGAAGCTGGGGGAGCATTTTAGGCAGAAAAATTAAAAGGCCTGATTTGTATTTTTTTAAGGCTGTTTTTTTTTTAAAGATGGTGAGATTGATCTTATTCTTAATTTATTAATGAATTAACTCATCCCATCTTGTCATTGAAGGAGTTGGGTGACCTTGAATAAAGACAGTGATAGAGGCATGGATACCAGTGCTGTGAAAGAGACGAGACAGAGTGACGTGAGCCCCATCCCTCAGATCCTAGGGGAAGCAGGTGTGAGTGGAAGCAGGAAGGAGTGAGTTGAGGGGGAGAGTCCAAGGCCTTCATTCTCTTCCGTGAAGTGAGAAGCCAAGTCATGTGTGAGCGGAGAGGGCGGGTAGGGAAAGGCACCTGAGGGGAGAAGAGAAGGTATGGAACATCTTTTGAGAGAAGCAGGGGAAAGTCACCTGAGGACAAGAGGAGAGGACCTGGCAGCACAGAGAGCCCATCTCTGGTGAGAAACCCCTCTCCCTTCTGAAAGTAACTTCCTCACCTGTGATCTGGACCCCACTTTTTACCGTTGCTGAAGGATCTCCCACACTGAATCCCACTCTCCTTGAAAATTTTTTTTTTGGCCACACCACCTGGCTTGTGGGATCTTAGTTCCCTGACCAGGGATTGAACCTGGGACCCCACAGTGAAAGCACCGAGTCCTAACCACTAGGCAACCAGGGAATTCCCAACAGCTTTCCAATTTTTAAACCACAAAATGCCTTATGACAGCCCTGTTTCAGTCATTTTCCTGTCTTATGTTCCATCTGTATCTTTAAACACCTGGCACTTTCTCCATCTGCTTTTCTATATTTCCACTACTCATTCCTTCATCTCTTGCCATTTGGTTTTACTCCATCATATTATGGAAATTTCCCTTAAAGATCACCTATGATTTTCACCCTATGCTTGTCTTAGATTGTATGTGTGTGTAAAGGCTTCTTTTTTTTTTTTTGCCTCCACCTCTCATTTAAAACTCTTGTTCTTGGGATTTCCCTGGTGGCTCAGTGGTTAAGAATTTATCTTGCAATGCAGGGGATATAGGTTCAATCCCTGATCTGAGAACTAAATTCCCATGTGTTACAGAGCGACTAAGCACATAAGCCACAATTAGAAAGCCCACATGCCAAAACTGAGACCTGATGCAACTAAATAAATTAAAAAAACAAAATTAAACTAAAACCTCTCGTTCTTAACTTGCTGGATGTTGATCTGCTATGACTGTCTTCCTACCTCTCTGATCACAGAGACATTTCCCTTCCTTGTAGCTCCCGGTCTCTCACTGTGGGCACCAACAAACACTCAGTTCCAGATCATTTCTTGGCCTAAGCCTTAGGAAACTTAACTATCTTTCTGTCATTAATTATCTCAGTGAACACTGCCTCCCAGCTTAATGACCGACTCTTGGTATATGATTTCCCAAATATATTTTAGTCCAAACTTCTCTCTCCCAGATTCTGTTGTCATATTTCCAAAATCATCATATTCAAAAATGTGCTCAAAATTTTTCGTGCAAAAATACTTTTAGGTTCCTCAAAAAATTAAAAATAGAGTTAACATATGATCCAGTAATCCTACTTCTGGGTACATCTCCAAAATAACAAAGCAGGGATTCAAAGAAATATTTGTACATCCCTGTTCATAGCAGCTTATTCACAACAGCCAAAAGGTATTAATATAAGCAGTCCAAGTTGCTTCCCATTGATGGATGAATGGATAAATAAAATATAGTATATACATAATAATGGAATATTATTTAGCCTTAAAAAGGAAGGAAATTATGGCATGTTCTACAGCATGGATGCTGGCTTCCCAGATGGCTCACTGGTAAAGAATCCACCTGCCAATGCAGGAGACGCTGGAGACATGGGTTTGATCCCTGGGTTCGAAGATCCTCTGAAGGAGGAAATGGCAACCCACTCAAGTATTCTTGCCTGGAAAATTCCATGGACAGAGGAGCCTGGCAGGCTACAGTTCATACAGTCCATGGGGTTGCAAAGAGTCGGACACAGCTGAGCACATACACACACATGCAACATACACACAACTTGAGGACATTATGCTAAGTAAAGTGAGCAAGTCATGAAAGGACAAATATAATGATTCCATTTATATTAGGTACCTAGAGTAGTCAAATTCATAGAGACAAGCAGAATGGTGGTTGCCAGGGGGATGGAGGATGAGAGAATAGGAGTTAATGTTTAATGGATGCAGAGTTTCAGTTTTGCAAGGTGAAAGAGTTTCGTGGAAGGACGGTTACACAACAGTGTGAATGTACTTAATCTGCTGAGCCCTACGCTTTACACTAGTCAAATTGTAAAACTTTAATGGCATGAGTATTTTTCCACAGTTATAAAAATCCCTTTCTGGTTTCCAAACTTGGATTTTATTATTCTTGAGTTCACCATGCTACCAATCATGGAGCTAACATTCACAGTGTCCTACCTTTATCCTTCACACACCATGTGTCTCATCTGTTTCGTCTTTCAAGCATGTCACAGATACATTCCTTCTTCATCATTCCTGTTGTTTCATCCACCCAAGATACAGACTTTGAAGTGATGTCAGAGGTCTAGTTTCCCCTTCCTCTTATAACCAGAAGTCTCTCTAATCCTCTAGGCCAAGATGATTCAATCATTCATTCATTCAACAATTACTTATTGAGAATCTATTATACATACAGGAACAGAGCACAGGACAGAGAATACAATGTTCCTGCTCTCATGAAGTATATATTGTAGTCAGGCAGGTAGATTACAAATGAGTGAATAAATGAAATCATTTCAGATACTGAAGTCTGGTAGAGAAAAAACAAAACACACACTAATGTAGGAGAAAGTGAGGTTGGAGGAGGCAGCATGGAATTCTTTAGATTGAATGGTCAGAAGTCCTCTCTGAGAAAGTGACATTTCAGTTCAGACCCAGGTGATGAAAAGGATATAGTCATACTGAGCACCAGGGGTAAACAGGCTGGAGATATCTGGTGTGAAGGTCCTTGGGCATGAACCTGGCTTGTTTAGAGGGAGGGAAAAAAAGGCTGAAATGGCTCAACTGCAGTGAGTTAAGAGAAGAACCATAAAAGATGAGTTTGGAGAGGCAGCTGAGAACAGACCTTGGCTTTTTAGGTTAGATTGAGAAGTTGGAACTTTATTCTGAGTTCAATGTGAAGCCATAGGAGGGTTAAGGCAGTGATGTGAATTGTTTTCATTTTAGAAGATGGCTACTGATGAAAGGGAGAACAATCAGGAGGCATTTGCAGGAGGCCAGCTGACAGACAATGGTGGTCTGGACTGTGTGAGAGCAGTGTAGGTGGAGGCAACTGGACAAAGACATGTTCAAAATATGGAGACAGAAATTATGCAATAGATTAATAGGTTGGGTGTGGGATAAAGGAATGGGAAGAACTAAGGATAACCCTTGGGTTTTGGCACAAGCAATGGATGGACAGTGATATTATTTCATCGAGTGGGGAAGTCTGGGGTGGGATTGATTAGTGGGTGGCTTGCACATTCCTAATAATGGGACAATCACTGCACAGACAGGGTCTCATGCCACTGATAATAGAAGAGTCTTATATTGAGTCCAAATGTT
This sequence comes from Giraffa tippelskirchi, assembly GCF_054371585.1. Taxonomy (NCBI): domain Eukaryota; kingdom Metazoa; phylum Chordata; class Mammalia; order Artiodactyla; family Giraffidae; genus Giraffa; species Giraffa tippelskirchi. Next base: position 109,453,491 of record NC_137279.1, read on the forward strand.
TCCCTGCAAATTTACTTTCATCCTAGTTCTTCTCGTTCAACAAAATGAATTCTTTCCTCTTTTCTACATAACAGGCCTTTCTTTTGCTTATGTTGAAGAGAATTATTATACCCCTCTAGGTTTTCTCTTCTCTGAGCTAAATATCCCTGATTTACTTAATTTTTTTTCTTATTTCTGGATCACTGCAGATTCAAGCTAGTCTTCCTTCAACCCCATACCAGTCTATCATGCAAAATTCAGCTACATCTATCTTCCTACTATACCAGCTATTAACCACCTAGGGCTAGGCATTGTCCTGGGAAATTATATGTGCTGCTGCTGCTAAGTCGCTTCAGTCGTGTCCGACTCTGTGCGACCCCATAGACGGCAGCCCACCAGGCTCCACCGTCCCTGGGATTCTCCAGGCAAGAATACTGGAGTGGGTTGCTGTTTCCTTCTCCAGTACATGAAAGGGAAAAGTGAAAGTGAAGTCGCTCAGTCGTGTCCGACTCTTAGCGACCCCATGGACTGTAGCCTACCAGGCTCCTCCATCCATGGGATTTTCCAGGCAAGAGTATTGGAGTGGGGTGCCATTGCCTTCTCTGAAATTATATGTAATAGGTGCTAAAATTGGGTTTTTCTATTTCAGTTTTGTCAAGGCAAGAAAACAAGAGGTGGTATATCTTTAAAATACTATCATGCAGAATTTTCATAGTTAGCAGCTGAGAAAATCCTTAAACATATTTGTCCACGTCTTTAAAACATGAGTTGAAGGTGGAGATTGAGAGATTTTGTGCAAAGGACAATGTGTGACCTGGCTGTGAATCCTGTTCCTGCCAAGGAAAGGGGAAAGGTTCTTGCCTTTCATGTAAGGTCAGGAGTAAAGGGCTTCAGGGAATCATTTGGCAAGTTTGATGCATAAGCAGCAAGGTTAGGGGGCATCATAGTCTGGTGACTGACTCCTGCCTGGAAAATCTAAAAGGTAAAGATGGGCTGGCTAGTTGTTCTGATGGCCAAGGTAGAGGAGCAGTGATTGCATTGGCAGCCTGCCCAAGCAGGGAGTGTAGGGGCCAAGAATGCAAGGCCATTTCTCATGGAATTGGATATTGTAGGGATGAGGGCTGGCTTGGAGCCATTTTGAATTCTGCCCAGTAGAACCCCCTGGAGGTCTGTGCAGCAAGGGCTGCTGGGAAACTGGGGCTGGGGAGGGTGTCATTCAGAGGAAATTGCATCGTCTGTGTCACAGGCAATGCTGTTGCATCTTCCCAGTGAAGCCTCCCAAGAACCTCTTAAAAGGCCCAGAAGAGAGTCAGCTTTAAAACAGGTCTTGCCTGTGACTTCCCTGGTGGTCCAGTGGTTAAGAATCCACCTTACAATGCATGGGGCGCAGCTTTCATCCCTGATGGGAAAACTAATATCCCATGTGCCGCAGGGCAGCTAAGCCTGCATGCTGCCAACTATGGAGCACACGCTCCCAAACTAGAGAATCCATGCACCACAAGGAAAGATCCTGCATGACGCAATGAAGATCCCATGCACCACAACACCTGACGCAGTCAAATTAACACATAATAAATAAAAACAAAATAAAGTAAGTCCCCAAACAGTGAAACCGTGTTGGAGCAGTACTAGTCAAGTAGGAACCTCACTGCTTCCTTGAGCTGTTATCCCCTATTCACCTTCAACCTCACAGAGGCCAGAAATTACACTTAGCTACAAGGGTGAGGAAAGGTGAGAGTAGGAAGTGACAAAAGAGACAGTAGACCCCTCCATCTCCTTTCCACAGAAGGACCAGCTGGGAAATAGGAGGAGGTTCAACTCTGAAATTCTGATTATTACATGCTAGTGTGATCAGTTGCTCAGTTGTATCCAATTCTTTGTGACCCCATGGACTGTAGCTGTAGCCCACCAGGCTCCTCTGCCCATGGGATTCTCCAGGTAAGAATCCTGGAGTGGGTTGCCATTTCCTCCTCCAAGGGATCTTCCCAACCCAGAGATTAAACCCACATCTCTTGTGTCTCCTGAATTCGCGGGAGGATTCTTTACCATTGTGCCACCTGGGAAGCCTGATTATTACATGACCTGCACACTATTAATTACTGAGCTAAAAGTGTGATTATGATTTTAAGAGACTCTAAGGGTGTGCAGAACTTGCCCCATTTTAAAGACACAGTGGGAATTCAAAACAAAGTTTCTTTCTGATTACGTTTCAAGAGTCCTCTCTGTTCAACATTCCGGTTGTGCACAGATGAAAGAAGCTTTCACTTTGACATTCTCTTGCTTTAAGAACTTCCTTCAATGTCTTTGCCTTTTAGATTAAATTCAAACTCCTAAGCATAGAGTTTGATGTCCTCTATGACTTGAGCTCACATGTATTTTTTAACTAAACTTCCTACAATTCCAAATAGAACACTTGAGTCTGGTGTTCTGTGATTTGTAATACCAGTTAATATTTATTGGACATTCACTATACTAAGCATTATACCATTTAATCCTCAAAACAATTTTTTGAAATAAGCATTATTATCATTAATAATAATAACGTTATTATCCCCATTTTACAGATGAAGGATTTGAAAGAAGTAATACATGGTAAGGCTGTAACTGGAATCCAGGCAGCCTGACTCCAGAGCTCACAATCCTGACAGCTAAACACACTGCTTTCTCTCTACACACATATACTCTTTGTTTTCAATATACTTTTGGCATATCCCCCTGCCCTCCTCTCCTCGGCTTATGCCAGAAGTTCCAGCTCAAATTCTTCCTCTGCTGTGAAGCCTTCCCTAATTATTTCAGTTATCTCCACTATCCAAACTCTCAAAACATTTACTCCATGTCAAGGGCTTTAAAACTTGAACTCATGCTGTTTGCTTCCCTGTTATGATTTTGGGCATATCATTTGGATAAGCAAGTTCCTTCAAGGATAAGGCCTGGTGGGACTTCCTGGCAATTCAATGGTTAAGATTCTACGCTTCCAATCCAGGGGGTACAGGTTCAATCCCCTGGTCAGTGAACTGTGCCTTGAGGTACAGACAAAAAGTAAAAGGGCTATTCTTGTATTCACCAGGGCAGTTTCCGCAACTTTAGTACAGAAAGATAGCAAAGAACAGCTTACAGAGTAAGATATGCAAATGACACTTAAATGTACAAAAAGACGTTGGACCTCATTATAATAAATAACTTACAAAGTTTCACCGAGTTACTATTTATCACCTGTCAGACAGACAGCAATCCAAAAGTGTGACAACATATTCTGATGCCAAGGCTGTAGGAAAATAGGACCTCTCATACATTGCTAATGGGAGTGCAAAATGATACAACACTCATGGAAGGAAATTTGGCAGCCAAGCAATATTACATGTGCATTCCTTTTGACCCAGTAATCCTACTTCTGCGAATTCATCCTAAAGATACACTGGCAAAATCTGAAATGCAGTATGTTCAAAGCTATACTTTGCAATAATATCTGTAAAAGTTAACAACTGGAGAAAAGCCAATGTCAATCAATAGAGGCCTGGTTGAATAACTCTGGTATGTTCATATAAAAGAGTACTGTGTAGGAATGAGGAAGAATTGCTACAGGGTGCTTTGGATGATCTCCAGAATCTATTAAGTGAACAAAGCAAAGTGAATAAAAATATGTACAGTACACTACTGTTTTTGTAAGAAAGGTAAGAGTATGACTATTTATATATTTGCTTATTTTTTCAAAAGGAAACAATGTAAGAATAAATTAAGCACTAAAAAAAAAAAAGTTATCTCTCATGGGGAGAAATCAGTAGAGAGGAAACTGGAATGAAGGTAGATCTCCCTAAATGCACCTTGCTTTACAGTTTTAACCCTGAAACCAAGTATTTTACATGATTCCAAAACAAGAGTAAGCCAAAAGAAAATATTAGAAGCAAACTGAAATATGTGTGTGTGTGTACACACACATATACATACACATATATGGGCTTCCTTAGTGGCTCAGACAGTAAAGAATCTGCCTGCAGGACAGGAGACCCAGACTTGATCCCTGAGTCAGGAAGATCCCCTGGAGAAGGGAATAGTTACTCACTCCAGTATTCTTGCCAGGAGAATTTCATGTACAGAGAAGTCTGGTGGGCTACAGTCCATAGAGTTGCAAAGAGTTAGACATGACTGAGTAATTAACACTTACTTACTTTACACACACAAACACACATATATATATTTACTTATTTATATTTTTGTTTATAGGAATGGAACAATTGGTTTCTCACTGCTTGAATCGGAGATTGCAAATAAGCAAGAGGAGGAAGCCAGAATTATCCTTGTGGTAATAAATTAGAGTTGGAGACATCAGTGTAAACTCATATTTAGCTCAATACAGATACAAATTGTTATAAGTATTTATAGATCTGTGTATATACACACATTAGTATACATGCATGTATTTCCTTGGCTTATCAATTACTAGGCAATGGCACCCCACTCCAGTACTCTTGCCTGGAAAATCCCATGGACGGAGGAGCCTGGTAGGCTGCAGTCCATGGGGTCGCTAAGAGTCGGACACGACTGAGCAACTTCACTTTCACTTTTCCCTTTCATGCACTGAAGAAGGAAATGGCAACCCACTCCAGTATTCTTGCCTGGAGAATCCTAGGGACAGCGGAGCCTGGTGGGCTGCCGTCTATGGGGTCGCACAGAGTCGGACACGACTGAAGCGACTTAGCAGCACAGGAGCAGCATCAATTACTTAGAAGCAATGACAGCCCAATAGCAACAAGCAGACCTAACACCCAAATCTTGGTTCCTAATACTATTCTCTAACAGAAGGAACCAGGGCTCCCTGGGGAAATGGCCAATTCTAGGACTAGGGTGAGAAGTATAGAAAATAATCCTGGAGCATCCAGTAGTGCCAGAAAGTAAGGAAAGGGCAAAAAAATTTATAGAGGCAGGTTAAAAGGACACAAAACGAACTGAAGATCTCCCAATGGCCAAAATGGAACTAATGTGAGCAACAAAATTAATGAAGCAGAAGTGGATTACAGGGTAAAGTATAAAATAAATAAATATAATGTGAAGTTAATTAAATATAAAAACAAACAGGGGAGACAAATCTCCCATGTAAAAGAATTCCAAATAATTTATGTAGATACTCAACCTCAAGGAGATGGAGCATACATAACTCCCCACTCCTTAAGCCTGGGTTTGAGCAGTGATCTCCTTCCAAGGAGTCCAGTGTGGAAAGGGAGAAAAAAGAGTAACTTTATAGCAGAGAAATCTGACAAACACTACCTCAGCCAGGTGATCAAGGTTGACATCAACAGTGATAAATCATGTTGATAGTATGTACCCTTGACATGGTACAGTGAAAATGGCACTTTACCTCTGTGTGTTTTCCTCCTCAAAACATATCATTTAACCTCATTATGAGAAAAATATCAGACAAATTCCAGTTGAGGAACTTTCTACAAAAACCTGACCAGTACTTCTCAAAACTGCCAAGGTAGGTCATCAAAAACAAGGAAAGTCCAAGAAACTGTCACAGCCAAGAAAAGCCTAAGGAGACATGGTGACTAAATGTAATGGGAAGTCCTGAGTGGGATCCTAGAACAGAAAAAGGACATTAGGTAAAAACTAAAGAAGTCTGAATAGAGCATGAACTTGAATAAGGTATCAATATGGATTCATTAATTGTGACGAAACATACCACATTAACACAGGATGTTAATAATAGGGGAAACTGGATGTTGGATATATGGGAACTCTTTGCCCAGGATTAATGAGCAACTTGGAGAAGGCAATGGCACCCTACTCCAGTACTCTTGCCTGGAAAATCCCATGGATGGAGGAGCCTGGTAGGCCACAGTCCATGGGGTTGCTAAGAGACGGACACGACTGAGCGACTTCACTTTCACTTTTCACTTTCATGCATTGGAGAAGGAAATGGCAACCGACTCCAGTGTTCTTGCCTGTAGAATCCCAGAGACGGCAGAGCCTGCTGGGCCGCCATCTATGGGGTTGCACAGAGTCGGACACGACTGAGGTGACTTAGCAGGAGCAGCAGCAATGAGCAACTAGTAATTGATGCTTTTGAACTGTGGTGTTGGAGAAGACTCTTGAGAGTCCCTTGGACTGCAAGGAGATTCAACCAGTCCATCCTAAAGGAGATCAGTCCTGGGTGTTCATTGGAAGGACTGATGTTCAAGCTGAAACTCCAATACTTTGGCCACCTCATGCGAAGAGTTGACTCATTGGAAAAGATCCTAATGCTGGGAAGGATTGGGGGCAGGAGGAGAAGGGGATGACAGAGGATGAGATGGCTGGATGGCATCACCAACTCGATGGACATGGGTTTGGGTAGACTCTGGGAGTTGGTGATGGACAGGGAGGCCTGGCGTGCTGCAATTCATGGGGTCGCAAAGAGTCGGACACAACTGAGTGACTGAACTGAACTGAACTGAAGTACCCTGGACGCTAGACTGTAATCTCTACATACCTTTTCCCAATAAAAGGAATCAGGACTCCTTAGAGAAACAGCCAATTACGATTCTGAGGTAGATAAGCCTGGAGCCTCTTGCTATACTTGAAAGCAAGAAAATTATGGAGACTATGGGGTCACAATAAAAAAACCCCAGCAATATAGGACCCAACTTGAAGTGGCTCCCATTGGCCAATGCTAGGACAATTGGAATTTGAAAAAGAGTAATAACTACAATGGATTAAAATATATCAAATATTATATTGTACAACATGGGGAACATAGCCAACATTTTATAATAACTATAAGTTTAGCATACCCTTTAAAAATTGTAAATCACTATATTGCACACCTGTAACTTTATAATACTATACAGCAACTATACCTCAATTTAAATAAGTGAAATAAAAATAAATAAATAAAACACATCATATATATAAAAATCTATGAGCCCATAATTTCCCTTTCCCTCCGAACTCCAAGCAAGAAAGAAAATTTCATTTGTCATCTTTTTGGGAATACTAGGGTATCAATCATTTTGATAAATATAAAAATGATAAATAAAGTGAAAGAATAAGGTTTTTACCTTGCCTGCCCTGTACAGATTGTATTTCTTGATAATGAAATAGTTTATGAAGGAAACTTCCTCTATACAAAAGAATCATAGCTAATAAATGCAGAAGGAAAGATAGAACTGAAAAAAAAAAATCACCATTTTGTAACCTCTAATGAAACAGTAGAATCGGGCAATGATCAAATTGGTTGCTAAAACCATTAAATAAAACGTTGATGCAGAACTTCAAAATAGATGGATCAGACTGACAACACTTAAACCTGTTGAGCATTTTAACTAAAAGTGAAACAGCCGACTATAATGTTTTTCACTTGTGGAATATTTTTACCAAAATATACTGAATCTAATCAAGCTTCTGACTATCCACTTATAGAAAATAAGAGAGATGCGGGAATGTGTCAAAAATATACACTACCATATGTAAAATAGATAGCCAATGGGAATTTGCTATATGACTCAGGGAACTCAAACTGGGGCTCTGTAATAACCTAGAGGGGTGGGAAGGGTGGAAGGTGGGAGGGAGATTCAAGACGGAGGAGATACATGTATATCTATGGTTAATTCATGTTGACATATGACAGAAATCAAACCAATATTGTAAAGCAATCATGAATCAATTAAAAATAAATATTTTTTAAAAATAGCTCCAGGAGGATACACTCACTCAAACCCAGAATGTGGCAAAATCTATAGAACAAATAATGCAATTTCCTCAACAAATAAAAAGCATTAATATAATGCTTAATATTATTAATTAATATAATGGAGAAGGCCTGCTACAGATTTAAAAAGACGTACCAACCAAACACAACATGTGAGTCTTTTTGGATCCTGATTTGAACAAACCAAATATAGAAAAAAAAGACATTTTTGAGACTACTATGGAAAACTGAACATGGACCTGAAATTTGGTAATGTTAAAAAATTATAGTTAATGTTCAGTGTGATTATAGCATTGTGGTTATGTTTTTTAAAAATGGAAAGTCCCAGGCTTCCCTGATGGTCCAATAGTTAAGAATCAGCCTGCCAAGGCAGAAGACATGGGTTCTATCTCTGATACGGGAAGATCCCACATGCCTCGGAGCAACTAAGCATGTGCATCACAACTACTGCTGAGCCTGTGCTCTAGAGCCTGGGAGCTGCAATTACTGAGCCCACGCATCCTAGAGCCCATGCTCTGAAACGAGAAAAGCCACCACAACAAGAAGCCCATGCACTGCAACTAGAGAGCAGCCCCTGCTTGCCTCAACTAGAGACAAGTCCGCGCAGCAACGAAGACACAGCACAGCCAAAAATAAGTAAATAAAAAATTTAAAAAAATCGAAAGTCCATATCTGTTAGAGGAACATACTGGTGAATGGATAAGATGTCTGGGATTCATTTTAAATATTGCTGCCCCACCTCCTCCGAAAAGTAAATTGAATTGAAGCAAGAAAAACAAAATATTGTTATTGAAGATGAGTGATAGGTGGGTATATGAGGTCTGTTATACATTCTCTATAACACTGTGTATGTTTAACTGTTCATGAGAAACAGTTTTAAAAATCTTTTTTAATTAAAAAATGGTGCAGGTTTGGGAGCACCAAGGAGATTTTGATTCTAGACTGGAGGTCTTTTAAACAAGCAGCCCAGCTGGTTCTGACCCAGAGAGTCCAAGACCAGATTGAAAGAATCTGCTCTAGTGTCACACTACTCCAGGTAGTAAACAAACCCTCAACAGACGTTTATTGATAGACTGCTTTCGATCAGGAATTGGAGCTGGAAAATTCTTTCCATATGGAAAAAAACATGGGAAAGATCAAATGTGGAAAGAACTTGAAAAATGAAGTATTTCTCGGACCTGACCAGATGCCCACCTCCTAGGGTTTCATACCATCATCATTTCTGTAGGAGCCCATTTTATGACAGGCCATTCTGGAAGCTCCAAACTCATTAACTGAAGGATCAGTTGGATTCCAAAGGCTTCCTCAGTGGGTGCTAATTCTGCAATTCTCTTTCCCCCAGCTGTTGGGCTGTGCATAGGTACAGTTTCTTCAGTGTGGTGAGTTGCAGGGTCCAGTAGTCTCCCTTTCTCTCCTTCCCAGATGCCAAGAAAAGCATGCTTTTTTGAGGCTTGTAACCCTTCCATCCTCCATTTTGCTTCGATGCATAGTTTAGTTCACGTACCGACAGCAATAAAGAAGGAAATCATCAGAGCCCGTGCTTCTGTACAGTGGTCCCCCAAGATCTAAGAAAACAGATCTGTTTAGGTAAACCAGACGCGAGAATCCTCCCGAGGCACCTGAGCTACTGAGTAATTGGGCTGCAGCTGCTTTTCCTTCTCCTGCACTCATTCCTGGTTCAGCTTACAGACTGCAGGGATTTACCAGTTAATTGGCTGTTTCTATGATTGTCATTCACTTAGGCACACTTCCCTGTTCTTTGTTACTACAAAATGCTTCGCTTTCCTATGGATCCTGAAGAAAAATGAGCAACACTAACATCTTTAGGGTTTGTTAAAGAGAGGCACGTCTCTCTGGGGAGAAGGTGTGTGTTGTGGGAGTTGAGGTGTTGCTGTGAACAGGGAGTGGAGTGGAGCTGGGACTGGCGTCCTGGGTTATACATTACATAAAGGAGCTGGACGAGTTGCAGGTCTCAGAACCAGTTGGGCAGGTTGAGTTTCTTTTTCTTTCTCACAGAGGCAACTTTCAACTTCATCAGGTGAATGGTTTACCTGGAATTGTTGGGAAAGCTTAGAAGCCCGGGCTTAGCTTCCACAGCTCTTCATCCTTTTGTCAAGGGGCTGGATCCCCCAACAGAGGCAAGGTGACAGAATTGAGAGAGAAGTCTAGGGGGGCCCACCAGGTATCAGTTCAACTTGAGACCTGGGCAGTCAATAGTTTTTCAAGTGGCTTCTGACATAAAAGGAATAATGGGGAACCACTGCCAAAATCAATCCATTGCTTTTGTTTGTGACTCCGCTGCCAGGGTTATGTCATGGGATTGGATTTTGGTGGTCACCCCATCTCTTTTCATCACTGAGTGCTAGGCTGCTGCCCAACTCTCTGCCAAACTGGCCCAGAGCCTCTCTCCCTCACCTCTACGGTGGAAAGTTCCAGAGTAATTCTGAGTGTGCCTCTTCACAGTGTTTTGTGATTTTTTTTTTTTTTTAATGGGAGTTTTACCATTCAGGAATCCTAATTGGTTCCTAGGAGATGAGATGATTCTTTTGGCTCCCACAACCTCTAGATTTCTGCAAACCATTCTGTTTACCAAATGAATACTCCAGCCCAGGAGCCAAGGAGAAATCTGTCCCAGGCCCTCTCTAACTTAAAGAAGAAAAGACTGCTATATGTTGTCAATTGAAAAGGAAGTCTGGGGGTTGAATTTCAGTAAAAGCCTCTTTTGACTCGGGAATTCAACCCAGTGATAGGTGAGGTCAACTGGATCACAGCGGATACTGTGCAAATATGTAGTATGTGCCCTGTTACTCAGTAGCTTTTTTCTTCTTCTCTTCACTACCCATGGTGGGGGGAAAGGAGTATTTAAAAATCCCAGTGCCCAGACTGCTCCCTGGACCAATTAAATCTCTATCTCTGGGGAAGGTTTTGTTTTTGTTTTTGTTTAACTCCCCAGGTGACCCCAAAGGGTTGCAGGGTTCAGAACCACCACTCTAGAGAAAAGACCAATGGGCTGGGAATAAAATGATCAACTTTCAAAAAAATATTTATATTTATTTATGTATTAGTCTGTGCCAGGTCTTAGTTGTGGCACACGGGATCTTTTAGTTGCAGCTGTTGGTTTTTAGTTGCTCTGCTGCTGCTGCTGCTAAGTCGCTTCAGTCATGCCCGACTCTGTGCGACCCCACAGACGGCAGCCCACCAGGCTCCCCCGTCCCTGGGATTCTCCAGGCAAGAATACTGGAGTGGGTTGCCATTTCCTTCTCCAATGCATGAAAGTAAAAAGTGAAAGTGAAGTCGCTCAGTCGTGTCCAACTCTTTGTGACCCCATGGACTGCAGCATGCCAGGCTTCCCCGTTCTTCACTATCTCCCAGAGCTTGCTCAAACTCGTGTCCATTGAGTTGGTGATGCCATCCAACCATCTCATCCTCTGTCACCCCCTTCTCCTCCTGCCCTCAATCTTTCCCAGCGTCAGGGTCTTTCAGTTGTGATATGCAGGATCTAGTTCTCTGACCAGGGATCGAACCCAGGCCCCTTGCACTGGGAGAACAGAGTCTTAGCCACTGGACCAGCAGGGAAGGCCCCAAATAATAACTTTTCAAATCCTGCCTTTGCCATTAATGAATTTTTTGGCCTATAAAATTATACAGGTGACTTTGTCCTAAGATTATTTGAGCTGTAAATATTATTCTATTATATAATTCTCTTTCAACTGGTCTTTCTTCTGGAAACAAAAAGCGTCCAAGGGCCAGCTGTTTTTCCACAACACCTGGAACATCTCTAAAGCTGTCTACCGTGTTAAAGGGCCGGTGTAATAGGGTCAGTGTGTTGGTGAGTCCAGATAGCCTTACCAGGCTTAGGTAAATAAGTAGTGTGGTTTACAAAGGAAAAATACAAGCTACCTGGTGTTTCTAATACCTTGGGGCCTGACAACTAGTTTCAAATGAGTAGTGGAATTTTTCTTAATGTGTATTTAAGTTCTCTTGTTGTTTAGTTGCTAAGTTGTGTCTGTCTCTCTGTGAGTGACAGACTGCAGCACACCACGCTCCCTGTCCCTCACTATCTCCTGGAGCTTGCTCAAATTCAGGTACATTGAGTTGAAGATGCCATTCAACGATCTCATCCTCTGTCGCCCCCTTCTCTTTTTCTCTTCAATCTTTCCCAGCATCAGGGTCTTTTTCAATGAGTCAGCTCTTCCTATCAGGAGGCCAAAGGATTGGCGCTTCAGCTTCAGCATCAGTCCTTCCAATAAATATTCAGGGTTGATCTCCTTTAACATTGACTGGCTTGATCTCCTGCTCTCAAAAGAACTCTCAAGAGTCTTCTACAGCACACATTCAAAGACATCAGTTCTTGGTTGTGGCTCAGCCTTCTTTATGGTCCAACTCTCACATCCATACATGACTAGTAGAAAAAAACAAAGCTTTGACTATGCAGACTTTGTCAGCAAAGTGATGTCTCTGCTTTTTAATATGCTGTCTAGGTTTGTCATAGCTTTTCTTCCAAGGAGCAAGCATCTTTTAATTTCATGGCTGCAATTGTTACCTGCAGTGATTTTGGAGCCCAAGAAAATAAAATGTCACTGTTTCTACTTTTTCCCCATCTATTTGCCATGAATTGATGGGACCCATGATTGATGGGACCGCATGCCATGATCTTAGTTTTCTGAATGTTGAGTTTTAAGCCAGCTTTTTCACTCTCCTCTTTCACCCTCATCAAGAGGCTCCTTAGTTCCTCTTCGCTTTCTGCCATGAGAGTGGGATTATCTTCACATCTGAGGTTGTTACTATTTCTCCCAGCAATCCTGATTCCAGCTTGTGATTCATCCAGCCCGGCATTTTGCATGATTTACTCTGCAGAGAAGTTAGATAAACAGGGTGACAATATACAGCCTTGACATACTCCTTTCCCAATCTGGAATCAGTCCATTGTTCCATGTCCAGTTCAAACTATTGCTTCTTGACCTGTATACAGGTTTCTCAGGAGGCAGGTAAGGTGGTCTGGTGTTCCTATCTCTTGAAGAATTTTCCACAGTTTGTTGTGATCCACACAGTCAAAGGGCTTTAGCATAGTCAATGAAGCAGAAGTCTTTCTGGAATTCTCTTGCTTTATCTATGATTCAATGGATGTTGACAATTTGATCTCTGGCTCCTCTGCCTTTTCTAAACCCAGCTTGAACATCTTAAGTTCTCGGTTCATGTACTGTTGAAGCCTGGCTTGAAGAATTTTGAGCGTTACTCTGCTAGCATGTGAAATGAGCACAATTGTGTGGTAGTTTAAACGTTCTTTGGTATTTCCTTTCTTTGGGATTGGAATGAAAACTGACTTTTCCAGTCCTGTGGCCACTGCTGAGTTTTCCAAATTTGCTGGTATATTGAGTGCAGCACTTTAACAGTATCATCTTTCAGGATTTGAAATAGCTCAGCTGGAATTCCATCACCTCCACTAGCTTTGTTCCTGGTAATGCTTCCTAAGGCTTACTTTAAGTTCTCTAGCTGTGCTAGCTTCCAATTACTCTGATATTCAGTTAATGGAAATACACCCTTCTCAAGAATGCCTTAAAATAAAGATTCCCCACTCCCCAACTGGGGGAAATTTAAATACTTAAAAAGCTAAGATAGTATGTTATCCAAAATATGCATTTTTGTCTGGTCTGGACTTTAATTAGATATTACTGTAGTTGCCTAAACAAATAGAGAGAAGCTTTAACTCTTGAACTAAGGCACAATTAGTCAGGCATAAAAGAATTCTAAAGGGATATTAATTGCTTTAAAAAAGATAAATTGAATTGAACCAGAGAAGCAGAAAATTACCTTTGTTGAGAATCATCTTGGTTGTTTAAGAAAGGGAGGGCTTGTTGCAATTGGGAGGGAGGGCTTGTTGCAAACAAAATGAGAGTGGCTGAGAGGAGGCCAAACATGAATCCCAAAGGCAGAAACTTGAAGCTCCAATGGCACCCAGTTAAGGCATTAACATCCTGTCTTTCTGGACTCTGCAACCTGTGTGCCTTCAGGGAACCCATGCCAGAGATTGTTTTGGCATCTTCCAACAAGGAGTCCCAATGATATTTGTAAATGTTATCTCAAAGGGTGTGTCATGAAACTGCCTCCGTGAAGGTAATTTAAATTTGGTTGAAACTTTTAAAACAAACCTTCGGGGCAGAGGAGAGGTGGTGCTCCCTCCTGTGAACTCCACTGCCCTGCAGGGTGCTTGACTGAGAGGATGAGTCCAGTGTGCGTAGACACGTGCAGTCACAGCTCTCTCTGTGAGTCAAGCAAAATCAAACTCAACATGCTGTGTCACAGCTACAGAAGCGCTGAGAACCGCTGACCTGGAATGAACCCAGAGATGCTCTTTGCAGGAGGAGGAACTTAGAAAAACCACCCTTCCTGACTCCACAAAATCTTAACCGAGGCTGAGGATGTGCGTGCATGCATGCGTGCTTAGTCTCTTCAGTCATGTCCGACTCTCTGTGACCCTATGGACCACGGCCTGCCAGGCTCCTCTGTCCATGGGATTCTCCAGGCAAGAATACTGGAGTGGGTTGCCATTTCCTTCTCTGAGGCTGAGGACACATGTGGCTTTTTCAGTACCTTGTGCAAATAGTCCTTAGTTTTCCCTTCACATAGCTGAGTACACAAAATAACAACATTTGGAAATACTGATGTAATAAAATCCACTGGTGACTGCTGGACCCTTGTCTGCCCCTACTGTCCACCACCTCACAATAGCACTCACAGAGAGGGCCAGTCCTGCCTTAGCCCTTGTTCTGTCTGGGCTTCTCCTCCCACTTTACAGTCATCTTCTTTTTCAGGCTCCCCTGCTGGCCCTCGGCTCACTGCCTGACTAGCTTAGGAAAGCCCTGAGCTTGGTCGTTTTCTCCGTCACCCTCCCCCTTGGTGACAGGCACCTGTGGCCATGCTTAAAGGGCCACCTCTATGTGATCCCTCCTTCATCTCTGTCTTCAGCTCAGACTTGCCTCTGAGCTGCACATACAACCATCTGCTCAATATCTGCAAAGGGGTGTCCAATAGGAATCTGAATCCTTGATTCCTACCCTCACTATGTTCTCCACTAAGTAAAATGGGACCACCTAGTGACACACATCAAAACCTAGCAATCATCCTCGATCCTTTTCCCTTTTCCGTCCTTCCCTCTAATTGCTGAGTTTTGCTGGGTTTACCTCTAAAATATATTCCTAATCCTCCCCCTTATCTCCATTTCCACCTTCACCATCCTCTCTGGCCCAGATTACTCTAATAGCCTTCTGGCTGATCTTCCTGCTTTCACTCTCACTCCCTACAACGCCTGCCCCACACAGCAGCCAGAGTGAACTCTGCAAAATGTAAATCAGATCATGTTAATCGCCTGATTAAAACCCTGCAATGTTATCCCACAAATGCAAGGATATCTGGTTCTGTAAAACACCATATTAACAGATTAAAGGGGGGGAAAAAACTACAAGATCATCTCAGCTGACGCAGAGAAAGCATTCAATAAAATTCAAATTAAAACTCTCGGCAAACTAGAAATAGAAGTGAACTTCCTTAATCTGATAAAAGGTACATCTATTGAAATACTGAAGCAAACATAGTGAAAGTCGCTCAGTCATGTCCAACTCTTTGTAACCCCATGGATTGCAGCACGCCAGGCTCCTCTGTCCATAAGACTCTCCAGGCAACAGTACTGGAGTGGATAGCCATTCCCTCCTCCAGGGAACCTTCCCAACCCAGGAATCTAACCCAGGACTCCTGCATTGCAGGCAGATTCTTTACCATCAGAGCCACTAGGGAAGCCTGAAGCAAACATAATTATACTTAACGGTCAAACTCTAAAACCATTTCTACTGGAGTCAGAAAGAAAATAAAGGTAACTTCTATTAACATAATTGTTTCAAGTTAGCCTGGTTTTGAAAGTCAGAGTCAAGGTGAAAATTCTGTTCAACAAAAATTTATCAAGTGCCTACTATGTGCCCGGAGCAGTTCTAGGCTCTTAAACTTCACCAATGAATAAAACAGATGAGACAACACTGGGCATATGTTGTAGTAATGAAAGGCAGAAAATAAACAATAGATATTATTATGGGCTGAACTATGTTCCCCTCCAAATGCATATGTTGAAGCCCTGACCCTCAGTACTTTAGAGTATGACTATATTTGGCAATAAGATCTTTAAAGAGGTAATTATGTTAAAATGAGGGTTTTGTTGTTGTTTAGTCACTAAATCATATCCAACTCTATGCGACTCCATAGACTGTAATACACCAGGCTCCTCTCTCCTCCACCATCTACCGGAGTTTGCTCAAATTCATGTTCATTGAGTCAGTGATGCTATCTAACCATCTCTCTGCCACTCCTCCTTCTCCTTTTGCCTTCAGAGTCTTTTCCAATGAGTCAGTTCTTCTTAATATGTGACCAGAGTATTGAAGCATTAGTTTCAGCATCAGTCCTTCCAATGAATATTCAAGGTTGATTTCCTTTAGGATTGACTGGTTTGATCTCCTTGCTGTCCAACGGACTCTCAGGAGTCCTCTCCAGCACCACAGTTTGAAAGCATCAGTTTTTCAGCGCTCAGCCTTCTTTATGGTCCAACTCTCACATGAGGGTTAGGGGGGCCATAATCCAATCTGACTGGTGTCATTACCAGACAAGGAAATCTGGACCCACAAGAGACACAGAGGACTTTCCTGTGGTTAAGAATCCATGCTTCCACTGCTTGGAGCACAAGTTGATCTCTGTGCAGGGAAGTTCTGCAAACCACACAGTGCAACACCTCCCCCCACCGCAAAAAAAAAAAAAAGAGAGAGCGAGCCACCAGGAGTGGATGGGCACAGAGGAAAAACCACAAGAGGACACAGAGAGGGACTACATGTAAGTCAAGGAGAGAGGCCTCAGGAGATACCAAACCTGCTGACACCTTGATCTTGGACTATCTCAGCCTACAGAAGTGTGAAAAGACAAACTTCTGCTGTTTAAGACACCCAGTCTATGGTATTTTGTTGTGGCAGTCCCTACAGGCTTATATAGGTACAATAAATAAATTAATTGTATTGTATACTGCTGCTGCTGCTGCTAAGTCGCTTCAGTCGTGTCCGACTCTGTGCGACCCCATAGACGGCAGCCCACCAGGCTCTGCCGTCCCTGGGATTCTCCAGGCAAGAATACTGGAGTGGGTTGCCATTTCCTTCTCCAGTGCATGAAAGGGAAAAGTGAAAGTGAAGTTGCTCAGTCGTGTCCGACTCTTAGCGACCCCATGGACTGTAGCCTACCAGGCTCCTCCGTCCATGGGATTTTCCAGGCAAGAGTACTGGAGTGGGGTGCCATTGCCTTCTCCGGTATTGTATACTAGAGACAAAATGCTATGAAACAAAAAGAGCAGAATTAAAGGAGGTCAAGGATACTGGGAAGAAAGGTTATGGATTGCAATATTATGTCAGGTGGTCAGAGAAGGCCATGTTGAAAAGAAAAAGATAAGAGATATGAGAACAGGAAAGCAAGAAGTTGGAGGGTGGGGAGTGAGTCAGACATGGGTACACAGAGAGCTTTATTTTATCAGTAAGGTTTTGTGTCTTGTGCTAGGAAGTGGGTTTGTCACATTGTTATCTGTACTTTTTGGTTTGCCTGATATATTTCATCATAATTGTTTTCTTAATTGTTTTATTTTTAACTTCCCATCTTTGTTGGCATGAATTTGTTTTTTAAAAAATTTATTGAAATGTAGTTGATTTACAGTGTTGCACATGTATAGCAAAGTGATTCAGTTATATATATATATACACACACACACACACACTTTTTCTGATTCTTTTCCATTCTAGATTATTACATGATATTGGATATAGTTCTCTGTGCTATGCAGTAGGTCCTTATTGTTTATCTACTTTATATATAGTAGTGTGTATCTGTTAATCCAAAATTCCCAATTTTTCCCTCCTACCCTTTTCCACTTTGGGCAACCATAAGTCTTTTTCTATTCCTGTGAATCTACATCACAATATTTTTTAAAGATTGGATTAGAAGACTTGGCAACTGGACACTACTGGTTATTACTACAAGAGTGCAGCTGGAGAGGCTAAGAGGGCAACAGAGAAGATGGACAGGGCAGGTGGGTGCCAGTGATACAGGGCAAGGGATCCTCGGGACGCTATGATTGATTGAATGTGGGGGGTGAAGAAGGGGAAGGCTTTGGGATGACTGTCTGGCACAGGTGACTGGAGAAAGGTGGTGCCACTCATGAACAGTTAATTAACCAAAGCCAATACATTACTAAAATCCACACTTTATCCAGATTTCCCTGGTTTTTACCTGCTGTCCTTTTCTTGTTCCAAGACCCTATCCAGGATCTCCCATTATATTGAGTCACCATGTCCCCTTAGTGTCCTCCTGACAGCGACAATTTCTCAGACTTTCCTTGTTATGGGTGACCTTGAAGATTTTGAGGAGTGCTGGTCATGTATTTTGTAGAATGTCCTTCAGTTTGGATTGGCCTAATGTTTTCCTTCCTCCCCACCGACTTTTTTGTAGTAGTAAAAGCTGTCTCCTTTCTCCCAAAGCACAGGGAGAGAGCACCTGCTGGTAAGAGCCTGAAGTGATGGTGGGAGAGCCTCAGGAAACTCTGCAGTGCTCTGGGAAGCCCAGTCAAGAACAATCCCTCATTTATAGACCAGGAAGCAGCTCTGCCCAGCCCCCCAACCCCTCTCTGGGCAGGGTCTTCCCTGTTCACCCACTCACTGCAGTTGCATACATCAGCTTCCAATGTGAATGTCCTATCCCACAGGGATCTACACACAGACAACCTCTTATTGTTCTGATCTTCTCCTCAAGTGACTGTGTTAGTCACTCAGCCATGTCCAACTCTTTGTGACCGCATGGACTGAGCCTGCCAGGCCCCTTTGTCCACGGAATTCTCCAGGGAAGAATACTGGAGTGGGTAGGTATTCCCTTCTCCAGGGGATCTTCCCCACCCAGGGACTGAACTTGGGTCTCCTGCACAGTAGGAAGATTCTTTCCTGTCTGAGCCACCAGGGAAACCCTTCCCCGCCATACACACACTTGAATTTATCATGCTGAGCAAATGTATTTTCACTCAGATCCTTCAGTTCAGCAAGACAGGTCAGTGGGTCAAGGACCACTTTGAGAAGTTAGCCAGAAACACACATACATAAGGTCTTGTTCCATGATTTCAAGGGCCCACAAACCCTCTGAGAATGAAACATTTGGAATCCCTGAGACAGGGCAACATATGAAACATATACACTTAACTATGGATTGACTATTTTGTCTTCCTAAAACTCATATGTAGAAGTTCTAACACCTCCCCATTCCCCCCTGCCCCCTGGTCCCCTGCCCTGCCATGTGATGGCATTTGGAGATGGGGTTTTTGGGAGGTGATCAGGTCATAAGGGTGGAGCCCTCACAAATGAGATTAGTGCCCTTGTATAAGAGACCCCAGAGAGCTCTCAGGCCTTTTCTGCCATGTGAGGAGACAACAAGGGGCAGCCTGCAACCCAGAAGAAAGCCCAAAGCCCTCTCCAGAACCCAACCATGGTGACACCTGATCTCACCCCTCCAGAACCGTGAGAAATAAACTTCTGCTTTTTATAAACACTTGGTCTATGGTGCTTTGTCACTTCAGCTTGAACAAACTAATACAACATTCTAAATGAAATTAGAGGTGACAGGTCTCCCCCATACCTTAAGATGAGTGGGTGTTGTAGAACACTCAGGTTTGTCAAATCCCAAGCTCTAGTGTCCAGTGGACCTAGGCTAATCCTCCTACTAGTGCTATCACCTTGCTGAGTCCTCTGTGTTCCTCTTCACATCCTGTAAAATGGAGATAATATCCAGCTTAGAGGTTGTGGTGAGGACTCAGTGAGACAAAGCCTAGCACAGTCAGTGTCTGGTCAACCTCAGCAGATGTTGCTGTTATTATTATTTCTGTTGCCACTGCTGTTGTTGTTGCTAGCAGGCAGGAACACCACAGCCTGCTCCTTTTTCCCTGTACCATCCTCACCTACCGGCAGACCATGGGTGGAACCAGAACTAACACTTTTCTAGGATCTGTATACCATTTGAGGCAATGACCAAAGAGGAACATTCCTCAGCTAGCAGAAGCTCAGGAAGCAGCTCAAAACTCAAACTAACTGTTGAAGACAGGGGGCATTTGGGGCTGCATCTGTATTGCCTCGGCTAGAGAGAGGGGCTCTTAGGGAAGGTCTCAGCATGCCCTTCGGCTAGGCAATGCTTTTCAAACTGCAGGCTGTGTCCCCTTAGTGGATATTGAACTTAATTGAGCAGGTCATGACCGACCCTCTCTCCTCCCTCAAAAGAAATAAACTGAACTAGAATAGATCAGAAGGCATCATCTTTAGAAAGCATAATGCTGTTTCAGGAAATTTATTTTGCTTAAGTGTGTGTGTGTGTGTATGTGTGCATCTGTCTACTGGGTCATGCTGTAAAATGTCTTTCAAGGGTCAGAAGTCAAAAACTTTTTGAGCCACTTCTCTGTAGTGTGTGAGAGAATGAGGTTTGGAGGGGTGGGGGTTATTAAGCACCCCCTCCACCCCCCAGCCAGGGCTTCCCAGATGGTACTAGTGGTAAAGAACCCGTCTGTCAATGCAGGAGACATAAGAGATGTGGGTGCCATCCCTGGGCCAGGAACATCCCCTGGAGAAGGAAATGGCTACACACTCCAGTATTCTTGCCTGGAGAATCCCGTGGACAGAGGAGTCTGGTGGGATATAGTCCACAGGGTTGCAAGGCATCTGGCAGGACTGAAATGACAGCAGGCAAGGAACAAAAGAGAAGGGAGAGTTTTTAGGACCAAGAGGATCAGGACAAGGGGTAGGGCCTGGGTGTGGAAGGTGCTGGAATCTGTCACTCCACCACAGGCCCCACCCATCCCGAGGGTTATTATTTTATCCTTTTCTGGCTCTGTTTAGGGATTAGCTGTTTTAAAAAATACATCAGGCTCTTAAACAATGCGGACTTGTGTGTTTGTCTGCAGGAGCAGCAAGGAGATGGGAGGGCCTGTAACTGGTGCTGCAGGGCCCGAAGCTAAAGGGACAGAGTGGGAGGCGTGGAGGGCTGTTAACAAGACCCCAGCAACTGCAGCGAGAGTGGCTGGCCTGAGTGGAGGTGTCTGATCCACCTCCCACCTCTGCTTCTGCGGCTCCTCCTGCCCTCAGGGTAGAGTGGGAACAGAGCCCTTCATCCCACCCTAAACCCTCTCCAGCATCACATCACTCCCCCCTGGTTCTCTGGAATTCCTTCCCACACCTTCACGCCGCCCTCTTTCTTCTGGCCTCAGATGTTTCCCACTGACTTTCTTCTCTTCGGAACACCCTCCGGGCCTTGTCCTTCAGGCCTCATGTTTGAAGTCACCTCCTACCGGCCCAGCACCAGGTGGTTGCGTCTCTGGCATGACTCCTGGGGTGTAGGTGCCTGTCACCCCTCCTAGACTGAGGTCCGAGGCAGGACCCAGGTCTACCTCACAGCTGCATTCCTGCCTCCCTGGAGCACAGGGACACCCAGCCACGCCTGACTCATTCTTCATTAAATGACTAGGTCGAGGAGAAAAGGCTGAGGGGTCAAATGCTATTTGCTCTGACGGCAGGAATTTCCAGGAATCTGAGCCATGAGGGGTTGGGGAGAGCAGGAAATGCTAGTCCAAGGACAGATGTGAGTCAGAGAGGCCGAGAGACCACACCAAGTGAGAGGCTGGCGCTGTCCAGCCAGGTGGGTGGGGCGGGAGGGTGCCGCAGAGCAGGCTGTGGCGGCTCCTCCGCCTTTGATGGCCTGGGCTATGCGGGGGCCGTGGGGGCCCAGCTCCTGTCCCCTGGGCACCTTAAAGGAACCTCAGGACCTCTGACTCCAAGTTCAAAGGTGGGAACGTACAAGCTGTGTTTAGGGTGTGGGAATGAGAACAGAGAGTGGCTGGAGCAGTGAGCGAACGGGGAAGGAAGAGACAGAGGGGCCAGGGTGGGGTGGGGTGGGGGCCATGTCTTAGAAGACCAGCTCAGGAGATAGGGCTTGCCCAAGGCCATGGGAGACCACCAGAGGAGGAGGTGGGCTACAACCACCACCTCTATAATTGCAAATTTTTGCAAAATTGCATACAAATTTTGGTATGTTTTTCTAGGAAAAAAAACCCATAGCTTTCATCAGATCCTCAGAAATGTTGTGACCACAAACAGTAAACAAACTCTGTGTTTGGGGCTTCTGAGCAGGCTTCAGGACTACCTCTCTGGCAACGGTGTGCTCGGGAGAACAGAGTTTCCCTAGGTTCCCTGGTGGAAAAACATGTTTCATGGCAAGACCGTGTGTAAATATTTGAGATCTGACATTTGGTTTCTTAATAAGTTTGCCTGCCTCTTCCCACAAGTGTTAGAATTTTTATTTTCTGATAGAGGTAGCCCCCAGCGTGATCTACATGCCTGTTACATTTGCAGAGGCCTTGCTGGGAGATTCTTTAAAGAAAAGGAAGATTCTATAAAGAAAAGGACGCAGGGAGATTCTTTCCTTTGCTGCTTACCCTACAGCTGACCTTAACTCTGCCTGGAGATCCCAGCCACAGGCCTGGCTAGTCCACAGCTGGGTCATTTATCTGTTCATTCAACAAATCTTTTTTGAGTGCTGACCATGTGCTAAGCATTGCACCGAGTGGTGAGGAAGTCTTGCTCCTTGACCTCAAGTAAACCACAAGGCAGTCGGGGAGATGGAATCAGGTAATTGCAGTCTGAGATGAAGGGAATAAATGTGGGTTTCTACTCCAGTATGAGGGGAGAAGAACAAGCGGGCCTGGGCCATCTGTGGAAGGACTGATGTCAGCAGGGCGAAGGGGAAGGCCACCAACATGAGGCCTCATCTTCTTTGTATGCCAAAATGCCTAGCAATCCCATTGAGTTTGACATTCCTCAGATACACAGAGGAATCCCACTTCAGCCCTCTGTATAATCTAAGACCAACTGCAATTGGCTTTTGCATGTTTTGTTTTGTTTTCTCCTTTTCTTTATAGGTTCTGGGAGGCACAGGGATAAAGGAGTTGGCCTGAGGAGAAACTCAAAATGTGTTGTGGTCAAGCTCATTGTTTTCAAGAATGAGGACATTTGTCTCCCTTTGTCCCAGGGATGTCCAGCTGGCAGATGCCTTTTCTTCCACTCACATTTCTGCTGACATCTGTGCGTGGGTCTCCCAGGCAGCAGTCCCTTGATAGAACACCTGTGCTCCCCAGGGCAGTCCCATGGGATGATGGTGAAGCAGACTGCCCTTCCTTGTTCCATCCTGTCCCTTGATGCTCCACCTCACTCCCCATAACATGACTGTACCAATGGTCCTTGATGTGTCAGACTTAGCTGAATGGCTGGGGATAAACAGGGAGAATTACTACATCAGAGGGGAATATTTGTCCATTTCATATGATTCTTCTCCTGATCCAAGAGTAAGGCATCACAGAAGTCCAACCTCGCATAAGAAAGCCTCACTGGGACTCTCGAATTTCTCCTTTTGCTCTGCTACCCTCAGCTCTCCCCTCTTTCAGGCCACAGGGCAAATATCCACTCTCCTCTTCGAATGTGAAAGTGAAGTCACTCAGTCATGTCCGACTCTTTTGTGACCCCATGGATTGTAGCCCACGGAATTTTCCAGGCAAGAATACTGGAGTGGGTTGCCATTTCCTTCTCCAGGGGAATTCCTGACCCACGAATCAAACCCAGGTCTTCTGCATTGCAGGCAGAGGCTTTACCTCTGAGCCACCAGGGAAGCCCTCTCCTCTTTAGGGAGTCCCCTTTCTGACCCACACAGTTGGTTTCACCCCAGAATGTGTCCTCCTCCTCTCTCTAGATGGACATGGTAATTCCTTATGGTCTTTTGCCAAAGTCTGATGTGCCTGGTTGGTAAATAGATGGGGAAACAGTGGCTGACTTTATTTTGGGGGGCTCCAAAACCACTGCAGATGGTGACTGCAGCCATGAAATTAAAAGATGCTTACTCCTTGGAAGGAAAGTTATAACCAATCTAGACAGCATATTAAAAAGCAGAGACATTACTTTGTCAACAAAGGTCTGTCTAGTCAAAGCTATGGTTTTTCCAATAGTCAAGTATGGATGTGAGAGTTGGACTGTAAAGAAAGCTGAGCGCCGAAGAATTGATGCTTTTGAACTGTGGTGTTGGAGAAGACTCTCGAGAGTCTCTTGGACTACAAGGAGATCCAACCAGTCCATCCTAAAGGAGATCAGTCCTGGGTGTTCACTGGAAGGACTGATGTTGAAACTGAAACTCCAATACTTTGACCACCTGATGCGAAGAACTGACTCATTTGAAAAGACCCTGATGCTGGGAAAGATTGAAGGTGAGAGGAGAAGGGGATGACAGAGGATGAGATGGTTGGATGGCATCACCAATTCAATGGACATGAGTTTGAGTAAACTCCAGGAGTTGGTGACGGACAGGGAGGCCTGACGTGCTGCAGTCCATGGGGTCACAAAGAGTCGGACACGACTGAGTGACTGAACTGAATTGAACTGATGTGCTTGGTCCCCCTGTGTTAATCCTAGAACTGGGAAGGGGGTAGGGCTGTAGGAAGGAATAACAGGTGACCCCAACAGCTGAATCTGAGAGCCCGTGTTCAGAGCGGTGGCTCTCCCTGTCTATCAGTAGGGTAACTGTCATTCAAATACAAATACATCTCCTAAAGAAAAGCTTTAATTCTCAGAAATGGTACCATCTAGATCCACATCAAGGGAGGCAATCATTGCTCTAAGTGTCATGTAATCTGCATAGATCCCTGCCCACAACAGATCCAGCAGTTAGTGAACAGTGTTCCTCTCTGGTGCAGCTCCCCCACCCTGAGCCTGGCATCCAGGCAGTGCCTCTGGGCTGACAGAAATCAAAATACACTTTGCAGTACTATGTGACAATATTCAGTTCTGCTCCAGAAGATAAGAAACAAACGGGATAGTTACTACTCATAAGAAGTCTTAAGTAGAGATAAAAAGCAAATCACTTTTGAACTGTGAGCAAAAGGCATGAGATGTGTTAAAAACAGTAAGGAATCCATAAACATAGACTAAAGAACAGTGTTCCTTGTAGATAGAAAGAAATGGAGAGACCAGGTCATATGGTGCCAAGCATGCCAGGCTGATAGCTAAATCATCTCCAAATTGGTCCATCTGAAGACTCTTGTGTTGGTCCCACTTCAGCCTCACGTGTGCTCTGCCCTAGAAATGAAGATAAAACCCTTGGCCACAGAGCAGGCTGATCAGTGAGCTGTATCTACTGGCCAGGTGTCCTTGGACCTGTGACACCTGGTGTGAGCTGGCTCCAGGCTGAGGCCCCATGTTGAACTTTGAATTAGGGTTCTCCAGAGAAACAAAACCAATAAAATGTGTGTGTATATATATGTATTTGTATATACAGTAGATATATAGATGTGTATATATGGGTAGTACTAACAGCTTAGTCGGTAAAGAATCTGCCTGCAATGCCAGAGACCCGCGTTCGATTCCTGTGTCAGGAAGATCACCTGAAGAAGGAAATGGAAACCCACTCCAGTATTCTTGCCTGGAGAATAGAGGAGCCTGGCAGGCTACAGTCCATGGCATTGCAAGAGTCCTACACAACTTAGCGACTAAACCACCATGTGGGTAGAGGGAGAGACGTGTTTTAAAGAACTGGCTCATGTGACTATAGAGGCTGGCAAGTCCAAAATCTTCAGAGTAGGCTAATAGGCTGGAGATCCAGAAAAAGTTGCAGTTTGAGTCTGAAGACAGTATTCTGGCAGAATTCCCTCTCTTTCTGGGGAGGTGAGTCTCTTTGTTAAGGCTTTCAACGACTGGATGAGGCTTACCCACATTATGGAATACAATCAGCTTTCCTCAAGTCTACTGATGTTAATGTTAGTCTCCCCCAAAACATACCTTCACAGAAATATCTTCAACAGTGTTTGATCAAATATCTAAATACTGTAGCCTAGCCAAGTTGACCCATACAATTAACTATCACAATCATCAGCTTTGGTTCTTGTAAATTCTCCATCACTGGGCAAGGCTGATGTAGCTGAGAAAGAGACAGAAGTGTGAACATTGCACAACCAGGAGCCAGATAGAGTGGTCCTTCCACTCCACTTGCACACTACCACAAGTGTGCTAACCTGCCCTGTTTCCCCTTCTTATGTTTTAAATAGATTTAATAAACTGTATTATTGGAGTATCTTAATTGGATATGTGAGCCTTTTCGTCCTTGACCTGAGATAGCTCGTCAGTTATTGAACTTGGAGGGTACCATTGCATAAGGCAATCTCACACTGCAATGTCCAAACATCTAGCATCAGCTTTGCAATGACATTTTTCTATACTTTAGACCACATCCTTTCTTATTCTCTGTGGGCAGTGGGCATGGGAACGGGAGTAATGGGGATTAAAATGCTCCACCCCATCACTGGGTTAATGAGTTTTATTCCTCATAAAACTTTCCAAAAATATTTGACTGTTTTTCAGGGACTGGAAGTCTGGGGAGAAACTGTCAAGTTACCTTCTGTCCATTCCATGGACAGAGGAGCCTAGTGAGCTACAGTCCATGGGATCACAAAGGGTTGGACATGACTACGTGCACATGCCGTATCTGTTCTGTAGTAGTTGGTTATTAGGAAGACCAGGAACCTAGTCAGGGACTCCTCTGATCAAAAACAGAAAATGCAAGCTGAAGTTCCCAGATCCATCCCCCTCCTTACCTCCTCCTGCAGGAGCCTCAACCCCAGCCACCACAGAAGTCACCTCCAGGTCAGAAAGGGAGTCCTTGCTCTCCCTACTTACAAGGTGTGTACAGGAACCGTGAATGGCATGGGCTGGGAATTAAACTCCTTAAAAGCAGGGACTTGTTCTCCTTTGAACCCCTAGCACCTACATCCTGCCTGGCACATAAGATGCTCAGTGAAACTTTGATAAACTGAAGAGGAGTTGGAGAGAGAGCCAGTTGACTGGTCTGCAGTGAGGGAAGATTTGTTTCTGACTGCCCATGTTGGAAATCTGAATGCAACTTTTCCTAGAAGTGCTATTATAAATACATGATGATTATGTGCTTAGTACCATGGTGTGGCCCTGAGTTAAGTAGGCTTTTGCCAACCAATCTGTGGGCATAACTAGCATATATAACACTGTTTTCCTATGGGATGTATATTACAAATTTTTAACTAATTTACTTAAGAATTATTCATAAGCTGAGAATTGCCTATACATATCACCCCTATTGTCAGCCAACCCCTCATCCCAGCATGTCCATATACTGGTAAGCATATGGGAAAGGGTTCAGGTTCACTGATTTCATCACCTCCCTCCACCTGTGGCACACGCAGTGATTTTGCACTCCATCCTGTGCCTTGTAGCTTGGTGCTGTAACACCTCAGGGCAGAAATTGCTCCTTAATGTCACACCTTCCTCTCAGCACCCACTGTCAGCCCCCAGGACGCTGTCAGTGCAAGAAACAGAGTAGTCACCACACCACTTCCCAGGAGAGTTGTTTCCCACTCACATCTTCTCTCTGGAATGTGAGAGGGGTAGGTTGTTAAGGGTGGGTGACGGGGACGAGAATGTACAGCTGTGCTCACAGCCCCCACCCCACGGCGCGCCCACTCATTCTCCAGCAGGGGGAGCCAGGACGTGGCAAGCCTCTCTTCCTTTCCCTGAAATCCTCCGGCCTGATTCAATTCTCCAGTCTTAGCAGTAAAGGAGGGATTTCTGCTTTTCAAAATGACTACTATTAACGGGGAAAAGTATGTTCATTTTATTGAACATACATTTAAATATCTTGAATGAAAGAAACATGCGAAATGACTGTGAACTGTAGTGCTTTCTATGGCCTAAGCCCATGCAAACCTTTGAAGAATAGCCTAGGAAACAGATTCTGAAGAATATTTTTTGCAACTCCATATAGTGAAGTTAGATCAGTGGTTCTCAGCTGAGGACAATTTTGCCTCCCAGGAGACACGTGGCAATTTTTGGAGACATTTTAGGTTTTGATAACTGGGAGGGAGCGGGGAGAGGCCAGAGATGCTGCTAAACATCCTGCAGTGCACAGGACAGCACCCCTCCACACACATACACACAACAAGGAGTGATCCAGCCTAAAATGTCAGTAGTGCTAAGAATAAGAATCCTGAATTAGATGAATATCTGTGGTCTGTCAACATTATGATATTATCTAGGGTAACCTCCAAAGACCATTAACAAACCTAGTATTTGCAAAGATTACAATGTATATCAAGGCAAATGACTTTCTTCTAAATTTTATTTCCTTATCATTGGTTTAATGCACAGGTTTTTATACCATGATTTAAAATTTTTTAAACTGTCCTTAATGTTTGATCTCTGGCTGTTAAACATTTTCCACAAATAAATAATGTTTTTATTACTCAAAGCAATTAATTTACTGAGAGAAGAGAAGAAAAACTGCAAAGCATATTGAGATAAAATGGCTAGCTTATTTACCAAACTGGTGACTACAGCAGATTGTATTCTCTGTAAATGACTGCATCCTACATACTCTATCCAATATGCTCCTCTTATAATGTGACTTTGGCATTCCTCCCATTGAAAGGTGGGGCCTATTCTCCCTCTAGTTGAATCTGGGAGAGTGTATGGCTATGGCACAAGTTAAATTACATGACTCCTGAGGTTAGGTCATAAAAGGAGTATAGCTTCCTCTTGGTTCTCTTGAAACCTATCCACCATGCTGTGAGGAAGCACAAGCAACCACATGTGTAAATATTCTGGCCAACAGCCCAGTTGAGGAACTGAGATCTCAGCTGAAAGCCAGTATTAACCACCAGACATGTGAGTGAGGTGGTTTCTGTTCTCAGCCATTCAGTTGCCTTCAGTCTTCCAGTCCTTTCAAATAAGGAGACAGACTTTGTATGACAGAGACAAGGTATTCTTGTGCCCTTTCCAAATTTCTGACCCACAGAACACATAAGTATAATAAAATTGCTATTTTAAGCCACAAGGTTTTAGAATAATTGCTATGTAGTTAAGATATAAGTGGAATAGTAATTTTTCCTCAAATATATATAAACTTTATCCTCCAATAAAACCTGCAAACTACTATACATCATAGATTCTTCAGGAAAGTTGCTAAGTGGCCAAAATGACAAATTCTAAATTTCTAATGTCAAAGATTTACCAAAGTGGTAAATACGTGGCGAACATGCAATCACCTTCCTAACCTGTACCTAAGGCAGACATCACTAATTAATCACAGAACTCTTTCTTGATGAGCAGGGATCCAGCCTTAAAACCCTTCTCAACAAAGCACTCAGCAAAATGCATTGACAATTACCTGATTTGGCTTGGCACACCATTTGAAACCTCTTCACCATCCTCAGTCTTTTTATTTATAAGAGTTGAGGCTGGGTTTCACTGGCTAATTCCCAGACAGAAGGACTCATATACTGTTTAATCAGGTGCACACAAAAGGATGTGTGGCTTTGCAGCACCTATTTGCAAAAATTCTGTTCTATTAGCTCTGTAGATGAATATGGTTGGGATCTTTTTCTCATTACTTTTGAGAATTTGGCTATAAAACAACAATAGCAATCTACTGGTGCCAAAAGCCACTTTTATCAAAAACAAGCAAACCCAAATCTCCAGAAATATCAGAAAAATGTTAAACTGCCTTAAAGAAAACAGTGGAAGAATCCCTAAGAAAGAAAGACGACTACTATGATGAGATGGACCCATATGTCCAGTCTGTGACTGAAGATTGTCAACTTTATAGGATGGCTCAGAGGTGGAATCCTTAATTTTAGCTGGATGAGTCAAGTAGACGGTGAAAGGGGATGTTGGTACCTGTGTCGTTTTGAAGTTTGTTCAATGCACATTGTTATACCAGGTCTAGGGAAGAGCATGAGGTGAATATGCCCTCTCTTTTTCAATTTTCTGTTCATGAATTTGATGTCTTCACCTTGCAACTGGCAGTTAAATTTCTCTCTCTCATCTATCAGGGATTCTGAGCAGCCAAAAGTTGTTTATTTTTAAAAGGAATGTAATAATGGTTATTTGAAGAAAATGACCAAGGTGATTGAATTCCTGGGCAGGCAGGCAAACCATGTGCCGGAGGCACTTTCTAACTCAAGACTGTAAGGATTCTGAAGACATCACAGACAACTTAATCTTTCATGGTGATTTTTTGAACTCTGAATCAAGTCACCCACTAAAGAGGACAGGAGTAGGGACAAAATGGAAAAGTTATATTGACTAAAATTTTCTAATTATTCTTTTGAAACCATTTTAAAAATCATAACTTAGCCAAGGCAGTAACCCTAGGAATATTTCTGAGATCTTTAAGAACTGTCTTCTGCATCTCTTGTCTGCTCTCCTGTGTCCCTTCTCACCTTCAAACTGCTCCCCTGGCTTTCCTTCCTTCCCTTTTCCAAACAAACTAACAAACTCTGTGTCTTCATGCTTCCACTTAGACACTGAAGCTGACTTTTCCCTCCCCTGTCTCTTTTAGAGCTTCCCATCTCTGTCCCAACCCCTAGAAAAACTATGTGATTCCTCATCTAATCTTATAAACAGATTTGAGCTGAGGTTTATTGTAATCCTTTTCTATTAAGAGCCACTATCCTATAGGGAAAAAATAATTGAGAACCAGATAAATTAAAAGCAAACGAATTTCATTGTTTTATCTATTAAGAAGACTACATGAAAATTCCAAAGAAGGTAAAAATGTCTATGGACATTAAACATTAAACTCTCACAATTCTTTGAGAGATGTATTATTGTGTTCATTTTTCCTTACGTGGAAATGGAGGCTCAGGTCTGTCAAGAGATTGTGTCGAGCTCCCAGAATTCAAACCCAGACTAAGTGAACTACAAACCACATGCTCTTAACTGCCATACCTCACCACCTCCTGTTTTATATCTTGGTTTTGAGAGATAATAGGATAGTCTTTTCTGGGTGGCTTGAAGAAATAAGGGCACTTTACCGTCCTTATTCCTGAGAGCCAGTATTAAAAAGGCACATGTTTGCAACTTTGGGTATGCTACAACACTTAGGAAATGGCTTGCTTCAAATAGCTGAGGGCTTACTAATTTAAACACCGATTTTTAAATGTGCATGGAAAGTTTTCTTAAGTGTGTTATGTAATGTCTTGCCTTCTTAAGCTAGATATTCTAAACATAATTTAGCCTTTAGCTTTTCCTTATATACTCTAGGTTCACCAATGTGAACATTAGCGGCAGTTAGCGAGGCTCTAAGACAGCTATGCCCTCGGGACTGTTGAAGTACATGCAGCTGTTTTTAACCTACATTTCAAGTGGTCCCAGACTACCATGCTATTTGAGTTCTTGTGTCTGCTTTTCATAGATTTTCTGCCATGCTGTCAGCCTCTTGGTTATTGACTCTCGGTGCTATTAGTATCTGTCTGCATTAGTCCTTCTTTGCCCTCTTAGATTTCCTACTTATCATCTGTGGTGGATATGAAACCATGATATTTAGGCCTATTTTGTTTGTGGAAAAAAGTAAATACTCATTTAATGGCTGAGAGGATTTCTAGTGAGTAGGAAACATGAATTTTCATGAATAGAACTTAAAATATCTATTTTAATTTTCTCATTCTCTGGGTCAATAATTGAAGAGATTGTTAGTTAAGCAATATCCTAGCCATATTCATTGGTACAGCCCCCCCAACAACCTCCTTTAAAGGAAATTGTCCATCAGCCACAGCCTATGGCTTCTTCGGGGGTCATGCTTTGCCCGTTTGATCATGGTCTCTCCCCAGTCACACATACTGCATGATACTGATGGGCAGGGCACCTGACCCAAGGGCAACCAGACCACAGATTGGCCAACAACCATGATAAAAAGATAAGCTGAGCTTCGCCCATCCAACCCTGAAAACCATATTGAGGCAAGTAAGTGAGAGGTGCTATCTGAAACAAAAAGCTCATGAGGTTGCGCTGTAGTGCATGAGGCCGTGATGTATCATGAGCCATCTGAAATGATGAAGCAGCAGAATCTCTAGGAAAGCTGGTTAGAAGGAGGAGGAAACGGAAGCAAACGCATGGAGTGAAGCAGGGGTGCTCTGCAGGAGACGGAGAGAGACAATGTCCTATTCTATATGTATCTTAACTCCCAACACCAGTTTTCTGGCGGCAACTTGAGTGAGTCTCTGTGTCTACCACTTGAAAGAAGCTAACTACAAAAATCAATTTCTTGAGAGCTGAGTTGTTGGTGTAACTTCCTATATATTCTAGATCCTGCACAAACAGAAAAACACAAACAATTTAATCACACAAGAGAAATAACAGAATTGGAAATGGAGACACTTAGAGTCAGAATTAACACAAAAGACAAGTGTGTATGAAGAAAAGATAATTATGCAAAATACAGGACAAGCATCCTAATATAGCTTGAATAGTCAACCTATCAACACAGAAACAAAGCTTACAAGATGAAAATGTAAAACAATCAGAAGAAAGCTCTTGAGTCCTGCTAAGTTTCTTTTTTTAATTAAGTGATTACAACCTGCATACAAGTCCTGGTTATGTGAGTTTGTGTATGTGGGTGTGTAAGGGGAGCACCATATGGGACAGGGCAGGGGTGTGATCGTTCCCAGGAGACTCTACAATAGTCTTCGTAAAGAGGCACATCTGGACAGCTGCTCCCATGGTAGCCCCACAGGGAAGAAAGTGATTAGCAGCAGATGGTTACAGAAACAAGCCAAACCTGAGGCAAGATTCATCTCACCTATTCTTGCTGGCTCTAGAGAATGTGACTCAGTTGCTCCTTTATTACCTCCACAGAGGTTAGTAAGGCATGAGAGAGGTCCTCTGAATTGTTCTTATACCATAAGGCAGTCAACGTAAGGTCTGAAAACAGTGGATACACATCTTCTCTGTGCATCACACATTACTCAAAACTGGCCTCCAGGGATTTTGCAAACATTATTATGGACTCACACACAAGACAGAGGAGAGGCAGGTGAGGCCGCCATCCATCCAAGTGATGCCACTGTTCCCAGAGTGTCCTGCAGGAATAGAGGAGCAGAGGCCAGCCTGAAAGGGAGCCAGGGTTGCCACACGGAATGCAAAGGAATGGATCAAATCAGAAGGACTGGGAAAGATGATAAGCAAAACTAAGCAGCAAGATGAATAACTAAGGTAGGTGAGAACAACACACCCAAGTGCTAGGTATCCAGGGATGAATTAGTCAGGTCTTCATCTCAAAAACAGGCCATGACTGAAGAGATCAGAGAGAGAGATCACAGAATGGTCAGAAAACTGGGCTCCAACCAGGGGCAGTGTTAGCTGCTCAGTCATGTCTGACTCTTTGCAACCCCATGGACTATAGCCTGCCAGGCTCCTTTTTCTATGGGCTTCTCCAGGCAAGAATACTGGAGTGGGTTGCCGTTTCCTTCTTTAGGGGATCTTCCCAACCCAGGGACTGAACCCGTATCTCCTGCATTGGCAGGCAGATTCTTTACCACTGAGCCACCTGGGGAGCCCAAAACTATTAATTAATGGTCAATTAATCTACAACGAAGGAGGCAAGAATATAAAATGGAGAAAAGACAGTCTCTTCAATAAGTGGTGCTGAGAAAACTAGACAGCTACATGTAAAAAAAAAAAAAAGATAATAGAACATTTTCTAATACCATACAGAAAAATAAACTCAATATGGATTAAAGACCTAAATGTAAGACCAGATACTATAAAACTGTTAGAGGAAAATATGGGCAGAACACTCTTACATTGAAGCAATATCTTTTTCAATTCACTTCCTAGAGTAATCAAATAAAAACAAAAATAAACAAACGGGACCTAAGTAAACTTAAAATCATTTGCACAGCAAAGCAAACCATAAACAAAAAGACAACTGACAGAATGGAAGAAAATATTTGCAATGAGGGTTTAATCTCCATAATATACAAACATCTTATGCAGCTCAACATCAAAAAAACCAAGAAGCCCAAACAAAAATAGACATTTCTCCAAAGAAGACATACAGATGGCTAAAAAGCACATGAAAAGATTCTCTACATCACTAATTGTTAGAGAAATGAAAATCAAAACTACAATGAGGTATCATCTCATACCAGTCAGAATGGCCATCGTCAGAAAGTTTACAAAAAATAAATGTTGGCAAGGGTGTGGAGAAAAGGGAACCCTTCAACATGGTTGGTGGGACTGTAAACTGGTACAACCACTATGAAGAACTACATGGAGTTTCCTTAAGAAATTAGAAATAAAACTACCATGAAAGTGAAAGTCGCTCAGTCGTGTCTGACTCTTTGTGATCCCATGGACTATATAATCCATGGAATTCTCCAGGCCAGAATACTGGAGGGGGTAGCCGTTCCCTTCTCCAGGGGAATCTTCCCAGATTGAACCCAAGTCTCCCACATTGCAGGTGGATTCTTTACCTACTGAGTCACCAGGGAAGCCCAAGAATACTGGAGTGGGTAGCCTATCCCTTCTCCAATGGATCTTCCTGACTCAGGAATTGAACCAGGGTCTCCTGCATTGCAGGTGGATTCTTTACCAGCTGAGCTACCAGGGAAATGCCCAAAACTACCATATGACCCAGTAATCACACTACTGGGCATACACTCCACAAAAATCGTAATTCAAAGAGATACATGTACCCCAATGTTCATTGCAGCACTATTTACAATAGCTAAGACATGGAAGCAACCTAACTGTCCACTGACAAAGGAATGAATAAAGAAGATGTAGTACATATGTACAATGGAATATTACTCAGCCATAAAAAAAAAATAAAATAATGCCATTTGCAGCAACTTGGATGGACCTAGAGATTAGTCTACTAAGTGAAGTAAGACAGACAGGCAAAGACAAATATCATATGATATCACGTAGATGTAAAATCTATGCGAGTGATACAAATGAAATTATTTACAAAACATAAACAGACTCTCAGACTTCAAAAACAAATTCATGGCTACCAAAGGGGAAAGATGGGGGGACAGATAAATTAGAAGTTCGGGATTAACAGATATACACTACTACTGAAGTTCCAATACTTTAACCACCTGATGTGAAGAGCCAACTCACTGGAAAAGACCCTGATGCTGGGAAAGATAGAGGGTAGGAGAAGAGGGGGGTGACAGAGAATAAGATGGCTGGATGGCATCATTGACTCAATGGACATGAGTTTGAGCAAAATGAAATAGTGAAGGACAGGGAAGCCTGGCATGCTGCCATCCATGGAGCCACAGAGGATTGGACACAACTGAGCGAGTGAACAACAAAACAAAGATATAGAAAAGATAATTAACAAGGACCTATTGTACAGCACAAGAAAGCCTACTCAATATTCTGTAATAACCTATATGGAGAAAGAATCTGAAAAAGAATGAATATATGTATATGTGTAATAATCAATTTGCCATATACTTGAAACTAATACAACATTGTAAATCAACTATACTCTAATATGAAATTTTTTTAAAAAATTTTAAAAAGGAACCAGGGTGGGGGTGGGCTGAAAACCAGAAACTTCCAGACACCACATTCACTGCCTGTTCACTGCCACGTTCACTGTAGACAGTTAACAGAGGGGCAGAACGAGGGATATGGGATGGGGCAACAAAGATGGCCAGAGAGAGGGAGGCTATTTAACAGAATTGAGAAAATGTGGCCCAAGCGATTAATATCTTCTCCTGCAAATTTTCTTTCTTCTAAGAATAAGATCACTACCAAAACCTAAAACATGATTGAGGTAATCTTGAAACAAATAAGAGCTTCTTCATGAGATTGTAATTAACAAGGCAGTAACCTTCAGTCTTAACTCTGGAAAGTAAATTTGCATGCTCATAGTGGCTTCACTAAGTTCCCCTTGGCCATCCTGTCAACAGACCTTTTAAAACTGACCCCTGGGGGACTTCCCTGGCAGTCCAGTGGTTAAAAGTCTGTGCTTACAATGCAGGAGATGCAGATTAGATCCCTGGCTAGGGAACTGAAGTCCTGCATGTGGCATGGTATGGCCAAAAGAAATTAGAAAAGAAATACACTGATAAGAGTAAAGAGAAGGTTGCTTAAATAACCTCCTTTATTTAGGAAAACAATCATTTACTGAGAGGTAGAGTGGAAGAAAAGTATAATTTTAAGGAAAGAGAAACAAAACAAGCAAACAAAAAAAATGAGCCCTGGCATGGCGTACACTGGAGAGGTAGACAGGGTCACCTTCACAGCTGCCTCAAGGACTCTGAGAGTACTACTCGCAGGACGATCTCTAAGTGTTCTGGGTCAATAGGGATGAGGTCAGCAAGAGAGGTGACTAAGGAAACCCCTGCCGCAGAACACTGTCCCAGGTAGCATGGAACTTACCCTGATGTGACAGAAGGTCTGGCATCACCCTCAGTGCTCAACTACCTGACCCATCAGTTGCATCTGCCCCACCCAACACTCTCTCCTTCCTGAAGCATCTCTTGGATCCTGGGATATTATCCTTTCCCTGTTTTTTTCTTCTTCCTTCATTTATGGCTACTCTTTCTGAGAGTTCTTTTTTTTTTTTTAAGTTTTGTTATGAAAAAATTTCAATCATGTATACAAGGAGAAAAAATAGTGCAACAAAGACCCGTGTGTCCATCACCAAGCTTCAACAACGATTAACTCATGGCCTCTTGCTTGTCCTAGACTCCCACTCTTCGGCTCTCAAGATTATTTGGGGGGGTGTGGGTTTTCTTATACAGTGATACATATATTGCTCTTATTTATTTATTTTTATTGAAATATTGTTGACTTACAATATTAAAATAGTTTCAGATGTTCAACATAGTGATTTGATATTTTTATACATTACAAAATGATCACCACCATGAGTCTAGTTACCGTCTGTCACCACACAAAGTTATTACAATATTATTGACTACATTCTCTATGCCGTACATTACATTTCACATCTGTCAGTTTGTGCACTGTTGGTGGGAATGTAAACTGGTACAGCCACTATGGAAAACAGCATAGAGTTTCCTCAAAAAATTAAAACTAGAACTATCATACAACCCAGAAATTCCATGTCTGGGTATTTATCCAAAGAAAATGAAAACACTTAATAATTTGAAAAGATATATGTACCTCAATGTTCATTGCAGCATTATTTACAATAGCCCAGGATATGGAAGCAAACTAAGTGTCCATCAATGCCTGGATAAAGATGTGATATTACTCATCCATAGAAAAGAATATTACTCAGCTGTAAGAAAGAAAGAAAGAAATCTTATCATTTATGACAAGACCACCCCGACAGGGTGTTATGCTAAGTGAAAGAAGTCAGAAGGAGGAAGACAAATACTTTATGATTTTACTTGCATGTGGGATGAGAAAAACAAAAGAACAAACACAACAAAACAGAAAAGGACTCACAGATACAGAGAACAAACTGGGGTTGCCACTGGGGATAGAAGTGGGAGGATGGGCAAAATAGGTGAAGAGGATCAACAGGCACAAACTTACAGTTATAAAATAAATTAGTTGCACAGATTATTGTGAAGTGAATCCCAGTGATCACATCAATTACAACATGTGCCTCTATAGACTTCTTTCTTAAAATAATTTCCATTCCATCAATCACACTCCCCACAAAATTAACAACTCCTTAAGAATGTCATATACCCAGTCAGTTCTCACATTTCCCCAACTGTCCAATAAACAGTCTTGTTGTTTAATGGCTTATTTGTTGGAATGGATGTCCAAATGAGGTTCATATATTCCTACTGCTTAATATGTCTCCCAAGTATCTTGTAATTTATAGAATCTCTCTCCAAGTCTTTTCTCTTTTTCTTACAATTTTTCTGTTGGAGAAATTAGATTTTTTATCCTATGGAGTTTCCCACGAACTAGATTTTGCTGATTACATCCCCTCATTTCTTTAACATGTTACTCTATTCTTTTTATTTCATACAAATTGGTCATTACATCTAGAGGCTTAATCAGATTCAAGCTCTCCTTTTTTGGCAACCTTTCATAGGTGGCATTGAAAGTATGTAATGTTTGACTGATTGTTTAACAATGTCAGAAAACACCGAGGATCACTGTCAGCTATTTGGTGACCCTGAAGTTCATATAAGAAAATTAGCCTCTTTGGTTCACCTCAGCATCACTGAGGTCAGCTGAGTGACCATGGTCATCTCATGTCTCCAACTTCGTTTTCCCACTCCAAAATGAGAATGATCGTATTACCTAACTCAGAATTTTCATAAAGGCTAAAGGAAATGACGCATGAAAAGTTCCTGATATGCAAGCATTTCAGGGATGTGAGTTGTTATCCTTATTTTCATCGTTAGAGCAAGGTTTTCATCACCAGCACCCACAGAACACTGTACAAGGATGCTGAGATTTTGTCATTACCACAGGCTTACCGCAGCCATCAACAGAGTTGTTTCCAAGGAGAGCCATCCTTTTGCCTAGCGCTTCTTGCTGGTGCTTATGTCAGTCATCATCAATCTGTCTGCAGAAAGGGTTGGTAGGAGACCGTGGGAGCTGGTGATTGAATCAGCAAAGCAAGTACCCAGGTCATCTGGGGACCTGAGCAGTCATGCTTCTCCCAGGAAGAGTTCTAGGAGCCAGAGAGGGTTAAATGGTGCCCCTTCAGTTCATCTCTAGTCTAAGATGCATTTTCTTTGGAAACTTCTGTTAGAAGCATGTTTACTCTTCCTCTGGTTTTGGCAAGTTAGTAAATTATTGTAATTTAACCCTATAGTCAGAACAGTTGGTTGCTCATTTATCATGATAAGCATTTTATAAGGTTTTGTAAAAAACCACTCAGGCTTATTTAGGGCCTAAAGGCATTTGTCTCAAAATTGGCTCCGAGTTTGATTTCTGTATTTATGTACATATTAAATCTTCATATTGCCACTTACATCCTCTTAATGGCCTCCATTTAGTGAAGGATCCTGGAGTCTTTGGTGAAGTTATAAAACTAAGAGGCCATCTATAAGTCAGTCTACTTCTGTTGTAAAGGTAAATCTAATTTTAGTGGCTTAATACCAGAAGTTGAGTTTCTAAGCTTTGAGAGTCTGTGCTTTCCAGCCTTTACTTAGAGGAGGGCCAGGCCAGCTAGCACATCTCCTGTAGGGAGATAATAATACAGCAGTTACAGCCTTTGGCTTTTCTCCTTTTGAGGCCTAGGAATAAAATGCTGTACTCTTTCCTCAGTATATGTTCATGAGAAGAGCTTGGACTCTGGGCCAGACTAAGAATTATTAGCTGTTTAGCCCTGAGAAAGCTACCTGACCTCTCTGAGCCTCAGTTTCCTGTAAGATGAGATAATAAAATTCATTGCTGTGGTTGCTATTGTAGGGATTAAATGAGATAATGCAGATGAAGCAATGAGCACAGTGTCTGGCAAATTTTAAGGACTCAATAATTGCTAGCTATTATCATCATTACAGTTATTACCAGACTCTGGTCCTGGATGGCCAGGTATTACATCACAATTTTTGTTTAAAACAATATTTAGCTGGGATAGATGAACCTAGAGACTGTCATACTGAGTGAAGTAAGTCAGAGAATGAGAAATATCGTATGACATCCCTAATATGTGGAATCTAAGAAGAAATGATACAAATGAACATACTTACAAAACAGAAAGAGACAGACTTAAGAATGAACTTATGGTTGCCAGGGCAAAGGGATAGTTTGGAAGTTTGGAATGGACATGTATATGCTGCTACATTTAAAATGGATAACCAACAAAGACCTACTATATGGCACGTGGAACTCTCTCAATGTTATATGGCAGCCAGGATGGAAGGGGAGTTTGGGGGAGAATGTATACCTGTATATATATGGCTGAGTCCCTTCACTGTTCACTTGAAACTATCACAACATTGTTAATCAGCTATATACCAATACAAAATAAAAAGTTAAAAAAGAAAATTATCAAAAATATATTTAGTTGGAATATTACTCAACAATAAAAAGCAACAAACTCTTGATACATGCGGAGAAGGAAATGGCAACCCACTCCGGGATTCTTGCCTGGAGAATCCTGTGGACAGAGGAGCCTGGAGAGCTGCTGTCCATAGGGTCGCACAGAGTCGGACACAACTGAAGTGACTTAGCAGCAGCTTGATACACGCAACAACTAGATGGGTATTATGCTGAGTGAAAAAAGCGAATCTTACAGAGTTACATATTGTGTAATTCTGTTTATATATTATTCAAATGATAAAATTACAGAGATAGAATAGCTTCCTGGTTGCCAGGGTAATGTTAGGGATTGGGGGAGTGGGGTATGCAGGGGACTATAAAGGAGCAACATAAGGGAAATTTGGGATGATGGAATGGTTCTATATCTTGATTGCAGGGGTGGCCACATGAATCTACATGTGATAAAATGGCATGCAATTAATACATACACATTGCACCAATGTCAATTTCCTGTTTGATATTGGATTATAGTTATATATATATATAACCATTTGGGAAAACCAGGTAAAGGATCAGTGGTAACTCTGCACTGTCTTTGCAGCTTCTTGTGTATCTATAATTATTATAAAATAGACACTTAAAAAATAATATATAGGGCTTCCCTGGTGGACCAGTGGTTAAAAATCCACCTTGCAATGCAAGGGACATCGGTTCAATCCCTGGTCTGGGATGATCCCACATTCCGGGGAGCATCTAAGCCTGTTTGTCACAACTACTAAGCCCAAGCTCTAGAGCTTGAGAGCCACAACTACTGAACCTGTGTGCACAGAGCCCATGCTCCGCAACAAGAGAAGCCACCACAATGGAAGCCTGTGTATTGCAATAAAGACCCACCGCAGCCAAAAATAAAATAAAATAAATCTTTAAAAAAATTAATACATGGTATTTATATTATAAAGTCTAAATACAGCTCATAGCTGAAACACATAGTATACTATGACTACAGTTCCTTTCTGTGTGACACTTTTTTCCTCTAGATTTAAAAGTTGCCTCATTTTATTTGCTTTGATTTGCTTTTTACCTAGTACCAGTTCTTCCTAGATTCTGTCAAAACTATGAAATCCCCCTCACTGTGGTCAAACACATTAGGAAACCTCAGCTCAATTTTTTCCCTGGTGATATCCCTCCTGGAACTCTCTGCCAGCTCTAGTATGAATTTGCTGTGCTCTTGGCTGATATTGTAGCCATTTTCATGGGAAAATATCTAGTCATTTCTATGGTGGTGGTTTAGTCGCTAAGTCATGTCTGACTCTTGCAACCCCATGGACTAGCCCACCAGGCTCCTCTATCCATTGGATTTCCCAGGCAAGAATACTAGAGTAGGTTGCCATTTCCCTCTCCAGAGGATCTGTCAGGGATCGAATCCACGTCTCCTGCATTACAGACAGATTCTTTATCTCTGAGCTACCAATGAAGCCCAGTTGTCTCTATACCAGAGTCTTAAACTGTGGACTTGACAGGATGCTGAGATTTCAGAATATGTTACAATTTTTTCCCCACTTACCTGCATTTTCTGATTTTGCTGCTAATAACTTATATTACTTGTGTTACACCATCTTTATACCCTTTATCACAGAAGGAAGGAGGAGGGCATACAGTCCAAAAAAACAAATAAACAAAAGGTCTAATTTTAGCTTTGTGAGCACACACATGGAATCCTGGGGGGTATTCAGTCAGGCCTGTACTCCTCTCCAACAGATACAGTCCTCACACTGTGGTAGCTGAGGCACTCATAGTGGCTCATCTGTATCTTAAGATCTTGACCCTTCTTCCTTGGTGCATCTAGTCCCAGATTCCTGGCGGGTACCACAAGATCATCATCCCTCAGCCATAACCACCCCCTCATTCCCTGACAACACTCTTATCCCTCCCCTCTCTCAGTTCCCTTCTCCAACTCCCTTAGCCATTTTCAGTCCCTTTGTCTCCAGTCCCCACCCAGGCTCTACCCCAGTTACTGGTCACTTCAGTATATTTTAATCCTGTGACTGGATGGGGGAGGAAGAAAGTAAAGAGCTTCAAATCATGAAACTGAAAGAAGGAAGGGTAGAGACCTTTGCAGGGGTCTGGCCTCAGAATGGAGTGTTTAAAAGACCAGCAGACCTATCTCATTGCTAAATTTAACCTCATTCTGATTCCCTCACATCTTATTAGACCAAAGAGTCTCTCAGTTCGTTCTAGATTTGGATTATTTTACAAAAAGTGACCTTCTCTTAGGTACCGCCAAGAGAAGCGGAGAGGAAATTCACCAGACTTCAGTAAAAGGAAGCAAAAAAGCTTGAGGTAGAAGAGAGGAAGCAAGTTACAGACACAGAGGGGTGGACTGGGCAATGCAGCCTTCCTCTCAAAATAAAGTGTGAGCCTGTGAGTGCTCTTCAGGCCTGGAGAAACCAGTGAAGGGCTGTGCCTACTGTACCCTGAAAGTTCCCCATGGAAGACTCTAGCTCACTCCCTACACGTTCATGTGGGAGCCTGTGGAATCTCAAGAAGCATGAGAATGTGCACAAAATTCTAAAGAAAAGAGCTTTAAAGTTCAGTGTGTCTGGTGGAAAAAACCCTGTGCGCCTCAGAAATTCTAAGGCAAAGCCCTCCAAACAAACCATGGAGCAATCTACTGACGGTCTGCGGAGGATTTTCTGAGTGGATTTGCTGCCTTCTGGTAAAACACAAATATGCTCAACAGGCCCCCAAATTCCCCTGGCTTTGATCTACATTCAAGAGCAAAGCCATCTGCGATATTTCAGGTTAACCTTGAGTTCCCAATCTATAATCTCTCAAGGCTCTTGAGTATATTAAAAACATTTCTTAGGAACATTATAAGAAAAATGATCTAAAGTACAGCTCCATGTATAGAAATTTTTCTATGTCTATTCCATTGTTCCTTTTAACAAATGTCATGATTCAAGTATAGAAGTCCCAGGGAAACCCCTTGGCATATTAAAGCATTTTGAACTCGCTAATTCGATTTAAGAGATAGCCTGGGTAACCCAATATAGAAGGCATTTCACACCTCCTATTCATAGGTGCTGTATTTCCTTAAGTGTACAAAGACCTTGGGAATTCTCAATTTAATCTAGATTATTCACCTTGGCAAGATAGCCAGCAGTGACAGATGAAACCAAATCTGTGTATTTGCATAAGGCAAGAAGAACTGTGATTTTACTCTGGCGGCAGAACAAGAGCTGGTGCAATCCCCAAATCCAATTACTAGAAGTAGAGCCAGAGAGCAATCTTTTCACCACACACTACAGTTTGTAAACAGTCTCTGTTTTAGGATCTTCTCTCTCCTTTTTTCTCTTTCCCTCTCTCTTTTGCTATGACATTTAGCCACTTGTGTAGATAAATTGTTAACAGCAACAAAAATGGTTCTGCAAAGAGTTTTCATTAAAAACCCAAGGAAGTCAGAATCTTACGGGCGAATGTATGAACCACAGGGAAGAGATGAGCAATTCATCATTTCTTTCATTTTATTTTTGTGCCAACAGTTGTTTCTTGAATGACAGAAAAATGATGGCCCCCTTACTTCCACCAACAGCTTTGAAGACAAGACAGAATTCATTTCCTGTCTCCTTCCCCT
This sequence comes from Giraffa tippelskirchi, assembly GCF_054371585.1. Classification (NCBI taxonomy): domain Eukaryota; kingdom Metazoa; phylum Chordata; class Mammalia; order Artiodactyla; family Giraffidae; genus Giraffa; species Giraffa tippelskirchi. The sequence goes on from NC_137279.1 coordinate 109,496,671, forward strand.
CCCCACCCCCCAACCCATACCCCTTCCATGCTCTGGAGCCTCTTCTTAGAATCTCTAAGAAGTCTTAATCTCTGCCCCTTTTCTGAGTTTTAACAAAACTGAAATCCCCTGGTCTTCATCCCATCTTGTTTTCTGCCTTGCTTCCATTAAATTTTTTTAAAACTTTTTTTTTTCTGTGCCTATATACAAAGCAGCTATAAAATGAGGTTATCTCTGTGGAAGAAGGCATGGACAGTTCAGTTCAGCTGCTCAGTCATGTCAGATTCTTTGTGACTCCATGGACTGCAGCACGCCAGGCTTCCCTGTCCATCACCAACTCCCAGACCTTGCTCAAACTCATGTCCATTGAGTCGGTGATGCCATCCAACCATCTCATCCTCTGTTGTCCCCTTCTCCTCCCACCTTCAATCTTTCCCAACATCAGAGTCTTTTCTAATGAGTCAATTCTTCGCATCAGGTGGCCACAGTATTGGAGTTTCAGTTTCAGCATCAGTTCTTCCAATGAATATTCAGGACTGATTTCCTTTAGGATGGACTGTTTGGATCTCCTTGCAGTCCAAGGGATTCTCAAGAGTCTTCTCCAACACCACAGTTCAAAAGCATGAATTCTTTGGTGGCTCATCTTTCTTTATAGTCCAACTCTCACATCCATAAAAGAATCCCAGGGATGGAGGAGCCTGGTGGGCTGCCATCTATGGGGCCACACAGAGTCAAACACGAATGAAGCAACTTAGCAGGAGCAGCAACAGCACATCCATACATGACTACTGGAAAAACCATAGCCTTGACTAGATGGACCTTTGTTGGCAAAGTAATGTCTCTGCTTTTAAATATGCTGTCTAGGTTGGTCATAACTTTCCTTCCAAGCAGTGTCTTTTAATTTCATGGCTGCAATCACCATCTGCAGTGATTTTGGAGCCCCCAAAATAAAGACAACCACTGTTGCCACTGTCTCCCCATCTATCTGCCATGAAGTGATGGGACCAGATGCCATGATCTTAGTTTTCCGAATGTTGAGCTTTAAGCCAACTTTTTCACTCTCCTCTTTCACTTTCGTCAAGAGGATCTTTAGTTCTTCTTCAATTTCTACCATAAGGGTGGTGTCATCTGCATGTCTGAGGTTATTGATATTTCTCCTGGCAATCTTGATTCCAGCTTGTGCTTCATCCAGCCTGGCATTTTTCATGATGTACTCTGCATAAAAGTTAAATAAGCAGGGTGACAGTATACTGCCTTGATGTACTCCTTTCCCGATTTGGAACCAGTCTGTTGTTCCATGTCCAGTTCTAACTGTTGCTTCTTGACCTGCATACAGATTTTTCAGGAGGCAGGTAAGGTGGTCTGGTATTCCCATCTCTTGAAGAATTTTCCACAGTTTGTTGTTATTCACACAGTCAAAGGCTTTGGCGTAGTCAATAAAGCAGAAGTAGATGTTTCTCTGGAACTCTCTTGCTTTTTTGATGATCCAACAAATGTTGGCAATTTGATCTCTGGTTCTTCTGGCTTTTCCCAATCCACCTGGAACATCTGGAAGTTCATGGTACACATACTGTTGAAGCCTGGCTTGGAGAATTTTGAGCATTACTTTGTTAGCAAGTGAGATGAGTGCAATTGTGCGGTAGTTTGAGCATTTTTGGCACTGCCCTTCTTTGGGATTGGAATGAAAATTGACCTTTTTCAGTCGTGTGGCCACTGCTGAGTTTTCCAAATTTGCTGGCATATTGAGTGTAGCACTTTCACAGCATCATCTTTTAGGATTTGAAATAGTTCAAATGGAATTCCATCACCTCCACTAGCTTTGTTCGTAGTGATGCTTCCTAAGGCCCACTTGACTGCATTCCAGGATGTCTGGCTCTAGGTGAGTGATCACACCATCATGGTTATCTGGGTTGTGAAGATCTTTTTTGTATAGTTCTTCTGTGTATTCTTACCACCTCTTCTTAATATCTTCTGCTTCTGTTAGGTCCATAGCATTTCTGTCCTTTATTGTGCCCATCTTTGCATGAAGTGTTCCCTTGGTATCACTAATTTTCTTGAAGATATCACTAGTCTTTCCCATTCTGTTGTTTTCCTCTATGTCTTTGCATTGATCACCGAGGAAGGCTTTCTTATCTCTCCTTGCTATTCTTTGGAACTCTGCATTCAAATGGGTATATTTCTCTTTTTCTCCTTTGCCTTTAGCTTCTTTTTCTCAGCTATTTGTAAGGCCTCCTCAGACAGCCATTTTGCCTTTTTGCATTTATTTTTCTTGGGGATGGTCTTGATCACTGCCTCCTGTACAATGTCACTAACCTCCGTCTATAGTTTTTCAGGCACTCTGTCTATCAGACCTAGTCCCTTGAATCGATTTGTCACTTCCATTGTATAATTGTAAGGGAATTGCTTTAGGTCATACTTGAATAGTCTAGTGGATTTCCCTACTTTCTTCAATTTAAGTCTGAATTTGGCAATAAGGAGTTCATGATCTGAGCTGCAGTCAGCTCCCAGTCTTGTTTTTGCTGACTGCATAGAGCTTCTCCATCTTTGGCTGCAAAGAATATAACCAATCTGATTTTGGTATTGACCATCTGGTGATGTCCATCTGTAGAGTCTTCTCGTGTTGTTGGAAGAGGGTGTTTACTATGACCAGTGCATTCTCTTGGCAAAACTCTATTATCCTTTGCCCTGCTTCATTCTGTACTCCAAGGCTAAATTTGCCTGTTACTCCAGGTGTTTCTTGACTTCCTACTTTTGCATTCCAGTCCCCTGTAATGAAAAGGACATCTTTTTTGGGTGTTAGTTCTAGAAGGTCTTGTAGGTCTTCATAGAACTGTTCAGTTTCAGCTTCTTCAGCATTACTGGTTGAGGCATAGACTTGGATTACTGTGATATTGACTGGTTTGCCTTGGAAAAGAACAGACATCATTCTGTTGTTTTTGAGATTGCATCCAAGTACTGCATTTTAGACTCTTTTGCTGACTATGAGGGCTACTCCATTTCTTCTAAGGGATTCTTGCCCACAGTAGTAGACATAATGGTCCTCTGAGTTAAATTCACCCATTCCAGTCCATTTTAGTTCCCTGATTCCTAAAATGTCGATGTTCACTCTTGCCATCTCCTGTTTGACCACTTCCAATTTGCCTTGATTCATGGACCTAACATTCCAGGTTCCTATGCAATATTGTTCTTCATAGCATCGGACTTTACTTCCATCACCAGTCACATCCACAACTGGGTGTTGTTTTTGCTTTGGTTCTGTCTCTTCATTCTTTCTGGAGTTATTTCTCCACTGTTCTCCAGTAGCATATTAGACTCCCGACCTGGGGAGTTCATCTTTCAGTATCCTATCTTTTTGCCTTTTCATACTGCTCATGGGGTTCTCAAGGCAACAATACTGAAGTAGTTTGCCATTCCCTTCTCCAGAGGACATTTTGTCAGAACTCGCCACCATGATCTGTCCATCTTGGGTGGCCCTACACAGCATGGGCAAGAGGGGACTTTCAACTTTGCTCCCTTCAGCACTCTTAAAATTCTGTTTTACTATAGGAATATATTACTTTTAAGCTGCTCTGGTGGTTCAGATGGTAAAAGAATCTGCCTGCAAAAGCAGGAGATCCAGGTTTGATCCCTGAATCGAGAAGATCCCTTGGAGAAGAGAATGGCTACCCATTCCAGCATTCTTGCCTGGAAAATCTCATGGACAGAGGATCCTGGAGAGCCACAGTCCATGAGGTGGCAAAGAGTTGGAGATGACTAACATTTTCATATTACTTTTATGATTTTAAAATATATTTTCTGATTACAAGTAATGAATATTTATTGTAGATGATTTGTAAAATAGAGAATGTGTGTGTATATGCTCAGTTGCTCAGTTGTGTCTGACTCTTTGTGACAGCATGTACTGTAGACCGCTAGGCTTTTCTGTCCATGGGATTCTCCAGGCAAGAATACTGAAGTGGGTTGCCATGCCCTCCTCCAAGGGACCTTCCAGACCCAGGGACTGAACCTGCGTCTCTTGCATCTCCTGCATTAGCAGGTGGATTCTTTACCACTGTGCCACCTGGGAAGCCCCAAAATAGACAAAAGTGAAAAGCAAAAACTCAAAGCCACTCCCACCCTTGCCTGTACCTGGTGAGCCATCATCTATGGTGGGCACACTCAGCACCTCCCAGGAGGGACCCTTGGGACTTGCTTGGGGTGGAAATAAAGAGAAGGGATATACCCATGGCTGGGAAAAGGTAACTTAGGGTCTAGATGGTTTTTATAATCTTTCAATCAGCCCCACACTTTCAGCTTCATTGGTACCCGCTGCCACCTGCCTCACTTTCTAAGGAATACACTGGCTTGCTTCAAGTGCTGCCACGGCCCCCTGACCCCTGGGCATCCAGTGGTCATGTTATTGGTGCATCAAGTCAGTCACTGCTCTTCTGTTTGCTTTCAAGCTTCAAAAATTTTGCCAATATCTCCAATGTGCTGTTGTCTCCTCCTATTCTTCACCTTTCTGGGCTTTTGCCTTTTTGAGACTTTTAATGTTAACTTTATAGGGTTTTCCAAGGGTGTAGATGTTCAGTTTGTCACCTTTAACTAGGAGTGCCCATATTCTGTTTAAAATACTTTAAAAAATAAGTATTTTTAATGATTGCATAATAACTCTTGTATGTAGATGTACCATAATTTACTTAACCTTACCTTACAGGCACATTTTTGCCTATATTATTCATTTCCTTAAAATGAAACACTACACGAGGACCTGCTGGACCTAGGAATATGAACAATGTGAAGAAGCTTTGCATGGACTTCCTCACATGTGATTTACATTCCAGCAGAGGTTCATGGAAGTGCTCTCTGCTCTGTCGCCGTGAGCCACCCTCTCTCTGGATGCTCCACTTTCTCCTACATCCTTCTCCTTGAAGAGTGGTCCTCAGTTCTATTTGATTTTCCTTCTATTTGGCTGCAGTTCCCCACACATAGCTCCTCTGGGCCTCGGGGAATCAGCTTCTTGCTCTGAGCTCATGCAACCAGGATCAGAATGTACTTCTGAAACACTATTATAGGGCTCCCTTCCAATAACGTTTTGCATTTTGCATTTAGCCTGAATTTCCATTTTGGCTCTTCTGTATAGGAAGCTTCATCAGGATTCTGGTCCTTTGCTTCTCAGCCTTGTTACCTCTGCAGCTTATGCTGATATTCTTTCTGTTTGTCTACTTGTTGGGGGATGAGTATCTGTGCCTTAGTCTTATTAGTCTGTCTCAGAATCTCTTAGGCAATTGCATGACTAAATCTGCCTATGATTTTGTTGGTGTACCCTCAGTTAGAAGAGAGCTTGCTTAAAAACTCGATGAGTTCTGTATATAAATATAATCTGTCTACCAAAAATTTGCAGAGGAAAATGCTCAGGCTGCTACATTTTTCACTGTCTATTTGAGTGAGCTTATTCATTTGAGTAGTCTGGGGGAGGGAGGAAAAGAGGTCTTTGGGTACCTGAGCTCACCCTCTCTAGTTCCAGACACAGGTGGACTCTAAGAATATTCTACCACATTTAAAGTCTAATTCTGAACAAGCCTGATTGCTTTCTCATGGGTGGGGGTCCCCTGTGCTCTTAATTCCATTTATTCTTCCAGTAAAGAAAGTACCACTAATACTGGGCACCATTTAATATCTGAAGTCACAGAAATACAGCACTAATTTTAGTTTTTAATGACAACATCCAAGATGGGGATTAGGCTCCATGAAATTCTCTGCCTTTTTCTTGCTCTTTTTGATAGTGTTTCTGCCATTTCATATTTTCTCTCTCTGTCTATTTTTGGGTAGGTGTCAGCTTGTCCATTTCTATTGTTTACTCTATGTACCAATTTCATTCTCCTGATTTTTTCTCTCCCATTAGTTTTTTCTACCCTTCTTTCCCTCTTCAACAGGTTGTAATCAAATTCTTCTAGCATCTACATTTTTCCTCTGTAATACTGAATAGTTGTCCATTTCCAGTTCTATACATTCGGTAGTTTTCTGTTCTCAATTTTCAAAGAAGATGACTGAAGTCTTATTATGTCTTTCTCTTTAAAATATAAATTATTTTTGAATCCTTTGTTTCTTGGCTGTCTTTTTTCCCCTCTGTGGGTCAGTAGCACCTAGTGACAAGGCTTCTAGATACAACTAAGCATTCCTTGATCAATGTTTCTTAAATGTTATGAAGGTTCTGCTATTTATCCCAGTCATTTCAATATGGCCACATATCCTTATTCTTGGCCATTTAAAACGTCTTATTATTAACATAAAAATAGGATATATTTCAAATACAGATTTTTTTTAAAAAAGCTGACATTTATTAACATTATCAGGTACTGCTCTAGGGATTTTACAGCAATCAGCTCGTTTGAACTTCGTTCAAATGTCCCCTTCAGCGAAGCCTTCTCTGGCCACTTTTTCTAAGAGGAAAATCACCTGACTTTGCCAAGTCTCTCCTGCTTAGTATTCATCCCTATCTATATCCTGTATTTTTCTTTATCTAGCTTCTTACTTCTCTCTCTCCAGAATATATGCTCCATTGGTTTTTTGTGGGCTTTGATCATTGCTATGTGTCTCAGCCCCTAGAACACTACTTGGTAGGTAGTGGGGCCTCGATAAATACTTGTTGAATGAGTAAATGAACTCATTTAATCTTGACCACAACCCGGTAAGATATTTGCTATTACTGTTCCCATTTTAAAGAGAAAACTAAGGCACAGAGCAGTTAGGTAACTTGCTAAGTTTACATAACTTTTAAGTGGAAGAGCTGGTATCTTAACCCCAGCAGGTTCCATAGATCTTGTTCTCTCTCTATATATATATATATATACACATACACACACACACACACACACACACACACACACGTATATATAATTTTATTTATTTTGGGCTGTGACAGGTCTTCATTGCTGCATGGGCTTTTCTCTAGTTGTGCCAAATGGGGGCTACTCTCTAGTTGCGGTGCATGGGCTTCTCATGGCAGTGGCTTCTCTTGTTGCAGAGTACAGCTTCTAGGTGTAAGAGCTTCAGTAACTGCTGCACGTGAGCACAACAGTTGTGGTTCCTGGCTCTAGAGCATAGGCTCAATAGTGTGGCATAGAGCTTAGTTGCTCCTAGGCATGTGGGATCGTCCTGGACCAGGGATCTAACCTGTATCTCCTGCATTGGCAGGCAGATTCTTTACTACCGAGCCACCAGTAAAGCTCCATAGATCTTCTTCTTAACAACGAATGATGCTCAGGTACCCAGTATCCACATTTATTTTTATTCTTTTTTTTTAGAGTGAACATCACTTTTTTTGGTATGTTTTTGTTTTGTTTCATTGAGGTATAGTTGATGTACAATATTATATAAGCTTCAGGTATACAACATAGTGATTCACAACTTTTAAAGGTTATACTCAATTTATAGTTATTATAATATATTGGCTATATTCCCTGTGTTGTACAATGTATCCCTGTAGGTTATTTATTTTATATATAATAGTTTACACCTCTTAATCCCCTACTCCTATCTTTTAGGGCAGGGCAGGGCAGAAAACTAGAGTAGACATTTTTCCAAAGAAAACATACAGATAGCCAACATGCACATGAAAAGGTGCTCAACGTTGTTACTCTTCAGAAAAATGCAAATTAAAACCACAAAGGGATATTACCTCACACCCCTAAGAATATGCGCATGCTAAGTTGCTTCGGTTGTGCCCAACTTTTTGAGACCCTATGGACTGTAGCCCACCAGACCTCTCTGTCCATGGCGATTCTCCAGGTAAGAATACTGGAGTGGGTTGCCATGCCCTCCCTCAGGGGATCTGCCTGACCCAGGGATTGAACCTGGGTCTCTTATGTCTCCTGCATTGGCAGGTGGGTTCTTTACCACTAGCTCCACCTGGGAAGCCCAGTAAGAATGGCTATTATCAAAGGGAACACAAATAACAAATGCTGGCAAGTGGGGATGTAAATAGGTGCAGTCACTGTGGAAAACAGTACAGAGACTTCTCAAAAATCTCAAAACAGAACTACCACATGACCCTGCCATTCCAATCTGGATATATATCCAAAAAAACCAAAAGCACCAATTCAAAAAGATACCTACATCTCAATGTTCACAGCAGCACTACAAGTTCACTTACAACAGCCAAGATTCGGAAGCAACCTAAGTGTCCATCAACAGATGAATGGATAGAGAAACTATGGTGGATATCTATCTATATATGTGGTATTTATATACATACAGGTATATGTAGTATATATATGTGATACACACACACATACTATATGACTACTTACCCATTAAAAAGTACAAAATTTTGCCATTTGCAGCAACATACATGGACTTGGAGGGCATTAAATCAGACAAAGACAAGTTCTGTATAATATCACTTGTATCTGAAATCTAAAAAATACAACAAACTAGTGATTATAACAAAAAAGAAGCAGAATCACAGATATAGAGAACTAGTGGTTACTAATGGGGAGAAGGAGTGACGAAAGGACACATTTATTTTTTAAAGAAAAAAATATCTCAAGGGAAAAAACTTATACAAAGTAGAAGCTTGTTTTTTAACTCTTTCTGGTTCTGGTCCTTTCAGCCTTCCTCAGATGTAACCACTGTCCTAAAGCTGATGCATACCCACCTTCGGGTATATATTTCCTATTTGGAACTATCTTCTAAGTGGCTTCCGAGCTACCAGTGAAAACCATGTGTGGAAGTGGAAAGGAGCTACACAACTGAAAACTCCCTAAATCCATGTCTTGGATTAAGTATTGACTGCTTTTGTTCCTTTCACTCTCCTATTATTTTTTTCCTTTTCTACTTACAGACACTCATTTTTCTAGCTGAAAATAGAAAACCTTATCAGATTGGAATAGCAGTCCTTCTCGCTGTAGTTTTTCCCCCAAAGACGGGATGAATTTGAGCCTCGTCAGAAAGCCATCTGCTGTGTACGCACAGACCTATTCAGAGCCAGAAAAAAAAAATAAAGGAGGGGGAAAGCCCCAGCTTTCTCATTTTAAAACAAAGAGCTATGGCTTGTGAGCTCTATGCCTCTGACAAAGGCTGGCCACAGAGCAGTGTGCACCAACCAGAAATACAGGGCGTGAGGAGTTCTGCATTGTGCACGCTGACCTTGTGGAACTTTGCTACTAATGAAGAAGACACTTAATGAACAGGGAAGAAGGCTCCAAGTCCAGCCCTCAAAGTCCCCTCCAGCTCTCTATGAAAAATGGCCATTGGATTTGTGGTCTGCTGCCCCTATCATCATCGCCATCCCTTCTGCTGATTTCATTTCACTCACTGTCACTCCTGTTATGTCAGACCTTGCCAGTCTTGATGTAGGACTATTATGAAAGGATGCTGTGAGGTCTTCAGAAAACACTTCCTTCAGTCCATGGGGGTACCCTTGCTGCCAGAGGGTACCCTTACATTTGCTGTTGCTGGCAGATCTTAAGCTAAGGGGCTGCCTACTCCTGATTTCTGTTGAAATACTTCATGCTTTATCTTCCTCGAGTCATGGAGCAAAAAATAAATTGCAGCATGAAAACTCACACCCAAAACCAAGTATTTTCATATTCTTGAGAACATTTAAATACTGTTCTTTTTTCCAATTTTAATTTTAATGTCTATTTTTATAAGTACAAAAGTAATTTACAAAAGTAAAATACTTAATATATAAATACATAACTTAGAAAGTTAAAGTCCTTTCTTATCCTAACTCATAGAAAACTGTTAACAGAATTTTTCACCATTCACATTTCTCCAGTTATGTGAAACTCCATGCTTTGGCATACTCTATGCTCCCCACAGTAATTACTCTCCTCTTTTACCTCTGGCTACCCATTTAACATGGGACTTCCCAGGTGGCACAGTGGTAAATAATCCACCTGCCAATGCAGAAGATGTGGGTTCAATCCCTGGGTCAGGAAGATCCCCTGGAGTAAGAAATGGCAACCCACTCCAGTATTCTTGCCTAAACATTTCCATGGACAGAGGAGCCTGGTGGGCTATAGTCCATGGCGTTGCAAAAAGTAGGATATGACTGAGCACATCACAGCATCTGTTTAATACGACTTTCCTCCAGACTATAAGCTCCATAAGGACCTACACCCTGTCTGTCTTATTTAGCTGTGGTAGCCCCATTGTCTAACCACTGTACCTGGCACACAGTTGGCACTCAACATAAATTTGCTAAGTGAATGCTTTCACTCTGGCCATGGGAAGCAAGCAGAGCAGGCTCTGTAATACCTTTTTATTGATGAGGAAACAGACTCAATTCATGACCTGTCCACGGTCACAACTCTTAAATAGTAGAGCTAAATCTCTACCCAGATCTTCTGATTTCACATCAAAAGGACTTTCCTTCTAAGTATATCTTCCCCTTAATAACTAACTGTCAGAGAATCATGACCATGTTCCTAATCAGAGTCTTCACTGTGTCCAACTCACCCCAAGAAGTCTCCATTTCACACAGAGGGGAAATGCATTATTTGGAGGGGGTTTTTTTTGGAAATGTAGTTGGTTTACAATGTTGTGTTAATTTCTGCTCTACCAGAAAGAGACTTTTATATATATATATATTCTTTTCCATTATGAATTATCACAGGATTTTGAATATAGTTCCCTGTGCTACACAGTAGGGACTTGTTGCTTATTAAGTGCATTCAGTTTTGACATTTTTTAATTAGAAGTAAATAAGCCAGAGAGGAAAGATTACCCTTCATTATTTCAGAAGATAAAACAGTGTTCAGGGAACCAGTTGTGAGGTTGCTTGCTGAGCAAATTATTCAAACATGGAGTTCAGTTCTGTTTGGCTGTGCTAACAGAACTGTGGGCCCCTCTCCGCTCTTGGCTTGCTCCCATACCCCTGGGCTCCTGGCTGCACACAATTAGCCTCCAGGAGCTCGGGCAAGCTTGAGTCTCCATGGCATTCACTGGAGGTGAGAATCTAGATGTGTGCCCCACAGTGCGGCAAGGCTCTACACAGCCACTTGTCTACAGAATGACATTTCCGTCCAAACGCTTCAGGGCTGGTCAAAAAGTAATGGAATTGCCATTGGTCCAGAGTACATGGTTCCTGGGAAGAGGCCTGACCTCCCAAATGATTCTCTTTTGTGGTATAATCCTTTTTTTCCTTCTACACTCTTACATAGAACTTTAGCTCCTTTATTTTCAGAAGGGACAATTTTCTCCAGGGAAGAATTGTGCCAATTCCTCAACATTATATTGCAACTTAATGGACATTTGTCTTCCTTCCCTTGTTTTCATTTTGCTTTAAGAGAGTTTCAGTTAGTAATTCTGATATAGACTAGCTAAAAGCAGTGCTTTCCACACTCATTGCCTTAATCACAAAAAAAAGAATCCTTCCCTTTCTTACTCTTTTTCTTCTTTCTCTCCTCCCTTCCTCTTTCTGCCCTCCCTTCCTCTTCTTCCCTCTCTCCCTCCTGCTCTTCCTTTCTTCCTTCCTATAGGCAGCAGTTTAAAAAAAAAAAAAAAAAAAGCATTGTTTTGTAAAGTTCTTTGTTTATAAAAGACATTTATTTTATATATATATATATATACACACACACACATGACCATGTGAAGTCGCTCAGTCATGTCTGACTCTGCGATTCCATGGAGAGAGGAGCCTGGTAGTTTACAGTCCATGGCATTTTACAGGCAAGAGTACTGGAGTGGGTTGCCATTTTCTTCTCCAGGAGATCTTCCCAACCCAGGGATCGAACCCAGGTCTCCCACGTTGTAGGCAGACGCTTTACCATCTGAGCCATCAGGGAAGCCTATACATACACACACATATACATATAAATATCATATACACACACACACACAGAATACACAAAACTGACTTAACCAGGTATTTTTAAAGTCCCAGTTGTTAAAGCAATGAGATTAGATGGACTTGATCATGGACATAGACTATAAAACAGGCAAACAGTTCCAAATATATATGGGAATAAGTATACTATAAAAGTAATATTTTTCAAATCAATAGTCAGAAGATGGAGTATTCAATAAATGGTGGTAAAAAACACTGTCTAGCCATTTGGAAAAAGTATGCATGGATCCAAATCTCATTTTTTATATAAAAATAAAATCCAGAAACATCATCAGAAGTTCATATTAAAAACAAACCATAAAATTTTTCAAAATTTGAAGATGAAGAGACTTTTTAAAATTTTTTTTTACTGAAGGATAATTGCTTTACAGAAAAGATGAAGAGACTTTTACAACACTAAAAAATTCAGAATAGGAAGTATTGGTAGATTTTGCAATACAAAATTTAAATCTTCTTGCCAAAATGAAATGTACTTTTAAAAGGTTGAGTGTGGTGAAGGAAATGGCAACCCATTCCAATATTTTTGCCTGGGAAATCCCCTTGACAGAGAAACCTGGTGAGTTACAGTCCATGAGGTCACAAGAGTCAGACATGACTTAGCGACTAAATCACTACCACCATCAGTATTATATTGGAATATTTTTATTTTTTCTGATATTCATCTTTTTATTGTACCTTAGATATAATTTTATACTGTTTCAAGTTTTACTGAGTAAATAAAATTTATTAATTGAAAAAATAAAAGGTTGAGTGATAAAGGACAAATTATGAAATTACATTATTACCCCCATAAGGTTAATATCCTCAATGTACAAAATGCTTTTATAAATCAATAAAATTTGCTTCTCAATCCTACTATCAAGATAGTGAGATTAGGGATACTTTCTACTTTCTTCTATGTAGTTTTCTGTACTTCTAATTTTTTTTTACAGTAAGTATTTTAATGCATTAAATCTGTTAGTTTGGGGAAAAAAAACAGTTTAAAAGATGTAGATGGACATCATGTTTCTTAATACTTAAAAGCCCAAAATAATTTTTTTCAGAATGGTCCAGTGGTTCTGCTTTGTAATATTAATCATTACACTTGACCTTTAATATATGCATGTAGTAAAATAAGACCAACTGAGAAAAATAAGATACATGAGAAATAGTGGGAAAAATCATAAGACAAAGGAATTTTAATATGAAATGGCAGACCCCACATTGAGGCCATTTGCTCTTTCAAAACCTGATTTGAATCTAAATCTTTGGATTAAAATTTGGCCTTTTCTTTTTTTAAGGATAAGAGTCCACTGAACAAAAGCTCTTTCGTCCCTCAAATAGTTATTTTTAGCGCTAAGTTTTTTTCTTCTTAATACAGAGTGGTTTTTTTTCCCCCTGACATCTAAGTTGTACCATTAAGTTAAATGTATGATTTAAATTTCAATTTTACTGAAGCTGCAGGTAGAATTAAAGGGATCATACAGATGAACGATTTCATTGAATGTCACCTTACATAAATTTACATAAAGCTGTAAAAATCTACACAGTCTCTAAAACTTCTTCTGAAGGAGAAAAGGGAGACAAATGTATACTGAGCACATACAGTTTGTCAAGACCTCTCTTGAGTTGCTTTAGGAACATCATCTCATTTAATCCTCAGAGCCAAGAGGGGAAGTTAGAATTACCATCCTCATTTCATAGATGAGAGAACAGGCTCTTCGCAGTTAAATGATTTACTGGATATCACGTCCACCTGATTCAAGCACCTATGCATGATCTTTCCCCTGTACCCATGAACTTCTTCTATGATGTAACCCATATTCTATGATGTAAGAGAACTTGTACAGCCTCAGTTCCCTACGTGGTCCTGAAGTCCTTTGCTGGTGTCTGGAATGATCTGAAAACTAGAGATGCTTCCCCCACCCCCAGAGGCACTGAGGCATCCAATGCCCTCCCCAAGCTCACCGTGGGGAGCGTCCAGTCACTGGTGCCCACGCTCAGAGCCCAGGGTGAGCACCCTCTGCCTCGCCTAGCCCACTGGAGTCTGGCCTGCCTCACTGCACAATCTGGCCTCAGTGACACTGTTCTGTGTTCTGGTTCCTTCTGTTTTACTTGCCAGTACTCATGTCTAATGCCCAGAGGAAGAGTCTGGCAGAGAAGCCCCAGGGCCTACCCGCCTCTACCAGTTTCCAGCTGTGTTCCCCTGTGCAAATGGCCTGATTCTCTAAGCCTGTTTCCTTACCTGAAAAGGGAGATCTTTCTTGCACACCTGGCGGTGGTTTGGCTTTAACAATGGAAGCCAATGCCTGGTGCTGCCCAAGTGTTACACAAGATGAGCTGCTGCAGTCCCTCAGTCTGGTCTCTGAGGCCCATCTAATGGCAGAACTCAAAATCACCCTCCCTTGCTGTCCAGGCCTTTGGATCTAAACCACACTTGTGTCCTCAGCCCTGCATTTGGGAAATACTTTCCCCCAGGCAGCTGCATAAGCCCTGGCTGGCCCTCCCTCTCAGCAGGCCTGTGGTCATTCTGGGCTCACCTGGATTCTAGGAAGTCTCCAATTTAGACACAAGCCTAATCTGTGGACAGACTCCAGTCTCCCCTGGAACCTAAAATAACATAGGGCTGATACGCTCATGGTATCAATGTTGAATTGAACCTTTTCCTTCTGACAGTTCTGCCAGAAACTTGTTCCAACAGAGTGACAGTGGCTAGCTTGTGAATGAGCGTCATCTGGGGGACCTTCAGCTGCTGCTGCAGGGCCACCTCTAACCCTGCACGGCGGTCCTTCTGGGGCAAAATGCGAGTTGCTGCCTAGCACTCTCTTCCCAGATCTTCCTTGCCTCCCTCACCTCTGTCTGCTTCTCTGAACTTCCTAAGCAGATTGTTGCTACAGAATACACGCCAAGGGCTCACTTCCCCATTCATTAATAGTGGCCTAAGACAGGTACGGGTAATTTACTACAAACTTAGTCCACCACTGTTACTGGCTAAGACTCAGAGAAAGGACCCAGTTACAAGGGGTCAGTGCTTCCCATCAGCGCTCCCCTCCCCACTTGATAATTTTGTTTCCTTAACACACCTGCATGGACATCCCTAGTAGCTCAGCTGGTAAAGAATCCGTCTGCAATGCAGGAGACCTGGGTTCAATCCTGGGTTGGGAAGATCCCCTGGAGAAGGGAACAGCTACCCACTCCAGTATTCTGGACTGAGAGTCGCAAACAGTTGGACACCACTGAGCAACTTTCACTTTTCACTTTCAGCACGCCTGCATACCTTTGTTGCCAAGCCTTTGCTCATGCCATTCCCACCCCACGGAATGCTCTTCCCCATCTCTGTCCTTGGAAGTTTGTAACATCCCCTCTACAAGTTTCCAGACACCCACCACCATTATGATCAGCTCACCCATCTATATTAGCAATAGTACATTCCTCTGTGTGTGCCTGAGACTGCATACGTTTTGGTCAAATTGATTTATTTTATTTCATTTCATTTAACACATTTTTAATATCTTCCCCTTTGTTTTTTTAATTAATTTACTTGGCTGCGCCAGGTCTTAGTTGCCGCACATGGAATCCAGTTCCCTGCTCACTGCTCAGTCACCTCAGTCGTGTCCGACTCTGTGCAACCCCATAGACGGCAGCCCACCAGGCTCCCCTGTCCCTGGGATTCTCCAGGCAAGAACACTGGAGTGGGTTGCCATTTCCTTCTCCAATGCATTAAAGTGAGAAGTGAAAGTGAAGTCGCTCAGTCGTGTCCGACTCTTAGCGACCCCATGGACGGCAGCCTACCAGGCCCCTCCATCCATGGGATTTTCCAGGCAAGAGTACTGGAGTGGGGTGCCATTGCCTTCTCCACCAGTTCCCTGACCAGGGATCAAATCTGGGCCCCCTACATTGTCTTAGAGTCTTAGCCACTGGACCACAAGGGAAGTCCCCATTTTACACATTTTAAAAACATTATTCCAAGAAGAAGTCCATACCTCCCCTGATTACCAAAGGCACCAGAAAGTGAAGCAGCCTTGGTCTAGACTGTGTAGCCCATGCCCTCCACATCCAACAATGCCCAGCATACAGCAGGCTCTCAGTGCCTGCTTGTTCATTTGAACTGGGCCGGTGCAGATGACAGTCCTCACAACCTACTCTGCCAGTGCGTCCCCAGGCAGCTCAAGCAGCTCTGTCTCTTACCAAGGACCAGGGTCACTCTCATTCTACATGTGCTGCTTGGCTGCCCTGCTGACCAGGCCCCAGCACGGCCTTGAGGCTCCCACACTGCTGACCCAGCTGTGACAACACGCAACTGGGATCCAGCTGTGAGCGTGTCCGCAGCTTCTCAAGGTCACACCGCAGGCTCCATCTGAGGGGCCCAGGATCTCAAGTATGAAATACAGTTTCAGCAGAATTTCCCTTTGGCTAATTTGTCTTCTTTAGTATCCAAGCAGAAAAACCAGACTCATTGTTCTGCTCTTAATAAAAATAAAATTCACACTCCAGTACTCTTGCCTGGAAAATCCCATCGACGGAGAAGCCTGGTAGGCTGTAGTCCATGGGGTCGCTAAGAGTCGGACACGACTGAGCGACTTCACTTTCACTTTTCCCTTTCACGCACTGGAGAAGGAAATGGCAACCCACTCCAGTGTTCTTGCCTGGAGAATCCCAGGGACGGAGGAGCCTGGTGGGCTGCCGTCTATGGGGTTGCACAGAGTCGGACACGACTGAAGCGACTTAGCAGCAACCCCACTGGATAGCACATCTTCTTAATAAGGTGTGAATGAGGAAGGTGGTGTTTTGGTGGGTATTTTGTCAGACTTAACCACTTTCATTTCAGGGCAGAGTCAAAGGCATCATCTGCCCTTCCCAACCCCCACCTGATTGGGTGTTTCGGATCCCTTCTGGCACCTTCTGGCAGAGAATTCTTTGAGATACGCAGTAGTGCTGTATTGACACAAGCTGCTAATCTGCATCTTGCTGTGTTCTGTTTGCTAAGGTTGGGGTCATTAGTTTAACACGTACTGACTGTTTTCAAAGGCTCCGTGGAGAGTTAGTCATGGAATAAAGCACATCCACCTGATGGAAACGTTCCTCTGGAGCAAACTTCCAACAGGAAGGGCTTAGAAGGTGTAGCTTTGAGGCATGTGAAGAGATTGTGCCCTCACTTCCACTTGTGTTTTTGGTTATTCATTTATAATAAAAGGTTGGCATTGATGTGGTACAACCTGCAAGTTAGTTTCAATTCTGAGTTTCAGATAAAGCATTGTAAGACAAAATCGGTACATACCGCTCCTTTGAAATTTGGGTAAAAAGTTATACAACCATATATAAAGTCATTTTTATATTTTTTCTATGTTGTAAAACCAAAACTGTAATTTTATAAGTCTTTGATTCACTAAAATTATATAATTTAAATGTATTTTTTGTATATTTAGAAATAAGGAGTTCAAAGACTATGCTTAACTTTCTATGCATGCATTTGGAAGCTGTTTTTACCTGATAATGTAGTAATAAGTTGTATTCATAAAATACTGATCTGTGTTGCATTTCAAAATAAACTGGTGTATGCTCTGCCTGGATTTGAAAAAAAAAAAAAATAAATAAAATTCAGTCTGGAGAAGCAGCAGAAAGCTGGTGGTGTCCACTCAGCTGTGCAAGCCCGGTTGTCACTGAAGCTGATTGATAGTTACATGAGCATACAGAAACGATACCACTTTTATGTCCCTAGAAATTCCTCATTACACATTTTACCCCTCCTTCTGGGTTTTCTGTCGTGATTGCTTCACAGTCAGGGACGGTCTAAGAAAACAACAGGGATCAGACTAATGAAATGCAAGAAGACAGAGTTGATTGGGGAGGGGGAGGAACACAGCTGTCTTGGAGGATCTACTGCATCCCAGACCCTATTTCAGGCAGGTTACAAACTTCCTTTCATTTATTCTCATACCAACCTTCTGCATTAATTATGCTGATCCTCACTTTGCAAGGGGGGAAAGCCAGGGTTCGGAGAGGGCAAGAAGCATGTGCAAGAGCACATAGCACTAAGGCAATAAGCACTAGCTCCACACAGCTAGTGAGGAGCAGGTCTGGGTTTGTCTCAGCTTTGTCCCACCACAAAGCCAGTACACTTCCCAAATTGGTCAAGTGGCCTAGGGCGAGGGCAGCTTCGAGCTCGACCTGGATCTCCGGAGTGACAGATGTTTGGTCCTTTCATCTGGGTCTGTCTGAGTGTCCATGGCCCCTGGTGCTGTCTGACCTAGCCACAGTCCTTGCTGGATGGGTGAAAAAGCCACGTTTTTACTGACCGTAAACTGAGCAACAGGCAAAGTTATTGCCAAGAAGCCCCAGAGCAGGTGGCAGCACTCAGCCAGCCTCTGCCACATTCACAAAAACAGAATATTCCCTTTTCTGAAATCCCCAAATTCCTGGCTGTCCTTTACCAAATTCCTGGAAGGGAATCCCCTGTTGTCCCTTCCAACTAGCATCTTTCCTACTGTTGCTCTGAACATCCTCACAATGGCTTCCTCTTCTTCTGTAAACCTGCCCTAGCAAAGGACTTGGTAGATGAATTCCCTCTGACTCTGATAGGGTCTAGTACATACTGCTCCCAGAGATATTTATATTTTCCAAGAGCCAAAAAATCTTACAGGTCAGGAATGACTTTATAACTGTGAAGTCTTTGGAGGAGATGGGTGAGGTAAGCAGAGAGAAAGTATGAGAACGGAGGGACAGAGGAATGTCTTCCCAGTGGAGCCCCTGAGTTATACTCAGGGGGCAGTTGCCAAAAGTAAAATTAGTCCTTTAAAAGTCTCTATCCAATAAAGGGAACCCTCCTACACAGTTGGTTGGAATGCAAATTGGTATGGCCACTGTGAAGAACATTACAGAGGTTTATCAAAAAACTAAAAATAGACCTACCAAAGGACCCATCAATTCCATTCCTGGGTATATATCCAAAAGAAATGAAAATACTAACTCAAAAAGATACATGTGCCCCAGTGTTCCTAACAGCATTATTTACAATAGCCAAGATATGGAAGCAAACTAAGTGTCCACCAACAGATGAACAGATAAAGAGAATGTGGTATATATGTACAACGGAATACCACTACTCAGCTATAAAAAGAATGACATTTTGCCATCTGAATCAACATGGATGGACTTTGAGGGCATTATACCAAGTGCAAAAGAGAAAGACAAATACTGTATGGTATCACTTATATGTGTAATCTAAAATATACAAAAACTAATGAACATAATTTTTTAAAAAAAGCAGACTCACAGATATAGAGAATAAGCTAGTGGTTATCAGTGGGAGGGAGCCAATATAGGGATGAGGGATTAAGAAGTACAAACTATCAAGTATAAAATAAGCTACATGGATATATTGTACAACATGGGGAATATAGGCAATATTTAATAATAGCTATAAATGGTGTATAACCTTTAAAATTGTGAATCACTAACTATAGTATACACTTGTAATTTATATATTATATAGCAGCTATACTTCAACAAAAAATTAATATTTAAAAAAGTCTCCATCCAGATGAGAATCTTGAAGTTAGTTCTGTAATTAATCACTGGACCAATTTCCTGTAGCCTTTTAAATTCCCAGCAGGGTTTATAGAGAGCCATTGTTTTCCCTTTGTTTCTGATCTTCACCTCTTTGGAGGAGTACTTCTTCTTTAGCTGCCCATTTGGCTGTTGTCTGCAACTGTATCATGATACCAGGATAAAAGGCGATGCCTGAAGAACTGATGCAGGCCTATAACTGTTGTGTCTCAGACAGGGCCAGGTTCCAGTCAGGAGGGGACCTTCAGGGCAAGACAGAGGCAAACTCAATTCACTGTGCTCAAGGGGCTTTCAGTCTGGTGGGGTATGGAGGAAATTTAAAGCATACCCACATATTTTTGTACCTGGAAGTGGACTGCTGCCATAACAAAACCCTTAAATGTGGGAATGGCTTTGGCATTCAACCTGTTGAGTGAATAAACAGGTGGATGAATGAATGGATTAAAACAGAAAGAACATGACATGTTCTGGAAACTGAACCTACTTTGGAATTAGTAGAGCAAGGGGTCCATTTTGATGGGAGGTGCAGGAATTTTCCTCATTCAAAAACTATTTATTGCCTATTTTGTTCCTGATACTATGCTGCTATCTAACACTGCAGTGATGGGCCCAACACACACAGTGCATGAAGCTGGGAAGGTGAGCTGATGGAACCCAGGTACATATAAGGCTCCTCTTTCTCCCTCCATACCTTCAGGGTTTTACAAGGTCTCGACTCAGTTCCTTCTCTCCCTCTCCCTCTGCATCCACCTCCCTCTCCCCTTGGCTCTCAGTCTATATTTCCTGCCCAGACTCGTCTGCGCCCCAGCTCCATTTGTGGCAGGTTGAACTGGTTCACAGAGAGAAGCCCTGAAGACCTCTGCTGGATGATGCCCAGGCTTTTGTTATGCTCACTGAGGGGTGCAAGCTGGGAGCCAAAGAGGAACACCTCAGTTAATGGGAGAGTTTAGAGGGCTCATGAGGAAAGGGAAAGAGGAAGTAGGAATGAAGAAACTATGTTTCTGCTGTCTGGTGGACAATGTCATTATTATAGTCTAATTCCCCCTGAAATCTTTGGCATATTATCTGTTAATCTATATATAATGTCTATTTTTTTATGAATACAGTATCTGTTAGATTAATGGATATATTAACAATGCATTATCATATCTACTTATCATTAAGAAATACTTATTGAGCACCTCCTATGTGACAGGCAGTCAGTTAATGCACTGTGAAATGGGCTCTCTTTGAGGGTGAGAGTCGCAGAGTGAGGGCAGCATCAAGATGGGTGTAGGGGGACTTCCTTGGTGGTCTAGTGATTAAGAATCTGCTTGCTAACACAGGGGACATGGGTTCGATCCCCAGTTTAGGAAGATTCCACATGTTGTGGATCAACTAAGCCCATGAGCTACAACCACTGAAGCCTGTGCCCTAGAGCCCGTGAGCTGCAACAAGAGAAGCCACCGCAATGAGAAGCCTGTGCACTGCACCAAAGAGTAGCCTCTCCTGCCACAACTAGAGAAAGCCCACTCAGCAATGAAGACCCAGCGCAGACATATGCTGTATTGTGCTCAGTCGTGTCCGACTCTTTGTGACCCCATGGACTGTAGCCCGCCAGGCTCCTCCGTCCATGGGAATTCTCCAGGCAAGAATACTGGAATGGGTTGCCATGCCCTCCTCCAGGGCATCCTCCCAACCCAGGGATCAAATCCAGGTCTCCTCCATTGCAGATGGATTCTTTACCAACTGAGCCATAAGGGAAGCCCCAGTGCAGACATAAATAAATAAATAAAGATGCAAGTAGGGCAATGGGAAGATCTTCCCTAGGGATACCCCCGTCTGAGTTATATACCCATTCCACAGATATCCATGGAGCACCTGACATGTGCCAGAGGGCTGCAGAGTTGGACAAAGTAGGCAGAAAGCCCTGTCCTCCTGGAGCTTGGCCTCTTGGAACATATCTGTCTACAGCCCATTTCTTGGGGTCCCACCTCAAATGCAACCTGCTGGACTCCTATTCTTACATTCAGCAAACTTGCTTCTTTTGTATTGTTCCTCTCAGTTTGTGGTGCCTGTGTTCCATATCTTAGCAAAGAACACTCTTATGCACATAATTACTTAAGCAGAGTGTCATCCCTCTCCTTTCCCTGTTATTAACTCATTATTGGCTAATAGCACCTGTTAATATCGACCAACAACCATTGTTGCTTTGCATGTTTGTATTCTCCATTATGAGCTCTATATCAAGACGCCTGGCACATAGGAGAA
Organism: Giraffa tippelskirchi; assembly: GCF_054371585.1. Classification (NCBI taxonomy): domain Eukaryota; kingdom Metazoa; phylum Chordata; class Mammalia; order Artiodactyla; family Giraffidae; genus Giraffa; species Giraffa tippelskirchi. Next base: position 109,518,281 of record NC_137279.1, read on the forward strand.
ACTCAGCAAACGTTTATCCAACAGAGGAGGGAAGCAATTGTAATAAAGTCAGCACAGGTAGAATTGATTCCCCCAGACCTTGGGAAATATTCCATGATTATTGTCCTCATTGCCTCTCCTCTCCCTCCTGCAGGTAATGACGGTTCTTGCTGTATATTTCAGCTGTCATTTGGCATCAAATCACATCACTGCCCCTGCTCCAAAATCATCACATCCAGGTTTCTCAAATTCCAGTCTGAATGCCTGTCTAGGCCAGGCTCACCCTCACTCCGGGCGCCGACCCTGCTCAGAGAATCTGCATTTTTCAAGCAGCCTCCTCCATAACTGCTCACTGCTCCCTCCACCAGATGTACATGACCCTCTTCTATGAGCATCTGCTCCTCTCAACCTAGCAGTGGGGAACCAGCCTACTCATGTATGTCTCATTCATTCATTCATTTTACACCCTGCCTTGCTCTGAAGCTAACAGAGATGTAAAAAACAGCAAGATTCAGAAGAGCCACCACATCCAGTTGTGCAGGGTGTTCACTGCACAAAAGCACCCACTGAAGGGGAAGTTGGGGGCTGAAATCCAGTCCATCTCACCCAAGCCATGCAGCCCAGCTCAGGCTACACCTGCCCAGAGACGGCTTCTTTCTCCAATGTGCACAGTCTTCCACGTGCCAGTGAGAATTAAAAGTAGAATGAAAGATGAAAGAGAGAAATAAGGCTGAAGACAAAGAACAGCCAGGAAAGCTATGAAAGCCCCCAAGGAGAAGACATCTGTTCAAATCCTTGCCCAAGTGTGTCCCTTAGGAAAAAGAGAACCATAAACATGTCCAAGACACATCCGGGGCTAAAACGAAGAGAAAGGGTAATCACTGCTGCTCCACGGAGAAAGACAAGAAGGATTTTGAAGAACATGTGTCACACTGCCTTGCACTCTGGTTGTTTCACTGGCCTCATTTCTAGACACATCAGAGTCTAATCAGGTAAGGCAAATGCTTATGAAGGGTAAGACAGCAGCCTCTCCTCCCACATTGAAGAATCAGCATCACTAGTTCACAAAAATATACTTACCTGGGAAATGCTTGTGCGTGGGCTCTGGCCCCACTGTACCAGCTACCAACCGGGTAACCTGGGACTATAGTTGTTTTCTTGGGTACTTCCATTTGCACAATTCTGATATGAATTCTGTGGGTAGAGAGAATGGGGAATGGATTCTGTAAAGGCTATGAGACTCTCAAATCTGAAAAATAAAGATCAGTGGCGATCCCTGGCCCTCCCATGCCTGATCCTACTTACTGGCTTTGCTACCCTTGGCAAAACAATTTAAAAGGGCTTTGGCTTTAGCATCTGAAAGTCAATACTGCAACATGTTTCTCACTCTGCCTGACCCACGTTTTACGGACACAGTGACAACTCAGAGCTACTCAGGAATTTAACTCACCAGTGGGACCAAGAAAGAACTATAACCTCTGCTTACTGGCCCGAGGGTCTCAGATTAAGAATTTTATAAACATTTTGCTTTTCTTAGTATGTGTAATGCGTGGGAAAAACTATTACAATAAACCAAATGATGGTTTACCTCAGGTCCACATCTTATAAGACCCATTCACAAGAGATTATATTAACAAATGTAATTAACACAATGACAAGATGTAACATTAAGTCAACAAGTGTTTCAGAAAGATGATACAGCCACTCACCTGCCACCCCACTGGGGGATGTGTCTGGCTTTGTGGGTGGGAGCTGGGGGTTCAGGGGGTCACACAGGGTCCACCGTCCTGGAGCCTGTCCAGGATCTCTGTCTTGTATCTTCCGGGGGCCTGCAGACAACCCAGCAGCTCCCACCTGTGTGCTGGCCACCTGCCAGCCCTCAAGACTCCAGAGCCACCTCTAGCTTCAGAATAGCCCTTTCATTTCTTTCAAGTACTCTCTCAACATCTCTGAGTTTGTTAACTTATAAAATGAGAATAATACTCTCTACCCCATTCAACAGTTCTTTTGAGGTTTTTTTGTTTTTTTTTTTGAGATAACATGCCAAGCACTTACTTAAAGTACCTGGCACATTAGCAGATCCTCAACAAATTATAATCATCATCAATCTTCAGAGAAATAAAGGGATAGAATGTAGGGGTACTAGTCTAGCTCCTCTCCCTGGTCTTCCTTCTCTGGGTTAACTAGCATCCCAGAAGCTAAAGCAGAAAGTGGACCTCTTCTTTAAAAAAAAACTTTTTATTTTCTATTGGGGTATAGCTGATTAACAATGTTGTGATAATTTCAAGTGACGCAAAGGGACTGAGCCATACATGTACATGCATCCATTCCAGAAAGTGGGCCTCTTTTGGCATGCCATACACTGTGCCTGGGTTTAGGCTTGTGTGCTCAACACTTGCAACGAAGACTGCTTTGTATTCACATCACTGTGGGACTAGAGGCTGAACACGGTCTGGAGAAAGGTACCCAGCTCTTGACCTGGGTAAGCTGGAGAGTCTCCTGGAATAGTATATCTTCATCAATAATAAAAGGCTCTTTATACATATAGAGCATAAGACACATAGCACTTTTTTAAAAAAAAATCTGCTTCAAAGGACAAGAGGCAACCTTTAAGAAGGTGTAACTTGACAGCAACAAAAACAAAAAGAAAGAATCACCATCAGGCTCCTGTCCAAACCCTCACCGTCACACAGCAGGGAGAGAAACCCAAGCTGTCAGGCTTACGTATGAGAGGAGAGACAATTCAAGTACTCTGTGCAGAGGGAAACAGAGGTTACTGCAGATCAAATGTTCAGGGGGTGACTCCTGAAAATTGAGTCAGAAAGGCTTCAGTAAGGCCTTGGAGTCAGAATGGGCTCGCATTTTGCAAGCCTAAACAAAAGCCCCCGCCCCAAACCAAACCCAAACGTAAACTGTTATCATCACTGGTGAGACAATCCCTGAATGATTTTGGCCCCCATACTCTGCCCATAATTAGTTTTATAATAATCAGGGCTCCAGCCAGGGGTAAACATGATAGGCTGAGCGTGAGAAAATCAGACTACTTCCATGGAGGCTTGGTACAAGCCTTGGTACAACCCTGTTACAACAGTCGGGATTTTCTTTCCATGGCAAGTAGCAGAAACCCACTTCAAAGGAGGATAAGCAGAATAAGAGATTTACTGGCTCCTGGGAAGAGGTGGATTCAGGGGCTCAAACTTTGACTTTAAGGTTCCCTTTACCTTTACATCTCTCAGCCGTGTTTCTCTTTGCTCATTGGCTTTATTTCCTCCAGACGGTGTGGTTTTCTACACCCCTCAACACTGATGGAGATAGCTGAACACGAGCTTCCGAACAAGACTTACTATCCAAAAGGAGGGCAGAGCCTCGCTCCTCTGGCTTCCATAACGATGACTAAAACAGATGCTGATTGGCTGTGTTTCAATCATGTGCCCAACCCTGTGCCAATCATTGGTGTCAAGGGTGAGAGGTCTATTCTCATTGGCCAGACTGAGGTACCTCCCTGTGTTGGGGGAGGTGAGGGCAGCAGCACCTGAACCACGAGTAATGGAGAAAAGAGTGGCTTTATTTCTAGAAGAAGTAGGAGGGTAAGGTGGGCAGGCAAAAACAACACAAGTCCTCGACTTCTGATCAATAGGAGAGAACCATTTGGGGGCCAATGGGCAAATTGATATAGCTAGAGCCTCTATCCGCTAGACTAAATTCTAGATATTTGGAAGGAGGGCAAGTCAATTGGCCTTAAATTGGAACCAGGTTTCCATAAAGAGTACTAAGTACCCTCCCCACAACACGTTGGAAACCCAGGGACTCAGAGTGACTGTAAAATTGGCGGGACCAGCTTCTGTGCCACTCAGGGACAGCTTGTGGGTAAGCCAGCCATGTCTTTTCCTGACCTCCCTAAAAGGCCAAAATAACCTAACAGCCCAGACAGCCGGACTTCCTGACGGGACCCTCCTCTGCTTTGCTTTACCTTCAGCTTGTAGTGTCCACAGAAGTGCATGCCCAGCTCCTGACACATGATAGGTCTCCTCTCCTCCTCGTGGGTCAAGCAGTATGTTTGCTAAGTAAGCCAAACTCCTCCCATTCCTCAGTCGGCCCCAGGCACCAAGGAGGCACTTGATAAATGTTTGCTGAGGCCTTTTCCCAGCAGGTGAAAGTAAATACTTTTGAAAAATGACCTGGGCTCCCTATCTGTGGTTTATCCATCAGCAGATGAGAGCTCCTTATAAGACCTGGATGGGCCGTTCTTGAAGACACCCGTACAAGTAAAAAGAGACAAACACCCACAGCCCACACAAACCTGTTTCCCTGTGAGTTAGAAGCTATTAAGGACTAATAACTCGTTTCCCACAAAAAAGCATCCTGAACCCAAAGGGAAGATGGCTTGTTTATTTGCTGAACAAGACTGGTGGCAGCAGAGCCTCAGAAGGTTTTGGCCCTGCAGCAAGAGAAGCTCACTCAGAGTTTTGGCAGGTGTCTCTAACTGCCTCTTGCCTTGATGCCATAATGGAAAATGACCAGCAAGGCTATTTTCCACTGTGTTCTAAAGGCCCATCATGGGTAGTCCTGGGTAGGTCCAGAAAAATATTTATATAGTACTGTTACAGGCTGAATCTGCCTAAAATTGATATGTTGACGTCCTAACCCCCCATGCCTCAGAATATGACTGTATTTGGAGACAGGGTCTTTAAAGAGGTAATTAAATTGAACTGAGGTCATTAGAATGGGCCCAAATCCAATATGACTGCTGTCCATATAAGAAGAAGAGGAGATTAGGACAGAGACAACACAAGAGGAAAGACAAGATGAAGATACAGAGAGAGATGGCCATCTCTATAAACCAAAGAGAGAGGCCTCAGGAAGAACTGACTGCTTCATCTGACACCTAATCTCAGACTTGGCTCCAGAATTGTGAGAAATTACATTTATGTTGTTTGAACCACCCAGTCCATGGTAACTTGTTATGGCAGCCCTAGCAAACTAATACATATGCTTTACAATTTATAAAGCTTTTTTCTCATACTTGAGCTCACTTAATTTTCACAACAATCCAACTGAATGGAGAGTATTATCCTCATTTTATTGATGAAACACTGAGCCTAAGAAGCTATTAGCCTAAAGTCATACTGCTCAAGAGTAACAGAGCCTTGGCTTGAATCCAGAGTTTCTGATTCCAGACCCCATGTTCTTTCCAATAGACTTGCTTTGTCCTCAAAGTGCTTGGTGCCATTGTTGTCATTTGTTTTTCTGCCCATCAGCCATTTAGAGACAGGTTACAATTGGTCCCTTCATCTGGAGAGTGGCTCAGCAATTCACTCCAACTTACACAATAAATTGGTGGCAGGAATGGTATTAAAGCAGCTCCTGAAATTCTGGGTCATTGTTAAGTGACGATTTCTTATTTCTCCTGTTCACTCAGTCAAACCCAAAGAGTCAGGAGCTTTGGGGTGGGTGGTTTTGTTCCCAGATCCAAACAGTAACTGGCCCTGCCTCTAACTCCTACTTCAGGTGAGCCTGCTGAAGGCAATCCTGGAATTCAGATGCTCAGCACCTGATCTCCCGACCCCCCACCCCGTTATTAACAGGCCTCAGTGCAAGGGCGGGATTGATTTGGTCCTTAAGAACCTGCTTTCATCGTTTACCACCTGCTGGGAGGAGAATTGAAGAGGGTTCATGTGGAGTTTGCTTTCAACTTAAAATAGTCATGTCTTTTCCTGAGAACATTGATTGAAAAGTTGATACCAAAGTAAGCAAAGGAGCCAGACTAGCAAACTCCAGTGGTCTGAGTTCTTTTTCCTTTTTTGGGGTGGGGCAGAAGTACATGATAGGTGCAAATAGCAAGAATTGATATCAGAATACATAAAAGAAAGAGAAAATGATACCCATAACCCTATTACCTCAATTTTTTCTTTTGGTGTTCCTTTGTTTCTTTGTCCAGATACACATGTAATTTTTATAGTTATGCAAAGATGAGATTTTATATTTTCATTTAACATCATCATAGAAGCATTTTCTCACATCACCACATAATCATCACAATTATATTTTTAATGGCGCATAATATCACTTGAAGTGATGGAACCCTCATTTGCACAATCCTTCTTTCCTTAGTCATTAGGTTGTTTCCAATTTTTCACTTCAAATGATCCATTCTTTTGCAGACTGCAGGAAAGCGGCTGATTCTTGATTTAACTGGGAGTTTTCTGGTGTCAAACAGTGGTTCCGTTTACAGGTGGGTACCCAGGAGTCGCCCTGAGGCTGTGGTGACTGATGGAGCAGTCAGTACAGAGGGAAGGCTGGGTGGGGAGGAAGGGCTGGGAGCCAGCGAGCTCGAGTCAGGCATGATCGTGCATTTTCCCACCCAAACTTTCCTGCCTCTCAGGGACCCCTGGCAGCTACTCAGCTAGCACTGAGGTAGGAAGCAGCCTGTGAACACGGGGTAAATGAGAGGGTCCCATTTTGGCTGCCGTAAAAAACAAAACCAACAACAAGCTACCCGAGAAGGTTCTGTGCCTTTGGCTCTTCCCAGGCTGCAGAGCATTGGGTCTCCTGATAATAAATACTCAGGCTACTTGGAGGACCTAACCACTAATCCCAAGAGGCTGAGCAGAAGAGATATGATGGATTTTGCTCATTTCATCAAGTTGCATTCTGTCTGACCTGATCCTGGCATATTTTCTGCTTTCCTGCAACTTCTGCCTGAAGGGACAGAAGTCCCAACCCAAACGCAGCCTGGGCACAACCGCCTCAGTCCTGCCCCAGCCAGAAATTCCTTCTGGCTCTCCACACTTCTCCCAGAGTTTCTTACCTGGCCCCTTTGGGAAAAGCCCCCACTTGGTGAGAACTGCTGACAGCCTTGGGAAATAGAAACAAGCAGGAAGACAGAGGTCGCGTTCTCATTGTAATGAAAGTCAGCTCCATTTGGAGGCAATTCAAAATGCAAGCGTACTCATGCAGTCACTGTTGGCCAAGTTAATTTATTGCCTCCTGGTTACAGCAGTGGTCCTGCCCCCCTTAGAATGAATTGAGTTTGGAGTCTTGTGGCTGGGCAGAATCCTACGGGATTTTCTCTATCATCCTCTTCATGGCCCATCCGAAGGTCATTCTGGGTTTGCTTTGACTGACAATAGAAGAAGCCAGCCATGAAGAGTATTTACTGCTAGGTACTAAACAAAATGCTTTACATAAATATCTCAAATGATCCTCATAACTTTATGAAGAAAGGAGTATTATTACCTCCATTCTATGGATGAGAAATTCTATAGATGAGAAAAGGCTCAGAAAGGTCAAGTAACTAACCCCAAGTTATACACGAGGTAAGGGGTATTAGTTGAGACTCAGATTTGGACCGTCTGACTGGAGTGCACCAGTTCCTCAATATGGACACCTCTTCCTGCCAGCCTAGCCGCACCACAGTAATAATAATCATTAAACTGAACCATTTAAGTCCCAGGCACTTTGCTAAGGCATCTGCTTGCATTCCTTAAACTCTTGAATGAGGAAACAGAGAATCAGAGAGGTTAATTCACTTCCCCAAAGTCACAGGATTAGTAAGCAAGTATGACAGGGACTATTTTCTTCTAAGGGCTTCCCTGCTGGCTCAGTGGTAAAGAATCCGCCTGCCAATGCAGGAGACACAGGAGACGCAAGTTTGCTCCCTAGGTCTGGCAGATCCCCTGGAGAAGGGAATGGCAAACCACTCCAGTATTCTAGCCTGGAAAATCCCATGGACAGAGGAGCCTGGCAGGCTATCGTCCACGGAGCTGCAAAGAGTCAGACAGGACTTAGCGACTAAACAACAGCGTCCTCTAAAATCCATTTTCTCCTTCTTGTGGAATAATAGATTCCCATTATTAGCTGAATATGTGGCCTTCTAGGATCAAGACTATATTTATTTGCTAGATTTTGTTAAAGCTAGGTGGGTCCATGTGACTAAATCATGGATAACAAGATGTAAGCAAAAATGCTTTATACACAAGGACCTACACTATAGCACAGGGAACTCTTTTTTTAAATTTATTTATTTATTTCAGTTGGAGGCTAATAACTTTACAATATTGTAGTGGTTTTTGCCATACATTGATATGAATCAGCCATGGGTTTACATGTGTTCCCCACCCTGGGGAACTCTCCTCAATGTTGTATGGTGGCCTGGATGGGAGGGGAGTCTAGGGGAGAATGGATACATGTGTATGTATGGCTGGGTCCCTTCGCTGTTCACCTTAAACTGTCACAACATTGTTTGTTAATCGGCTATACCCCAGTACAAAATAAAAAGTTTTAAAAAATACTATGTGCAACTTCCTGGAAATGTCAGTCTTCTTTCCTCCTTCCTGCTGGTGGAATGCTGACATGAGAGTTGGAGCTGGAGCTGGAAGGGTGCCAGCTTGAGCCGTGACATGACCAAGGCCACAAATAGCAGAGCCACAAGGTAGAAGGAGCCTGGGTCTCCATGGACTCCATGGAACAAAGTCAACTCAGCCATTTTGAGGTAACCACCTCTCAATTTTTACATGAAAGAGAAATAAACACCCAGCTTGGTTAAACCACTGTTGTTTTGGGTTTTCTGTCATTTACAGCCAAACCTAATCTTAAGTAACATAGTGGTGGAGCTGGAATCTAAACCAGTTTGAAACCAAAGGCCCAAATTAACCACTTTGACGTGCTGTTTCTACTGTACAACTCTATGCCCACAGTGGTTCACAATATTATTATCAGTCTTCCACTCCCTTCATTTGGAGAATCTTACAATAAACATTTACCAAGTGCCAGGTCCCGAGCTAGGGAATAAACCAAGAATATAAACATGAATGGTTTGGTCAGTGCCCTCAAGGAGTTGGCAGTCCATCTTGAAAGACAGATGGCTAAGCAAATAAATAAAATACAGTGGGATGAGTCCTATAATAGAGACGTGAGCCAGATGCTGTGGGAGCGCAAAGAGAGAAGCGACTCACTGCCTGAGGACCAGGGAAGATTTCACCTAACAAATGAGCTGCACACGCTAAGCAGCTGCAAGAAAGTGTGAAGTGTCCTTGGTTCTCATACATCAATACATGTAAAGGTGGCACTAGTGGTAAAGAATCTGCTTGCCAATGCAGGAGAAACAAGAGACGCGGGTTCAATCCCTGAGTCAGGAAGATCCCCTGGTAGAGGGCATGAGAATCCCATGGACAGAGGAGCCTGGCAGGCTACAGTCCACAAGCTCACAAAGAGTCAGACACGACTGAAGCAACTTAGCACACAAGCACCAATGACCTACCATCTTTTGTCTAGAAGTGCAGCCCGTTCTCCTTTCTCTCGAGTTTTAGACTCGAATTCTTCAGTGGTGGAACCCCGTGGAGCCCCTTGGGAATCCAGACTGGTTTTGTTTGCTGGACCTTCAGCTATGAAGAAAAAACTTATGTGTGACTCGTAAGGCCAACCCGCCTCACAACAAGGAAGAAAATAGAAGCAGGACACAGAAGGCCCCCAGCAGCAGGGCTGGATAAATAAAGATTCTTCAGCATAGCTGTGAAAGCCAGAATGAGTTCTGTCCGTAATTACTCTGCGCTTGGAAATGGTGTTTCCAATGTGACCTTTCTACCTGCGATTCTAACAGAGGAGCTGCTGTCAGTGTTAATAAAGCCCGAACTCAGCTCTCCTTGATTGGAGCCAATTAGAATTACCCAGAGAGGGCAGCCAGGACAGCGTGGCTGCTAATGAGGGCAGCTGATGTGTTGGCATTGGCTTCTTTGCCCAGTGAGGAGGGGATGGGAAACTCACCCCGCCTAGCAGCCCCCTCTTCCCCTCTCCCATGGCCTCCAATAACTCTACGGAACTATTTCTTGAGCACCAGCTTTAAATCAACACAATGAGATCTACTGGGGAAAAGAATATCTCCTGGATAATGAGGCCAAGCAACACTTTTTCTCACTCAGCCTGTATTTATTAAGCAAACTACCACAGTCCCCCTTATCCGAGAGGATATGTTGCAGAATGCCCAGTGGATGACTGAAACTGTAGTCATCCCTATATACACTGTTTTTCCTTATACATGCATACCTGTGAAAGAGCTTAATTTATGAATTAACACAGTAAGAGATGGAACAATTATAACAATATATTAGAATAAAAGTTATATAAACATGTTCTCTCCCTCTCTCTCACTCTCAAAATATCTTATGGTACAAATTTAATGCCTTTTCCATTTTAACTAAGCACTTATCACACACTGCGGCATTAATTTTGCAGTCTGAGGTTCGACAAAGCTAGCACGAATTTCTCAGTGTTATGTGGCAGCCTGCATGGAAGGGGAGTTTAGGAGAGATTAGGTACATGTATATGCTGAGTCCCTTCACTCTTCATCTGAAACTATCACAACACTGTTAATTGGCTACACCCCAATACAAAATAAACAAACAAAAAAAAACTAGCATGAATTTCTCTTCCTCCTCACAATTTCACAGACAGAAGTTTCATTCTTACCACAGATCTTAGCAACCTCAGCATAGGATTTTTTTTCTTCCTTATTAAGTGTAGAACTTTCACCTTTTCATTTAAAGAGCTTTGCGACTACTCTTTGGCATATCTGAATTGCCAGCATCACAACTCTTGCACTTTGGGGCCATTATTAAGTAAAACAAGGGTGACTCGAACACAAGCACCACAATATTATGACGGTCATGCTAGTAACCGAGATGGTTACTAAATGCTAATGGGGGAGAGATCCTGGATAAAAGGATGATTCATGTCTCAGTGGGAGGAGGTAGGATGAAGCAGGACACTCGATATTTCATCACACTACTCAGTTCAGTTGAGTTGCTCAGTCATGTCCGACTCTTTGCAACCCGATGGACTGCAGCTCACTAGCCTTCCCTGTCTATCACCAACTCCTGGAGCTTGCTCAAACTCATGTCCATCGAGTTGGTGATGCCACCCAACCATTTCATCCTCTGTCGTCCCCTTCTCCTTCTGCCTTCAGTCTTTCCCAGCATCAGGGTCTTTTCCAATGAGTCAGTTCTTTGCATCAGGTGGCCAAAGTATTGAAGCTTCAGCTTCAGCATCAGTCCTTCCAATGAATGTTCAAGTTTGAGTTCCTTTAGGATTGACTGGTTGGATCTCCTTGCAGACCAAGGGACTCTCAAGAGTCTTCTCCAGCACCACAGTTCAAAAGCATCAATTCTTCCGCTACTAAGAATGGTAGGTAATTTTAAACTTATGAATTGTCATTTCTGAAATTTCCTGTTTGACATTTTCCGACATGGCTGACTACAGGATAACTGAAATTGTAGAAAACAAAAGGATTAGGGGGACCACTGTACTATGGCCCAGTAGAGGTGCTGGGGCAACATGCAATAACAACTAAGATACAGACTGAAGCAAACTTAACATGAAGTGAAGGAAGCTTGAGCTTTAGGGCATCCCATCAGCACAAGTCCTGAAAGGGATGCTAGCAATGCTGTTCATGTTTTGGTCAACTTTGCAAAAGTAAGTTATTTTAACCACATTTAGTTAAGAATGCTGTCTCTTTCTGCTCAGGCTCTGTCACACTTCCCCCAGGGTAGAGCAGCAATGAAGTGGCATTTATGGGATCTGGCCAAGGGCAAGTAAGTAGGGGATACGATTAGGTTTGCATTCTGCGGGGGTATATTAGGTGGTTTGCAGTCACTTTTTTAAAATTTTATTTCTTTACTATTATTTTTTTTGGCTGCACTGGGTCTTCATTGCTGCTGTGGGCTTTCTCTAGCTGCGGGGAGCTGGGGCTACTCTCTAGTTCTAGTGCATGAACTTCTCATTGCAGTGGCTTCTCTTGTTGTGGAGCGTGGGCTCTGTAGTTGTGGCATAGGTGCTTAGTTGTTCCTCGACATGTGAGATCTTCCCAGATTAGGAATCATACCCATGTCTCCAGAACTGGCAGGCAGACTCTTTATCACTGGACCACCAGGGAAGTCCTGCAGTCACTTTTTAAATAAACTTCTCTAACCATCTCAGTGTGGAAGTAGCTTCCAGGAATCCTCCTATTGCCCATGGTATCTTCTCATCTGGCATGTGGCACTAAGGAGCAGGGCCAAAGTTAGTATCTGATTTGAATACATCCTACAGAAACTGGCACTGGAAGTATGCGGGTAGTGGAGGAGAAACAAGATTTGAATTGTACAGAGCCAAAAGTTAGTCTATGGGAAAATCTTCTATGTGTAAAATTCTAAATGCAGGATTTAGTTCTCACAGATACCAAGTCATATATACTAGGAATATTCAGTAATACAGTGATGCAATTCTATGCTATACCTTTTTTCTTTTTGATGACAATTATGCCAAATAGGACTTATCAGAATATGTTTGTAAAGTATAAACTGTAGCAGCCCTACAAACAGCAAGTATGTCTGGTTGTGAATTCACATGTTTTATGCATCCCAATCATCAATAATAAATCTTATTTTTATTATGCTGGAGGAAAGACTTAATTCACTTTCCTTTTTCTATATAGAAAAGATGACAAAACTGTTGTTATATAAAGAGGTGAGAAAAGAGTATTCAAACAAAAAATGCAGAGGAAGAAAAGTATTACAGCAGTGTGCGAGGCAATTAATAAAAACATTGTATTACTTTTCTGTATCTTGTGATATTTGTGAAATATTTCAACTTTAAGAGTCCTACAGTTTGTTGTCATTTTTCTCAATCTAAGCAAAGATGCACTTTCACACTGAATTTCGGATTTGTAATTTTGTATTTTTCTTAAAGAGAGTCCTTCAAATTGTCTAAGTTTCAGGTCCCACAGACACCCCTGGAGCATCCAGTCATGGTTTACTCCCTTTCACACTCTGATGAGAGAACACAGTTGCCTCCCCCTGCTCCACACATGTGTGACCAATGCCCACCAATCCCACCAATGCCCGGTTCAGAGCTAGGGCTGGGCAGGCACACAGTGGGCAATGGAGCAGATAAGGCATCTTCCTAGGTGTGGAGAGGGAGACACCACTATCAAATAAGCTAAATCATACAGCATGCTGTGGGAGAGAATAAGGGAGCAAAATTTTCATAGGAAATATTTTAGCTGAGACCCAAAGGTTAGGAGTTGTTCAGATGGACTTCCCTGGTGGTACAGAAGACAGGAATCTGCCTGCCAGGCAGGAAACATAGGTTCAATCCCTGATCCAGGAAGATTCCACATGCTGTGGAGCAACTAAGCCAGTGTACCACAATTACTGGAGCCCGCGTGCTGCAGCTACTGAAGACCATGTGCCTAAAGCCTGTGCTCTGCGACAAGAGAAGTCACCACAATGAGAAGCCCACACACCACAACGAAGAGTAGCCCCTGCTCACTGCAATTAGAGAGACCCCATGCATAGTAACAAAGACTCAGAGCAACCAAAAATAAAATAAATAAATAACTTTTAAAAAAAGAGTTGGTCAAATAAAGAATTAAAAAAAAAGAACATGGCAAGCAGAAAGAACAGCATGAGACTTTACTCATGGTTCTGGGATGGTAAGGGTTTGATGTATGACAGGTACTCAGTAAATATCTATTGAATTAACTTTTAAAAATAAATACAATTTGTGTAGGGCCAGAGTGCTACAGGAGCACATAGGAGAGGCACTGAACCCCTGTCAAGGGCAGCTGGAATGAAGTAATGAGGAATAAGCAAAAGTTAGGTTAAAATTGACTTCCTGGCTTTCAGGAGAAGAAACAGCATGTACAAAGGCCCTGGGATTAGAAAGAGATTAGAAAGCAGTTCTGTGTGGCTGGACAGATAGCAAGCTAGATTTAGGAAGGAAAGTTTGGCTGAGGGAAGATGGAAAAGTAGAACTGGCAAGAAATGAGGCTGGACATGTAAACCAGAGCCAGACCATGATAGAGCCTCATAAGTCATGGTAAGATGTTTGGACTTTATGTTGGTGAGGTGGTTTTAGCAAAGGAAATGACATGCTGAGGATCAGTACATTAGAAAGATTTGGCTGCCAGGTGAAGAGGAGACTGCACGGGGGCTAAGACAGGAAGACCAAGCAGGAAACTTAGAGAAATGCAAGGGAAAGTGGTGGCCAGAGGCAGTGACAGTGGGGATGGGAGAGGTAGAGAGATCCCTAGAGGAAGGTTATGGTACCTGATGCAGCTAGATCAGCAAGGTAGAAGAATCACAACAGGGGCTGGAGCCAGGCTGGTTCCTAGTTCCTCTTCCTCAGGAAGCTAGCCAGTCTCTTGTTTTCTGTGGAGGGTTTCTTTCCAGTAATAGGACTGCCTGTGTCCTACTGGTCATCCTGGGCTCCATATCTTTGTTCACTCCTCGGACCCTGCCCTTTTTTCTCTGACTTCTCGTTGGGTTCAGCCAGTGGGAGCTGACAGAAGACTGGAGGTCGGGGGAGAAAGGTCACAGTATTTAATCCCTGTGGCCTCCCTGAGAGAAGGACCCAGGCTAGTTATGCCCTTCAGTCTCTCTCGGGACAGCCTTCTCATCGCTACTTTCCCCCTCCCTGGTTTCAGTATTCACTTCCCTCCCCTTCAGTTAGGACTTAGGGAGGTTACAGCTCCACTGACCTGCGGCAGAATCACCCCAACATCTCTTGGTTTCCGTATGTCTCATTCACCCCTTGGTAAGAGCTTCTGAGTCAGACCACATCCCCACAAGCCCAGTAGCCAATAAGGCCAAGATCGCACCCTCAACTCTTCCTGGTGACCAACCAGCATCTTCCTGTGCACCTTGTCCCATGTCAAGTTCAGTTTCCTCCCGCAGTATGAAATTTGTCTCTAATTCATGGCTCTGACTCTCAGGACTTCCCTAGCGCTGCCCGCCCCTGCCCTGTTCAGTCCCTGGGGCTTTCCTCCATCACTGGGGAGACCTGGGGAGCCAGTCATCAAATGACTAGTGGTCAAGATCCCTGCCTGCCTCCCTGAGAGGCCAGACTACACCTGCCCAATTGCTGTTCTCAGACTCACCATCCTCTAGGCTCCCTGCTGACCTGTAACCTTCTTTATGTCTATCAAGGTGTATGTGTCCAGTTCAGTCTCTCAGTCATGTCTGACTCTTTGCGACCCCATGGACTGCAGCATGCCAGGCTTCCCTGTCCATCACCAACTCCTGGAAATTGCTCGAACTCATGTCCATCAAATCAGTGATGCCATCCAACCATCTCATCCTCTGTCGTCCCCTTCTCCTCCTGCCCTTCAATCTTTCCCAGCATCAGGGTCTTTTCCAATGAGTCAGTTTTTTGCATCAGGTGGTCATGTAAATAAGCATAAATAATTGTACTTGGAACAGAATCCAATCTCCTTACCTTGCCCCTGCCTATTCTTTTCCTCTACTGCTCATCTCCTTTCTCATCAGGGTCTTTTCCAATGAGTTGGTTCTTTGCATCAGGTGGCCAAAGTATTGGAGTTTCAGCTTCAGCATCAGTCCTTCCAATGAATATTCAGAACTGATCTCCTTTAGGATTGACTGGTTGGATCTTCTTGCAGTCCAAGGGACTCTCAAGAGTCTTCTCCAACACCACAGTCCAAAAGCATCAATTCTTTGGTACTCAGCTTTCTTTCTAGTCCAGCTCATATCCATACATAACTACTGGAAAAACTGTAGCTTTGACTAGATGGACCTTTGTTGGCAAAGTAATGTCTCTGCTTTTTAATATGCTGTCTAGGTTGGTCATAGCTTTTCTTCCAAGGAGCAAACATCTTTTGATAGCTCAGTTGGTATGTGTCTCAGTCTCTGGTATTTGTCTATTCCTCCCTCTCCACCTCCAGGGGCAAGGATGTTGCCCAGTTCTTGCTTTATTCCAGCATCTACCCCGGTGCCTGGGACCTAATGGTTACTGGGTAGCTTTTTATCGACCAGCAGACCAACCAACTGGACTCTCATTTTCCGCTAGACAAGATAGAGCACCATTGATTAGGCTGCAGATTTAGTCTTACCTCCTGGAGAAGCATCTCGTCAGCATCACGACTATTTCCCATTCATATATGACAACTCCTCGGTCATATATGTATAATATTCTTATGCGACACTCCCTGGGCCCAATTAATGTCTTCATTGGCCCTAAGCACTGCTAAGAACACAAGGACTGACTTCACATGAAAATAAAAATAAAATTTTATTTTTTGATCTAACAATTGCTAAAAATTTAAAAAGCAACTTTCTTCTAGATTTTTTGCCTGCCAAATTATGAATAAACTCATTACAGCTGTACTTATGTTTCTTCCTGTCTCTCAGTTTGATGGGGACCCAGGCATGTATTTCCTCTATTGGGCAATGGTTTCCATGATGCAGAATAACTCCATTCACTATATGTGGATTTTACTAGTTTGACTTGACAAAGTCAAGCCAAGGTGGGGGTGGGGTAGGGTAAACCTCCCCCTTCTTTTGTCATCTTGGAAGGATGGAGGGGGCAAGGAGGAGTGAGGAGGAGTCAATTCCCCATTACCATTGCATGTGTTTTTCAACCTTGGCACTACTGTAGGGACAAATCTTTGCATGAGACTCACCTACTCATTGCAGGACATTTATCATTTCTGATTTCCATGTACTAAAGGCTAATAGCAACTTTCAGTCATTGTGACAATTAAAAAAAAAAACCTCCAAAATCTTCCTAGGGCACAGTACTACTTCAGGTTAAGCTGTACTACCTCAGGTTAAGAAGCATTGTGACCTGCATGGTTGAATGGAGATTGAAAGAATGTCCTGAATGGTCCTACCTTCCCCAGTTCTTTACATTCTCTCTGTCCCTCCCTCCTGAACTTGCTGAGCCAAGGTCAGCAGGTCTCTATGCCCTCAGCTTCTCCCCGCTCTGAGCAAGCAACTATGGCTAGTGTAGTATTTTGTCATGTGGTGTGACTCTTGTTATATCATCACTTTTCATATTAATTAACTCTCAGGGTTTGTTCTAGAACATTTCCAAACCTGCTTGGATGTCTCTGAGTAAATCATAAGCTCCCCTGTTTTATACCTCTTTAAGGTGAAGTTTGTCCTTTTATACAGTTCAGGAGGTTCTCATGACAAGTATACTAGGGTGGTTTGCCATTTCCTCCTCCAGTGGATCAGGTTTTGTCAGAACTCTCCACTATAACCTATCTGTCTTGGGTAGCCCTACATGGCATGGCTCATAACTTCATTGAGTTACTCAAGCCCCTTTGCCATGACAAGGCGGTGATCTGTGAAGGGAGGCATGGTGTGCTACAGTCCATGGGGTCGCAAAGAGTTGGACACAACTGGGCGACTGAACAACAGCAACAAGGTGAAATTTAGGTGTAAGGTGACTCAGGAAGATGCATCTAGAGATCAATGTGGAATGTAGGTCTGAGGAGGAGAGAGGAGTTTGGAACCTGACACAGATTTGGGATGCAGCTACCTACAGGAGAGCTGACACTGGTGGGAGAAGCTATGGCATTGTTTGAAAAATGACCACCTTCAGGATGTGGGAGGACATATAATGCCAAACTGAGGAAAAGACAGGATGATAGGCTTGTGGGGGTTCATGGGAATGTTGCTGACTCACAGAAGTCGACAGGGAGGGGACAGGTCACCAGGACCAGAGCACGCAGGAGTGAGGAGGGGCTGCTCCACAGGTCAGCTGAGGAGTTGAACGTGCCTTCTGGGTCCTCATGGTACAATGCTGAGGGTGGGCCATGCTGCAAGAAGCCAGCAAGTAAGCAAAGTAAGGCAGCAAGTGCGGTTTCCAAGAATTTCAGAAGTGAAGGAAAGAGAGGGCAGTCCCATGAAAGGGCAGCTTGGCACAAAGGAGGCATTCCTTAAATATATCTATTTATAAAAATGTGTAATCAATATGTATATTTATTTTTATAAATATATATAAATATATAGGAGAGAGAGAAACAGTTTGTTGGCAGAGGTGGAAGAACTGTGTGCAATGGAGTGTTTGAAGATGCAGGCAAGCCAGGTCTGGGTAGGAGAACATGAGCTCCAGGTGGGGGCTCTTGGACTTGGTGAAGAAACAAACATTCCTGGAAGACAGGAATGATGGCATGCAGGGAGAGTGGGGGAAAAAATGGATATTTTGCAGTGAAGGGATTGCTTCCCTAGCAAGTTTGCCAAAAACATGAAATAACTCTGATTCTTTCTTATTTATGCAGAGTCATTTTGATGGATGTCAGAAGCTCTTGAGCCTCTTATAGAATGCAGGATTTCTGTCATTAGATTTTAAATGTCTACCCTATAACATTATAGCTCTAGCCTAGACAGGGCATTTGAGGGCAGGCTCAGAAAAAGGATATAACACTACCAATGAGCCCAGAAAACCAAAATGCCTCTTTCATTCCAAGTATGGAGGTCAGTAATAAATAAGCATTTAATCCACAGCCTGAATGCAAAGGTTAGAAGCCGGGGGGAAAAAAGGCAACCCTAAACTATATGATGCCCACTCTTCCTTTTTACAACCCTGACAAAAATAGGCAGGAGACAAATCCCATTTGTAAGGACAGCAAAATCTCGATCTCCTCTCTGACCCAAACCCTCTCCATGCATCATAAATATTTCCATAGTCATAAATATCACTGATGAGGAAGCAGAAGGCTCTTAATTGGCTCCAACTCATTTCATGGTGGAGGAAGCTAGGAAAAATGCACTGAATAAGAATAAGACAGAGTGAGAGATCTCCTAGGAGGAAATTAAAATCGAATCTTCTACCAAAATGATGCTCTATCTCTATGCTGATTTACACCAGGAAAGAATTAGCTGAAGACTCATTGTGAGAAGTGTCTTCTCCCACTGTCCCAGGGCCTTTTCTATCTTAGAAATGCCAATTCTCTTCAAGCTGAGTTTTATGGTGGTTGATTTCATTGAAAATGAGCCACTGTAAGGGAAGAATGGAGCTCATTAGCATTTATTAAAACGTCATAGCAGGATAGTGGATAAATAAACAGTAGTATATTCATACAATGGAATTCTATTCAACAGCAAAAAAGATGGGCCACTAATCACACATCATCAGGGACAGGTTTCAGAAACATTATGCTGAGTGAAAGAAGTCTTATATGAAAGAGTACACACTATAGGATTCCATTAATATTATGCGCTCTAATAGGTGATCTATGGTGGGGAAAAAGTCCAAACAGTGGTTGCCTCTGTGGGTTGGGGAAAGATGGGAAGGGATGTGAGGGAATTTTCTATGATGATAGAAATGTTCTCTGCATCTTGATGAGAGTTTGGATTACACAGGCACTCACATTTGTCAAAACTCAGCAAAAGTACCCTTAAGATTCGGGCATGCCATTGTATCTAAATTTTACATCAAATGAAAAATCTAAACAAAGACCGACCTTCAGTAATGATATGCATACTGAAGTATTTAGGGGAAAGTGTTCTGCTGTCTACAAATTACAGTGAAAAGCACCACTAAAATAAAATAGATTCATGGATGGATATAGAAATGGATAAATACATGAGAAAGCAATTTTAGTAAGATGTTAATAGTAATTTAAGGGTCAACAGCTGGTCTAGGTGGCTAGTAGACAGCTGTTCCCTGTAAAATTCTTTCCACTTCTCTATGTGTATGAAAAATGTCACAATAAAATGGGAGAAATAAGAATAGTGTGACTTGTTAAAAATAGCGAACATTTACTGATTCCCTAGGTTCGCCAAGTGCTTTACATAAATTTTTCCTCATCCTATCCTGATTTTACAGACCAGGAGGTTAGCATTCAGAGAAACACAGTTTCAGGGTCAGGGACACTTCTTTGCCCTTCTTTTATGCGTGCCCTCCAGATGAAGGCACTTATAGTTTGGGTAACAAACACTCTCTTCTGCACCTGCAACCACTAAACCTTCCTCAGTGCTGGCTTCTGATTAACTGGGAAAGGGAAGAGACGTTCTTGACCACCAATCAATTAACAGTGTTACAAAGACTAACTAAACACCTACTACTTACCAGGTGGCTCAGTGGTAAAGAATCTGCCTGCCAACACAGGAGACACAGGAGACTTGGGTTTGATCCTTGGGTCGGGAAGATCCCCTGGAGGAGGAAATGGCAACCCACTCCAGTATTCTTGCCTGGAGAATCCCATGGACAGAGGAGCCTGGTGGACTGTAGTCCATGGAGTCGCAAAGAGTCAGATGCAGCTGAACACACATATTCATTACTACATGTAGGGACTTCAGAGAAATATAAAACACAGGCTCGGCCTTCAAGAGGCTCCTGCAGTATTGAGCCTAGCCTGGAGAACTGGATTCTGTGTGTGACTTTGGCACTAATTAGCTGTATGACCTTGAGCAACTTACTTCAACTCTTGGGCTTTCTTCTCTTTATCTGTGAAATAAGGGCTTGAACTAGACCAGCCCTCAGGTTCCTGACCACCTTCATGTTTCTGTGACTCTTGACCCATAGTAATTTAAGGGTCAACAGCTTGTCCAGATAGTGTTTGCTAACAGAATACTGAGGAAGGAAATCTCTAGATGGAGGTGAGTGGGGGAGGAAAAATCTCCAGGAAATGGGGCCTAAGCAATGCCCGTGCGGAAGGGGGAGGAGATGCAAACATGGGGCCTGGAGGGAGGACACACAGGGACTGTGAAGAGGGAGTGTGACTGGAGAGGGAGCTTGGTTACCAGAAGCTGAGACAAAAACCAAGAAAACAATTTGCACTTTAACTTCTGAGAAGCAACATCCCACCAGAGGTGTTAAGCATGGGAGGTATGTGATGAGATGATATCTGAGGAAGATTAATCTATTTATTTTCAGTCCTGGAAGAAAAGAGCAGCATAAATAATCACAAATGGCAGATCATTATAAGACTATGTGGGAGACTCTAGAATACCCTTGATCTGTGGCTTTCAGGTTACCATCTTGAGAACATTAGGGCTCCTGGGAAGCAATGGGACACTGAGGGGAGGCAGGGTCCAGCACCCTCTCCCATTCCCACCTTAACCGCAACAGCACTGCTTTTAATGGTTTCATACATGGGCGTTCCAGATCAAATTTATTTTTAAATAATTCAACAGACTTCAATTGAATGATGTAAATTAATTACACAAATAAGCAGCCAGACAAATGTGTCAGGAGGGGGCTGTTGGAGGAGAAATAATTTGCTGGGCACATGCCTCACACAGCTAACTGAGATGATGCCACATTTCCACCTGTGAGGTGCCAGCTCTGACAAAGGAGAAGGGTCTTAGGAAGAGGGCAGGTTTGGAAACAGCCGTGCCTGTGCCCCACAGTGTTAACGAAACATCCTCACTCCATGCAATTTGCATGTGCACGGGACTTTCAACTATTAAGCCCCGGGGGCCTGACTCAGGCTTAGCAGGGCTCTGTCCTAACTTGATTCCCTCCCTCAGCAGGTCCCAGGGCTTCACTCACTTGCCTCTCTTCCTGGTGGTTGCCTCCAAGTAGCTTTGGGTGGGGCACTGTCTCTCCCCACTCCCTGACTCTTTGTGACGTGCCACCCTAAACAAACATTCAAGAGCTTTCCACCCTGTAAAACTAGACCAGAGTGGCAAAAACAACAAACTTCAGGAGGTTTCACAGGTTCTAGATTCTTGCAGGTGTATTTTGGTTGGCTCTCCTGGCTTTTGTCTTCTTTGCAGGAGATATTAACTGATAGACTCTGCCCTCCACATTTATTCTTGAATGGTCTCATCAGTGGTCTTCTTTCAGACCTGACTCTTAGATGCCCTTAGGCACAGCATTAGCTCTCTGCTTGTTTCAGGTACTCCCTGACCCTCTGTCCCACAGAAAAAAGGCCTTCCTCATAGCTGTGTTTTCACCCCACTACTTCATGCATGACTTTACGCTCTGCACTCTGGTTCTCTAACCCTGCCTGACAAGTCGCCCAAAGCTTAATGGCTTTAAAAAAAATCATCATTTATTCTCTCTCACAGTTTCTGTTGGTCAGGAACTTGGGAAGGACTCCATCATTTATTATCTCTCACGGTTTCTGTTGGTCAGGAACTTGGGGAGGACTCAGTAGGGCAGTTCTGGCCCAGGGTCTCTCGCGTGATTGCAGTCATACATCAGCTGGAGCTGCAGTCATCTGAAGGCTTGGCTGGGGCAGGAGGATCCACTTCCAAGGTGGCTCACTCACCTGACTGTTGAATTGCTGCTGGCTCTTGTTGGAGGGACCCAGTTCCTCTCCGTGTGGGCTTCTCCATGTTGCTGCTTGAGTGCCCTCATGGCGTGGCAGCTGGTCTCCCCCAGGCAAGAAACCAAGAGTCCAAGTCAGATGCTGCAATAACTTTTATGGCCTAGCCTTGAATGTCATACCCTATCCCTCCTACTCATCACACAGGGACAGCCCTGATTCAGTGTGAAAGAGGACCACGAAGGGAGGCAAGTATCACTGGAGGTCATCTTGGATGCTGGCCCACCACATCCAGGGTCAGAAGAGGAGGACCAGACTCAAGCCATCAAGTAGTTTACAACTTAGTTGGTACAAGATGGAGGAGAGAAATCTTACATACTTGTAATAGTAGGAGGTAGAAGGAAGAGGAGGAAGAGGAGGGGAAGGAGGAGGAGGGGAAGGAGGAGAAAAGAAGCAGCAGCAGAAGGGGAAGCAGAAGAAGGAGGAAGAGAAAGGAAGGAAGGAATAAAGGGAACAACAAAGGAAGGAAGAAAAGGTAAGCAGTACATGCCCTAGAATGCAAATTAGGTATGGAGTAAGCATACAGGAAAGATATAGTCTCTGCCCTCTTGAAGTTTGTAATCTTCAAGTGGGAATGACTGTTTTCATGTCAGTTCAGTTCAGTTGCTCAGTCATGTCTGACTCTTTGTGACCCCATGGACTGCAGCATGCCAGGCTTCCCTGTCCATCACCAACTCCTGGAGCTTGCTCAAACCCATGTCCATCGAGTCGGTGATGCCATCCCACCATCTCATCCTCTGTTGTCCCCTTCTCCTCCTGCCTTCAAACTTTCCCAGCATCAGGGCCTTTTCCAGTGAGCCAGTTTTTCACATCAGGTGGTCATGTAAATAAGTATAAATAATTGTACTTGGAACAAAATCCAATCTCCTTACCTTGCCCTGCCTATTCTTTTCCTCAACTGCTCATCTCCTTTCTCACTGAGTGTCAACCATTCGACCACACTGGCCCTTCCTCCCACACACCAAGCTCCCATCTCCCTCAGGACCTTCCACTTCTGTTCCCTGGAATGCTCTCCAGATCTCAGCACAGCCAACTCTTTCTTGCCATTCAGGTCTCTGCATTTAGTTGCCACATGATCTTTTCTGGTTTTGTCATTCAATTCCTCCAACTGGAATGTAAGCTTCATAAGAACAGAGACTTCATTAACCTCGAGACCCAGAGAGCACTTGTTACACACCAAGTGATGAATATATGAGTATATAACGAGTAAATGGAGTACCTCTTTCTGACATGGTTCTAAAATTGTATAAAATCATCCTTGTAGAATGTTGTAAACTGAAGCTCCAGCCCTGTCTCTTGTTCATCTTGCAATCCAAACCAAGGTTGGTGAATTGCAGGCCTATCCGAGATCTAACCTTGCTGACTCCTCGACTCTGAGCAAACAGCATACCTCTGCCACACCTGATCTTCCGCCACATCTGAATTCAGTGGATCCAATCTGGGCCGACTGTGTTGCTTGTGTTTTCCCTCGGAGTGGGGTCCTGAATTTCTGATTGCCTTTGCTTGGCTTCTGGAACAACCCCCCCCCTCTCTCCTCCAAGGGAAGGGTCTTCCAGCCTGTTTTGCTGCACTCATGTTTTCAGCTTTCCTGGGCTGAAATATTGAAAACAGTTGCTCATTAATATCCCAGCTTCCCTGCTTTTCAGGAGAAACAATATGACAAACAGAGATCCCTACACATATTCGTTTTGAAAAACGAATTTTGAAAAACATTTTTAATTTGAAAGTAAATGGATGCTGCTGGTCTGCAGGTCTTTTCACCTGCTGCGGTGTGTGATTAGTGAGGCCTTTCTCTCTGGGTGGTGGTGCCAGCTAATGGACTCACGCTTCCTCTGTATGTTTATTTATCTCAGTTAATTAAAATTTTGCCAAGTCTTCCTCACCGCCCTTGTGCACAGCAAGGCCAAACATTGGCTTGTGGCACTGATCCGGGCTGGCAGGCTGGGTGGGGGCAGCCATTCTATTAAATATTAATCGAAGAGGGCAATCAGGCCTGTGGGCTTCCACCCCTGGGCTTCTCCCTCTGGGAAGTCACAAATCGATGCCAGAGCTCAGTGCTGGTGGCAACTGTCCCCACCAGGCCTGAGTCAGCATCAGATGCAATTATTTGGAATGGTTATTTGACAATAAATCTGAGCAGAATTCTGGGAGATGTCTCTTAAAAACTAGAATGAATTACATGCACATCTGTCTTGAAAGGGGATGTTAACCATCATGTGAAACTCTATCTTATAAATGATGACAGAGTCAATTTGCTAGCATTAATTTTGAAGTTATGGGTTAGATTAAGGCTAGAAGAGTATCCTCTACTTCAGATGTTATGAAACTGTGCCTCCACAGGGCTGGGGGAGGAGATTAAGAATTGAGTGGGCACTCAAGGCTTCTGCTGCCCCATTTTTGGAAATGCTCACAAGTTCACCTTCTCACCAGCCTCCTCCCTTCAGTCACTGTTAGTTGTGTCCTAGCTTTTGAATCATTTCAGCAGGTATCGTGACTGACAAACTTGGAAGACAGGAATAGTGCTCTGTTGTGAGCTGAAGTGTTCTATATGAGCAGAAGATGAGTTGAAGTCTTAACCCCCAGGACCTGTGAATGTGACCTTATTTGAAAATAGGGTCTTTGTCGACGTGATAGTCAAGATGAGGCCATACTGGATTGGGCAGGCCTGATCCAGTGACTGGTGTACTTATAAGAAGAGATCACAAGGACCTACTGTTCTGAAACTAACCCAACATTATACATCAACTGTACTTCAATAAAAAAAGAAGAAAGAAAATAAGAATAGATCACAGAGCCACACAGGGAGACCACCGTGTGATGTGAGAGGTGCAGACTGCATTGATACATCTACCAGCTAAGCTGTGCCAAGGATTGCCAGCAATGCCAGAAGGTAGGAAGAAGCAAAGAAGGACCCTCTCATAGAGCCTTTGGAGACAGCAGCCCTACTGATGCCTTAATTCTGGGCTTCCAGCCTCCAGAACTCCAGAGAGGATAAATTTCTGTTGTTTTAAGTCACTGAGTTTGCCATACTTTGTTACAGCTGCCCTAAGAAACTTCTACACACTCTACTCTGGGCCCCACTGCAGCCTGCCTCAGCCAGCTTGCCTCTCTGCTGGACCTCTTGATAAGCTTGGTCACCCTGGTTCCTTTCCCTTTCTGAGAGGTCTTACACAGTGAAATCCCAATCCCAACTGGCTAGTTGGTTTACAAAGTGGGAAGTCAGACTAAGAAGAAAACCTCATCATATCTCAAGTCTTGTGTATGATTTTCAAAACATCATAGTCTGACTTCTTGCCTAAGTGGAGGTAAGTGAACATAGTAAGATGGTTCATTGATAATAGAGGATGTTGCTCTGCCTCGAGGGTCATCACTCTAAATTCAAGTCTCCCTGGTTGGCATCACAGATAGAAAATAAGATGTTGGCATAAAATTGTACTGACCTCAGCACTTATTCTGGAAATTGAATTTTTATTTTCACATTCCTGACTAGCTCTTTGTCTCCTTTAAAATTTGAGTGTATAACAACAAAGTACAGTTAGATTGAGAGCTAGGGGAGTTTCTAGTAACCAACCTATCGCTAGGTGAGTTTCCAGCAAACAAGATTCTATAATATTCTGTTGTAGCTGTGGGGAGGGATACTGAACTTGAGGTCCGAAAACTTGGACTTGAATTCTAGCTCTGCTCATCCTCACAACAGCCTTGCAAGGTAAGTATAATTATCCCCCAGTTATACATGGCAGGATGGACTGAGGCTGCCCCTAGCCCCTCTCCAAAGAGATATACTCAAGAACTAAAAGGATGGCTTCCGCTTGGTCTTTGTTTTGCTGAGTGGGGCACACCCACTGAAGGTAGAGGCAAACTACTCCCAACAACAGAGTTTTAAGAAGATATAAAGGTGAAAAGGGGAGAGCAGGAAAATGATTGACAGGGAAGAGGAATTTTGGAGGGTAGGTGGGAAAGAAATGTGTGATGCAAGTGCTTAAGCTCCAAAATATCCAAACACCCATGCAATTCAACAAAAAATAAATAACCCAATCAAAAATGGGTAGAGGACCTTAATAGACATTTCTCCAAAGAGGACACACAGATGGCCAGTAGGCACATGAAAAGATGCTCAACATCACTAATTATTAGAGAACTGAAAATCAAAACCATAATGAGGTACCATCTCATACCAGTCAGGCTGGCCATCATTAAAAAGTCTACAAATAACAAATGCTGGAGAGGGTGTAGAGAAAAGGGAATCCTCATACACTGTTGGTAGGAATGTAAACTGGTATAGCCAGTATGGAAAACAGTGTGGAAGTTCTTCAGAAAACTAAAAATAGAATTACCATATGATCTAGCAACCCACTCCTGAGAATATATCCAAACAAAACTATAATTAAAAAAGATATATGCACCCCCGACATGGAAATAACCTAACTGTCCATCAACAGATGAATGGATAAAGAAGATGTAGTACATATATACAATGGGATACTACTCAGTCATAAAAAAGAATGAAATAATACCACTTGCAGCAACATGGATGCAACTAGAGATTATCACACTAAGTGAAGTAAGTCAGAAAGAAAAAGCTAAACATCATATGATATTATTTACATGTGGAATCTAAAATATGGCACAAATGAACCTATCTGCAAAATAGAAACAGACTTAAAGAGAACAGACTTGTGGTTGCCAAGGGGGAGGGGGGCGGGAGAGGGATGCACTGAGAGTTTGGGGTTGCATATGCAAGCCATTGCATTTAGAATGAAAAAACAACAAAGTCTTACTGTATAGCATAGGTAACTATATGGATATCCTGTGATAAACCATAATGGAAAAGAGTATTAAAAAGAATATATAAATATGTGTATAACTGAGTCACTTTGCTCTATAGCGGAGATTGGCACATTGTAAATCAACTATACTTCAATTAAAATTAAAAAAAAAAAGAAAGGTGTCTGATGGAGAATTTGATTTAGTATCTATTATGTAGTATGTGTGTGGGCTTCCCAGGTAGCTCAGATGGCAAAGAATTCACCTGCAATGCCGGTTCGAGCTCTGGGTTGTGAAGATCCCCTGGAGAAAGAAATGGCAACCGTGTAGTGTGTGATCTGTATCTTCTTCCCTATATCCCCCCTAAAAGATTTCTAGCTAATATCTTATTGAGTTGGATCTGGTTGGGCAGTAGGAACCTGATGAGGAACAGAGACCACCCATGAGGATTCAACTGTCCCAAGGCTAAAAGGGAGCTGAAGTTCAAAGAGCTTGAGTGCCTCACACAGGGTTACACAGCCTCAGGTTCTGAAGTCAGATCTGTCTGACCCCACACCTATATTCTCTCCTATAACATACAGCTTATTCTCATCGTCAACTTGCCAAACTATTTTAAGCCCAAGAGGCAGTGCAGGCTGAAATTTTAAATATCGCAAAACTATTTGTATAAATGCCCTGAACAACAAGCAATAATGACTTATTAATTATAGTTTTCATATGGCTAGACCTTTGCAGTTTTGAGACGTGGCCTTCATTTATTGAGCATTTACTCAGTGTCAAACCCTTCCCTGTGCATTTAATGATCTAATCTTCTGAGTAGGCCTGAATAGTAGACATTTTTATCCCTATTTTACAAATGAGGAAATATTAAAGAGTTACTAAACCAGGTTGCTGGTGAAAGGCAACAGATCTAAGACCTAAACACCAAAAATCATGTAATTTACTTTCTCAATAGGTAACATATACACATAGTACAGTGTTTACCAAGGAAAAGATCAACAGTGAAAAGTTAAAGCCTCTCTCTTCACCATCCCCCAAAGACCCAGATCCCTTTCCTGCCAGCCTCATATTACCCACTCTGACCAGTTCTTAAGTGTCCTTCAAAGATATCCTAGGTATTTACACATATTTCCCTGAGGGTGCAGATTTCAGGGAAAAAGAATGTTTGAAGTTAACCGGAGGAAACAGTACCTCCCCTCAGCCCTCCCTAAGCTTCAGTTTTAAACTTCTGGAGCTCAGATACAATGGAGTATGTTTTTATGTTTTCCTAGGAGCCGGTGAGGGATACAGAACAGAGCATGAGGTCTGGAATCTGATAGGACTACGTTCAAGTTCATGCCAAGAGCTGGTGACTTGACCTCTCTAAGGCATTTCCACACCTGAAAACAGAAGCAAATATCCCTACCTCCAAGGGCTGCTAGGAGGATAAGAAAATAAAAGTAAAACATCTGGCACATCAGACAGCCTTCCTCTCTCCCTCCTGAACAAGAGCCTACAGCTTTCACAAGACATCTTTAAGAACAGAGAAAAGGAAAAGCAAACTCCCCACATTTATGTGCAGTTTAGTGATCGGCTTTGACCCAATTCTACTTCAAAGCCTTTCCTTCTCTTTCCTACCTCCCACTGCCTCCCACCCAGCTGCCAAGTATAGAGAATACATGAAAACTTAGGCCAAATGGGAACCTGGAATGTTAAAGCCTTTGAGAAAACAGCTGTTTGTTTGTTCGTTTATCACCATACTTTTGCCCCTGTCTCATTTGATTACAAGAGTCTGTAGGGAAAATAAAAATCCATCGTACTTAGACTAGTCTATACAGGGATATCCCACCCTTGGTTTCACTCTGCAGCAGCTCTGTGAAAGAGGCAAAACTGCGACTCAGGTATTAAACGCTTTGGCTAAGAGGCGCGAGGCAGAAATGGGGCCAGAACTCAGGTCTTCATTGATTTCCTTGCCTTTTGGTCTCTCTAGTAGTTTCTTATGTATAATCGCTGGTGTATTGGTTAGGATCCATTTAGTTGCAAGCAACTGAAAAGCCAAGCGACACTTGTTCATATAACTGGAAATGCAGAGGTTGGATGTCTTTGGTAGAAGCCAAGGACTGTGACACTGTGTTCTCTCTGCCCCTCTCTTGTTTATTTCCTCATCTGTGTACTGGCTTCATTTTCAGGCTGGCTTCTCTCATGCCAAAATTATTTATTGCACTCCAAGCACCACACCAACACATCACAATGTCCAGAGGAAAAGGAAGTCTCTTATTGTGTCTGTCTTATAAATGAGGAAGATTCTTCCTAAGAATTCCCAACCAACAACGCTGTTGGGCCTCAATTTCTCAAACTGGAGCCAGTCTTGTGGCAGAGTCTGTTATACGTGTAGTCGCTCTGTCTCTTTGTAACACTCAGCCTTTATTTGGACAAGGTTAAAATTTTAAGTCCCAAACTTCCCTGGTGGTTCAGTGGTTAAGAAGCCGTCTGCCAATGCAGGGGACACAGTTCAATACCACATGCCACAGAGCAACTAAGCCTGTGCGCCACAACTACTGAGCCAGACTGGAGAAAGGAAGAAAAGTTAAGATGGCAGGAATAGAGGGGCAGATTAGTCTGGGCCCCAACCTGGGCCATGCTATGGCTGAGCCTCTCTCACCTGCTCTCCTCGCCTCCTCCTACCTCTGCATTTCATTCAGCCTCCTCTTCCTGCCCCAGGTTTGATAGGTTCTGCTACTCCAGGAGTCCTGGACTTTCCCTCTCAAAATCAGCCCATGTTGTAGTAGATGTTTGTCTTTTGGGGGATATCCATCATTCCCTTCAACTTTAACTTCATATTGTTGCCTTAATTTCTCTTTGGAGGAAATTACCCATTGTATATATGTGTGTTTGTATATGCTCATTCAATCATGTTCAACTCTTTACAACCCCATGGACTGTAGTCCACCAGGCTCCTCTGTCCATAGGGTTCTCCAGGCAAGAATACTGGAGTGGGTTGCCATTTATTCCTCCCGGGGATCTTTCTGACCCAGAGATCAAACCTGTGTCTCCTGCATTGGCAGGAGGATTCTTTACCACTGAGCCACCTGGGAAGCCCTGCCCATTGTATATATAATGCCTCCCTTATGCTATGGAGGCTGGAATGATTAGATCATTTCTCTCCTTGGTCCAGAGTTGGTGGGAAGAAGAGTGGATACATAAAGCTTGACCAACTGTAGGCTCTTTCCCGGAATTTGACTCTTGGGTGAGAAGCAAAGGGCAGGCTGCAATGGTATGCAGGCCTGAGCATTTCCATGGGATGGCCCTGCCTAAGGATCAATTGCCTGGCCACTGACCTACCTGTGGCTCTTGTCCCATTTCCCAAGCCCAGCCTTCCAGCCTCTTCCTTATGCATTCTGGAAGACTCCATGATCTTGCTGATAATTTCTTCTTTGTTCAAGAGGGCCAGGGTCAATTTCTGCTGTTTGCAATCAAGAATCCCAATCATACCATATGACCAGTCAATTCCACTTCTAGGCATATATCCAAGAAAAATGATAACTTAGGTCTATGCAAAAACTTATACACCAGTGTTCTTAGCAGCATTCATCATGATAGCCAAACGTGGAAATGACTCAAATGTCCATTAACTGCTAAATGAGTAACTGAAATGTAGTATATCCATACAATGGAATACTACTCAGCCATCAAAGAAATGAAGGACTAATAGATGCTGCAACATGGATGAACTTTGAAGACATAAACTAAGTGAAAGAAGTCAACACAAAAGACCACATACTATGTGATTCCATTTATGTAAAATGTCCAGAACAGGCAAACCTACAGAGACAGAAGGTAGATTAGTTGTTGACAGGGGCTGGAGGGGGAAGGTGATCACCAATGGATATGGTATTGCAACTCACCCAATATTTTGCCTGGAAAACTTTTTGGACAGAGGAGCCTCGTGAGCTATACAGTCCATGAGGTGGTAAAGCGTTAGACACGACTGATTGACTGACCACACACTCATGTACTGATATTGATAGTGATAAATGTCCTAATATTGACCATGCTATTGGTTATAAAATGCTGTGAATATACTAAAACCCACAGAATGACCTACTTCAAAAGGGTGAATTTTATGGTATGTGAGTCATATTACAATAAAGGATTTTTTAAAAACAAAAGAGCTCTGAGGATTTCTTGGTTCAGTGGTAAAGAATCCACCTGCCAATGCAGGAGACATGAGTTCAATCCCTGGTCCCATGTGGAACTAAGCCCATGTGCCACAACTACTGAGCCTATGCTCTGGAGCCAGGGAGCAGGAACTACTGAAGTCTGTGCTCCCTAGAGCCTATGCTCCACAACAAGAGAAACCACTGCAATGAGAAGCCCATTAGAGAGCAGCTATTAGAGAGTAGCCCTCGCTCACTGTAACTAGAGAAAAGCCTGTGCAGCAACCCAGCACAGCCAAAATAAATAAATAAAATTATTTGAAAAAAGAAAAAAAAAGAGCTCTAACCAAAATGCCTTCTGGTTTAAAAAAAAAAAAAATTGCCTTCTGGTGCAAGGAGCTCAAGGTGGGAAGGTAGCCTGGGCTCCTGAGAAGACCACCAACCCTGGGCTCTGGAGGGTCCAGTTCTCAACCCAGTTCTGCTTCTTGCCAACCTTAAACTTCACTCTTTTGGACCTTAGTGTTTTCAGTGCTGACAAGAAGGGGCTTATAAGATCAGTGTTTCCCATACTTCAGTCATTCGTGAGCCACCTTTACGATTATTATTGTGTCAACTGAAGGATTATCTACCTGATTCTTTAAACAAATGCATTTTTTAAAACCTAGCATCATTCTAGACAAAAATATTTATCAAATCATGCATTTGCTGTGTTGGTTGCATTTTCCCAAAACACATTAAAATCAACATTAGGTGGTAAAGTTAGAAGGGTTCACTCCCCATGTCACTGTCTGATTCCTACCATTTGGGGATCCTGGACTGGGGTCTTCAAGGCTAGTCTACAAACTAGCCCACTGGGTAGAGGACCAGGTCTTGCCTTTGTTTTCTCTCAGCTAACATGGATTTTTAATTATTGCCTCTTAGGACATGGCCTTGTACTATGGCCATCCCTCGCTCTGGTTGTGGGAACTTCCAGTCAGAGAAGATGAAGACTGTCCCAAGGCCACTCAAGGGGTACTTCCTGAGATGCTGGGGATGGTTATTGTTAATCTGATCTTACAGAGTGGGGAGATTGTCTCAGAAGAGACAGGATTCAAATCCAGATCTTTTCAAAATTCCTGTATTCTTTATATCATAATAGACTATTGGGTCAGATAATTTGGGGTGGATGTAACTCTCAGTTGCCATTAAATCAGGCCCTACACATAACTGCCACCTTTGCCTAAGGGCAGGAACAGCACAGAAGGAATGGGACACTAATGTGGCTTCTGAGATGAAAACTAGATCCATCGAATTTCTATCATTTCTCTATAATAGTAATAAACAGTAACAAACTTTGCTGTACTTCCTTCATTATATACATCCCATTAATATTTCCTTGTTCAAAATCCCTATCCCCCACTAGTCGAGGACCATGTCTTTCTTATTCATTGCTGCTTCTGAACACTGGTCCCAGCATTTGGCACAGAGTAGGCCTAGCTCAGTGGTAAAGAATCCACCTGCCAATGCAGGAGATGGGGGTTCAATCCCTGGGTTGGGACGATCCCCTGGAGAAGGAAACGGCAACCCACTCCAGTATTCTTGCCTGGGAAATCCCATGGACAGAAGAACCTGGTGGGCTACAGTCCATGAGGTCACAAAGAGTCAGACACAACTTAGCAACTAAACACACATAGGCCCCTAATAAGTCTCAATTATAAGTTCGATTCACTCATAGTCCCTCACCTCAAAGGTCCTCTAGCCTAGGTGCGTGTGATTGTGACGGGGAGTGAGGTGGGCCGAGACAAGCCCACAGGCAAGAGCAGGACTCACCGCTGTGTCCTGGCGCCTGCACAGCAGGCAGGAGGGGGTTGGTACAGCCTTCAGTCATGTACCATACATAGATCGACATGTATCCCACATCCTCTGCCATGGAGCAGACGGCTGTAGCCACCTGGGTCCATCTGTGGAAATGGTTTCGATCTGTCCAGATCAGAGAGCAGAGCTGAGCAGCGATGCATTTATTCCACCCAACAAGTAACTGTTGACAGTCAACCCGATGCAAAGTCCTGTGCCAGGTAGGGTGGAGGAGACAAATGCAACTGAGGCTTGTGCTGAGTCCCATGCCAGGCTCCTGGGTACACAGATCCACCAGCCTAAGTCTGCCAATTCCTTGTGTGGTATTCTTTCCACAGCAGCACTGCCTTCCAAAGAGGACGTCTGAGCTGCCAGGATTACAAGCATTCTTCCCTTCTGTATCCTCTGAAAAGATGAACCTGGGACTTCTGCACAAGGGGTCTGCAGTGAGCTGGTGAGAGCATTCCCAGGTAAACAGGACTCATCCTATCCAAGGATCCTTCCAGTGGTGGCTGGGTCAGTATCTAGATGAGATGGAGTGGGTAAGAAGGACCTGCTCTCAGAGGGCTAGACGGGGTAAGATATAGGGTTAGTGCTGGGGTGGGGGGGTGGGTGCAGGTATGGAGGGCCTGTGAAGTGCTGTGTTCAGGGGCTTCAGTGACCTGGGGCTTTCTGGTTGATTCCTGGTCGGGGAGGGGAACACTCCTCCCTAAGGTAACAAGCCCACACACTCCTTCCATAGCCTCTGCCATTTTGGGACCAGCAATGACAATGGACCTAAATGCTCCTTGTTCCCTGCTTCTGGCACTCAGCATGCTTTCCTCAGGTGTTTTCTGCCCTTCAGGCTCCCAGAGAGCCAGGTGTGCCCTCCAGGATGAATATAGTGGCCCACCCCCTTGGGAGGCATTTCAGCTGCACAAACAGATCAAAGATGAAGAACCAGGTAAAAGAGTTTTCAGGGAGTCCTAAAGAGATGATGTAATGGTTGGTCTACACGGGATTTCTCAACCTTGGCACTACTGACATTTGAATCATATCATTCTTTGTAGTGTAGAATGTTCAGCAGCTTCTGTGGCCTCTACTTACTACGTAGTAGTGAGCAGTTCCCCAGTTGTGACAACCAAAAATGTTTCCAATCATTTCCTATGTCCCCTGGTGGGTAAGATCAGTCCTTGATTAGGGACCACTGCTGTACAGGCTTCAAGGCTTCAGATTTGAATCTTGGCTCTATCACTGGCTGTTGTGTGAGCACTGCAGTTAGTTTAATCCAGGCCTTAGTTTTCATATCTGTAAAATGGGATAATAGTAATATCTATCTCAGAATATTGTTATGAAATAATATGTGTAAAGAATAGTGTCTAGCACATCATAACCTCTCAATAAATGCTATTGCTCTTATCACCAGAGACCAAACGCAGATAAAGTAGCATATCAAAAAACTGCTCATAAACACTCACTGTAGTACAAAATAAGAAATTTAATTAGTTCATTCATTTCTGCCCTGCTTATTTCTGGAAAACTATTTGAAGCAGCTTAAAATAAAAGCACACACTCTATTGGGCAATTTAAAGAATTTTTTACAACACAAGGGTAATTTTTATATTTAAAGAAATCATACAGATCAATAAGTAACCACTAACATCACTTAGATTGATGAGGACAGGACATAAAGCACAAAAATTTATAGGAGAAAATAACATGAAAAAGTGCTCAACAAAGATAAAACAATTTAAATACCAACCAAAAAACAACCTATTAAAAATGTCAGATTAATAGATAAGAGGCAATGAAAGTGACAGTTTCATATATTGTAATTAGAAGCATGACAAATTAAAATTGATTCAGAGATGAAACTTCCCTGGTGGTCCAGTGATTAAGACTCCATGTTCCCAATGCAGGGGGCATGGGTTGGATCCCTAGCTAGGGACTAAGATCCTGCATGCTACATGGCATGACCTAAAAAAAAAAATTGATTCAGAGATTAATACCTTTTAAAATTGGAGGGAAAACTAGACAGGGGGGAGTTAATTTCATCAAGAACTCAAAATTGGATAGAGTATTCTCTTAAGCAACAAATAGAAACCTGAGCTTCCTAGCAGCCACTGCAAAAATAAAAACATAGCCAAGAGAACTCACCACCTGGACTTTCAAGATCCATCTAGATTTACTTAAGTGAGCACAGTTCACCATTCAACCATCTTTCTTTTCCCAACTTCCAAATGAGATAAACTTTGTTCACAAAACCCAAGAGGAACTTTCATCAAGTGAGTCTTAACACAAGGGCCTTGAGTAACAGAGTTAGACAACGTTTCAACAGCAGTTCTGAGGCCATATAACATGTGCCTCAGCTAGAACAAAAACTCATCTCAGGCACTACATGCAACTCTATACCTCTGCTCCCGCCGCTCTTCACCTCGAATGCCTTCCCTGCATTTGCTTGCCCCTCTAAGCACAAGTTGGGGCTGGCAAGAGAAGCAGGTTCTCTCCACTGCCTGCTCAGCTGGCCTGCAGGCCCCCTTCCAGGCTGACTACAGGACTGGTGGCTAGGACATGCTGCCAGCTGCTGAAACCATGTTGATGGCTTGGTTCTCTGACTGTAGCCCCTCAGTGAAGGGAGATCCACAACAGAGCCTGGCACTGGGGGCGGCACTATAGCCAAACTCCCCCAGTGCTATTCTGAGTGACTCCCTGGGGACAAGGAGGCAGGGGATGGGCCCAGCTCTGAGGGTGTGGAATAAAAGTAGAGGCTAGGAGTGCCCCCAAGGCAAAGGAACACAGTCACCTGAACAGGACGTGGTGAAAGCAGCTCCTTCCCCTCTTAACCTCGCTGTGCTTCAGTTTCCTCTTCTGTAAAATGGGGATAATATTGACTCATGGGGGTATTGTGAGGATTAAAAGAGTTCTACACATGAAGTGCTTAGAGATACAGCACCTGACATACAGTAAATGTTCACTACTATTACTATTTTTTTTATTTTTGCTCTCAGCACTCTTCTGTGTATATTCTAGACTCAAGCAATATATCTCCTGGCGGTGCTCACAGTGCAGGGAGGTGACAGGAAAATATTTCTGAACCTTTGAATCACTGTGTAGCCCTCAGCCTGGAGACATGAACCAAGTACTAGTTCATGATACACTGGAGGAGCCCTAAGCATGGAGGACTATTTCAGCCCTGCCACTAACTAGTGCCCTGGCACCAGGGCCTAGGGCCTTAGGCACATCCTTGCCCTAGTCTGGGCCTCAGTTACTCACCTGCAAAATGAAAAGAAGGGACTCAATAATTCCTAACTTTGACTATGCATCCACATCATTTCAGTTCAGTTCAGTTCAGTCGCTCAGTCGTGTCTGACTCTTTGTGACCCCATGAACCACAGCATGCCAGGCCTCCCTGTCCATCACCAATTCCCAGAGTTTACCCAAACTCATGTCCACTGAGTCGGTGATGCCATCCAACTATCTCATCCTCTGTTGTCCTCTTCTCCTTCTGCCTTCAATCTTTCCCAGCATCAGTGTCTTTTCAAATGAGTCAGCTCTTCGCATCAGGTGGCCAAAGTATTGGAGTTTCCACTTCAACATCAGTCCTTCCAATGAACACCTAGGACTGATCTCCTTTAGGATGGACTGGTTGGATCTCCTTGCAGTCCAAGGGACTCTCAAGAATCTTCTCCAACACCACAGTTCAAAAGCATCAATTCTTTGGTGCTCAGCTTTCTTTATAGTCCAACTCTCACGTCCATACATGACTACTGGAAAAACCATAGCCTTGACTAGATGGACCTTTGTTGACAAAGTAATATCTCTGCTTTTTAATATGCTATCTAGGTTGGTCATAACTTTCCTTCCAAGGAGTAAGCGTCTTTTAATTTCATGGCTGCAGTCACCATCTGCAGTGATTTTGGAGCCCCCAAAAATAAAGTCAGTCACTGTTTCCACTGTTTTGCCATCTATTTGTCATGAAGTGATGGGACCAGATGCCATGATCTTAGTTTTCTGAATGTTGAGCTTTAAGCCAACTTTTTCACTCTCCTCTATCACGTTCATCAAGAGGCTCTTTAGTTCTTCTTCACTTTCTGCCATAAGGGTGGTGTCATCTGCATATCTGAGATTATTGATATTTCTCCCAGCAATCTTGATTCCAGCCTGTGCTTCCTCCAGCCCAGTGTTTCTCATGATGTACTCTGCATGTAAGTTAAACAAGCAAAGTGACAATATACAGCCTTGACGTACTCCTTTTCCTATTTGGAATCAGTCTGTTGTTCCATGTCCAGTTCTAACTGTTGCTTCTTGACCTGCATACAGGTTTCTCAAGAGGCAGGTCAGGTGGTCTGGTATTCCCATCTCTTTCAGAATTTTCCACAGTTTACTGTGATCCACACAGTCGAAGGCTTTGGCATAGTCAATAAAGCAGAAATAGATGTTTTTCTGGAACTCTCTTGCTTTTTTGATGATCGAGCGGATGTTGGCAATTTGATCTCTGGTTCCTCTGCCTTTTCCCAATCCACCTGGAACATCTGGAAGTTCATGGTACACATACTGCTGAAGCCTGGCTTGGAGAATTTCGAGCAGTACTTTGTTAGCAGGTGAGATGAGTGTAATTGTGTGGTAGTTTGAGCATTCTTTGCCATTGCCTTTCTTTGGGATTATAATGAAAACTGACCTTTTCCAGTCCCGTGGCCACTGCTGAGTTTTCCAGATTTGCTGGCATATTGAGTGCAGCACTTTCACAGCATCATCTTTTAGGATTTGAAATAGCTCAACTGGAATTCCATCACCTCCACTAGCTTTGTTCATAGTGATGCTTCCTAAGGTCCACTTGACTTCACATTCCAGGATGCCTGGCTCTAGGTGAGTGATCACACCATCGTGGTTATCTGGGTCGTGAAGATCTTTTTTGTACAGTTTTTCTGTGTATTCTTGCCATCTCTTCTTAATATCTTCTGCTTCTGTTAGGTCCATACCATTTCTGTCCTTTATTGAGCCCATCTTTGCATGAAATGTTCCCTTGGTATCTCTAATTTTCTTGAAGAGATCTCTAGTCTTTCCCATTCTATTATTTTCCTCTATTTCTTTGCATTGATTGCTGAGGAAGGCTTTCTTATCTCTCCTTGCTATTCTTTGGAACTCTGCATTCAAATGGGTATATCTTTCCTTTTCTCCTTTGCTTTTCGCTTCTCTTCAGAGCATCATAAAATGCAGATTCCCAGTCTGCAGCAAGTCTGGAAAAGGACTTCCCCAGACTTGGGAGTCTGGAAAGGGAGACAGAGAATCTGCATTTTAATGAGCTCCTTGGAAAATCTGGTATTCAGTCATGTTGGAAAGCTATTGACTAGATAAGCTCTAAGGCCCTTTCCAATATTCATGTGCTAAATTAAAATGATAGACTCCTGGAGCAAAAGGAGATTGGAGTGATCATACACCTTAGGGGCCCAGAGCAGGTGACCACTTGCCTGTGAGAGAGCTCCAGAAGAATAAGGCTAGTGCCCTTGGTGCTCTCCCAGGGTTTAACCATCCCCAGAGGTGAGAACTGCAAGGAGATCCAATCAATCCATCCTAAAGGAGATCAATCCTGGGTGTTCATTGGAAGGACTGATGTTGAAGCTGAAACTCCAATACTTTGGCCACCTCATGCAAAGAGTTAACTCATTGGAAAAGACCCTAATGCTGGATAGGATTGAGGGCAGGAGGAGAAGGGGATGACAGAGGATGAGATGGTTGGATGGCATCACCAACTCGATGGATATGGGTTTGGGTAGACTCCGGGAGTTGGTGATGGACAGAGAGGCCTGGCATGCTGCAATTCATGGGGTCGCAAAGAGTCAGACACGAGTGACTGAACTGAACTGAGAGGTGAGAAGTTATACTTTCTGTCTAATCAAACATTCTGTCTTGGCAATCTGCCTCCCACCCTGCAGGTTTTGTTCCCACAGCTGCAGAGCAGGGCTAGTTGGTGCTCTTCACCACAACCTGCACGACCTTGAGTGCTGCTTGAAGTCAGCCTGGTCCTAACAATACTATTGGGGAGATGGATCTTGATTTGGGCCCTTTATCTCCATTCTTGCTTCCCTAGTTTATATGCTGTTAATTCTTCTTGTTTAGACCATATAACAGCTTCCCAGATAATCTTCTGCCCTTCAATCTCTCCAGTCTTCAATCTCTCCTTCTTGGCACCAAAAGTTATTTTCCTACCCCCAATTCTGATTGCATTACATGTCCCGCCCACTCTCCTTCATGCCTACCAATCAAACCTTAATTCAGCTAATCATTCAAGGCTTTTCAGGTTCAAAAGCAAGGCACATTTTTGCTTTTATAGCTAATCGCATTTCTCTTCCATAACCCCTCTCTGGCCAAGAGTCATCTTGGGCTACTATTGACTATCTTGACTATTTTTGACAGACACTTCTCCAAACTTGAATACTGTGGAACTCCATTTCCCCACTACTGCCTTTTTTTGTGTGTGGCAAAATACGGATAACAGCTCATGGATACCAAGTGATTCATGGGACTCAGTTTGGGAAACACTCCCTAGGCGCTTACACCTGCTTATCAATAGCTTGACTCTGGGGTCTGCCCAGGTCTTGAACTCCAGCTCAGAACAACTGCTAAGGTTGTCATGCCATCTGACATGACAGGTTTCTCTCCCTCTGGCTGTTTTTGAGTACCATCGAGGTTCTACAAAGACATGAAACCAGAACATTAC
Source organism: Giraffa tippelskirchi (assembly GCF_054371585.1). Classification (NCBI taxonomy): domain Eukaryota; kingdom Metazoa; phylum Chordata; class Mammalia; order Artiodactyla; family Giraffidae; genus Giraffa; species Giraffa tippelskirchi. Next base: position 109,557,744 of record NC_137279.1, read on the forward strand.
TCTGTCCCCAACCTTATTCCTCCTTTGCCTTCCTTCTTGAGCTGGTACTACATTTCCCCCCATTGTTGAATTTCTCAAGGTCCATCTTGATTTGCTTACATGAACATAGGTGACCATTCCACCATTTTTGTTTTTCCAACTTTCAAATATACAGCCTCCTCTTCTAATGAGCAATTTTAGCAGGTACATATTTACCTCTCTTGGGATTACCCCCCTTTCTCACATCTACAATGGACGCTGTTGACTGATCACAGCACTTGCTCCCAAGCCCCAGATTTGATGATGTGGATTCAGAATCCTTCTCAACACTCTTCCCCAGGCAGGTATTATCCATCAACCAAAGGTGGCATGTTAGTTGAGACAGTCCTGCTGCTGCTGCTGCTGCTGCGTCACTTCAGTCGTGTCCAACTCTGTGCGACCCCATAGATGGCAGCCCACCAGGCTCCGCCATCCCTGGGATTCTCCAGGCAAGAATACTGGAGTGGGTTGCCATTTCCTTCTCCAGTGCATGAAAGGGAAAAGTGAAAGTGAAGTCGCTCATTTGTGCCTGACTCTTAGCGACCCCATCGACTGTAGCCTACCAGGCTCCTCTGTCCATGGGACTTTCCAGGCAAGAGTACTGGAGTGGGGTGCCATTGCCTTCTCCGAGACAGTCCTACTTACCATCAATGACCTAGTTGATTAAATGGCTAGTGTGTCTACTAGAAAAGCTCTGTTGAGTTTCAGTTTCAACTCTCTTATGGAAACTTAAACTAGAGTAGTCTCTAGTTACATTCTATCTACTCTGGTCTTTGAGGCTGGAGGATTTGGGCTGTGGGGGAGGCTCTATTAGAAGTCTCATTTGGCATAAGAATTGAAATAAGATTGCCACGGTCAGAAGGGTTTCAACTAAGAGCTGTCTTGGGGCATTGTCTACTTCCCCTCTCCTCCCGCCAAAACCCACAGAAATGTCTGGTGAGCTGGCTGGTCTCTAGCCATTAAAAGTAGCACCTGAGAGACTACAAAACAAATAATAAACTACCTCTAGAAAGATGAATCTCTGGGGCAGGGAACAATTGGAGATGCCTTTGATGTCCCTGAGTAGCGGCAAGGTTTTCAATTTGGCCTGAACCAATGGAAAAATCATCATTGGAAACACTGATATCTTTGGTCAGATAGCAGGCTGCTCCAGTTTCTTCTCTCTCTCTACCCCTCCTTCTCCTCCAAGCTGATCACATTTCCTTGGTGATTTTCATGCTTAGTCAGTAGTTCTTACGGGACAAGTGTCAATTCCATAGGGACCTTGTCCTATAAACTACTGTGTACTAATGTTATCCTCTGTATGGTTTCTTCCTCCTGCCAAAAGTGCTGATTAAACACCTACTATGTGCTATCTGGTGAGCACCGCTGTGGAAAGCATTTGAACCACAAACAGGAGTCACCAGGGGAGGCTCTGTCGAGACAAAGATAATAGCACTGCGCAGATCAGCAGAAAAATGCATTTCAAGTTACATTCTCTCTTCTTTAGATCTCGAAAGAGCTGTAACTGAGTGGGAGCAAATTGAGAGCTTGGCAGCTAGAACGCAGGAATTCCAGGGATTCTACAAAATCATGAAGAGGTGAACATAGGGTGAATACAAAACAGTCTCAAATCCAGAATACAACTGAGAGAGGTCAGCAGAATACTTTCTAGACTCTCTAAATCCCCATAATAATGCTCTGAATTAAATATCTCATTATTATCACTCCAAAGATGAGAAATAGAGGCACAAGAGGTTAAATGACTTGCCCAAGGTCAGCAACTAGGAAGAAAGTGGTGGAGTCAGGACTTGAACTTATGTAGCTCTCACTGTAGAGTCCCAAACTACCTGAAATATGTACATTTAAACAACAAAGAAAGTGTTAATTCATGGATTGGAGTGGGGTGGGGTGGATAATAACTGGGTGGAGTTTTTGATCCAAAGATATTCTGTTAGTCAGAGATGGAAGTTTGGGGGACTTCCCTGGTTTCCCAGTAAAGAATTCATCTTGCAGTGCAGAGGACACCGGTTTGATCCCTGGTCTGGGAACTAAGATTCCACATACCATGGAGCAACTAAGCCCACACATTGGCCACAACTAGAGGGTCCGTGTGCTGCAACGAAAGATCTCTCATGACAGAACAAAGACCCCGTGTGCCGCAACTAAGACTGATACAGCCAAAAATTGTTTATTTTCTTTTTGTTGTTTGTTTGTTTTGGCTGCGCTGTGCAACTTACAGAATCTTAGTTCCCCAACCAAGGATTGAATCTCGGCCCTCCAAAATAAGAGAGTGGAGTTCTAACCATTGGACTGCCGGGGAATTCCTGATAGAAGGGTTTTGATAGATGGGAAGCTCAGAGTGTCTAGCATGCCCTCACGCTTCTAAGGAAGGACACACGAAGGCCAGTCACTCCCCTAGACTCACTCAAATATGCTGGTGTGCCCTTGACAGATGGTCGACTGGGGCTCCAGGGCCTGAGCCAGATTATAGTGTTCATGTTCTTTAATGCCAGACATGGAGACAGATCTGCATGGGTCCCTGTAAAAGCAACCTATATTTTTGACTAGAAAAACATGTGATGTAATTAGTAGTGCAGCAATGTTGCTGGTCCTAGAAGCCTGAAACCCTACCCTCTACACTGGACTCTACTACCTAATGTCCCTTAATTTGGTTTCTTAATCTGTAAATATTTATTCATTCAGTAAACAATTCTGAGCCCCTCTCTGTGCCAAGTACCACAGGCTAAACTCTGAAATCACCAAGTTGGATTCGGTAGTTGGCCCCCAAAGATCTATTTACTGGCAGAGACAGACAGGGAAAGGGGTCTTTATGATGCCCTGTGTCCTCTCCAGAGATCTAGGGAAGGCCCCACTCTGGAGGGCCGCACCCTGCCCCTCCTCCCTGGGAGTGAGTGAACAGCAAATGAGATCACACCCACGGAAAGTGCTTGGTAAACAACAGAGGGTGAGAATGAGGTGTGCAGGGAGGAGGGAAGGGCTGTACCCCAGGAACTGTCTGCAGTGTCTGGAGGCCTTGGGCAGGCTGCTGACCAAGCTAAGTGCTCAATCTGGGGCTGGGAACCTGGGTGAGGCCTCCTGGATGCGAGGGGACCAAACCTGAAGCCCTTGAGTCGCTGTCCCAGCAGGCTGAGCCCAAACTTTGCAACCTGGCCAAGCTTCTCTGGAATCTGCCAGGCAGGAAACTAAACCTGTGTGATGTTGCCTGGGACTAGGTGCTTTTGCGGCACTGCACCATCCACGATCTCTTCTGGGTTGTAGCTTGAACGTGACAAAGGCCAGGTCACCCCTCTATTGTGCAGCCCATGAAGCCTGATTCCCAGAAATCCTCTTATATAATGAATAGCCCCAAGGAACGCAGGCCCTAGGTGACGCCAGCTACTACCATTCTCTGTGCTAAAGCGCCACCTAGAGGTCAGCTCTAGCTCAAACGATTGTGCGGGTTCGTCTCACCATTTGCCTCGGCCCCGGGAAACGTGGAAAAGAGATGTTCAAAGGAGTAAAAGGCAAGAAAACGGTAGGTGACGAGTAAGAGGACCCCATCATTCCTCCACCAGGCCCCCTGTCACTTGCTGATGAGATAGCCAAGGGCTGAAATGTCTCAGCTTCTCACTGGACAGGGTTTCCTCTATGACTAGGGACCAGTGTGAGAATGTCACTGTGTCTCACATACTCTAAACTGTAGATCCGAAAGAGCAAACATGCCAAGAAAACCCTCCAGTTTGCCCTGCAGCCTATACCCCAGCCCATCTGCTCCTCCTCTCCTACCCCAAAGTTCAGACTCTCTGTCTAGCTTGGGAAAATAGTTTTTCAGCAGATAAGCCCTCCTCTTAGGGAGAGTTTGCTGATGCTGCTTACATTTCTGGGATCAGCTATCCTACCCTGAGCATGAACACACGTTTATCGTGGGCCATTTATTCAGAAGTAGCTGGATGAATCTACAGAAGCATCAAAGATAAGCCAATACTTCAAAATCAGCACAGAGTTATTTTTTCCTGAAGAAAATCCAAGCCAGATGGTAGTAGAGTATCAAGAAAAGTAAGCCAAAGCTCCCAAACTGAGCGAGGATCCCTTTTTTAAACCCTCTTACTTTAGGTTTTTCTCTTCAGTCTTTTGCCAGACCCGCAATTTAGTTTCCTACTACTAAGCTTTTTGAACTCAAGTATAATTGGAAAACAAGATCCATAAAAGATTCAAGCTCCCATTATCCATCAAAGTGTCCTAGTTCATGCTTCTTGGAGATATGGGTAGTATCCATGGAATGCCCACAAAGACAATACATCTTTGCCTGCAAGCAGCTTCTGGTCGTTCTTCACACCAAGGACAATTCAAACACGGGGTAAACCCCGAGGAGCCTTAGGAAAACTAGAATGATGTTTTGAATCTATTTTTTAAAAGCTGTAGCTGTTTGTCGTGGATAAATTGCAGTCCACTGACTGACCGAAGGGGCCAGAGGAAGTGAAGTTGCCATTTCCCTTCACCTGTACTCTCAAGTAAGGTGGATGAAATAAATTCCCAGGTGGTACAGTGGTAAAAAATCTGCCTACCAATGCAGGAGATGCAAGAGACTCGGGTTCAATCCTCTGGGTCAGGAAGTTCCCCTGGAGGAGGTAATGGCAACCCACTCCAGCATTCTTGCCTGGACAATTCCATGGACAGAGGATCCTGGTGGGCTACAGTCATAGGGCCACAAAGAGTTGGACATGACTGAGCAACTGGACACACACACACATATGCTAAATCTAGTAGATCCAGTTTGCTTCTCCTGGTAGCAACAATTCACTCGATGCTCACAGCAATCTTGACGTGAGATTCTGAAATGAGTACTATTATCATTGCTGTCTTTCAGAGAAAGAAACAGAGGCTAAAAGAAACTGCATAATTTTCCTATAAGTGAAGTAGCCAAGATTCGAACTCAAGTGTTCTGCTTCCAGTTTTCCCAAGGTCAGCATCTCTCGTGGCATGAAGTCCATGTATTAAGTACTGAAAATAATGTTCTGAAAAACAATTCAGTCTGCCACAGATTGTTGCAAGAATTCTTACAGTCATTAGTACTACACAGTAAGTGGAATTTGTAGACCAAGGATGACCCTCATTCAGGGTCACTGGAGGTCAGTTCATACAATACACTTTCTGGGAGGATCAATGTTTCTCCAACAAAAAGACTTCTTTAGACTTTGGTTCCCACTTCATTCCTTTCATTTAAGCTAGACAGGTTCTTTGCCCCCTATAAAATCCCATGCAAGTGTTGTAATTATTATTCCCTGATAAAGTGAGTTCCCTCCTGGGGCTGGGAGACTGGGTGAGGCCACCTGGATGCAAGGGGACAAAACCTGAAGCCTTTGGCTCGCTATCTCAGCAGGCCAAGCCCAAACCTTGCAGCCCTAGCCAAGAATGAAGAACCACGAAACAATAACTGGAAGAAACAAAGACACAATAGGGACAGTGGTGAGGATGGGTCTCTCTGCCCAGAAAAACCAGTATTTCAGAGCTGGAATGGGGCCTCTGAGAGCATCTGATGACATTCCAAATGCTCTCTTGGCAGATGATATCAAGACCCAGCAGTTAAGCTACTTTCCAAGATCACATGGTCAGCGAGTGGCACAGCTGATCAGAATGTCAGTCCAACTGATTTCTAGCTAAAGGCACTTTTTCGTTTAACCATAGATTCAGGAGATTGTATCGTTTCTAAATAAAATCCAACTAGGAACCCAAATCTCTAGGGCTACCCTTGAAATAACTTTTGAGGGAAACTGGACATTCCTTACCTTGAGCTGTTTCAGATGGGATGGGATGGGGATAGGATGGGGATGGGATGGGATGGGGAGAGCAGGGACAGGAGGGAAGGGGAGGGGCGGGGAGTGTTCTTGGGTGCCCATAACAATAGCTAATAGCTGAAGTTTTTCCCACAGTTTGCTGGGAACCGTGCTTAGTACTTTAAATGCATTACCTCCTCACAACAACCGGATATGGTAAGCATGATTCTTTCTACTTTACAGAAAAGGAGACCAAGGCACAAGACTTGAGCTTTCACAATGTGTAAGAGGTGAAGGCAGGACTGGAACAGCTCTGTTCTACATCAAAGACGGTGCTTCAAATCACCGACTTAAAAACCGTATGGTTAATGCAGGGCCCAGGGAAACTCAAAATTTTGTTGGTCATAAGAAATCCTCACATACCAGTCAGTTGTCCCTGCAGAAAAGCACAGCTCTACTGAGCTTGAAAGAGGGTATTTCCACCATGGATGGCAGATGGGGTACTTAGGAGTTTAGTTTTTTTGCTTCCTCTGCCCAAACTCTCTTACTGGGGCATGAGAGAAGAGTAGGATGAGCAATACGGAAGGGAAGATTCAGGACTGGAGGTTTAGTGGAGACAGAAAGGAAACAGGTTTGCTTTCTAAGCCAAGGTGTGCACGCTAAGTCACTTCAGTTGTGTCCAACTCTTTGTGACCCTACGGACTGTAGCCCTCCAGGCTCTTCTGTCCATGGGATTCTCCAGGTAAGAATACTGGAGTGAGTTTTCATGCTCTCCTCCAGGGGATATTCCCAAGCCAAAGGTATTGTAAAAGCCCACTCTGCCTTCAAGAGCTACAAAAGAAATTCTGTGCCATTCTTTTCATTATTATTATTTTTCAAGCCCTCCCCCTGTCCCCTCCCCACCTATGCCATTCTTAAATTCTGTCACTACCCTCAGTAACCATTTCACTAACAAATCCTGCATCTGGTAGAATTTGAATTAGACACAAGGAAAGACTTCTGGGGAAAATGAAGCAGTCATCTCTGTAAACTGGAATTTCTCTTTATAGACTCCCTTTCCTGGAGTAAGGGAAGTAATATACCTAGCCAGTTCTTAAGGGCGTCTGTAAATTAAGGCTGAAAGGAAGAAACATTGAGACTTTCAACAGGGAAGACAAAGGAAATAGTTTTCCAACTTCTTCCCTCCTCAGAGGGAGGAGCTTCCCAAGGACCTTCCAAAGGAACCTCAAAGGACCTTCCAAAAATGGTACATATTCACAGGTAAGACAGGTGAATAAGGTGTCAGAGAAAACTGGTGCTTGTGGAGGAGTGGGGCCCGGGAGGCAAAACTCCAGGCAACAGGATGCATTGCTTTTTCCCCAAACCTGCAATTCATTGTGATTTATTCTGTGCTTCTCCAAAAGTCAAAAGTCCTCAACATTACACACTTGAGTCTTAACCTGAAGTTCCTTTTCAGTAAGAGCTCATCTGTGTAGTCCCCATGCCACCTCCAGATTACTCATATAAAGAACAGGGCCCTGGAAACAGCAGTAATTCACTGTTTCATGGTAATTGTATTTCTTCTCTGCACTAACTGTTCCTAGCATGGAACATGTACTCGTGCACTTGTCTCTGGAGCTTTCCCAGAAGAATAAATAATTCAAGCTAGCCTCTAGCACTGCCGACCTTAACCACATGCCTATTGTTTTTGAGAGAGAGGAATTCACACAGCCTTTGATGGCATATTTAAAAAGGACAAAAAAATTAAACTACTTGATCTGGTATATGACTCAAAAGCAGCCAGTCATTCCACATGTGGGATTCTACTTACTGATTTAAAAACCTGGCCTCTCCTTTGGAAAGAATAAAACAGAAGCTTAAAAGCATTTATTTCTAAGTGCTTCAAATACCTTGCTTTTGGTTCCAGATGCACTCAACATACAATCATTTACGCCGTAAACACATGTCAGTTTTTTGTGTTTTGGCAAAGCATTGTTCAGTACTGCAGTCACTGTTGTTGCAACCGCTGTGAGGCTGGCGATGTGTGATACTTCAGAACTCCAAGCATGCCAGCCAGTGTTCGCTGGTTTCATTTCCAGTCTCTCTACAGTGCATTTCAGTAGATAAAGCATCAACTGGTGTAAGAGAAGCAGCAGCAGCTCAGTAGAAGACCATGGGCTTCAGATCATGTGACTACACAATTCTTTTAGCCTGAGGTGTAAGAAAATTCTACCAACCTGGCTGGGTTACTGAAAGACTAAATTAGTTTGCTGGGGCTACAGTAACCAAAGACCACTGAGTGGGTGGCTTAAATGACAGAAGTTCACTTTTTCACAATTTTGCAGTCTGCAAGTCCAAGGTCAATACGTCAGCGGGTCTGGTTTCTTCTGAGGCCTCTCATTGGCCTCCAGATGACTGCTTTCTCACTACATCCTTGCACATGGTCTTTCTTCTGTGCACTTGCAAGTCTGGTGCCCAGATTTCTTCTTGTTAGAAAGACACCAGTTATATTGGTTTAGGGCCTAAAGACTTCACTTTCATGTAATTACCTTTAAAGACCTTACACAGTCACATCCTGGGGTACTGGAGATTAGGGCGTCAACCTGTGAATTTGGGGGGTAGGGAGGTGGGGCACAGAATTCAGCATATAACAAAGACTACATGACAAAGTAGGGCCTTGATAAAAAGTTCATTTTTTCCTTTCTAGGCATGGGGTAAGAACCTGTGCTTTGAAATCATGAAGCATAATTTTAACTACTGCTTCTTTTGCATGTTAATTATGTGAATTTGGCTAAGTTACTTGTTTCAACATCTATAAAAACCTCCTGCAGGGCTTCCCTGGTGGTCCGGTGGTTAAGAATCTGCCTTGTAATGCAAGCGACACCAGTTCGATCAGGTCCAGAAACATCTCTCCTGCCGTGGGGCAGCTGAGCCCCATATGCCATAACTAATGAGTCTGTGCTCTGGAGCCCGTGTGCCTAGAGCCCGTCCTCCGCAAGAGAAGCCACCACAGTGAGAAGCCTGCACACCACAACTAGAGAGTAGCCCCCACTCACCCCAACTAAGAAAAACAGCAACAAACACCCAGCACAGCTAAAAGTGAATAAATAAAAAAAAAAAAAAAAAAAAACCTCCTCAAACCAGTGTTGTGAAGATGAAGTGCTGAGTATATAAAGTGCTTAAAAATACCTGAAAGGGGTAGGCAGAATGTATTTGCTAAAATTGCATTATTTGCTCCTAGCAGTAACTGATTAATGCTACCAGACCACCTTCCTTGTCTCCTAAGAAACCTGTATGCAGGTCAAGAAGCAACAGTTAGAACCTTACATGGAACAACTGATGGGTTCAAAATTGGGGAAGGAGTAAGACAAGGCTGTATACTGTTACCCTGTTTATTTAACTTACATGCAGAGTACATCATATGAAGTGTCACATGGATGAATCACAAGCTGGAATCAAGATTGCCAAGAAACAAAGCAACAACCTCAGATATGCAGATGACACCACTCTAATGGCAGAAAGCAAAGAAGAACTAAAGAGCCTCTTGATGAGGGTGAAAGAGAAGAGTGAAAATGCTGGCTTAAAACTCATTCAAAAAACTAAGATCATAGCATCCTGTCCCATCACTTCACAGCAAATAGAAGGGGAAAAAATGGAAGCAGTGACAGATTTTATCTTATTGGGCTCCAAAATACCTGTGGATGGTGACTGCAGTCATGAAGTTAAAAGGCACTTTTGCTCCTTGGAAGGAAAGCTATGATAAACCTAGACAGCATATTAAAAAGCAGAGGTATCACTTTGCTGACAAAGGTCCGTATAGTCAAAGATAGTTTTTCCAGTAGTCATGTATTAGATAGTTTTTCCAGTAGTCATGTACAGATGTGAGAATTGAACCATAAAGAAGGCTGAGTGCTGAAGAATTGATGCTTTTGAATTGTGGTGCTGGAGAAGACTCTAGGGAGTCCCTTGGACAGCAAGAAGATCAAACCAGTCAATCCTAAATGAAATCAACTCTGAATATTCATTGGAAGGACTGATGCTGAAGCTCCAATACTTTGGCCACCTGATGCAAAGAGCTGACTCACTGGAAAAGACCCTGATGCTGAGAAAGAGTGAAGGCAAAAGGAGAAGGGGGTGGCAGAAGATGAGGTGGTTAGATAGTATCACTGACTCAATGATCATGAGTCTGAGTAAACTCCGGGGGGGAGTGAAGGACCAAGAAAGCCTGGTGAGCTGCTTGGGGTCATGAGTCAGACATGAGTTAGAGACTGAACAACAATAGTGCTTCTTACTTGTCTCTTTTCGTCAAGAGCTTTGGGAGCTGACTTTGATGTTGGCCTATGACCTAAATAAACAAAGTGACCAAACTTGGCCTTAGAAATTTCAAGATTTCTTGATTGGCTGAAAAAAGCAGCAGAGGTGGCAGATGGAACATTCCCTATAGAGCCTTGATTACACAAGGCTTAGTGTATTTTACAAACATGTAGGTCATAGCAACTGGCCCTGCAACACAGACAGCTTCAGCACTGGGTTACAAGCTTCTGAATAGCTGAGTGCAAACAAATACCTTTCATAACTCAGCAGGACTATTACTTGGGTCCTAGTACATCACACTTCAAGACAAAAAAAATGATAAAATCATGGCATTTTTCTTCATTCCACCTAATAAGAGAAGAAAATGACAGTGTGTTTTCCTATCAGGAATAAAGTAAAAATCAGCTTCCACTGTACATTTCCAGCCCAGACTTTGACCATATTGAAAGTAATCAATGCCCAGAAGGCTTTTATTCCAATGTTTGTGAAGACTGTAAGCACTCTTCAGAAATGGAAAATATCACAGTGGGGAAAATCGTGAACATGAGTCAGAAGTTCTGAATTCAAATCCTGGCTCTACTGCCTAAAAGCTTTTTAACAGTTTGATGATCTCAATGAGCCATTTTTGGTAAGTAGAAAAAAGCAGAGATTAAAATCCTCTGCCCAATCCACATCTTAGGAATAGTGGGTGAGTCAAACAAAATGTTTGTGGAACATGCCTCAAAGAATAAACTGCAGCAGAGGTGACGATGGGATCAGTATTAAGAGCTTGGCCTTCAAAGAGTTGACAAACTCCAAGGAAATAGCCCCTAAAACCATACAGCAAGGAGGCTGACCAGAATACTGACATTCTTCAAATATCTTATTAAAGATTTACCAGATTAGAAAACAGTCTTCAAATTCTTGATGCAGAAAGCACTCTTATTTATTTCAGTTGTACTGGATCTTCATTGCCATGCACCAGTTTTCTCTAGTTGGAGAGAGCAGGGGCTACTCTCTAGTTGCGATGTGCAGGCTTCTCATTGCCATGGCTCCTCCTGATGTGGAGCACAGCCTCTAGGCACACGGGCTCAGCAGTTGTGGCTCTCAGGCTCTGGAGCTCGGGCTCAGAAGTTGTGGCACATGAGCTTAATTGCTCTGCAGCATGTGGGATCTCCCTGGACTAGGGATCCAACTAAAGTCTCCTGCATTGGCAGGCAGATTTTTTTACACTGAGCCTCCAGGCAAGTCCAGCACTCTTATTTTCTAACAAACTGTCAGATGTGTTTCTTTCCATCCACCAGGCATACCGCACCACAGTGGGCAGCGTAAGGGAGGAAGAGGATAACGAGCAGTGGCCACCTGGGGCAGCTCACAGTGTAGGCTGCACCCAAGGCAGGCTGGAGGCTGTGTGTGACTGCTAAACATGGCAGGAACTAGAGAAGAGCAGCTCTTCCCCATTTTAACTTGTACAGCTGTTTGGAGACCCTCTCAAAAGGACCACAAACTTTAAAATGCAACATTTCATTCCTGTCCTTTCGGCAAGAAAAGACCAAAACATCATCATGTATTTTAGCTTTATTGAAGACATTACAGTAGACAAACAAGTAGACAGACACATGCTTTATAAAATATACATTCTCATGTGTGAGAAAATATAAATAGATACTAGGAAAGGGCCACACTGAACGACAACTTGGCTTATAATTCTCTTTACATACATCGAGTACCACGGCTGCTCAGACTGACATCCTCTGATGGGTAAAAAGGGAGAAGGGGAAAGGAGAGGGGAGAAGTAGTCTCTCAATGGATAAAGAGGCCACTTCAAGTAGCCAAGAGATAGCCAAAGAGCGCTTGACCACATGCTGATCAATTAGAGCTGATAAAAGATCCCTTTACTCCTTACATTTGAAAACAGGTTCAAATCAAGCTGTTTCTTTACCTTCACCCCACCTGTTTGTAGAGATTATGAGAACTGCTAACAAACACTCAACATACAACCTTGAGGGAGCAGGTCCAAGTATTACTCCTCACACACGCGTATGTGCACGCAAACACACACACACACACACACACGTCCCTCACTACCCACAAAATCTCCAGGTGATTCATGGGCTTTCAGGTGTTGTTAAGAGAAGTTTGTAACATATCTCAATTCAGAACATGTTATTTTTGTCAACAAACCAAGCAGTTGTGAAAGAAAGGAACTGAGCAAAGAAAGGAAAGAAGGGAAGGAGAAAGGAAAGAAAGAGGAAGAAGGAAGAAAATTAAGGTTAACTGATGTTGACTTAGATTGTACTCCAAACAAAAAAGTTTTAGGTTAGAAGCAAGAGGGAAAAACATCTGCCAAACTGAACTAGGAAAGAGACCACGTAATGGAAAAATGAAATGTTACTAACAGGCTGCCTAGCAATCTTAACTCAACTTTCTGAGGTCCAACTGCTTCACAATTACTTCTATAATTTGCATCAGAAGCAAAATAAGAAATGGAAGATGTAGCATAAAATGACAGCCAATTTACCTCTGTTACTGCACTACTCTTTTGGCATTTCTGTGGCTATTAACATGATTAGAAGAGGCCACAACACACTTGGGTAAAACATTGGGTACAAAACTGAACAGCACAATCCCATTCCCATTCCCATGGAGTCCCACTGATAAAAAAAAAGAAATGGTGGGGGGGAGGGGGAGTGGCGAATAAAAAAAAAGAAACAGGAATAAAAATTAAAGAGTAAAAGGGTTATAAGCTGTAACATTATTTATTATGGTAATGCCATTTGGGTTAGGAACATTATAGATTTTCTCAAAAGGATAAGCCCAGTTTCATGTTTTCCATTATTAACACAGAACAGGCTCCTTTTGTCAACCAAAGAACATAATCTTTTAGTTAAAAATAAAATTTTTTAATTATACAGTAAACTTACTGTATACAAAGGATTCTGAAGGACGAAGATTTTAGACTGTCTCACTGCTTCTGGAGATTCCAATGATAAAACTGAAAGAGGGTTAAAGTCATCTTGTCCATATTCCCTTTCAACGCAGAAATTTCTCCAATGCTCTTAACAAATGATTACTTAGCTTCTGTGCATACTTCTCCCATGAAAGGCTGACTATTCCTATTGTCAGACAAATCTAACTTTTAGAGTGTCAGGGTATATAGAATTATTGGCAAGTGTATATACTCTACTTCCCTGTAGCTTCTGTCCCACTGACATGACCCCCTGTCCAATGGAATAAGAAGAGTGCGTCTAATCCTTGTTTCCTATGACAACCCTCTACATAACTAAAGACTTCATCCCTTGCTCTTCTTAGGAAAATGGGTAAGATTCTTAAGTTGCTTAACATCTTAATGTTTCCTTTACAACCTCCCAGTGGGCAACATGAAGGCAACTGTTTTTAAACATGACATTTACCTTACAAGAAAAACACACATTTAAAGCATTATAAGATGGCACACTAGAGGGGACAGCACACTGGGCTGGGTTTCTGGTACTTCCTGTTCTACAGGTTCACTTGCGTCTAGGGAAAGCACATCTGAGGCTGAACGACAGAAAGCCAATGCTTTCACTTGTAGATTCTGTGGCAGGGAAGCTTCAAGTACAAGGAAAACATTGTTTCTTCATCAAGGCAGACTCACAGAATGAGTCTCAGAGGGGCACAAACAAATGAAGAGAATTTATGCATCCCTACTGATATGAAGTGGTAACTGGGAGGGGGACAGAGTATTTCTCTCAACATTTGTTTGCCTTGCTTTTACAACATTTCTGATTAAATTGGTGGCAGGCAGACATTACACTGCTGGGAAGAAACACTGATGAGCCACTAATCCTGTTTACAGCAGAGCATCTGCTTGGTCAAAAACATGCAGTAATGAAAAATTTCAGGAATTCCACCTCCTAAGGTTAGAATTTATTAAATTTACTATTTTTAAGACCAAGGGTAGACTATCCCCATTTAATCAAATTCCTGACTAGTTTTTTAGGCAAGTGTTTTTATTTAGGAAAGCTAGCAGTATCTGGGAGGACATCTCAACCAGCTGACATGACAGAGAACCTGGCTACACAGGAGCAGCCTGACACCGGTGGCAGCAGAGGGACCACTGCTAAAGGAGGGGCTGCTGCTGCTGCTGCTAAGTCGCTTCAGTCGTGTACGACTCTATGCGACCCCATAGACGGCAGCCCACCAGGCTCCCCCGTCCCTGGGATTCTCCAGGCAAGAATACTGGAGTGGGTTGCCATTTCCTTCTCCAACGTGTGACAGTGAAAAGTGAAAGTGAAGTCGCTCAGTTGTGTCAGACTCCTAGTGACCCCATGGACTGCAGCCTACCAGGCTCCTCCGTCCATGAGATTTTCCAGGCAAGAGTACTGGAGTGGCGTGCCACTGCCTTCTCCAAAAGGAGGGGCAGCGATTGTATATTTTAAGTTTTCTAGAGCACTGGTTTTGTCCTCTCACATGTAACAGCTGATGCTCATTGCAGCCTTGCTCTAACTTCACCTTTTTCACTGAAGAAAGTCCATCAGAACAGGAGTCAGAGTACTATAATTAGAAGAATGACCTTGAATACATTAGAAAGGTGAGTCATAAACTGGTCACAAATTAGCAGTGGCGTACCTCTCAACAGATTTGGATACTCTGGTGTGCTGTAACACACCAAGGGTGGTTCTCAATCTAATCAAGATTCTTCACGTTTACTGATACTGTTTAAGAAGCCGAAGGTTTTTTCTCTTCATGAAAGATTCTTATAGCATTACTCTTGCTACAGAGGAAATAAATCTGGCTCAAGTCAGAGTAAGCAGCATCACTCCTGTTCTACTCTAACAAATATTTCATGAAAGCAGCTTTTTATTAGAGTAGATAATCCTCCTTGATTCCTGGAGGGACCACAGATTCATAGAACATTACAGCTGGAAAGGGCTTTAGAGCATCTAGTAAAACGTCGTTTCATAAATGAAAAAGTCAGGCTGAGAAGTAAAGAGACTTGCCCTTGATTATACAACTGGTAAGTAGCAGAGCTAAAAGTAAATCAGGTTTCCCGATTCTAAGTCAGCCCAGTACAAGCTACACTATTAATACAACCTGGTAAGTAAGAAGAGGGATCCAAAATTGAAAGGAGAGGAGAATAGTGGTACTTAAGAAGTTCAAAATGAAAATTAATGAGGCTATTTAAAAAGGAAAAAAAAAGAAAGACATGGTGGTATAAAACAGCTAGAAAAGTGCTGCTGCCTAAGGGACAAAAACTTAGGATGGAAAACTAGTATGAAATTCAGCCAAACTTCCTAGCATAGAGCTGAGAAATTACATAAAGTTTAAAACCCTTGAAATGTACAATGACTTAAAAATTGATATTTTCATTTAAGTGACTGAATTCATCTAGTACATAACTACTCCTCACTGAATTCAGAGGACAGACTCCGACAGCCTTTCTTTCTGAAAGTAGAAAGAAAGAAGAGCTTTTAGTTCATTACACTTTATTACAGCACTAAGTCTTTTGCTAACCTAAAGCTTTTTGCTATCAGAAATTCAAGAAAACGTTTTGGCTTAAATAATCACTTGTACAAAACAAGGACCATGCTGAAGTTTTATGAGTTTCTGCATGTTCTTCCCCAAAGCAGTATTCCCTTCTTAAAATATACTATGCATTAGTAGAAGAGATATTAAACTGTTTAAAACAAACACACACACAGAGAAAAAAAGCAATCTTTCGTTTCCTTATCAACAAAGTACTTTGCTGAAAGAAGATATTCCCAAAACAAGTTTTCCTTTATCTATGAGTATATGGCAATAACAAGACTACTAGTCTTTTGAAAGTCTTTTTATGCTAGAAAGATTATATTACCTGGCACTTGTAAACAGATGACAAATGATTAGATGTATGAATCTTTAGTATCAAGAAAGTGGTTAATTACACCAAGATTGTGTTTCTGTGTATGCAACCACTAGGTACCGTGCTTCTATACTTATTATACTTCTTAATAAGTATGTATTCAAAACTTGAAACAAAATCTTTGGATTCACTAAACCAAGTTGTACAAAATCGGTGGTCTGAGAAGCTGTTGTCAATATTATAACTGGGTATTATATATATAATTTTAGCATATCAAAAATATTTACATTGCAACACATATGATCAATGAATACAAAAATTATTTATAAATGCACATATATTTACAATGAGACCCCTGGACGACAGGGACCAAAAAAGAGAGAGAGATTCACAAGAATACAAAACCCTTGACCTGGTAATAGTTGGTCAAGTCTGGGATTCCTGTCGACGACCTTGAATATCAAAGCCCCACTCTCAACTATACGTTTAAAATCACTGCAGAATCCCAGGCACACTTCCCAGGGGCCTCCAACGTTACTTCTCTTTCTTGGAAGGCAAAACAAAATGGCGTTGTTTATTCAGGGTCATTCTGCAGGTTGAGACAATCCAAGGTGTTAAGCAGCAAGGAGACTCTTCCTAAGAGGCCATGCACACCTGGGCACATTCTGGTAGAACCATCACAAAGCACTTTGTCCTTTATCTTCCTCTGCCCGGGTTGCACATTTTCTATTAGATGCACCCATTTCTGTCAGCCGTTACCCTTTCTTCATCAAGAATAAGCCAAACAAATGCGTGGCCTACCTTGGTGTGGTCAGATAGAATTGTAGACATAAGTAAAGCACATGCTGACTTTGGGGTTTCTCCTGAACTCTGAGGTAGTAAATATAAAATCAACTAATCTGAGTCTGCTGAAATTTCATCCTAGACTGAGTTTCATGTGCCCTCACTGCCATCTTGAATGTTCCGAGTCCTACTAAAATCAAAAGTGTGGTCGTGTAACCTGTGACAGGGCATGGGGGAAGTGGAACAGTCTGGATCACTCTCTGCCAGGCCCTCGTTTGGATGGAGTTGTGATGACTCAAGGACTGACTGCTGGGGAAAAGGAGGATGAGGCATACCTGGTTCTCTGCTTATGTTCCACAGAGGCCGCTGCAAGGTTTCTGAGAATGAAAGACAGTAATAATTACCAGTGGTGAATGGAAGTTTAAATTTTCTAATACTTAATTTTCTTCTACCCAAGTCTTCAAAGAAATAAAGATGCCCAATATTCCTACATAAGGATGTTAAGATCCAATGTATACTTGCCATTTTTCTTGCAACAACCAAAAAAAGAAAAGAAAACAAAAACTGGAACTACGGTCTTTCAAACCCTTCTACCCAACAACCTCACCAATTAATTACTGAAATCGTGCTACGTGTCATCTACTTTCACATATTACTGGTGTTTCTGCTACTATAAAAATGAAAGCTTAAAACTCTTTATACACATGGAAACAGACTAAAAGAGAATTCGTATCCAAATAGTAATGAAAGTTGCATAATACATAGAAAAAAAACATGGATTAAGCAGTCATTATATCGTTAAATAACAAATATCTATCTTTAAAAAATAATTTTAAAAATAAACAACCACTCCCCTTCAGCTTCTAGCATGCCAGTAATTCTAAAAACAAAATAATTACCAAAAGCTGGTGTTTAAAATCAGGTTATCTGTACTTTGGTTTAAAAAATATGCATTTCTCATTATTATTTACTGCAGTGGTGAGATCTTTCCCCAGAGAACACTGACTGAAAGTTATATTATTAACTTCATGGGGCTGCATTTTGGAAAAGGCTAGCCCAACATTCTAGAAACGAACACTCAGAAATAAAAATAAGACCATGTGCAAAATAAGCTAGCGTAGGGTTCTCGAGCTTTAATATGCATAAAATAACCTGGAGATTTTGTTAAAATACACTGTGGTTCACATGCTCTGCATTTCTAACAAGCTCCTAGGTAATGCTAATGCTTTGAGTAGCAAGAAGCTACACACCCTAGGTAAGGAACAAGCAGCGTACCAAAGCACTCTCATTTGCTGATTTCCTCCCTTACAGACCAGATTAACAATGTAGATAACCCCAAAGTTAGGGAAAGATACACTGCGTTTTTAGTTCTACTTAATATTTCGTGTGTGTACAGCTCTTCCAAGACATGGATTTGGATTTGGAAATGGATTTAGTGTTGATGCCTTTCTTTCATGGACACAGAACTTTAAAGACGAGACTAACTTTAATAACAGGATATTTTTCTCTGACCTGTATGTACCCTCTTTAGAAAACTTAGTTAAGAGAACAACAAAGCACATAGCAAAAGTCCATGCTATTCCATTTATTCCAGCCAGAACCATCCCTGGAGGCACCGCTACACAACGTCTTCCACTGGAAACCCGCAGTGGTCAGCCCCACCCTCCTTCCAGCGCTCTTCCATTCCAGGCTGACAAGAGGGTGAGAGCTGATGAAGAGCCTGGGTGGATATGAAGACATACTCAAGAGTGCCCTTCATGGTCTAGAAAGAGTTTCACTTTGCTTTGTTTTGATTTGCTTTACTGACTGGGTTGTTTCAAATGCCCCATCTTCACAATACAACATGTGTTCCTCTTCCTCATCTACACATTACAACTGAAAGCAAACACCTGCCAAGTCATACTGACCTTCAACATTTTCCTGATAGAACAGCAACCAAATAAAATGTTTTTAAATCATAGAAGTGAAAATATTCACCAAATTATTGTATCCTTGGTATTTCAGGTCTCCATTATTTAAATAAATATGGAAGAAAAAAGTACTGCCTTTGTGAAACTTTTTTTATAGAAACCTTTTCTGTAACTTTTCCTGAATCTTTAGAAATAAGATCTTGCTACTCCCACAAAAACTGTTTTCATCCTACAACTTCAGACTTCTTTCCATAAAAATCTCTGGCTCTAGTTTATAAAAGTTAACAGTAGCTAATTATTACAGTATACCAATTTGTTTGTTTCTGTCAAATCAGAATGCTACGGACATGATAGAAGGAAAAATCAAGCAGGTGAAAGTGAAAACAAAACAAAACAACAAAAAACACTGTGCTCTTTACCACTGCTCATCTGTGTGGAGGAAAGTTTCTTCTCATTTATCCTCTCATGGTTGGTGGGAAAGGCAGATCTCTCTCTCTCTGCTGACAACACCAGGCTCTCCAGGGTAGTGGCATCTTGGGGAGGATGTGCCAAGTAAGTCTCTTTGGGCATCTGGACCATGAGGCTAGACAGTGTCTGATCCAGAACATCCTCTTCAGTAATATAGGTGTACGGACAGTATTCTCGGGTCCGGGAGTAGATGTTAGCATTGTCATAACAATCTGAGCAGATAACTCGGGTGCCAGCACCACCTAATGACAACATGGGAAAGAAACCAAACATCCTTCAGTTAAGGACTCAGTTTTGCCAATCATTAGTTTTCTCTAACAGTTGTCATCACTGTCATCACAGCTGGCATTTGTTCAAAACTTACTTTATAAACGTGATGAAGTTTCAAGGTCTTTCTGTGAATTAACTTATTCAATGCTTATAATATGCTTGTGAGGTAAGTACTAATTATTATCGCTATATTACACATGGAATAACTACAACACAGAGAGGGTGGGTAACTTGCCCGAAGACATACTGCCCAGTGGAAAGCTGAAACTTAAACTCTGGTCCTCTGACTTCAGCACGCACGCGCCTGAATAGTATATTAAATCATCCTTGTCCAGCCTGAATAAAGTCATGCTAAAATCAAGAAAGCCAAGACAAGGTTGGCACTGTGCTACAAGATACATGTTTGGCTTAAGCAAACTAAAGCAGAGAACAAGAAGCTAGGATGACTTCACTTCACAAAAGCCCCTATTACTTTCATGAGTCAAGAGGTTAAGCAACACTAATTGCTAAAAGGACTCCTAGAGAAAGTTTCTGACGGTCAAGGGTCCTGCCTGACAAGTGTGTGTTTGGTAGAAGTAAAGGTTTAATAATGAGCTCCCTGGACCATTATGTGTTTGAAAACTGAATGATAAAAGAAAAGTGAGAACTAGAGAGTGAGTTACTTATTCATGATCAAGCATCAGAATTGTTAGAACTGGAAAAGAACTGGAAGTAATGAAGTTTAACCCAGAAAGTAGTGCTATTTCCTACAAATTGCAAAGAGTAGAGGCTTTTAAGTATTCTTTAAAAAGCCAGAAGGACTTCCCTGTCAGTGCAGTGGTTAGAATTTGGTGTTTTCACTGCCATGGCCCCCGGTTCAATCCCTGGTCGGGGAACTAAGATCCTACAAACTGCTAAGTGCAGCCAAAAAAACCTAGAAATACCCTCCTTTCCATGGAAAGCCAAAAGAAAATCCAATTTGTCGATTTATATAGAAGTTCTAGTAACACCCAGTCTAAAAAAAAAATCTCTGTAGAATGAAATAGACCTTCCATTTGATTAGTACTTGAAATACGACACAGATTCATTCAAAGAATCTTTGAGAATCTTGAGAGAAATGCTTTGTAAAATATTGTTGCTCTATTTTTAAAATGAAGAAATTAAAGCTCAGATTTTAAATAACTTGTTCATGACCACACGGCTGGAAAGAAGAACTGTGAGTCAAGCCCAATTCTATCCCTTCATTCTCCTCCCTGTGCTCTGTCACTCCCCATGGGAAGGGTGGAGCGGAGAAAAGTACTGTCGAGAAGTTAGGTTCTTAATTATTAGAACTTAATTATTTTATATCTTAACTATTTTATCTCTCTCTGATGCTCTCCAATATATACTGAGAATCATCAATGCCCTTTAAACTTGAGTGAATGTCTACCTGTCAGCAGATAGAACAAACTTCCTGGACATGGTCTGAAGGGTGTTCATGCCTGAAAAGGATAAAAGACACCTGAAAGAAGTTTCTAGAACATCTCTCTCCCATAACAATACTTTGGTTTGGAAGCCTTTGCTGTGTTCGCCAATCCCTTGTTTAAGAATGTGTTCCTCTGGAGTAGGAAATGGCACCCCACTCCAGTATTCTTGCCTGGAAAATTCCATGGACAGAGGAGCCTGGCGGGCTACAGCCCACTGGGTCACAAAGAGTTGGACATGATTTAGCACACACACAAGGAAATAATTACTGTGTATGTGTCATTTTCTCTTTATCTGCTTATAATTTTTAATATATTTGTCATGTAGTAGATTAGCTAATGATCTGGGTTGTAGAAACAGATCACCTAGGTTTGAATTTTTTCTCCCTCTAAATGATCACTAAGTGTAGTCTTGTATAAATGTCTTCATTTCTCTGTACCTCAGTCTTTTAATCGGTGCAGTAGTGATTATACTGGTACTGAATACATAGATTGTCATGGGGACTGAGTTTGTACATGTAAAAATAAATGGTTTCTGACACACAGTAAACATCATTCAATAAATGTTAACTATTTTTGTCTTTTTGAAAAAAAAAAGAATGTGCTCCTCCTTTCTGTCAAATGATTTTCTCCTCTGTTAAGACTCTAGTCAATTTTCATCCTATTTTGCATGGATCCAAATGTTTTCATTGTGTATCTTATTTTAAAATACTGCTTCAAGTTAGTGGGGAAGACCATCCACTGAAAACTAAACTCAACCGGGTAGGCTGAAATGGTAATAAGCACAGACAATGAAGAGTCATTACCATCAGTGCCTTTGTGTAAATATCCATTGGCAGGAGGCATAAGTTGCTGATGACTGCCTGCCTCAGAGTTGCTATAACCTTCCTGTGGCTCAGACAGCGTTCCTTGGGAAGACAAGTAGCTGGGAATGTCTGCAGGCAGATTGAGTTCCTCTGTAAAAGAGACACCTGTAACTCTCAAATAAAGTTAGGCAATTTAGGCCAACACTCAGAAGACTATTTTGCAAATGTATTCTACTTCTGTACTAATGACCAGGAAAATGTTATGTACCCAGGAACTCAACAGCTCTTAGAATTTTCTCTGAAAATTATTTCTCATTAGAATTCTCCCCCAAGCTTCATTTTAAAAGTATTAGCAAAAGAAACAAAACCTAAAGTCTGAAATCTTGTCCACAGATGCACTTTCACAATCTATCTGGCTGTATTGTACCTCATCTCTCACAGGGCTTCAGGGTGAGTGAGAGGTGTGAAAGACTGACCTCTGTCATAGGGACTCCACTCTTTCCCACAGGAAAATTACAAGAGAAATGAGCCTTATGAATTAAAGAAAGAAGGTGCACTGCAACTGTTTATAAGAGCAAAGTCTGTCTAGAAATTCTTAAACTTATTCACTAGAGAGGTTCCATCACATCAAGGAAGTAGGACATTTTAACAGAAAAACTCTTCCTCTATCACACACAAAGTATCAAAACTCTTCACTACATTCTGACTCAGACACAAGCCACAGTGGTCAACCGGATACCACTCACCTGTGTTTGTGATACTATAGTCTTCGTTTTTCCTTCTCATGTGGTAAATAACAATGACCCAGATCAAAGAGGTACCCACTACACAGCAGACCACGACAATGATGACAATGCCAACTGTGGTCCAACCATCATCTTCATGTCCAATGCTACTCTGGGAAGAGTCACAATTGGGGGATGAAATCACATTTAGGTAAATGTGACCACGTTCTGTCCCAAGGGTGTTTGACATAATGCAGGTATATTTCCCAGCATCATCTAGCCCAGCATCTACGATGATGAGGAGCTGATTGGCTGCAGCAAAGAAGTGCCGTTCTGTCACCAGCAAAGGTCCATCATCTTTCGTCCAGTTGAGGCGAGGGGTGGGACTCCCTCCAGCTATGCATTGTAATACTGCAGTTTCACCTCGGGTTACTGTCTTGTCCTCCAGGGGTCTAATAAATGAGGGTGTCTCTAACAGAAAGATGTATTAAAAAAATATCAGGTAATTTTATCCTTAAAATTCTATTGAATTAGACTAGTGAGGTTATGATGAAATAAGCACTTTCATAAGCTCATGGGAGGATGTTAATGTTTCAGAAAAACAAAAGCCTCAAAAAATCTAAATCTCCTCTCAGGAATTCTACCTAGAGCAAGAGATCCTAGGCAAAGAAGTCAAAGATTCATATACAAAAATGTTTATTACAAAATTATTTGCAATTTTTAAAGATGAAAAAATCTTGCAGAAAAATGAGTAACTTAGAGTACAGTCACATATTTCATGAAGACTTAATGACAAGGTAACCCTGTGATAAAATATTAAGTGGAAAAAAGTAGGTATACATAACCACATAAAGATGAGTATTTTTAAAAAGTCCAGAATATGTCAAAATCTACACAGAGTTTGAGTGACTTTCCCTCATTTTTTCAAATTTTCTGCATATCTTAAAATTTTTTAAAAATAAATTTATTTTCCTGGTTACACAAGTAGTTAAACAAACCAACACATTTTTTAAAACCCTAACATCTGGAGGCAAAGAGAATTTGCCTTGATTTGAGTCCCATAAAGACGAGTGTTCTAATAAGAAAAAAAAACTGGCTTATCAGGGGAAATCTACAGGGAAAAGACATTTTACCAGAGCACAGGATTAACAGGAGCACACTGGAAGGAAAACAGGAAATCTAACCAGAAGACAGGTCTTTTCATCTTTTACAAAAATTTTTTTTTTAAATGAAGTAACAGGGAAAAGTTAAATTGTCTCAAGTTCTCTGAAGCAGTATGATGAAAATTCACTATGAATAGTAGAAAAAATATATACATGAAGTAGAAAGCTGATAGAGACATAACAGGATAGAGGGATCTGAATTTTCATTCATGGGATAAAAATCTCCAATTCTGCCCTCAAAATTTCCCCAGATTCCAGTTAACTGTTCCACTAACATCCAAGCCTGACTACATACCTGTATAAATTGGCATAACAATGAAAAAAAAGACATAAGGATCCCAACTGAAATCTCAAACTTGAGATTTTTCTTGCCATTAAGACCAAGTGTTGATCCAAAATAAAAGGACTTCCACAAAAGTATGGATCCATGAAGCAGTAAACATACCTAACACGATGAGTGAGGCATTTGCAGAGAGACCGCCTGCTATATTCTGTGCCATGCAGCTATAGATCCCCATGTCTTCTATTTTCACATTTGCAATGAAGAAGACATCATCCTCAGGCATGACATGCATGCGTCTCTCTCGAGCTGCAGGAAAGTCAGTACCACCATCTTTCTGCCAGGAAATCTGAGGTGCAGGGTGCCCCTCCGCAGCACATTCTAATCTGGCCATGGCACCAGTGCGAATAGTTAGATCCATTGGAGTTTTCAGAAAAGATGGCATCTCTGTTCCAAAAAAGATCACCAAAAGATAGTGGGTGGGGAAAAATACACACACACACACACACACGCACACACACACACACAAGGGAGAATCTATTAGGCAAAATACCAACTGTGTGCTGCTCCATTTCTTTGAGAAGACATGCTCTCTGCATTGACAGTAAATACAACTTGAGAGGCCATCTTTTCTCTAAGAATCTCAGAGCATGGAGTATAGTGATGACTAACTCTTCCAGAATGCAAGACAAATCTACCTGATCTCCTTGACAGGGACAGAAAAAGCTGAGGCCGTAAACTTTTCTGAACCAATATTTTAGCACTTAATATTTACTATTCCTTACTTAAGAGATGCATGATTAAAAAAAAAAAATTATGCCTTCAAAACAGCTCATAAAATGGCCCAGAAGCAAGACACATGTACCTCTTCTGGTTGTACAAAGCCTGAAGTGCTGTAGTTATTCAATGTAATAGGCAATAGACCAATCAAGCTGTTGTTTATTTTTTTCAACAGACACAATGAAAAAGAGCATTATTTTCAAAAATAGTTTCGTTGACTACATTTAGACAATGATAATGATCAATGGCCCCAGAAATGTTCTCAATACTCCCAGTTATTGGACAGACCTGTGAACAGTGTCAGGAATAAATTTTATAGTTTTTAGAACAGAATTACAGTTCTAGAAAGAAAATGGAGAATTAAAAATAATTTTTTTTCAAAAACACAAAAGAGAGTAGTTCATCTCCTGAAACCATGGAATTCACCTTTACTCCTCAGTCAAAGACTAATCAGGGACAGTAAGTGGGTAAATTAACAATCCAGCCTGTATACTATCATAACCCTAAAGACAAAAACAGTAAGGACCCTCACCCAGTGTCAGGTTTAACGTAATCTTCTTGGTCAAAAGTTCAAAAATTAAACATGAAAAATCCTTCTAACTATAAAATCATCAGGGAGCATAATTTCTTACCATTCACAGTCAGTTTGGCTTTATGAGAATAGTTAGAACCAAAGTGATTAGTAATAATACACTGATATTTTCCTTCATCTGTGAAATTCACATTGAAAAGATGTAGGATACTAGTATATTCCAGAGCTTCTCCAGCCTGTTGCTGATAACGAACAAAATTCTCAATATCAACATCATACAAGACTTCACTGTCTTTGCGCCACAGAGCAGACATGGGTGAATCACTGCTGCTCACCACAGTGCACGTCAGAGTCACATTCATGCCTCTCAGAGCAACTGTGGTTTCAGGATGAGTTCTTATCTGTGGCTTGAGCAAATCATCTAAGAGGAAAAAATACAGGGCAGGAGCCAAGTCAGTTATTTATTTTTGCTTCTACAGATTCAATTTTAAAACAAATAATGTAAAACCGCATGTTCTGTTGACAAAATGTCATGATAAGGTTGAAAGGGTCTACAGAAGTAGAACCCAATTCCCTTATTTCAATATGAGGAAAATGACGCCAAGAAGGGTCAATGACTTGCTCTAAGATATATCAAGTCAGCAGCTCAGCCTGGACTGGAACCCAGGTTTTCAAACTTCAGGGCTTAGTACTCTTTCCACCCTTCCTTACTGTCATTTATGCTTAGAATGCACTATCTTAAGTATTACTAGTTGCAGTACTTAAGTTTTGCAAAAGCAAAAACTTAAATTAGAATTCTAAAACAAGCTCTAATTCTATTACCCTTTGTATGTATGTGTTTGTGTATATATAACATATATAAAAAGATATTCTATTAATAAAACATACTATTTGAAAGTACTTTGTACATAACTTTCAACTAAAATAGTGAAAAATTTCAAATATGTTGAAAGTCCAACTGAAGACTGGCTTAGGACTGGCTAATAAACTATAGATTCATAAATAATAGTATATGATTGAATTGATTCAGAGAAGCAGGTATACGAATTTTTAACCAAATATCTTTACTCAGTAACATTTCACTGTGTCATATGTTTACATTTATAATAAGTAAAGTCAGAAGGGCATTCATGGCAATGTAACTAAGTTCTTTGTTTTCTTCTTTAAAATTTGTTTTACAAGTTTTACAAATTTAAAATTTGTAAAAACAAGTCAAGTATTTTATGCACCCGAACTTCCAAATGTCCTAAGTATTTTTAAGTGATCTGGCAATATACAGGTATCTAAATGCTACTAGCAATACAGATACACTGATCTAAAAGTTCCACTGTGTAAAAGCTAAGACTTAGCTACTTTAAAGGAAATGTAAGTGTAAAAGAAAAATCTCCAAAATGAGAACACAGATGTATACTTGAAATGACAATTAAGTGTTAGAATTAAGACAACTCGTCTATGACAACTTGTCTATGTCCCCTCTTCCCCTCCAAAAAACTGCCAAAACTTGCTGCTTTTGTCTTAAGAAAATGTATCAAAAGTAGAAACCAAATGAAATTGGTACATCCATACACTGTTGGTGACCACATAAACTGTGACACATAAATCTGTTTGAAAACGCCTGGTAGCACTTTTTCAAGATCTACCAAATAAAAAAAAAGTCATACTTTTGAATCAATTCATGAACAAACAAACTCATACTTTTTGATGCAGGAATCTTACTAGATATTTATTCTAAGGTTGCTGCTGCTGCTGCTAAGTCGCTTCAGTCATGTCCGACTCTGTGCGACCCCACAGATGGCAGCCACCAGGCTCCCCCGTCCCTGGGATTCTCCAGGCAAGAACACTGGAGTGGGTTGCCATTTCCTTCTCCAATTTTAAGGCTAACAATCGCCTAAAAAGAAAAGGCTTACATTCATAAAGGTGCTACCATACTGACATTATTTTAAATGATTGTTTAAGAATACACAGAGGAAAAAAGACTGCCTAAGTTATATTAAGTCAAAGAACACAAAATTTAAGCTACAATTACAATATTAGAGAAGAAAGTAAAGAAATGGAAACAGGCTAGTGGGAAAGCATTCTACTTTAGATTTTTTTAATTCTGTTAAGATAGTAAGGAATAAGATACAATATTTAAAACAAAAATACAAACCACAGACAAAATCTTTCAGATCCACATTCAGGATGCTTTGCCCTGCAAGCCATTCAGGGTGTGCACAGCTTACATTCACAGAATGTTGAAAGTTATTATCAACCAGCCACTGAAGCAACCACTTCAAATGGCAGTCACAGAGCAAACTGCTTGTGTTCAGAATCCTGTAGAAATAAAGAGGAAAATAACTGCTCTCTACTTTTCATTCCAAGTTTCTCCAGCATTAAAAGCTTACTACACATCTATTCACTTTTCTCGCCAAAAAAATGCCTAACCTGATTCTAACCATAAGAAAACAAATTCAAGCGGTCAACCTTGTTTCCTGATATATGACAGCGTGATGCAAGACACGAACAAAAGGTGTTGGGGGATAAGGGTAAGGGATCTATTTTTAGTCTAAAGGAAAATAAAGAGTCATTACAATCAAATGTAAAGTGAGATACTTCATTAAGAAAATATATCTACAAAGGACATTTTTTTGGACACTGGGGAAATCTAAGTATCCACTGCATATTAGATATTATTTTATTAATGTTAATTTCATTAGGTGTGATAATAGTATTGTGGTTATGCAAGAAAATAACCTTGCATAGGAAATACACGCTGAGATATTTTAGGAGTAAAATGTCATGATGTCTGTAGCCTACTTTCAACTGGTTAAGCAAAGTAATAGTATATATATGTATATGAGTGTGTGTGGAAAGAGGGAGAGGGAAGGAGAGAAAGGGAGGGGAAAGGAAGGGAGGAGGGAGAGAAAAATATATAACAAATTTAGCAAACAGTTAAGAATTGATGAATCCAGGTAAATGGAATATGGATGTTCACTGTGCCTTCCTTTAAATTTTTGAGGTTTAAAAAAATTTTCCCAAAGAAACTTGGGGAAGAGCTTACTATATATATTAGAACAAAGAGACAAATTTGTTGTGGAGAGGGTATAATTATTCTCAAATTATTTCATCAAGATTAAAAACATTGCAGCCCTCTGGCAACGTGTACTGCAATTTAAACTAAGAACCACTGAAAAATGCTTTGTGGTCATAACAGGCCTACAAAATACATTTAAAAAGTCAGTGTTTTCTTTTAATCACCCTTAAATGTCCCATCCCCTTGAAACCAGGGAAAGCAAGTGATTTTGACAATATTATAACCTGCTTTGTGTGCATCTCTAAAATCCTCAAGTAGTTTTACAGTTTGGTATAAAAATACCTAAGATCTGATTTCAAAGAAGTTTCAAACAGTCTTTAAGGGTACCCCAAAAGCCATCTTTTATCAAGGGCAATTTTAAGTAAGCAGGCCAAAGACTACTTCTGCATTTAAGAATTCTTATGCTATATGCATTCATTCATAGAGAAATATTTGAGACTACTATATGCCAGGCACTGTTCTAGGCTGTGGCACTATCGCCCTCACAAAGCTTGTATATTTAGACTCAAGCAATAAACAAACAAATGCAAAGTAAAGTTACAAAGTTAAGTCCTATCAAGGAAAAACAAAGCTGGGCAGAGACAGAAGGAAAGCAGCTACCACTTTAGAGACACAAGCTATCAGTTTAGATAAAGCAGTCAGGGAAAGATTTTTTGAGAGATGGCATTTGGGCAAAAACCTGAAAGAATCAAGAAAGCAAATCACGTGATCCTGGGTAACGGTGTCACAAATGGAGGAAACTGCACAAACACCTTGAGGCCAGTGCTTAGGAAAAGCATCTATACCAGGAAAAGAAAGGGGGCCACTGACGCCAGAGCACAGAAAGTGAAGGGACAGGGATGGGAATGAGCTCCAAGAGCTGGGCAAGAAGGACCAGGCCATGCAAGTGCTTTATAAACTTAGGAAAGAACCTGAGTTGTTCTTTTCCTACATGTGCTGGAATACACTGGAAAGTTAAGAACAGAGGAATGATATGGTCTGATTTATGCTTTCTTAGGTATAATGTAAGTTGGCTCATGAGACCTGCACTCATATCCTAATTTCACTACTTACCTTAGGCAAGATACTGAATGCCTCCAAAATCTGTTTCTTTTTCTGGAAAATGGGATTGAGAATGCCTACCTCCAAGATTGTTTTGAATAAAGCATTTAGCACAGTGCCTGGCCACAGATACCACAGAATCCACATTAGTTCCCTTCACTTCTACTTCTTTTGCATCTTTCCACTCTTCACAAGCTAATGAACCCTGTCTCGCCAATGGAGTATAACCTGTGTTCTCTCCACAAGTATATGGAGAGATATACATCAAATACTAACAGTGGTTGTCTTTTGAGTACTGAGGATTCGGGGTCTTTCTCTCCCTTGGTTTAATTACCAAATTTTCTACCATGATTATATAACTTTAATGCAAAACAATTTTTAATTTATATTTGACTCTCCCATCTCCCCTCAATATTTTTGCAAAGCACTGTGAAGGATACAAAAAAGTATCAAGAGATATTTTAATAAATGGTGAAGTCGAATTCAGTATTATAAACATGACTTAAATTTTTAAGAGCAACTAAAACTTCTCGGTAAAAAAAATCAGTATTAGAATTCCTGCATTAGCAGCTTATTCAAACCAACTCATAAAATTACCAAATGACTCTCTGAAGAATGAAACTACAGTATTTGCTTTCACCTACCATATAAATTATATTTAAAACAGAGTTCTCTTTAGAATTAAAACTTTCTTGCTGGCCCTCAGATTATCACAACCAAAAAATCGTAATACTGATATACTGTTATGCAGTTAAGTTGTGCCTTTTCAAGTTCAAGTGAGCCTTAAAAGAAATAACTCAAAATACGTCAAGAGACCAAAAACAAAAAAAAAGCCACTTTAAAAATCTGGCAGAAAGTAACAAAAAATGATCTCCATATTTTAACTTTTGCTGTTATCTTAGTTATTCATCTCTTACTGTGTGCCATGCTCTGCGTGAAACATCTTCTCAAAAGCTTTCTAAAGCATTTGGGGGATGGGAATCCTAACTATTCATGGCCTATTAGGCCCTATATGATCAGGTCAGCTTAACTCTCTGCCCTCATTTCCTACCACTTTTCCCCTTGCTCTTGTCTTCCAGCCACACCAGTGTGTCTGCCATTTTTCAAGCACAAACAGCAAGTTTCTACCTCTGGGTCTCTTCACCTGCTCTTCCCTGTGCCTAGACTGCCCTTCACCCAGTATAAAATGGCTTGCCAATTCATCTCACTAAGGGCCTGGCTCTAAGCTGTTATCTTTAGAAAAGCCTTCCCTCACTATTTCAAATAACAATCCCTGTCACTCTGTACACCTTTGACTCAGTTTTTTCTTCAGAACGTTACCTGATGAGATATCATACGCCTACTTGTTCACAATTTATTTTCCCTTTAGAATTCAGTGCAACATGCTGTGAGGACAGAGAAGCTTTATCTTGTTCACTGCTGCATTTTTAGCATTTAGGATAGTATCCTACATAGCAAATGACAATAAATATTTCTCGAACAAACAAATTATCTCATTTTATCCTCATATAACCCTGAAGACAGTGCTATTCTCATTTTGAGATGGGAAACTGAGTCTTAGGCTAAATACATAGTAATAAAGAATGGAACAAGAATCTAAACCTAGACAGTTTGAACTCACATACTTCCAGTGTATCGCAAACTATATGTGGAGAAGGACCAGTTTTTTAAATTCTCAATCTGTTTTGATCAATACTTTTATAAAATTCAACAAAAGTGTCATAGTAATGTCAAACTGTTCTTAAAGTTTCTAAAACCATGTGTTCTGAATTTCTGTCCTTATCTTGTCATGAATCCACTCTGGTCCACAGACCTCCCTTTGAGTAGCCTTCTGGCAAAGCAAGATAAGTTGATATACCCCATTGATTCTCACCAGTGGCTAAATATTCAAATCACCAGAGCTTAAAATTAATAGCAGTGCCCAAATAACCACCCTTCCCCTGGGAAATCCCCGTCCAGGAAATAAGAATAATTTTTTAAAAATCATGAATAAAAAATGGTTAAAATGATATGTATTTTTCTATCATAACTATTCAATAGTTTTGGAACATTTTAGTAGTTTGAACAGATTACAGACATCCTCTCTGTTAAAATGAAAGTGCCAGATCACCTCCAAAAAGTTACGTAATATCTTAACTGTAACCCACCCCAAGGGAACACATGTCTCCAATAGCCCAAAAAGGAAGAAAGGAACAAAAAAGAACAGTAGGATAAACATAAAGCATACCGAGTAGTGCTAGGGTCTCTTAACTATAAGCATCAGCAGCATAGGAAAAGAAATAGAAGGTCTTAGAGCCACACACTCTGGGCTTTTCAATGTTGAGTTATTTTTAAATTACATCCAACCACCAAAATAACTGAATGTTAACACTTTCTTTTTTCCTGCCTGAATTTTGTGCTTTGGGAAATATCTGGGTCACATTCATCACACATACACAACAAGCATGGATAACGATCTAATTAGTGACAAAAAAGACTTAAGTTACTTACAATTCTTTCAAGCGAGTCTGGGAAAAAGCATTTTCTTGGATAGACATTATAGCATTGTTGTTCAAATCTCTGAAATGAAGAGAAATGAAACATTCCCAGTCACCATTTCTATAATTAAATTATATAAACACTTTAAATGGTCATGAAAACCTCTGCTAATAGGAAAGATTATTTATATACTAATCAAAATGAATGATAAATACTCACAGATGCTCAAGGGACTCGAGACCAATGAATGCTTTCTTTGTAACTGACTTAATCTGATTTCCTTGTAAGATTCTGAAATACAAACAACCCTTTCTAATAAAGCTCTCCACTAAACAAAATTAAGTTCATTAAAATAAACATTTACCTATAGAAAGTGAAAATAAGCTTAACATGCATTTTTAAGAAAGTTGTGAACCTTTATTATCAACCAATGCAAAGCATAGAATAAAGGCGTCTATTAACATGTTGGTGCTCAATGAGGAACCTGTAAACAACTATCCTGACCACAGATAACACTTGTGGTTTTCAATAATAAACTGGATCATATTCCCAGATTCTCCCTTCTAAGCAAAAGATCATTCAGTCAAAGAAATTCAGGCAAGTGTGAAGCCTTGGAGACATTCTTAATGGGAGATCTAAAATCTCACTTGAGAGAATTCTCTTTTGCTAGTTAAATTACTCATAAATCTCACATGATTAAAAAGATCACTGGTTCATTTGTGGTTTCATAGCATTTCTTTTACTTAAACTGAAATTTTAGCTTCACAAATAACTTCTCTTTAAGTGACCTTAGGAATGCTCTTTCAGAGAAAGTGCCCCACCACACACACACACACACACAAACACAGAGAGAGAAAGAAAAACAAACCAAAATGCAAAAATGTTAATCAACAACAAAGCTTCTTCCTTTAGTGGATGAGTCAGAAGGCTGACTTTCTAGACATAGCAAATAGATACAATCTAATCACATTTACAACCGATTCTTGACCTCTGTAAACAAACATAAATGTGAAAAATACATACAATTTAGTGAGACTTGTGAGTCCAGCAAAGGCTTCACTAGCATCTTCTATGGCCCATGAAATTTCATTGTTTCTTAAGTTTCTACAAAAATGTCAAGGATAGACAGGTTATTCTAGTCAGCATGACCATCACACCATCAGGCATCATCCTAACATAGCAAAGTTAATTTTGACCCTTATATTAAAGGTTATTTATGGTAAGCACTTAATTCCTCCTTTTAAAGAATACTGAGATAAGCATGCAAGCGCTAATTCTCACAAGCTAAGAATTAAGCCATGGATAAACACATTAAGCAACCCGCTAAGAGTATTCATCTTCCTAGTTAACAGCCTGTAACTGTGCCAGCGTATTAGAAATTAGTCAGGGACCTACAAAAGGCAGGAAGAATTCAAGATGCAAGGCGTATGGCTTACCAATCTGATTTCAGACTGATAGGATTTGGGGTGACCCACACCTTCCCCTGAGACCTCAAACCTGACAAAAACTAATGTCAATAGAGAGCTTCACAGCTCAACAGCAATTAAACATGACCCCTGGGAAGTAACAATGATATACTCATGTGCTAGAGTGATCACTCTGCTTTCTTTAAAAGAAAAAATACGCGTCTTTTAAAAATTCATTCTTCCATTCTCAGAGGACATGCAACTGCACCGCACCTTGTCCTCATGGAAGAAATACCAGTTAAAGATATTTAGTCACTTTTGTTCCTTAAGTCATCTCAGAACAAAGCACAAAGCTTTTTGTTTTGTAAGACATATGTAAAGTTATGTGAATAACAGTAAGGAGATAGATCACTCTTCCCATTTAGCTGTGTCTTTACTTGAAGTGAAAGCTACAAAAGATCATCTTATTTTACCAAAGAACAAACAACTGATGGCTCAACTCTGCAGGACTCGGTACTCCTCCGCAGAACTCACTCACCAAAGTGATTAACAAGTATATCTACTTTGGCAAGAGCATTGATCCAAAGCCAGAATATTTCAGATCTGCTCCTAATTCTGCCTTAACTGTCTTTGTAGCATTAGTTATTACTGCTGCAATTACTTTCCTAAGCTTTAATACTAAAAGTAATAATCAGTGCTGTACTGAAAGAACCTGTCTGCCATCCCATGCACTGCCAAAAGGCTACAGCTGCTTCTAATATAAATTCCTAAAGAAATAAATTCCTGAGATTGCACTGACCTAATTTAACCTCTGATAAAAATAATCATTTTTAATTTTTCAAGGTCAAATCTAAAGGAGGACTATTTCATTAAGTTAAAAAAAAAAATCAAACACACACTTGTGCACCCATAGACACCTTCACAAAATCATCATGCTCTGTCACTGATGGTTAGGTCCCAAAGTTCGGAACCTGCCTCTTTTCTAAATCCATTTATCAACTAAAGCTGATGACCAAAGAGTCCCCTATTCAAGAACCTTAACAATCTACAAATTCTACTAATTACTCTTACTTTATTATGCTCTATGTTTGAGATTACTGTATCTCATTAAAATATCTCTTCATTCAATTATATTCCATGATAAGGATAAAACATCCAACTTACAGAACCACAGAGTTGAAAATGCCTTTTGCAACTATCTAATCCTATGTCCATCCTTCACTGGACAAAAAGATAAAGAAAAAAATAACACCCAGGAAAGGTTAAGTGATTCTGTTTGTCTGGTAGTAAAGTAAAAAATCACACGAGCTTTAGTATAAAAAAGACCTGGGTTCTAATCCTGGCCCAAACATTTACAAGGGATGCAACTTTAAATAAATCATTTTAATCTCTCTGAACTTCAGTCCCCCAATATGGAAAAGAGCAGTAATATCCTAATACTCTGAAAGCCCTTGACCCATATCAGATCATTAATAAATGTTAGTTTTTTCTGTCCAAAATCATGCAGCAAGTTGTTAACAGTAGCAGGTCTCCTGCCAGGGCTGTTCCCATAATACATCCTGCATCCTTCTGAGTGACAGAAGTGGTAGTTCTGGTATACTACACTTAGCGGAAGGTCAGAAGAGTAAGAAAATGTGCGTTCTTAACAACTGTGTACTATTCCACAGTAAGAGATGCGCTGTTGTTTAGTTAACTCAGAATTCAAGTACAAGCTGAAATCACTAGAGATAAGTAAAATTTATGTATAGGGATAGAGATAACCAAGACGGTCTTGTCCCACGGCATAGAAGAGAAGAACTGCAAAATATTAACATACATAAATTTGTAGATTCATTAGTTATTTTGCTTCACTGCTTTAAAAAAAAAAGTCAGCAAAAAAACCCCAAAAAGGACAGATGTACTTACAGTGTTTGCAGATTGGAAAGAAACCTAAATACACCATCAGCGATGTGAGTGACTCTGTTGTCCCCTAAATTCAATCTCTCCAGTAAGCTCAGACCCACAAAGGCAGATTCATCCAGACGGGTCAACTGGTTATAGGACAAATCACTAAAAACAGGAAACATGGTAAACAAGATAAAGAATTCACTCTCTTTCAGTTCAACTTTCATATTCTTACTCTGCTTACATGGTAAATTTAGGGCTTTCAAACTTCTAATAAAAAGGGATATTAGATCTCATTACTAACCATGGGAATGACTTAGTCAATCTGCTCTAGTCTCGCAGCCCCCACGGAAATCCCATCCCACACTCACAGTTCAGACAGTCTTTGGCAGAACTCCCACGCATCAGGGCTGATTCTTTCAACAGCATTCTGGCTCACATAGAGCTGCTGTAACATTCGCAAGCCGTACAACCACCCCTTGTTCACCTCTGTAAGGTTATTATGCTCCAGTTCTCTGCAGAATTAGAGAAAGAAAGAAGGAAATATGTTTCAAACAAGGCACTGCAATGGGAGACTCCAAAATCTTCATTAAGGCTTGAACAGAGAGCCATACACTTTTGCTCAACCCAAGTGAACAAATTCTTTTCATAAATATGTTACTTTAGATTTAGTTCAAGAAAGCAGTGAGACTGTCTAAAATGTACCTATAAAACAAACTCACCAAAAGATATAGTATACCTGGTTCTAGATAAATTCTGATAATTTTCACCTACCAAACATTAAGGGAATATAAACACTTTAGATGAAATGTTTGAAAAACGGTAACAAAAATATTGGTTAGATAACAAAGCTTAAAGTTTAACTTATTTCACATAAAAGCTAAAGTACTTTGTTATAATTAAAGTTACTATCCTAGCTGTTTAGCACTGAAAAGTCCCAGACTCCTTTCCTAACAATCTCCTATTCTAGTTCACAGTACTTACAATTCTTCCATGTTATCCAAGCCAAAAAAAGCTCCATCCTTAAGTTTGCTAATTCCATTCCGTTGCATTTTCAAAGATCTTAAGGAGTCAAGCCCTTGGAATGTGAGACCCTCCACAACTTTAATCCTGTTTCTTTTAAGTTCCCTTTAAAAAAATTGTTTTGCAGTCAGAAAACCAGTTTGCTGATTTGCCCTAATAATAATAAAAAGAAACAGACACTAGAAGAAAAAACAATCTTCTTATAATCCATCTATTCAGTAACTCACAAGAACTGGAGGTGAGGTAGCTTGAAGATCTTGGGTGGAATCATGCTAATTCTGTTCCTGTTTAACTTCACCACTAATAAGGAACTTGACAAATTATCAAAGCAACCAGCCTCCAAGACGGTTATCCTATTATTACTCAAATTCCTAAAATGAACAAGGTAACAACAACAAAAAATTAATGAAACTAAAACACTCTACCACCAGAAAGCTGCCCCAAGTCTATGACTGAGTCTCAGTTCTACCGCTTAGCAAGTGTAAACAATTTCACAATTCATCTAACTGCTTTGCTTCTTCAACACAAAACAAGGGTAATACCTACTTCATTTGGGCTGAAACAGTGTGAACATGTTTTGTAAACTGTAAAACACTAGCATACATGCTAATCATCATCACACAGAGTAAGCTGCTCTTTAACAGACCACTACCATTTATCTTTTACAAAACTGTTAGTAAAATACAATCCACAATTAAATCTCAAAACTTGCCCTGGATACTTAATGTTTTCTGTAAATAGGGTACTCTTTCTTCAAGGGCAGGGAAAAAACCCAAAAAATCTAACCTAGGTTTGTTTCACACAAGCAAAATCACAATAGACAACAGACATATATCTGGGAAGATAAGTATCAACGAACAATAAACATGCACTTCAAAGTAAATCTAGTTTAAACTCTTATTTTACTTACAGATATTTAAGCTGCATTCGAGGAAATGAAGATGTCTTGATTTCTGATATTAGATTTGAACTGAGATCTAAAGTCTCGAGAGCAGGGTAAAACTGGAACACTTCTGCATTTATTTCTGGGATTATATTATGAACTCTACAAAACAAAGATTACATTGAAGCTATTGCCAGGGATCCACCCTAGAGCACAAAAATAACTACGGTTAACAACAAGGGTCCCTAAAACAAAAATAAAAAACTGTGTACTATTCACAATTTAAGTAAAAGACCTGACATCTTATTTACTTACAATGAGAGGAGAGTAATATTAGAAGTTGGTTCTCCAAAATACGGGATTTCTGTTAGTTCATTATAGTTCATTTTCCTGGATAGGAGGAAAAATAGATTTAAAAATTTAGTGAGGGAAATATTACCTCTTGAGTTCTAGTTTCTAGCTAATACATATTCTTTAGAATAGATGCCACATTTGGAAAAAAGCCTATGACCGAGAATGAGTCACACTAAATGTATTCTACTGAGAAATTAGAAATTTTAATTAACAAGTTTTCATAGTATACAACTATAATTTGATACCAACATTTGAAAGTTTAGGAAATATTTTGCAACACTATATATTTTTAATTCCCAGCAAGGTTCTTTCAATAGTTATAAAAGTTATTAAATATAGTTTTAAAATATACACACACACATTTTTTTTAAGTTACTCAAAGTTAGGGAAAGCTGTTTGACATCACAGACCTAATAGATATATCTCAGTTGTTTTAGTAGCAAATCTAATGCAATTACATTTCACCAACCTGGTTTTCAATCACTGAGCAACCTCAACATCTAGAATACAGAAAAGAAGCCAGGAGTAAAATGCCTCCAATCAACCAAATGAAGTAACGAAGTCCATGCAATATATAATAAAGCTCATGCACTCCCCACTGAGCATTTTCCTTCCCTCAGGGCCTACTCTTTCAGCTAATAAGCTTGTTAATTGTTCATTCAGTCAACAGCAGATTAGAGGTGGTCAATTTGAGGCAGGGAAGAAGAGAATACAGAGACAATGAGAGCAAACTACCCTTTGTCACAAAGCTATTCAAGAGAAAAACTCATCTGAGATTCTGGGGGTGTTTAGCACAGAGGTGAACAGTTGTGCTTCTGAGAATATCACAATGCAATAACTACATTAATAATATTTTAGAAAATCCTCTCCAAAAACTACATAATAATACATTTCAGTACGAAAGGAAAAATGTCAGTGAAGTGGAATATTGAATTACATTAAACAACACACTCCAAATGATACCAAAAATATTGCATTTCATATAAATTCACTTCAGACATGACGCTTCCACCTCAGACAAGTCAAAAGGTAAAAAATAAATAAATTTACACAACAGAGAGTTTTAAGGCTAAAACTCTGGCAAAAAAAAGAAAAAAAAATATATATATATACACACACACACACACGTCACTCTAAAGAGGAGAGAAATCTTACTTTAGCACCCTTGGAAGGAGAATAGTATTTCTATGCAGTTTACAACTGGAAATCATCAACTCAATGGCATAATACCCGAAGAGTTTGTGATAATAACAAAGCTAAACATAAGTTTAGGTTTTTAAACATATTTTAATCTAAAGTTTTCTTTTCTTCAATTTTTTTTTTTTTGACATTTTTGGACTGAATATCCTGAAATTCCTAATTCACCAAATCACCTCAAAGAATTTAATGTAAATTTAAGTAAACAAAAATAACTTACACTTCTTGTAATGTTTGAGACTCCAAGCTGATGTTCCAGTTAGACAACCGATTATGACTCAAATCCCTAAATGGAAGACAAAAGACCATTCTTAGGTTAATGCTGGAAAGCACACTTAAAGGAAAGAAAAAACTATGAAACTAAAATAGGAATCTAAAAGCGCTATCAAACATGAATCTGAGTAGCACAGATTAAAAAAATGTTTACAAAGGATGAATAAAAATTCATCTAGATTTCAAAATAGCCTTTTCAGTTTTATTGAGGGCTTTTTAATTTTTATTTTTACTCACAAGGAAATACATTCACGCGGTTCAATAATTAAGAAGTATAAAAGGATGTACAGTAAAGAGTCTCCCACACTTTTCTCCAGTCATTCAACTTTCCTCCCCAACATCAACTGAAAATATATTAATACCATTTCTTTTATAGCCTGTCAGATATACCAGAAAAATTTTATACAAATGGTAGAATAATTTACACATGATTTTGCCTCTTGCTTTTTTCACTTAACAATACATCTTGTAGATCATTTCAGTGATACGGTTTCTCCATCCCTTCTAGTGATTACTTTTTATTATAATGCACTATATTCTATATACTTTTGAAAGAAATACACACTTTTTAAAGTAATAAAAAGTAATATATACTTCTAAAGTAATATACACTTCACATAATATATAGTACAATATTATATATTACACTTTAACTATAGATAAACTTGAAGATGGACTGGATTTCACAAGTCAAGACAGTGAGTTTCTATTTTAGAGTTGAAGTTGACCACATCCCTGATAGAGATGCAGTCTTCCTTAAAAAACAAAAAGGGAATCTAGCTTCAGAGAAGGGACATTCATCTCACTCCATGTTACCTTAATGATGAAGATAGTAGTGGCAGCAACAGCTAACATTTATTAAGTGCCACGCACTCTTCTATGCACTTTATACATATTAACTGTCTGAATCCATACAACAACCTGATGAGGCAAATACTTTTACAATCCTCACTTTTCCAACACAGAAACAGATGGAGAAATGAATAATTTGGCAATTCAAGGTCACACAGCTAATAAGTGAGGAAGTTGTAATCTTGAAATTCCATCTCACTTCTTGTATTCTTGAAATTCCATCTCACTTCTATCAGATACAGTAGAGATTTCACTGATATTTAGTCATGAGTCTAAATATTTAAATAGGCTTAAAAATTCACCTTGATGCTTTCTGGCATCTTTTCAAGGCTGAGATGGAATCCAGCCCACACAAGCTGTCTGCCCAAGAGATGTATTATACATTACAATATGGCTAGCAATGGGGACACACTAGAGACACATTACAGATCACTTTATCTCACTGTGCCACCATGGGCAGCTGACAGATGCATGCAGTTTGAACGGTGTCTCTATCACAGCACAACAATTTGTTCTCAGCTAGATTCCTGTCTGTGCATCTGTAAAACCTAGCCACTTTCATGTAACAGCCTAATTTACACCATAATGTAACTAAGGCTAGATCCAACCATCACTTTTTCACATAGTTCTAAAACCTTTTTCATACAGTTCTAAAATCTATATTCTAAGATATGTGGCACCAGGTATCAGCTCAAGGACATTCATGGATGGAGGGATGTGCTGGAAAATGTTAAGAAATAAAAATGTGAATTCACTACACATAAAAATCTTATATGCACTTTCTTTTATTTAACTTTAATTGGAGAATAATTACCTCACAATATTGTGATGGTTTTTGCCATACATCGACATGAATCAGCCACGGGTATACGGGTCCCCCCCATCCTGAACCCTTCTTCCACCTCTCTCCCCACCCTATCCCTCTGGGTTGTCCTAGAGCATTGGCTTTGGGTTCCCTGCTTCACACATCGGACTTGCACTGGTCATCTATTTTACATATGGTAATATACATGTTTCTACGCTACTGTCTCAAATCATCCCATCCTAGCCTTCTCCCAGAGTCTGTTCTTTACATCTGTGTGTCTCTTGCTGCCCTTATGCAGACACTTTCATCCAATTCACACTTGCTACTGAACAATAAACACAAAATTTCATATTAATACAAGCGAAAAGATATTTATTTATTGTAGCGCTTCAACTGAAGGAGAAATTCAACTGTTCTAATTTAAGTTAGATACTCCATATTCTGCTTCAAGGTGGCTGGGCTGGCAAACAGAGAGGTAACATCTGTATAGTAGGCTACCATAGTATGATTTAATTATATATCTCATGCTTTCTGGAAATTATGTTTTTTTTTTTCCTCTTACAGATTAAGGGCTTTCATTTTCATCAGTGTCTCTAATGCCTTTCCAAACCCTAATCTCCTTGACAGTATAACTTTTGGCTGTACGATCCCCTACAGTTCCTCTCATGGATGTCAATGATGACCAGACAATCAGTTTTAAAGAAAACCATTATTAAAGAAATCTAAAGCAATCAAATGAAACTCAACTTATATATAGTATAAACCACTATGTATTCAGTATCAGCGAAAACTGTCCAGTGTCTGGACTAGAGTAAAGAATAATTTTCTCTGTATGTTTGAAAAACCTCTAAGGATTTTCAGTGGAACGCAAAAGATACCTGAAAAACTCTGGAGCCTTTCTACAGAGTAATGCTGTCTTAACAATATATGCCTCACAGAACCCCATATAATGAGGCTCTCTGGACTTTTCTGCAACAAATTCACATAGTACAGATTAAAAAATACAGCAAACTGAAATTCACTCCCCAAAGTAGTACTATCATATAAAGCAACTAGTATAAATCATATAGCTGCTCTATCAAAATACCAGGTGTGTAACTACAATTATACGGATTGATCTGATCATCAGATATTTATGCAATAAGTATTCACTGAACCATATGCCAGGCAGTGTGCAAGTGCTAAGGTTACAACCACTGTCAATTTTACAAATCTTTTTGTCTTTTTCAAAAGCTGCATTTATAGTACTCTGTGGAGTCACTTCAAAAGAGTAAACACGAATTTAACACCACCTCAGCTACTACCCTTCATGGAAAAGGTGTAAATTAACTTTTTTATATCTTAATTTCACTCTGGCATTTAATGTTACATGGGCATATGAAGGGGCTTCCCAGGTGGCAATAGTGGTAAAGAACCCACCTGCCAATGCAAGAGACATAAGTAGATGCAGGTTTGATCCCTGAATTGGGATGATCCCCTGGAGGAGAACACGGCAACCCACTCCAGTATTCTTGCCTGGAGGATCCCATGGACAAAGGAGCCTGGTGGGCCACAGTCTATGGGGTTGCAAAAGGTCAGACACGAGTGAAGCAACTTAGCACACCCACAGGCATATGGAGGTGTGTGTGTGTGCACGCATACACACACACACACACACACACACACACTTGCTCTCTACAAGCATGCCTTATTTCTTTTTTTTTTCTTTAAGTATTCCAAAAAGCCCAAAGAAGACAAATTTGAAGACTTCAAATATCAGATATAAAACTCTTAAGATTAACAATTTGAATAATTTTCAAAATTAAGGTCTCTCTCACTATTCTTGCCAATGGCCGGTCATTAATTTCATTTAGTTCAGTAAAACTAATGCTAGTTTGTTTTTAAGTGGAAATCCTGAAATGGAGAACTGTCTTTCGAAGATTTTCCCCTTGAAGTATCCTTAAAATGCACTTAAATAGGTGAAGCAATTTAATGCCTCATAAACATAACCTAAAGGGTCTAGCTTTCTAACAGTCAATAATCCTTATTTTTTAACAGCACTAATATCTGAATATTTATTGATATGATATTTGGAGAATAAAGACCTGAGCAAAAGCCTTAGCTCAGTGTTATACTCAGCTCTCACTCATGCTAATCTACAGGGATGAAGCTGTAATAAAAGATGAATTATTTAATTCTTGATATCATGTGGAGCCAGAGGTGCCATTAATGCAGCCATTTAGCATCATCAGGGTGTAAATAATTTATAGGATGTGCAGAGCAATCACAATAGTTTGAGGAGAATCAAGTTCTGCAAGCTAACTGCAAAGAAGTCCTATAGCACTGGAGACACTGGAGTTTTCTTCTGTCCAGTCATATACGTACATTTTTGAGCCATCATCAATATTTTTTGTTTTTCATAATATGTAGCACTAATAGTTCTGAACTGTGAACTTCAACAATAACAGAATTTCTGATAAAGGGGCTCTTTGCAAAAGTTATAAGATAGTAACAATATATATTAAGTCCAATAGTTTGAGTATGACAATACTTTATGTATTTATCTGGTATAATTCACCCTTTCTTCTGTGAATGGAAATCCCTGTTTTGCTAATTAGAGTGTATCCAGCATAATTTACTTTTAAAAATAATACTCAGGATTATCATGTTGGTGAATTATAGCACTATGATTTAACAGGCTGATGTTCAATCAGCCTTAAGGGCTCTTGCGGTACACCAAAGACAAAGATTCCAAAACAACTCCAACTGCTGTCTGCTTTTAGGTTTACTTTTCCTTTACCACTAACAGCTGTATACAAAAGCTATCCCTTCTTGGAACTGTCAGTCTTCCTGTCTCTAACAGTACTACTTGCATTTTTTTCTAATTTGTCGCTTCTTATCAACTATCATAGGCTAGAAAACCCAGTGCCTGATAGAACTGTCCAAAATAGGAGTAAATGAGATAGATGTGTGTGAGAGTATGAGAAGCTCCTTTACAAATAAGTGCTTCCTGGGAGCATTTTTGCTCTTTTGGTTGAACTAGTCAATCCTAAATGAAATCAACCTTGAATATTCGTTGGAAGGATTGATGCTGAAGCTCCAATACTTTGACCACCTGATGTGAAGAGCTGACTCATTTGAAAAGACCCTGATGCTGGGAAAGATTGAAGACAGAAGGAGAAGGGGATGACAGAAGATGAGATGGTTGGATGGCATCATCACTGATTCAATGGACATGAACTCTGGTGAACTCTGGGAGATGGTGAGGGACAGGGAGGCCTAGGGTGCTGCAGTCCATGGGGTAGCAAAGAGACAGACACGACTTAGCAACTAGACAACAAAAGGCATGGCTGGAGATACTGGGCAAATATCTTTTAGTATAAATAAGACCGTATTATGGCATGAAACACAATGCTACTCCAAATTAAAGTTTCTATCCTTCATTTGCATTACCTATTTGCAATACATTGTGTAACACTTTTTATATGAATACAACAAGTTGGAGGTAGTAGGAAAATGGGAGCATTAACTTCAAGAATAAGAGGCATATCTTATTTTCTTCCATTATCTTTCTCTGGGATCTTAATGATTGAAAATATTGCTTCATTGTGGGGACCACAAC
This sequence comes from Giraffa tippelskirchi, assembly GCF_054371585.1. NCBI lineage: Eukaryota > Metazoa > Chordata > Mammalia > Artiodactyla > Giraffidae > Giraffa > Giraffa tippelskirchi. Next base: position 109,601,643 of record NC_137279.1, read on the forward strand.
AAAACAAAAAATACAAATTCTATAGTAACACTTAAGAATAGAGTTCCTGCATGCCCAGTCTTAGTACCTGGGGTAAGTCATTTAACCTCTCTAAACTTGAGTCTTATCTACCATTAAATAAGGATACTATTAGTATCCTTATTGTAGTAACAACCTCAGTGGATTGCTCAGATGATTAAAAGGATATGGATAAAATGTTTAGAATACAGGTCAGTGTGTAAACTGTAGGTGATTACATAATTGTTGTTCAGTCGCTCAGTTGTGTCCGACTCTTTGTGATCCCATGGACTGCAGCATGCCAGGCTTCCCTGTCCATCACCATCGCCTGGAGCTTGCTCAAACTCATGTCCATTGAGTTGATAATGCCATCCAACTATCTCAACTTCTGTCATCCCCTTCTCCTCCCACCTTCAATCTTTCCCAGCATCAGGGTCTTTTCTAAAGAGTTAGCTCTTTGCATCAGGTGGCCAAAGTTTGGGAGCTTCAGCTTCAGCATCAATCCTTCTAATGAATATTTAGGACTGATTTCCTTTAGGATTGACTGGTATGATTTCCTTGCTGTCCAAGAGACTCCCAAGAGTCTTCTCCAGCACTACAGTTCAAAAGTATCAATTCTTCAGCACTCAGCCTTCATTATGGTCCAACTCTCACATCCATACATGACTACTGGAACAATCAGAGCTTTGACTGTATGGACCTTTGTAGGCAAAGTAATGTCTCTGCTTTATAACATGCTGTCAAGGTTTGTCATAGCTTTTCTTTCAAGGAGCAAGCGTCTTTTAATTTCATGGCTGCAGTCACAATCTGCAGTGATTTTGGAGCCCAAGAAAACTAGATTAAATAGAATGATGGTTCAACACTATCACCTCTTCTAAGTATTTATTTTTTTGTATACAAAGGCATAATCCACTTCCCAAGGTAAATTTTTTTTTTTTTTTGGTCATGCCACAGAATGTGGGATCTTACTTCCATCCCAAGGATAGAACCCTCTGCACTGGAAGCACAGAATCTTAACCACTAAATCACTAAGGAAGTCCTGGTAAAATTTTAATTAACTGGAACTACTCCCCTAACTTGTTTATTAAAGTTAATATATTGCTTCTGAATTCCAATTTCATGAGAAAAATGCCAGTAATAAGGCAGTCCACCAAAGATTTGGTCAAATTATTGAAGTATAAATCTACATCACAAAGGCTTCCCAGGTGGCTCAGTGGTAAAGAATCCACCTGCCAATGCAGGAGATGTGGGTTTGAGCCTTGGGTCAGGAAGATTCCCTGGAGAAGAAAATGGCAACCCACTGCAGTCTTCTTGCCTGAAAAATTCCATAGACAAGAGGACCCTGACAGGCTACAAAAGTCCATGGGATCTCATAGAGTCAGACACGACTGAGCAACAACCCTATATCACAAGATGTTTTAGAATAACCCAGTAATGCTTCTAAGAATCCATTCTACATACACAGCCATATAATTATTAAGAGATACCTACCAGGAAGTTACTATAATAGCAAAACCATAAAATAAAAAGAAATCTCAATGTCCATTAAAACAAGATCAATTAAATAACTTATGAAAGTTCCATACAATGGAAATCTCTGCAGCCAGTAAAAAGAATAGCATCAGGAATATGGTCAATAATATTGTAATAATTTTATATGGAGACAAATGGTTATCATGATACCAGACTTATCATGGTGATCACTTCATAATGTATGCAAGTGTCAAATCATTATGTAGCACACCTGAAACTAACATAATACTGTACATCAACTATATATTTCAATTTAAAAAATAATAAGAGATATTTATACATAGTACATAGAACAGCATTGGGGGAGGGTTGTTTAAAGGAAAGGAAGGACCTCCAGGAAGGTTCCACCAGGGGGCACCTCCTAGGACTGCTGCTGCCAGTGCGTGTATCCCTGAGGCAGGCCACTGCTAACCCATGCCTCCACGGGAGACCTTCCAACACCAGCAGGAGATGAGTGCACGTCCTTCTACTCCGCCACCTTGAAGTGACGTCCCATGAAATCAATAAAGAGATATCGGCCCCTTGTGTTCAATATGGCATTACCTAAAATAGCCAAGATGTGGAAACTAAGTGCTTATTGATGAATGGATAGAAAAAGGAGATACAAGGATATATGTATATGTATGTGAATATGTATATATAGACATATATCTGTATTTATATATTCATATATATAATACATATTACATATATTTATATATCTGCATTATAAACATACATATACAAATATTATTCAGCCACAAAAATAAAAGAATCCCTGTGATTTGTGACGAAAAAAAAGGAAAAGCCATATATGTAAAACTTTGTGGAAGTACACCCAAGAAACAGTTAACAGTGAGCCTTCCTTAGATGGAACAAAGGAAACTTTCACTTTTCCATTTTATATGCTCCTGTACTGTCTTAATAGTTTACCATAGGAAAGTATTATTTAAAAATAAACTCACACATAAAACCTATCTTTAGCCCAAGATGTAACTGGGAAAGAAGATTTTAATTCTGTTACTTTTCAAAGAGATTAACGCCCTAAATTGACCCAATGAGGTTAATTATGACATTGGACAATGGAAAAAATAATAATCAGATTTTTTTGTATTTCTAATTAGTAATATACCTCAGAAAGAGAGTGTAAAATACATATATACCAGACTTAGTTTTTGGACTGACTTATCAAACAGTGAATTGCACTTTATATCCTGGTGTCTGGCCCTCAAATTTCAAGCCAATGAACAGCTAAATTTTTAGTAAGCAGTACAAAACCATGGCATACTAATTCCATGCTTGTATTTCACTGGATATTAACTGCTTTGCAATATTGTGTTTCTGTTGCACAATCAAGTGAACCAGCTATATGTATACATATATCCCCTCCCTCTTGGACCTCCCTCCCACCTCCCCTCACCCCACCCATCTAGGTCATCGCAGAGTTATCCCATGTTTTCAATTTTTTTTTTTTCCATTTACTCAATAAAATAAAAAATAATTCAGCAACAGCAGGACAAAGGCTGTTGCTTATATATGAAAATATACAGAAAGCTAAGATACATTCCATCATCAGTTTCTGGGTATCAACTGGGTACACATCTGTGTATCAGACTATTTTATATTTATATTTGGACAGACTATATTAGGTTGGCGCAAACATAACTTTGTGATCTCAGACCATGAATTTTAAATCATTATAACTAGGCTCAAACAACATCTTTATTAATTAAAATAGGAACCATCATCTTCAACACATTTTTGCCAACAAGAACTAAGTTTGTTTATTCCTGTAGCATAAAAATGTGTGCTTTGGAATTCGACGAACTTTTGAAAACATCCTGCTAGTTAGCTGTAGAAGCAAAAGGTTGTCAAGATACTTTAAGAAGTGGTAGTCGGTTGGTGAGAGGTCAGGTGAGTATGATGGATGAGGCAAAACTTCATAGCCCAACTCATTCAACTTTTGAAGCACTGGTTGTGCAATGTGCAGCTGGGTGTTGTCGCGGAGAACTGGGCCTTTTCTGTTGACCAGTGCCAGTTACAGGTGTTGCAGTTTTCAGCACATCTCATTGATCTGCTGAGCATACTTCTCAGATGTAAAGACTCTGCTGGGATTCAGAAAGCTGTAGTGGATCAGACTGGCAGCAGAGCACCAGTGACCAAGACCTTTTTTTGGTGCAAGTTTGGCTAAGTGCTTTGGAGCTTCTTCTCAGTCATAACCTGATCTTCTCATGCCACAATCCGATCAAGAAATGGTGCACTGTTGTTGTGCAGAATAAGAGATGACACTTCAAAATGACAACTTTTTTGATTTGCAGTCAGCTCATGAGGCACCCACTTACTGAGCTTTTACACCTTTCCAATTTGCTTCAAATGCCGAATGACTGTAGAATGGTTGATGCTGAGTTTTTCGACAATTTCTCATGTAGTTTTAAGAGGGTCAGCTTCAATGATCCTCTCAATTGGTCACTGTCAACTTCAGATGGCCGGCCACTATGCTCCTCATCTTCAAGGCTCTCATATCTTTTGCAAAACTTCTTGAACCACCACTGCACTGTATGTTTGTTAGGAGTTCCTGAGCCAAATGCGTTGTTGATGTTGCAAGTGTCTCCACTGCTTTATGACCCATTTTGGAGTCAAATAAGAAAATCACTCAAACTTGCTTTTTGTCCAACATCATTTTCCTAGTCTAAAATAAATATAAAATAAACAGCAAATACAAGCCATAAGTAGAAAAAAGAAAAAGCGAGAAATGTGTATTAAAATTATCTATAACATAACCACATTTATTTAAGAATGTATTCCAGTATCAAATGGCAAAGTTCAACAATGAAAAACTGGAATTACTTTTGCACCAACCTAATAATTATTAAGTTACTGTAAAGATTTTGGGAAGTGAATAGATATGCATTAATATAAGTTGTCTTATTACAATATTGGCAGATAAGGCAGGTCTAATCAAAGCCAAGCATCAGCTGGTTTCTCATTATTAACATAATCCATTATTCCTTAATACTCATGTAGCTTAACCTGGCACCAAGTCTAGTATCTCCTCAAATATGCCTAATTATGCTCAGGGTTGGCTATGCTTTTCAGGCTGCAACCTGCCAAGATTTTGATTATATAAGCAGGATGTCATAGTGATTTTGAAAAGGAAATACAAAAAATAAAAATATCTATAAGAGAAATGCAAAGATAAGAAGCATTTAGCAACAAATTTATTTACATCACACTTCATTAATGTTGCACTGTTTATGGTTTAACTTTTAAACTATTCATCACTACTAGTAGTTGTGATAGTTATTCCAGTATTTAAGTTTATTACAAACAACATAGTTAGTCTCTTTTTTGGGGAAAAGTTGGGGAATGACAAGAGAAGCAGAGGAAAAGAATACACACACTTAAAAAAAGGTTTACAGCAAAGTAAAAAAAGCTTGCATTAAATATTCTATTCTGGTTTTTATTCCAAATATGAAATTAATAATTTGGATGGAATATAATTACTTAAATTGCTTTTGTTTTTTTATTTGCACCAGCAGAACATCTTAATATTTTTGATGACTGGAATAATACAGAATAAACAAGATGTGTCATTTAGTTTGGCATAAAAAAGAAAACAACATAAAAATGCATTCAGTTATTTTTTTTTTAAACATTTTTGCTAATCTCTTAACATGATTTGTTTTCTCTACTGCTTAAATGCCACTTTTCCATCAGGATTAAAGAGTCCTTAATAAAGAAAGTATACTATATAAAATATCATGAACCTAGGATGAGGGAAATGTATTTTCTAGCATGGGGAAGCCAAATGATTATCTTAATGTACAAGTAATTCTTTGATTACTCATGTGCTGATTATATATGTTGTATATAAGGAAATGCAAAATACTTTTAATATAATGAAACATAATTAGGATAACAATCTCTATAAAAAGAAAAGCATCTTCCAAAGCATAAAGGACTTTTAAAGAATTAAGTAAAGCACAGATCTTTCAATTAACATTCAGTAAGCAACAACCATTTATGGTTCAGTGGTTCTTCACCACCACTATACATCAGCATTACCAGGAAATATCTAAAACACTGATGCAGGGGTCTCCTTCAGACCAATCAAAGCAGAATCACTGGGGTGTGATACCCAACTATTGGTATTCTGCTAAGGGTCTCCAAGTAGTAGTCTAACCTGCAGCCAATGCTGAGAACCACTGAGCTTCTCCAGAAATCTAATACCCAAAAGGATGCTCTGCTAAGATTCTTTCTTTTCCTTTTCTCACCTTACAATAAACCTGTCAACAAATATTTGACATCTACCATATGCCAGGCACTGCACTAAGCAGCATAGAATAAAACAGGCATTTAAGGAGTTATACAATCCCTCTTGGAGTTTACAGGATCACTTTAACATAAAGTCTCAAAAAAAAAAAAAAAAAAAGATAAAAGTCTCACTGACACCAAAATGTCACTGAACAGTGTTCATTATCAAAATGAAGTTCCTATAAATCCCTATTTGCGCCACAGGAAGGTAGGATAGAAGGGGTAGAAGGGATGGATGCTTTTCTATTTAATTCACCTCTGTTTTGCTTATTTCTTTTAATAAGAATACATGCCCTTTTATAATTTATGCATGTTTTCTAAAATTAGATTTTAAAAGTGAAGTGTTAGATAAACACAACAAGACATACTAGTCGATTGTTGGATAGCTCCTTGGATATCTCACTGGAGAAGAGTCAGGAAATAGGTTTAGGTAGGGGAGTCTATGGGATTCCCAATCTATGGTAAAGAACCTGTCTGACAATGCAGGAGACATAAGAGAAGTGGGTTCAATCCCTGGGTTGGGAAGATCCCCTAGAGGAGGGCATGGCAACCCACTCCAGTATTCTTGCCTGGAGAATTCCATGGACAGAGGAGTTTGGCGGGCTACAGTCCATAGTGTTGCAACAAATTGGACACAACCAAAGCGACTTCGCACGCAGGGGAGTATGAGTGAGTGAAGTCGCTCAGTCGTGTCTGACTCTTTGTGACCCCATGGACTGTAGCCTGCCAGGCTCCTCTGTCCATGGGATTTTCCAGGCAAGAGTACTGGAGTGGGCTGCCATTTCCTTCTCTAGATCCAAAATGCAGTACTTGGATGCAATCTCAAAAATGACAGAATGATCTCTGTTCGTTTCCAAGGCAAACCATTCAATCAATATCACAGTAATCATGACCATAAAAACAAATAAATGTTGGAGAAGAGGGGTTCTAATGCCCTTTACTTGAAACAAGCAAAAAATTGACTAATACAGTTGGTCCTTCAATTCTCTGTGTATGGGGTGTGGTAGGGGTGTAAAATCAGAACAATGTGATACAGACCTCTGCACTCATGAAGAATCCAGTGAGTTTTTAAATAACCAAAAAAAATTTAGAAGTTTCTGACATACAGATGCAAAGACAGTATCTACGGAATTCCCTGGCGGTCCAGTGATTAGGACTCAGTGCTTTCACTGAGGGGCCTGGCTTCTATCCCTGGTCAGGGAACTAAGATCCTGCAAATCGAGTAACATGACCAAAAAAACCCCCAAAAAACCAGTACCTATAACTGGTACAACCATTATGGAGAAAAGTATGGAGATTCCTTAAAAAACTGAAACTAGAACTATCATATGATCCAGCAATCCCACTCCTGGGCATATATACAGAGAAAACCACAGTTTGAAAAGATACACGCATCCCAATGTTCACTGCAGCACTATTTACAACAACCAAGACACAAAAGCAACTTAAATGTCCACTGACAGAGGCATGGATAAAGACAATGTAGTACATATAGACAGTGGAATATTATTCACCCATAAAAAGGAATTAAATAATGCCATTTGCAGCAACATGGATGGACCTAGAGATTATCATACTAAGTAAGTCAGATAGAGAAAGGCAAATATCACATACTGCTTATATGTGGAATCTAAAAAAGAAAAAAAGTACAAATGAACTTATTTACAAAACAGAAAGAATCACAGACTTTGAAAACAAACTTACTGTTACCAAAGGGGAAACATGGCAGGGAAGGAGTTTGGGATTAAAAAATATACACTATATATAAAATAATCAACAAGGATCTACTGTACAGCAAAGGGAATTCTACTCAATATTCTGTAATAATCTACATGTGAAAAGGACCTGAAAAAGAATAGATATATGTGTGTATATATATATGTACATGTATATATATATATATATATAATGAATCCTTTTGCTGTGCACTTGAAACACAACACTGTAAATCAACTATAATATAAAACAAATTTTTTTAAGACAGTATCTAATAATAAATAAAGTTTCTGTCCAGGAAAAAAAAAAATTTATCTTTACTCACACACACAATGCTCCTGACACCAGATATTTTGGGGTTTTTCCCCCCACACGAACCAATTCTCCAACATGCACTGGATATCCTATGATTCAATTCTGACACTAACTAGAGTTAGTGCTGACCCCATAAGTTAAGGGTTTAGTCCCACAAGACTGCCCCCATCCCCACTTCAGACACCAATCACAAAAAGATGGTTGTGTTACCCACAACTTCTGTCTGACTTGGCTTACAAACTGGAGGTTTCCATGACCCCCTCCTCGGATTCAAACACCTGCTAGAACAGTTCACAGAACTCAGGAAAACAATTATGTTTACTAGTTTACTATATAATAAGAAAATACGATAAAGAACTCAGATAAACAGCCAGATGAAGATACACACAGGCGGAGGTCCAGAAGGGTCCAGTGCAGGAGCTTCAGTCTCCGTGGAGGTGGGATGAACCACCCTCACAGCATACCTACCAGCAGGTGTGTGCATCAACTTAGAAGCTGTCTCAACTCCATACTTTTAGGATTTTTATGGTGGATTCATCACACAGGCATGATCAAGTACTACCTCAATCTCTACCCCCTCCCCTCCTTCAGGAGGATGCAGGGGGCAGGGGAATGCAGCTGAAAAATTTCCAAGCTTCTAACCACAGCTTGGTCTTTCTGGTGACCAGCCCCCATCCTGAAGCTATCCAGAGCCTACTAACAGTCACCTCATTAGGTCAAAAGACACTCCTATCACCCACAAAATCCCAAGAGGTGTAGGAGATGTGTGTCAGGAATCAGGGTCAAAGAACAAATATTAGACCAGCAGGCATTCCAAACACTCTTTTCACTTTGGAAATCATGGGGATTTCAGGAGCTCTGTGCCAGGAACCTGAGGCAGAGATCAATTTACATATTTTCTGTTATTTCACAGCCCACACTCTTGGTCTCTGGCCAACCCCTCCTTACAGCAAAATGATGCACAACTCAAAAAAGGCACTGGGACATTGTTAGAATCCCATTCAGTCATTAATAACTGGACCATCCGTCATCATATGATATGAAAAATAATTTCCAGGCAAGGCCACTTGGGTTTGCAGGCTTCCAGTTAATCTTGTCAGGTTCCAAACGCAGGAATGGTCTAGGCAAACATATGATTTCATTCTTTTAGTTGTCTGATGTAACTGAACTAAGATATGATATCATCTACTACTCTGAGCCCTTCTGAGGTCTTAATATTGGATTTCCCTCACTGTAACAATCCATTTATTCCTTTATCTTCAGCTTTTCCAACCCAAACTCTTCCAACTTTAGAAGACACATCAGGTTCCGCCACTGTGCTGATCTAGATAGCAAACAGTAATACTAGTTTAGCAAGTTCTTCCCCTTCAATCCACTCATTCATTTAGGGTAAGGTTACATAGGTACAGAACTTCTGGGCTATTTCTACCACCAGGCAATATAGAGACATTCACTGTTGACCTCAATTTTGTGAGATGGAATGAAAGGACAACACACCTCACTAGACACTTAGGAACTGTGACCCCAAATTTTAAATTAGAGTTAGTTTCTTGCGTAAGAATCATCCATTTCCAGCACTTGTATTTGCAGCCCTGGTCCTGGTAGCCACTGCATCAAGCAGGTGAAAAAAGTTGATATGATATGGAGAAAAAAGAAAAAAGTATAGTTATTACACCAGCATTCTTCTCCCTTGGTAAGAATTGCATAGTCATTCCATACCCTCTTTCCCAGACTCACCAAAAGAGAACTCTGAAGAATACAGCCACTCCCTTAACCACACCCCGTGTTGTGAGTACACTTTGATGGTATATAAGCCAGCCCTTCCCGTCTTTATCTCCCCCATCTTAGATAACAAATGTTTTAATTGCCCATTCCGGTTCTCCATCAAACTAGTACCCTGAGGAGGCTCTCTCTCTGTCCACTGTTGGGACACTATGGGCTGTAAGTATATTCTTTGGTCTGAAGAAATGATGGTCGGCCATCCCAATTGGTACAATTATCTTCTCTTCTGGTTCTTTTAAAGCACTCTTGAACATTGGCATCTACCATCATGTAAGCAAAGTCTGGTCCAGAGTCAGTGTCTACTCTATCAGGACTCATCTGTAGCCCCTCAGACCTACCAGCACCAGGCTCACTTACCAGCTATGTGCAAGCCTTTCCACCAGAGCAATCTGACATAACCATCTGCTGTCTTTGTCTCTTTTGCTTAAAGACAGAACATTATTCTGTCAATGATTACTGTCATTTTGTGCCTCAGGGGTACAAGAGAATTGTGTCTACAGATTCAGACTATCTCTGCATTCCTGCAGTGTCCCCATATCCACTCATTCAGGGACCCAGGTGGCTACCTCAAGAAAGCACGCAGGCGTATTTGCTTATTGATCCTAATCCCCTTCTGAACCTAGAAGGGGCTTCTCCTGGTGGGCATCAAGAAAGTCCTACTTTAATGCACCCTTCAAATTCCCACAGTAATTCCCACAGGGCTCTGCCCCTTAAGGGCATCCCTTAAATAGGCCAGGTTTTCACTGCTCTTCTGCCTGACTATATAGCCTGGCCACAGGCCACTGCCCATGAGTCAAACTCAAAAATAGGGGGTTTTTACCACTGTTCAATCCTTACTCTAGGAAAGAAGAAGACTCTAGGAAAACAGCATGCAATTCAGCCCACTTAGCTAATGTCCTTACCTTCTTCAATCAGTGGTGGCTTTCCAAATAGGATGCTGTCCATTCACCTTGCAACTGTCATTCACAAACTAAGCAACTCTTTGTTGGTCAGTTATAGGACACTGCTAGGTGACAACAGAACCCAGCAGCTCCTCACACAGTTCCAGAGCCAGTCCTAGGGGAAAGAGGCTCCCTACTCTTCAGGATCTCCTCCTCACACTCCCCAGGCAGTATGATCCTGTGTAAACCATTTCCACTTTATTCCTCTTCTGGGCACTGCCCTCCCCCGGAGTGTTTATCAGGCATTATGCAAGACATCATGACTATTTCACATTTCAAGATTACTTTATGAGTTTTAGACATAGTGGCAGTTTCAATTAATGTCCAATAGCAAGCCAATAACTACCCTTTAACTGGGAATTCTGCAGTCTATAAAGTTCTAGTAGTTGTTGCTGGGAGGCATTCAGGTACACAAAGGGCTATCACACAGACAATTTGTTCACACCAACACTCCAGCTTCTACCCTATGTTGTGTGGGCTTGGTCCATCTCATTGGTTCCCACTTAGCAGGTTCAATTCATATTGCTTGAAGGGTAGATTTACATGCCTTCTGTTTTATGATACTATGTGGTAGAGGAAACATTCCCTGATCAGATACAATGTCCATCCTCATTATATAATCAGGTATAAGTGTGATCAAACGTATCATTCTCCTACAAACTTTCACCTTACATTCTTAACTGTAGCCTCCACTAGGGCTGATATTAACAGGTTTTCATTTTACAAAACTAAGTAAGGGAAGCAATCCCCATCCAGATGTAACACCCATTCCCATAAAATATTCAGATAAAGGAGATACAGCTTTTTTACATAAAGTCTGTTTAAACATTCCTACTTTCACAATCCTATCAACTCTTATGTTTTTATGTTCTCAGCTGCATCAGGTTTCACAAATGATTTTGGTACCACAGGGCAAGATGCTCTATCAAAAAATCCTGGGAAATTCTCTGCCTTCTGACCATTATCCACTCTACTACAAAAGGTTTCAGGGTACTCCCACCATAGGCTGAGCCAAGGGATCCTGGTCCTCTTTGTCAATTTTTTTTTTTCATCCATGCCACAAGGCATGCAGGATACTAGTTCCCCGACCAGGGATCAAACCTACACTCCTTGCAGTGGAAGTGGGAAGTGTGGCATCCTAACCACTGGACTGCCAGAGAAGTCCCCCTTTGGGTCAATTTTTATCCCATTTAATCTGCCTAGCCAATGACCCAAGCATTTGCTGGTCATGTTTCTCACTGCAATCTCAGTCTTTGGACTTTTAGACTTCTTCAAACTAAACAAAGCAGATTCAAGGCCCTTTACTCTTCAGGGATCAGAAAGAGGTCCCTTCAGCCTGCCCATCCTTGGATAGTGCAGTATTAAAGCCTTTGTTTCCACCCCATTAAAGTCCATTTTATTCATCCCATTTCTTAAAAGTCATCTAAAGCCTTCCATTCTCCATTCTGCTTTCCATGAGTTGGATCCCATGATTCTTCCCTATTTCCTCTGTTTTGCTAAAAATATTTGCTTTATTCCCCACATTTCTAAAACCTGTTTAAAAATGTTCACCTTGCTAAGATCAGTTCCTTGACTCTCTCCTTTGCCTTTCCTCATTATTACTAACCTCATGTTTTCATTGGCATCTATGTAAGATCCCTTGTAGCTCAGTCAGTAAAGAATCTGCCTGCAGTGCAGGAGACCCAGGTTCAATCCCTGGGTTGGGAAGATCCCCTGGAGAAGGAAATGGTGACCCACTCCAGTATCGTTGCCTGGAAAATCTCATGGACAGAGGAGCTTGGTGGGCTGCAGTCCATGGGGCCGCAAAGAGTTGGGCAAGACTGGGCAACTAACACTTACTTACTTACTTACTTAAGCTCCAGAGGGCAAGCTGAAGCAGCAAATGCAAAAGGCTTCCACATCTGTCCCTTGGCTTTGCAGCAGTAAGGTTATATGGGTTGCCCATATAAGAGTTCCCCCTCAATCACAGCATTTACCATGGACTGGGTAACAAACATATTCAGCCGGTGACTATCTCAATTATCAGAAAGATAAACCCACACGGCTAATATACGAAACACACTGTTTGCTTTCACTTGATATTTATTGGAGGAGGTGGGCAGTCCTCTTTTTCAGGGATAAAGAGACCTTACAGTGGCTTCTGTCCAATCCATTAGGCTGGCTGTTCCCTCAGGAATAAACTGCTTTGTGTCTGAATCACATATGGCCACCAGTGATTGTTTCATGGTAAGCTGTGAGTCCTTCATCAACTCAAACATGCTTTTTCCCATTGTAGCATCTAAAACCAGATACTGCTCCTAAATTAATTACTCCACAATCCACTTTAATAAAGGTTCTTCAGGGTATTCCCTGGTATTCAGTAAGCTAGTATTACTGATCCACAACAGCAAACGTCTTCTTCACACTCTACTCCTTGATTTCAGTAGTTTCTTGGTTTTCCTCTCCTCCCACCCTGACTACATTCTTGGTGACCAGGGTCTAAGAGGTACTTTCTGCTGTCCTTGCATAATTTTTTCCTTGGCGAGCAGCTTTGAGGCCAATGACCAAAGCTCTGACTTAGTGATATCTGACCTTGGTCCAACATCAAGGTTTGACTCAGGACTCTTTTAATTTCAATTTTAGCTCTTACTCATTATATTACATTATTTCAATGTCAGCTATTATAAGCTGGTTATCACAATAACCAAGAGATTAAACATTTCACCTTCTTCTTGTTAGTTTCCATTTCCTTATGCAGCCAGTGGACCAACAAGCTGGGGATTGGATCCATCTCTAAATTCCATTGGTGACTTTCACCTTTAGTAACTGAGAGCAGCAAAGCTGCTGCTCCATACCATGGGTGACCACATGCTCTCCCAGGAATTAAAGGTTCTGCATCCCCTGCCTTTTATCCTTTCTCTTCCCAAACCATGTTTCCATGAGCCCGGTCCATTCTAGCAAGTCTCCCTCCTGTGATACCATATGTCCAGGAAAAACTCCTTGTGCTAAAAGAAAAAATAATCAATGACACTTGTTAAAACCTGGTAAGAAAGACTTTATTCAAGGCGATGCAGGTTATCTTTATGAGTACAGAGACTAAAATGATGAAATTCTGCAGTGAGGGAAGAAATTGAGCTCAACTCCAAATACTGTATGGGCTAATACAAATTTGTAGCCACGAAGCAGGGTGGACAGACAAGGTCAATGGATGGAAAACTGGAAACAAGGGTAAGGGGGGTTCTGGCTAAATAGACCTAAGTGGATTCTTGCTGAAGACAAACCATGGTGATCAGACATCACCTGAAAGATGGCAGAAGATGAGAAACCAGATCATACATCAAGGGTGATCAGATATCAAGGGTTTACTGCTAAACTGACTTAGCAGGATTCTTGCTAAAAGTGCATTTTACAAGGAAGTATACAGATGAGCCTAGTAGGTGGTGGTTCAGGAGTCCAATTAAAATTTAGTCAAAGAATCTTTGTCAGGCCCCTTTCTGTTCAAGGAAAAGAGAAACACAAGTCTATTTTCTCATTCAGTGGTCTTTTTCTCATTAAGGACCAGGGTAAACCTGTGGAGACTTGGTATTACTGGATATTTCCTCAATGGTGCCAGCAGTCAAGCATTTAATAATGGCAGTCTCTATGAAAATAAACCAAAATTTATAGCTAGATACCCAGTTTCTCAATCCAGACGCAGCCAGTTGGGATTCTTAGATTTTGAACTTGAAGCATCTTTTAATGGTAGTGTGAGGATGGCAGTGGTCACCTGAAGAAGTTTCCTGGTTTGCAGTTTGAACGTCTCTGATGATGGCACTAAGTGTTCAGGAGGCACAGAGGGTGCCCAGATACAAGGTGTTGTGGTGGTTTTTTTTTTAAGTTTATACCAAGTCATCCAGCTTCATCTTGCAGAATTTCAGGAAAAGGGAAATTTTAGTGCTCAGGGATGCCACGTCAGGAGGGTGGGAGAAAAACTGGAAATATCAGTTTGGTGCATCATAGCCAGATATCAGAGAAAACTAGAATTGAGAATGTGGTAAGGACTGGCCAATGTGCAAGACAGAATTCACAAGACTGCACTACAGTTTTATACTGAAACAAAAAACTTTCTCTCTACAGTCAACCTTTTAATTCTTGTTTGCAAATTCTGATCTCATTAGACTAGTCCTGATTATTTACATTCAGCAAGAATACTGACTGACCATATAAGTAGGCTCTTTTTGAGTTGGTTCTACTGAAATTTGCCAAAAGGAAACTCAGATTAGGCTTTTAAAAGCCTCTCGAGGCTAGGAAGACAGCTCAGGAAGTAGCCACCAGACTTTCATCTTGCACTCCTCAGAATTCAGGTGAATTTCGCTTTTCTTGGGGTCCCCAAGATATCCTAAGGGTCCTGAGCCAGCCCAGAAGCAACTTTCCTTACTCATCCTTACTCATGAGGTTGGGAACCTTATCAGCCAGATACTAGGCCAGTTTTCCCAAGAACACTGGTCCATGAACTCAACTTTGGTAGCTTAAACCAGATTCCATACACAGTTCACTCTTAAATATAACATTTCAATCAAAGCCACAGCAATATATCAATCATTTCCAAGTTGGATACTGTTACAAGAGCATATTATTGAACTTATTCAAATTACTACATTGTCATGAAAATAAGAATACTAGCTAAAAGTTTCTGAATTCTGGAGGAACCAGGTAGGGAGAAAAAGTAATTGTTTCTTCTTTGTTCACAAAGGTATTACTGTTGTAAGCTATACATAACACAAGACAAAAGAAAAAGGTTATTTAAATCTAAAGAAAAAAACATTAAAGAACCAGCATTGCTTCAAATAAAGAGTGATAAAAAATTATAACCATTCTCATTAGTTTATTCAGTCTGACGTAATTAATTCTTATTCTACTTGATCTTGGGTTAACAGTTTTATCAATTCATCAGCTTCATTACTTCTGGAAATTCTCAGTCTTGTGGCATGGCTTTCCTGATGCCATCATGGAGCATTCTTGCCTGTGGCTGACTGTTTATACTTTCAGAGAAGGAGAGTAAAACAATAACTTGTTCATGAATGAAAAAAGACTTAAAATGGCTATGATTGAAGTTCTGATGAGAGTTCATTTGATAAGGAAAATTAGTTATCTCCGTGGCATACAATACTTCAACATAATAACCAAACAAAGCTATTTCATATCTCTATGAACTTCATAACTTTTCTGAAACACCTATATTAGTAACTTATACTCATACATGTATAACCTAAGGTTTGTCCTCATTTCTTTACTATGCTTCTCATGCAATTTAAAATATCAAATAAATCTAATTAGTTTAATGTATCCTTTTACAAGGTGAGAGATATATCCTGTGAGATTTTCCAGGGACCCTCTGGAAAGTCTCAAAGTTAGCTTGAAATCAAACAGATTCCATTCAGAATTTGATTTTGTGAGGTCAAAAATATCAAAAAGTTTTAAAAATCTGACTAAGATCACAGGTCATTGTGAAACAGTACTTAGTTATCCATTTAAACAAAGTGGAAAAAGATTTCAAAGGCAAATACAGAAAGTCACAGTTGCTTAAAAAAAAATAGCTCTTCTAATAAGAGAAAACTCAATTTTTTAAAGTAATCAAAGATCTGAAAAAGACAACATGAAATACAGGAAATTATTTTGATAAGATACAAAATCTCTGTTTCCTAGACAGATTACTTAAAAGGCAAAGGAAGGACTTCCCTGGTGGTCCAGTGGTTAGGAATCCACTTGCAGGGGACAAGCATTCTATCCCTGGTCCAGGAAGATCCCACACGCCACTGGGCAACTAAGCCCACGCACAACAACTGCTGAGCAGATCTTAAAAGGATCGGATCAATAATCCAATAAAACTCTGGGATTCTAGTTTTGCATCAGGAATACTTATGTAATTGCTCACTTATCTCTAAGCCAATTTGAACAGGACTGGATTTTATAAATTAATTTGGCAATATCTAGAAATAGAAAAATTCACATATCTACAACATATATACAAACCTACATAAACATACACACAGATTCTAAGAGATCTCAGTTTTCACTGGAAAATTTTAGTCCTAAGTTAGTAAACACAGAAATACAAACTCACTGGTTTACATAAAATAATAACCTCTTGTATTTTCACTGTATTTTTATGTGAGTTGTGTTTATGGCAAATGGGACAAGTTAAGGTTATCTGTTTACTGGTTTTGTACAGACCACCTTCCCTTGCCCTGATATATAATCATATGGAGACTATGGACCAAATTTTTTAGGTGTTGACTGAGGAGATATCAAGAGACTTATCTGGATGTCTCCAAAGCCCATTCAACTGGTGAAAACACCCAGTGTATTTCCAATTAGCCTTTTTCTTTTTCAGTTGTTTTTGGGGGTCCCTAAGTGCCTTAATAGTCTTCAGTGGAGAGCAGGTGGTCCAAAGTTCAAGTGACTATAAAGATGGAGGTAGGAAAAGGTTTGGCAGGGTGGACACAGGGATGAAGGATGAAGGGATTTGGAGGGAGACATATCCCAGGTGGCGCTAGTGGTAAAGACCTGCCTGCCAATGCCGGAGACGTAAGAGACATGACATGGGTTCAATCTCTGGGTAAGGAAGATCCTCTGGAGAAGGGAATGGCAATCCACTCTAGTATTCTTGTCTGGAGAATCCCATGGACAGAGGAGCCTGGCAGGCTACAGTCTCTGGGGTTGCAAAAAGTCGGACACAACTTAAGTGACTTAGCACGCACACACGCATCATGGGATTCAAGGGAATTGGAAGGAAGACTGAAGGCGGTTAAGAGAGCAAAGGAGGAGCAGAAGCAAAGAGAAAGGAGAGGTCTTAGAGAGGCCAGTGTAGAGAGATCTCAAGTTTCCCAAAGAAGTCAGTGAAATTCCACATTATCCTCAATAAAAGCATGCCAACAAGAATGGAGGCAGACAGAGTCAGCAGGGATTCAAGAAGGGGGTTTGAGCCATCTGATAAGTTCTCATGGAAGAAGTAGGACCCAAGAGAGAGAGGCCTCACAGACAGCCAGGAAGAAAGATTTCCAGCATAAGGAGTCAAGGAATAATCCCCACTCAGGAAAAACAGAGCCAGGAAGAAGAGATTTCCAGGCCAGTAAGTACGGTTCAAACAAAGAAGCCTAGGACTCTAACTGAGCTTTCTTACAAACACAGAACCTGGGACTCTAACCCAGCCTGTGTTTATCTAGGACTCTATCCCATTTTCTTGAGCATACAGTTGACCTCTGAACAAGATGAAGGTTAGGGGCACTGACCATCTGCAAAGTTAAAAATCCACAGGTAACTTTTAATTGCCTTCCAAACATGAGGTTTCTCTGTATTCAAGGTTCTGCATCTGTGGATTCAACCAACCATGGACCGTGTAGTACTGGAGTATTTATTTACAGTTCAAACCCATGTTGTTCAAGGTCAACTGTACTCAAGACTCTTAAATCTAAATCTGTCCTTACCAGCTTCCCCAGATGTTTGTCCAGTGCAATGGTTCAGGAGTCGGACTCACCAATGGATCCCCGATCAATCAGTCAGGAGTGAAGATAAAGACTTCAAAGGTATGCACTTAGGGTCCTGGGTGAGAGGTCCGGGGGTCCAATGATGAATCTGATCCTATCCCGAGTTGTGGCACCACAAACTGTTAAAAGGAAAAAAATATTCAATGATACTTGTTAAACCATGGTAAGGAAGACTTCTGGGGATGAGGCTTTCTCCATATAGGAACCACTGCAAAGAAGTTTTGAAGTTTGGGAAAAGAGATTGGGCTTAACTCTGAATACTCCATGAATAAGAGGAAACTCACAGCTAAGAAGCAAAGTAGGGTTGGTGAATGGAAAACTACTTAAGAGTAAACATCAGGGTAAGGGGGTTTTTAACTAAACAGACCCAACAGGATTCTTGCTGAAGACAGGCCAGGGTAATCAAATATCACCTGGGGGGTGGTATAGGTGAAGGAATCTGATCAGACACTGAGGATGGGGGATTCCCACTACACTGACTCAGCAGAGATACTGCTAAAACTGCATTTTACAAGAATGTGCAGAAATGGTCCAGGATAAGGTTCAGGAGCCTGACTAAAGTTTGATTAAGCAAAAAATTTTTTTCCTTTACTCACACATTAGTACTTCTGACCAGATGTGTGCTTTTTTCCCCCCAACACCAACCAGTTCTCCTTCACCAACTGGATATCCTCCAATTCAATTCAATTCTGACACTAACTGGCATTAGTGAAGACCTCACTGCTTAAGGGCTCAGTCCCACAAGACAGCCTCCCACTTTAGACACCAATCACAAGTCCTCATGTTGCCTGCAACTTCTGTCAACTTGGTATAAATTGGAAGTTCCTGAGACCCACCTCCTTGGATTCAACCACCTGCTTAAAGCAGCTCACAGAACTCAGGAAAACACTTACTTACATTTACTGGTTTAGTATATAATAAAAATACAATAAAGGACACAGATGAAGAGCCAGATGAAGACATACAGAGGGTGAGATCCAGAAGGGTCCAGTGCAGGAGCTTCTGTCTCCATGGAGTTGGGATGTACCACCCTCACAGCATAACCAGTAGATGTGTTCACCAGCTTAGTAGCTCTCTGAACTCCATACTTTAGGACTTTTATGAAGGCTTCATCACACAGGCATGATCAAATACTACCTCAATCTCTAGCCCCTCTCCTTTTTCAGGAGGATGGGGAGGGGAGATGGGGCTGAAAGTTCCAAGCTTCTAATCACGGCTTAGTCTTTCTGGTGACCAGCCCCCATCCTGAAGCCATCCAGAAGCCAACTAAAAGTCACTTCATTTGGTCAAAAGACATTCCTATCACCCAGAAAATTCTAAGAGATGTATGAGTTCTGTGTCAGGAATCAAGGTCAAAGACCAAACACAAAAATGAAAGGCGCTCCTAGTTCTCCTGTCACTTTGGAAATTACAAGGGTTTCAGGGGCTCTGTGTCAGTAACTGGGGGTGTTTATATTAAGTCAGTAAATCATGTCCAACTCTTTGTGAACCTATGGACTGTAGCCTGCCAGGTCCTCTGTCCATGGGATTTTCGCGGCAAGAATACTGGAGTGGTCCTTCCTAACTCAGGGATCGAACCTGCATCCCCTGCATTGGCAGGCGGATTCTTTACCAGTAAGCCACCTGGGAAGCCTGTAACCGGGGACAGATACATATTTTTGAACCCAGGATTAATGAATTTTGTCTACCAACTTTCTGATGACTACCACAAGTTACAGCATTTGAGTTTGAATCATTAATAATTTAAAGCACTGCATGTGTTTTAAAGATTCAAAAATACATAAAGAAACCCATGTGCATTGGTGGTTTCGTAGCTGAAAGCAACTGATTTTTTTAAAAATGTTATATTTCTCAGTTTAAAACAGCACAATCCCATCTTTTAATATCCTAAGAGTTCTTTTGCTAATGTAAGACTTCCATCCAATTACATTTCTTCAAGAGAATTGCTCTCCAAGGCATTTCACTTCAACTGAAAATGTCAATTTCACTAGAAGACACTTAAAGTTTTTGAATTTTATTTGGCTTTGGGCAATTTGTCTTCATTACACAAAAATCAAACCTCGACACAAAATAAATGTATCCGACATGAAACTATTTCTAATTATTGTTTATCTACCAATGGATGAGCTTAAAAAGTAGGCCACATTTATTTCAGTTACAGCTGAAGTTGTGTTGTTTTTAAACCTGCACCAGATTTAGTCTGTCATAATCAGATAGCTGTTTGAAGAATTTCTTAGGAAAAGGTACTTGTTGCATAACTAAGATATAATGCTAGGTTTAATTCAGACGATGTTGCACACTGATATAAATTTTTACCTTTTATTTGTGTCAACAGAATCAGAATTAGTTAAAGGTGTCACTATCATAGAACAACAGAAAACACCTTATTACACTGCAGATCTATGCTATGACAACATTTGCTTGTTAACATTAATTTCCTCAAGGAATTTACAAGGTAGCTTTCTTTCCTAACATAACCTATTTGCAAATGTATAAATGCTTTAACTGCTGCAAAGAGAGACATTCTATTTGTATTACATTTCTTTTTTAATTTTTTAAATCAAAAGATAATCGCTTTACAGAATTTTGTTGTTTTCTGTCAAACATCCAACAGCCCCTCATACTTTAGTCACACTTCGAGCTATTTTTCCTGTGTGTGACAGGACTTTTTTTAGAAATGACTCTATTAGAAGTCTGTCAATTAATAAATACATTGTTCAGTTAGTGGCAGGAAAATAACTGTATGTTAGTGGTTAAGAAGTTCCATAATTGCAGCATTTAATACCTACTGTTGCTCCTAATGCCATCAGGCTGACTCAGACTAATGAGCTCTCCAGGTGCCACTGTATAACACAGGCCTGTCAAGATGAGCACTCAGCAGTGGAGTCTCCAGAAGAATTCATCCAACCATTGTACTTGCTTCTTATACATAAACACAGAGTACTGATTTTTAGGTTATTTGCCACAAGGAAATGCACATCACTTAATTCTGTCAAAGATAAGCCTTCTTCTTTACAATGACTCTTAAAGTAGAAAACGCTATTTATAAAAATGCTTGTTCAAGGTAGCACTGGATGTAGTAATACATGAAGTTTTAACCCAGTTAAATATCAAAAACAGCAAAAAACTAGCCAAAACGTGAATGACAGCCAGAAAACAGTAGATAAGTCTTTATGATAAGGATATAAAACCACATACCTGGGGATCATTCAAGCTGATGCATTGGATGATGCAGCCCAAAGTGGCCGAGGAGCCCCAACCATTCACAGCCAATGCCGGTGCACAGAACTAGTGAGCCCTTAACAACATCCCCGCCCCAACTCCTCCCAGGCCAGGAATCATACACTCCCTGGTCCCAAGAATTTTAACTGTGGTCTTCATACAAGTCTCCAGAACCTTAACACCAGGATTTCAGGCTCCCACCATCCTCCCGAAAAGTTCACAACATCGCAATGGCATCTCCCTTCAGGACTTAGGCTCCCGGCCGCACCCTCCAGCCAGGCATCTCTCTCCTGCCCCTCTAGGAGGGGGAGCACCCACCCACTCTCCCCGGCTTTCCTTTGGTCCCCGCCCAGCAACTCTACTCACAGGCTGACTGCATCGGGGGGCAGCGAGGTCGATAGCGCCCGCCAGCTGGGCGCTGGTAGTTTCCTGCGACTGCAGTCCAGCAGCGGGATGCGGCAGGAACAGGGCACGGGGCAGAGGCCTGCACGGGTGGCTGGCAGCAGAAGCAGCACTGCCTGGGCGAGGAAGAGCAGCCGGGAAAGCAATCTTGACCCACACTCCAGCGGCGGCTCCTCCCGAACGCCTTGGGGCGCCGGCGCCATTTTTCCCTACTCCCCACCCCCCCGCGACCTGGACCCAGCCGAGAACAGCAGCCAGCTAGAAAAAGCAGCTAGGCGGAGACGTCTGGCGGCTGCGCGACCACTCGGAGAAACGGCTGTCGCCAGTACCCTCTAAAGGCAGGCAAGGGGCGGATACAGCGCGGCAGCGGGGGCGGCGGCCGAGGACACAGAACACAGGCCCTGTGGTCAACGCTGCTTCGCCCCGCCCCACGACGCAACGTCTTCACGCACAGGAGCCAACCAATTGGTGCCACAGGACGAGGCGCGTCGGGGCGGGACTCCGCGAGGGGAGGTGTCGGAGACAGCGAGCTCCTTAAGGAGGACTTTAAGGTGTCCACAGCTTAGGGGGCGCCCCTGGAGTTCCACCGCCGTTTCTCCGCTGGAGGGCGCAGTGGCTCCTTAGGAGGGAGTGAGGGCAGACGCTCTGAAGTCCGAAATCCTGATTTGCGATGTATCCGCTATGGTATTAGAAAAGGATCTTTAATCGTCTCTGGGCATCAAGTAAGGGGAATGGCAGAAGAGGTGCCTCCCGAGTGGCAAACACTAAGGGGCTGCGGGACCTTTCATGAGCCCATTGGACTCCAGAGCCAAGCTTGGGCCTCCTCTGCAAGTCCTGCTGGTCTATGGCTCCTGCAAATGCAAGGCAACTCCCAGTCTCCTAACAGGAAGCCCCATCAGTTGGTGGACTCTTAAGCTCGTCAGAGCAGACACCGTATTTACTCATCTGTGTACCTCCAGCTTCTGTTCTGTCTTGGAGTTCAGTAAGCGTTGATGGGGCCACACTTGCAAGGCATGTGTTTAAGGAAAATACTCCTGTTTCCTCTGTTTCGGAGAATGCTGTGGTGTATTTACACTCACTCTCACAGAAGCAAGCAGGACATATAGATAGAGAGTGTTGAACTATCAACAAAGAAAAGGCTTGGGTGTGAGGAATATTTTTTTATTCTAAAGCAGAGGCTGTGGAAAACGTAACAAGAACACTGAAGTCCATTGTTAGTGTGAATTCATATGACCAAGGCACAGTAAGGCCAAACAAACTGAAATGTGAGAGTTTGGAGAAGAGAAAGGTTTATTGCAGGGCCATACAAAGAGACTGGTGGCTCAGGCACACAAAAAAATCCCCCAGCTCCTGAAGGGTTTTAGTAAATAAATAAGTGTTAGTCGCTCAGTCGTGCCCAACTCTGCGACCCCATGAACTGCAGCCCACCAGGCTCCTGTGTCTGTGAGATTTTCCAGGCAAGGATACTGGAGTGGATTGCCATTTCCTTCTCCAGGGGATCTTCCTGACCCAGGGATCGAACCCAGGTCTCCTGTACTGCAGGCAGATTCTTTACCGACTGAGCTACAAAAAGGCCAAGTGAGGGAAGGGGTCACAGAGTGTGTGATCAGCTCAGGCACAATTCTCTGATTGATTGACAGTGAGGTAACAGGGTGGTGTCACAGGGGTTAACTTTATCACTCCTTCAACTCCAGGAGGACTGGGGCTATGTGCTCCAGGTCATCAAGTAGTTAACATCTTCCATTTGGTGGTGGTTTTTCACATCTGAGGAGATAACCCACATGTGAGGAGATAACCCACGTCCAGGGGCAAAGGAGAAGCCCCAGCAAGACGGTAGGAGGGGCGAAATCACATTTAGAATCACACCCCATACCCACCAAAGACACTCAGAGGGCTCAAACAAACCTTGGGCACACCAGGACCCAGAGACCCCACAGAGACTAAGCCAGAACTGTGTTTGAGTGTCTCCTGAGAAGGTACCGGTCAGCAGTGGCCTGCCGCAGGTCTGGGTGCAGCAGACCTGGGTATGGCATAAGCCCTCTTGGAGGAGGTCGCCATTAACCTCACCATAGAGCTGCCAGAACTTACACAGGACTGGGGAAACAGACTCTTGGAGGGCACAAACAGAACCTGTGTGCACCAAGACCCAGGAGAAAGGAGCAGTGACCCCACAAGAGACTGACCCAGACTTGCCCGTGAGTGTCCAGGAGTCTCCAGGCAAGCGGGGGTTGATGGTGGCCTGGTACAGGGTTGGGGGCACTGAATGTAGCAGTGCTGCATGGGACCTTTTGAAAGAGGTTGCCATTATCTTCATTCAGTTCAGTTCAGTTCAGTCGCTCAGTCGTGTCCAACTCTCTGCAACCCCATGAACCGCAGATGCCAGGCTTCCCTGTCCATCATCAACTCCAGGAGTCCACCCAAATCCATGTCCGTTGAGTCAGTGATGCCATCCAACCATCTCATCCTCTGTTGTCCCCTTCTTCTCCTGTCCTCAATCTTTCCCAGCACCAGGGTCTTTTCAAATGAATCAGCTCTTCGCATCAGGTAGCCAAAGTATTGGAATTTCAGCTTCAGCATCAGTCCTTCCAATGAATATTCAGGACTGATTTCTTTAGGATTGACTGGTTGGATCTCCTTGCAGTCAAAGGGACTCGCAAGAGTCTTCTCCAACATCACAGTTCAAAAGCATCAATTCTTCTGCACTCAGTGTTCTTTGTAGTCCAACTCTCACATCCAAACATGACAACTGGAAAAATCACAGCCTTGACTAGACGGACCTTTGTTGACAAAGTAATGTCTCTGCTTTTCAATATGCTGTCTAGGTTGGTCATAATTTCCTTCCAAGGAGTAAGCGTCTTTTAATTTCATGGCTGCAATCACCATCTGCAGTGATTTTGGAGCCCAAAAAAATAAAGTCTGACGCTGTTTCCACATCTATTTGCCATGAAGTAATGGGACTGGATACCATGATCTTAGTTTTCTGAATGTTGAGCTTTAAGTCAACTTTTTCACTCTCCTCTTTCACTTTCATCAAGAGGCTCCTTAGTTCTCCACTTTCTGCCATAAGGGTGGTGTCATCTGCATATCTGAGGTTTTTGATATTTTTCCCGGCAATCTTGATTCCAGCTTGTGCTTCCTCCAGCCCAGCATTTCTCATGATGTACTCTGCATATAAGTTAAATAAGCAGGGTGACAATATACAGCCTTGATGTATTCCTTTTCCTATTTGGAACCAGTCTGTTGTTCCATGTCCAGTTCTAACTCTTGCTTCTGGACCTGCATACAGGTTTCTCAAGAGGCAGGTCAGGTGGTCTGGTATTCCCATCCCTTTCAGAATTTTCCACAGTTTACTGTGATCCACACAGTCAAAGGCTTTGGCATAGTCAATGAAGCAGAAATAGATGTTTTTCTGGAACTCTCTTGCTTTTTCGATGATCCATTGGATGTTGGCAATTTGATCTCTGGTTCCTCTGCCTTTTCTAAAACCAGCTTGAACATCTGGAAGTTCACGGTCCATGTATTGCTGAAGCCTGGCTTGGAGAATTTTAATTTTATCTTCTTTACCTCCACCATAGTTTTGCCTCAGGTCAAATAACAGGGAGGGAACACAGCCCCACCCATCAACAGAAAATTGGATTAAAGATTTACTTAGCATGGCCTCGCCCATCAGAAAAAGACCCAGTTTCCCGCCCCCCAAAAAGTCTCTCCCATCAGGAAGCTTCCATAAACCTCTTATCCTTATCCATCAGAGGGCAGACAGAATGAAAACCACAATCACAGAAAACTAACCAATCTGTTCACATGGACCACAACCTTGTCTAACTCAATGAAACTATGAGCCATGCCATGTAGGGTCACCCAAGACAGACAGGACATAGTGGAGAGTTCTGACAAAATGTGGTCTGCTGGAGAGGGGCATGACAAACCGTTTCAGTATTCTTGCCATGAGAACCCCATCAACAGCATGAAAAGGCA
Organism: Giraffa tippelskirchi; assembly: GCF_054371585.1. Taxonomy (NCBI): domain Eukaryota; kingdom Metazoa; phylum Chordata; class Mammalia; order Artiodactyla; family Giraffidae; genus Giraffa; species Giraffa tippelskirchi. The sequence goes on from NC_137279.1 coordinate 109,627,324, forward strand.
AAAAGATAGGACCCTGAAAGATGAACTCCCCAGGTTGGTAGGTGCCCAATATGCTATGGGAGATCAGTGGAGAAATAACTCCAGAAAGAATGAAGAGACTGAGCCAAAGCAAAAACAACATCCAGTTGTGGATGTGACTGGTGATGGAAGTAAAGCCCTATGCTATGAAGAACAATACTGCATAGGAACCTGGAATGTTAGGTCCATGAATCAAGGCAAATTGGAAGTGGTCAAACAGGAGATTGCAAGAAGGAACATCGGCATTTTAGGAATCAGAGAACTAAAATGGACTGGAATGGGTGAATTTAACTCAGATGACCATTATATCTACTACTGTGGGCAGGAATCCCTTAGAAGAAATGGAGTAGCCATCATAGTCAATAAGAGTCCAAAATGCAGTATGGTTGCAATCTTAAAAACGACAGAATGATTTCTGTTCGTTTCCAAGGCAAACCATTCAATATGACAGTAATCCGTCTATGCCCCGACCAGTAATGCTGAAGAACCTAAAGTTAAACAGTTCTGTGAAGACCTACAAGACCTTCTAGAACTAACACCCAAAAACGATGTCCTTTTTGTTATAGGGGACTCGAATGCAAAAGTAGGAAGTCAAGGGGGGCGCGCGGGGGACGCCGGGACCAAAAAAAAAAAAAAAAGTAGGAAGTCAAGAAATACCTGGAGTAACAGGCAAATTTGGCCTTGGAGTACAGAATGAAGCATGGCAAAGACTAACAGACTTTTGTCAAGAGAACACACTGGTCATAGCAAACACCCTCTTCCAACAATATAAGAGAAGACTCTACACATAGGCATCACCAGATGGTCAATACCGAAATCAGATTGATTATATTCTTTGCAGCCAAAGATGGAGAAGCTCTATACAGTCAGCAAAAACAAGACCGGGAGCTGACTATGGCTCAGATCATGAACTCCTGATTGCCAAATTCAGACTTAAATTGAAGAAAGTAGGGAAAACCACTTGACCATTCAGGTATGATGTAAATCAAATCCCTTACAATGGAAGTAACAAACAGATTTAAGGGATTAGATCTGATAGACAGAGTGCCTGAAAAACTATGGACAGAGGTTTGTGACACTGTACAGGAGACAGGGATCAAGATCATCGCCAAGAAAAAGAAATGCAAAAAGGCAAAATGGTTCTCTGAGGAGGCCTTACAAATAGCTGAGAAAAGAAGAGAAGCAAAAGGCAAAGGAGAAAAAGAAAGATATACCCATTTGAGTGCAGAGTTCCAAAGAATAGCAAGGAGAGATAAGAAAGCCTTCCTCAGTGATCAATGCAAAGAAATAGAGGAAAACAATAGAATGAGAAAGACTAGAGATCTCTTCAAGTACAGATACCAAGGGAACTTTTCATGCAAAGATGGGCACAATAAAGGACAGAAATGGTATGGACCTTACAGAAGCAGAAGGTATTAAGAAGAGGTGGCAAGAATACACAGAAGAACTATACAAAAAAGATCTTCATGACCCAGATAATCATGATGGTGTGATCACTCACCTAGAGCCAGACATCCTGGAATGTGAAGTCAAGTGGGCCTTAGGAAGCATCACTATGTACAAAGCTAGTGGAGGTGATGGAATTCCAGTTGAGCTATTTCAAATCCTAAAAGATGATGCTATAAAAGTGCTGCACTCAATATGCCAGCAAATTTGGGGAACTGAGCAGTGGCCACAGGACTGGAAAAGGTCAGTTTTCATACCAATCCCAAAGAAAGGCAATGCCAAAGAACATTCAAAGTAGTGCACAGTTGCACTCATCTCACATGCTAGCAAAGTAATGCTAAAAATTCTCCAAGCCAGGCTTCAACAGTACGTGAACCATGAACTTTCAGATGTTCAAGCTGGATTTAGAAAAGGCAGAGGAACCAGAGATCAAATTGCCAACATCCGCTGGATCATCGAAAAAGCAAGAGAGTTCCAGAAAAACAACTACTTCTGCTTTATTGACTACGCCAAAGCCTTTGACTGTGTGGATCACAACAAATTGGAAAATTCTTAAAGAGATGGAATCTCTTAAATCTCTTAAAGAGATTTCCTGAGAAACCTGTATGCAGTTCAAGAAGCAACAGTTAGAAATGGACATGGAACTACTGACTGGTTCCAAATCAGGAAAGGAGTACATTAAGGCTGTATATTGTCACCCTGCTTATTTAACTTTTATGTGGAGTACACTATGAGAAATGCTGGACTGGATGAAGCACAAGCTGGAATCAAGACTGTCAGGAGAAATATCAATAACCTCAGATATGCAGATGACACCACCCTTATGCAGAAAGCAAAGAAGAACTAAAGAGCCTCTTGAGGAAAGTGAAATAGGAGAGTGAAAAAGTTGGCTTAAAACTCAACATTCAGAAAACTAAGATCATTGCATCTGGTCCCATCACTTCACGGCAAATAGATGAGGAAAGAGTGGAAACAGTGAGAGACTTTATTTTGGAGGGGCTCCAAAATTACTGCAGATGATGACTGCAGCCATGAAATTAAAAGACACTTTCTCCTTGGAGGGAAAGTTATGACCAACCTAGACAACATATTAAAACACAGAGACATTACTTTGCCAACAAAGATCCATCTAGTCAAAGTTATGGTTTTTCCAGTAGTCATGTATGGATGTGACAGTTGGACTATAACGAAAGCTGAGCGCCAAAGAACTGATGCTTTTGAAGACTCTTGAGAGTCCCTTAGACAGCAAGGAGATCCAACCAGTCCATTCTAAAAGAAATGGGTCTTGAATATTCATTGGAAGGACTGATGCTGAAGCGGAAACTCCAGTACTTGGTCCATCTGATGCGAAGAACTGACTCACTTGAAAAGACCCTGATGCTGGGAAAGATTGAAGGCAGGAAGAGAAGGGGATGACAGAGAATGAGATGGTTGGATGGCATCACTGACTTGATGGACATGAGTTTGAGGAAACTCCGGGAGTTGGTGATGGACAGGGAAGCCTGGCATGCTGCAGTCCATGGGGTCACAAAGAGTTGAACATGACTGAGTGACTGAAATGAACTGAACTGAACTGAACTGAACTTTCACATGTGTAAAACAACTCAGGAAATGTGCATCAAAAACTGTTATCTAGGTACTTCAGAGAGGAGCTAAAGCAGAAGATATGAGGGAAGGCCCCATAGGGTCCTGCTTGATTACAGCCTTATATTCATTCAGCCATATATGATACCCAAGATTATGAATAGATGTTATCAATAGACGTTAAAAATAATAGTGATAGTCCACGTACATTTAGTGCTTTTATGCTCTTCAAGGAGCATTTACATCAGTTACATGGTCTGATCTCTCAACTACTGTGAAGTTGGCAAGACAGTTACTACTGTTGAGGAAACAAGCCCAGAGAGGTTAAACTAACTTAGCCAGAAACAAAGGCAAGCTGGCATTACTGTGGGTTTTCTGACTTGTAAATTAAAAACCTGAGCAGGTTAAAACGAATGATAATGCCTACGTCATAGAGTTGTCCTAGAAAGTAACAAAAATCAATCAATCTTCCCATGGCAAGTTTGGAGTCACAATTATGGTTTTAAGGACCTTTTTCTGTTTCTTAATATTGAAATATTTCTTGGACTCAAAGACATATCCAAAGCTCCAATCCAAGCTAAACTTTTAAAAAACCAAGACAGCAGAGTGAAACTTGCTCTTAGCCTCACTTCCCTGCTGGTGAGAATCTTAACAACCTCAACTAAGAAACTGGGCCTAGAAAAGAGCCCCACAAAAAAAAAAAAACAATGAGGCATCTTAGTACCACTGTGCATTATAGTTTCAAAGCTTCCCTATGGGCCCTTTAGATGTGCTAAAGGGCTCTCTATCCAGTGGTCTTTTCCAATAAGTGGTGCAGGTCACACCCATAAGGTGTCCCTCCCAGCTCTTAATTTCTTCTGCACATTATTTTTTCCATTTTGATAGCACGTATATGTACCTTATGTATCTTTATACTCCCATATGGACTAGCACAGATACTGCCACAATAATAAACATTCAATAAATGTTTGATAAATGACTAGATGATGAGATTGTTTTACACTCTACTTAACAAAGTTATCTAAACATTTTTCTGGGGCTTCTCTGAGGGCTCAAGTAAAGAATCCACCTGCCAGTGCTGAGGACATGGGTTCGATCTCTGATGCGGGACAACTAAGCCCAATGCCTACTGAAGCCTGCATGCCTAGAGCCCATGCTCCACAACAAGAGAAATCACTGCAATGAGAAGCCTGTGCGCCACAACTAGAGAGTAACCCCAGCTCACCACAACTGGAGAAGGCCTGAGTACAGCAGCAAAGACCCAGCATGATCATAAATAAATTAAATAAATAAGTCTTTAAAAAATAAAATTAAATTTTCCTTTTGAAACTTTTTTAGTATGAAAAAAATTCAAATAAAGAGAATCACAGTATAACCCCCCATGTAGCCAAACAGATTTAGCAAATGCATGTTTTTAATAAAGAGTTTAGTGATTCGCTTCTCATTAAAAATGGAATAAAGAATTTTGTATTCATTGCTCTAGAATTATCTAATTAATCCTGGGTGCCAAAGTACCTGGTCAGAGTTTTTACAGTTCAGTGTGATCTACAAGCAGAGATAACTCAGTTCCAGACTCCTGAATAAAACAGGTTGGGATTCTTTGGTGGTCCAGTGGCTAAGACTGTGAGCTTCCAATGCAGGGAGCCTGCGTTTAACCCCTGGTCAGGAAACTAGATCCCACACGCCATGACTAAAGATCCCATGTGCCGCAACTAAGACCTAGCACAACCAAATAAATAAATATTTAAAAAAAGAAAAATAAAACTGCTCACTTTGGATACCTTGTTCCAGACCTTTGTATAACACCACCCCGTTAAAATTTAGCTGCCCCATCTTCCAATCTATCTCCCATTACATCTCCCATTGTCTCTATTTCGGCACAGAGATATTTGTACTGAAATAGCTATAAGGCTTTTCTTCTTTGACACACACGCACATATATACTAGTATATGATATATAATATAGGTCACATATACCATATAAGATATATGTAAATATCTACTATATGAGGTATATCATCTATGTGTATGCTAAGTCACTTCAGTTGTGTCCAACTTTTTGTGACGCTATGGGCTGTAGCTCACCAGGCTCCTCTGTCCATAAGTTTCTCTAGGCAAGAATACTGGAGTGGGTTGCCATGCCCTCCTCCAGGGGATCTTCCCCACCCAGGGATTAAACCTGTGTCTCTTGTGTCTCCTCTATTGGCAGGCAGGTTCTTTACCACTAGCGCCACCTGGGAAGTCTGAATACCATACATGTGTATAAAACATAATATTCCAGACATATTCATTATAAAAACTCTTCACCAGCTTGGAACATATGAACCTCCTTAAACTGATAAAAGGCATTTACCAAAACCCAACAAACTTCATACTTAATAGTGAAACATTAAAAAATATTTATTTTTGGAGAAGGAAATGGCAAACCACTCCAGTATTCTTGCCTGGAGAATCCCATGGACGGAGGAGCCTGGTAGGCTACAGTCCATGGGGTCGCAAAGAGTCGGACACGACTGAGCGACTTCCCTTCCTTCCTTCCTTCTTCAGAATTTTCCACAGTTTGTTGTGATCCACACAGTCAAAGGCTTTGGCATAGTCAATAAAGCAGAAATAGATGTTAAAAAATATATATATATATTTATTTTACATTAGGATCAAGATAAGGATGCCTATCACTGTTTCTATACAACAGTGTACTAGAGTTGTAACAAGTAACAAGTAACAGTGCAGAAAGAGGTCCTAACAGATACAAGCAAAAATATTAAAGGTACAAGGATTTTTAAATTGAACTATAGCTGATTTACAATAATATATATTAGTTTGAGGTGTTCAACATAGTGATTCAATATTTTTATAGATTATACTTTACCTAAAGTTATTACAGGAACTTCCCTGGTGGTCCAGTGGCTGGAAATCCACCTGCCAATGCAGGGGACATAGGTTCAATCCTTGGTCTGGGAAGATTCCACATACCACTGGCAACTAAGCCTGTATGCCACAACTACTGAGTAGGCATGCTGCAACTACTGAAGCCCAAAGCCCACACACAGCAATAAAGACCCAGCACAGCCAAAAATAAATAAATAATTTTTAAAAGTTATTACAAAATAATGGTTATATTTCCCTGTGTTGTACGATACGTCCTTGCTGCTTATCTGTTTTACACAGGGCTTCCCTCATAGCTCAATCGGTAATATCTGCCTGCAATTCAGGAGACCCAGGTTCGGTTCCTGGGTCGGGAAGATCCCCTGGAGAAGGAAATGGCAATCCACCCTAGTATTCTTGCCTGGAGAATCCCATGGACAGAGAAGCCTGGCAGGCCACAGCCCACAGGGTTGCAAGAATCGGACACGTCTTAGCGACTAAACAACAACAACAACAAATCCCATATGCCTATCTTGTCCCTTCCACTTCCCTCCTCCCAGTGGTAACAGCTAGTTTGTTCTCTATATCTGCAAGTCTTTGGCTGTTATAGTCTCTAGTTGGTTTATTTTTTAGATTCTACACACAAGTGATAACATAGAATATTTGTCTTTCTCTGTCTGACTTATTTCACTAACCATAATACGCCCTAGTTCCATCCACCTTGTTGCAAATGGCAGAATTTCATTCTTTTTTATGTCTAAGTAATATCCCATTGTATGGATATACCACTTCTGTATCTATTCATCGGTTGGTTGGCACTTCAGTAACCTCCATACCTTAGTAATTGTAAATAATGCTGCAATGAACATTGCAGTTCAGGTATCTTTTCAAATTAGTGTTTTGTGGGTAGTTTTGTGGCTTTTTTTGGATAGATACCCAGGAGTAGAATTGCTGGGTCATATGATAGCTCTACTTTTAGTTTTTTGAGGAACCTCCATATTGTTTTCCATAGTGCTTGCACCAATTTACATTCTCACCAACAGTTTACATTCCCTTTTCTCCACATCATTGCCAACATTTGCTATTTGTAGTCTTTTTGATGATGGCCATTCTGAGAGGTGTGAAGTGATCTCATTATGGGTTTGATCTGCATATCTCTGATGATTGTCAATGTTGAGCATCTTTCCATGTGCCTGTTGGCCATCTGTATGCCTTCTTTGGGTAAATGTCTACTCTGATCTTCAGCCCATTTTTTTATTGGATTGTTTGGGTTTTTTTGGTATTGAGATGTATGAGCTGTTTATATATTTTGGATATTAACCCCCAGTAGTCACATCGTTTGCAAATATTTTCTCCGATTCAGTAGGTTTTCTTTTCATTTTGTCAATGGTTTACTTTGCTGTGCAAAAGTTTACATTAGGTCATTAGTCCTTTTATTTCTGAGTTTATTTTTGTATATGGCATAAGGAAATTTTCTAATCTCATTCTCTTATAAGCAACTGTCCAGTTTTCCCAGCACCACTTATTGAAGAGACTGTCTTTTTTCCATTGTATATGCTTTCCTCCTTTGTCATAGATTAATTGACTGTAAGGGCATGGGTTTATTTCTGGCTCTCTATTCTGTTCCTTTGATCTATGCATCCTTTTTTTGTGCCAGTATAAAAACATAAGGATTTTAAAAGAAGCAACAAATTACCCTTACTCACAGAGGATAAGATTGTCTGAAGAAAAAAATCCAAAAAATCTTCAGGTAATCTATTGGAACTAGCAAAAAATTCCAACAAAGTTGTGCCTACAAGATCAAAATACTAAAATAAATATTATTCTAATAAGTCAGCAATAATAAAATACAATTTTCAAAAGATAGCATTTGTAATAGCAATAAAAACTAAAAGATTCTTAGGATAAGCTGAGAGATACCTAGATCATGCAAAGAAGTGCAAAAGAATACATATGTAGAGAATATTATAAAACATATTGAAAACCATTTTTAAAAGACCTAAAAGATAGAGAGTTTTTTATTATGCATTTACACTGAAAGAATGGTTATTATAAAGATATCAATTCCCTCATGTCAGTTTGTAGATTTAATACAATCTCCTCAAAATTCCCTAATGTACATGGTATTGCAAGGGGAAAATAATAATGAAAAAAGTCTTGTATATATGTACTTGCTTTACCGGATTTCAAAATAGGTTTTAAAGTAGTAGTGATTAAAAAGTGTAGTATTGGGGGGAATACTGGTGGTCCAATGGTGAGGACTCCACACTTCCACTGCCGTGGGCATGAGTTTGATCCCTGGATGGAGAACCAAGATCCAGCATGCCTCGCAGCAAGACCAAAAAAAAAGTGTAGAGTTAATTCAAGTCGATACATGCACCTCAATATTCATAGCAGCACTATTTACAACTGTTCAGATACAGAAGTAATCTAAGTGTCCATCAACAGATGAATGGATAAAGAAGATGTGGTGTGTGTATACAATGCAATAGTACTCAGCCATAAAAAGGGAGTGAAACTTTGCCATTTGAAACAACATGGATGGACTTGGAGGGCATTACGCTAGGTGAAGTAAGTCAGACAGAGAAAGACAAATTCTGTATAATATCACTTATATGTGGAATCTAAAAAGTAAAACATATTAGTGAATACAACAAAAAGAAACAGACTCACAGATATAGAAAACGAATTAGTGGTTACCAGTGGGGAGAGTGAAGGAGAGAGGGACAAAGTAGAGATAGGTGATTAAGAGGTAAGATGTCATGGAAAAACCTGAACAAAATTTCTGGCTAACCCAACACAAAAATCATTTCAAGACCTAAAAATGGAAAGCAAAATCGAGACTCTTTTAGAAGAGAATAGTAAAGACTATATTTTTCACTTGAGTACAAAATTATATCTTAAAATGAAAAAAAAAATTCATAAATACAAGAACAGTAAATTTTAATATATTACAGTAAATTTGAATTTACAAAAGACACCATAAAAAGATTTTTGCAACATTCTTAACCTCTGCATGTGAGCCACCTGAGAGGGAAGTGAAACCTCATGAAAGACCCTTTTATATTCCCATAGTCTTGCAAACAGTCCTACTTACATTTCTGTTTTAATTTAGTCACCTTTCTACATTGTAATTTTTTTTCAAGTTATACACAAACATATAGCTTCAGTTCTTGAATTTCAGCAAGTATCAGCATCACCTGAAGGGCTTGTTAACACTCAAATCCCAGAGTTTCTGATTCAGTAGGTGTGGGTTGACACTTGAGAATTTCCTTTTCTAACAAGTTCCTGGGTGATGCTGAAGTAACTGGTCCATGGGCCACACTTTGAGACCTACAGTAAAGTGTATTTTACACAGTACATGTGTTTTTGTGGTTGTGGGGAATTAGGAGACAAAGCAGTGAAAGAAAGTGTGGCACTCTCCACCTTCACCTTGGGCGGAGGCCAGCATGGAAGCTCATAATTCTAGGTGGCGAATAGGAGTGCTGACAGGGCAGCAGGTAGGAGCCAGGTGTCAGGAGAATGAGTTTGACTTGAATTCCCTTTTCCCTAAATATATGCCCGAACAGGCAGGTATGATGTAACTGGTTGAGAAAGTAACTTGGCCGACTTCTCATCAAACCATGCCGCCTCCCCATCAGCCCCCACCCCCCCATGCTCACTATCCCCACTTCCCCATCCTCAGAATAAACTCTAGTTTCACATCCTGATCGTAGGAGGGAGGGAGTTGAAAATGCCGACTCCATTGTGTACCCAACAAACCAACTGTCCCTGAGCTGCTGGAACTTCTGAGGTAAGCTGTTAATCCATTTTCTTGTTTTCAGCTAGTGGGGCCACTCCCCAGGTCTGCTCCTTTATCCTTCCCAGGTCGGGAGGGAACCTGCTCCCACTCTGGATGAGGCACTGCATGTGCCTGCTAAGGCACTCAGTCGTGTCCGACTCTTTGCGACCCCTGGTGGACTGTAGAATCCATGGTGATTCTCCAGGCAAGAATATTGGAGCGCGTTGCCATGCCCTCCTCCAGGGAACCAGAGGATCTTCTGGACCCGAGTCTCTTACCTCTCCTGTATTGGCAGGCGGGTTCTTTAGCACTAGCGCCACCTGGGAAGCCTGGATGAGGCATTAGTGAAGGTTTAATGGGTCCTTGGGAAGCTGGGGGTTTGCATATTCTCAGCGATCAGCAAGAGCAGTCGTGCGTATCTGGGCCCTCCAGCTTGACTCCGCTCACCAGCCTTCCAGGCCTGGAATGCACCCACAAACTCTTCAGCTGATTAAAAGCCCAGGGAACCGTGTGTGTGTGTGTGTGTGTGTGTGTGTGTGTGTGTGTGTGTGTGCGCGCGCGCGCGCGTGTATGAGAAAGTGCGCGTGCGTGTGCACGTGCCCAAGGGGAGCCGAAGGCCAGTGCACAGAAGAAAGCTAAAGGCTTCCGGCTAGTCATTATCTCCAGGCCAGAACTTTCCAGTCCCTAAATGGGGCTCTTCCAAACAGCCAGACTCTCTCTGTATAATGAAGTGCTCCCTGATTAACCTGATGATGTACCAAAACACTAGGACCCAGGATGATCCATCTGCTGCCAACTCCGATTCCTTGTTCGACTCCCCCATGGAAATGAGGATGTCTCTGCAGCTCCTCTTCCACCTCCCTTCCCCAGCTTGATGTGCATCCTTAGAGGACCCTGCTGGGGTGGGGGGTGGGGGTGCGGGTGCGGGGTGTTGAACTGAAAGGACAATGACAACAACAGTTTATTAATTGGACTAATGAGAGGCTTAGGCAGGGAGAGAAAGAGAAGCTGGAAGAGTAAGAAGGAAGGTGATAAACACAGGAACATCTACAGCACAGGAGTTCAGGACAAGATTTCAAACTGGAACCAGCAACTCGCTTTCTATGTGCCTGGGGAGTGAGCAGGCAGGGATTTGAAGGATGGCTTTACAAGCCTCACACTTTTTATAGGGAACATGGTCATTTTCATCAGCAAGTTGTACCATCCCATGTCCTAAAAGCCTGTGCTCTGGGCACTTTATTATTTGCTTGTTTGTTATTAATATTTATGTGGCTGTGTCGAGTCTTAGTACACGGGATCTTCCATCTTCCTTGTGGCATATGGGATCTTTAGTTGCAGCATGTGAACTCTTAGTTGTGGTGGGTAGGATGTAGTTCTCTGTCCAGGAAATTGGACCTGAGTCCCCTGCACTGGGGACACGGAATCTTAGCCACTGGACCACCAGAGAAGTCCCTACTTGATTGTTTTAGGAACATTATTTCAGTTAATCTTCACAAGAACCATATGAGATGGGAATTCCTTACATTCATTTTTCCCCTGGAGGAGGAAATGGCAACCCACTCCAGTATTCTTACCTGGAAAATTCCATGCACAGAGGAGCCTGGCGGGCTGCAGTCCAGGGGGTTGCAAAGAGTCGGACATGACTGAGCGACTGAGCACACAACTCAGGCAGGTGGAGAACAGGAGTTTTCGTTGCCTCCCTTAATCTCTCTTTGTTCCAAGCTCCGGCAGGTATCTTACTTAAAAGAAGGCTAGCTGCAGAAATGGGGAGACGTCATTATTCTCTAGTGGAAGCTACAGTTTGACACAGAAGATAAGGATAGCCATGAGCTTTAGCCTGTGGAGCTGAAACCTAACCAAGCAAGCCTAGGGGATAAATTGCCAGAACCTGGAGCTAGAAGCTTATAATGGATGTAACTGCAAGGGTTCCTTCAGGGCAACCTAAATCTGGCTCACTGCTCTCTCCGGCCAGAGGTTTGAGGGAGTTGCTAACAGCATGAAGTTTTCCTCAACATTTTAAGATCTAAAAAAAAAAAATGTTTTGCTGTCCACGAGGTTGACAGGATAATCTGCACTGGTAGCTGTGTCCTTCCTGTTTGTCCTTCTGAAGCAGTTCCAGCTGACCAGCCACTGGGAACCTGCTGCTTAAGCAGCTGGTAATGGACTGCAAAAACAACACGAGGAGGGCCTGGCAGGCAGGGGTCAGTGCCCTCCCGGGGCTGAGGGCCTTGCCTTGCTGATAGGAGCCAAGGAACAGAGACACAGGAGCACAGCTGATGCATGCATGTCTAGCTGCCTTCTGCTCTGGGCTTCTTTCAATTTTTTTTTTTTTTTCAAAAAATAAGAAATGCTTATAAGGCAAGTTCAAATCATATGGAAGAATATAAAGTATAAATTGAAACTCCTCTTCCCAGATCTCCCACTCACGACTGCTATTTGCTGTCTACCTTTTCATATCTTTTTCTGCCAAATGTTGGCATAACTATGAGCTTACATTTTTAATTTTTTATTATCTAATATAAAATGGAAGGGATATGTTGACCTTCAACTTGATAACAAGCTTTCCAAAATTCGATATCAATTTACCCTCTCACCAAAAGTGTATAAAAGGGTACATTTCCTCCCATCCTAGCCAACAGTGACTTATTTTGTAGTGGAAAAAAGTGCTAGTATGTAAACTGTAAAACTACCTCTCCTGGGACTTCCCTGGAGATCCAAGAGGTTAAAACTTCAAGCTTCCACTGCAGAGAACTTGGGTTCCAGGGAACTAAGATCCCACATGCTGCATGGTGCAGCCAAAAGTAAAAACAAAACCAAAAAATCCTCTCCCACTTTTTTCCTTTCCTTCCACCCTTTCACCTGTGCTGTGCTGTAGTAATTCTCTTCAGTCGTGTCCAACTCTTCGCGACCCCATGGACTATAGCCCACTAGGCTCCTCTGTCCAGGAGTGGGTTGCCATGCCCTTCTCCAGGGGATCTTCCCAACCCAGGGATTGACCCAACCCAGCCTCTCTATGTCTCCTGCATTAGCAGACAGGTTCTTTACCACTAGCACTATCTGGGAAACCTGTCTTTTCACCTACTTTCTATTAAATTCACAACCTCTGACCCATGCATATTACAGAATTCCAAAGGTTTGTCAGCCAATGAAAAAACAAAGGGAGGGGGATTTTATGGCTCATCAACTGGCATACACAGAGACGCAATCCTCTGTAAAAGGTGATGTCAACCCATCACCTATATTAACTAGAGTTCAAAGGTACAGCTCTTTGACCAACAAAAAAAAAAGTATGTTAAAGACTTATTGCTAAGTTTGGGATCTCATTTGATCATCAGATAATCATGCAGTTTAAAAAAGCAAGCGTTATCTCCCTATTTTAGAGATGATAAAAAGGAGACTAACAAATTTGGGCAATGTGCCTAAGGGCACAGTGCTCGTCAAAAGTAGAACTCTAAATCAGTATTCTCCCTCTTATGCTACATCCATGATTTATTTGTGTAAATAAAATATAGGTGTGTGTGTGTATGAACAATAAGTACACAATGTGTAATTTGTGAGCACATATTTAGATCACACCCTGTTTTATACCAACATACATATACTAGGTATAATCTCTATGTGTATAATACTGATACAATGTTTATAAAATGTAGTAGATTATATATATATTGTGTTCAGGAGACACTAAGAGGTGGTTTAAAAATAAAACCCCACCTAACTGTCACCTGGCAGGCCCTGACAAATTCCTGACAAAAGTTTGTCAGGGACTGCAACATGACAAAAATAACACTGCTGTATGTTACACGTGTAAGTTCCTAAGAGAATAAAGCCTACGAGTTCTCATTATAACAAAATTTTTTTTCTTATTTCTTTAATTTTGTACCTATATGAGATAAAGAATGTTCACTAAACTTGTGACAATCACTTCATGACATATATAAATCAAATCCTTATGCTATAACCTTAAACTTATACAGTGCTATATGTCAATTATATCTCAATAAAACAGGGAGAAAAAAAGTATGTCAGAGACTAAAAAGAGTTGGGAAAGGAACTCTAAATGAGATCGCTTACAGTCACAATTCTGGAACAAATGATGTGTAACAGGGGTTAAGTGAATGGAATTTTGGAATCAGATCATCTGGATTCAAGTCCTAACTTAACCACATGCTAGATGCATGACCTTGGACTACCAAGTTCAGTTCTCTGGGCCTCAGGTTCTTCATCTGTGATAAAGAGATAAAATTCTCTATCTCATAGGATTGTTATTGAGAAGAGGAAATGAGATAATACAACGAAATATCTTATAAGTCTTATAAGGAACATATAAGTCTCAGTAAGAGTGGTTATTATTAATTCTTATATGTTTGCCTATATTCTTATTATATTCAACATAGTTCAGCTGTACAAAGAACTAAGCCTATGATGGAAGAAGTGGCAACAACGAAAATTAGCATAACGATTCTCTATTGCTGCCCTGGCTGCTCACTAGAATCATCATCTGGTAAACTGAAAACAAACTACTGATGTCTAGGCCAATGAAATCAGCAACTCTGAAGGTGTTAAGAATCACACTTTAAACAGAGGTTGCCATGAGTGTGAAGATTTGGAGGCTACTAAAATCCATGAATGAGGTTATATGAAAATCAAGGATTTAGGAAGTCCCTGGAGGTCCAGTGGTTAAGAATCCGCCTTCCAGTGCAGGGGATGTCGGTTTAATCCTTGGTCAGGGAACTGACCATGTTGCATGGTATGCCCCAAAAATTTAAAAATAAAAAATAATAATTAAAACAAGTTGCCTCTGAACTTTCTAACACCATGAACTGATAAATTCCTTTGTTGTTGTTCAGTTGCTCAGTCGTGTCCGAATTTTGTACACTGTGGACTGCGGCACACCAGGCTTCCCTGTCCTTCACCATCTCCCGGAGCTTGCTCAAACTCATGTCCTTTGAGTCGGTGATGCCATCCAGCCATCTCATCCTCTGTTGTCCCCTTCTCCTCCTGCCTTCAATCTTTCCCAGCATCAGGGTCTTTTCTTGATAAATTCCTTATTCAAGTCTATTTTTTCTGTTTGAAAGCATCCCAGAAAAGTATTTCTTATATAGGTAGCAATAGCAACGGACAAGGAATGCCTACTGTTTCTTCCTATTTCACAAGAAAATAACAAGTATTTTGCTAGAGCCTCTTCCTTCTCTTTCTAGAACCCATAGCCCAAAGTAGGCTTTCCTAAGCAAAAGCAAATAAACAATAAACAAACAGAACAAAAACTCTTCTTTCAAAGTCATAACCAATTTGAACTCAGGTCTCTTGAACCTATGGCAAAAGGCTTAGGTTCTCCTTGTTAAGTTGTTGAGGGGCAGTTACACCAGCATCATCACCACAGCTCAGACCCCAGTACACTGCTCATACACTTTCCATGGCTCCGCAACACCCCTTAAGGACCCTTAACAAGCTGCCTCGCCTCTATCCTCATCTCCCTCTGCACTACCCTATTCTCTCATCAAATTGTTTGCTATTCTCCAAATCCAATATGGGGTTTCCCAGGTGGCGCAGTGGTAAAGAATCTGCCTGCTGATGCAGGAAGTGCAAGAGATGTGGGTTCAGTCCTTGGATGGGGAAGATCCCCTGGAGTAGGAAATGGCAACCCACTCCAGTATTCTTGCCTGGAAAATTCCATGGGCAGCGAAGCCCAGTGGGCTACAGTCTTGGGGTACAAAGAGTCAGACAGGATGAGCACACACGCAATCCCAATATGCTTTCGTGTTTAATTCGCCAGTACCTTATACACAAGCAGTTCCCCTTGCCTGCCGTAGTTTCCTCCCTCCTCTACATGGCAAATCCACCTTCAAGGTGCAAGTCAAGTGCCACTGCCCCCATTTTTCAGAGGCAGGGCAGGGAGGCTTTCCTTGGTCTTTTTGCTGCACTCTGTTGTACACACCTTCATCACAGTGCTTCTCACATGCTAGGGTCCAGTGTTTCTGTGCCAGTCTTCCCCACCAGGCCATGGCACCTCAAGAGCAGGGCTTCTGCCTTTTTCATCTCAGTATCCCTAAAGAGGCAGTCTAAACTGGTGGTTCAGTAAACTGGTTTTAGAGGGAGGTTGCCTAGTTTAAAATCCCAGGTCCTCCTCCTATTAGCTCTATTACCTTGGATGAGAGAGTGTTCTCTGCCTCAATTTCTTCATCTGTAAAATGGGGATTTAAAAATAATATCCATATCATAGATGACTGTTAAACAAAGTCCTCTGGCACAGGGCTTTGCACAGGTTAGCAATGACGATGATTACAACTAACAGCAAAGACAATTAGTACCATCCTAGTCCCTTGCATGTTCTAAGCACATTGTTGAAAGTAAACAATAGGGACTTCCCTGGTGGTCCAGTGGTTAAGAATCCACCTTGTAATGCAAGGGATTCGGGTGGGATCCCTGGTGTAGGAACTAGGATCCCACATGCCTTGGGGCAACTAAGCCCATGTACCACAACCAGAGAGTCTGTGCGCAGCAAAGAAAAATCCCAAAGGATGCAGTGAAAGTCCTGAGCTCACAACTAAGACCCAACACAGCCAGATAAATAACTTTTTTTTCAAAAAGAGAACAATAGTCAGATTTCTTAAAGACTTTTAATTTAATCCCAGAGAGGCACAATGCTATTCTCTGATTACTGCTGAATCCCAAAGACTTTGACCCCAAGGGAAGAGGAATGTGAGGTCTCCGAGGGAGCTTATATGGCTCAGCCTTTGCAGTTCTAGTAATTAGGCCACCTCTGAACAGCTTCTTACAGTGGCCCTTTTTGTTCTGCATGCAACCATTTTGAGGTCTCCCCAAATCCATTAATTTCTGGGCTCAAAACAGCCTGATTTTTTTTGGCTTCTGTGGTCTTATTTTTCAAACATTTTAAGTTCCTTTTTTTTTTCATAACAACTTAAACAGCACAAAAAGGAGAAATTAAATTATCACCTCCCTAGTCCTAACTTAAGAGGTAATTATTGCTTATTGCTTCCTGTATTTCCTTACACATTTTTTTTTTTAGTTTCAGCTTTAACTGAGGTGTAACTGACAAATCATAAACTGCCTTTAGTTAAAGAGTACAACTTGGTGAGTTTAACACACGTATATACCTGTGAAGCCATAACCATGATCAAGATAATGTACCATCCATGGCTTTCCCTAAGCTTCCTTCTTTTCCTTAGTAATCCATCCCTCACTCCCCACTCCCCAACCCTGTCTACAGGAAACCACAGATCTGCCTTCTATCACTATAGATTAGCTTACATATTCTAGAGTGACAAAAAGTACTCTTTGGGGGGGGGGGAGGGAATCTGGCTTATTCCATGCAATATAATTATTTTGAGATCCATCACGTAATTGTATACATCAATATTTTGTTCCTTTTTATTGCTGAGTAATATTCCATGCTATGGATATATCTCAATATATTTATCCATCCATCACTGATGGACATTTGAGATATTTCCAGTTTTTTTCTATTACAAATAAAACTGCTCTGAATGTTTGTGTACAAGTCTGTGTAGACATAAAAGCCAGTCTGATTTGAACAACTGTTAAAACAACAGCAACAACTGTGAGTGATAGTGGTGATGTGTGGATTGAACACAGATCTGACAGGCTATCCTACACATATGCTTAGCCACCATGCATGCTACCTTTCAGAAGAATGACCAGGTCAGTGCGGTCCTAAGTTAAACTGTGCCTTAACACAAATGGTTAAAGAGTCTGAGTCTGCATTTTCAAATATTTTCTGAAAATACTGTTTCTTTTTAGTATGTTTAGCTAATATTTGCACAAAATCCTAAGCATCAAGTTATCTCAACATTTACAAATAAGAATCACTGAGCTGACTGCAAACTTTGATTTCACCAGTCCGAGTTCCCAAGTTCCCACCTTGTACAGACCCAACTCAAACACCATCACTTCTGGGAAGAATTCAGACAGGCACCAGTCATCCTGAATACACTGTGCAAGAAATCAAAACACTGACAAGGAACTCCCTCAGGGTAGGAATTTTGATCATTGCAATATTCCAGCACCTAGAGCCTGGACTCTCTCTTTCTCTCTCTCTCACACACACACAAACAAAAATTTTTTTTCTAAGTAGCTCATTTCATGTTTGGACAGTCCTAATGATTATAAAGTCTTTCCTTACATATAGCAAATATTGACTACAATTTTTGTCTTAATTATGCCCTCTGGAGCCAAGTTTTCCACATGAAACTAAAAAATATTTGAAAATACAGACCTAGACTCACTAACCATTTGTGTTAAGTCACAGTTTAACTTAGGACCACACTGACCTGGTCATTCTGAAAAGTAGCACGCACAGTGGCTAAGCATATGTGTGGGATAACCTGCCAGATCTGTGTTCAATCCTAATCATAGCTGTGTGATATGGCACCAGTGTTTACTCTTATTATGCCCCAGTTTCTTCATTTGTGAAATGAAGATAGCAAGAGCTATCAAGTAAGACTGTTGCAAGGATTAAATGAGAAAATATACTAAAGCCTCTTGCACAGTGTTATTATCATGGAATATCCTCCAGTTCTTTAAAGATTTGCCTAAAAGAACATCCACCAAACCACATACAAGGCTCCAGATATGGCCACTCCAGGAAGAATTCTTTTACGTCTGTTTTTAGTAGTCATACTAAAAATAATGAAGATCCCTTCCCCTCAGGGTTTTCCACGGGATTTTCTTTAGAATCATTCATTCAAAATCTCATACCTGTTCAATCTGTTTCTCGACTTAATTACAGGATGCAATATTCTTATTGATTTGGGGTAATTATTCCAAAATAACAAAATCTTTTTGAATCTTGGCCCTGTTAAGCTAATTCATTAGATACTGTTCCCAAATTTGTCATCTACCAATTTAATAAAAACACTTTTTTAAGCCCTTGATGAAAATACCAAGGAGGACAGGACCAACAACCCCGAATCAGTTCACATTGACATGAGCTGTTTAACCCATACAACCTAGCACACCATATTAGAATCTTGTCACATTTTTCATCATTTCCATAATAATATGAATGAACTCTGTAAATGTCTTGCTGAAATCACGATAGAGTGAAACTATTGCATCACCCGAATTCACACATCTAGTAACTTTATCATAAAATAAAACACAGACAATTTGATAGGAAATATTCCTAGAAAACTCATTCCAAGTGATAACATCTTTCTTTATGAAGTGTCAGTGTAACTATTTAATACACTATTCTGAGATTTATTTTTTCTTGTGATCAATATCCTGCTGCTGAGGTTCTGAAATCTGCCCCTTTCTCATTTATGGAATTGATATTTTCATGTTTCCTGCCTTCTGACACCCTTTCATTTTGCCACAACTTCGCAAGGGTTCTTTTAAAGTTAAAATATTTATAACTTTATGCTCAAAGATAAAAAATTGGTGGTAGATCCGTGATACCGTCAACAAATTATTTTACTACTATGGAATATAATTCTCTGGGCCCAGAAATTTGGGGGGCATTCTTCAAAAAAATTTGGGGAGGGACATTTTTTAAAAGCTCATTTACCATCTCCTTACTCGCTCTGACTTCAGTTTCTTCACAGCATTGTTCATGTCTTTATACTTGCTACACTAGACCCTTTTACCTTACAGTGTCTGTGTGTCTAGAGTTTTGGTCTCAGTGCCTCTTTAGTGTGAGAAAGAAAAACAGAAAACAACAAAATCAACAAAAGTCAGTCCTGGCCCACACTCATCCTTGTTACATTGCTCCATTAATTTTAAACTTGATAACTTAAAATTCATTTATCAGGTATTTTGATGTATAATTTTTTGAACCTTTTGAATTACTGGCATTTAAATAAATAAAAGCATATTAATTTCTAGAGACATTTCAAAATAACCACGAATGATTTTAGGCTATTTGTTTGCCCTCTCTGTGCTTTAGTTTTTTCATCCATAAAAATGGGATAACAGTACTGGCTTCATAAGATTATTGTGAGGATTAAATAAGTTTGTATATGTCAAGTACTCAGAATAGTATGTGATACACAGCAAGTATTTGTTGTTTCATTGTTAGCCCAAGGCATGCATGTGTGTAGTAGACATTACTGAACACTTGAGGAGACATTATAGAAAACAAACTGAACTTGATCATTATTTCTTCCCCAAAGACTCCTTGCTTATCCAGTTTTCAAACCCCATTCCACTTCCTTGGACCTCTCAGAAACGCTGTTCCCTTCTCTCTGTTATGCAAAACAATTGACATCTTCACCGGCTAACTCAACCCTAGGCCTTCTCTACAAAGACAGACTCTTGACTGTGCTCTGGTAACCAGTGAGCATTTTCCCCAGAGCCAACATTTCAGGGCCACTTAGAGAGCCCTTTTCCCCTCATATTCCCCAAGAGCCCCTGGGAGAATCAGGAATCAAGATAGAGGTTCATTTCCCTATCAATATGCATTTTGTCACCTTCCTTAGAAGAAAGAATCTGTAACAATCAATTATCAGTCCAAACTGCAATTTTAATTACTGAGACTTATAATCATTTTAAATACATACTTTAAACACATTTTAACAGACACATTTTAAACATATTTTAATGTGTTTATGTTTAATATGTTAATATTCTATTAACTTCCTTACGCTTCTGGCTCTGACAGTAAAGGATCTCCCTGCAATGCAAGAGACACAGGAGACACAGTTTTTATCCCTGGGTTGGGAAGATCCCCTGGAGGAGGGAATGGCAACTCACTCCAGTATTCTTGCCTGGGAAATCCCATGGACAGAGGAGCCTGGCAGACTACGGTCCATGGGTTTGCAAAGAGTGGGACATGACTGAGAGACTAACGCTTTCAGTTTCAAAACAAACATTTTAAATGTATTTTAATATATTCTATTAACTTCCTTAATATGAAATGTCATCAGTGTGTTGCTTAGGTCTTGATATTTTAATTAGTCTGATGTTGCAGCCATGAAATTAAAAGACGCTTACTCCTTGGAAGGAAGGTTATGGTCAACCTAGATAGCATATTTAAAATCAGAGACATTACTTTGCCAACAAGAGTCCGTCTAGGCAAGGCTATGGTTTTCCCAGTGGTCACGTATGGATGTGAGAGTTGGACGGTGAAGAAAGCTGAGCGCCGCAGAATTGATGCTTTTGAACTATGGTGTTGGAGAAGACTCTTGAGAGTCCCTTGGACTGCAAGGAGATCCAATCAATCCATCCTAAAGGAGATCAATCCTGGGTGTTCATTGGAAGGACTGATGTTGAAGTGGAAACTCCAATACTTTGGCCACCTCATGCGAAGAGTTGACTCATTGGAAAAGACCCTAATGCTGGGAAGGATTGGGGGCAGGAGGAGAAGGGGACGACAGAGGATGAGATGGTTGGATGGCATCACTGACTCGATGGACATGGGTTTGGGTAAACTCCGGGAGTTGGTGATCGACAGAGCCTGGCGTGCTGCAATTCATGGGGTCGCAAAGAGTCGGACATGACTGAGCGACTGAACTGAACTGAACTGAAAAGTGAGGTTTGGAAAAGTCATCTGGGTTTCCTAATTCTGAGAAGAAAAAAGTCAAGAAGGATGTAACTGGCTTGTTCACCCACAGATACAGCCCTGATTCTACCTAAGAGGGGAAGGAAATCACAAGTAGAACTTGAGGGGTGCTGCTTCCTTGGTTTCAGTGAATGACTGAGCATCTTCTCCTCCACTCTCTCAAGTTCTCCCAGTTGTTATTTCTCCTTCCAAGCAAGGACCTGCCAGACCTGCAGGAGCCCCCTATTCCTAAACAACTCCAAAGGGAGATGGGAAGGTGTCCAAGGAGATACTGGACTTCCCGCCACTAAAGGCAGTTGGGGGCTAGGCCATAACGATAGCTTACAGTGAATGATGTCAGATTCATGATCTCTGGACCAGGGTTGATCACTCAAGAGCTTTTGTGTAGCAGAGTGTCATTAAAGTAAGAAAAGGGACAGAGAAACTTCTGACATAGATATCAGAAGGGGGGCAGAGAATACCCCCTCACTAGTGTTAGCAAGGGAGTTAGATATTTTTTTAACCAGTTATTACAATAAATCAAAAGAATGTAGTAAAGATCTTACTAGACTCACTCCCATAATTTATATTTTAAAATAACAGAATTAGCCAAAAGGTTTTCAGGAAGAAGAAACTGTCCTCAGGCAGGATACATTGTTGTTATGTAATCCTTAGTTTAAACTGAGTTGTTTATTGTGTAATCATCAGTTCTGGGCTTAAAGAAAAAAAACATTTTATGCGACTAAGAAATGTAGAGAAAAAAAAGATGTTTGCCTTTCCTTCTCCTTGAGAATTCCAGGCACCTATCTCTGCTTCAAGAGCCCCAGACCACTTTCTCCTCCTCGGGGACCCCGGACTTCTTATCAACCTGCCTAGGAATTGACTCTCTCAATAAGTAGAAAATTAAAGGGAAGGGAAGTCGCTCAGTCGTGTCCGACTCTTTGCGACCCCGTGGACTGTAGCCTACCAGGCTCCTCCGTCCATGGGATTCTAAAGATGAGACTAAGCTACAAGGCATGTCAGACCAGTTATGTCTGATTATGCAACCCAAAGTGTCCCAAGACTTCATTAGCCCAAAACTATAAAGTCACACCTCTTTAATATACACGTTACCATGACTCCAAGTTGTCTGCTCTAGAATGTGAGTAGCTGATTCCCACTGGATCTCAGTTTTCTTTCTTGTTTGTTTGTAGCAGGAATCACAGAAGAAACCCAATATGATCCTGGCATTTGCAGGTTTCCTCCCCAAGTACACTTGCCACCTTTGCTGCTGTTCCACATCTCCCAGACCACGAGATGCCATCCGGGGACTGGACTGTCTCTTCCCTGATGCGGGATACTGCTGCTGCTCTCCCCAAGGCGTGTCTCCCCAACATGGAATAGGCTTCATCCTTCCCTCCCCAAAGCACAGAGAAGGCCAGCATGTGAGTGTCAAAAAAATGTCTGACAGAAGATTTGAGTCTCATGAGAGTCATGACACTGAAATGGAGAGACACCTAAACTGGAGGGGACATATCACAGCTTTCTGAATTTGTTAGTCCACACACTCACAAGGGGAGCCTCTACCAGAGCTGGCTCCACGGGCCTTCAACTTGTGCAATCACACAGACCCCCATGCTTACCAGGGCCCCACATTTAATATTCTGCTGTTGCTATCTTTTTTGTTTGTTTGTTTTGGTTTTTTAATTAATTTGTATTGGAGTATAGCTGCTTTACAATGTTATGTTTATTGTTGCCATCTTGAAATTCTTAATACAGTTTTGAACAAGAGGCCCTGAATTTTCATTTTGGCTTGAGTCTTGCAAATTATGTAGCTACTCACACTCTCTACTTTTTAATTGAGATATAATTGGCATATATGTAACAGTATATTTAGGTATACAATATAATGATTCACTATTTGTACATATTGTGAAAAGATCTCCACAATAATTCTGGTAACAATTCACCACCATACTTTGTTACAATCACGCCCTCTATGAACCATTCCTCTCCCAAACTCCTGACCTGCCTATGTTTGCAGAGACCAGATCACTCTCACCACCCAAAGTGTCTATGATTATGCCCCTTATACCTGGAGTTCTGGTCCCACTCCAGGCACAAAACTGCTTCAGAGATGCAACCTTACCCACAACAAAGACAACCAAGTAGATCACTTATGAGAGATGAAACTGTCCTCCAAGTACCATAACCACAAGGCAGTGTATAAGGTGCTTTGATTTTAATATGAATAGATAACCAGCATATATCTGGGGGTCATACAGATCAGATCACCCAAATGTGATTATTTAAAGATCCAGACAGGGCTTCCCAGGTGGCATTAGTGGTAAAGAACATCCCTGCCAATGCAGGAGACATAAGAGAAGCATATTTGATCCTGGGTTGGGAAGATCCCCTGAAGAAGGGAATGGCAACCCACTCCAGTGTTCATGCCTGTAGAATCCCATGGACAGAGGAGCCTGGCAGTCCATAGGGTCGCACAGAGTCGAACACAACTGAAGCGATTTACAAAAGATATTTGGTCCCAAGCAGACCAAAAACTGAGGAGGGCATGGCAACCCACTCCAGTATTCTTGCCTGGAGAATCCCCATGGACAGAGGAGCCTGGCGGGCTACAGTCCATGGGATCACAAAGAGTTGGACACTACTGCACAGCACAGATCAAAACCAAGCAAACAACCAAAAGTTTATCTAAGACATGGTTTGGTTGAGGGATTTGCAACTACACAGACTTACTCTGCACATGAAGATGTTTTGGGGAAAAGCCAGAATGTTCCATGATACCAGAACATTCTGAAACTTTTGCTGTTCTCATCTCACCTCCACCCTTCATCTCCCCAGTCTCCCACCCTCTCCTTCTCCTCCCTTCCTCAACTCCATCTTAACCCCTTTAGGGCAGTTTAAGTAACTTTCTAGACCAGACCCTTGTGGTATCTCCCCAGCAGGAGTCCTTTAGTCTATAGAAGTTCTAAGACTTGGGGCTACAGGGGTGATGGTCTACCGGTGCCCAGCTCTAGTCACAGCTGGGAAGTGGCAAAAACAAGAACCTGGAGGAAATGGGTCACTGCCCATGCTTGGCAGGAGCAACTGCTGTGCCTGAGCTTTTATTCTGGGAACAAATCTTTGCTCTCTTCACCAGTGACCCACATGACCCATAATTCCCAACAGCAATAAAATGGGGCAATAAAGAAGGGCTGATTCCACATTTGCCGGGTAAGTGTTCCCTCGTAAGAGAAGAAAGATAGAGAGGCATAATGCTTTCGTGGAGACAAAAGGAAATGAGAGATTCTGAGAAAATGAGATTTTTAGAAAAAAGTCTGAGGCTTGACTGACTCCCCCTAGATGCCCTCACGGAAAAAACAAAAAAAAACCTTCTTCTTTTTGTAATCCCTCTTCCTATTTTAAACACCCCTTCTTTTCCTTTCAAGGTGAGGTAATGGGGAACGAGTGTCCATTGAGCCAAGTCAAGCTGAGAGCTTAGAATCATGGGAGCCGGCAGAGATCTTGGCAGAACTCGGCTATTTGTTCGATGGGTCCCGGAAACACGCACTGAATTGGCTTCTTCGTCCTTCCTGCAAACAAGATTGGAACAAGATTCATCTACTGCCTGAAGTGATGACTTTGTGACCTCTTGGCCTTAGTCACGTCCTCTCTCCCACCCCAGCCCCAGAGACTCGCTTTTCCTTGGCAGCCCCAGAGTCCCAGAGTATTATTTATCCGTTGGCAGCAGAGGGCGATCTGCCCCTGGAGAATGACCGGGTCAGCTCCCACCTCTCACACGCACCCAGATCGCTAATGACTTGCAGCTCCATCAACATAAAGCTACCTCTTCACAAAGGAACATTGTCACTAAGCATTTTCCTTTTCATTCGTGAAAGCTCACTGCCTGAGCTAACCCCTTCCCCCTCCCTCCTGCCTTCAGGCTCCCTTGCTTTCCTCTCCCAGCCTCTAGGAAGCAGCAGGAAATGAACAAGGTCCACAGTGGAGAAAAACAAATCCCAGGGCCCTGATGAAGGAAACCACAGGGAAATGACCAAGTGGCATTAGCAGCTATAGGAGCTATAGGCCACTCTGTGTGTGTGTGTGTGTGTGTGTGTGTCTGTGTGAGAGAGAGAGAGCCAGAGAAGGAATGTGTGTGTGTATCCAATATAAGTACTCGCTAAATTTCAGTATACAGAAAGATCATCTGGAGAGCTTGTTAAAACGTGGCTTCCTGGGCCTCACCCAGGAATTCTGATTTGCAGGTCTGGAGAGGGGCCCAGCATTTACACTCTTCATACTCCCAAGATATTTTCATGCTGCTAGTGGTAGATCCCATCTTGAGTAGCACTGTTGTACACCAAATGCAGTGAATAGACTCTACAGATCTGAGTCAGGGGCTTTTTTGAATAAAATCCTGATAAGGTGAATTCCCCTAGAACAGTCCAGATCCTTCCAAATCCAGGCCAGAAGATCTTATCATCGCTCAGCCTCCTGCCCTTGCCTCCCCTTGGAAAAGGATCAGAGACTTCATCAAACAGAGCATTGTTTGGAGGGGGATGAGTTCAGATAATAGGCGGGTTCTCCATTAACTGTTTATCTCATCCCTACCAGCAAGAGAATCCCATAGGCCCTAGGTCACAGTAGGCAGGGAATGGGGATTCTGTCTACATGCTGTCTCTACCACGGCTGTGTTCAGCAGCTTGTGGTCCAGAGGCCTCTGACCCCTACCTTCAGCATCCTTCAAACTTCTCTATAGTAACAGAGGTTTGTGTAATAAGCTGGTTATTCTCCAGATAGCTGAGCACATCAAGACACTTAGAGTGTCTTAAGGAAAGCCACTGGCTTCTGTTTCTGCACCAAAAGATAACAAGACAGAGAAAATTCTAGCAAACCCAGTCCTAGTCCTTAAGGAGCCCATAGGCTAATTGGAGAGAAAGATATGTAATATGTAAGAGCAAATGTACCAAAATGTAGTAGAGCAGAGAGATAGCAAAAAAAAAAACCTTGAGGCCATCAGAGGAAAAGGAAGTCATCCTGAAATAAGAGAGATTGCACTGAGATGGGGAGGGTCAGTATGAGTTCACCAAGGAGACAAAAGGGCAAGGGCAAGAGCCATCTGCTTGGGATGGGAAGAAACGTGTGGGAAATGCTGAAATATAAAAGGCAGGCTGGGATGAGGGTCCTCTTTCAGAGCACCTGGTATTTCAGCCCACTTTGGGCATTTATCACCACTCCGAAACCAAAAGGGAGACCAAATGGGAAGATTAGTTTCACAAACTCCTGTTAGTAACTGTCAGCAGGAGGTACTTTCCCTGCCAAGACCTTGTCTATCCCAGGGAAGACATTGGGTGGGTTGGGTGGGTCGATTTTCCCTCTGGAGGCCACTGTGTGAGCCGGAAGAGATCTGTGGGTCTAGAGGACTGATGCTCAGCTTCCTCATGTGTCTACTTGGCCCTGGCAGCTAAAGGGCTAGCAGCTTGCTGTGCCAGGCTATAGCAGATTAGCAAACAGGCAGAAACCACAAAAGAGCCCAGAAGATCGGTGTGCCAGCACAAGAAAGCCACTCCCAGTGACTCCAGAATGACTCAGGAGAATCAAGAAGGAGAGGTAGGTTGTTAAAATACCCTGGAGTGGGGAACAAAGAGCACTGCTTGGTTACTGCTACCATGACTCAGTTTCTTCCCCTGGGCTCACAAGGGGATCCAATTAACATGGAGACCGGCAGGGCTGCCACGGGTTCCAGCATGGTAATCCTTTAAGAAGAGTATAGGACCATGGATAGTTTTGAAGGACCCAATTTCCAGGCCCACTGTTTTCATTTGTGTTCTTCCATAAAGCTGGCGTGCCTCAGAGGGCATCTGCAGCCCTGGTTTTCTTTTCCTATCTCTTTCGCAACTGCCCTCTTGCCATTTTACAGGAAAAAAAAAATTTACCTCTCCCTCTTCTGTAATCCTGTTAAATGATGCATTCATTGCTCCAGGATATAAAATCCTCTGGGACTTCAAAGGGACAATCCCACAATTATTTTAATCCAAAGAACCATAAACACCTCCCCATTTTTTCCATCTCCCAAAGAGACAAATTCCCAATAAAATTTCACTTCTTAAGAAGTGAAGTAATGCTGACTAATTATAAAGATTTGTAATATGTGTTGTTTTCATAAATGCTACTACTAGTAACAGTACTATTTTTTAAACAATTAGAACCTTCTGTCATTGGAAATATTTCAAAATGAATGTCAATTGATGTATTTTTTCTGACAGAAAAGTAAGTATAACAGAGAATCAATAAAATACTTTGTTACCAAATTATATTAAGACAGGGTTGGGACTTCCCAGGCGGTCCAATGATGCAGGGGGCCCAAGTTTGACAACTAAAAGATCCACAGTCTGCAACTAAGACCTTGTGCAACCAAATAAATAAATAATACATTTTTAAAAATTAGTTTCATTTATTTATTTTTGTGCTTGGTCTTCGTTGCTATGTGGGCATAAATAATCATATTTTTTTAAAGGAAAAAAAAATTACGTGAAAGAGGGATTTCAGGACTTCCCTGATGGTGCAGTGGACACAGGTTTGATCCCTGGTTGGGGAAGATTCCACATGCCACATTGCAACTAAGCCCTCGAGTCACAACTCTTATAACTCTTTAAGCTTACAATGATAAATGTTAGATGTCAAGTTTAAAATGTATATAGAGAGGGCTTCCCTGGTGGCTCAGTAGTAACGAATATGCCTGCCAAGCAGAAGACTCAGGTTGGTTCCCTGGGGTGGGAAGATGCCCTGGAAAAGGAAATGGCAACCCACTCCAGTATTCTTGCCTGGAAAATCCCATGGACAGAGGAGCCTGGTGGGCTACAGTCAGTTGAGTCACAAAAGTCAGGCATGACTGAGTGACTGAAAAAGAAAAAGATGTACGAAGAGATATGGTTTTTCAAACCTCCTTCAGCAAGATACAGGAACAAAAGCATTTGAGGATTCTGGCTCTGGGCTATAGACATTTTCAGAGTGGGAACCTAGAAGGGCTGTGACTCAGCACCATTCCAAGACTCTTCCAGGGTGGGGCCAGATCAATCTTCAGCTTTCTCCTTAGCCCCTTTCACCCCAGCTCCCAGCAACCAATACCAATTACTCACTTTGAAGTCACACAGACTCAGGCGTTTGCAGACTCAAGTCACGTACACAAATACCCAGGTGCCCTTGGGCAAGGTATTTAACTTTTCCGTGCCTCAGCTTTCTTCTCATTTATAAAATGAGAATAATATTTACTGCTTCTTCCATTTCTACTACCTTTTCTACTACTACCACTACTTTTAAATGTACTCATTTAACAGAAAAAAAAAAAAGAATGAGAAACAGAGGTCAAGCCAGATGTCAAAGGTCATCTGATTGGTCAGCTCCAAAGAACTGAAACCCTGGGGAGCCAGGATTTGGCCCACCCACCTCTAATTTCCAGCAGTGACTCAGAGCTTGCTAGAGAATCTGGAGGAATGGTTCATAACACCTTTTCCTGACACAAGCATTGAGAACAATCCATTCTTTCACAGGTTTCGGCTAAGCATTGTCCAGAAGCATCCATAGCTACAATAGGGAGCCAAAGCTTATACACAAAGTTCTCTTATCTCCTTGTCCTACGGCTGGACCCCCTAATTACAAAACAGATGTAGGTACTTGCTAAAACCTCGTATCACTTCTCATTTGTCCATTAAATGCTAAAAATCTTAGATTTTAAGAATCTAATAACTAGGAGGGACTTTAGAAATCAGACTGTCCTTGCTTTGTGGCCCAAACCCTTCCTACCAGTCATTCTTCAGTAGGGTTTCAAAGACCCACTTCCATCTCTCTCTAGTTGGATCTCCTTGATGCTGGCTGGCCTTAATACCCTGAAACAAAGACAGGTGATTGGAGTTAGTGGGTAATGAGAGGGAGGCACTTTTGACTCTATTGACCAGTGATTCCAAATTTTTAAAGCTCATAATGCCTCTTGATTAAAAATTAATAATAATAAATACTGATATAGTCCTTTAATGTGAATTGAAACAATGTTTGGGATTTACATATGTGTTTTGAATTTATACTGATCTATGTCCTTGGGAAGATTCAGGATGTTGCAGAGAATCATTCCACCTCTTTACTCACCCCACATGTGTCTAGATCCCACATTCTGACACTGACACACACTTCTTGGCTCCATGTGGGGTACATGCAACTGACCAACAAACATGAATTGAAAGAGGTGTGAGCACATGTATGTGGGAGCATGGGGATGGGATGGGGAGGAGTCGCCAAGAGGGAAGAAGAGGAGTTATATATAAACAGAGGAGAAGAGTAGGGGTGGGGCCAGAAGAAACAATTTATGAAAATACCACTGTTCTTCCCAACTCAGAAATAAAAGCAACAGACAGGTCAGAGATTTAAGTCTCAAAAGGTGGGAGGGGCCCAATTGCACAATCTTCTAAAGGATTTCTATTTTGAAACTTTATGGTGCTCTTCTGTCAGTTCCTCCTGTTCTTATAGTCTGTTTACTGCTCTGAACTGCCCTGATCTCTCTTTAATTCTTGCCAGATCCTCTTTCCCCTCTATTAGAGTAATCACACTGCAGTCCTGCCAAATTCACACAGATTAATATTAGAGGGGCTTCATTTATCATACAATCCAGTTTTAAAAACTTTTTGACTGTGATGACATAGTAAGAAGTACATTTTACACCATGACCTAGTACCTCTAGTATACACAATTATAGTGTCAGCCGCTCAGTCATATCTGACTCTTTCCAACTCTGTGGAGAGTAGCCCACCAGGTTCCTCTGTCCATGGGATTGTCCAGACAAGAATACTGGAGTGGGTTGCCATGCCCTTCTCCAGGGGATCTTCCTGACCAGGGATCGAACCCAGGTCTCCTGCATTGCAGACAGATTCTTTATTGTCTGAGCCATTCAGGAAGCCTCTAGTATATATACAATATAACCAAAACCATGTTTTATGAAACAATCCTTATTTTACCCAAATCATTACACTCTGGTTTCAATTATATTGCCATTTGCCACCCACCAAATTGATAAAACAATTTACTAATGAATTACAACTCAGATTTTGAAACACAGACTCATTTTACAGATGAACAAACTGAAACAAAAGGAAAACCCAAATCACCACTCCCATCAAAACTTGCAACTTTTTTCTTGCAGGAAGCTAGCTAGATGTGACTATGAGAAAAAGGTTTGATTGGAATGGGAGAATTTTTAAAGTATGCTGTTTTGGTGCATGCAAGTCTTGTCTGTTTTTGTGTGGGCTTTCTGCCATTCTCAATTATTCAGTGCCAGATTGAAGAGACCTAGTAAAAGGAGAAACTTGGATGAATTGGGAATGCAAAATGCATTTTGTTTCTTTTTTCCTTCCTTTCTTTCTTGTTAATGCACAGAACCTCTACTGCTGATCTCAGCTGGTAACTGAAGTAGAAACTGTTATCTCATCAAGCAGAGCAGGGTAAGAGGGTAGGGGTAGGGAGAGAAGTGAGGTGGAGAATGAGGACAGAGATTAATGGAATTTCCTCTTCCCCTCCCTCCCTTCCTCCCTCCCTCCCTCCCTCTCTCTCCCTTCACCCCTTCCTTCCTTTCATGAGCAAAGTGTTCTCAAATACCTATCATATACCAGGTCTTCCACTACTTTGTATAAATAGAGTGAAAAAAAATCTCTTGAGAAACAAATGTGCTGGCAAGGCAATCAACTTGTAATCAAGAGGTGAAGACAGTGTAAAAAGGAAGTTTGATCCCCTGACCTATAGTATTTCGAGAGGTGTTAGGAAAGATTTCCCTGAGGAGGGGTGGCTGAGCTGACTCTAACCAAATGAAAAAGTGAGGAAGGCAGCCTCAGGCAGAGACCCTGCCAGAGCCTGTGACAGTCTTGCTGTTTTCTTACATTAACACGTAGAATTCCTAATTTCAGGGAAATCTGACAAATTTCACTGATGTTCAACTTCCATCTCTGGATAATACTTGAACTGAAGAGAGATATCTACTCCCTCTTCCCCACTCGTATCCCCCCTCCTCCCCACTCTTATTCTGCACCACCACCACCTCCCCACCCCCCGCCGCCCAAACCAGTTCTGTGTTGGGCAGGGAAAAGACACAGCATACACACCTATCTTGCTCATTCTTTGAATTTTGAAATTGATTACAATGGAGGCACATTGTTTTTACACTTTCTGAAATTAAGGAACTCAGAAATCCAGCAAGAATAGCTATTGAATATACTACTGTTGTCATTACTTGGGGATAATTTATAAAAACAAAAACACACCCCCCCAACACAATAGCCTTGCTTAAGAGGCACTTACAGTAGTGCTGGAGAGCCAGCCTCCCACCTCCACCCTATTCCTACCCGCCCCCCCAACATCCCTCTGAGAGATTGGAGAGATAGGGTCATTTATTTGGATAAGACCCTGGCACTAGAGCTCAGCATCTGGCCTCAGGCAAGAAAATGGAAAAGTCAGGGAAAAGCTTCAAAGCTAAGACTAGATCCTTGAAATATCAAGCTTCCAACCCAGCAGATCTTGGAAAGAGAACTCTTAAAAACAGAAATAAACAAAATTAGGGGGAATTCCCTGGCAGTACAGTAGTTAGGACTCGACACTCTTACTGCTGAGGGCCCAGGTTCAATCCTTGGTTGGGGTACTAGCATCCTGTAAGTCACCCTGCACAGCCACACACATCCACAAACACATCTTGTCTCAAAATCTAACTTGAAACTAAGCAACTTAGCGCATTCTTGGTGATTCTTATGTTGCAAATAATTGTATTTTGCTCTAAAACTGATCGAGATGACGTTAGAAAAGCTAAATGAAAAATCCTGACAATTTGGTGGCTTCACCAACATTCTCTCTTCCCGATGGATCAGCAAATTCATCAAGGTTGTTTCTGTTTCAGATGACCACTATCATCTACTAAAAATATCTGAGGTCGTTCTAGTTTAATTCAACCACTATTTCTTAGCAATAACAGATTTGAAATTCCAAAAGAAGATGTGAATTTTGCAAGTTGTTTAATTCTGAGGCCTCTTAAATTAATACAAGATGGTAGTTCTCAAGACTTTGAATAAATGGCCTTCATTTAATGCTTATTAATACCAACAATTTTTAAAACTTATACTCTTGTGGTCTTAAAAAATATTCACAACCTAAAAGTGGAGATTTAGGTTTTACTCAGTGGGAATTTTTAGGACTTAAGCCTGGAGGCAGCAACTCAAGTAATCCAGAGAAACCTGCTCTGAGGAGCCAAGAGGAGGAGCCAAGTTCTCCATAGAAGTCTTGCAATAAAGAGCAGGTAGTCAGAATATCAAAAGATGATTGTTAAGTAAAGAAAACCAGATACTCCAAGTTAAGGAATTTAGTGCTTTTCTTTGTATGGGAAGATGCAAGAATCTGGGTTCACTGAAATCATTCTTTTGATATGCTATCTGGGGCCAGTATCTTATGTTTTGACATCACACTCACCCTAGGGAGTGGCTGCAGGGAGTGGCTACAAGGAGTGGCTGTAGACTGATGGCTGCTAGGTGGCAGGTATTTTCTTTTCTGAGATTCCTTAGACTCAGGGGCTCACCTTGGTGGGCTGCAATCTCTGATGACTGTGAAATGCTTTGTTTACTGGTATGGCAGGAAATATTCCATTTCTCACCCTCTCATATATATAAAACAATCCTTAAAAAAATAGCTATTTTATTCCAGGAGACTCAGAAGTTATGCATGCAGTGGGAAAACCAGGACTTGAAATATAAACATGCCTCCCTTAGGAATCCACGATCTTTCCATCCTATCATACTGCCTTCTCAACTGAACCAAAGGAGGCTCTGACTTAGTTAATTCACCAAAAGCTAAAAGCATCAGTCTCAAGGCAGGAGAATACCCAGAAAAATCTCTCTTCCCCTTAATTTCTCCTTCCGTCTCTTTCACCATCCCTTCCTTCCTCATATTTCAGGTGCCCCACTCTCTTCCCTTTCTTAGCTCCCTTCCTATCAAACCTTAGACAATGCCAGACACTCAAGCAACAGAATTTTCATTACTCTTCAGGCCACTACCCTGAGGCTCCAAGGAGACCTGAGAGGTCCCCTCTCCATTTCAAATAAGCCTAATAGAAATTGTCAATTTTTTTTAGGCCACTCAGATTTCTTTGTTTTTGTCTGAAGTCCCATCAACTCAGTGTAGGAGGTCTGGTTGTCTTCTGTGATATGGAATTCATTAATAAATGACATTTGTCTGGCAGGCTAAAATCTTTCCACCTGAGAGTTATTTAGCATTGAAAAGATTAGGGCTTTGCAATTTAATCCCCAGTAACAAACCAAAGTCAAGTGGGCCTTAGGAAGTATCACTACAAAGCTACTGGAGGTGATGGAATTCCAGTTGAGCTATTTCAAATCCTAAAAGATTATACTGTTAAAGTGCTATACTCAATATGCCAGCAAATTTGGAAAACTCAGCCACAGGACTGGAAAAGGTCAGTTTTCATTCCAATCCCAAAGAAAAGCAATGCCAAAGAATGCTCAAACTACCACACAATTGCACTCATCTCAAAAGTAATGCTCAAAATTCTCCAAGCCAGGCTTCAACAGTACATGAACCATGAACTTCCAGATGTTCAAGCTGGATTGAGAAAAGGCAGAGGAACCAGAGATCAAATTGTCACCATCCGTTGGATCATTGAAAAAGCAAGAGAGTTCCAGAAAAACATCAACTTCTGCTTTATTGACTACGTGAAAGACTTTTACTGTGTGGATCACAACAAACTGTGGGAAATTCTGAAAGAGATGGGAATACTAGACCATCTTACCTGCCTCCTAAGAAGTCTGTATGCAGGTCAAGAAGCAACTGTTAGAACTGTACATGGAACAACCGACTGGTTCCAAATTGGGAAAGGAGTATGTCAAAGCTGTATATTGTCACCCTGCTTATTTATGCAGAGTACATCATGAGAAATGCTGGACTGGATGAAGCACAAGCTGGAATCAAGATTTCTAGAAGAAATATCAATAACCTCAGATACACACATGACACCACCCTTATAGCAAAAAGTGAAGAAGAACTAAAGAGCCTTTTGATGAAAGTGAAAGAGGAGAGCGAAAAAGTTGGCTTAAAACTCAACATCCAGAAAACTAAGATCATGGCATCCAGTCCCATCATTTCATGGCAAATAGATGGGGAAATAATGGAAACAATGATAGACTTTTGGGGGGGGGGTTCCAAATCACTGCAGATGGTGACTGAAGCCATGAAATTAAAAGACACTTACTCCTTGGAAGGAAAGTTATGACCAACCTAGACATCATATTAAAGAGCAGAGACATTATTTTACCCACAAAGGTCCATCTAGTCAAAGCTATGGTTTTTCCAGTAGTCATGTATGGATGTGAGAGTTGGACTATAAAGAAAGCTGAGTACCAAAGGATTGATGGTTTTGGACTGTGGTGTTAGAGAAGACTCTCAAGAGTCCCTTGGACTGCAAGGAGATCCAGCCAGTCCATCCTAAAGGAAATCAGTCCTGAATATTCATTGGAAGGACTGATGCTAAAACTGAAACTCCAATACTTGGGCCACCTGATGTGAAGAACTGACTCATTTGAAAAGACCCTGATGCTGGGAAAGATTGAAGGCAGAAGGAGAAGGGGATGACAGAAGATGAGATGGTTGGATGGCATCACCAACTCGATGGACGTGAGTTTGAGTAAGCTCCGGGAGTTGGTGATGGACAGGGAAGCCTGGCGTGCTGCAGTCCACGGGGTCACAAAGAGTCGGACACGACTGAGTGACTGAACTGAACTGAACCAAGTCTTACGCTGATGGGATCAACTCCTTCAGTAAACATTCAAGCAACAGTGGCTTTGTGTTGCAGAAGGGTTTAGGTTGAGGAACTAAAATCCCATGGACAGAGGAGTCTGGTGGGCTACAGTCCATGAGGTCACAAAGAGTCAGACAGGACTTACCGACTAAACAAGGTCCACATGCAGTGGTTAAGATTATGAGCAGAGAGATGTCATTCAAATTCTAACTCTGTCACTTGTTATGGACTATAGACCAAATTATTGAACTTTTCTGTGCAGTTTTCTCACCTGTAAATAACAGTAACTATCTCATAGGATTGCCAACTGAACACAATGAGATAACACATGTGAAATACAAGATATATAATAATCTTCAACAAATGCTGTCTTGCATTTTTCTTTAAAGGATCATAATCAAAGTTTGGCTTTTCATTATGACACAGGGACATCTCCTCCTCCCCTATCTGCTTATCAATTTTTTTTTTAACCCTCTGTATTAAGTGCATGTCCTAGGTTGATGTTGGAAAGTACTTAAACAAAAGCAGAAAGAAAGTTCCAGTCTTTCCACCCTGAGTGAGGGCTATGGCTGGCCATAGCAGAGAGGGCATTTGGGCTGCTGGCACAGAGAGAAGGAAGAGGAAAAGAACAAATAAAGGCCCTGTTCTCAGGAAGTGAAGTTAAAGTCGCTCTGTCGTGTCCGACTCTTTGTGACCCCATGGACTATACAGTCCATGGAATTCTCCAGGCCAGATGAGGAGCAAGGAGTCATGCTTGGAAAAGAGACGCCCACCAAAACCGAATAGGGGTAAGAGTAAATGCTGAATATGTAAGTGCTAGAAGGGAAGTTCTTCCTTTACTGCATGTGATACAGAGATTCATTGTGGCTCAGGGAAGATTTTTGTGATGCTCTGCCATCACCCTCACCTGTTCCTTTTACCCCCAATGCTACCCCTCCACACCCCAGCCACCACAGTAATTGCCCTAAAGCACTACTTTATTTCATCTGTCCTCAACTAAACATCTGTGACACCTACAGGATTAAGTATAGACTTTTTTTTTTTTAAATAGACTTCTTAGCCTCTCCAATATGAATCCAACTTACCACCATGGCTCTCTGACATGTACCAGATTGCTGACTCCTTGTCCTCTGAACTTATCCTGAGCTCTGCCTCCTTTACATCTTTCTTTATTCTTTTTTCTCTACTCAAGAATGTCCTCTTGTTATTTCCTATCTCAGAGCTGCTTCTCCTTTTGAAACTTCCCCTGAAGTGAAGTGAAGTGAAAATCACTCAGTCGTGTCCAACTCTTTGCAACCCTATGGACTATACAGTCCATGGAATTCTCTAGGCCAGAATACTGGAGTAGGTAGCCTTTCCCTTCTCCAGGGGATCTTCCCAACCCAGGGATCAAACCCAGGTCTCCTGCATTGCAGGTGGATTCTTTACCAGCTGAGCCACAAGGGAAGCCCAAGAATACTGGAGTGGGTAGCCTATCCCTTCTTCAGCGGATCTTCCCGACCTAGGAATCGAACCAGGGTCTCCTGCATTGCAGTCGGATTGTTTACCAACTGAGCTGTGAGGGACTTCCCCTAATCCTGTCCTATTTCCTCAACATTCCCTCATTTGAAATTTATCATTTGCTGCCTGAGATTAAGGTTCTTTATAAATTTTTTTTTTTTTCCGTTTATTTGATTGTTAACTCCTTAAGGGTAGGTGCAATGTTTTACTCTGGATGGTATTCCCTGCCAGCACTTAATATGTGTCAGCACTTAATCTTTTTAGAAAAGATTATTGAAATAACAAATGCTGGAGAAGGTGTGGAAAAAAGTGAACTCTCTTACATTGTTGGTCAGAATATAAGTTGGTGCCACCACTACGGAGAATAGTATGGAGGTTCCTTAAAAGCTAAACATAGAGATCCCATATGATCTAGTAATCTCACTCCTGGGCATATATCTGGACAAAACTATAATTCAAAAAGATACATGAACCACTATGTTCATAGCAGCACTATTCACAACAGCCAAGACATGGAAACAACCTAAATGTTCATGACAGGTGAATGGATAAAGAAGATGTGGTACATATACAAAATGAAATATTACTGGGCCATAAAAAAGAAGGAAATAATGCCATTTGCAGTAACATGGATGGACCTAGAGATTATCATAGTAAGTGAAGTAAGAAAGACAAATACCATAGGATATCACTTACATGTGGAATCTAAAATATAGCACAAACGAACTTACCTATGAAACATAAACAGACTCATAGACATAGAGAACAGACTTGTGGTTGCCAAGTGTGTGTGTGTGGGGGGGGATGGAGCAGGAATTTGGGATTAGCAGATTCAAACTATTATATTAATATATATGATGGATAAACTACGTCCTACTATAGAGCACAGAGAACTCTAGTCAATAGCCTGTGATTGAAAGTGAGCAGGCACAGAAGCCTCTCTATCTCCCATTTCTTGTAGGCAAGACTCCAGCCTCCACGATCTTCCCTGAGTTGCAAAGGGCAGATTTGAACAGTTGCTAATCAAGTTACTGTTGTTGTTTAGTCCCTAAGTTGTAACTGACTCTTTTGCTATGCCACGGACTGTAGCCTGCCAAGCTCCTCTGTCCATGGGATTTCCCAGGGAAGAATACTTGAGTGGGTTGCCATTTACTTTTCAGGGCATCTTCCTGACCCAGGGATTGAATCCATGTCTCCTGCATTGGCAGGTGGATTCTTTACCACTGAGCCATCTGGAAGCCCAACATCAACTGTACTTCAGTTTTTTAAGAAAGAAATGATTGTTGAATGGAGTCAAAGCTGAATAACCTTCCTTCCACCACAAGACCTTATTCATATTTATTCTCCAAACAACACCCAAATAGAATTGATTAAAAAGCAGAAAACTGAGGTTTGAAGAATGAAAACTCCCAGAGAGGGTTTAGGGTGGGAGTGGAACAGAAGCAAATTTGGTGGTAATTCTGCTTGTCATTCTCCCGTCTGTTTAGTCTCTCTCATCTCAAGGCTATGGTGACAGCCTGGAATGAATTGAATCCTGAATAGCAACTGCAGCTCTGCAGGCCTGGGATGAAGTACTATGTCTCTTTAACTCTTTCTTCAGAGAGACTTCTAAAAAAGTGGAAGAGAGAAAAAGGAAATTCAGTCCACAGAGAAATTAACTGCAATGCAAGACCACACACAGCTTTAAAATTCAACACTTTCTTTCTCTGAAGATACCCAGGTCGGTTTGTCTCTGCTGTTTTTCATCATATAAATTACTTTGCTTGAAGGGCAAGTGGGAGTAAATATAGCAGCAGTATCTCTGATGTAACATTCACTGACCTGGCTTTGACACGTCCTTGACATTGTCCTTTAGAAAAGAAAGAGAAAAAGAGAAACTGTCTCTGATGTAACATTCACTGACCTGGCTTTGACACGTCCTTGACATTGTCCTTTAGAAAAGAAAGAGAAAAAGAGAAACTGTCTCTGCTACTGTGTGTAAGAGAAACTCCCATTCTCAGCCATCATCTGAGTATGGGAGACTGATAAATATAAAGAATAAAAATGAAAAAGTGAAAGACGCTGGTAATTTGTCAGCTTTCCTGTGTTTGGGCGTCCCTAGCAGGTGGGCCAGAGCCAGAGCCAGTCAATCAGCAGTATTTACCAAGGTAGGGGTAGCCAGATGCTCATGCTGGAAACCAGGCACAGTTCAAGTTTCCATTCTGAACCTGCATTTTAAAAACATCCTGCCTAAAAAGTTTTGTAGGTTACTGAGTCCCATTTTCCCCTTACTCTTTCCAGTCTTTTTTTTTTTTTCTTAAAGCAATGGCTTAAGGATAGCAATGATGAAACTTTACTTTTTATAGAGCTGGAATACACATCTAAAAGAAAATTTTGGGACTTCCCTGGTGGCTCAGTGGTAAGGAATCCTCCTGCCAATGCAGGAGATTCGGGTTCTATCCCTCTGGGAAGATCCCACATGCCTCAGACCAGCTAAGCCCAATAGCCACAACTATTGAGGCTGTGCCCTAACGCCTAGAAGCTGCAGTTACTGAAGCCTGAGCACTCTAGGACCCATGTTCCACAGCAAGAGAAGCCACTACAATGAGAAGCCTGAGCAGTGCAACTAGAGATTAGCCCCTGCTTGCCGCTACTAGAGAAAAGCCTGTGCGGGAATGAAGACCTAGAATAGCACCCCCACTCCAAAACAAATTAAATAATTGTGGCTCTCTCTGAGGAGAGGACTGGATAAGTGGGTAAGTTCAGGGTTGGGGGTGGGGAGGAGGGCAAAGAGGAGAACAGCCCAGAAGTCTTTTCTCTACGCTTTTTGATTACTTTACAGTGAGAATATTTAGTGAATTACATTTTCTTTTTTTGTTGTTGTTCAGGCCACAAAGCCTGTGGGATCTTAGTTCCCCCAGCTGGGATCAAAGGGCCCTGGCCTTGTTCTTAAACATTGAACCATCAGGGACATTCCCCATGTGTAATTTTTTTAAGTAGGGAAGGAAGGACAGGAAGGATGGATTGGGAAACAGTTCACCTGTGATTTATACATGAAACTTCATTTGGACATATTATGAACTCTCAGTTAACCCCAATAAAATATGCTTGGTAGATTAACTGTGATTATCTTACTTCCAATGTCTAGCATACAGTTTCAACTCCTTTTGTTTTTTAATTTTGCACCTCAATGTAAAATTTAAATTATGTACCACATGAAATATGTTATTTATAATAAATACATACATATACGTGCTTCTGTCTATCCATTTATGTTTATTAATTACTTCTTTTTTTAAAAAATATATTTATTTATGTGGTTGCGTTGGGTCTTATTGTGGCATGTAGGGTCTCTTGTGGTGCATGGGCTTAGTTTCCTCGAGACATGTGGGATCTTGGCAACCAGGGATCGAATCCATGTCCTCAGCATTGGAAGGCAGAATTTATAACCACTGAACTGTTACTGACTCCAAACTCACTCTGCTCACTGCAGGACTGGCCAATGAATCGGAGAGGAGGTGTTGAGGCAAGGTATTCGACTTTATTCAGAAAGCTGGCTGACCAAGAATGTGGCAGACTAAGTTTCAAAATAACCATCTTATCTGGAGCTGGATGTCAGGTTCTTTTATAGATCAGAGATGGTGGGGGGAGGTGGCCATTAATCTTGCAAATATCTCCTAGAATGGCAAGCCTCAGGAAGGGGATGTGTTAATTTCTTCATTCTTGCCATCTAAAGGGAGGACAGGATTCTAAACAAAGGCACTTGAGTTTAGCAGTCAGGCAGAATGGCAAGATTCTCTGAGACAGACCATTATGTATGATTATAATAACAAAAGCAACAAAAAGCAAGTCAAAGAAACAATTCCAACATGGAGTCAGAATTGGCTTTTCCCTGCAACAGACCACTAGGGAAGTCCCTACTTTCTTGTTTTCTTGATAAGATAGAAATAAGAGAACCTTGTGATGGTACTGCTGGCAATGCATTCCCACCACCACCCCCATTTTAAGACCACTGGTCAAATTAACAGAGCAATGCTGTTCTAGGAGTTAATATATACATTAATGTAAACAAAATAGCTCGTGCAGTGCCTGGCATAGGCTATTTGCTCTATAAAATATAAAAACTGGGACCCTTTCTTTCCTCCCCCTTGCTCATGGAAAAGGACATGGTTGAAACAAAAAAAACTATAAAAAAAAAAAAAGAACTTCAATTTGTAAGCATCTGGCCTAGGAAAGTCAGAGCTAGGGAGGGTTTGATATTATTTCACCAATCCCCCTCATCTTAAGGCAAGAATGCTGAGGGCCAGGGAGGATTGCTGTTTAATAAAGCTTACAAATCCTCTGAGTGGCAATGCCAGGGGTCTTTTTCTTGCTTCCTTTGTTTTTTTGGCTGAACCTAGGAGTTTGCAGGATCTCAGTTTCCCAGCCAGATATTGAACCTAGGCCACAGCAATGAAAACCGGAAATCCTAACCACTTGGCCACCAGGGAACTCCCCCAAGTGTCTCTTTTATTTCTTTCTTTTTATCTTTTCCCGGTCAAGTGTCTTAATGTCAAGTGTCTTCTAAACTGTAACGTGTACCTCTGGCTCATTTCTAAACTACATGACTAAGTGACTTTCACTTCACTAATCTTTGGGTTAACTGTCTTCTCTCTTTCCTCATCTTAGTGTGGCTAAGTTTAAAACTATGATCTTACACTTTCATGTGCTGTAGGAGGAAAACTTCAGAAAAGCTAGAAATACTATAAAATCTTTAAAAATTAATTCAAGTGACTAGGCTGACGGCATCCTGGCTTCTCCCATAGCATAGTATACATAGCAAACAGCAGGTGGGGCTTATTATCATCATCATCCTCGTCATCCTCATCAGTTTGGCTTCCCTGTAAGGGTGAATAGGTTTTCAATGATATGTTTCAAAGGTCTAAGCAGCTTCTCTTGTCCTGAGTGAGAGACTGAGCCAGCATCCAGGTGGCTTCTAAAAACAATACCTACTTGACAACTCTGGTGGCTTTGTGTTGCTGAGCCCAGAGAAAATGTTGGGAAGGTCTATCAGAGGGAGCTCCCAGCCCCCAGCGTGATGCCTGGGGCAAGCTCCTGGAAAAGTTTACCCAATTTCCACCTAGAAAAACAGAGCTCTCCTCTGGAATTCAAACACAATTTAGAGAGGACAGAGAAATTCACAGCCTGGGGCCCAAATCTGCCTGGTGCCAAAACAACCACAAAATTCTGCTTCACAGTTTGTGAAGCACTATGAAAGGCAGGGGGCCTGAGTCACAGGCAGGCTTTACAAAGTTCACCAAGTCCCATTTTACCAAGTTAAAACAAAACGGGACATAAGGTAAAGAGGAAGGAAAAGACACTAATAGGACTTGAGAGCCCAGCTGTCCTAG
Organism: Giraffa tippelskirchi; assembly: GCF_054371585.1. Taxonomy (NCBI): domain Eukaryota; kingdom Metazoa; phylum Chordata; class Mammalia; order Artiodactyla; family Giraffidae; genus Giraffa; species Giraffa tippelskirchi. Next base: position 109,669,215 of record NC_137279.1, read on the forward strand.
ACAGCAGGTATATTGACATTTCTTATCTCACTTTCACAACCTCCCCAGAAAGAAGATTCATGGCCATTTTTAAAAAAAAAAACTGAAGCTCATAGGCCAAGCAGCATGCCCAGGTTTACACAGCAACAAAGTGGCAGAACCAAAAAGTGAGTCTAGGCCCTTTGACCTCTGACCTCGTGAATGCACCTTCCTAAGCCCTACATGAAGCAACCAAATTCCAGAGCGTTTTATGAGCACCCGGCTGAAGGTCGTGCACCTAATAGCAGGCAGGGCTGGCGTCTGCCTGTAATTCAGTTGTCAGGCTTCAGGAGGTTAGTCTGTGTTTAGCAAGATGTCTTGTTTGCTGATGGGAAACAAAGATGTGGTGAAAGAAAATGAGACCAATACATAAGCTGACTTGTTTAGATAAGTTAATTTGGGTTGGAGGTGTGGTTTGCAGGGAGAGGGCCCTAAACTAAAACGTCACATTATTAAATTACAGATCAAATGAAGAAGTAGGAATGAAATGAAGTAAATCCAGGAGCCCATGCTGACCAGAAAACAAAACCAAATTTCTCTTCTCAGCCTTAATCAAGTCTTTTTTTTTTAAATTGGAGTATAATTGCTTTACAATGTTGTGTTACATTCTGCTGTACAACATCATGAATCAGCTGTATGTATACACATATCACCTCCCTCTTGAGCCTTCCTCTCACCCCTCCCTTAATTAAGTCTTTAAAAGAGCTTATATTTTTGAATTAAATGATATATTTCCATAATAAAAAAAAATTGAGAGATTCAAAATATGAAAAGGTAACATGAAAAGTCACTTTTCCTCCCTCCTCTGAGCCCTTCACAAGCCCACGCCCCTCCCCCTTCCCCCACAGCTAGCCTGGCTACCACAGAGTATTCAGAGACCTTGATTCAACCTAAACACAGAGGGTTCTAGGTGTTAGAAGAGAATGCTCTTTACAGGGTATCAACTAAAGAAAAATGCACAGCCTAAAATTTTTGAGTTCTTTGATTCGAAGATCTTACTACAGGCCGGGAGACAACTTCTCAGAAACTTCTCAGAAAACTGAGGAACTGTTCTGAAGAGGTCAAGGAAGAGCCAGGGTATATGAGATTTTTACTGTTTTTTTTTGTTTAAGTTTATTTTTGGCTGTGTTGGGTCTTCATTGCCGTGTAGGCGTTCTAGTTGCAGTGAGCAGGGGGGCTACTGTCTAATTTCAGTGCTCAGGCTTCTCATCAAGGTGGCTTTCCTTGCTATGGAGCAAGGGCTCTAGGGCCCATGGGCTTCAGCCGTTGCGGCTCCTGGGTTCTAGAGCCCAGGCTCGAGAGTTGTGACACACCAGCTTAGTTGTATATTCTCCTGCATTGGCAGGCATATTCTCTACCATTGAACTACCAGGGAAACCCCTGTTTTTTTGTTTTGTTTTAATATTTATTTGGCTGCACCAGGTCTTAGTTGCGGCACATAGGATTTTTGATCTTCACTGCAGCATGTGGAATCTTTAGTTGTGGCATGTGGGATATAGTTCCCTGACCAGATATCGAACCCCGGCACTCTGCCCTGGGAGTGTGGAGTCTTAGTCACTGGACTGCCAGGGAAGTCCCAGGGTATATGAGTTTTTTGCTGGAAAACATGTAGTCAACCATCAAAAGATTGACACACACACACACAAAAAGATTGACACAAAGAACAGATATTACAAATCGATGATTTTAGCACTCTTCTATTTTGGGAAGATGCAAGGTTCTGGGTTCATTGAAATTACTCCTTAGATATGCATCTTGACTATCTAAGGCCAATATCCAAGAACAGAATGCTTCCTGCTTTTCTTGATTCTGAATTCCCCTAAGGGCACACTTTCAGTGCCGCAGTGGCTGGAACTGGGATGGCTGGAAACACTTCCTGTTCAAAATGGTGTGATTTGGTAAGTGTGTTAAGGCCCAGTGTTTTGTCCAAAATATATCTCCACTGACCTGGTACCACCTTCCCCTTTAACCTAGCAGGAAATTCCCCCTAGAGAGGGCTAATACTCATGCTAAGCAAAGATGAGGACATTACTTCTAGAACTACACAAGAATAGGGAAACTGTCAAACTACATAATTTTTCCTAAGTCATTCCTGTTTATCAACCTAATCCATATTCTCTGTTCTTTTGTTCTCTCTGTTTTCTTCTTCAAAAGACCCTCACCAAGGGGACTTCCCTGGCGGTCCAGAGGTTAAGACTGTGCTTCCAAAGCAGGGGTATAGGTTTGATCCCTGGTAGGGGGACCTAAGGTCCTGTATGCTGCATGGCATGGTCAAAAACAAAACAAAAAGAGCCTCACCGAGGCAAATATGAGTTTAGGATTTTTAAATATAACAGATTTCCTCACATTTTCCAAAAAGCCAGCTTGACACAAACTAGATTTTGCTTATGGGTGAACCGTGAGGGATTTATGATCAAGGCCTTCTTCCCCTTCCCACTGCTTGGTTACTGACCTCACAAGAGCATAATTTATGAGGACCTTTTACCTTCATTCCCTTTTTACAAAGTAAAACAACAAAAAGAAAAAGGTGAGGACATTGTCTTAGGCTGCTATGGATAGGAGAAATTGAAACCGCACATCCTGGCCAGGCACCACAGTAACCATTTGCATGAGCTATTGTAGGATAGGAGATCCTGGTAAGGACACAGAACTAGCCAGCAACAACGAGAATTCGGGAAAGCTCAAAAGGAGAGACTAGACACCAGTCAATATGTCCTCCCAGAATCCTTCTCACTGGAATCCATCTTGGTTGAGGGATGTGCACACCACCAGGAAGGACCCTGAGTCAGAATGACTGGCATGATGTAACCCAGAAAGGAAACTAATCCCATCACCATAAAACCCAAGACTGTGACACATGTGGCAGAGCAGTCCTCCTGGGTACCCCTTACCCTCCTACTCTCCCCACACTTGGCGCCCTTCCCAATAATGCCTCTTGCTTTGTCAGCATTCGAGTCTCCTCAGACAACTCATTTCTCAGTGTTAAACAAGAGCCTACTCTTGGGCCCTGGATGGGGCCCCCCTCCTGGAACACCACCAACCCTCCACCGTTAATCAGGTCTTCTTTAAGCTTATAATCAAAATAGCTGAGGAGGCAGGCCTTACACCTGTTTTGTCTGTGCCTTTCCAAATTGGAACAAAGCCTTTGCCCAACTTGGCTGCTCATTAAAGAGTCTGTCTTGTTTTTACCACTCTTTGGCAAACTCCTCTAACAAATTATCTGCCTGGCAATTACATTCACCTCTTAACTTGCAATAATTTGGTTTTGACCTCTATTGAAAATGTAATTAGGGGCCATTATCTATTTTTCCAGTAGTCATGTATGGATGTGAGAGTTGGACTGTGAAGAAAGCTGAGCACTGAAGAATTGATGCTTTTGAACTGTGGTGTTGGAGAAGGCTCTTGAGAGTCCCTTGGACTGCAAGGAGATCCAACCAGTCCATCCTAAAGGAGATCAGTCCTGGCTGTTCATTGGAAGGACTAATGTTGAAGCTGAAACTCCAATACTTTGGCCACTTCATGCGAAGAGTTGACTCATTGGAAAAGACCCTGATGCTGGGAAGGATTGGGGGCAAGAGGAGAAAGGGACAACAGAGGATGAGATGGCTGGATGGCATCACCGACTCGATGGACATGAGTTTGGGTAAACTCCGGGAGTTGATGATGGACAGGGAGGCCTGGCGTGCTGCGGTTCATGGGGTTGCAAAGAGTCGAACACAACTGAGCAACTGAACTGAATCTATTCCTGAATGAGTAGATTCAAATGCCCCTTCTCAGTCTTTACTGAATCCCAGAGTCCCCTGTTGAAGTTTGTTATTGCAAACAACACCCTAAAAGGTGTTTTTTTTTTTTTTAAATAAATTAAAATAGCTAATTATAGGGAATTCCCTGGTGGTCCAGTGGTTAACTGCTGAGGGCCTTGGTTCAGTCCCTGTTCTGGGAACTAAGATCCCACAAGTCAAGTGACATGGCAAAAAAAAAAAAAAAAAAAATTATAGAAATAGCATAGCAGCTTTAATATTGTTGTAAATATAAGGCAGAAAAAGTCACCCACAATGCCACTATACCCCAAAAGACAAGCATTTTTTAAGCAGATATGTTTACAGGGCACTAGCTCAATACATTATAGTTCATCTTACAGAATGTTATGCAACATTTGAAAACAATGAAATAAATCCATAGGTATGAAAAAAAAGAAAAACTTCCACAGTAATTAGTGGAAGTGAAAAATATCATGATGCACTGTACACATCATGCAATACCATCTGTGTATTTTTTATAGATGTATAGATGAAATAAAATTATTTTTATTTTAAGGCAGGGCAAGAACTTTTTTTTTAAGACAAGAACATTTTTAAACACAAAATTCTCTCTTGCCTCCAGCTAATTTGGGGATACTTCAGATGCTCCCTGAAGCATCCCAGAGAGAGATTAAAACAATTAGGATTGTTTGGTTTGTTGGGTTATATGGGAAGTATTGCCTAGTGGACTCGAGATAAACCTTCTCAGGTTGCATTGTATGGATAAAATGTCATTAATATAAATATTCTTATAAATTATATAAAATTTCTAAAATTGGATATGTTCTGGTATAATGCTGCTGCTGCTGCTGCTGCTAAGTCGCTTCAGTCGTGTCCGACTCTGTGTGACCCCATAGACGGCAGCCCACCAGGCTCCATCATCCCCGAGATTCTTAAAATGTATGTCATAGCAATAACTAAGTTTCTTTGTCAATTGCATTGTAATCAGATATCTAACTATACCTTTCAAAGTCTTTTGCAATTCCAAGACATTACTCTGATGTCTTTGCAAAAATGCCTCATCTTCAAGAAGATTCATAGAATTTTTTTAAGACTTATTTTTTAAAATATTAATTTATTTTTGGCTGCATCAGGTCTTAGTTGTGGCTAACAGGTTCTTTTCAGCTTGTGGACTTCTCTCTAGCTGTGTCAGGCAGGCTCAGTAGTTGTGGCGTGTGAGCTTAGTTGCCCTGTGGTATGTGGGAATCTTAGTTCCCTGACCAGGGATAGAATCCACATCCCCTGCTTTGGAAGGTGGAATTCTTAACCACTGTACCACCAGAGAAGCCCCTTAATTGAATTATTGAAAGGATACATTTATTTCTGAAGTTTATCATAGTAATCTATTTTTGGATACAGATCAGATGCCTCATGACCTGCAACTAGAAGAGTATTCACATCGGAAAAGACATCAGATAAAGGACTGTCCACAGCCTTGTTGGAAAGGGCCATATCAGGCCTCCTCTCTTAAATGGACTGAAACTCCTGTTTCTGACACCCTTAGACTGAGACCAGCAGTACCAGACCAGGACAAGAAGAAGACAACATCCAAAGTAGACAGCTTCCAAGATGCCAAACCAGACCTGTGTAATAATTACTCTGAGACTTGATCACACTTTTGCTTGTGAACCAAACATTACTTTCTTGAGCTCAGGCTTATGCAAGAGTCTAAAATCAATCCAGTTGCTAGATTTATGGTTGATTACCTATGTCCAGTATTCCTGGGTTACCTCAGTGGATCTCTCCTCTCCAAGGTTCTAATTGGAAGGCCCTTATCGATTTTAGCTTAGAAGAAAGGAATTCTGGTACCATGCAAGTGACTGATGATATCACTCTTATGAAGTGGGACACTCTTACATGGCCAATTAATGACACCTGTTTAACCTATCTATAAATATTCCTTTTCACTAGATGTTAAATATATTGAGTAGCTCCTAACAGGACCCAGTAGATCTATGGAACAAATTTATGGCCTTAGCTATCCCCAGGTTGGTTAGGAAAATGAACAATTGGTTTTCCTTAGGCTCAAGGTCACCTATGGGTAGCCTTGAAAATAGTCCCTGCCAATCTGTCTTCAATTTGGCCTGCTAGGCTCAGTTGGGCTTCCCAGGTGGCGCTAGTGGTAGAGAACCTGCCTACCAATGCAGGACACATGAAAGATGGGTTCAGTCCCTGAGTTGGGAAGATCCTCTGGAGGAGGGCATGGCAATCCACTCCAGAATTCTTGCCTGGAGAATCCCACGGACAGAGGAGCCTGGTGGGCTACAGTCCATAGAGTTGCAAAGAGTCGAACATGACTGAAGCAACTTAACATACACACCGGTTCAATTAGTGTTCCAATGGTATGATTATTTGGTCATGATATTTGTCACTTCACTTGGACTAGAATATGTCATTACTCATAAAGAGGCATCAACAAAATTCAGCCAGTTATCTTTAAATGGTAGTAACCGTCATTGGGCTTCTCAGATGGCTTCCGGCCTGCCAAGCAGGTGACGTGGGTTCGATCCCTGGGTTGGGAAGATCCCCTGGAGAAGGAAATGACAACCCACTCCAGTATTCTTGCCTGGGAATTCTACGGACAGAGGAGCCTGGTGAGCTACAGTCCATGGGGTCGCAAAGACACAACTTAGCAACTGAACATGCACACATGAAACCAAGTCATAAGTTTGCTTAGTTAAGAAGTTTCCATGATGAGGAAAGCAGTCCTACAGGGGCAACTTGCCCTATCACACACAGTGAATGTTGTGTTTTTATATCTGATGAGTCTTCTAATGTAACCTGCCCTATGACACATATGAAAAATCAAATTTCCACTCTGAATGATCCTCTTCCCAGTTTAAGTGAAATGTTAGGAAGATGTTTTGATTCAGGAGGATGTTGGCTTAAATCTTTGCTAATGATAGTTACTCCTACATTTTAATAACAGTAAGTGTAACTTAAAAAATATTAATAGTAGTTTCTTGCCTTTATGTTGTGTATCACCTACTCCCATTTAGAAAATATCCAAACAATTTGAAACTATTAATCACATCTATAGTTCTCTATAAAATAATGGACATGCACATTATACATGCAAGGTAAAATTGGCATAAGTCCTATTGGACCACTTGAAATTAACTATCAGTTCTTGCCAGACATCTTACCAGTACAACTCCCCTAAGAGAAAAGAAAGAACTGGGCTATTAAGAACCAGCATCGAGGAACATGGTAGACCAGAGGAGGTAAGTGACCATCCTAGCATCAAGGGACCAAATATTTGATCACCTTTTGATTAATTATCAAGAGAGAGAATTGATGAAATAAAGTTATTTTTAAGACAAGACAAGAAAAATTTTAAACATAAAATTCTCTCCCTGCTTGTTTGAGCTACTACCACTTCCCCTTTAGCGTGCCTTGTGCACCTGCATTATGCATTAACTAGATCCCCTTAGAAGACACAGGAGTGCTTATTCACCAAAAAAAAAGCAATTTCCTCCTGGCACCAACAAGGTAACACCTTAGGAGATAACATTCCTTTTTCAATCCTGTAAGGGGTCACAATAAGCCACTACTCACCTTGTTGGATTATGTAAACTGTCAATATATTACTTTGATGTATAACCCTTTGTCTCAAAAACATATAAATATGCTTTGACTTTCAAGGGGCATTATAGTCCTCAGAGCTCTCAGAACGCTGCATGTATGCTAAGTTTTTTCAGTCGTGTCTGACTCTTTGCGACCCTATGGACTGTAGCTCGTCAGGCTCCTCTGTCCAAGGGATTCTCCAGGCAAGAATATTGGAGCAGGTTGCCATTTCCTTTATATCCTGGGTAATAATCTGCAGGGTGACTTGAATAAAATTTTCCATTTCTTTCTTAAATTGACTACTAATTTTTCTCATTGTCATGCTGGGATATGCATGCAAAATTTCTGGAAGGACACACAAGACACTATCAAGTGGTGGCTTCTAGACTCTAGAAAATGGGAATGCCAGTTAGCAAAAAGGATTTTACTTTTTTATTTATACTTTTCTGGGTTAATTGGTTTTCTGTGAATTTATGTAATGCATTTAAAAATGTATTTATAGTATATTTAAATGTATTTAAAATACTAACATTTAAAACAAAGGTATATCTCTGCACAATTTTTTGAAATGAATAAAACAAATGTCCACACATGTATCATGTGAAGTTTATCAATTATAAAATTAATCAAAATAAATGTATTATGTTTGAAAGGCATTTGAAGGCTAGATTTTATTTCATTCTACATAAATTCATAAGATTGCATAATAATTTTTGAGAAATGATAAGCAAACATAAGTTAAACATTACTTACTAATAGTTTCAGTTCAGTTCAGTCGCTCAGTCGTGTCCAACTCTTTGTGACCCCATGGACAGCAGCACGCCAGGCCACCCTGTCCATCACCAGCTCCCAGAGTTTACCCAAACTCATGTCCATTGAGTTGGTGACACCATCCAACCATCTCATCCTCTGTTGTCCCCTTCTCCTCCTGCCTTCAATCTTACCCAGCATCAGGGTCTTTTCAAATGAGTCGATTTTTCACATCAGGTGGCCAAAGTATTGGGGTTTGGCTTCAGCATCAGTCCTTCCAATGAATATTCAGGACTGATTTCCTTTAGGATGGATTGGTTGGATCTCCTTGCAGTCCAAGGGACTCTCAAGAGTCTTCTCCAACACCACAGTTCAGAAGCATCAATCCTTTGGCACTCAGCTTTCTATATAGTCCAACTCTCACATCCATACATGACTACTGGAAAAACCATAGCTTTGACTAGACGGACCTTTGTTGGCAAAGTAATGTCTCTGCTTTTTAATATGCTGTCTAGGTTGGTCATAACTTTTCTTCAATGGAGCAAGCGTCTTTTAATTTCATGGCTGCAATCAGCATCTGCAGTGATTTTGGAGCCCAAGAAAATAAAATCTGTCACTATTTCCACTGTTTCCCCATCTATTTGACATGAAGTGATGGGACCAGATGCCATGATCTTAGTTTTCTGAATGTTGAATTTAAAGCCAACTTTTTCACTCTCCTCTTTCACTTTCATAATAGTTTAAATAATTTCAAAACAAAAATTATACAAATTCTGTCAAAATTGTATAGCAAAACTTCATATTTGATTTAGAATATGATATTTAATTTATGTATTTGTGACCCTATGGCTTTCAGGATCTTAGTTCCCTGACCAGGGATAGAATCTATATTCCCTGCAGTGGAAGCACAGAGTCCTAACCACTGGACTGCCAGGGAATTCCCTGGTATGTGATATTTTAATGTTTACACGATACTACAAAGGATCTCCAAAGGTAACAATGCCTAGAGTACAAGAGGCTCTTAAAAAGGACCTGAGGGTACTTCTCTGATGGTCCAGTGGTTAAGAATCCACCTTCCAATGCAAGTGAGACGGGTTCCATCCCTGGTTGGGGAAGTAAGATCCCACATGCTACAGGGCAACTAATCCCGTGCACCACAACAAAGATCCAGCACAACCAAAATAAAAAACAAAGGACCTGTGTAGCATTAACTCCAAACTATACACAAAAATATAAATATATACAATAATTTGTATCTAATTCTGCCTATGATATTTGACAGAAGCCCATTTGCTGTGAAATAAGGAATGGCAAACTTGTTATGAGAGGAAATTGTTGAAAGGAATTCACTCCTTCTTTCTGACTAGATAATCTATGCTTGCACTCTCCTTCCTCTACCTGTCCACTGTCACTATTGTCCTCCCTCCTTATCTTGACTTTGGAACTCAGGTCATCTCCTAGGCAAGAGACCACTACTAGAAAGCAATTGTATGTCTGCTGGTGAGCCACAGAAGGTCTACTTTTCTTTCCACCCTCCTCATCAAGAAAGATATGTTTTTCAAAAGGTGGATTGTATTGTGAGTTATAGCTCAATTAAAAAAACATAATTTTCATGCTGGAAGAGGAAGGACAAACATAGGTAAGAAATTGGGATACCACTGTGGGGAGCTTATTTGAGATATTTTGCCACTTTGAACAAACTAAAATTTCTAATCCCAATACCAAGAGGTAGTGAAAGAAATAGCTAATATTGCAAAAACCACAAATAGAAATATTATAAAAATTGACAATGGAAAAAGTATCAGAGGGTAAAATGGATTGATTTTCAAGAGTGACAAAGGACTTCTTTTAAAGATAGAGGATACAATCTAGATGTCCATTGACAGATGAGTGGATAAAGAAATTGTGGTACATATATACAATGGAATATTGCTCAGCCACAAAAAAGCATGAATTTGAGTCAGTTGTAATGAGGTGGAATGAACCTAAAGTCTGTCATACAGAGTGAAGTAAATCAGAAAGAGAAAAACAAGTATTGTATATTAACACATATATATGGAATCTAGAAAAATGGTACTGATGAATCTATTTCAAGGCAAGAATAGAGATGCAGACATAGAGAATGGACTTGTGGACCCAGCGGGGGAAGGAGAGGGTGGGATGAACTGAAAGAGTAGCACTGACATATATACACTACCACGTGTAAAATACAGAGCTAGTGGGAAGGTGCCGAATAACACCGGGAGCTCAGCCTGGTTCTCTGTGACGACCTAAGGAGGTGGGAGGGGGGTTGGAGTAGGAAGGAGGCTCAAGAGAGAGGGGATATATGTATACTTACAGCTGATTCACACTGTTGTACCGCAGAAACTAACACACTGGAAAGCAATTATCCTCCAATTAAAAATAAATTTTTAAAAAATAATAAAGGATTGACCAGACCTGCTTAGTTTAAAATAGTTGCCTATTTAGAGAGTAAGACTAGGGCGTAGAGCAGGTTGGTTTGTTTGTCTGTTTTCATTATAAATATTTGGTACTACTTTTAAATTAAATCTATATAATACATAAATTTTACCCTCCAAAAAAGTTTTTCATGTGGGAAAATATGAGACCTCAAAATCTATGATCTTCAAATCTTCAATGACCCCTGGAAGATTTGGGGTAGATTATTAAAAAATGTTTAATGAGCACTTAAAGGAATTGACCTTAAGTGCCAACTTGGATCCACTAAGGACAAGTTTGTTTATTCAATAAACATTTATTGTATACCTACTTGATTCCAGTCACTGTGCAAGGCACTAGCAAAATGAAGCAGAAAACAAAACAGCACCTTTCTGCTTCTTGTGGAACTCCAGTGAAGAAAACAAACAATAACAAAAATTACAGCATAATTACAACTTGTGATAAGTGCTATGAAAGAAAACACAGGGATTCCTGTGAGAACATGATTAGAGGAACTAGCCTCATTGCAAAAGAGGGCAGTGCTACAGTAATTCTCTGTGAGCCAGCCGCATGTAATCTGAGCCCCTTAGATGAATAGAATTTAGGTAAGAAGTATTGCTACAGAGACAATCTGAAAACCACAAGTGAAAAAGGCATGAGGCAGCAATAAACTTGACATGCAGAGGAACACAGAGGAACACATGCCGTAGGCCAGAAGGCAGTAGACAGAATGCAGAGTACAAGAACGAGTCTCTCCAGGAACCTAGGGGCGGTATCACACAGGCACTAACTAATGCTGTTTTCTTTTTTGAAGTGATTACTGAGCAGGTAGATTAAAAAAATCCAAAGACACACTAAATTTGTTTTCAGTGAGACAAGTGATCAATATGCTTGGGACAAACCAGTTATCCAAAAACTTGAAAAGGTTAGTCACTTGGTTGTGTCCAACTCTTTTTGACCCCATGGACTGTAGCCCGCCAGGCTCCTGTCCATGGGATTCTCCAGGCAGGAATACTGGAGTGGGTAACAATTCCCTTCTCCAGGGGATCTTTCCGATTCAGGGATCGAACCCGTGTCTCTTGCATCTTCTGCATTGGCAGGCGGATTGTTCACCACTGCATCACCTGGCTTCCCATGAAGGGTGTGTTCTCAAGCAGCGAGGCTCTGCAACAGAAGCAGATCCTGGAAAAGCTGTCAGCTTAAGGCTGTTTTCAGACCATACTCTTCATGTCTGGACATCAAGTCCTTCCTTGAAGAGTGATCTGGGTTTGCATCTCCTTATCCATCTCACCATTGCATGTAGAATACAAAGACACCAAGAACCTAAGCAGTTTGGTTCCTGCCTACCTCTCTTCCACTTGCTTCTGTTGAAAATTTGTTTCAGATACACTAGCCACCTTCTTTTCTTTAAACATTTTAATACAATTTTTAGAGGTTACTTTCCGCTTTAGTTATTTAACATTCTTGTTTGTTGAAGCTTATCCCCTTCTCAGGGCTTTTGCGTTTGCTGTTCCTCTTTCCTGAAATATCACACTTGCCTGAAATGTCTTCCTGTGGTTACCTCCTTCTAATGCTGCCTGTCACCTTCCTTTTTACTTCCTAACTGGTGGCCCTGTTTTACTTTCTCATGCACTTAAGTAAAATTATCTAGATTGCTTGTTTATATTTGTCTCATCAACTAGAACATAAATTCAGCAAGGCTGTGGATCTGATCTGTTTTGTTCAATGCTCAGTCCCAATCAGTACCTGAAACACAGTAGACCTTCAAGAAATATTTGTTAATTTGATGACCCGGAGGGATGGGATAGGGAGGGAGGTGGGAGGGGGGTTCTGGAAGGGGAAAACGTGTACACCCATGGTGGATTCATGTCAATGTATGGCAAAACAAATACAATATTGTAAAGTTAAAAAATAGATTAAAAAAAAAAAAGAGAGATTCCAGGAGGACAACAAGTTCACACTCAACAGATCAGCAATCAAAAGAGCATAGGACTCCTCACCTGCAGCTGTTGGAAGACTACATCCAACCAAATTATCAACTTAGTGAAAGAGAGGAAAGAAAAAATAATAATAATAAAATAAAAAATAAATAAAAGAAATATTTGTTAATTTGAATCAGACAAGGTGTAGAAATGTATGTTCAGTGATACTATAGATAGCTAGCTACAGTTATAGCTAGTCAAACATTTTTACCCAAATAATACTTATTAGCATATCAAAGTTAACCTGAAGGGAGATCTCTAGTTGTCTGACACAAATCTGTCTGGTCTTGTCAAACGGTTAAAAGTCAATGATTTCTGTAGACACAGATGATGAAATCATCCGAATTTCTGGTGACACAAAACCGAGAGTTCTGAAATCACCTAAGCCACCCCTTCCAGGCTACAGTCCATGGGGTCGCAAAGAGTCAGACATGACTGAGCAACTAACATTTTCAAGCTACCCTTCCAGCCCCCCAGACACACCCCTACCCTCACCACATATAATAAGGAACAGGCTCGCCCCCTCCCCTTGAGGGAAGCCAGCAAGCAAGGAAACCTGTTGTTTGTTCTCCCTCCCACTGTTTTGGAAGGGCCCGATAAAGCCTTGACTTTAGAGAAAAAAAAAAAGCTGGGAGTTTTGGTGGCTGACACACTGGATGACAGGATTCAGATTAAAAAGCACCTGAAAGTCCATCAAAAATAGAACGAATAAGTGTGTTTCTTACTCATACAATGAATTACTGCACAGCAATGAAAATAAGTGAACTGCTGCTATCTGCAATATGAAAAACTTTACAAAGATGATATTGAGGGAAATAAACCAGACACATAAAGAAGAATATACATTGCATTAGTCTATTTCTGTATATTTCAAAACCAAGGGAAACTATTCTATGGTGCTAAAAGTCAGGACTGGTTGTCTTGAGGAAGGAGGAAGGGAGCAGCGACGGGGGGAGATGAAGAAGGCTTTTGAGGTGCTGCTAGTGTCTATTTCTTGACCTGGACAGCGGTTATATGGATGTGTTTATTTTGCAATAACTCACTGATCTGTGTACTTATGATTTATACCTTTTATATGTGTAATATCCATCAATTTTAAATTGAAGCATAAAAGAGACGTGGGAAATCTTTTTTATTAAAAGCTCAATGTGCAGTTCCTAATTTTGAATGAAAGAATTTTAATATTTTGCCACTTAGAATTATAATTGGTATTGATTTGCAGTAAATAATCTTTATTATGTTTAAGTAGTTTCCTTTGATCTCTTGTTTCACAGAGGTTTTATTAGAATGGTTGCTGAATAGACTGTAATACTGCTGCAGGGTTGTGGAGTGAAGAGAATTTTCATGCAGCTGCCATTGTAGCCTTTTTGGCAAGCAATAGCTGCAACAGCTATTATTTTAAAAATGTGACCCAGCAATCTCAGTTCTGGGGATCTATCGTACTCAAATAAAACCACTAGTTTCAATAGCATTTTTTTTTTTTTTTCTGGCCATGCCATGCATGGCTTGTGGGATCTTAGTTCCCCCATCAGGGATCAAACCCATGCCCCATGCAGTGGAAGCACAAATGCTAACCACTGGGCCACTGGGGAATTCCCTCAGTAGAAGTACTGAAATAAAGACAACGAAGTTCTATATCTATGTACCAGGATATTTACTGGCGCACTGTTTCAAGTGGCAACACACACATACATTATAAATATGATGGGGACTTTCCTGGTTGTCCAGTGGTTAAGACTTTGTCTTACAATGCAGGGAGCATGGGTTCGATTTTTGGTAGGGGAGCTGAGATCCCACATGCCTCTCCGCCAGAAAATCAAAACATAAAACAGAAGCAATATTGTAACAAATTCAATAAAGACTTTGAAAATGGCTCACATCAAAAAAAAAAAAACTTAAAAAAAAATAGTATGCATGCCATCAATAGGGGAAAGGTTGCAAAAAAATTTTACTATATTCACATTTGTTTTTCAAACTTTAAACTTTTTATTTTGTATTGGTGTATAGCTGATTAGCAATGTTGTGGTACTTTCAGTATATCCACATTTTGAAATATCCATTAAAGGACTTCCCTGGTGGTTCAGTGGCTAAGACTCCACACTTCCAAAACAGGGAGCACGGGTTTGAACCCTGGTTGGGGAACTAAGATCTCACATGCCATTTGTTTCAACCAAAAAATGAAAATAAAATAAAAGATTTGTGTACTTAAAAAAGAGAGAGAGAAGCATCCATTAAAAGGAATACATTTATACTCTGACAATTGATTTAGAGGGATTTTAGATGAGAAACTGTTTTAAATAAAAAATAAAGAGAAAAAAAGAAATCACTTTTTTAAAATGACAAAAAAATCCTATATTGAATATGTGTACATTTGTATTTGTCTACATTTAATCATATGAGAATATAGAAAATTGTTAACAATTAGATTGATAAAATGGTTATTTGTGGGGTAGGAATTGATGGGGTGACAGAGGATGGGCAAAAGGAAGTCAAGGGAGAAAAAAAAATTAAGAACCAACTGATTTTTTGGAAAGCTCTATATAAGCCAATAATCTCACACCAGAGGTGAAAAATCAAATGCAGTCACAGGGACATTAACAGATTACATTGTGTCCAAATCAAAGGACATAGTAATCGCAGTGTACTTTATGCTGTTCAGATCAAATCTAACATATTGTATATGTTTCTGTATAAAATACTAAAAATAAAACAAATATCCCCCTCCCCCCAAAGAGAAATTTTTTTCTTATTATATGACAATTGGTTAAGAATCAGGCAAGCATAGCTTCCAGTTTCTTTTCAGCCACTTACTTAGCTACGTGACCTTGGGCAAATTACTTAATTCCTCTATGCCCTAGTTTCTTCATCTGTACAATGAGGATAATTATAGCTCCTGTCTCTCAGGATTACTGAGGATAATAATATATGCATGCCAGGACCTGGTGTCTAGGTGAAACTCAATAAAAATAATTAATGTTGTCATTGTTATTAGAATACATATTTATTGTGAAAATTAGAATTTACACATAAGCAAAAATAAAAACATAACCATAATTTGCCTTCCAGAGTTGATTAGTGTTAATTTTTGGATGTTTATGCATTTATCAACGTGATCTGAAAAATCATCAAATCAAAGGACATAATAATCAATAGCTGGTGGTAGCTTAGGATGAATTAGCAGTCACCAAATGTTTAAAGGGCTGTTTTACAGAAGAGAGGCAGATATATTCTATGAGGCTGCAAATAATCACAGCAAGAGGCAAAGGTTACAATGAGAGCTGTCTAGCAATGGAATGGACTGCTCCACACCATAGGGAGCTCCTTGTTACAACAAAGAATAGTCTTAGCTGGCGACCATTTGTCAGAAAAGTGATGAAAGAGAGGTCAAGCTAAATGGCTTCTAAAACTCTTCCTAACATTTTATGACCAAGAAATACTTGCAGGATGTATAAGTATATGATTCACAGCCTACATATGACAATTTGTGTGGTTCTTACTATTTAATACTAGGTGGTAAGAACAGCTCCAAATATATCCCATGAAAGTTAATAGGAAATTCCTAGCATAGGTCAGGTAGGACCTCTCCGTCATAGAAAACTGAAGACGTGCAACTCCACCAATTAATCCCACTCAATATGGAGGAAGAAATCAAAGGCGAGCCTGGAAGGAGTTTACATCTTATCTTTAGGTACTGTTTGTCTGCTTTCTTAATACTTGTAGTCTCTTCCTGGAAAAAATTTCTGATCTGGCAAAAATTCATAGTAATGACTTAGGGGAAAGGAAAAAGAAGAAACAAACAAAAAATAGATTAACGTAGTTGGGAAAAATTTTAAGAACACGTTGTTGATGGGACAGAAGACTAAATGTCCCTATAAGACCCACCCAAGTGCTTTTGATGTCTGACCAATTATTATCTTATTATTCTTCCTGCTATAGATACAGCCACAATTTATGTAACAGGATGTTTAAAAAGATTAAAGAGAAGCTGTAGTAGGGTTCTAAGATGATAAGAGCCCCTAGAAAATGTATTTATGGACGTTTAGAATATAAGTTCCTGTATGTTCTTAGAATAAACCATCTATTTGTTTTTCTTTTTTTAAAGAAACAAGTCAAATTTGTATTTCAATATGGCTGCTTCCTCCCCACAAGTGATATAGAAATAATAGAGCAAAGAGAGCAAACAAATAATACAGCAAAGAGAGGATGGTGGTATTCTGTAATCTGTGATCTGTGCTGGTTTTTAATCAGGTTTGACTTTTGGGTCCAAAATATTTTATCCCTGCATTACATAAATGTTTTTAATTCATCTGTATTAAATCTATTCATCAGGAAATGAATTATTCTGAGACTTCCCTGGTGGTCCAGTGGTTAAGACTCCACATTTTCACTGTAGGGGGCACTAGCTCGATCCCTGGTTGAGGATCTAAGATCTTGCGTGCTGCACAACATGGTCAAAAAAAAAAAAAAAGAATTATTCTATTGTTCAAGCAGGAGAGCTGTGTGGAGTTTGTAATTCCAGTGACTCAACGTGAAGACGATGAAAGTTAAAGAAACAATTTTTGGTAGAGGATTTTGTGAATAGAAGTTGAGATGAATCAAATTGATTTTCTGTTAGAAGACTGTTATAAAGGTGTCTCAAACATAAAGAATGACTCATTGATATTCAAACCCCTGCCGTGTGGGCTCTCTCTTGCTTTGCAACATAAATTGTTACTGGGTACCCCATGAAAGAGCTTTAGGGCATGTTCTCAGAATTTCTGATAGTAGTCTTATGTAAATTGTTTGTTAATGTCAACTCTTTCTCTTAGTAACCTAGGTCAATACCTAGTGTGGGGACTTCCCTGGTGGTCCAGTGGTGAAGACCTCGCACTTCCAATGCAGGGGACACAGGTTCGATCCCTGGTCTGGGAAGATCCCACGTGCCTCAGAGCAACTAAGCCCGTGCGCCACAACTACTGAGCCTGTGTGCTGCAACTATTGAAGGCTGAATGCTCTAGAGCTGTGCTCTGCAACAAGAGAAACCACTGCAATGAGAAGCCCATGCACTGCAAGTAGAGAAAGCCCACATGTAGCAACGAAGACCCAACAACCAAAAATAAATAAATAATTAATTTTAAAAAATACGTACTGTGGGCTTACACACTCTCCCTCTGTATGTGTGTATGTATTTACTTATCATTTTTTTCTGAAATTTTTTTCTGTTGTGAGTAAGATATAGACATGATATCATTTTCCCCTAAGTACTTCAGTGTATATTTCCTAAAAACAAAGATAATATCTTTCATAACCACAGTGCAATTATGGAAATTAAGAAGTCAATACTGATTTAATAATATTATCTAATCTATAAATTCTTTCAAATTTTGCTCAATTGTTCGAATAATGTCCATTAGAGTAAAAGAAAAATACAGATCATACATTGCATTATGTTGTCAAGTATCTTTAGTCTCCTTTAATCTGGAAGAAATTTTCCACTGTTTCTTTCATGACCTTGACATATTTGAAGAGTTACAAGTCAGTTATTTTGTAGAGAGTTTCTCAACTTGGGTTGTCTGATGTTTCCTCATGATTAGCTTCAGGTTATGCATTCTAAGCAGGAATAACACAGAAGTGATGTGGTCTGAGTATGTAATATTAGGAGCTGAATTGTTCCTTTTTAATGATTTGTTAAGGTAGAGCCTGCCAGGTGTCTCTATTTTAAAATTACTATTTTTCCTTTAAAGTTAATTATTTCATAGGGAAATACTTTGAGACTACATAAACTTTTTGTCTCTCACCAAACTTTACCCACTAGTTTTAGTATCCATTGATGAGACTTGCCAGAGTCAATGTTACTATGATGATTGCCAAATGGTGATTTGTATAATTCTATCATTCCTACTGTATTTTTTGGTTGGCATTCTACTGCAAGGAAAAATGTTCTCTTCTCTATGATTTGTTTGCCAATTTATTTATCCATTATGATTCATAGATTCTTATTTTATTCAGTGGGTATCTGTTATTGACACTATTATGATGCTAAAATTGTCCCTGATTTGCATAGTGGTAGTCCTTTCAAACTGTCCTTTTGACATGTCTCCAAAATTCTTTAAGCTTCCCGACTTTATGACACAATAAATTTCAGGTTTTTCTTTTATTTTCCTAGCCCGAGCCCTGAAGTAAGCCACTTACCTAAGAAATCCTGGTTTCTTTAGTGGAGAAGAGTATTTAGAAAAGTTCAGGTTCTAACTGTGTTATTTCATACTGGTGTGTCATAATTTGCAGGCTCTCTCAGAGGACAGGCTCAGGCTCACTTGTTCTCTCTCTCTCTCACACACACACACACAATTATAAAACAATGTGCTGTTATCAATAATTCCAATTCCAGTCCAGTATTACAGGGTTCATTTTAGCCTTCCCCCTTTCCATGTTACAGCTCGCTTCTCTGGCAGTGAGAAATCTGTGGAACCAGTCTTGACTACTGCACTTAGCTACCCCTGCATGTACTCGCCTGATTCTCTGATTCATTTTGGCATAATCTCCTGCCATTCTAAAACCAACCTGTACACACACACTGATGACAGGTCCCATAGCACCTGAAACCATTGGTGTCTGTGCTGCGTTGCCAGTGCTCATTGAGGTATGGTGCTGCCTCTGCTTTTTTAATTTTTTGGAGGGAGGCGCCTGATACTGGCCATTACAGACTCTTACAACAGAAACTTCAACTGGCAAAATCACTCTTCACCCTCAGTTTCTTCCACACAGCGACACAGCTGATCTGGAAGGGCTCACAGAGATTTTATGGAATGGACTCTTGGGTTTTGCATGCCCTTGATTTTAGTCCCCTTTTCCTAGGGTTCAAATATGAATCTGGTCTGTGCCCAGAATCACTCTTCTTTCCCAACCCTACCGCTCTCCTTTTAATGAGTTCTCTCTTCTTCTAATGAACTCATTCTTAATACTTCACATACATGGAACCTTAGCAGCCAGGCCCTTCAAACATATCAGAAGGCATCAGCTTAAATTCTCAAAACAACTGATTTGTCATTCTCTTAAATTATTTGCATCAACAGTTTAGTTCAGAAACTCTCTTGAAGACAGAAGACAATACCACAAAAGCAACACAGAAATGAAAGGACTGGAAATTTCATCCCAAGAATCTCATCCAAGGAAAAGAACTTGCTCGTGATTCGCCTGGCTGGTGGGGACTGAAGGGAACCTGGAGAATTTTCAGTGTGAAGACTGCCCTGGGCCACATTTATCACAATGACACTATTGTCCTGCCATGCCTCTTGGAACACTATCATCAGGAAGCGAATGCTAAACTGTTTTCCCAGAGGTGCTAATGGACACCTAATCTATCATTCCTTCATTGTTCTTGCCAACTGCAGGCCTCTGCAGAAAGACTGGTCATGTTAGCAAAGTAGTCTGTGGCTATAAGGCTGAAGAGTATTAACTAATTTGTGCATAAAATAAGCCCAAGCATAATGACCTTGATGGCATTAATATTCTCTCTCTATTGAGTTAACTGGTCATAGACTGGGTGGTGGTGGTGTTCAGTGACTCAGTCATGTCCGACTCTTTGCAACCCCACGGACTGCAGCATGCCAGGCTTCCCTGTCCTTCACCATCTCCTGGAGTTTGCTCAAACTCATGTCCATTGAGTCAATGATGCCATCCAACCATCTCATCCTCTGTCATCCCCTTCTCCTCCTGCCTTCAATCTTCTCAGCGTCAGGGTCTTTTCCAGTGTGTTGGCTCTTCAGATTGGGTATGTTTGAACATTTCCTTACTAAATGGGTATTTAATAACATGCAATTACTATGAGTTGAGATAAACTCTCCTGGTTGCTTGGAAAATGTGCATGCAGATAATTCTGAATTAAATTCAGAGTATATTAAATCTTCAGCATTATAGACATTAACAATAGGCTCTTTACCATGGATATTGAAATTGTTTCCTTTACTAGAACATAAGCTTCATGAGGGCAGGGAGCTTTGTGTTGCTCATTGCCCTATTCTGAGTATGAGTATGCCTGACTTAAAGTTGTGTGTGTGTTAGTTGCTCAGTTATGTCTGACTCTTTGCGACCCCATGGACTGTAGCCTGCCAGATTCCTCTGTCCATGGACTTCTCCAGCCAAGAATAATGGAGTGGGTTGCCATGCCCTTCTCCAGACTTAAAGTTGAAGCTCAATAAATATTTGTTGAACAAATAAAAATGTTTGGTGGCATAAGAGAAGAAACTTTTTAATTATTAAACTCTATCCTCACGAGGGGAAATGGGAATTGCATGCCTCCTCTCAGAAGGTGAAGAATCTGCCTGCAATGCAGGAGACCCAGGTTCAATTCCTGGGTCATGAAGATTCCCTTGGAGAAGGGAATGGCTACTCACTCCAGTATTCTTGCCTGGAGAATTCCATGGACAGAGGAGCCTGGTGGGCTACAGCCCATGGGGTTGCAAAGAGTCAGACACGACTGAGCAACTGACACTTTCTGAAGACATTAGAAATTATTTAAAACAGCAACAACAACAGAACACCATTCTAATGAGACATATCTGTGGGATAATTCCCTTTATAAGCAGGTTAAGAGTTTTAGTTTAGATTTTATGTTGTTTCTGTGATCTAACATTTGCCCTTGAAAGGTATGTATATGTGTATGCATCTGTGTTCCAGCAGTAACTGGCTGGCCAATTTTAAGGATAAAGAGACATATTTGCTACTCACAGTGGTGAGGAGACTTAAATAGGAATCATACTTGGAGGACCCAAGTACTCACTTGGACTATTCTGTGAGAGATATCTGAAGCATTTGGGTTTTTTGGACTAAATAACTCAGACTCAGAGAATGAGCCACTGGGAGCAGCAAGAGAAAGTTACTGGGATGAGACCAACTCCTTGGGTACTGGTTAGAGCTTCCCAAAGTAGCTGGACAGCCACACAGCAGAGGTTAGGAAATGACAGGGTTCTCAGACCTGAGAGTGTGGTAGAAAGATTATAGACTGGGTTATCTACATGTCAATCATCTAGGAAAGATGTAACTAGTATCTTGTTTGCTTTCCTGGGACTATTAGAAAGGTCACTATGCAGCACTCCCATTGGTACCCTAAAACTAGGATCTATAAAAAATATCTAACCAACTATAACAAATCTCATTTTGTTCTTCAGCTCTGGACTTCCTCTTATGGAGTTGGTGGTGGTGTCAGGGCATTTAATTGTGCTGGTCTCCCTTCTACAGTCTTTTTGCAGGTTCACTAGACTAAAACCACTCTGTCATGAGAGATTTGCAAGTGAAATATGGACTTCATTCTGGAAGCATCAAGTCTATGTGCCCTAAGTTTCTAATTAATGAGATTAAACCAAAGTCTTGATTGGACCTCCACAAAGGCAGCTCAAATAGAACGCCTATCACAGATTTTGCATTGGTTAAAAAAATTTTTTTTTCTTTCCTACACTGTAATTTCTTTAAGTTATTCCAAACAATCACTAAGTCTAATAGACCTGCACTTCCTTGTGTAGTGGAGGTATGGAGAATAAAGGGATGAAACTGTACAGAGAAGTGTGTCGTGCCTCACTTTTATTTGGATGCTGCACCCATCACAGGGAACAACAGTCTGAAAAGAGAACTATTCGGGAGTTCGGGACAGTGATCTACATTGAATGGTGACTCTTGATGGAGGAAATAGCTGGTGAAGAGCCTAGGATGCAGTGGGGACCTGGGAGAATATGTTAATTACAACTAGGAGGAGAACAACTCAGAGGGACATGAACCAGTTCCCTCTCCTTCTTCTCCACGTACACTAGAGTAAGGAGAGGGTCATGATAATTCTAACAATAATTGTGATAACCCCTGTTCTTTCACATAGGCAATATAACTAGTTATTACCTTGGAAAGATGTTATTAGGGGGTGGAAAATGATTATATTCTTCAATATCTTTCCCTTAGCCTAAAACAGCTTTGCACATCATTATTGTTAACCGATCATATGAGGCTTTAGCTAAAATAATCTTATTTTAGAAACTGAAAAGCATCTGATCTTCATGGTCTGAGGAGTAAAGAACTTCTGAGATCAGTTGTGTGAAATCTGGACTATCCCAGACAATTTAGGACATATGGTCACCACAACTAGAACACATAGGTAAACTCATGGACATGTAATTACCTTCATATTCTTGAGATAGTACTAAGTTTCGGCCTCTCCTAACTTAGAGGCTCATTAATGAAGGATTAGGTTACTTTTTCTATCTCTTGAAAACTAAAAAGTAAGGTTTAAGTGAAGGGATGCATTAGACTGGCTATCTCTTCAGTTCTAAGTGGTCTTTCTAGGTAGTTTGAGAATCTATAGTGGGATCCATATGGGAGAAGGGAGTGGGAAAGTTCCTGCTACTTTTTTCCTTTCACTTTCTAATCATTAAAAATGATTCAGGAGAAAAAAAAAATGATTCAGGAGGTTATTTGCTTAGTGAAGATCAACCCTGCTGAAATTTGTTCCCCATTTTTCTTAGACCTAGATAAATGCCCAACTGCTGAACACAGTATCTTCTAAGGGATTATTCTATTATTATATTAAAGATCGACTGGGGACTTCTCTGGTGGTCCAGGGACTAAGACTCAGTGCTCTCAATGCAGTGGGCCCAGTTCGATCCCTGTAGTAGGATCTAGGGAACTAGATCCCATGTGCCTAAACTAAAACCCGGCACATCCAAATAAACAGAAATAACAAATATTTTTATAAAAAAGATAAATTTGCAAAATGTTCTGAAATGTGAACTAAGTGTATCTATACTCTCCTAGGATGGAGGTCAGCAAAGGTGAACTAAGATCCTCTGGTTTAACAGTGAAGGCCATAGTCCACTCTCCAATGTTTCTATTGTTTCAGCCTAGTGAACTTTTACCCACAAAAGTCCTTCTTTGAACAGTCTGATCAAAAACAAGGTCTTTAACATTTTTTTTTCAGATTGTTTACTTACAGCTAAACCTTTAGACAGGAGGCCAACTCCCAGTGGTCAGTTTCAAACAGGTTAACTTTGGGCTGAAGAGATTAAAAAAAAAACACAAAAAACTCTGTGACTTTCAAACAGACATGTGTGTGATGTCACTATACATGACTTTGCTCTCCCAAGGTACATCTCAGAGCACTACTGTGGGTTTAAGAGAAAAACTTGAATGGGCAAGTTCTGTCCAGTACTGAAGTGAGGAGTGCAATTGATTAAGTGATGACCCACAGATTTGGGTTGGCATGGTTAGACCTGCAGGTGGGAAGAGAGGAAGCAGGGGAGGGAAAGTCAGTACAGCCATGTTGTGTGCCTCCATATTCCTTTATACACATAGTCTTCTTCTGATTCCCAAATGTATGTTTATATACTGTGGCTTCCCAGGTGACTCAGTGGTAAAGAATCCACCTGCCAGTGCAGGAGACATGGGTTCCATCCCTGGAGTGCGAACATCTCCTGGAGGAGGAAATGGCAACCCACTTCAGTATTCTTGCCTGAATCCCATGGACAGAGGGACCTGGCAGGCTGAATTCCATGGGGTCACAAGGAGTTGTACATGACTGAACAACTAAAGCAACAGCAACATGTTTATATATTGCTTGTTCAGTATAGGGTCAAGGGTAAGGTTATAAAGGAAAAATAATTACTGTCATAAAAGTCTCATTCTTGTGCTTTAGAAAACTAGGCTTCTCTGAGAAAACTAATAAAGTTCAGATGCACATTTTGTCCAAGTAACTCTTTGGTATTTGAGCAACCATTAGCAAAGAATAAAGATTTCTGGGGGAAATTCCCTGGCAGTTCAGTGGTTAGGACTCAGTGCTTTTACTTGCATGGCTCTCGTTAAATCCCTGGTCGGGGAACTAAGATTCCACAAGATGCATGGCACAACCAAAAAAATTTAAAAGGGTGTTTTTTTGGTACAAAATGGGTGGCAGAACAAAGAGAGGAGACTGAAAAACTGTTTGAAAATGATCAAGTTAACTGCTGGTAAAATTCATAGATTAATTGATTGATTTTTGTAATGTCACACTTATAGGTAGGTAATATTTCCAGAACACCCAAGTATTTGGAACACAGTGCAGAGATATAAATGAGTAGATAGACATCAAAAAGCACATACACCTTGCTCCTTAGGAGTTTTAAGTGTCCTCATCAGTTCAGTTCAGTTCAGTCGCTCAGTTGTGTCTGACTCTTTGCGACCCCGTGAACCGCAGCACGCCAGGCTTCCCTGTCCATCACCAACTCCCGGAGTTTGCTCAAACTCATGTCCATTGAGTCGGTGATGCCATCCAGCCATCTCATCCTCTGTCATCCCCTTCTCCTCCTGCCTTCAATCTTTCCCAGCATCAGGGTCTTTTCAAATGAGTCGGTTTTTCACATCAGGTGGCCAAAGTATTGGAGTTTCAGCTTCAGCATCAGTCCTTCCAATGAATATTCAGGACTGATTTCCTTTAGGATGAATAGACAGCAGAGTTTGCTCAGATCATCTAGAACAGGGGTCCACAGCCCTCAGGCCATGGTACCGGAACCAGGCCACATAGTAGGAGGTGAATGGCAAGGAGTGAGCGAAGCAAAGTTCAAACTGCGTTGCTTTGTTCACTCACCTGCTGCTCCCACCCCCCACTCCCATTCATAGAAAAATTGTCTTCCACGAAACGAGTCCCTAGGGCCAAAAAAGTTGGGAACCGTTGATCTAGAAGGCAGTGCAGTCAGCTGGAGCTATTCAGCACAGATAATAACTGATGGTTATTAATAATAATGGTAAAGCCCCTACCATTTAGTGAGTGTTTATTATGGTCTACTAGATACTGTTCTGCGTAGCAGGTACAAATGTAATTCCCAATTTATAGTGAAATTTACAGATAAAATCAAGGCACAGATTAAGTAACTTGACATGTTGTACTTATTAGAAGCAAGTTCAAACCCACCTCTGTCAGACTTTAAAACTTAAGTCTTACCTGTTTTGTTTTATTGCTGTATATTCTAATCCTAATTTTTTCTTAATATATTTCAAAAAAAAACAAATCTATATTCCACATTGATTAAGAGCATAGGGAACTATTAAAATGTTTTAGGACATTATAAATCTAACATATATATATGTTGGTATTTTTAAATGCTATTTATTTATTTATTTTTGGCTGTGCTGGGTCTTCGTTGCTGCTCGAGGACTTCCTCTAGGTTTGGTGAGTGGGGGCTACTCTCTAGTGGCAATGCTCAGGCTATTCACTGCGATGGCTTCTCTTGTTGCTGAGCACTGGTTCTAAGGTGTGCAGGCTTCAGTAGTTGCGGCACGTGGGCTCAGTAAATGGGGCTCCTGGGCTCTAAAGCACAGGCTCAATAGTTGTGGTGCACGGGCTTAGTTGCTCTGTGGCATGTGAGATTCTCCCAACCCAGGGATCGAACACATGTCTCCTGCATTGGCAGGAAGATTCCTTACCAGTGAGCGTCCAGGAAAACCCTGTTGGTATTTTAAAAGTAAGTGTTAAATATCTAGAAATTTCTATTATATGGAAAAGAATGGACAATGCCTTCATTTATTCATGTGTGGGTTCAAGGAAGGTTTGATTGCATATCTTTTTTGTTTGTCTTAACCATTCCTTAAAGGATCTACTTTATTTAAAATTCCTTCACTTCTGGGGTGATTAACTCATCAAGATTTGCTTGAGAATTTTCCTAGTTTTAGCACTCCAAGTCCTGCATGCCAAGAAACCACTCCCTCTATCCTTGGAAAATCAGGATGGTTGTTCCCTTTAGCTTCACATGTGGGTGCTTTAAGATTATTTTTGGATGGTGGTGATAAGACCTAATGGGCTTGAGTCCTCTCTTGGGGAGAAAGACAGAAGTTGAGTTTCTGTTTTTCTAGGAGTACCTCAAGTGATGGAGAAACTTTCCTGAACCCTCATTTCATTTTTAGCTTTTTATCACTTATATACTTTTCTTTTGCATCCTGAACTAAAAATCTATCTCAAAGAAGCTTCCATTCACATTTCTTATCCTACCACATGACTACAACATGGAATGAGCTTAATTATTTCCCCATGTGATGACACATTAAATATTTAAAGAAATCAATCATGCCCACCCCCAGTCTTTCCACCTTCAAACAACGTATCTCCTAACAACTCAACATTTATTATATTATTTTACCATCATGATTACTCACTCTCTTCCAAATAAAGTTTGATCCTGTGCTTAGTTGTTCCATCTTATCTGACTCTTTCCAACTCTTTGGACTGTAGCCCTCCAGGCTCCTCTGTCCATGGGATCATTCAAGTAAGAATACTGGAGTGGGTTGCCATTTTCCTCTTCCAAGGGATCTTCCTGACCCAGGAATCAAACACAAGTTTCTTCTGTCTCCTGCCTTACAGATGGATTCTTTACCTGCTGAGCCATCTGGGAAGCCCAATATTGTCATTTCTGGAAAGCTAATCAGCAGAGTATGTCACCTCCTTTGTCTAGAATCTATACTTCCTTTATTATTATTTTTTCTTTAGTAAAAGGTAAAAGATTTATTTGGTCTGATGCTTCCTTTAATTTAGCTTAATATCATAGTATTTTTCTTGGCAGTTATTAACTTAGATTGAGTTCTTATCTACTCAAACTTTCAAGCATTTTTCTCATGTGCTTCTGCTATGCTGTATTGCTTACCTTGTACATGCAGTTATTTTTTTCTAGCTTAAAGTAAAGCACCTTACATTTAAGTCTGTTAAATTTTCAACTGCCTGCCTCTGCCTGCTTTTCTAAAATCACCCATTTCCAGTTTTGTTTGACTTACAGGTTTGATGAGCATATTTTCATGTCAATAATTGAACTGTTAAAAGGACAAGGCCTTCACTGGGATCTTTCCTTATGTTTATATTAATCCACTAATTAGTCTTTAGTTACAATAATTCAACCATTTGAAATTAACTTCATTTATTAGTAACAATACATATTTACAACTTCACCCCATATAAAACCAGTGTGGCAGGAGAGTGAAGTAACAATAGAAAACACTCTTTGATGATGAAGTATTTACTGCTTCTGTCAAAACTGTGGAACTGCTTTCTAGACCTCATGCTTTTTGACCAAGGAAGGCATTTCCCATTGTAATTCTCCACTTTATTTACTGGGCTTGGCACTGAGTAAGTTTTAGTTATTAAAGAAGATCAAATCTTCTGTCAAAGAACAAAGATTTGGCCTTGTTAAAGATATTCCAAAAATATATCACAGATTTCTTAGGTAAGCCCCAAAGAGGAGTTACAAATAGGCTTAGGAATACACATAGAGTCTTCCAAATGTATTCCTTTAAAGGAGAGGACACTTTTCAAAAGGGTAAGTTTCACTGTGTTTGTTAAGCCATCAAAGACAGTTTAACCTAGTAGTCAAATACATTAGCTTTGACCTGGTTCAATGCCCAGTTCTGCCACTTGCCAGCTGTTTGATTTGGGGCAAATATATCAATGCTTTAGCTTAGTGCCTGGCATCTAGTGAGAGCTATAAAAATAAAAGTAACTACTATTTATTAAGCATCATTTTATGCTAGGCACTGCATGAAGTGCTTAACATGCTGTCTCATGTTTTTTTTCCAAACAGTTCTATGAGGTGGACACCTTTGTTATCCCCAGATTACAGGTGAGAAAAATTGAAATGGCAAGATTATGCAATTTGCTAAAGTTAAACATGGAAAAGAAGATATATATATATATAAGTCTCTCTGACTCCAGACCAGATCCCAAACACAATTCTATCCTGCCAGTCCCTGAATATCGATAAAACCCTCACTAGCTCTTAAAACTTTAAGAGTATGAATAGGAAGGATACTGACCAGCAACCAGTCACGCAGCTTCCAGGGGCCCAAAAGGTCCTCCAGGGCAAAGTTTTACTTTGATGATTCACCAGGGTGAGGTTCTGGCCCTCAGTCCTATAGGCTTAGAAATCCAATTTATTATAGATTGTGGATTTATCTCCCAGAGCATAGTCAAGCTTCCAGAAACTGGTATTCAAAATCAGAATACCAGTTTATTCACAATTAAAGTTATGAATAAAAATAGAATAGCTGACGGCTAAAACATTTGTGTCCTGTGACCAGCGCCTGAGAATCAGATTCTAAGGGCAGGCTGCTTGCTGAGCATGGAATCAGATATGAGGGTGTCTGTTTTATGTATGAATGTTTGATAGAACCAAACTCATCCAGCTCCAAAGTTCTACTTGCCTCTAGAACTGAATAGGCCAATGTAACCTCTCACTCAAAAACACTGGGATAAACACTGCCAGCATTTGCTTCTTAGACCCATTTTTCTTCCTGTTTTGTTTTGTTTTGTTTTTTTTCCTTTGGTGAGAGGAGGGATGACCAATTCTTTCCTGATTTTAGGTTAATTTTTTTTTTCAGGTTACAGTGTAATTCTTCCTTTACTAAGATTTTGATTTTTATATTTATTTATCTATGTATTTATGTATTGCTACACTGCGTGACTCGCCAACCAGGGACTGAACCCATGCCCTGGGCAGTGAAAGCATGGTCCTAACCACTGGACGGCCAGAGAATTCCCAGTTTTTCAACAACAATTCACTGGTCCATTACACATGGATTTGGAGGTTTATATCTAAAAAAGCCACTTTAGTTCCAGGTTCTTGCTGGGGAGTCCTCTCTCTGAGGTCCAGAAGTACTGACAGCAACAGTAAAAGACAAGACCCCATCCCTCTGATGAAAGCTGTTTTCTCCTTTCTAAAGATCTGTTGGTTGGTTTTCTAGCTTCAGAAACAAGAGACTACTGATGTCCGAGGTTGAATGCCAAAGAATTGATGTTTTCGAATCGTGGTGTTGGAGAAGACTCTTGAAAGTTCCTTGGACTGCAGGGAGATCAAACCAATCAATCCTAAAGGAAATCAACCTCCTGAATACTCATTGGAAGGACTGATGCTGAAGCTGAAATGCCAATACTTTGGCTACTTGATGCAAAGAACTGACTCATTGGAAAAGACCCTGATGCTGGGCGAGATTGAAGGCAGGAGCAGAAGGGGATGAAAGAGGTTTAGATGGTTAGATAGCATCACTGACCCAATGGAGATGAATTTGAGCAATCTCTGGGAGAGAGTGAAGAACAGGGAAGCCTGGCATGCTGCAGTCCATGGGGTCAAAAGGAGTCCAACAATAACTAAAAACTAAAAGATAACACTGTGTTCTGTAGCTAGTGAAGAGATAGACTGCTTGGAGGAAGATTTACATAGTTCTGCAGACTCCGTTGGCTGTGCCAGCTCTGGGTGAGTCGGGTGCACACGGTGTTAAGCGATTTGTTTTTTCTTGGCTCTTTGCTGTAGGTCCAGGCAGCTACATCAATAGTAGCCTTCCTACTCCCATGCAGAGCTTCCAGAATGCTTGGGAGTCTCCTGCTGATAACAACATGGAATGCTTGGAACTAGTGAATATAAGGCTGGAAGCTCTACTGGGTAGAGCAGTCAACACTTAAAGGAGGCATGATCCAGCAATCCTACTACTGGGCATATACCCTGAGAAAACCATAATTGAAAAGGACACACGTACCCCAGTGCTCATTGCAGCATTATTTACAATAACTAGGACATGGAAGCAACCTAGATGTCCATCAATAGGTAATTGGATAAAGAAGCTGTGGTAGATATACACAATGGACTATTACTCAGCCATAAAAAAAAGAAAATATTTTAGTTTGTTCTAATGATGTGGATGAACCCAGAGCCTATTATACAGAGTGAAGTCTGAAAGAGAAAAACATCATACATTAATGCATATATATGGAATATAGAAAGATGGTACCGATGAACCTATTTGCAGGGCAGCAATGGAGACACAGACATAGAGAACAGACTCATGGACACAATAGGGGAAGGAGACGGTGGGATGAATTGAGAGAGTAGTATGGAAACTTATACATTATCATATGTAAAATTAGATAGCCAGTGGGAATTTATTGTATGACGCAGGGAGCTCAAACCTTGCTGTGTGACAACATGGAGGGATGGGGTGGGGTGGGAGGTGGGAGGGAGGCTCAAGAGGGAGGGGACACATATATGTCTATGGCTGATGCATGTTGATGTATGGTAGACACCAACACAATACTATAATTATCCTTCAATTAAAAATAAATAAATTAAAGACTTAAAGGAGGGAAGCTGTTCTCAGAACCTTTGGACTCAGGGTAACTGCAGAGTTTAAAGCCAAGTAATGGATACCTCAACCTACTCCAGTATTCTTGTCTGGAGAATTCCATGGATAGAGGAGCCTGGTGGGCTATAGTCCATGGGGTTGCAAAGAGTGCAACATGACTGAGTGAGTAACACTTTCACATACAACAGATGCGTCACTAGCAATGTGTGCTACATGGCAGCTGTGAACAGCAGGTGACAGGGCAAAAGGGCGTGGACAAGCTCCTCTCTTCTCCTTCTGCAGGTGAGGACTTTACACATTTTCAGGGTACAGGGAAAAGGAAGATGGTTCTGCCAGTGCAGTATTTTCCCAGCTCTAGACTACTGGGCTGCCACATTGGGAAGGTACAAGAATGGAAACCCCTGACTTTCGAGGCCTAGCATTCCAGTTCCGTTCTGCAGGATGTGAAGAATCTGGATCTACCAGACCCCGAATTTCCAGTGCATAAACATAGGACACTGGATAGACTCAATAATAGTCACAGCCTCTTCCTGGAGAAATCTCTAAATGGTGCTGGGAGACGGACAGGGTGAATCAGGAAGTCAAGATACTGCTACTGATTCTTTCCACTGAAGGCCAACCAGGGGACTAGACTGTCGGTCCACCCACTCCAAATATCATGATTTACTACACCAACTTTGGGCTTCCCAGGTGGTGCCAGTGCAGGAGACACAGAAGACACAGGTTCAATCCCTGGATCAGGAAGATCCCCTGGAGAAGGAAACGGCAACCCACTCCAGTGTTCTTGCCTGGAGAATCTGTTGGACAGGGGAGCCTGGTGGGCTACAGTCCATAGGGTGACAAGGAGTCGGACAGGACTGAAGCAATTTAGCACACGCACACACCTTTCCCCAACAATCATACATTAAAATGAAGCTCCCACCACTGTCCAGGGGTTAACTGAGTAGAAGACTTGGCCCCTTTATGACTCCAGATTCTTGCAAGGAGTTTGTTTTCTGAACATTCCTCTCTGTACACTCCCCTCTGTCTTAATTGGCCCTACCCATTGAGGTATATTCCAGATCTTTCTCCTGTATCTTTGGCTTGGCTCAAACCTCTGAACCCTCCACGGAGGAGACTAAAAGCAGGGAGATGGCCAAAATAGGCAGTCAGGGAAGAGCACAGGCATTCCTATTGCATCTGCTCAGTCTCTCAGCAATCCTCGTGTCAGGGGACTACTCGAGTTTCCAGGCTGAGCCCAGAGAGAGAGGCTCCCCTTCCTCACTCCCAGTGTGAGACATAGAGCAACGTTTCTCAGACGCAGTCTTCTGAGTGCTGAAAGTCATAGATACTGGTGATGAATGTGGGTGTTCTCCAGCAGCTCCCTTCTGGACAAAATTCCTCGGAGCTGTCCCCTGGCTCTGTTTGAGGCAGGGTCTGACTGGCTGTACTCCCAACATAACTCCTTGTCCTTTCTCTCATTATCATTGGTTCTCACAGGAGTTGTTGCTCATGGTTGCCACAGATAATACCTATTATTATTGTTGCTATTTTTAACACTCTTGAGAATCAACATGCAGGGCTGAAAGATTCCCACAAAGCCAGGCAGTAGTGACAGGCGACCACTTTGGCAAGGCTTGCTTAACTGATTGACTCAGAAACATCTGTTGAGTATTGGCACGTGCAATGTGAATGTGCAGCTTGATGATGTGGAGGGAAACAAAGATGAATGAGAAAACAAGATTCTCTCTTTCAGGGGGTTACATTCTAATGGAGGTCTTTTTTGTTATTGCTTAGCCACTGAGTTGCGTCTGACTCATTTGTGATCCCATGGACTGTAGCCCACCAGGCTTCTCTGTCCATGGGATTTCCCAGGCAAGAACACCAGGGTGGGTAGCTATTCCCTTTTCCAGGGGATCTTCCTGACCCAGAGAACCTGCATCTCTTGCATTGGCAAGTGGATTCTTTACCACTGAACCACCAGGGAAGCCCAATGGAAGCCTAGGTACATCTATAAATCACTGAAATATAAGGTGAGGACAGAACGGCAGATCACAGCTGTACTTTCAAAATCTGGAAAAGTTGAAGGAGAGCATTTTCAACTATCAGGCCACCAGGCAGATGCCTGCTCATCTCCTGGAGTTGTTTAAGAAGGCAACACTAAGGTTAATAAAGTCAATTGTAACATGTTAAGCACCATAAAGTAAATATTTCATAATGCCTTATGCACCCAGGGCATGTGTATATAACAGGGGCTCAGTGTTTCATCATTTTCTTTTAAATGGATCTCTTTTAAATTGATGAAATGTGTTGACTACCCTTCACCTCCCTTTTATGAAAGGGAAAGAAAAATAGATGTAAGAAATAGAAGCTGCATTTCCCTGTTCCTCAGGGCAACTAACAAGAGAACAAACAGCGTTCAGTACCAAGAATAAAGTTGACTCATACTCTTAGGCTCTCTCTCCTTTTAGAGCGCATTGATTGAAGACTTGGAATGGGATAACATTCATTCTCTTAGGGAAACAGACGAAGTCGCCAAGGGAGAGAGGGTAAGGAGGGAACAGGGAAAATGAGGTGAAGGAATAGGAGGAACAGGACTGCACTGCATCCCCACAGAAAAAGCTGTTCCAGGAAATTTATATTCTAGGCAGAGTGATAAGGATGAGTAGAAATCATACATATTCTGGCCCAACATCCTAGGGGAAGAAAGTAAGCCTTGTGACAACATGAGTATCTTTGTGGCCTGATACTAGCCCAAGGGGCTTCCCAAGTGGTACAGTAGTAAAGAAACTGCCTGCCAATGCAGGAGACACAGGAGACGCATCCCAGTCCCTCAGTTGGAAAGATCCCCTGGAGGAGGAAATGGCAATCCACTCCAGCCTTCTTGCCTGGAAAATCTCATAGACAGAAGAGCCTGGCAGGCGACAGTTCATGGGGTTGCAAAGAGTTGGACATGAATGAGCACCCATGAGCACGTACCAGCCCAAGGTCCGCAGGTCTAGAAAACTTTAAAACAAAATCAACAAGAGTATAAACTCTAATATAGAGAATTAGAAGTAAAGAGAGGAGGTGAAAATTTCCCAAAGCAGGGTTTCCATGAGTGCCATTAAGTAACCTCAGGTTACTCAGCCTAAAATCCAGGAAGGGCCCAAGGTCCATGTATAGGACAAGGACATCATATGTCTTCCACAAGTGCACCTCAAAATAGTGGCATGAAGGAAAACAGCACATAGACAGCTCTAACACTGGGATCCTGGCTTTCTAGATAAAGGAAGTAAAAAAGATGTTTTGTCCTCCAGTAAATTCACTTTTTTCTGTATCATTGCCTTTGCTATCCTTTCTCTTATTCCTATCAGTTGTCTTTACACTATTTAAATATTCATGTTTGTTGTTTTTTTTTTTTTGACTTAATTCCAAGGTTTATTTCTTTTTTTTTTTTTTCGCTTTTTTTTTTTTTTTTTAATAAATTTATTTATTTTAGTTGGGGGCTCATGTTTGTTTTTATTTTTTTTTATTTTATTTTTTTTTTCATGTTTGTTTTTATACAAGCTACTTGAGGGCAGGGATAATGTGTACCTTTGCCTTTGATGGAAACTAGCTCAGTGCCTGTTCTTACTAGGTCACTAAGAAATGCTGTTTGATTTAATGTTATAGGAGAATTAGACTTCAAGGGTCAACAGCTGCAAGGGCTGGCAATCCATAGAATTTCCATGAGGCAAAGCCACATTTGGCAATTACAAGAGCATACCAGTGAAGTGAAGAGAAGTGTCAGATTTTGCAATAGTTCTGCAAATAAGATAGATTTTCTGGAGTGGCTGTATTCTCAGAAAATTATGTGCTGAATGCCAAAAAGTAATCCAGGTTCTCACTTTTACAGAGATCATGCAAGATATAATCTCTGCCAGATTCAAATGGAAAAGAGTGACATTTATAAGTTTTCTTAACACTATATAGCATTATGCTAGGTACTGCACACATAGAATATTTTAAAAAGTAAGATGTTATTACTGCCTTCAAGCTTAAAATGTTAACGTAGAGTCAGTGTGAATATACATAAACTAATCAGTGTTTACACTGGAGAAGAAAATGGCAACCCACTTCGGTACTCTTGCCTGGAAAATCCCATGGATGGAGAAGTCTGGTAGGCTACAGTCCATGGGGTCGCAAAGGGTTGGACATGACTGGGCGACTTCACTTTCACTTTATAAATTAAACATTTTAGCACTGCTATTGGAAAACATGTCCTAAGATGGTGGCCTTTAGATGAGTCTTCAAGACCCCTAATATTTGTGGGTCTTTACTCCTCTAAGGCTTTACAAAGCTATTCTGTGGACATTTGAAATATAATAAAGTTTATTGCTTTAAACCCAACCCCACTCCACCTTACTCACACCTACCTATATTTTCAGATAGCATTTCATATACCTGGTGTAACAATGTGCTTAGCTCTTAACTTCTTAATGCTCTAGCCTTTGAGCTTGAATCTATAACCCTAACTTGCAGTTTAAGCTTCGCTCAAGAACTCAGATTCTTCCTGTTAGAAGAGCATGAGAAGACTTGGTTACTAGTTAAAGATTCAGTCTTAAAGGTAATCGAGTTTTAAGGAGGTTCCTGCCTTATACTTCTATTTCCCAGAACTAGATTTCTTGCTGGTAATTCCCCCCCCTCCCCCATGAATAGAATTACAGTCCCCAAAACTATATTCTTTTCAATGGGGTCTCTGTTTCCTATGATTTTTTTGGATACCAACTTTCTGCACATCTGTTCTGTTCATGTTGTCTAATGCTTGCTCAGATTAACACCCTGAATCTTAGATTCATTTTAGACTTTTATCATAAGTTAAAACTTTCTGCATGGTCCTTGGGGGCTAGCTTTGAGACAGAGTCACAAAGAAGGCAGTAGCGCAAGGGTCCCTTATTTCAAGTGTTTCTGGTTGCAAGGCAAGAAGAGCAAGTAAGAGGCTGCAGCTCTGTGACTGGCTCATAGTCATCAACTTGTTTATGTTCCAAATAGTAGA
Organism: Giraffa tippelskirchi; assembly: GCF_054371585.1. NCBI lineage: Eukaryota > Metazoa > Chordata > Mammalia > Artiodactyla > Giraffidae > Giraffa > Giraffa tippelskirchi. The sequence goes on from NC_137279.1 coordinate 109,704,869, forward strand.
ATATATGATTTCTGCTTTAAGGCATGAGGCAAGGAAAGGGGTATTTTAGAGAAAAGGCTTAATACAGCATTAAGTGGATTAGATAGCAAGATGATCAAGATACTATATACCTTAGCAAGATACTAAGATACTTACCAAGATACTATATTCCTTCTGGAGAAGGAAATGGCAACCCATTCCAGAATTCTTGCCTACAGAATTCCATGGACAGAGGAGCCTGGAAGGCTAGAGTCCATGGGATTGCAAAGAGTCAAACAGGACTGAGCAACTAACACTAGCATTTACATAGATCAAACAAGATAATGCAAGCAAAGTAATCAGCACAGTTCCTGGCACTCCACAAAAATTAGTTCTTTTTCCTCTGCATACATATTTTACAGTTAAAGTATTTTTGCATACATTAACACCCCAAAACCTTCTGAATTAGGTGTTTCCCCAAAGAATAGTGACTTGATCCCCAAAGGAGATCATCTGAAAAACCACAGGGCTGAGAGTCAGACTCATGTCTTCAGACACCAAAGCCAGTTCCCTTTCCCCTACACTCCAGACTGTTCTTATTGCATTGTCTTAAATTTAAGATTGTGAAGGCCTGGACTGGAATGTTAACAATGGGATGGCAATCAAAGACTGATGTGAGTTCCTGGGTAGCAGAGCTTTGGGAGGCCTTAGTCCTTATTTGTAAAGAAATAAAATAAAATAAAATAAAAACTTCATCTCTTTCAAGATAGATCTATTTCCACATTCTAACATTTCTAAAATTGAGACAATTGGTCTTTTTCAGTTGTTTTTACCTCTCAGCAGGAGGAAGAGGAGGAGGCAGCATGTAGTTGCTATGTCTGCTCATCCACAAACCTGGTTGTTATTCCTGATGGCAGGACAGGATAACTAAAATCCATGGACATTTTAGTTCAAAAAAAAAAAAAACACAAAACAAAAACCATTTAAGCACCATTTACACAAGAAATATGAATCCTAATTGTTGTCTGAAAACCTTCCCTTAACACCTTTTGGTAAGATCAAGAAAGCATCAGCATCAAAACTTGTAGATTGGATATCAGGAGCTTGGAAGAAAATTACAGAAAAAAATGGTGGAACCCTGCTTAAGGAACACTGCAGAAGACAGACCCTGAATGTAAAGACTGAACTACTGTAACATTCATTAGTTTCCCTTTTATTGATGTGCTAGTGTTTCTTGTTGTTCAGTCCCTAAGTTGTGTCCAACCCTTTGTGATCCCAAGGACTGCAGCACGCCAGGCTTCCCTGTCCTTCACTGTCTCCTGAAGTTTGCTCATATTCATGTCCCTTGAGTCGGTGATGCCATCTAACCATCTCATCCATCCTCTGCCACCCCTTTCTCCTTTTGCCTTCAATCTTTCCCAGCATCAGGGTCTTTTCCAATGAGTCATCTCTTCGCATCAGGTGGCCAAAGTATTGGAGTTTCAGCTTCAGCATCAGCCTTTCCAATGAATATTCCGGGTTGATTTCCTTTAGGATTGATTGATTTGATCTTGCAGTCCAAGTTACTTTCAAGGGTCTTCTTCAGCACCACAATTCAAAAGTATCAGTTCTTCGGCACTCGGCCTTCTTTATGGTCCAAATCTCGTGGATCACAGCCTTGTCATGGCGAAGGGGCTTGCATAACTCAATGAAGCCATGAGCCATGTAGTGCAGGGCCCCCCAAGATGGACAAGTCATAGTGGAAAATTCTGACAGAATGTGGCCCACTAGAAGAGGGAATGGCAAACCATTCTAGTATTCTTGCCATGAGAACTCCATGAACAGTATGAAAAATGCACTAGTGTGATATATGATAAAAATACATGCTCAAATAAACTTCGTAAGGTCTTTAATAAGGGCTGCATGAATAGAAAGCATTGCCCCATTGATTAACTTGTGGCATTCTTTTCTTTGTTAGCAGTATATAAAATAATGATGTGCCCTACAATTGGTGGTGTCTTAAATTTGATGAAGATGGACATGCTATATTTGTATAAATGCTCCACAGTTTATACAGTTAGCTCATTGTAGTCATTTTAATAACTTTGTGATATTAGGAGCAAAATATTAGCATCAGGTTTTATCGATGGGAAAAATAAGACAGATTAAATAACCTACTCAGCCAGCTATAGATCAGGATAAGGACTCTTCCAAATTCAGTCATCTAGAATAAGCCTAACACTCTTTTTTCCCTCTAAAATTTCAAGACTCGTATTATTCAAAGAGTTACCATTTAAAAAAAAACAGCAGACCTGATGAGAATGAATGCAATAGTTCAGGATGAGTATTAAAAATGCCTCCCTTTTGGCAAGGGAAGTGATTGTCATGGCTGTAACAGTAATAAATCACTCTTACAGTCTAGAACTGTGCACTAGCACACAAAAGGTGTTGAATAAATAATAGAAGTTGTATTGCTCAGGGTAGTTATGCTAGCTATCCTAGCAGTTAAACCCTGAATTCTTAATGGCTAAACCAGCAAAACTATATATCTCACACTTTGCCCTATATTTAGCCCAGGTTGGCAGGCAGTGAAGGTTGAATTGTTCTTTTCCACACCTTCACTCAATTAACCAAGATGACTCAGGATCTACAATCTTTCAGCTGTACACGTGGAACATGTAACTCCTGAAGTCACTGTGAGAGGATTAAAGGGTCAGAGGAGGCACATTGGCTTATAACTTCCTCAGCCTGAAAGTGACACAAGATTTCCTTCAGGATATGAGCCAGAAGTCATCACTTGACCATAACCTAGCTGAAGGAAGGCTGGGAAAAGCAGAGGAGCAAAGGAATATTTAGTGACTGCAGTCTATTCTACAATAGTCCTATCACTATTTCCCTGAGGACAAAATGTTTTATTGACCGATATTCCCAAATATCTAGAATAGTATCTGGCTTATAGTGTTCACAAATAATTACTGAATTAATAAATCAGTGAATTAGTAAGTGGCATATCATGTTGGTTTTCCTTATTTCGATGCTGAATCTACTCTGGAAAGTTTCTAGATAGAATTAGATACTCAAGTTCAGGTTAATATTTCCAAAACACCTAGAGTCAACAAGCAGGTGTTTGGGTAAGAATTTATTTGAAGTTGGCAAACTCATTCTCAAAGTAATTATTAAGAGATCACATGAAATCTTTTCTATAGGAGCTTAATGATTCTTTAAATTTACCAAAATATTAGGAAACAACACTCAACTCTAAAAGCCAGGTAAGTTTCTTGGTTTCACTTATAAATGAACGCAGACTGCAATCTTCATAAAAATGATTGCTTAGGGAGTGTGAAATAATTCGCCCTGATGATAATAATTCAGATTGTGGTGATATGAAAAGGTGAGCAGTAGTCGGGCATGGGGAACTGAACAATAAATAAACAGTCCTTTCGGATCTGATTCAACACCTAATCTTAGTATCACCTGCCTGGTCAGGAAGGCACAGAGAGTTCAACACTGATTTTCACAAAGGAATCTAAGAGTGATTATAAGAAGTAATTCATCATTCACTCAACAAATGTTTATTAAGCACCAAATATGTGCAAAGCACAGTGCTTCATGGAGATTCAGATTCAAAAGACAGATATGATTCCTACTCTAATGGAACTTAAAATCTAATAGGGAAGACAGACAGTGAACAATTATTATCATAAGCATGACTCAGGTTGTAAAAAGGGAAGAACCAGGTGCTACGGAGTGATAAACTGGGGGACTTCTTGCTTTTGAGCAGTAAGAAAGTAGCATTAGGGAAGCTCTCCTCAAGAAACTGAGGTTGCAACTTAAACTCAAAGCATAAAGAGCATTTGGCATCGGACAAGTGAGGGAAGAATTCCAGATGGAGGGAATACCTTGTCTTCACAACCCTGCTAGGAAGTCACTCAGGATTAAATGCTTTATTATATAGCTTTATTACATAGTGGTAGGAGAACAAAGCGATTTAAGCAATGTTCAAAGGACACTGTTAATTAGGACTGTAGGCTATGTTCCTTACCTTTCAGGGCAAGGCACACAGTTGTCTCCCTGACTCAAAACAGTGGCTGAGCCAGTCACTCTTATAACCCACCAGGCACATCAACCAGTCACAGACTAGACTGATTTAACAGACATAAATTTGCAGCTTGTTTCTTGCTATGCAGGATGAGAATGAGCCCTAAATGGTTTTCATGCAGGAAGAGGGTGGGGTGTAGTGGTGGAGAGAGAAGCTTCATTGGTGAGAGCCAAGTGCTAAAAGCAGCTGCCTGTGACATTTCCGTCAGCAGGCTTCCCTCCTTCATTGTGTTATGAGACACACATCAGATGTTCTGGTTTATGATTTCAGCTTCAGAGAACACACCCCCTTCAGATCTAAGCTCATGTATCTCTCCCTGGCATGGTGCCTGTCCATTAACTGAACACTAAGGTCCATTTGAGACTGACAACTAAATGCTGAGAATATTGGAACCACTTTCTCCTACCTTCAAGGAGGTCTGGGATCCTATGGAGTGGTTAAGTGTTAGGCCTAGGTGCCTAGTTGCTGTACTTGCTAGAAAGTGACAAAGCACAGACTACCAAAAAGATTCTGTCCAGATGCCAGAACCATGTCAGATACAAAGTCACATACAGCTGCTGTCTTCTCCTGTTTGGCTAAGCCAGAGGACAATGTATTCTCTTTCCTTTGGAAGACAGAGTAGAGACTAAACTCATGGAGGTCTCAGGTAAGCACCACATTATCCATTAGGTAGACCAGACAGACCTACAGAGGGCCAAGACTTTGTCTTTTCATATTGTGTATACCTCCCCAGGTAAATTAAAGTAGAAATAGTCTATTATTTACAGGGGAGATAACAGAGGAAAGCCTTTACAGGCTTTGGCTTCTTTGATTCAACAGCAAGATCCTGATTTGACTGAGATGTCAGCAAGTGAGATAAGTTTGCATACTAACAATCTCCAAAAATTTGAAAGTTTCTGATATTCTGATCATTTAAAAATATATCACTTTAGAGATTTCCATAAAGTATTTGTGCTGAAAACTGTTACTTGCTTCCAAAAATGCTGGGTCAGATAGTCGTTCAGATTACTTCCCCAAATTATCTCATGCAGCTATGAAAACCAACGTAAAATAAATGCCAAAGGGTTTTCTTTGTAAAGAACAAGATTTTAAGAAAAAGAACAAGATTACATAATGATGACAATAATCTGTTCTAATCTAAATGACAGCAGTCTATGAGCACCAAGGCTGCTTGCTTTACCTTTGGGGAGCCACATTTAAATGATTTTGTTTCAGAAATCTTTTCATAACCAGATATTAGACCCAACTTGAAGTGACTTGAATGATGAATTTGCTTTGAAAGGAGTGTGATAAAGTGAGCAGTGAGGTTATATCAGGGCTTCTTAGTCCATGTTGTTACCTTTTATAATCAGTCTGTGACCTTGAGAAAGGTAGCTGGGTAAAAAGGGAAGATATAAGAGATATTTAAATCAGTATCATGAAGTTGTATTTATAGATTTTACTTCAAATGAGCTATTCTGAAGATAAGTACAGTATATGGGCAATTTTGGGGGGTGGGGGGGAGGGAAGAGACAATTCAAAAATAGGAAGACAACAATTAAAAAATAATGTTACCATGTTTTTAAGATATAGCAAAATCCTCAAGTTTTTCTGTCTCTTTTCTCAGACTTAAAAGAACACGGTTGCCAAATATTATGTTATGCAATAAGTAGAAAGGAAGAAAGATGAGATAAAGATTCTAGGAATTAGAAAATCCAATTATTGTTTGGATTCGAAATACTCTCGTGTATCCTAGGATAACTTCGGGCTTTATTTTTTCATCTGTGAAATAAAAGGAATTGGATTATTTCTAACTCATCCTCCAGTTTGAACAGTGCATGATTTGATCTGACAGGCAAACTCTCCCGCTTTGTCATCCTGTTTACTCAATCTTCTCAAATTAAAAAAAAAAAGTCACTTACCACAGATTCTTAAAACAGTTCTCTCTATATAGAATGTGTTCCTTTTTTTTAGTAGTCATGACATGACTTCAAAACTATATTGATAAAAATTATCCAAATAAAGATATAAGGAATATAAATGCCACCCTATTATCCCACCACTGAGGAAAAGGTATTCTTAACATTTTGAGTTATAATTTTCTAACATTACTTTTGTGCCCATACTTTTATGCATATTTACTTAAAAAGAAAACCGTGATAGCTTTGTACTTAGTGTTTTGAAATCTGCATTCCTTAATAATACATCATAAATATTTTCCATATTTTTCTAAAGCATGAATGTTTTTCATGGCTGCATTCGTAGTCCATCATCTAGAAAAACCACAGTTTAACTCACCTATTCAACATCTAGGTTATGTATAGTCTTCATTATAAATTACATCGTACTGAACAAATGTACAACAAAGCCTGATTATTTCCTAAAGATAAATTCTCATAACTATAATTACTCCTACTAGCAATGTATGAGAGTGGTGGGTTCCAGTTCCCTTTGAGAGTTATAAAACTAGTTATAACTTAAATACATCTTTGCCAATATGCCTTGTGAAAAACTCTTATTAAAGTCCTGGGTTTTATAATTTAGAGAAATCCTTGTTGATATCCATACCTGGTTATTATTCAATACTTTTCTGTACTTTGTTGTGGTCATTTGCATTTCTTTTTTTCAGTTAAATATCTACTCCAGTTTTTTGCCCATTTTCCCACTCACCATTTTTCTTTTTGAGATGTTCTCAAATGCCTCATTGTTTTTGATGGGGTAGATTTTAGAAGGTGCCCTGCAGATTCAGGGAGATTCAGGTTTTTTTAATTTATTTACTTTTTATTGAAGTATAGTTGATTTACAATGTTTTAGTTTCAGGTGTACAGCAAAGTGATTCAGTTATATATAAATGTCTGTATATATAGTTTTTCAGATTCTTTTCCATTATAGGTTATTACAAGATATTGAACATAGTTTCCTAAGCTATACAGTAGGTTCTTGTTGCTTATCTATCTTATATATATATATATATTAATCCTCCAATCCTAATTTATCCCTTCCTGCCCTCCTTCCCTTTTGTTAACCATAAATTTGTTTTCTATGTCTGTGACTCTATTTCTGTTTTGCAAATAAGCTCACTTGTATCATTTTTCAGATTTCACATATGAATGATATTGTGATACTTGTCATGACCTACAGCATAACGACTTGATTTACATACACCATAAAATGATTATCCTAATAAATTTAGTGAGCATCCATCATCTTATATAAGTACAAAATTAAAGAAATAGGAAAAAAAATTATTTCTTTGTGATGAAAACTCTTAGGATTACTCTCATAAGAACTTTCATATATAAATAAAGCAAAGTTGATTATATTTACCATTTTGTACATTACATCCCTAGTACTTACTTATAATTGGAAGTTTGTTCCTTTTGACTGCCTTCATCTAACTGCCTCTTCTCCAAATACCCTGCCTCTGGTAACCATAAATCTGATCTCTTTCTCTATGAGTTCGTTTTTGAAGTATAATTGACCTACAACACTATCTTAGTTCCTGTTCTACCACATAGTGATTCAATATTTCTATACATTTCAAAATAGTCACATGATAAATCTAGTTACTTCCTGTCATCATATACAAATACTACATTATTATTGACAATATTTCCCACTCTGTACATTTCATCTCCATGACTCATTTTATTTTGCAACTGGACGTTGGTACCTCTTAGTTTCCCTCATCTACTTCTCTTCTCCCCACTGGGAACCACATATTTGTTCTCTAAATTTATGTCTCCGTTTCTGTTATGTTTATTTTTTTAAATTCCACATATAAAAGAAATCATACAGTATCTGTCTTTTTCTGATTTGTGTTACTTGGCATAAGACCCTCTAGGTTTATCTACGTTGTCACAAATGGCATTATTTCATTCTTCTTTATGGCTAATATTCCATTGTATCTATACCATAAGACTCAGTTATTTTTGAAGATCAAAAAACACCAAAATTATGGTCCCAGACCAAAGCTTCAACTAACGTTCTATCTTTTACAGTTTTCCTTTTCAGTTCAGTTGCTCAGTCGTGTCCGACTCTTTGCGACCCCATGAATCGCAGCACGCCAGGCCTCCCTGTCCATCACCAACTCCCGGAGTTCATCCAAACCCATGTCCATTGAGTCGGTGATGCCATCCAATCATCTCATCCTCTGTCGTCCCCTTCTCCTCCTGCCCCCAATCCTTCCCAGCATTAGGGTCTTTTCCAATGAGTCAACTCTTCACATGAGGTGGCCAAAGTATTGGAGTTTCAGCTTCAACATCAGTCCTTCCAATGATTGCATTGGAAGGTAGTTTCTTAACCACTGGACCACCAGGAAGTCATTTCTACTTTCTTATCTTTTTACTATAACTTTAATATTGAAATGTGTTGGTCATAATATTGAAATGAATTTAATATGCCCAAAGAACAATAAATCTTATAAATTAGAAATTGTTAAATGAAAAAAGGAGAGGTGCAGAATAGTATATTACATTATGCTACCATTCTTGATAAAAATGAAAGAGGAGAGTGAAAAAGTTGGCTTAAAGCTCAACGTTCAGAAAACTAAGATCATGGCATCTGGTCCCATCACTCCATGGGAAATAGATGGGGAAACAGTGGAAACAGTGTCAGACTTTATTTTTTGGGCTCCAAAATCACTGCTGATGGTGATTGCAGCCATGAAATTAAAAGACGCTTACTCCTTGGAAGGAAGGTTATGGCCAACCTAGATAGCATATTTAAAAGCAGAGACATTACTTTGCCAACAAAAGTCCGTCTAGTCAAGGCTATGGTTTTTCCAGTGGTCATGTATGGATGTGAGAGTTGGACGGTGAAGAAAGCTGAGCGCTGCAGAATTGATGCTTTTGAACTGTGGTGTTGGAGAAGACTCTTGAGAGTCCCTTGGACTGCAAGGAGATCCAATCAATCCACCCTAAAGGAGATCAATCCTGGGTGTTCATTGGAAGGGCTGATGTTGAAGCTGAAACTCCAATACTTTGGCCACCTCATACGAAGAGTTGACTCATTGGAAAAGACCCTAATGCTGGGAAGGATTGGGGGAAGGAGGAGAAGGGGACGACAGAGGATGAGATGGTTGGATGGCATCACTGACTCAATGGACATGGGTCTGGGTAGACTCCGGGAGTTGGTGATGGACAGGGAGGCCTGGTGTGCTGCAATTCATGGGGTTGCAAAGAGTCAGACACAACGGAGCGACTGATCTGAACTGAACCGAACCATAATATGCATTTATAAAAAAATCTATGGGACTTACCTAGTAGGAATTCAATAAGTATGGAATGAATAAATGGATGAATTAAGTACAATGAATGTCTTAAACATGCACTTGGATTACTAAAGCTTTGTGGAATCTGTAAGTATAGCAGTGGTATTGCCAAAATGAATGTGTCTAAATGGTAGCAAACTTTCTGTAAACGTCTTCAGAAACAACAGAAGTGTGGAACAGCTAGAAAAAGTGCTTTGATTAATAGAAGAACAACATTTTTATAATTGGTTCTAGGCTAGTGCTTTAAACATTCCTAAGTAAACAAAGCTAGATTATCTTCCATCTGCCTAAGTCTATGAAATTATTACTCATTGGAAAAAACACCCCTTGTGATCTAGAAGAAGATGCATTAACTCTACTATTAAAAAGTCAGGTCCCAAGCTTATCTAATGGCAGTTTTATCAAACTTCCTGTCACTGCTAAATGGTGAAATTTAATAATTACATGAAAACTAAATGGCTTTTTAAGAAGAAAAACAAAGTCTGAATTGAAGGAAAAAACTATTGTCGTTTTGCTAGATTCTAAATTGAACCAACCCATTACTCTATATTACATTATAAGTGATAGGGAACTTTCATGTATGTAAATATATATATATATGTCATATATATATATATATATATGTCATATATATATATATATATGTCATATATATATATATATATCATATGAGCCACAGCTATTAAGCCTGTGTTCTAGAGTCAGTAAAGCCTCTGCCTGCAATGTGGGAGACCGAGGTTTTATCCCTGAGTCAGGAAGATCCCCTGGAGAAGGAAATGGCAATTCACTCCAATACTCTTGCCTGGAAAATTCCGTGGGCTACAATCCATGGGGTCACAAGAGTCGGACATGACTGAGCGACTTCACTTTCACTTTGTCATATATATATATGGCATACATTTACTGTCCTGGCTAATATTTTTCTGAAAAATTATGCAAGGTAGAGCAAGCAAAATTCAAATCAACATTTTCATAGTATCTCTTACTTCAGTGAAGCTAATCAAGGATTTATACCAAATACAAAGTTACTTAAGACTCTGTTTGCTGCTTTATACAAGACAACCAACTGTATTGTGATATCACTCAGTCATGTCCAACTCTTTTTGACCCCATGGGCTGTAGCCCACCAAGCCCCTCTGTCCATGGGATTTCCCAGACAGGAATACTGGAGTGGGTAACCATTCCTTTCTCCAGGGGATCTTCCCAACCCATGGATCAAACCCAGTTCTCCTGCATTGCAAGCAGATTCTTTACCATCTGAGCCACCAGGGAAGCCCAGTTGCATACTCAGGTCAATTCCTGGGGGCGAGCATGGATCTAAAAAGTGACAGCTTATTGGAGTCAAAATAATAAAGAGAAGACACTGGAATTCTAGTTATTCTTGTTGAGGGAATGAAGGCTGAATTGTGGAATTTACGGCAGCACAAATTTTTAAAGCATTTTGCCAGAAAAATACAGTAAGACCCCCATGTATGAACCTTTAAGTTGTGAACTTTCACAGATGTGAACCTGTCCAAAATGTTCACATGTCCAAAATAATGCAAATTAGTTCACATGTCTGGCTTACATTGTCATTGTCACATGTAGACATACTCTACAAGGGTGTGCTTTTGTGTACTTTGCTGTACAGTATTGCATAGAGAACAATAGTACAGTAGTACAGTATCTTTCGGGCTTCCCAGGTGGAGCGAGTGGTAAATAACCCACCTGCTAATGCAAGAGACATAAGAGATGTGGGTTCGATCCCCAGGTTAGGAAGATTCCCTGGAGGAGGGCATGGCAACCCACTCCAGTATTCTTGCCTAGAGAATCCCAATGGACAGAGGAGCCTGGTGGACTACAGTCCATAGGGTTGCAAAGAGTCAGAAATGACTGAAGCGACTTAATACAGATGCCCAGTATCTTTATTTCAAGCCCAGGATGTTTGGAAGCAAGCATAAAAGCAGCAGGGATATAGCTGATACTACTGTACTTTTCAAGGTACTGTATTGTAAGATTTAAAAATGTTTTATTTTTTGAGTTTGTCTTTTATATATTATTTGTGTGGAAAGTATTATAAATGCATTACAATACAGTACTATATAGTTGATTGCATTAGTTGAGGACCTAGGCTAACAAATTGGATTTACAAACTTGCTCTCAGAATGGAACTCATTTGTATACCATAAAGACAATCAGATACAAATAGTTTTACATTAAGCAACTCTACACAATATGCTTACAACAGTACCTGGCACAGAGGCTGTGTTGTATAAATGTTAGCTGCTATTTACCATCTGACATCACTTTGAAATATCAACCAATTTGTATTAGCCATATACATATAGGTTTATATAAAGCAATCTGTATGATACCAAGAGAAGAAACAGTCCCTGTTGTAAAAAGTTTATAGAGATACACTATGAAGGAGAAAAGAAAGTTAAATTGTTAAAGAAAAAATAATTTCTTTGAGGTAATGTCCTTTGCCAGTTCAGCTTGAGTTCTGCATCAAAGGTTGAGAAAACTTCATAGCCTATTCTTTTCCAAACAAGCTTAAAACAGAGATTACTGATATTTAAAATAAACAGAAATAAATTATACAGTAATAATATATTGCTTTTTGACAATTCTCATGTCATAAAACTTAACTGAATCAAAACTCCATATATAATTTGAATATAAGAATAAAAAATTCACTTTTGGGGATCTTCCTGGCCCAAGATTGAACTCATACCTCCTGCACTGGCAGGTGGATTCTTGACTACTGAGCCACAAGGGAAGCCAGAGGCTTTCTTAATCTACCTTAAAACATAACCTTTCCTTCCCTCCCCTCGGCTTTGAAACTTAATTTGCTTTGCTGACCTGAGGAAAAGCTTTCTATACTAAAAAAAAATGTATAAATTTCATCACAAAATGTTCATGAGGTTATCTAATACTCTCAAGATATTTCCTGAATCCTGTGACTTTTGCATTCTTAATCATAGACAACACATTAGAAGTTTGGAATGCCTGAATTTTCAAGTACAAAGACTGCATGCATTTTTGTTTGAAGTCCTTAAAATGTCAGGAGAGCCACTTAGCCTAGAAGAGTCCTTCCGTTGGATAGGCAAGGCCTATAAATATGTAATGTTTTAAAGAGAGATAGAGAGATCTAAGTCTTCCAGAGGAGGGAGAGCAAGATATGGAACTTAATTATCAAGTCAAAGCTTTTTCCAAGATAATCATGTGCCCCTGGGAAGAAAATAGGAAACAAAACATTACACTTAATTTGGATTTGGAGGCGGCCTTCCTGAGCAATTTATTAAAGCGTAAACAATAATCATGGAGAAAGAAGCTGGTGAATAAATATAATTATGAGACTTTTTAATTCACATTAATTAGTGGGGCAGCTAAACTGGATTACATAGAGGTTTGAGTTATATAATAGAAATACTAAAACTACTCCCTTGTTAGCCTATCTGCTTTTCTTTCATCTCCATGTTATTCTGTATACAGCTCACCTGCTACCTGGAGGAAGTGCTTTCCATGAAGAAACAGCATGTACAATGGCTCAGGCTCGGGGTTAGGACTATAAAACAGCCATCTATTTCCTTCCTGCCTCTTATCTTCCTCATCCCCATCCCTCCCTATGACCTCAAAACTTTAGATAAATGAAATAGTCCAGCACTTAGGAGCACAAAGCTATGAATTAGACTTAGGTTTACATCTCAGCCTTATAGTAATCATAAGTGAAAAATTACTCCCTTTCTGATGAAGCATAAGAATAGCTTAATAACATATATGTAAGTTTTGGGGAATGGGATGAGATTTTCCTAGATTATTGGTGGAAGGTCTTTGTTAAGCGTAGTTGGAGCCAACAAGGAACTCCTCCAGTAAGTCCCAGAGTCCTTACTTCACTTAACCCACCGGATTCCATAAGTGAGCCTGGTAATCAACACAGCCTGCATTATATATTCCCATGTTATGGCTAAAGCATATTTGGGCTGTGTTTCATGCATATGTCTCACCGGGGCTGGTCAATGAAAAGACTAGCAAACCAGAGGGGATTCATATGAAGTTGGAAGGCTCCAAGATTAATTTATCTTTTCATTGGAAACAGGACCAAAAAACTCATTATTATTATTTTGGCCTAATGGAACGTGAAAAACATACACAATCTTCTACGTGGATGGTACTATGTGTTGCCTGTTTGCAATTTATGGTTTTGTGCCTTTTGTTGTTGGCATTAACTTCTTCAGATCCTGGTTCCTGGCGATGTGGTTATGGCAAGCATCCCTGAGACAAAACAATGACAGAGTGGTGGAAAAACAGAACAGCTGCAGTAGAATGGTATATTCTGAGCTTGGTAAGAGTTAGTACACTTCTGGTTTGGGGACACTGAGTAGACCAGCTATCCTGGAGGTAGGTATCATGGGACAAAGGATATTCCACTACAAGATATTCCAGTTTCTTTTTTGCTACTATATTAGAAGTGGTAAATGGTAAGAGGCATTATGTATATGAAGACTTAAAGGGGGCTCTCCAAAAGCAAGATAAAATTAAAATCCTCAGTTTGAATCCATAAGTTTGAGACACTAGGGAGAAAATAACTCATCTTTAAGTAGTTGGTTTGGACTACGGAGCTGAAGGCTGTCCACTGCAAAGAATGAAGCAGACCATTTCAGTTACTGTGGCCATGGTGACCAAAATGGAACCATGGACCTGGAAAAGGAGAAAACTGTGGATGAAGTTATAAGGTAATCCACAGGGTCTCTTAAACTTGAATCCTGATCTGCCAAAGATCATAATGGAAGGAGATTCTCCTCATAGGGAGGGGACTGTCAAATCTTTGTCATGAAAACTTTTGTTCTGAGACTAATGTTTTCCTTGAAAATCTTTCTTAAATCATCACTGACACCATGGGGAGGACCTTGGGGCATGGAAGGAGCACTCTCCCTTTTGCCTGCTTCTTCAGCAGAGACCAGGCTGGACCAGACTAGCCTGCTGCAATATTTGTTTGCCTTATTACCCATCTGCCTACCCATTCCTCACTTTCTAACCCCCCAACACAATTTTGTTTTCCACTTATTATTAAAAATAGTTTGGAATTTAAAGAATTCTATTTTCTTTGAATTACTGAATAACGTTTATGTAGAAATGTCAGGTAAACTTGTACTGTTAGTGCTATATGGGGATATGTTTCATTTGAAAATCATGAACTTGGATGTCTAGATGGATATGAACTCTTTCTCCATGCTGCTCACCATTCTTCACTATCTTGGTGGTGGTGGTGGTGGTTGAGTTGCTTCAGTTGTGTCCAACTCTTGAGACCCCATGGACTGTAGCCTGCCAGGCTCCTCTGTCCATGGGATTTCCCAGCCAAGAATACTGGAGTGGGTTGCCATTTCCTTCACCAGGGGATCTTCCCAACCTAAGGATCGAACCCAGGTCTCCTGCATTGCAGGCAGTCTTTACCAAATGAGTTACCCAGGAAAGTCTTTACTATCTTACAGTGAGCTAATTACCTTTTCTTAGTCCTTGAGGGCTTTTCGATTTGAATCCTTGATTTATATGAAACATGACTGAAGTTCAAGGGTAAGTACAGTGATGTTTCAATAAGTAGACTAACAAAACATGAATATTTACCTTCATTTTGAGGTCTCCAGGAAAACCTCTTTGCCTGATTAATTCTAGGAAGCTCTGTGGCAGAGGCCATTTCCCCAGCATCAGTGAGGCGGATTGTCAACATTTCTTAACTCCTAAGTCCAAACCCTAAGAAGGTAAATCCAGAAGTGCTACCTTACCTGTTCCATGTTCCAAGTTTTCCTGTGTGAGAATTCTCTTCTTCTTTGAGTGACTGATGATGAAAACATTTACCTTATTTAGGAAAACCTTTATACCCTAGCCAAAGGAGTATGGCCTTATTCTACAACCACAAAAAATAGGCCTGCCAGGGTAAAATATAATAGGCATGACATCTGAACTCCTGGATGGGGAGAGGCTTCACTTTATTAATACACAGCTCAGAAGTAGTGTTGGTAGTCCCCGGACTTCACCTGGGCACAGGTGTCACAGGTACTGTATGGTGCAGGGCACTGTGGAAGATTCAGGGTTCTTAGAGGTCACCACAGATTGATTTCTGTGCTTTATCCAAGGCTCATCTTGTACACCGGTGCAGCAGTATCAAGGTCCAGTTAGAACAACCAGGCCTGGCTCCCCAGCCAAGTGGATACATAAAGCTGGTCATTATGACCTAAGAGGCTTCCCTTTCCTGCATGCAACCCTCTCCCGACTCACACTAGGTCTGGGGTACAGATGTTCAAGAGTTCCAACTGCCTGCTGCTGCTGTTGGATGAAGGCCATAAGAAGAGTCCAAGTAGTCACACTGAAGGATCTCACAGCATGGAATGTAGGTGCCAGGACACCCAGAACTTTCTGGAATATAGGTGATCTTAAAATTTAGCTGTTCAAAAAGATGTCCCAACATCTCCACCCCCAATTTAGCTGCCCAGAGATGCACAACTATTCCAGATTCAGATAAGCAGGGGTTGGTTCCCTTTGAACTTTCTAGCTTCAAAGGCAGCTTTTATGGCTGACAGATTTTTGGCAATGATTGTTTAACTCTACCAGAGGTAGAAGCAACCTAGAACATGGTCTTCCTAAGATGACCTTCAAAGTCTATTGACTAGTCTCCTACGGTATTACTAAGTCACAAATGACCATTTCTACTCATGTATTTACAGCGTAGGCTAAGTTGCTTCAGTCATGTCTGACTCTTTGCAACCCTATGGACCATAACCCGCTAGGCTCCTAGGTCCATGGGATTCTCCAGGCAAGAATATTGGAGTGGGTTGCTGTGCCCTCCTCCCTCCAGGGGATCTTCCCAACTCAGGGATTGAAACTGCATCTGTTTCTCTCCTGCATTGGCAGGCGGGTATACTGAGAACCAAATAATGACCATTTTCTGTTAACTCCAGACAATGTTAATTGTGTGACTTTGGGTTACTTAACCTCTCTGTATCTGTTACCTCTGTAACTTTGAAAGTGAAAGTGTTAGTCGCTCAGTGGTGTCCAACTCTTTGTGACCTCATGGACTATAGCCCACCAGGCTCCTCTGTCCATGGGATTTTCCAGGCAAGAATACTGGCATGGATTGCCATTTCCTTCTCCAGGGCAGCTTTGTAGCCCCAGGATCGAACCCAGGTTTCCTGCATTGCAGGCAGAGTCTTTACCATCTGAGCCACTGGGTCTGTAAAATGGGGATTATAATAGTACCCAGCCCATAGCATTTTTATGAGGAGTAAATGAGTTAAAATGAGTAAAGCGCTTAGATCAATGCCTGGCATATAACAAATATCCCTTAAATCTTAGCTATCATCAATTTATTGGTTTTATTATTCCCCTAATCTTACTCAGCCCACCCACCTAGAAGAGGGAAGGGAGGGAGGGAGAGAGGATAGAAGGAAAGAAGGGACGGAAGGAGAGAGGAAAAAAGAAGGAAGGAGCAAGCTCAGGGTCAGCTAGGGTCAAGAAAGTAGACAGGTCTGGTAAATATGTAGGACCACGACTAAAACAAATGCTTGCTAGGAAAGATCATAATCAGTGATGTAGATTATGAAGAGCATCAGCCCAAACCAGCCTGTGCTGGCAGAGGGAAGAAGCAGGAGACAAGTCACATCAGACCACTGAATGGAATGACGATATGGGAAAAGGACTTTGGAAAAAAGAGCCTCACCCAATTTGGCTGAAATCAAATTGAATTAAGAGGATAAACAGGTCAAAAAGGAATATTCTTATTCCCCATTTGGATGGTTATGCAAATTTCTCTTCCCATATTCCCAATTGAAATACTATAAATTTTAAATGGGGGAACGTTTTTAATCTATTAAGTATTCTTGTGTTTTAAAAGAATCCTTTCCTGTTATTTCCTATCTCACAGAAATGATGGAATAACTGAGGGAATGGAAGTGAACTATGCAGCTGAATTCCAGAAAAAACACAGTAATTTTATTCTTCTCCTTTCCCAGATAAAAAAATTGAGTAGCTTTCTCAGTCTGAATAGTAACTAGTTGTTTTGAACCTTCAAAATTTGCATTTCTCCTTCTATTACTATTTGTGAAGTTATAATTCTTACCTTGAAATCTTCAGAGGTTTTGCTCACTTATTAACAAGCTTGCAAACAGTCTATCAACCTTTAAAATAGAAAAGTCTATCTGGAAAATTTTGTGATAAAGCCAAAAGCCACTAGAGAGCACCATACCTTCTCTGATTTTGCAAGACCCTGTGATGAAACACTTTGATCTTAAAAATTGCTTGGTACAATAACCTTGAGCCTAGATATCTGGTTCTTCTGATCATGCCATTTATTAGATGGGTGGCCTCAGAAAAGTCTTTTAGCTTCCCTGGGCCTTCATTTCCTTTTCTGTAAAATAAGGGAGTTATGCTAGATGATCTTCAACATCCTCTCAGCTCTAAATTTCTGATCTTACACTTACTAGTTTACCTCTTCGATGTCTCATGGATTAATGAGGAAGAAAACCTGGCAGAAAAGCAAGAATTTTACCTGTATCATTTCATCACTTTGGCCAGCTCACCCACTCCATTTTTACTTTTTCAGCTAAGAATCTTGGAGTTGTTTTTTTTTTTTTAATTGGAGGATAATCACTTTACACTGTCGTGTTAGTTTCTGCTGTACAACAAACAACGTGAGTCAGCTATAAGTATACTTATCTCCCTCTCCCTCTAGGACCTCCCTCCCTCTCCCCCCATCCTGCACCTCTAAGTCATCACAGAGCACCAAGCTGAGCTTGCTGTGTTATATAGCAGCTTCCCACTATTTTACACACATGGTAGTGTACATATGTCAATGGAATTGCTTTTTATCTTTGCCTCTTATAAACTTTGTGGAAAAATTATATTAATTCATAAACATTTATAGGGCGCTTTCCAAGTTTCACCAATCACTTTTGCAAATACTATCTTACCTGACTGTCACAACAATTCAGACTGATGGATACTATCTTCAAATTACCTGGTTAAAAAAACAGGCCCAGAATAGGTCAGTGAATTAATTGCCCAAAGTAACAGGGATAAGTTTTGGGAACAAGTCTTTTGATTTCCAAGCCTATATTCTTTTCACAACATTAGAAAGCCTACTAGGGGCAGATCCAGATTTTATGGGGCTTGTGGTATATATATTTTTGGTGGACATCTTCAAGAAAAAGAATACAAAAGTACAATACATCACTAAGTGTGCTCCTGTGACTACATTGTTAGGACCAAGTGAGGGACCTTTGGGGTTAATCTTTAGCATTCAGTTTCACAGTTTCCCTTAGTTATACATTTATCTAGTTCTTACTATATGTCAGACATTAAAGTAAATATTAATTTTATTATTATAACAACCTTATGAGGAAGGTATTGTCCTTGTTTTACAAAGCAGAGAATGAATGAGGCTCAGAGCAGGGGAAAAGGATTTACCTAAGGACAAATATGTAGTAAGTGCCAAGTATTCAAGCTGGATTTCAGATCTGATCCTGGGTCCATATTGTGAATCTACCACACTATGCTCCTCCTACATTCCACTGTTCAGGTCCTGACAGTTCATATCTGAACCGGTCCTAGTTTTGTCTTCCAAACTCTCCTACCATCTACCCTGAATGCTGCTTATACCGTCACAGTCCTGAAGTACTGCCGAAGTCCTGACCAACTGAAGGACCTGAAGAGCCTTCCTTTTCTGTATTTATCAATGGTAAAAAGCAATTATTACTCGTAAGTAGCACTTCGCTGTAGATTCCATGCTGTTTTCTAACGTGTTGAACTGTTAACTGAAAACCTTTTCTTGCATGAAACAGAGGCGGAGTGGGTGAGAGGGAGAAAGTACTTGGAAACTTTCAGAATCTTATCCCTCAGGGCCCATTCCATTACAATCTAGGTTCTTCATTTGCAAAACAAAAAGCTGAACCACTCAGGATTGTAAAGAGAATTAAGTAAGGAGGGGGGAGGGGAGGAGAGGAGGGCAGGCTTCCAGTGCTGGTCAATGTTGGTTTATCTCCATCTGACTCGACCTCCCCCCAAAATCTTTAAGTCAGGCGCCTTGACCCATACATTTCTGGTATTTCTCAAAAGTCTCGGACATCAGAAGCACTCCATGTTTATTCAATTTGATCACTTCAGCATCACAGGGTCCTGGGGATGGTTCAGGTGAACTGCTAAGTATATAATCGGCCCTTCAGAACCGTTAGCTATAATTATATTTTGTCCCAAACCCTCAGCGTCCATAAAAATTTGGCCTCTCTGCAGTCTGATTTCTTCATATTTCCGACACATAGATCCTCTCGTGGGACCAGTGTCGCCACCGTCAGACCAGCTCTTTTCTCCCGACCTCTGTGTTCATACCCATCATTCATCAAATGTGAAAAAGTTCCATAAATTCTCTCATCAAAATTACCAAAAGCCCTTATGAGGTCGCCTGTATTACTGTTGCCATTTCAGAAAGCAGGAAGCAAGCCCTGAGGATTTGAGTGACTTCCCCGAGGTCACTGAACTCAAGCAGGGAGGCCGCAGCCCGCGCTCTAAACTGCCGGCTTTCGGCCTCTTCCCGGGTCCGAAATGCACCCGCGTCCATTCAAACCCCGCCCAATCCCTCATTTCCAGTCAGTTCCCGGCTTCTCCGCGCACCATGGCCCCCCACACCTGAGTCAGGCCCTAGGCAGCACGCCCAATCCATCCTTGGCGGTTTTGCCCTTTTCTCCGCCAGAGACTAACGATGAGATAGACGCTGGTGTCCCCGGTGCGAGTAGATCACCCCGAGGTCCTCCGACGGCGGGCCGAAGGGGAGACTCCGCAGAGGAGCCCGGCGACAAGGTCCCTGCCGCATAGCGGGGGCGCCGCGCCCAGGTCTTGCCGGGCCGCGGGTCACGTGGCGGGGAGGGGGGCGCCAGCGCGCGCGAGCGAGAGAAAGAGAGTGAGCGGGCGCGCGCCTGAGAGCAGTGGAGGCGCGAGTCGCAGTTCGGGTGTAAGTGTAAGGGGGAGGGAGCGGTGGCCGTGAGGGCCAACTCCGCCCCCTGTGCGCATGCTCCGGCCCCGGCGGGTTATAAGGCAGCCTCGCGGGCCGAGCCCGACAAAGTGCTGGCGAGCTGCTACGTGACTAGCCGGGCGCGTGGGTGCCAGGACGAGCGAATTAGGCAGCCGGCGAAGGACGCGACCTGGACCGTGGGCCCGGCGAAAACTCCAGCCGCGCCGCCGCGTCACGCTCACGCTAGGCGCCGCGAGCCGCGGATAACGGTTAGTTGGTAACGGCCGGTTGCGTGCTCGACGGGGACCCCGCGGTGCCCTTCCTTCCTTGGCGTGTTTGGAGGGAGCCGTGGGGGAGTGGAGGGCTTGGTTTCCGAGGGAGGGGGGGATGGCCGGGCGGGGGCTTAGGACCACAGCAGCCACGTGGCCTCGGAGCGCAGCGTTGCTGAAGGAGACCTTGAGGCGCTGGGGACAGCGCCTCTCAGCAGAGCTGCGGCCCCGTTGTCAGGTGCCGGCCGCCGGCCTGGCCGAGGAATTGGGTCGTGGTGCCGGTGACCTTGGGAAAGTCGCTTCCCCTCTAGTCTTAAGTAGGCTCTTCAGGAGATGCTTTTGATCTGGGAAAGGGACGACGTGAGGTTGACTCACGTGGTGCCTTCAAGCTGCTGGCCGCGTTCTCCGAGGGTAGGGATTCGGGGCGGGAGTTATTTTGGACTCGTGGCACGCCCGCCCCAACCTCCTCGCCAGCCAATCCTTGTCCCACCTGGTGACTTGCGGCAATGGCTCGGGGGAGCTGCAGTCCTTGTAGCCAAGACGTGACTGCAGCGTTTGAGTGGACTTTGCCGAGGGGACATTGCAACTGGCAGTCTCCCAGAGTGGTGCTGACGAGAACTCTTTGTCATTCAACCTGTGGCTGCGGAACGTCCGCCGCAGCGCCCTCACTCTGGGACTTTAAGGCGGCCCTGAGGAGAAGAGTCTGAAGCATAGCATTACACTTGGTATGATGCTCGCTTTTTGTTCCATATACATACTTTCTCCCCACGTGCGTTTTAACATTTCATTTCTTTGTCATGACTCAAATGCGACAAGCAGTTGCCAAAATTAGTTTGTAATTAATCTTAACCCCCCAAAAAGTACTACTTGAGTCAGATTCCTAGTGTGCTATACTTGGCATCTGCTCTGTCATAACTAGTTTTGAAACTTGTTTTTCCAAAAATTATTCTGGTTTTCAAATAAAATGTGGACACTTCAGTGCCTTGATAAAACAAATGTGGGTATAGTTACTAGGGGTATATGATATGGTGAACTCTGAATTGTGAGTTTTTTAGAGTGTAAGTAGGAATTAGCCATTAATAAGCAATTTTGATGGCTGCTACCAGCCCAGTGAGGTGATGCAGAGAATATGTATTTTAGTGTAGTTTTTTACTTAGGCACTAAAAATACCCATAAGTCCAAGTTTTATGCCTTAGGGTACAATTTTGCCTTTAGGTTGCCATAGAGAAAATATATAGTTTAAGACATCTATCCCTTAAAACAGGTATTGGGTATTATTTAAACAAAAGTTGAATTTTAGTAATTAATTCAGGGATTGGATGCTGTTCTTTCATTGGACTGCAGTGACCCTTGTTAAAAATGCAAGTTAATGGTCTGGGGAGATTTTTATAGCTGAATAGGTTTAAAGGTTTAGTTGTAAGCTTAACATAATAGGCTATAACATACCTAAACAGATTAAAAAGGAAAAAGAATCATGCTACCATAGGATGAACCAACTGATCAGTGTTTAAATAGTTTACATATCTTTTGGTCTTTTAAATATTAATTCATATAACTCCGGAAAAGATCTTACTGACCAGCCAGTCAGTTGTTCTTATTTTATATATTAGGAAACTGTTAGAGAGGTTAAGTGACTTCTCATCTCAGTTCTGAAAACTGTAATGGTTAGGTGAGAATTATGTAACTTTTGACTCCCATTTAATGAGTTCAGCACTCCTGAACTTTCTCTAAAAATTATAAATATAGGTATGAAATGTGTGTGTGTCTGACTCTTTGCAACCCCATGGACTGTAGACCACCAGGCTCTCTAGGCAAGAATAACTGGAGTGGGTTGCCATTTTTTTCTCCAGGGGACCTTCTCGACCCAGGGATTGAACCCCAGTCTTCTGCATTTCAGGCAGATTCTTTACCATCTGAGCTACCAGGGAAGCCCTAGATATGAATTATCTTATGCTAAAAAAGTTATTTTGAATAATTAGTGACTTCCCAACTTATACCTTCATTCTCACTGTGTTTTCCATCCACTTCTTAATATGCCTTCCTATGAAGGATTTAGGTCCCTGCAGATGTCTACATGGCCTATTTTGTTAGAGAAGAGGATTAGGAAGATGGAACCTGATTTGTTATTGGCTACCAGCCACTAGGATTCAGAGACACCTAGGATTCAGCAAGAACAGGTCCTAGCCCTGGAACTTCCCTGGTGGTCCAGTGGTTAAGACTCCATGCTCCCAATGCAGGGGGCCCTGGTTCAATCCCTGGTCAGGGAACTAGATCCCACATACTGCAACTACCAGTTATCATGCCACAACTAAGACCTGATGCAGCCAAATAAATAAAAGTAAAAAAAAAATACCCCGTACTCCAAATAGGCCTAGGTTTGATCCCTGTTTAAGAAATAAGTTCTAGCCCTATCATTCCTGGAGTTTATAGTCTAACTGGAAAGCATAATATATATTGATATAAGTACCAGAACATGTACTGTTTATATAAACAACTATTGAGTACCTAATAGAGGAAGTAGAGGTTCCTATGGGAACAAATACTGTATTATGTAGGTGTGACGTGTAGGTGTGTTCATTGGAAAGACTGATGTTGAAGCTGAAACTCTGTACTTTGGCCACCTGATGCGAAGAACAGACTCATTTGAAAAGACCCTGATGCTGGGAAAGATTGAGGGCAGGAGGAGAAGGGGATGACAGAGGATGAAATGGTTGGATGGCCATCATCGATTCGATGGACATGGGTTTGGGTGGACTCCGGGAGTTGGTGATGGACAGGGAGGCCTGGCGTGCTGCGATTCATGGGGTCACAAAGAGTCGGACACGACTGAGCGACTGAACTGAACTGAACTGAGGCGACTCCCAGCTTAGTATAGAAGCAAAGGTAGCCCTCTCCGAGGAAATGCTATTTAACTTGAGACTTGAAAGATGAATAGGAGTTAGCTAAAGCCAGAGAGTAATAGTGAAAAGAGCATTCCAGATCTGAGTACTGAAGCTGCAGTCAGAATACAGGGTACATTAGAAAAACTTAAAAGTTTTGCTAAAGCATAAAAATAGAGCACAGAGAACAGGGAAAGATGGGAGTTGGCGAGATGGGCAATATCAGATAATGAAAGGCCTTAATTAGTCATTTTAAGGAAGTAGAGAAGGGACTAAGTAAAAAGATTTAAGGAAGTGCTCTTGAAGCTAAATGAATCAAGTTTAATGGTTGTAAATGGGGCTGGGAATGGCATGATCAGACTGAGTTTTAGAAATACCACTGATTACAAAGTGGGGAACATGTTGGAGGCTTTTGGAATTTTGTGAGATCACAGTGATGGACAAGATGGAACAGTTGGGGAAAGATGGAAGAGAGAGGGAAACAGACAGAATTCAATGATAGACCATATGTGGGAGACTGGGAAAGCCAGAGAAGTTAAAAATATTTCCCAGGTTTCCAGCTTGAGCAAATATGAGTTTATTTTTTTTTCTCCATCTACCCAATGTGGACATTAAGAGGTTATGTGACTAGCCCAGGGCTGTTCAGCTTGTAAAGATTGGAAATGTCTTTTTGCAGTTATTGATAGTAATTTTTAATTTTTTCCCCCTTCTATACAGTTTATTATGGCAACTTTCAAAACCCAATTGAAGTTTCTTTATTTTTTTCATCCATCAAGAAGCCATAACTTTATTAATGATAGAAACGGTACAAATTTCAAACCCAGCTGCAGTTGCTCTTTTGAAACACCAAAAAAAGGTCCTCTTTTCAGATGGTTACATTGTTAATTCCAGAATAGCATTTACAATATCATTACTGTTATTCTCAGGGCTCAGACTGCCTTTGCTCTCGACACATTTGCTTGTGACATGACCAATTCTATGTCCTTAACTTCCACACCTATTGCATCAACCTCTTCCTCTTCACTCTCCTCTTGTACAGTTGGAGTCTGTGTGTTTTCTTGGATATTTGAGACAGCTTCACCTTGAACTTTGAATTTCTCAGCAGCTGCTAACTGTGCTTGCTGAGATAAATCCTCAGTCTTGGCTTCCCTCAAAACAATGTAGGTATCTGAAGCTGGGCTCTTGTACACATCTGGTTTTGTGATGACAAAAAGGATATTCTTAGATTTCAGGATAGTGACTCTAGTAACCCCTGTAACCTGTCCAAGACCCAGTTTGGACATAGCCTTCCCGTGCCTTCTTTTCACTTCGGCTCTGTTTTGCTTTACTGACTGGTTCTTCATCGATTTCAGCTGCTGCTGCCAGCTGAGCTTGTTGTGTGGTTGCTTGTGTAGAATACTGTTCCTCAAGCTCTGGTACTGATTCATCACTATCAGATTCTGTTCCAGACCCTGTCTCAGCCTGGGGCTGTGGCAACTCCTGCTCTGTAGCAGGAACGGTTTTTGTGGCTTCACCGGGCATTTTGTGCGGGGAACGCGGAACCAAGATGGAGGCAGAAAGAGAGCAAGCTAGCGAGAGCGTGACCCATGCCTGTTGTAGAACAAACCCAATTGAAGTTTCAAACAGCCATTAATGTTTCATCTGTACGCCTACCTACTTCTCTGTGCCCCCTATTAGATTATTGTGAAGCAAAACAGATACAGGTATTTCACCTGTAAATATTTCAGTATATCCCTAGAAGATATAACTCTTGGGCTTCCCTGGTGGCTCCGTGATAAAGAATCTGCCTGCCAATAGATGAAACACAGGTTTGATCCCTCATCTGGGAAGATCCCACATGCCGCAGAGCAATTAAGTCCTTGTACCACAACTATTGAACCTGTGCTCTATAGAGTTGGGGAGCCGCAACTATTGAAGCAGTTAGGCTCTAGACCAGGTGCTTTGCAACAAGAGAAGCCACCACAATGAAAAGCCCAGCACCACAACTAGACAGTAGCCTCTGCTTGCCACAACCAGAGAAAACCGTGAAGCATTGAAGACTCAGCACAACCAAAAATAAGTAAAAAAAATTTAAAAGTAACTCTTCTTTTAAAAAAAAACGATGACGCTTTAAAGAACATAACCATAACCATTATTCTGTCTTTAAATATTAACATCACCAAATAACCAAGCAGTATTCAAATTTTCCTAAACTGTTTCAAAATAATTGATCAGTTTGATTTGAGATCCAAAGAAGGTCACATTACTTCTGGTTGGTATGTCTTCCCTTTTTTCTTATTTTTCTGTTAAGTTATTTGTTGAAGGTACCATGTTATTTTTTCTGCAGTTTCCCTCGTTCTGGATTTTGTTGAATGTGTCCCGCTGGTATAGATTTAACATGTCCTAGTTTAACATGTTCTATCGTATTTTCTGTAAACTGGTAGCTAGGTTGAGGTTTGATTTCTGAGAGAAGGTATGGTGCGTTGGAAAGGGCAAATAGAATTCATAGGTGATGGTGTGTATTTCCATTGGGGGGCATATGTTTGATTGTCCCTCACACTGCTATCTTGATGGCCTAATTCCATTATTTCATTGGTGGTTTGCAAATGGCAGTTTAATTCTAACATTCCTTTTTAATTTAAAAAAATATATTTATTTATTTGGCTGTCTTGTCTTAGTTGCAGCACTTGGGCTCTCTAGTTGTAGCATGCAGGCTCAATTGCTCCAAGGCATCATGTAGGATCTTTGTTCTCTGACCAGGGATCAAGTCCATGTCCCCTGCATTGCTAGGTAGATTCTTAACCGCTGGACCACAAGGAAGTCCCTCCTTCTTAATTGAGTAGCTAGAATACCTCTACAAAAAAGAGTTAGTTTGAATAGGAAGGGCAAGTTAAAAATTTATGTGCTTAATATAATATCATGAGTGAGAGTGAAGTCACTCAGTTGTGTCCGACTCTTTGCGACCCCATGGACTGTAGCCTACCAGGCTCCTCTGTCCATGGGATTTTCCAGGCAAGAGTACTGGAGTAGGTTGCCATTTCGTTCTCCAGGGGATCTTCCTGACCCAGGACTCGAACCCAGGTCTCCTGCATTGGCAGGCAGATTCTTTACTGACTGAGCTATGAGGGAAGCATAATATAATATCATACCATATCATATCATATCATATATGATTGCAACACTATCTTTTTTGAGAAATGTATTTAAATGTACCAAGGTACGTTCTCTTTGAAAGCCAGTACATATTTTATCAGAATGTTTTTTAGCATTTGTCGTTAATGTTTCAAATGGCTTTTAGTATTTGGAACATTGAGAATTTCTTTTCTTAAATTGGCAGGGATTCTTTTGGTCTATGTTCTTTCTTGCAGAGCTTATCTGTTACCATAGGTTTGAAGGAATTTCTGGTAGAATCACTTACTACCAAATCTAAACCTCTAGCTGTAACCAGATTACAGGTTTTAAATTCCTTGAGGACAGGGATTGATTACTCCAGGTAGCCAGGCTTAAAATCTGAGTCATTTTAATACCGCTAGTGGGCTCCTTCCCTACCAAATGCACTTTTAAGTGCCAACCCCTTCTTGCCTTGGTTATCTCTTATGCCCACTTTTTCCCATCCCACCCCACCCCTAGTTTAGGGTGCTGTCATTATTAGATTAGTACCATGACCTTTTAAGTTGTATGTTATTCATCTTTTAATTTGCCCTGACAAATTTTTCTCCATGCTTTTTTCCTCTGTAATTTCTTCTCCTCCCTCTTATGCCTCTTCCCCTTCTGCGTTTTTGTTTGTAGGATCCATTTCATAATGGATTTATGGCAGAAAGACTAGAATAGGTGACTTGTGAGCTGTGGTGTCTTGCAGAGAAGTGATTAAACAGCATTTAGAATCTTATTGAAATGGTGATTTCTCTTCTTGGGGTACAGTATGCACAATAACTACATGAGTTCACATCCACACCAGTGTGATTGGTTGCATGGGCTGGGTCACTGAAGAGTGCTACTGAACATTTATGCAAAAACAGTGGGATCTAGCCCCTCTGGTGGTCCACACTACCGTACTGCTGATTACAACTACTCATAACATTGAATCTGATTTGATTACAGTGATTTAGCCTTCATATAAAGGAGAAGTTCCTCAAAATATACAGGCAGTGTAAGCTTCATATTTGATCATTCATTGAAAAATATTTCTTCCCTCTGATTTTGCTCTTATATAAATCTTCTGAAGATTATTGAATGAATGAAGACCTGATAACACTGTATTAGTGTGTTGTTTTGGATAATAGCAGAGCTTTTGTAAACTGCCTTATTGAGCTTTTGAGAACCAAAGCTTTTTACTTTATTAACTTTTTCTATTCCACAGTCAGAGGTTTTAATCTGAGATATGCAGGTTGATACTCCATGTTGGATGGAATTCAAGGAGTCTATGAACTTGGTTGGGTCAAAAAATTTTCATTGACTTCTATGTAAAATTTAGGATTTATTTTAACTGAATGTAGGCTTCCCACGTGGCTCTAGTGGTAAAGAACCTGCCTGCCAATGCAGGAGATGTAAGAGATGCGGGTTCAATCCCTTGGTCAGGAAGGTCCCCTGGAGGAGGGCATGGCAACTCACTCCAGTATTCTTGCCTGGAGAATCCCATGGATAGAGGAGCCTGGCTAGCTACAGTCCATAATGGGGCAAAGAGTCAGACACAACTGAAGTGACTTAGCACATATGAATGTAGGCAGTATTGTGTCGGCACATATGAATGTAGGCAGAATATAGTAGTACTGGCAGTACCTGTGACTTTGTCATCAATAGAAATCACATATCTTCATATCATGATACCCTGGTTGCAGCTCTCTTGAAATTGTTTAAGTTTATTACTGTGGTTATTAGACCCACTACCAAGTTTTATCTAATTTCTTAGTTTAAAAAGCACATTATTATATCCAGTTTTAAATGTTTTGACAATAATACCTTTGTATACATTCAAAAACATTTTGATACGGGCTTCATCAGTTCAGTTCAGTCGCTCAGTTGTGTCCGACTCTTTGCGACCCCATGAATCGCAGCACGCCAGGCCTCCCTGTCCATCACCAACTCCCAGAGTTTACCCAAACTCATGTCCATCGAGTCGGTGATGCCATCCAGCCATCTCATCCTCTGTCGTCCCCTTCTCCTGCCAATCCTTCCCAGCATCAGAGTCTTTTCAAATGAGCCAGTTCTTCGCATGAGGTGGCCAAAGTATTGGAGCTTTAGCTTCAACATCAGTCCTTCCAATGAACACCCAGGACTGATCTCCTTTAGGATGGACTGGTTGGATCTCCTTGCAGTCCAAGGGACTCTCAAGAGTCTTCTAACACCACAGTTCAAAAGCATCAATTCTTCGGTGCTCAGCTTTCTTCACAGTCCAACTCTCACATCCATACATGACCACTGGAAAAACCATAGCCTTGACTAGATGGACCTTTGTGGGCAAAGTAATGTCTCTGCTTTTTAATATGCTATCTAGGTTGGTCATAACTTTCCTTCCAAGGAGTAAGCGTCTTTTAATTTCATGGCTGCAATCACAATCTGCAGTGATTCTGGAGCCCCCAAAAATAAAGTCTGACACTGTTTCCACTGCTTCCCCACCTATTTCCCATGAAGTGATAGGACCAGATGCCATGATCTTCATTTTTCTGAACGTTGAGCTTTAAGCCAACTTTTTCACTCTCCTCTTTCACTTTCATCAAGAGGCTTTTTAGTTCCTCTTCACTATCTGCCTTAAGGGTGGTGTCATCTGCATATCTGAGGTTATTGATATTTCTCCCGGCAATCTTGATTCCAGCTTGTGCTTCTTCCAATCCAGCGTTTCTCATGATGTACTCTGCATATAAGTTAAATAAGCAGGGTGACAATATACAGCCTTGATGTACTCCTTTTCCTATTTGGAACCAGTCTGTTGTTCCATGTCCAGTTCTAACTGTTGCTTCCTGATCTGCATACAGGTTTCTCAAGAGGCAGGTCAGTTGGTCTGGTATTCCCATCTCTTTCAGAATTTTCCACAGTTTATTGTGATCCACACAGTCAAAGGCTTTGGCATAGTCAATAAAGCAGAAATAGATGTTTTTCTGGAACTCTCTTGCTTTTTCGATGATCCAGCAGATGTTGGCAATTTGATCTTTGATTCCTCTGCCTTTTCTAAAACCAGCTTGAACATCTGGAAGTTCAAGGTTCATGTATTGCTGAAGCCTGGCTTGGAGAATTTTGAGATTACTTTACTAGCGTGTGAGATGAGTGCAATTGTGCGGTAGGTTTTATCAAACTGCTTTATCAAAAAAGGGCTTCATAGGTTTTATCAAACTGCTAAAGGAATCGGTGGCACCAAAAAAGCTAAGAACTCCTGCTCCTAACTCCTGTACTTCTGATGTGAGAATGAAGTTAGCCAGAACCTGTGATGCAACACACAACTCATGATGTCACAGTTAAGTAAATTTTTTGGCCATTGACTTCTGTGTACTAAATCATAAATCCTGACCTCACAAATGAGAGGGAACAAAAGGGGACTGCAGCTATGAAATTAAAAGACGCTTGCTTCTTGGAAGAAAAGCTATGACCAACCTAGACAGTGTATCAAAAAGCAGAGACATCACTTTGCCCACAGAGGTCCATATAGTCAAAGCTGTGGTTTTTCCAGTAGTCATGTACAGATGTAAGAGTCAGACTATAAAGAAGGCTGAGTGCCAAAGAATTGATGCTTTTGAATTGTTGTGCTGGAGAAGACTCTTGAGAGTCCCTTGGACTACAAGGAGATCAAGCTAGTCAATCTAAAAGAAATCAGTCCTGAATATTCATTGGAATATGAATTCCAATTGGAGCTGAAGCTTCAATACTTTGGCACCTGATGTGAAGAGCCGACACATGGAAAAGACCCTGATACTGGGAAAGCTTGAGGGCAAGAAGAGAAGGGGATGACAGAGGATGAGATGAGTGGATAGCATCACTGACTCAATGGACATGAGATTGATCACACTCCTGGAGATCGTGGAGGACAGGGAAGGCTGGCATGCTGCAGTCCATGGGGTTGCAAAGAGTCGGACACGACTTAAACAACTCGACTAAACAACAACAAATATGCTAAGGGAGAATAAAATCACTTTCACAAATTGAGGCAGAATACTTTTCCCTTGTATTCAGGAAGCATATGTTTAAAATTACTGTCTCTGTCTCCTAGAAAACTACTTGATGTAGCAGAGGGCAGAGAAATGGCTTAACAATTACCTGTTTCTAGGAAAATAAAACATTCACTTGAAAATTATGTATTTCTAATAAAGGAACTGATTATTATCTTAGAACATGGATTTATATTGTCAGCAATTAAAAAGGCTATTTAAGTTTAATTATAGTCTTTATTGACTATGCCAAAGCCTTTGACTATGTGGATCACAATAAACTGTGGAAAATTCTGAAAGAGATGGGAATACCAGACCATCTGATCTGTCTCTTGAGAAACCTGTACGCAGGTCAGGAAGCAACAGTTCGAACTGGACATGGAACAACAGACTGGTTCCAAATAAGAAAAGGTGTACATCAAGGCTGTATATTGTCACCCTGCTTATTTAACTTATATGCAGAGTACATCATGAGAAACACTGGATTGGAAGAAACACAAGCTGGAATCAAGATTGCCGGGAGAAATATCAATAACCTCAGATATGCGGATGACACCACCCTTAAGGCAGAGAGTGAAGAAGAACTAAAGAGCCTCTTGATGAAGGTGAAGGAGGAGAGTGAAAAAGTTGGCTTTTAGCTCAACGTTCAGAAAACTAAGATCATGGCATCTGGTCCCATCACTCCATGGGAAATAGATGGGGAAGCAGTGGAAACAGTGTCAGACTTTATTTTTGGGGGCTCCAGAATCACTGCAGATGGTTACTGCAGCCATGAAATTAAAAGACGCTTACTCCTTGGAAGGAAGGTTATGGCCAACCTAGATAGCATATTTAAAAGCAGAGACATTACTTTGCTAACAAAAGTCCATCTAGTCAAGGCTATGGTTTTTCCAGTGGTCATGTATGGATGTGAGAGTTGGACGGTGAAGAAAGCTGAGCGCCACAGAATTGATGCTTTTGAACTGTGGTGTTGGAGAAGACTTTTGAGAGTCCCTTGGACTGCAAGGAGATCCAATCAATCCATCCTAAAAGAGATCAATCCTGGGTGTTTATTGGAAGGTCTGATGTTGAAGCTGAAACTCCAATACTTTGGCCACCTTATGCGAAGGGTTGACTCATTCGAAAAGACCCTAATGCTGGGTAGAATTGGGGGCGGGAGGAGAAGGGGACGACAGAGGATGAGATGGTTGGATGGCATCACCGACTCGATGAACATGGGTTTGGGTAGACTCCGGGAGTTGGTGATGGACAGAGAGGCCTGGCTTGCTGCAATTCATGGGGTTGCAAAGAGTCGGACACGACTGAGCGACTGAACTGAACTGATAGTATATTTTGAGGTAATAATGCTGACTTTTTCAATACATCTTTAGTGTCTAGTCTTAAAAAGCTTTGCAAACAAACATTTGCGGATCGTTGATAATGTTTTAATGCCAAAGAGTACTCAGTTCTAATACTCTTATGTAGTTTGACTGTACTAATAAGTAAGAAAACTAAATTTCGTTCTTTGAGATAACGAGGGTCAAACGTAGCACAGTAATGAAGTTCAGACTCATTCAAAGGATATTTACTAAACAAATATGTAAACAAGAACTTACTAAAAGATGAAGAAATACATATCTTAAAATATGGCTTGAAACTTTTAGGATGAAAATAAAGCTATGAAATGAAATGTCAGCATATTACTTTGTTGCTTCTAGGTTTCAAAATTTTTTTTTTTAATGTGAAACTAAGTATAGTGTTCATTATCACTGAGTGAAAAGTTCAACTCAGCCTTTTGCAAGAAAAGGAAAAGCTTTCTTTGTTGTTTATCTATTAATAATTTGTAAATCTCCCCATTAAGCTTCAGAATACTGGTAGTGAAGTAGAGTCTAGCAGAAATACCATTAATTGTATTCAAATATTCATTTACATTCAAAGTGTAACATAAATAACACTGTTTTGACAATATGTCTATTTATAATTTTAATTCAGTCCACTATATTTCTTCTTTAGATTTTGGAACAAGGTAGGTCATATAATAATAAACTGAAATGGCCACTTGGATTTTGATTTGTTGAATATATATTTGTAGTGCTGTAGAAAACAACATATAAAGGTGTTCCAAAATATAGCCTGAAATTCTGCCAAGCAAAACCTGCCTTTGGAGGACACAGCCTCCAACTTTCTTAATCTGCTGGAATCAAGAGAAAATGAAGCATTAAAGAAGACAAAATCTGCTGTAGTAATAACTCAGAAAGTGAGACTGATCAGGTAAGCTCTATGTGCTGAAACAAAATACCTTTCTGCCTGTGTTTCTTAACACAGAAAGCATAACATCACTGGAGGGTTCTTTGTTTCATATTTTTCCCCCACTCTTAAAAACTGGGAAAGTCACATTCTTTGAATCCTAACATCATTTGGTTGTGGCACAGGGATTAGTTGGTGTTTTTTGTTTTGCTTTGCACACAGCTTAGTTCTCTGACTAGGAATCAAACCCTGTCCCCTGGCATTGAAAGCATGGAATCCTAAGCACTGGACTGCCAGGGAGTTCCTTAGCTTTTTTGAAAGTTGAAACAATACCTTCTTTCCTTTAATTCAAGATCTAAAAGCACACACCTAAGCTAATGAGGGAAATAGTTACTTACAAAGAAAGAAACAAATAGGGGAATTATTCTCTTAGTTTTTTTCAGCATGCTAGCCAAGAAGCATTGAGTTAAGATGTCATAAAAGGAAAGGAAAGTCGCTCAGTCGTGTCCGACTCTTTGCGACCCCGTGGACTGTAGCCTACCAGGCTCCTCCGTCCATGGGATTCTCCAGGCAAGAATACTGGAGTGGTTTGCCATTTCCTTCTCCAGGGGATCTTCCCGACCCAGGGATTGAACCCAGGTCTCCCGCATTGGAGGCAGACACTTTAACCTCTGAGCCACCAGGGAAGTCCAGATGTCATAGAGGCCATTAATTTCACGTGGCAAGGTATATTCAGAAAAACAGTAATGATATTAGTGGACTGAAATAGAATTTTAGCATTAAATAAACTTATAATTATGGTATTGTTAATGAAAAATAATTTCATTTTTGCAAATTACTAAATGCTTCTGTCACATCAGTATGTGGATTTGGAACACAGTTATACTCCTGTCTTTTTGTTTCTGAATTGATCTTTAAGGTATCCTAAAGCATTGGTGCCTCTTGTGAGTATCAATTTTAATTGTCTTAATAAAGAATTGATTTTACTAACTTAAAGCCTTGAAATATCCATGAGTTCTTTTTTTTTAATTAACTTGATCTCATAGTTTTTTGTTTAGTTAATTATGCTGCTGTTTTCTAAAATACTTATATTACAGACATATAGTACTTTAGCTTCTCTGTGGTGTGACATGTGAGGGTAGCCCAGATGCCTAACGACACTGAGGTGGGATAGTGCCCTGCAAGTTAGGAATTTGCAGTGAAAAGTAAAAAATGAATTTGTCGGACTTCCCTGGTGGTCCATTGGTTAAGAATTTGCCTGCCAGTCCAGGGGACACAAGTTTGATTCCTGGTCCAGGAAGATCCCACATGCCGTGGGGCAGCTCAGCCTGTGCACCACAACTGCTGAGACCATACTCTGGAGCCCCATGAACTACAACAAGAGAAGCCACCTAAATGAGAAGCCCTCAAACCCTCGCTCCACAACTGGAGAGTTCCTGCAACTAGAGAAAGAAAGCCTGCAAGCATCTGAAGACAGGGCACAGCCAAAAATAAATATTTTTTTAAAAATGAATTTGCTACTTCTTTGAGTAGATGTCCATCTTTACCCAACGATTTTAATTCATGCTCACCCCTAAATTAATCCACAGACTCTTATATTGGAGCATTAACTTCTTTTTTAATGTAGAAAAAAAGGTTATTGTCTGTCTTAAAGTAAACCTTACCATTTTTGACATACTGTTCTCAGAGTTCTGAATATTAGTGTGAAGGAGATTAGTCCTGGGTGTTCACTGGAAGGACTGATGTTGAAGCTGAAACTCCAATACTTTGGCCACCTCATGCGAAGAGTTGACTCACTGGATAAGACCCTGATGCTGGGAGGGGTTGGGGGCAGGAGGAGAAGGGGACGACAGAGGATGAGATGGCTGGATGGCATCACTGACTCAATGGACATGAGTTTGGGTAAACTCTGGGAGTTGGTGGTGGACAGGGAGGCCTGGCGTGCTGCGATTCATGGGGTTGCAAAGAGTCAGACATGACTGAGCTGAACTGAAGTTTAAAAGGCTTTTGCCACAAAATACAATGAAAGAGTGAAAAATAGGCTCCTTTTATTTTTTACAATATGACTTAAAAACCTCAGAATTTTGTAGAAATTCCATGTAACAATCTATGTGTTCAACAATAGGTGATTTCTTTTGTTTAAGTATGGTACATCCACAGAATAGAATAACACTATTTTACAAAAATGTTACAGGGAATTCCCTGGCAGCCCAGTGGTTAGGACTCCATGCTTCCACTGCAGGAGCATGGGTTCAGTCTCTGATCAGGGAACTAAGACCTTGCATGCTGCACGGTACAGCCAAAAAAAGTTACAGAACTAGGCACGTATCAAAAAATGCTTCAGATATTGAATAGGAAAAGCAGGCTGTAAAGCATGAAATACAGTCCCATGTTTATATTTATGCTTATGCATGACTATCCTAGAAAGAAGTTTAAGAGAATTTACATTAAATGTAACTAACTTACACAAGGGCTTACACCAGGGCATCCCTGGTGGCTCAGCTGGTAAAGAATCCGCCAGCAATGCAGGAGACCTGAGTTCGATCCCTGGGTTGGAAAGATCCCTGGAGAAGGGAAAGGCTACCCACTCCAGTATTCTGGCCTGGAGAATTCCATGGACTGTATAATGGGGTCGCAAGGAGTCAGATACAACTGAGCAACTTTCACTTTTCACTACATGAGGATGATAGAATGACAAGTACATTTAATGTTTCTGCTGCTGCTGCTAAGTCGCTTCAGTCGTGTCTGACTCTGTGCGACCCCATAGACGGCAGCCCAGCAGGCTCCGCCGTCCCTGGGATTCTCCAGGCAAGAACACTGGAGTGGGTTGCCATTTCCTTCTCCAATGCAGGAAAGGGAAAAGTGAAAGTGAAGTCGCTCAGTCGTGTCCGACTCTTAGCGACCCCATGGACTGTAGCCTACCAGGCTCCTCCGTCCATGGGATTTTCCAGGCAAGAGTACTGGAGTGGGGTGCCATTGCCTTCTCCAATTTAATGTTTCTAGTCACATGTATATCTTACAGTTTTTCTGTAATAAGCACGTATAACTGTCATCTTTTAAAACTTTGCTGCTTTGTGTTTTCTTTATTATAAAGCAATGTATATTCATTGGAACAAGTCAAACAAGGATGTGGAAAGAGGATGTTGTCTCCCCTTCCTAACCTCCAACCATTGTAAAGTTTTATGTATACTTAGAACATATTTATTTAGTTTACTTAATTTGTTTACCTGTTTATTTTCTTTCTTCCCTGGAATCTAATCTCTACAATGGCAAGGACCATGCCTGTCTTGTTTACTGCTTTTCACTGGGGGCACTCAGATTTTATCATATGAAGGCAAAAAAGTGGTGTGTATCCTAATATAACTTTTAAATGATTATACAGTCCTGTGATTCATAATTTTGAAAGTCTTAATTGCAATAACAATCAGATGAAATTTGATGATTTAGCATATTGACAGTTGATCCTCTTGGGATCTAAAGACCCTAAAATCCTGCCTTTGAATGAATCTTTATTAACAAAATATGCTTTTTTTATTGCACTAATAAAAACTAAACGCTTGTTCTTTGGGATGATATAGTTCATAAAGTTATACCACAGTTTGTGCTTGGATAGTAGCAAGAGTGAAATGGGCAAGAAATACGGTGTGGCACATAGGAAATTGTTATAGACTAGAGGATTTAATCTGCTACTATAGATTACTTTTCATCTTGGATGGTATATTTAATAGCTAATGAACTTCATGTTTTTCTTTTTGAAGTCAGTATCTACATATTATAAATATACACACATAAATATATTCATTCCCTTTAAGTTGGCATGTTTGACCACTTGCAAATATGATCAGCTTCATCAGTTTAAGCTTTTATCCTCATTTCTGAAAGAAGATACAAGAAAATTCAGATTCACCTTTGTAAAATTGGGTCACTATAGCAATATCAAAGAGCTTCTGTAGAGTGTTAATATTAAACACTGTTGTTTCCGAAGAATTGATGCTTTTGAATTGTGGTGTTGGAGAAGACTCTTGAGAGCCCCTTGGACTGCAAGGAGATAAATGAGTCAATCCTAAAGGAAATCAGTTCTGAATATTCATTGGAAGGACTGATATTGAAGCTGAAACTCCAATACTTTGGCCACCTGATGCGAAGAACTGACTCACTGGAAAAGACCCTGATGCTGGGAAAGATTGAAGGCGGGAGGAGAAGGGGACGACAGAGGAAGGATGGCATCACCAACTCAATGGGCATGAGTCTGAGTAAACTCCAGGAGTTGGTGATGGACAGGGAGGCCTGGGGTGCTGCAGTCCATGGGGTTACAAAGAGTTGGACACAACTGAGTGACTGAACTGAACAAATCCACAATCTCTCAGCTGAAACCACACATTTGGTCTCAGGACTTAATGAAACTCAGGTTCTTTATGTCTCAGTACAGAAGAAATTCAGCAAGAGGCAAAGCAATTGACAAGAAATAGATTTAAGTATAGGATGCTTGGAAGGATACAAGCAGGTAGGCAAGAGGCTCTGCCCCAGAACTAAGTGGGAAAGCAGTTTTATTTAAGGAGATGAAGTGAAATTTGCTCAGTTGTGTCTGACACTTTGTGACCCCATGGACTGTACAGTTCATGGGATTCTCCAGGCCAGAATACTGGAGTGGGTAGCCTTTCCATTCTCCAGGGGATCTTCCCAACCCAGGCACTGAACCAGGGTCTCCTGCATTGCAGGCAGATTCTTAATCAACTGAGCTATCAGGGAAGCCCATTAAGGAGATAAACACTTCATAGACAAAGTGTGGCCATCTCAGAAGGTGAGATGCCCTGGAAGGTACACACCCCATAGATAGAAAGTGGTCCATCTCAAAAGCCAAGAGCAGCCCTGGAGATAACACTCCATAGAGTGGGCTCTATCACAATATGCGAGTGGCCCCAGGGGATGGGGTGTTAGTTTTTATGGGCTGGCTAATTTCACTATGGGGGAAGAGGATTCCATTTTTTTTGTGGGGAAGGAGCAGGGATTTTCAGGAATTGGGCCACCACCCACTCTTTGGTCTTTCATGGTTGACCTTAGAACTGTCAACCATGGGTGTGTTCATGTAGCATATGCTATTATGTAACAATGAATCTATAAGGATGCTCAAGGTCCATGAAGTTGAAACTTCCACCATCTTGGGCCTAATCTGTTCTAACCAGTTTTTGTCCTGAACAGCTATGACCTTCTTTTAAAAGTTATATTCCTGGGAATTCTCTGGCAGTCCAGTGGGTAGGGCTTGGTGCTTTCCTGGCCAGGGTTTAACCCCTGGCCAGGGAACTAAGATCTTGCAGGGGAAAAAAAAAAAGCTTATGCCCTGTCCCCTTATCTCCTGTCTCATTTTCTTTGCTGCCTTCTGCTTGTTTGTAGTTTTTAAAAAGTTTGGTTTGGTTTTCTTCATTGTATTCCATTTCAAAATAGAAAAGGCAAAGGAGGTTTCCTAGACCTTGAATCTTGCGATCTACCTTGGGGTAAGTGGTTCTGAAAGCCGTGAAGCTGGACTAGGGCCCAGTTACAAAGAGCAGTAGATTGGCTACTTGGATCAATAGCTTCCGTTAATCAGCCTTTCTGGATTTGAATGTTTCTTTGCAAATTTGAAATGTAAAACTGGTCTACACTTAGTAACAAATTCTTTTCGATAATTGGTTTTAGGTACTTTCTGCTCTTGCCATTGTCATTTTAGGAAATGACAATGGCTTTGTTTTAAATGTTGATGGAAAAAGTGTAGAGAACATAGTGAATACTATTTGCTATTTCCTATTCTTTCCAAGTCAGTTGATGAATAACTTTCTCATCTTATCACTTAAAAAAAAATCTTCCTATCACTATCAGGCGACTACTGGAGGGTCATAAAATAATAGCTATCCTAATAGGAAGGCTACTGTGCATACTGTTAGGATTAAAATATAAAACTTTAATCTCTTTTAGCCTCTGGACTTGCACATTCCCTCTTCTCATTGGGGCTCTGAATGCTGTACAAGGAGGCCTGCTCACATATTTTACTTTTTGAATGAACCCTTTTGTTTATAGCTCAAGTTTGGTCAGTTTGAAAGAAAATAGTTTGTTTAGATGTTATTACACACTTTCTATTATGTACTGTCAGAATTTTTAAAGTTAGGAAGGACAACCATTTTTTGGGTGGTGGCAAAACTGTTGAATCCATGTCTGGTTTTTTGAAGTGTTTTTTCTTTCAAAATTTGGACACTTATTTCTTATACTTATTTCCTAATGAATCTTTTTAAAGCTTCAAGTTTTAAATCTTAATTTTTACACAATGGAATAAGATTATTAGCTTGATGAGGCAAGTCTTAGTGACTAAAAATTGTAACTGCTATAACTAAGTGGGACAAATCATAGCTGGCAGCTAAGCTCAAAGTTTAATCATGTCCAGCACATATTAGCTGTTCGAGTCAGAGCTTGATGTGTTAAGTGACTCTGCCGTCTGTGTGTGGGTGTCTCTGTATGTAAACATTCTGAGGCAAATTAATCTTTTTTAGTGCTTCTTTGATTGAAAAAATTCAAGTGCTTTTTTTTTTTCATAATTAGATGAAGAAAGTGAAGTGAAGTGAAAGTCACTCAGTCATGTCCGACTCTTTGCAACCCCTTGGACTGTAGTCCATGGAATTCTCCAGAATACTGAAGTGGGTAGCCTTTCCCTTCTCCAAGGGATCGTCCCAACCCTCCCTACCCAGGTCTCCCGCATTGCAGGTGGATTCTTTACCAGCTGAGCCACAGGGGAAGCCCAGTTAGATGAAAGGAAAACTCAAAATTGGCTTAATGAGTTGATTTCAATTTATTGGTCTTGTATCCTGAGATACCTCTAGTTAAGTTCATTTTTAGTTCTAATACTTTTTTTTTGTTTATTCCTTGGCATTACACACACAGACAACTTTTCATCTGTGAATGAAGACAGGTTTACTTCTTCCTTTCTGGTCTTTATGCCTGTAATTTCTTTCTCTTGCCTGCACAAGCTGGCTGAGAACCTTTAGTGCAATGTTGTAGAAGTGATGAAACCTATCTCCTTGCCTTTACAGAAACCTTCCTTTGGGACTGTCTTCTTCCTACCCCTACAATGTCCATTGTCTTAAATCAGATTTGAAGTGTTCAGATGGATTGGAAAGAACAGTATTTAAGAGATAACTAATATACTACTCCTACAGTGTGAAGTTAGGGATTTGTGTTTTAGACTAAAGAATGCTGCAGCCAAGAGTGAGCTTGTCTTCTGTGACCTGTATTTATTGTAGTAATACAGTCTGAGTGAAGATAATTTGAAGTGGACATACTCACATACTCTTGTAGGATGAGTTAAACATAGGGTGGAAGCTGGCTTTAAATAAATTAAAGGAGACTTTCATGAGAAAACAGGTAAGCCTACTATCAAAGACCCACTCACATCTTTTCCAAAACTATTCAGAATCTTAACAGGTTTAAACCTTGCTAAATATTAGTATTGTGTGGCTTCAAGAAAAAGGGATAATCTTTTATTTGAAACTACTATCTTTTGACTTTATAGTTCAACTTGTGTGTTTAGGAGTTTAACCAAAGAAATTGGATAGATAAAAGGAAACTTTCTGAAATTATTTTCCAGCTCATTAAATGCAATTCTTATGTGTTCAGAATGATACTGTGTTTTGCAAATTGCTACATATCTAGTAAGTCAGGTGCCTACTTCCTATTACTTTTAAGTCAGCATATTAATAAAAGAAAGTAAGTATTGAAGAATACACCAGAAAGGGGAAAAACTTACAAACTTGTATTAAAACCTGAAACTTTCGTAGAGTATTGAAAAATAGTTCTGTTACTTGAGAGCTAGGTGTAAAGTGTGCTTTGCTGTTGGGAGTACTAGATGGGAGTGCTTTATTGCTAACGTTTCATTTAAATTTTGTATTGTTTAGGTATTTGGATTTGAACTGCATTTTGGAATTTATCAACATTTACAATGCCACCAGCAGTTGGAGGTCCAGTTGGATACACCCCGCCAGATGGAGGCTGGGGGTGGGCAGTGGTAGTTGGAGCTTTCATTTCCATCGGCTTCTCTTATGCGTTTCCCAAATCTATTACTGTGTTCTTCAAAGAAATTGAAGGTATATTTAATGCCACCACCAGTGAAGTGTCATGGATATCTTCCATCATGTTGGCTGTCATGTATGGTGGAGGTGAGTACCCACTAAGGCCTGTTGTTTTGATTTTCACTAAGCAACCAGATATTCTGTTTTAGGTAACTTTTTAAAAAATGTTTTATTCACGAGGTGTTTGAAATGATATTACTTAAAGCTTTGTGTTTAAAATAATCACATTTTTTATTTTTATTAACAATGACAACTCTTGCTTTGCTTGTTGTTGCACCATAGTATTCCAAAAACAGAAATAAGAAATTGTTAGGTTTTGTTCCAGCTCAGTATCATTGAACTTAAAGCTCTTAGAAAAATTTCATGTGCACAACTGATTTTGCTTATTGCTTCTGCTAGATTCTTGATATAAATGTAAATAAAGATTCTTTTTAATTGATGTTAGGAGGATTAAAGTAAATCAGGCTAACTTGAACAGCACAGTTCAAAGTCTCACATAAAATCTTTTCATGGTGTTAGAATTAAAGAACTGGATAAAAATCCCCTCCTTGTTTTGTTCCTTGTGATGTAATTAGTTCTAAAGCATTTCAGCTGCATCTTAGTTTAAGTTTTATCATTTTTTACCTTTCTGTTTTCTTCGACATGTTGTAAAGGAGTGAAGGAAATTTGGAGAGTAACTTGCTTACCTTAGCATCATTTAAAATAACTGGGGTTACTTGTTTGCCTTGGAACATCAAATCCCAATTTAACATATAAAAGTCAAAACCTCCCATAATAATAAAATAAGTAGTTTCTTAGTTAGCCGAGATTCTAAAGTGTATTTATTTACTGGGATTGACAGTTCACATGTTGATTATGTAGCCAAGCTTTCACTTTTTTTTAATGATAATTTAGTACCTCAGAGGAACTTACCTGATAGCTCAGTTGGTAAAGAATCCACCTGCAATGCAGGAGACCCCAGTCGATTCCTGGGTTGGAAAGATCCACTGGAGAAGGGCTAGGCTACCCACTCCAATATTGTTGGGTTTCCCTTGTGGCTCAGCTGGTAAAAAATCCACCTGCAATGTGGGAGACCTGGGTTTGATCCCTGGGTTGGGAAGATCCCCTGGAGAAAGGAAAGGCTACCCACTCCAGTATTCCAGCCTGGAGAATTCCATGGACTGTATAGTCCATGGGGTCACAAAGAGTCAGACATGACTGAGCGACTTTCACTAGTGCAAATTGTTTTCACATAAATTGTTTTCACATAAGGCCTTTAAAGAGATTCTGTATTTTAAAAAAAGAGATTCTGTATTTCATCTGTAAAACCTTAGCCTTAGGCTTCTAAACTGGTGGCAGATTCAACCAATATATATAGATTTTTTAACCCATATTTACCAAGCTGTACACACATATTCCTCACTAGGCTAGGTCTAAGTTATAGAGGACACTGATCTTGATTCCTGCCCTTGAAAAGTCTGTAATCCTGTTGAGACAATAATGTAAACAACTCTTGAAACAGGAATAAGTATTTGAAGTCATAATTTAGTTCAGTGCTTAATCTCATTGCACAGAAAAAGGGTAAGCTGGCTGCCTTAAGGGGAGATAAAGTGAGAATGGGGATGGAAGATTTATTTTTCTTCTCTGAATATCTCTTTGTGCTTTTTAAATTTTGAATGCATGCCTGTTTTGTCTGTTATAAGATTAAGTACTTTTTTTTTAAGATTTTTTTTTTTGATGTGGGCCTTTTTTAAAGTCTGTTGAATTTCTTAAAACATTGCTTCTGTTTTTTGGCCACAAGGCATGTGGGATCTTTGCTCCCTGTCCAGGGATCGAACTCACACCTCCCTGGAAGGGGAAGTCTTAACCACTGGGCCTACAGGGAAGTACCTAAAATTAAGTACTTTTAAAGAGACCAAAAAAATAAATAAATAAATAAATAATAAAAAAAATAAAGAGACCAGAAGTTCTAAATTATATTACTTACTTGTTTTTCATGAGTCCAGAGAAATTAAAAGGGATTTTGGACATTTTCTAGCTTCTGAGAACCATTAATTTTGGAGGCTCTGAACTCCCATCTGCTAGGATTTCTAATCAGATTTTGACTCTGATGGCTTGAAGAAATTGATATAGATATTATCTAGAGGTACTCCAGGTGCTCAGAGTATTTTTAAGCTGACTACAAACAACAGGTTCACATGTTGTAATTCTGAGAGCAAGAGCTTGAGAGCTGCTTGCATTTTGCATCAGAAGTAAGTGATGTCAGTAGTGCTGATTGCACGTGACACTTTTCCTTTGGGAAAACAGTTTCTTCTTTGTTCTCACCCAGAGATAACTAGCACATTTCTTTGAATTTGTCTTATAATAGGCCTATAAACTGTACTCTTCTCTATTTTTAATGATAGCTAATTGGGGTCATCGTTCCTGAAATAACTCTGAAAGACAAATTGCATATCAAGAGCCTTGTGGCATAATTTTTACCAAATGGGTTGTTTTGTTTTGTTTGGCTCCTAGGTGGTAGGCCCCTTTAAGAATTATTTTTAAAACTGCCTTAACCTTTAACTTGTGTGTTTTGGCCACGCCCTCAACCCTAATCATTTTGCATTAGGAGTGGCTTAGGGTTCATGCCTGCCTTCCTTCCTCCTTCCTTCCTTTTCTCTTCTTAATTTCTTTTTTGTGTGCTTTGGTTAACAGATACATACTGGTTCTTGTTAAACTATATTTTTAAAGAAGAGGATCTTAGTTACCTACTCTTGGATTGCTGGGGTTTTTGTGTGTGTGTGGTTTTTTTTTTTTAGTTTTTCCCTTTTTTAACATGAAAGTATGAATTTACATATTTTCAGTTCCATAGTAATGTCATCTTAACATCCCTAACTTAAAATACTTCAAACTTTACAGCATTAACTTTTACTTCACAGCGTCAGCAATGTGGCAGTCTTTTTTGAGCTTTGTAATTCTGACTATACAAAAATCTGTTTAATGACTAATGATACTTTGT
This sequence comes from Giraffa tippelskirchi, assembly GCF_054371585.1. Taxonomy (NCBI): domain Eukaryota; kingdom Metazoa; phylum Chordata; class Mammalia; order Artiodactyla; family Giraffidae; genus Giraffa; species Giraffa tippelskirchi. The sequence continues at coordinate 109,748,687 of NC_137279.1, forward strand.
CAATATTTAATTCTTTCATCATATACAAACTGTAAACTCAAATTATTTCCAAACCACCTGTGGCCTAATATTTTCATGAAGTGACTTAGAAATTTGATGAAAACTTCTTTAGACACATCCCTGGTTGAGGCTGAAGTCTCTCTTGCAGCCATCTCTTGACCCAGCCTTTTAAAGAGAATTGGTCCTCTGAAATACTAGGATATCAAAAGCTTTAATTACCTCTTGCGTGTTTATTGTATGTATGTATACATATATACGGCTTCTTAAGTGGCACAGTGGTAAAGAATCCGCCTGCCAATGCAGGAGATGCAAGAGACTGGGTTTGATCCCTGGATTGGGAAGATCCCCTGGAGAAGGAAATGACAACCCACTCCAGTATTCTTGCCTGGGAAATCGCACAGAGGAGTCTGGCAGGCCATGGGGTCGCACAGAGTCAGACACAACTGAACGTACACACATATACATATGGTATATACATACCATATTTTGAATATATATACTATAATTTGAAATTGGGTTCCCTGGGGCCAGAACCTGTCCTTTTAATCATAGTGCATCACACTACGGCTCTGAATAGAAGCTCTAGAATATGAATAATGCAGAATTTTTCAGTGTTTATAGAAATGTGTCAACATATGATTAATAGTATATTCTGAATATGTGTATTCTGTTTTTAAAAATAGACTTACTATCTTCTAGGGAGCTAAGATAGAATAAACAGAACAATGTCAGAATTTACTGTGCTAATGGAAGAAAAATTTGAATTTGTATGTCATCGGCTTTGTAACTCTAAAATCATAGTTGCAGAAACACATATGTAATGGAAAAAAAACAGGATAGTTTTGAAACTTGGTTCTTGCTAGCTTTGTGATGCTGCAAGTTCAAATATCAGTTCTTCTCCTTGTGTCCCCTTCCCTGATGACCCTTGCAGTGACCCTTTCTTATTTGCAGTCATCTGCCTTAACCAGGTGGCATGTAAACAAAGTTGTCATCTCCAAAGTCCAGAGCCATGAAGTAGGGATATAAGTATTCTTATAAATAAATGAAATTCAGTGGATGTGGAATGTCATTCAAGTTTGTAATCAACAGATATTGTTAGTCTACTTAAAAGTTGTGTAACAGCTTTTGAAACATTGTTTGCTTTGGATAAGACTCATAATTAATACTTACAGGGGGGAATTAACAGTTTCAAGTAGAGAGAGGCCATTTGATTTTTTTATATTTGAAAAATACATGAAACGCACAAAATCTTTTTGTGATCCTTATAACACTACACATTTATTTGGTTTCTTCTCTCATGTTAAAGAAAAACTGATTTTTTGGTATGCATATCTTTAGCTGAGAAAATCTAATCTTATTTACGTTGTTAGACCTGATGATGTTTTGACCATTATCTGACTATATCTTCTCCTATGAACATTTTTACATAGTTTTGGTACCGCAAAATATGAGCACGGAACCAGGTTGAAAGGCATTCCATTCAATTCAGTACCTGAGATAGATAGGTGTAATTAGGAACAATTTTGTTTTAAATTTAGATGTCCTAATCACAAAACTACTGAACTTGGAAAAAATAATTATTTTTCCTTTGCTTTTTCTTGTTTTTAAAAAATATGACACAAACCACATTATCTCATCAGTCTGCCTGTCCAAAAATATAGAGCAAACTTACTAAATATGTGTTGATCATATCCTTGATAAATCAAGAAGCCTATGAACATGTTATCAAGGTGTTTTCAGCCTATTCTGCCTTATAAGAGAAAGATTAAGGATAGACTAGAGTCTTGTATTTTAGTAAAATTCCATCCAATGTTTCAAGTCAGAGAAGGTACACAGTTAATGATTCTTTTACCATCTTTATTTTCTAGCACACATACCTGTAAGATTATGAAATAATTATAGGTAGCAATATTCTTATCATTGCCTTTGTGTAGCTGCTAATTTTGGAGGACTTTTCATTTAATGCAATGATCAATGCCTGTGTACTACTGAATATTTGGTTATCTTTTAGGTCCTATCAGCAGTGTCCTGGTGAATAAATATGGCAGTCGTCCAGTCATGATTGTTGGTGGCATCTTGTCTGGCAGTGGCTTGATTGCCGCTTCCTTCTGTAACACTGTGCAGGAACTTTACTTTTCCGTTGGATTCATTGGAGGTGAGTTGATTCATTTTCTTTTTTTTTTAAATTAATTAATTAATTTATTTTTTATAAATTTATTTATTTTAGTTGGGGGCTAATTACTTTACAATATTGTAATAGTTTTTGCCATACATTGACATGAATCAGCCATGGGTTTACACGTGTTCCCCTTCCTGGACCCCTCACCCACCTCCCTCCCCATCCCATCCCTCTGGGTCATCCCATTGCCCCGGCCCTGAGCCCTTGTCTCATGCATCGAACATGGAATGGTGTTCTGTTTCACATATGATAATATACATGTTTCAATGCTATTCTCCCAGAACGTCCCACCCTCACCTTCTCCCTCAGAGTCCGTAAAATTGTTCTATGCATCTGTGTCTCTTATTCTGTCTCGCATATAGGGTTATCATTACCATCTTTCAAATTCCATATATATGCATTAGTATACTGTATTGTTGTTTTTCTTTCTGGCTTACTTCACTCTGTATAATGGGCTCCAGTTTCATCCATCTCAGTAGAACCGATTCAAATGTATTTTTTTTTTTAATGGCTGAGTAATATTCCATTGTGTATATGTACCACAGCTTCCTTATCCATTCGTCTGCTGATGGACATCTAGGTTGCTTCCATGTCCTGGCTATTGTAAACAGTGATGCGATGAACATTGGGGTACACGTGTCTCTTTCAATTCTGGTTTCCTCGGTGTGTATGCCCAGCAGTGGGATTGCTGGGTCATATGGCAGTTCTATTCCCAGTTTTTTAAGGAATCTCCACACTGTTCTCCATAGTGGCTGTACTAGTTTGCATTCCCACCAACAGTGTAAGAGGGTTCCCTTTTCTCCACACCCTCTCCAGCATTTATTGCTTGTAGACTTTTGGATAGCAGCTATTCTGACTGGTGTGAAATGATACCTCATTGTGGTTTTGATTTTCATTTCTCTAATAATGAGTGATGTTGAGCATCTTTTCATGTGTTTGTTAGCCATCTGTATGTCTTCTTTGGAGAAATGTCTGTTTAGTTCTTTGGCCCATTTTTTGATTGGGTCGTTTATTTTTCTGGAATTCAGCTGCAGAAGTTGCTTGTATATTTTTGAGATTAATTGTTTGTCTGTTGCTTCATTTGCTATTATTTTCTCCCATTCTGAAGGCTGTCTTTTCACCTTGCTTATAGTTTCCTTTGTTGTGCAAAAGCTTTTAATTTTAATTAGGTCCCATTTGTTTATTTTTGCTTTTATTTCCAATATTCTGGGAGGTGGGTCATGGAGGATCCTGCTGTGATTTATGTCGGAGAGTGTTTTGCCTATGTTTTCCTCTAGGAGTTTTATAGTTTCTGGTCTTACGTTTAGATCTTTAATCCATTTTGAGTTTATTTTTGTGTACGGTGTTAGGAAGTGTTCTAGTTTCATTCTTTTACAAGTGGTTGACCAGTTTTCCCAGCACCACTTGTTAAAGAGATTGTCTTTTCTCCATTGTATATTCTTGCCTCCTTTGTCGAAGATAAGGTGTCCATATGTGCGTGGGTTTATCTCTGGGCTTTCTATTTTGTTCCATTGATCTATATTTCTATCTTTGTGCCAGTACCATACTGTCTTGATGACTGTGGCTTTGTAGTAGAGCCTGAAGTCAGGCAGGTTGATTCCTCCAGTTCCATTTTTCTTCCTCAACATTGCTTTGGCAACAGACTCCACAGAAATACAAAGGATCATAAGAGACTACTACCAACAGCTATATGCCAATAAAATGGACAATTTGGAAGAAATGGACAAATTCTTAGAAAAGTATAACTTTCCAAAACTGAACCAGGAAGAAATAGAAGATCTTAACAGACCCATCACAAGCACAGAAATCGAAACTGTAATCAGAAATCTTCCAGCAAACAAAAGCCCAGGACCAGACGGCTTCACAGTGGAATTCTACCAAAAATTTAGAGAAGAGCTAACACCTATCCTACTCAAACTCTTCCAGAAAATTGCAGAAGATGGTAAACTTCCAAACTCATTCTATGAGGCCACCATCACCCTAATTCCAAAACCAGACAAAGATGTCACAAAAAAGGAAAACTACAGGCCAATATCACTGATGAACATAGATGCAAAAATCCTTAATAAAATTCTAGCAAACAGAATCCAACATCATATTAAAAAGATCATACATCATGACCAAGTGGGCTTTATCCCAGGAATGCAAGGTTTTTTTAACATCCGCAAATCAATCAATGTAATACACCACATTAACAAATTGAAAGAAAAAAACCATATGGTTATCTCAATAGATGCAGAAAAAGCCTTTGACAAAATTCAGCATCCATTTATGATAAAAACCCTCCAGAAAGCAGGAATAGAAGGAACATATCTCAACATAATAAAAGCTATATATGACAAACCCACAGCAAACATTATCCTCAATGGTGAAAAATTGAAAGCATTTCCCCTAAAGTCAGGAACAAGGCAAGGATGCCCACTTTCACCACTACTATTCAACATAGTTTTGGAAGTTTTGGCCACAGCAATCAGAGCTGAAAAAGAAATAAAAGGAATACAGATAGGAAAAGAAGAAGTAAAACTCTCACTGTTTGCAGATGACATGATCCTCTACATAGAAAACCCTAAAGACTCTACTAGAAAATTACTAGAGTTGATCAATGAATATAGTAAAGTTGCAGGATATAAAATTAACACACAGAAATCCCTTGCATTCCTATACTCCAATAATGAGAAAACAGAAAGAGAAATTAAGGAAACAATACCGTTCACCATTGCAACAAAAAGAATAAAATACTTAGGAATATATCTACCTAAAGAAACAAAAGACTTATATATAGAAAACTATAAAACACTGATGAAAGAAATCAAAGAGGACACAAACAGATGGAGAAATATACCGTGTTCATGGATTGGAAGAATTAATATAGTGAAAATGAGTATACTACCCAAAGCAATCTATAGATTCAATGCAATCCCTATCAAGCTACCAATGGTACTTTTCACAGAACTAGAACAAATCATCTCACAATTTGTATGGAAATATAAGAAACCTCAAGTTGATTCATTTTCAAGCATTGATATATTGCTGGTTATTTGGTATTCACCTACATTGGTCTTTCAGATCTTTTGAATGGAAGTCCTTCATAGAAATTAGTTGATTATCATTTCGACAAGCTGTTAATTTAAGAGCAACAGAAAGTCAAGTTTTTAAAGAAACTGCTGTCATACAGTAGGTATACATTGTTGAATAAATGAATGAATTGAAAGAAATCATTGTATCTCTTGTCCTAAGAATAGTCAATGGTTGTAGATAAAATGTGTTCTGCAGTTTGTTGCAAGGGTGGTTACTATTTTGTTACCTATTCCTCTTACCAGTGCGGAGAAGGCAATGGCAACCCACTCCAGTACTCTTGCCTGGAAAATCCCATGGACGGAGGAGCCTGGTAGGCTGCAGTCCATGGGGTCGCTAGGAGTCGGACACGATTGAGCAACTTGACTTTCCCTTTTCACTTTCATGCATTGGAGAAGGAAATGGCAACCCACTCCAGTATTCTTGCCTGGAGAATCCCAGGGACGGGGGAGCCTGGTGGGCTGCCGTCTATGGGGTCGCACAGAGTCAGACACGACTGAAGCGACTTACCAGAAGCAGCAGCTTACCAGGGAATAGACATCTGTTGGAGCACCAGAGAGTATTAAACTAAACATAATGCAGGAATTATCTGGTACAGCATCCAGGTTGTTCTCTATGAGTCTATTTTTTTCTAGTTATATTTGCTAGTTTGTATTGTTTAGATTCCACATATAGGTGGTAACATACAGTATTTGCCTTATTCTGTGTGACTTATTTCACAGCATAATGCCTTCCAAGTCCATCCATGTTGCAAATGACAAATTTTTTTGTTCTTTTTTATGGCTGAGTAGTATTCAGTTGCATATATTTATCAGTTGAGCTTCCCCAGTGGTTCAGCAGTCAAGAATCTGCTTGCAATGCAGGAGATGAAGGAGATGCGTGTTTGATCCCTGGGTGGGGAAGATCCCCAGAGGAAGAATAATACTGTGATGAACAGTGGGTCTCTTGAGGTTTCATATATATATTGGAATTTTTTTGTTCTATTTCTGTGAAAAATGTCCTTGGGATTTTGATAGGGATTGCACTGAATATGTAGGTTGCTTTAGGTAATAAGAACATTTTGACAATGTTGATTCTTCCAGTCCATGAGCACAGAATATCTTTCCATTTTATTTGTATCTTTTTGAATTATATACCTCTTATTTTAATTTCTTTGGTTAAGTAATGCAGAATATGTCTCTGACATTTATTGTAATATATGATTCTTTTTTCTCTTCTCCCCAGGTCTTGGGCTTGCCTTCAACTTAAATCCGGCTTTGACCATGATTGGCAAGTATTTCTACAAGAGACGACCGCTGGCAAATGGACTAGCCATGGCAGGCAGCCCTGTGTTCCTCTCTACCCTGGCTCCCCTCAACCAGGCTTTCTTTATGACCTACGGCTGGAGAGGAAGCTTCCTAATTCTTGGGGGCTTACTATTAAACTGCTGTGTGGCTGGAGCTCTGATGAGACCAATAGGGCCCAAGCCAACCACTGCAGAGAAAGAGAAGTCTAAAGGATCCCTTCAGGAAGCTGGAAAATATGAGACAAAAAAGGGGGCAAGTGATGCAAATACAGATCTCATTGGAGGAAACCCCAAAGAAGAGAAAAAATCAATCTTACAAACACTTAATACATTCCTGGACTTTAGCCTGTTCAAGCACAGAGGCTTTTTGCTTTACCTGTCTGGAAATGTGCTCATGTTTTTTGGACTATTTACACCATTGGTCTTTCTTAGCAATTATGGCAAGAGTAAGCATTACTCTAGTGAGAAGGCTGCCTTCCTTCTTTCCATTCTGGCTTTTGTTGACATGGTAGCCAGACCTTCTATGGGACTTGTAGCCAACACAAAGTGGATAAGACCTCGAGTTCAGTATTTTTTTGCTGCATCTATTATTGCAAATGGATTGTGTCATCTGGCAGCACCTTTATCCTCTACCTATATAGAGCTCTGTATCTACGCGGGATTCTTTGGATTTGCTTTTGGGTGGCTCAGCTCAGTATTGTTTGAAACACTGATGGACCTTGTTGGACCCCAGAGATTCTCCAGTGCTGTGGGATTGGTGACCATTGTGGAGTGCTGTCCTGTACTCCTGGGGCCACCAGTTTTAGGTACAGTATGTCTCCCAATTTCTATGGTTCTATTAACATAAAACAGGCAGAGAAGATTAGGAAGGTAATAGAAACAAAAGTCAGTGAGCTGCTTGATAGTCCTCCTCCTTTCTGTATCCTCAGTGCTGACATAGTGTTTATCATATCATAATTGCTCAAATACTTGAATTAAGGTGAATCATCAAATTGAAAGAGGAATAAAAATACTGCAAACTTATATTTATTAAAATAATTTAATAACAACTAGGTACCACTCTTGCCTGGAAAATCCCATGGACGGAGGAGCCTGGTAGGCTACAGTCCATGCGGTCGCTAAGAGTCAGACACGACTGAACGACTTCACTTTCACTTTTCCCATTCATGCACTGGAGAAGGAAATGGCAACCCACTCCAGTATTCTTGCCTGGAGAATCCTAGGGATGGCTGAGCCTGGTGAGCTGCCATCTATGGGGTCGCAGAGTCGGACACGACTGAAGTGACTTAGCAGCAGGTACCATAGGTACAGTAGGTGAGAGCTCATAGTATACCAGGAACTGCCCTACTAATCATTTTCTATATTCTGTCATATATTACAAGTCTATGATGTTGGACTAGTACTGTTCTTATTTTATAAACCAAGAAATAGAGGCTTCTGAAAGTGAAGTTACTTGCTTTCCCAGGATCACACAGCTCGTAAGTGACCATAAAACCTGATGTATTATTCTCTCAAGAATGCTAACCAGTTTGCATTTTAAAATTATCATTAATACAAAATACAACAATAATTTCGACTTCTGGGTGCAACTCATGCTTTTCAGATTATACAGTATAAAGTCAGAAAGGATACATAACAGAAGACCCATTACTGACCCATCAAAACTTTTCTACCCTCTCTCCTCCCTGTACCTAAATGAAGTCGCTCAGTTGTGTCTGACTCTTGGCGACCCCATGGACTGTATAGTCTACCAGGCTTCTCCGTCCATGGGATTTTCCAGGCAAGAGTACTGGAGTGGGTTCCAGGGGATCTTCCTGACCCAGGCATCAAACCCGGGTCTCCCAGGTTGTAGGCAGACGCTTTACCGTCTGAGCCACTAGGGAAGCCCTCCCTATACCTAAGGAGACTCTAAATCCTGTCCATTTTTGCTTCCTAAATCTCTATCTAATCTGCCCATTTTCCCTCCATCAGAACTACTGCTCTTATCCATATCTTCTATCTATAGCCTTTTACCCATATTTGCTCTAGCTGTTCTTCAGTCTCAGGACACTCCAGTTGCTTCCCGCGTTCTTAGGGTGAAGATCAAATTCTCTACTGTGGCTACTGGTTCCTGCGTGGCCTGGTCCAGCTTCTTCTCCAGCCTCATTTCCTACCATTCAGTTTGCTTTCTGTGCTTCCCCTCTCACCTGGTGTTTTCCCCTACCACCCGCCTTTGCAATGGCTGTTCTCTGCCCGGATCCTTTTCCCATCTCCTTTCTCCTAGATTAACTCTTATCCTGTAAGTCTTGGTTAAGTTTACTAAGAAAAGCCTTCCTGGGACTTCCCTGGTGGTCCGGTGAAGTCTCCTTGCTCCCAATGCAGGAGGCCTGGGTTTAATACCTGGTTGGGGAACTAGATCCCACATGCTACAACTAAGAGTTCGCATGCCGCAACGAAAGATCCTGTGTGCCACAACTAAGATCTGGTGCAGTCAAATAAATTTTTTTTTAAGATAAAAGCCTTCCTGGTACTGAGTTTCACACTGGGGTAAACTTTTGTTAGCATGTTTTAAGGCTTTAACAATTGCTTTTGAATGGGAGCACAAAACATTAATGTGGAAAATACAGAAAACGGCAAGCAGTGAAATAGTAACCTGTTATCCCACCACACAGAGACCATTGATGGTAGCTAATTTGCTATTCTGGGGATCAGATAAAAGCACATATTCTTTCAAAGAAAATGTGTGCAGTGCCATAAATGACCTTTTGGAACCTCTTTGCACTGATTACATTTCAATCAATTTCTTTATTTAAAGAGAAAAAATATTTTTAATGCCTTCTTATTATAGAACTGTACCCTGCGAGGCTCCTGTATCCATGGGATTTCCCAGGCAAGAATACTGGGGTGGGTTGCCGTTTTCTCCTCCAGGGGATGTTCCTGACGCAGGGATCAAACCCATGTCTCCTGCATTGGCGGGCGGATTCTTCACCAGGGAAAGCCACAGGGAAGCCCTCTCCTTAATAGTTTTAACCAACCCCCAGCAGTTTTGTTTTTTTTTTTAACAAATCTTTTTTTTTTCCATTTAATAAATATTTACCAAGAGAAGAAAAGCCTTCCTGACCCTTCTTACTGGCTCAAACCCTATTTTCTGCCTTCAAACATTCCTGTAGCACTTGTCACAGTCTGTGTGGTTATTGGATTAACATTTCTCTTCTCTGCTGAACTATGGATGTTGTCTCCTTTGCTCACTCTTAACTCAGGGCTTAGCAGACCCAGGGCTGTATTGATATGTAGAAACTAAGTATTGCTGAGTGAGTGATGCCCTGCATTGGAAAACCATATGGAATCATATTTGAATTGGTTATTATATCCTTTATATGTGTAGAGTTTTCTAGAGTTTCTTAATATTAGTTTGATGAGTTGCTAATAAATTTTACTATAATGAGGATTAAATAAGTTTCTTTAATATCAGACCTCATAAAAACTTGAATAGAAAAGACTATGATGTGTATTTCCAAATTTGCTTGACTATGGAAACATTAGGGAGGTAGCCTGAAGAACAGGCTCAGAGTGCACGCCTCAGAGTCAGACTTGCTGGGTTTAAAGCCAACCTGTTTCACTTAAAACTTTATGACCTTCCTTAAAGTTTCTGTACTTCAGCTTTTATGTTATACAGTGGGAATGATGATAGAATCTTCTTGTTGTGAGGTTAGAATGGTGGAAAATATTGCTGTTAGTTAATGTTTTAGGAGAGGATGAGTGTCCCCAGGAATGCTCTTTGGGAAATGCTGATGTCAGAAAAAGTGCATTGGCCTGGGAGACTGGAATTAACCTCTGTGGCCTTGGGCAAGACTCCTAAACCTCTTTTGAGCAAATTTTTCCATTGTATACTGAGAAAACTGCTTCTAGGTGATCTCAAGTGTTAGTTACTCAGCCGTATCCAACTCTTTGGACTGTAGCCTGCCAGGCTTCTCTGTCCATGGGATTCTCCAGGCAAGAATACTGGAGTGGGTTGCTATTCCCTTCTCCAGGGGATCTTCCTGACCCAGGAATCAAATACAGGTTTCCCGCATTGCAGGCAGATTCTTTACTTTCTGATCCACTAGAGAGCCCCAGGTGACCTCAAGGACTTTGCAATTCAAATTTACCACAGTTTAATCATTTGCAAGTTGCTAAAGATAACAGAATGTGCGGGGACACCCCAAATCAGTGTGACACCATAGACAAAAGATCAAACAATTTCGAGCAGTTTCTTTTTAGACTAATTTGTCATTTATGAGCTCTTTGAATGGATCCTTAAACTTTATTTGGGAAAGGGTTTAATTGTTTACCCACATAACTTTTTTTTTTTACATTCTCAGGTCGTCTCAATGACATATATGGAGACTACAAATACACATATTGGGCATGTGGCATAATCCTTATTGTCGCAGGCATCTATCTTTTCATTGGCATGGGCATCAATTACCGACTTCTTGCAAAAGAACAGAAAGCTGAGAAGCAGCAGAAAAAGGAAGGTAAAGAGGAGGAGACCAATGTAGATGTTGCTGAGAAGCCAAAAGAAGTCACCGATGCAGCAGAATCTCCAGAGCATAAAGCCATAGAAGTAGACCCCAAAGAGGCAGAGAGTCCAGTTTGAACCTGTGGGACTGAAGGGTAAATGGTGCAGCTCATGACCCAAAATATTCTATTGGCCTGTTATCTACCAGTGGTGCTCAATGCAAATACTGGACATTTCTGTGGGAATCATACCAGGGGTTTATTGATGGAATTTTTGTTGCACTCCTTACCAGTAGCCTGGATTAAAAATGCCAAGGGAGTGGTTGAAAAAGAATGAGAAAAGGAAGTCAGTTTGTGTGTTTGTTTCTTTGTTTAAATCTTTGCTTTGAACAGTGTCATGAAGATTATAATACGTGCCTTAAGTTTTAGTCTTTAGGGAGCCTTAACTATTAAAACTATTCTGCTTAACTCATCCATTTTCAGTGTTCCGTTACAAATAAAAATAACTGCTTTGAGGCAAATCTAAAATTTTAAATTAATCTTGTTTCATATTGTCACTAGAAGATTTGAAAGTTGGGGGTTTTATAAAATCCTGACTAAAATATTTTCCTGGCATCAATAGTTGCCTGACATATGTGCCTGCTAGATATATATTTAGGAAATTTAAGGCATGAAACTTTGAAAACATCTTGGCTTTCTAGATGCATTGTACTCATCATCACCCCTCCAGTATCTTTTCTTGGGTTGCTTATTAGACGTCAAGTGCTTGAGAGTTGATTTCATTAAATTGCTATTTTTGTTCCCCTTTCCAAAGATACATTTTGAGTAGTCATAGATAATTGCCCCTTTTGAGATTACATACAATTTTTTTCACTGTAAAAATTAGTATTAAAATACACAACTATGTATTAGTGCCTCCTCACTAAATTAAATGTAGAAAGATATTTCATACAACAGCTGAATTCAGCTTAAATTTTTCCAAAACTTCATTAAACTGTGAGACTTGGAATCTTTTTTTGTTGCTGTTTTCCTGAAATTTTACCCCTTTGATTCCTAGTGGTTTCATTTATATCCACATCTAGCTTAGCACTGAGTGTGAGATACTCAGTCTGTGTAGTGTTTGCTAATTAAAGAGAACCATAGAAATTTGGCCCACACAAACCAATAAGGATAAGATTGGGAGAGAAGTTGCTATTTTTGCTTATCAATAAATAACTCCTTTTCTTTTTCTGATAAGGCCTTAAAGGAAATTATGTTTTGCTTAGAATTATTGGACATATTCTTATTCTTCATACAACCCTCAAGATTTTGTGACCCTTTTTCACTTTATCTGAAATGTAAAGAAATGGGTTTAGTGTACAGATGGGGGGGTACAGACCAGAATGAAAACTGTAAATTTTTAACCTGGTATCTTTTAAATTGCAGCAGGAAGATAATGATAGACATTCAATGAATTATATTCAATGCATTTTAAAATATTGCGGTTGACAGTGTGAAAGTATAGACATAAAACCTTATTTAACAGGCTGGCTTTTTAAAATAAAAATTTTCCTTTTTTTTTTTTTTTAAGAAATGTTTCTTCTTCCAAATGTTTATTTTCTTGAGGAAAATAATTGTGTGTCTTCATTTTCATTATCAAGATTCAATCTGGCCCTTGCTAATGTTAAATAACTCAGCACATGTGCATTGGGATTTGTGTATATGGCTTATTCTGATTGTTCTCCTTAACCTCTTCTTCCAGGCAAGCAGGAGAGAAATTTTTTAAAACTACTTCTCTGAAAACGTTTTGAAAGCTAAATAATTCAGCGCATGTGCATTGGGATTTGTGTATATGGCTTATTTTGATTGTTCTCCTTAACCTCTTCTTCCAGGCAAGCAGGAGAGAAATTTTTGAAAACTACTTCTCTGAAAACGTTTTGAAAGCAGAGCAGTTAATCTTAAGGACACAATGAAAATTCCCTTTCTGAGCTCAGGTATCATGGCAGATGGAGGAGGAATTTTAGGGGAGAAGCCTGCTGTGATTGTTGACAGGCTTGGTTCCAGTTTGGACTTTGCCATTTTCCACAGACCTAACCTCTGTAGGCCTCTTTCCGTTTCTATAAAAATGAGGATCACCCTGAGTAGAGTAATATAAGTAAAAAATGCGGGGTGGGGGAGTAAACCAGGAGTATAAGATTATTTTCCCCCATCCCAGTTGTTAAGCTACATCCACACATAAGACCCTGCTTAGTTTTTTTCCACTAACTGAAACTTGTTAGTGAAGTGATGAAATTTTGGTGCAGAATGATCACCATTTATTAGAAGAAAGGGTTTTGAAGTTGCTGTATTCAGAAGCAAAAGTAATCCAACTCGGACTTTTTCCCACTGAAGACACAAGCTTAAGGGATTTATTCAGGATCAGTTTTGGTAACAGAGCCAACACTAAAGCCCATAGGCCTACTCTGCCATCTAGTCCTTGCTAAAAATCCGCTAATCCTCTTGTGTTGCAGTGCTGTTTTCAACACTGGATGCATCTGAGCTTTCTGACTGGGCAGTCTGTTGTCCCTTGCTCCATGTGAGGACTGACTGGACTTCTTAACTTTTATTTCAGTTGACAGAGTTTCAATGGCTGCTCTGGGAAAATAGAGTACCTACCTAGCCTTGCTTCCCTCTGTCCCACACTCTGTTAAGTCATAAAACATATAGCTCTCTAGATTGTTGTGCCCAAAGAGGCTTGGACTGGTCAAGAGTATGCTCTGAAATAGTCTCAATTCAAAGCTGAAAAATTGTTTAAGAAACTGATAGACTGGACAGTTGCAGATGATCATGGCAGTAAGACCATATTATCACATTATAGTCATTTTTTGAGAACTGAAATAATCTTAACCTAGTCAAAATAATTTCTACAAAAAGTATTCAGAAAAGGATGATGCTAAAACAAACTACAGGAAGTTCGGGGAGGTATTTTTTCCCCTGATTTAATCACACTGATGAATAATCTTCTTATTCTTGTTTTATTATATTGAATTTCAGATTGATAAAATTCAGAATTGGTTTATATGAATGAAAACCCTCAATGTCCAGGTTTTACATCTTCCCTAGGAAATGGTTCATAGTATAATAAATTTAATTATTAGGTGTGCATCACCCCCCCACACCCTCCTCACCCCCCACCCCACCCCCTTGTCGTTGGAAAGATGAGGAAGGGTGAACAATGTATGTCCACCTTTGCAACATGGCTTGTTTTAAAAATCAGATCAGGTACTTGAAGAAAGAGGTTAATGACAGACTTCAGCTGCTATGAAAAGTGGTAGGGAAGTGTGGCCCAAGCTTGCCTGGCTTGCCCAAATGTGAGCAAATAAACCAAGTTGCTTCAGATTAGAAGCATCTAAGGAGGTTTCAAAGACATCATTCCTGAAATGTGTTTTAGCTTTAGGAGTTCAGATTCAGTCATCCTTTCCCCCACTTAGTCTGGGCTGTTGTGACAGTCATTCAGTAGACTATCTATTCTTGGCTATACAGCACTGATTTACTTTTTGCTGGCTTTTTACCGTGACTTGCTAGAAGACACTGGAATAGCTAGCAAAGAAATCACAGCCTACTGGTTGTTTAACAGTATAGATTGGCAGGGTTCAAACAAAGGCTGTGTGACCTCAAACCTAAGCATCAGGTGTTTTCTTCTGTAAAGGTGTTAATAATTAATACCATCCCCTGCTCCAGGGCTGTCATGAAGTTTAGTTGATATGTGACAGCTTGTATTAGGCAAGGGCTTAATAAGTGTAAGCACCTATTTAAAAAAAAAAAAAAATATATATATATATATATATCAAAGATATGTAGTACTTGGGAAAAAATTGAGCTCTTCTAATTCCCAAGGTGGGTAGAGCCTCACAGAGGATAGTTTGGGAGTGACTTTTAAAGGTAAGACTGTTAGCTAAATGATCAAACTCCTTTTGGACCTCTCCTCCTTTCAGTCTTACAAACGTAATGGTCCCTTTTTGGTAATGAATGGAGACTAACATCTCATGAGAGTGGTGCTCTTTAAGTGGGTAGGTTTGAATCCCAAAGCCCTTGGTCTTTGTTCACTGCTCCTTGTGGAAGAGGTACCTGATTACTAACTGATAATCCTTTCCCTTCAATATCTGTGATGATTCTAAAAGAGCAGAAATATAAGGAACACCCAGTCATGATTAAAGTCCTCTCTACCTAGTTCTTAAATGTAAATGTTCTTAATGTAAACTGAAAGATTGATGAGCTTTGAATTGTTACCTACTACATTGATAACATGATTTAAATCATAAGTTGTCATCAGTTGGTGGCTGAATAAATTGGTACAACATATTGGCAAAGTTTTGCTGCTTTTATTGACTACACAAAAGCCTCTGACTGTGTGGATCACAACAAACTGGAAAATTCTTAAAGAGATGAGAATACCAGACCACCTGACCTGCCTCCTGAGAAACTTGTATTCAGGTCAAGAAGCAACAGTTAGAACGGGACATGGAAAAATTGACTGGTTCCAAATTGAGAAAGGAGTACGTCAAGGCTGTATACTGTCACCCTTATTTAACTTATATGCAGAGTACATCATGAGAAACGCTGGGCTGGAAGAAGCACAAGCTGGAATCAAGATTGCTGGAAGAAATATCAATAACCTCAGCTATGCAGATGACACCACCCTTATGGCAGAAAGCAAAGAACTAAAGAACTTCTTGATGAAAGTGAAAGAGGAGAGTGAAAAAGCTGGCTTAAAGCTCAACGTTCAGAAAACTAAGATCATGGCATCCTGTTCCATCACTTCATGGCAAATAGATGGGGAAACAATGGAAACAGTGACAGACTTTATTTCCTTGGGCTCTAAAATCACTGCAGACAGTGACTGCAGCCATGAAATGAAAAGACGATTGCTCTTTGGAAGGAAAACTATGACAAACCTAGACAGCATTTTAAAGAAAGCTGAGCGCTGAAGAATTGATGCTTTTGACCTGTAGTGTGGGATAAGACTCTTGATAGTTCCCTGGATTGCAAGATCAAACCAGTTCATCCTAAAGGAAATCAGTCCTGAATATTCACTGGAAGGACTGATGCTGAAGCTGAAACTCCAATACTTTGGTCACCTGATGCGAAGAACTGACTCATTGGAAAAGACCCTGATGCTGGGAAAGATTGAAGGTGGGAGGAGAAGGGGACGACACAGGATGGGATGGTTGGATGGTATCACCAACTCGATGGACATGAGTTTGAGCAAACTCCGGGAGTTGGTGATGGACAAGGAAACCTCGTGTACTGCAGTCCACGGGGTTCCAAAGAGTCGGACACGACTGAGCGACTTAACCAGTACTTCCCAAGCATTGTTCTAAGTTTTGAGAATCCAGTCATGAACAAAATAATCTCTTTACTTATATCATCTGATTCATGCAATATCCTAGGGTGTGTGTTGTGTATGTGCTCAGTCACTCAGTCGTGTCCCATTTGTAACCCCATGAACTGTAGCTTGCCAAGCTCCTCTGTCCATAGGATTTCCCAGGCAAGAATGCAGGAGTGGATTGCCATTTCCTACTCCAGGGGATCTTCCCGACCCAGGGATTGAACCGCTTGTCTCTTGC
This sequence comes from Giraffa tippelskirchi, assembly GCF_054371585.1. NCBI lineage: Eukaryota > Metazoa > Chordata > Mammalia > Artiodactyla > Giraffidae > Giraffa > Giraffa tippelskirchi. Next base: position 109,765,290 of record NC_137279.1, read on the forward strand.
ATGTCCTGCACTGGCAGGCAGATTCTTTACCACTGCACCACCAGTGGGTATAAATGAAAAATACCCTTTAACTGGGTTTTACCACTCTCCCCAACCCCTGCATACAGCTCAGCTGCTGGACCTGAAGGTTGTACTGGATGGAAGTTTGGAAACACAAGAATGAGAATCCTGGGTAATCTTGAAGGATCAATAGAGACCAATCACTTGGACTCTGCACCAATGGTCCTGACCCCAATGAATTCACAATCTGACTTACAGTCATTTTCCTTGGACTTTCCTTCGGGATTCATAATGTGATTTCTCTACTTGTGAGATTTCCTTTCCTAATGTGCTTTAGTGATTCCAGAATTAAAAGTTCGCATTTCCGGAGCTTACTCTGGCCAGGTCCCAAGAGGAAGTGGCTAGCAGCCATTAAGTAGCCAGGAGGTGATTAAAAATCACCTGGTGTGCTGACAATCTACGTCCATAATTATCAAGAAAAGGTTTATAATAGCTCTTGTCATTGTGGTCTATCTTTCCCTACCTTATTTTTTTTTCCTTTGACACCAAAACAAAAGTGTGTGCCTGCTAAGTCGCTTCAGTCGTGTCCGACTCTGCAACTCATGGACTCCCCAGGCTCATCTGTCCATGGGATTCTTCAGGCAAGAACACTGACTGGAGTGGGTTGCCATTTCCTTCTCCAGGGGATCTTTCCCACCCAGAGATCAAACCCATGTCTCTTGCATCTCTTGCATTGGCAGGTGGGTTCTTTACCACTAGTACCACCTGGGTGCTTTTGTGTTATGCTATGCTTAGTCGCTCAGTCGTGTCCGACTCTTTGTAACCCCATGGACTACTGTAGCCCGCCAGGCTCATTTGTCCATGGGATTCTCCAGGCAAGAATACTAGAGGGGGTTGCCATGCCCTCTTCCAGAGGACCTTCCCAACCCACGGATCAAACCAAGGTAGATTCTTTGCCTTCAGAGCCGCTAGGGAAGCCCAAAGATACTGGAGTGGGTATCCTAAGCCTTCAGGGGATCTTCCCGACCCAGGAATGAAACCGGGGTCTGCTTTTGTGTTAGGCCTTATTTATATATACTTTTCAGCATGAGAACTTTGGAGACTTTTTGGTAACAACCTTTTAAGTTCCCAGTGCTATTTTGTTTCTCAGATGCTAAGAAGGAGCATAAACAAGGACCATCTTGCAATGCAGGGGATGCAGGGATAGGTTCAATCCCTGGATGGGGAACTAACATGTCACATGCATGGAGCAACTAAGCCAAAAAAAAAAAAAAAAACAACCCTTGGGAGTCCTTGTTCCACAGCAAAAGATCTCCCATGATGCAATGAACATCTCGCATGCCACAATTAAGACCTGATACAGTCAAATGAATAAATTAGTTAACTTTAAAAAATGAGCATAAACAGTCGTGCAGTAGACAGAGCTGTGAGCTTAAACTACCTGCGCCCCAGCCCCTCCACACCTCTCCTCATTCCCACCCCCACATTCCTCTTTGGTTGCCCAAATATTTAGACTTTACTTACTGTTTCTCCTTACAGTGCCCTCCTTTTCCTTTTCCCTGCCACAGGTTTCATTTTTAACAGCCTCCCTGTCAGTTCTCACTGCCTTCAATCCAGCCTCAACACTGCTGCTAAAATGACTTCTAAAAAGGCCAGATTTTCAGCTGCCTTTATAACCTCAAATTAAAGCAATAAAGATAATAAAACTCATTAATCACTCACTCTGCTTTAAATCCTGTAAGTTGAGGATAAAGTCCAAAGTCTTTAGCATGACCCATCAGCCTTTCTTAATTAGCTTCTGCATCAGTCCTCATCCTGTACCCTGCTCCCCAGCCCAACTGAATTACTTAGTTCTTTAACTAAGACCTTGTTTCAGACCCCTGCCTTCCTAAATGCTAATGCCTAGAAGCCTCTCCTTCCTTTCTCCTCAGCACCAACTCCTATCTGACTTCTGAAACTTGGTTCATGCCTGCTTTTACAGGGGGCCTTATCTGAGTCCCCAAATCGTTTTTGTTGTCCTACTGATCTGTTTTTTTTTTTTTTTTACTGAATGAAGGATTCTTTAAATTCTATAGTGCATTGTTGTTCAGTTGCAAAGGCATATATCTGACTATTAGTGATCCCACAGACTGCTGCATTCCCCGCTTCCCTGTCCTTCACTGTCTCCCAGAGTTTGCTCAAATTCATTGTGTCGATAATGCCATCCATCCAGCCATCTCATCCTCAGTCAACCCCTTCTCCTTCTGCCCTCAATCTTTCCCAGCATCAGGGTCTTTTCCAATGAGTCAGCTCTTTGCATCAGGTGGCCAAAGTATTGGAGTTTCAGCTTCAACATCAGTCCTTCCAATGAACACCCAGGACTTGATCTCCTTTAGGATGAACTGGTTGGATCTCCTTGCAGTCCAAGGGACTCTCAAGAGTCTTCTCCAACACCACAGTTCAAAAGCATCAATTCTTTGGTGCTCAGCTTTCTTTATAGTCTAACTCTCATATCCATACATGACTACTGGAAAAACCATAGCCTTGACTAGACGGGCCTTTGTTGGCAAAGTAATGTCTCTGCTTTTTAATACGCTGTCTAGGTTGGTCACAGCTTTTCTTCAAAGAAGCAAGCATCTTTTAATTTCATGGCTACAGTCAGCATTCACAGTGATTCTGGAGCCCAGGAAAATAAAATTGTCACTGTTTCTACTTTTTCCCCATCTATTTGCCATGAAGTAATGGGACTGGATGTCATGATCTTAGTTTTTTGAATGTTGAGTTTTAACTCAGCTTTTTCACTCTCCTCTTTCACCCTCATGAAGAGGCTCTTTAGTTCCTCTTTGCTTTCTGCCATTATAGTGGTGTCATCTGCATATCTGAGGTTGTTGCTGTTTCTCCCAGCAGTCTTAATTCCAGCTTGTGATTCATCCAGCCCAGCATTCTTGATTCCAGCTTGTGATTCATCCAGCCCAGCATTTTGCATGATGTACTTTGCATAGAAGTTAAATAAGTAGGGTGACAATATACAGCCTTGGCAAACTCCTTTCTCAATTTTGAACCATTCTGTTTCATGTCTGGTTCTGACTGTTGCTTCTTGACCTGCATAGGGGTTTCTCAGGAGGCAGGTAAGGTGGTCTGGTATTTCCATCCCTTTAAGAATTTTCCACAGTTTGTTGTGACCCACACAGTCGAAGGCTTTAGCATAGTCAATGAAGCAGAAGTAGACATTTTTCTGGAATTCCTTGCTTTGTCTATGATTCAACGGATGTTGGCAATTTGATCTCTGGTTCCTCTGCCTTTTCTAAATCCTGCTAGTACATCTATAGGTTCTTGGCTCACATGCTGTTGAAGCCTAGCTTGAAGGATTTTGACTATTACCTTGTGAGCATGTGAAATGAGCACAATTGTACAGTAGTTGGAACATTCTTTGACACTGCCCCTCTTTGGGACTGGAATGAAAACTGACCTTTTCCAGTCCTGTGGCCACCGCTGAGTTTTCCAAATTTGCTGAATTATTGAGTGCAGCATTTTAATAGCATCATCTTTTAGGATTTGAAATAGCTGATCTGGAATTCCATCACCTCCACTAGCTTTGTTTGTAGTAATGCTTCCTAAGGCCCACTTGACTTCACTCTCCAGGATGTCTGGCTCTAGGTCTGTGACCACACCATCATGGTTATCCAAGTCATTATGACCTTTTTTGTATAGTTCTGTGTATTCTTGCCACCTTTCTTAATTTCTTCTACTTCTGTTAGGTCCTTGCTGTTTATCTCCTTTATTGTGCCCAACCTTGTATGAAATATTCCCTTGATGTCCCCCATTTTCTTGAAGAGATCTCTAGTCTTTCCCATTCTATTGTTTTCCTCTATTTCTTTGCATTGTTCACACAAGGATGCTTTCTTATCTCTCATTGCTATTCTCTGGAACTCTGCATTAATTTGGGTATATTTTCCCCTTTCTCCTTTGCCTTTTGCGTGTCTTCTTAACTATCCTTAAGGCCTCCTCACACAACCACTTTGCCTTGCATTTATTTTTCTTTGGGATAGTTTTGGTCACTGCCTCCTATACAATGCTATGAACCTTCATCCATAGTTCTTCAGGCACTCTGTCTACCAGATCTAGCCCCTTGAATCGATTCATCACCTCCAGTGTATAATCGTAAGGGATTTGATTTAGGCCAAACCTGAATGGCCTAGTGGTTTTCCCTACTTTCTTCAATTTAAGCCTGATTTTTGCAAAGGAAGCTCACAATCTGAGCCACAGTCAGCACCAGGTCTTGTTTTTCCTGACTGTATAGAGCTTCTCCATTTTTGGCTGCAAAGAATATAATCAATCTGATTTCTTTATTGACCATCTGGTGATGTCCATGTGTAGAGTTGTCTCTTGTGTTCTTGGAAGAGGATGTTTGCTAAGACCAGCGTGTTCTCTTGACAAAACTCTTAGCCTTTGCCCTGCTTCATTTTGTACTCCAAGGCAAAACTCTCCCGTTACTCCAGGTATCTCTTGCATTCCTACTTTTGCATTCCAATTCCCTATTTTGAAAAAGATGTCTCTTTTGGGTGTTAGTTCTAGAAGGTCTAGAAGTCTGTCTTCATAGAACTGGACAGCTTCAGCTCTTTGGCATTAGTGGTTGGGGCATAGACTTGGATTACTGTGATTTTGAATGGTTTGCCTTGGAAATTGTTGACTATGAGGGTTACTCCATTTCTTCTAAGGGATCCTTGCCCACAGTAGTAGATATAATGCTCATCTAAATTAAATTTGCCCATTCCCATCCATGTTAGTTGACTGATTCCTAAAATGTTGATGTTCACTCTTGCCATCTTCTGCTTGACCACCTCCAATTTACCTTGACTCAGGGACCTAACATTTCAGGTTTCTATGCAATATTGTTCTTTATAGCATCAGACTTGACTTTACTGCCAGACTCATCCACAACTGAGCTTTGTCTCCGCTTTGGCACAGCTCTCTTTCTCGAGCTGTTTCCCTGCTCTTGCCCAGTAGCATACTGAACTGGGGGCGGGGGGACTCAACTTCCAGTGTCATATCTTTTTGCCTTTTCATACTGTTCATGGGGTTCTTGAGGCAAGAATACTGGAGTGACTTGTCATTCCCATTTCCAGTGGGCCACATTTTGTCATAGCTTCATTGAATTACACAGGCCCCTTTGCCACGACAAGTCATCCATGTGATCATTTTGGTTAGCCTTCTGTGATTGTAGTTTTTGTTCTGGAGGCTGTGGGATTGTAGTTCTTGCTTCTTCTGTCTGCCCTCTGATGGATGAGGACAAGAGGCTTGTGCAAGGTTCCTGATGGGAGGGACTTGCTATGGGGAAATCTGGGTCGGCAGAGCCATGCTCAGTAAATCTTTAATCCAATTGTCTGCTGAAGGGTGGGGCTGAGCTCCCTCCCTGTTGCTTGTCCTGAGGCAACCCAGTCCTGGAGTCTACAGGCTCTGTGGTAGGGCTATTGGCTACCTCCAAGGGGACTTATGCCAACATGTGCCTTCCAGGACAGATGCTACCAGTACCCCTGTCCCTGCGGCAGGCTACTCTTGACCCATGCCTCTGCAGAAGACCCTCAAACATTCACAGGCAGGTCTGGCTTAGTCTACTGTGGGATCACTGCTCCTTTCCCCTGGGTCCCAGTTTCCACAAGGTTGTGTTTGCATCCTCCAAGAGTCTCTGTTTTCCCCAGTCCTGTGGAAGTTCTGTAATCATATCCCACAGGCCTTCAAAGTCAGATTCCTGAGGGATTCCCAGTCCCTTTGCTGGATCCCCAAGTGGGGAAGCCTGACGTGAGGCTAACTAAGAACTGTCACAACAGTGGGAGACTCTTTGGTATTACTGTTCTCCAGTTTGTGGGTTGCCAATCTGGCAGGTCAAGGATTGGATTTTATCATGTCTGCACCCCTCCTACTGTCTCTTCTTCTTTGTCTTTGGAAGTGGGTTCCAGCATCCTCCTTTTGATGGTTCTTCAACAGCTAGTTGCGATTTTGATGCTCTCTCAGGAGGAGATGAGCGCATTACAATCTTCAAAAGTTTCACACATATGATTTCATATAATCCCTTCTTAACAACACATTTTTTCCTCCTACTGCTATATTGCCCCTCTCCCCACTGGTAGCCACTAGGTTGTTCTCTATGTCTGTGAGTCTGCTTTTTTGTTTTATTCACACGTTTATTGTAATTTTAAGATTCCACATACATGTGATAACATATAGTATGTCTTTGTCTGACTTATTTCACTTAGTATAACACCCACCAAGTCCATCCATGTTGCTTCAGATGGGAAAATTTCATTCTTTTTTGTGACTGAATGGTATTCCACTGTGGGCTTCCCAGGTGGCTCAGTGGTATAGAATCTGCCTGCCAATGCAGGACATGCAGGTTCAATCCCTGGGTCTGTGATACCCTGGAGGAAGAAATGGCAACCCACTCCAGTATTCTTGCTTGGATAGTCCCATGGACAGAGGAGCCTGTCAGGCTATAGACTGTGGGGTTGCAAAGAGCCAGACAGGACTTAGTGACTGACAGCAGGACCACCCATGAGTATTCCATTCTGTGTGTGTGTGTGTGTGTGTGTGTGTGTGTGTGTGTGTATATGTATACATACCCACTTCTTTATCCATTCATCTGTTGATAGACACTTAGGTTGCTTCCATATCCTTTTTTTTTTCTAGCTTTTTGGCCACTCCATATGGTATGTAGGATCTTAGTTCCCGATCAGGGATCAAAACCTTACCCCCTGCAGTGGAAACTCAAAGTCTCAGCCACTAGACTGCCTGGGAAGTCACCATATCTTTACAGTTGCAAATAACGCTATTATTATATACACTGGGATGCATGTATCTTTTCAAATTAGTACCTTTTTTTTTCAGACATATAGCCAGGAGTGGAATTGCTGGGTCATATGGTAATTCTATTTTTGTTTTTCTGAGGAACCTCCATACTGCTTTCCACAGTGGCTGCCCCAATTTGTTTTTGAGTGTCTTTCTGTCTACAGTGCAGTTAGAGCATGAATCTTAGTGTCAAATCTCAGGTCTCTGGGTACAAAGTGCAGACAGACCACTGATTATCTCTCGGTCCTCAAGCAAGTTACTTAACCTCTAGGCTTCAGTTCCTGTATCTATAAAATGGGGCTATAAATAGAACTTACCTTATAGGGCTGCTATGAAAATTAAATACAACAACAACTATAAAATATTTAGCATACTTCCTGACACAGAATAAATACGCAATACCTGTTTTCACTACCTCTGTCACAAATAGTGACCACTGAAGTATAATTTTCAAAGTGGTAAAATCAAGCCTCTCATAGAGAAATCATAAAATTAACACGTTTATATAACATTAATTAAGGAAAGAATCAGTAAGATCTTACAACTTTTAAATGAGAATTGGACTTATAGAGACTTATCTCTCCTGAGAGTCCCTTGTACTGCAAGGAGATCAACCCTGAAAATTCACTAGAAGGACTGATGCTGAAACTCCAATACTTTAGCCACCTGATGCAAAGAGCCAACTCCCTAATGCTGGGAAAGATTGAAGGCAAAAGGAGGGGAGGGCGACTGAGGATGAGATGGTTAGATAGCATCACCAACTCAATGGACATGAATTTGAGCAAACTCTTGGAGACAGTGGAGGGAAGTGGCGTGCTGCAGTCCATGGGGTCGCAAAGATATAGACATGACTCAGTGACTGAACAACAACAACAAATTCTCTACTAGACAAAACTCATTTGCATTACCTTGAACAGAAACAGTTTGTATCGCACATCAGACAGGAAGCATGTGCACCATCATCAGCCCTCTACAAGTTAATTTCCATCACTGCAGAGTTATAAAATGGCCCAGCAAAAGACAATCAAATGTGCAGTTAGTTCCCTAGAGGATCAGACAGCCTGGAATCCTAGACAACTCAGAGCATTCCACTGAAAGAACATTCAGTGAGCCTTTGCCCATTTCAAAGTCTGTTATAGTTTTCCTAGCACTGCAGTGCATGGCACACATCAGTTTGCTTTTCTAAACCTGTACCAGACTGTGAGTTCCTTGAGATAGAGGGAATAACATGCAAAGTTGTTGAGCCCTTTTGATTTGAGCTGGGTAGAAAAAGAGAAAGCAACATTTCTCCTGGAGAAAAGCATCCAGAGAGACCTGTGTTGGCACCATGGTAGGAACCACTGGCAAGCATGTGTGAGACAGACCATGCACAAGGCCCTAGGTTAGACTAGGAACATAGGAAAATGGAGGCGGGCCAGTCTCTGTCTGATGAGGGCAATAACAGAAAACCAATGTTTACAATAGAGTGTGATGAGGACCCTAAAAATCCAGAAGGTGACCTTCAGGAACTCCAGTGAATTACCAGCAACATTTTCCAAGCCCAGGTCTGATAAAGGGATCTTCACAGGAGATCCCTGTGAAGCCTATGCACAGCCTCAGAGAAATTAATAAAAAAGCATCTGTGTTCTACACCCAGTATCAGGCTCCCTCCCCTCCCTTCCTACCTTTTGGCTGAACTTCTGCTGGCAGACCTCTGGCTGTGGAGAATTAACATCCGAGTTATCTCAGATTTCTAGGAATGTAAGTCCTCATTACAGGCATAGGCAATCCTGCAGCACTCCCTCCTTCTCATAGGCACCTAGCACGCTTGGAGTCATTGCCAAGAAGTTGGTGTCCACCTGTGGAAAGATGGGATGTTGAAAGAGGAACTAGTCAATAATGAAATGCAGAAGACTTGTTTCCCCCTGGAACGTCTCTGTGAGGCATGGAAGATCTGGTTATGCTTGTTATGTGACAGCACTTATTTGTTGAATCTATAAAACAATGAATGAATAAATGAGTGAAGACTCCAGAGGAAGATCTGTCCAGTGAGAGGGGCTAGCCCACTGGCAGCCCACACATGTAGTCAGCAAGACTGGTGTCCTTTAAATACTAAAGGAATTAGTATTTAAGCATCAACCAACTGCTTTGATTTACTTTTCTCCTCATGGGACAATCCTTTGGCTTCCTCTACACTCTTAGCTGCCGAACAGGAGAGGGTATGCTGGCAGGAGGGCTTTCCCCATGGCTCAGTGGTAAAGAATCCATCTGCCAAAGCAGGAGATGCGGGTTCCATCTGGGTCAACAAGTTCCCATGGAGAAGGAAATGACAACCTACTCCAGTATTCTTACCTGGAGAATACCATGGGCAGAAGAGCCTGGTGGGCTAACAGTCCATGTGGTAGCAAAAGAGTTGGACACGACTTAATGACTAAACAACAACAGATGCTGGCATGCACATTCAATCTGAGTGCCCACCATGCTCCCCCTATGAATTCTGGCACATACATGAGCCTCAAATCTCCGTCAGGCTCCTCTCAGGCTTCATTCAACCCTGGGGGATAGACAACAAACCACCACATGTTTACCAAGGTGGTGCCACCAGAGTCATCCTCCTGCACCGTGGGCCTGATGACACCTCCCCTCACCATCCCCATCTTTCGATTTTGCTCTGATCACTTAAGTGTTTCTCCAGACACTGTTGATGGGCTTTAACCTTGGGAGGTGACTGACGTGGAGCCCAGACGGCTGGGCTCTTGGCAACACCCCTGCCCCTCACATCCCACCTGGGTCATCCCCAGCCTTGGCGGCCGGGCCTCCAGCAACTCAAGCTGCTTTTGCTTCTCAGGAGGGAAGGGACAGCATGGGGACCTGCTCAGGACCGGCCATGGGAGTCAGCCCAGCCCACAGCCTGAAAGCTCACCCCGTCTCCTCCCACAACCAGCAACACCAACACATCTTCACCAGGCAGGATGGTGCAGGGGGCTCAGGGCTCTGGAATACCAGGGTTTCGAGCCTGGCCCTACCACTCACTGGCTGTGTGGCTCTGGGAAGACCACTTTGCTTCCCTGTGCCTCAGTTTCCCCATCTTTAAAATATGTATGACAACAGTCGTATCAGCCGGAGTTCAGCGCAGGAAATAGGAACCACTCGAGGTGTTTTGAGCAAAGTGACTTGAGACAGGATAGATGCTTATGGGATGGTTGGATGGGGGAGGGGAGGAGGTAAGGCTGAGTCTCTGGAGATTTGCTCCCTCGTCCTGGGCAGGAGAGGAAGATGGGCAAATCGATGTTACCACTGGTAACCTGAGTTCTCAGTTCAGGATATACTGACTTGGCTATGATCCAGGGAGCAGGCAGTGGCTCCACTGCTGCTGTTGGGGTGGGGACCGCACACTGGACACTGCTGCCAGAAAAGATGCCCATCTGTATGACCCTGCTTGCCAGAAGGGAGCAGCCAAAGCAGCAGGAAGGCGGCCTCTGGTTCCCTTCCACCCTCCAAATCCCATGTGAGAGTCTCAGTGTTGGATCTCAGTGTGCATCCACCACTCCCAAAGAAGTGAGTTTGGGAGGTGAGGCTTTAGCTTTCTGCTTCTAAAGGACAGGAAACAGGTGGGAATGGAATCTGGGTGCTACTTAACCATCTGAGGGTTAACTGCATTTATGCCAGGAGGCACCCTCCCACATCCTGGGCTCTGGCAAATGTTACAGTGGTTATGGCTACATGCCTGCCACATGCAAGCGCTGGGCCAGGCCCTAGAGATACAGCAGTGAACAAAGCAGGGCCACATCCTGAAGTAGTGAAGGGAGTCCAGGGGGAGCAAACACTGGGATCACGAGGGAAGGAGTCAATGCAAAAGTGTTCTGTAAAGGCCTGGGGAGCACAGGGAGCTGGGAGAGCAGAGAGGGGGCAACCAGGCCAGCACTGGTGGGGTGGGGAGGGGAGAGAGGTAAGTGCCAGTTCCCAGTAGTAGCAGTGTCTAATACGAGGCTTGAAGGAAAGCTAGAAATTAACCAGACTAAGCAGGAGGAAATAGGGTGTGTGTTTGTGTGTGTGTATATGTGTGTGTACATGTGTGTGTGTCTATGCTAATTTCCACCTTGAGGAAGCATATACATATACAAAACCCTGGAAGATAAAAGAGTGCTTGGGATTCCCCACTAGTGGACAGTTAAGTCTGACCAGTGCCCAGAGTGGGGGTGGGGTGGGGTGGGGCGTGTATAAGAAAGGAGAAGAAAGCAGGAACATGGAGCTTTACATGTCATTTTTGGAAGAATTTGAGCTTTATCTTGTAGGCAATGGAGATGCCTGGTGTTGTTGTTTAGTTGCTGTGTCCAGCTCGTTCATGACCCATAGACTGTAGCCCACCAGGCTCCTCTGTCCATGGCATTTCCCGGGCAAGAATACTGGAGTGCATTGTCATTTCCTTCTCCAGGGGATCTTCCTGACCCAGGGATCAAACCCACATCTCCTGCATTGGCAGGCAAGCGACCAGGGAAGCGCAATGCTACACATAGTAGAGTTTAAGCAGGGAGAAGGATCTCCCATTCCCGTTTCAGTAATATCACTTCGATGCATTTTGTGCAATCAGTTGGAAGCGGCGGTTTCAGGTATGATGTTATAGTAGTCTGGGCTGGAAACAGGGTTGCCAAGAAGAGGACAACAGAAAAGCCTGAACAGATTCAATTGGGTTTACAGGGAGAAACCCAGGGTGGCTGCCAGGTTTCAGCAGCAGGCACACCCGGAAGTGTGGGGCCCCCATCCACTCCTGGCACTTGATCCTGGGTGGTGCCCACCTACAGGCTCCTGCCTGTAGACTGAACTCACATAAAGCCCCTTCCCTCCCATCAACCTTAGTGGCTGCATGCAATTCAGTTCCAGCTACATTTATTAACCAGCTATTATGTGCTATGAACCAGGGAGGCATCTCCCTACCTCACCTAAGGGAGTTTTAACTGGATGTCTGAGAGACTCCAGAGCAGAGAGAAGGGGAAAGCTGTATATACAAGTTACAATTTAGGAAAGCCTAAGTTCAGGCCATTTTCTCTTTCTCCTACTGCCAAAGGGACTTGACCCCTGACCTCTGACCCCCATGATAGGAAAGGTACAAGGGACATCAGCACAGCCTTACACAGAGCTCCTGGGCTCCCGCTTCTATTGGGGCAGGCAATGGAGACAGGTGCCACCCCTGATCTCCTTCTCCTCTGAAAGTTCTGTGTTCCTTCTGCTGTGAGATTCTTGATGAAAGGACAGGCCCACCATCCAACAGACTCAGCCTTTGGAATCAAGGCATTTCCCCAGAGGCTCTTTTCAACAGAGAGACATGAATCCACTCCTGTCGTAACATAGTACCTTAGCGATTTGCTATCACAGTACGGTAGTGCAAATTACAGGCTGGCTTTGGTCAGAGCCTAGGAGAGAGGCCTGGAGCCATCCATCCTATGTGGGTCTGGGCATTGGAAAAGAACGACAGTGTTACCAAACTGAACTTGGGTCTGCTTGCTCACAGCATAGCAAAGCCAACTTACTAACTCCAAGTTGTGATTACAGCGTTTACTGCAGGGCCCAGCAAGGTGTGGAGGCGGCTTGAACACTCAAAAGATCCAAACTCCCAGATGGCTTTCACAGAAGTGTTTTTAAAGGCAACATTTGGGGTGAAGGGCTGCAGGGTGCATGACTTTCTTCTGACTGTCTGGTGATGAGGTAACAGGGTAATATTTCAGGAATCTTAATCACCAGCCTTCTGGTTCCTACCAGTCTGGATTTGCGTGATTGTGCTCAGCTTGACCTCCACCTGAGTAGGGGTCTCAGTTCCTGCAGAACAACTCAAAGATATATGTCAGATTGCTATATATATCCCCAGGACTCTGACTTAACACTCAACTATTGTCTCTTGGCTGCTTTTCCTTTATTTCAGCATTCCCTCACTTCCCTAGTAGGTAACTGCTTGAATCTACTCAGGCCTAGAAGACTAAGGCCTTTTCCTACAAACAGATGGAAACGCTTTTTGTAGCTGGGAGACCCCTGCTAGGTTTCAGTTCACTTTTTTCTTTGGTAATCCTCAATCCTGAAGGGAACATATGTGGAACAAGAAAGGGAATAAAGTTTTGCATAGAGAGATTAAGTATAAACTCAGCAGAGGAACTCAGTTTGGGTTTGTTTTTTTGGTGGGGGGGTCAGTTTCAATAGTAACAGCATTTACTATTGATTCAGCATTCCACATTCCTAATTTCTAAATCTTCATAATTCTGCAATGTAATTATTTTCCCCATTTTGCAGATGCTGGAACTGAAAGTAAGTAATCTGCTCATTTAAGTTTACATGGCTACTAGGTGGCTGAGTGGAATTTCAACCAACCCAGGACTGATGCTGATGCCTTTTTTTTTTTTTTAAGATTTATTTATTTATGGCTGTGCTGGGTCTTGATTGCTGTGCATGGGCCTTCTCCAGTTTCAGCAAGTAGGTGCTACTCTCTAGTTGCAATTTGCAGGCTTCTCATTGCAGTGGCTTCTCTTGTTCTCATGGGCTTTAGAGTGAGGGCTTAGTCATTGTGGTACATGGGCTCAGTTGTCCTGTGGCATGTGGTATCTTCCCAGACCAGGGATCAGATCCATGTCCCCTACATTAGCAGGCAGATTCTTTACCACTGAGCCACCAAGGAAGCCCGCTAATGCCTTCTTAATGACTATATGGTCATTAAGCCTTGCTCCCTGAACCAGCCAGGTTTCTGCTACTCCCCAGGGTGGTCCCATCCCAGAAGGATGTTGTTCCCTCACATCTTCCTCATGGTTGTTTGGCTGGACCTAGAAATGAGGCGCCTAGAAAGATGAGGTGTACAAAGCCAGGGCCAGGCCACTGGGGAGATGTCTGGAGCCTCGCTCTTGTTCTCCCTCCCCCACAGAGTGTCTCCTGGCACTGCAAAGTCCTGCTCATCCAGAGGACATCTGTGACTTCCTATCCCTCCTCTTCCTTTGACTCTGAGAAGTTGCAGGACTTTCTCTTCTCTACTCTGGGACACTGCCCGGGGCCTCAGCCTACCAACCAGAGGCTCCCGCCCTGGGCTTAATTTCCACTATAATGCTCTCAAATTCTGGGCTGAGACTCCAGGATACCGCCCACAGAGCAGTAGCTGTGACTGGTGGGATGGGGAGGAGCCTCCAGGTCCCCCTAGCTGTCCCCCCCAACCCCCTTCACCCCCCATCCCCCATAGGGGAGGAAAAATAACTTTCCTCAACTCTTCTGAGCTCTTGACTGAGATCTCTGTAAACAAAAAGGTAAATAAGAAAGAAACCAAAGTTTATTCACATGTACTTGTACACCAGGGAGATACCCAGGGGAAAAAAATTAACTTTCCCAAGGGGCCTAAGCTAGCAGTTTAAACACTACCTTCAGCACAGAGGAAACACAGGTGAGGGCGGGTCAGGGAGGAAGCCAGTTCTGGGAGATTACCCGGAAAAGCAGAGTAAACAAGGGGAAGGTTTGTTATGTAGATTTAAGTAAACGCCCTTTCCACAGATTTTTATAATTCTGTGATTTATAGTCAACTTCTCCATCCACTGAGGGAGACACCCTCACAAATGGAGATTTCTTTTATAAATGCACATCTCTCTCAAAAGAGTCATTTCTACTGTTTTTCAGAAGCTTCCTTTGTCTGTAGTTTCTGAAAATAATCAGCTCAAAATAATCCTTCTGCCCTGGAGGCGTATTTGAGATGGCCTATTCTCCCACTCTTCATACCCTCCTCAAACCTGGGCTCCCTGCCACTGGTTTTAGGAGAAAAAAAATGTTCTGGTCTAAAGTGAGGTCAGCGGGGTTTCTCAGGTCACAGACCTCTGCTGGGCTATGCCCTGGGGGCACAAGTTAGTAACACCAAGTCCCTGAGCAGCAGGAAGAGGCAGGATCCAGGGTCTGGCCGCGCTGTGGCATGCTAGCTTTGGGTGCTGACCCACCACAAGAAGGCTTGGTGGGGGAGGGGGGTGTCTGCAGACCCATGAGGAAGGCCCCAATACACAATCCTGCTGGGCCAGACTGAGGGAGCAGGCGGCCACAGGCTAGCAGCCGGGCTCCTCCCTCCTCTCTCACACCCAGGGCTCCCCTGAGGGGAAAAAGTCCTGAGTCCTCACCGGCTGGATCTGGCTGCAGGTTCCCCTTCCTGTTTGTACCAGCCTCAGACCCTGGGGAAGCAGGAACAGCCCCTCTCCACACCCTGCTCCTACTCTCCACTGTATTCCTGGGGAAAACACACACACACACCCTCTAACCTATATAGTCACTCCCAACACAGCACAGGCATACCACACACCCCTCAATAAATAGCAAACACCCACCCCGCCCCCAACAGGCAGCCCTGATGGAGACTCCCGTGAATTCCTCCCAGCCTGAAAGCCGGCTCTGTTTCCATTCGAATCTCACACTGACTGTCTTCAAGTCTTGACCACACAAGAAACCTGGACACAGGGGCCAGTCTGTAGGCGGACAGGATGCTCTCCTCCACCCTACTTTCCCCAGAAGGCCTCTCCCGGGCTACTCTCCTTTCCTGTCCCCAGCCCATCCTGGCACGCCCGGCCGCCACCGCCGCCTAGATGTGGCAGTGTGGGGCGCCCTCGTGTGGGCAAGGGCGGCCCTGCAGTCCCACCACAAGGATCCCGGGCTGCCTTCTTCCTGCACCCCCACTGCCCTCCTCCGGGAGCCCCTCCCTGGCTGTCCCAGGATGTCAGGGCTCTGCACCGCCCACGTCCACTATTCTAACTGGCCTGCCTCCAAGCTACCTTCCCTCCTTCTTTTACCTCTGAATGTTTTCTCACTTATATTTTAAAATTCAAAATTCTATGCATTTTAAAACCTAGAAGTGAAGTGAAAGTCGCTCAGTCATGTCTGACTCTTTGTGACCCCATGGACTACACAGTCCATGGAATTCTCCAGGCCAGAATACTGGAGTAGGTAGCTTTTCCCTTCTCCAGGGGATCTTCCCAACCCAGGGATCAAACCCAGGTCTCTCATGTTGCAGGCGGATTCTTTATCAACTGAGTCACAAGGGAAGCCCAAGAATCCTGGAGTGGGTAGCCTATCCCTCCTCCAGTGGATCTTCCCAACCCAGGAATCAACCTGGGGTCTCCAAGACAGCTGTTAAAAGCTAGACAGGTTAAAAAAGCAGAGACAGGTTAAAAAGCAGAGACATCACTTTGCTGACAAAGGTCTGTCAACTACAAATGGGCACTTGCCAAGATGGTTGCCGATGACTAAACAACAAGGGCATTGGCTATCTTCCTCTGCGGAGACTAAACCCTGCACTGTCAAAGCTGTTGACTTTCAACACCCCCTGAGGGAGTTCAGGGTGGAGTAAGGCACTCTGTGCTCCAGGGAATCTGGTGGGACAGGTCTTTAGATAGATGTTTTAGGAACAGATTTTATGATCCCAATCCTTGCATCTCCTCATATCTAGAAAAGCACTAAATCCCTTCATGGTGACATCAGGTCCTCCTGACTAGCAACAAACTTTTTATAAAATAAATGCTTAAAGGTATTGAACTCCCCCTTCACCAAAACCTTATATATTGACTTTCCCCCACTGCCGCTTTGGAGCAGTCTCTCAGAGCTATCTGAGGTGCTGCCTCCCGGGCTGCAGTCCTCATTTTGCCCCAAAGAAAACTTAACTCACAACTCTCAAGTTGTACATCTTTTTTTAGCCGACAGGTCTACATAGTCAAAGCTATGGTTTCTCCAGTAGTCCTGTACGGGTGTGAGAGCTGGACCATAAAGAAGGCAGACCGCTGAAGAATTGATGCCTTTGAACTGTGGTGACGGAGAAGACTCTTGGACAGCAAGGAGATCAAACCAGTCAATCCAAAAGGAAATCAACCCTGAATATTCATTGGAAGGATTGATACTGAAGCTGAAGCTCCAATACTTTGGCCACCTGATGCAAACAGCTGACTCAATGGAAAAAACCCTGATGCTGGCAAAGATTGAGGACAGGAGGAGAAGGGGACGACAGAGGATGAGATGGTTGGATGGCATCACTGACTTAATGGACATGAGTTTGAGCAAACTCTGGGAGATAGTGAAGGACAGGGAAGCCTGGCATGCTGCAGTCCATGGGCTCGCAAAGAGTTGGACATGACTGATTGAACAACAATGCATTTTAAAAGACATATGTAAGAAAATATTATCTATAAAACATAATATGGTTAACACCCATGAGGCTGCAACCCAACAAGAGAGGTGAAATATCAACAACTTGCATCTTCCTTTGTGTTGCTCTTCATCCCATTCCCTTCTTTCTCCCCAAACAAGAAGTAACCACTGTCCTAAATTTCATGTTTTCTCTTTCCTTTTTTTACCCCAATTTTCCTTTTTGTGGCAAAATAAAATTTACAAAATTAGCCATTTTAAAGTATATAGTTTGGGGCTTCCCTGGTGGTCCAATGGCTAAGAATCCACCTTGCAATGTAAGGGACACCAGTTTGAGCCCTGGTCCAAGAAGATTCCACATGCCTAGGAGCAACTAAGCCCATACTCCACAATCACTGAGCCTGAGCCTATGTGCTAGAGCTGGCAAGTCGAAACTACAGAGCCTGCGTGTCCTGGAGCCTGTGCTCCGAAACAGAGACAGCACCGCAACCAGACGCCTGAGCCCTGCAATGAAGAGTAGAACTACCCCAGCCCCTGCAACCAGAGAAAACTCTGGTGGAGCAACAGAGATCCAGCACAGCCAAAAAGAAAAATTAAAAAATAAATGTTTTTTTTTTTTAAGTTCTATTGTTCCAGTTCTTGCATTTAGGTTCTTGATCCATTTTCAGTTGGCATCCTGTTAGGTTCTGTTAACAGGGAGCGCTGAAGAAAAATTAAAGGGTGGAGGAGTGGAGAAAAGACCACCTTTTATCTCCATCCCTGGTTCCTTCCAGTGATTCTACAGTGGTGGCACTTAACCCCAGCCTCCAGTCCTTTCTTCACTCCCCCCAAACCTCTCGCTTCCTCTCAGAGGCAGCAGTGGGTGAGTTCCACTTCCTTAAAGCTCTTCCTTCAAGCTCCTAGGAAGTCTATAAAACCCTCTCCTTACCCTTTGTTTCTTCACCCTGGAGCAGGGAGCTGCTTTCTTATTTTTATTAAGGGACTAGCTCAGCACTCCCTGTCTTCTTTCAGCCCTCTGGGACATCTGCTAACAACAGCCTGTATTAACTTCTCTGAATCAAAGTGTAACTTCTGCTTTCCAGACTGAATCCCAGCTGATACAGTGAACATGCCATTATTTATTCACCCATTCACCTTTTGATAGATGCTGGGACTGTTTCTAATCCTACTACTGCTTCTATTTTCTACTTCTACTATTTCACTTTGAACAATGATACCAAGACATTTTGTACATGTGTTCTGGTATACAGTCCTAACATTTCTCTATGTATATATAAGAAATAAGATGCTGGGTATTAGGGTATATATAAATGTCCTATTTAACAGGTAACTGTCAATCTATTTCTGGTTTACACTGCATTGTATACAATAATATCCTTATTCACATATCCAAATTCCACATATGCCTCTGTGTGTGTGTGGAAGGGCCCAGAGCCTGGGAGGTGAAAGAGGCTTTCATGGATCCCAGCCAAAAGATAAATTTTTGTGTCCCTGGGGAAGCAAGAGACTAGCCTCACCTGAGGAAAGCTCACTGGTGCTCTGAATGGATATATCTACCTTTGCACCCAGGTTTTGTGTTGATCAAAGGAGAATCACATATTTCCTCCTTATATGTAAGAAGGGGGAACAGGCACTGTGCAATTGGTAACAATTTCATGAGAGCCCTTAACAAAGAATCCTGCTGCATTTAACAAATGCTCACTAAACATTAGTTTCCTTTTTCCTTGTTCCTCTCCTGCACTAAAGCCACTTCTTGAGAAAGTTAAAGAAAATGAAAAACTCGCAAACAAATCATAATTCTGATCTCCATCATTATGAACAGAGCACTCATTAATTGCTTACTCCCCCCCCAAAAAAAAGGAGACAGGATTTTAACTTTTACTTAAGGCTTCTGCGTGGTGGGAGGTGCTCCATTCAGAGCACCAGTGAGCTTTCCTCAGTGAAGCTAGTCTCTTGCTTCCCCAGGGACACAAAAATTTATCTTTTGGCTGGGATCCATGAAAGCCCCTTTCACCTCCCAGGCTCTGGGCCCCTCCACACACACACAGAGGCATATGTGGAATTTGGATATGTGAATATGGCTTCTGCTCATCAGGACCACCTGCAATGCGGGAGACCCCGGTTCGATTGATCCCCTAGAGAAGGGATAGGTTACCCACTCCAATATTCTTGGGCTTCCCTGGTGGCTCAGATGGTAAAGAATCTGCCCTCAATGCGGGAGACCTGGGTTCGATCCCTAGGTTGGGAAGATGCCCTGGAGAAGGGAACGGCTACCCACTCCAGTATTCTGGCCTGGAAAATTCCATGGACTGTATAGTCCATGGGGTTGCAAAGAGTCGGACACAACTGAGCGACTTTCACTTTTCTGCATGGTGGGAACTGGAATGAGCTGGTTTCTCTTGGAACTTCTGGATGATAATTAAAGAGATAGTCTGACTCGGGATGCCCCTTCCTTACTCACTCCTTCTATGGGCCTCTCAGGGGAGGGCAGAGAGGAAGGGGTAGAGGAAACAGACCACCCCAATCAGGACCCTGGCTCCTACCTCTCAGGGACACATCAGCTGGGGTGACCCAGCTCAGTTAGAGGAACAGGGTACTAATTGTCCAGAAACAGTGATTTCAGAAATGCTGACCTGGATCCACTGCCCAAAAACTACCTTCCTCACCTATCACCTAAGGGCTCACCACAGGGACTTGACTTACTCAGGTATTAAACTGTGGTGGAAAGGAATTCATACTGAGCATCTGACAACTTACAGGAATCACCTAGCCCAATCTCCCTCCCAACACAGCAGCGCGGTTAGATCTGACCCGGCTGAAGGGGCCCTGGTGGAACGCTGACCGTGAAGGGACATGGCATCTCAGAGTGGCCCTTCCGGCGCCTGGACAGTGGGGACTTCTTGACGGCTCTTCTCATGCCAGTCAGCTCCTGCCAGGCAGAGCCACAGCACAAGGTTCTGTGTGGGGCCAGGATGGGCCAGGCTGTGAGGAAGACAGGACGTGTAGACCTTGCCCCTGCCCCTCAGCAGCCCTGAGGACATGCATGTGACCCACAGCCGAGGTGCCAAACTGCCCCCAGACAGCGGAGACGACGCATGGTAAGATGGTCACCCCGTGGCCTGGACACTTTGCTTCTGTAAGCAGCCCAGTCACTCGCTGGCTCCAGTCAGACATTCCCAGGGCCCTTCTGAGGTATTCCTGAGCTGATCCGGATCTTGCGTCATCCCTTTCAGTAGCCCAAGCTGGGGTGTGTTAAGCTGAAGCTGTGGTGCCTCCCTAGTCAAGAGAGGCTGGGAATTAGCCAAGTGGTTCTCAAACTTACGGCTGCAACAACCAGGAATGGCTGAAACACAGACACAGCCGTGAGCACCATGGGCCCTTTCGTGTCCTGGCTGGAGGTGACAAACTAACAGGGGGAGAGAGAATAAGTGTAAATTGGGAGTGCCCCCAAAGCCTCAGGATAGGATGGGAAGGAGCTGGAGGGGTCCCCGGGTCCTCAGTCCTACTCTGAGGGGACAGAGAAGGATCAGAGAAGCTGGCCTCTGCACTGAGCTCAGAAGGAAGCATCAGATTTCACCAAAAAGAGGAGGTGGGGGAAGAACCCCTGGGGAGGTTGGGAAACAGGAGGGAACCATCCTTGAATCCTGCCCCCCCCCCATGCAGGGTCTGGGTGGCAGGTAAGGGCTAACCTGGCTCTCTGGGGGACTGAGCACTGAGCAGGAACTCCAGTCCCAGGGACCCAGCCAAGCTGGACTGCCTGTCTTGGCTTTTCTACAGGTCAAATGGAGACTCAAGCTTCTGCAGCCCAGAGAGACAGATGCCCCCCCCCTCGACTAGTAAGTGAGGACACGGAGGTCCAGGGGAGCCACCTCAGGAGAGCAGAGGACAGAGCTGAGAACAGAGCTTGGGACTCCTTTCCTGGTCTCAGCTGTGTGGGGTGCAGGCATCCCCAGAAGCTTCACTGGCTTCCCTAGGGCAGCAAGGGAGCTGAGAGTTGGCTGATGATGAAGCATGAGGGAGAGGAGGACATGCCACACACATGTGGGCTTTGTCCTCTTTTGGGAGGGGGTCAGTGGGCCACGCTGGGAGCAAGAGGAGGAGGGCTCAGGCCACCAGCTCTGACAAAGCCCCATGAGCTGGGGCAAACAGGAGGCTGCGTTTGCTGGGAAGAAACTCCTTTGTCGAGAAAGTGAGAAGGGTGCAGATTTAAGCTGGATCAGGAGAGATTCAAGCCAGAGCCCTGAAAGAACATCCAGGCTGAGGGTGGTGAGAATGGAAGGGGACAGGTGTCTGCCAACTTGGCAGTGCCATCATCCAGCTCCCAGGACTGGTGAAGCCAATGGCCTACTTAGAACTCAACTGGAGTCAATTACACTGAGCCACAGCTGAGGGGAAAGATCAATCAGAGCAGACACAGCTTTCTTCAAGACCTTTCTGGCTTTGGGCTGAGGACAGTGTGGCAGAGCGGGAGAGAAATGTATCGATAGTTTCCCAAGCTGAAGCCCAAGCCTCCTTAAAGTCTTAATATTTTAAAAGATCTGGGGTGTGGATGAAGGCAAAGGAAGGCTAAATAATTTAGAAAGCAAGCAACAAGAGGCTGTTGCTAATGGGATTTGTGCCTTTTCAGTCCCAAAATAACAACTGGTCTCTGGGGAGAAAGAGGGAGTGAGCACAAAACCAGCCTTTATTGCCACTTGATTGGCTTTGTGCATTTGTATCAGTTATCTACTGCTGTGGAACAAAGATCCCAAAGCTTAGTAGCTTAAGACAACAAGCATTTGTATCTCATACAGTGTCTGAGGGTTAGAAATGTGGGAGCTGGGTTGTTGTAGCTCAGAGTCTCTCATGAAATTTCAGTCAAGCTCTTCTGGGGCTACAGTCACCTGAGGCTTGATTGAGATTAAAGTCTCTGCTTCTAAGACTGACATGGTTATTTAATGAGGCAAAGATGGCACCTCACAGCCAGCTGAGACCATTGGCTCAAAAGCCTACTGGTGCCAAATTCAAATTTTTACACCCCCAGTTGTTTTAAATTTATCTCTAGCCATTTAGACCCTGCTTGCTTTGCATTCCTCACCACACTGAACCCCATCTGCAAGCCATCAGTACAGTAAACTCTGGGGCTACTGAAGATGCAAGCTACTGCTGCCCCTTGGGGCTCTCTCATTTTGAGACTCCCCATCACGTTGCTGGACAACATCATCTAGACATGATGGGGCCTCTCCATCTCCCTTTCCTCCAGGAGTTCCTTGCCCTCCTCTTCTCGGTGATGGCCCCAAGTGACTGACCATGGAAGGTCTCATGTTATAAAGGACTTGAAAGCCCTTTTACCTGTGAAAACCCAAATAAAGCTCATTGTCTGCTACTGCCAACCTCCTAGTTACCTTTTTCCTTGATCAGCCCTGAAATCTTTCAAACTGACTACATGTGGCTGTTGGCTGGAGGCCTCTGTTCCTCACGAGGGTTTCTCCTCCTGTCTGAGTATTCTCAAGACAGGGCAGCTGGCTTTCCCCCCAGAAAAACCCAAGAGAGAATTAAGCAAGTGGAAGCCACCATGCTGTTTCATGACCTAGTCACACACACAACACACCTTCACTTCTGCTTTACTCTGTCAGAATCGAGTCACTTCTAACAAAATTCAGCCCACACGCAAGCAAGGAGAATGAGGCTCCACCTCTTGAAGAGAGGAGTATCAGAGAATACGTGGGTACCTTTAAAAAAAATCACCAGAACTCTTTCGCAAGCACCCTTTCTCACCTCACCTCCCCTTGCCCAGGGCTCTGTGAGGAAGGCAGGGCAGGTAATAAGACTGAGGGAGGCCAAATGACCTGGCCATGCTCACATGCCTGGTAGGTGAGGCTGAAACCCAGGACCTGATGGGCCTCCTCTCCCCACCCCCACCTCCTACCCAAGAACCCCTCACCTCTTCACAGCAGCGTGTCTCACTTGTCTCACCATTTTCTCTCTTCTACCTTCTGGCTCTTGTGACAATTCTGTGAGTTACAGCAGGGATTACTGAACACAGTAATCTGGTCCTGGCTTTGGCACAAATAAGCTGTGTGATCCTGAGAATGTCCCATCCCCTCTCTGGACTTTCTTATGCTTCTCTATAAGATGTTAAGAGGATACAGCTCTTACTCAGATACAAAACGCACCTGTGTCAAAAACTTAACTCATTACTTAATGAGAAAGCCCTGAGGTATTACAACCAAGTCCAAAAAATGCCAAAGGACTACAGATTTATAGTCAGATCAGGGATGTCAAAATGAATAAACAAATAGTTGCAAACTGGAAGAACTGGCAAAATTGGCCAATGCCCATAGGAATCAATAGCATCCACTGTGAAATGGCCAGTTTGCATTTCTTTAGAAATGAATTAATTGCCCTACTATGAGGTGGCACTAGTGGTAAAGAACCCGCCAATCAATACAGGAGACTGAGAGACGAGGGTTTGGGTTTGATCGCTGAGTCGGGAAGATCCCCTGGAGGAGGGCATGGCAACCCACTCCAGTATTCTTGCCTGGAGAATCCCATGGACACAGAAGCCTGGCGGGCTACAGCCTATGGGTCACAAAGATTCAGACACTACCGAAGTGACTAGGCATGCATGCATGCATGTGTATTTAAACTTTTACCTCTACGGGTTGTAAAATAGCCCAAAGACAAACCAAGCAGAGATTACCTGGATCTATGAGATGTCCATGTCAGGACTCCCACTTAATTTCAAAGTCTCACTATTTTTCCTAGTTGTTTTATTGCTAAGTTGCGTCCAACTCTTTTGCAAACCCATGGACTGTAACCTGGCAGGCTCCTCCATCCCTGGGATCTCCCAGGCAAGAACACTGGGGTGGGTTGCCATTTCCTTCTCTAGGGGATCTTCCCGATCCAGGGATGGAATCTGCATCTCTTACACTGGCAGGCAGATTCCTTACCACTGAGCCACCAGGAAAGCCTTTTGTCCTTACATGAATAAAAATTTAGGCAGGAATCCCTGATAAATTCCCTGATTGTAAGCCTCAATTCACAAATGAGAAGACTGAGGCTCGGCCTGTGGGTGCTGTCCCTTGCAGCTGTCCCCTCAAGAGTCTTCCTCCTGCTCTTCCTCTTCCCCCAGGAGCACAGCAATGACGCTCCCTCTGTCTTCTCTGGACACTGAGCACCCCTTTTGAGAAAACTTTGAGTTTTCTGTCTCCTGTTGCCCTGGCCCAGAAGCAGGGCCGTAATCCATACTGACTTGAAGTAGTTAATGAAAAGCACATGAGTCAAAACCAACCTAATTATCAAAGGCACTTGTGTTAATGAATGCCTTTCAAGCCACACAGGGAGCTAACACACTCAAAATTAAAAGAGAATAAAAGCCATTACCTGGAAATGCCAGGGCTCCTACCTGAGCTGAGCCCTGTGAAGTCATTATGGGTAATTATAGGCTATTAGTTGCTATCATCTCAGCAAGACAACTGGCCCCAAATGTTACAGTTAATGCCTAGGGCAGCATGTGACCCCTCTGAGGCAGGGAAGTTAAAAGGTAACTTTCTGTTTTTAGTTCCCTTCCATGCCACTTCCTGTGAGTGCCCCCACCAAGCCCTTCCATTCTATCATTTATTTTTCACCCAGACTTGTTATCCTAAATTTTCTTTTGTGATTGGGAAGTCTAAGGAGCCTCAAAGAGCTCTCCTAATTCTCCACTCAACTCATTCTGAGCTGACTTCTCAGGCTGTGAAAGGTGGGGAGAACAGTGGGTATCTGAGTTAGGAGCACCAGAGAGGAAAAGTGAGATGCTCAGGATCATAGAGCGGACTTCCCTGGTGGCCCAGTGGTTGGGAGTCCGCCTGCCAATACAGGCAACACAGGTTTGCTCCCTGGTCCAGGAAAATCCCACATGTCTCAGGGCAACTGAGCCGGTGAACCAAAAGAACTCAGCCAGTGTGCTACAACTACCAAAGCCCACACGCCTAAAGCCAATGCTCTGCAACAAGAGAAGCCACCGCAATGAAAAGCCTGCATACCCCAACTGAAGAATAGCCCCTAATCTCTGCAACTAGAGAAAGCCCATGCACAGCCATGAAGACCCAGCACAGCCAAAAATAAATAAACAAAATTAAAAACAAACAAAAACAAATCAAGATCATAGAGCTTGGCTGTAGTTCAGCTACAGAACAGAGAGAGGTTATGAGAAGGCAGAGAAGGGAGAGATGCTGGCAGCTTAGGGTGAACATTTTTGGGGGTGATCAGGCTTTTGCTGATTTCTTTCTAAAGGGAGCAGAGTAGTGTGTAGGGAGGGAGGTTTATGGCTCCTTCAAGACTCCAGCTCAGTAAGACAAAGGATGGTTTGCCTTCACCTACCCCATGTTCCCGGCTTCCCCAGTGGCTCAGTGGTGAAGAATTTGCCTGCAATTCAGGAGACACAGGTTCAATAGCTGGGTTGGGAAGACCCTCTGGAGAAGGAAATGGCAACTTACTACAGTATTCTTGCCTGGAGAATCCCATGGATAGAGAGCCTGGATGGCTACAGTCCATGGGGTCGCAAAGAGCCGGACATGACTTAGCAAATAAACAATAACAACTCCGTATACCAGTCAAACTCTTTGTGGAAGATTAAATATGGCCACAGATTCTTCACTCTCCCTCCCTCAGAAGTATAGTCTCTTTCTCCAGTCTTTGAGTCTGGCCTGTTCTTGTGTCTTGCTTTGACCAGCAGAATATAGCAGAATGGCTACTGTATTGAAACTGCACAACTTGTCCCAGGACTTAATGAAGCTCAAGTTTGTTATGTCTCAGTGCAAAAGGAATTCAGTGAGAGGTAAAGTGATAGGTAAGGAGTGGTGGTGGTGGTTTAGTAGCTAATTTGTGTAGATTTATTAATATAGTACACTTGTGAGGGATAGAAACAGGTAGGCAAAAGGGCTCAGGAACTAAGTTGCCTACATTTTTATAATCAAAGGAAAAGTGGGGAAGGAGAGAGGAGTACCTTCTTCCTCTTCCTTTGTAAAGATGTTGCAGGAAAATGGGGGACAACAGGATGGTCATGTCCTAGGTCTTGAGTGAGTCCCTGGAATGGATACCAAGTGAGGGTCCTTGGCTTCAAGGGTGAGCTACAGTGAAGTGAAAGCAGGTTTATAGAGAGAGACAGACATTCCACAGGCAGAATGCATTCCATCCCAGAGGGCGAGAGTGGCCCTGACGTATGGGGTGGTTAGTTTTTAAGGGCTGGGTAATTTCTTAGGCTAGCGAATAGGAAGACCGTTCCAACTATTTTGGGGAAGAGACAGGGAATTCCAGGAACTGGGCCACCACTCACTTTTTGGCCTTTTATGATATATACCTCGGAACTGTCATGGTGCCTGTGGGTGTGTTCTTGCAGTGTATGTTAACGTCTTACAATGAGCTTATAATGAGGCTCAGGACCACTGGACATCAAATCTTCTGCCATCTTACGACTAATTTGTTCTAACCAGTTTTTATCATATTCAGTTTTTCTCAACAGCTGTGTCATTCTTTTAGGGTTGTATCCTGCCCCCTTCCCTCCTGTCTCAGTATGTATTTCAGAGCCTCAGTCTCAGGACACTTGTAGCTTTTGCTTTCTCTCAGAACACAGCCTATAGAATGCTAAAGAAGGACGCTAGTCTAGCCTTCCGGAGGGTGAGAGGTGTGGAGCCACTGGGCCCCTCACAGTTGGTAAAGTGAAAAATTTAAGCTATAAGAGATACAGAAAGAAATCTTATCTGCCTAAAGGAGAGTCTCCTGAACAATATCAGTACCCTCTCTTCCCAGGGAGGTACCAGAAGATTCAGCTACCATGAAGACAGATTGTCTATTTCCATTAGAAAGCCCAGTAGGACCTTCCTGGATTTCCCATTGAGGGTCATGGGGGAAATTTTTGGATTAACAGAACTGTTCTCTTTATTGTGGTGTTAATTATATGACTTTATATGTTTGTCAAAACTTGCAGCACTATACCCACAAAAAGGGTACATTTTTCTGTGTATGAATCATACCTTAATAAAAAAAATGGAAAAATACGCTCAAGTTTCAGATATATTTTAAATGGAGAGCAATAGGGCCTGCTGATGGATTGAACTGCACAGGGCAGTGACAATGGCTCATCCCACAGCTTAAGCAAAACATGTTCACAAATTTTTTGATAACTCTTTCCTTCAAAGGTGGCACCCAACTCACCTCCCTTTAGGTTGTATGTTAAATCTCACAAGTCAGTTCTATTAAATAGACTGTAGCAGAAATTATGGTGTATAAGAGATTGGGAAATAAAAAGAATAGGGGGCTCCTCCATGCTCTCTCTCTGGCATTCCTTGCTCCAGTGAAGTCAGCTGCCACATGACAAGCACATTTGTTGAGGACTCTAGAGAGTTCTCATAGTAAGGGGCAGAGGTTTCCTGTCAACAACGAGCACTGACTTGCCAGGAAAGGAGGTGAGAGAATAAGGGAAGTAGGTGGAAAGGAGAAGATGAGTGGGGAACTACGAGGAAGGCTCTGTGCAAAACTGGAATTCTCACATTTGGAACACCCAGGTTCTCCCTTAGAAGCCTCTTTAACTCAAGGTAACCAAGGCCTCCAATGCTCTAACAAAATCTTTTCTCATCTTTATTCATGTGAAAGTGAAAATGTTAGAAGCTTAGTCGTGTCTGACTCTTTAGGATCCCATGGACTGTAGCCTGCCAGGTTCCTCTGCCCTTGGGATTTTCCAGGCAAGAGTATTGGAGTGGGTTGCCATTTCCTTCTCCAGGGGGTCTTCCCAACCCAGGGATTGAACCTGGGTTTCCCGCATTGCCAGCAGATTCTTTACCATCTGAGCCACCAGGGAAGCCTCTCAGAAGTATATCTCTTGATAAGAGTGCAAATACCTCTGGGAGGATGGATACTCTAATCCGCCATCAAGCAAGCCTTAGGTGGCCTCTCACAGAATCAGTGTCAGGCTTGGGATAGGACTAGCCATATGGAGGGCTCTGGACACTCCTCCCATCACATGTTCCTGCACCACCTAGGCCCCCGCCTTCAGTGTCAAGTGGGCCATTTGGTGCTTCTCCTGGAACTCTCCCATTTGCGGTCCACATCTAGCTTATGCAAAAATATGATAAAACCTGAGCTCACTACTAAACAGGACTAAAGGCCTGCATGCATGTGTGCATGCTAAGTCGCTTCAGTTGTGTCCAACTCTTTGCGACCCTATAGACTATAGCCTGCCAGGCTCCTCTGTCAATGGGAATTCTCCAGACAAGAATATTGGAGTGGATTGCCATGCCCTCCTCCAGGGGATCTTCATGACGCAGGGATCAAATCAGCATCCCTATGTCTCCTGCATTGGCAGGCAGGTTCTTTACCACTAGTGCCACCTGGGAAACCCAGACTAAGGCCCTAGTGAACGTTTAAACTGTAACTCATTTTTAGCTATAAATATTTTATGACAGGTGATTAGAGTAGAACAATAACATGATTTGTTAATGGCTGATCACCCATTGTAGGTGTTAATAGACTTAGCGGTACAGTGTCAACCAGATGGACATTAGCTTTGAGGGACAAGTCTAATGTGATCAGGCGTATCATCCAACTGCACAAAACTTCTCCCAGGGACTCATCATGAGGGCCTTTCAAACACCATTCCATGGGTAGGGAGGGCCATGGTTAGGTCCCAGGCACCACCAGTCTAGCCTAAGATGCACCTTTCTCTAGCAGAGATGTTAATTCCTGACACCTGGATTGGAGCTCAACATTATAGCTATTCAGCAAGGGATTGACAAGAAGTAAATAAGCTTTTTAGTATTAAGAGGGATTCAGGTTGACCTGCCTCTTGAGAAATCTGTATGCAGGTCAGGAAGCAACAGTTAGAACTGGACATGGAACAACAGACTGGTTCCAAATAGGAAAAGGAGTACGTCAAGGCTGTATATTGTCACCCTGCTTATTTAACATCTATGCAGAGTACATCATGAGAAACTCTGGGCTGGATGAAGCATAAGCTGGAATCAAGATTGCCGGGAGAAATATCAATAACCTCAGATATGCAGATGACACCACCCTTATGGCAGAAAGTGAAGAACTAAAGAATCTCTTGATGAAAGTGAAAGAGGAGAGTGAACTTAAAGCTCAACATTCAGAAAACTAAGATCATGCCATCTGGTCCCATCACTTCATGGGAAATAGATGGGGAAACAGTGGCTGACTTCATTTTTTGGGGCTCTAAAATCACTGCAGATGGTGACTACAGCCATGAAATTAAAAGACGCTTACTCCTTGGAAGGAAAGTTATGACCAACCTAGACAGCATATTAAAAAGCAGAGACATTACTTTGTCAACAAAAGTCGGTCTAGTCAAGGCTATAGTTTTTCCAGTAGTCATGTATGGATGTGAGAGTTGGACTATAAAGAAAGCTGAGCACTGAAGAATTGATGCTTTTGAACTGTGATGTTGGAGAATACTCTTGAGAGTCCCTTGGACTGCAAGGAGATCCAACCAGTCCATCCTAAAGGAGATCAGTCCTGGGTGTTCATTGGAAGGACTGATGTTGAAGCTGAAACTCCAATACTTTGGCCACCTGATGCAAAGAGCTGACTCATTTGAAAAGACCCTGATGCTGGGAAAGATTGAGGGCAGGAGGAGAAGGGGACGGCAGCGGATGAGATGGTTGGATGGCATCACCAACTCAATGCACATGAGTCTGGGTAAACTCCAGGAGTTGGTGATGGACAGGGAGGCCTGGCGTGCTGCAGTCGATGGGTTCACAAAGAGTCAGATGAGACTGAACTGAACTGAACTGAGAGAAACTCACAGTAATAAGCAGTAATGCTGTTTACATCCAGTTGAGGCTATTACACTGCTCCTTTGGGCTATGTTATCAAACCCATTCAGTGGTTAGGGTTCTGCACAAGGAACTGAAACCTCTCTGGGTGTTCTAGGTGCTCTGAGTAGAAAGGGATTTGATACAGGACACTCAGATTGGTTGGAAAAGCTGGAGTGGTGAGATAATACCCTGGACTCCTCAGAACTGACCACCTCAAAAAAAAAAGCTGTAAGCCCAACCTGTACATTTTTGTAGTTTGTTATCATGTACATATTAATTGGTCCTTCCCAGGTGGTGCTAGTAGTAAAGAAACCTGCCAATGCAGGAGATGCATGAGACATGGGTTTGATCCCTCAGTCAGGAAGATTCCCTGCAGGAAGAAACAGCAACTCACTCCAGTATTCTTGCCTGGAAAATTCCATGGAGAGAAGAGCATGGCAGGCTACAGTCCATGGGGTCACAAAGAGTCAGCCACGACTGAGCACGTGAACACACACACACATTAATTTACTGCTAAGGAAATCAAACTACTAAACACATATTCTGGGAGTAATATAATACAAAACCTACTCTATTCTGCATGATTTTTCATGAGATTCTGGCCTTTCAATTCTATTCGGTATCCACTTGAGCTGCTGCAGCCCTGATGAATATGCCTATTCACCCCAGCTTCATCAGAATTGGGCATTTTCATTAAACATTTTTATAAGTTTTTTTTAATAATTGAGACATTTTTGTTTAAAAAAATTATTCTTAGATTATCTTAGATGACACACTGCCCAAGAAAAAAATCTCAACAGAATGGTAGATCCTACGAGTACAGACTGAGGCTGGAAATGTAATGTGTGTGTGTGTGTGTGTTTGGCCCTGTAACATGCAAGATCTTAGTTCCCTGCTCAGGGATCAAATTCATGCCCCTACAGTGGAAGTGCAGAGTCTTAACCGGTGGACTACCACGGAAGTTACAGGGAAATTTAATTTTTTCTTTAATTAATTAAATGCTGTCATACTTGGAAAAAAATTCTTAAAAATTAACATTTTCCCTTCTACTTGTGCATAGTAGTCTACTCTTTTTCTGTTTAGGAGTTATCTCTTCTTATTCATTTTCTATCTATTGAGGGCCTATTTTAAGCATAATCTTATTTATTTTTCCTTCACATCTAGGCATTTAATTAGTGGTATGTTTCATAGTGCTGTCTGTTAATAGAAAAGAGCTCAAAATTTGAATGGTAGAGGCGCGTATGTGGCCTTGACTAGCTCCTTTATGATGTTCAGTCTTCCCAGCTGCCGAGGAGAAGCAGGAAGCCATGTCTCTAAGGGTGACTCAAAAGTTAGCAGTGTTATGTGGAATGTGTAGAGCTGATATAGTCAAATAACCAGATGTGGCCAACTTCTGAGTTGCGCTGCAGTGCCCATGTTAGCAGGGCCCAGGAAGACTGGCCACAGGCACCACTGTTCAGTGATGACAATGGGACTAAAAACAGGTCTTATAGCTTCTTATTGCAATAGCAGGACAAAAACTTGGATCCAACTTGAGCCTTTGTGCAAAAACTAAAAATACATGAACTTTAAAACATGTTTAAAATATTAAAAATCTATTAAAGTTAAAACTGCTGAAGCTTAAAAAGTAATATACAGGCGATTATCTGAAATATTCTGTCCAAGGCTGGCTGATCACCTGCCAACCTCATCACTGATTTCATCCCAGCCCCATGTGTTCCAGGCAGCAGCTGGGCAAACAAGCTTGGAAAATGGTTCCTTCAAGATCAGCCAAAGAGAGCTTTGGTTAAACATACTTCCCATGAAATTACACAGAGACATTTTGATGGAATTCTGCACATGTCAAAGCTTAACATAATTAAATATGATTGATAATATATAGCACATTTACGAAAAGTATCATTTTTGTGTGCCTTTTATTGTTCCTACACTGGTCATACCCAAATGTGGTTGACAGGAACAATTTCACAGATGAGTGGCTTGGGAGACAGAAGTAGTGTCTGCTGTGAATTCAAAAAGCACTCATATAGGGCCCTTATAACCTCATCTTGTTCATCCCATCTCATCTGATTGTCTCATCTCCTGATTTCTTGCTATTAATTTTTTGTGTAATTTTCTTTCTCAATTAAAAATATTTATTACTAATTTTTATAAATAATTTTAAAAAATGAATAAAAGTATAACTTTGAATAAGGTATTTATGTAGTATAGATTTTAACCTTTTGGGACTTCTTAATAATACAAGTATTAGTTCATATGTTTTCCCAAACAGGTCCTTTCTTTTTATGTCTTCCACTAGTACAGGACTTTTAAGGATGTATATATATCCTATGTAAATGTTATCAGTAACAGTTATGTATTGAGCCCCTATTATGTGCTAGACAGCTTGTTGAAAAGCAGTACCTCCTTTAATCTTCTAAACAATTCATTTTACAAAAGAAGAAACAGTCTCTGAAGAGTTAAACTACATTCAGGAAATTTTATGACATGATCATAATTTGAATATAGGTCTTTTTGACTCTAAAGTCTATATTTTATTCAATTCATCCATGATCTATTTTCTCTTTCTAATTGAATATTCCTTTAATTACTTTTTTTGGACAATATTTTTCTCTGCATTTATTGAGCTGGTCATAATGATTTTGCTCCTATAGGGTTAGGTAAGTTACATTGATTTTTTTAAGACAATTTAAAATTTCATATTAATATTTTTTAAAGATTTATAGTGAACATAAATATAATAGAAAATTAAAATCACAAAGTTAAAACAACTTATTATGATTTAATCAGTCAGCATAAATGGGATATACTGCAGAAGAAAGTACCAAATAAAATCGTAATGACTTACAAAAACACAATTTAAATTCTCTGATATGGGTTAGTGGGACTTTTCTCCATCTATAATAGCAATTCGAAGTAGTCTTTTTTTTTTAACTTTTTATTTTGTGTTAGGATATTGCCAATTAACAATGTTGTGATAGTCTCAGGTGAACAACAAAGGGGCTCAGCCATACATATCCCATCCAGGCTGCCACATAGCATCGAGCAGAGTTCCACATGCTATACAATAAGTTCTTGCTGGTTATCCATTTTGAATATAGCAGTGTGTACATGTTCATCCCAAATAACTATCCCTTTTGCCCAGCAACCACAAGTTCGTTCTCTGTCTCTTTCTGTTTTGTAAGTTCATTTATATTGTTTCTCTTTAGATTCCACATATAAGGGATGTCATACAACAGTTCTCCTTCTCTGACTTCCTTCACTCAGTATGACAATCTCTAGGTCCATCCATGTTGCTGCAGATGGTATGATTTCGTTCTCTTAATGGCTGAGTAATATTTCATTGTATAAATGTACCACATCTTCTTAATCCATTTTTCCGTCAATGGACATTTTGGTTGCTTCTATATTATTTATTTTGCTGTTGGGTGTTAGTTGCAGCACTTAGCATCTTCCTTGCGGCACACGGGCTTCTCTCGAGTGCTCTGGCTCAGTAGTCCTGTGGCATGTGGGATCTTAGCTCCCCAACCAGGGACTGAACCCACATCCCCTGCATTGGAAGGTGGATTCTTAACCACTGGACCACCAGGGAAGTTCCTCAAAGTATTCTTTATCTCAATATGTTGTCACTATACTTTTAATCTTTGTGTTGTACTTTCTTCCTTCCTGATGTTCCAAGATTTCTTCTTTCATCATTTTCTTTCTGTTTAGAGAGTTTCCTTTAGCCATTCTTTTAAGATAGGTCTTCTGGGCAAGTTCTCTTAATTTTCCTCCCTCTGAGAAAGTCTTGGTTTCTCCTTCATACCTAAAGGATATGTTTGATGGATCTAGAATTCTGGGTTGACATTTAACACATGAAAAATGTGCCACCTCCTTCTGGCCTCCATGGATTTTGATAAGAAAACCCACCGTCACTCAAACTGTTTATCTCCTACAAATAATGCATCTTTTCTCTTTTGCTACTTTCAAGAATTTTTTCTTTGCTTTTAGTTTTCAAATGTTTGACTATGATGTGCCCTGGCATAGAGTTTGGGGATTTATGATATTTGGGTTCATCAGTTTCCTGAATTTGTAAGCTTATGTATTTTGGACAAATTTTCAGGAAACGTAGGAAAATTTTCAGTCATTATTTCTTTGAGTATTTTTTAATCTCTGCCCTCTTTCCAAGATTCTGGTGCCACAACACTAAGATCTTTTATATAGCTCCATAAGTCCCTGATTCTATGTTCATTTTTTCCTATTTTATCTCTGTTGTTCAGATTGAGTAATTTCTATTGTTCTATTTTCAAGTCCATGGATTCTTTCCACAGTTCTACTATTGGGCCAATCCACTGAACTTTTTGTTTGAACTTATTGTATTTTATATTTAAGTTCTAAAATCTCCATTTGCCCCTTCCTTATCTTCTATTTCTTTTCTTTCTGTTTTCATTGGTTTCAAGCGTGCTCATCATGGCTCACTGATACATTATTATGATGGTTGCTTCAAAATCTTTCTTCAACAAGTCATTCTAACACCTATATCATCTAGATATGGGTATCTGATTATTGCTTTTTCTCACTCACATTGAGAGATTTTCCTGATTCTTGGTATGAGTGATTTTTTATCAAAGCATGAACATTTGGGGTTATTATGCTATAAAACTTTGGGCTTTATTTAAATTTTATGTTTTAGCAGACCTCCTGTGACACTGCTGTGGTGCTACCTTTTTCATTTCCACAGAGAAGGCTTTGCATGGAATCTAGCATTTTCAGTATGGTTTGCAAAGCTCTTGGCAATTTTTCAAAGTATTGTTATGTACAACAATAAAATTATGGGGTGGAAGGAAGCACAGGTAAATCAGTCCAGGTATGCCTTCCTGGATGACTTATTTTTTTTAAAACAGAGTATAATGTTTTTTATTCACTAATAAACTAAAAGTCTGTTTCCAGATGTTTCTTCCTCTTGTATGCCTCATTTGTTTTATTACTAAACAAAGCCCTATAAGGGGCAGTTTTACCTAATCCTCAGACTCAGATCCACCTTCATCTTGACTAATCTTGAAGTAATAAAGTTCATAAGTTTCATTATCAGATACAACCACATAAAGTCAACCATGAAGATTGTTCTTCTTAAGATATTTCTTGGTAAGATACTTCAAATAGCTTTTGGAGAACTGTTTCTCAGGAAAACTCATTTTATTCTTGAAGCATTCAATGTGAACAACATTCCCAAGATTTCTAGTTTTTCCATTGACTTTAACTTTCTCTAACAAAAAAATGTTCAAAATTTCCAGAATCAAAAATCCACCTTCTATTGGATGAGTCAGGTCAAATTAAACCTCCAGGCTGACTTCTCAGGCTTCTTGACTTTCTGTGGCAACATCTTGAAGACCGGCAGGGAATTAGGAAGAGACTGGATGATTGATTTAACGGAGAATTAGCTCACAGCCAATGAGGACAGACTCTGCTATGGTCTGAATGTCTGTGAGCCCCACAAATTCATGTGTTGAAATTTTAACACCAAAGGTGGTAGTATTAGTAGGTAATGGCTTTGAGAGGTGCTTCAGTTATGGGGGGAATCCTCATAAATGGAACTAGTAACTTAAAGAAGAGGCTCCAGAGAGATTCCTAGCCATGTGAGGACACAATGAGACATCTACAGCCTGGACAAGAGCCCTCACCACACCATGCTAGCACCCCGATCTTGTACATCAAACCTCCAGAACTGTGAGAAATAAATTTCTGTTGTTTATAAAAACTTTATCTTGTCTGTGGGATTTTGTTACAGCAGCTTGAAAGGATTAAGACAGGCCCCCAGTGGATGGTAGCCCAGACCAGGGTGAAAAGGAGGACAAGAAGGGGCATTTTGCAATCTACCGGGGTTTGAAAGGTACCCAGTTTAAAAAATCAACATCAAAAAAGTTATTATAAACCTATTATTAGAGGGAGCTGTGTTAAGCAAATAGTCTCCATGCTTTGAGTCAGAATTGAGTCAGATTCCTATGAAATTGAGTCAGAACACCAAGGGCCTGTCTAGGTCCAGGTCACGCATGTACAAACAAACAAACAAAAAGAGGTTTATAATACTTAGTTAGTTCCAGATTGAAAGAGATGATTGGAGAACAAAATTTGTATCACACAATGCCTGGTTATGTTTAGGTTTTCAAAGAAGAGGGTGAGTTACTGAGAACTTTGTTAAACAGCAACCTCAGAAAAGTCCAGGATCCATTGCTGGCAATAATTAGGAGTCGTAGCCAAGAATCCTCTTGCTTGAAAATGAGCCTGGAAAATGAAAGGCTTTCAGAAAGCCTGCAAGTGAGGGCTTTGCCCTCTTGGTGTAAATCATGCCCTAGGTAATGAGCTTTGGCTTGACACAATTGTAACCTTTCTTTGAAAACTTAGGATATTTTAGCTAAAAAATTAAATGGACTGATACCAGTCCTAGAGCTCACTTCATCTTTAGAATGCAACAAAATGTTAACTATGTATTCGATGGACATAAAATAACAAGGTAATCTAAGGTCTTTAAAGTCCTAGGAAGAATCCATGAGGGGCTTCCATGAGGGGCTTCCCTGGTGGCTCAGTAGTAAAGAATCCTCCTACAATGCAAGAGACAGGGGTTTAATCCCTGAGTGGGGAAGATTCCCCTGGAGAAGGAAATGGCAACCCACTCCAGTATTCTTGTCTGGGGAACCCCATGGACAAAAGGATGGGGTCACAAAGAGTCAGACACAACTTACCAACTAAATAACAAGAATTTATGAAAAGTAGGTGGGTGCTTAAGTAAACTCCTGAGAGACCTCTGCAGAGATCTTCAGATTGAGCTTTATTAGGACACAACAATATAGGTAAGTCTGGGTCCAAATGAACTATAACCTCATTATGAATTGAAGAATCCACATGAATTTCAAGAAGTAGTGATCAGAAAAATGTTTATTCTGGCAATACCATTTGCACTATTCAGTTATTAGATGTCATGTCACAAGAGAAAAGAATGTTCTATGGTGTGAGGTCTACATTTTTATTATTCTAATAGAAAATCTGTACCCATTAAATAATAACTCCCCATTCCTTCCTCCTTCTAGGCCTTGGTAACCTCTACTCTTTTTGTCTATGAATTTGCCTATTCTGGATACCTCATATAAGTGGAATCAAAGGGACATGCTGGAAAGATGGGCTGCCAGATAAGCAACCTTCAAGTCTCACAGGTCTTATTACCTGCAGGACTAGTGTAGCCTAGTGTTAGGAGCATGCACTGTCATCTGGTGACCTGGATTTGAATCCTAGCTCCACTACTTCTTTTTATCTTTTTTAATTAAAATATTTTTCTAATTGTGATAAAATGCACATAACATTAAATTTATCATCTTAATGACCTGCCTCTTGCAGGTCAGGAAGCAACAGTTAGAACTGGACATGGAACAACAGACTGGTTACAAATAGGAAAAGGAGTACATCAAGGCTGTATATTGTCACCCTGCTTATTTAACTTATATGCAGAGTACATCATGAGAAATGCTGGGCTGGATGAAGCACAAGCTGGAATCAAGATTGCCGGGAGAAATATCAATAACCTCAGATGCGCATATGACACCACCCTTATGGCAGAAAGTGAAGAAGAACTAAATAGCCTCTTGATGAAAGGGAAAGAGGAGAGTGAAAAAGCTGGCTTAAAACTCAACATTCAAAAAACTAAGATTATGGCATCTGGTCCCATCATTTCATGGCAAATAAATGGGGAAACAGTGGAAACTGTGGCTGAATTTATTTTTTTGGGCTCTAAAATCACTGCAGATGGTGACTACAGCCATGAAATTAAAAGACACTTACTCCTTGGAAGGAAAGTTATGACTAAACTAGACAGCATATTAAAAAGCAGAGACATTACTTTGTCAACAAAGGTCGGTCTAGTCAAGGCTATGGTTTTTCCAGTAGTCATGTACGGATGTGAGAATTGGACTATAAAGAAAGCTGAGAGCCGAAGAATCAATGCTTCTAAACTGTGGTGTTGGAGAAGACTCTTGCGAGTCCCTTGGACTGCTAGGAGATCCAACCAGTCCATCCTAAAGGAGATCAGTCCTGGGTGTTCATTGGAAGGACTGATGTTGAAGCTGAAACTCCAATACTTTGGCCACCTGATGCAAAGAGCTGATTCATTTGAAAAGACCCTGATGCTGGGAAAGATTGAAGGCAGGTGGAGAAGGGGAGGGCAGAGGATGAGATGGTTGGATGGCATCACCAACTCAATGGACATGAGTTTGGGTAAACTCCAGGAGTTGGTGATGGACAGGGAGGCCTGGCATGCTGCGGTTCATGGGGTCGCAAAGAGTCGGACATGACTGAGCGACTGAACTGAACTGAATTGAACTGAATTATTTTTAAGTGGACAGTTCAATAGTGTTAAGTATATTCATATTGGAAAACCAGACTCTCTATCTTGCAAGACTGAAACTCTATACCTATTAAACAACAGCTTCCTACTCCCTTCTACCCCCAGGCCCTGGCAGCCACCATTATACTTCATGTCTTTCTAAATGTGACTTCCCTTCTAAATAGGCTTCCCTGGTGACTCCACAGTAAAGAATCTACCTGCCAAGCAGGAGACGTGGGTTCAATCCCTGGATCAGGAAGATACTTGGAGATGAAAATGGCAATGTACTCCAGTATTCTTGTCTGATAAATCCCATGGACAGAGAAGCCTAGTGGACTCTAGTCCATGGGGTCGCAAAAGAGTTGGACACAACTTAGCAACCAAACAAAATCTGACTACTCTAGATACCACTCAGATAGGTAGAATCATACATCATTTGTGCTTTTGTGACTGACTTACTTCACTTAGCAAAATGTTTTTAAAGTTTGCCCAAGATGCGGCATGTATCAGAATTTCATTCTTTTATGAGGCTGAATAATATTCCACTGTATACACACACACACACACACACACACACACACACACACACACTACATTTCATTTATCTATTCAGTCTGGATAGAGATTTACCAATTTTATTTTTCTTCTCACACTGGAGGGTGTTGAGCCTAAGAGTCACATGATATGATTTATACTTAGTACTATCATTCTAGTTACTCAATCTAAAATAGAATGTAGAAAAACAGCATGGTATTGGCACAAAAATGGACACATAGATCAATGGGACAGAACAGAGCCCCAAAGTAAGCTCCCACATCTAGAGTCAAATAGTCTATGACAAAAGGAGGCAAGAACACAAAATGGAGAAAAGACAGTCATCTCAATCATGGTGCTGGGAAAACTGGACAGCTACAAGTGAAACACTGAAATTAGAGCATTCCCTCACACCACATAAAAAATAAACTCAAAATGGTTTAAAGATCTACATGAAAGACAGGAGGCCATAAAACTCCTAGAAGAGAACATAGGCATAACACCCTTTGACATAAATCATAGCAATATTTTCTCGGATTAGTCTCCCAAGCAAAAGAAATAAAAGCAAAAATAAACAAATCGGTCCCAATTAAACTTAAAAGTTTCTGCTCAGCAAAAAAACCATGAATAATATAAAAAGACAACCTACTGAGTAGGAGAAAATATTTGCAAATGATGCAGCCAACAAGAGGTTAATATCCAAACTATACAAAAGCACACACAACTCAATATCAAAAAAGTAAACAATACAATCAAAAAATGGGCAGAAAACATGAACAGACATTTTTCCAAAGAAGACACAGAGATTCTGGCTAATAGGCATATGAAAATATACTTGATATGGCTAATTATTAGAGAAACACAAATCAAAACCACATCCTCACACCTGTCAGGATGACTGCCATCAAAAACTCTACAAATAACAAATGCTGAAGAGGATTTGGAGGGAATGGAACCCCTCTACACTGTTGGTGGGAACATAAATTGGCAAAGCCACTATGGAAATCAGTATGGTGGTTCCTCAAAAAGCTAAAAATAGGGACTTCCTTGACAGTCCAGTGGTTAAGACTCCATGCTTCTACTGTTGGGGCCAAGGATTTGATCCCTGGTTGGGGACCTAAGATCCAACACGCACACCACATGCATGGCCAAAAGATTAAAAAAAAAAAAAGCTAAAAACAGAACTACCAAATGATCCAGCAATTTCACTCTATGGTATATAATCTGGAAAAAATGAAAACACTAAACTGAAAAGATACACACTCCAATGTTTAGCACTACTATTTAAAATAGCCAAGACACAGAAGCAAACCAAGTGCTCATCATAAATAACTGAATTAAGAAGATGTGGTATGTATATATAAAAAATATTATTATATTATACATATATACAATGGAATATTACTCAGCCATAAAAACAATGAATACTGCCATTTGCAGCAACATGGATGGACTTAGAGAATATTATGCTTAGTGAAATAAGTCAAATAAAAAAACAAATGTATGTGATATCACTTATATGTGGAATCTAAAAATACAAATTAAATGTATATACAAAACAGAAACACAGACATAGAAATACAGACTCACAGATACAGAAAACAAACCTGTGCTTACCAAAGGGGAGAGGGAAGTGGGGAGGGGCAAATTAGGGTATGGGAATAACAGATACAAATTACTATATATAAAATAAATAAGCAACAAGGATTTATTGTATAGCACAGGTAATTATACCCATTACCTTGCAATAACCTACAAGGGAATATAGTGCTTCCCTGGTGGCTCATCCATGAAGAATCTGCCTGCCAATGCAGGGGATGCAAGTTCGATTCCTGGGTAGAGAAGATCCCCTGGAGGAGGAAATGGCAACCTACTCCAGTACCCTTGCTTGGAAAATTTCATGGACAGATAAGCTTGGAGGGCTACAGTCCATGGGGTCACAAAGAGTTGGATACAACTTAGCAACTAAACAATAACAACATAATGGAACATAATCTGCAAAAATACTGAATGATTATGCTATACACCTGAAACTAATACAATATTGTAAATCAACTATTCATCAACAACAAAATCTGTATTTTGACACACACACACAATAAAAGATAAGTTAAATAGAATGTAGAAGAGGAAAAGACAAGCAGGCAGTTCAATTAGAAGAGTATAAAATTAGTCCAAAGCAGAGATAATGGTGGTGTAGGTTAGGCTGTTGGCAATGGAAATGGTAAGTGGTTTACAATATATTTTGATAGTAGAGCAGATAGGATTTACTGATAGCAGGAATTAGGGTATACCTGTATTAAGTAAACAGAAGAATCAAGTACTGTTACCAGTTTTTGGTCTGAACAACTGAAAGAATTGTCATTTACTGGGAGGAGAAGAAGAAAAATTGTGGAAATGAGAAAGTTAAGAGCAGTTTTACAACTTAATCAAAAAAATGAGCAAAAGACCTAAATAGACATTTCTCCAAAGAAGACACACAGATGTCCAACAGGCACATGAGAAGATGTTCACCATTGCTAACATCACAGAAATGCAAATCAAAACCTCACACCAGTCAGAATGGCCATCATCAAAAAGTCTACAAATAATAAATGCTGGAGAGGGTGTGGAGAAAACAGAACCCTCCTACCCTGTTGGTGGGAATGTAAGTTGGTACAGTCACTATGGAGAACAGCATGGAGACTGCTTAAAAAAATAAGCCCAGAGTTACCATATGATCCACCAATCCCACTGCTAGGCGTATATCCAGAAAAGATAAAAACTCTAAATTTGAAAAGGTACATGCACCCCAATGTTCACAGCAGCACTATTTATAATAGCCAAGACATGGAAGCAACCTAAATGTCTATCAACAGATGAATGGATAAAGATGTGATACACACACACACACAATGAAATATTACTTAGCCAGAAAAAAGAATAAGACAATGCCATTTGCAGCACCATGGATGGACCTAGAGATTATCCTACTAAGTGAAGTCAGACAGAGAATGACAAATATGTAAGACTTTTGAATCTAAAAAAAAAAATGATACAAAGGAATTCATCTACAAAACAGAAATAGACTCTCAGACATAGAAAACAAACTTATGGTTACCAAAGGGGAAGAGGGGGGAGGGATAAATTAGGAATTTGGGATGAACATATATACACTGTATATAAAATAAAAAACAAGGATTTATTACAGGGAACTATATTTGATATCCTGTAATAACCTATAATGGAAAAGAATCTGAAAAGGAATATATATTCTTATATCTATATCTACATATACATAATGAAATCACTTTGCTGTACACCTGAAACATTGTGAACCAACTATACTGCAACAAAAAATTAATTTAAAAAAAGAGCCCAATTTTAGGTATATGTTAAATTTGAGATGTCTGTCAAATTTCCAAGGAGGCAGTTGACTACATCATTTGGAGTTCAGAGAAGATTAGACTGTTGATGTAAAATTTGAGTCATCAACATTTAAATAGCATCACATTTGGATTTGGGGGGAAGCAGATTCTAAGGCAGACTTCAGTGTTTAGAATGTTGGATAGAGAATGTCATTGGAATCAACATCTCTGGAAGGCAGGAGGAAGGTGAGCTATGATGCAGGCCTGACAACATGAGATGATTACATGAGAAGCTCTGGAGCTGAAATGGCCTGTCAGAGTTGTCCTATGTGAGGCTGAGATAGTAAGCCCTTGATCCTCTTGCTTCAACCAGTTATCAAATGTCGACCACCTCCAGAAGGACATGACCTCAGGCGAGGAGGTTCTGTCAACTGAGGTAATCCCTGAGCGGGCTAACAGATGAAGCCTGTCCACTGACAGCAGCTTTAGCAGCTGGGGCATCCGTCCTTCCTTGAAGGTGCATCTGATGGTACATCACAGTGTCCACCATGGATAGTATTTAAAATCATAAGGCTGGATCAGCTCACCAAGAGAATGATACGGTTAAAGAGGTACAATGACAGAGCTCCAAGGCACCTTGAGAGATCAGGGGAATAAGAAGGAACCAGCAAAACAGTTTAGGAGAAGTAGCTAGTGAAGTCAGAAAAAAGATGAGCGAAAATGAGATTCTGGAAGCCAAATCAAGTAAGTATACTACTACCACTATTACTCCCACTACTGTTTTTGGTACAATTTAATCGTCACAACACTATTAATTAGATGATATTATTAATCACCCCCATGTTTTGAGGCACAGAGTTTAAAGGTCCCTCTCCAGGTTACACAACTTGTGGTGGTTGCAGCTCTAATTTTGAACCTTTGCTGGCTTAAGAGTCCACACTCCTGACTGCCTCACTACCTGAACTCCAAACAACTGTGTAACATACTGTCAATCAGGTGAAGTAAAAAGACTAAGAACTGACCACTGAATTTGGCAATGTGTACTTATCAGCATAGGCAGTTTTGTTGGAACTGTTGGAGTGAAAGCCTGAAGGTAGTAAATTCAAACACAGTACTTACCAGCAGTTCCCTGGTCGTCCAGTGGTTAGGACTCTCCTGACAATGGTCCAGACTATTGCTATCCCTTGGCCTTGAAAACTTGGTTTGTTGCTATCAAATTGATTCAACCATCATTTTATTTTGATTATCAAAGAATGCTTGCCAGAAGATATAATTTTGAAGACTAGAGAAACACGCTG
Source organism: Giraffa tippelskirchi (assembly GCF_054371585.1). Lineage (NCBI taxonomy): Eukaryota > Metazoa > Chordata > Mammalia > Artiodactyla > Giraffidae > Giraffa > Giraffa tippelskirchi. The sequence goes on from NC_137279.1 coordinate 109,808,545, forward strand.
ATCTCTATTTTGGGGGGTAACCCGGGCCCCCTTCAGTGGAAGCGCAGAATCCTAACCACTGGACTGCCAGGGAATTCCCTCTTTCTATATTTACTATATGACGATGATAGTAAGCAGGGGCGGGGGGGGCCTGAAACAATTGAATTGTAATAAACCAAATTATCCTTCCTCCCAGCAATGTCTTCTAGTCTCTCTTTCCTACCTCTCTGAACAACTTCTTCATGAATTTTGGAGAAGAAAGATGTGCACTGTGCTTCCCTGTGCTGGAAAGTCTCTGCTAAAATGTGTGGATTTTTCATCTCTTCTCACCCAGGGGAGAGGCCTGTCCCTATACATGGACAGAAGGGGTGGACCCACAAAAGCATCAACAGAGAAACTGAGGGAGGAAGGAACTCACTAAAAAGGGATAAATATTAAGCCCTGCTCTTAGTTACTTGAGGCAGTGATGGCAGGAGAAAATATGGACTAGCAGCAGCACAGGTAATACGTTGTGAAGTATTAGGTTACATACATGACAGAAAACTCATATCTCAGACAAGTTTGAGCCAAAGAGGGATTTATTGCATCTTGTACTTGAAAAGTCCAGAGGCAGCCTCAGTTTAGGCAAATCTGGATCAGGGATTCAAAAGATATCATCATAATTCACTCTCTATCTCATCTGCGTTTTCCTCTTTACTGGCTTCATTCTCATCCTGCTGATCCCATGTTGGGGCAAGTTGGCTGCCAGCCATTCTAGGCTAATATCTTTTTTTTACTTTCAGGTTCCCTGGTGGCTCAGATGGTAAAGAACCTGTCTGCAATGCAGAAGATCTGGGGTTAATTCTTGGGTCAGGAAGATCCCCTGGAGAAGGGAATGGCAACCCACTCCAGTATTCTTGCCTGGAGAATTCCATGGACAGAGGAGCCTGACGGGCTATAGTCCATGCGGCCACAAAGTGTTAAAAAGAGTTTTAACACTACAGATAGAGAACTTCTATTCTTACAGTTCAGTGAAAGTCCTAAAACTGAGTCTCACTGGCTCTGATTGCTCTAACTTGAGTCACACGGCCATCCTTGAATCAATCAGTACAGCCAAGGAGATATTTTATCAATCAGAGATGCCTTCAATTGCAGACAACAGCAAACTTGATAAAACAAAATGAAGTTCACGTTCCTTATATTAAAAGATGTGTGGAGTAGATAGCCACTGCTGATGATTCGATGGATTGACATTTTTTCTAGTTCTTTTTTTTTTTTCTTCACTATTGCAAGATGGCTGCTGCAGTTCCAAAAAAACCACATCCAGGTTCTAGGCAGGAAAAAGGATGCTATGGGAAGAAAATGCCCCAAAAGCACCTGGCAGACTTCTGCTTATGACCCACTGATCAGAACTGGGTCACAAGGCTACCCCTACCTTCAAGGGAGGTTGGGAGCCAAGTATTTTGCTCTTCCAGACTCTCTAGTTGAGTTAGGCTGGGAAGAAGGGGATTGAGAATGGGAATTAGGTTAGCCAATCCATGGCATCTGCCATACACGTAATGCTCTGACTGGCAGAGCCTGGTTGGCAAGTCCACTTCTGGAGCTGGGGTGGACTCTTCTTCCCCAGGACTGATGAACTGAGCATGACAGAGGAAAACCAAGTGCTATAAACATAAAAAGGAGGAATGGATGTTAGTTGGACAAGAATAAAAGGTGTCTATTGTATATGTTTAAGGCCAACCTGTGACTTGGCCTCACCAGAAGTGAAAGTGAAAGTGTCACTTAGTCGCGTCTGACTCTTTGTGACCCCATGGACTACACAGTCCATGGAATTCTCCAGGCCAGAATACTGGAGTGGGTAGCCTTTCCCTTCTCCAGGGGATCTTCCCAATCCAGGGATCGAACCCAGATCTCCCTCATCGCAGGCGGATTCTTTACCAGCTGAGCCACAAGGGAAGCCCTCATCAGAAGTACACAGTATCTAACAGCAGACATAAGAAAGCAAAAGCTACATGTATTTACCTCAGCATTATCTTGGGTGATATTTCATATCCCTTTCAATTCTAAAAGGTGAAGTAATAATAGCTACAATTACATGAACCATCCAATTTATTTCGTAATAGTTCAATTAAAAATTTACTCCTTTTAAAAAATATTTTATTTTTGGCTATGCCAGGTCTTAGTTGGGGCATGTGGCATCTTTGATCTTCATTGCAGCATGGGGGATCTAGTTCCCAGACCAGGGATGGAACCTGGGCCCCCTGCATTAGAAGCACAGAGTCTCAATCACTGGACCACCAGGGGAAGTCCCCCAAAAGTCCTCCCTCTTTCTTCCCTCCCTCACTCAGAGCATCTGTTGGTGTGTTAAGGAATATCTGTTTTACTTAGGAAACTATTCAGATTTAGTAATATATGCTAAGAATTAGTGTTAGGTACTTCCACATAGATTATTTTATGCAGTCCTACCACAGAATCCACTTACTGATGAGGAAACTGAGGTTACATGACTTGTTCAAGGTCTTGTGAGCTTTATGTTTCAAGCTAACATACTCCCTACTCCCTACTCCAGAAATACTTTTCTTCTTGCCATACCACAACTGCAGCATGACTGCCTCAGAAGAGAATGGGCCCATTCCAATGAAACCAGGTCATTGGGGCAGTTTTCAAATATCCTAAAAACTCTTTTTTTCCCCTCCATGTAAAATTGAATGAAGTGCCAATCACTCCTGGACTGAAGGTTCTAAACCTCTTCAAGAGGCAACCCTCTACCTTAATTTAAGAGTGGTTATTTAGGATGCCTTGCATGGGTTTTGTGACTTTTTCTAGCTGGACTCTCCAAGGCATTCCAACTAGCCTAGTGCCCTGAAGCAAAAAAAAAAAAAAAAAAAAAAAAGTCATCTAGCCTAGCAACAGCTCCCCTGCCCTCGGACAGTCCTCAGGCTGGCGGCGCCCTCCTTATGCACAAAGAAGCAGAACTGGCTTCCCTCACCACAGCAGACAGTATTGAGCAGAGTGTTCCCAAGCAGGGATTAGAAAGACTCATCTGTTATGTCAGCTGAACCTGACTGCCAGGGACCTCCTTTGATTCTTACGTGTGGCATTCTAGGGTCCTCCCTTGGCAGAAACTCAGCTTTCTGAATAGAGTTCTTCTGCATTGCTGTATACTTAATATAAACTTCTTAACATGTGGTTGACTGGGTAGATGGTAGCTCCTTCTCAAAAATCCAGGTTGTAAAATATACACATGAGCAGATAACACAGGACATCCAAAAAAAAAACACTCAATAAATTTATAAGGTTCATTTTTTCGGAACAAATTTTCTTCACATTACAATGATCGGTTGTATAATAATCAGTGAACACTTATAGACACTTCTAGCATTTTTTATTAGTTGAGATTAGTTATGGCCAACTATTACATATATGAAAAAAAAATCTGAACTCTTATTAGATACAATTTGATTCCAACCTGAAAAGAAAAATGTTTAATATACTTCCTTCCAGCTTTAGAATTAATGTCACTGAAGAGTGACCTAAATTACAAAATTTGGATTTAAGTTCCTAAAATCACATGAGATATTTTAAAAATCTGTTATATTTGTGAATACTTATTTTGATCAATCATTTCAGTACTGTCCAAACAAAATAAAATGGTAAAATAAATTATTATATAATATTCCAGTTACAAAATTTTCTCTTATAATGATCAAAAGTTCGCTCTGGTAAAGTCACTGACCATAATAAGTTTATATTACCAATTACAACTATAAAATATATTCACTTAAATTTTCCTGAAAAGAAAAAATATTATCAACAAATATTGAACTCTAGTGATATGGGATTCCCAGATGGGTTAGTGGTAAAGAAACCATCTGCTAATATAGGAGACATGGGTTCGATCCTTGGGTCAGGAAGATCCCCTGGAGAAGAAAATGGCAAAGCACCCCAATTCTCTCGCCTGTGAGATCCCATGGACAGAGGAGCCTGGTGGGCTACAGTCTATGGGGTTGCAAAGAGCTGGACATGACGGAGCGACTGAGCACGCACGGACACAGTTAGTAGTGAAGAGTATGTTGAACTACTAAGAGGGAAGCTTATTAATATTTGTAATTTCCTTTGAAAGACACAAGCACACTGACACTCATGCACGTGCGCTCGCTCAGTCATGTCTGACTCTTTGCGACCCCATGGACTACACAGTCCGTGGAATTCTCCAGGCCAGAATACTGGAGTGGGTAGCCGTTCCCTGCTCCAGAGGATCTTCCCAACCCAAGGGTCAAACCCAGGTCTCCTGCACTGCAGGCGGATTCTTTACCAGCTGAGCCACCAGAGAAGCCCTTGAGTGTTGTAAGCAAACAGCAAATTAGCCAAGATAGCGGTGGTCATTGGAAGGACTGATGTTGAAGCTGAAACTCCAATACTTTGGCCACCTCATGTGATGAGTTGATTCATTGGAAAAGACCCTGATGCTGGGAAGGATTGGGGGCAGGAGGAGAAGGAGACGACAGAGGATGAGATGGCTGGATGGCATCACCGACTCGATGGACATGGGTTTGGGTAAACTCCGGGAGTTGGTGATGGACAGGGAGGCCTGGCGTGCTGCTATTCATGGGGTCGCAAAGAGTCGGACACGACTGAGTGACTGAACCGAAATGAACTGAATGAACTCAAACATACCTTTACCCTATGACTTAATAATTATATTTTTAGGTATCTACCAAAGAGAACTACACAAATAGTCACAGCAGTGTTTGTTTTAGAGGTCTCAAATTAGAAATGAACTAAAAGTACAAACACAGAAGAATAGGTTTAAAAAATTGTGGTGTAGGACTTCTCTGGTGGTTCAATGGTTAAGAATCCACCTGCTCAATGCTGGGAACATGGGTTCAATCCCTGCTCTGGGATACCGTGGGGCAACTAAGCCCAAGCACCACTACTGAGCCTGTGGTCTAGAGCCCTCAAACGCAACTACTAAAATCCACACACCTAGAGCTCGTGCTCTGCCAAAGAGAAGCCACGGCAGTGAGGAGCCCGAGCACCACAACTAGAGAGTGCCCGCGGTCACTGCAACTAGGAAAAGCCCACACACAGCAAAGAAGACACAGTGCAACCAGAAAATTAAATCAAGAAATATTTTTTAAAAATGTGGTATAAAACATGAAGGAAATAACTGATAAACTTTATTTCATGAAAATTAAAAACTTGGCTTTGTGAAACAAAGTTATAAAGAGAATTAGAAAAGAAGCCACAGACTGGGAGAAAACATTTGCAAAAGACACACCTAACAAAGGACTATTATCTAAGATATACAAACAATTTTGAAAATTTAATAATAAGAAAACCTGAATTTTAAAACGGGCCAAAGACAACATACAAATGGCAAGTAAGCAGCACATGAAAAGATGTTCCACATCATATATCATCAAGGAAATGCAAATTAAAATGATAGTAAGATATTACCACACACCTAAGGTCAAAATCTAGAACATGACAACCACAAATGCTGGGGAGAGTGTGGAGCAACAGGAACTGTTATTCATCACTGGGGGGAATGCAAAATGGTACAGCCACTTTGGAAGACAGTTTGGTGGTTCCTTACAAAACTAAATATACTCTTAGCAAACAATCAAGCAATTGTGCTCCTTGGTATTTATCCAAAAGAGTTGAAAACTTATATCCACTTAAAAACCTGCCCAAAGAGGTTCAGAGCAGCTTTATTCATAATTGCTAAAACTTGGAAGCAACCAAGGTTCTCTACAGTAGATGAACAGATACATAAACATAACCCAGAAAATGAGATATTATTCAGCATTAATACGAAATGAACTATCAAGCCATGAAAAGACATGGGAGAATCTTAAATGCATATTACTAAAAGAAGCCAATCTGATAAGGCTACATACTATATGATTCCAACTATATGACATCACGGAAAAGGTAAAACTAAAGAGACAGTGAAAAGACCAATGGTTGCCAGGGATCTGAAAGGGTTGGGGGATGTTGGAGAAATGAAAAGACAGAAGACAAAGGATTTTTAGGGCAGTGAAAACATTGTGTATGATTTTATATAAAGATGGATACATGGATACATTTGTTGAAAACTGTAGAACATACAACACCAAGAATAAACCCTTAGGTAAACTATCAACTTTGGGAGATAATGACACATCAAAGTAGGGTCATTCTTGGTAAAATATAGTGTTTTGGTGAGTAATGTTGACAGTGGGGAAAGCTATGCATGTGTATATGAAAAATCTATTTACCTTCCTCTCAGTTTTATTGTAAACCTAAAACTGTTAAAAAAAATAAACATTTAAAAAATGTGGTATTAATATATTTATGTAATGAAATACTCCTCGGCAACTAAAAGTAACATACTACTGAAATCAGCAACAGCGTGGATAAATGTTAGAAATATGCTGAGTGAAAGAAGCCAGGCATGAAATAGTACATTTCTGTATGATTCCATATATATGAGGCCCAGAACCAGCCTGAGGAAGTCTATGGAGATAGAAATCAGGAATGTGTTTCCTTGGAAAGAGAGAGAACAGACTGGAAAGGGCATGAAGAAAGCTGCTGGGGTGACAGAATGTTCTGTACCTTTTTTTCCTGTGGTGGTTAGAAAGGAATATAAGATTGTCAACACTCATTAAACTGATCGCATAAGATCTATACACGTAATTTTACCTTTATTACCTCAATTTAAAATGGACAGGAGAGAAAGGGAGAGAAGGAGAAGAAATGTGATTACTGTGCTCAGCAGATCCTGACCTCAGCCCCCCTCTACCTTGTCTCTGGTAGCTCCCTAGTTTGAAGTGCTGTTTATTTTCCATTTGGGGGCAGAGGAGAAAGAAGAACAAATGCAAGTGCTTTTACTGGATCTGGAGTCTGGCTGTGGGAGTACATGTTTATGTGACCGATGATTGCTGTGGAAATATTATTTGAAATGGTGTGTATTACCAGCACCTGCAAATAAATGTTTGGAGGAATTTGGTGATAAGCTAATGCAATCTTCTCCCAGAAAGACAAAATTTAACTGCTAGAAGTTATTCCACACAATTTTAAGAGTTGGAATAGCACAAGTATATTTAGGACTATTTTTAGATCTTTCATATAAAAAATGAAGCTACCTGATAAAAGATGATTGTCTAATTTCTTACTAATAGAATGTGACAGTACCTTCTGATCAACACTTTTGATGAGATAAACACTACTAAGAGTACCCAGATAATGAAAATATTAAGCTTCATTTCATTTGATTTCACACATTTCATTTTGTTGGCTATTCTACATGACTTCTATCAGTAAAAGTTTGCCAGAGTCCTGCTCCAGCTGGTCCAGGGGTTCCCTCAGGATGGACAGCGTCGGCGGAGAAAATGATGCAGTCTCTCGCTCAAAGCACTGGGCTGCATGTTTATTTTAAGCATCAGGTTTTCTTTTATGCTTTTACAAAAGCATTAGGTCAGAGGTATGACATCTTCAGTTTCCCCTCACCCATATTTACTGTCTCCATAAATCATTGTTGTCCTTCAGAGTTCCCTCTTAAGTGTCCTAGTGATGACATTGTAACTCAAGTTTGTCTCTGGGCTGTATATTACATTCCTCAGTTTATTTCTTATCTCTTTAAACACTGTTATCCCCTAGTAACTTAAGCTCATCATCTCCTAAAAAGTCTTTTAGCTATTAGTATCTCTAAAATACCTAGTTTCCATAAGCTATAGTAAAATATGCCAACATTACAACATGCCTTAAACTTTTAGCTTCTAACTATTCTTAATTATTCCTAACCCCTAAACTCAGCAAACTTCTTTTGCCATAAACATTCCCCTTACAGGCAGGTTTCAGATAACAATGTTTCCCATGGTCTCAAGCTGCAGCCTATGTGCTCATCCTGGAGCATTCTTTGTAAAGATCCTTGAACAAATGTCAATAGTTAACTTTATGGATTATAACATTCTTTCCAGCCAACTCAACCGGAGGAAGAAAAGGACAAGTCAGAATCACAAGACCTAACTCCTTCATCCCGGGACCGTGCCTGCGGGATGAGGAGAGGGGGGTGGGGCCATGCCTCCATTTTGTCAGTAATGCCTATCGAGGCTCCTGACAAAAGTTATTCCTCTTAAAGTAATATGGGAATTCATTTATTATCCCTTATTATCCTGTTTCTTCCAGCTATATTTTACTATTAAAAATTTTTAAATTTTGAAAAATAAGCATAGGCTTGAAGATATTCTCTTATATAACATCCAAATTACCATATTATTTGCTTTTTTTCTCATGTGCTTCATAACAAGCTGATTTCTCACCTCATTTTTCATTCTACCCTCTTCAGAGAGTAAAACCTGCAACAAAAAGAAAACAACAAAAATTCCATATAAACTTCAAATTTTTCATTTAACTTGCATGGGCCCCAAATCAAAAAACATAAAACACTTAAAGGTTGTCTTTTGGTTCTGTGTAACTCCTATTTTTTCACAATATATCACAACTTTTTAAGCACAGCCATATGCAGTTCATTTTCAGATTATTTACCAAAACAGAAAAATGATACAGGGCTCTAATATGTCTTAGGAAAGAAAGAAGGCTGTGCAATTAACTAAGTTCCAGTTAATGTACTTACATATTTTAGACTACACTTGTAATCATGACTAATGTATAATATTTCAATGCTTGATAAAATTCTGGTAGTGTTCTAATAGATTACGTTGCGTACAGAAAACTTTGCTGATTTGAAGTCTATGAAAGGGAATACAAGAAAAGAGTTTTATGTGAGTTCATGTATCTTAATTAAATAATAATGAGGAGTTTGTCAACTTTACCAGAAGAAGAGGAAGATGAGGATAAGAGAAAGAGAGAAGGGGAGGAGTAGAGGAAGATAAAGATGGGAGGGGAGGAAAAAGGAGGGAAAGAGGCAGAAGGAGAAAGACAAGGTAGGAGGGAAAGTGAAAGAAGGAGAAAATGGGGAATGAAAAGAATTAGAAAGTGACAAACAGAGAAGATCCAAAGTAAAAAACCTGAATGAATTTTTAAGTATGGAGACTAGATGAAGGTACAAATGATATAAAAAGTTAGGTATGGGCAACCTAGGAGTTTATTCTATGTGCTTCCTATGCATTTGAAACTTTCCATAATAAAAGACATTAAAAAAAAAAATAGTGTGATTTACCATGTTAACAGAATTAAGGAGAAAAAGCATGTAATTATCTCAGTGAACATCCAGAATACATTTCATAAAATTTAACACCTGTTCATGATTAAAACACTTAATAAACTAAAAATTGAAAGGAAATTCATTTATCTAATAAGGTTGTATATGAAATCTTATAATTGACATCAAACTTAATGATGAAATATAAGTGAATTTGGCAAGGTTACAGGATACAAATTCAAAATGCAAAATAAATTTTCTTTCTACTAGCAATGAAAAACTCAAGAATTAAAATAAAACAATAAAACAACCAAAAATATCTAGAATAATTTTAATGAAACTGTGCAAAATTTCTACTTAAAAACAAGACATTTGCTGAGAGACTAAAAAAGACCTAAACAGATGAAGAGATATACCATGTTCACATATTAGAAGATTTAATATTGTTAAGATGACAATTCTCATCATATCTTTTATAGATTCAATGCAATTCCAATAAAAACCCCATGAGGGCTTTTTTGGTTGAAACCAACAACTTATTTTAAAATATACGTGGAAGTGGATAGGACTCAGAATAACTAAAACAATATTGAAAAAGAAGGGCAAACTCTAGGGCAAACTTTACCTCATTTCAAGACTTATTAAATAAAAAGCTACAATATTGAAAGACAAGGTAGTCATGGCAATAGAATGAACAAATAGTAATACAGAAGAGAGAGTCCAAAAATAGACCATACCCTATAGTAACTTTAACAAAACAACCAAAGCAATTCAATGGAGGAAGAAAAAGTTTCCTAATAAACAGTGCTGGAACAACTGGATAACTGTGGGAGAAAAAAAATGAACACCAACTACCCCTCAACTTCACTGCATATTAAACAAAAATTATTAATTTGATATGCATCATGGGCCTCAATGTGAAAGCTAAAATTATAAATCTTTCAGAAGTTACAGTAAAATATATTTGTAACTTGGAGGTAGAGAAATAGGAGGTCAGAAAACATTTTTCATATAGGACACAAGAAGCACTATCTGTAAAAAACAACAGTAGCCCTCCCCGGCAAAAGAAAACAGTAGATAAATTTGACTACACCAAAATTTAAAACTCAGCAATAAAAAGTATTAACTGAATATGTGCAATAATAACACAGATGAATCTCACAGATGTAACGCTGAGTAAAAGAAGCCAGACACAAGTAGTCCATATTACACACTTTGCTTTTCTGTTTTTAAACTTATTTGGCTGCACCAGGTCTTAGTTGCAGCATGTGGATTCTTTAGTTGTGACTTAGTTACTAGACCATCAGGGAAGTCCCTACAATTTGTTTTATAAATTTCAAAAACATACAAAACTAATTTCTATTGACAGAAATAAAGATAGTCATTGCATTAGGTAGAGAGGAATGGGGGTCTGACCAGAAAGGGTCCCAAGGGAATTATCTGGAGTGACAAAAATGTTCTTTAACTTGCCCTGGATGAGAGTTACAGGGATGTATGAATTTGTCAAACTTCATTCAGCTGCTCCCTTAAGATCTGTATATTTCACTTTATGTAAAGTATACCTCAATAGAAGACAATTTAAAATAAATCCTTTTGCAAATTATGTATCTTGATAAAAAGAATTTGTATCCAGAATATATAAAGAATTCATTCAACTCAACAACAAAAAGACAATCCAGTTCAAAAATGGGCAAAGGATTCATAATGCATTTCTCCAAGGATATATATAATAAATAGCCAACAAACACATAAAAAGATGCTCAATATATAGTCATTAAAGAAATGGAAATCATAACCACAGTGAGATATTAACTCACACCAACTGAATGGGTATTATAAAAAAGAAAACAAAATGGAAAATAGCAAGCGTTTGAGGGGACTTCCCTGATGGTCCAGTGGTTGAGAATCTGCCTTTGAATGCAGAGGACATGTGTTTGATCCCTGGTTGGGAAACTAGGATCCCACATGCCACAGGACAACTAAGCCCACACACCATAGAGACCCCATGTGCTCTACAGCCCATGTGCCACAACTACAGAGACCTCACACTGCAACTACTGAGCCTGTGTGCCCCAGAGCCCATGCTCCATGAAGAGAAGCCCCTGTGTGCCACAACTAGAGAAAACCGGAGCGCTGCAATGAAGACTCAGCACAGCCAAAGTACGTACATAAATAAAACAAATGTTAGAACACTTGGAAAAATTGGAGCCCTTGTGCACTGTTGATGGGAATGTAAAATAGTACAGCCACTATGGAAAACAGTGTGGCCGTTTCTCAAGAAATGAAAAACAGATTTATATATGATGCAGCAGCTCCATTTCTAACCCTACATCTAAAGAATGGAAAAGAGGGTCTTGAATAAATATTGGTACACCCATGTTCATACTAGTGTTATTCATAAAGCCAAATGGTAGAGGCAACCTAAGAGTTCATTGACAAGGAAATGAATAAATAAAATGTGGTATATATATATACACAACAGAATACTATTATTTTGTTGTTATTATTATTATTTTGCCACACTGTGCAGCTGTGGATTGACTAGGGATGGAACCTGTATCCCCTGCAGTGGAAGCGTGGAGTCTTAACCACTAGACCACTAGGGAAGTCCTACAATGGAGTATTATTCAACCTTAAAAAGAAAGGAAATTCTGACACATGCTACAACAAAGATAAACTTTGAGGACATTATGCTAAGTGAAATAAGTCAATCACAAAAAGATGAATACTGTATAATCCCATTAACATGAGATATCCTATTTTTTTTTTTTTTTAACATGAGATATCCTAGAATCATCAAATTCATAGAGACAGAAAAGTAGAATGGTGGTTGAGGGGAGAGGAGAATGGGAGTTGCTTAACAGGCATCATTTCAGTTTTGCAAGCTGGAGTTTTGGAAATTGACTGCATCACAATGTGAATATACTTAACATTAAAGAACTATATATCTTAAACAGTTATGAAGGTAAATTTTATGTTTTGTGTATTTTACCACAAATAAAAAATAAAGAGAGAAAAATATGTTTCAAAATTTAAAACAAAACACATGAGATACTACCTTATACCCATTAGTTAGGCAATGATAATAATATCAATATTAGTAATAAAATGGAAAGTAACAAGTGTTAGAAAATATGAGAAAGTTGGAATATATATTGCTTGGTGGTTCCTCAAAAAGTTAAACATAGTCCCTTTCTCTCTCTCATCCCCCTCCCTTCTTTCTCTCTCTCTGTGCCATGTGAGGACACAACAAAAAGCAGTCTTCTGCAAACCCAGAAGAAAGCTCTCACGAACCCAGCCATGCTGGCACCCTGATACTGGACTTGCCAACATACAGAACTGTGAGAATATAATTTCTGTTGTTTATGTAATAAAATAAAAGTTAAATATAGAGTTACCAGCAATTTCACTTCTTACGTATATACTTAGAAATGAAGACATATGTTCACACAAAAACTATATACAACTTCTCATAGCAGCTTCATTCATATGAGAAATGAGATATTTCCTGCCATATAAGTAAACAAAGGATACCATAGTCATCATGACAGTGCAATTGCAGCCACCACAGAAAGTGAGCTGGCGAGCCCTGAAGGAACTCAGGAAGGAAAGAATACCTGCCATTTAGCAGTCATCAGACTATAGCTACTCCTTATGGTGAGCTCTGAGGAAAGGAAGCTCAGGATGTGAAAACAGGAAACTGGCCCCAGATAGCTGAGGTGCATATCAAAGGAAAGGTTTCAGTGAGCCCAGCTTCTTGCATCTTTCCCAACAAAGAAAAGTGCTAAATTTTTTTAACTTGGGATATTTGGTTTTCTCTAATTTATAAAAAACTTTTGACAGTCAGACTACCTGCCCTTTGTTGCAAAACTTCTATATAACCTGGTTCCTCCCTCCACCTCCAGGAAGCAGTTCTCTCAGGGTTACTTGAGATCCTGTCTCCCAGGCTTAAAGTTCAAAACATTTCCACTAAATAAAATGCAACTCTCAGCTTTTTGGATATGAAGATTTTTTAAGTCGATACATAATAGTCAAAATGTGTAAACAATGCAAATACCAATGGGCTGATAAATAATTACAATGTGATATATCTATACAACAGAATAGTATTTTGCTATAAAAAGAAATTAAGCACTGATACATGCATAATATGGGTGAAAACTGAAAACATGCTGAGTGAAAGAAGCCAGACACAAAAGTTCACATACTGTATGATTCCATTTATATAAAATATCTAGAACAGACAAATACATAGACAGAAAGTACATTAGTAGTTGCCAGGGGATGGGAGAAGGGGTGAGTGTGTGCTCAGCTGCTAAGTAGTGTCCAACTCTTTGCAATCCCATGGACTGTAGCCATCTAGGCTCCTCTGTCCATGGGATTTTTCCCAGGAAGAATACTGGAGTGGGTTGCCATTTCCTCTTCCAGGAGATCTTCCCAACCCAGGGATTCAACCTGCTTCTCTTGCCTGCATCTCCTGCATTGGCAGGTGGATTCTTTACCACTGAGTCACCTTGGAAACCCAGAATAGGGGGGAATTGGAATTAACTGCTAATCTGTTTGGGGGTTGTGGGGGTGTGGGGAGAGATGAAAATATTCTGCAATTAGATAGTGGTAATGATTGCACAACATGGTGAATATACTCAAAACCACTTAAATGTATTCTTTAAAATGATGGATTTTATGTTATAAGGATATGTCAATAAAACAATAAATGAACCTTTTTTATTTCACTGAGTTTGTCAGTGAAAACACAACACAAATTTATTTTTCTTATTTTCCAGATAAAATATTTGAGCAGTGTATTCACCATTAGGTATTAGTTACTCAGTCGTGTCTGACTCTTTGTGACCCCATAGACTGTAACCTGCCAGGCTCCTCTGTCCATGGAATTCTCCAGGCAAGAATATTGGAATGGGTGGCCATTCTCTTCTCCAAGGGGTCTTCCCAGGGACAGAATCTGCATTGCAGTCAGATTCTTTACCATTTGAGCCACCATTTCTGATTTTGTACTTAAATCCTCTACCTCTTTCCTTTAACGGTATTTCTCATCCTAGCCCCTAATTTCTCAAGTTAAAACTTGCTTGGACTTCCCTGGTGGTCCAGTGGTTAAGAATCTATCTGCTAATGCAGGGGACATGGGTTCAATCCCTGGTTTGGGAAGATCCCACATGCCTCAGGGCAACTAGCCTGAGAGCTGCAATTACTGAGCCCACACACCGTAGGTGCTCCACAACGAGAGAAGCCACTGCAATGAGAGGCCATGCACTGCAACTAGAGAGTAGCCTCTGCTCACTACAACTAGGCTGTGTGCAGCAACAAAGACACAGTGCAACCGAAAATAAAGAAATTAAAAAAAACCAAAAACCTTGCTTGAGGGCTTCCCTGATGGCTACACAGGTTGGATCCCTGGTCCAGGAAGATCCCATAAGCCTCGCAGCAACTAAGCCTACGCTCCACAACTATTAAGCCTGTGCTCTAGGAGCCCAGGAGCTGCAAGTACTGAGCACCAGTGCCACAACTACTGAAGGCCACATGCCTAGACCCTGTGCTCCTCAACAAGAGAAGCCACTGCAGTGAGAAGCCTGCGCACTGCAACTAGAGAGCAGTTCATGCTCACTACAACTAAAGAAAAGCCTGTGCAGCAACAAAGACCCAGCAAGCCAAAAATAAAATAAAATTATATATTAAAAAAAAACCCAACTTGCTTGAGACCTATGGACATGGGAGGAGCGGAGAAGGGAGAGGGTGAGATGTAATGGAGAGAGTAACATGGAAGCTTACGTTACCATACGTAAAATAGGTAGCCAATGGGAATTTGCTGTATGACTCAAGGAATCAAAATGGGGCTCTGTGACAGTCTAGAAGGATGGGATGGGGAGGGAGATAGGAAGAGGTTTGGGAGGGAGGGGACACAGGTGTACCTATGGCAGATTCTTCATGTCTGACAGAAAACAAAAACATTCTGTAAAGCAATTATCTTTCAATTAAAAAATAAATAAAGTGGAAAAATTACTTGAAATCTTCCTGAGTTTGAAAATAACTATAAGGGACTTCTCTAAAGCAGCTTCAGTTCAGTTCAGTTTAGTTGCTCAGCCAGGTCCAGCTCTTTGTGACCCCATGGACTGCAGCATGCCAGCACTCTGTCCATCACCAACTCCCGGAGCCTACTCAAACCGCTGTCCATCATGTTGGTGATGCCATCCAACCCTCTCATCCTCTGTCGTCCCCTTCTCCTCCCACCTTCAATCTTTCGCAGCATCAGAGTCTTTTCCAATGAGCCAGTTCTTCGAATCGGGTGGCCAAAGTATTGGAGCTTCAGCTTCATCATCAGTCCTTCCAATGAATATTCAGGACTGATTTCCTTTAGGATTGACTGGTTTGATCTCCTTGTAGTCCAAGAGACTCTCAAGAGTCTTCTCCAACACCACAGTTCAAAAGCATCAATTCTTCGGCACTTAGCTTTCTTTATGGTCTAATTTTCACATCCATACATGACTACTGGACAAACCATAGCTTTGACTATACAGACCTTTATTGGTAAAGTAGTATCTCTGCTTTTTAATATGCTGTCTAGGTTTGTCATAGCTTTTCTTTCAAGGAGCAAGAGTCTTTTAATTTCATGGCTGCAATCACCATCTGCGGTGATTCTGGAGCCACCCCCCCCCCAAAAAAAATAAAGCCTATTACTGTTTCCATTGTCTTCCTATCTATTTGCCATGAAGTGATGGGACCAGATGCCATGATCTTAGATTTTGGAATGTTGAGTTTTAAGCCAACTGTTTCACTATCCTTTCACTTTCATCAAGAGGCTCTTTAGTTTTTCTTCGCTTTCTGCCATAAGGGTGGTGTCATCTGCATATTTGAGGTTATTGATATTTCTCCCGGCAATCATGATTCCAGCTTGTGCTTCATCCAGCCCAGCATTTCTCATGATGTACTCTGCATATAAATCAAATAAGCAGGGTGACAATATACAGTCTTGACGTACTCATTTCCTGATTTGAAACCAGTCTTTGTTCCATGTCCAGTTCTAACTGTTGCTTCTTGACCTGCATACAGATTTCTCAAGAGGCAGGTCAGGTGGTCTGGTATTCCCACCTCTTGAAGAATTTTCCAATTTGTTGTGATCCACACAGTCAAAGGCTTTGGCATAGTCAATAAAGCAAAAGTAGGTGTTTTTCTGGAAATCTCTTGTTTTTTGTATGATCCAGTGGATGTTGGCAATTTGATCTCTGGTTCCTCTGCCTTACCTTGCATCATCTCCATTCCTTTCAGCAGAAATGTGAAGTAATGGGGATTTGTACAATAAAATAAAAAGCCACTAGAGGGCACTGTATCCCTTCTAGTATGCAGTAAAGATTTTTGTGCAGAAATACCTTTTATCTTCAAGATTACACTTCAGACAGTAAAGTCCAGGAAGTTTGTCTATTCACCTGGTCGAACCATTCATTAGCTGAGGTTTGAGGAAACTGTTTCAGTCTCTGGTTTCAGCTTCCACATCTGCATAATGTGGGAGGTTGGGTACAAGATCTCCAAGCATCTGCAGATGGTGACTGTGGTCATGAAATTCAAAGACGTTTGCTCCTTGGAAGAAAAGCTATGACAAACCTAGACAGCATATTAAAAAACAGAGACATTACTTTACCAACAAAGATCTGTGTAGTCAAAGCTATGGTTTGTCCAGTAGTCCATGTATGGATGTGAGAGTTAGACCATAAAGAAAGCTGAGTGCCGAGGAATTGATGCTTTTGAACTGTGGTGTTGGAGAAGACTCTTGAGAGTCCCTTGGACTGCAAGATCAAACCAGTCAATCCTAAAGGAAATCAGTCCTGAATATTCATTGGAAGGACTGATGATGAAGCTGAAGCTCCAGTACTTTGGCCACCTGATTCGAAGAACTGACTCATTGGAAAAGACCCTGATGCTGGGAAAAATTGAGGGCAAGAGGAGAAGGGGACAACAGAGGATGAGATGGTTGGATAGCATCACTGACTCAATGGACATGAGTTTGAGCAAGCTCTGGGAGTTAGTGCTAAACAGGGAAGCCTGGTATATTGCAGTCCGTGGGGTTGTAAAGAGTCAGACACGACTGAGTGACTGAACTGTCAACCCTGAAATTCCTATCATATGCTGCCTTAAAATAAAGATGACTGTTGGGAGCCGCGATAGGCATTACTGACAAAATGGAGGCACGGCCCCCACCCCCTCTCCTCATCCCGCAGGCACGGTCCCAGGATGAAGGAGTTAGGTCTTGTGATTCTGACTTGTCCTTTCCTTCTTCTGGTTGAGTTGGCTGGAAAGAATGTTATAATCCATAAAGTTAACTATTGACATTTGTTCAAGGATCTTTACAAAGAATGCTCCAGGATGAGCACATAGGCTGCAGCTTGAGACCACGGGAAACATTGTTATCTGAAACCTGCCTGTAAGGGGAATGTTTATGGCAAAAGAAGTTTGCTGAGTTTAGGGGTTAGGAATAATTAAGAATAGTTAGAAGCTAAAACTTTAAGGTATGTTGTAGTGTTGGCATATTTTACTATAGCTTATAGAAAGTAGGAATTTTAGAGATACTAATAGCCAAAAGCCTTTTTAGGAGATGATGAGCTTAAGTTACTAGGGGATAGCAGGATTTAAAGAGATAAGAAATAAACTGAGGAATGTGGTATGCAGCCCAGAGACAAACTTGAGTTACAATGTTATCACAAGGACACTTAAGAGGGAACTCTGAAGGACAACAATGATTTATGGAGACAGTAAATATGGGTGAGGGGAAACTGAAGATGTCATACCTCTGAACTAATGCTTTTGTAAAAGTATAAAAGAAAACCTGATGCTTAAAATAAACATGCAGCCCAGTGCTTTGAGCAAGAGACTGCATCATTTTCGTTCGCCGACCCCGTTCATCCCTTCAGGGCGTTTCCCTGGCTGCTGGAGCTGGACTCCGGCAGATGACATCTGGAAAAACAGTAAGAATTACACCTGCTTTATTTTATCATTTTCTCCAGTTCAGTCAAACTGTTGCCTCTTCCCACCTTCTCTATTTCTGAATTTTCTTTCCCCCTTAAGCACCCTTTTCGGCTTCTCTTGTGGCTCAGCTGGTAAGGAATCCGCATGCAATACAGGAGACCTGGGCTCGATCCCTGGGTGGGGAAGATCGCCTGAAGAGAAAGGCTATCCACTCCAGTATTCTGGCCTAGAGAATTCCATGAACTCTACAGTCCATGTGATCGCTTTCACTTTCACTTAAGCACCCTTTACTGATAATTTGGTCTTCCCTGGTGGCTCAGTGGTAAAGAATAAGCCTGCCAATGCAGGAGACATGAGTTGGACCCCTGGCGTCAAGAAGATACAATGGAGAAGGAAAC
Organism: Giraffa tippelskirchi; assembly: GCF_054371585.1. NCBI lineage: Eukaryota > Metazoa > Chordata > Mammalia > Artiodactyla > Giraffidae > Giraffa > Giraffa tippelskirchi. The sequence continues at coordinate 109,827,019 of NC_137279.1, forward strand.
GGCAACCCATTCCACTATTCTTGCCTGGAAAATCTCAAGGACAGAGGAGTCTGGTGGGCTACAGTCCATGGGGTTGCAAGAGTTGGACATGACTTAGCAATTAAACAACAACTGATAATTAATAAAAACATGATAAAAACATTCTCAGAGTACTTTCCCAGTTTCACCTATTGTTTTCTCTTTTGATTCTCATGACAAATCAGGTTTGTAGGTATTATCTCCAATGTACCTGGTAAGGAAACTGAAGCCTAGAAGAGTTCAGCGAATTGCCTGCAGAAATATAGCCATCAAGTAACAGCACCTGCCTTCCAACTCCAAAGCCTTACTCTTCATGAAATAGTCACTGTCTATGGGAAGATACAAGTTTTGTGGGACCTGAAGTATATACATTAAAGCTGTCTGTACTAGTTTTCCATGGCAGGATGCCATGATCTTAGTTTTTTTAATATTTAGTTTTAAGCCAGCTCTTTCACTCTCCTCCTTCACATTCATTAAGAGGCTTCTTTAGTTCCTCTTTGATTTCTGCCATTAGAGTGGTATCATCCCCATATCTGAGGCTGTTGATGTTTCTCCCGCCTATCTTGATTCCAGCTTATAACTCATCCAGCCTGGGATTTCTCATGATGTGCTCACTGTATAGGTTAAACAAACAGGGTGACAGCAGACAGCCCTGTCATACTCCTTTCTCAATCTTGAACCAATCAGTTGTTCCATACAGGGTTCTAACTATTGCTTCTTGACCCACATACAGGTTTCTCAGGAGACAGGTAAGATGGTCTGGTATTCCCATCCCTTTAAGAGGTTTTCACAGTTTATTATGATCCACACAAAGGCTTTAGTGCAGTCAATGAAACAGAGGTAGATGTTTTTCTGGAATTCCCTAGCTTTCTCTGTGATCCAGCAAATGTTGGCAATTTGATCTCTGGTTCCTCTTCTTTTTCTAAACCCAGCTTGGACATCAGGAAGTTCTTGGTTTGCATAATGCTGAAGCCTAGCATGCAAAAAATTTTAAGCATGACCTTACTAGCATGGGTGCTCTGCTTAGTTGCTCAGTTGTGTCCAACTCTGAGACCCCATGGACTGTAGCCCACCAGGCTCCTCTGTTCATGGGGATTCCCCAGGCAAGAACACTGGAGTGGGTTGCCATGCCCTCCTCCAGGTACTAGCAAGGGAGATGAGTGCAACTGTCCGATGGTTAGCACATTCTTTAGTACTTCCTTCTTGGGAATTGGGATGAGGATTGGCCTTTTTCAGTCCTGTAGCCACTACTGGGTCTTCCAGATTTGCTGACATATTGAATACAACACCTTGATGACATCATCCTTTAGGGTTTTGAATAGTTCTACGGGAATTCCATTGCATCCACTAGCTTTATTAACAGCAGTGCTTCCTAAGGCCCACTTGACTTTGCTCTCCAGAATGTCTGGCTCTGGGTGACTGACCACACCATTGTAGTAACCTGGTTCATTAAGGTCTTTTTTATGGATGCAAAAGTAGGAAGTCAAGAGATACCTGGAATAACAGGCAAGTTTGGCCTTGGAGAACAAAAAGAAACAGGGCAAAAGCTAACTGAATTCTTCCAAGAGAATGTACTGGTCATAGCAAATGTGTTTGAATACCTGCTTTCAATTCTTTGGGTATATACTTAGAAGTAGAATTGCTGGGTCATGTGTTAATATTATGTTTAACTTCTGAGGAACTGCCAAACTGTTCCACAGTGGCTATACCATTTTATAATCCTATGAGCAATGTACGAATTTTCAGATTTCTCCACATTCTTGCCAATACTTATTTTCCTTAAAAAAAATTATAACTATCCTAGTGGATATAGAGTGGCATCTTGTGGTTCCAACTTACATTTCTCTAATGAAATAATGTTGAGTATCTTGTCATGTGCTTGTTGATCACTAACATACATTTTTTGGAAAACACCTATTCACGTCCTTTGCTCATTTTTTAATTGGGTTGTCTTTTTGTTGTTGAATTGTACGAGTTATTTATGTATTCTGGACATTAGACCCTAATTTGAAAATATTGTCTCCCATTCTATAGGTTGTCTTTTCACTTTCTTGATAATGCCCTTTGATGCACAAAAACTTCTAATTTTGATCAAACCCAATTTATCTTTTTCTTCTTTACTCTTCTTTTGGTATTATATCTAAGAACTGATTGCCCAATGCAAGGTCATTATGGTTTACCATGCATATTTTTCTAAGAGTTTTATAACTTAGTTCTTATATTTAGGTTATTGGTTAATCCATTTTTAATTTTTGTATATGGCATAAGGTAGGGGTGCAACTTCATTCTTTTGCATATAGATATTCAGCTGTCCCAGAACCACCTGTTGAAGAGACTTTTCTTTTCCCATTGAATGGTCAGAAAAAAATCAATTTGCCATAGATTTTTAAGTTTATTTCTGGACTTTTAATTCTATTCTCTTGATCTATATATCTATCCTTATGCCAATACCACAATGTTTTAATCTCTGTAGCTTTGTAATAAATTTTATAATAAGGAAATGTGAGTCCTCTAACTTTGTTCTTCTTAAATATTTTAAGTATTCAGGGTCCTGTGCAATTCCATATGTATTTTCCACTTTTGCAAAAAGGGCTATTGGGATTTTAATCAGAATTGCATTGAATCTGTAGAGCAAGCTGGGTAGTATTGCCATCTTAACAATATTGTCTTCCAATACATGAACATGGATGTCTTTCCACTTATTCAGGTATTCTTTAGTATCTTTCAGCAATATTTTAGTTTTTAGTGTGCAAGTCTTTCACTTTTGTGTAGTAAGGAATCTGGCCTCATCTAAAGGGAGGTCTGGCCTCTGTCCCAGTTCCTGGGAGATGACTTCCACGCCCTTGCAATTTCCCAAGAGACAGAAGTATAATTCATAGTGGAGTCCCTCAGACCAACTTTAATAGTTTTATGCTAATAAGGTGTCTTAGAGTGGGCCCCTTCATAGTTCAGGCTAATGAAATGACTCAGGGTACAGCTGGCAATGTCAGAAAAGCCAACAATGTGACTGGGAAGTTAGGACTGTGTGTCACAAGATAACAGCCCAAACTTCGGGGAAGCAGGTGGCTGGAGATTTTAGCTCAATCACATGGACAATAATTCTCCCCAAGTAAAGAAGCCTCACAAAGCACTGGACACCAGTGAGCATTCCTGATTGGCAATATTCTTAGAGCACTTCACACATCATAGATGAGAGGAGATAACTCCACTGAGGACCCCACCTGGAGAGGACAACCAGAACTTCCAGTTTGGACCCGTCCCAGATACTGCTCTAGGCTACTCTTCCTTTGTCTTGATTCAACGTATCCTTTCTCTATAATAAATGTGACTGTGTATATACTAGCTTTCAGTGTGTTCTGTGAATCTTAGTAGTATTGAGTCTAAGCAAGGTTATGAGAATACTTGAATTTGTATTCAATTTCAGGCCAGATGGTCTGAAGTCAGGGTGGCCCTGGAGACTCCCAACATTGCAGATGGTATCTGAAATAGGGCAATGTTTCTTCCAACAGTAGAGCTGCCTAAACTCTTTACAACCTCCTTAGTTAAATCTATCCCTAAGTGTTTTAACTAAAGAGGCTTCAAAGAGTTTAGGCAACTCCCTAGGTGTTTGGGGCTTCCCTGATGATGCTGATGGTAAAGAATCTGCCAGCAATGCAGGAGGCCAGGGTTCGATCCCTGGGTCGGGAAGATCCCCTGGAGAAGGGAATAGCAACCCACTCCAGAGGAGCCTGGTAGGCTGCAGTCCATGGGGTCACTAAGAGTTGGACATGACTGAGCGACTTCACTTTCACTTTTCACTTTCATGCATTGGAGAAGGAAATGGCAACCCACTCCAGTGTTCTTGCCTGGAGAATCCCAGGGACGGGGGAGCCTGGTGGGCTGCCGTCTACAGGGTTGCACAGAGTCGGACACGACTGAAGCGACTTAGCAGCAGCAGCAACCAGTACTCTTGGCCTGGAGAATTCCATGGAGAGAGGAACCTGGCGGGCTACAGCCCATGGGGTTGCAAAGAGTTGGACATGACTGAGAGACTAACACCAGGTGTTTTATTCTTTTGGATGCTGTTGTAAATGAAATTATTTCCTTAATTTCCTATTTATTCATGTTTTAAAAATACTTAATGAGCACTTGCTGTATGCTAGCCTCTGTTCCAAGTGCTTCACAACACTAATTTTATTCTCCTAGCAACCTTAAGGTACTTTGTTGAAAAGTGGGTAGTCTGCCTCCTGAGTCTATATTCTGAACTCACCATACTGTTGCTTCACGAGCCTTCTTTAAGAAGTTTCCTGGGAACCTCTTATCTACCTCTTCATACAGTCATTCCGTAGTTCAGACCCTTAGAAATTCACACTGAGCCAGAGCTTCCCACTGTCTTTCTAACTCAACTGTCTACCACCTACCCTGAATGCTGCTGCAACTCTTAACAACTCTGAAGCATTGCTGATCTAAGTCCTGGCCATTCCAGTGACATGTAGTGCCTTCCTTCTCTGCATTTATGAACATAAAAAAGAATTACTGCTCATAAGCTGTACTTGACCACAGATTCTGCAATGTCTTCTACTAACATTGAATTCTTACTGAAAACTTTGCTGTGAAACAGAGGCAAAGTGGGTGAGGGGAAAGCACAAAGCCTGACCCCACAAACCTGACTTCTCCTCAATCTCAGAGTATTCATTTGCAGAACAAACTATAAGGTCTCCTCTCAAAAGTTGTTGTAGGAATTAACTGTGTGTGTGAGAGAAAGACAGAGAGAGGAGTGGGTAGGACAAGTCCTGGCATGAGCAAATGCTCAGCAAATGTAGGCTGATTTGTATCTCAGTAGTCACAAAGAATTTCTAAATTCTTTGATGGCAAGAGCCTTGACATACTTTTTTGGTATTTCTTAAATCAAAATTGTATAACTTTTAACAGATACACTTTGGTATCTGGACTTGCTTAAGAACCAAGGCTCTTACGAGCATATCGGCCTCTGAAGTCTGAATTCAAAGGTTGGCCACTACTAGGTCAGTGACTTCTGTAAAGTTACTCAACTTCTCGCTGAGCCTCGGATTCTTTATTTTTCAACTGTCAACAGAACCTACTTCACAGGGTCATGAAGGCTCACGTGAAGTGCTTAGTAATATAAGCAATCCCCACCCCCACCCCCCGCAAACTGCCCGCCATAATGACATCATATCCCAAACATTGTGTCCACAGAAATTTGGCCTCTGCATTACACACACACACACACACACACGCACACACACACAACCCCCAACCTTTTGGACCAATCTTGCCACCCTCTGATTTGCTCTTCTTTCCCGACTTCCATGTACCTACCATCCCTCAAACACCATTCAAGTCTAAATGAGGTCGCCAGTATTACTGTTGCCATTTTAAACAGCTGGAAGCCGGCCCTGAGGGTTTTGAGTGGCTTCCCTGAGGTCACTGAACACCAGTAGCCAGGTCACAGCTCACCTCCTAACCTCTGGCCATCGGCCTCTTCCGGGGTCCGAGGTGCACCCGCGTCCATTCAAACTCCGCCGGGTGCCCCACTTTCGTCAGTCCCCCGCTCCTCCCCGCACCATCGCCCCCCAAACCTGAGTGAGGGCCCTGGGGGCACGCCCCATCCGTCCTTGGCGGCTTTCCCCTTTTCTCCTCCAGAGACCCAGGGAGAGGCCGACACTGGCGTCACGCAAGTGTGTTGGGACCTGGAGGTTGCGGGGGCACACCTGGAAGGGCCGGGAGCCGACGCCCGCGGCCCGAAGGGCGCCACCGCGCAGTTAGCGCCTGGGGGGCGGCGGCCTCGGGGACCGACTCCGCCCACTGCGCGACAGCTTCGGCCCCGGCGGCGGGGTATAAGGCGGAGGCGCCCACCGGTTCCACCGCTGTCTGGCGAACTCCGGCTGCGAGTGGAGCGCGTGGTGCGGAGGTGAGCTCTGCCTGGCGCCATCCGGTCCGTCCCGCCCACGCTCACGCTCACGCACAGGCGGCGCCGGGAGCAGCGGACCTCGGTTCGTTGGGTGACGGCGGGCGGCAAGCCGGGAGCCCTGGCGGCTTGGGCCGGGCGGGAGGGAGCCTTGGAGAGTGGAGAGTTTGGTCTCTGGGGACGGGGATGGGCGCGGTCCGGCAGGGGCTTAGCTGGCAGCAGTGTCTGTGAATCACCGAGAGGCTGGTGTCCCGCCTACCGGCTCGGGGAGACGAGTGACCTGGGGTGGTGATCTGGGGGAAATCGTTTCATCCCGCGGGGGATGCTTTCTGGCAGCAAGAGTAGAGTGACCTAGGGTGTAAAATCTGATAGGGTTAGTTTATTCTATTGCCTGCAGCATCTCTGAGTCGGGGTTGTGCCTCAGCTAGGGGTGGGTGGACGGTGATTTGAGCAGGAGTTGTTTTTTTTCTGGCGTGGGGTGCCATGACACCTTTAACCTTATAATCTTTAAAAGCTTCTAGTTCAATTCAGTTCAGTCGCTCAGTCGTGTCCGACTCTTTGCGACCCCGTGGACTGCAGCACGCCAGGTTCCCCTGTCCGTCACCAACGCGGGAGCTTTCTCAAACTCCTGTCCATGGAGTCGGTGATGCCATCCAATCATCTCGTCCTTCGTCGTCCCCTTCTCCCGCCTTCAATTTTTCCTAGCTTCAGGGTCTTTTCTAGTGAGTCAGTTCTTCGCATCAGGTGGCCAAAGTACTGGAGCTTCAGCTTCTTCATCAGTCTTTCCAGTGAATATTCAGGACTGATTTCCTTTAGTGTGGACTGGTCTGATCTCCTTGCAGTCTAAGGGACTCTCAAGAGTCGTCTCCAACACCACAGTTAAGCATCAGTTCTTTTCAACACTCAGCCTTCTTTATAGCCCAACTCTCACATCCATACATGACTACTGGGAAAACCACAGCTTTGACTAGAGGGACCTTTGTTGGCAAAGTAATGTCTCTGCTTTTTAATATGCTGTCTAGGTTTGTCATAGCTTTTCTTTCAAGGAGCATGCGTCTTTTAATTTCAAGAGTTTTAATTTCAAACTCTTTTAGACCTTCTTTTAAACTTCTTTAACCTTTTAAACCTTCCTTTGACTCATCCTGACTGAATTCTATCCCATTTTTGATTATCCGTGATTTTGCCCCATAGAAGTTCCATTTTCTCCTCAAATCCTACCACCCCTGGTCTCCACTTTTTTTTTTTTCTTTTGTACTATATTATGCGAATCTTAGTGGCTCAGTCGATAAAGAATCCGCTTGCAGTGCAGGAGACGGCCTGCAATTCTGGAGGCCCGGGTTTGCTACCTGGGTGGGGAAGATTCCCATGGAGGAGGAAATGGCTACCCACTCCAATATTCCTGCCTGGAGAAATCCCATGGACAGAGGAGCCTGGCGGGCTATAGTCCATGGGGTCGCAAAGAGTCGGACAAGACTAAGGGACTAAACCACCACATAAGAATCAGTAGATTTTTCTTTAAATTATCTGTTTGACTGCCTTGGGTCTTAGTTGCCTAAGGCTGGATCTTTCTGCTTAGTGCAGGCTCAGACTTGGCATAGTTCCCCGCGGCTGCACCCTCCTCCCCTATGTGGGTTCTTAGTTCTCAGAGCCGGGATGGAACCAGGTCTCCTGAATTGAAAGGCGGATACTTAACCACTGAACCACCAGGGAATTCCCTTTTATGTGAAGCTTTACTTTTGTATTATTTTTACTTTCTCTCCACTACTGTAAGTTTCTAAGGTAGTAGCTGTCTTTGAAATTCCCATAAGCATAGTTAAATGTAACAGTGTGTCTTGAGCAATTTTTCAGCTAATTACCATGACCCATGGAATTCTCTCTTCTTGCGGATCCAGTAACATCAATTACGTTACTTAAATTAGCCCCAAACCTGGTCTTCAGTAATTCACTGGGATGTATAGGCCTTTATCATGCCAATTGCCAGTAACCCCTCTAGAGGCTGATGACTCAGATTTGGGATGCAAATTAGGAATGCACCCCTTGACCTCGCTCTGTTGTGATTACACTATGCTGATATTTTTCATATAGAAAACAGCCCGGAAGGGGAGTAGATTAGCAATTTATTGTCTTTTTTTTTTTTTTAAGGAAAGTGAAATAGATTGTTGAAATTACTGTAAGTGTATTATAAAGTGATTTTTTTGTTTTACTGACAGTGTAGTCTAGGACTTACATTGTCAACATTTAAGGACCCTTCAGTTTAACCTATAATAGTATTTTGAGGTAATAAAGTTTCATTTTTGATACGCTTTTAGTGTCCAGAAAGGCCCTTTAAAACAACCTTGCCAATAAGTATTTATCTGTGCTTAGTGTAAGTAATGTTAGACAAACAATACTTAATTTATTAGTCTTTTGTGGATTATCAGCTTCTTTACGAAACAACTTTGTTACTGCTTTGAAGTAATGAGCTCAGATGTAACAGTTATAATGATGTTCAGACTCAGTCATGGATATTAAACAATTACATATACAGGAGAGAACTAAAAAGAGACACATTCAATTGTCTTGCATTTGAGATGAAAACTTTTAAGAAAAATGAGTAAATCGTAGAGGTAAAATTTTAGTCTTTAGTGTTCCCTGGTGGCTCAGTGGTAAATAATCTGTCTGCCGATGCAGCCAGTGCCAGAGACGGGGGGTTTGATCCTGCGTTAGGAAGATCTCGTGGAGAAGGAAATGGCAACCCACTCCAGTATTCTTGCTGGATAATCCCATGGAGTCTGGAGGGCTACAGTCCATGGGGTCACAAAGAGCTGGACATGACTTAGTAACTAAACAACGACAAAACAACATCAATACCTATGAGAATGTAAAATTAGATAGCCAGTGGAAATTTGCTGCCTGATATAGGGAGCTCAAATCCGGTGCTCTGTGACAACCTAGAGGGGTGATATGGGATGAGAGGTAGGAGGGAGGTTCAAGAGGAAGGGGACATGCGTGTACCTATGGCTGATTCATGTTGATATATGGCAAAAACCAAGACAACATTGTAAAGCAATTTTCCTCTAATTAAAAATAAATAAATTTAAATTAAAAAACCTATGAGATACTGTAGGGCTTTCCCAGTGGCTCAGCAGGTTAAGAATCTGCCTGCAGTGCAGGAGACACAGGAGGTATGGGTTCAATCCCTGGATCAGGAAGATCCCCTGGAGGAGGAAATGGCAACCGACTCCAGTATTCTTGCCTGAAGAATCTGATTGACAGAAGAGCCTGGCAGGGCACAGGCCAAAGGGTCCCAAAGAGTAGGACACAACTAAACACATGAGATACTGTTATATAAACTAACTATAAACTATAAAATTATTGAAAATCATGAAGCTAATTATAATGTTAAGTATTTCTGTGAGCCATTCATACTTTTTTTTTTTCAAGAAAAGGAAAAACAAACTTCTCTGCTGTCTTCTTTGTGATTATTTATTTTCCCAACTTGGCCTGAAAGAACTGAGTGTGTAGTAGATACTGGCATTTCTATTCAAAAGGAGTAACGTAGATGACCATAACCCTAACTCCATTCTTGTTTGTTTGTTATTTTAAAGTACCAATACATTTGTGCCTCAAACCCTGGGACAAAATCAGTCATATATTAATAAGTAAAAATAGTATATTTAGGTTTTGGATAGTCTACTTTGGATTGCTGCAGAAAATAATGCTTATAGTCTAGATTATAATCTGGAATTCTACTGAGCAAAACTCTCCTGTATGGTGTAAAGGACTTCAGAGAACACAGTCGGTAACTTCCCTTTCTTCACTATTACTTCAGGTTTTTATGTCCTGTTTAAAATGTGAAGAAAATTGGTATTTGAGAAATCATGCCAAAGTAAGACATTTCAAATAACAAAGACAGGAATTTGGTAATTTCGCAGAATTGTGTTGAGTCCATGTCTAGGTTTTGAATTTTTTTATCCATAAATTTTCTTTTGACTGCTTATATTTTATTCACTTTCTTCTTCTCTCTGAATCTTTTTCTTCCTGAAGACACTTGCAGTTTTAAATTTAATTTTGACACTGGAATAAGTTTTTTAATACAAGAGTGTTATTGTTAAGACTGATGAGACAGTTCTTGGTGACCAAAAATTTTAACCATTAAAGAACAAATTGAGGGGCTTCCCTGGTGGTTTGGTGCTTGAGAATCCATCTGCCAGTGCAGGGGACATGGGTTCAATCCTTGGACTGGGAAGATCCCACATGCCACAGGGCAACTAAGCCCATGAGCCATAACTACTGAAGCCCTAGCTCTAGAGTGGGTGTTCCACAAGAGAAACCACTGCAATGAGAAGTCCTTGCACCTTCAACTAGAGAGTGTCCCACGCTCGCCATAGTGCTCAACAATGAAGACCCAGTGGAGCAAAAATAAATAAATCTTAAATTAAAAAATAAAAAACAAATTGTGGGAATTCCCTGGTGGTTTAGTGGTTAGGACTTGATGCTTTCACTGCCATGGCCATGGTCTATTCCCTGGTTGGGTAACTGAGATCTGTAAGCCACAATATGTAGCCAAAAAAATAAAAATTAAAAATTAGATAAATACAAGAAATCATGAGAAATCATAACTGGCACTAAGCTCAAAGTTTAATCAGATTCAATCTGAACCTTACTGTATCAAACAGGTCTACTATCATTGAGTGTTTATGTAAATTTAAGCATAAGTAGTCTGAGATTAATTAACATTTAATCCTTTAGTTTTAACTCTTTTAACTCTTACCTCAGAAAAAAATTTGTAATTCATGCCATGGAGCATTTCTATTTAACCTCAGAACCCAGATTGTTTCCTTTGAATTGAGATGTTACAGCTTCTATAACTCAAATGGAAATTTTAGAAATCTTGGAGATATTTTATTATCCTATCTTCAGCAAAGGTAGGTGCAATGCTCTGGGGCAAGTAATCTTCATTTTCACATGGTGGTATAGTTTTGAGGACTAATTTTGCAAATCCTCAGTTTGCAAAATATACCCAGAATTTAGAATGAGCTCTTCTAAGATGTGTGGATGCCTCAGGACTTAAATTTCATCTTTGTCTTTAAAAAAAAATCCTTTTTTTGAAGTATAGTTGCTTTACAATGTTGTGTTTCAGGTATATAACAAAGTGATTCATGTATATTTTATATATATATGTATATATATATCTTTTTTCAGATTCTTTTCCATTACATGTTATTATAAGATATAGTTCCCTTGCTGTTCAGTAGGTCCTTGTTTATTCCCTTCTCCTTCCTTACAAAAGAAAGGCTACCTCACTCATTCCTGTTCTTACTTTGGTGTGCTGTTACATGCTATCAAAATATTTGGTGAACAATCCAAAATGCACTGCCTCAGAGAGAGAAATTTTGAGGGAGACAGGAATAGGTTATAACAGGCATGTTTTTCACTGCTTTGAATTTGTAGGGAAAGAAAACTTTTCCCTTCTTTGCTTCTAAGCTCTGTGGTTGGTCTAATAATTAAACAATAATAATAATTAAATTGACATAAGACAGACTAACATCAGAAAAACAATTTCATACATATGCAAGCCATAAAAATATAACCTTCAAAGAAGTGACCTAAGCAAGCAGCTTTTATACCTTTTAGACAAGGAAACAATACATTTGTGAAGAACTGACAAAATGGGCTTGGGTGGCAAATCAGTAAAGAAGTAACAAGATATATTTATACAGCCTTGTCAGTCCTAAACTCCCTATCTATGATAATAAGGATGCCTTTTAACCTCCTGGTGATGGAAGGGTACTTTCCCAGTGGGAGACTTATGTTCTGCTGTCATGAGGGCAAAGGAAATCAGGAAATCAGAGTGTTCTTATACCAGTTATTTCTTAAATAATGTTAATTCAAAGTAAACAATATGCCAAATGGCATGTTTTGGTGTGGCATAGTCTGTCCCCTTTCAAATTCAAATGAGGTCACACCTTTTCTGATAGTGAGAACTGGCCAGTTATAGGTGGCCATTTTCCAAAAACTGAATGAGCTCAAGTGCCAAGGTTTTGACAATAATCTATTTAATGCACAAATAACACACTGTACAATGTGCCAGAAACTACATATTTGCAACTATTAAACTTAACACATTTTAGTAGTCAGTGTGTGAGGAACGACAGTTTCCAAAGTTTTTAGTGGGGGGGAGCAAAACGATTGAATACCACAGACTTGGAAGCCACTTGTACACTTAATCGAAGAGATTAAGAGAGGATAGAATTGTATAATTTAGGACTTTATATCAACCAAGAATTTTGCCTGATTTTTTTTTTTTCTTCCTTTCACCAAACACACAGGGGAAATGTACAACATATTCTGTATTTACTTGAGGACTTTCACTAATCCTTGTTTGTCTCCATCAATGAATGGGAATGGGTGGAAAATTATATTTCTGATAATGTCATGGTATGCTGCTGCTGCCAAGTTGCTTCAGTCGTGTCCGACTCTGTGCGACCCCATAGACGGCAGCCCACCAGGCTGCCCCATCCCTGGGATTCTCCAGGCAAGAATACTGGAGTGGGTTGCCATTTCCTTCTCCAATGCATGAAAGTGAAAAGTGAAAGTGAAGTCGCTCAGTCGTGACCAACTGTTCGCAACCCCATGGACCGCAGCCTACCAGGCTCCTCCGTCCATGGGATTTTCCAGGCAAGAGTACTGGAGTGGGGTGCCATTGCCTTCTCCGATGTCATGGTATAATCTTACTCATTCTGATGAATAGTCAAAATAATGGGAAATCTCTGAAGGAGATGAATCTGTAATTGTTACCAGACCCTAGAATAATGGTGCCTTCATGTTCCGATTTGATTTCATCAATTTCTGGGCTTGAGCAACTACGTAGAAGGTACGAAATATTAGAAGGTGATATCTGGGCTGTTTTGTCAAATCACTTTAGAGGACTTGAAGCAATCTCTATCTGAGCTTGTTTAGAACAGGGCTAGCCTAGTGGAACTTGCTGGTCCTGGTCATATACCCGTCATGTTTTCTTTCTCTAGACAGACTGCCCTGGGGAAGTTTGGGGCAAGGCCAGAGTTTCTTGAGGAACATTGTTGAAGAAGTCTCAAGTCTTTCTGGAGGAACAGGAGGAGTCTGAAAAGTTTGCCCAGGCCCCTGCTTGTTTGTGGTGACAAGTGCTTTGGGGGCGGGGTGCGGGATGGGGTGTATGTGTATGTGTTTAATTGAGATTGAAAAATAAGTCTTAGATATATGTGTTCATGTGTGCATATTATTAGAGATAACTAGTGCTGTAGGAGAATTTTGCGTATCTTGTATTTGTTTTTAATTGACAATCTAAAATAGATAAAGTACTTTTTTTTGATATTGAGGAGGACCATTCTTTTAAAAGGAAAGTACTTTGTATTTGTATTTGATTAAAATTAATGCAGACACAAACTAGGATGGATTTAAAGACACAGGCTAGTGAAGAATATGGAAGAATACTTAATGTTTAGATGATAGGTTTAGGTAAACATAGACCAGATGATTTTATGGCATAATCACTGTAAAAACAAATTCAGTATTAGTTTAAGTAGAAAAAAAAGTATGTAATAGGATAAGCATATTCACTGTTATAGCCCTAATACGATCACAGCATTCATTTATAGTTATAAATTACAACTATATAATTATAAATTAATGTTTGTTTATAGTGATTGTTTGGTAGTACTATATCTAATATAGTAATGGCATTACAATGTTAGTAGCATTACAAATAAGATAATTTTATCAACCCAATGATCAGAAGAATTTTTATCTTTCCCCTTTTAAAGGGGGTCTGTACAATATAAAGTACATGTGTTTTGGAACCAGACTCACCTGAATTTGGATATGTGCTCTTACCATTTAACAACTTTAAGCACATCTTCACCAATAAAATGGGGCTTCATTTAATTTTCCAAATAATATAATTGCCTTGTATCTGTCAGAACCTATTCTAGATAATGAAAGTGTATGGCTGAACACAGTAGATAATGGTGTTTGTTCACAAGAGCATACAGCATTTAGTGGGAGAGATAGGCAGACAGATTATACCACAACAGAGGTGTTGTGATAGAACTAAGACTGGGGTACTGTGTGTGCACATAGCAGAGATGACAAACCTGTCTCTGGCATTTCAGGAAAAACGGGACCCGAAAGACAAGTAGCAGTTAGCCAAGCGATGGAAGGGTCTTCCCTGGTGGCTCAGCAGTAAAGCATCTGCCTGCAATGCAGGAGACACAGGTTTGATCTCTGGGTCGGGAAGATCCCCTGGAGAAGGAAATGGCAACCCACTTCAGTATTCTTGCCTGGGAAATCCCATGGACGGAGGAGCTTGGCAGGCTGCAATCCATGGGGGACTGCAAAAGTGTTGGACATGACTTTAAGATTAAACAACAACAAAGTAATGGGAGAACCAGAACTAGGCACAGGGAAACAGAAATGTGTGAAAGGCAGAGAATGAGAGAAGATGGCACTTTGAAGAAGTTCAAGTACTTATTAAGGCTGGAGCATAGGGTATAGTGGAAATCAGGAAGAGATTAAGTTGAAGAGGGAAACAAGGGTGAGATTAGAACAGGTTTTGAGTGCTTTAACAAATTATTCCAAGGGTAGTGTATCTGGAGCCACAGGATAATTGTTTAAAAAGCAAAATGACCAGACTTTACTTTCAGAAGATCACTTGGATTGCAGTGTGGAGAATGAAAAGGGGAGACCGAAAGGTGGAAAGTAGGGAAACCAATTAGGTTATTGTGTTAACCCATGGGAGATGGTGACCTGATCTAAGGTGTGGTGGCAGTGAGGAGAGGTGGACAAATTTAGAGCTATTCAGATTGATAAAATATGGGGCATGAAGGCACACGAGAGAAAGATGACTCCAGGATTTTGGACTCCCTAGCTGGGACTAGGCGATTGAGTCAGCACATAGGTGATAAGAAAACCACTGGAATATATATGCTCTGAGTTTGCAGTGTTTATTTAGGGCAGCTTGTGTGTAGTTCATGTTTAAGTGTTCATTTTCTCTTCTGGCTATATTGGCCTCCTCTTTTATTTGTTTATCAAATATTTGTTGAGTTATTATTATTATATGCCAAAGGACTAGAGCTATATCACTATAAAAAGCCCCCATTTTCATGCAGCCTTTTTTTTTTTTTTTTGGTGTGGAGAGACTGACAACAGTAAGAGCTAACATGGTCTAGTAGTTAAGAGCACAAACTTGGGAGCTATTCTGATTAGGTTGGAATGCCGTGTCCTGAGGTGTCCTAACCTTTCTGTTCCTCAGTTTGCTCAGCTCTAATTTAGGAATAGTAATAGTACTTAACTTCATAGGGTTGTGCTTTTTGCATACTTGGGCCAGTAATTGGAATGTAAGCGTGGGACCAGCAGCAAAAGAAAACTAACTATAGCTTCCATGTTAAGCCAGGAATCCTGGCTAAAATCATCCAGGTCCATAATGTTCCTAGCTTCTGGGAGATTCTTCCAGAAAAATATTTGCTCTCCCACTTTGTGGAAGAAAGTGTCCTCAGTTTAGGCCCTCAGGTTTCTCAGAGATTAAAATCAGCCAACTAAGCTTGTAAACACAAAAGCACAACATAGAAAAATTGAGAAACTCATCATCATTAGGAGATTTCAACATACTTCTCTTCAGTTGTTAATAGATGAAGCAGAAAATAGAAAAAGCAGATTTAGAAAATTTTTAAAAAGTTTAATTCAACGAACAGTTCAACCCAACAGCTAGAAAATGTATATTCTTTTTAAGCATACATGAAATATTTTCAAAAATTAATATATCAGTCCGTAAATGCCAATCTTATATCAAAAAACTGAATTGTACCAACCATATCATCTCACCAGAGTGTTGTTAAGTACAAGCCAATTAAGCTAAACACCCCTTCTTTGGGTCAAAGAAGAAATCACAATGGACATTTTAATTTTATTTATTTACTTTTGGCCATGCCACATGGCATGCAGGATCTTAGTTCGCCGACCAGGGATTGAATCTATGCCCCCTGCATTGGTAGCAGAGTCTTATCCAGTGGACTGCCAGGGAAGTCTCTGTTTTTTTTTTTTTGGAAGGGAGGGGTGGTTAACAATGGAAATGTTTTAAACACTTAGAACAAACAATAGTAAGAGTACTGTATATAAAACTATATAGTATGCAAAAAAAAGTACTAAAGGGAAATTTGTAGTTTTAAATGCTCATATTAGAAAAAAAATCAGTCTAAAAATTAGTCAGTTAAGTGGCCTTTATGTTTGAAAAGGAATCAAATAGGACTTCTCTGGTGGTCCAGTGGTAAAGAATCCACCATCCAGTATAAGGGACAGGAGTTCAATTCCTGGTCTGGAAAGATTCCACATGCTACAGGGCAACTAAGCCTGTGCCACACAACTACTGAGCCCATGTGTCACAATTACTGAAGCCTTCGCACTCTAGAGCCTGTGCTCTGCAACAGGAGAAGCCATTGCAATGAGAAGCCCAAGCACCAGAACTAGAGAGTAGCTCCTACTTGTTGCAACTAGAGAAATCCCATGTGCAGCAATGAAGATTCAGTGTAGCCACAAATAAATAAATAAGTAATGGAATAGAATAAATTCTCCAAATATGGAGAATACAAATGATGGTAAAAATCATAACAAATCAATGAAATAAGGGGAAAGTACAATAAAATATTGATAAACCGATAAATTTTTTTTTTTTTTATGGGTATACTGCAGTTAGAGGAAAAACCTGTTCAGGACAGAGAGGTTCTTGTGAGAATGTTCTTTGAAGATAACTTATAAAATAGATAAATTCCTGAGATTAAAGTGGCAAAAGAAGACACAAGAATCAGTGATAAAGAGGATAGAGCTATATCCATAAAGAGATTAAAATATAAAAATTCTATGCCAGTAATTTGAAAACTTTGGCAAAATGGAAGAAGCCATAAAAAAAAATCCTAAAAAGATAAACTCAAAATGCAGCTGAAGGAATGAATAGACCTATAATTGTTGAGAAAATTGAAGATAAGACTTGAAATCTCCCCCCAAAAAATAGAGGGCCCAAATAGTATTACCAGTAAATTCTACCAAACTTAAAAGGAGTAGATCATTCCAATCTTTTATAATCTCTCTCTGAGAGGAGGAAAAAAGGAAACATCTCCTAACTTACTTTATGACTCTAATATAAAATTGATATTTAAGTCAGAAAAGGACAATATGAGAAGGGAAAATTATATTTCCAAATCCTTCATGGACACATTTTTTAAAAATCCAAACAAAACAATTTAAAATACATACTTTTAAAAAAGAGGTATATTGTGACCAAGTTGGGCATATTCTAGGGATGCAAGGGGTGGCTTAACATGTAAAAAAAAATCTATAAACGTTACTCACTATTTGTATAGATAAAAGAAGAAATGCCTTGTGAAGGTATTATGGGAGAAAAATATCTGAATTCAGTGGTCACTGGATTTAAAGTAAGTTCTTAATGAGCTAGGAATGAAACTTCCCAAATCTGATAATATATTTGGCAAACTTTGGAGTAAATACTTTTCTTGATGATGAGACACTAATTACATAATTTTACTTAATAAATAAAATTAAGGTTATTTAAGCACAAGCATTGCCATGCTATGACAATCTGAAAACTGAGACAGCTACTAAATGACTAATGAGCTGGTAGCACATACAATGTGGAGCTGCTGGCACAAAAGTGATGCACATCCCAGGCAAGAAGTAGTGGGATGGTGTGAGATTTATCATGCTACTCAGAATAGCATGCAATTTAAAGCTTATTAAGTCATTTATTTCTGGAGTTTTCTATTTAATGTTTTCAGAGTACAGTTTGACAATGAGCAACTAAAACTGCAGAAAGCAAAACTTCAGATAAAGGGGGACTTCTTAGTAGCTCAGTCATGTCCAATTCTTTGTGACCCTTTGGACTGTAGCCCACCAGGCTCCTCTGTCCATGGAATTTTTTTAGGCAAGAATACTGGAATGAGTTGCCATTTCCTCCTGCAGGGGATCTTCTTGACCCAGGGATTGAAACTGCATCTCCTGTGTCTCCTGCATTGCAGGTGGACTCTACCCATTGAGCCATACTGGAGTGGGTTTACTATATACAAAAATCAACTGTAGTGGAATTGCTTCTGGAATGGTAAAGTAAGGTCCTCGGAAACTTTGCTCTTTCATAAAAGCAATAAGAACATTGGCAAAAAAAAAAAAGACACCTCACTTTTCAAAACTCAAAATTAACCCAAAGCTTGCAATAATCCAAAGAGAATATAATCAAGAAACAACTGAACCTCAGAACACCAAGATTTGTGGTATTTTAACATGATCTATTCCTGTTCTCATCTCCTCAACTCTAGTAGAACTGAAAACAAAAAACCTTACAATCATAGGGGCCATGAAAATCATCAATGTAGTAACCATTGTGGGGACAGAATTGTTTGGAACTCACAAAAAGCCCCTTTCTTAGAGAATTATCATTATCCAACATGTCTGACAGTTTCATGGAAACTCTTAACTCACAGAGCTTGCCTTTGACCTGATTCAGAGCTTGCCCAGTGTAAACAGTTTTTTCCCCAGAACATTTGTTGAAAATAATCAGGGGCAATTACTTAACATCTCAGCTGCCTGAATTGCAAAAACAATTGGGGCAAACAAAAAGCTGACCAAGCACTTCAAAACAAAAGCTGGGGAGTGAGATGTTCACAGTGGGCTTTGAAAAGCTCTGCCCTATTCCCAGGATACTAGAAGGTCGTGCACATGGACACACTGTGCCCATGCTTAGGAAAGACCTGAGAAGGCCCGAATCTCCCTCCTCTGACTGACCTTGAAGCTCTATACAAGCAGGAATTGAAGGCTAAGGCAGAACTGTAAGCTGCCTGCTGGATAATTGAAAGCATGCCCCAACGTACACATAATACCCTTAGGTGAAGCCTGGGAGATATACTGACTGATTCAAGGCATTTTTGGGAGGGAGGTGGGTGGGGGGTCCAGGAAGGGGAACACATGTAAACCCATGGCTGATTCATGTCAATGTATGGCAAAAACTATTACAATATTGTAAAGTAATTAGCCCCCAACTAAAATAAATAAATTTATAAAAAAAAAAAAAAAGAAAATTTTTGTCCAACCATTGGCTGATCACTGAGCTAAGCAAGATTTCAATAGTAACATATGACAAAAAATACAAACTTCACAGAATTTATTTAGGAAATTCATTAAACAAAGGGCAATAGTAGTAGTGTCAACGTGAATAAGAAACAGCAATAACAACTAGCCATGGGGAGGAAGGGAATCCAAAATCAGATTGCCACACTTGCCACATTGTATTATTTTAAATGTCCAGTTTGCAACAATAACAAAAACAAAAACAAACAAACAAAAAATGTGAGATACTCAAAGCAACAGAAAACTATGGTCTGTAGACAGAAAAGTCATTAAATAGAAACTATCCCCAGGGAAGCCTAGACATTTGGACTTACCAGACAAGGGCTTTAAATTAGCTATTACAAAGTTTTTCAAAGAATTAAAACCATGTCTAAAGAACTAAAAGAAATGATGAGAACAACATCTCATCAAATAGACACTAGTTATTTAAAAACAAAAATGTCAAATAGAAATTCTGGAGCTGAAAATTGCCAGAGTCCAGCTCCGGCATCCAGGGAAACGCCCTGAAGGGGTGAACGGGGTCGGCGAACGAAAATGATGCAGTCTCTTGCTCAAAGCACTGGGCTGCATGTTTATTTTAAGCATCAGGTTTTCTTTTATACTTTTACAAAAGCATTAGGTCAGAGGTATGACATCTTCAGTTTCCCCTCACCCATATTTACTGTCTCCATAAATCATTGTTGTCCTTCAGAGTTTCTTCTTAAGTGTCCTTGTGATAACATTGTAACTCAAGTTTGTCTCTGGGCTGTATATTACATTCCTCAGTTTATTTCTTATCTCTTTAAATCCTGCTATCCCCTAGTAACTTAAGCTCATCATCTCCTAAAAAGGCTTTTAGCTATTAGTATCTCTAAAATACCTAGTTTCCATAAGCTATAGTAAAATATGCCAACACTACAACATACCTTAAACCTTTAGCTTCTAACTATTCTTAATTATTCCTAACCCCTAAACTCAGCAAACTTCTTTTGCCATAAACATTCCCCTTACAGGCAGGTTTCAGATAACAATGTTTCCCATGATCTCAGGCTGCAGCCTATGTGCTCATCCTGGAGCATTCTTTGTAAGGATCCTTGAACAAATGTCAATAGTTAACTTTATGGATTATAACATTCTTTCCAGCCAAATCAACCGGAGGAAGGAAAGGACAAGTCAGAATCACAAGACCTAACTCCTTCATCCTGGGACCGAGCCTGCGGGATGAGGAGAGGGGGTTGGGGCTGTGCCTCCATTTTGTCAGTAATGCCTATCGCGGCTCCCGACAGAAAATAAAGTAACTGAGTGAAAAAATTTGTAAGAGGGGCTCAACAGCAGACTTCAGCTGGCAGAAGAATCAGTAAGCCTGAACATTGGTCAATTATCAAATCTAAGGGGAAAAAAAAATGAAAAATGAATAGAGCCTCAGAGACAAAGACAAAGAGAGAATCTTGAAAGCCATAAGAGAGAAGCAACTCATTACAAACCAAGCCTCAATAAGATTCAGTTCAGTCACTCAGTCGTGTCCGACTCTTTGTGAACCCATGAACTGCAGCACGCCAGGCCTCCCTGTTCATCACCAACTCCCAGAGGTTACGCAAATTCATGTCCATTGAGGCGGTGATGGCATCCAACCATCTCATCCTTTGCATCCCCTTCTGCTCCTGCCTTCAGTCTTTCCCAGCATCAGGGTCTTTTCAAATCAGTCATCTCTTTGCATCAGGTGGCCAAAGTATTGAAGTTTCAGCTTCAACATCAGTCCTTCCAGTGAACACCCAGGACTGATCTCCTTTAGGATGGAGTGGTTGGATCTTCTTGCAGTCCAAGGGACTCTCAAAAGTCTTCTCCAACACCACAGTTCAAAAGCTTCATTTCTTCAGTGCTCAGCTTTATAGTCCAACTCTCACATCCATCCATGATTACTGGAAAAACCATAGCCTTGACTAGACAGACCTTTGTTGACAAAGTAATGTCTCTGCTTTTAAATATGCTGTCTAGGTTGGTCATAAATTTCCTTCCAAGGAGTAAGTGTCTTTTAATTTCATGGTGGCAATCACCATCTGCAGTGATTTTGGAGCCCCCAAAAATAAAGTCAGCCACTGTTTCCATTGTTTTCCCATCTATTTGCCATGACGTGATGGGACCAGATACCAAGGTCTTAGTTTTCTGAATGTTGAGCTTTAAGCCAACTTTTTCACTCTCCTCTTTCACTTTCATCAAGAGGCTCTTTAGTTCTTCTTCGCTTTCTGCCATAGGGGTGGTGTCATCTGCATATCTGAGGTTATTGATATTTCTCCCAGCAATCTTGATTCCAGCTTGTGCTTCTTGCAGCCCAGCATTTCTCATGATGTACTCTGCATATAAGTTGAACAAGCAGGGTGACAATATACAGCCTTGACATACTCCTTTCCTGATTTGGAACCCTGTCCGTTGTTCCATGTCCAGTTCTAACTGTTGCTTCTTGACCTGCATAGGGGTTTCTCAGGAGGCAGGTCAGGTGGTCTGGTATTCCCAATCCTTGAAGAATTTTCCACAGTTTGTTGTGATCCACACAGTCAAAGGCTCTAACATAGTCAATAAAGCAGAAGTAGATGTTTTTATGGAACTCTCTAGCTTTTTCAGTGATCCACCGGATGTTGGCAATTTGATCTCTGGTTCCTCTGCCTTTTCTAAATCCAGCTTGAACATCTGGAAGTTCACGGTTCACATACTGTTGAAGCCTGGCTTGGAGAATTTTGAGCAGTACTTTGCTAGCGTGTGAGATGAGTGCAATTGTGCAGTAGTTTGAACATTCTTTGGCATTGCCTTTCTTTGGGTTTGGAACGAAAACTGACCTTTTCTAGTCCCGTGGCCACTGCTGCGTTTTCCAAATTTGCTGACATATCGAGTGCAGCACTTTCACAGCATCATCTTTGAGGATGTGCAATAGCTCAACTGGAATTCCATCACCTCCACTAGCTTTGTTCGTAGTGATGCTTTCTAAGGCCCACTTGACTTCACATTCCAGGATGTCTGGCTCAAGGTGAGTGATCACACCATCGTGATTATCTGGGTCGTGAAGATCTTTTTTGTACAGTTCTTCTGTGTATTCTTGCCACCTCTTCTTAATATCTTCTGCTTCTGTTAGGTCCATACCATTTCTGTCCTTTATTAAGCCCATCTTTGCATGAACTGTTCCCTTGGTATCTTTAATTTTCTTGAAGAGATCTCTAGTCTTTCCCATTCTATTGTTTTCCTCTATTTCTTTGCACTGATCACTGAGGAAGGCTTTGTTATCTCTCCTTGCTATTCTTTGGAACTCTGCATTCAAATGGGTATATCTTTCCTTTTCTCCTTTGCCTTTTGCTTCTCTTCTTTTCCTAGCTATTTGTAAGGCCTCCTCAGACAGCCATTTTGCTTTTTTGCATTTCATTTTCTTGGGGATGGTGTTGATCACTGCCTCCTGTATAGTGTCATGCACCTCCATCCATAGTTTTTCAGAGACTCTGTCTATCAGACCTAATCCCTTGAATCTGTCACTTCCACTGTATAACCATAAGGGATTTGATTTAGGTCATACCTGAATGGTCTAGTGGTTTTCCCTACTTTCTTCAAGTCTGAATTTGGCAATCAGGAGTTCATGGTCTGAGCCACAGTCAGCTCCTGGTCTTGTTTTTGTTGACTGTATAGAGCTTCTCCATCTTTGGCTGCAAAGAATATAATCAATCTGATTTTGGTGTTGGCTATCTGGTGATGTCCATGTGTAGAGTCTTCTCTTGTGTTGTTGAAAGAGGGTGTTTGCTATGACCAGTGCATTCTCTTGGCAAAACTGTTAGCCTTTGCCCTGCTTCATTCTGTACTCCAAGGCCAAATTTGCCTGTTACTCCAGGTGTTTCTTGACTTCCTACATTTTCATTCCTGTCCTCTATAATGAAAAGGATATCTTTTAGGGTGTTAGTTCTAAAAGGTCTTGTAGGTCTTCATAGAACCGTTCAACTTCAGATTCTTCAGCATTACTGGTTGGGATATAGACTTGGATTACCGTGATAGTGAATGGTTTGCCTTGGAGATGAACAGAGATCATTCTGTCATTTTTGAGATTGCATCCAAGTACTGCATTTTGGATTCTTTTGTTGACTATGATGGCTACTCCATTTCTTCTAAGGGATTCTCACCCACATTAGTAGATATAATGGTCATCTGAGTTAAATACACCCATTCCAGTCCATTTTAGTTTGCTGATTCCTAGAATGTCAGTGTTCACTCTTGCCATCTCCTGTTTGACCACTTCCAATTTGCCTTGATTCATGGACCTAACATTCCAGGTTCCTATGCAATATTGCTCTTTACAGCATTGGACCTTGCTTCTATCACCAGTCACATCCACAACTGGGTGTTGTTTTTGCTTTGGCTCCATCCCTTCATTCTTTCTGGAGTTTTTTCTCCACTGATCTCCATATTGGGCACCTACCGACCTGGGGAGTTCATCTTTTAGTGTCCTATCTTTTTGCCTTTTCATACTATTCATGGGGTTCTCAAGGCAAGAATACTGAAGTGGTTGCCATTCCCTTCTCCAGTGGACCACATTATGTCAGACCTCTCCACCATGACCTGTCCATCTTGGGTGGCCCCACAAGGCATGGCTTAGTTTCACTGAGTTAAACAAGGCTGTGGTCCATGTGATCAGATTGGCTAGTTTTCTGTGATTGTGGTTTTCAGTCTGTCTGCCTTCTGATGCCCTCTCTCAGTGCCTATCATCTTACTTGGGTTTCTCTTACCTTACACGTGGGGTATCTCTTTGCGGCTGCTCCAGCAAAGCATAGCTGCTGCTCCTTACCTTGCATGTGGGATATCTCCTCAAGGCTGCAGCTCCTGACCTTGGACATGGGGTAGCTCCTCTCAGTAAGATTAACAGCTAATTTTTCTTTAGTGGCCATAGAAGCAAGAAGACAATGGGAGAAAATATTCAAAGTGCTAAAAGAAAAAGACTATGTACCAAAAATTTTATATCCAGCAAAGCTATCTTTTAAAATGAAGGGGAAATTAGGACATTCCCAGATAAAAAGTGAGAGAATATCTTGCCAGCAAGCTTGCTCTACAAGAAATACCAAAGAGTGTCCTTCAGACTGAATTGAAAGGACACTACACAATAACTTGCATCCACATGGAAAAAAAATAAGTGCACCAGTAACGGTAACTTCATTGGTTAATATACAGTAAGACAGTATAAATATATTTTTTCCTTGTAAACTCTTTTTTTTTTTGGTCTTCAACCCAATTATAAAACAATAATTATATAACTTTTGATAGGCTTATATAAAGATGTCATTTGTAAGACAATAGTGTGAAAGGGGAGACTGTACAGGAGCAAAGTTTTTGTACATTATTACAATTAAATTGGTATTAAACCGTACTAGATTGTTTTAAGATGTTAATTGTAATCCACAGGACAACCACTAAGAAAATAACCAAAAGCATAATAAAAGAAACAACAAGGTAATTAAAGAGGCACACTCAAAATATATACCTAACATAAAAGAAGGTAGTGATGGAGGACTAGAAAAACAAAAAAGACATGAGACAGTAAAAACAAATAGTAAAACAGCAGACTCAAGTCCTACCTTATCATTAATTAAATGTAAATAGATTAAACACTCCAGACAAAAACTAGTGATTGGAAGATTGGATCAAACCTTATGCTATCTACAAAAGACACATTATAGATTCAAAGGCAGACTGATTTAGAGTATACAGATGAGGGGGAGAGAAAGAGCCATGCAAACAGTAACCTAAGAGACCTAGCCATAAATAAGGACATTTTATGATGGTAAAAGGTTAATCCACTATGAAGATATAACAATTATAAACATGTCATTGTTGCTGTTAGTCACTCAGTCGTGTCCGACTCTTTGTGACCCCATGGACTGTAGCCTGGCAGGTTCCGCTGTCCATGGGATTCTCCAGGCAAGAATACTGGAGTGGGTTGCCATTTCCTTCTCCAAATTATAAACATACATACACTTAACCACAGAGCCCTAAAATACATAAAGCAAAAGCTGACAGTATTAAACAGAGAAATAGACAATTCAGTAACAATAGTTGAAGATTTCAACAGAATTTCAATAAAATAACTAGGCAGAAAATCAACTAGGAAATAGAAGACTTGAACAACCAAGTACATACTGAGTATAAACCAAATAAATCTAATAAACATCCATAGAATATTTTATCTAACAACAGCAGAATACGCATTCTTCTCAAGTAACATACGGAACATTTTCCAGGAGAGACCATCCATTAGGCCATAAAACATGTCTCAGTACCTTTGAAAGGACTGAGTATGTTCTCTAATTATAATGAAATAAAATCAGAAATGAATAACAAAAGAAAATTTGTGAAATAAACAAATATGTGGAAATTGACAACACATTCCTAAACAACCAGTGGTTCAAGGGATGAATTGTAAAGAAAATTAGGAAACACATTGAGATGAATGAAAACAAATACAAAATACCAATGGTTCTGGAATACAGCTAAAACAGTGCTCAGCAGGAAATCAATAGCTGTATACATCTATATTTAAAAAGAAAGAAAATCTCAAATTAATAACTGAAACTTTTACCTTAAGAAATGAGGGGGGAAAAAAAAAGAAATGAGGGGGAAGAAGGGCAAATTAAATGCAAGCAAACAGGGAAAGAAATAATAAAGATTAGAACAGAAATAAACTAGAAAGTACAAAAAGAAAAAGTCAATAAAACCAAGTTTCATTATTTGATAAAAATCAATAAAATTGACAAACTTTTAGCCAGACTAACCAAGAAAAGAGAGAAAAGACTCAAATTACTGAACTCAGAAATGCAAGAGGATACAGTATGTATAGTGAAGAATTAACCTTATGAAAAACAGGGTTTGGCCTTTGTCCTTGGCTACTGGATTATGATCTCTAGCCCTCTGAAAAGTCCTGTCTGATAAGAGTGTCTTTGCTGGGCCTTTTAGCCATATTGTCTTTTTTCCAATCTCCAAAAGAGCTGGAGGCTTAATAGTTAACCCACCCTCTGGTAAGGACTGGAGACGAACAGTCAGCAGTCATGTGGGCAGTGTGTTATCAAGTCCCATTAAAGCTAAAAGCTTAGGTGAGCTTCCCTGGTTGGTAATACTCTGTACTGTCACACATTGTGACTGGGAGAAAGTGATGTTTCCATGACTTCATGGAAAGAGGATGATCAAAACCTCCACACTTGAACCTCTCCCAAACTCTACCCTGTGCATCTCTTTCTGTGGCTAATTTCAACCTGTGTCCTTTCCCCTGTAATAAATTGTGGGTATAATAGCTTTCAGTGAATTCTGTGAGTCCTGTAAAATTGCCAAACCTGATTTTGAAACCACCTCCCACCACACACCCCCACCTCCAATGCCTAAACTTGCAGATGGTGTTAGAAGTGAGGTCAGTTTTGTGAGGCCTGTTCCCTCTAATAGTACACTTGTTGAAACACTTCATGGTATTGTTGTTGTTTAGCTTGTAAGTCATGTCTGACTCTCTTGCAACTTCATCGACTGTAGCCTGCCAGGCTCCTCTGTCCATGGGATTTCCCAGACAAGAATGCTGAAGTGGGTTGCCATTCTCTTCTCCACGGGATCTTCCTGACCCAAGGATTGAACCTGTGTCTCCTGCATTAGCAGATGGATTCTTTACCACCGAGCAACTCTTCATATGTCACTATTAATCTTACAGAAATAAAAAGGGAATTACAAAGGGATACTACGAACAATTGCAGACCAACAAATTAGATAACCTAAATGAAATGAATACATTTATAGAAAGACAAACTGTTAAATGACTCAAGTTAGATATAGACAATTTGCATATACCTATAGAAAGTAAAAATATTGACATAATCATCAAAAAAAAAAAACTACCCACAAAGAAAACCTGAAGCCTAGACGGCTTCACTGGTGAATTCTATGAAACATTTAAAGAACAAACACAACTCTTATAAACTGTTCCAAAGGGCAGAACACCTCCCAACTTCTTTGAAGCCAGAATTACCCTGAAACCAAAATCAGACAGGCATCACAAGAGGAGAAAACTACGCATCCCTTGTAAATATGGACATAAAAATCTTCAACAAAATATGAGCAAACAGAATCCAACAACATTTAAAATGGGTTATATATCATGACGAACTGGGACTTATCTCAGGAGTGCAGGAATTCATAAGTGGGTCAAAATTTAAAAGAGTCAGTCAAACCACACTGTATTAATAGAATAAAGGTCCCAAACCACAAGGTCATCTTAATAGATACATAACAAAGCATTTGCCACGATCCAATGTCCTTCTGATGCTGAAGGACTGAAGCTGAAGCTCCAATACTTTGGCCACCTGATGTGAAGAACTGACTCATTGGAAAAGACCCTGATGCTGGGAAAGATTGAAGGCAGGAGGAGAAGGGGACAACAGAGAATGAGATAGGTGGATGGTATCACCAACTCGATGGACATGAGTTTGAGCAAGCTCTGGGAGTTGGTGATGGACAGGGAAACCTGGGGTGCTGCAGTCCATGGGGTTGCAAAGAATCAGACACGACTGAGCGACTGAACTGAACTGAACATCCTTCTTGATAAAAACACTCAACACCTAGGAATAGAAGGAAACTTCCCAAACTTAATAAAGGGCTTCTACAAAACCCCACAGCTAACAGCATCAGTTCAGTTCAGTTGCATACTTAATGGTAAAATACTGAAAACTTTCTAAGGTCAGAAATAAGATGAGGATGTCTGCTTTCACCACATGTACTGGAGGTTTTACCCAAGGAATTAGGCAATGAAAGAAAGATGTAAAACCATCACAGATTACATGCTCTTGTAAACAGAAAATCCTGAGAAATCCACACACATACTTAGGTAAGCCTATTAGAACTAATAAATGAGTTTGGCGAATTTGTAGGCTGCAAAAAATCAATTTCTAGACATTAGCAATGAAAAATCCAAAAGTGAAATTCAGAAAAAAATTTGATTTACAATATCATAAAAAATAATATTTAGCAATAAAATTGCTAATGGATACAGGGTTTCTTTCAAGGGTGATAAAAATGCTTGATATTAGTGATGATAGTTGATAGTTTTGTGAATATACTGAAAACCACTGAAATATAAAGTTTAAAGTTTTATAATATGTGAATTATATCTCAGTAAAGCTATTATTTAAATAAGTTATATCTTGATACACCAGCAACTAATAGAAAATGATTTTTTATAACTACTATCTATAAGAGTAATAAAAACACCTTGGAATAAATCTAACAAAAGTTTGCAAACTCTGGGAATTTTATAATTTTATAAAGGTTTTAGAAACTTTACTTCTATAAAAGTTTTATTTAAAAAACTTAGTCTTTTTGCTTCTCAAGCAGAACTCTGAGTTTTTTTTTTAATCACTACAGCATCATTTTCTAAATTATATTTGAAGTGTTTAGTTAGAATGTGAGCTATTTAAAAGTTAATTTCTATGGATAGGAAGGTAGGATTTGTATTAAAAAAAGAATAGTAAAATGTGATATTGTTATTGTTAACCATTTTATATCATTTATATCATATTGTCATTGTACAGTGTCAATACTGTACTAGATCTCTCCAGGTAATGTTAGGGTGGCCAGAAACGTGTATGATAACATATCGTTGTTGTTAATTTTGACATAAAACAGAATCCAGTTTAAGTAAATCCAAGGAGAACTTAATTTCTCTAGACTGGTAAATCTGCTCTCAACTTCTTCCACCTGCTGGTAATTCATAATCATATTATATTTCTTTTTCTAGCTATGTTTTTCACTAATGCTGGGGCTTAAGAAAAGGTGAAATCTTTTGTTTGAAACTACTAGTCTCTGATATCAGGGTTCATTTTGCAGATTTAAATTGTATTGGCTAGCTATCATTTAGGAATCTTTCTAGTCACATAATAGTAAAACAACAAGGACATGGAAGCAGCCTAGATGCCCATCAGCAGATGAATGGATAAGAAAGCTGTGGTACATATACACAATGGAATATTACTCAGCCATTAAAAAGAATACATTCAAATCAGTTCTAATGAGATGGATGAAACTGGAGCCTATTATACAGAGTGAAGTAAGCCAGAAAGAAAAACACCAATACTGTATACTAACACATATATATGGTATTTAGTCAATTGGTAAAGATAACCCTGTATGCGAGACATCAAAAGAGACACAGATAGATAGAACAGTGTTATGGACTCTATGGGAGAGGGCGAGGGCGGGATGATATGGGAGAATGGCATGGAAGCATGTAAATTGTCATATGTGAAACAAATTGACAGTCCGGGTTCAGTGCATGATACAGGGTGCTCGGGGCTGGTGCACCGGGATATCCCGGAGGGATGGGATGGGGAGGGAGGTGGAAGGGGGGTTCTGGAAGGGGAAAACATGTACACCCATGGTGGATTCATGTCAATGTATGGCAAAACAAATACAATATTGTTAAGTTAAAAAAAAAAATAGTAAAACAACAAAAAAGAAGTCCAAGCAGCTAGATGAAAAATAAACTTTACTGAGATAACTTTCCAGCCCACTGAATGAGAATCTCATGTTTGACCTTTTATTTAGAAAATTGCTATATGCATTTATTTATTTATTTCATAAATGTAAGGGATTTTATGGGAGTGCTTTGCTATTGATCTACTTGTTCTGTACTATTTTGATTTCATACCCTTTAGGTATCTGGATTTGAACTGGATTTTAGAATTCATCTTTACTTACAATGCCACCATCAGATAGAGGTCCAGCTGGATATACCCCACCAGATGGAGGCTGGGGGTGGGCAGTGGTAGTTGGAGCTTTCATTTCCATTGGCTTCTCTTGTGCATTTGGCAAATCTATTAGTGTATTTTACAAAGAAATTGAAGAAATATTTAAAGCCAGCACCAGTGAAGTGTCATGGTTATCTTCTATCGCATTTGCTGTCATGTATGCTGGAGGTAAGTACCCGTGAAGGCTTGCTCTTTTAACTTTCAGTGGGTAGACAGAAGTTCTGTATTAAGTACTTTTTGCTCTTGATATCTTTATCAGTAAAAATGATTGAAATGTTAGTTATTGGAGTTATGTGATTAGAATCATATTTTTCATTCTCTCTAACAATGAAAGTGACATAGCAACCATGTGCTCTGTTGGGTAAGTTATAATATAAAACAGTGTCATTATAAGGGATAGCTTTCTTTAAAAATATGTTTTGTGTTGGCTGCTGGGTATAGACAGGTAATTGCTATTTGTACTTTAATCATATATTCTGTAAGCTTGCTAAACCCTTATTTCCAGTAGTTTATTGGTAGATTTCTTTTTCAAAAATTTTAGATAGACAAACAAATCTTCTGCAAATACTGATAGTTTGGTTTCTTCCTTTTCTTACACCTTTTTTCCTCCTGTCTTACTGCGCTGGCTTGGACCTCCAGTATAATGTTGAAGAAAAGTGGTGATGGTAGGCATTCTTATTTTGTAGGCCTGTTTTGGTTTTGTTGTTGTTTTCTATGAGAAACAATATTTTAGGTAGTTTCCAGTAAATATGCCCTTATGTCAGAACTATGATCAGACTAGCTCATATATCTCATCAGTCATGTATGTGTAAATTCCATCTAAAATTTTAAAACAAGGACTTTCCTGGTGGTCCAGTGGCTAAGACTCCATGCTCCCAGGGCAGGGAGCCCAGGTTCAACCCTGGTCAGGGAACTAGATCCCACATGCCACAATTTAAAGAGTTCGTATGCTGCAGCTAAGACCCAGAGCAACTAAATAAATAAAGTAAAATATTAAAAAAAAAAATGTTAAAACAAGCAAACTTGCTACATGTATGTGGATAATATCCTAGATATATGAAGAACCCTATAAGCACTTATAATCAGGGTACTTGCAGCTTCTTCTGCCTTAAAAGAGTTAGCTTATGGTCTTTCATACTTCAGTTAAAACCCATCTAACATGTCCTAGGTATATAGAAGATGTAAAATCAATACTATATTTTTTTCTATTAGACAAACCTGTGACTCTGTAATAAAGATAGAAAGCAATATTCTTTAGCACTGTCTTCTATCTGTTTATTTTCTGGGATAGCATCCTGTTATGTCAGGATGCATGAGCAGGTGTGGATGGAAGGGCTGGGCTTCTCCTCTACATTATTACTAATCTGTTTGTTCTCTCATAGGTCCTATTAGCAGTATCCTGGTGAATAAATATGGCAGTCGCCCTGTCGTGATTTTTGGTGGCTGCTTGTCAGGCTGTGGCTTGATTGCAGCTTCCTTCTGTAGCACTGTGATGCAACTTTACTTTTGTATCGGAGTTATTGTAGGTGAGTTGTACTAATATATTTTCAAGCAATAATTTATTTGTGGACTCTTTATAGCATTCATTTGCCAATTCTTTTGAAAAATGAAAGTTCTTTGTTAGAAAATTACTAGGTTACTATGTTTTAGAGCTGTTGATACATTAATAGTATTAGAAAAGCAAGTCTTTAAAGAAAGTTCACATTAAGTGTAAAAATAATCACACTTAATGAATGATTATTTTTTATTGAATGAATACAGTGAAAGAGAATTCTTTTTTTCTTTTTATAAGGAAGATAGCAGTGATAGGTAAAAAGTTGTTGAAAGGGAGGTCATTAACTGTTCCCACTCATTTCCCCTTCTGCCTAAGAAGACACTGGCTCAAATTGGAGAAAGAGAGAATGTCAGATACATAGAAAGAGTTTTCTGATAGAAAAGCCAGATACATTTTCAAAGGATAAAGGGCACACGTGGGAAAACCCCCTTTCTAATAGCTAAATTAAGAAAATAGAACTGCTGAATATAAATACTGTCAACACCCAGAGCTCTACAGTTCAGACAAAACTACCATTAATATTTTGATGACATGGGGGTGAGGGATAAACTGGGAGATTGGGATTGACATATGCACACTTCTATATGTAAAGAAGATAATTTATAATAATCTGCTGTATAGCACAGGGAACTCTACTCAATACTCTGTAATGGCATATATGGGAAAGAATCTTAAAAAAAAAACAAGAGTAGATGTATGTGCATGTATAACTGATTCACTTTGCTGTACGCCTGGAACTAACACAACATTGTAAATCAACTATACTCCAATAAGATTTATTTGAAAAACATTTTGATGCCATATCCACTGATTTTTCTATAGTTTTTCTATATGATTTTTCTACAGTTTTCTATCTTCTTTCTAAAAACAAAACAAAACAATTTTGTTTTAAAAATTCTTCTATACACATGGAAATTTTAGAACAAAAAGGGATGAGATTAAGTGAAGAAAGTCAAAGACAAATATCATGATATCACTTATATGTGGAATCTAATTTTTAAAAATTATAGAAATGAACTTATTTACATAAACAGACTTATAGATATTGAAAAAACTTATGGTGACCAAAGGGGAGATGTTGAGGGGTAGGGGATAAATCAGAAGCTTGGGATGAACATACACATACTACTATATTTAAGAAAGACAATGAACAAGGACAATAACACAAGGAATTCTACTCAGTATTATGTGCTAACCTGTAAGAGAAAAAAAAATCTTAAAAAGAATGAATATATGTATATGTAAAACTGAATCACTTTGCTGTACACCTGAAACTAACAAAAATCAGAAATACTCCAATAAAGTTAAGTTTTTTAAAAAAAGAGATATTAAAAAAAATAAAAAAGATAAAAAAGAGACATTGTTGTTCAGTCACTAAGTCGTGTCCAACTCTTTGTGACCCCATGGACTGCAGCTCACCAGGCTTCCCTATCCTTCACTATCTACCAGAGTTTGTGCAAACTCATGTCCGTTAAGTCAGTGATGCCATCTAACCATCTCATCCTCTGTTGCCCCTTTCTCCTCCTGTCTTCAATCTTTCCCAGCATCAGGGTCTTTTCCAATGAGCTGGCTCTTTGCATCAGGTAGCCAAAGGATTGGAGCATCAGTTTCAGCATCAGTCCTTCCAGTGAATATTCAGGATTGATTTCCTTTAGGATTGACTGGTTTGATATCCTTGCCATCCAATTCTTTGGCACTCAGCTTTCTTCATGGTCCAATTCTCACATCCATACATGACTACTGGGAAAACCATAGCTTTGACTATACGGACCTTTGTCAGCAAAGTGATGTCTCTGCTTTTTGATATGCTGTCTAGGTTTGTCATAGCTTTCCTTCCAAGAAGCAAGTGTCTTTTAATTTCATGGCTGCAGTCACCATTCCACAGTCATTTTGGAGCCCAAGAAAATAAAATCTGTCACAGTTTTCACCTTGTATTTGCTGCGAAGTGGTGGGACCAGATGACATGATCTTAGTTTTTTGAATGTTGGGTTATAAGCCAGCTTTTTCACTCTGGCTGAGGTGAAAGATGAGGTGAAAGACTCTCATCTAGAGGCTCTTAAGTTTCTCTTTGCTTTCTGCCATTAGAGTGGCATCTTCTGCATATCTGAGATTGTTGATATTTCTCCCAGCAATCTTGATTCCATCTTTTGAGTCATCCAGCCCAGGATTTCACATGAGGTACTCTGCATATAAGTTAAATAAGCAGGGTGACAATGTATAACCTTGACATACTCCTTTCCCAGTTTGAACCAGTCTGTTGTTCCATGTCAGTTCTAATTGTTGCATCTTGACCTGCATACAGGTTTCTCAGGAGGCAGATAAGGTGGTCTCGTATTCCCATCTCTTTAAGAATTTTCCAGTTTGTTGGGATCTACACAAAGACTTTAGCATAGTCAATGAAGCAGAAATAGATGTTTTACTGGAATTCCCTTGCTTTCTCTATTATCCAATAAATGTTGGCAATTTGATCTCTGGTTCCTCTGCCTTGTCTAAACCCAGCTTGTACATCTGGAAGTTCTCAGTTCATATACGGCTGAAGCCTAACTTGAAGGATTTTGAGTATTATTTTGCTAGCATGTGAAATGAGAGCAATTATACAGTAATTTGAACATTCTTTGGCATTGTCCTTCTTTGGGATTGGAATGAAAGCTGACCAGATTATGTGAAATGTTTGTAACCAGTTTTTTTTTACTTAGTAATACATCATGTACATACTAATAGTTTCCCCATCTCAGTAAATATACTTTAGCAGCTATTATTTTTTCACTGGATAGATGTAGTATAATTTATTTCACTTTAATTGAAGGACATTTAGATTATTGATATTTTCACTCTTAATAAACAGTGTTTGTATGATAATGCCTCTGTATGCGTCTTTGAAAATGATAATTTTCTTTGGATAAATTTGTAGAAGTGCAATTGCTGGGGGAAGAAAAGGTTTTTGGTAAGATTGGTCAAGTACTCTTTTAGAAAGGTTTTAATAATTTACAGCCCCACCTGCAGGACCTGCTGCTGCTGCTAAGTCGCTTCAGTCGTGTCCAACTCTGTGTGACCCCATAGACGGCAGCCCACCAGGCTCCCCCGTCCCTGGGATTCTCCAAGCAAGAACACTGGAGTGGGTTACCATTTCCTTCTCCAATGCATGAAAGTGAAAGTGAAGTCAGTCGTGTGAAAAGTGAAAGTGAAGTCGCTCAGTCGTATCCAACTCTTAGTGACCCCATGGACTGCAGCCTACCAGGCTCCTCTGTCCATGGGATTTTCCAGGCAAGAGTACTGGAGTGGGGTGCCATTGCCTTCTCTGGCAGGACCTGGGATAATGCTAATAATAGGTATCATCTTTTTAGATCTATACTTTTACTACATTAAATTTTTAAACATTTAAATATTTTAATTCATCTGGAATATTTGAATAACACAAAGAAGGAATAGAACTTTATTTGTTCCCACGAGGTTATTCAACCTGTTCATTATTTCATGTCATTAATTCACTCAGCAAATATTCATTGAGTCCCTAATTATATGCCAGGCACTGATCCAAGCTCTGTGGGGAGAGCCAACGCGACAAGCAAGATTCTTGCTCTTTAGTGGAGGGAATCAGACGATAAACAGGCCAACAAATAAATGAATAAATAAGAAAAATTCAGGTAGTAATAAGTGCTTTGCAAAGACTTAAAACAGAATTTGATAGAGAAGGATCGAATGGTCCCTAAAGGGAAGGTTTCTCAGAGATCATGATTTTGAGTTGAGATCTGAATGATAGCCAGGAGAAGGCTTTGTGGAAACCTAGAGTAATAGTTAACACTTTGCACAAATAAGAACAGACTGAAATGAGGGCAGGGAGGTAGGTGTGAGCCAAGTCATAGGAGCTCTTAATCCAGAGTGAAAAGTTATGGACAGGCAGTCATTAGAGAGATGGAAATGGACAAGCATCCTAACCTGGTTTCAGTTCAGTTCAGTCGCTCAGTCATGTCCGACTCTTTGAGACCCCATGGACTGCAGCATGCCAGGCTTCCCTGTTCATCACCAACTCCCAGAGTCCACCCAAACCCATGTCCATTGAGTCAGTGATGCCATCCAACCATCTCATCCTCTGTCGTCCCCTTCTCCTCCTGCCCTCAATCTTTCCCAGCATCAGGGTCTTTTCAAATGAGTCAGCTCTTCGCATCAGGTGGCCAAAGTATTGGAGTTTTGGCTTCAACATCCTTCCAATGAACACCCAGGACTGATCTCCTTTAGGATGGACTAGTTGGATCTCCTTGCAGTCCAAGGGACTCTCAAGAGTCTTCTCCAACACCACAGTTCAAAAGTATCAATTCTTCAGCGCTCAGCTTTCTTTATAGTCCAACTCTCACATCCGTACACGACCACTGGAAAAACCATAGCTTTGACTAGACAGACCTTTGTTGACAAAGTAATGTCTCTGCTTTTTAATATGCTGTCTAGGTTGGTCATAACTTTCCTTCCAAGGAGCAAGCGTCTTTGAATTTCATGGCTGCAATCACCATCTGCAGTGATTTTGGAGCCCAGAAAAATAAAGTCAGCCACTGTTTCCACTGTTTCCCCATCTATTTGCCATGAAGTGATGGGATCGGATGCCATGATCTTAGTTTTCTGAATGTTGAGCTTTAAGCCAACTTTGCACTCTCCTCTTCTGCTTTCATCAAGAGGCTCTTTAGTTCTTCTTCCCTTTCTGCCATAAGGGTAGTGTCATCTGCATATCTGAGGTTATTGATATTTCTCCCGGCAATCTTGATTCCAGCTTGTGCTTCCTCCAGCCCATCGTTTCTCATGATGTACTCTGCATATAAGTTAAATAAGCAAGGTGACAATATACAGCCTTGACATACTCCTTTTCCTATTTACCTAGTAGGAAAGCAAGATTGGAAGACCACTTAAAAGGTTATCAGCATCGTTACTGTCCCAACCCCATTAGCTGAAAAATCCATTTTTTCCCTATTAATTTAAATGTATTTTTTTGGTTCTATTTCTGGACTTTCTGCCCACTTTTAGAAATCAGTTTTTCAATTTTGAGTAAGTGTTCTGTTCTATTACTGTAGCTGTACAATATGTTTATTTATTTGTTAGGGTAGCCCAATTACTTATCCTTTTCTAATATTTCTAATGCATTTGTAATTATGAAATTAGACAAAGAATCTCTATTGTTCTTTTTGTTGCTAAATTGAAAAGAATTGTTTTTAATAATATACATTTTTTAGCTACTTCCCTGGTGATGCAGCGGTTAAGATTCCACACTTCCACTGTAGGGGGCATGGGTTCAATCCCTGTTCAGGGCACTAAGATGCTACAAGCCACGTGGCACAACACATACACACACACACACACACACGCATGTGTGTGTGTATAAATCTAGCATTTGCTGCATAAAGAGATTTTATGTCTGTATTTATCTGATAATAGTCCACTTCATGACCTACTAGTTACAATAGCCTCTCATGATTTTGACCTCTTTCCATGTGAATTCTTTTCCTAGTTAATCATTTCCAAATGTTTCTGATAGTATGTGATTCTTTTTTCCTCCCCTCTCCCTAGGTCTTGGGCTTGCCTTCAACTTGAATCCAGCTTTGACCATGATTGGCAAGTATTTCTACAAGAAGCGACCACTGGCAAATGGACTAGCCATGGCAGGCAGCCCTGTGTTCCTCTCTGCCATGGCCCCCCTCAACCAGGCTCTTTTTGCTCTCTTTGGCTGGAAAGGAAGCTTCCTAATTCTGGGGGGCCTCCTACTAAACTGCTGTGTGGCTGGAGCCCTGATGAGACCAATAGGGCCCAAGCCAGCCACTGCAGAGAAAGAGAAGTCTAAAGAATTCCTTCAGGAAGCTGGAAAATGTGATGCAAACAAAGGGGCAGGTAATCCAAAGACAGGAGTTAATGGGGGAAACTCCCCAAAGGAGAAACAATCACTTTTTCAAACAGTTAACAAACTTTTGGACCTATCCCTGTTCCAGCACAGAGGCTTCCTGCTGTACCTCTCTGGGAATGTGATCATGTGTTTTGCACTGGCTACGCCTTTAGTCTTTATTAGCAGTTACGCCAAGAGTCAACATCACTCTAGTGAGAAGGCTGCCTTCCTTCTTTCCATTCTGGCTTTTGTTGACATGGTAGCCAGACCTTGTATGGGATTTGTTGCCAACACAAAGTGGGTAAGACCACGCATTCAGTACTTTTTGGCTGCTTCTATTACCGCGAACGGAGTATGTCATATGCTAGTACCTTTATCCTCCAGCTACATAGGGTTCTGTGTCTACTCGGGATTCCTTGGATTTGCTTTTGGGTGGTTTGGTGCCGTACTGTTTGAATCACTGATGGACCTTGTGGGAGCCGAGAGATTCTCCAGTGCTGTGGGATTGGTGACCATTGTGGAGTGCTGTCCTATCCTCCTGGGGCCACCAGTTTTAGGTACAGTATGTCTCCCAATTTCTATGGTTCTATTAACATAAAACAGGCAGAGAAGATTGGGAAGGTGATGGAAAGCAGAAGTCAGTGGCTGCTTGATAGTCCTCATTTCTGTACCCTCAGTGCTGACACGGTGCTTGGCACAGCATAATTGCTCAAATACTTATAGAACTGAATTAAAGTCAATTCTCAAGCTGAAAGAGGAATAAAAAACTATTACAAATTTAAGTATTTCTAATAATTTTCTTGATTAAAAAAATCCTAACATTTATTGTAGAAAAATGTATAACCACCTTTAAAATACTGTTGGTGATTTCTTTTTAATTGTGGAATTTATTTCAAAAGTAATATTTAAAATAATAACAGTAGGTACCAGATGAGGGCTCACAGTATACTGGGGACTGTCCTAATCATTTCTATATTCTGTCATATATTGCAAGACTATGATGTCAGACTATTATTGTTCCCACTTTAAAGAAATAGAGGCTTCTGAAAGTGAGATAACTTGCCCAGGATCACACAGCTAAGAAGTGACCATAAAACCTGAGGTATTATTCTCTCAGTCAGTGCTAAACAGTTTAGATTTTTAAATTATCATTAATACAAAATACAACAATAATTTGGACTTCTGGATGTGATGCATGTTTTTTGAGATTATGCACTGTAAAGTTAGGAAGGACACACAATGAAAGACCCACTACTGACCTGTCAAACCTTTTCCACCTTCTCTACTCCATAAGATCTTACAGAAAAACCCAAATGAACTTTTTTGGCCAACCCAGTATATCCAAGGAGATTCCAAATCCTGTTCGTTTTTTGCTTCCTAAATCTCTTTCTAATCTGCTCATTTTTTTCTCCATCATTACTCTTATCCTAGTCTCCGATCTTCTTCTATCAGTAGCCTTTTAACTTTACCCATATCCACTCTAGCTGTTCTCCAGTCTCTTAGAACACTCCAGTTGCTTCCTGCGTTCTTACGGTAAAGATCAAATTCCCTACTGTGGCTACTGGTTCCTGCATGGCCTGGCCCACCTCTTTCTCCAGCCTCATTTCCTACCACTCAGTTTGCTTTCTGTGCTTCCCTTCTCACACCTGGTGTTTCCCCCTACCACCTGCCTTAGCACTGGCTGTTCTCCGCCCAGATCCTTTTCCCATCTCCTTTCTCCTAGATTAACTCTTATCCCATAAGTCTTGGTTAAGTCTACACTTTAAAAAAGCCTTTCTGACCCTCCTTGCTGGCCCCAAACCCCTATTTTCTGCCTTCAAACACACCTGTAGCACTTGTCATGGTCTGTGTGGTTATTGGATTAACATTTCTCTTCTCCACTGAACTGTGGACATTATCTCCTTTGCTCACTCTTAACTCAGGGCTTAGCAGACCCAGGGCTGTATTGATATATAGAAACTAAGTATTGCTGAGTGAGTGATGCCCTGCATTGGAAAACCATATGAAATCATATTTGAATTGGTTATTATATCCTTTATGTGTGTTGAGTTTTCCAAAGTTTATTTCTTAATACTAGGTTGATGAGTTGCTAATAAATTTTACTATAACGAGGATTAAATAAGTTTCTTTAATATCAGACCTCATAAAAACTTGAATAGGAGAGACTATGATGTGTCATTTCCAAATTTACTTGACTGTGCAAATGTTAGGGAGGTAGCCTGAAGCAAAGAAGTTATGGGGCATGCCTCAGTGTCAGACTCCCTGGGTTTAAAGCCAACTTGTTTCACTTAAAGTTTTGTGACCTTGGATGACTTCCTTAAAGTTTCTGTACTTCAGTTTTTATGTTATACAGTGGGAACGATGATAGAATCTTCCTGTTGTGAGGTTAGAATGGTGGAAACTATTGCTGTTAGTTAATGTTTTAGGAGAGGGTGAGTGTTCCCAGGAACACTCTTTGGGAAATGCTGATGTCAGAAGAAGTGCATTGGCCTGGGAGACCGGAATTAGCTCTGTGGCCTTGGGCAAGACTCCTAAACCTCTTTTGAGCAAATTTTTCCATTGGATATTGAGAGAATTGATTCTAGGTGATCTCCAGGACTTTCTCAATTCAAATTTGCCAAGATTTAATTATTTTCAAATTGCTAAAGATAACAGAATGTGCAGGGATACCCCCAAATCAGTGTGACATCATAAACAAAAGATCATATAATTTTGAGCGGTTTCTTTTTAGACTAATTTGTCATTTATGGGCTCTTTGAAAGGATCCTTAACCTTTATTTGGGAAAGGGTATAATTGTTTACCCACATAACTTTTTTTTTGACATCCTTAGGTCGTCTCAATGACATATATGGAGACTATAAATACACATACTGGATATGTGGCATAATCCTTATTGTCTCTGGCATCTATCTCTTCATCGGCATGGGCATCAATTACCGACTTGAGGCTGAAGAACAGAAAGCAGAAGAAAAACAGAAAAAGGAAAGTAAAGAGATGGAACCAAAAGAAGTTATTAAAGCTGCTCAGTCTCCAGTACTGAAAGGCACAGAAGAAGGACCCAAAGAGGAGAAACTTTGAGGCTGAAATCAGGGATAAACAGAAGCTTTGGAACAAAGACACATGAAAAATGCTACTGAATCATGTTCTACTCTAAGAACATGCCCATGTCTACTCTAAGCATGTCCATGCTTACCATGGACAGTGGACACTTGTGTAGAAGTCAGACCAGGTGTTCACTGGTGGAACTTTTATTCCTTCATTTACACCCATCATAATAAATAAGTCACACTTTTTAGGGGCAAGGGACATTTGCAAAAGGTGACAGAAGGAAATAGCTTTTATTTGAAGTCATATTTATTAAGGTATATTTATATACTGTTCACATTCCTTTTATAAAAGTGAAGTCTAATGAATTTTGACAAAGTTCTTTTGTCAAATAACTACCATTCCAATGTAGAACATTTCGAACAGCCAAGATAATTCCCTTCTGCTCCTTTGCAGTCAATCCTCTCTCCTTAACTAAAGCACCTGGTACCTACTTACCCTATACCTGCATGCTCAGTAGTGTCGACTCTTTGGGATCCCATGGACTATAGCCCACCAGGCTCCTGTGTCTATGGGATTCTCTGGAATGGGTTGCCATGCCCTCCTCCAGGGGATCTTCCCCACCCAATTCATATCTCCTGCATTGACAGGTGGATTCTTTACCACTGTGCCACCTGGGAAGCCTGTATGGAATGACATAGTATGTAACTGGCATGATAGCATATATTTGATCTTGATCCTCAGTTCCTGGTATACAGCTCCCAGACCCCTTGGAACCTTGGGAGTGATAAGAGTATCCTTTGCATGCTAATTAGGTGACTGGTGGCTGGAGACCCCCTTCCTAACTTCAGAATGGGGGCTAGTCTCTAGAAAGGCCAAGGCATGATTAGAAGGTTGGCTCTTTCAGCCCCATCCCCTGACCTCTGGGGAGGGGAGAGGGACTGGAAATTGAGTTCAATTATTAATGTCCAATAAAATAATTGATCACACCTATGTAATGAAACCCCCTAAACTACAGAGAGCTTCCTGGCTGGTGAGTACCTTAAGGTACTGGGAGAGTAGTGTGCCCAGATAAGGCATGGAAGCTCCCTGCCACTCCTCCCCTCCATATTTTGCCCTATGAATCTCTTCCATCTGGCTGTTCTGAAATATATACTTTAAAATAAATCACCGAATGTAAGCAAAGTGTTTCCCTGAGTTCAGTGATCCATTCTAGCAAATTATCGACCTTGACAAAGGAGTCATGGGAACTCCCAATTTATAGCTGATTGGTCACAAGTACAGGTGGCAACCTGGGACTTGAGAATGGAATCAGAAGTGAAGGCAGTCCTGTGAGACCAAGCCTTTAGATTTGTGGAATCTGATGCTAACTCTGGGTACTTTATGTCAGAATTGAATTGAACTGTAGGACACCCACTTGGTGTCTGGAGAGCTGGCAAAGTGGTTGTTGGTGTGGAAATAACCCACAGATTTGGTGTCAGAAGTGTTTGAGTAAAAACAGTTGGGAGTAGCCTTCTGTGTCTGACTTCACAATAGCATAATGTTTTATGATCCATCAGTGTTGTTGCATTTTCCAGTAATTCTTTGCTTTTTATTGTTGAGGCGTATTTGTTGTTGTTTTGTTGTTTAGTGGCTAAGTCATATCTGACTCTTTTGTGACCCCGTGGACTGTAGCCCTTCGGGCTCCTATGTCCATGAGATTTCTCAGGCAAGAATGCTGGAGTAGGTTGCCATTTCCTCCTGCAGAGGCTCTTTCTGACCCAGGGATTGAAGCCAAGTCTCCTGCACTGGCAGGCAGATTCTCTACCATGGAGCCACCCAGGAAACCCATTTCTTTGTGCAGATGTACCATACTTTGTATATCCATCCACCAGTTGGACATTTGAGCTGTTTCCACTTTTTAGCTGTTACAAGTTGCTGCTGCTGCTGCTGCTGCTGAGTCGCTTCAGTCGTGTCCGACTCTGTGCGACCCCATAGACGGCAGCCCACCAGGCTCCGCCATCCCTGGGATTCTCCAGGCAAGAATACTGGAGTGGGTTGCCATTTCCTTCTCCAGTGCATGAACAGGTTAAGATGCTGTAAATATTCACATAGGGGTCTAGCAGATACATGCTTTCATTTCTCTTGGGTAGATGCCCAGCATTGGAATTGCTGAGTCATGGCAAATGCATGGTTAACTTTGTAAGAAATTATCACACTATTTTCTCAGTGGCTATACCATTTGCTAATCTCACTAATGATGTATGAAAATTCTAGCTATTCTGGATTCTTGTCAGCACTTGGCATTGCTGATCTTTTTAACTTTCCCTTTCTAGTTGGAATGTAGTGGGTGACACTTCCTTGAACATGAATGCTGTTGACCATTTTTTCATGTGTTGCCCTCCATATACTTTCAGGGATTTTTTTTTTTTTTTTGGTCGTGCTGTGTGGCATGTGGGATCTTAGGTCCCCAACCAGGGGATGAACCCCTGTGCCTTGCTGTGGAAGTGCAGTGCAGAGTCCTAACCACTGGACTGCCAGGGAATTCCAGAGGTTTATTTTTTAAGCTTGACATTTAACAGTGAAAAATATTTAGGTTCCTTGAGTTTTTATCCTTCAAATTCTTTAGATGACTTTGCTTGGTGCCGGAGTCCAGCTCCAGCAGGTCCAGGGATTCCCTCAGGATGGACGGCGTCGGCGATGCGAATGAGAAGACACAGCGAGTCTCAGCGTTTCCAAGTGTCTACTACTTTTATTGTTTTTCAAGACAGCTTTTACATTTTTAGTGGTATATAGAAACAAATGTAAAGTATAGAGTCATACCAATTCAGCTTAAGGGACATACCAACTTAGCTTAATGGGTATATCTTAATGGGCCTATCTTTAGTTACAAAAAGCCTCATTTTGTTTACATCATCTTCTGGCCTGGTGGCCTGCTAACACCTTGTGACTCTCCATTGATAAGGGTTGATCAGTCAGAACACTTGTATCGGGCACATAAGGAAAGAATTCATCAATAGGAAGTTTTAAGGTAAAACCTATTTTTGGTAATTTTACTCTATGCCTTGAGCTTAACAGAAAAGAATGTGGTTCCATAAAGTGATAGAACAGCAAGCTGAAATTCAGCTCTAAGTAAGAATCATCAGTTAAATCAACAATTGTCTTATTATCTGTATTAAAGCTAAACTTCTATTTATATAAATCTCTAACTATTATGCTTTCATTATATAGGCTAAATACATTAAGAGTAAAAACATAGTGAGTAAATACAGATTAAGTAACAGTTTCACAAAGCAATATTTTTTATATTTCCTAACAAGCCTTTTTTTCCTGCAAAGGGTTTTGTGCCCATAGGGGCTTTCTGTGCGGAGTCTCTCAATGCTGTTTTATTACTAAGGAGCAGTCATGCACATTAGCTCCAAAGTCACGGGTACATTTATTAAACAAACCAATATGTTAGCAAAAGGAATTTAGATTAGCATACTCTTTATCCCAGATAATTTTATTTAGGGTGCTACCGTTTAGGGGCCTTGTTGATTTGAGGTTTCAGAATGATCTATTTTAGAAGGGAATCAGGAAAGGCCTTTTGCCTAAGTCATAGAAAACAAGAAGAGGTTTATTATAGCAAGCATCAGAAAGAGAGATATCATCTTTAAGGTGAGCGCTGAGGCAGCCTCTCGAGAATCCCTGAGGCCTGAATCGCTCTGCTCATCAGGTCTTCTCCTCATGACACTGTCATGGGTGGGGATCTCGTGAGCTGGCTCCTGGCAGCTTGGTATATCTGACAGTGAAATGAATAATGTATTTGAACATCCTTAAATGTGTAGGGTATATTTAAATAGACTGTTATGAAGTGTCATAGCATGGAAAGATCCTTCTGTTATAAGCATGATACAATGTTAAGTGAAAAACACAGAACACAAACTAGATAAGCATATATAATATACTCTCAGGGGAAAAAAAGGAAAGGGGAAAACAAAATTCCAACCATACTTGTTTTGGAATGGGAATGTGATTGTTATCTCTTCATTAGTGACGGGAAAAACAGACTTGAAATAGAAGAGTTGTGACAAAAGGAAATTATCTCCTAAGGAAATAAAGCTATTGATTATTATAAGCCATTGTCTGTTTATCATTAAGAGTTGCATTCCAGTGAAAGGGAGCTGAGTGTGACATGGAAGTCACGAGCACAGAGCACAAGGACTTCCCTGGTGGTCCAGTGGCTAAGACCACTCCCAATGCAGGGGACCTGGGTTCAATCCCTTGCCAGGAACTAGATCCTACATGC
The DNA here is from genome assembly GCF_054371585.1 of Giraffa tippelskirchi. Lineage (NCBI taxonomy): Eukaryota > Metazoa > Chordata > Mammalia > Artiodactyla > Giraffidae > Giraffa > Giraffa tippelskirchi. The sequence continues at coordinate 109,871,591 of NC_137279.1, forward strand.
TACAACTAAGAGTTTGTATGCTTCACCTAAAGATCCTGCATGCTGTAACTAAAGATCCTACATGCTGATCCCTCGTGCCACAACTAAGACCTGCCTCAGCCAAATAAATAAAAATATTAACAAAAAAAAAACATTAAAAAGAGCACAGAGCACAAATAGCCTCAAGGTGTGGTTCTGCTGGTCCTGGACAAAGCTGTGGGGTGTAGAGTCCATAGGCCACCTGTGCCAACCATCACTGCTTCCTTGCTGGAGACAGCATTCCTGTGATTCCCCCTCTAGTTACCATTCAGCTGCAAATGACCGTTTAACTCAGGAAGCCAGAGCTGTCAGTGCTCACCCACATCACAGCATTATTGAACATTATCTTATTGAGATCAGCATCAGAGAAAAATACGGTAATGTCATAAAAAGACAGGATGATATGGGCCAAAGGAGGAGGTCTACCTTTCCACACATCCATTCAACAGATTCTATTGACATTTACCATGTCTGAGTTGTTAGTTCTAAGCAGGGTTCTAGGTATTGAAAATTCATTCAGGAGTGAAACTCAGCAGTCTGTGTTCTATGAATCTGACTTTCTGGTAGGGGAAGGCAAACAGTGAACAGTAAGTTGAAAGGGAAACAGCAGTTTTCAGAATAGAGCAATGGGTAAAAGTCATTTATTCATTTATTTAAGCAGCGTTTTTTGAGCATCATCTAAGTACCTATTTGGGCTTCCCCGGTATTTCAGCTGGTAAAGAATCTGCCTGCACTGCAGGAGACCCTGGTTCAATTCCTGGGTCAGGAAGATCCCCTGGAGAAGGGATAGGATACCCGCTCCAGTCTTCTTGGGCTTCCCTGGTGGCTCAGCTGATAAAGAATCTGCCTGCAATGCAGGAGACCTGGGTTTGATCCCTGGGCTTGGAAGATCCCCAGAAGGAGAGTATGGTAACCCACTTCAGCATTCCTGCCTGGAGAATCCCCATGGACAGAAATGCCTGGCGGGCTGCAGTCCATGGAGTCACAAAGAGTCAGATACAACTGATTACTAAGTACAGCACAGCACAGGTACCTATTTGCTGGATAGAGGGGATAACTAAACAAAATCCAGTTCCTGGCAGCCCCAGCTTCTAGTCTAGTGGGGAAGATGGCACAGTAAGTGCTGTGATGAGATAGCATATGAAAAGGCAGCTAACTCCCCTTTGGGAGGGCTTAGGAAGCCTAAGAGTATATCAACTCTTAAGTCTCATAACAGAAGCATAATATAATTGTTGTGAGTATTAAAGTGCCCAGCATATAGTTTTAGTCATTTTAGTAATGTAATCAGAATCTACTCACACCCTGCAGTGCAGGGAGGGAAGTGTATGTTTTATCATTAACCAGAACAATAATGGAAGAGAACTGCTGGTAACACAAGTTCATGGTCTATGAGGCCCTTCTACATGCGTTTTATTATCCAACCCACACAAAACCCCAGGGAGGTAGCTATAAGTAAAACAATACATGCAGTATCTTGGATTAGGTCCTGGAACTAAAAAAGAACGTTAATGGAAAAATTGGTCTGTAGTTAATAGGATTGTCCAATGTAAACTTCCTAGTTATGACCAATGTTCCATGATTATGAAAGAAATTAACATCAGAGGAAGGAAAACATGTATAACTGAATCACTTTGCTGTATACCTGAACCTAACACAACATTGTGAATCAATTATACTCCAATATAACATAAAACTTAAAAAAATTTTTTTTACAAAAATCTGAGAGCTAGGTGAAGAGTATAGGAACTCAATGTGCCAACTTTCTATGAATTTAAAATTTCAATGAAAAGTGAAGAAAAAAAAGTACACAACACAACCCTTCATCCTAGCAGGTCATGTGTCCTCAAAAGAGAATGGCAGCTCAGTGGCATGAAAGCTCTACTTGGCTACCTCAGTAGAGCTGAAGGTGCAGACTCGAGTGGATGGAAACTCTGGAAAAAACACTAGAATGGAAGAGGCGAGTCCTTGGTAATCTTGGAGGGTAAACAGTGGCCAAAGAAATCATTCAGGTACTGCACCAAAAAGAGTAAGATGATTCCTGGTCTCCGGTGTATTCACAATCTGATTTACAGTCTTTATTCTTGGCACCAGAATTTACAACATGGTTTCTCCATTTGCGGACTTTCTTTCCTACCATGCTTTACCATTTTAAGAATTAAAAGAGCTTGCATTACTGAGCTCCTGCTGGCTGGGTCATAGGAAGAGGTGGCCAGTAGTCATTAAGAAGCCAGAAGGAGAAGTGGGCTGGGAGTAAGTCTCTTCCTATGTTGACAGTCTACAAATGTGTAATCAAGAGATGTTTACCCTGGGGTGTTTTTCTCCTGTTGCTGTGCTTCATTCTCTGTGCCTTACCACCCCACTTATAAAGAAAGGAAGAAATGCACCCGATACTTCTGAGTGCTTTTCATATATGAGGCTGGAGGGACATTTTAAGAAAATTTTATGTGTTTCTTTATTCATCTTATACGTAATATCTAAAGGCCAACCACATGCCCACCACTGTATAGAGCCTTGGGAATATACAATAGTGACTAACACAAGGAATGTTTCCTCAGAGAGTTTTATAGTCTAGAAAGTAAAACAGACATTAAACAGAGTACATAATCTGTGATTAAATTTAAGGGCAGAACGAGAAACACTATGTTTTTTCTTATCACCCAATGACTGTATTTGATCTATTACTATGTCACTTTGTGAAACACCTGGATTTTTTTTTTAAAGTAAATTCTAATACTTTCCAGTCTATCAAAACAGTTTTACCTAAAGCAGCATTTAAAAATCCTGAGTGTTCATGAACAAAACAAAAAGGCAACCTATGAAATGGGAGAAAATATTTCCAAACAATACAACCAACAAGGGCTTAATTTCTAAAATATACAAACAGCTTATATAACTCAGTAAAAAAAAAACCAAACAACCTAATCAAAAGACCTGATAAACATATCTCCAAAGAAGATATACAGATGGCCTACAGGCACAGGAAAAGATGTTTAACATCACTGATCATCAGGGAAATGCAAATCAAAACTGCAATGAGATGTCACCTCACACCTCTCAGAAGAGCCATCATCAAAAAGTCTATAAATAAGTGCTGGAGAGGGTGTGGAGAAAAGGGAACCCTACTGCATTGTTGGTGGGAATGTAAGTTGGTGCTGCTGAAACCATTTACCACAGATTGGAACTCGAACCCACATGCCGGAACTCGAACCCAGCCATAGGGACCCAAACACAGATGGCTGGGCCTCGAACCCAGCCAAAACCCTGCTTAAGACTTGAACCCACGTGGCTGGGACTCAAACCCAGCCCCCCAGCCAAAACCCATGGTACCTGGCTTCAGGACCTAATGAAGCTCAGGTTCTTGATGTCTCATCGCAGAAAAAATTTAGTGAGAGACAAAGTGATAGGTAAGAAGTGGATTTATTCAGATACAGAGAGAAGCACACTCCACAGACAGTGTGGGCCATGACAGAGGGCGGGCCATCGCAGAGGGCGAGTACAGCCCCGAAATTTGGCCTGGTTAGTTTTTATAGGCTGGGTAATTTCACATGCTAATGAGTGGGAGGATTATTCCAACTATTTTGGGGAAGAGGCAGAGATTTCAGGATTTGGGCCTTGTTCTTTTAACAGTGCCTTGTAACTGTTTTGGCACCTCTGGGTGTGTCATTTCACTTGCTGATTGAGGATCAAGGTCTAGTCTTGTCTATACCAATTTGGTCCCATTTGATTCTAATCAGTTTATGTTGTGTCCTTGGGCTCTCTCATTCTTTCAAAAGTTGTGCTCTGCCCCTTTCCCTCCTGTTACGCTGCCACTATTGACAACAGTATCGAGGGTCCTTAAAAATCTAAAAATAGAGCCGCCATATTTTTATCCAGCAATCCTATTCCTGGATATATATCTGGAAAAGATGAAAACTGTTAATTTGAAAAGATGCATGTACCACAATCTTCATAGAAGCACTATTTACAATAGCCAAGACATGGAAGCAGCCTAGGGGTCTAACAACAGATAAATGGAGAAAGAAAATGTTGCATATGCATATATATATATATATACACACACACACACACACACACAGTAGAATATTACTCAGCCATAAAAAATAATGAAATAATAAATAAATAAAAATAATAATAATGAAATAATGACATTTGCAGTAATGTAGATGGACCTAGAGATTATCATACTAAGTGAAGTCCAAGAGAGAAGGACAATACATTATATCACTTATATGTGAAATTTAAAATAATGATACAAATGCACTTATTTATGAAACAGAAATAGACTCACAAACACAAAAACCAAATTTATGGTTACCAAAGGGGAAGGGGGCGGGGGTTGGATAAATTAGGAGTATAAGAGTAACAGACATGGGACTTCCCTGGTAGTCTAGGGGTTAAGAATCCACCTTCCAATACAGAGGACGAGGGTTTGATTCCTAGCTGGGAAACTAGGATCCTACATGCCACGGGGCAGCTAAGCCCATGAACTGCAGTGAAGGATCCGACATGATACAAGATCTGATGCAGTCAAATAAATATTAAAAAAAAAAGAAAAGATTAACAGAGATGATCATATATAAAATAGATGAAGAAAAAAAAAAACCCAAGGATTTATTCTATAATACAGGGAAATATATTCAATATCTTATAATAACCTATAATGGAAAGAAATTTAAAAAATATGTCCAAATTATTTTACTGTATACCTGAAATTCACACAAAATTATAAATCAACTATACTTCAATTTAAAGAAATAAAAATTATGATCACTTAGACACATTCAAGATTAGGGTGGAACCCAAATGTCAATGATTTTTATTAATGAGGTATAGTTAATTTACAGTATATTAGTTTCATGTGTATAACACAGTGATTCACAATTTTAAAAGGCTATACTCCATTTAGTTATTTAAAAATATTGGCTATATTCTCTATACTGTAAAGTATATCCCTGTAGCTTATTTATTTTATACATAGTAGCTTGTACTTCTTAATCCCCTGAGACTGTGGAGTCATTTAGTAGTGTAACAGGAGGGAAAGGGGCAGGGCACAACTATTGAAAGCATGACATAGCCCAAGGACACAATAAAACCTATTAGAATCAAATGGGTTCAAAATGGCAGACAAGACCTTGATCCTCAATCAGCAAGGTAAATGACACACCCAGAGGCAACATGATAGTTCCAGTCTGTTATGTTGCTCAGTCCTGTCTGACTCTTTGTGACTCCCATGGACTGCAGCACACTAGGCTTCCCTGTCCATCACGAACACCCAGAGTTTGCTCAAACTCATGTCCATCGGGTTGATGATGCCATCCAACCATCTCATCCTCTGTTACCTGCTGCTTCTGCCTTCAGTCTTTCCCAGCATCAGGGTCTTTTCCAATGAGTCACTTCTTCCCATCAGATGGCCAAAGTATTGGAGTTTCAGCTTCAGCATCAGTCCTTCCAATGAACACTCAGGACTGATCTCCTTTAGGATTAACAGGTTGGATCTCTTTGCAGTCCAAGAGACTCTCAAGAGTCTTCTCCAACACCACAGTTCAAAGACATCAGTTCTTTGGCGCTCAGCTTTCTTTATGGTCCAACTCTCACATCCATGAATGACTACTGGAAAAACCATAGCTTTGACTAGACGGACATTTGCTGGCAAAGTAATACCTCTGCTTTTTAATAGGCTGTCTAGGCTGGTCATAACTTTTTCTTCCAAGGAGCAAGCATCTTTTAATTTCATGGCTGCAGTCACCATCTGCAGTGATTTTGGAGCCCCCCAAAATAAAGTCTGTCACTATTTCCATTGTTTCTCCATCTATCTGCCATGAAGTTATGGGACCAGATGCCATGATCTTAGTCTTCTGAATGTTGAGTTTTAAGCCAGTTTTTTCACTCTCCTCTTTCACTTTCATCAAGAGGCTCTTTAGTGCCACTTCAATTTCTGCCATAAGGGTGGTGTCATCTGCATAGCTGAGGTTATTGATATTTCTCCCGGCAATCTTGGTTCCAGCTTGTGCTTCATCCAGTCCAGCATGTCTCATGATGTACTCTGCATATAAGTTAAATAAGCAGGGTGACTATATACAGCCTTGACATACTCCTTTCCCGATTTGGAACCCAGTCCGTTGTTCCATGTCCAGTTCTAACTGTTGCTTCTTGACCTACACAGAGGTTTCTCAGGAGGCAGGTCAGGTGGTTTGGTATTCCCATCTCTTGAAGAATTTTCCACAGTTTGTTGTGTTCCACACAGTCAAAGGTTCTGGCATAGTCAATAAAGCAGAAATAGATGTTTTTATGGTACTCTCTAGCTTTTTCAGTGATCCACCGGATGTTGGCAATTTGATCTCTGGTTCCTCTGCCTTTTCTAAATCCAGCTTGAACATCTGGAAGTTCATGGTTCACGTACTGTTGAAGCCTGGCTTGGAGAATTTTGAGCAGTTCTTTGCTAGCGTGTGAGATGAGTGCAATTGTGCAGTAGTTTGAACATTCTTTGGCATTGCCTTTCTTTGGGATTGGAATGAAAACTGACCTTTTCTAGTCCCGTGGCCACTGCTGCGTTTTCCAAATTTGCACTTTCACAGCATCATCTTTTAGGATTTGAAATAGCTCAACTGGAATTCCATCACCTCCACTAGCTTTGTTCATAGTGATGCTTCCTAAGGCCGACTTGACTTCACATTCCAGGATGTCTGGCTCTAGGTGAGTGACCACACCATTGTGATTATCTCGGTCGTGAAGATCTTTTTTGTATAGTTCTTCTTTCTGTCTATTCTTGCCACCCCTTCTTAATATCTCTTGCTTCTGTTAGGTCCATACCATTTCTGTCTTTTTTGTGCCCATCTTCGAATGAAAAGTTCCCTTGGTATCTCTAATTTTCTTGAAGAGATCTCTAGTCTTTCCCATTCTATTGTTTTCCTCTGTTTTTTTGCATTGATCACTGAGGAAGGCTTTCTTATCTCTCCTTGCTATTCTTTGGAACTCTGCATTCAAATGGGTATATCTTTCCTTTTTTCCTTTGCCTTTCGCTTCTCTTCTCCCAGAACAAGGGACTGGGTTCCATATTGGGAAAGGAGTATGTCAAGGCTGTATATAGTCACCCTGCTTATTTAACTTATATGCAGAGTACATCATGAGACATGCTGGACTGGATGAAGCACAAGCTGGAACCAAGATTGCCGGGAGAAATATCAATAACCTCAGCTATGCAGATGACACCACCCTTATGGCAGAAATTGAAGTGGCACTAAAGAGCCTCTTGATAAAAGTGAAAGAGGAGAGTGAAAAAACTGGCTTAAAACTCAACATTCAGAAAACTAAGATCATGGCATCTGGTCCCATCACTTCATGGCAGATAGATGGAGAAACAGTGGACACAGTGGCTGACTTTATTTTGGGGGGCTCCAAAATCACTGCAGATGGTGACTGCAGCCATGAAATTAAAAGATGCTTGCTCCTTGGAAGAAAAGTTATGACCAGCCTAGACAGCCTATTAAAAAGCAGAGGTATTACTTTGCCAGCAAATGTCCGTCTAGTCAAAGCTATGGTTTTTCCAGTAGTCATTCATGGATGTGAGAGTTGGACCATAAAGAAAGCTGAGCGCCAAAGAACTGATGCCTTTGAACTGTGGTGTTGGAGAAGACTCTTGAGAGTCTCTTGGACTGCAAAGAGATCCAACCTGTCAATCCTAAAGGAGATCAGTCCTGAGTGTTCATTGGAAGGACTGATGCTGAAGCTGAAACTCCAATACTTTGGCCATCTGATGGGAAGAAGTGACTCATTGGAAAAGACCCTGAAGCTGGGAAAGATTGAAGACTGGAGGAGAAGAGGACGACAGAGGATGAGGTAGTTGGATGGCATCACCGACTCAATGGACATGAGTTTGAGAAAACTCCAGGAGTTGGTGATGGACAGGGAAGCCTGGCATGCTGCAGTACACTGGGTCTCAAAGAGTCAGACATGACTGAGTGACTGAACTGACTGACTGACCAACACCCACAGGTTGTTCCACTTCAGCATCTGCCCTGTCCATACCTTCGTCACCTGTTTTCCCCGCTATAGTCTTGGGTCAGGCCCTCACTCGCCCATCAGGATTCTTGAAATAGCCTAAGGACACCCCCAGCCTGGGGTCTCACTCCTCACTTCCAATCCCCCCTCAACACTGCTACTGTCATAGTATAACCATGACCAGGTTAAAATATGCCTGTCATATGCATATATAAGGAACACGTGACAAAGATTAATTTAACTCCTTAAGGAAGAAGCTAGCAGAATAGTAAATCCAGTTCAAAGGAAAGTTCAGGAAGCTATAGTGGATGATATAAGGTAATCTGGAAAGACTGACGACTTAGAGATAAAAGACATAAAACTAACCTTAGGGCTTTCAAACTGTTACATTCCTTGCCGGTGCCTTCATTCCCAGGTCTCCTGCTCTGAGGCCTCAGGTGGGCCAGGCCCTCTTCAGGCACTTCAGGTCCTCCAGGCCTCCTTGTGGGTAGGGGGAGCGGAAGACAAATTCAAGTCCTCAGGATCCAGGTCTTTGCACAGTTCACCCTTCCCCAACCCCAGAGTCCATCAAACGGCTGGAGCGATTTGTTCGGTGCTCCCTCAACAGTGATGATACTGAGTTCAAGCCCACTGAATGATGGGCCACTAAATCTGAGAGAGGAGGTGTTGAGGCAAGGAATACGACTATTTGGAAAGCTGACCAAGAAGATTTTGAGATTAATGTCTCAAAATAACCATCTCGTCAGGGTCTGGAGGCCAGGTTCTCTTATAAAACCAGAGAGAGAAGAGGTGAGGAACTAAAATAAAAAAGCAGAACAGAGAAGGAGAGGCAATGAGGACATAGAGTAAAAAGAGCCATGTCTGGCAAAACATCTCTGGGATGGCCAGCCTGTGGAAGGAATGTGTTAATCCCCTCTTTCTTGCAGCCTTTCACAGGTGGGCAGGGTCAGATAATCTCTCTGTGAGTTGAATGAAGGCACTTTACCAGTCCGGCAGAGAGGCAGGGTTCTCTGAGGCCCGCCATTATGTGTGATTGTAAGAGCAAAGGCAATGAAAATCAAGTCAAAGAAACAGTTCGAACCTGGAGTCGGAACTGACTCTTCCCTGCAACACTGTTATGACCCCACGTCTGTGCTGATCCACATGAACTTCGGGAAAATGCAATGGTGCAGCCCTTGCTTCCTGGATTTTGGCTTCTTGTTTACACCACCACAGCAAGTGATTACAGGCTTACCTCTTCCATTTAGGGCTGTGCTTTAACTGGCTGCCCTTAACACCTGGCTGCTCTCTGGCTCCTGGCTCAGCCAGGCTCTGGACAGGGTTGTGTATTTACTGGATGAAAGACCATCTGCATGTTTGTGAGGCAAAAAGGTGATTTCAGAGAGGGAGCCATTAGTGGTGGTGTGAAGCGAGATCTTAATTTCCTGCCCAGGAAGTGAACCTGGGTAGCCTTGATGAATCCTATTCACCAGGCCAGCAAGGGCTAGAGGCTAGAAGCCAATTTTCCTTGGATCTTGCCCCCAGTGAAACATGCATTTCTCAACGGAGGCAAGGACTGTAAATGCAAGTACCAAGTTTATTAGTAGATATAGAAAGCAACAACGAGAGGGACAGCACACAGAAAAATTGTTAAGATAGAAGCAAGGCAGAGATTCCCAGGTGGCACAGTGGTAAAGAATCTGCCTGCCAATGCAGGAGACGCAAGAGACACAGATTTGATTCCAGGGTTGGAAAGATCCCCTGGAGAAAGAAATGGCCATCTGCTCCAATGTTCTTACCTGGAAAATTCCATGGACAGAGAAGCCTGGTACGCTACAGTCCATGGGGTCGCAAAGAGTCAGACACAACCTAGCACCCCTGCGTGTACACACACACACGCGCGCACACACAACTTTTTCTCACTCCAAGAAATGTAAACAGGAGGTCAGTTGTAAATGCCTAGCCTGGGTGTTTACAGGCTGTCTCCTACCTCAAAGGCATGAGTGAACACAGAGCATCCCAGAGCCTGGGCCTAAACAACAGTAAATAGACAGACAGCAAAGGATTATTCTCCTGACAATATTCAACCATAAAAAAGAATGAAATAATGCCATTTGCAGCAGTATGGATGGACCTAGACATGATCATACTAAGTGAATAAGAAAGAGAAAAACAAGTATCTTAAGATATCACTTATATATGGAATCTAAATATGATACAAATGAACTTATCTATGAAACAGAAACAGACTCACAGACATAGAGAACAGACTTGTGGTTGCCAAAAGGGTAGTGGGTGGGGAAGGGATGGATTAAGAGTTTGGAATTAGCAGAGGCAAACTAATATATAGGATGGATAAACAACAAAGTCCTACTGTATACCAAAGGGAACTATATTCAAACCCTGTGATAAACCACAATGGAAAAGAATGTGAAAAAGAGTGTATATATATATATATATATATGTATGTATAATTAAATCACTTTGCTGCACAGCATAATACAACATTGTAAATCTACTATACTTCAATAAAATAAAAAAATTTTTTTTTTCAGTTTTATTCTCTTGGAATAATTCCCACCAGTTCCCACAATTACATATGGTTTAATTCCTATCATAAATTGCTTATTTCATATAACTCTTAGTTATTCTGTTCTCTGGACAATCCTGACTGATACACTCCTCAACTTTTCTCAATAATCCTTTAGGCCCTCTAGGCCCAGGGTTCTGATGTCTCCTCATGGCTAGAGTGCAGTGGTTATTAAGAGAATGAACTTTGATACTAAATTCCAGCTCAGGCCCTCCCCAGATCTGGCTCCCCAGGCAAAGTATTTAACTACTCTAAGCCTCAGTTGCTACACCTGTAAAATAGGAATAATAGCATATCTCCCTTAGAAGCTTGCTATGAGGACTAGGGACTTCCCTGGTGGTCCAGTGATTAGTATTCTATAATTCCACTGCAGGAGGTATGAGTTCTATTACTGGCTGGGGAACTAAGATCCTGCATGCCATGTAACATGGCCAGAAAAAAAAACCAGAAGTTTGCTATGAGGATAAAATAAGATAATGGCAGTAAAATTCTTAGCACAGACCTTCACCTAGTGTAAATACTCAATATTCACTATGATCATTACCTCTATCATAAACAACACTTATCACTGACTTGCTTTTCAGAACCACCATCAATACACAGACCAGAGTGTGAACTTCTTGAACAAAGAGACATCCCTTCTGATTGGAGTTGAGGAAGCTTCCTGGAAGAGGTGTAATGTCAGCTGACCCTGAATTGTTGGATTGGGGTAGGTAAACAGGGGAAGGATGACATCTCTCCTGGAAAGAAAAAAACAGAGATAGGAATAGAGAGACCAATGGTAGAAACCAACTAGACTTTGAAATTTTGCAAATTATCTTAATTGAGGAACCACATGTTAACACACATTGCATCAGGCCCCAGGCTGGGCTAGGAAGATAGAATGCTGTATAAGAAGCTTTTTGTCCTTTGGGAGCAAGAGAAGGAAATCAGTGCTTACAATCACAATATGATGAGGACCCCAAAAATCCAAGGACTCAAAAGTGAATCAAGGGCACAGAGTTTTCCAAGCCCAGGTCTGATGAGGGAAGAGGGCAGAGGGCAGAGGACATCCCTGTGGGCCTATGCGCTGCCTTGGAGAAATGCTGAAGTGGTGTCTATGTTCTAAGGAGGAGGGTGGGTTAGTACAGAGTACAAAGTGAATGCCCCTATTCCTTGAGCCCAGTTCTCCAGGAATTAAGGTCCCAATTATAGAAGAGGCAACCAGAGGTTAAGGTAGCACATCTAAAATTATTGAGAATAAAATAGTATTACCTGCCTAAAGAAAATTTACCAAAAGAGAACACAAGGAAAGACAGGAAAACGTGTTCCACCAAGAATGTAAGCTCCACCTTTGAATATCTGAAGATTCCATCTCTGCTGTGCAGACAAAGATTTGGTTTGTGATAGCATTCAAGTATGTGCTAAAGGTATAAAACAATGAACGAGTGAGTGAATGAAGACTCAAAAGATGGATCTTCCCGGGATGGGGACTCGCACACAAACTGCCCTGCTATGGGCCCTCCAAGGTAGCCTAAGACTGGTGTCCTTTAAACACCTGAAACATCAACCAATTCTTTTGGGTTCATTTTTCTCCCCACCAGCAGCACGTACCTCACCTCCCCCACCCAAGGTTCTATTAGCCAAAGAAATCGAGAATGCTGAACATGATGGAGGGACATTCCAGATGACTGAAACCCTACGTAGCAAGAATTTCCTGCTAGACTGAACAGCAGCACAAGTAAAAGCAGAGGACAGATTACATAGGCCCATATAGCTCTAGAAGCATAGAGGTTCATAGGCTGACAAACTCAGGGCAAACCTCTTGGTGGAGGTTACCCTTGATTGTCATGAAATCTGGATTTAATTTTGATGCTTCTGGATAGGAAATGATTCCCTGCTAGATGAGTTCAATAAGATAGACGAGGTCATTAAGCCTTTAGTGGGCTTACAAAAAAGGAGAGTTTGAGTTATCTTCACTCAAAGAATATGGACGAGATTAATGCTGAGATTCTGCAGTTTGGCCTCCTCAAAAGAGTCAGAAATCATAGTCAAGAACTTTGTGTAAGTTTTACTAATTTTATAATTTGTTTACTTTCTTTCTACCATTATTATTTGGAACCCCGTACTGTGCTAAGTCACTTCAGTTGTGTCCGACTCTTTGCGACCCTATGGACAGCAGCCTGCCAGGCTCCTCTGGAGTGGGTTGCCATTTCCTCCTTCAGGGGAATCTTCCCCACCCAGGGATCGAACCTATGTCTCTTGGGTCCCCTGCATCAGCAGGTGGGTTCTTTACCACTAGCACTACCTAGGAGGCCCTAGGGTCAGCTAATTCCATCCATGTTTCTTTTTTCCTCAGGCACTGAATAAAAGTACAAAGTCCCATCTGTGCTTCCTTTCACAGCTTAAATTATTCCACTTAAGTTCTTTATCCAAATGCTACCCCATTAGGCCTTTTAAACTTCTTTTTTGTTACAAACAAATTGTTAAATAAAGCTTGCAGCATAAAAATTAAATTAATGATAATAATAAAAGAACTCTGTGCTTGATGATCGGGCTGTGGCCTCAGTCAGTGAAATGGTCAAAGTCCTTCAGGTTCCTCCCAGGCTCCGTTCAACCCAAGGGGACAGACAAGAACAAACCACCACATGTTTACCAAGGTGGTGCCATCAGAATCATCCTCCTGCACCGCGGGCCTGATGACACCTCCCCTCACCATCCTCATCTTTCGATTTTGCTCTGATCACTGAAATGTTTCTCCAGACACTGTTGATGGGCTTTAACCCTGGAAGGTGACTGACATGGAGCCCAGACAGTTGGGCTCTTGGCAGCCCCCCGCCCCTCACATCCCACCTGGGTCAGCCCCGGCCTCGGGGTCAGGCCCCCAGGAACCTGAGCTGCTTGTGCTTCTCAGGAGGGAAGAGACAGCATGGGGACCTGCTCAGGACCGGCCATGGGTGTCAGCCCAGCCCACAGCCTGAAAGCTCACCCCGTCTCCTCCTACATCCAACAACACCAACACATCTTCACCAGGCAGGATGGTGCAGGGGACTCAGAGCTCAGGAATACCAGGGTTTCAAGCCTGGCCCTACCACTCACGGCTATGTGGTTCTGGGAAGACCACTTTGCTTCCCTGTGTCTCGGTTTCCCCATCTGTAAAATATGGATGACAATGGTCATATTAGCTGGAGCTCAGTGCAGGAAATAGAAACCACTCAAGGTATTTTGAGCGAAGTGACTGGAGACGGGGCTAGATGCTTATGGGATGGTTGGATGGAGGAGGGGAGGAAGTAAGGCTGAGTCTCTGGAGATCTGCTCCCTCATCCTGGGCAGAAGAGGAAGGTGGGCAAATGGAGGTTGCTACTGGCAACCTGAGTTCCCAGTTCAGGAGACACTGACTTGGCTGTGATCCAAGGAGCAGGCAGCGGCTCCACTGCTGCTGCTCACACTGCTGCCAAAAAAGACGCCCATCTGTATGACCCTGCTTGCCAGAAGGGAGCAGCCAAAGCAGCAGGAAGGTGGCCTCTGGTTCCCTTTCAACTTCCAAATCTCTTGTGAGGGTCTAAGCGTTGGATCACAGTAAGCTTTCCGCCCCCCTCCCCAGAGGCCCTCTCCCCAAGCCACCCACCTCTTCTTTACTGCCACCCCCAGGCCCCGCTGGATGTGGCAGTGTGGGGCGCCCTCGTGTGGGCAAGGGCGGCCCTGCAGCCGCGCCACCAGCATCCCAGGCTTCCCTCCTCTCATTGGTGCTGCCGGCTTTCAGGCGCCCAGGCCACACTGTCCCACGGATGTCATGGCTGCGGCACCGCCCACATCCACTACTCCAACTGGCCTGCCTCCAAGCTACATTCCCCCCTTCTTATACCTCTGAAGGTTTTCTCACTCATATTTTAAAATTCAATGTTCTATGCATGTCAACGAGTATGTATTAGTTTTCTAACCCTATGTAACCAGTTACCCTAAAATGTAGCACCTTAAAATAGCAAACATTTCCTTGCACAGTTTCTGATGGTCAGAAATCCTGGAGCAGCTTAAAACAAAATATGATCAACACCCATGAATCCACCAATCACTCAAGAACCAGAACATCATATGTCCCCTTTCATCTGCTTTCTTCCTCCCTAGGTAAGAGGAAATCTCCACCTTGAATTTTGTGTCTATCATTCCTTTGCTTTTCCAACAGTTTTGCTACATAGGTGCATGTGTCTAAATAATGTTTGTTTCATTTGTTTCTTTTATCTTTATGGAAATGATGGGCTGTTGGTAGTTAAATGGTGCTCCTTCCTCCCAGCTCCAATGTGCTCTCTGTGTGTGCTTAGCCCCTCAGTCGTGTCCGACTGTTTGCCACCCTTTGGACTGTGCCCGCCAGGCTCCTCTGTTGATGGGATTTCCCAGGCCAGAATACTGGAGTGGTTTGCCATTTCCTTCTCCAGGGGATCTTCCAGAACCCACATCTCTTGTGTCTCCTGCATTGGCAGACATGTTCTTTACCACTAGCACCACCTAGGAAGCCCCTAGGTTACATAAGCATTCTTTATTTATCCATTCTCCTGTATATGGACAGTTGGGTTGTTTCCACTTCGATTTGAAAAATGAGGCTAAGTCACTTTGGTACATGTCTCCTGGCACATGTGTGCAAGATTTCCCATGTTTACACCTAAGCAAAGGGTGCTGGGTTCTAGGATATGCAAACAAGACAACATCAAAATATTTTCCAAAGTGGTTGTACCAATTTACACTCTCGCTTGCAAGCTGTATAAAATCCTATTGATCCACATGTTCTCTCTCAGGTATGTGTGGTGGGGAAGTGGACTCATGGCCTTGGGAGAGAAGAGAGGCTCCTGGGCACTGAGACTGGCAGTGGGAGGACCCACACACCCATGCGCCCCAGCCCAACTCCGCCAGAGGAGGTTTCAGGCCCTGTGATGTTGTGATTTATGACAAGAAATATACATATGGTCTTCATCGGCATCCCCATTTCTGCCCAGAGCTCCTAAAACCCTTGGAATGTCCTAAGTGAGGAGAACAGATGAAGGTATTAATGAGATGACATTTGGACAGGACCTAAAGTTGGGTGCTGGTTACCAGAGGAGCCGTGTGAATAGAAGGTGGGAACTTTCAGTCCTACCCACCGACCTCCAGGGAGGGAAGAGGGGCTGGAGGCTGAATAAATTACCCCTGGCTAATGATGTGATCAATCATGAATGTGTAATGAAGCTGCCATAAAAACCCCAAAGCAGAGGTTTTAGGGAGCTTCTGGGTTGGTGAACATGTCCCAGGTTGGTGAATGGAGAGCCGGGGAGAGTGGCACTTGGAGAGAGCATGGAAATTTGGTTCCCTTCTCCCAGGCCTTCCTTGTCCTATGCATCTCTTCCACCTGTCTGTTCCTGAGTTATATCTGAGAAATGGAATATCTCCTGCCATATCAGTAAACAAGGAGAGAGTTGGACTGTAAAGAAGGCTGAGCACTGAAGAATTGATGCTTTCAAACTGTGGTGCTGGAGAAGACTCTTGAGAGTCCCTTGGACAGCAAGCTGATCAAACCAGTCAATCCTAAAGGAAATCAATCCTGAATATTCATTGGAAAGACTGATGCTGAAGCTGAAGCTCCAATACTTTGGCAACCTGATGCGAACAGCCGACTCACTGGAAAAGACCCTGATGCTGGGAAAAACTGAAGGCAGGAGTAGAAGGGAGTGACAGAGGATGAGATGGTTGGATGGCATCACTGACTCAATGGACATGATTTTGAGGAAACTCCGGGAGACAGTGAAGGACAGGGAGTCCTGGCGTGCTGCAGTCCATGGGTTCGCAAAGAGTCAGACACACAACAACAGTAAACAAAGATGTCACAGTCATCAGTGATTGCAGCCTTCCAATGTGAGCCAGTGAACCCTGAGGGAACTCAGGGAGGAGAAGGATATCTGTCATCTAGCCTTCAAGATGACACTCCCTAACGCTCCTTTGCTCCGGGAGCATTCTTCATTCCAGAAGGAATGTCACAGGACCGGGACCGCCAGAACCTGTTCTGGAATCACCTCGATCAAACTTGTCACTGTCTTCCCCAAGTGGGGTCATGTGGTTTTGAGGGTATTAGCCCACTGTATCCCCTTTTGCCTGGCAAAGCAATAAAGCTACCCATTTTTACCTCACCCAAAACTGTCTACGAGTTTGCTTCAGAACCGGTGTACAGAGAAGCTGAGCTTTTGGCATCACTGTCTCTAGGTCGATAGAGTCAGAATCAAGTGAAATTGTATGTAGGACACCCACATGGTCTTGGAGAATTGCTTGTTGGTGTGGGGAGAGCCCCCTCTAACACACACACATACACACCCCGCATGCACAATACTCCCACATGTTGAATTGGGTCCAGGAACCAATTTAGGCCCCCAGAAGCATTCAGCTGGCCCCTCTTGAGGAAGGCTCATTTAGATAGGGACACCTTTGCACCTGGGCTTCCCTGCTGGCTCAGTGATGGAGAAACCACCTGCCAATGCAGGAGACGTGGATTCGGTCCCTGGCTCGGGAAGATCCCCGAGAAAGAAATGAAGGAAATGGCAACCTACTCCAGTATTCTTGCCTGGGAAATCCCATGGACAGGGGAACCTGAGGCACTACATTCCGTGTGGTTACAAAAGAGTCAGACACTGGCAACTAAACAACAACGACTTTTGCACCCAGCTGCTCTGCTGCTCTGGGGGAAACCATTTATCCCTCTTGTTGTAAGGACTTCATGGGAGTCCTAACAAAGAATCCTTTGCACAGCAGACACTCTCTAGAGCATCTTGACTTCTCCCTGCTCCCTCCTCTGCTACAGTCCCTTCTTTGGGAAAGTAGAAGTAAATGAAAGAAACAAATTCCCAAGCAAATCACAGTGCTCTGACCTCCACTGTCACTAACACAGCATTGATTAATTGCTTACCCACAGAAAGGAAAAGTTAATTACCTACCATGGAAATTTTAAAAAAGAAAAAAGGAAACATGAGTTTAAATTTTAATTAGGGCCTCTGCATGGTGGGAATGGGAATGAGCTGGTTTCTCTTGTAAGTGATTGTTAGCAATTAAAGCGAAGGCCTCTGACTCCTGGGCAGGCTTCTTTCCCCAGGCCTCCAGCTGCACCTCCTCTCAGAAGAGGCAAAGTGGAGCCCAGAGGGCCAACCACTGCCTCCAGGACTCTGGCCATCTCCCTCAGGGAGATGCTCGCGAGCAGGGGTTAGAAACACTGGGACAGGGTCTACCAACCCAAATCCACTGTTCTTGCTTGGTTTTTGTTGTTCAGTCACTGTCATGTCTGACTTGACAATCCCACGGACTGCAGCACGCCAGGCTCCTCTGTCCTTCCCTGTCTCCAGGAGTTTGCTCTAATTCACGTCCATTGAATCTTGCTTGCTTCACTGCTGCCTAAAATGTCACCACAGGAACTGTGGCAGATGCTGGGATGCTCTGAGGCCCAGGGGTCCCTCCAGGCATGCAGGACACTCCCCAGCCACTGGGACCGTGGCCAGCAGGCAGTCCCCTTTCCGGATTGCCTGAGGTCACACTGCCTTCCCAGGCCAGCCAGCACCAGTTGAAGAGCAACATGAGGTCCTATGACCCAGCAGGTTGGTCACCTCTGAATGTCTTGTCAGCTGCTGTGCTGCCAGGAGGGTTGACTGTAGCACAGCTCACTCCTCTGGTCAACCCTGCTGCCACACCCTCTTCCACAGGTGGCAATCCCAAGAGAACTCTCTCCTGAATGTCCTGCACACTTATCTCCCTTTCAGAGTTTGCTTCTCAGGCATCCCAACTCATGACAGAGATTTAAATTAAGCAGTGTTAAAAGTGTCAATGTTATATGTATACCTGTGGCTGACTCATGTCAACGTATGGCAAAAAGCACCACAATATTGTAAATTAATTAGCCTCCAATTAAAATAAATTAATTAATTTTTTTAAAAAGTGTCCATGTTATGGAATCATAAACTAAAGGAAGCTCAGGAGTCATCTAGCCCAGCCTCCCTCCCAACACAGTGAGGAGGTTAGAGCTGACCCGGCTGATGGGGCCCTGGTGGAATGCTGACCGTGAAGGGACATGTCATCTCAGAGTGGCCCTTCTGGTGCCTGGACAGCGGGAACTGCTTGACGGCCCTTCTCATACCAGTCAGTTCCTGCCAGGCAGAGCCACAGCACAAGGTTCTGTGTGGGGCCAGGATGGGCCAGGCTGTGAGGAAGACAGGACCTGTAGACTTTGCCCCCGCCCCTCAGCAGCCCTGAGGATGCGCATGTGACCCACAGCCGAAGTGCTGAACTGCCCCCAGACAGCGGAGACGAGTAAGACAGTCACCCCATGGCCTGGACACTTTGCTTCTGTAAGCAGCCCAGTCAGCCGCTGGCTTGGCTGCTCTGTCTTTGGTTGCAGCATGCAGGATCTTCCATCTTCACTGTGGTATGTGGGATCTTTACTTGTGAACCTGGCCCCCGGAATTGGAAGCTCCGACTCTAAGCCACTGGAACACCAGGGACGTTCCTCCAGGTGCTTTTGATCAGCCTAGTCCCCACCTGGGGCTTCTCCAAGGGTATCCTCAGCCTGACCTGGGCCCCCGTTTCAGCAGCACAGGTCCCCATGCCAAGGGCCAATCAGGCTGGGATTGTATCACACCCCCCACCCCCTGTAAGTCAGAAAGGCCATTGGTCTGCTAAAGAATTGGCCAAAGCCCAGGGAATCCCTAGGTGACGCCCCTTTACCGAGCCGACTCTAGGACCCTGGTGTTGCTCTGGCCCCTGGTGCAGCTGTCCCTTCATACTGGTCCCTGTTCTGACTCCACCAGCCAGCCCACCCAGCACACACCCACGTGACTGCATGGATGCAGAGGGGCCCACACACCATTCCTGGACCCCAGGCCTAGGCCTTGAATGAGGCCACAATCATAGCCCATTTGAGACAAGGCCCACTCCTTCCTCCAGGACTCAGAGCAATACTTGTTCATTCAACACGTATTTGCTGAGAGGTCAAGAAGGGTGGGAGTCACCCAGAGAGGTTGTGGGGAAGGTGGAGGGGATGTGGGGTGAGCAGATCAAAGCTTTCTGCAGGTGGGGCCCAGTGTAAGGTGGGATGGAGACTCCTCTGTCCATGGGATTCTCCAGGCAAGAATACTGCAGTGGGTTGCCATTTCCTTCTCTAGGGGATCTTTCCCGACCCAAGGATCAAATCCCCTGCATTGGCAGGTGGATTCTTTACCACTAGCGCCACCTGGGAAGACCTCATTGAGCCTGGAGCCACCAGAAAAGACCTGGGTTCTGAGCATGGCCTTGTCACAGCTGAACTGTGTGACCTTGGGCAAGTTGCATTCCCTCTCTGGGCCTCCACAGCTGTATGTTTTCCTCTGTAGGGTAAAGGTGTAGGCATCAATACACCTGACATCCTTTCTGGCTCTGACATTCTCCAGGTTCTAAGCTCCATATAACAGATAAGAAAATCAAGGCTTAGGGGCTGCCCTGGTGGTCCAGTGGCTAAGACTCTGCATTCCCATTGCAGCAGGACCGGGTTCGATCCCTGCAGCTACACAGATAACTGACAGCTCAGTTACTGCTCTCTCTCTCTACTCCAGCTCAGTTGAGCTCCTATCTTGCTGTTTTCATGCTAGATACTACATATCTATTTCATATAGCATACTAGACTAGGAGTGCCTTAAGGGTTGTTTTTTTCCTGATAATAACAGGTAACATTTTTTAAGTATTTGCTATATGCTAGACACAGTGTTGTGCACTTTATATGCATTATCTTCTCTAATCTTCATGAGAACTCCCTTTATTATTGATGATTGTGTGCCAGACACGCTTTTCCACATTTTTTTGTGAGATGAGAAAATTGTGGCTTAAAAACATTAAATGACTTGCCCAAGGTGCCAACAGCTAGTAAGTTGCAAAGTGGGAACTGGAACACGGCGCTGTGTAATCTAAATCACCCCACTTTCTGATTGTTCACCCAGGCACCTCTCCACCTGGCATTTACCTGAACTCCTGGCATGCAGCAGGGATTCACTAAAGGTTCCTATGTAATCCTCAGTTCTCTGTTTCCTGCCCTATTTGCTCAGTCCTCTGCCAACCATTAATGTAGGATGTTTCTGTCAGTTGCCCCAAAGCCACTTCTCAATGTGACCAATCTTGAGTTAATCATCTTCTCTACCTAAATGTTCCTCTTTTCCAATGGTTCCATTTCTCATAATACCACCATTTTCCTATCCCCAAGCTAACAACCCTACAGTCATTCTAGATGTGTGTGTGTGCGCTATGCCATGCTCAGTCACTTCAGTCGTGTCTCTTTGCGACCCTATGAACTGTAGCCTGCCAAGCTCCTCTGTCCATGGGATTCTCTAGGCAAGCATACTGGAGTGAGTTGCCATGCCCTCCTCCAAGGGAATCTTCCTGATCCAAGGATTAAACCCACATCTCCTGCGTCTCCTGCATTGCAGGTGGATTCTTTACCAATGAGCCACTGGGGAAGCCCCATTCTAGATATATCACTCCCCAATGCCCCCAGCCCCATACCTGATCTGAATATAAGCTTTAATTGCCTTTCTTTTTGCAGCAAATCTCAGCTGCTCTGAAAGCACTCTGGCCTTAGCTCTCCTCACCAAGCTGATACAGCTCTGTCTCAGAGCCCATATCCCTGAGGACATTTTTCCCCGTGGCTTCTCAGATCCTAGAGAATTCTATAGACTATATAGCCCATGGGGTCGCAAAGAGTAGGACACAACTGAGTGACTTTCACTTCACATCACTTCTCATATCCTAACTACACACATTTCCAAAGTCATAAAGAGCCTGATGGTGAAACCAAGCAGGACCCTGGGTTGGAGAGGGGAGTCCTGTGTGCAAAAGTCTTTCTATGTCCCCTGTTGCCTGGTTAGCAGAAAATAGGCTTTGTTCAGCCTCCATGACCTTCTATGAGTTCCAATGGGTAGGTTGAAACAGTTGCTACTTAGGGAAGGGAAGGGATGCAGAGAAAAGGGAGGAAAAGTCAAGAAACAGTAGTATAGTCTTGGGGCAAGGTCCTGATTCCCCTTCAAGGGTGGAACATATATATATGTAAAACAGTATCTATGAACTGTTTTGTAGATACTAAAACCCCCCACCAGATGGGAGAAGTTAACTGCATGCTGCCCACAAGCATGGAGACCTCAGACCAGTTGGAACCAGAAGGTGGATGATGCTGACTCCCAATTCCTCACCACCAACCAATCAGAACAATGCCCACAAGTTGATCATGTCTTTTTTTTTCTGCTTCATATGGGGTTTTAATTTCCTGGCATATGGAATCTTAATTCCCTGACCAGAGATCGAACCCATTCCCCTGGCATTGGAAGTGTGGAGTTTTAACCACTGGATGGCCAAGGAAGTCCCTGATCATGCCTTCTTTGAGCCATTACTGCAAATCTCCTCTCTATCCCCTCCAGGTGAAGATACACAGTTTTAAGGGCATGGGCCTCTTGATGAAAGTGAAAGAGGAGAGTGAAAAAGTTGGCTTAAAGCTCAACATTCAGAAAACTAAGATCATAGCATCTGGTCCCATCACTTCATGGCAAATAGATGGGGAAACAGTGGAAACAGTGGCTGACTTTATTTTTCTGCGCTCCAAAATCACTGCAGATGGTGACTGCAGCCAGAAAATTAAAAGACGCTTACTCCTTGGAAGGAAAGTTATGATCAGCCTAGACAGCATATTAAAAAGCAGAGACATTACTTTGTCAACAAAGGTCCATCTAGTCAAGGCTATGGTTTTTCCAATGGTCATGTATGGATGTGAGAGTTGGACTGTAAAGAAAGCTGAACACCAAAGAATTGATGCTTTTGAACTGTGGTGTTGGAGAAGACTCTTGAGAGTCCCTTGGACTGCAAGAAGATCCAACCAGTCCATCCTAAAGGAGATCAGTCCTGGGTGTTCATTGGGAGGACTGATGTTGAAGCTGAAACTCCAATACTTTGGCCACCCGATGCAACGAGCTGACTCATTTGAAAAGACCCTGATGCTGGGAAAGATTGAGGGCAGGAGGAGAAGGGGATGACAGAGGATGATATGGTTGGATGGCCTCACCGACTCAATGGACATGGGTTTGGGTGGACTCAGGGAGTTGGTGATGGAAAGGGAGGCCTGGCATGCTGCGGTTCATGGGGTCACAAAGAGTCAGACATGACTGAGCGACTGAACTGAACTGAACTGAGCCCACTCTGGTCCCCTTTTCCTGGCAAAGCAATAAAGTTGTTCTTTTCTACTTTACCCCAAACTCATATCTAAGATTTATTTTGGTGTTAGGGTACAGAAGCCAGACTTGGCTTCAATAGGCCACATAGAATTACATTTTATGATAAAATGGTTTATGGTTTACGGTTTTGCTTGGAGTTGTGGTCTGTTTTTGTTTGAGGAAAGGAGACGAGTAGTTTCATGTCATCATTAAAAAATACGAATTCATGCCCTCTGGACCTTGCCATCCTACAAGAAGCACAAGTTGCCCCAGTTGCGCTCCCAGATCCTAGTTTTCCCCCTTCACCTCTAACTTTCCACCATTTGCTCCAAGAATCCAGTTCTTATTGTTATAAACAAAAAAATCCAAACTGCTTCTTAAAAAGATTGTTTATGCTTATTATGTTGAAATAGTTGCTATTTATGTCAAGTTTTCCAGGCATGAAAAAGTGCACAGAATAAGTATTTTTATGGCTTTAAAATATAAACAGAAATAATTCTATTGGTAATTGGAAAATTATAAAAATACTGGTAAGAATCAAGTTTGCTGCTACAGGGATTGCAAAACAAAGATTTTTAAAGGCAATACTATTGGTTGATTGATCAGGAATTATTGAACAATGAGACCTGGGGACATGGAGAGTAATTACTCTCTCATCCTTGTTGTTGTTCAGTTACTAAGTCATGTCTGACTCTTTGCAACCCCATGGACTATAGCCCGTCAGGCCTCTCTGTCCATGGGATTTCCCAAGCAAGATGACTAGAGTGGGTTGCCATTTTCTTCTCCAGAGGATCTTCCCAACCCAGGGATCAAACCTGCATTTCCTGCATTTGCAGGCGGATTCTTTACCACTGAGCCACCAGGAAAGCCCTGGTGGGCTTTCTCATCCTGAAGCTACTGCTATCCCAGGCTACGATCAGTACCACCCACCAAGGGGACCCCATCAGCTTTGGAGCCAGGCATTGAGGAAGGAGTGGAGTGAAAGCCTGAGAATGGGAGTCCAGAGAAAAAAGCAGGTCTGTGCACCTCTTTGGTTCCTAAAACCAAGGTCCCCACCAGCCCACAGTCTCTTCCTAAGATCAGAGCACAGGCATTTTAAAGACCATATCTGTCAAGAGATATGAACCGTTTGCAGGTTATTATGAAAGTTTACACAAATCTGATTATCACCCCAGTGAACCAAATTACAGTAAATTCTTCCAACAAGATTAACATCAAATAGATTTGCTGAGTTTACTGCCAGCAGCCTTGGCCAGTAGTGGAGAAAAAGCAGAGTAAACAGAGACTTCTGTTTCTTTTTTTAGTGATTTCCTTCATTTTCCTTTCCTCTCCCCACACTCTGAAACTTCTAGATCTTCAAGGGTAAGAGCATGGGAATCACATATGCCATTCATTCAATGATCTGCATCCATGGGGGCAGTTTCATCTGTTTCCTCCCACATCCTGCCCTGTCCTTCCCTCCTGCCAAACAGCAATCAGCCCTCTTTATCTTAGCAACTTTGTCTTTCTTTTTTCTCTGGCATTTCCTGCCCACTGGGGAGTCCTGACTGAGCCAAGAGTTGGAGCTGAGATGAAAGTGTTTTTCCCTCCCAGAGGTCTGGGTATGGGTTGGGTGTGAATTGACCAGTAACTGGGCACAGCCTGGGGGTGGTCCTGCCTCCATCATTACACAACTCAGAAATTTAATCAAGATCTAAATCTAAAGCCATTCCCCTTTAGAGTGACCTGCCCAGCTTTCTCTTTGTTATTTGATTTCTAAATCTTTCTTTAGTATACCAGAAGAGTGGGACTGGCCATTAGTCACACATGTCAATTAGCACCCTGTAAGTGATTCACATAACTAACTGCATCTCCTCTAACTTCACCACAGCTTAGCTGGGGAGGTGAATTGTTACCTCTCTTTTACAGAAGATGAAGATGAAGCTCAAAGGACACCAAGCCTGGCTGGGACTCTGATGAGATTTCAGTGGACTCTGCGCATGCTCTGACACATATCCTTGGCATTTACCTCCACACTCCACAGATGCCACTTAGAACATCTGCATGTCTGGCAAACCAGAAGTACCAGAGAGCTGAAGGAGCAGCCGTCCCCAAATGACGACAGGGTAGGGCATAAGAACCTAGCTTCCTCGTCCTCAGCTGAGATGACTTTGCAGCATGCACCACACCAACTCCTAAGGGTCCCCAGCAGGATAGCACTCCAGGTGTCCACAGTCGTAACTGGCTTGGTAACGGCCCTTTATTGGCTTTCTTTCTTTCCTTATCTCACTTTCCCACCCCCATGAATGTTTCCTGGGATCACCTTCCCAAAACATTCTGCATCCACATCTATGTCTCAGGGTCCGCTTAAGCAAAACTCAAGCTAGGATAAATCACTTCAATTTTTGTTGCTCTAACTTCTGCAGTGGTAGCAACAACAGCAGTAGTTGAGGGGAGCAGGGATCCCCTAGAGCTTCTAGCGAGGTGGGTTCCAAGTCGAATGACCTGCCCTCACAAGAAAGTACTAATCTCACTACTGACCAATGTGGGATGGGTGAGGTGTGCTCGTGAAAGGGCAATGGAGAGAATATGGCACTGTAAGTCAGGACACCTGGTATGAGATAGTGAAAAATACTTTGCAAAAATACAGGTTCATAGTGCGTTTTTTCAACTTTTAAAAAATGTTTGCTTTTCAGTTGATAATCCTAGCTGAGTGATCTCAGGCAAACCGCTTAAGCACTCTGCATTGTTCACCCATCCATTCATTCCTCAGACATATCTAAAGCTGTGTGGCAGGTACAGTGCTAGGTGCACAGATGTAGAGATGTCTCTGCTCTCTGGGAGCTCCCAGTCTGCAGGGGCAGACCCACAACTCAAGGCACAGCGAGGAGGACATTGAGGGACCTCCCATAAATCAGACTGAGCAGCAGTAAACATAATTCTATGTAATGGTATTTGACAGCTGATGAGGCACATTTACAATGATTTATTCAGCATGTGTTTATTGAGCTTCCATGCCAGGGACTCTTCCAGGTGCTGGGAACACAATAATTAACAGGGAAGACATACTTCCGTTCCCTGGAGCATGGAGTGTGTAGGTCAGACAAGTAAACAGGAAATTTCCATAATCACATCTCACCCTCACAATAGCCATGTGAAGTAGACAAGGCTGAGATTCTGCTCCCAATTTATAATTTAGGAGACTGAGTTCCATAGAAGAGTGATGACTTGCTCAGTATCACAGTTAGATCATGGTGGCACCAGAACCCCACAAAGGTCCCACCCCAGCTCCAAGCCATCGGCTTTCCAGAGACAAATGTTACACCAGACAAATGTTACAAATGTTACCCCAATCAGAGTTAGAATAAAGGAAGCCAGCTGGACCTCAGAAGGTGTGAGGAAGATGGGGGAGGTGGCCCTGAATGCCCCAGCAATGCCCCTCAAGCAGCAGATCTAGGAGCAAATAGACAACTGAGCTTGGAACTCTCTGGCCACAAATCAATCAGGAGGGTCTTCATTTTTCACATTAAATCCCTTCCACTGTCTCCAGCCCCTTTAGAAAGGCTTGCCTCAGGCTTCCTCAGACACTGATTCATTTGTTCTGGGAGGAAATAACCCATCCTTGGGTTCTTTTGTGATCCTACCTCCCTCCATGGCTCCCATCTGCTTCCTTCAAGCCTAGAAATGAGAAGACTGCAGGGGATAAAAATGAGCCTGCAGATAGGCTGCCGCTGATCTGAATGTCCCATATTGAAATCTTCCCTTGAAACATGGCTTTGGGGGTGGTAGAGACAGGTTGCCAAAGCCTCTGATAAAATACAAACAGCTGTAGGAGGTGGCTTTAACGGGAAATGCGGAAGGGATGTCATGAATAATCTGGCTTTTCATCGAGCAGAGCCAGATGTTGGGGCTGGTGGAGGAGGGCTCATGGGGAGCAGGAATGACAGATTAGCAAACTCTTTTCTAGGAGTAGGAGGCACAGGTTTCCAGGTACAGTGGGAAAATCTCAGGCCAGGGTCAAGGGAATGACCTTGGGTACATTCTGTCTAGGCAGCCAAAATCCTTAGCTAGAGAAGCCCAAAAACCAGCTTAGGGGCTCCGCATTCAATTCTACTCTGTGTGCAGCAGTGTGGGTGGGAGGTGGACCTTCTCATACCAACAAACAATAGGATCTCTGCAAATACAATCAAGTTAAATGAAGTCATACTGGATTAGAGTGGAATGTAATCCAGTGACTGGTGGCCCTAGCAGAAGAGGGAAATGTAGACAGAGAGACAAAGAAAGCCAGGCCATGTGATGACAGAGGCAGAGATTGGAGTAATGCAGGTCCAAGCCAAAGAATGCCAAGGATTCACCACCAGAAACTAGAAAGAGTCCAGGCAGGATTCTTCCTTAGAGCAATCAGAGGGAGCATGGCCTTGCCAACACTTAGATTTCAGACTTCAAGCCTCCAGAAATGTGAAAGAGTAAATAAATTTCTAAGCCACCCAGTTTGTGGTACACGTTGTTACAGCAAACTCAAGAAAGTAATACAGAGATATGAATAAATATATATAGTTGCTCATGTTTTTAAAACTAAATAATGGAACATCTAATTAGCTGTTGGCTGATCTAGGAATGACATCTTAGAATGACTGGGGGGACTTGACTCTGCACCATGTGTCTCTGACAGGCTTAACCAGGCATGTTCCCAAGCACGAATGAGTAAGCACAAATAGTCAAGAAGCCTTAATGACTGGGTTTGAAACTGGCACACCATTGCTTCTGCTTGATTCTATTGACCAAAGATAGACACGAGACCAGCCCAGATTCAAAGGCAAGTAAAACAAACTTAACTTCTTTAGGGAAAGACTGAAAAAGACACATGGCAATAGGGTGTGTATGCAGAAACACATAGAGTGAAGAATTCGAGCCATTAAAGCAGTCTACCCCACCAAAATATATAGAGGGGTGAAGCAAGTGAGTCATTATATTCATGTTTTTATGATAAAATTTCAGATTAAGAGGCAAGAGATACAAACCCAGTAAGATGTAAACACAAAAACCCAGGAAGTTAAGGATAAATTCTCTCATAAATATTTTGAAACAACAGTATAAACTCTAACAAAGAGAAAAATAGATTTCTTTAATTTAATTTTTAAGAAATACTATATTTTAAAAAATTTTCTAAGAAATATGTATTTCTCAGCTCTGTTCAAAAAGACCTAGAAGCCTACTGTATAGCACAGGAACTATATTCAATATTTTGTGATAAATCATAATAGAAAAGAATATAAAAAAGAAGGTCTATATGTGTATAAATGAGTTACTTTGCCATACAGCAGAGATTGGCACAATGTTATAAATCAATTATACTTCAATTAAAAAATTAATAAATTTTTTAAAAAACCTAGAAGCAACGCCAAGTCTGTAGCAAGGAGGACTGCAACTATTCATGCTGTTCTTAAATATGTTTCCTACCAAAAGGAACCAGGACTAATTGGAGAAATGGGTAATTCCAGTCTGGAGCTGGAAATGTACATGATAAGCTCAAGTCTTCTTGTCTGAAACCAATGACAACTCTTATAAAGACTTCTGGGGTTATGTCAAAAAGACATAACCCCAGTCAACATGACCAAGCCCCGCTAGCCAATGGTGAGAAAATATGAGTATCAAAAAAATAGTGAGAGCAGTGGACTATAACATGTCAAATGTAACAAGTCAAAGAGTTCATATTTATACTTTAAAATAAAAAATTCATCATTTGTCACCTTTGGAGGTTTTGGGGACACTAAGTCATTTTTCTAAAAATTATTAAATAAAAAGAAAAAAGCCAATGAAACATTTATCCTGCCTTTCTTGTAAAAATTGTATTCAGGTTAACCACATTAGATGACCACATTATGGTCATTATGACCACATTATGGTCATCTAATGGCCATTAATTATGGTTAACCACATTAATTGAAGAATCATAACTAATAATTTCAGAAGAAATTATTGAAATAGAAAACCACCATCCTTCTAACTCATGATAAAATAATGAATCTAGGTGACGATTATGTTTTTTGTTCCATTATCAATCTTAACTTCAATAAAAGTGGGACAAACAAATATCATGTCCCCCCGATACTATATAACATAAGTTTCAATGTATTCATAAAAAAATGTGAAACAGAATCTGTCTTTACTTGTGTAACCCTAGAAGCAGACCCTGAAACTAGGATTCATTTTAAGCAGCTTAGTTGGGAGATGACTCCAGAAAACTCAGTAAGGGGGTGGGAAGAAGAGACAGGTATTACCCAACCTCACTGGAGAACAATGGACAGTGTAGAATACATTTCAGACTTATCCCAATTGAGGGATGAGGAAGCTGGGGACTTTATTCACCAACACATGGCTCATTGGTTGAGGATTGTGTGGAACTCTATATCAAGGTCACAAGTGCAAGGCCTTGGTCCAAGGCCACAAATATGGAGCCCCTCACTAAGGTCATGTCTGGAACTGACTGAGCCATAGCAACGGTTGCCATGAGTCCCCCTGATCTAAACCAGCCAGCTCCCTGACCCCATTCCCTGGTGGCTCAGATGGTAAAGAGTCTGCCTGCAATGTGGGAGACCTGGGTTCGATCTCTGGGTTGGGATGATCCACTGGAGAAGGAAATGGTAACCCACTCCAGTATTCTTGCCTGGAGAATTCCATGGATGAAGGAGCCTGGCAGGCTACAGTCCATGGGGTCGCAAAGAGTCTAAAACAACTGAGCAACGTCACTTTCACCTTCATAGCACCCTAACCAATCACCTAATGCCACCCTTCCAGAAGGAATTTTCTTTGTCTTGAGGCTGTAAAAATCGGCTACTAACCCATGGAAGAGGTCAGCTCTCCCTGGTCTGTCTGTCAGGAGGTTGGCCTGCTGTGCTTCAGCACCCTCGTTATCTCTGCTTTTTGTTCTGAACAAACTCACTCCTTTCTGACTTTATGTCTGGGAATTCTGTGTTTCTTCCTCAAATTAATGGCTTTAAAAAATGGGGGAGTGGTCAAAGACATTTAGAACAGACTTGTGGTTGACAGGGGGTGGTGGGAGAGGGATGGAATGGGAGTTTGGGGTTAGTAGATGAAAACTATTACATATAGCATGGGTGAACAACAAGGTCCTACTGTGTAGCACAGGTAACTATATTCAACATTCTGTGACAAACCATAGTAGAAAAGAATAAAAAACAGAATATAGATATAGATTGATATACAGATATACATATATAAACTGAATCACTTTTCTGTACAGCAAAAACTAACACAATATTGTATATCAACTATATTTCTATTTTTAAAAAACCCAGGGGAGTGGTATAAATTAAAAGAGACTTAAGACTTGTATCAACCAAATACAATGTGTAAACTTTGGATCCTCATTTACATAAAAGAACTGTAAAAAGACATTTTCGCTAGGATCAGAAAAAAATTGAGCATAGACTGACTATTAGATGATATGAAGACATGACTGTAAATTTAACTGAGTGTGATTCAGGTATGGTGGCAATGTTATTCTTTTAAGTCCTTATCTGTTAGAGATTTTAAAAATAGCTGAAACAAATATGGCAAAATGTTAGCAGTTATTAAATACAGGTGATGAGTATATGGAAATTCATTATACCAGTCCACCTACTTTCCCATCTGGCCAAAGTTTTATAAGAGAGAAAAAGGGGAAGGAGAAAGGGGAGAAGGAGTGAGGGGGAAGGGGGACACCAGACTATCTGGGTTTGAATCTTGGCTCTGGGACTTTCTAGCTGAGTAAACTTGAATAAGTGACTTGAACTCTCTGCATGTTTTTCTATCTGCAAAGTAGTCTAATAATAGTGCCTGATTCATAAGGTTGGAATTCATAAGGATTAAGCAGTTAATATCAGTAAAGTACTTAGAACAGTGCTCAGTAGAATTAGCTATTAGTGTTCCACCAGGAGAGAAGTCCAATGTACTACACGGTGGGAATGCTGACCTCTGGACCAATCAAATCCGACTTGGGGGTGAGGCTCAGTACACACGGGGCAGCTCTCTCTGGAAAGGCTAAGTGCAGAGGAAGCAGTGCTCAGCGAATGGTTATCTCAAGAGAAGGAAAGTGGGGACTTCCCTGGTGCCCAGTGGTTAAGGCTTCGCCTTCCAATGCATGGCATGTAGGTTCAATCCCTGGTCAGGGAGCTGAGATCCCACATGCCTCAGCCAAAAAACTAAATCACAGAGCGAAAGCAATACAGTAACAAATTCAATAAAGACTTTAAAAATGGTCAACAAAAAGTTGTCTTAAAAAAAAAGACACACAGAGAGAAGGAAAGTGTAGTACTGGGCAGACGAAACATTTGCAGAGGAAGTGCACTTCACCACCAGGAAAGACGCAGAAGATACCCACAAATGCACTGTGGGAGGGAGGGTGAAGCAGAGCCCCGAGGTTTCCAGAGTGCCCCTTGGAGAGCATCAGGGAGAGAAGTGGGGAAGCAAGGGCTAATATTTCTTTCTCTGCAACTGCCACAGGGGACTCCAGGGGCTGGGCATCAGGTGCAGCATATACTCAGGAGTGAGGCCCTGCTGCTGACTGTCACTGTGAATGGCTGTAAGTGAGGCCCCTCATGCTGCTTCTAATGACTCGCTCTGCAAGATGAGTGGTGTACACATTTCAAAAATCTTATAAGACCAACTGTATATCTTCCTGCCTCCTCTCGAGCCTCTGAAACCAAAGGAGGCGTTAATGCCCCACCCTGAAAAAGAGGTTTATGTTTTAGTTCCTCCCCAACACACTCAAGACACTTAGTCCAAGTGAGAATAGATTTTGTAGAATGGCTTTAGAGTAATCTGGTCTCCTCTCCCTCTCTCAGGGATCCTGGCAGGTGGAAAGCCCTTTGCTAGGTTCTGGGGAGAAAACTTACTCCCTCAAACAGCATGCTGGGCTCTTAAGAGAATTCTCCAGCGAGGGGAGGCAACTGCTGCTGTTTTTTCTCACCTTTAACCCAAAACTGACCATTTTCAGTCTCTCCTGGACTTGAGTGCCTTCTGGGTGAGCACCAGCCTTGATACACACATTTCCAGGACCTTGGGAATGAATAGAACAGTGTGGGACAATGGCAAGAAGTGTGACTGCAGTTGGGCAAACTGGTTTCAAGTCCTAGCTCTGCTTCCTAATTGCTTATTTACTCATTTGTTTATTTATTTATTTTCCTTGGAAAAGTTAGTTAACCTCTCTGAGTCTGTTTTCTTATTTGTAAAATGGGAATAATAATGAAACCTTGACTACCCATGGCTGCTGTGAGATCAAGTGAGACAACGGGAGAGCAGAGGAACTCTTTTCAAAATTTAATTTTATGCAGAGCCCCAATACAAAACAGATTGCTTACATGAATACCTGTGACTTTTCATATAATTTACATGAATCCATAATTTCATATTTTATAAAAATATATGTGCTTTATGTTAAGATTTATAATATTAATACACATTTAGGGTCAATTAATCTACGACAAAGGAAGCAGAAAAGAAGAAAGAAGAAAGCACAGTCTTTTCAGTAAGTGGTGCTGGGAAAACTGGACAGCTACACATAAAAGAATGAAATTAGAACATTCTCTAATATCACATATAAAAATAAACTCAAAATAGGTTAAAGACCTAAATGTAAGACTGGATACTATAAAACTCCCAGAGGAAAACACGGGAAGAACACTCTTTGACATAGATTGAAGCAATATCTTTTTGGATACCTCTTCTAAAGTACAAGAAATAAAAGCAAACATAAACAAATAGAACCTCATTAAACTTACAAACTTTTGCACAGCAAAGGAAATCATCGACAAAACCAAAAGACAACCTACTGAATGGGAGAAAATATTTGCAAATGATATAACTGATAAGGGATTTATATCCAGCATATATAAATAGCTCTTACAGCTCAACATTAAAAAACAAACAACCCAGTTTTAAAGTAGGCAGAACCGTGAAGGAAAGTTACATGGCTCAAATGGCCTGGAGTTAAAACTCCCCTACAGGTCCTCCCCACTATTCTATGCAAAAAAAGAACTCTTTCACCCGAAGAAAAAAAATGAACATTAAGGTTGATTACGTCCAGCTCCCAGCCAGTCCAGCCTCTGGCCAATCTCCAGAATCCTTGCCCTAGCCGTTTAAGGGATAACTACTCCCAACAACCTTGGAGAAGAACAGGCCCCCTTAAGACAGTAGATTTCTACATATATGCCGATATATACTTACTCTTTTCTTGGGTTAGTGCAGCAGCTCACTAATCTGACTGATGCCCCTTCTCGCCTCATTAAAGGTGATCTGTTCCTGTAAAGTGCCCGTCTCATTCTTTTTCTGAACCTCGCCTTCTCTAACTCCCTTACCCCACAAACCGAATAGATTTTTTCCAAACAGGAAATGCAGTTGACAATAGGGATATGAAAAGATGCTCAACGTGGCTAATAATCAGGGAGATGAAATCAAAATCACCCTGAGATATCACCTCACACCTAATAGTCAGATGGCTATTATCAAGTCTACAAATAACAAAATGTATGCAAGGATGTGAAGAAAAAGAAATACTTATACACTATTGATGCAGATCCAAATTGGTGTATCCACTGTGGAAAACAGTTATGAAGGTGTCTCAAAAGACTAAAAATAGAACTAACATAGACCCAGCAATTCCACTTCTGGGTATATATCTCCCCAAACCCCCAAACCACTAATTCAAAAAGATATATGCACCCCAATGTTCACAGCAGCATTACTTACAATTGCCAAGACATGGAAACAACCTGTGTCCATCAGCAGATGAATGGATAAAGAAGATATAATATATATATACATATATATATATATATATATATATACAACGGAATACTACTCAGCCATAAAAAAGCCATTTGTACCAACATGGATGGACTTGGAGGGCATTATGCTAAATGAAATAAATCAGACAGAGAAAGATAAATACTGTATGATATTGCCCATATGTGGAATCTAAAAAACACAACAAACTACAATGAATACTAGTGAATATAACATAAAACTACTTAGTATAATGTGAAACTAGTGAATATAATATAAAAGATGCAAATACAGATATAGAGAGCAAACTAGTGGTTACCAGTCGGGGGAGGGGCAATATACAAGTGGGTGTAAAATAAGTTCAAGGATGTATTGTACATTTTGCAATAACTTTGTAAATGGAAAGTAACCTTTAAAAATTTTATAAACCTTTAAAAACTTTTAAATAAAAATTTAAAAATATTTATATTAACTTATTAAAGTCAATAACCATAATAATCAAGAGATTTCTTTGATGAATAGAAAGATTTTAAATTGAGATATTGGGCAATCGTTGCAATCTCATGTATCTTGTTTATTTCTCAACTTTATTTTGTTATACAGAATAAAAATCTCAATTCACAAACATTAGTAGTTGTAAATAGCAGCAGTGTTGCAAACCTAGCGATTTTAGATTCCTCTTTAAACCTCTTATTACAGAAGTCTCAGAGAAGAATAAAGAGGATTTTCCTTCAAATAGAATCAATGTAACAATTTCCAATAGCAGCTTAAATTGATGGGTACACCCAGTCTGTTCTGAGAAAGCCAATAGACAACTATGGTGTGGTGAAAAGAGCACTAAACTCAGAATAAGGAGTCCCTTGGCTTCCAGGTGGTGTTGGTGGTAAAGTATCCACCTGCCAACACAAGAGAAGCAAGAGACATAGGTTTGATCCCCGAGATGGGAAAATTCCCTGGAGTAGGAAATGGCAACCCACTCTAGTATTCTTGCCTGGAAAATTCAATGGACAGAGGAGTCTGGAGGCTACAGTCCATTGGGTTGCAAGAGTTGGACACGACTGAATACAAAAGGAGCCCCTTAACAGGGAGACTGAACAAGACACCTGGAAGAGCTGAGGTTTTCACATCTGTAAATGGACTCAGTATCTTGCAGGTTGTGGTAATGATTTTACAAAACTATGTATGTAGAGTACCTAATGCTGAACCTCAAAAATTATCACTTAATCTCAAGTTTGGGGTTAGCAGATGCAAACTCTTTTATATAGAATGGATAAGAAACGAAGTCCTACTGTATAGCTTTGTTGTTTAGTCACTGAGTCATGTCAAACTCTTGTGACTCCATGGACTTTAGCCCATCAGCCTCTTCTGTCCATAGGATTTCCCAGGCACAGGGAACTATATTCAATATTCTGTGATAATGGAAAAGAATATAAAAAAGAATGTGTATATATATCAGTTCAGTTCAGTTGCTCAGTTGTGTCTGACTCTGTGACCCCAAACACTGCAGCACGCCAGGCCTCCCTGTCCATCACCAACTCCCGGAGTTTACATGCAACTGAATTACTTTGCTGTACAGTAGAAATTAACACAACATTATAAATCAATTATATTTCAATTAAAAAATTATTGGAACATCCATGGTGGTCCAGTGGCTAAGACTCCCAATGCAGGGGCCCAGGTTCAACCCCTCGTCAGGGAACTAGATCCCGCATGCCACAACTAAGAGTTCCCCTGCCGCAACTAAAGATCCCACATGCTACAACAAAGATCTGGCACAGCCAAATAAATAAATTAAAATAAATTAAAAACAAAAAAGTACCTTTAAAAAGCATTATTTGTACCAAGATATACCTCAATAGGACACAAAGCCTTTGAAATATTCTAACAGATACCAGGAGTAGGGGAATGAAGAAAGTGTGAGGAAGTACATAAGAAGACTAAGGTCACTATCTGAGACATCCTAGCTATCCAGTCAATAGGATCTAGTATTATTTCATTTTTGAGAGTTGAAAGGGACCTGAGGAGTCATCTAAGCAGACCTAGGACAGAAGAACTGCTCAAATGACTCACAGACTTGTGAGGAATCCATGTGCTGATGTTAGCCAGTGAGTTTGAAGATGATCTGCTGTACAGAAAAAGTTAACTGATACAAAATATAATGGACATCTTTCATTCTTGCCTTCCTAGTATCCATTTTCCTTTTATGTTTACAAGCACCCATTTTTCTTCTACCAGTTGCAGTCCCTGTGATTTCGGGAGGGCAGTATATTGTAGTTCCATAGGTAGATATGTCGGAGAAGGCAATGGCACCCCACTCCAGTACTCTTGCCTGGAAAATCCCATGGATGGAGGAGCCGGGTAGGCTGCAGTCCATGGGGTCGCTAAGAGTCGGACACGGCTGAGCGATTTCACTTCCACTTTTCACTTTCATGTATTGGAGAAGGAAATGGCAACCCACTCCAGTACTCTTGCCTGGAGAATCCCAGGGACGGGGGAGCCTGGTGGGCTGCCATCTATGGGGTCGCACAGAGTCGGACACGACTAAAGTTACTTAGCATTAGGTAGATATGTGAACCAGGCTTGGCCAATCAGAGCATTGCATCTGGGGCTGACACCATTGATTGGCAAACCCCAACTCCCATTCCCAATCCCCTTCTCCCTAACCCACTTCAGTTAGAGAGTCTGGAAGAGCAAACTATTTTTCCCAGCCTTCCTTAAAAGTAGGAGTAGTTTTGTAACCCAGTTACGGCCCATAGGGGCTTCCCTGGTGGCTCAGCAGTAAAGAATCTGCCTGCAATGCAGAAGACCCAGATTCAATCCCTGGGTTGGAAAAATCCTCTGGAGGAGGGCATGGAAACCCACTTTAGTATTCTTGCCTGGAGAATCCCATGGACAAAGGAGCCTGGCAGGCTACAGT
Source organism: Giraffa tippelskirchi (assembly GCF_054371585.1). NCBI lineage: Eukaryota > Metazoa > Chordata > Mammalia > Artiodactyla > Giraffidae > Giraffa > Giraffa tippelskirchi. The sequence continues at coordinate 109,908,057 of NC_137279.1, forward strand.
CCACAGCATTGCAAAGAGCTGGACATGACTGAAGCAACTGAGCATGCACGAACGTATGCCCCATAAATTTCAGACAGAAGAAATCTGCCAGGAACTTTGGGAAAAGCTTTTTCTTTTCTCATAGAGGAACATTTGATATTAATGCCTTGTCTTCTCTTCTTATTGCCTCGAACCTGCCTGTGATTTTTGGAGCTGCAGCAGACATTTTATAACCATGAGGCAAAGACTAAGAACATTTTCAAATGTCAATCCATTGCTGAACCACTAAATCAATAGTGGCAATTGTTCACACATCCTAATACACAAAAAACAAACAAACAGAAAAGCTCCCTATTTTTTAAACCTTTTATCTTTGTGCTGGTAGTCAAGTTCTCTGTTGCTTACAGCTACATGCATTTCTAACAGAGCATCTTAACTAATGGCAATAATTATCAAAGCCATAAAGGAAATAGAGATCACTATGGATTACTAATGATTTTTATAGTCTTCTTTGTAAGTTCCAGTATTTTAAATAAGCTTTTAGTAGGCATGTATTTACTTGGTAATCGGAGGGGAAATGAAAATTGAAATAATTAGAAAGCAACAATCCAAACTTTCAAGACCCAAAGGCTAGAAGCAGCCTGATCCATAGTCAGGAGTCAGTTTCAGATGTGACCTTATTTAATAAGTGGAGATAATATTTCCTGAGTATCTACTTCATATGGATATTGTTAGGATTAAATAAGACAGTGTTTATAAGTGTACCTGGTATAAATAAAGATTCACTTTTTGTGCTTCCTATTAAAGCAGGAGTTAGATACAAGAGACTGGGGGTTAGTGGGTATAGGAATGAAAGATTGAGGATAAGAGCCTGAACAGCTACCCTGAGATCACACCCTATACTCCTAGTGCCTATTGCACCTCATTCTGGGTAGTCTCTGCTGTCTCTTTGAAGCAGACAGCCTAGCCCACTTCATGAGCCTCTTTGAAAAGGGAAATTTCTCACTCCAACTCCATCTTTAGTCTCACTCATCTCTGGGATCAGATCCTTTAGTTGTTGATACTTGGTCTTTTTCACCTTCATGAAGTATGCGTATCCTTAAGGTAATTTTACAGAATTCACAGAGTTACTCCCTTTCCCCCTGCCATCCCTGAAGCATTTTTCAGGCCTCTATAGCTCTGTGTCTGTGTCTCTCTTCCATCCTCGTCTTTCTCGCTCTCTGGAGGCTAATTAGCATTCACAGATATGTTCTTTATAGCTATATCTTCAATGTTTAAAAAATGTGAATGGCAAGTGAGGTTTCCAGTCTCAAGTTCCTCCTTTGAAGTCTTTTAACAAGTCACCAGGGACTGATGAAGGCATGGAAGTGATGTCTCAAATACTGAGACAGGATCTGAGAGCTCTGGCTGATGAAGGGTGCCGTGCCCTACAAATCTCAGACAAACCTCGAGCAATCCCCTCTGAGGCTTCCTTCCAAGCTTTCTGGAGACCTCTGCAAGAAGGATGGAGAATGCAGACTTCACTTACAGAGAGATCACGGCCACACAGATTCTCAGAGCTCCACTGACACAGAGCTACATTCCACATGCTCACTCTCCCACACCGTGCACTTACCCTGCCCCCAACATGTCATATATACTGCTCCACACACTCACATATAGGTCTGTGCTCACACTCAGCCCACAAGCCAGAGATACACAATAGCTATTTGCTGTGTGCTACACATTGTTCTCAAATCATTATACAAATTGTCTGCAGTAGGAGTTATTAACTACCTTTTCCTGGATGAGGAAACAGGCTCAAAAATGTGAAGTCACTTGCCTGAAGTCACAGAACTGGTAAACTTCAGTGTGTGCTTGTGTGTGCTCATTCACTCAGTCTGTCTGACTCTTTGCAACACCATGGACTGTAGCATGGGTTTCCTAGGTGGCGCTAGTGGTAAAGAACCCACCTGTCTGTGCAGGAGATGGAAAAGATGTGGTTTCAATCCCTGGGCCAGGAAGATCCCCTGGAGAACTGCATAGCAAGCCACTCCAGTATTCTTGCCTGAGAATCCCGTGGTCAGAGGAGCCTGGCAAACTACAGTCCATAGCGTCACAAATAGGTGAACATGACTGAAGTGACTCAGCATGCACACACAGGGTGTAGCATGGTAGGCTCCTCTGTCCATAGGATTTTTCAGGCAAGAGTACTGGAGTGGATTGCCATTTCCTTCTCCAGGGGATCTTTCCGACTCACTAGACCCTAATCTCAAGTCAGTCTGGTTCTTCCGCTGTGCTGCGTTGCCTTCTGGCTCAAAGCTGGGCTCTAACACAGATTAGTTAGTATAAAGAACACTCAAGCTTGTAGGTCTTAATGGGAAGAAGCCATTTTTTCCTGTCAGACAATTTGATTTTCTGCAGAAAGGAAGCTTGGTGCTTAAATAAGCTTCATCAATGTTTTTTCTCTCTCTCTCCTCCTCCTCTAAATATTTGCTGGAATTGAATTTTAATTGAAAAATAAGCCTTAACCATTCACTTAATTAGTCACTAGAAATCATTTCAGTCAAATAGCAGAGAAAATATCCAGAGAGAAATGCGGAGCTGAGCCACTTCCTTCAGCCCCTTGTCCAGCCCGGGAGCAGCTCCTATAGCATCCATGGAGCAGGGACCTCCACAACTTCACAGGAGCCACAGCCTCCAGCAGCTGGCAGCAGCTACATTAAACATAAGTCAATGTTGCTTCCTCCAGCTCCAGACTTGGGGAAAGTCATGATTCAGAGACGAAGGAATAGACATAATTATTTGATTCATTTTCTAATAAAATGAAATTTAAAATTATCAGAGGAAGGAGAAACACATCTAACATGTTTTTAAAATCTAGTCTCCCACAGCTACCCGTCTGGAAATCTTAGAATGGAAGAATAGAAAGGCATCTATTAACATGGGCTGTTAGAAGAAGGTCTCCTGTGATGCTAAATGTACTCATCACATGCACACACACATACTTCAAAAAGACATGTAGAGCCTTGGGCATATTCCTTAGAACATGGCAGCAATTCAACAAGCATTTATAAGATTAGACTCCATCTGTAAGAAAGACAGAAAATAGAATGAAAGCAAACAAAAATCCATTTTTGTTGAGTAAACAGATAAATGATCAAATAAATATTTGTTCCTGTAACAGATACATACTGAGCAACTGTTACATGCCAGGCACAGTGTTTGGAGGCTGGAGCTATTCAGCAAACAATAAATGGTAAATAAAGTACAGCCCCTGGCCTCAGTGTGCTTACGGCCTGTTGGGAGAGAAAAACAAGTAAATAGGCAACTTCAAACCCCTGTGATAGATGCTGTAATCTCAACTCTGTTCAGGCTTACATTCTACCTTCTTGTCCCCAGATTGATTTACAAGTCACACACAGTCCCAAGCAAAATCCCAGCAGGGCTTTTCGTAGAAACTGACAAGCTGAATTACAAAATTCATATGAGAAAGTAAAGGACCTGGAATAGCCGAACAACTTTAAAAAGAACGAAACTGAAAAACTAACCTGATTCCAATACTTATTATACAACTAAGGCAATCAAGACACTGTGGTCTTGGCATCAAGTGCTCCTGGGAGGTGGAACGTGAGCGGTCATTGAGAGAAGAGATTACATAGGCGTGCCATGCCATAGTCTGGGATTCTGTTCTGTTTCTATCTCCAGCTAGCTGTGTCTCTGTGCTTCAGAGCAGGGGGATATAAGATAATGGCTAGCTGGAGAAGACTTTTGAGAGTTCCTTGGACAGCAAGGAGGTCAAGGCAGTCAATCCTAAAGGGTATCAACCTTGAATATTCATTGGAAGGACTGATGCTGAAGCTGAAACTCCAATACTTTGGCCACCTGATGAGAAGAGCTGACTCATTGGAAAAGACTCTTGACGTTAGGAAAGATTGAGGGCAGGAGGAGAAGGGGGAGACAGAGGATGAGATGGCTAGATAGCATCATTGACTCAATGGACACGAGTTTGAGGAAACTCTGGGAGATAGTGAAGGACGGAAGCCTGGTGTTCTGCAGTCCACGGGGTCGCAGAGTCAGACATGACTTAGCGACTGAACAACAACAGTGTTTTCTCACAGCTCTGAGAGGCCATGACTCTGAATCGGGCCAACTGTAAGGGGGCACAGTTATGGTCTACACCATCAACCTCTCTGTGCTGCTGTATCCTCTCCTGCACTGTGGGGATAAGTGTCGTACCTCCTAGAGCTAGGGTGGTGGTGGGATTAAACAGTTGTTATAAGTCAAGTGCTTAGAACAGTGCTTACCAACTTTCTCACTCCCATCCCATCTGCTCTGAGTCCATCTTTCCTCTCTTCTGATCTGCCCAGTGCCCAATCCCCTCCACCCTGATTTGTCTTTCCCCAGGAATCAGGCCAGGAAGATGGGGAAGGGGAGAGAGAAGAGGAGGGAGTGAGGAAGGGTAATGAAAAGAGGGGGGTTAGGGAATGGAGATTTCTTTTCTTTCCTTTCCCTTTTTTTGGGAGGTGGGGTGAGGCAGACTTCCACACAGGGTCTTAGATCCATTCCAACCCTGCACTTTGGTGGAGAGAAATATTACTGTGTTGTAATCCTTCTGTATTAGGCAAGTTCCTTATCCTCAAGGTCATGCCACCAGATGCTAGCCCAGCTCAGCCTCACTCTAAGTTCAAATTTCAAGCCTTTTCTACCTTCCCACCCCAGGAACCAACTGGGAGTGTCCATCCCCCCTGTACCGCCAACTCCCTTTGGAGGGTATGTGTCCTGCCCCATCCTGGCAGGCAGCTCTCTCCACTTTCTCCTTACCCTCTGCTCCCCAGCCCTAACTGCCCCCAGCAGCCTGACAAGCCTCTCTACACTAAAGCAGCCTTGCTTGCTTCACTCCTTCTCCCCTACATTTCTGTCAACTTCTCTACATCCAATGTTTGATATTCTCTGACGTCTTCTGACCTTAGGACAAGGATTAAATTGTTAATCAGCAAATTACAATGTTCACTGAGTTTGTGACTTTGGTAAATTTCACCAGTGGAATCCACCCATCGCCCTTCCAGTCCCTATCCCAGATTAATGAAGTGGGGGAGCAGAAGGACAGGGGTGGGGCCTCCCATCAGCTGGAGGGGTCGAATGCTTTAAGTGCCTTCCCCCAGCCCAGGGTTGGGTACTGCCCAGGTGAGCAGGGGCACCTGGAGCGGTGTCCTTTGTGCTGTACTAAGTTGCTTCAGTCTTGTCTGACTCTACGAGACCCTATGGACTGTAGCCCACCAGGCTCCTCTAGGCAAGAATACTGGAGTGGGTTGCTATACCCTCCTCCAGGGGATCTTCCCAACCCAGGGATCGAACTGGCATCTCTTATGTCCCCTGCATTGGCGAGGCGGGTTCTTTACCCCTAGCCCCACCTGGGTGTTGCCTGTAATTATAGGCACAGTGACATTTCAGAGGCTGAGCCTGCCTGTTTACCTGTTTCAGGTTTAATGGTTTCTACATCTTCCCACCAGAGTTCACTTTCTTCTCTCCTCTCTTATCATCAGAGTAAGATGATGAGGGCTTCCCTGGTGGTTTAGTGGTAAAGATTCTTATGCTCCCATGAGTACCCCTCTCTGTGTGCCACATGAGTGACCTTAGGGAGGGAAAGAAAAGAGGGTCTTCTTCCCAGGTCCTCCTGGTCTGACAGGGGACAAATGCTTACCTCTAAGCACACATCTAAGGACCCAGAGGCCATGCAGGAATGTATACAGTAGATATTGGGCCAGCATGTGTTGGAGGGCAGCATCAACCCAGGACACTATCCTGAAGGGGGGAGGGGGTTGGTGCTGGAGGAAGAGGGGGCATGGGAGGGAGGAGGAGGCTCAGGTAGGATGAATGGGGTAGCCCTGCTGCATCTGCATCTCCCATAATGACATGTTTGCCAGAGATTAATTTCTCCTCAAACGAAACTCACTCTTCCGAGCCTTCATCTGTGTTAATTTCAGAGCAATTTAGCTTTCCCTGATCCAGGGACAGGAGGAAATACAGCAGAACAGTAACGCAAAGGAGGTATTTATTCTTTGGCGCACAGCACCCTCCTTTCAGCCCATGTCCCCACCCTACCTTCTCCCATCCCAGGAGATCAGAACAGCAAATGTTTCTTTCATGCCGGTTGCTCTATACAGACTCATGTGTTCCTTGTAACACCACAGTGAACATACTGTTATTAGCTCTATGTTGTGTGTGTGCTTAGTCACTCAATCGTGTCCAACTCTTTGTAGCCCCATGGATCATAGCCCGCCAGGCTCCTCTGTCCATGGGGATTCTCCAGGCAAGAATACTGGAGTGGATTGCCATGCCCTCCTTCAGGGGATCTTCCCAACCCAGGGATCGAACCCAAGTCTCCCCAGGGATCGAACTCAAGTCTCCCCCATTGCAGGCAGATTCTTTACCATCTAAGCCACACAGTGAGGTTAAGTAATTTTCCCAAAGGTACTCAGCTAATAATTGATGGGACCTGTTTCAAAGCTTAGAGACCTGAATTTCAAGGTCATAGTCTGAACCACTGGGCATCACAGCCTCTTGGATGAGCCACAGTCTATTTTCTCTACATAGAACAGTCACAGCAAAGGCCTCTCTGGTACCCTGGGGCTTAGGCAGTTCCAGGAACCCTTGTCAGGGGCTGGTGGAGGCCAGGACTTGGTTTGAGGCATTTTGAGTGACAAGTACAAGAGTGGAGGGGGACTGTCTATAATAACATAAATGGGAAAAGAATTGGAAAAAGAATCGATATATATATAAATATTATATATATATATATAAACTTTGCTGTACACCTGAAACTAATGTAACAATCAACTATACTCCACTATAAAATTAAAAAAATATAATTTAAAGGATGGTGAGGGACCTGGAGCAAGTGAACTCAGAACTACCAGCAGCTGTGAGGCACCAACCATGGGAAATCAGCCTAGAGGAGTTATAGGAGCCATTCCTCTTGGCTTTCACTTCTCAGATAGGACTCAGTCCAGAATACAACTGGTCTACCCAAGGTTGCCCAACACAGGGACAAGGATGACGCCAGGCAATGTGGCTCTGGGCTGCCATGATCCTCTCTGACTTCTGCTCACATTCCTACTGCTCTCTCCGCACCTCTTGGTACTTCCCTTCCCTAGGGAGTAGCTCTGCCAAATGGGACAGCTGTCCTTTCTGCCCTCCAGTCTCCACCCTGGACCACTTTGACTTCTCAGGGCAATGACGCTGACTGAGATCTAAGATGCCTGGCAGGCTGGGAGGTTAAGGAAGAGCCAAGCTGCAGCCAGAGCAACCTACTGAGAGACTTGGCAGGACCTCAGCCCAGGAAGCCTTGGAACTTGGGGATCAGAGAGAGAATCACATTACAAGTGGAATATCTTGGGTTCCTTAGTCTATGTTGACTTAAAGTTCAGGTCTGTGGTTTTCACAAGACTCAGGTCTGCAGCTATGCCCAAGGCCCTGATGACTGAGCACCAGGTTGTGGATCCAGCCACTTAATAGCTATGGTTTGTGAATGAATTCTATTTCTTTATCTGAATGACAGGATTATAATAATTCTTTCCTCAAAGAAAAATAGGTGCTGACTCTGATTTTGGAAAATGATAAGTCCTCTCCCTTCCATCCTTCTCCATGTCAGTCTCTCTCTCCTTCCTTATTCCCACTGGCCTGTCAACCAAGAGTTAGTCAGGTTGTGACCCTTTATACCCAAGTATATAGAACTTCCTCAGCTCACTGCCCTCTCTCCCTACCCCACACTGTTGTGAAGACAAAAAGGAAAAGCATATAGAAATGCTTTGATCATGGCCAGGTGTTTTGCAAACATTAAATGCACGTCCAAGTTTGTACAAAGCCTTTTCTACAGAGTGTCAGGAAATCCATGAGTTCTTCAGTCTTTGTCTTCCCTGCCAGAGGAGTGGGAAGACTAGATCTCTTGTCATGGACTGAACTGTATCCCCATAAAATTCATCTGTTAAAATTTTCCACAATGTGGCATAAGCATCCAGCTGGTTTCCCCCAGATGAGTGATCCAAGGGAGTAGATGAAAGCCAATGCTTTTATGACCTAATATAAGTTATACTCCCTGATTTCTGCAATACTGCTATGAACTTGTGTTCCCCCCAAATTTATATATTGAAGCCATAATCCTCAATGTAAAGATATTTGGAAGTAGAGTCTTTGGGAGGTAATTCAGTCCTGAGGGTGGAGCCTTCATGAAAAAGGTTAGTGCCCTGATAAGAAGAGACACAAGAGAGATGATACCTTTCTCCATCACATGAGGATACAGCAAGAAGGCATCCATCTTCAAACCAGGAAGAGGGTCCTCATCAGGAACTGAATTGGCTGGCACCTTTATCTTGGCCTATCCAGCCTCCAAAACTGTGAGAAATAAATTTCTGACGTTTAAGCCGCACAGTCCATGATATTTTCGTTTCAGCAGCCCAGACAAGACAAATGTGATATTGGTTGCACAGATCAGTCATATTCTATATGAAAGAGGACGATACAGGGGCCTAAATAAAAAGGTCTTCATTAGGTGCCATCTTAAAGGCAGGCTACCACAATTGCCAAGGTAGTTTAACAGGGAAAGGATTCAATGAATAGTGCCAGAATAGTGGGATATCCCTACAGAAAAAAAATGAACCTCAACTCCTCACACCACATTTAACTTGAGATGGACCATAAAGCTAAAACTCTTATGTTTAAGATAGGAAAACAAAGGAGAAAATCTGTGCAGATTTCTTAGGTAAAGATTTCTTAAGGAAGACCCCAAAATCACAAGCCATAAAAGAAAATACTGATCATTGCTGCTGTTGCTGCTGCTAAGTCGCTTCAGTCGTGTCCGACTCTGCGCAACCCCACAGACGGCAGCCCGCCAGGCTCTCCCATCCCTGGAATTCTCCAGGCAAGAACGCTGGAGTGGGTTGCCATTTCTGTCTCCAATGCAGGAAAGTGAAAAGTGAAAGTGAAGTCACTCAGTCGTGCCCGACTCCTAGTGACCCCATGGACTGCAGCCCACCAGGCTCCTCCGTCCATGGGGTTTTCCAGGCAAGAGTACTGGAGTGGGGTGCCATTGCCTTCTCAGAATACTGATCATTGGACTTCATAAAAAATGAGGCACTCTTTGAAACATAATTAACAAAATGTAGGACTCACCTGGTGGTACAGTGGATAAAGATCGGTTTCCCAATGTAGGGGACACCTACATCGGTTTGATCCCCAGTCAGGGAAAATCCCACATGCCTGGTAGCAACTAAGCCTGTGCACCACAACTACTGAGACCATGTGCCACAGCTACTGAAGCCCGTGTGCCTAGAACCTGTGCTCTGAAACGAGAAGCCGCCGCAATGAGAAACCTGTGCACCTCAATGAAGAGTAGCCTCCACTCACTGCAACTAGAGAAAACCCGCGTGCAGCAATGAAGATCCAACACCGCCAAAAATAAATAAGTTAATTAAAAAAAAAAAGAAAATGTAAAGGCAAGCCACAGATCATGAGAAAATATATGCAAAACACAACATAAAAAGGATTTATACCTGAAATACATAAAGAACTTTCACAGCTTAATAATATAAAGCAAATAACCCGAAAAAAATGAACAAAAGATTTGAACAGATGTTGCACTAAGGAAGGTATATGAATTTTTAAAAACATGAACACATGAAAAGTTGTTCAACATCATAAGTTATTAGAGACATGAAATTTTAAAATGCAACGAGATACAACTGGACATTTACTAGATAACTAAAATTTAAAAGACAACTAAAATTTAAAAGACTAACAATATCAAATGTTGGCGAATTTGTGGAGATGGTTGGAACTTTGATATACTACTGGTTATAGTGTAAAATGATTCAACCACTTCGGAAAAACCGTTTGACACTTTCTCATAAAATTAAATATTCACTTTTCATTTAACCTAGGAATTCCATTTCTAGATATTTACCTAGAAAAGTGAAATTATATATCCACACAGACTTGTTCAAATGTTCCTAACAGCTTAATTCAAAATAACCAAAAACTGGGGAAAAGTCCAATGCCCACGGACAAGAGAAAGGATAAACAAATTGCAGTATAATCAGATAACACAACATTACTCAGCAGTAAAAAGGAGTAAACAACGGATCCTTCCAACAGTATGGATTCTCAACAACATTATGCTAAGTAAGAAGTCATACAGAAAACAGTTCCTACTGTATGAGTCCATGTATATGAAATTCTAGCAAGTACGAAAATATATGTGGTGACAGAAAGTAGTCCAATGGTTGCCCGGAGCCCAGGTGTGGGGGTGGGGAGGTGGGCGGAGGGTGGGCGAGGTGTGGGCGTGGGAAGAGACATGGCGGGGAGGATAGCCTGGGGACAGAGGACAAAGGAACTTCTGAGGAGATGGCAGTGCTCTGTATCTTTATCATGGTGCTGCTGCTGCTGCTAAGTCGCTTCAGTCGTGTCCGACTCTGTGGGACCCCATAGACGGTAGCCCACCAGGCTCCGCCATCCCTGTAGGGGGTTACAAATGTGTTGAACCTCATCAAAAAGTCCACTTAAAACGGATGCTCTTTTTATATATAAACTCTACCTCAGTAAAGATGATTTTTAAAAGGAGACACAGCATTTAATTGGGCTTCAATTTGAACAGACAGCATCTGTTTACCTCTCCACTGGCACCCACCAGGCCCTGGTCCTTCCTGCCAGGAGACTTCCCACAAGTGCCTCAGCCCGCCATCGGGAGGAATCCACGGGTTAACACCCTTGGCAGCTCTGGTGTACTCCTGGGCCGGGAGAGGGAGTGGGCGAGGGCTTTCACTGTCGCATCCTCGGCGGACGTGGGGCTAGTGGTGCCTAGGCCAATCCCGCCGCGAGTGCGGAGCGGGTGTTGCGCGTCCAACCCGAGATGCACACCGCTCAGCCGGAACGCAGGCGTCTCCCTGTACCTGCCCCCGCGACGGCGCGGACGTGGGCGGGACCCGGGGGACTCCGAGCGTCTCCGAGGCCTCGGAATGCACCGTCGCGTCCCGACACCTGGGTTGCTCTGACTCAGCGGGACGCGAGCAGAACGCTGTCCACCGAGTGCTACCCGGCGCCTGGGGGTTTGAGGGGGGGCGGGTAGGGGTGGGGTCGAGGGAGACCGGCCCGAGTCAGGCGGGCGGGCGCCGCCTAACGGGGAAGCCGAGTGCGGTTGCCCGAGCGGGTTGTAGGAAGGAGAAGCCTCCGCCTCGAGAGGATACCTGAGAGACCAGAGCCCCACCTGGGGATGACGCGCTCTGACCGGTCGAGTCCCGCTAATCCTTACTGGGGCTCAACCCTCCGTCTTCTGTGGTGAGGTCGCTTCTCCGCGGGCCCCCTTCCTGGAGGCAAAGCCCTCACTCAGGACCTGACCCGCTGCTGGGAGTCGCCAGCAGTCTTCTGGGCCCTCCGCGCTCCACAGCTCGCCCTCTGAGGTGCCTCGCAGGGATGCAGGGGCTCGTTCTCTCAGAGTCGCTGCCTGCCGACCGCCTCCTGCAGGTTCAGGGTCTCCAGCGGGGACACCGGCACATCCTTCCCGGTCCGCCACCAGTGCCCGCAGAGACACACCTCCCTCCCCAAATCTTGCACACAGACTCAACACACACACACACACACACACGCACACACGACCTAGGACCCCTCCCCCCATTACCTCTCGCCCCCCCACCCCGTCCCTCTTTTACATCTTCTAATTGACCGTTGTCTACAATTGCAACCAATTGTTTCTGTGTAAACTTAATTAAAAGATTTTCCTGGAAAGATTGTTGATGTTCAACCGGCTTACTAGCAAGCAGCTTAATCTTTAAAATAATCAGTGACTAAGAGCGAACAGTATTTCCGCGTCTCATTCAGTGGTGGCTGGCTACCCTGCGGACGCTTGTGTGAACAGTAGGGTAAAATCGACCTTCCTATTCACAGCGACGGTGAGAACCTCCACCCTCCAGCCTAGAGAGCTGTCCTGGGTATCACACTCAAGGAGGAAAATTCAGCATTCCATCCTCTCAGTCATCAGTGCCTCCTGACTTCGTCTTTGGCTAGTCCTTACTGCAGGGTGGGAGTTGGCTGCTACTGCGCTGCTGCTCCTGCTGGCTTCCCAGGTAGTGGTAAAGCCAGTGGTAAAGAACCCTCCTGCCAATGCAGGAGAGGTAAGAGATGCAAGTTAGATCTTTGGGTGTGGAAGATCCCCTGGAGAACCCACTTCAGTATTCTTGCCTGGAGAATCCCAAGGACACAGGAGCCTGGCAGGCTACAGTCCACAGGGTCCCACAGAGTTGGACATGACTTAAGTGACTGAGAACCTAGGCATACATGCTGTTCCTGCAACTTGGTCTGTTGGCTTGTGGAGCTCTGAGGGGCCCAGGGATGCCTCAATGGCGCTTGCTAGTCTTAGCCTGCTATGAACAGCTTTTTAGCATCCACCTCTCAACCCTTCTCCAAAAAGGCATGAGAGGAGATGCTCCTTCTTGGCTGGGCCTAGGCTCTGGTTGGTACAGACCAACCTAAGCTGGGTCTGGGAATCCATGTCCATAAAGAAAAGTTAAAGAGAAACTTGACCTGTGCCAGAATGAAAGGGAAGACCAACGCCCTAACCTCCTGGGAGCTGAAGGGTGGGAATTACTTAGGGACTCCCTGTCCCAACCCAGCAGCCCATCCCTGCTGGGCAGTGTGGCCTCCTCTTTTTCCCTAGAATTCCTGGGCATCTGGTCCCCTGGAATTGCCACAGTCCATCTCTAAACTCTTCTCCCAACCTTCCACTGAAATTAGTTAAGTTTCAAATGGTGACCCCTTAAAATGTCATTAACCAGTGCTCAGTAAATGTTTGCTTTTGTATGAATACAGTCCAAAAAAGAGACTTCAGTGAAGGGGCTGCAGACCTGGATAGGACAGCGCATGTTGGTATGCTGGGCTTTTAGTATCTTTAAGCAGTATATTGGCAGTCACTGCCTTGTGCGTGGGATCAGTGCTGCCGTTGAGACCTCTATGACAGTAGCAGGAAAGAAAAAAGCAAGCATCCATTAGGGAATGGAGAAAGATTTCAGAGTTTGAAAATACACTCATCTTCCACCCTCTTCCCCCTTCTCTGCATCCTGAGGCAACCACTGCTTTTGATTCAAAGTGTTATTATTTCTTACCTGGATTATTGCCAAAACTGGTAACAGACAGGTTTCCCCGTCTGCATATTCACACTGTCATCTGGTCTTACATCTGTCTCTGAAGTGGCAATCTGCCTCTTCCCTTGTCCCTGGGCCTTAGTAAGCTCCTCCATTGTCTTGAAATAGAACCCAAACCACACGGTGTCCAGCTTCTTTGTGAGCTTACCCTTGGCCGACCTTCAGCTGCTTTTCTCACCATCTCTACTTACCAGCTATATTCCAGCCATAGCTAGCTATTTACTTGAACTTGTCTCAAGCTCTCCTCCTTTTCAAATACTTTTCCTCAGCCTTTACACCTCTTTTCCTTTCAACACACACACACACACACCTTTTACATGGTTGATTCCCATGCAACTCTAAAGACTCGGTCCTCAGAATGCCTTCCCTGTGCTAGACCTAGTTTCTTTTCTAGATAGTTCCTCCTGTAGCACAGATGACACACCTCTATGATGGCACTTACTATCCAGTCTGTCCCCTGGCCCCTTTCACCTTCCCTAAGTATTAATTGTAAACTATTTGGACTCTGAGCAGCTCAGTCCCTAAGGAGATGACAAGAAAACACTTCATGTGTAGTGAAAGGATATGAGCTTTAGAACTAAGTGGACTTGGATTCAAACTTCCATTTTTTTTGCTGTGCAGTTTTTAGCAATTCACTTAACCTCTCTGAATCTTAAGATTCCTCGTCTGTAAAATCAGAATAATAATAAGTACCTCATGGAATTATTGTGAGCATTAAATGAGACAATTCATATTAAAAATGTCTGCCCCTCAGTTCTCACTTACATGTGCTTTTTCTGGTTCTGACGACCTGGCTAGTGAGACAGCTATTGAAAGTCCTTAGACATTTTTTTCCTCTCTGAGCATCTGTACCTACAGACAGTTGTTGATAACATTTACCTTACAGGGATTTATGGAGATGAGATGATTCAGGGTATATGAAACCAATTTATTGAATTAAAATGACATGGTAGGACCCAAGCAGAAAACACTTTTATTCTTTATCATACCTTCACCTTTAACTTCAACACATGGACTCATTTTTTGTGGTTCTGGATGAAACTTCAGGCAGTTTCTGCATATTTTCCTGTTTACCTTAAAGTAGTAAATAGCCCTGATCATTTTCATGAGTGGGAAAATTAAAGAAAATAATTGATTAATATTTACATTAATACATTCATATTAATGTAAGGAAGAAATACTTACAACTACTAGTCTTCATTTCTATAACGGGTCATGGAGTCAAAGTTGGCATTTTTAACTTCTCTGCTATTCATTCCATAGTCCTTTTGCTTTCAGCAAATACCTCATCTAATATAGTCACTGAAAGACACATATATATCATATTTTACTTATATATAACTAATCCAGGCAGATAAATTAATTTCTAAGCCGGCAGAGCCCAAAGTTGTGGGTCTGGGAAGGAAAAATTCCCCTGGGGATCACTAAGAGTAACAATAAAGGAGCCATTCCCATTCTAGCCCCTTCATTTTCAGACTCATGAATCCCAGCTATGTGAGAAACAGAACTATATTTGGTCACTGATTCAGGGTATATACAACATCCTGGGGACATTACCTAAGCCCTGCCCATTGTTGGCACTCAGCTTGTAACTAAATCTCAAAAAAAAAAAAAAAAGAAAAAGAAACACACCATTCTTTCAGGCCATTTAATTCAAGGTGATCAGATATATAAGACTTGTGAATTCTATGATCATGAGCCCTTTACCATACATATCTCATTTACTTCTAAATGAGTTCCTTGGTCAGACACTATGCTTGGTGGAATGCTGTGAGAATGAACAAGATATTCTAGATGTCCATAAATGGTAGTTTTGGCAGAAGCAGGTGAGCAAGGAAGGAAAACTCATGTTCAGATCAATAGCTCATATTAGGTGTCAGAGGATGTCTGCTCCAGTAAAGAAACCATGTCTGGGACAGAAACTGAAAATAGAGTCCACCTGGTTAAGTTTACGATAACTTAATGTCATTTTGAAGATCTGTCTTCTACACAAAACAAGCAGAGAACAACAACAAGTCTTGTTGGCCATATGGTTTCTCTGCAATGACTTGCTCTGCTATCATAGCAGGAAAGAGTAGTCACAGACAATAATAAGCAAATGAGCATGGTTATATTCCAATAAAACTTTATTTACAAAGACAGGTGGTGGACCAGATGTGGCCCATGGGCTTTGGTTTGCAGACCCCTGCACTAGACTCTAAAGAAGCCTAAAGCCATCAAAACTGGCTGCACAGGTCTCCCTAAGACTGATAAGGGCTCCATTCTGTCTCCTCCAAGAAGGACAGAAATCAAGTTTTACTTTAATTATTTTGTGTAGTGCTTTGGTGTTTTGATGTTCTTCTAATGAGTGATCTCAATCCCCCCTTTTATTCCATCTCCCCTCTTTCTGTGTAGACATCTCTAAGTGCTTCCCATTCTTCATTCTGTCCTTTTGAACTTACAGGGTCAAGTGATTTTAGAGAGAAGCTCTTTCACATTCATCCTTGCTAACATTCTGGCTTCTTTTCAGAGCCCTCATCCATACTAGGGTAAGAGGCAATGTTCAGTAGGATAAAGAGTATTTGTCTGGATCACTGGGCAGGATCTGCCACCAGCTTGCTGTGTGATTTTGAGCAAATTACCTTACCTCTCTGAGCCTTCCTTTTCTCATCTGTCAAATGTGGGTGTTGGTTAATGATCTCTAAAATCCCTCCTAGCTCTAAGACTTTGATTTTAGGAAGTGGTGGCTTCAACTCCAGCCAACTGTCAGGGGCCATTAATTAGGATGTCACTCACAGACCTTAATGAAACTGCCAGGAGGCCACAGAAATTAGCCACATGATCTTCTGCAGTTGGCAACCTTCCTTCCTTCCAAAGCTGGGTGGGTAGGGTTACCAGCCAACTTCAGGAAATCTGAGAGCCCATCCCACTTAAGGGAGAAAGGGAAGATAAAATGACTCCAGGACCTCTGTGCTCCAGGAAAATTCATTTGCATTCCTATACTGCCATTGAGATAGCTAGAAAATGTGCACAAATATTGACTTAGTTGGAAGCAGGATCCAAGGGAGCTTCTGTTGGGAGATGACATGCTTTTCCTTCTCCGCCAGATCCTGTTGTATGGGGCTCTCCTGGCCATATTAATACCCCTCAAAGCCCACCAAATAAACATATGAATGGGTCAGCAGGAAACGGAGGCTTTGAGGAGTTAAAAAAATGAATGAGCAAACTCCAGCATGAGCCAAAGGAAAGCAGTCTTCTCTGAAGCAAGGATGAGGAAGGTCAGGGAGGACCAAGGAGCCTGGATGAGGCAGGGGCTGGTGGTGGTTGGCAGCTGGGGCATAGTATCATCCCCCGCTCACAGCCCAGTGGCTGTAGATGCAGCAGATGGGCAGGAGACTGGACCCCTTTCCCTCCCTCCTGGACACAGTCTCGAGGGATGGGAAGGGAGTAGAGAAGCCCGCATTCTGGCTTCTAGGAGAGCAGGCTCTTACTCTCTGACTCAGTTAAAGCTGTCTCATTTGTAGCCTAAATAATTCACTTGCCAATCTCTCAAGGAACATTAGAAGAAAAACAAAACCCGACCCAGCCCTCCAGCTCAGGTTTCTACTGCACTGAAGGCAGGCCGGGAGGCAGACCCAAGCTTGCAGAGATGGCCTGCCTTCAAAGGTTCACTGGGGCTGGCAACCTTCCAAAAATTGCCTGGAGCCTGGTTTTGTATAGCCCTTGAACTAAGAATGGTTTTCACATTCTAAAAGGTTTTTTTAAAAAACATGAAGCAAAATAAACAACAAAGATGAATATGCCACAGAGACTGTGGCCTGTGAATACTTACTATCCTTTCCAGAAAGTATGCCAATCCCTTAATCCATTCTGCAACCTTGAAGGAAGCAATGACCACCTTTGACCTACTTTTTGACTACCCCACCCTTTTGACCCCACTGTGTGCAGAGAGATTCGAAGTTGTCAGAATTCTGACAGTAACAGTCTAGCGCGAAGCTGGCATCATTGTTCATCCTGTTACCAAAAACAACGAAAAGGCAAAAACAAGAAGATAAACTCCGGAGTGGGGTGAATGTTCTTGATTTTTCCCACATGGGGAGGGAGGGAGAGAGAGAGAAGCACAGAGGGGCTGAGACTAAGCCCCAACCCTGATTTGTCTTCTCTGAGAGTCAGAATTTAGCACTGTCCCAGCTGATCTCTATTGACACCCTTTCCCTCAAGGCCCATCACATCCCACAGTCCTGGTGATCCCAGCTGATCCCAGCTGATGCCAGTAGTCACTGAGGCTGTCTGTGATTTTCTTACTGATGAGACATCCAAGTAATTTGCATCTCTGAGGCCTGTGTGTCCGTCATCTCCAAAGTATCTGTGGTGCCAACCTCACTGGCTGACCCTCAGGCCTGGATAGAGTCTCCAGCCCACAAGGGGTTCCCCTGCTGCCCAGGAGGGCCTTAGACGGAAGAGGACTCTGACCAGCCAGCCCTGGACACTACCTAGACCCTCTCGTGGAGCCAGAGCCTCTGAGAGGTGCAGACTCCTAAGGACTCTGGAAGAGATAGGTTCAAGAGGACAATGAGGCTGCCAGCTCAGAGTGCCCACCTGTAACTGGATTGTCAGGGATCTGTTTGGAAGTTTTGGGGCTGAGGGCAGAGTGGAGATCCAGTGGCCCCACATCCTGGTGGGTAGGTGTTCTGGATTATTTCAGAGGGGAGTCACCTTTGTAAAAGTTCTTACTCAGAATCATTTCGCTGTCCAGCCAGTTCTTTGCAGATTCCTGTTCTTGAGCTAAAAACAGCACGGAAGACCCAGGCTGCAATCCTAATATCCAGGCTAAGCGAAAGGTTAGCAGTCTTAGAGATTTAGGAGCCCAAGCTGTGAGACCTTGGGCCAGTCATCTCATCTCTGTGGGATTCAGTTTTGTCATCTGTTAGAATGAGCAAACAAACAAAAACTTGGGGTACCTGGGTGGGGGTGGTTTTACAGTCCTGTCCAGCCCATACCCAGCATGCCCAAAGCAGGCAAGGCCCCCGCAGAAGCTTTTCAGGAAAGTTGTTTGGCTTCATCTTGGCTTTCCCTTCCCAAGTCAACTCAGTCCCATTCAAATGATATACAGCTGGTCAGGCATCAGGGGAGAGTTTTCCTTTAGCAGGTCAGCACTTGCTGAGGATTCAGAGGGACGTGAAGTAGGGAAGTAGTGGGTGGTGAATATGACCGCTTGTCTTTGTGTCCTGTGGCTAGGTGGTGGCCAACAAGTTGGGGGCGTCCCCTCCCCAAACCCCAACATGCTCACAGCATACGGTCCAGAAACCAGTCTGATACCATATACTTTAGTCTAAATTATCTAGATTGCCTTTCGTCAGCTCTCCAACTTGACTGAACATTCCTTAAGGGTAGGGATTGTATCTTGACCTTCTTCTGTCTCCCAGGAGAGCCTAGCATCACAGGTATATTACTGGAGATAGGCCTGGAGATATGAGGTCTGGATCTGACTGCAATGACCCTGGAAAGAGTCCTGCTGTACTGGTCACAGGGTATGGGTCCAGGTAAGCACGTCCCAATATTTGCCGGCTGATAACTGGACACCTTTCTCTTGTCCTTGGCTCAATCAAGCTGTCAGATCATGACCCCAAGAGCTATCGTGTGACCTAGAGAGCAAGTATGCAAGAAGGTTAGAGAAGGTAATGCCTGTGCCATCCCAGCATGCCAGAGATTCCCCTGGATATGCAGGTCATGTAGAGGTCATTGCTGCTGATCCCTTCCCCCTGAAGCAGTCCAGACCAGGAAAGCATGGCCTGGTGGCCCAGGCAAACTTAAATCACTCACGTGTCACTGCTGTTTACTTTAGAATAGCTAACAAATCGGAGAAGGCAATGGCACCCCACTCCAGTACTCTTGCCTGGAAAATCCCATGGACGGAGGAGCCTGGTAGGCTACAGTCCATGGGGTCGCTAAGAGTCAGACATGACTGAGCGACTTCACTTTCACTTTTCCTTTTCATGCACTGGAGAAGGAAATGGCAATCCACTCCAGTATTCTTGCCTGGAGAATCCCGGGACAGAGGAGCCTGGTGGGCTGCCGTCTACGGGGTCGCACAGAGTCGGACATGAATGAAGCGACTTAGCAGCAGCAGCAGCTAACAAATGGCAAGCACAGTGATCTACAGGCTACAAACCCAAACCTATAAACTAGGGACCAACTCAGAAGCTCTAGGGTGGGTCTCTTCTAGTCTTAAATCTACTCAGCATGACTGTGTCCCTTGCCTGCCTGAAGATAGGAAGCTCGACTTAAAGGTCTGGCCACACCTTACTTTGCTGTGGCTCCTGTTCTATGCCCTGTGAAAATGTTGCTCTCTTCGGAACTCCAGAGCCTGCCCCTTTCCTTCTCTGTTGTCTTGTTTGCCTGTTTGTTTGTTGGGTGTGATGGTGAAGAGGGAAGGCAGAAGGCAGAGTTCTGGCCTGCCCCACAGCGTCACTCATCTACACAAATGGCTGTGACAGAGTGATACAACTAACTAACTGTGACACACGTGGAAGTGCTAACGAGTTCAATAAAATTGTAATGATCCCTTGCTCTGTGGGGCGGGCAGCAAACCATGAAAATAACCACCCTCTCCGGTGGTGTCAGCACAGCCATTCAACCAGAGGAAGGCAGGTGTGAGCTGCAGGGAGTGAATCATGGGAGCGTGGGGTGGGGCCTTTGGCAGGGGCAGGTGGGAAGAATGGCCATTGCAGAGATTCCACTTGGAATTATCTAGATTATTTCCTCAATTCTCTACTTTGTTCTAAGGACCTGATATTTTCTGGGAGGCAAACTCACTCAAGGCAGAGGGGGAAACCGAGGCTTACAGAGCAACAGGAATCTGCCCAGAAGGACATGCGTGTATGCTAAGTTGCTTTAGTCGTGTCCAACTCTTTGCGACCCTGTGGACTGTAGCCTGCCATGCTCCTCTGTCCATGGGATTCTCCAAACAAGAGAATCCTGGAGAGGGTTGCCATTCCCTCCTCCAGGGGATCATCCCAACCCAGGGATTGAACCTGTACCAGAAGGACACACTGGATTTCAAATCCAGAATACCTGACTCCAGTCCCCAGGGTCTAGACAAACTCAGTGGAGACTGTCTGGGAATGAGCCCAGATGGTCTGCAGCTCTCACTGTGGGAAACCAGCATCCTAGATCCCAGGGCTCTGTGCCCCCTTGTCCCACCCCCGGTGAAGGCAGAAGAGTAGGGGTGGGATGAAGTGTCTACCCGATACCTTGGTGGTTCTGACTTTGTGTCCACTGCTGCAACTCCACCCCGACAGGTCTGGAAGCACTTTACACTCCTCCCCTGGCAGGCAGGGCTCCATGTGACACCACCACTTCTGCAGGACTATGGAGGCTGTGGGAGCAGGAGGCAGTGAGGGCAGATCTAAGGTCTCTGCATGCAGTGGTGGTGGGGGGGCTGGTCTGTGCAGAATGAAGGGCGTGTTTCCACACACCCTGGCTTTGAGCCCCGCATTTCTCTTGTCTATTCCAGACTCTGAGCTGCCTGCAAGGCAGGACACAACCACACCAACCTCAAACCTACTGACCTTCCGTCTCACCAAAGCCAGGGCAGGGTGACGGGGAAGTGGTCTCTAAGGCAACACTTGACTTGAGCCACCTGGTTAACGGCAGAGAGGCACAGCCTTCGACATACACTTTAGGATATGTGAGCAAGTGTGCAAGTCATATGAGGGGCCACAGGCCAGGAGTGCACAAGCAGGCACTTGTGTGTGTGTGTGAGAGAGAGAGAGAGGGAGAGAGCACAAGTGGACGTGTTTATAGTGCTGCCACGTGAGCATTAAAAAATGAACATGGGCAGGGCTGTGGGAAAGGTATGAATAGGAAGGAATCCACTGCTGAGTGACGTGTGTGGAGGGTAAAGGCGGGCCTGAGGGTGAGAGGGGCTGTGAGAGGCCTGGGAAGGAACTGCAGGTGAAGAAGTTAGCATCTGGAGAAGTGGGTGTGAAGTGATGAGCCTGCCGGGAGGCTGAGGGATCCACCTGAGGAAATGGATCCGCGCCTGTGTCAGGTAGTAGGTGCGGTCTGGAGGGAGGGCATGTGCATGTGACAACACTTTTCTCATCTCTGGGATGGGGATGGTCACATCTGTGCCCCTCCCCCCAGAGGTGGCCCCTTCATTTGAGACTCCCAGGGTGAAAGCCCTGAGATGGGCATGAAATTGCATCCCCAGCAGATGGCGAAGCCTGGACAGACATTCTTATCTCTCTTGACTAGGCCCTCCCCGCCAGGTCCTAGCCTCTTACTCACCATCCACACAGGAGGGCTTTGCCCGGGTGGTGCCAGCCACCTGGCCAGAAAAGCAAGAGCATTTAACGGTCTGGGAGCGCTCCTCGATGTGGTTCCGGTTACAGCAGCGGTGGGTGGCGATCACCTCGCAGGTGCCCTGCTTCACGGGGACTGAAGGGGCCAGCACAGATCCAGATTGGGTGGCCAGCCCAGGCCAGCGACCCTCCTCCCCTTCCCCACAACTGCATGTCCTCCATCCTCTCCTCCCAGCTCCGGGCAGGAGTAGGTAAGAAATTTCCAATTGCAGGGGAGGAGGAAGTGGATGAAATCTCCCTGCCACGTCCCAGGGCTCCTGTCCTTCCTTCCTCCCCAGCGAGGCCACACTGATCACCCTGGCAGAGTCTAGCCCTTGGGTAGGAGAAAGATGGAATCCACACCAACCCCCACCTCCTGGCCTTCTCTGGGTGAGGCCAAGGGCCTCGGGGCTTACAATGCGTGGGGGAGGATGATCCGCTTACACCAGCTTTAGCCATCCCAGAAGGAAAACCACAGAATTAGGCCAGGAGGCTAGACTTAAGCCCTGACCCGGGGGCTCCTCTCCCTGCAGAACACCTTCCGGCCTGGAAGGGAAGGTAAGAATGGGTCTGCTGGTGCCTTCTCAGTCTGGGATAGCAGAGAGGGTAGAGTTCCTGGGTGAAGAACAGGTGCCAGAACCCCTAGAATCTGAGGGTTTTACTCTGCCTCAGAGATCTGCCTGCTGTGGAACAGGGTGGAGTGGTGAGTGTCCAGCTTTCCAGGCATCCTGGAAAACCACGTGCCCCCTGGGGTCCCACCACCTCCCCCAAACCTGTGGGAGTTGGAGGCTGCAAGGAAGCTGAGGCCAGGTGGGTCCACAGCCAGGCCAGACAAAGTGCCAGCAGCCAGCCACCCGTGTTCCAGGTCTGCGTGGCCCTCTCACGCATCCTGCAGAAAGAAGCACATGCCCTGCTTGACTCAAGGCAGGAGTTGCTCCCTCCCTGCCCCCCAGTGTCCGGTCCCAGCACCGCTGTGCCACATGCTCTGGGAAGCACAGAGCGGGGTAAGACCCCCACTTTGTCCCCAGGCAGCTCTCAGCCTGGCACACACTCACTGTAGAAAGTGGTGAGTGCCGGAGTAGGAAAGGACATGTTCTGCTGGGAAAAGCATGGAAAGCTCTGTGGAAGAGAGGACATTTAGGAAGTATCTTAAAGAATGAAGTGGACATGGTCCCGTGGAGGGCTGTGACATGGGAGGATAATGTTAACTCCCATGTGTTGAGCACCTGACCCACACACTCTGCAGCCATGCTCTTGGATCCTTCACAACTGTCCTACAATGTTGAATTATTTGTACCCGTTTTACAGATGAGCAAACTGATACTCAAAAAGTCTGGACACAATCTAAACAACCATCAATAAAGGACTGGCTAAATACATTGTGGGCCATCTGTGCAAATGCAGTCCCATACAGAAAGCTGTAAAAGAATGAGGAAATGTTGTATGTACTGAGGCAAGCAATGGTCTCCAAGGATAACCCATCATTTAGGGGGCAAAAAAAGCAAAGTGCAGGGTGACGTGTATTCAGTGTGTAAAAGGGAGGGATTATATATGTTGCTCAAATATGAATAAGCTAGCTTACTCTGGAAAATGTACCAAAAGACCCTAGTAATATTGTTTGCCACCAAGAAGAGAAAGTAGTGGTCTGAGAGTGAGAACTGGGTCGACTGGGAAGCAAAGGGAGAAAGAAGACATTTTTCTTTCTATTGCTCTTTAATCTTTTGGATTCTGAACCATAGGAATCTGCTAGCAATTCAACTTAAACAAAAATTAAATATAAAAAGGAAGAAATAGAATGGAGGCTCAGAGAAGTCAAATAACTTGCCCAAGACCGGGCAGCATGTGGGTCGAAAAGCCCTGAGTCCAGAAACCTGCCCTGTTCCCACTGGACCACTTAGTTTTTGCTCTCTTCCCCTTTCCTTCTCCTTCACCTCTGATGGTTCACATCTCCCAAATCTTTCGCCGACAGTGGACTAGAAATGGAGGGAATCCCAGGGAAGCAGAGGCACAGAGCAGCTGGGAGCCACCAAGAACAGAAAAGGCCTGAACGACCCTTTCTGCTGTACTGCTGGCCCCTTGGGGCATCACTGGGCTCCCTCGGGTGCTGGGAACACCAGAGGCCAAACCAGATGTCAGGACTCAGTTGCTCCCCTGCTCCTTTTGGAAACAGTGATTGATCTATGTCTACCCATGCCGCCCTCACTCAACTCCGCCTCTTCAACTCACCTTTTTTGGAATCTTTTAGCTTCTGTCTGTTCATCCACTGGCTTCAGATTCTACCTATACAAGCAGGAGAGATTCTTGTGCTTTGCAAGGGACAGAGGGAGCCTGTGGCCCTCCAGGGTGTGGAAGAGGGCCTGGGTGAGGGCTAGCAGGTGGACTGGGCACTGAAGTAGATCCTAATTCTGAGGCTGTTCCCCAAGGTTCCAGGACAGGGGGTAAAGTACCTCTTCTGCCTTGGGAATGCGCAGAGGGCCTTGCAGACTCTGGGAACATGTAGGGTGGTAAGCCTGAGAAGAGAAGTGGGAGATGGTAGGAGGTGTCTACAAACCAACGCTATCACCTCTCTGGTCTTGGGAAGGGGCTGAAGGCCAGAGAAGTGTTTCTGAGCAGAATCTGACAGACTGCTGCTGGGGAGAGGCTCCTGAGAATAACAACCCCCGAAGCCCTGAATCCTCTTTGCTGCCTTCTCCTCCTCATCCTGCTTCGCACCTGCTTCCTGGACTGTCCGGGAGCCAGCTCAACTCTGCTACACTCATCCCCATTCCCCCTCCAGGTTTCTGAGCCCCAGAGGCTTCAGCTCCAAAGGTCTCCTTAAGGCCTCCCCTCTCTCAGCCTCCAAAGGGAGGTGGAACTGGGGCAGGTCAGATGGTGGGGCTCAAGAAGGATGGAGAGCCTCCTGTCCTGGCTGCCCAAGAGTGAGAGCCCAGAAAGGACAGTGGGGGCAGATGGAGGAAGTGGGGCCAACCCCCCCTGGGATAGGTGTGCAAGGAGATTCTAGAAGCACCTCTTTCCTGAGTTGGTATCTCTTCTCCCTGCCCTCTTCGGGAATATTTGTTTTGATGATTACAAAGGCAGCACCCCCAATCCCATTTCTCTCTGAATTGCCACATCCTCCAATCTAACGTTTTCATCTCTCTTAATGAACCTCAAAATCCAAAAAACCTCGGAGTGTGTATTAGGTGGGTTCTCTGGCATTCTATTCCCTCCCTTAGAGAGATCTAGAGAGAGAAGCTTCTGGGATTTGTTCTCGGGCTTCCACACTCCTGCCTCAGTTTCCCAGGCTTTTTTCCCCAAACCCCTGCATGCCAGCATAGGGTTGAGAATGTGAACTACAAGATCCACCTTTCCCCACATCTCCCGCCCCCGCCGACTCAGTCCTCCCAATTCTGAGCCCCCCAAGTCCGGGACCTACCTGCCCCAGGCGGTGCCAGCTGGTTCCACCCGCGGGCCTGAGGTTCTCTTCACCTCTGAACCCGGGGTGGAGACTCCGAAAGGGGGACTGCGGCCAGCTCCGGAGCTCTGTTCCCCTTACCAAGTTGCTGTGTCCCCGAAGCGGTTGGGGCTCTGGTTAAACTGGCATCACCGTCAGGCGGGGCACGCTCTGGGTACCTGGGAGCTCCGGGCTCGCCCAGCCAGCTCTGCAGAGCTCAGCCGGGGTCCCTCTGAAGCTCCCGCCCGCAGGGTGGGGAGTATGCGGCGGCCGCCGCCGCCTCTTCGCCCGGGGCCGCTCTCGCTTCTCCAGCCCAGAGCGGTTGTCGCCTCCGCCTCCCGGACAGCGCTCCGCCCGCCTGGCGGCACAGCGACCCCTGGCGGTCGAGGCAAGACCAGGGAAGAGGGGAAGAGAAGCCAGTCCCGCAATGCGGTCCCTGGTATAGGCTGGGGTAATTCAGAGAGGTCCCTCAAAACTCTGGACCTAATCTTAGGGCTTGGGGTAGGGGTGCTGAGTGTGAGGGCAGCTCAGACACTCAGAGGCTTTGGGCCTTGAAGATTTCCGAACTGCACTGTCTAATAAGGTAACCATTAGTCGTATGTGATTATTTAAATCTAAATAGAATTAAGTTTCTCATTTACACTCATGACATTTCAAGTGCTCAGTTGCCACATGCAGTTAGGGACTACTGCATTGGGCAGAAAAGATACAGAATATTCCCACGTTGCACAAAATCCTATTTGACAGTGTTCTTCTGGATAGATATGTTATCCCTTCAGTGTTAAAATGTTAAAAATCCAGGAGGAAATAACAAATGATCTCTACTTCAAGAGTGGTGTCCTCTGGGGCAGGAAGGACCAGGGGAGGTATGAGGGTAGGAGCCCAACAGGCAGGAGGGCTTTGATAGGCCTGTGGGTGACCCCTACTTGGGAACTCTTGAGTCCCAGTTTCTTCATCACCATAAAAACCACAATGTTATTGCCATTATACATTGTATAATTCATTACAGGTGATCTGAATGTGAAAGTATTAGACAAATGAGACAGGGAAGTGGTGGTTGGTCTGTGAATTTGTCTCTTAATTGAAGGCTATTCCTCCTAGTTAAAGAGAGCTTTTGGGTTGGAGTAATGGGGAGGGGAGAGGCAAGGGGAAGAAGCCCAGTTCTGGACTCTGAGCCACTTCATGTGGCCCAGGACAGAGGGACTTCTCTTAAGGGTGCCCAGTTCCCACACCTAGCTGAGGCCTTGCACACTCCTGGCAGGACCAGCCTCTGAACAGTTCTCAGCAGAGAAGAATATCCTACAAGACTGCTTCTTCCCACTGCATGCCTGCCTTTCCCTTTCACTCTGTGCTGCCTTGGGGATGAGCAGAGGTGGTGACCTCACCAGGTTCTGGGGCAGTCTGAGGATAGAGGAGGTGTGATGATGCCAGGAATAGGTGGTGAGAGGTTCAGGGAGAGGAGATCCTTAGGATTTGGGTATGGTCAGAAGGCTGTTCTGAAACCCAAGGAAACTGTTGACATCCTTGTTGACCATCTGGTGCTGAAACTAGGGGGTCTTTGGGCCCTGGCTCCGTAGCCCACTTGCAGTCACATCATGATGGATGTTATGAAGAGCAGGAATTACGGAACTGAGTGACACAGAGAAGTGGTAAGCAAACTGTCCCAGAAACACTGAATAAAAATAGCCAGGATGTTGTATTTTTTATTTCTGTCTTTGGCTTGCTGTGGCTGTTTATGCCATTTATCTGTGAGCTCGTTTCAGTTTTTCTCAAACAGGAGGGAAATATCCTTAGCAGCAGAAAGTCCTTTATCTCTGTCTGCCTTGCCACTCTGTGTGCCTTTGGGTCTGACTTTTGTTTTTTCTTTTCTTGTGACTTCTTTTTTCTTTATCTTTGCCCAGGGTGTAGGTGTAATTATAGAAGTCTACCAACCTGAATGACCATTGTGAGATTTTTATTTGGAAGCTACCAGGAAAGTCACCCCTTCTGGGGCTATAGGCTAGCCAGGAACAGAGTCGTGGTCAGGAAGCACCCAGCTGACAGAGTCCAGAGGTGGAATACCCATCATGAACTGGGTGCCAATGATCTCTGAGGACTACCCTAACTTGGATTAGGACCTTAAGGGCCTTGTCCCCATTTGAACCATGCATGGGGCAGGAGGTGTCTCTGGAAACCTAATAATCAATTCCTAGGCTTAGGGACCATAGCTCTTCCAGCAGTATGTCAGTACAGCCCGCCCCTCGCAGGCAGGCACTTAGCCTGGCCTCTGTCTCCCCCCGGTGGCAGTCACAGAAGTTGTTCACCTGGATTGCTCTCAGTCTCAGCGTTAAGAGAAAGAGGGTGGGAGAGAAGGAATCCCCTCTCTTCTGCTCTGAACCCCCTCTCTTCTGCTCTTCATCTACCTCTTCTTAACCCTTCTTCTCTGATCTAGATAAGTCAGTTTGATTCTTAAGATAGTATCAGTTTAGGTGGTTGGGAAATGGACACCGGCATAAATTTCACACTGGGTTGTTGACCTCCTGGAACAAGTCATGTAAAAGAACAGGAGCCACCAGACCTGCCTCATCCATAAAAAGAACATAACAAAAACCTACCTTACAGGGTTAGTGTGCAGTGTAAAGGGCCTGAAGTATAGAAAGTGCTTTGTAGAGGGACCATTATGTAATTAGTCCTCAATAAATGGTAGTAGTTGTTGTTATCCTTACTACCTAATTCTTCTGTGGTCAAGGGAGGTTTAAATATGGAAATATGGGAGGAAATTGGGTCCTGAAAAAAAAAGTGGAGTGGCAACCGCTCTGACGGATCTAGAGGTGGTCTTCACGGGGAACAGTGCCTCTAGGAATCCAGGAACTTACCCAGCTCCCCAATTCAGGATGACTGGTTCTAGCCTGCCTTGTTACCACCTCCACAGCAACCCAGCAACAGTTCGCTCGCCCTCATTCTCACTCTGGCAGTCCCAGCCAGAGGTGTTATCACACCAGAGCTTCACACCCAGCGGTCGCTGATGGAAGTCATCAGCTCCATCACCCTCTGGGCAGGCTGGCCACAACGAACCGAGGTCGAGGAGACACCACCCTCCCGTCACAATGGGGAAGTTCTAGCTGATGTCTAATCTAGAGCAAGGCTGAAGTAAGATTTCCTTCTCTCTGTTCCCTCCCTACAACAGCAGACCCTTCTTCCCCTAAAAAACGGAGGCGGAAGAAGCCGGAAGGGGAAGGGTAAAGGCCACTAGCCCGCGGGGTTGGTCCTGGGGTAGCCGGGAGCCGGGAAGTTTTGCCGGGGACCTGCCTGGGGGCGGGGAGCCAATGGAGGGACCGAACCGACCGGAGCGAGCACCGCCCCTCGAGAGCCCTAGGGGGCGGGGCCTGCCCTGGGGCGGGGCCACGGCCGGGGGCGGGGCAGGGAGGCAGCATGCTAAACCGGGTGCGCTCGGCCGTGGCGCACCTGGTGAGCTCTGGGGGCGCTCCGCCTTCGCGCCCCAAGTCGCCAGACCTGCCCAACGCGACCTCGGCGCCACCTGCAGCCCCTCCACAAGCTCCTAGGAGCCCTCCGGCCAGGGCTGGGAGCGGGGGTGCGGCGCCAGCGAGGACAGTAGAGGCTCGAGCAAGCTTCTCCCGACCGACTTTTCTGCAGCTGAGCCCTGGAGGGCTGCGACGCGCCGACGACCACGCTGGCCGGGCTGTGCAAAGCCCCCCGGACACCGGCCGTCGCCTGCCTTGGAGCACGGGCTACGCCGAGTGAGCGCCCCCGGGGGCACCCTAACCAGGATGGGACTCCCCCTTCCAACCTCCTCCCCACCTCGGCATCCCGGGCCCTGGGATGCATCCCCCTCGCCGCGCTCGGTGCCAGGGGGCTCCCTTTTCCCAGGACCTTTGCTGTCCTCTGGGCTTCGGGCCGCACCCGCTCCCCGCCCGCTCTCAAGTCGGGTGCAGCTTTTTCTCAGGATCTTCTAGCTCGCTGACTGTCCTCACCCGCGCCGCTTCAGAACCTTGTTCTCTCCCAGAGCCGGGA
This sequence comes from Giraffa tippelskirchi, assembly GCF_054371585.1. Lineage (NCBI taxonomy): Eukaryota > Metazoa > Chordata > Mammalia > Artiodactyla > Giraffidae > Giraffa > Giraffa tippelskirchi. The sequence continues at coordinate 109,936,973 of NC_137279.1, forward strand.
GGGTGAAGGGCCCGTGAACGATGAGTTGGCCAGTTCTCAGTAGCGGCCCCGTAGCTTAGTGGCCAAGAGAGGGGAGGTGTCAAGGACCGGGGGGTCCCTTGTAACATAGGAGATGGCAGCTGGAAAAACTCCTTGGGCTTCCCGACCCCAGCGCCCCAGTTCCCTGTCCCTCTTACCGCTCCCCTCCCCCTCCACACCCAGAAATAGCCCGCGACACCAGGCGGCCGCCGGCTTTCCCAGGGGCGGGGGGGGGGCGCCCGGGGGAAGCGGGAGGGCCCCCTTGAACACCGTTTGGCCGGTGGACTTGCCCTGGCCAGGCAAGGAAGTGGACCCTCGGGCCAGAGCGGTCAGAGTGGCGGGAGTAGCCGGCTTGCTCCAAGGCCGCGTGGATTTTGTTTGTCTGTCTGTATGCCTTGAGAAATCTTAGTTCCCTGACCAGTGATCCGGGACCGGCAGTAAAAGCACCTAACCACTGGACCGCCAGGGAATTCCCATAGGGCCCGTGGATTTTTAATGCATCTGCTGGGAAAGCAGAGCACTTAGGAAGCTGAGGGTGCCAGGGGCTGAGGGTGGTGGCTGTTGGACCTGTGGCCCCACCATCAGCTCCTTTAACTTCCTATTTGGAAAGAGTTTGGGGTTGTGTGGCTCCAGCACAGTCCGTGGGGTCTTCCACTCCTACCCTATTTCAATTCCTCTTTCCCGATACGGGTTGGAACACTTACTCATTGCCAAAGTAGCAGAAACTGGGACTTCCATGTTAAGATGCCAAGCTTCCAACACAGGTTCCATCCCTGGTTGGGGAACTAAGGCCCCACAAGTGGTCAAAAAACAAAAACAAAAAAACAAAGCAGCGGAAACTTTCACTGGATGATTTTAGGATAAAGGTGGGTGTGCTCATGAGGATAAGGTGGTTTCTTGTGGACAGGGCACTAGAATAGTTTGGGGGGAGGCCCACCAGGTTGGATGTAGGGTCTTGGCAAGCCAGGGATTGAAACCTCCTCCCCTTCATCCAGGCCCTCCCCCAGTGGCACCATCAGGATGTCCCCTTAGCCAGAGGTGGGAGAACTGAGGCGGGAAAGTGCTGCTGTGGCTGTGGCCTTTCTAGGAGGCGGTGGAGCCCAACACCCAGACTGTACTCCTTTGACTTGCCCTGCCTCCCTTCTCCTCCTCCCCCCTCTGGCCTGGTTCCCAGGTGGCTGTGACCTTTCTCAGCTTGGCCAGCAGGGCAGAGAGGGTATGTGTGTCTAAGGTGGGAGTTATTCCAGGACCTGGTCTGGTATCCAACCTGATGTGGTCACTCTGGCCTGACAGGGTCATCAACGCTGGCAAGAGCCGGCACAATGAGGACCAAGCTTGCTGTGAAGTGGTATATGTGGAAGGCCGGAGGAGTGTTTCAGGGGCACCTAGGGAGCCTAGCCAAGGCCAGGTAAGCCCCCCACCCCCTTTCCTAGCCTCCAGAGACACGGGAGACACCTCTCCCCAGGGATTCTAGGCATTTAGTTTTCATCTGAGCCACGCATTACCTCCTAAATCACTAGCTTTGTGCCTCATGGCACAGAACCTTTATCTGGCATTGCTCAGTTAGATTCTACCATGTCAGTATGAATATTTAGTTTTCCCCTTAAAATCTAGATGCTCATGTATTTATTGATGATTTAAGTAATTACCATTGCTTATGTTTGCATCTTTATCCTTTGAGTTTGACTCTTTTGATACTTTGCTTTTAGACACATTGTAGGCTCTTGGTGAAGGAATGAATAAATCTAAGTTGCCTTTAATACCAAACTCTGACTTCCTCTCTGATGTTTATATGGATGCCCAGAGTCTTGGTTTTCTCCCTGCAGAAAACGCATACACACACACACACACACACACACACACTCACTCACTCACTCACTCACTCACTCACTCACCTCCAACTTTTCCTTCCCCAGGGACTCTGCTTCTACTACTGGGGTCTGTTTGACGGGCATGCAGGGGGCGGGGCTGCTGAAATGGCCTCTAGGCTTCTGCATCGCCACATTCGGGAGCAGCTAAAAGACCTGGTAGAGATACTCCAGGACCCCTTACCGCCTCCCCTCTGCCTCCTGTCCACCCCGGGGGCTCCAGGTTCCTCTGATTCCTCTCAGTTGGTTGGTCCTCAGTCCTGCTGGTCTTCACAGAAGGAAGTGACTCATGAGAGCCTGGTAGTGGGTGCCATTGAGAATGCCTTCCAGCTCATGGTAAGTGGGTGGCCCAGGCCAAGGGCCTGCCAGGCAGACACTCTGGTCAACTATGTATAGGAGTCAGGTGGCCTGAGGAAGTGACTCTGAGAACCCATAACAGCTTCGAAAACCTGCGCAGAGCTTGGTTCAGAGGCAGGGAGGGAGGGTGTGTTATACAGATGTCTTCCCTACTCTCCACCAGTGTGGCTTGCCTGGGCCAGTTTATTTCTGCAGATGTGGGCCGGGTGGCTGTGTGTATGGAGTCTCTTCTTCATCCACCCCACTTTGACCCTTCCTCATACGGCAGGATGAGCAGATGGCCCGGGAGCGGCGTGGCCACCAAGTGGAGGGGGGCTGCTGTGCACTGGTTGTGGTCTACTTGCTAGGAAAGGTGTACGTGGCCAACGCAGGTGACAGCAGGTATGGGGTGGGAGCTTTTACAAAGGCTGTAGTGGGGGTCAACTTTCCGGGATGGAGGAATAGAAGAGAATGAAGTGGTGGGTGTTAAAAATCAAAGACTAGACGAGGTCAGGAGGGATCACAGACATAAGGAATGGCTTGAAATAACTATGAGAGGGAAAAAAAAGAGGTCTGGGTGAGGGACTCTGAGGGCGGGCCTTGTCTTTTTGGAATTTGTCATGTGAAGGGGCTGAGGAGAGCCAAGTCCAAACCTTTTCTTTCTCTGGGCAGAGCCATCATTGTCCGGAATGGTGAAATCATTCCAATGTCCCGGGAGTTCACCCCGGAGACTGAGCGCCAGCGTCTTCAGCTGCTTGTAAGTAAGAACCAAACCCCCTGCTCCCATTCCTTGTGGAATCTTGTGCCTCTCTGTACTACCAGGTCCCAAGGACTCTCCCACCCCCACCATACAGACAGACAGCTCCTTACTGGAGCTTACTGGGAAGGTCCCTTCACAGACTAAGGAGTGCAGGGCTGCGCTGGTGTGGAGGACACCACAGGAAGGAACATGGGCTGCCCCAGAGACCCCCACTGAGGAAGGAAGTACAGTCAGAGGTGGCGAAATGAAACAGCAAAGGCCCCTAAGGAACAGGATGGCTCATGCTTGAAAGCAATGGCTCTGGGGCTGGGCTGCCAAGGATCGAATCCTGGTTTCAGTACTTTGCTAACTGTGTGATCTTTGACAACTCCCTTAACTCCTCCATGCATCAGTAGTTCCTACCTTAAAGGCTGTTATGAGGATTAAATGAGTTAATATATGTTAATTTGAAAACAGAGCATGGTACAGAGTAAACTCCACTTAAAATAAAAGTGTTAGTCGTTCAGTCATGTCCAACTTTTTGGGATCCCATGGACTGTAGCCCACCAGGCTCTTCAGTCCATGGGATTCTCCAGGCAAGAATACTGGGGTGGGTTGCCATTTCCTTCTCCAGGGGATCTTCCTGACCCAGGGATCGAACCCAGGTCTCCCACCTAAACTCCACTTAAGGGTCTGGTATAATTAACATCATCTGTATATGAGGATGTGCTGTAAACATAATGCCCCCTGGCCCTCTGCTCTCTCTGGTCACTCCCAACCCCAGGGCTTCCTGAAACCAGAGCTGCTGGGTGGTGAATTCACCCACCTCGAGTTCCCCCGCAGAGTTCAGCCTAAGGAGCTGGGGCAGAGGATGCTGTACCGGGACCAAAACATGACTGGCTGGTAACACTTCCCTCAGAGCTGGGGCCCATTTCCATGACAACACAACCAGTCCCTGGCCAGCAGCAAGGTGGAAGCTGGAGGCTGGGCTAGGCTGGGAGTTGGGGGTGTGTGTGGCCCTTCCTAAGGGGTTTGTATAAGGGGTGTGGCTCCTAGGGGAGAGGGGCTTTGATGCCTGGGTGATGCCTCCTCTACTCCCCCTCCCCAGGGCCTACAAAAAGATCGAGCTGGAGGATCTCAGGTTTCCTCTGGTCTGTGGGGAGGGCAAAAAGGTAAACTCCATGGTAGAGGTGGGAGAGGGCAGGAGGACCCACCACAACTTGTCTAGGGAGGTGGAGGTTCTACCTGAGGGTCGGGGTGAGAGGGTTCACAGTCCCAGAGACTCGGAAGAGGGCTATAGCAGCACCCCCTCATTTTCTTTAGGCTCGAGTGATGGCCACCATTGGGGTGACCCGGGGCTTGGGAGACCACAACCTCAGGGTCTGCAGTTCGACCCTGCCCATCAAGCCCTTCCTCTCCTGTTTCCCTGAGGTGAGCCGCACGGGAGCCTCCTTAGCCATACCCTCCCTCCTCTGGGGGTCTCAGGCTAGCTTTCACCCGAGGTCGCTTCACCCCCAAGCTCCCTCTGCACCCTCTTTCCCTGCCAGGTACGAGTGTATGACCTGACGCAGTACGAGCACTGCCCAGATGACGTGCTAGTCCTGGGAACAGATGGGCTGTGGGATGTCACCAATGACTGTGAGGTAGCTGCCACTGTGGACAGGGTGCTGTCAGCCTATGAGCCCAATGACCCCAGCAGGTAGGGGGTGTATGGTGGCAAGGGGATGACAATGGGGAAGGAAGGGACAAAGGGAAGCAATGCTGGGGGACCCACATGAGGGCCTGTGTACCCATCTTCCTGTAGACATGTTGGTACATGAATGTGCACATGTGCTCCTGGCAGGTACACAGCTCTGGCCCAAGCTCTGGTCCTGGGGGCCCGGGGCACACCCCGGGACCGTGGTTGGCGTCTCCCCAACAACAAGCTGGGTTCCGGGGATGACATCTCGGTCTTCGTCATCCCCCTAGGAGGGCCAGGCAGTTACTCCTGAGAGGCTCAAGCCCTGAACCTCCCACCACCATCCCAGCCTCTCCATGCTTATACCTCTCCCAACCCAAATTCTGAAGTTGTTTCCCTGGCCTTCTTTAGTGGCAACTTAACTGAAGAAGGGGTGCCAGTTTGATCTAAAGTTATAGCTCTTGGCAAATAAACCAGATGAATAAAGATGTGTCTTTATTTACTTTGACTTAAAACTGAAAGGTAAGGAAAACCTCTTTGGGGTGGTGGAAAGAACGCCAGAAGAGCCCTAAAAATGTAATGTTCCTAGGCTCTTTGTTCTGCTCTTCCCACTCCACACACTCTCATTCTGTTCTGTGGCTTCATCCTAGAGCTGGCGTCTTCCAAGGCACCATTTCCAGTCCAGACTTTTCCCGAGCGTTAGACCTACATATCCCAGCGGTCTTCCAAACATCCCCTAGATATCCCACAAGCACTTCAACTCAACATTCCTCCAAATGAATCCATCATTTCTCCCACAAACACATCCTTCTGGCTCTATCTCAGGGGGCACCAGCTCAGTTACTCAAATTAGAATTCTTGGAGCTCATCACCCTTAGTTTTTCTTTCTCCCTCATCAAGCTAATCAATCATAAAATAGTGATGATTAAATATTTAAAAACATATTTCTATTAGGTGGCCCAGTGGTAAAGAATCCACCTGCCAATACAGGAGACATGAGACGTGGGTTCCATCCTGGGTCTGACGCCTGGGTCAAGAAGAGCCCCTGGAGAAGGAAGGAAACGGCAACCCACTCCAGTATTCTTGCCTGGGAAATCCCATGGACAGAGGAGCCTGACGGGAGTCGCAAAGAGTCAGACATGACTGAACAACTGAGCACACACACACACACAAAGTCACTACTGGAGTCCTTTAGTGTATAAGCCTCCTACCTCACCTGCTGATTTTATTTCCAAGCCACTTCCCTGTTTACTCAGTAAAGATTACACACAGCAGCCAAGGAGCCGTTTCCACCATCTGAATCTAAGTTGGTGATTCCTCTGAGAGAACACTTTTAGTGGCTCCTTACTGCACCTAGACCAAAACTGACACTCAGCTCTTGATGGGGCCACTGCTTCCCTCTCCAGTCCTGTCTTTCTCCATCACCACCATCTTGGGATTTCCACAACTCTATGGGTCTAGAGTAGCTCCAACACATTTAAAATCAATGCATCACTGCAACTTGAACACTTCTCTTCTTCCACAGCCCATGCATGCCCGCACTATAGTGCTCGCCTCTTGTACTGTAACTGTCTATATGAGGACTTGGTACAGAGTAGCAGTGAAGTAGCAGGGGATTGAAAGTCCTGCTGTGTGGATCCTGGTGCCAAACCCAACCAAGAAGAAGTGTGCAATCTCTCTGAGCCTCAACTTGCTTTTTGGAAAAATGGGCATTATAGTACTACCTCACGAGGTGATTATAGGATGAAAGTAGTTCATGTAAGCATAGCCTGGTCTATGTAATAAGGGTTCAGTAACTATTACCTATCTTTAATTTGTCTGCATTCTGAATTTAGATTGTAAGTTCTTTGAAGATAGAAACTGATCTGAACTGAGTACATAGCTAGGTCTGTTGAGCCAATTAAGAGGATTGGGACCAAACTGCTGTGGACCTCAGTTTCCTCATTCAGCAGATGTGTGGGTGGCTTGTAAGATCTTTAAAGTCTATATGACTTGTAACATTCATTCATTCAGCAAATACTTGTTGAAAACCTATTATGTGCCACACATTGTGCCAGACAGTACGAAGGGACAGATTGGAGGATCACAGTGGGCAGCAGGGAAGAGAGACCAGCTTTGGAGCCAGACAGGCCTGACTCTCTGAGATTTTGCTCTACCATGTACATATGGCAAAATTTGGACAAGTCACTGAACTTCCTGAGCCTCAGTTTCCTTACAGGTAAAAGGGGATGTGTATACTTAACCCAAAAAACTGTGATGACTATTAAAAGCTATGTAGTGTACCCTGTGGAGAAGGCAATGGCACCCCACTCCAGTACTCTTGCCTGGGAAACCCCATGGATGGAGAAGCCTGGTAGGCTGCAGCCCATGGGGTTGAGAAGAGTCGGACACGACTGAGCGACTTCACTTTCACTTTTCACTTTCATGCACTGGAGGAGGAAATGGCAACCCACTCCAGTATTCTTGCCTGGAGAATCCCAGGGACGGAGGAGCCTGGTGGGCTGCCGTCTATGGGGTCGCACAGAGTCGGACACGACTGAAGCGACTTAGCAGCAGTGTACCCTGCACAAGCTAATAAAATGTGAGTAGACTTCCTCATCTTTCATTCACTTCCTCATGTACCTTTCAGGGAAAAAGATACATGTGTTGGTAAATACCCAACATACAAGTCAGACCAGGCTAGGTGTCCCTTTGCTATCTATGTGTGTGCTGTGCTCTGTCCCGTCTGGCTCTTTGCGACCCCATGGACCGTAGCCCACCAGACTCCTCTGTCCATGGGATTTCCCCAGGCAAGAATACTACAGTGGGTTACCATTTCCTCCTTCAGGGGATCTTCCTGACCCAGGGGTCGAACCCGCCTTTCCTGCCTGTGTCTCCTGCATTGGCAGGCGAATTCTTTACCACTTGAGCCACCTGGGAGGCCCCTAGAGCACCTGGGAGGTGTCCCTAGAGGCACAGAAATAAGACAGTGCGGTTGGGAACTGAATTCTTAGCTGGGGAATCCAGAAAGATTTCCAAGAGTGCCCTTTGAAGGATGGGTAGGAGTTGGAAATTCCGGGTAGGGGGACGGAAGGGAATTGCAAGGTGGAACCAAGTGCCCCTGAATCTCAAAGGTTCTGAAAGGTCTCCGAGGCTAGGGGATGATGGTGGGCTGTACTTACTGCGCAACGATTCTAAGAGGGTGGGGATTTTCCGCAGCCCCTTTGGCGTCCCTGAAGCCGCCTTTCCCAGTCCCGCGCGGGACACCACCCAGGTAGTGTAGGCGCGGGTGGCCGCTCAGCCACGGGAGGGCAGCAGCGGCCCTTTCCTGACCCCACCCCGGGGGCCTCTCAACTTTCCCGACGCCGGTCCGCCCGTAAGAGCTGGAAGGTGGCGCTGAGGCAGAGTCCTCCCGGGTCCAGTTCGCCGCCCGCTCCTCCGCAGTCCAGGCATCTCCGGGATCCGAAGGGCCAGCGCGGGCTACCCGCTGGGGCCGTGGGCGGGGGCCGTGGGCGGGCGGAGCCTAGAGCCTCCCGGCCCGCCCCTCCCGGCCAGTCGCCCCTCCCCGCCGCGGCGCTGGAGGAGGGCGGGGCGGCGGGGCCCCTCGGGTCAGTCTCTGCTTCCCGCACCCGCAGCGCAGCTGTAAGCGGCGGAGCGGAAGGTACCCCGGGTTGGGGCTGTGGGCGGCGGGGTCGTGGGCATTGGTCCCCGGCAGAGCACTTTCCCTCTTCTCCGCTTGGCTGGAGCTCGGGGCGCCGGCCGGGGAGGGGCTTTGGCCCGAGCGCGGGCCCCTTTCCTCCCCTCGTACGCGGCGTCTGGGCGGCACGGGGATCCGGATGGCTCGGCCCCTCCCTGCCCTCCTGGGCTACAGTGAGGGGCGCCGGGAATTGTCCCGCAGGGCCTCTCGCCTCTAGGTGTCCGAGTCGAAGTCCGTTCCCTTCTCCCGGCTTCCCAGAACCTGCTCGGCAGGGCGAGGAGGAGAGGGGACAACTGGGTCTCCGCGAGGGAGCTCCCGCGCAGATGCTCAGCTCCCAGGTCTGGCGGCCCGCGGTGGACCTTGGCTGGGGTGTGAGTTGGGGCCCGAGTCCGGCTTGAGGTGGGAATTCCCCCCCGCCGGGCCTGTGAAGTGGCAGGAATAAGGGTGGGGTGTGACCGCGGGGGCTGCCACTGCTCCTGGGGTCTGTACCTCGCCCAGGATGGTTTCTGTAGCCGGCTTGGAGTGGAGGTACGGGAAGTTGGGAAGGATCCAGGCCGTGTGTGTGTGTGTGTGTGTGTGTGTGTGTGTGTGTGTGTGTGTGTGTGTGTGTGTGTGTGTGTGTGTGTGTGTGTGTGTGGAGGTACGGGAAGTTGGGAAGGATCCAGGCCGTGTGTGTGTGTGTGTGTGTGTGTGTGTGTGTGTGTGTGTGTGTGTGTGTGTGTGTGTGTGTGTGTGTGTGTGTGTGTGTGTGTGTGTGTGTGTGTGTGTGTGTGTGTGTGTGTGTGAGGTACGGGAAGTTGGGAAGGATCCAGGCCGTGTGTGTGTGTGTGTGTGTGTGTGTGTGTGTGTGTGTGTGTGTGTGTGTGTGTGTGTGTGTGTGTGTGTGTGTGTGTGTGTGTGTGTGGAGGTACGGGAAGTTGGGAAGGATCCAGGCCGTGTGTGTGTGTGTGTGTGTGTGTGTGTGTGTGTGTGTGTGTGCGTGCGTGCGTGCGTGCGTGCGTGTGTGTGTGTTATCTGTTCCTTCCTTCACACTCCCCAACATAGCTAAAGAGTATCCTGGGGATTTGGCCTGAGGGACCCGAGGCCAAGTCACTTCTGGTTTTCAAGTCGAGGAGGAGGTATCTGATTTCTTCCCTAGACATCAGGGGTGGTCATCAGGGTACATCAGCCCCTGGTTCATCTGGAATGCTTGAGAATGATTGAGGAGCTGTTTTATCCCAGGGAAGGCCCCAGGAGTTCGACTCATACCAGGTCCTGTGGGGTTTGGTTGCCCCTCATGGAGTCAGTGGGGCAGTTCCTCAGGGGTTGCCTCTCACAGGGAGCTGTTGTCGTTGCTGTCTTGGCCTTGGGCCTGGTGGCCTGGCCTGGGTCTAGGACTCCTCTGAGCCTGAAGGGAAAGTCTTAATTGAGCTGGGGGAGGGTGTGCTCCAGATCATTCCAGCATGCCCCTGCCCTGGAGTTCTGGCCTCTGACCCACACCATCTGGTGCTACCCGAACTGCCCTGCTGGGGTGGGAGAGGGCAATGGCAAACTCAGAGCTAGGCAACTGGTATTCACCCTGGTGGTGAATGCCCTCCATCTGTCCATCAGTGCTGCCTGTCCCAGGTTGGGGCTACCGCAGCCTGTCTTCCCTCAGTTGGACCAATGGAACTTGTGGGACTATGAGAGGGAGTTGGTCACTTGGGTAGAATTTTCAGGAGATCCCATTTTCTGAAGGGTGGTTTCCATTTGTGGAGGAAATCAGCTGGCAGGGTGAATGTCTTCTTGCTTGCCTTTTGGGGTATCAGAGAGCCCCTGTTGTGGTGTTAGAGAATGGCCATGCGCTCAACTCCTATAAATTCCGTCTGATTCACATCCGCTTCCCCTCATCCCAGTGTTGTGCACGCGTGTGTGGAGGGGAGGGAGGCCACCCGGGATCCCACTGTTAAAGAGAACTTGCCTTCGCTTCGGCTCTAATATTCGCTTCCTAAAAGGCAGACCAGGGCCGGGCTGTGAGGTGGTGGTGGTGGTGTGTGGGGAGTGAGGGAGCTCAGCCTAGTTTGACAGGATGTGGGACTGAGAGAGAAAGCCAGGTTTGGGGCAGAGATCAGGTTACCGTCCCCTTCTTTCTTAACCACTCCCTGTGTGGCTGGCGCTGGAATTGGCCTTCATTTGTCTCCCTTTTGGAGTTCCTCCCAGCGCCGGCTCCAGCTCCTGCTCCTCCCCACAGCCTCGACTTCATCTCAGGCCTGAAGCCCGCCCTCTCTTCCTCCCAGGCTGGGGGCCTGGGAACTCCAGCCGGCAGGAGGTCAGCTCCTCTCCCCAGGGAAGGAGGAAGTGAGGCTCAGCTTCAGGGGCAAAAAGAAGCTGGCAAGGTGTGATGAACTGTGCAACTGCCCTTCGGTGTGTGTTGGGGGTGGGGGACACATGGAAACCCTGGGAAGCTGACTCCTCGCCCTGAGTCACAGGGAGGGGTGGGCAGGGCCTCAGGGTGAGCTGGACAGAGGGGAGGAAGGGGCCGTCCCAGGGAGTGGGTGGAGGTGATTCCCTAGTGGATTATTCTCAGTCGCTCTGCTGTGGTAGATGTGTGGCTCCCTACAGTGTGGTCATTGTCCCCTGCCTGGGGCTGAGTGACCCAGTGTTGCTGCCAGGCCCAGGAGGAAGGGGGGAGGCAGGCAGCCTGCCCAAGTGTGGGCTGTGGGCACTGCCTGGACTGAGCCTCCTTTGTGTGACGTGGGGCCCTGGGGACTGGGATGGGGTGGGCCAGGGAAGCTGGCTAGCTGCTGCTGCTGCCCTCCGTCTGGGTTCCCCCTGCTCTGCTCTCCTTCCCACCTCTGGGGTGATAACGTAGAAAAGCAACAGACTCTAGTCACACAGCCCTACTCTTGAATGCCTTCCCTGCCATGACTCTGAATTCCTTTTAGCCTCCATGAATCTCACTTTCCTAGTTTGTCAAAACAGGAAGCTCACTACCTTCCAGGCTTCTGGGGACAGAGGGAGTGATTTTTGTCAAAATGTCCACCATAGAACCTGGCACCTGTTGTTTGGTTGCTAAGATGTATTCGACTCTTTTGCCATGGACTATAGCCCGCCAGGCTCCTCTGTCTATGGGGTTTGCCAGACAAGAATACTGGAGTAGGCAGCCACTTCCTTCTCCAGGGGATCTTCCTGACCCAGGGATCGAACCCGAGTCTCCTGCATTGCAGGCAGATTCTTTACCACTGAACCACCTGGGAAGCCCTACCTGGCATCTCAGTTCAGTTCAGTCGCTCAGTCGTGTCCGACTCTTTGCAACCCCATGATCCACAGCTCACCAGGCCTCCCTGTCCATCACCAACTCCCGGAGTCAACCCAAACCCATGTCCATTGAGTTGGTGATGCCATCCAACCATCCCATCCTCTGTTGTCCCCTTCTTCTCCTGCCCTCAATCTTTCCCAGCATCAGGGTCTTTTCCAATGAGTCAACTCTTCGCATCAGGTGGCCAAAGTATTGAGGGTATGATAAATAGCCTTTCCTTATCCACCCGTATCAGTTGGACTCCTCGTTTTTCAGTGGGCAGGCATGACTTGTGCCAAGTGATGGACAATGTGTTCAATGTGTTCCAGATTGGACCTTTGTAATTATTAATCTTTTGAAAGTATTGAAATTCTGGTAACAAATAAGTCTGACTTGAAACTCTGATGTGTAGAATAGATAAAAACTGGCTTTTCTGGAGATACCCCTGGTCTCTGAGCACCCTTAAAGGTGTCCAGGGGCCCACAGTTGGTGAGTGGATTAGATTAGAACTCATGCTTTCCTGGCTCCCAAGTGGGTGGTTCTTCCACCTCCCACTTGTGTATTCTAACCCATGGGGGAGACCTGTCTCTGACCTTGAGATTAGGAATTTCAAGCTCAGTTGCCTGAACAATTGGTTCTTGGCAAGAACATGCCTGAGCAAGCTCCTTTCCCTCCCCTCCTTTTGTTGGATGCCTCGGTTTCCAGGGAGGTCTTGGGGGCCCCAGAGAAGTGTTTTTGGATTCACTGGCTTTTCCTAACATCCCTGCTGCCTCTTCCCTGCCAGCCCTGGCCATGGCTGCCATCCGAAAGAAGCTGGTGATTGTGGGGGATGGGGCCTGTGGGAAGACCTGCCTCCTCATCGTCTTCAGCAAGGATCAGTTCCCAGAGGTCTACGTCCCTACTGTCTTTGAGAACTACATCGCAGACATAGAGGTGGATGGCAAGCAGGTAAAGGCCAACAGCCCCCTTCCCGTCTCACCTTGGAACCCCACTCACTCACTTAGGGACCTAGAATGTCTGTCCTTACCACCTATCCATGTACTGCTTTTACTCTCCCTGCTGGAACCAGTGAGTTAGGAAGTGAAGCTGCAGTCTTAGAAAATCTGGATAACCTCCTGTTTTTAACAGACCGGCACTGTAATCTGGGTCCAAGTCCTTTGCCTCTGGGCTTAAGTTCCCCCAAATGTAAACGGGAAAAACCCTCCCCTTCGAAGGGTTTTTATGAAGATTAATTAAAATAGTGGTGTTCACAATGGCAACTCAAACTGCACAAAGATCAGTTTGTCTCAGGATTTAAAAGACTCACCTTATTTGTGTTGTGTGACAAGGATGAGCACTATCGCTGGCACACAGTAGGTAGATGCTCGGTGAACCTAAGGGACGGTGATTTCAGAGAGGACTTCTGGGTGGCGAGGCTGTGTGTTTAACTGGGGCTGTCAGGCTAGCTAAGCACTGGCCCTGTGTGTCAGGTGGAGCTGGCTCTGTGGGACACAGCAGGGCAGGAAGACTACGACCGCCTGAGGCCTCTCTCCTACCCGGACACTGACGTCATTCTCATGTGCTTCTCCATCGACAGCCCCGACAGTCTGGGTGAGGGTGTTGGAAGGAGGGGACCAAGAACCCCTTGGAACCAACCAGAGGGAGCTCTTCCCTGGGCTCCTCTCAGTCATCCTCAGAGGCTGTGGGGGTGGGTACTGGGGAGCCTCTTTAGCCTCTGTGTTAACTCCGGGCCCTCGGAGGACTCGGGAGCATGTGTACTGTGATGGGGAGGGGTTTTGAGCTGTGAAACGGACTCTCATGCTGAAAAGCCTCTAAGACTCGGCCGTGGGGAAGACAGGACTCAGGGGGAGCCTTCTAGCCTAAGTGGAGGCACAAGCTTAGGTTTGTCTATCGTCCACTGTTGGGACATGTCTGTGCAGAAAACATTCCTGAGAAGTGGACCCCGGAGGTGAAGCACTTTTGCCCCAATGTGCCCATCATCCTGGTGGGGAATAAGAAGGACCTGAGGCAAGATGAGCATACCCGGAGAGAGCTGGCCAAGATGAAGCAGGTGGGTGCCACCGCCAGGCTGGGAGCCCTTGGGGAGGAAGGCACCCTCGGAGGGCGTGCAGGCTGGTAAAGGAGCCTTCCTCCTACTGACTCTGTGTTAGAGGTGATGGTGGGGTCCACTTCCTACCCCCTTGCATCTGCACCTTTGTGAGAGAACCAGAAGGGCTGTCAGGATCTGATCCAGTATTTGATGAAAGTGAGTGGACAAAGTGACTTGTCTAAGGTCACTTGGCATTTTGTCTGTTGTCCACTGTTTGGCATTGGGGCTATTAAAATGAGTAAGAAAACTGCCGCCCTCAGGGAACTGGGCTCCTACAGTAGGTGTTTTGCTTGGGGTCTATGGGTGGGGCCATCAGGATACCCAAGGAGGGGGAGGTGTGAACTAACATGGATGTGGGATGGAGGGTATTCAAGCACCTGAGGAAAAGGCCCAGGCCCAGACTGAGGGAGCTGGCTAATTTGTGCACCTAGAAGTGGCTTTCCAGCCATAGGATGAGTTAATTAGGGAGAGCTGCCAGGATAGGAATATGGACAATAGAACGAAAAGAATACTTTGAGGATAATTATGGTAAGATTTTAAACTGGGGACAGATACGGTCAGGTCAGCATGTTAGAAAAATGATTCTGGCAGCTGTAGAGGATGGATTGGAAGGTGAGAATGGAGGCAGGGAAGCGAGTCAGGAGGCAGATCCACATTCAGTCAAGAGAAGGGAGTACGTTGGGGTATAAGCTGGCTGATAGAATTTTGAAGGTAAACGTTGAGTCTTGGGTCTCTTGCTTAGAAGCTGCCATGGTGGCTGGGGCTTGGGTGCTTTGAGGATGGGGGCTGGAGCAAGTATTTGTTCTAAATACATATGAGGTGCACCTAACCAGCTGCTTCCTCTGATCGCTGTCGGTCTACCTTCCCAGGAACCTGTTCGATCTGAGGAAGGCCGGGACATGGCGAACCGGATCAGTGCCTTTGGCTACCTTGAGTGCTCAGCCAAGACCAAGGAAGGGGTGCGGGAGGTATTTGAGATGGCCACTAGGGCCGGCCTGCAAGTCCGCAAGAATAAGCGCCGGAGGGGCTGCCCCATTCTCTGAGATCCCCAAGATCTCCCCTCCTTCCTTCAGGGGGTTGCAGAAACTCCCTCTGCCCCCTGTGACCCCACCCTATCAGGGATCCTTGCTGAAGGCTCCCTTTCCCAATTCCCTCCTGCCCAGGACTGCATTGAGTTTCCCTAGCCCTGACAGTGGAGGCCATAGGCACACCCCCTCCCACCAGCACCCTGGGAACAGAGGGGTACGTCCTGCCCCTCAGAGCACAGCCCCTCCTCCTGTTGCCTCGGTCCTGGGGTGGGGCTCTTGATCCCTTTGGCCTTCCCCAGAGGATCATCACACCAGCACTTTATACACTTCCTGCTCACAAGAGATCTGGGGTAGGGGACTTGGAGGGTGTAACCAAGTCCCAGGCCCCTGGTGTTTCTGCTTTGGGCAGGAACCTTGTCTCTGGCTATTCTTGGTGTGGGGCATGAATAAAGGCCACAGGCTCCAGAGTGTGTGTGTGGCTTTCTGTCTTTCTCTTCAGGTCCCTGTCTTAGCTATGAGCCTGGAGTCCCATCTCTCTGAGGTGCTCACCGGGGACCAGCCCCAGGTCTGCAAAGGCAGGACTCCGGGCAGGCAGGGTGGAGTCTTGGAGAAAAGGATGAGGTCATTCCTGGCTCTGGGCCTTGGAGGCGGGTACGGGGAGTGGTCTGGAGAACAGGCTAAACTTAGAAGCCTGTGGGTGGCTTCTGTCACCTCCCGCTGGCTTTCCTCCCGTGGAAGGGGGTTGGGGGGATGGGGTGGGTTTGGCCTTGGGCAGGGTGTGACAGTTCCACCTTCCCCTCTGGGGTCATCTTGGGAGTTTAGAAAGCTGGGGCCTGGCTGAGGAGACAAGAGACTTTGGCAAAGAATAACATTTTTTTTTTTCAGTGGTACTTCCTCCCCCTTCCCCCAACGGTTAGCAGCCTGTTGTGAGCAGCAGGGGACGGGGGTCAGGTGGGCGGTCCTCAGAGCTCATTCCTCCACTCTGGCTCCACTTGCAGGGACAGGCCCCCTTCACCCTCCCGCTCCTGGGGGAGGTAGTCGTGACTTTTGGGTCCTAGAAAGAGAGGGGGTGAGCTTTGTCTTAGTCACTTACCTCCTCCCTCAGCACTGCCCCTCTCCTGACTCCACCCCCCCACCAGCCCAGCCATACCTGAGGTAGAGGGGCTGAGTTTGCTCAGACCTTGGAGTAAGTTCTGCCCCTGCTGCAGGTCCAGTTTGGCAGGGAAGGGGCACCCAGTGTACCCTCCGTTTTCTTTACAGAACTCCAGGAATCTGTGGGGTACAGGAGCATTCATACACAGCTGCACAGGGCTGGCTGAGCGCCTGCAGAGGCTGGAGGCCCAGCCTGGGTCCTGCACACTAGCCTATGCCCGGGGGCAAGTTGCTTAACCTTGGCAAATGGAGATGTTAAGATAAAACAGATGGGAAGATTGCCTGAGCCCCAAGGGTGCTTCATAAAACTTCAGCTGTCCTAGGCTAGGGGGTGGCGTTACTGACTCAGTGGACATGAGTTTGAGCAGACTGGGAAATAATGAAGGACAGGGAAGCCTGGTGTGCTGCAGTCTAGGGGGTGTCAAAGAGTCGGACGTGACTTGGTGACTGAACAAAGCTTGTAGCCATCAAGAGGGATGGAGGGTGGGATGCTCACACTTTCCAGTCGGGGTCGTGGCCCAGCAGGAGCGGGTTGCCCACCACGATGAGCAAAGCCTTGGCCCGGGTCACTGCCACATTGAACCTCTGGTGAAAAGAAGTGGTGGGGGTCACAGCAGGGAAGGGTCCCCTGGAAGGAGGAGTGCCCACCATCCCACCAGCCCTCCAACCTTGGGGTTCTTGAGGAAACCCAGGTTAAAGTCCAGATCCAGCTGCACAAAACTCTGGCTGCTTCGAACGGTGGAGATGAGGATGACGCTGCGTTCCTGGCCTTGAAACTCTTCCACAGAGCCCACCTAGAGGGGAGGGAGGCAGGGCCTGAGGCACTCAGCAGGGGACCAAGGACCCAGTCCCGCCTACCAGAGCCTGAGGACAATTGTCACAGTGGAGTGAGCAAGGAAAGAGGACAGACTATGCTGTGCAGAGCTGAAACCTGAAAAGTGAATCCAGTTAAAGTAGTGGGAACTGGAAAGGCTTCCTAAGCAAAGAAAACAGGATTCCAAAGAATACTAACTCACCAGAGTTTTTCAGACTTTCCTGAAGATAATCACTCAGTACTTATTTAAGTAACTGTAGGCCCTAACCCAGACTGCCTGAATCAGAATTTCCACCGGAGAGGCCTCTAATTCCTAAAGTGCCCATTTCCAACCCTGGCTGTGCAGATCGCAGATCACCTGAGGAGCCGTAAAAGAACAGCTGCCCTGGCTCTGCCCCCAGATAGCTGTGTTAATTGGTTGGGTGGAACCCTGGAGCTGACAGCACTAAAAGCTCTCCAGGTGATTCTTATCTGAGAAAGAGTGGAGCTTAGCTCTCATCTGACTCAGGGTGGGAAAGATGAGTGGCGACATCATCACATGACAGGTCGGGCTGGCTAGGGAGACTGGACTTTATCCTTAGGGTAGAGACTTTAAATCAACCTGATCCTAAGAATCCTTCGGGGTAACTGCCAAACACACAGGCTTCCTGGCCCCAGCCCAGACCTATAACTTGGGATCTCCAGCAGTGAGAAGCCAGGGGAAAGCCCGAGTTTGTCTCAGGCAGCGAGGGTGGGGCAGGGACTGGGGCTGTCCCAGGAGCAGTAGGGCAGGGACCCAAGGAGGTGTCTGGAAGTGGGGGAGGGAGGGAAACAGAAGTCAGGGAGGGAGTGTGAAACAGTGGTGAGGGTCACCTTCAAGTCCTTGATGTCGTCTAGTCCCCGAAGCTCCTTGTCAAGTTTGGTGATGCAGTAACGGATTTTTTCCACCTGGAAGATGGGGACAGGTGCCTTTCTCTCCTGCCATTACCCCAGCACAAGAGGGAGCCAGGCAGGAGGCCAGGCAGCTGGGAGGCAAAGAGGAGGTACAACTGACCTCTGAGCTCTTCTGAGATATGGGGCCGGCAGAGAGGGCTGAGCTGGAGCCTCTGCCTAGTGGTCTGGCTAGGTATGGGAATGTTCCCTTGATGGGAACTGAGGGCCTGACCTGCTTCCGGTATGGGGAGATGACGCCCACACTTCGGGGGCTCAGACGGGCTTTGCCCTTCTTGGAGGAGGGGGCCAGGAGCTGCTTCAGGTAGGAAGTCACTGTGGCAGCCTCTTCTGGGTTGAAGAAGGACGGGCTGTTGCCCTCACGCTCATCCTTGCCCATTACACCGTGAAAGATGATGGGAAAGTCCTGCACACAGGGTTAGGGGGGACCTTCAGTTGGACCTCCCTGACTCCCTTCCCTTCCACCCCCAAACCCTTCCAGGGAATGGGGGATCCCAGGTAACTAAGGGCAGGGCTTGTGGCTTCCACTGAGACTCCTGCTACCCAGACCCTCAGTAAGGGGGGAGCCTGAGCCCCAGCCCCACTCAGCCTCACCTGTCGAGGTAGACCCTCCCAGCGGCAGAAGCGCTCTCGGTCAACGACATCTGCACAGGCCTGCAGCTCCCCATCATAATACAGCCGGTTAGGAACGTCCAGGATGGTGGGGTGAGACCTGGGAGGAGGAGGAGGAAGGAAGAGCAAGACTAGACAGGGGCAGACTCCCCTCCACCCACTCACACACTATCCTGTCCTGCCCACTGCATAGCAGACTCATTCAGTTACAGCTTTTGCAGCTGGGCACTAAGAGACCTGGGTTCAATCCCTGGGTCGGGAAGATGCCCTGGAGCACGAAATGGCAACCCACTCCAGTATTCTTGCCTGGGAAACCCCACGGAGAGAGGAGCCTGGTGGGCTACAGCCCATGGGGTCGCAGAGTCGGACACGACTGAGCAACGAACACACATAGTTAACCACAGAAAGCAGAACCAAATGTGGCTCCAGAAAGGATCCAATCCACAGATTTCAAATTGAAAAGAAAACACCAAGAAATTAGGGACCCATTCTCAAGTCTCAATTTTGCCAAGGAAGGATAATACAAAAACACGTATCACCGACTATCACCATTACTGGATGAGATAATGTGTTTAAATCCAAAAATACAAGCAGTACTAACATAACAGCTAACAGTTAATGCATTCTTAGTGGACTCATCTAAGGAACTAAAGATTCTTAGCGGACTCACCTAGGAACTCAACGGAGCATTTCAGATGCAAGAACTCACTGACTAAAGGAAGTAGACAGCTCTTTAACTTGAATAATCATTAATTGTCTGTATTATTCTCATTTCTCCTTGGATTTCCTAGAAACTTCACCTGGGACCTGCCTCAGATATATTCCAGTGTCTGGGAACCACTGACCATCCCCTGATATACAAACAGGCAAACTGCTCTAGAGTGAGGGCACTTGCTAAGTCACACTATCTACGAACAGCAGTGATGGGACTGCAGAGGAGATCTTCCAGTTTACAGTCTTTCTGCACTGTATAGTCTCTGAGCAACAGGACTGTGCGATGGAGGCTACAGCTGGGCTGGCGGAGAGTGTGGGGTACCTGTAGTTGCGCAGCAGCTTGGTTATGAACTGGGGGTTATAGCCATCCAGGCCCTTCTTGTATAGGGCATTGTAGGTGAGCAGCCGCTCCAGCAGTGAGTACCCCAGCCCATGCTTCTGGGTCAGCGGACAACGCAGCACAGGTCCCAGCTGCCGAGGGTCTCCTGCCAGCACCAGCTGCCCTCCTGGGTTGTCTGCTTCCTTGACTTCCATCAGCCCTGGAAAGTGGGGAGTGATGGGGAGAAATGTATGTGGTGGGACCTCTCTGATGCCATGTGGGGCATACTTGCAGCCCCCTCAAACCCCTCACCTGCTATGGCCACTAGGCTCTCTGGCTCCATGGCATGGCCAGCCTCGTCGATGAAGATGTGTGTGAAGTGATCGATAGGAAACTGGGCCGAGACCAACCTGGGAGGTGTCAGGCCAGGCAGTGGTCACACCCAGGCACCCGGCTGTCAAACCATGAATGCTCACCTAGGCCAGCCCTCCCCGCAACTCCCCAGGAACCATCCTTCCCCATTTCCCCAGCCGGCCACCTCTTTACTTAACACACTATTAAGAGATGCACACACACACACACACTTCCCACCTGCTGGCAGTGATGAGCGTGGTAATTAAGACGCGATATTCCTGCAGCTTCTTCTTGGAAGGAAATACAAAATCCCCCTTCTTTGCATCCCAGTTACAACAGGGCTGAGGGTTGGACAGGGAAAGGAGTCAGCTTGGCTCCACCGCCAATTTCACCCTCACTCTGGCTCTGGGGCCCTCAGGCAATTTTATTTACTTTCTTTCACTTTACACACAATGGAAACTAAAGCCCAGAGAGGGCACCTGACCCACCCAAGGTCACACAGTGAGTATCTCAGAATGCAGGTCTCCTAGTTTCCTGACCCTCGTGTTTACCCAGAGCAGCACCTGCTGTCCCTCGGCTGCTTGCCTTCCCCAGGTACCTTGATGTCCTCAGGGACCAGGTGGATATCCCTGCTGGGGGCCAGGAGGCGGTAGATGGAGCTGGGCAGGTGGACCCGGAGGCGCTGACAGAGGAGGTCGGCCCCTGAGTTGGACGGAGCACAGGCCAGGATGTGGGCTTTCGGCAAGTGCTTCACCACCTAGGGTGGGGATAAGCACAGTGTGGGAAGCAGCTTCTGGTCTCCGGGTGGGGGGTGGGGTGGGGGTGCAGAGAAATGTGGTTGTGACTCAGGCTGGCGCAGTGTGGCATCTCTCTCCCATTGCTAGGGGAGGGAGTGACTAAAAAGGCAAGTTCTGATCCCCAGCCCACTGTAGTCCAAACAGGACTTTATGCTAGAAAACTGCTGCAGTAAATATAAAAGGCTACCATGACTGATGCTGAAGCTCCAACACTTTGGCCACCTGAGGCGAAGAGCTGACTCATTGGAAAAGACCCTGATGCTGGGAAAGATAGAAGACAGGAGAAGGGGACGACAGAAGACGAGATGATTGGATGGCATCACTGACTCAATGGACACGAGTTTGAGCAAGCTCTGGGAGATGGTGAAGGACAGGGAAGCTTGGCGTGCTGCAGTCCATGGGGTCACAGAGTCCCACACGACTGAGTGACTGAACACAACAACCATGACTGAGACATGAACTGCAATGTGGAGTTGTGCAATATTCAACGTGCACACAGTGCTCAAAGCCACATTGGCCCTTGGTGCCAGCTCAGGGGCATGCGTTTGGGCAGCTGGAGGGAAGCAGAACCTGGGGACAGCTGCTTGGTTCCAGGGGGACTCAGAGTGTAGGCCATAGACTGTAGGCCACAGGCTCAGGCCCTACCTGCTTGATGGCTTCCACTAGGGTGACAGTCTTGCCCGTGCCTGGAGGCCCAAAGATGATGTAGGGGGCGGGGCGGGTGGTGCCCATAACGATGTGCTTCATGGCCTGCAGCTGCTCCGGGTTTGACTCCAGACTCCGGTCGTACAGCCTGGCAGAGTGCCACAAACATGATGTTGTTGAGTCCCAGAAGCCTCCCTGACCGCATCCCCTACACCCATACTTCAGGTGGCCCTGGAGCCCCTGCCCACAGTCTCACTTGAGCTTCACATCTGAGGGCAGCAGCGGGACTCCACGAGAGGCCACAGGGAAGAGCATGGGCTCAAGTGGCCAGCGCCCCGTCAGCTCCAGGGCACGATGCTGCACCCGCAGGGGCTGGCGGTTGAAAGTGAAGTTCACATTGAAAGTCAGCCCATCCACAAAGCGGCTCAGGAGGCTTTGGGAAGGGAGAGAGAGGGGGAAGCATTCCAGTAAGGAGGGGTGGGCAATAAAAGGCCAGGACTCTATCCATCTACCCCAACCCCACTCCCTTTCCCAGACCTCCGAGCAATCCTCTAGGAGAGGAAGCTGCTGAGGCATCTCAGGGTCCCTCCCTGCTCTGTCCCTGGGGTCCCACTCACTCTAGGGAGAAGCACCCTTCTCCCTTGGCCTTTGGGCCATCTGTAGACCTTCCTACAGCTCAGGGTTTCCCAACACCTACCTGGTGGGAAAACTCAGCTTGACCCGGTCCAGTTCCACCTTGTGCACAAAGCCCTTGTAGGTGACAGGGTCCTCGTGATGTGTCTCGGAGGACAAAAGGGCAAATAGGTGGTCACCCCGCAGCACTGAGGGGCGGCTCTCGGCCACCCCAGGAACCTAGGAAGCAAAAGCACCAGCAAGCTTCTAGCCTGAGATGACCAGTGGAGGGCCCACTGAGACCCCCTCCTGAGACACAAGGTCTGACGATCCACCTCTACCCTGGGGTTCAGGGAGCTTTGCTTCTTTCCTCTTCCACCAGATGGGGCAAGAGTCAGGAGAGATGGGGAAGGGACAAGTTTGCCCAAGCTGCTCAGAGATGCTGAGTCCAGGAGTCCTGGCAACCCTCCAGGGCACGATTTTAAGACCCAGGGATCAGCTTCCTAGTAAGTCCAGCTGCCCTCTTGGCCAGTTCAGTTCTACTCTGCCTTTAAAATCTTGTTCAAAAAAAAAAAGGAAAAATCTTGTTCAAAACTCAGTTCCTGCGGGAAACTTTCCCTGATCATCCTCACTTGCTGTCTCTTCTCATTTGGTGCCTTTCTCAGCATGTGGGTGCAGGAATCTGTTCTCAAGTGCAATTCTGGACTTATGTATACATATTCAATATCTGAGAGCTGGAGAGGTCTCTAAGAATTATCTTCCAGACTTCCCTGGTGGTCCAGTGGTTAAGAATCCACCTTCCAATGCAGGGGACTCAGGTTCAATCCCCAGTGCGGGGAATGAGGATCCCACATGCTGCAGGGCAATTAAGCCTGCACGCTGCAACAAGAAAAGCCTGCACACTGCAATGAAGATCCAGTGCAGCCAAAAAAAACCCCAAACAAATAAACAAAAAAGAACACGTATTGTCTAGTTCAGCTCCATGCTTTTCAGGTGAGCAAACTAAGGCCCAGAGATAGCAAAAGACTTGCCCAGGGTCACAGAGCCAAGTGATAGCAAAGTCTGGGCTAAAACCCCAGTCTTCCCTATTACCCTGCTCTGACACCTCTTTTGGGGGCCCAGATGCCTACTCTGCTCCTTGCTGAGCCCTCTGGGACAGGAACAGTGTCATTATCCTTTTGTTCTGCCCACAGTCTGTGGGTTGGCTAACTTGAGTCCATCCTCCCCACTACCGATCCAAGCCCCTGACCTCCAACGTGAGCAGACGGGGGTTCCGGTCTACGGGGTCCCAGGTCATGGGCACCGACTCCAGGTCATAGTGCCGGATATCGCGCTCCATCTGCAGCTCCTCTAGGTGCAGCAGCAGCCGGAGCTTCACCTCGTAGTTCCTCCACTTCAGGGCTGTCTGAAGCTGAGCCCTGGCAGTGACAGGTGGGGAGAGCGGATGGGAGGGATAGGAACAGGATGGGTCAGGCAGACCCCATGTCGCAGAGCACCCACCCTCTCCCTCTCCAGCCCTGAGACTACGAAAATGTCAGGAATCAGGGAAGCCGAGAAGAGCAGAGAAGCAGATGGGGGTCAGAGGCCTCTAAGAAGGGAGTCCCTGCCCACCAACCTCAGACCTGCATTGTGGATCCTGGAGCTGGAAACATCCTCTCTCAAAGATCTTCCCATGACTCACTCACACCCTCACCTCATTCAAATGTCATTCTCCGCTCAAATGTCACCTCCTCGAAGAGGCCAGGACTAGTTGTCCTCTGCAAAACAGCACAGCCCACCCCTTACCCTGCTTTAACTTTAGTTAATTCTTCATAGTACTCATCACTACATAAGATAAGAAGAGAAATGCTCACTTTCCCCAACTACGATGTCAGGGCCATCATGTGAGTGATTCACCTTGAATGCAGCCTGGCACATGGTGTGTTGGCCAGTAAGGGGATGAATGAACTGAGCATGGGAGGCTGAGGACAGAAGCATGGGGCAGAAGCAAGAAGTGAGCAGAGAAGAAACATATAAAGCAGTGTGAAGGGTGCAGAGGGATGGTACTTACTTGATCTCAGCAATCTCCTTTGGGGCAGTGAAAATACTTGTTCCCTGAAGAAGGATGGGGAGCAGCTGTCTGAGGCGGGGGGGTGGGTAGTATGTTCCCAGTGGTAAACTTAACTCCAGGTCATAATTCTTAGCACTGCAGGAGGGGGACAAGAAAAGCTATTACAAACACAAAGTCCCTTCGCCTTCAGAGACTCTGAGAAGGCCCTTCCCTGGGGGAGGCACAAAGCCCTGCTTCAATACTAGTGCTGAAAAGGGTCAGTAGCCTTTGCCCTGACTCACTGTCTCATGAGGCTGCTCATGCCAAAGCTGGACCATTTTCATTTTTAGAAAGCATGATACTTGAATGCATTAAAAAAAATATATATATATATAGATATATGTATATATAATATATGGAATTCCCTGGCAGTCCAGTGGTTAGGACCCCACACTTCCACAGCAGAGGGGGTCTGAATTTGATCCCTGGTTGGGGAACTAGGATCCCACAAGCTGTGAGATTATCTATATACATATACATATATAAACAATACATGTTCATTAGAGGAAAAAAAAAAATCAGAAAATAGGTAATCAGTAAGTGGGTAAATAAACAACACGCTCACCATCCAGGGACAACCACTGTTAACTTTTGATACGTAGCCTTCCAGACATTTTTCTTTGTCAATATGTATTATACAGATATATTTTAAATTAATTAGCCAATTAATCAATTAACTTCTTGGCTGCGCTGCATGGTTTGTGGGATCTTGGTTCCCTACAAGGGATAGAACTTGTGCCCCCTGCTGTGAAAGCTCGAAGTTCTAACCACTAAGTTCTAACCCTCAGGGAATTCCCCTATACATATATTTTTAGCAGAAAGAGCACAGTGGTCTCAGTTTGCTTTTATAGCTCAGTATTTTGTGAACATGTTAAAAAGAGATGTCTACACATATGATTCCATTCATATGACATGTCCAAAAGAGGGAAATCTATAGAAAGTACATGAGTGGTTGGTGAGGGCTAAGAGGTGGGGGAGGCTTGGGGCTGGGGAGCAAAATTGGTGATAACTAAAGGGTATGGGCTCCTTTTGGGGGTGATGAAATGTTCCAAAATGGATTGTGATGATGGTAGGACCCATCTGTGAATATGCTAAAGAAATCACAGAATCGTACACTTTAAAGGAATGAATTGTATAGTATGCAAGTCGTTTCAATAAAGCTGTTATGAGGGAGAGGGGGAGAGAAGGGGAGAGAGAGAGAGACAGAAACATGACCACCCCAGCTGCCTGATAATCCATCATACAGTCAAAAATACTCGAGACTTTTTCACACTGTCCTCGTATCTGCTTTTCTTCTTAGACAGAAAAGGTCTCTGAGGTCTGGAGGAGTTAAGAACTCACTGTTAGGAAAGGGGGCTCTGTGTTCTTCCCAAAGGCCCACACGGTGATGTGGGGAGGGACCCCCCCAGCCTGGACTGGGTTGGACAGAGGACTTACTGGTCGGGTCTCTCTCCTTCCTCTATCCGGCTGGTCACCACAGGGTTTCTAGCGACCTGGGTCCGCTTGAAGGGAGTCGTGGGTTTCAGCTGTGCTGCCATGGGACTGTGGGCCACGGCGGCCAAGAAGCGGGCGATATAGAAAGTGCCAGCTCCTTCTGAGCCCGGCTCTCCAGGGCCCAGCAGCTCCCAGAGCACTGTGGCTGGGAAGTAGCCCACAAAGCTGGTCTTACAGTGAACATGGAGCTCATAGCATTCACCTAGAAGACAGCTGAGTGAGTCAGGTTGGGAAGGGAGCTGCCCAGGAGCATCCCAACCCTGACATGCCCCAGATAGCCCCTACCCCAAGGCAAGCCCCACCAGCCTGCAACAGCACATTCCTGAAGCAACAGACCCTCCTACGGCAGGCCTCCGTCCACCAGAGGCTCTTTGAGAACCCACTCACCCGGGCCCAGGAGGCAGGGCAGCTCCCGATCTCCATTGCAGAAGGAAAACTGGGGGGTCCGGCAGAACGGGAAGAGGTGGGTGAGGGTGACAGGCTGGGTTCCTCCATTCCGAAGCCTGAGGGTCAGCACCTCCTTGCGGTTCAAATCCAGGCGGATAAGGAGCTGTCCATCTCGGGCTTCGTGGGGCCCCTGGACTTCCACATTCACCCCATGTTTCCCATGCATATACTCAGCCCTGGGGAGAGCAGGAGTCAAGGGCGGGCAGGGCTAGGGCAGGAGCAGACAGGACTGGGGGTTGCCCTCGGGAAAGTCACAGAATGGGGAGGATGGCCAAGTGCCAGCCATGCTCAGGAAACCCACCCCCCAACTCAGGCCTATTAGCTTCTTCCCTGCCCTCCCCTCAGTCCTTGCAGAAGGGAGCCCCCACCCCTCCCCCCGCCAAGCCGAGGCAAGCCCCAGTCACACGGTTTCCCACACACCTAGGCCCCTCTTGCACACCCCATCACACACAAGCACACCTGTCATGAAAGATAGTGGCTAGCAGTGACCTGTGGTGTTTGCTCATTTCCAACCCCGGCTTCATTCTCCTCTTTTCTGGGAACCACACGTCGGCCCAGCGGTCGAGCCCGAAGAACCTGACTCGGGTCTTGGTGACGTAGGCCAGATTGGCAATCTTCATTCCATACAGCATGGAGGAGAAGCCAGGGGCAGGGGTCCCAAAGCTGCCGGGAGCAGAGGAGACTGGGGAGTGAGGGCCAGGGGGCGGCAAGCTGGGGAGGGCGAGACAGGATGGGGCTGGGGACAGAGACTCGGGCCGGGACGGCAGGACTTTTTTAATGTTTTCAGGGAAGGCAAGGGGACCCTCCCCAAGACTAAATATGATTGTTTTAAATAAGCAGCAGGTGGTGGACGTTGCACTTCTGAGGAGAAAAGTCCAATGGTGGGCTGTTGAGATGGAGGACTTAAGGGAAGAGAGAGTAAGAAATGAAGATCTGGGGCAGGGTGGGGGCAATTTGGGACAGAAAAGATATAAACACTGAAGCAGAAAGAGGTGAGGCAGAGGGGGAAGCCGAAGAAGCTGACTGGTAGGGTGGTGGTGGGGTGTGGATCCCAGGTCCAGCCTGATGGTGAGGAGTGAGAGGGGCAGAGAGTGCAGGTGTCCAGGGTGTGTGGGCAAGGTGGCTGATCAGACAGCAGTGTCCCCCCGAAGTCAGAGGGTGCAGGTAGAACCCAAGCAGGAAGGGAAAGGATCCTTCTCCAGAGATCAAATAGCTTGTTTGGGCCTAGAGAAGGTGAAGACAGGGAAAACTGGTCAGAAGGACAATAACCCAAAGGGTCAGCGCCTGGAATTCAGTTTAGTCAACTCGACAAACACTTACAGAGACCTGTTATGTGCCAGACACTGTGCTAGATGCTGGGGGTTCAAAGAGGCCTTGAGGAGCACGGAGGGAACACATTAATTCCAGCCCCTGCCTGGAGCTCAGAGGGGAGGAGCTCAGACTTGGCGGCTTCCCCAGGAAACAGCATCAGCACTGAGTCCTGAAGGATGAATGGGTGTCATTCAGGTGCAGGACGGAGCACAGAGTGTGAGCTGAGGTGTGGGGGTACGAGTGGGGAAAGCTGTGGGGACCACCCACTCTGACACTAGCTGGGTCACCTTGGGTCACTGTACCTTGCAGAGCCTCACTTTGCTCCTCTATAAAATAGGGATAACAGCAGACTTATCTCCTGGGGTGGTTGTGTGGATCACAGGAGAGACAGACACTGTGGTGTCCACTTAGCCCAGTGCTTGGCACATAAGATCTCAGTAAGGTGCACTATGATTAGTATCACATCCAGTCTGGTTGTACTAGAGTGAAGAATGCAAGGAGGGATTGGCAGGAGGCAGCAGAGGTGGGCAGGGACCAGGTCTCGCATAGTTTTGCATGCCAAGCCATGAAGCCTGCACCTGACCCTGAAGGCCAGCAGCTCTCCTCCTTTACTGGCACTTAAGGGCCAGAGGACATCCCCACATGTGACATGTCATGGACACATTCAATGCTCTGGACAGCTGACCACCCTCCCTCCATGCTTTGAGGGGAATGCAAGCAAATCCTAGTTCCTAGGAACCATGGCCATCCCTGTTGAACTATTAAGGCTCAACCAGCATGGTCACTCACCAGCATAAAATAAGATCATTTATGGTTACGGACATTTCCCTGGTGCCCCCTGCCTATAACTCTGCCCCTCTCCCTCCCCCCATGCAAGTGAGTGATACCATTCAGAAAACTTTGAATTGGCTCTGATTTGTCTTAAAAAGATAGTAAATCATGTGAAAACACAATAGAAAATGCTCAAGAAATGTTAGCTACTATTATTAGTATCCTATTAATAGTAACGGTAGTACTAGTAGCAGCAGTAGTAGTTAAGAGTAGTAACTTACTTCCAGCCTGCACCAGAGGCTACACTGTGGTTACACAACCACCCCATGTTGGTGGGTTTTAAGCAGGGGAGTGGCAAGATCATATTTGCATTTCAGATCACCCAGGCATCAGGAATGGAGGATGGATTTGCTGGAGGCAAGACTGTAGGCAGGGAGACCAGTTAGAAGAAGGCCATTGCAACCGTCCAATTCAAAGTTGACAAGGGTCCGAACAAGGCAGTGGTCAGGATGGAAGAGGAGACAGATCTGATATTTAGAATAAAAAATTAGCAGATTTTGGTTTCAGACAGGAGAGTAAATGTAGGCTGGGAAGAGGGAGGAGTCAAGGACAATACCCAAACCAGTGGCTTGGCTTCAGGGACTATTCCTGAGATAGGAGGGAGACACAGGAGGAGGAGGAGGCTGGAGGGACATATGGATCTGGACATGGTCAATTGGAGATCCCCATGGTCCACAGGCAGCTAGCTCCATGAGTCAAAAGCTGAGAACTCAGGCCAAAGTCAAAGCAGACCCTAATAACAGCGAGACGTCAATAGTATTTACAACTATGGAAGTATTCAGGATCTTCCCAGGGAGTGAGCCGTCTGAGAACCACTGAGGCCAGCACAGCCCAGGGAGGAATAGAAAACAGAGCAGGAAGCTCCTGGAGAGGGAAGAGAATCAGGAGGAAGTCTCACAATCAGGTATCAGGCTCAAATGCTGCTGAGGGGCTGAGGCAAAGGGATTGAAGTCAACCCTGGTAACTTTCACCAAGGCCCCTTGGTCAGTGAGTCACTTAAGTTCCATGAATTGGCACACATTCAAATGCCAACAGATGCCAGACTCCACAGGTATCTTTGATACCTGCAGCCATCTCAGGTCCTACTTTTGAGTCATTAGTATAAGAAGTATTACACACGTCCTTCTTAACGTGAATATTCTATAAACTACTACTCTAACCAGGGGCTTCCCTGGTGGCTCAGTGGTAAAGAAACCAGCTGCAATGCAGGAACACGGGTTTGATCCCTGGGTTGGAAAGATCCCCTGAATGAAATAGCAACCCACTACAGTATTCTTGCCTGAAAAATCCTGTGGACAGAGGAGTCTGGTGGGTCACAGTCCATGGGGTCACAGAAGAGTCAGATGCGACTAAGGGACTAAATAACAAGACTAAACAAACAAAAGCTCAGGTGCCCTGAAACACCCTGGAGCTCTCAGCTTAGTGGTAGAGAGAAAACAGGACCCTGAGGGGACTGAGCCGGAGAAGGCAATGGCACCCCACTCCAGTACTCTTGCCTGGAAAATCCCATGGATGGAGGAGCCGGGTAGGCTACAGTCCATGGGGTCACTAAGAGTTGGACACGACTGAGCGACTTCACTTTCACTTTTCCCTTTCATGCACTGGAGAAGGAAATGGCAACCCGCTCCAGTATTCTTGCCTGGAGAATCCCAGGGACAGCGGAGCCTGATGGGCTGCCGTCTATGGGGTTGCACAGAGTCGGACACGACTGAAGCAACTTAGCAGCAGCAGAGGGGATTGAGCAAACCGAGGAGCATAAATCCTGTCTAAAAGGAGGAAATGCTACTCATCTCTAGAAAGAGGTTACCAGGCCCAAGATGGCCAGATCTGGCTTTTAAGAGAAGACCAAAGTACAATTTTAAGGTGAAATCTTCCATCTTTGGAAGCTTCTGCATGGACACATGAGCTGGAGGAACTCTGCAAGTTTTGCAGCTTCTATGATAGGTGCTATGCCTGTGTGCTAAGTCACTTTAGATGGGTCCGACTCTTTGCAACCCCATGGACTGTAGCCTGCCAGGCTCCTCTCTCCAAGGGATCCTCCAGGAGAGAATACTGGAGTGGGTTGCCATGCCCTCCTCCAGGAGAAAGGTACTACCACCTAAGTATTAATAGCTTTCAAATTATTCTTCATGTCTATTACCACTACCCAAGTTCACTTGGTCTAAGGTGACATCCATAAAAATTAAAAAAAAAAAAATTTTTTAAATCACAAACTTAGTACATACTTGTTGAAAAAAGCACCAATTCTTGCATTATACATCTAGTCATCTGGATTTCAAAGGAAAAAAAGATGAACAATTCAATAGAAAAACAGAATCTTCAACTTAAAGCACAAACTGATGACTCAGGGGTAAGAAAAGATACTCCAAAAATAGAGAAATGCAAATTAAAGTAAAAATGAAGTATCATTTTGTTTCCATAAGACTGGCAAAAAAGAAGACAGTCACAACATGTATTACTATGTGAGAAAGAAAACTCTCATACGTTGCTGGTAGAAAGGGGAAATATTACAACCATTTGGAAAACCGGCAACATCTCCTAACATTTGATATGAAGGTATCCTTTAACTCATAGGAATGTATCCATGGAAAAGAAACATACCAACATATAAGAACACATGTGCAAGGAGGCCTATTATAAAGTCCTTCACATTGGCCAAGAATTGAAAACAAATGTCCATCCATAGGCAGATAGCTGAATAAGCTGTAAACACCTGTACCACAGAGTATCAGAGAGCTATTTAAAAGAATGCATCACATCCATTCGAAAGACTAAAATGTAAAAGGTTGTCAACACCAAATGTTGACAAGGATACAAAAATACCAGAATGCTCGTGCATTGTTGAATGGACTATAAAATGGTACAATCACTTTAGAAAAAGGTTTGATGGTTTCTTGTAAAGCCAAACATAACATAATACTATGATTTTTAATAAAAATATGATTATATTGTTCATGAAATAAAAATTCATAAAAAATGTAACATGACTATAACATCTAGTGTAGACCTACCACTGGTATTTATTCAATAAGGACTTGCCAGGAGAATGGGTGAAAGAAGTATCAAGCAATTCCAGACTGTTATTTTATAGACGAAACAGGTTAACAATGCAAACACTGAACCTCTGGTTGCCAGCAATGCTATGCGATGGCCTGGAATATCAAGTGTCAGGTTATATGTATTGTCCAAACTTGGACAGTCCAACTGCAGGCAAGGTCACACCAGAAGACCAGTCTAAAGAAGACTTTGAAATAAAAAAAAATAAAGACTTTGCTGCCAACTACCAAAAAAGAGGTTAAGCAATTTGCCCAAGATCAGTCTCCAGGACATGTATATATTTCAGGGTTTCAAGGTCATTGTTTTCAGTTTGGGGCTATTTTGAATAAAACCACTATATATATACATACATATGCTTCCGTGTTGGCTTAGTGGTAAAGAATCTGCCTACAATGTATGAGCTATGGGATTAATCCCTGGGTCAGCACGGCAACCCATTCCAGTCTTCTTGCCTGGAGAATCCCATGGACAGAGGAGCCTGGCAGGCTATACAGTCCATAGGGTCACCAAGAGTCAGACATGATGGAAGCGACTTAGCATGCATGTGTGCATATATATATATATATTTTTTCCCCCACCTTGGCCAAGCGAGCTGCATGTGGGATCTTAATTCCTGGACCAAGGATCTAACCCAAGCCCTTTGCATTGCAAGCATGGAGTCTTAACCACTGGACTGCCAGGGAAGTCCCCATGATTTATATTCATATAAGATATACTGTTGTTGTTGTTTAGTTGCTAAGTCCAACTCTTTGCAACCCCAGGGACTGTAGCCTGCCTGACTCTCTGTCAATGGGGATTCTCCAGGCAAGAATACTGGAATGGGTTGCCATTTCCTTCTCCAGGGGATCTTCCTGACCCATGAATCAAACTCAAGTCCCCTGCTTGGCAGGATGATTCTTTACCACTGAGCCACCAGGAAAGCCCATAAGAAATATTGGTGGTAAAAGAATACCCAAAAAATTGGTAGTAAAATATTGGTGGTAAAAAGAAACCACTGATACACAGAACAACATGCGTGAATCTCAAACACATTATGCTGAACAAAAGATGCCTTACATAAAAGAGGACATACTATCTGATTCCATTAAATAAAGTTCTAGAATGGATAGTATCTAAAAAAAAAAAAGATCAGCAGTGGATACTGGGTGGGTAAAGGTGAGGACTAAATAGGACAGGAGATGAAGGAACTTATTGGGGTGATGTTATGTTTTATATGTTGATAGTGTGTTGCACACAGGTATATGGATTCATTAAAACTCACAGAATGGGACATTTGAAATCTTGTCTATTTCACTGTAGGTAAATTTTACTTAAAAAAAAAAAAAGGTAAACATGAATTCCCTGGTGGTCCAGTGGTTAGGATTTTGCCTTCTTACTGCCTAGGGAGTGGGTTCAGTCCCTGATCTGGGCACTAAGATCCCACAAGCTGTGTTGCTGCTGCTACTGCTGCTAAGTCGCTTCAGTCGTGTCCGACTCTGTGCGACCCCATAGACGGCAGCCCACCAGACTCCTCTGTCCCTGGGATTCTCCAGGCAAGAATACTGGAGTAGGTTGCCATTTCCTTCTCCAGTGCATGAAAGGGAAAAGTGAAAGTGAAGTTGCTCAGTCGTGTCCGACTCTTCGCGACCCCATGGGCTGCAGCCTACCAGGCTCCTCTGTCCATGGGGTTTCCCAGGCAAGAGTACTGGAGTGGGGTGCTATTGCCTTCTCCGACAAGCTGTGTGGAGTGGTCCAAAAAAAACCCTACCGTAAACAAATTTTGAACTCTTAGATCAATAGTTATAATAACAACAATCACGCTGAAGTGTTCAGGGGTGAACTGTACTGGTATCTGTAACTTATTATAAATTGCATCAAAAAAATTAAGATAGCTAGATGGGGACATTCCTGTTGGTTCAGTGGTTAAGACTCCACAATTTCACTGCAGGCGGCACTAGTTTACCCCTGGTCGGGAACTAAGATCCTCACATGCCCACATGGTGCAAGATAAATATAGCAAGACAGATGGATGAGCAGGCATGTGTCAAATACTAATTAAGAAATCTAGGTGAGTGGCCATTGCAACCCCCTGCTCTGCAAGCCCGCAGAGCTGTACTCAGAAGCTGACCTCGGACCCAACCGTCCCTGAGTCTTGGCTGCCCTCACTCTGCCACCTGCCTTCGGAACAAGACTTGTTGGAGCATCTGTGCTTGCTGCCTCTGCAAACGGATTACAAGGGCCAGAAACTAGCCGAACAGATGTTTCAGGGAATTTTCTTTTTTTCTGCAATAGTTGGATTCATCTATGGGTACCTGGCTGAACAGTTAGGGAGGACTGTCTACATAGTTATGGCCGGATTTGCTGACACTTCCTCCGTGGCCTATTTATCCCCAGCACCCGCTCAAGTGGTTACCTGTTCAAGACTCAAGCATAGAAGAAAAGAAACCAGGGGAAAGAAAAGAGGCGTGCCAAAAGTAACTGATTGGGGTTTTCATGATTCAGTTTTTACTATTGCACCTGCTTTTGTTTCATGAGACAGGAACTAAACTGTTTTCTGTGAGAAACATGCTCTCCAGCCCAAACTCAAGAATGGACCTGGATACATGAGGTTTAGCAGAAAGCTCTGTGGCAGGCACACCCACAGTCCTTACACAAAGCAAGTTATCCTAGCATGCAAGCCCCTCTCCCCGTTCCTCACTGGATGAGTACTATGCGGTGAACAATCTTCTCGGAAGTCACCTAGGGTTGTTCTCTCCCTCTTTATGGGCTGGCCCCTCCCTGACATCTTGTTTCGTCCTTTCCTGTGCACCTCTTTCTGTTTTTTTTATGTTCTGAATTCACCAATAGGGTGAGCCCGCGTGAAACCCTTATGTTTTGAATTCACCAATAGAATGAACCTGGGTGAAAAACCTTAGGCATTCCACCCTCCCTTTGTTTGCCAATTTTCCAGTTTTGTAACCCTTATGGCTATTACACCAGCAAGCTGTCACTCAAAGCTAGCTATTTTTGAAAATGGATCACTTTAGTTCTTACCTTTTCCTATACAAAACATGAGCTAAAAACACCTATGCTCAGCTGCGTATAGATTTTGTTCTCCCTCTATTTCATTTCTCAAAATTATCCAAGCCAGGCTTCAGCAATACGTGAACCGTGAACTTCCAGATGTTCAAGCTGGTTTTAGAAAAGGCAGAGGAACCAGAGATCTAATTGCCAACATCCACTGGATCATCGAAAAAGCAAGAGAGTTCCAGAAAAACATCTATTTCTGCTTTATTGACTATCCCAAAGCCTTTGACTGTGTGGATCACAATAAACTGTGGAAAATTCTGAAAGAGATGGGAATACCAGACCACCTGACCTGCCTCTTGAGAAATCTGTATGCAGGTCAGGAAGCAACAGTTAGAACTGGACATGGAACAACAGACTGGTTCCAAATAGGAAAAGGAGTACGTCAAGGCTGTATATTGTCACCTTGCTTAATTTATATGCAGAGTACATCATGAGAAACATTGGGCTGGATGAAGCACAAGCTGGAATCAAGATTGCCGGGAGAAATATCAATAACCTCAGATATGCAGATGACACCACCCTTATGGCAGAAAGTGAAGAAGAACTAAAGAGCCTCTTGATGAAGGTGAAAGAGGAGAGTGAAAAGTTGGCTTAAAGCTCAACATTCAGAAAACTAAGATCATGGCATCTGGTCCCATCACGTCATGGGAAATAGATGGGGAAACAGTGTCAGACTTTTTTTGGGGGGGCTCCAAAATCACTGCAGATGGTGATTGCAGCCATGAAATTAAAAGACGCTTACTCCTTGGAAGGAAAGTTATGACCAACCTAGATAGCATATTTAAAAGCAGAGACATTACTTTGCCAACAAAAGTCCGTCTAGTCAAGGCTATGGTTTTTCCACTAGTCATGTATGGATGTGAGAGTTGGACGGTGAAGAAAGCTGAGCGCCGAAGAATTGATGCTTTTGAACTGTGGTGCTGGAGAAGACTCTTGAGAGTCCCTTGGACTGCAAGGAGATCCAACCAGTCCATCCTAAAGGAGATCAGTCTTGGGTGTTCATTGGAAGGACTGATGCTGAAGCTGAAACTCCAATACTTTGGCTACCTCATGCGAAGAGATGACTCACTGGAAAAGATCCTGATGCTGGGAAGGATTGGGGGCGGGAGGAGAAGGGGACGACAGAGGATGAGATGGCTGGATGGCATCACCGACCCGATCGACATGAGTTTGAGTAAACTCCAGGAGTTGGTGATGGACAGGGAGGCCTGGCGTGCTGCGATTCATGTGGTCGCAAAGAGTCGGACACGACTGAGTGACTGAACTGAACTACTTCATTTCTCTGTTGGGCTTTAATTTATAAATAATTTGGACCTTGTCTTCACAAACTTCCTCTGAAATGGAGAACTGAAAACACAAGTATGCAAAGTTTGTCTCAGGTCTACAAAATAATGGATAAAAGCTTCATAAATGATAGTACAATTTAACTATCAAAGTTTTATAATTAATTATAAGTAGTCAGGCTGTTTTAATGTTTTAAATTAAAATTCAGTGCAATTAAAAAAAAAAAAGAAATCCAAGTGAGGCGAAACCTGTGGGGCCCTCCAGGGCACAAAAGCCCGTGTTGCTTGCTTCTTCTTTGTAGAAATAGACTTCATTCAGCCTCCTCCACCGTCCCAGAGTTCCAAGGGGCAGATTCAAATAGTCGCTAATCAGGGAACAGAGGGAAATGCAGAAACAAGGTGGGGAAGGGGGGTGTGAGGGGGTGTGGGGGGTTTGCAGTCAAGAAACAATAGTGCAGCCTTGGGGCCGGGTCCTATTTCCTCCTCAAGGAATACACACAACAATAGCTTTGCATGGCTAGGAACTAAGGCCACCACCCAGGTGGATGACAGTAACTTCAGGCAGAGCACAAGATTCCGGGAGCACCACCCTGTTACCTCACCACCAACCAATCAGAAGAAAGTCACACACCCTGCAGCCCTCATTCCAAATTCTGCCTATAACAACTTCTCCCAGAAAACCCTCAGGGAGCTGCCTAAATCACCTGTTTTCTTTGCTTGGCCCTGTAATAACCCTTTCTCTGCTCCTGACTCGGACAGTTTGGTCTGTTTGGCGTCATATATGCGTGGGGCACACCAATTTGTGTTCAGTAACAAAGGTAATGGTTGTTAAATGTCATATTATTTCAACTTTTCATTATGTTTGAAATTTGTCATAATAAGATGTTGAGGAAAAAACCCAATAATGCAATTAGAAGAATATACCAGACAATTAGGAGTCATTTCCATGATGTATTGATGAGTATGAAAATCGGGAGATGGAAAATGTGTATAACATGATCCTTTAAAAATAAAACAATAACAAAAATACCCTAATTGATATGAGTTACCTTAGTGTGGAACAGAATGTGGCAATGTAGGTGGGATGCTGATATGAGAGGTACCTGCATGCTCAGTTTTGAAGTTGTGTCTGAATCTGAGACCCCATGGACTGCAGCATGCCAGGCTCCCCTATCCTTCACTATCTCCTGGAGTTTGCTCAGATTCATGTCCATTGAGTTGCTCATCCTTTGCCATCTCCTTCTCCTTTTGCCTTCATTACCTGACAAAACATTAAGGGTTCCCACTCTTTCACTCTCAACTACCTGCTTAGCTGTTTGACAGTAAAGAATCTGCCTGCAATGTGGGAGACCTGGGTTCGGTCCCTGGGTCGGGAAGGTCTTCTGGAGAAGGGAATGGCTACCCATTCCAGTATTCTTGCCTGGAGAATTCATGGACAGAAGAGCCTGGCAAGCTACTGTCCATGGGGTGGCAAAGAGTCAGACATGATCAAGCGACTAACCCTTTTACTTTAACTGTTTGATGTATACTTCTCCAGGCTCTTTTCCTTGCATTAAAAAAAAATTTTTTTTTAAGTACACATATTTTTTTGTGTGCTACACATACTATTCTGCAACAGACTTCTTTCACCACCATGGACACCATGACAACATTTTACCAAGCCACCTAGCTCTTTTGAATGGTGGCAAAGGATAGCACAGTATGAATGCATTGTGATGGGTTTAACTATTTGTTAGGCAATATAGCTAGGCTGCCAACAATTTTTGGCGATTTCAAATGTTACAATAACCATCCCTCTGGGTCAAAGAGAATGAAGCTTTACTTTGATGTGTGTGCGCCCCTGCATTTAAACTGTGGTCAACCACTGGACCACCAGCAAAGTCCTTGAGATTCGTATTCACATAAGAAATACTGTTGATGTTGTTATTTAGTTGCTTAGTTGTGTCTGACTCTTTGGGACCCCATGGACTGTAGCCCGCCAGGCTCCTCTGTGCATGGAATTTTCCAAGTCAGAATACTAGAGTGGATTGCCATTTTCTCCTCCAGAGGATCTTCGGAACCCAGGTATCAGACCCGGGTCTCCTGTGGCTCCTGCATTGGCAAGCAGATTCTTTCCCACTGAGACAGCTGGGAAACCCCCTTTACTTTGAAAAGTTCTGCCAAATTGTCCTCTAAACAAGTTGTACAAACTTACATTCTCACTGAAAAGAATTTGAGAAAACTCTTTTCCTAGACCCTAACATCAGAAACCTTCAATCTTCTAAATTTTTGACAATCTGATAAGCAAATGAATGGTTCAGTTCAGTTCAGTTCAGTCGTTCAGTTGTGTCTGATTCTTTTCAACCCCACGGACCCCAGGCATCCCTGTCCCTCACCAACTCCTGGAGCTTGCTCAAATGAATGGTACCTTGTTTGTATTTTCAGTTCCCTGATCACTAACATAATCAAGTATCTTTCCTTTTGTTTATTAGTCATTTATATTTCTTCTGTGAACTGAATTGACTGAGTGACTGAAAGTAAAATGTAAACTTTTACTGTGGATAGAGGTCCAGAATGACCTTTCTAAAAACACTGATTATCTCAGTGTCCTACTTTGCAACTTTTTGTGCTTTTCTGTTTCTGTTAAGATTAAAAACAAAAAACCTCACATCACCTCCCCATAGCCCACAATGGCTCACCCAATCCAGCCCCTGCCTCCCTCTGACCTCATGTCACCTGTTCATAGGAGTTCACCCCCAGCCTTGGAGGTGCTACTTCCTCTGCCTGGACTGCCCTCCCCTTGTCTTACATCTGCTAACTCCATTTATCATTCGAGATTCTGCTCAAACATTACTTTCTCCAGAGACTTCTGGTTCCTAGACTCGGTCAGGTCTCCAAGTCCTAGTCACGAGCATCCTGGGCTTTTTCTCACAAGCACTTATCCGAACAGTAGTTAAATAAGTTTTTTGTTTTTTTTTTAAGTATTTGTCTTTAATTGCCTCCTTCTTCCTTAGGTTCCTTCTGTGTCTCTACAGCAACTCACAGTTTTGCTTTGCTCATAGGAGGCATTCAGCCAATATTTGTTGAATAAAAGAATGAGCCTCTTGCCCAAGGCAAGAATCATCTCCTCTCAGAAACTTTTTCATGATGCCAGTGCTTATTCCATAACGGACTCCTAACCAGCAATGTTAATGATAGCTGCCATTTCCAAAGCCCATGCAGTCTGTTACCAGGGGAAATGCCTTACCTATGATATTCTGGCCTTACACAACTGAGAGAAAGGCAGTATTTTACACACTTAATAGTTAGGGAAATTTAGATACGTGGTTAAAATCAAATGCAACTAGTAAGTGGCAGAGTCAGAATTTGAACTCCAGCTATGGAAACATGATACTAGCTCCTGAAGCTCAGGATGACATGTTTATCTACACATCTGCCACTCCCTACTAGCCTATACTCTTTAGAGGCAGGAACCAGGGAACAGGCAAATGGTAGTGCCCCCATTAAATATATTTGCCAAATGAATAACAAGAGGTGGGAAAAGTTAATAAGAGTTGAGAGCAGGGTACTTCATAACATTATAAAATAACCTATTAATAGTTGGAAGGGACCTATTCTTCTCAGTGGAGGAAGCGCCCCCAAATTCCTGATACAAGGTGACTTGCTATAGCTCCCCTACAACCTTTTCTCTTGTAGATCAACTCTACTTACTAACTCTATTAGATTCTGAAAGCATTTACTGAGCATCTAATACATACAAGGCTCTATACTGGAGACTGAGGGAAGGCGCCAACATGATGAAAGGCCTGTCCCTGTGTCCAGCGGCTCTCCAGTCTGGTGGAGAGACGCTAGCTCTAACACAAGGTAGGGTGTCATCCAGCTATAACCAAGCTTCGAAGAAGGAGCAATGAGAGCCCAGAGAAGAAGCAATAAATTTCCATTGGGTAGATGAGGGTTGAGGTCACAGCATAAGAAAGTTCTCTCTAATCAGAACAGAAATCTTTTCCACCTGGTGGATGGTGGGTGGTTTTTTTTGGCTGTGTCACTTAATTCATTCAGTTTGTGGCACCTCACTTAACCAACCAGGGACTAAACCCGAGCAAGTGCAGTGAAAGCCTGGAATCCTAACCACTAGGTCACCAAGGAATTCCCTGAGGGGGCCAGGTTGAGTGAACCCAGTTCTGCCTTCCAGAATGACACCAAAGTATAACCCTTTCCCCTCAGGACAGTCTTTAAAATATTCACCAATAACTACCTTGTCCTCTCCAATTTTTCTCTTTTCAAGGCCAACATTTCTCCATTTCTTTGACTGGGTTTCACAAAAAGAATGAATCAACATAGAAGCCTTTCCTCCTCCTCCAAGTACTAAAATGCTATCTAGCCTTCAAAGCAAAGGACAAGGTCAATGCTACCCTCTCCATCGAGTTCCCTAATAACTACAGGGGAGTTGTATCTTACTTGCCTAAAAACAAGTATATACTAAAAAAATTACTTTTGAAATCCCTTAGATTCACTCATAATGTACGGTATATGTAGTTTCCTGTTTGCCTGTTTATGGCTATCTGACAAAGCCTGTTTTCCCCCGGTTTTGAAACATATTGTGTAACTTTGATGTAGAGATGACAAAAGACTCTCTCCTTGAGGAAACTTCAGTCAGGCCCCTCTGAACCCTCTTCTGCCTCAGGCTTCAACTTTGCCCCACCCCCACAGCCTTAACGCTGTCTCTGAGTGATTCTTCATTCAAGACCCCCTCACTCCCTGTTGGCTATAAATCCCAGCTGTCTTTGCTGTATTGAGAGATTGAGCAAGAGCTCCTCCCATTGCAGTACCTACTGCAATAGTCTCGAATAGTCTTCCTCACCATTTAAACAAGCATCAGAATGATAGTCTCTTTAACAGAGCCAAAAGAAGTAGTCGACTTTTGTTCAGTCGCGTTGTACCTATTTTTTTGGACACAGGTGAATTCATGGATGTGAAGTGTTGAAGATGTGACTCAATGGTAATTGTTCTCTTTTTATTTTTTCTCCACCACTTTTCTTATTATCTGTATTATAGTCCTCATGCTATTTTATTATTTATCACAGCATACTGTATGTATATCACAGCCTCTCTGCTTCCCTGGCATTATGTATTTTCCATCTTTATATTCCCCACAGTGCCCAGCACAGTGTGGGGACATAAAACAGGTCAGTGTCTTTGCTCCTTCAGGTGCTACTCAAACCCGTTAAATGTCCCTCTTAAAAAGTGACACTCATGACTGAAAACAATATTCCAGAAATGATCCGGTAAACCTGGAGAATCACTTACCTCCTGCCCCCCACCCCAAACCACACTTCTATAAACACAGTCTAACACTTCTTTGGCTCTTTTAAGCAGCCACACCCGCCTTTTGGTCTACTGAAACCTAAGGTCTTTTTCAAGAGGTCTGTTAGTAAGCCTAGATTCCCACCACCCAGTATTTATTTAAGTCTTTACATTTATCCCTGTTAAATTGTTTCTTGGTCTTCGGCCCAAGACCCCAAGACTGCAGCCTGTTGATATAGGTGTTTTTGAAGCACAATTCTGTGGTTTGACAGGGAGAAGTCTCTTTGATTTTCACTTGAATGGGAACAGGCAAGGAGGACCAAACAGCCTTTAGCCACAGGATGAGAAGGGGCCTCGAGGAGACCGGCCCCCGCGCGGGTCTCCATGGAGAAGCCACAGGTGCTAATGGAGGTTTGGTACGTACGCAGTTGGTGCCCTTTCCTTCTTCCCCGAGCTCCCTGGACTCTCCCCCTCCTACACTGGGTCTCTTCAGCTCTCTGGGATAGCGAACCCCCGAGGAAGCAGCCCCTCAATGAAGGGGCGGAGGTCCCCGCAAAGCTCGCGCCAGGGCGGGCAGCCCCCAGCAGGCAGCTCGTTCCTCGCTCTTCTGCAAAGCCTGGGCTCCCTCCCGAGCTCCCTTCCCCCACGCCGAGCGCTTCCCACCCTCAGCCCCCAACCCCCGCGGGCGGCGCGTGGGCGCAGCACCCGGCTCCCCCAGACGTGTCCAGCGCCGCCGCCTGGGGAGCAGGCTGTGGGGGAGGTTCTCCGCCCGGACTCGGCGCAGGGGCCCGGCAGGGGCAGAGCGGGTGGGATGCGGGCGGCGCTGGCGGCGCGGGCGGGGCGTGGGCACCGCGCGGGAGGGGGCGCTGCGCGGCCCCGGGACCCGCCGGAGCCACCGGGGGAGCTGCCGTTCTTCTGCGCCCCGGGGCGGGAAGGGTGGCCCCGTCGCGGGGGTCGCGGCGGTAAGCTGGGCCCGCGTTTCGGGGCCGGGGAGTGGGCCGGCCCGTACCTGGTCTTGAAGTCCTGGTTATAAATGGTCCTCAGCCTCTCGCGATCTGTCTCCCTGTCCTGTCCTCGATCGACCAGGAAATTCTCGAATCTCTGGCCCGTCTCCCGGAGCTGCCGGCAGCTGAACTTACTGGGCATCGCGGCGGCGACTGCGGCCCAGGAAGGAGGGTTCGGAGAAATGAAACTGAAAGTCGCCGCCGCGGCTAGAAGTTGGCGGTCTTAGGGTGAGGGTGCTGCAGCGGAGAAAGCCCCAACTCCGATCCCAGATCCGGCAGGATCCCTTCTCCCCCCACCAGGTTTCCCTCTTCGGTTCTTTTCCTACCTGAGCCTTCCCTTCCGTCTCTTCGTCCTATCCCCTCCCCCTCTGCCCATTAACTCTTTGCTAAGGAGTCTGACCCCTCCCTCAGGGCCCTCCCCTTACCCCAAGCTCCCTCCCCTGGCTTTCAGCCAGAATCTGAACGTGGCTATCGCCTGGGGCCCCCTGAACAGTCCGGGAGGACTTCCTAGCCTCAGTTTGGACAACTCCCACGCCCACCTCCCAGGGCTTCGCGACTTATTGAAAAGCAGGGGAGCAAAGGGCAGGGATTGGGACCTGGGTCGGCTGCAGCTGGACTGGGGCAGCTCATCCAACAGCTCCCCCAGACAGCCTGGGACACAGGCAAGTACGGAAGCGAGAGGCACGCCCCCCTCCCCCATTTTCCCTTCTCCGGCTTGCAGACGCTGGGAGGAAGGCGTAAGAGCCAAGAAGTTTGGGGGAAGAACCGAGAGTCTCTGATAAAGGTGTGTACGCGTGGGAGGGAGGAACAAGGGGCTTTGCCGGGATGAACAGTTCATTACTTTTTCTGTCACAAAGGCTTCGTTATGTGGAAAGGCTCGCGATCCCTAGCCTTAAGCCACATATTTGGGCACTTAATGCACCCCAGGCTGTATTACTCTTAATTGTTACTAGTATTTAGCTAAGGGTTGCCCCAGTCATCAAAATATTAGCTTCTGGAGAGCAAGAGACTGTTAGGTTAGGCAATAAATGGTTAATAGCTACAGCA
This sequence comes from Giraffa tippelskirchi, assembly GCF_054371585.1. NCBI lineage: Eukaryota > Metazoa > Chordata > Mammalia > Artiodactyla > Giraffidae > Giraffa > Giraffa tippelskirchi. The sequence continues at coordinate 109,979,504 of NC_137279.1, forward strand.
TCAGTACCAGGAAGAGAAGCATTAAGAAGCTTCGGAAGACAGATGGTTAAGACAAACTAAAGGGAGTGGGGGTACAACAACAAACCTAAAAAAAGCCTCATCATCTACTTATCTTCTGGAGTACAAAAACACACTGACTAGGATCAGACAAAGATCATAAAAGTTACATTTAAAAAAATCTTTAAACAAAAATACCGGTTCCCAATATATCCAAGGTTGTGGTGTTCTCCAATGTCATTCCCTGTAGGAGGCCACACACTATCTAACCTAGTGTGAAGAATGCTCAGAACCCAGGTCATGCTCCAGCTGGGCTACCCCTGTACCTTTTCTCAGGCCAACAACCAACTAAAGCCAAGAAAAACAGGCTTTAGCAACAGGAAATTTAGTGTCAGTGGGAACCAAAGTTACAGGGAGAGGGGGAGAACAGAACAGGGGAATATGTTCTTAGAAATTGCTTATGCAAAGTGGAGGGAAAAACTAGGAATGTGGCCAAAGATTTTATCTTTTTTCTCCCCCAATTATCCAGTGAGGCCTGAGTATTAAAGAAGAGTGAACTCCTCAGAATAGCACTATTGCTTAACCACTTCAAAAACCTACCACCCACCATACCCAAACTGAACATCTGGACATCTGGCTCTATTCTGATCAGAAATCTAAGCCTCCATTCTTCCTGGATACATAACCTCCCCTTTCTCAAATTATGCCTATTTCCTGGATGTTCTCAAAACATACACAAATAGCTATAGTATAGTAAAAACATGGGTGAAAATGTGATCTTATGTGGCTTTTGTGACAAGGGAACCTCTAAACCAGTTTCATCTGGAAAAATCCATTTCCCTTAGTGCAGCTCAGTTCAGTCGCTCAGTCGTGTCTGACTCTGTGTGACCCCATGGACTGCAGCACACTAGGCTTCCCTGTCTATTGCCAACTCCTGGAGCTTGCTCAAACTCATGTCTGTTAAGTTGGTGATGCCATCCAAACATCTCATCCTCTGTCATCCCCTTCTCCTCCTGCCTTCAAACTTTCCCAGCATCAGGGTCTGTTCCTGAGTCAGTTCTTCACATCAGGTGGCCAAAGTATTGGAGTTTCAGCTTCAGCATCAGTCCTTTCAATGAATATTCAGGACTGATTTCCTTTGACTGGTTGGATCTCCTTGCTGTCCAAGGGACTCTCAAGTCTTCTCCAACACCACAGTTCAAAAGCATCAGTTCTTTGGTGCTCAGCTTTTATAATCCAACTCTCACATCCATACATGACTATTGGCAAAACCATAGCTTTGACTAGATGGACCTTTGTTGGCAAAGTAATGTCTCTGCTTTTTAATATGCTATCTAGGTTGGTCATAGCTTTTCTTCCAAGGAGTAAGCGTCTTTTAATTTCACAGCTGCAGTCACCATCTGCAGTGATTTTGGAGCCCCTCAAAATTAAGTCTCACTGTTTCCATTGTTTTCCCATCTATTTGCCATGAATTGATGGGACGGGATGCCATGATCTTCGTTTTTTGAATGTTGAGTTTTAAGCCAGCTTTTTCCACTCTCCTCTTTCCCTAGGAGTTATTTTCACATGTGGCTGTCTAGATGCCTAGAATGGTCTTCCTACCTTTCACAACTAGCTCAGGTCTCACTTTCCTCCCCAAATCCTTCTGTACTTAGAAAAATCTCACTATAAAGTAATAAGGTTTTGTTTGTGTGTGTGCTAAGTCTCTCAGTCATGTCTGACACTTTGCGACCCTATGGGCTGTAGAGTGGGTTGCCATGCCCTCCTCCAGGGTATCTTCCCTACCCAGGGAACAAAGCTGGGTCTCCTGTGTCTCCTGCACTGGCAGGGAGGTTACTAGTGCCACTTGGGAAGCCCAATAAGGTTGATTTTGCGTACGTGCAGGCTAAGTTGCTTCAGTCCTGTCCGACTCTTTGCAACCCCATAGCACTGAAGGCAATCCGAAAGTTAACTCTGGCCAAGGACATTACTGGAACAAACCTAGAGCCTTCTGAGGTAACTACTTTGGAGAAGAATGTTAAGAGCCCTGTTGTTTTTTTCCCATAGTCTCACTACTCCATAGTTACTTGGATTCTACAATTCAGTTTTTTTTTTTTACAATTCAGTTTTGAATTGTCTCTAACTTTATAAAACTTTTCCACTAAGACTGTACTCCCCAAGGCAACAGTGCTAAAACTGACTGAAATGCTTTAATTGGTCAGCCTACCGTTGACCAAAGGAATGGCTGTGGCAGGTAGAGTTGATCCTCATTATTTGTAGATTCTGTATTTGCAAGTTCACCTAATCACTAAAATCAGTAACCCCCAAATCAACACTTGCAGTACTTTTGTAGTCATCCATGGATGTGCAGAGTGGCAAAAAGAAAAATCTGAGTTGCCCAATGTGCCTGTTCCCAGCTGAAGTAGAACAAGGCCATATCCTTCCTGCTTTGTTTCAGCTCATGTAATAGAAGTCCTTTTTGTGGTGTATTTTGTGGTCACATTTTGTGTGCTTTTTTTTTCGTCACTGCTTAAAATGGCCCCCAAACCTATGTAGTGCTGAAATGCTGTCTAGTGTTCCTAAGTACAAGACTGATGTCCCTTATAGAGAAAATTCCCATGTTAGATAAGCTTTGTTAACTTAGGCGTGAGTTATAGTGCTGTCAGCTTTGAGTTCAATGTTAAAGAATAAAAAATGATTAAATACAGTGATTTAAATAAAAATATATAAACCAAGATTGTGTATTAATGGGTTGACAAAAATGTTGTGACCAAACCCCAGAGCAATGTTTCAATATGTGCTAATTCAATGTTTGCTGGCAATTTTACAGAACATAACCACAGCAAATGAGGATTAACACCCATAACAGAATGCTTTTGGATACAATTGGTTTCTGCTCTCAGAGGGCTTAGATCAACTCTGTTTTGTTTTTGGCTGTGCTGTGCAGCTTGCAGGATCTCAAATTTCCCAACCAGGGAATGAACCCATGCATGCCGCCCTGCAGTGGCAGTGAGGAGTCCTAACAGCTGGACTGCCTGGGAATTCCCTACCCTGTTTTTTAACATATATTCTGTTCAAGGGAGAATTTGTTAGCTCAGTTTATTGTATGGGACTAGCCTATTTTCTATATTTACCAGTCTTTTCTTTGATTTTCTAGGAAATAAGTGGCTTGGTAGTTATATTTAAATTATAAATTCATATATTGGCATTCAAATTGTATCAGTCTTTTGTGAATTTGGAGAGAATGTGCCAAGGCTTGCTATGTATCTCATGAACCAAGATGAATCTAGTGTCAACCTTCTAGATTATAAAACAGAACAGGCACTAGAACTAGGCCAACTAACAAAAGCACAACCACCCAGGCACAAATGAAACAGTCTTCAGTAGTGTAATTTCAACTATAGGAGTGAGGCCTCAGAAGAAACTCCTTTTGGCTGGGAAACCACTGTCCTAGGATAGGCTGATTTCAGCAGTGTGATTAAGAGTCACAATTCAAGCAAATATTCTGCTGAAGGAGGTTAAGGAAGTCTGCAGGACTTGGCAAGGAGGGTTGACTTCTGCCCAATTATACAGGAAACCAAGGGCTTTAGATGGCCAAGAGATTAAGAGTCTTTACAAAAGTTTGTAAGAGCTAAGGAAATCAATGAGGCAGGCTGATGGGGTTAATAAGTTAAAGGCAAAGGCCAGAATGCTTGAATCTGTACTACAAGGACATAGCGTAGCATACCTAAATGTCCCTCAAAAGGGTGGGAATGTGAACTGGCCATGAATGGAAGGTGAAGCACTGAAACTCCTCTGAGGGCTTAGATCAACTGGGAAACAGGATAAAAGCCGTTCCCATATGTCCGTAAGTCATACTCATATAGAAGGAAAGCAGTCTTTACAGCTGATGTGAAATAGTACCCATGTTCATGGTACAGGGATTCTTTCACTTCTAAAAACTACGGCAAACCTAGACAGCATATTAAAAAGCAGAGACATCACTTTGCTGACAAAGGTCCGTATAGTCAAAGCTATGGTTTTTCCAGTAGTCATGTATGGATGTGAAAGTTGGATCATAAAGAAGGCTGAGTGCTGAAGAATTAATGCTTTCGAACAGTGGTGCTGGAAAACGCTTGAGAGTCCCTTGGACAGCAAGATCAAACCAGTCAATCCTAAAGGAAATCAACCCTGAATATAGCTGAAGCTCCAATCCTTTGGCCACCTGATGCAAAGAGCGGACTCACTGGCAAAGACCTTGATGCTGTGAGAGATTGAAGGCAGGAGGAGGGGACAACAGAGGATGAGATGGTGGGATGGCATCACCGATTCAATAGACATGAATTTGATCAAACTCCAGGAGACAATGAAGGACAGGGAAGCCTGGCTTGCTGCAGTCCATGGGGTCACAAAGAGTTGGACACGACTGAGCAACTGAACAACAACCTAGTAACTATAACTACTTGGGCCTTGCTTTCTGAATGACAGGTAGAGAAAATAACTAGATTTTTCTGACAGAAATGGAAAACCCTAAACAAAACCTCTGAAAACACCAGTAGCCACTGACGGTAAAGCAGTATGATCCATAGAGAAATTCCTAAAACTTAAAAAATAAGGGGGGGAGGGGACTTCTCTGGTGGTCCACTGGTTAAGATTGCTTGCTCCCAACACAGGGGACACAGGTTCAATCCCTGGTTGGGGAACTAAGGTTCGTAAGTCATGGCCACACACAAAAAAGCTGGTCTTTGGATAGTCACTGAATCTACAGTGGTTGAAACCCTGTACATTCTCCTCAAATAAGAGCAATTCCACATCTTACCCTGAGAACAAAGGCTGAAGAGATGGCTCAAAAAGGAGAGACTCAGACAATTTAAGAACAAAACAGGTGTATTTCTACTGGACTACCTGATACAGAGGATAGTGTAGTATGGATGGATAGTATGAATGACAAGTAATACAAATAAATTTTATTTGAAATAAACAAAAATGCTTACACAAATCAATGGGTCACTTAAAAATAAACTCTTGCTTGACTGTATTACTTAGCAAAAACAAAGCCGAAACACAAACACCCTTCTTTTTTGACGTGTATTTGGAGGAAGACACTACTTGGTTTTTAAAAAACTGACCTTCCCTTAAGGCCTGGTCATAGAAGTGTAAACAATGTAAATGAATCCACCATTACCAGTTGTCATATCATATCTATGTCACCTGTGTATTCTGAGATCACACCTGTACCTGCCAATAAACCTGGGAAGGGTTGCTATATCACAGTTATATTTGAGTTGGCAGGCAGGACTGAGGAAGAGTAATTTGGAATAAGTTTTACATCCTATTTAGAACAAATCACTAGTATTCCCTTAAATAACAGGTTACAATAGAAAGATAATGCCTGAAAGTTATCCTTTTCACTTTGGTTCATTTTTAGTTGTTTGTTTGTGATTAACATAGTTGTTTGATTCATTCACTTATAGTACAATCCTGCCACAAAGTATTAAAGCACAAGATACCTATTATTCCTTCAACATCTGCATTTCTTCAAGTTTTATACTCTACTATACCCCTAGAATGTCAGCAGTTTTCGAATATTAAAAAAACAGTAATAAAAATGGGTAACACTCTTCTAAAAATGCACATGTCTATAACTATAATGGTACTAGATGGGAAGGAGACAATGAGGGAAGGGGGAAAAGCAAACATGTTCATGTAGGGAATGTGGTTCAAGTCTTTGGATTTAAAAACAACTTCCCCAGAGAAGCTGGCTATGATGGAATTTCCAGAAAACTTCCTTGGCCTCCAAAATGGACCTGAAAAGCCCCAATCCAAACATATGAAACTACAGTTATGAGATGTAATAAATGATGATCAAAGCAACTGGAGGGAGAAGGATGAATGCGTCTTCCATTCAGCTACAGTTTGCAGCATAGCCTCTTTAGCTGTTGGTCAATCAGTAAAAACCACTGAACACCAGAAGTACTTTGAAGGATGGGGTAGAAAAGTACTGAATATATTACCTGTCTATGTCAGTAACAGGGCTTCATGGCTAGGAAAATTTTCTAAACAGTAAAATGACTCCAGGGTAGATATCTCTCTCCATCATTAAATGTGGCAGAATTAAAAAAAAAAAAGATTTACAAGTAGATATAATGAAAACAAAATTATAAGGCAGAAAACACAAAAGAATCAAGACAATGCTCTAGGTTCAACAGTATTCCATTAGGCTAGAAAACCTGTTAACTTTGAAAGCCCTAGCAAAATATCACTCTTGTTTATAAATCACTTATTTATCATATGACCACACGTTGAATCCTTTCTTTCCATGTACTGAAGAATCATATATTCAGCCTTTAAGCATTCTGCATTTCTTTGCCAATCTTGTAGCTGAGTATCTTGTTCCAGTCGACTTTGGTGCGGGTAACAGGAAGTTGCCGGCGCAAGGCTTTGAATGTGGTGTCTGACATTGTTTGATAGTTCTCACTAATTGCTGTCTGCAACAGATAATTGAAAATAAGTTGAACAGAAACTAGATATAGTGAAAGGGCATGCTTGAGTCCCCTAAGGACTTACAGGCTGGAAGATTTCTAGTGAGCACCTCTCCAATCTCTGAAGCAGGTATGAAGCCCACCTGTATTATTTCTAAAACTAGGGCTATACAGGTAATCCCCTGCTTTTCCAAAGTTTGCTGTATGTCACTTTGCTTCCCTGGTAGCTCAGATGGTAGAGAAGTAGCAATCTGCCTGCAATGAAGGAGACCTGGGTTCAATCCCTGGGTTGGAAAGATCCCCTGGAGAAGGGAATGGCAACGCACTCCAGTATTCTTGCCTGGAGAATTCCATGGACAAAGGAGCCTGGCAGGCTGTAGTCCATGGGGTCGCAGAGTCAGTCACAACTGAGCAACTACCACTTTCACTTTGCTTTTACCAAAGCAAAAAAAAAAACCAGTGTTCAGCATTTGTTTGGCAGTGAGGCTGTTACAGGAACAGGGTGCACCCTGAGCGGTAACAGTGGCCCCACCAAGCTCCTTCCTTGGGAACTACACTGAGCATCTCAGCATCAAGCAAGCCAGAGCTGTGAACTGTCTGTGAGGATCTGAGGAGTATCTCAATCATTCTGTGCATCTGATAGCAAGATATGTTCTAAGGTAATTGCCTCTCCGCTTTACACCATTTGGCTTTGGAAAGGTTTCATAGGGATGCTCTACTTTGGGGTAATGGGGGATATATCTGCAGTACCTTCCAATGCCAAAACCTTGACTGTAAGCAGAATGCAAAGATACAAGGTCTGCAAAGTCTCCATACTTAGTATCACTGAATAATTATGTATATTTAAGTTCAAAGGATAGAGAAGTGTAACAAAATGTGTTAAAAGCAAAATCTATATAGATCTATAAATAATAGTTTCAGGTCATCTTACCTGATACTCATTTTCTGCATGCTCTATGATTTTAATAAACTCCTTGGCAGTCTGGGCTTCATTCTAATGGAAGGAAAAATAAGAATTTTAAAAAATCTTAAGCAGTGAATAAAATTCAGTAAGCAGTAAATAAAAAAGATACTAAAAAGTAAGTCCATCTTAACTAACATTTGTATAACAATTTAGTTTTTCAAGTTTTCCTGTGCACATTATCTTCTTTGATTTTCAAAACAACCCTGTGAAGTAGACATTATTGCCACCTCCATTTTGCAGACAAGAAAACAGAATTCTTTCAAATAATGACCAAAATTATACAGGCTTTGAATCATAAAGATGGGATCCAAATCCAGGTCCTCATCAAAACAACCCATATTTCTTTCTAATCTACCACAGTATGCCCAAAAGACAACACAATGTCTTGAAATTTTTATGCCTTGACAATATTTATGGTTTAAGATGATATAAACAATGCCCTCAGACATATCACATCTTCTAAGTTCACAGGCTCCTCTATTCGCTACTTATGATGTTAAGACAACCAATCACATTTCACTTTACATGATTTGGGTACAAAATGAATTTAGTCTCACTCTTCCTTTCGGAATTTTAAGTAAACAGAATTAGAGAGAGTGAGATTTAATGTCTAGGGCAGCGCCCCAAGATTCTTTCAAAAGAGTCAAAACTACTTTTTATTATAATAATACTAAGACATAGTTACTTGCTTTTTTTACTCTCATGTGTGTGCGTGTAGTTTCATAGAAGCTATGTAATGTGTGACGAATTCATCACTTTTTGAGGGCTAATGTGTGAAGCACATATGAGAATCCAGTTGTCTTTTATTAGTTAGACGTTACACACTTTGTGAAAATGTAAATTAATGATATTCTTTTCACTAACTTTTTTAACTCAGAAAAATACAGCTGTTTTTCATGAAAGTGAAGTTAAGAATGGGTTTGTTAATGCTATATTTTGCTTTAGATTTTTTTTTGCCACACCAGGGATCTCAGTTCCCCAACAAGGGATCGAACCCGGGCCTCCTGCAGTGGAAGCATGGAGTCTTAACCACTGGAGCACCAGAGAAATCCCTGTTATTTTTAAATTAATAAATACATATTTTTAATATTCCTCAGTTTTAATTTCTACTAAGGTAGACAGATATAACACACATAAACAGAAGCTATTGGAGAGCGCTCAGTCATTTCTAGGAATATTAAGAAGTACTATAAATGCATAAAAAATTATGTCCCTTCTTTCCAGATATAGTGCACAATACTATTATTGAACATTCCTAAAAATGTTCAGTTTCTCTAATGATATGAATGATAAATCCTATAGGGTTTAGTTTGGCAAACTTTCCTTCCTCCTGGTATTTATCGATCGAAGATATTACTGTCCTTGAGCAAATCTCAGAAGAGAGAAAGAAAAAGCAGCATGAATTCTCTAAAGCCATTATCACTATTCTCAGTCAAAGTCTGTGAACTATCATCAACTAACCAACAAAACTGGTTGGTTATATACTAACAATTGTAAGCTGCCTAAAATAAGGACCTACTGAGTAGCACAGGGAATTATACTCAGTATCTTTTAATAACCTATAATGGAAAAGAATCTAAAAAAGAATATATGTAGGTGTGTATATATATATGTGTGTGGGTGTGTATATATATGAATAACTTTGCTATATACCTGAAACACAACATTGTAAATCAACTGTATTCAATAAAAAAAATAAAAACAAAGGTCTTTTATAAAGTTCTTAAAAAAAAAAAAAGCTGCCAAAATCAAAGCAATGAAAACAACCTACATTTCTAGTGGCAGAATCAGTACTCAGGATCAAAAGATCTAATTTTTTTAAAGAAAAACAAGACACAAGTGAGACATATATTAAATATTCCACACTCACCGAAACAGTTACTGAATCCTGTACATCTTTATGACTAACCAACTGAACATTGCCATCTTCATAATAGTGAACCTGCGCAAGAAAGTTAAGAAATATAAGTGCTTAGAGCACAGAGAAACTTACTGTTTAGAGCACAAATCCATGCCTTCAGCCACCCCCAGTCTCACCATCTCTGAGCAAACAATTAATATGGCCAATGGTAATTTATAATGGTGCTTAAAATTCACAGAATACTTAAAGACTTCTCTTTACTTAGCAGGAAAAACTGATTATTAGTTAATAAACATTTACTATGTGCTTATTACATTGTAGACACTGTGCTTGGCATTGTGAATAGAAAGATCATAAATAAGGTTACACTCTGAAAAGTATTAAAATAATTAAAATAAAGTCATTTAACATTAGTTTTTCTCTGTGAAAACCAAGAAATTTTAATGGGTCCTAATCTTTTACACATCTTTCCATAGATAATATCATCAGTTTTGATTAAGCAGATCTGACCAGGTGCAGGAAACTGAGGATTAAAGACAGGATTGGAAAACAAATATTCTATTGGTAAATCAGGCTACAAAAATAAGTAAGACAAAAGCAGTCCTGAACCTACTGTATAGCACAGGGAACTCTGCTCAGTGTTATGTGGCAGCCTGGATGGAAGGGGAGTTTGGGGGGGAATGGATACATGTATATGTATGGCTGAGTCCCTTCAGTTGTACACCTGAAACTATCACAACACTGTTAATCAGCTATACTCCAATATAAAATTAAGTTGTTTTTTTTTTTTTAAAGGCAGTCCTGTGGTTGTAAGGCAAAGTGGATACTACAATTATGATAACAATTAGCAAGAAAGAGGGTTATCCAAGAGACAGACTAACCATTCAACTAGATGTAAGGCTCAGGAAGTTTTAGCAATTTACAAGACAGGTTCAGTCACAGTCACCAAAATTAACAAAACCTTTTCTAAAAGGTTTCATCTGCTAATAAAAATTTCAACATGACTATCATCAACTTAAAGCCTTAGAAATTGTCTTCCCGGAGCTATCCTTTTGCTTACAGAATAACCAAGGGTTAAATATCCTAATGACATGTCCAAATAACTCTCACTCTGATTTTTAGAAGACATAAATGAAGTAATAATAAGCCTTTCCTCAAAGTGTGATCAGAGAGCCCGTGGTTAAAAGGTATAGATGAAGTCCTGGACTTCCCTGGTGGTCCAGTGGTTAAGACTCTATGATCCTAGTACAGGGGGCACGGGTTTGATCCCTGGTCAGGGAACTAAGTCCCACCTGTGGCACGGTGTGGCCAAAAAATAAATACAATAAAATGCACAGACTCATTCATTAAAGAAAAAGGAAAAAAAAAAAGGTTTAAATGAGGTCTGGGTACTGGGTCTTATTATAAAAGTTTCATCAGAAACTTTTGTGATGTGTGCTCTTAGTTTACAGGTTTGCCTTGGCAAAACTGAAACACAAGTAATTTATGTCCTTCTAGAAGGAAAATAAATTTCCTTGTGTAAATTTATAGTAAGCTGCCAGGTTAATAATGCTGATGCCATACTTACAAGAAATCTAGAGCATAGAAATAGTCAACAGATATAGAACAATATATTATCTTAGGTTGGGTTCCCCCAGCAGCAGACCCCAGGATAAAGATCTGAGAGTTAATAGTTTATTTCGGAGGTAGTCTCAGGAAGCACTAGTAAGGACTGAGGAAGTGAGATACAGAAGGCAAGGAAGTATCAGATGCACTAATGAGCACATTACAGCTGCCAAGCACTGGATTTTGGAAGACTATGTAGAACATGCTTTAGAGCTGTCCCACCTGAGGGGTGAAGAAGCTGGCATATCTCCTGACAACTTTTGAATGGCACTAAGGGCTGTGCCAGAGCTGCGGAGGTAACACTTCCAGCTTGCCTTAGCTGAGTTGGGCATGCTCCTGCAGTTAGGAAAATCTCCCAAGAAGAGAGGTGCAGCTACTTGTAGCAGGAAGTAATAGGTACGTACGAAAAAAGTGGTTATAGATGACATCTACCATGTATGTTTTGATTAAATTAATACCATTAAAAAAGGCAACTCTTGCTAACTGTTATTAAAGCAAGAGTTGTAATACAGCTAAATTAGGTATTGACCTTCTTAGTTATCAGTAACTGTTTAATCTGACTTTAGAGTTAGTTGGGCTTAAGAATTAAATCACCATGAATTTTGAAAGTCAAATTTGCTAGGATCAGAAGACTTCAATCTAGCTAGGTATCAAATGAGGTAATAAGCTCCTTATTCACCTGGCGGCATGTCCTGACACCAGCAATTAGAACTCTACTCTGCTTGGTTAATCACACTTGGCCATTCTATTTCTGTTTTACTTATTTGGTTGAAAACCGATCATAACTATAAATGTAAATAAATAAATAAAACAAGTCCATTTACGAAGCTTTCTTCAGAGCTAAGAGTTAGCAAATATATGTAGACATTTAAATGAGCTACATAAAAGACTCTAAGTTAAGTTACAGTAGCTGCTATATAGTCATTTCTTAATAACTAGTTATTTTCTTCTTTTCTAGAACTGCTATTTGATAATTCCTGGGAAGATCTTAGATTATTTTTGAAAGAGAAAAATAACAAGCAAGCAGTATATGTCACATGACTGTCTTTTATCAACCCAGAAGGGCTCTGTTTAACTACAGTACTTCCCCAGGAAGGAGACTTCTGTGTCTATTTACCATCTAGCTCCCTTTGCATCTACATATAGTTGTTCCTTATTTCTAATGTCAGAGCAAATATCAATATGCATGTTTGTTTTAAAGATGTGATGTTTTAACATGGCCTATTAACATATTGGGATCTCACCTGAATCTTAAGTACTCCAACCACCTGGGCTGTAGGTGGTGTGATGGTGAACTTCCATTCTGATCTCCAGCGACCATTCCTATGAAAACACACACACAACTGTAGAATTAGCAGTAAGAAAGAGGTGGTCTGACACTGAGGCAGAGAATTTGGGAAAGAAGAAAAAAAGAAACAAGTCATTTCCAGTTTGATAAATCCAAGCCTCTATCCGCTCAAATGTAAGTTTTGTATCCAAGTGGCCTAATCATAAGCTTTCCCCAAGTTATTTGACTTTCACTTTTCATTCTTTTTATCTTGGAGTAGAAAACCACGCCTATTCTGCTCATGGGAAGCTTTTCCACAAACACATAGATAGGCCACTGAGTTATGCAATAACTCAAATATTATTAAACAAACCCAAGTAAAACTCAGACTTTCCACAGGGTACTTTATTAATCACTTATTTCACTCAATGTAACAGCAATATTTAAAAGATAAATTATAAAATCTTAGAATTAAAAGAAATCTAAATGATCACATCCAAATGCCTCACTCTGCAGTAAGGAACAAATAACTTACTCTAATCTAGTTAGATTAGAAGACCAAGTCTCACCTGCTGGTTTGGTTTCTTTTCTATATAAACATATAGATTAAAAAAGAAGAGAATATCTACTTTCTTACCAGAAGTTTTTAGGCTGAAACTGGTGGCTTTCAATACATGCAATAATGGTCTGTTGCCCATCTATAGTTTTAGCATAAACCTATTGTTAAAAATAAAAAGAAGTTAGATTCTTGAAAACATATTTAAGCAATAAATACTATACAAAAACAATGTGCTAAATCCTTGGGGGAGATGAAGAGTCACACAGGATGAGCTTACATACTCACAAGAATTCATGGAATAGGAACACAAACCACATGTTAAGGTCTAGGGCAGACAGTGGTACAATGAATACAGAAAGAAATACTACTCCTGGTTTAGGCTACAAGAGAGGTGCCAGATAGAATGGGCCTTACAAGACAGATGAGATTGTGATAAGGAAAGATGGAGAATAAAGATGAATCAGCAGTTCAGGGAGGAGATAGAGGGCTGATCCATGAATGACTAAATGGTAATTAGTTCTGTCAGGTCAGAGGATGTGTGTGAAGTGGAACTGTGGGAGATAATACAGGATTAGACTTAAGTCATGTGGTAGTAGACTTAAGGTAAGAAGACTGAACTTTATTCTACATACAGTGGACAGAAACCAAAACAACATGACCAGAACTGTTATTTTGGGAGAATAATCAATATTGGCATACAGGGTAAAACCTGAGAAAAGTTCAAAGTTAGGAGGCCACAGAATTAATTTAGGCAGTAAGTTAGGGTCCTATCAATGACTATAAGGATGCAGAAGTACAGTCAAAATTCTGGCAATATATTGCAAGGGAAGGGCAAGAGAAAGGAAGGTACCAAAGTACTCGCATGCTTGGATGACTAGAGAAAGACTGGTGTCATTAACAGATTGGAAAGTTCAGATGAAGATGTCCAGCTAGGAGTTAGAAATACCAAGTGTTCCTACTAGTGTAGGAGAAATGAACAAAAATGTGATCACCAAGGAAAAGAAACAAAAAAAGCCTTTTTTACAGTCCACAAGACATTTTTATATTTATTTTCCTTTTGCTCTAATATAGTGAAACACATTGTTATTACGTTTAGATGATAAAATTGAAGTTCACAGAGCTTCTTGCCCAAGGTCATTCAGAAAGTAGCTAAGGTATGAACCCAAACTCACAGGTTGTCTGACACCAAATTTTATAACCTCCCCTACATTAAATAAACTATAAGTTTTTGAGAGAGAGAAATACAGTGATGGAGAATGCCTACATTTACAAAAGTAAGAGGGAGGACAAGAAATAAGTAGAGACAGAATAAGAATAATTATAGGGAGACTTCCCTGGTGGACCAGTGGCTAAGACTTCTGCTCCCAATACAGGGGGCCTGGGTCCAATCCTTTGTCAGGGAACTAGATCCCACATGCCGCAACTAAAAAGCCTGTGTACCACAACTAGGACCCAGTGTAGCCAAATAAATCAATAGAAAATTTTTTAAAAAGGAATAATTAGAAGGTACTGACATAGCAGTCTAAGGAAAGATAATTTCTAGAAGTAGCTGACTGGCCTCAGGGTGAAATGCCATACAAAAGTCAAGGACCAAGAAAAGGACACTGGGTCAGGTAATTCAGGAACCATTAGTTAACCTCGGAGAGCAGTTTCTGTAAAGTAGGGACTGAAGTCAAAATTCATAGTGTTAAGAAGTGGCTAAGTAATGAGGAAGGCATTAGTAGGAGCAGAATGCTCCCTGGTTTGCTTGTATAGCAGAGAGAGAGAGAGATGAGGGAAGGGAGAGGTAGAGGAAAGGGAGGAAGGGGAAAGTGGAAAGAGAAGAGAAGTAGCTTGTAGGGATTACTATTTTGACTGAAGAAATGTCCTCCCTCCCACCATACTTAAGCACAGGAGAAATAAAAATATTTCTAGGTAAAGAGAACTATTTATCAGAAGAGAAAACAAAGTCACAATTAGACATCTTGAAGTAGATAGGACTGTATGAAATCAAGAACATGGATCCTTCTTCCTCAGATGGAAGTACATGAAAGAAAGAAGATTTCTGAGTGTGGAAAGAATACAAATAGAAAGATTTCATGTCATTCTCAATCCTATTAAAATGTGAGGGAGGAGATACCTGTCTAAGGACAACAAGAAAGTTTTGGAACACAGTACCACTGATCCTTGAACAACATGGGTTTGAACTACTATTTTATTCAACAGTAAATACTACAGTGCTACATAATCCACCATTGGTTGAATCTGTGGTGGGATGAAGAACTGTGGATACAAAAGGACCTTGGACATGGAGGGCCTTCTATAAACTATACTCAAATTTTCAACTGCACAATAGGTTGGTTATCTCAACCACTGCACTGTTCAAGGGTCAACTGCATACAGAAAAATACCAAGGATTATTGAGATAAAATTAAGAATTACTAAGCAGAACAGCTGAGGATATAAAACAGTAGACACTGTTAGAATACTTTCTGTAGCTCATTTATTAGCTAAGAGAAGTGAGAAAAGGACACGGTGGGGTTACTCAGTGTGCAAGCTCTCCAATTAAGAAATGAGTAGTGAAAAATTCTGAACAGGTAACAAATGATAAGTTGAAAGTATATTTAAGAATGAATAGTCAATTTCTAAAAACGTGTGTGTGTCATGTCTCTCCTTGCCATACTAGGTTCAAAAATTGAGTTTTGTGCTTATCTATCATAATGTGTTTTTTTCTATTATTTAAAAACAAAAAGATAAGAAAGACAAACATAATGATAACCAGCATTTATGTACGGCATTATGCATTAATAATCTAACCAACATTTTTCTTAAAAATGTCACAATTTTACAAAGGGAAAATTGTTAGAACCAAAATTTATCTTTTTTTCCCACCAAAAGATACTAAAAGAAAGTTAAAATTACCTTTGATTTCTAAAGAGCTGTTTGGTTCAAATAGTTTTGACTAGCCAATTAAATCATTTATGCAGAAGTAGCTTTATAAAAAGTTCTTTTTGATAAGTGTAAGGCCATTTCTTAAATAAGACAAATGTGAAATAGGATTCACTGAGATTTAAAATTTTTATGCACTAGGGACTCCCTGATGGTCCAGTGGTTAGGACTTGGTGCTTTCACTGGCGTGGCCTGGGTTCAATCCCTCGTGGGAGAACTAAGATCTTGCAAGTATTGTAGCATGGCCAAAAAATTAAAAATAAATAAATAAATAAATTTTTATGCACTGGGATTTTAAGAAAGAATTTTCCATATAAAATTTCCCATTTTTACTCCTTTCAAAAACAATTTAGGGAATAAAATGCAGAAGAGACTGTAACTAAGAAGAGACGTCTGTGGCTGGCCAAAGCCTCCAAATGATAAGGTAAATATAAGAAATAAAACTCTAATAATGAAGCAGGCAGATACTTAACAGTACAGAAGCCATTGGAATAATGATCTTTCACATAGGCCCTTAAAGCACTGTCACAGGATTCTCTCCAAGACTTCAGACCTCCGTCTACTTCTTCTGGCTGGGGGTCACTTGCTTCTTTCCGTAAGTGATCAAACTTGAAGGAAATTTTGTTTCTTGGATCTAAAAATCTGCTATTACCCAGGTCACCATGTTCTGTAATTAAGACCTTCCAAAGAATAATTACAAATTTAAGTAACTGTAAAAAAAGACAGTTCTTGTCACATTTTACAAAACAAACAAAAATTCTAGAGGCAATTAACTCTCCGTTTAGTCAGATTGCTCTTTCATAAATTTTTCAATCAACCTGTATTTTTATCTTTATAAAAATATGATCTTTGGGGTAAATCAACTCTAAACTGACATTTACCCCATCCTAACAATATCCTTCATATTTTGGTTTCTAAAATATATAACCTATACAATTAATATACAACCTATGCATACACACGTAACTGTAATAATAACTTACTTCTGCATTTCTTTTTCACGTATTTCATGAATTTTTTCCAGTCATTACACTTAGCATTTAAAATAGGTAATACAATCAATCATATGATTCAAAAGTGAAAAAAAATTAATATAAAGTGAAATCTTTTTCTCACCTTTATCTACCATTCACCAAATTCCCAACATATTCCTCCTTCCCCACAAAGGTAACTGATTTTATTAATTTAGACAAGAGTTGTCTTTGGCAAGCTATGTATAAGGTGCCATTTATTTTCGTAAATAAAGTTTGTTGAATACAGCCCTGCTTGTTTTTTTTTTTTTTTGTCTTGTCATTGGCTGCTTTCCTGATGCAACAGCAGTGCTGAGTAGTCTAGGCTGACTCTTTCCCACATGGCTGAAATATTTACTCTCTGATCCTTTACAGAAAAAATTTGCCAATTTCTGATTTAGATGATTCTTTCAGTGTTTCTTTTCTTTTTTAATGAATACAAATGTATTCTAATTCTCTACCCCTTTCTTTTAAACAAAAACTAGAATACTATACTGTACTTTCTCTTTTTAAATTTGATGTATCTAGGCAATCTTTCCATATTAGTGCTTATGGAACTTCCTTGTTTTTTGTTACAGCTATGTATGATTCCATTGTATAGGTATACAAAAATTTATTCAACCAGTCTATTAATGGATAGCTTGGGTAGTTTCTAATCTTTTGCTGTTATGAACAATACTACCACAAATGTCCTTTTATGTACAAGCTATGTACATGTGCCAAGCAAACCTGTGCTATAAATTCCCTGAAATAGGACAACTGGGTCAAGGGTAAACACATTCATAATTTTGATAGAGACTGACAAACTGCCCTCTATCATAGAATGTTGTACCAAGTTACAAGCTCATCATCAGTAGACATCTTAACCTGCATTTCTTTTCCCCTTAAAAAAAGAAGTCTTTTGTATTTCCACTTTGGTGAACTATTCGTACCTAACGCTTGCCCACTTTTCTACTGAGTCTTTGTCTTTTTCTAGTTGAACTATAGGGAGATTATCCTTTTGCCTGGGTTTTGAATTCCACATATTTCCCCCTAACTTACATTTGTCTTCTGACACAGTTACTATTTAAAAATAAAGTCTCTTTTAAAAAAAGAAAATTATTTGAAAAGAATTCCTATTCTTGAGATTTCTATCCTTATCACCAGTATATCTTTAAAAAACCTTGTTTATAATGACGGAAGGAACCATACGTAAAACAATTTCCTTGGTCTTCAAATGGCAACCCACTCCAGTATTCTTGCCTGGAGAATCCCATGGAGGGAGGAGCCTGGTAGGCTACAGTCCATGGGGTCGCAAAGAGTCGGACACGACTGAGCGACTTCACTTTCACTTTCACTTTACTTTCATAAAGCTTTCTCATTATAATTTTACAACTTTTGTAACTCAAAGGCAAACACATTCACATTAAAATTTTAATTTGTACTTCCTTAATTACTATTAGTAGGTGATCTAACACTTTTAAAGTGTGCTTTGTATTTTCCAGTTGAGTTCAGCTGGTTCATATTTGTTGCTCATTTATCTACTGAACTTTTTTTTTTCCTACTGAACTCTTGACATCATCCTAGGGTACTTGAATAACCTTTTTATTATGTTTAAGATATGTATTTTCTTCCTTTTAAATTTTATTTTAAAACCTTTTTATTTTGTAGAAGTTAAAAATACTTTCTTTTATAACTTTTTAAATATTTCATCATTACTCAAGTTATGAATCTCTTGTCATTTCCTACTAAATTTTTATGTTTAAAAATTAGTTAACCTTTAGGGTTCCCTAGTGGTCTAGTGGTTGAGAATCTGCCTTGCAATGCAGGGGACACTGATTCGATCTCTGGTCCAGGAAGGTCCCACATGCCTCAGGGTAACTAAGCCCGTGTGCCACAACTACTGAAGCCCAAGTGCCTAGAGCCTGTGCTCCAAAACAAGAGAAGCGACCACAACAAGAAGCCTGCACACTGCAACAGGACAGTAGCCCCCACTTGCTGCAACTAGAGAAAGCCCTAGCACAGCAATGACGACCCATCACAGCCAAAAATAAATAAATAAATATTAAAAAAAAAATTAGTTAACCTTTAAACTACATTTGGAATTAATCTAGGTATACAGCTGGCTTTGGAAATCAAAGTTAAGGTTAATCTTACACATTTAATCAATTATTTCCTTTTCTGTTTTACAGTACTTAGATTAAGGCTCTACTATCATTTCTTTATGTCTTTATGTTTGCTGGCATTAATCCACCTTCGTTGTTGTTCTTGATTAGAACAATCCTGTATGGTCTATTACAATTTTCATAGGAATTGTATGGAATCTATTTGAAAAAGCTTCCCATATTATTTATATTTCTTATTCAGATAAACTTTCCATATTATTTATATTTTTTCCGAAATGTGGCATATAAGTCTATTTAATTTTCCATTTATTTCTCTGATTAAAATGTGTGGGGGTAGGTATATATAAACTGTATGACAGACTCTTGCTAGTTTCTATCCAATATTTATTCTTCTCCCTTTTCCTTACTAACAGAACCTTAAAGGTTTTTCAAGGCAATGTGTCCAACTAACAAGACAACACTTCTCAAAATGATAAAGTGATATGCATTCTGGCAATAATTTATCAGTGGAAGTTGCTTCTGGAACAGCCAATAGCACCTCTTGCACCTTCCTCCTTCTTCCTTTCTGGAACCTGCATTCAGAGCGCAGAGATGGATCAGCTATCTTGAGAGCACAATAATGAAAACCATACATAAGGATGGCACAATAGAGAGCTAGAAGCAACTTGGGTCTCCGATGATATGGAGCTGCCATGTGTGCCTGCATGCATGCTAAGTTGCTTCAGTCATGTCCAACTCTGTGCGACCATATGGACTATAGCCCACCAGGCTCTTCTGTCCATAGGATTCTTCAGGCAAGAATACTGGAGTGGGTTGCCATGCCCTCCTCCAGGAGGGAGCTGCCATAACATCCCTAAATATTACCTCTGGACTTCTTACGTGACAAAAAGTCTCTATTAAGTTAACTCACTGCAGCTGATTTCCTATTATATTCAGTGATGGCATCTACTTTATTAACTCAAATGTGTTTCCATATTTTCCTTTTATGTCTAGGTAATGTGTTGTTGTGGCTAAGAATGTGATCTCTTTTTGACTACATTTTTAAGCTGGCTACCACATGTATATGGGAATGTTCTTATATCATGTATCTGCAAACAGACCTTATTTATTATTTCAATAATTCTGCCATTATTAGTAAAGTATACAATATCAACTGTAAGAAATATTTATCATTTTTTTGTCTTTATACTTGTAAAGTAAAAAGTTTGTAAAGTTGTATACTTGTAAAGTAAAAAAAAACAGTATTTTCTTGTCTTTTATATTTGTAATTAATCTATTTTCATTGAAAAAGATAAGCACAAATATAAACCAAAACAAATAAAAAACAACAAACAAAACAAATTACAGTAATCCTATGATCCCAACATAGAGAGTTAACATTTTGGTATGTATTTTCCCACATTTCAATTTCTATGCACATCTATATAATACCTTCTTTTCTTTCTTTATTTCTGAGTCTTAAGATGCATACATTCCCCTCATGATTTAACACCTCATAAAATGGGATGCATCATATTGTGACAGCATCTTAAAACTGTCATAATTTAATTGACAGTATTTTCACTTTCTTAAGGGCACATAAAGATGTACCTTTCACAGAATTTAAGATGCAAATTCTAATACAACTGTTCATTTAAATATTTAAAAAATAAACTAGCACAACACTATATGCTGCTTCATGTTTTACCTTAATATATCATAAACATATTCCCAGTTCAATATTTCTATCAGTTTTTAATGGTTACATAGGATTTTGGCCTACAGATATTTAATTTAATGTTGGACATTTAGACTGCTCCCAATTTTTCACTATCATAAACCTCGCTTCAAATAATCTTTTTTACACACTTATCTACTTATTTCCTAAGGTAATTCTTTGGACTTGTGGGTTCAAAGGGGATTCAGAATGTGAAAAGGCGTCTGCTATTTGATGCCACACTACCTTTGAAGTGTACATTAATGAATCTGAAAAGCCCTGTCATGTAATGTTAATAACTGTGGGAAAAAAGGGGGATATGTATTTACTTTGTTCCTGTATCTGAACAGGAATCCTTGTTCTCCTATTAAATATAATGTCTTCTGTTATTCTTACCAAGGAGAATTAGGGACAGCTGGAAAGCTTATGTAAAACTTAATTCCTTTTACTTGCATTGTTCTTTTGTTAGGGACAATTCTCTCTTCAAATAAACTCCTATTTTCAGAGGGAGGAAGAATTTCCTAAGATATAGAATATTTACAAAAGCTAAGGACATGAATTTACTCAGCATCTGATCTTCAGACATCTGTTTTACAGTATTTCTGCTACCTTCCAGGCACAGTCTATCTAACAGAAATAACTATTACCTGATCTTCATATCCTTCTATCTTCACAGGCGTGAACTGATCCATGTTATACTGGGCAAACGCACTGTTTTGTTTTTTTTTTAAAGGAAGAAGAGGGAGAGAAAAGAATTATATATAAATAAGTATAAAAGGTAGTTCAGGGAATTCCCCGGCAGTCCAGTGGTTAGGACTCCATGCTTCCACTGCAGGGGGCATGGCTTCGTTCCCCACTTGGGGAACTACAACCCTGCATGCCATGTGGCACAGCGGGGGATAAGGGGGTGGGGGAAGGTAGTTCACAGAACAGTGAAAGAGAGTATGTAACTGGGGTATCATTCATTATAAAAATTATAGTGATTCTGTGCAAATTTTAAGTTTGCAGAATCTGGTCCCAAAATGAATTAAAAAAAAAACAAAAAACAGTATTGGACAGGGCAGAAGATTATTTCCCAAGCAGCAGTTCTTAAAATATTTTCTACAGCTAAAATCTAAACCAATTATATATCACACCAAATGCTTTTATAACAAATATTTATTTTTCTGCATAAAAAAAAAAACACTTGTTCCATCTCCCCACCCCACCTCTGCTCAGTCATTATCCAACTCTGGTTTCCTTTTTAAGAAGGAATTGTGGGCCAGGTGGATAGACAGTAACTGAAAGAGCACTTTGTACTAAAGAGTAAAGCAGAGTAGTGATAAAGCCAGAGAACAGGAGGCCCTAAAAGCTAGATAGTGTTTAAAATTTAAAACAGGTAAGAAAAATCAACCAATGAACCATAAATTTAATGTTTTTGAGGACAAGGACAAAATGAAAATGATATTCTAAATCAATGATTGGATAGAATAATCTTGTAATTATTCTTTGGTTAACTCTATTAAGGTACTTTCTCAGTATCTGCTATTCTTGGCAATGTGAGAAACATCATCACTTCTCAGTACCAGGCTAATCTTTCTACAACTGTCAGTTATAAAAAAATATTCATCATGAACAAAAAGAACTACAGAAGAAAATGTAATAGCTAACATTAAGTTCTGTTGAGCAGAGAAAAAATATCTGAGCAAAAATAAAAATAAGACCATACATAATAAACTTTAAAGAAATAATGTTTGGAGGGAACATGTTTTCTCCAAGGGGGGAAAAAACAACTAAAAAACACCCAAAATAAAACAACTGCTTTATTTTGAAGTATTTTAAACTGTTTTCAGGGTACCAGTTTATTATCAACATAGTTTACCCAATATTACAATAACAAGTAAGTGGATTTAGAAAGATACGTACTGTGCCGCCCCTTCCCTGAGGAGATTATCATTATTAAGTAGTAGCCGGACATCTGAGGAGAAAAACAATGGTAAAGATGTTAAAATTCAAATGTTCGATAGAAGGCAACCTTCTATTGAAATTTTAGCAGATTTCTAGATTAGATTTCTAGCAAATCAGGCTTTGCAAGATTAGTTATGGATATACTATATATGTTGAAATTCTAAAAATGTACATACACAAACAGATGCTAATAATGTTCACAGATTTGCATAGATTTGTGATATAATAATCCAACAATAAATTCTCAAGGAGTTTGATACAGCAAATGAAAAACATGGTTTATAGAAAGTTAAAGTTAGGATTGATAATTTACATCTAAAGAATCCTTTTAAAATAGATAGTAGGCTTTTCTGTAACAGACCAAAAGAACTGGGCACAATTCAGTCAGTGGCAGCGAAATTGCTGAACATATTTTCCTCGGAGCATCTAATGCAGGGCCTACAATCTTTTCAAAAAGCTGTGTGTCAAGAGTCCAGTCACTTTTCCTTTGGAAGAGGAGGATCCTTGTTACTAAGAAACTACCAAGAATTAACTCCAAGTGTGTGTGTGTGTGTGTGTGTTTTCAGTTGTTCAGTCATATTTGACTCTTTGCGAACGCATGCACTGTAGTCTGCCAAGAGAGAAAGCTGATATAAGGCAAAGGCAATTGACTCTTAGAACTTCTGAAAGAAGGGGCTGGCAGAGGTCAATGTGTAGCATGCCAATAAAAACCAGCCATCATGTCATAAGTAGCTTGCCAATTCTTAATCTAATGCTTTGGTATCAATTATTCTCATGATATTCCTACAAAGTACATTCAATTGTCAGAAATAAAACAAGGTACTTGTTTTATAAAGGCCACTAATTTTTAAATCAAGAATTTATCTGAGCTAATCAGTTGTATAAAGTTCAAGTTGCAGGAGAATTTCTAAAAGCTCTGTTGTTGAAAATTTACACTTGGTCCATATGGAAGACAGGCTAGGCAAAGAAAGGCTGCATTTGTTTTCCTTGTTAGTGCTCAAATATTCAAAACAAGTCTATAAAGAAGAATGTCTTGATTTACTTTTTGTGTTATTTTACTCCTTGTAAATAACATTTATATTTCTCTTAGTTGTTTTTCCTCTGCATCATTAATTTTAACAGTGGAGATTATTGATTGTTTCACAATTTGTGGAGCTCTGAGGCAGGTGCAAATGAACATCATACAGTTCCCCTAACTAAGGAGGTAACTTTTAATGTAAAAGTAGAATTTCAAAATAAATGTTTGCTAAACTGAACCAAGATGCACAAAGATTATGATTTTACTTAAGGGGAATTTTAAGATGAATTAGTTTACAACTTAAAATGGGATTATGATGATTGACATTAACACAGTTATAATGCCTCATTTACATTTTTTATTCTGTAAGCTGTGTGAAGACAATAAATAGTATGGAAGGTTGTAAATATATTGGAACAGTGGTTCTCAAATTGGCTGTGACTCAGAATCACCTGAAGGACCTGATATAGCAGATTACCCATTCCAACACAGATCTAATGAATCTTAGGAGGATGACAACAATGGAATCTGTACATTTAACAAGCTTCCCGGATATAGTCAGTTCGGCCCCAATGGCTCTGAAAAGTGTCCTGAACTATGGCACTTCTTGAGTAAAAGCACTGAAGAGATTTAAGCTATGATTTATAATGATAGATATAAAACTATGAAATTTAATATTGTTTCTATCAATACTGAACTACTTTAAATCTTTTCTCACATAAGATAGGTATCCCAATGTATTGGGGTCTTAAGAGCATGCTTTTGATGCAGACCTGGGTTTAAATCGCTGCTCTGACACTTACCAGCTGGGTGATAGGGTGATATTGGATAAGTTATTCTAACCTCTTTGAATTTTGATTTCCTTAGCTATAGCTATAATGTTGTAAGGATTAAGAGAGATAGCAAACACTCAATAAGTGCTTGTAAGTGATTAAAGAGGGTCTGAAATAACTAAGTACTCATCTTTACTCACCATTGAACACTTCATTGAATTCCCCTGGGGGTGCATGAGTGATAAATTTAGCAGCTATGCGTACCTAAAGAGAAATAAAATTTACAGTAAAAGAATTATGAAGAGTAGCATATAAGATGGGAAGGAATTAACAGACAACAAAATTTTTATCACATCCCTTGAAATGTAATTTCCTGTTTAAATCTTACTGGTTAGCAGCCTTCAGATTCTCCTTTCACAAGACATCTCAAAGTGTTTATTATCCATACAGATTTGTTCTAATTTGGGGATATACATGCTGCTTTACTTCTGAATTTTTCTTTTTAAAAAGCTGAAAAATCAATTTTGGTCAAAATATACTATAGTCACAAAAAGAGAAAGCTACAATCCTATTTCATTTATAAACCCTTAAGCAAAACTAAATAAAACATTAGCAAATTGGTTTTATACCAATTTATGTTTATGGTATTTATCCCAATACAAGGATGATTCAATACTAATAAATCAATATAACTTACAAATTAAAGAAGCAAAACCCTGTGATCATATCTCATGCTGGAAAAAACAAAATTCAATACCCGTTCAAATATCATAATACAACAAAACTACTAGTTTTTAGTAGGAATACTAGTTTTTAGTAGGAATATTTACTTAACTTTATAAAGGGTTATCTACCAAAATTCTATAGCATACTCAGTAATGATGAAACGTAAGAAGTGTCACTAATTTTAAAAGCAAGACAAAGATGATTCTTGTCACCTAAACCATTCAACATTATACTAAACATCCTAAAGGATGCTGTGGAAAATATTTATTCTATTATTCATTCTAAACTTCTCTCCTGCCCACTACTGCCAATATGTTACTGGGACCCTGATTAGAGATGGATGCTGAAATGTTAGGATCTAACCTGCATATCTAATTTTTTCTCCTATGTTTTATCTTTTCTGTCATTTTGTGCCTTGTGTAGGGAGAATTCTTCGGCTGCATTTTTCACCTCATTAGCATGCTCTTCAGTTGTGCCCATTTTGCTATTCAATTCTATTTTAACTTCCAAGACTTATATTTTGTGTGTGTGTGTGTGCATGCATGCAATAATCTCTTGGGTCTCCTTGAGGATATTAACCATACTTATTTTAAAGTCTTGTTCTATGGACTGTTTCCTAAGAATTTGGATACATTGTTGATTTTTGTACTTCTCTTTCATGGTACTGTTGCTTCTCTTTGAATTTATTTTAGTTTGCCTGTTCTGTTTAGCTGTAGTTGATCTCCTTGATTGTAGGGGAGGGAAATAGTAGACTTGCTGCTGAGAATGGGTGAGCAGATTATCTTCTGAGTGAGCATCCTATGGTCATAGGCTACCTGGGGCACTGCCCTGACTCTATGCTCCCAAACCTCATTCTCAATGCTATATTCTGAGGGCTAATGCTATGGTCAGCAGCTTAGCCCAAATGGGAATGAGAGGAGTCATGTGGTCCAGAAACCTTAGAGAACAATTCCACAACTAATCCACTCCAAGGTTGTTCTCAGTTCTTCCCTTCTTTCTCCTTAAATTGATGTCCTCCAGAAAAGCCCCTACTTCCACAACAGTTTTCTTCTTCAATTTGTTTTGGGTTTCCTCTGATCTTATTTTTTTCATGTTTTTCTACCATTTCACTTTTTATCAAGAACTGCTTAAGGACCTCTCTGGTGGTCTAGTGGTTAAGAATCTGCTTGCCAATGTAGGGGACAAGGGTTCGATCCCTGGTCCTGGAAGATTCCACATGCCACAGGGCAACTAAGCCTATGCACCACAACTACTGAGCCTGTGCCCTAGAGTCTGTGGCTTGCATTAAGAGAAGCCACTGCAATGTGAAGCCTGCACACTGCAACTGGAGAGTAGCCCCCTACCCTGCTTACTGCAATTAGAGAAATCCTGCTTGTAGCAATGAAGACCCAGTACAGCCAAATAAAATAAACAAAATTTAAAAAATAATATGAATAAAAAATTAACGCTGTATTATTATTTTTTTAATTGCTAAAAAGAACAAAAACAAAACTTTGGTCCACTGATGACACTCTTACTAATTTAAACTATTAATAATTTATGTCTCTTCTCATTCCATTTTTTCCCTACATTTTCATTTAAAAAGTTTTGGCATAAAAGGTAAGGTAAAACCATGTATTTAATCTGCTATATAAATCAACCTCTCATCTTTCAACAAGTAAAACGTGAAATACAAGGAATGTAAGAACCTATGTAATAGAAAGAAAACCACCCAACAATCTGGAGTATCACTTAGTGTTACTTATACATGTTTAAGTGTGTGTGTAATAATGATGTTAGCAATGAAATAGGACTGACCTCAAAGGGTCTTTCATATAATTCTAACACACTATGAGGCTACTAAAAATGCCCTAATATCTCATATGATGAATATAAAGCTGATTCAACTTACTGACAAGGGGCAAAGAGGAACGTGTATATCTAATAATAAACTGAGCTCTACTTTCCAGTTAGGCATGCTCTGTTAATTTCTTCCATTTCCTTCAAACAACTTGAAGTTTCTGTTGACTAAAATAAAATTAAAGTCACCAAAGTCAAACCATTCTTAAGGCAGAGAAAAAAGACACTAAAGTCTTTGGAAAATAAAGCTGGGGTTGAGAATTTGAAAAAGATGGAAATAGTTTACAACTTTAGCATCCCTAGGTTTATATGGAAGATCTTATATGACTTTGCTCTTATTCTAAAAAGAGTAAAAGAAAAGCTGCTCCATAACTAAACTTATCTTTTCTGGCAAGAAAGGCTGACTGATTCGTGCAGCAAGGCAGAATGGAAACCCCTGATTCTAATTACTGGATTTGTTGGTCCACTAACTAACTAGATTTGTGATTTTGGAAACTTTGCTAACTTTTTTTGGTTCTGAATTTCCTCATAATAATCCAACTCCTAAAAGAGGTTAGGAGATCTACAAAACTTCTCTGAGTGATAAAACTCTCTGTATCTTTAAGACTTAGAAGACAAACTTGTATATTGACCATCTGGAAGCAGGGTTGAGGAATCCATACACAAACACCTTAAGATATTCTTATGCACGTAGTTTCAGAACTCTGATGTTGCAGGGTAATTGTAGATACCCCGCGATGAAAACTGGTGGAGATTAAGAGGAAATACTCCATAAAGCTCTTATATTAACTAAGCAACAACAATAAAAAGATAAGAGTTTCTAATAAGGAAGAAGTGCTTCTCAACTCATGAGAATTACACTATACAGGATTAACAGTTCTAATATGGATTTCCAATTGTGTATATGTGCTTTGCAAGTGCACTTAATATTACTGTACTTGTTAAATGTTGTTATCAATCACTTATTTAAGAAATTAGCAAACCTATTTTGAAAAGAAAACCTATTTTTTAGCCTATTTGTGGTAAGTCTGTTGAGCAGCTATGGTCTTTCTGTCAAGGTGCATTTCCCATAATACTTACATAATAAAGAAACTCCCCTCAGTCAAGAAAAATTAAGTGCATGCAATTCAAAAATATATTCATATACTACCCCAAAAGCAACTTCCCTTAAAAGAATAAAGCTACAGCTATATTTTACATACTACTTTTAATGTTTGAATACATAAAAGTAGAAGTTACCAAACTGAAAATTCACATTACTCATATTTCTGAAGTTACCTACAAATTTTCAAAAGTTACAAAATTTGATGGAAATGCCATAACTGAAAAAGTGATTTGGATAATGGAGAAACTGGCACTGCATGTAAAAAAGCAGCAGTTTATCCATTCGACAAACATCTACTGAAGAGCTAGGAAGAGTCAGTAAATAAAGATTAAATACTGAGTAAGACACTGTCCTCAAGGGATCTGTCACCTAGATAGTAATATAGCAAGCATTAAAAGGCACAGTGAAGCACAAAGGAAGATATGCAGTCAACTCTACATATGTATTTCAGGAGGGCTTGGGGTGACTTTCAAAGGCAATGATGTTTCAGCTGGATTGGAGGATACGTAGGTACCAAAGAGAGCATTCCATGCAGAGGGAACAGTAGGTACAAACTAAGACAACATAGCTCGACAAACTGAATGGAGGTATTTAAAAGATATGCATAATGTAAAACAACATTATTTTTTCCCACAGATTCTTTTTGCAT
The DNA here is from genome assembly GCF_054371585.1 of Giraffa tippelskirchi. NCBI lineage: Eukaryota > Metazoa > Chordata > Mammalia > Artiodactyla > Giraffidae > Giraffa > Giraffa tippelskirchi. Next base: position 110,007,993 of record NC_137279.1, read on the forward strand.
TTTCAAAAATAAAGGTTTTAAAAAATACATATGTATACTAATCATTTATGTAAAAAATGCAATAAATTTTTATTATCATTATGATAAAATGAGTTGTTTGAAAAACTAAGTTTTAATATCTAATACAATACATATAAGGGCTTTCCTAGTGGCCCAGTAGTAAAAAATCTGCCTGCAATGCAGGAGACGTGGCAGATGCAGCTTGGATTCCTGGGTCGGGAAGATCCCCTGGAGAGAGGCATGGCAACCCACTACAGTCTTCTCACCTGGAGAATCCCTCGGACAAAGGAGCCAGTGGGCTACAGTCCATAGGGTCGCAAAGAGTCAGACACTACTGAAGCGACTGAGCACGTACACACAATACTCAGAAGCCACATAAATAAAAATTCAATTTCGGGGAATTCTCTGGAGATCCAATGTTTAGGACTCTGTGTTTCCACTGCACGGGGCAGGAATTGATTCCTGGTCAGGTAAGTAAGATCTGACATGCCACATGGTGCAGTTAAAAACAAACTAAAAAAAAAAAAAAGAAGAAACAACCAATATCCTATCAATTTCTATGTAAACACTAAATAGAAAAGACAAACGCACCTCTATATTCACTCCAGAATTATTTACAACAGCCAAGATATGCAAGTAATCTGCTGCTGCTAAGTCACTTCAGTCATGTCTAACTCTGTGAGACCCCACAGACGGCAGCCCACCAGGCTCCCCCATCCCTGGGATTCTCCAGGCAAGAACACTGGAGTGGGTTGCCATTTCCTTCTCTAATGCATGAAAGTGAAAAGTGAAAGTGAAGTCACTCAGTTGTGTCCGCCTCTTCACAAGCCCAGGGACTGCACCCTACCAGGCTTCTCCATCCATGGGATTTAATCTAAATGAATAGATAAAGAAGTGATGTGGAGTACGTGTGTACACATATAAACACAATGGAATATTAGACTTATGGATATGGGGAGAGGGGAGGAGAGGGTGAGATGTATGGAGAGAGTAACATGGAAACTTACATTACCATATGTAAAATAGCCAACGGGAATTTGCTATATGTCTCAGGAAACTCAAACAGGGGCTCTGTATCAACCTAGAGGGGTGGGATGGGGCAGGAGATGGGAGGGAGGTTCAAAAAGGAGGGGATATATGTATACCTATGGCTGATTCATGTTGAGGTTTGACAGAAAACAACAAAATTCTGTAAAGCAATTATCCTTCAATTAAAAAAAAAATTACCAGGACTAAATGCCACAAAGCAAATGCTCAAGTCATTAAAAAGCACTGGTACTTTGAACAAACATATAAGACATAAACCAAATTGATACACTACTTGGGAAAAAAAAAAATGAAAATTTGCCATTTGCAACATGAATGGACATAGAGGGTATTATGCTAAGGGAAGTAAGTCAGAAAAAGGCCAAATACTATATAATTTCACTTACACGTGGAATCTAAAAAACAATCAAAGTAATGGAGACAGAGAACAAAAAGGCAGTTGCCAGAAGGGAGAGGGTTGGGTGGAGGAAAGAAATAAGTAAGGGAAATTAAGAGGTACAATCTCTAGTTGCAAAATAAATTAAGTGACTGATATGAAATGTACAGTGTGGGGAATATAGTCAATAACTATGTAGCATCTTTGTGACATACCTTAACTAGACTTACTGTGGTAATTATTTTGAAATGTATAGAAATATCAAAACACTATGCTGTATAACAGGAACTAACATAGTGTTATAGGTCAATCATACTTCAAAAACAAACTCATAGAAAAAGAATTTAGGGGTGGGGAGCGATAGTCAAAAGGTACAAGCTTCCTGTTAACAAGATAAGTAAGTACTAGGGATGTAATGTACAAGATAATACATATAATTAACTGCTGTATTTTATATATGAAAACTGTTAAAGAGAATAGGTCCTCTAAGAGTTCTCATCATAGGCAGACTTTTTTTTTTTAAACTATTTCTTTACTTTTGTATCTATCAGATGATGGATATTCACGAAACTTACTGTAATAATCATGTCATGATGTGTATGAGTCAAATCATACACTGTACACCTTAAACTTATAGTGCTGTATGTCAATTATATCTCAATAAAACTGGGGGAACAACAACTTGATTTCTAAGAGTGTAAATGAGTTCTGAAAGCAAAAACGTTTGAGAAGTGTTCTGTTGATAACATGAGTTGATTATTTACCATCCTGTTGAGTGAAAAGGGTTGCAAAATGTTGCATTCCTATCTTTTTTTGAAGTATATATATTTACATAAATGTATAGCTACCAACTCATAACTGGGACCACCTCTGACAGTAGTATTACAAAAGCTTTTTTTCTTCCAATTTTAAGCTCATATCTATGTTCAAAAATTGTACACTAGAAATTATTTGTATGAAAAAAAATTTTTTAAAAAGCAAAAAAGGGGCATGCCAACATTTCCTATACAATAAATAATTTTTAAAAAATTATCTGAGAATATCATGAACAGGAAAAATGTCCAATTAAAGAAAACAAAACATCTCCTAATTTTTAAACTAAACTGGGGAGACTTGAAAATATATATGCTATGGTAAGGTGAAGTTTTAAATGAGCAGTTAAAAGAAATGTAGTTATCATTAGATGCCAACATGGAGTTCTATCACTGTCATGGCAAATGACCCCCTTTTTTCACTCCTGGGAGTTAGTAAAACAGACATATTACAGTCAATTCTCTGTATTTGTGGGTTCTGCATACAAGGATTGAAACTATTTGGGGGAAAAAAATTCCAGAAAGTTCCAAAAGTCAAAGCTTGAATCTGCTACACACTAGCAACTATTTACACAGTATTTATATTATATTAGACAAGTAATCTAGAGATGATTTAAAATATATGGCAGGATGTAAGTTATATACAAATCCTACACCATTTCACATACAGAATTTGAGCATTCTTGTATTTTGTGATCTATGGGGGTCCTTAAACCAATCCCCCTACATGAGATGACCATACAGAGTAACAGATAAACATCTGACAGTCTTTGAAGTGTTGAGCTGTTCTGTCAATATAACAATACCATAAAAACACCTTGAAGGAATATCTGTAATATAAGTAGTAACGATACATTCATATAATCACTATAAAATCTAAAGTGTGCTCCATGGGTCTCGTTTACAATTTGGTTCACCCCCTCTCATTCTTCTGTTTAGTTCCTAGACCTACAGCAACACTCCCACCTTAGGGCTATTGAAATTTTTATTTCTTTTGCCAGAAATGCTTTTCTATCAGAGTTCACTTCCCTCTTCATTCAAGTTCAAGTATCACCCACTAAACTACCCTTCTCTGACTTCCTGACTTCTATAAATTACCTACTGTACCCTCCATACCCTTCATAATTCTTGCCCCTTTACTTGCTTTAAATTTCTTCAAAGAACTTGCCACTGAACATATGGTTATTGCTCAAGAATTGTTCCAAAAGAATTCCAAGAGCGTAGAGCAGAGGCCTGCAAAGTGCTAAAGGGCCAGATAATAAATGTTGCAGAGCTGTGTGGACCACATGATCTCTGTCCCAACTGTAAACTAAATGAGCCCGTATTCCAATAAGACTTTTTTAACTGAGGTACAGCTGACAAAGTAAGCTATAAAATAATTAAAGGGTATGATGTGAATGTTTTTGAAATATATACATATATATATATATATATATATATATATACACACACACACACACAAACACATCTATAGTGTGAAAGGTTTACCCCTACTGAGTTAACTAACATTATTTTAGATACTGCAATTTGTATTTCATGTAATTTTCACATCATGAAATATTATTTTGACTTTTTTTCCCTAGCAGGCCTTAAAAAAGCAGTTAATGGGTGAGATTTGCCAACTCTTGGCATAGAGCATAAGAATTTGTTGTTTGTTAACTGCTGTATACCTAGGACTAAAACCTGGCACATACAAGGAATGTAAATGAATGAATACTATTTTATTGTTTACAAAACTCTTTCATAACCTCTCTTTTGATCTTAAAATAGTTTGTTAAAATAGGCAGGGAAGAGACTATTATCTCCATTGTAAATGAAGAAACAGGTTCAGAAGTTCCTTGTTCAAGGTCACATACTTAACAAAGTGGTGGCAATGCACTAGACAATCAACTATATTATGCAATACTAACACGTATTAAAATTCAGGAGAATTTATATATAGTGGGATCTCGTGGGTTTGGCCTAGTCCTTTTAGAATTTCTTTAAACCAAGAATTGAGACAGAACTTTGTGTGTGAATACTGCAGCTGTCACAAAGTTGGGAGGGATAAACAGAATGATAAATAACTTAAAAAGTCCAAAATTTATCATCCAGTCTCAAAACTGAGTCAAAACTAACAAGATGAAATTTAAGAGAGATAAACAAAATCATGGGAACAAGCAAAAGGGGAAAGAGAAATGGCACAGCAGCTGGTAGCTGCAAAAATATTTTTGCTGCAATACAGATGAGGGATGGGACCTGCCTGGTGGTCCAGTGGTTAAGAATGTGCCTGCCAGTGCAGGGGACATGGGTTTGATCCCTGGTCCAGGAAGATCCCACATGCCAGGGAGCAACTAAGCCTATGCACCGTAACTACTGAGCCTGTGTTCTAGAGCCCAGGAACAGCAATTATTGAGCACATGCACTGCAACTATTGAAGCCCATGCACATAGAGCCCGTGCTCTGCAACGAGAAGCCATGGCAATGAGAAGCCTGTGCACCACAACTAGAGAGTAGCCCCCACTCACCACAACTAGAGAAAAGCCCATGCAGCAATGAAGACCCAGCACGGACAAAAATAATACAAATTTTTAAAAAGTTCTTGTTTCATAAAGTAAGTTTCACTGTACATAACATTCATATGATAGTATCTGCAGTAAAGTGTGTATTTTAAAGGGAGAGAAGCTCAAAAAGGGATACAATTCCATCCATTTATATATTTAAAGATTCTAATAATGTTAATTCCATGGAATGCACTGTATTGTATTTCTAAGCTAAACGGGGAATTTAAAGTCTGTAAGTATCAATGAAAGGTAAGTTTTCTTATATTTCAGTTTCTTCTCATTTTCCTTATCATCTTACTTTTCCAAAAAGGAAAATATAGCAAAATATTCAATCCTTGCAAGATTCAAAATTTCATTTTTATATTGCTAATATCTGAACTGAAGTTTAACAATCAAACTGAGAAGGTAATATATCCTACTGTTTCCCAGGAGCTGCTAGTTTTAATTTTAGTAAGAAACTTTAGAAAATTATTAGAAAAATACCCAGACCCTCAGCAGTAAAAGCAGACTCCTAACCACTGGACTGCTGGGGAATTCCCCTAAACAATCTTTTAATAACAGACCCCATACATTCCAACATTACATCTATTCATAACCACCTTTTAAAATAATTTCCTTAAGAAAAGAATTTCAAGTTGAATATTTAACAACTGTCAATGTTGGGAAAGTAATTCTAGACAGGCAATGAAGAAATTTTTCACTAGATAATATCCATATTCCAATTATGCACAAGGCTCAGGTGAGTTTATACTGCCCAAGTTTTGTATATTTCAGGAACGAAATCACTGTTTTTATCTCCTTCATTAGTCTGTTAAGTGTATTAACGACTTTGCTTCTGGGCCTTGACTCAAACACTGTCTTTGTGCCTCTCTTTTCATCTCTGTCTAAATCAGTCCTACTTTTTAAAGCTGGGCCATCTGTTTCTTTCAAAGATATTTTCTCCATTACTAAAGCCTCAAGAATCCTGTTCCTTCTACCATACTTTTGAACATTTATCAAAGCACCTATGTCAAGACTGTGGCAAAACATTTAAAACATAACATGGATGCTCAGTAAATGTCAGCTAGACAAGACTGCTAGCAAGACAACTGTGCTTTAAGTTATCAAACTGAACAAACCCTTCAAATTACTGAGAAAATCATTCCTCTCTTTCAGAAGTTCTTTGGGTCCTAGTCATCTAATGTTCCCCATCACTACTCCATCAGTACTGCTAAACAGAAACAACTTTTTCTTGACCACAAGTTTTTCAAAGTGACTATTCTGCTTCCCTTTAAACTGATAATACATCTTTCAAAGTTTACTCATATTCTCAACTAGACTATACTTCAAAAAAGAGCAGTAAATTGTGCTTTCGTAAACGTTTACTTATTTTTATTCTACAACGTTCCAGAACTATTGAAGGATAAGTAGCTTGCATTCCTCCTCCAGAAAGAGATACTACTTTATTTTATCCTAGTAAGAAAGTTCTATCTGTACAGAATTCAATGTTATTTCTTAAGAGAGTTTTTCCTATTTGAAGACATTCAGGATGTCATTGCTGTTGTTATTACTATTTTGGATTGTAATACTATTTTTTCTAAGGGGAGTTTCAGGTTCACAGCAACACTGAGAGGAACATACAGGGATTTCCCACGTATGCTGTCCCCCTCCCCCCGCCAGCATACCCTGTCCGACTCTTGCAACCCCATGGAATTCTCTAGGCAAGAATACTGGAGTTGGTTGTTATTCCCTTCTCCAGGGGATCTTCCCAACCCAGGGATCGAACCCAGGTCTCCTGCACTGCCAGCAGATTCTTTATCGCCTGAGCCACCAGGAAGCCCAACACTGTCACTGTCCCCCCCATGTGCATAGTCTTCCCCATTATTAAGATCCCCACCAGAGTGGTACATTTGCTACAACTGATGAATCTACACTGACACATCATTATCACCCAAAGCCCATTACATTAGGGTTCACTCTTTGTGGTGCACACTCTACGGATGTGGACAAACGTATCCACCATTACAGTATCATACAGAGTATTTCCTAAAAAATCTCTGTGCTTTAAAACAAAACAAAACAAACAAAAAAACCCTCTGTGCTTTGCCTATTCATTCCTCTCTCCCCCAGGATGTATCTGTTTTGTTTTGTTTTGTTTTTTAATAATCTTGCCTGTGTGTAGTTCATTTTCTGGGTCTGGTTCTAAGGTTTTCAGAATATTAACAATAAACTCACCGGGGCAATTATTTAATAGATGTAAGTTCCAAGCTGTTGACATGCATGTATTTCAGTATCAAATTAGCTCCAGAATTCCAGTTTCACTTCCTTTATCAAACAAAATCCCTGTTAGCTAAGAGTCCCCAGAGGCTAGTGAGAATTTAATTTGGGGTATAAGTTGAGGAAAAAAATACATTTTCAGTGATCTCCAGGAAGTGGAATAAAGATTTCACTAAATTCCAAATAAGCTAAATGTTGTCTTCCCAGTTTAGATCTGGAGATACTACAAAGATTCAGAATGCAATTAGGGGAATTCCCTGGCAGTCAAGTGGTTAGGACTCTGTGCTCTCACTATCAGAAGCCGGGGATCAGTCCCTGGTTGGGCAACTAAGATCTCACAAGCCGTGCGGCATACCCCACCACCAAAAACGAGAGAAAATTTTAGACATATATAGTTGATTTTGATTTATCATTATCCATAAGGGCTAAGGTTTAAAAAGGATAGATATGTCTAAATTATAATCAACATTATAAAAAATAGATCGTGACACTTTCAAATAATTTGTTTCATGCTTACTCTTTAGAAAGTCATTTCAAGTATTTCTTAGAAACTGGAGTGGGGTGCCATTGCCTTCTCCCAGAAACTGTTCTAGTAGTAACCAATTACAAGTTCGGGTATATGTAGAGAAATAGGTAGGGAAAGCAGACACATTTAAAGAAATTTCATTAAAAAAAAATTCTACCAATGCTAAGGAAAATTGCTTGAAGATTTACTAAGGTAATAATAAAACACACATAGAGCGCCAAAGACCTTCTCCTTGTCCAAACTTTAGTCAGGCTCCTCTGAGCCTGCTTCTCAACTAGGCCTTTATCTTGGCCCCATCTTGTCTATGGCCTGCCTAGCCCAGTCTTAGCAAGAATCCTGCTGTCAGTTTAAAGAGAATTCTCCAACTCTGGATATCTGATCAAGTTCTACATCTTCAACCTCTGATGTATAAGTGCTTGATCTGCCAGTGAGCAAGAATCCTTCTACCCTGATGTCTCCTATGAGTACTTTTCCATTCATGCCCCACCCCCCCTCCACCCCTGCCCCGGCCACACACTTGCTTGTTGGCTATATATCTCCATCGGTCTTTGCTTATTTGGAGCTGATCTCAATCTCTCTCCCCTAATACAAAAGTATAACATTAAGGCCTCTTATCATTCTAGCAAGTGTCAGATTGTATTTCCTTAAAATACAGTCAGCACTGTATTTTACACTGCATAATAGTAAGTAAAACATACTTCACCATAAAATTTACATTTAAAAACCAAAAAATAGCTATTTTATTTTCTAGTTATCTTTCCCAACCATTCCCTTTTAATTTACAACTTCTCTATGCACCAAATTAGAAGGATATCCTTATTCCTTAGTCCTCATTCTGGACTCTCCTAATAAAAGACACCCAAATTGTCAATAAAAAGATTTCCAAGTATATACCTTAATTGGTCATTTAGAAGTTCAGTATAAGTGATAAAGCCTTAAGTCACCATTAAAAAAAAAGAATTGGCCCAATCTTAGTCAAGATTAAAAAACCTGTCTTATCTAAAATCCAAAACAACATTGATATATATATGAAAGGAGGGAAAGAACTCTATTTGGATTAATTAGAGGATCTGCCTGAATGTCTAGATCAATGAGGAAATATAGAAGTCTGAGATATAATGTTCTAATGAGTTAGGAAGAAAGATTAAAGTGAGTGAAAAGATCCCATAAGCAACATGTTGCTGAGGAGCTTAAATTTGTTAAAACCCCCAACCCGAGGTGACTGGGCAGACAGGTAAAAATTTCCAAGTACAATGGCCAGATACAATGAGTATTGTTTTGTAAATAATCAGGACCAAATTAAGAAATGACACACTGAATGCCTTGAGTTTCATGTGCCAGAAAGCAATGATGCAAATACCAAGTCCAAAAAGGTAGAGTTCAACAGTGAGAGACCACAATGGCTTGGAAACAGATGCAGTCAGAAGCAAGAAGCATTTCCCCTTTAAGAGCTGGTGCACCTGGTATTTTAGTGTATTTCTATCTTAAAGGTGTGTCTTTTTCTTTTTTTAACCAATTTTAACTTTTTTTTTTTAAGTCACTGGGAGTCAGACATGGTTTCACATGCCAGCTTTAGCACTTAATTACTTGGTCTTCGTTTCTTCATCTGTGAGTATAATACCTGCTCATATATCTAGCACTACTTTGCCTGGAGAATCCCATGGACAGAGGAGCCTGGCGGGCCATGGTCCATGGGGTCACAGAAAGTTGGTCGGACATGACTTAAGTGACTGAGCACGCACGTACTTTAACAATCCAATGAAGTGACATGAGACAGACATAGCAGATACTTAACTTTCTTTCCTTAAGCAAATGCCTAGATATTATCAAATCTTTGTGCTTATCAATTTGTTCATTCACTCAGACAAAAAGGAGAATGGCAAAAGAAGAAAGCCAACAAATGCCCTTTTGCCTTAATCCTCGGTTGTGAACAACAGCTATACAATTAGAATCACCTGGGGAAGTTTTAAAATGACTGATGCCTGGGTTCCACTCACAGACCTTCTGATATAATAGATTTGGAGGACAGCTTGGGCACCGGAAATTTTTTAAAGATTCTTTGGGTGATTCTCAGGTCCTGTCAAGGTTGAAAGCCACTACCTTAGCTAATATTAAGTGCAGATCTTCATGGTGGACACAAATAATGTAAGATACGCACATAGCATCCTAGCTTTTCCATTTTTGTACATTTTACCAGTGTTAGCAAAACAACTTATACAAACAATAGCCTCAACAAAGATGTCAATCATTTAAAAATAACTATAATTCAAAGCAGCAAAACTGCCAAGTCAGTATTACAGACAATATACAACACAGAATTTGAGAAGGATATGGATATGGGTTGGGTTGGTTAAAGACAACTACAAGGAAGGGGAAGGTGGGATCTAAGCTGTGCTCTACAAAGTGCTTTAAATAGTAGGGGGAGAAAGAAAGAGGGTATTACAAATAAGGGAACTGGTTAAGAATGAAAAAGGGTAGGAGAAAAAACTGTTTGTCAGTTTGACAGAAACAGATTTATCTGTGGATAATAAAAGAGAAAGGAAGAGTAAGATGAGTCAGATGGCAGCAGTTATGTTAACATCAAATCTGGTTTTATTCTGTAGGTAATGGAGAACTGCCAAAGCCTTCTGAGTGGGAAGCTCCATTAACAAAAATTAATCTGGAAGTACGGAAGTCCTCAATATGGCTTCACAAAACCTGGAAATCAGTCTGCCCTCTTAAGAGTTAGTTAACTGTGAAATTAAGACAGATACTATCAAAGCAAGATACATTCATGTCTTTATTCACCAAATATCTGAAGGACTACTATGAAGGCACTGTTTTAGGTAATGGTGATTCAGCAGTACATGGTCCTTACAGAGCTACATTCTAGTGGGTAAAGAGACAACAGATAAGATTAAACAACTAAACCACATGGTATGCTAGCTAGTGATGAATGCTAAGAATTAATTATAAAGCAGGGAAAGGGGCTATGAAGTGGTAGATTGGAATTGGACAGGGTGATCACAGAGGGCTTCACTGAGAAGGTAACTTTTGATGAAATATCTGAAGAAGTGAGGGATAAAGAAGGAAGAGAACTCCAAAGAACAGAGCAAATGAAAAGACACATTAAGTCAGGATGTGTTTGGCTAGAGAGGACCAGACGAGAATAGGTAGGAGATAAAAGTCAGAGAAGTAAGCAGTAAAGAGATAAAATCCCAGGTCCGTAGGGACTTGCAGTCAGAGTAAGAACTTTCATTCTGAAGAACATGGGAAGCAACTGGAGGATTTTAAGCAGAGGAGTGACACATTCTGCCTTCCATTTTTTTAACCAGATCACTCTGAGTGCCTCCTTGAGGACAGACTGCCTACAGAGAGACAAAAGCAGAAGCAGACTAGAGAGAAGGCCAGTGCAATCATCTATTTGGGAAATCACAATATGTCCTTTGTGGCTCAGCTGGTAAAGAATCTGCCTGCAATGCGGGAGACCTGGGTTCGATCCTTGGGTTGGGAAGATCCCCTGGAGAAGGGAAAGGCTACCCACTTCAGCATTCTGGCCTGGAGAATTCCATGGACTGTATAGTCCATGGGGTCGGAAAGAGTCAGACACGACGGAGCGACTTTGACTTTTCTTCCAGAGTGGTTGAAATAAGGGTATGGTAAAAAAGAGTCAAGGTCTAGGTATGTTTTGAAGGCATAGCCTAAAGGATTTGCTAATGGACCTATGTGTACTGTGACACAAACAGGAATCAAAGACACTAAACTTTTTGGCCTGAGCAACTAAAGAATGAAATGCCATTAACTAAGAAGGGATTCCAACTGCAGGAGAAACTGTGATATGCAAAATTTTGACATATAAGGGCTTCCTTCCAGTTTTGTAAAATCTGTCAAGAGAAAGTCCACTGCCATTAAAAGTTAGAAGGTGCCTTACACGAAGATCAGACACGGTCTGGGTGTTGGGTATATATCCCTACACTAGGAGAAAATGCCATTAAAATGTTAAGACTGTATAGGTAACTTCCCTGGCTCTGACTCCATGCTTAAATTGAAAAAATTGTAATTTGATTTCTTATGTACCTGATCTACTTGAAAAAATAATCTAGCTCCTCCTATATTTATTAAATTAGTTGCTACCCACCTAGATGTCCATCATCAGACGAATGGATAAAGAAGCTGTGGTACATATACACAATGGAATACTACTCAGCCATTAAAAAGAATACATCTGAATCAGTTCTAATGAGGTGGATGAAACTGGAGCCCATTATACAGAGTGAAGTAAGCCAGAAAGAAAAACAACAATACAGTATACTAATGCATATATATGGAATTTGAAAGATGGTAACAATAACCCTATATGTGAGACAGAATAAGAGACACAGATGCATAGAACAGTCTTATGGACTCTGTGGGAGAAGGTGAGGGTGGGACGATCTGAGAGAATAGCATTGAAACATGTATATTATCATATGTGAAACAGAATGCCATTCCAGGTTCAATGCATGAGACAAATGCTCAGGGCTGGTGCAATGGGATGACCCAGAGGGATGGGACGGGGAGGGAGGTGGGAGGGGGGTTCAGGATGGGGAACACATGTAAACCCGTGGCTGATTCATGTCAATGTATGACAAAAACCACTACAATATTGTAAAGTAATTAGCCCCCAACTAAAATAAATAAATTAAAAAAAAAAATTAGTTGCTACCCTCTTCTTAAACACTAGTTTTATCAGCCTAGCTAATACAAGTTTGTCCTTACTATCCTGATGAATCAAGCTTCTGAACTTAACTGGCAAAGGATTAAGATATGGATAGTAGCTCTCGAGTTGCACAATAATTATTGGGAAGCTTCTTAAAAATAGATTCCCAAGAATTTATCCCTCCAAATTCTGATGCAGCTGGTCTGAAAAGAACCCAGAAATCTTGCTTTTGAAAGAAACACATAAGTGTTGCTGCTGTAGGCAATAATGTTGAGGTTCTGAAGAAGACCGTGCCCTCGGCCTTATCATGAGGACTTTCAAGATCTTTAAACTTCTCAAGTTATGTTTCTCGACACCTTAGTGTTTTTTTTAACACCTTGGTTTTATAACACATTTTAAATACTAGAATTGTTAGTGGCATATTTGTAGAAGCTCAAAAGACCACTATGCAAATGTGGTAGTAATTTTTTTTTTTGGCTGTGCCACACACTGGCAGGATCTTAGTTCCCAGACCAGGGATTGAACCTGGGCCCACAGTAGTGAAAGCACAGAGTCCTAACCACTGGTAAAAAAAAACTGAAATAAATAAATAAAACAAAATAGAAGAGAGACTGGTAATATTGGCTGCCGCTCAGGGGAACTTGGTGGCTGGAAAGTGGGTGGGAGGGGACTTTTTACTCATATCCTTTTCTACCATTTTAATTTTATGCATCTGATTATAGCTCCTATATACTCAAAATAATTTTTAAAAAAAGACTCATGGAAATAGAAGAATAAAGTCTAATGATAGGAAGAAGAATTTACAAGACTGAAATACTAACTGAACATGAGAGGAGAGGTTATGGGTGAAAAAGATGACAACGTTCTGAGTCTATATTACTAAACGAGAATAATGGTGGAAAGAACAGAAATGCAGAGGTTGGCAGGAGGTTCTGATAAAGGCAAAAGGGGAAATAACAGTAAGTAAATATCCAAATCATCATCTAGTTCAGAAAATCCCAAGTAGTAAAACTGGCTTATCAATAAATTATCATGATTAGTTTCCCCTGTCCAAGGTTTTTACTTTCAGGAATTGCTCCACATAAGGACTTTTTTTTTTTTTTGCAAAAAGATGAAGGAATTTGTGTACCTGAGACAGACAAGAGTAATGACACCTGATCCTATGTGTTTTTCCGAGCTCTAAAGGAAAGGACTTATGAAGGAAATACTTTTATTAGGGGTTTTGCAAGGTATACATAATTAGCCCTCTGTATCCATGAATGCAGAAACAGAGAACCAACCTTACTACTTCTTATATAAGGGACTTGAACATCTGCAGATTTTGGCGTGGGGGGAGGGGGTCCCTGAAACCACTCCCCCACAGATACCTAGGGACAACTGTATAGATACTAATCTTGATATGCAATAAGGCTTCAAAACTTTATTGAATTTACTAGGAAAATGCTCCCAGAGGGATCAAAGATTCTTAGCGGTGCCATGACAGAGCACCAGTAATGGCAGTAGATGCTTAGGCACTATCTACACCCAAAGAGGCAACCATAGTGTGTACATATTCCTGAACACAAGAAATATCTACAGATTACCAGAAATAATTGGGGAAGGGGAATAAGGGAGCATGAGCTGGGGAAATACAAAAATGAATGAAGCTGTGATTGACTGGTGTCTTTCATACCAATAGCTTGGGCCTACAATATGTACCTGGTGCTATGCTAGGCGCTAGATAAATCCTTGCAATAACCAAGGGATTTCACAGCTTCGTTATCAGGGCAAATGTGCCAAAGTAGATAATGACAGAAACTCCTGGAACATTTTAACATTTCAGTTTTTAAAACAGACTTTTTTTTTTAAAGAGTTTGAAAAAGTTCATTAAACTTTGTTCAGTCAGTTTGATCCAATTCCCCTTACCTATATTAAAAGAAAACTTTCAAGGTCCACCTATTTTAGAAGAAAACTTTCAAAGCTCAGAGATAAGTGATTTTTCCAAAATCACATTGGTAGCTAACAGCACAACAAGAAGAGACCAAATATCCTGAGGCTTATTCTTTCCTACTACCCCACAATACCTCATTTATAATTCATTAAATAGGGGACTTCCCTGGTAGTCCAGTGGTTAAGGATCTGCCTTCCAATGCAGGGGACTCAGGTTTGATCCTGGGTTGGGGAACTAAGATCCCACATGCTGCAGGGCAACTAAGCCTCTGTACCACAACTAGAGAAGGCTATGTGCTGCAACACAGACCCAGCACACACACCTCCCCCACACCCCCCACAAAGAAAGAATCTAATATAATTCATTAAATGAATTACTCTGATTTTTTTCATTCATAGACATGTTAAAAATAGTATAGTGAAAAAAGCATGGCTTCTGAATTAGACTAACCTGGGTCTGAATTTTTTGACAAATGCTTTGCTTAGCTTTAAGGCTGGTCTAATAAAATAGCTAGATGTTCTTGAAGAAATTATAATAAACCTACACTCTTCACCAAAAATGGGCGCCTGAGTTTGTACCTGCTTAGGCTTTGTGCTCCTGTCCAAGATTTTTAAACAGATTATAGGAATACTACTTTGCAAAGCCAACAGAAGATTTAAAAATGGTAGTATTAATTCTAATGAATGACTTGTTACAAAATAGCCATGGCCATTAAGCTTTAGGGTTTACTTTACTCTATAAGAGTAATAACTCACCTAGTAAATTAAGGGGGTAACAGGAAATCTACTTTAAAAGTATAAATATCTTCATGATCTCTAACAAAGTCTTCAAATTTTAGCGTCTATTTACAACATTTTCCACATCTCTCCTATATAATCTTGATAAACCCATTTCTCAAGAAGTGTCTTAAACATGGTATTATCTAAACTTAAAACATAGAGATCCAATTTTCAGTTATGGTACTTTTGAAGCTGTACACAAATATTACACTTGTTAGGTTGAAGGAAAAAAATGTACCAGTGGCACTTTTTTCAACCCTTAAAATTCTGTGTGCATTTATGTGTTTAAAATGCTGAATCATGAAATAAAGGAAACAGTCTGTGCAAAGAATCCAAACAGTTTACCTCATACCTTAAATTTCCTAATTATGGCACCTTTTCATTTTGGTCTTGTAAAGCACTTGCAACCATGTAACTGAAGACTCTAAGTACTAGATGAGTAGAGCTCATTCTCAGAAACTGAACTCTAGGATAAAACTAAAAGTATTTATTTTTGCAAGTTATTACACTTTCAACTTCCTGTTTTATTTAGGCAGCTCATCATGACCATTTCAGGTAACAATGCAGAAGTTAAAAAACCCAACTTCCTCTTTATAAAGTGACAAAAACTTCAGCAGTTAGTTATGAGAATGGTTGATTTTACTAGCTTTTACAGAAATATTTGAAAGGAAATCAGAGGCCATCACCACCAAATTCAAGTCTGGGTTCACTGTTTTCAGAAAATGTAACAAAGATAAAAAGCAGTATTAAAATATATTTGGTATCATGACACATGTGTGCTACAAAAAATAAAATCAAATGCAGCTGAGATCTTAGTTAAAAAAAGAAAAAAATGAAAACTTTACAGCACCCTCAAGGAAGAATCAATATACAAACTAAGGCTGAAAATATCTTTTTTGTAATAGTGCCTTGGTTGTGAAAGTTTTGTACAACAAGCATCTTGCTTAAAGGTAACTTTTTGTTTATGAATGCTAAGGTATTCATATCAACAAGTCTTTTCAGAAAAATACTTTTTCAGTTCTTGAATTCAGTTAAAAGGCATCAGAAGCCTGGTGAAAAAGAGGTCAAGCATAAAGTTGAAGGAAAATGGAAGCAATCTTTCAAGTCAAAGCCCTTTATTTTTACCTACTGATCCACAACAGAGAAATACATAGCAGTTCATCTCTAAGAATAAAAAATCTAACAAAACTTCAGTAATCTCAGTCATATGGATTATATGAGATTTTTTTCTATATCAGCTATTCTTAATTATCTACTCTAATGAAGAAAATGTAGTTAATCTGTTTACCTGTTTACTGAATATAAAATTCATCAACATTTTTTTGGGCAGTAGATTTACCTTATTAATTATGATTTGCTTGCTATGTCATTACTAAAATTAAACAACAAAAGTATGCTGGGAGATAAGAGAAAACTGGTGACGGATCTGCTGCTATAAAATTAAGGCTTTTTTTTAATGTTACTAATTTCAACACTGTCAATATCCAGAGACATCTTAATTTACACTTTGAAGTACGTATTTTTCCTCCAAGTTTAATGAAAAAGGCATTCTAACCCTATGTCAAAAACAAAAACCCAACACTGGTAAACTTCAAAGTTTATTATCCTAAATTCCTAGTGAAATTTTGCTTAAGTGGACCATCAGTTGGGCTAACAAATGCTTTGCTATCCCATGATTTTCACTGTAATTTAACCTCATCTGAATTATAACTTTTTGCCTTTATAATAAACACTTGATTATATTAATAGTTTTCTCTCTAGTGTAAGTGCACATACAGTATAAAATGCCCTTGCCCCACTAAATCTTATACATTTATGAGAATCAAATTCCAAGTAAAAGAAAATCTAATTCTGAATGTTGTTCAATGGCTTGTGAATGTTCAGTGCTTTCTTCAGCATTTCAAAATGGCATGGAGTATATGATATATCAAGTTATTCCATACAGAGGACTCTTGGATCATAAACAGTCCTAGAAAACCCAGATACACTTACATAGCATTCAGAGATGTACATTTTGTAAGAGTCACTGTGGGAAACAAGACATAATTCCTTGTCCTAAGCGAAGAAGAACTAAAGAGCCTGTTGATGAAAGTGAAAGAGGAGAGTGAAAAAGTTGACTTAAAGCTCAACATTCAGAAAACTAAGATCATGGCATCCGGTCCCATCACTTCATGGCAGATAGATGGGGAAACAGTGGCTGACTTTATTTTTCTGGGCTCCAAAATCACTGCAGATGGTGACTGCAGCCATGAAATTAAAAGACACTTACTCCTTGGAAGGAAGGTTATGACCAACCTAGATAGCATATTTAAAAGCAGAGACATTACTTTGCCAACAAAGGTCCGTCTAGTCAAGGCTATGGTTTTTCCGGTAGTCATGTATGGATGTGAGAGTTGGACGGTGAAGAAAGCGGAGTGAAGAAGAATTGAGGCTTTTGAACTGTGGTGTTGGAGAAGTCTCTTGAGAGTCCCTTGGACTGCAAGGAGATCCAACCAGTCCATCCTAAAGGAGATCAGTCCTGGGTGTTCATTGGAAGGACTGATGTTAAAGCTGAAACTCCAATACTTTGGCCACCTCATGCGAAGAGTTGACTCACTGGAAAAGACCCTAATGCTGGGAAGGATTGGGGGCAGGAGGAGAAGGGGACGACAGAGGATGAGATGCCCAGATGGCATCACTGACTCGATGTACATGGGTTTGAGTAGACTCCGGGATTTGGTGATGGACAGGGAGGCCTGGCGTGCTGCGATTCATGGGGTCACAAAGAGTCGGACACGACTGAGCGACTGAACTGAACTACCAATTATGTTGTGAAATCATTGTAATATTCACAGGTTCTAAAATCTTTAACCTATTTACTGAAAAGCCTGACAAACTGTTATGAAAAGTTTGCAGTTGTCAGGAAAAAAATTATTCCACCTAAGGTGAAATATTCTCTTGTACTTAAGACACTTTTAAAGAAATAAGCATACAAATTACACACTGACAAGTTCAACTATAACCAAAGACATCACAGTGGAGCACCAAAGAAGGCAGGAAGCTTTGTTCAGACTTGCATGTGTTAACACTAAGTTTCTGTGCGACATAAAACCTTTCTGAAGTTAAAAAAGAAAGAATTCGTTGGCTAATCTTGTTAAGAAAAAAATCGAAAACTGTTTTTCAAAAATTATCGTTAAAAGGCTGTAAGACGCAAGGGACAGAGTAGCCGCGGGGGCCGTATATATACAATCAAAGGAGTGTTGCAGAGAAAAGCGTGTTCAGATTCCGAAGCCAAAGTCCCTGAGGCTTACACATATATTACCGCGAGTTAGTTTAGCCGGTAGAATGTGGGGAAAAGAGGTGTAGGAGAATAGGTGTAGGTGGCCAAGACATTAGAGACCTCTCCCTGTCGAGGAGTTGTGACAGCAAAATCACTTCCTGAGGAAGGAGGAGCAAAAGGGAAGTTAAGAGGCCACCCTGACCAGGAAGTGACTCGCCCTAAACTAGCCCCAATCATATCTAAAAATGGGGGGATGGGGTGAGCCCCAACAGCTAAAGGCGGTAAAATAATTGCTTCTTGATTCGTCGCGACATCATCATCGCCCCCTTTCTCAAATACAAAAAAAGGTCCACAGTCACAATTCAATAACGGTAGATCTCTCCTCTCGCAGGAAGACCACTGGGTTGTACCTCAGGCCCAGGAGTAAAACAGGAGTTGAGGAATGGGGAACTGGGGCCACCGTGAGGCAGAGGAAAGCCCCTCAAGAGGGCAGCGAAGCGTCCCGACTGCGGAGAGCATATGCCGGCACAGGCGGAGAAGCTTCCTTCTCCTGGGGGCACTGCCGGGGTTCCCACCGCAGTCGGGTCGGGCCCTCCCTTCCCTGTCCCGGGAAGCGGCAAGAGACAGAGGCGAACCCCTTACCTTCTCCTCATCCGACACCCGATCCTCGAAGTCGGCCATCTTGGGCTGCTCTGGCCCAGCCCGGCCCTGGCGCGAGGGAGGCCGGGAAGAAAGCCGAGTGATGGAATCACAGCGAGGGCCGTCGGAAGGACCCGCCCGGAAACGCCGACCGCGAGAGCGCCATGTCAGTTACGGGCGGGGGTGATGGGCCCGGGCCCCGACGCCCAAGGAAGTCGGCTAACTTTAATTTTAAATCTAATATCTGAGTTACATTCATTTCCCCACTTATTTTGGGGACGTTGGGAGCGTGTTTCGACTGGCATTGGCGCCCGAGCTGCAACTATTTCCCTATTCATCTATGGGACGTTGGGAGAATGTTTCGACTGGTATTGGCGCCCGAGCTCCAGCCGACCAAATTGCTGTCGCTACTCGTAGATTTTCCCAGTACCAGTGCTCTCCATGACAGCCAAGCCCAAAGAGCTTAGTGCTGCTCGGACTCGGAAACGGTTGGTGGCTTTTTCAACCCTAGGAATGGGGTGGAAGACGACCCTCACTCATCTGGAGGCTAAAACACTTCATTCCGGGTCACAGTTCAGTTCCTCCAGAATAGGTGCCGTCATCCGCCCTTTCCCTCCCTCGGAAGGAATAGGTAGCTCAGTCCTGAGGCGCTCCTCCACTTTCCAGATCTTCGTCCCCGTTCCCTGGGACTATCAGTTTTCACGGAGGGCAATTTTAGGTCCGCCACTATCCCAGGATTCCCGACTCCCGCTTTCCTGCCCTTCTCCCCTCCCAACTCCCGGCGCCAGCGGGAGCGGCAAGATGGCGGACAGTGACGGCTTAGGTGAAGCAGCGATTGCTGCGGCGTCTCCTTCTGCCCCTGCTCCCGGCCTAAGCCCGCCGCTGGGCTGGAGGGAGCGGCTGCGGGCTGGGCTGGCGGGCATTGGGGCCTCACTGTGGTTCGTGGCAGGGCTGGGGCTGCTTTACGCTCTGAGGGTCCCGCTGAGGCTGTGTGAGAATTTGGCAGCGGGTGAGAGGTCCAGAGCTCCCCGGGGACGGGCGGCGGTGCGGGGTAGGGGGCAGTTAGAGGTGCCGGGGGCAAAGGCCAAAGGGCAGAGATTTCCTTATCACTGGAGGGCCTCGGAGAATGAGTTAGTTTAAGCGACCGAGTGGATTCTTTTTCGCTGAGGCCGCAGCTGATTGTCAAACTTGAGCTGCAGCCGCCGGCTCCTCCCCGAACTCTTAAGATCCGCCCTCTCTCCTGTGCCCTTTTGCGCCCTAAGAGAAACCACCTGACAAGCGGTATGCTTCAGGTGATAGGGCTGCTGCTGCTGCTAAGTCACTTCAGTCGTGTCCGACTCTGTGTGACCCCATAGACGGTAGCCCACCAGGCTGCCCCGTCCCTGGGATTCTCCAGGCAAGAATACTGGAGTGGGTTGCCATTTCCTTCTCCAATGCATGAAAGTGAAAAGTGAAAGTGAAGTCGCTCAGTCGTGTCCGACTCTTAGCGACCCCATGGACTGCAGCCTACCAGGCTCCTCTGTCCATGGGATTTTCCAGGCAAGAGTACTGGAATGGGGTGCCATTGTCTTCTCCGGGTGATAGGGCAGATGAGAGCAATTTCAGACCTGGAAGCAGAATTTATACACACCCTTTGAGTCTCCCGCCACTCAGCTGAGAGAACGCACACCCGGACAGCAAAACATCTAAGAGAAAACACCACGATCTTAGCCAACTATTCTCATGTTTTAAAATAGCTTTGTCAAGAAATAGTTTCCGTTATATTTTTGTCCGTTCTCTCTTTTAGGCTTTATCTTGAGTAATAAAATAGAACAGTACAGGAAGTAAAGAGAAAGAGAGCCACAAACAGTAGTGGGTACTTTCCTTAGTTCTTTCTTTCAACATTCGTAGAGGGCTTGCTGTGTAGTGTGGGCTGAAGACACAAAGACATCTAAGAGGTGACGATCCCTTGGATTCTGCAAATATTCTTTAGTTGTAGCGGGTCAGGGTGGATGGGAGCCAGGGCCTCTTACTATGTCATTACAATTCGGCAACCTCAGATTAAAACGGAAGTATTTCTATTGTGTGACGATTTTGACTGTCAGTGCTGTTTTATTTTTCTGTAGAAAGAGAAGGCAAGTGTTCCGTTTTCTATTCTGTGAGATAACATGAAAGACTGAGATAATGTTCTGAAATACTTTGGACTTTTTAAGAACTGAGTATGTAAATCCAGATACAACTAACATACTAAAACAAGCTAGATAAATTGACCTTCCTAGACTGTTTGAAAAAGCTAATTTGGTGTTTCTGTTACAGGTTAATGAAGTGCTTACTAGTGGTTTGTACACTCAGTGAAATGTTACTCATTGAGTTTATTTATTTATTTATTTTTTTACATATTAACTAGATTGCCATTCAGATGAGAGTCAATGACTTTACAGATTTTTATTTCTTTCTAAAACCCAAAGTATTTATGAGACTATTATTTGAAGTGAAGAGTCTGGTCCAGGTTTTCAGTGAATCAGATACAGGAAGCACTTAGTTTGCTGTTCTCTTTGGGCTATTTTGCCTCTCTAGGTGACCTGTTAAATACATACACTATTTCCTTCCCTCTAATTTGAAACACTGGTTTGGATCTCACCAAAATAATTAGGAAATAGTTTTAATCCTCCTTTGTACTATATGTGATGGAACTGCAAAAGTTCTTGTCTAAATTATGATGTTCTTGGTTTTATTCTCAACAGCAAGCTAAATGATCTCTTTATATGTGTGAAGGCATATTTAAAATACGATACAGTGAGAATGCAAAGTAGCTTTTTAAAAAATTATAACTTTCTCAAATGAATCTCATACTAGATATTAATCTACTTATGTTTCTTCACTCATAAAGACACCACATATTTGTAACTTCAGTACTTTTAAACTTTGATTTGTTTTTTCTTTTTGGCAGTGACAATATTTTTAAATTCATTGACACCCAAATTCTATGTGGCACTTACAGGGACATCTTCTCTGATATCAGGACTAATATTTGTAAGTAGTTTCCATTTCCTTCATGCTTTGGTGTTTATCTAAAAATCAAATCTCTTTAAATGGTTATAATAATTATAAATACTTACAGATTAGCAATCTTAAAATGTCAAAAAACATTTTAAAAAACATTGCAACTTCCTCTCTACTTTTAGAGATTGATAGTATTCATTTGCATATAAAAGACTGTATGTTGTGGGGAGTGTAGTGGGAGGTGAGTTCCCCAACTAAATGCTGGTAAGCTTGGCTTAGTAACAAAAATGAGTAAAATGGGCAGAGTGTAAAAAATAAAATTTTTGTTTACTTTGAAGACTGAATAATCTGGATAGTACATGTTCCTTCTAGAAGAGGCTAAAGATAATTGTTGCCATGTAGATTTGCAGACCAGTATTACTAGAACTTCCAATTTTTTCAAATGATTTCAAGAAAACCTGGATATAAAGTTTTTATCTTAAATCTTCCAGTACTTTGTTACTGGCAACACTGAGCAGACTAGAAATTTATATGTGTCTTGAATTGGGCTTATAGTCTGCCTGCTATTTACCTCTCTAGAGTGTTTAAGAGTAGAGTTTGAAAACTAGACTAGCCATCACTTTAGTTGTGTGACTTCAAGCAAGTGAATTAACTTTTCTAAAGCTCCAATTTCCTCATCTGTACACTGGGGATTATAATAGTATCAGCTTGGGAATTCCCTGGTGGTCCATTGGTTTAGGGCTCCCTGCTTTGACTGCTGAAGGCTGGGTTGGATCCCTGGTCCAGAACCTTAAGATACCCCCATGAGCTGCCTGACTCAGCAAAAAAATAAAAAATAGTATCAGTTTTATAGTTATGAGGATTAAATGAGATAATGTGTGTGAAAACTTGCAACAACATAGTAGCACTTGATGAATTTTGGCCATGTTATTCTAAGAAGTTACACGAAAAAGAAACCTATTTAATTCAGTTTTCTCTTGCTTTATTTAACCATGCTATCATTTTTAATTTAAAAAGATTTTTTAAAATTTTGCAATCTTTATTAACATCCTTAGGAGCTAGTGTTTCCTAATACCAACTTTGGAAAAATACTGCTACAGATAAAAATCTTAGGAAGTATTATGGCATGAATGGTGAATGAAATTTTTCTGAATTTTTTCTCATCTCTAGGTGGTGCTCTGTAACTATAGTAGAAATGTAAAAATAATAGCATTTGTATTGGAGTTTTTGTTTTTTTTCTATAGTCACACTTGACCATTTGTTTAAGAGAAATGCCAGATGAAAAAGAGACTTTTCTCTTGACTTAAAAAAAATTGTTGAGGAATTCTGGATGAAAACTCTGTTTTTAAAAGCCTCAAAATTTATTGATTTATAAACCCTTTTCATAATTTAGCATACTTTGCCATAGAATAGACTGCAAGGAGATCTAACCAGTCCATCCTAAAAGAAGTCAGTCCTGAATATTCATTGGAAGGATTGATGTTGAAGCTGAAACTCCAATACTTTGGCCACCTGATGCGAAGAACTGACTCATTTGAAAAGACCCTGATTCTGGGAAAGATTGAAGGTGGGAGGAGAAGGGGATGACAGAGGATGAGATGATTGGATGACCTCACTGACTCAGTGGACATGAGTTTGAATAAACTTCGAGAGTTGGTGATGTACAGGGAGGCCTGGCATGCTGCAGTCCATGGGGTCGCAAAGAGTTGGACACGACTGAGGACTGAGCGACTGAACTGATAAAAATCTAAGATAAGCTATCTTTAAACAGCTGATACAGTGGAAAAAGCATTGGTCTTGGAACCAGCAGATGTAGTTTTGAGTCTTGACTCTGCCATTTGGGCAAGTAACATGAATTGAGACCTAATTTTCTCCTTTATAAGGAGGGGAGAAAACTTAAACACATACACACACACCATAATATTGATTCATAACATATAATACATAAAACAGTTTCTAAAATTTGTTACTTTTTTCAAATCAGAGTTTTAAATTTATAAAAATTAGAAATTCAAGTAACATTTTTAAGGTTGAACTGTGTCATTACCCTTAAAATATTGATGAGTTTTTATTAGCAAAGTTTATTTATAATTTCTTTTACCACCTGAAATGAGTAAGCTAGTTGTGCTGTGTTATTTCTACCTGAAGAGGTTGTGTGCTTGGGAGCTTGAAGAATAGCAGCAAAACCAGTTGTTTAGTTATTATGAGACAAAGATTACTCTGAAAGGAAAAAAAGAGCTTATGGGAGTGCATAAAATAATTTTCCATTCTGTGGAATCAGGAAAATTCCCTTCGGACATGTCGTTTAATCTCACACCCCAAGAAGCCAGCAAAGAGAGTTGAAAAGGCTGGAGTATCCAAATATGAAACACTCTGCTGATTCAACAGAGAACTGCTTTTGTTTTCCTCTTATAACAGTGATAAACCGTGGAAACAAAAAGAAAGGAATATCCTGATTGTTAAATGGTTCAATATGGGAATCAACCTGACTCTTACCTACATTAATACTACTGCCAAATACTGGATTAGTACTTTATTGTTCAGAAGAACGTCTAATTCTTGTCAACCGTATTTGCTTGATAGGACCTTGAGGCTCTGAGAATTTAAGTGACTTCCACAAAACACACAGCTAAAGGATGGCTGAATTGGGAGTCAGTGTGGGCATTCTAACCCTAGTCTAGTGGTTAAGCCATCATACTAGTTGTTTCAAAATTATTTTTCTTTTAATTGTGCTACAGATAGACTAAAATGACGTTGTAACATAACATTATTTATAGCTTAAACACTTATTGTTTTTTAAATGCTTTATTTACAGACATATTTCTTCTAGTGTTGCCTAAGCTTGTCTGAATTTTATGACAAAGCTATAAAAAGGCATTTTACCTCGGCCTGGTATGTGTTATCAGGGAATCTTGTGTTTGGCTTGTTTTTTGGAAGTAAAGTACATTTAAAAGACTGAATTAAACAGGAACGTCTTGAGAGAATGTTTTGACTTGAGCTCATATCTGCTGATCAGTTCTGTTTTAAATGAAAGATGTTTTCTCTTTGTCACAGATATTTGAATGGTGGTACTTTCATAAGCATGGCACGTCTTTTATTGAGCAAGTATCGGTAAGCCATTTGAGACCACTGATGGGAGGAACAGAAAGCAGCATTTCAGAGCCAGGTTCTCCTTCCAACAACAGAGAAAGCGAAACCAGCAGGCAGAATTTGTCAGGTGAAATGAAACGTGTTTTCAGAGCTGTATAGTTAAGATTGTGTTTGACCGTGGCAGATAGAAAATGTTTAACAATAGAAGTTTGTCTTTCCTTTAAATATAGGTTTAATGGCTAATATGGAGAGAGCAATGATCATCAGAGACCTAGACTCCTTCTGTTTTTTCTTGACTCCTTCTGTTTTATTAGCCTGCCATCTCCAGTGCAGTTTTTCCTTGTGTTCCCAGACAGTTGCTCTGGCTTCAGCCATCATGTCCACATTCTAGTCAGCAGGAAGGAGAATAGGCCAGGAGAAACACACTTTCCCCACAGCAGCCAAGGATACTTCCAGAAGCTTTACATACTATTTTGACTTACTTTCTTCTGGTCAGATCTTTATCAAATGGCTAGAACTTTCACTTTCGTGCATTGGAAAAGGAAATGGCAACCCACTCCAGTATTCTTGCCTGGAGAATCCCAGGGACGGGGGAGCCTGGTGGGCTGCCGTCTATGGGGTCGCACAGAGTCGGACACGACTGAAGCGACTTCGCAGCAGCAGCAGCAGCAGCTATGAGGGAGGTTGGCAATTGTAATCATTTTCTTAATGTACATATGCCCAGGTGATAAGGGGATCTTATTACTGATAAAGGAGAGAACAGAGACAATTAGCTATCTCTGCCAAGAGAGCAAAGTTAGGAAAAATATTTTTTCTTGTCAGTATATTTACAAAGACATCAAAATCTGTTACCCATGTATGAATATTCTGTTGTCATACTTAAATTGTAGACCATTCTTCTATATGTATCTAGTAATTATACAATTAGGAAAGTAAAATCTTTGAAGCCAAATAGAAATGACATTTTTGGATTATTGTTCCTTTCATTTGGTATGAAAATCCCGCGGACAGAGGAGTCTGGTAGGCTACAGTCCATCGAGTCTTAAAGAATTGGACAGGACTGAGTGACTTCACTTTCACTTTCATTTGGTATAGGTTATAATCATACACTAATAATACAAATGAGTTAATTCTGTAGAATGCCATAATGTCTCATTTGTTCAGTAAACTAAACATGAAATTTATATTAGTTTAGTAGAAAAATACTACCTGAGTGAAATTGATGGCACTTTTTATGTGTGGTTGGGGAAGTTCTCTGAGAAAGAACCATTTAAACTGAGCCATAAAGCTTGAGTGGGAGTTGACCAGGATTAGTAGGAATGGGGTTGACAGCCATTCAGGAAGTACGGGAAGGAATAATGGTAATTTTCTTTCCTCTTCTCCTTTCTCCCCTTTCATAAAATAATTATAGAACTCTTAAGAATAAGGCATATTGGATGTGAGGGCGATCTGGTTGTGACATCTGTCACCCCATTGATCACCAGGGTTGATTCGGCTTATCCGGCTAGCTAGGCAGGTGTCCCCTTCCTCCCTCACCTCTCCACGTGCATCCCTCCCAAAGCTGAGCGCTCGGTAGAAGAGTATGACTATCCCCGAGAGAGGAGGACCAGTCTTTGGTCAAGGGTATACGAGTAGCTGCACTCCCCTGCTAGAACCTCCAAACAAGTTTTCAAGAATAAGGCATGTTAAAATATATATGACACAGATATGTCATCAGGAAGCTCATAGTCCAGTTGTAAATAGTTGTAACAGTAATGCATTATACAATCTTACACCCTATTGTGAGATTGAGTCAAAGTTCTTTGGTTCCACTTGCTCTCCCTGGGTATCTGCATCTTATTCTATATTGTCTTCCATAGACATATATATTGGGAGAGCCAATTTTAAATTTCTGCCCTCAAGCTCTCTTTTATGTTCTAGACCCACATTTTTAACTCTGCTAGAAATCTTCACCTTTGATGGCCCTCAGCAATCCTAAGCTTACAGTCCAAAGTGAAGCTGCTAATTATCTTCTTTCAATACTCTCCACAATCCTAAAATCTATTAATTTCCATAAGAGAAACCTTTGAGTTGTTTTAGATAATATCTCCTTTATTTCCCCTTCCTTCTCCAGACTATTGACCCTCATTGTTTTCCCCTCAAAAATTGCCTGACTCTGCTCTACCTTCTTTTAGTTCAGCATTCATTGCCCCTAGATATCTCTTTCCTGGATTATTGCTGTGCATCCTAACTAGTTTCCTTGCCTATGATACTTCTCCTTTTAGCACATTCTCTCCCCTTACTGTAAGAAAGTGGTTCTCAAACTTTTTAGATCCAGCAATCTTTATACTCTTCAAAATTATTGAGTACCTCACAGGGCTTTTGTTTAAATATTGATTATATGCCCAGTATTTACCATATCAGAAGTTGAAACAAATTTTAACAATATTTATTAATTATTTTAAAAATAACAGAAACCCATTGCATGTTAACATATTTCTATGAACTGAACTGTGTCTCTCCCCCACCTCAAATTCATGTGTTGAAGCTCTAACCTCTAATATAACTATATCCAATCTATGGTATTTAGTTATGGCAGCCTGAGCTAATACACATATCATGAAAAATAATTATATTTCCCCAAATAGGAAATTTTAATCAGAAGACTGCCATTGCTTTACATTCATTTAAATCTCTTTATTATCTAGCTTAATAAAAAAATAGCTTATTCTCATATCTGCTTCTGGCATTGCCTGTTGTGAAATGTTGTTCTGGTTGACATGTATGAAGAAAATCTGTTCTCACACAGATGCGTAGTTGGAAAAGGGAAGAATAGTTTAATAACCTTTTCAGAAAGTTGTGGATATTCTTTTTTAATACAACAGCAAAATTTACTGAGAGATACTTTCTTAAAGTTTAGTTGCAGTATGGAATCTGAAGCTATACCAATTAACTCTTCATGTTCTGTTACATTAAAATCCCTTGGTGTCCCATTTTGAATGGGTCTTTCATTGTTCATTTAGAAAATACTCATTCACTGAGTTATGCATGTCTTTCAAATATTGATACATTGTTAGTTTTTTAACATGAGATTTGTTAATATCACCACTAATTTCACAGAAAAGCCTTTAAGTATTGGGAAATTGTCAAGTTCATGGTAACTAATATAAGTTTTTCGAAATTCTAATATGTACTTGAAAATTCAAATTTTTTTTTATTACTTTATTTATTTTAGTTGGGGGCTAATTACTTTACAATATTGTAGTGGTTTTTGCCATACATTGACATGAATCAGCTATGGGTTTACATGTGTTCCCCATCCTGAACCCTGCTCCCACCTCCCTCCCCATCCCATCCCTCTGGGTTATCCCATTGCCCCAGCCCTGAGCATTTGTCTCATGCATTGAACCTGGAATGGCATTCCGTTTCAAATATGATAATATACATGTTTCAATGCTATTCTCTCAGATCGTCCCACCCTCACCTTCTCCCACAGAGTCCATAAGACTGTTCTATGTGAAAGTTCAAATTTTATCATCAGCAGCATGTACTATTTTTTCTTCTTTGAATTTGACAGACCTACTTTGTTCACCATTGAGAAAAATGTCTGCCAGGTATTTCTCTGAATAATTATAAATTTGTCTCTTGGTGATTCTTTCAGATAAAACTGATACTCCATGGAAAAAAAGAGTTAGTTCAGCTCAAAAAACAATTGCTTATATTGAAGACAACTTTCATATTTGGTTGCCTGTTTACTAGATTAGGGATGAGGAATCCAATGACTACTAGTTTAAAATACTAGCAGTTTTACAAACCATTGATTTTGTACCATCAGCCCAACTTTGCAGGACTGGCACTAGTGTGAGGCAAGTCAGATGCTTGGGGCACAAAATTTAAGGATGCCCTCACTCTCAGGGTGACTCAGATGGTAAAGTGTCTACCTACAATGCTGGAGACCTGGGTTCAATCCCTGGGTTGGGAAGATCTCCTGAAGAAGGAAATGGCAACCGACTCCAGTATTCTTGCCTGGAAAATCCCATGGACAGAGTAGCCTGGTAGGCTACAGTCCATGGGGTCTCAAAAAGTCGGACACGACTGAGCGACTTCACTCACTCAAAAAGTTAAAAAGGCAAATAATGCCTTCTTATTTATTAAGAAATATGTTGTTACTTTGCAATTCCATGAATGGTACTTTGACAACTACTGATCTAAACAAAGACCTGACATTTTTTATCTTTCTATTTATAAACATTTGATGGCTTCTTACTAAGAATAATATCTAAGCTCTTTATGTAGTATATAAGCTCCTTCATCAGTTTCCCCAAGTCTGTTCTGTAGCCTCATTTACAGCTCTCCTCACCTTCTTAGGTGTTAGTTACTCAGTTGTTTCCAACTCTTTGCAACCCATGGACTAGAGCCTGCCAGGCTTCTCTGTCCATGGAATGCTCCAGGCAAGAATACTGAAGTGGGTTGGCTTTCCATTCTCCAGGGGATCTTCCCAACCCAGGGATCGAACTCAGGTCTCCTACATCGCAGGCAGGTTCTTTACTATCTGAGCCATCAGGGAAGCCCTCTGACCTTCTACCATGTACTTTAATCTTCCACCATGTACCCTAATCGAACTATGCTGTGTGGTTTTCTAATACTACTTCTGCTTCATCTGGCAACCTTCTACTCATTTTTTACAGTGGTTCAAGTTCAAAGGATTCAAGTTTAAAGCCTGGCGCACTGCAGGCAATGAGGTTGCAAGGAGTCAGACATGACTTAGTGACTAAGTTCAGTTCATTCGCTCAGTCATGTCTGACTCTTTGTGACCCCATGGACTGCAGCACTCCAGGCTTCCCTGTCCATCACCACTCCCGAAGCTTGTTCAGACTCATGTCCATCGAATGACTAAACAACAACAAAAACAATGCTTAAATGTCACCTCCTTTCTAAAGTCTCCCCTTATTTCTCCAGAGCAAACTTAATCACTTCCTTTTTATTCTTAGAACAAAATATCTCTCTACCATAGCACTTTTCACAGAGTTTAGGTGATGTTTACATAACCGATTCTCATTCCACATGTAATTCAGTTAAACAAGTTAGTTCAGATTCTGTGGTAGGTTCTAGAAATACAAAAAGGAGCAAAGTTTTAAAAGCTTATATTTTAAAGGGAGACACTGAAAACCAAACAGATAGTCACTTTGTAATATGGTAAGTGCTGTACTTGAATTGTGGACCAAAGGCTACAGAGGCAGAAATAAGGGAATAACTAGATTTGATTATATGCTGCGTGACAGCAGGGATGATCCATGCCTCATTCATCTTTGTGTTACACGTGGCCAGCATTGTGCTTAGCATGTTGGCTAAATTAGTATTTAGCTACATTAAACTGTCTTAATTCCCCCCTTTTTCTCTTTGTTTTTTTTTAGAATGTAAAGTATGGAGAAATCCTCTAAATCTTTTCAGAGGAGCAGAATATAGGAGGTATTACATTTTGCTTTCAGTATAATTATGGCATAGGTTTTAGAGTAAAAGTATTACGGAAGCATTTATTTTTACAGATACAGCTCTTATAGTTAGAGTTACAGATATATAATAAGGTAAAATGATTAGCCCAGAGTTTAATTTTCTGCATCTTGAATATGTTTACTTTTATCATGAGAAACATTGCTTCAAGCCATGTTTGTGATATATAATAAATGTACATTTGGTCCTTGGTTTACGACAGAAAGCCTTTTCAAAGAATTCATGAGGTTAAGAAAAATTATAAATGTCAGCATATTCCTGTGCATATGTGCTCAATTTCAAATTTGACAGTTATATGACAGTTTACTAGAAAATATCAATCTGAATGTGAATATAAATTTCATTTGTGCAACAGTACATGGTATACTATCTTTATATTGTATTTTATATTGCCATTCCCTAGCTACACTATTGTGTCCATTGCTCTTCTGGTTTTTACTCTAAATGAGAAAACTTTTGAAACTTATGACAAAAGATAACTTTGTTTGTTTGGAAAGGGGCTGTGTTTTACTTGGGGATAGCATGGGGTATGTCATTTAATTCACTAAACAAGAAATAGTTTATGTCTACTGTAAGTGGACGTTGTACAAAATGATGGGGATACAAAATGATTAAGCAAAAAAAAAAAAAAATGATTAAGCAGTAATCCCTGTGCATAAGTACTTGATAGTGTAGGACAGTCACATCCTGGGAAGTCAAAGCTAGCCTTTTCTGATAGATGCAATTAGCCTATATTAAGAGATTTTGCAAGAAACAGGTCCTTGAACTTCTCACTGTGTTTATTAAAAAGCTTTTAGGCTGTTACTCTTGCTATCTTACAGTATCTACTTCATGAAAATCTTAAAGAGAAATTTCTTATCTTAGTATAAGGAACCCTTTTTTATAATTTTACTTATTTATTTTTGGCTGTACTGGGTCTTTGTTGCTGTGTGGGCTTTTCTCTAGTTGTGATGTGCTGGATTCTCATTGTCATGGCTTCCCTTGTTGTGGAACACAGGCTCTAGGTGCACAAGCTTCAGTAATTGTGGCCCATGGGCTCAGTAGTTGTGGTTCTAGAACAAAGGCTCAACTGTTGTGGTGCACAAGCTTTGTTGCTCTGTGGCATGTGGGATCTTCACGGATCAGGGATTGAACCCATGCCTGCATTGGCAGGCGGATTCTTGACCAGCGAGCCACCAGGGAAGCCCAGGATAAGGAACTCTTAATGCTTCTTTTTGAATGATTAGTTTGTCTTAACGTGCAAGTCTAAAATGCATTGGTAATTGTGTGGTTCTGGGAAGCTTAGACTTGTATTATAGCCAACGTTTAGCAAGTTTATAGAACTCTTTGCTATGGGCCATTTTGTAGCCCAATCCTTGTTTTACTTTATTGAGTCTTCTAAAATCTGCTTCTAGTTTAGGTTACTGATTTATTGTTTTGTTGTGTAGTTGCTAAGTTGTGTCTGATTTTTGTGACCCCATGAACTGTAGCCTGCCAGGTTCCTCTGTCCCTGAGATTTCCCAGGGAAGAATACTGGAGTGGGTTGCCATTTCCTTCTCCAGGGGATCTTCCTGACCCAGGGATTGAATCTACATCTCCTGCACTACAGGTGGATTCTTTACCGCTGAGCCATCAGGGAAGCCCTAAGTTATTGATATTATACATGTATTTTTTAACTGCTTCAAATCATTTTGGGATTAATATAGATTGTTAAATTTTTTTTATGATTTTAGAATGTGTACCAAACTTTGCTAAGTGAACAAGGACTTGCTTTTTCTTTTTTCTTCATGATAATTTCTCACAAAATAGCTAAAAACTTTAAATACCAAGACAACTTATAAAATCTTTGATCACATATATATAATGTGCCTTTAAAATGCCTTTTCTGATCACAAAATATATACCTATTCACTGTAGAAAGTTGAAAAATAAACAGATATATAGAAAGAAAGTAAAAAAATCACCTTTTTCTACCATGAAGAGTTAACTGCTATTAGTGTTTCCATCCAGACTCTTTGCTATATATGCATATATAGAAACAAAACTTGAACATCATAATATATGAAATTCACCATATGTGAATTTCCCACAGAATTTCTTCAAAGCATGGATTTTAACAGTTGTACTATATTTTATTGTAGAGGTACCATATATAACTTACCTACTGCTCCCCTCTCCAGATCACAGATTATAGTTCACTGTTAACATTTACTCTAGAAGGATATCTTTATATATAAATATTTATTCACATATATGATTATTTTCTTAGGGTTGATTTGTAGCACTAGTATTATTGAATCAAAAAGTGTGAACAGTTTTTTTCTTCCCTTTAAATTTTTTCTTCTTTTAATGTTGAAAAATTTCAAAAATAAACAAAAGTAGCGTGGTAAAATGGAATTCCATTTGCCCATCCTCTAACTAGGTGTGAATATTTTTAAGCCTCTTTTTAAATTAATTAATTAATTAATTTTTGGTTATGCTGAGTCTTCATAGCTGTGTCCAGGCTTTTCTCTAATTGTGGCAAGTGGGGGCTACTCTTCCTTGCGGTGCACAGGCTGTTCATTGCTGTAGCTTCACTTGTTGTGGAGCATAGGCTCTAGGCATATGGGCTTCAGTAGTTGTGGCGCTAAGACTCTCGATACTATATAATTGATTTCTGGGAAGAGAAACGTAAATACCAATTTATAACAGGAATATGTGTGAATCGATATCCCACCTCACTCTTGATGACATATATTTGCAATTTTATAGATGAAAAGTAAAAATTAGGTATTTTAATTTATTAGCCAGCTTGTTATCTGCTATTAATTCCTGAGGGTTTTAGGGTGTTTTCTTATAGCTTCTTTGTAGTTTTACTTTTCATATTTAATTCTAATTCAGTGAGAACTTAAGTATACTTAGTGAGGTATATGTTTCAGTCAAATTGTTTTATCCCTTCAGATTCAATTTTGAAGCACTGTTTGTTGAATAATCTAGCCTTTTCCCTTTTGGTTTTAGATGTTTTATTATTGCACTCTAAGTAGTTTGTGTAGGTTATCTCTTTTGTTTTATTGATTACAATAAGCTTTTGAAATGTCCTTAAATAAAATTTGTAGTAGTAAATTTTGAATTTTAAGTAGTGTCTATTGTAGCTGACTGAAGCTCTCTCACGTTCAGTTTACATATTTTCTTGTGTTTTGGTAAAGATACACTTGGGTGACTGGTAAAGAGCCACTTACGTACTATGACATGAATTTGTCAGCTCAGGACCATCAGACCTTTTTCACCTGTGACACAGACTTTTTACGTCCTTCAGACACAGGTATGTGTCGTATCTGTTCTTGGGGTAAATAGTAGTCATTAAAATTATTTTCAAAGTTTTTTAGTGTAATTTATTATACAGAATTATTTGGCTTGGAGTTGTTTGTATCATTGATAAGAAACCCAGAATAAATTGAAACTAATTATGATTGTAAACTAGGTTATTATACTTTTTTGTCTTATACATAATTTAAATTATTTTATACAAATTAATTTAGTTGCTTCTTTTACAACTGAAAAAGCCTTTCAGATCAAATCCAACAATTGCTTATGCAGAGAATAGTGTACCCAGTTTTGGTTGGGGAAATTAACACCTGAAATCATACATTAAAAAAAGAAAAGAGTAAGGCAGAGTTAAACATTGGGGTACAGCATGTGGAGAAAAATTGGGTATATTTTATTCCAGTCATAATTCAGAGAAACATGTAAAGTTGTAGAAGATCATAGAAATGTCTGAGTTTAGTTCTCTCTAATCTTTTCTGTAGAAGTGAGTATGGAGACTCTTATATATTTGGCTTAAAGTTGTTGTTTTGTTGCTGAATCGTATCCAACTGATTGACAGGGATCTTTATCACAACTATTTTGAATGCCCTTTTCCACCTAATCTATGCTTCTACTTTTATCCTTCAAAATTAAAAGTCTTATTCTCTGGGAAGCCTTCTTTGATCTTCTCTGCCGTTCAACAGTACTTAGTCCAAACCTCAGTAAAATAATTTTAGTTAGTTTATTCAACTGTGAACACTTATTTGTTAATATTATGATGTTGCTTTAATATTTGTCCTCCCTAATAATGTGTGAAACTTTGGAAGTAAGAGACTATACTTGTCATCTTTGAATCCTTATTGTCTAACACACTGCCTGATATACTGTAAATATTAATATTTATTCTTTGATGGAAATATAAATGATTGAATAGCTTTGATGTTTCAGATGTCTTAAGCAGTTTCATTAATAATAGCTAACACTTGTGTAACACTTATTATATATGAAGCACCGTTCTAAGCAGTTTATATAAAGCTACTGATTTAATCTTCCCAATCACTTTCTGTTGTTCGGTTGCTAAGTTGTGTCTGACTCTTTGTGACCCCATGAACTGCACCACGCCAGGCTTCCCTGTCCTTTACTATCTTCTTGAGTTTGTTCAAACTACATCCATTGAGTCAGTGATGCTGTCCAACCATTTTATCCTTTGTTGTCTCCTTCTCTTCTTGCCCTGAATCTTTCCCAGCATCAGGGTCTTTTCCAGTGAGTTGGCACTTTCACACTCCAGAATGTCTGGCTCTAGGTGAGTGACCACACCATCGTGGTTATCTGGGTCATTAGGATATTGCCACCTCTTCTTTGTCTCTTCTGCCTTTTATTGTGCTTACCTTTGCATGAAATGTTCCCTTGCTATCTCCAATTTTCATGAAGAGATCTCTAGTCTTTCCCGTTCTATTGTTTTCCTCTATTTCTTTGCGTTATTCACTTAAGGCTTTCTCATCTCTCTTTGCTATTCTCTGGAACTCTGCATTCAGTTGGATATATCTTTCCTTTTCTCTTTTCTACTTTTCCACTTCCTTTTCTCTTTTCTTTTCTCTTTCCACTTCTCTTCTTTTTCTTGGCTATTTGTAAGGCCTTATCAGACAACCACTTTGCCTTTTTGCATTTCTTTTTCTTGGGGTTGGTTTTGGTCACCATGTCCTGTACAGTGTTATGAACCTCTGTCCGTAGTTCTTCAGGTACTCTTGTCTACCAGATCTAATCCCTTGACTCCATTTGTCACTTTCACTGGGCCTTCCCCTGTGGCTCAGAGGTAAACTATCCACCTGCAATGCAGTAGATGCAGGAGACCCGGGTTCGACACCAGGGTTGGGAAGATCCAGGTGGAGAAGGAAATGGCAGTCCTGTCCAGTATTCTTGCCTGGAAGATCCCATGGACAGAGGAGCCTGGCAGGCTACAGTCCATGAGGTGGCAAAGAGTCAGACACAACTGAGCACTGTCTAATCATAAGGGATCTGATTTAGGTCATACCTGACTGGCCTAGTAGTTTCCCAATTTTCTTCAATTTAAGCCTGAATTTTTCAGTAAGGAGCTAATGATCTGAGCCACAGTTAGCTCCAGGTCTTATTTTTGCTGACTGTATAGAGCTTCTTCATCTTTGATTGCAAAGAATATAATCAATCTGATTTCGGTATTGATCATCTGGTGATGTCCATGTGTAGAGTTGTCTTTTGTGTTGTTGAAAGACTGTTTGCTATGACCAGTGCATTCTCTTGACAGAACTCTGTTAGCCTTTGCTCTGCTTCATTTTGTACTCAAGGCCAAACTTGCCAGTTACTCCAGGTATCTCTTGACTTTATACTTTTGTATTCCAACCCCATATAATGAAAAGGACATCTTTTTTTTTTTTTGGTGTTAGTTCTAGAAGGTCTTGTAGGTCTTCATACAACCGGTCAACTTCAGCTTCTTCATCTTTAGTGGTTGAGGCATAGACTTGGATTACTGTGATGTGGAGTGGTTTGCCTTGGAAATGAACCAAGATCATTCTGTCATTTTTGAGATTGCACCCAAATACAGCATTTTGGACTCTTGTTGACTATGAGGGATACTCCATTTCTTCTAAGGGGTTCTTGCCCACAGTAGTAGATATAATGGTCATCTGAATTAAATTTACCCATTCTCGTCCATTTTAGTTCACTGATTCCTAAGATTTCGATGTTCACTTTTCCATTTCCTTCTTGACCATGTCTCATTTACCTTGATTCATGAACCTAATCTTCCAGGCTCCTATGTGATACTGTTCTTTACAGCATCAGACATTACTTTCACTACTAGATACATCCACAACTGAGAGTCATTTCCACTTTGGCCCAGTCTCTTCATTCTTTCTGGAGCTGTTATTCTGCTCTTCCCCAGTAGCATATTGGACACCTGTTGACCTGGGGGGCTCATCTTCTGGTGTCATTATCTTTTTGCCTTTTCATGATGTTCATAGGAT
The DNA here is from genome assembly GCF_054371585.1 of Giraffa tippelskirchi. Lineage (NCBI taxonomy): Eukaryota > Metazoa > Chordata > Mammalia > Artiodactyla > Giraffidae > Giraffa > Giraffa tippelskirchi. The sequence continues at coordinate 110,044,660 of NC_137279.1, forward strand.
TCTCAACACAAGAATGCTGAAGTAGTTTGCCAATTCCCTTCTCCAGTGGACCACATTTTGTCAGAACTCTCCACCATGACCTGTCTATCTTGGGTGGCCCTGCATGGCATGGGTCATAGCTTCATTGAGTTATACAAGGCTGTGATCCATAAGATCATTTTGGTTAACTTTCTGTGATTGTGGTTTTTATTTTGGAGACTGTGGGATTATAGTTCTTGTTTCTTCTGTCTGCCCTCTGATGGTTGAAGACAAGAGGCTTGTGCAAGCTTCCTGATGGGAGGGACTGGCTGTGGGTAAACTGGGTCTTTCTCTGGTGGGGCAGGCCATGCTCAGTAAATCTTTAATCCAATTTTCTGCTGATGGGAGCCTGGCAGGCTACAGTCCATGAGGTAGCAAAGAGTCAGACATGACTGACAGTGTATAATCATAAGGAATTTGATTTAGGTCATACCTGAATAGCCTAGTGGTTTTCCCTATTTTCTTCAATTTAAGTCTGAATTTTGCAATAAGGAGCTGCTCCCTCCCTGTTAGTTGTTTGGCCTGAGGCAACCAATTCCTGGAGTCCACAGGCTCTATGGTAGAGCTACTCAGTTCAGTTAAGTTCAGTTGCTCAGTCATGTCTGACTCTTTGTGACCCCATGGACTGCAGCATGCCAGGCCTCCCTGTCCATCACCAGCTTCCAGAGTTTACTCAAACTCATGTCCATTGAGTTGGGGATGCCATCCAACCATCTCATCCTCTGTCGTCCCCTTCTCCTCCTGCCTTCAATCTTTCCCAGCATCAGAGTCTTTTCCAAGAAGTCAGTTCTTCGCATCAGGTGGCCAAAGTATTGGAGTTTCAGCTTCAACATCAGACCTTCCAATGAATATTCAGGACTGATTTCCTTTAGGGTGAACTGGTTGGATCTTGTTGCAGTCCAAGGGACTCTCAAGAGTCTTCTCCAACACCACAGTTCAAAAGCATCAATTCTTGGGTGCTCAGCTTTCTTCACCGTTCAACTCTCACATCCATACATGACCACTGGAAAAACCATAGCCTTGACTAGACAGACCTTTGTTGGCAAAGTAATGCCTCTGCTTTTTAATATGCTATCTAGGTTGGTCATAACTTTCCTTCCAAGGAGTAAGCATTTTTAATTTCATGGCTGCAATCACCATCTGCAGTGATTTTGGAGCCCAAAAAGATAAAGTCTGCCACCGTTTCCATTATTTCCCCATCTATTTGCCATGAAGTGATGGGACCAGATGCCATGATCTTAGTTTTCTGAACATTGAGCTTTAAGCCAACTCTTTCACTTTCCTCTTTAACTTTCATCAAGAGGCTCTTTAGTTCTTCTTCACTTTCTGCCATTAGGGTGGTGTCATCTGTGTATCTGAGGTTATTGATATTTGTCCCAGCAATCTTGATTCCAGCTTGTGCTTCCTCCAGCCCAGCGTTTCTCATGATGTACTCTGCATATAAGTTAAATAAGCAGGGTGACAATATACAGTCTTGACATACTCCTTTTCCTATTTGGAACCAGTCTGTTGTTCCATGTCCAGTTCTAACTGTTGCTTCCTGACTTGCGTACAGATTTCTCAAAAGGCAGGTCAGGTGGTCTGGTATTCCCATCTCTTTCAGAATTTTCCACAGTTTGTGGTGATTCACACTGTCAAAGGCTTTGGCATAGTCAATAAAGCAGAAATAGATGTTTTTCTGGAATTCTCTTGCTTTTTCTATGATCCAACAGTCCTGAACAGTTTTGTGTAATTTTTTGTTAAAAATGTACGTTTGTTGTGACCATATAGTTCTAAATGGAATCTTGTACTTTATATTTTTGTCAAATCCTTAGAGCTACATATCTGGCTCTTCCAGCTTTGAAAAAGGTCCTCCATATAACCTATTTGGCTGGGTGAGTTTCAGACATACTTTCTGACAGAGAAGTCTGACTTCATTTTTTAAATTCAAATAGACATGTTAGCATTCATCCCTATGACAACCATCTCTCTTCTGAATTCAGATTCTAAGATGAAAACATAGGTAAGTCTTGGAGCCTTGCCTTGAGCTTATCACTTGGCCAAAACAAGATTCCACTGCCTTTATTATCCCTTACTAATGCTTTCTTTGCCTTACTATGAGAGAACCTTCCCTTAGGGACAGTGCATGCTTGATAGTAAGGGGAGAAAGGGTGCTGATAAATGAAACTGGTAAAAATTATTACTCCCTCCCCACTCTACAATATACTTGAATTCAGAACTTCCAGCAGCCAGAATACTCTATTTCTACATTGGCAGGTGGCTTCTTTACCAGCTGAGCCATGAGGGTAGCCCCTTGTATTTCTAATACTGAGCTTCCCTGTTAAATAAGTGAATGGCACAAATCTCTATTATAGGTTTCTTGATTAAAAACGGTTGCTCCGAAACCCAAACTTTGACTTGTTCCTGAGGCACCTGGACATTTTTACACTCTAGGGCAGTGCACCTTGGAAAGTTTCAGGATGGGTGAAAAGTAAGCTTTTCTTTTATGAAGTAGAAATAGGTAATATATCTTGAAGGGAGCAGGGTGAGGCAAGGAGCCTGTGTTGGGTAGGAAAGGGAAACCAGCATAACACATAGACTAATCAGAGGAGCATTCTTCAATTAGATCAGTTACAGGAAAGAGTCATATAAAGTTGAAGCTTTAGAGGTTGATTCTCTTAAATTATGTGTCCCATTTTGGTCATTGCAAAGTTTTATGTAGTACTTCCAGAGGTGTGCAAAATCCCAGTTAAAGACTGAACTAGACTTTATCTATGAATGATAATCCAGAAATGGACTATTGGTTCCATATTGATCTTTATAGATACTCATATAAATATAATGATTTATGTCTATAGTTTTATATTAAAAAAAATGTGTCTATATGTGTGGTGTGACAAATTTCTCTTGACTATTGTCATTAGTAATGACTAAATTAGTAGATTTTTGTTCTTACTCTATTGATCTGTTTATTTAGGACAGTGAACAGACAAAATCAAGAGATTATTTAACATTAAACTCCAGATTTACAATTTTAAGTTAGAAAATATGGACCCACGTTTCCACTTGGCAGTAATCAGTTAGACCTGAACTGTGATTCTCTTTTAGACAGTGCATGTGCTTTTAGTTCTGCAAGGTCTCAAGGCATTTATATTTCTGACCTCTGGTCTTGTATTGAATGGTAGTTTGTCTCTTCTGCTTGTTAGCGTATTAGAATAGTATTTAACTTGAAAAATAGATAAATTTGATTGAATTGTTAACTGCTTGTGGTATTTCTTAAGCATGTCACGAATTCTTAAAGAGAACTTTTGAAGACTATAATAAATCAGCAGTTAAATACTAAATCAACCATTGAATACTAAATGATTTCTAAACCTTGTTTTAGAGGGAAGTAAATATTTTCCTTCCTCTACTTTATTTCCCATTTCCTCTTTAGCTTAGAATTACATTGGTTGTGAGGGATATTAAGGCTGGATAGAGTATTTAAAAACATATGAATAACAAAAAATGCTTAATGGTAGATTAAATGACTTTACTAGAAATAGAAGAAATACAAATGAAAGTGAGATAGTTTTCATGTATTAAATTAGCAAAGATTGACACTACTCATTGTTGTTAAGGAAGTGAGGAAATAGTCACTCTCCTACACTGCCTGAAAAAATGTAAATTAATACAATCTCATTGAGAGGAATTTGGGAATATATATCCAAAGTCTTTTTAAAAGATGCATACATTTTTAACCATTCCACTTCTAAAAATGAAATATTTGGCCAGGTATACAAAGATAGATGTTAAAAGATGGTTATCATAGTTTTAGCAAAGAATTAATTATCCATCAAAAGAGAACTGGTTAAATAAATTACTATGTATACTTAATATGCTAGAGTACCAGGTAACTATTTAAATTGTTAATAAAATTCAGTGTCAAAATTGGACCTGAAAATATCATGTAACTTATGGAAGGGAGCCTCATCATCAAAAATGGCAAGTTAAGTATTATATTTAATTTTTAGGTAATATTTTAATGTTTAAGCAAAATGCTATTCTTTACCTGTGTATTATCATATGGGTGCTGACTTGCATCAGTTTGTCAAGTTCAGGAAGCATTAGCTGTCAGCTAGCTAGTGACATGTTTGATATGAGAAATGTATTTTTATTACACAAGTAGAATATATTGTCTCCTTTTCTAAGCCAAGACTAATATTTTGTTTCCAAAGGAAAACTCTAAACGTTTTCCACATTATTCTTTCTGGACAGTTGTAGGTTTCCTTCCAAAAGCAACATTCATAGATTCTCTATTTTTCTTATCAAACTTGAAATAGACCAGATAGTTTCATGGATCTTCTTTGTTTATTTGTTTGTTTAATTTTAAAGAAATTTGCTTAATGTGAAATTTTCGATTTGGTATAGTAAATGATAACAAAACTAATATTGTTATTCCAGAGAGATCCTAATTCAGGCTTTTCTTGACTCTTAGTAGAGACTCATATTTTCCATAAATGTACTGTATCCTAAATTAATTCCTTTTCCCCCCCTTTAATATAAAATACAAATTCAAGCATTCTTTGTGGACTGAATCTTTGATTAGATAAAAACTTTGATTTTTAAGGTTTTTGTGTATTTTTAACAGTTCCATAGAACCTTTCCAAGAGGATAAAAGAATAAGAATATTTCATTAATTATAATCTGATGTCAATTTTAACATACATTTAGATATATAAATGTTCATGTATAATAATGATATAGTTAACTTGATTGAGTATCACCTATGTTATTATTCATATAAATGAGAGAAATAATATTTTAATTTCTATTTTATGTGAAGCTTCCAAATTTAGTGTAAACTTTTCATAAGGTTAATGTGAGCCATCACCCCCGTTTGTTGTTTATGTTTAAGCACATGTTATTTAAATCTTTGTTTATTCTTCTAAATCATTCTTTATATGTTTTGCATAAGATAATTTATGTTTGCCATCTCATCTACTTTTTGAAATGTTTTTCCTACAGTTATGCAGAAGGCATGGAGAGAAAGGAATCCTCCAGCTCGAATCAAAGCAGCCTATCAAGCTTTAGAATTAAACAATGAGTAAGTTTGAAATACAATATATGGAAAATAAGTTTGTTTTGAAGGAAACCCAGGCAAATGATTTTGTTTCCTTTTTTCTATCCCTAAGACATTTGGAGTCATTAATAGTCCCCTTTCTCTTTTTGCATACTAGGGACAAAATTTGCAGTGTTCATTGACATTTGTTTTTTGCTTCTGAAATTGTAAACTTATCTTCTATGCTTTCGAATAGAAATTATGTAGAAATATTTTTCAAAAGGGGGACTACTGATCTAATTGATGATAATACTTGATAGAGTACTAAAATACTTATGCCACCCATTTTAATTTTGTTTTTCATTTATGTCATTCACTGAAAGCATTCATTCAGTACTGAGACCTATAGTTGCTAGTAGGGTTGGAGGATTGGGAAGGGAATTCAAAATAAGAAAAACTTGGCTCTAACCTTATTATTTTTAATGTTAGCATTTATTTTTTTAAAGTTCCTTCTATCAACTTTGTATTTTAAAAAGTATAAGTGAACTTAATATTTAAGTAAGAGAGATCAATAAATATTGATCTAATATTAAATAAATGCCAAGAGCAAAAAATAGGCCTAGTTGGGATTAATCAAAGAATGCCTCCTGAATAATGTGAATTTAGCATTATCCCCATACTCCTCCTTTCTCCCCTACCATAGATGTATTAATCCTTTTTAAGAAGACTTACCCCAGGGTAGAACAAAAATGGCAGTGTAGGGAACTCAACAAGCAGTGAATCAAGTTTATTGAGACTCTGAAAACTAATCAAAAGTTTATTGCAACGTAGAGAATGCTTAATCAATTTTAAGAAATAACTGAATTTCTTTAGAGAGTTTTATTTATTTGTTTATTTATTTTTGGTGTTTTAACTTACACTAACTATCCTCCACCCCCTAGCTCAGTGGTAGCCTTGAAGACAACAGTCACCCTTCTGGGTATAATTCCATCTAACAAAGGAAGCAAACTGGATCATATTCTCAAAGAACAGTGGTCTGATGGTCTGACTGGTCTGATGAACCTGTGAAGGACCAGCTCAAAGGGCTTGCCTGTTTTACTTTGGTTAATTTGAAACTCTCCCAGCACTGACACAGCTACACTGCGGGAGGGGGGGCAGTTAGTGGGGTGGGTGGGCTGGCATTTGTTGAAAGTATTTAAAGGCAAATGTATTAGGGCCTGCTGCCAGGAGCAAGGGGTAACAACAGGCAAACAATAGACAGACTAGAAAGGTTGGGAGGAAAGGCTGAGGAATGAGAAACTGGGAAATAAAGGTTTTTGAAAGCTTCCACATATTTCTAGGAATCTCAGCAGCTACACACATGCCCAAGTTTGGGCACTTGCTCAGAAAAGATTTAAGGCCCTAAGCTCTCATGTCTGTCTAACTTTCAGGTTCTGCACAAACAGAAAGGGAAAGCTAAGGCAGAGTTGTAAACTGCCTGACTGAATGTTGAAGGTATGCCCCCATACACACACAGAACCCATCTGCAAAGACTTGTTTTTTGTTTTGTTTTTGATTTCAGGGGTTTAGGGCAATCTCTATCAAGTCACTAACTAACCATTATGCTAAAAGAGCAGAGACTTCACTAGTCACTCATGACAGAGAATATAAACTACAAAATCAGTTCAGAAGTTATTAAACAAACAACTATAAACAGCAACAACAATCCCTGGGGAGGAGAGGAAATCTGATTTCTAGAGTTGCTAGATTATAATATTTTAAATTTCCAGTTTTCAACAAAAAAATTATAAGACATACAAAGCAGAAAAATATGCCTTTCACAGAGACAAGAAGGAAATGAATAGAAACTGCCCTTGAAGAAGCCCAGACTTTGGACTTGCTAGACAAATACTTTAAATCAACTATTTAAAATATGCTCAAGGAGGTAAAGGAAGCCATATACAAAGAACTAAAAGAAACCATGAGAATCTGTCTCAGATTAGAGAATATCAGTAAAGAGGTAGAAATAATAAAAACTAAATAGAAATTCTAGAGTTGAAAAGTTTAACTGAAATTTAAAATTTCCTCTTGGGGTTCAGCAGCAGATCTAAACAGGCAGAAGAAGGAATCAGCAAACTTGATTTTGATCAAAAATAAAAGAATGAAGCAAAGAGAACAGAGCCTAAGAAACCTGTGGGACACTGTTAAACATACTTACCTATGCATAATGAAGTCCCAGAAGGATAGAGAGAAAGAGGCAAAAAAGACTATTTGAAGAAATATTGGCTGAAAAGATCCCAAATTTGATGAAAGGTATGGATCTACACATCAAAGAAGCTCAATGCACCCCACAGAAGACATACTCAAAAGATATCCATAATGAGATACATTATAATCAAGCTTTCAAAAGCCAGAGATAAGGGCAGATACCTGAAAGCAGCAAGAGAGAAGCAACTCATCACATATAAGTAATCCTAAAAAAGATTAACAGCTGATTTCTCATCAGAAACCATATAAGGCAGTGGATAATATAGTTAAAGTTTAGGAAGAAAAAAACCTGTTAGCTCAGGATTCTGTGTCTAGCAACCCTATCCTTCAAAAAAAAACAAAAGAAGAAGACATTCTCAGATAAACAAAAACAGAGTTCAGTGCTAGTAGACCTGAACTTCTCCTACAGGAAATGCGACAAGGAGGCCGTCAGGCTGAAATAAAAGGATACTAGACAGTCTTGAGTCCACACAAAGCAGTAAAGAACACCAGAAGTGTAACTGCATAGGCAAATAAAGTCAATATTAATTTTTTTTGGTTCAAAGTTCTTTTTATCTATATGATTTAAAAGACAGCTGTGTAAAACAGTCCTTGTAAATCTGTGTTGATGGACATACAGTTTATATAGTTGCAATCTGTGACCATAATAACATAAGGGGAGAGGAGCTATATAGGAGCAAAGTTTTGTGTACTATTGAAACTAAATTATTATTAATACATTCTTGGTTTTTGTAAGTTGTTAAATATAATTGTTAACTGTTAACCACTAAGAAATAAAAAATATGATAAAAAGAAATAAGGGAACCAAAATGGTGTACTAGAAAATATCTGTCTAACACAAAAGAAGACAGTAATGCAGGAAATGAGAACAATAACAAGAAAAAAGACAGGATATATAGAAAACAAATAGGAAAATGGAGAAAACAATTTCTTCCTTATCACTAATTATGTAAAGGTAAATAGATTAAGCTCTTTAGTTAAGAGGCATTGAGTAGCAGAATGGATAGGGAGAAAAAGTAGTCCAACTATATGCTATCTACAAGAGATTCTTTAGATTCAAAGACACAAGTATAAAGTGAAAGTGTGGAAAAAAATATTCCATGCGAATAGTAGCCAAAGAGAGATAGAGTGGTTAAACTAATACCAGACAAAATAGACTTTAAGATAAAAATTTTTACAAGACAAAGTTTGACATTATATAATGACAAAAGTTCAATTTATCAAAAAGATATAACAATTATAAACTTGTATACATCTAATAAGAGAGCCCCAAAGCGTATGAACCAAAAACTGGCAGAATTGAGGGAGAAATAAAGAGTTCAACAGGAATAGTTGAAGATGTCAACATCTCATTTTCAATAATGGATAGAATAACTAGACAAAAGATACACAAAGAAATAGAAGACTTGAACGAACAACACTGTAAACCAACTGTATCTAACAGATATCTACCCAACAACATTTCCATACACCCAAAGTGTACATGGAGCATTCTCCAGGATGCATCATAGTTAAGACATAAATAGTTCTCAATAAACTTAAAATGATTGAAATCATATAAACTATCTACCCTCACTACAGTGAAATGAAACTAGAAGTCAGTAACAGAAGGAAATTCAGGAATTTCACCATATTGGAATATGTGGAAATTAAACAACAAACTCTATAGACAAATAATGTCAAAGGAGAAATCACAAGATAAATTAGAAAAATGCTTTGGGATGAGTGAAAATAAAACATAACGTATCAAAAATCATGAAATACAACAAAAGCAGTACATGCTCAGAGAAAAATTTATAGTGGTAAATACCTACATTAATAAAGAAAAAAGCTCTTAAATCAAGGACTTAGCTTTATACCTTAAGGAGTTAGGAAATGAAGAGCCAACTAAACTCGAGGCAGAAGGGAGGGAGTAATAAAGATTCAGTTCAGTTCAGTCACTCAGTCGTGTCCGATTCTTTGTTTCCCCATGGACTGCAGCACACCAGGCTTCCCTGTCCATCACCAACTCCCGGAGTTGACTCAAACTCATGTCCGTCAAGTCGCTGATGCCATCCAACCATCTCATCCTCTGTCATCCCCTTCTCCTCCTACCTTCAATCTTTCCCAGCATCAGGGTTTTTCCAAGGAGTCAGTTCTTTGCATCAGGTGGCCAAAGTATTGGAGTTTCAGTTTCAGCATCAGTTCTTCCAGTGAATATTCAGGATTGATTTCCTCTAAGGTTGACCGGTTGGATCTTGCAGTCCAGGGGACTCTCAAGAGTCTTCTCCAACACCACAGTTCAAAGGCATCAATTCTTCAGTGCTCAGCCTTCTTTATAGTCCAACTGTCACAACCATACATGACTACTGGAAAAGCTATAGCTTTGACTAGATGGACCTTTGTTGGCAAAGTAATGTCTCTGCTTTTTAATATGCTGTCTAGGTTGATCATAGCTTTTCTTCCAAGGAGCAAGCGTCTTTTTAATTTCATGGCTGTAGTCACCATCTGCAGTGATTTTGGAGCCCAAGAAAATAAAGTCTGTCACTGTTTCCATTGTTTCCCCATCTATTTGCCATGAAGTGGTGGGACCAGATGTCATGATCTTAGTTTTTTGAATATTGAGTTTTAAGCCAGCTTTTTCACTCTCCTCTTTCACTTTCATCACGAGGCTGTTTAGTTCTTTGCTTTCTGCCATAAGGGTGGTGTCATCTGCATATCTGAGGTTATTGATATTTCTCCCACCAGTCTTGATTCCAGCTTGTGCTTCATCCAGCCTGGCATTTTGCATGATGTACTCTACATATAAGTTAAATAAGCAGGGTGACAGGATACAGCCTTGACATACTCCTTTTCCTATTTGGAACCAGTCTGTTGTTCCATGTCCAGTCTTCTAGGCCTTTTGGCTAAGATCAAGTGTAATAAATATTAGATATAAACAAAATAGAGAATAAAAAAATGATAGAATCAATGAAACTAAAGGTCGTTTTTTTTAAAAAGAGATCAACAGACCTGACAAACTTTAAGCTAGATGACCAGTTAAAAGAGGGAAGACTCAGCTTACTTAAAATCAAGAATGAAACTGGGGACATTACTACTAACCTTAAAGAAATTAAAAGTATTGTGAGAGAATGCTATGAACAGTTGTGTGCCAAATTGTATAACTTGAATGAAATGGACAAATGAAATTTACAAACTACCAAAACTGACTCCAGAAGAAATAGAAAATCTGGATATACTTTTAATCAATGAAGAGATTAAATCAGTTAAAACTTCCAAAGAAATCCTAGGACATACTTCACCAGTGATTTCTACCAAACTTTTAAAGAAGAATTAACACCTATCCTTCTTAATCTCTTCAAAGAAGTAGAAGAGGAAGTAAGTTTTCCTAACTTACTCTGTGAGGCCAGTACTATTCTTACACCAAAAGCAGAGAAAGACATCGTTAGAAACAAAAACTACAGACTACGTTCACTATGAATAGAGATGCAGAAAATTTCAACAAAATACTAGCACACCAGCAGCAAATTAAAAGAATTATACAGAAGAATTATGTGACCAAGTGGGATTATGCCAGGGAGGCAAGGGTGGTTTAATATGTGAAAATCATTCAATGTAAGACACCACATTGATAGACAAGAACCAAGCAGTCATCTCTGTTGATGCTAAAAAAGTGTTTGACAAAATCCAACACCATTTTATTATAAAAACAAGGATGTGAGGAAACTTCCTCAGACTGTTAAGGACATCTCTGAAAAAACTATAGCTAACTACATACATAAGACTGAAAGGCTGAAAGCTTGCCCTCTAAGATCAAGAATAAGGTAATAATGCCTGCCGTTGCCAGGCTTCCAGGTGTCTCAGTGGTAAAGAATCTACCTTCCAATGCAGGAGACATAGGAGACAATCCCTGGGTTGGGAACACTCCCTGGAGTAGGAAATGGCAACCCTGTCCAGTATTCTTGCCTGGAGAATTCTATGGACAGAGGAGCTTAGCAGTCTACACTCCATGGGGTTGCAAAGAGTTGGACATGACTGAGCACATATGCATGTCTGCTCTTGCCACTTCAATTTAGCATTGTATTGGAAGTGCTAACCAATACACTTAGGTAATAAGAGGGGGAAAATGGCTTTTGTATTTCTGTTCAAAGATGACATGATCTTATATGTAGAAAATATTAAAAAATCCACCTTAGAACTATTGGAGGTACTAAAAGAGTTCAACAAAGTTGCAGGAAACAAAATCAACATAAAATCAGTTGTATTTTTATACAATAGCAATGAACAATCTGAAGAGGAATTAAGGAAACAATTCCATTTATAGTAGCATCAAAAATATTAAAGTATTTAAGAATAAATTTAACCAAGGAAGTACAAGACTTGTACACTGAAAACTACAAAGTATTATCAAAAGAGGTTAAAGAAGACCTAAATAAATGAAAAGACATCTCATGTTCATGGGTTGGAACACTTATTATTGTTAATATGCTAGTATTTGTCAAGTTGATGTACAAATTCATTGCAATCTCTGTCAAAATTTCAATTGCTGGTTTTGCAGAAATGGACAAACTGATGTTAAAATATGGAATTCCAAGAGACTTCAAGTAGATAAAACAATCTTGAAAAAGAACAAAGTTGGAGGACTCATTTCCTGATTTCAAAACTTACTATGAAGCTACAATAATTAAATCATAAAGATAGTCTTCTGGATTAATGGAATCAAACTGAGAGTTCAGAAATAAACTCATACATCTATGGTCAATTGATTTTTTAAAAAAATCCAATGTGTGTTCTCTCTTTTTTAAAAAAAATTTTTTTTTATTTGGCTGCCTCAGGTCTTAGTTGTGGCATGCAAGGTCTTCGTTGCATCATGCAGGATCTTTTGTTGCAGCAGGCAGGCTCAGTAGCTCTGCAATATGTGGGGTTCAAGTTCCCCGACCAGGGCTTGAACCTGCATTCCCTGAAGTGCAAGGGAGATGCTCAATCAGTGGTCCACCAGGGAAGTCCCAGTGGTCAATTGATTTTTGAAAAGGGTGCCAAGACCATTCATTGGGGGAAAGAATAGTCTTCAACAAACAGTAACAGCTTGATAACCACAAAACAAACATATGAAGTTAGACCCTTGCCTCACACCATATACAATTAATTAAATGGTAAACAAAGAGCTAAACTTAAAAGCTAAGACTATAAAACTTTTAGAATGTTCATGACTATCGGTTTGGCAGTGGTTTCTTAGACATGACAGCAGAAGCACAAGCAACAAAAGGAAAATTAGATAAATTCAGTTCAGTCTCTCAGTCATGTCCGAATCTTTGCGACCCCATGGACTGCAGCACGCCAAGCTTCCCTGTCTATCACCAGCTCCCGAAGCTTGGTGAAACTCATGTCCATCACATCGGTGATGCCATCCAACCATCAATCTTTCCCAGCGTCAGGGTCTTTTCCAAGGAGTCAGTTCTTCGCATCAGGTGGCCAAAGTATTGGAATTTCAGCTTCGGCATCAGTCCTTCCAATGAATATTCAGGACTGATTTCCTTTAAGATTGACTGGTTGGATCTCCTTGCAGTCCAAGGCACTCTCAAGAGTCTTCTCCAACACCACAGTTAAAAGCATCAATTCTTCAGCACTCAGCTTTCTTTATAGTCCAACTCTCACATCCATACATGACTACTGGAAAAACCATAGCTTTGACTAGATGGACCTTTGTTGGCAAAGTAATGTCTCTGCTTTTTAATATGCTGTCTAGGTTGATCATAGCTTTTCTTCCAAGGAGCAAGCGTCTTTTTAATTTCATGGCTGTAGTCACCATCTGCAGTGATTTTGGAGCCCAAGAAAATAAAATCTCTCACTGTTTTGTTTCCCCATCTATTTGCCATGAAGTGACGGGACCATGCCATGTTATGATCTTAGTTTTTTGAAAGTTGAGGTTTAAGCGAGCTTTTTCACTCTCCTCTTTCACTTTCATCAAGAGGCTCTTTAGTTCCTCTTCACTTTCTGCCGTTAGGGTGGTGTCATCTGCATATCTGGTTATTGATATTTCTCCCGGCAATCTTGAATCCAGCTTGTGCTTCATCCAGCCCAGCGTTTCTCATGATGTACTCTGCATATAAATTAAGCAGGGTGACAATATACAGCCTTGACATACTCCTTTCCCAATTTGGAACCAGTCTGTTGTTCCATGTCCAGTTCTAACTGTTGCTTCTTGCCTGCATACAGACTTCTCAGGAGGCAGGTCAAGTGGTCTGGTATTCCCATCTCTTGAAGAATTTTCCAGTTTGTTGTGATCTACACAGTCAAAGGTTTTGGCATAATCAATAAAGCAGAAATAGATGTTTTTCTGGAATTCTCTTGCTTTTTCCAAGTGGTGGCAATTTGATCTCTGGTTCCTCTGCCTTTTCTAAATCCAGCTTGAACATCTGGAAGCTCATGGTTCATGTACTATTGAAGCCTGACTTGGAGAATTTTGAGCAGTACTTTGCTAACGTGTGAGACGAGTGCAGTTGTGTGGTAGTTTGAACATTCTTTGGCATTGCCTTTCTTTGGGATTGGAATGAAAACTGACCTTTTCCAGTCCCGTGGCCACTGCTGAGTTTTCCAATTTTGCTGGCATATTGAGTGCAGCACTTTCACAGCATCATCTTTTAGGATTTGAAAGAGCTCAACTGGAATTCCATCACCTCCACTTGCTTTATTCACAGTGATGCTTCCTAAGGCCCACTTGACTTCACATTCCAGGATATCTGGCTCTAGGTGAGTGATCACACCATCATGGTTATCTGGGTCATGAAGATCTTTTTTGTATAGTTCTTCCATATATTCTTGCCACCTCTTCTTAGTATCTTCTGCTTCTGTTAGGTCCATACCATTTCTGTCCTTTATTGTGCTCATCTTTGCATGAAATGTTCCCTTGATATCTCTGATTTTCTTGAAGAGATCTCTAGTCTTTCCCATTCTATTGTTTTCCTCTGTTTCTTTGCACTGATCACTGAGGAAGGCTTTCTTATCTCTCCTTGCTATTCTTTGGAACTCTGCATTCAAATGTGTATATCTTTCCTTTTCTCCTTTGTCTTTAACTTCTCTTTTCTCAGCTAATTGTAAGGCCTCCTCAGACAGCTGTTTTGCCTTTTGCATTTCTTTTTCTTGGGGATGGTTAGATAAATTAGATTTCCTCAAAATTAAAAGCTTTTGTGCAATCAAAGTGTCAGGCGAGTGTATGCTCCTTGGTTCTGTCGCGTCACAACAAAGATTTGGAGTGACGGACATTAGAGCCCTCGGCAGGTCACAGCTCTCGGGTCTTGGACAGACCGTGTTATAGCTCTCCGGTCTCGAACAGACTGTGTTATAGCTCTTAGACTAATCATTGTTACAGCTCAGTGTTACAGCCTTTTTATTTTGAAGATAATAGCAGGAAAATCCATCCTCGAAGCATGAGGGCATGCCAACCGTCGACCCAAAGACATGAAGAGAAGAACGCCCCAGCGCACGGGAGAGAGAGAGCACTTTTGGCTCCTCTTTTTACATGTTTTTTCCTCCCCCTGGGCCTGCCCAATGCAAATTGGGCGTAGCCAGGAGTGCTGTTCTACCTGAAGTTCTCACTCCGGTCCTCGGACCTCCCTTTGACCTTCCTTTGTTCCATTTTTGCGGGCTTTCCCTTCCTTGTTTTTTAGCCACCGCCATTTTGAATTCCTGTTTCCTAGTCTGACTGCCTAACAAAAGGATATTGTCAAAAAAGTGAAAATGCAACCCACGGGTTGAGAGAAAATATTTGCAAGTCATATTTGATAAGGGCCTAGTATTCAGAACATAGAAAGAACTCTTACAGCTCAGTAACAAAGACAACCCAATTAAAAATGGGCAAAGGATTTGAATAGATGTTTTTTCAATGAAGATATCGGAGAAGGCAATGGCACCCCACTCCAGTACTCTTGCCTGGAAAATCCCATGGACGGAGGAGCCTGGTAGGCTGCAGTCCATGGGGTCGAGAAGAGTCGGACACGACTAGCGACTTCACTTTCACTTTTCCTTTTTATGCACTGGAGAAGGACATGGCAACACACTCCAGTATTCTTGCTTGGAGAATCCCAAGGACGGCGGAGCCTGGTGGGCTGCCGTCTGTGGGGTCACACAGAGTCGGACACGACTCAAGCGACTTAGCAGCAGCAGCAGCAGCAATGAAGATATATAAATGACCAAAAAGTACATAAAAAGGTGCTCAATGTCATAATAAGAGACATCATCATAAGAGAAATAAAAATGGAAAACACAATTTTGATACCCCTTCACAAGAGGGGTATAACAATAGTAATAGAACAAAAACAAAAAATAGAAAGTGTTTATGAATAACCGAAATTTGTTACCAAGTCTGACCTTGTAGTGCTTGCCATATGACAGGCCAATAATTGAGCAATGAGTTGTTGGGGCAAGGAATAATAGCTTTATTCTGAAAGTCAGAAAATCAAGAAGATGGTGCATTTATGCTTACAAAGAACTCTCTTGCTTGAGTTTGAAGAATTCAATCTTCTTTTATACTAGAAGGGGAAGGAGTGAAGTCAAACATTTCCTGGTTCCCATCCACCTCTGGAGGAGTGTGTTAATTTCTTCCTCTCAGGTGGGCCTGGCCAAGATGTTTCCTGTGAGCTAAATAAAAGTCTTTTAGAATAGCTAATTACCTGGGAGGCAGAGTTCTGAAAGTTGGATTATTATGTATAATTTAAGTTTATAGGCAACATCCCTTTAGTGATTAACTTGTAATAGAATAGAAAATGTTCTTCCCTATTACAGAAAGTTTAGGTAAAGATAGGGAAATGTTATGTAAATAGACATACCCCAAAGAAACTACTTGCTTTACCATTTTACTTAAAATTGCCTTGCTTGCTTACTTTAAAGCTGTGCCACTGCATATGTTCTATTGGCTGAGGAAGAAGCAACAACTATTGTAGATGCTGAAAGGTTATTTAAACAGGCACTCAAGGCAGGAGAAACAATTTATAGGCGGTCACAACAGTGCCAGCACCAAAGTCCTCAGCATGAAGCTCAACTGAGTAAGTGAATATGAACTAATTCTCACCTGTGTTTTAGTTCCTGCAGTTGCCTCTTTTATGTGTAAAACACAAAACAACCATAAATTTAAAAAACTTGATACTTAAAAGTTAGCTGCTCTTCAGGAGATATAACAAGTCTGTTCAAGTCAGCAAGACAAAAATGTGTGTTAGCTAGAGAATGTTTGTGGAAGAGAATAGATTTGCTCTGGTTATTGAGAGATGTGCTGCTCTGAAACGTAACAGTAATTTATTTCACGCAAGAATTGGGGAAACACAACTCAAAAATATTCAAGATTCAAGAGAACCTTCTAGCAATGATAAACAGCTGTTACTTTTTTCCACCCTTACCCAAGCAGTAGTAGAGGTATATATATCATTTAATTTGCTCTTCAGGCTGTAAAAATATCTCCATATAGTGCCAGGGAGTGGCCCTTTAGCACAAAAACCAGCCTTATACATGGTATTGACTCTTTCTTTGGTGGTTTTTTTCTCTACAGTATGTTTGAGATCATATGGGCCATAGCAACTGACATCCTTTCTTTCCACTCTTAGGCATATTCTCCCAGTTGTGATTGAGACACTTTTACCAAAGATTTTAGGATCTGTAATGTTGTTGCTTCCTGCTATATTGTGTGGCCAGAGGGTTTAATTTCATGATTTTCGCAGAGAGTGGGCAATAAGTTGAGATATGTTTATATAATGCATTATCTGCTGGGAGTTAAGTTCTAAATCTTTTGTTTGCGGAAATTAAAATTTGGATAATGTTTTCTCTCTAAACTAAATATTGATGTATATAGGATGTTTCATTAATGCATGTTGTTATAACACACAACTGTGGGAATATATAATCTTGCAGTCTGAAACTAATGAAACTACGTCTGTAAAAAAGTCATGCCATTTGTCCTTGTATAATCTCAAATTTAGTTATGGGGTAGGTTCAGAAATATTTGTTAGCCCTTTCTAGAAGTAGTTTTGCCCTTGAGCAAAAATTTACAATAGTATATAAATTTTGTTTTGAATATCTTTTGTCAGTTAAGATAACAGGTAATATTAAAATAGTAGATTGTTTATATAGAAACTTAATAGATTCATGTTATTTCTTCCTATTAATGTATGTCTTTTAATAGTAAAATCTACTTGCCTAGGGTACACAAATTACTTTATATATACTGTACTCAGATTACTTAGAGTCAAAAGTAATCCTATATGTATATATATACATATACATATTTTAAGCTTTTAATATAAAAAACTTCAAATATCTATAAAAATAGAGCAATATAATTAACTTTCATTCATTGTTCATTACCCAAATTCAACAATTATTAATATTTTTCCATTCTGATACAGTTTAATTTTAATTGAACCTTCCAGGGTATATAAAATTATTTGCCTTCCAGGCTAATAAAATTGATAGATAAATATATTAATGAAATAGCTGGTCATAATATAAAAGTGATAGTTTTGGGTCATTTGTTGTTTTTTTTAAATAGGGAGAGATACCAATGTACTGGTGTATATTAAAAGAAGACTGGCAATGTGTGCAAGAAAATTAGGAAGAATAAGAGAGGCAGTAAAAATAATGAGAGATGTAAGTAAATTTGATGACTTAACCTGTATCTTTATTCTTTCAAAACTGAAAATATGTTTTAAGTTGCTGCTTAAGTTAATGCAAAATCACTGTGTGGCTTTTTTTTTTTTGTAACGTTTATTTATTGGCGGTACCATGTGGCTTGTTGCATCTTAGCTCCCCAACCAGGGATCAAACCTCAGGCCCTGGCAGAGAAAGTGCCAACCACTGGACCACTAGGGAATTCCCCAGAATCGTTTTTTTTGTTTTGTTTTTTTTTTTGAATTTGTTTTTGTTTTATTGGGTCTAGGGGATGGGATGGAGAATACCTCTGTAAGTTATGCCCCACTAGAGTTTTGTTTTTTAATTGATAGTTTTGTAACAAGATACTTATACACAAATTTCTTAGAGGTTGAGTCCCCCAAGTTTTAATAAGGAATTTCTACTTCTGTATTGAGTTCATTTGCTATAATTTTAATCTTTTTTCCTTTTAATATACAGTTAATGAAAGAATTTCCTCCTCTTACCATGTTGAACATCCATGAAAATCTCCTAGAATCACTCTTAGAATTACAGGCCTATGCAGATGTCCAAGCAGTTCTAGCAAAATATGATGGTGAGTGATAATTCTCTTAGTTGATTCTTTACCAGCTGAGCTACCAGGGAAGCCCCTCTTAGTTGATAGCATAGTTAAAGTGTTTTGTTTTTTTTTCAATATAAAGTGATCACAAATGGTATCCTACTCTGGTATTTCTGTGACTTACTCTTTGCATTCTTTCTAGTCAGTATTTAGAATCTATGGACACAAGTTACTATTAAGTATCTTCTTCTTTTTGTAAATATTTATTTGGCTATGTCCACATTTGAGGCATGCGGGATCTTTGTTGCATCATGCAGCTCTTTTGTTGCAGTGCACAGATTCTCTAGTTGTGGTGTGAGGGCTTAGTAGTTGTGCACAGGTTTAGTTGCTCCGTAGCATGTGGAATCTTAGTTCCCTGACCAGGGGTTGAACTCAGGTCCCCTTGAAATGCAAGACAGATTCTTAACCACTGGACCACCAGGGAAGCCCCTAAGTATCTTCTTTATCAATACTCTTGATAGCAAAAGTCTGCAAGGAGAAATTTTCCTTCTGTCAAAGTATATTCATTTGTTTTAGTGCCTTTGTGAGGCACTTGGAATACAGTGGTAAACAAGAAAACATGGAATTAACCCTTATAGGATTTGCAGTTTGGTAGAACATACAGACAAATGAATAGTAGTTATATTGAAGCATAGTATCTTAGGTGAGGTAATTGGAAAAGTATGGAATGCTATACACTTCTCTTCTTTTGGAGTGATGGAGAAGGCTAACAGAAGTTGCTTAGCAGTATATATAAGAGTAACTCAGAACAACATTTTACAATGCTTTTTAGTTACAAAGTGTAATTTATTATCTCATTTGATGCTTACAACAATCTTGAGAGATGGTAGGACAAATATTTTACTATTTCCAGTTAATAAATAAGGAAACTGGAGTTGAAGAAGGCTAAGTAATTGGGTAAGGTCTCCTAGCCAGTAAGTGGCAAGCCTAACTTAAATTTAGGTATTCGATTTCTTTACTAGTCTCCCCAAAGTAAAAAGTCAGTATGTGTTGGCTGTTTTTATTATTGTACTATAACAGTGCCAGTTTATCACAAATGGAGTTGAGATAATTTTTAAGAAACAGTCTTTCTCCTCATTCTGAGTGAGGCATTGGCTTTTAACCTGAAACTGAGAACATCCTAACTAGCATAATATTTCTTGTCACATCTTTCACTATATCAGAACACATATAAGTCACTTATTCACACTGTCCTGTTGTAAGCTCCTATCCATTATCTTAGGAATCCCTGTGACTTAGAAAGTTTGAAATGTATTACACTTGGAAAGAAAAGTTTATTTCTTTTAAACATCTGGAATTCTTAGGAAGTGCTTTAGAGTAGTATAGGCTCATGGAGAAATTTGTGAGAAATTCTTTCCATATGTTACTTATCAGATGTATGGCCTGCTTATGATATGTATGGTGAACAAGCTTAAGGACTGAATATGAAAAATCAGAAAGGACCTATTCATTAAAAATGAAATAAAACTAGCAATCTGGATATGCCTCTGTATTTTCAGTTATTTTTATGAGTCCCCAGTTTTTACTATTCTAGAGTCCTGAAAAAGTTAAAAGCAAGTTTACTTCTTTAGTTCTCCATTTGCTAGTATAACTCTGGAATCTGGAAAGAGATTCCTGTAGTCTTACTCTCCTGATAACATTATTTGGGGCATTCTTTAAGATAATTTCATTATAGTTCTAAATTTCTTTTTATTTTATGAAAGACTATCACTTAAGAAAATGTAGAAAATGCAAAAACATAGGAAGAAGAAAATGAAAATCACCCATGGTTATATCACTTAGATTTAACTACTGTTAATTTTTTTTTAATCTTAGTTTTTCTCTGAATAGGTGGAGATTGTATGTAGTTCTATCTATACAATGCCTTTTTTCCTGGATAGTATTATTGTAAGCAGCCTATTTGGAGAAGGAAATGGCAACCCACTCCAGTATTCTTGCCTGGAGAATCCCATGGACAGGGGAGCCTGGTGGGCTGCTGTCCATGGGGTCGCACAGAGTTGGACATGACTGAAGCAACTTAGCATGCATACATGCAAGCATTGGAGAAGGAAATGGCAACCCACTCCAGTATTCTTGCCTGGAGAATCCCAGGGACAGAGGAGCCTGGTGGGCTGCTGTCTATGGGGTTGCACAGAGTCTGAAACGACTGACACTACTTAGCAGCAGCAGCAGCAACAAGCAGCCTATTATAAATATTTGTTGAGTACTTTCTAGCATTGTATGAGGACTTTCACAGACATCTCTGCTAGAAAATTATCATTTCTCTATTTTGAGAAAACTGAGGTTAAAGCAGTTGTGGCTAGTTCAAGGGTATGTAGTTGGTAAATAGTAGAATCAAGTTTTCAAACTCTGGTCTTCCAATTTCATGTCCATGTGCTTTTACTGCTTTATTATCAATATATCTGTTGAATTGAACTATGAATTTTTCTTACTAAAAATTGTCTTAAGATATTTTTGTGTTTCTTACCTAAATTAAAAATTATTATTATAGATATAAGCCTTCCGAAGTCAGCAGCCATCTGTTATACAGCAGCGCTATTGAAGACAAGGACTGTTTCAGATAAGTAAGTAGTTATGAAAACTACAAGTTTAGAAAGGCTGCTAAAATCAACATTTTGTTTTTCATTTACTGACTTTAAAAATGCTTTTTTCCCCTGACTTCCTGCTGAATAACCCTTAACTTATGGGGCTTTGAAGTTTCTTACTGTCTGTAACAGTGGAAACAGCAAGGTTTTTAGAGCTAAGTATACTTGGGTGCAAATTCAAAGTCTACAACATACTAGCTGTGGAACTTTGGCCAAGTTAATCACTTTTTTCTTCCTCATCTATAAAATAAGAATAATACTGTAGGGTGGTTGTGTGAAGATTATGTGTGTTAAATGCCCAAAGCATTACTAGATAGAAAGTATATTCAGTACATAGTAGGCTGTGATGGTAATGATAAGGTTGTATGGTAGGGAAATAGGTTTCATGTTATCTGTTCTGAGATTATAATTATGAATTATTGTGATTTCCTTGTATTTTTGGCTGCCATTAATGAATTTCTCTTTATTCCACAGGTAAGATACTCAGAAACCAGCCAAATGGCAAATGTTTTCTTTCACCTTAGATTTCTATGCCTTAATGTGAATTAGAATGCAATGTTCACAGACTTTTTCCTCTCAGTGAATATTTGCTAAGAATGTAATAGTTCTATTTTCATGACATTTTCTAGATGTCCCTGTGTAGCATTTCTTATTTCATTACTTTGCCCAAAGTGTGACTTTAATGGACTTCTGAAGGCTTTCTTCACCTTAACTTGAAGATTTCTATCTCTTATGCTGCCTTCTTTTATATGTTGAACCAGAGTGTAGTAGCTATTTGACTTTGATTTTTGCCATCACCAGAAACCTCTGATTCAGGGGCTAGATGACCTTAATTAACTAATTAAAATATTTACGTATTTAAATATATATTTCTTCATTTTGTTCTTTTCTTATAGATTCTCTCCAGAAACAGCCTCCAGAAGAGGGTTAAGCACAGCAGAAATTAATGCTGTGGAAGCAATTCATAGAGCTGTGGAATTTAATCCTCATGTTCCAAAAGTAAGAAATTTTATAATGAAAATACTACTTTTATTTAAGTTAATCAGATTCATAACAGTGTATAGACCAAATTTTGGGTCTCCATAATTTGAGGCAGAATTGTTTTAGTCCACTATATTTTGATGTTTGCCTTAAAGGGGATGTTAAAAAGTATTTAGAAAGGTGGATAGGAGCAATATTTCACTATAGGCTTTATAATTGCTGTCAAAATAAAATTTGAGGTATGTTCACTTAGCTGTTCCTTTTACTATAGTTTCAGAGAAGAAATAAAATGACTTGGGCCTATGAAAGATCATTCATATTTCAGATCATTAAATCAGATTTCCTGTTACTTTAAAAGCTTTTTACATCTAGGCAGATGCCTGGGTTTTAAATGAGGCCTAGGTAGACAAAGATTGAAGACAAATAGATTAAAATAATCAGTGTTAGGAAACAGATGTGGAAGTTTCCGGAAAACTGCTGAATTGATGTTTATTTAGTCCCAGACGAAACTGTACTCATCTCATTTGTCTTTATTGTACACCTTGCAAACATACGGATTATTGGTTAATCTATGTGTGTTATCACCCAAGGTGAAACTTTGGGTTTTAAAAACAATGTTCCAAATTAGGAAGTATAGCGTATTCAAGAATATGATTTTATTTAAAAATGTAATTGTAGATTCCAGTATAATGTGTTAGTGGAATTTGGAAACTAGCAAATATTAAAGGATTAACCTCTAAAAGATAATCTCTAAGAAATATGAGTTGTAAGTCTGTTTAGAGTAAATAAAGACAGAGTCAAGAATATTACTGAAATCTAAGAATGAAAGTCAGCAATATTTATGCCATTCTCTCATTAAGTGAAACTGGTTCCATAAATTTAAATAAAAATTTTAGTATAAATTGTAATACATAAAAAGCAAAGTGTAAAAAAACAGAATGTGCATCTTAATGATTTATTATAAGGCAAATAAGTGGGAACTACTACTGAGGTCAAGAAACAACATTGTCATTCCCCAGAAGCCCACCTGCCCTTTTCCAATTACAGCTTCCCTCCTGCCTAAAGGCAACAACTGTTCTTTTTTCTTTAACTTTTTATTGTGTATTGAGGTTCAATTCAGTTCAGTTCAGTCACTCAGTTGTGTCTGACTCTTTGTGACCCTATGGACTGCAGCACACCAGGCTTCCCTGTCCATCTCCAGCTCCCGGAATTTACTCAAACTCATGTCCATTGAGTCAGTGATACCATCCAACCATCTCGTCCTCTGTTGTCCCCTTCTCCTGCCTTCAATCTTTCCCAGCATCAGGGTCTTTTCAAATTAGTTGGTTCTTCGCATCAGGTGGCCAAAGTATTGAAGTTTCAGCTTCAGCATCAGTCCTTCCAATGAATATTCAGGACTGATTTCCTTTAGGATGGACTGGTTGGATCTCCTTGTAGTCCAAGGGACTCTCAAGAGTCTTCTCCAACACCACAGTTCAAAAGTATCAATTCTTCGGCGCTTAGCTTTCTTTATAGTCCAACTCTCACATCCATACGTGACTACTGGAAAAACCATGGCTTTGACTAGACGGACCCTTGTTTATAAAGTAATGTCTCTGCTTTTTAATATGCTGTCTAGGTTAGTCATAGCTTTTCTTCCAAGAAGCAAGCATCTTTTAATTTCATGGCTGCGGTCACCATCTGCAGTGATTTTGGAGCCCCCAAAAATAAAGTCTTGTCACTGTTTTCACTGTTTCCCCATCTATTTGCCATGAAGTGAGGTATTGAGGTATAGCCAGTCAACAATGTTGTGATAGTTTTAGGTGAACAGCAAGGGGACTCAGCCATACATATACATGTATCCATTCTCCCCCATTCTCCCTCTCTGTCTTTATTTACCCTCATCTAGGCTGCCACATAACATTGAGTAGAGTACCATGTGCTATGATAGTGGGTCCTTGTTGGTTATCCATTTTAAATATAACAGAGTGTACATGTCCATCCCAAACTCCCTAACTCTCCCTTCCTTGCATTCCTCCCACCGCAACCACAAGTTCATTCTCTTAAGTCTGTGAATCTCTCTCTGTTTTGTAAGTAAGTTTATCTGTATCATTCCTTTTTAGATTCCACACATAAGGGATGTCATATGATATTTCTCCTCTGTCTGACTTAATTCACTCAGTATGATAATTTCTAGGTCCATCCATATTGCTGCAAATGGCATGATTTTATTCTTTTTAATGGCTGAGTAATATTCTATTATATATGTGTACCACATCTTTTTTATCCATTCCTCTGTCAATGGACATTTAGGTTGCTTCCATGTCTTGGCTGTAGTCAACAGTGCTGTGGTGAATATCGGTGGTGAATATATGTGGTAAACATGTATCCTTTCAGATCATATTTTTCTTCATATACAGCCAGCAGTGGATTGCAGGGTCATATGATAGCTCTATTTTTATTTTTTTAAGGAACCTCAATACTGTTCTCCATAGTGCCTGTACCAGTTTGTTGTTGTTCAGTCGCTCAGTCACATCCGACTGTGACCCCATGGACTGCAGCACACCAGGCCTCCTTGTCCTTCACCATCTCCTGGAACTTGTTCAGACTTGCTCAAATGTCCATTGAGTCGGTGATGCCACCCAACCATCTCATCCTTTGTCTTCCCCTTCTCCTCCTGCCCTCAATCTTTCCCAGCATCAGAGTCTTTTCCAATGAGTCAGCTTTTCACATCAGGTGGCCAAAGTATTGGAGTTTCAGCTTCAAAGTCAGTCCTTCCAATGTACTCAGTATTCAGGATTGATTTCCTTTAGGTTTGACTGGTTTGATCTCCTTGCAGTCTAAGGGACTCTCAAGAGTCTTCTCCAACATCTCAGTTCAAAGGCATCAAAATGTACCAATTTACATTCCCACCTGGGGGCAGGAGGAGAAGGGGACAACAGAGGATGAGATGGCTGGATGGCATCACCAACTCGATGGACATGAGTTTGGGTAAACTCCAGGAGTTGGTGATGGACAGGGAGGCCTGGCGTGCTGCGATTCATGGGGTCACAAAGAGTCGGACATGACTGAGCAACTGAACTGAACTGAACAGTGTATGAGGGTGACCACCATCCTGACATTAATTATATTCACTTGCCATTTCCTTCTCCAGGGGATCTTCCCAACTCAGGGATCGAACCTAGGTCTCCCGCATTGCGGGCAGACACTTTACCCTCTGAGCCACCAGGGAAGCCCAAGTTAAGGAATGGTCCTTGTTATCATTCTCAGGAATAATTTGTGGAAAGATTAGAATTATTTCTGCTTTCAGTGATTGGTAGAATTTGCTGATAAAGCCATCTGATTCTGTATTTTTCTTTGTTAGAAGGATTTCCTTTACAAATTTCATATTAATTACAAATTCAATTACTTAACCATTCCATAGCTATTCACATTTTTTATTTTTTCTTATGTTAGTTTTTGGTAAGATATATTTTTCTAGGAATTTATTTCATCAAAATTTTCATATTTGCTGGCATAAAGATTTCATAAAATCCTTTTATTACCTTGTTAATATGTGCAGGATCAGTTCTAACATCCACTTTTTAATTCATAGCACTGGCTACTCCCCCCCACCCCGCCCCCACATTGGATTCGTCAGGGATTTGTCAACTTTATTAGTCTTTGCAAAGAACTGAGCTCTGGCTCTGTTGATCTTCTCTACTGTTTGTTTTCTGGTCCATCCATTTCTGCTCTTTATGGCCTTCTTTCAACTTTGTTCGGCCCCATTTTATTTTTTTTTATTTCATGTATCTTATTAAAGGTACTTAACTTGTTAATTTTTAGTCTTTCTTCTTCTAATATATCCATTTAAGTCTATTAACTTCTAATATTAATATAATTTTAATTGCATAGTATAGCATTACTTTTTATATAATTTAGTTCAAAATATTTTCTAATTTCCTCTATGACTTCCTCTTTGATTAGAGGTATAGTTATTCCATTTAGAGATGTATTTAACTTCCAAACATATGAAGATTATCTTCCTATGAATGATTTCTGGCATAATTGCGTTTTGGCCAGAAAACATATTCTGTGTGATTTCACCCCTTTAAAACATTTTTTGATTCTTGAATTTCTGTTTATTTTTCACATTTCTTACATTATTTGTAGTTTTGAATTCTCTGCCAAAATTTTTAATGTAATCTACTATCTCTTTGAAAATAATTTAGACTAGTTATCTTAAATTCTTTCTCTGATAATCCTGATATGTAGAACTTCTCTATATCTGTTTTTATTATCTGCCTTTTTCTGCTGCATCATATTCATATTGTCTTTTTTCTTATGCATGACTTTCTTTGACCACGTGCCAGATATTTTATTTGAAAAATTGTGAAAATAGCTTAAAACCTCAGGTAATACTATGTATCTTCAAAGAGAATTTTCTTTGCCCTTAGATGCCGGGAAGAATCACTAGCAGGTCATGATCACCTTAATTCATTTTCAGGGATTGATATTTTATGTCCTACCTGGATGACTGAACTGACTTCAGTCATGAAATTTTAGTTTATTTCTGGTTCATTCTTACTCCTAAGATGCAGCCTTCAGAGCCCCAGTCTAATCCTGAGGGTTTTGCTAGGGCCCTCCCTCTTGAGAGGCCTTGAACTGCAAATTTTGTTCCTTTAGTCTTATGAAACTGATAAAAAAAAAAAGGCTGAATAGCCTCCTAAGCATCTTTTCCAGAACTGTCAAATGTCCTTATAGTAAAAGAAACCCCAAGTGTGGCTTACTTCTCTGATTTCTGACTTCTCTGGACTGTTGCCTTGTAATTCTTTACCCTTTGTTAATTCTCTAATGTATTTAATTCAGTTTTTTAAAATCAACAGCTTTTCTAGTTATCTGGGAGATTTGCTCTGAGTTACCCAGTCTTCCATTACTGGAAGCAGAGGTCTAAAAATACTTTTCTATGAAATGCTCTGCTCTCTCATGCTGCAGAGTGGTTTAGAATGGTTTGTAATTTCTATACATCTGTGCCAACAGTTATTATCTGTCTTTTGACTATGGAAAGATATTCCCATCTGAATGCAGAGTTCCAAAGAATAGCAAGGAGAGATAAGAAAGCCTTCCTCAGTGATCAATGCAAAGAAATAGAGGAAAACAACAGAATGGGAAAGACTAGAGATCTCTTCAAGAAAATTAGAGGCACCAAGGGAACGTTTTATGCAAAGATGGGCTCGATAAAGGACAGAAATGGTATGGACCTAACAGAAGCAGAAGATATTAAGAAGTGGTGGCAAGAATACACAGAAGAACTGTACAAAAAAGATCTTCACGACCCAGATAATCACGATGGTGTGATCACTCACCTAGAGCCAGACATCCTGGAATGTGAAGTCAAGTGGGCCTTAGAAAGCATCACTATGAACAAAGCTAGTGGAGGGGACGGAATTCCAGTTGAGCTATTTCATATCCTCAAAGATGATGCTGTGAAAGTGCTGCACTCGGTATGCCAGCAAATCTGGAAAACTCAGCAGTAGCCACAGGACTGGAAGAGGTCAGTTTTCATTCCAATCCCAAAGAAAGGCAATGCCAAAGAATGCTCAAACTACCGCACAATTGCACTTGTCTCACACGCTAGTAAAGTAATGCTCAAAATTCTCCAAGCCAGGCTTCAACAATACGTGAACCATGAACTTCCAGATGTTCAAGCTGGTTTTAGAAAAGGCAGAGGAACCAGAGATCAAATTGCCAACATCCGCTGGATCATCAAAAAAGCAGGAGAGTTCCAGAAAAACATCTATTTCTGCTTTATTGACTATGCCAAAGCCTTTGACTGTGTGGATCACAATAAACTGTGGAAAATTCTGAAAGAGATGGGAATACCAGACCATCTGACCTGTCTCTTGAGAAACCTGTATGCAGGTCAGGAAGCAACAGTTGAAATTGGACATGGAACAACAGACTGGTTCCAAATAGGAAAAGGAGTACGTCAAGGCTGTATATTGTCACCCTGCTTATTTAACTTATATGCAGAGTACATCATGAGAAACGCTGGGCTGGAAGAAACACAAGCTGGAATCAAGATTGCCGGGAGAAATATCAATAACCTCAGATATGCAGATGACACCACCCTTATGGCAGAAAGTGAAGAAGAACTAAAGAGCCTCTTGATGAAAGTGAAAGAGGAGAGTGAAAAAGTTGGCTTAAAGCTCAACGTTCAGAAAACTAAGATCATGGCATCTGGTCCCATCATTTCATGGGAAATAGATGGGGAAACAGTGGAAACAGTGTCAGACTTTATTTTTTTGGGCTCCAAAATCACTGCTGATGGTGACTGCAGCCATGAAATTAAAAGACTGTTACTCCTTGGAAGGAAGGTTATGACCAACCTAGATAGCATATTTAAAAGCAGAGACATTACTTTGCCAACAAAGGTCCGTCTAGTCAAGGCTATGGTTTTTCCAGTGGTCATGTATGGATGTGAGAGTTGAACGGTGAAGAAAGCTGAGCACCCAAGAATTGATGCTTTTGAACTGTGGTGTTGGAGAAGACTCTTGAGAGTCCCTTGGACTGTAAGGAGATCCAGCCAGTCCATCCTAAAGGAGATCAGTCCTGGGTGTTCATTGGAAGGACTGATGTTGAAGATGAAACTCCAATACTTTGGCCACCTGATGCAAAGAGTTGACTCATTGGAAAAGACCCTAATACTGGGAAGGATTGGGGGCAGGAAGAGAAGGGGACGACAGAGGATGAGATGGTTGGATGGCATCACCGACTCGATGGACATGGGTTTGGGTAAACTCCGGGAGTTGGTGATGGACAGGGAGGCCTGGCGTGCTGCAATTCATAGGGTCGCAAAGAGTCGGACACGACTGAGCGACTGAACTGAACTGAACTGAACTGTCCTAGTAGATATGAAATGGCATCTCTTTGTGATTTTGATTTACATTTCCCTAATGACTAATGATGTTGAACATCTTTTGATGTGCTTATTGGCTGTTTGGTTTTGAAAACTTTTTAAAATAATCTTGCTTGGAATATAACTGATTTACAATGTTGCATTACTTTCAGTTGTACAGCAAAGTGAATCAGTTATACATATATCCACTCTTTTTTAGATTCTTTTTCCGTACAAGCCATTACAGGACATTGAGTAGAGTACCCCATGCTGTACAGTAGGTACTTATTAGTTACTTATTTTATATATAGTAGTATATATGTCTCATTCCAGTCTCTGAATTTATCCCTCCTCCCTATTTCCCCCAGTAACAATCAGTTTGTTTTCCTCATCTGTGACTCTATTTCTGTTTTACAAATAAGTTCATCTGTATCATTTCTTTTTAGAGTTTACATATAAGTAATATCATATGACATTTGTCCTTCTTGGTCTGACTTACTTCACTTAGTATGACAGTCTCTAGATTCATCCATGTTGCTGCAAATGGCATTATTTCATTCTTTTTTTATGGCTGAATAGTATTCCATTGTGTATGTGTACCACATATTCTTTATCCATTCATATGTCAATGAACGTGTAGGTTGCTTTCATGTCTTAGCTATTGTAACTAGTACTGCAGTGAACACTGGGATCCATGTATCTTTTCTAATTATGGTTTTCTCCAGATATATGCCCAAGAATGGGATTATATATCTTCTTTGGGTAAATATTCAAGTCTTTTGCACATTTTTAAATTCATTTATAGAAAATGTTCTTTAACATTTTTCTGCCATTGACATTCTTGATTAACATGATCCAAAACCATTGTGAATCTCCATAGTTGAGAAATACCAGTATAACATAATTTTACCCATGAAATGAAATCATGAGATTGGTCATGAACCTTGCTGAGATGTGGATACTGAGAGTCAGCTAGGG
Organism: Giraffa tippelskirchi; assembly: GCF_054371585.1. Classification (NCBI taxonomy): domain Eukaryota; kingdom Metazoa; phylum Chordata; class Mammalia; order Artiodactyla; family Giraffidae; genus Giraffa; species Giraffa tippelskirchi. The sequence continues at coordinate 110,074,575 of NC_137279.1, forward strand.
TTATTCCTTTGGTAAGTTGCTTATGTGTAAACAAGCCTCAGAACACATGATTCAAATTGTGCCTTAACAAAATTATGGCTTTATACATCATGGCTATTTAGAGATACCACAGATGATTGAAACCATAAATATTAAATCCCCAAATATCAGTGATTTACTGTAGATGTAATTGTTCTTAGTATGCCACTTTACACATCAGTTAGAATAGTATTGTCTAATTTAGGATGTAGCAATAGTTTGCTGCAATATTTCATTGAGAGTTTTTATTAGCATACTACCACCAAATTCTTTTAAATTTTATTATTTTTAAATTTAAATTTGAAATAGTTGCCTTAAAAAGTCCAGAAATATATCCATATGTATTTTGTCATTTCATTTTTGAGAAAAGCACCAGTGCAATTTGGTGGGGAAAGGAAATACTTTTCAACAAATGGTAATGGAACATCTGGATGTCTGAATGGGGAAAAAATCATGAAATATTCTCATAGCATGCATAACCATTAATTTGAGATGGATCATTTACCTAAGTGTAAAAGCTAAAACTATATATTTAGAAGAAAACATCTAAGAATATCTTTGAAATTTTCAGATAGACAAAAATTTCCTAGGACAGTATAGGCAATTAACTGTAAGAGAAAAAAAATTCTATATTGGCCTTTTCAAAACTTTAAAATTCTTCTCACTGATGACAGTGTTAAAAACGAAAAGGCAGGGAATTCCCCCATGGTCAAGTGGTTAGAACTCTATGCTTTCACTGCTGAGGGTGCAAGCTCTATCCCTGGTCAGAGAACTAAGATCCCATAAGTTGTGCAGTGTGGCTAAAATAAATAAATAAGTCTTCACCATCATTCTTAAAATTTATTTATTTATTTATTTTTGGTTGCACTGGGTCTTTGTTGCTGCGTGCTTGCTTTCTCTAGTTGTGTTGCATGGGCTTCCCATTGTGGTGGCTTCTCTTGTTGGAGAGCACAGGCTCTAGGCACACAGGCTTCAGTAGTTTGAACACACGGGTTCAGTAGTTGTGGCTTGGGGGCTCAGTAGTTGTGGCACACGGGCTTAGTTGCTCTGTGGCATGTGGAATCTTCCTGGCCCAGGGATTAAACACATGTCCCCTGCATTGGCAGGTGGATTCTTACCACTGTACCACCAGGGAAATGTTTCACCATCATTTCTTTTTAAATGAAAATACAAACTGCAAACAGGAAAAAAGTATCTCCAATTTGCTTGTTTGCCAAAGGACTCATATTCAGAATATATAAATATAAAATGGCAACTTGAATCAAAAGCCTTGAACAGATACTTCAGAAAAGAAGATATTGGAATGTCCAATAAACATGTAAAGAGGTGCTCACCACTTTGGTTATCAGGGAAATGGATTATAAAATCAAAATAAGGTATTATGCCTATCAGAATGGCTATAATTAAAAATACTATAAAATATTGGCAAGAGTGTGGAATATTTAGAATTCTAATACATTGCTGCCTTAGTGTATAAAATGATACAACCACTTTGGCAGTTTCTTATAAAATTAAACATATATCTCATCCTGTCACCCAGAAGTTCTATACCAAGGTATGTATCCAAGAGAATGAAAATTATTTAGCAATAAAAAGAAAAGAACAACTGATACAACAAAACATGGATGAATCTTAAAAATATAGTATTGTGCAAAGGAGTATATACTGAATGATCCCATTTATGTGTTATTCAAGAAAAGGTAAAAGTGATCTATTGTGGTAGAAATTAGCACAGTAGTTTGCCTCAGGTGGTCAGGGTAGAGGTATTAACTGGAAAGGAAACTTTCTGGGGTGATGGTGTTGCTTGTCTGTATTTTTTAAAAGTCATTGAACTGCATACTTAAAGCCTGTGCATTTTACTGTTTTAAAATTATACCTCAATAAAGAAAAAAAAGATATGGCTCAACATGGAAAGCACTGTCAAAGTATCATGCCTCCTAATAAAATGATATGGTATTTGTGAAGTTCTTCAAGTTTGATCCCTGGGTTGGGAAGATCCTCTGGAGAAGGGAAGGGCAACCCACTCCAGTTTTCTTGCCTGGAGACTCCCATGGACAGACGATCCTGGTGAGCTTATACAGTCTGTGGGGTTGCAGAGAGTATAAGAGTCTTTAAAGACCCTGCCAAGAGTCAGGGTTGCAAAGAGTCGGACATGACTGAGCGACTGACACTAATACTACTAACAATGTCTGAGTATCAGGCAACGATATTGATTATTACAGCTATCATTGCTTTATTATGCTGTGTTACCATTTTCTCTTCCTGTTTAAGTTGTTCTAGTTTGTCCTCTTTCCTTGTGAATATTATTTTAGTACTTTAGAATGTATGAGATTTGGGTATTCCTTTGTTGAGAAGGGGTGAAGGGGAAGATAGTTAGGTGAGACAGGAATTAACTAATTTGAATTACTTAATACCCTGAGGACAATTTATTTTGTCTTACAGAAGAAGCCCTTGAGAGAAGAGTGATATAGGACATTTAAAAACAAAACAATGACAAAAACTTGTTTAGTAAATCTCTACAAATGGAGTACATATTTAGGAATATGCAATCTGTAGCTTTTAAAAGTTATTATTTCTTATTTTATATTAAAACTGGTTTTGACATTGTGCTGCTAAGAAAGTAGACCATGCCAGGTGGGCTTTATAAGTATAAGGTGAATTTTGAAAATAAATTAATACATAAAAAGTAAAATCCATTCTGGCTGGTCAGAAATTGAAACCTGTAGGATGAGTCCCATTCATCAGAGAAGCTATTGGGTCTTAGCAGCAGGCTTACATTTCTTTGGCCATACTACCTATATTATAGCAGCATGTGTAAAAGAGGAGGGGAAGGGGCACTTGATTGAGATTCTGAGTGGCATAGCAGGAGTACAGAGAGAAAAGGGAAGTGGTATTAAAGTCTGTGACCCATTCCTAGAGCACAGTGAACCTTTTGCTTTCCATTATATTGTACTGTGGACAGGTTAGAAGGGTTGAGATATCAAATGCTTATTTCTTGAGGTGTTGCTCCATAGGATGATGCACTGTTTAGCCCCCATTGCCTCTCTTTTTAATGTAAGATCACTTTCACTTTGCTCCTGAGGCTGTTAGGTAGTATCATGTTTTTTCAGTTTATTCAGATAGCAGTTGTTTTTACTTTCTATCTGGGAACTTTCTTTAGTCTCTCCTATAATACATCTCCATGTGGAATCTTTGCATTCAGCCTGCCTGTCCAGTCTCATAAGAATGTGCACTGAGAAAACTAATTGCAGAGATAAATTGGCTCTTGATGTGCATGACTGATCAAGAGCAAAGTACCTTAATTTCAGATGCCTTCAGAGAGATTTTTCTTTAACCTCTGCTTTTAAGAGGAAGATTATAAAGCATTATCATTACTTCAGGTCAGAATTATATTGCTTTTGGTCAAAAGCTGTTGTAAGATTTGCAAAGTAATAGAAACAAAGTAATCTAGAGATAAATTATAAAGATCAAAGCAATTCAAAATTAAAGTGAATTTGAGTGTAAGCATAGGTATAGAGTTATGAAAGAAACCATCAGACCATACATCATTATGTCTTTTTAACTATAGCTCCCAAAGTAGCTTTAATTTTTATTATTTTAGTGAAAAACAAGAGACTTGAGTGATTATCTGAGTATATTGTCCATAGTTGAGTACTAGTTAAAATTGGCCCCAGCAATTTCTAATGTATTCCCCATATAATGAGAAAGTGATTTGGAGGTAATCTGGAAGGCCCTGTAGCACATACTAGGTGTTAGCTTTGGTTTATGTCTTTGACTATTTTATTTGCTGGTAATTTCCAAATATATTTCTTTTAACTCTGGCTTTCTTCCTTGTCTAAGAGACTTGCATTTCTATCTAGTTGTGGAAATTTTTACCCGGATATCTGATAGGTACCTCAAAAAATTTTTTAGTTTCTTCTCCAACTTGCTTCTCCTTTCTATTTCTGTATTTTGATTTATGGCTTTATTTTTCTCTTCTCTAACCTTTACTCTGTCCTTTCCAAATTACCAACTCATATCCTTCGAAATGTCTTTCAGATCTAACCATATTCTCCATCCCTACTGTCACTGCTTATTGTGCACCTTCACTGCTTGTTCTTTTAAAAAATTATTGAAGTAATGAATTTTTTAAAAAAAAATTCATACTCTTTAGAAGTTAGAAAGTAAAATAATCCCCGTTTTTCCTCTCTCAGTTCTACTTCTCTCACGTAACCACTGTTTCTGTCTGGTGTATTTGTTGCCAGACATTCTCTGCGTTTTTAAAATTAATTTTTATTGGAGTACAGTTGCTTTACAATGTTGTGTTAGTTTTTACTGAACAGCAAAATGAATCATCTATCTGCATATCCCCTCCTTTTGCTTGGACTATTAAAAGATTCCTCAGTGGTCTCCATACCATCCATCCCTCTCTACTCTGGCTATTGCCAGAATTATCAATCTAAGTAGCAAATCTTACTCTGCTAAAGAGCTCTGCTTGTTCCGTATTGCCTATAGGATAAGGACCAACCCCTTAGTATTGGGTGTATAGAAGCCCTTCACAGTCTGGGCCCAGTACCTGTCTCCAATCTCGCTCCTTGCCACTTCTGCTTTGTTGCTTACCTCTAGCACTACTATTCCCTGAATTAGTTAGGTCTCATTATGACCCTCTACCATTATATATATGCTCAATCTCTTCTCTATTTGGCAAATGTCTACTCATTCTTCGAGATCCTGCTCATCTGATGCCTCCTTTTTATAGAGATGTCTTTTCCACTTTTTCCAAGCAGAGATAATGTTCTTTTTTCTGTTTGTTTAGTGTCTTAATCATATATGTATATGATTAAATATATATATATATATATATTTGGTCTTGCAGCCATGAAATTAAAAGACGCTTACTCCTTGGAAGGAAGGTTATGGCCAACCTAGATAGCATATTTAAAAGCAGAGACATTACTTTGCCAACAAAAGTCCGTCTAGTCAAGGCTATGATTTTTCCAGTGGTCATGTATGGTTGTGAGAGTTGGACGGTGAGGAAAGCTGAGCGCCAAAGAATTGATGCTTTTGAACTGTGGTGTTGGAGAAGACTCTTGAGAGTCCCTTGGACTGCAAGGAGATCCAATCAATCCATCCTAAAAGAGATCAATCCTGGGTGTTCATTGGAAGGTCTGATGTTGAAGCTGAAACTCCAATACTTTGGGCACCTCATGCGAAGGGTTGACTCATTGGAAAAGACCCTAATGCTGGGTAGGATTGGGGGCGGGAGGAGAAGGGGACGACAGAGGATGAGATGGTTGGATGGCATCACCGACTCGATGAACATGGGTTTGGGTAGACTCCGGGAGTTGGTGATGGACAGAGAGGCCTGGCGTGCTGCAATTCATGGGGTCGCAAAGAGTCGGACACGACTGAGCGACTGAACTGAACTGAACTGATATGTCTCTACCTTAGTTATTTGTGAATTTTTTAAAGAAGCAGGACTTTTGTCTTAGCATCATTTTATGTCTAATATTCTACTTAGCACATAATGGGCATTCAGTAAATGTTTGGTGAATAGATATGTTTGTAATTTAGATTTGCAGTACTATAAAGACCTATATCTGAGGTAAAGAATATAAAATTTTAGATCTCAACATATTTTTAAGCCATTTAATATTTTGTGAATTTTGCTACATTATGTCACTTTTGGCCTTTTAATGACAGAAGTACAATTTCAGCATGACCTTATTTCTTAACTTATAAAAGAACTCAACTTTTAATGGAATATTGTACTATATTTTAAAATAATGAGTTAGATCTATGTAGAGACAGAAGAAGATACACAAGATATACTGTGAAGTAAAAAGTGAGTGGCATAACAATTTGATACTATATTTCAGAAAAGTAGTGTTTTATGTTATGCTTAAAAAAAAGAAATCCAGACAAATATAAATCAGATTATTATCTTTATTATCTTTTATCGCCAATCTTGTAATATATTCTTTTCTACGTGACTCTGGAGTGTTTGCATTTTTGTCCTATAAGTATGTCCTTTCATAAGCAAAAAAATAAAAAAGACCAAAACAATCCAAATTATCCCTCAGTTTTTAACCTTTCATATGCTTCATTCTTCAAACGGAAAGTCTTGAATTTATTTGCATTTTGTTTTAAGTTTGCCCAGAAAGTTAGAAAATATCTTTATGTAAAAACTGAAATACAGGTATGAGTTTGAAGACATTTTTGCTATATATATGTATCAGATCCAGTCAGTTAATAATTGTTTTAGGGCCTGCTTTGGGTGGATAGTGTAGTATACTAGATGCTGAAGTAGAATATAAAAGATATGATTATATTGTGTAACAACTTACAGCTTTTTCTGGGTAGCAAAAATTCCTGAGTAGCACTTTGTGGAGGACATAAAATAAGTAATAATCCTATAATTGGCTATTTTAAGTATATTTTCTTTAAGTTGAAAATTTTTCTTTATATTTTGAGGGTGAAATTTTATTTCAATGTCCTATTGGAAACTAAAAAATAAGAATTGCTTTGCTTTAAAGTCAAATTGTAAAGGACATTTGCTGGTAGGTAAGACATGATAGTAAAAAATAAGGTAACATAAGGAAACAATTTTTTCATGATTAAATAATAAAGATTTTTAATACAAAATCCTAAAGTATCATTTTCTAATAAAGGTATCATATCTATTTGATTACTATCTGAATGGTCACTTAGAATATTGCTCAGTGAGAAGTATAGATATATATTAATAATTGCTAAGAGTATTTATATATATTAAATTGATACTTTTTATAAGTTTTACTGAATAATTATTAGCTTAATATAACTGCTGAATGGCTTAGCAAAGATAGGCATTAGTCTAAAGCTTCAGAATTCTAAAACTGATTGAAAATAATTGGAAATGTTTTTATCTGTAAAATCAAAATTCTAATAGAAAGGACTTGGTTTAAGTATTGAACCTCTCTGAAAATAAGATATTCTTTTTATGATGGAGATTCCACTGTGATTGCCTCATTTTCTTTGCTTCCTACTGAAGAAGCTCTTAGTGCACTTGCAAAGAGCATAAGGAGTCATGTCAGAGGTCAGGTATTTGAGTCCGTTTTCCCACAGCCGCCTGGTGTGAGTGATCTTTTACTGTGTTTTAAAAAAATGGGCAAGGATTAAAGAGGATTAGAAAGAATATTACCCTCCTGAATATAGGTCCAAGGCACTAAGGGGAGAGAACCCAGCCAGGCAGCAAATGGGCTTTGCTTGACCAGGACACAACCTCTACTGCATTCCTTTAAGAAACTGAATGGGAAATGTTAAGTCCCCAAACTGGATTAGTAAATAATCTCATAGCTTGTGACATCTGCTAAAATAAATTGATGAGCAGACTGCATTCTTACACTTTGAGGAGAGAGCCAGAGACATCAAGACTAAGAGTAATTATTCTTTTACCTTTTTGCTTTTTAATTTCAGCTGTATTGGGTTATAGGAATAAAGAGTAATTAAAGATGAGCACTAAGCCCAGTAAGTGTTGGAAAGGCACATTCCATAAACAAAAAAGAAAAATTACTTTATATGTATTAATGCCATGAGTCCATATGTATTGATTAATAATCTAAGTCTTAAAATTTGAAAGCACTACAAATTTTTATTTTTATAATTCTTCCTGTTTGTAGTAGTTTTACATAGTATTTCACAAATTCAACTGTTGAATTTATGCTGTTTATCTCATTATTAAAATGTAAGGATATATCTTTTAAAACACCTTTGGAATGTCTCTCTTTTTATATTTTATAATAGACATTAATGTGGTTTGCACCGTATGACACATAATTTGGTATCAAATTATTGAGACCCAAAAAGGTGATTTCAAACCTATTCTAGTAGGGCAGGTGTACTCTGGCCTCAGTCTTTGGAAGAAGTAGTTAACTGAGGAGATGTACTGTGGTTTCAGTGATTGGAAGAAGTAGCTAGCTAACTATTTTTAAAAGATTTTAAGTTGACTACTTTAATAATAAAGATGGTGTACAAGTTGGCTTCCCTGGTAGCTCAGTCAGTAAAGAATCTGCCTGCAGTGCAGGAGAGCGGGATTTGATCCCTTGGATGGGAATATCCACTGGATAAGGAAATGGCAACCCACTCCAGTATTCTTGCTCAGAAAATCCTATGGACAGAGGAGCCTGGAGGGCTACAGTCTGTGGGGTTGCAAGAACTGGACACGACTTAGCAACTAACCCACCACTGTGCATGTGTGCTAAGTTGTTTCAGTCGTGTCCAATTCTTTGCAATCCTATGGACTGTAGCCCACTAGGCTCCTCTGTCCATGGGATTCTCCAGGCAAGAATACTGGAGTGGGTTGCCATGCCCTTCTCCAGGGGATCTTCCCTACACAGGGATTGAACCCGCACTAGCACCACCTAGGAAGATCCCCACCACAAGTAGTTAATTTTGCATCTTTATTCATGTAATTAGTATATTTGACTAGTGCAGTAACTGTGATTATGCTGCTTTTGATAAGGATTGTAATGTTAAGGGAAGCATTTCTTCAAGAGTTTAAGATAGAATTTCATTTCATATGTGAATAAGAATTGATAGGTTATAACTTTAACAGGCATGCTCACTTACTTAAATGCGTCTTGTACTATGCTGTTTAGGCTCAAGAATTCAAGTTGGCCCTATACAATGAATATGTCTTCCTATTCTTTTCTCCACCACACCTCTCATCTGCTATCCACTTTCCACCTTTCCACCACTTTCCACCACTTCCACAAAGCGAAAGTGAAATTTGCTCAGTTGAGTCCAACTCTTTGCAACCCCATGGACTATAGAGTCTATGGAATTCTCCAGGCCAGAATACTGGAGTGGGTAGCCTTTCTCTTCTCCAGGGGATCTTCCCAACCCAGGGATCAAACCCAGGTCTCCCACATTGCAGGCGGATTCTTTACCAGCTGAGCCACCAGGGAAGCCCAGTGGTTTAAAACATAATCAATACCTCTTAAACATAGAATTACCATATGACATAGCAATTCCACTCCTAGTAACCCAAGAGAGATGAAAACCTTTGTTCACATAAAAATCCATGCACAATGGTTCAGTTCAGTTCAGTTGCTCAGTCGAGTCCGACTCTTTGTGACCCCATGAACCGCAGCACTCCAGGTCTCCCTGTCCATCACCAACTCCCAGAGTTTATCCAAACTCACGTCCATTGAGTCAGTGATGCCATCTAACCATCTCCTCCTCTGTCGTCCCCTTCTCCTCCCGCCCTCAATCTTTCCCAGTGTTAGGATCTTTCCAAATGAGTCAGTACTTCGCATCAGGTGGCCAAAGTATTGGAGTTTCAGTTTCAACATCAGTCTTTCTAATGAACACTGAGGACTGATCTCCTTTAGGATGGACTGGTTGGATCTTCTTGTGGTCCAAGGAACTCTCAAGAGTCTTCTCCAACACCACAGTACAGAAGCATCAATTCTTCTGCGCTCAGCTTTCTTTACAGTCCAACTCTCACATTCATACATGACTACTGGAAAAACCATAGCCTTGACTAGACGGACCTTTGTTGGCAAAGTAATGTCTCTGCTTTTTAATATACTGTCTAGGTTAGTCATAACCTTCCTTCCAAGGAGTAAGCATCTTTTAATTTCATGGATGTAGTCACCATCTGTAGTGATTTTGGAGCCCCCAAAAATAAAGTCAGCCACTGTTTCCACTGTTTCCCCATTTGCCATGAAGTGATAGGACTGGATGCCATGATCTTAGTTTTCTGAACGTTGAGCTTTAAGCCAACTTTTTCATTCTATTTTACTTTCATCAAGAGGCTCTTTAGTTCTTCACTTTCTGCCATAAGGGTGGTGCCATCTGCATCTCTGAGGTTATTGATATTTTCTCCCAGCAATCTTGATTCCAGCTTGTGCTTCATCCAGCCCAGTGTTTCTCATGATGTACTCTGCATATAAGTTAAATAAGCAGGGTTACAACATACAGCCTTGACGTACTCCTTTTCCTATTTGGAACCAGTCTGTTGTTCCATGTTCAGCCCTAACTGTTGCTTCCTGACCTGCATATAAGTTTCTTAAGAGGCAGGTCAGGTGGTCTGGTATTCCCATCTCTTTCAGAATTTTCCACAGTTTGTGGTGATTCACACTGTCAAAGGCTTTGGCATAGTCAATAAAGCAGAAAGAGATGTTTTTCTGGAACTCTCTTGCTTTTTCGATGATCTGGCGGATGTTGGCAATTTGATCTCTGGTTCCTCTGCCTTTTCTAAAACCAGCTGGAACATCTGGAAGTTCATGGTTCACGTATTGCTGAAGCCTGGCTTGGAGAATTTTGAGCATTACTTTACTAGCGTGTGAGATGAGTGCAATTGTGCAGTAGTTTGAGCATTCTTTGGCATTGCCTTTCTTTGGGATTGGAATGAAAACTGACCTTTTCCAGTCCTGTGGCCACTGCTGAGTTTTCCATATTTGCTGACGTATTGAGTGTAGCACTTTCCCAGCATCAGTGTTTATTGCAGTACTATTCACAGTAGCCAAAAGGTGAAAACCAAATATCCATTAAATAATGAATGGACAAACAAATGTGGTCTATCCATATAATGGAATATTATTTATATTTATAATATTATTTATAATATACAATGGAATATTATTTTGTATAATATTATTCCACAAAAAGAATTGTGTCCTGATACATGCTGCAACATGGATATATGCTAAGTAAATTAAACCAGTCATAAAAGACCATATATTAAATGATTCTGTTTGTATCAAATATCTGGAATGGGCAAATCTATAGAGACAAAGTATATTAGTGGTTGCTTAGAGCTGAGGGAGATTGGGAGTGGAGAGGGTGATAACTAAAGAGTATGGTGTTTCATTTTTTTAAAATTTATTTTATTGAAGTGTAGTTTATTTACATTGTTGTGTTAATTTCTACTTTAGAGCAAAGTGATTTTTTACACCTAAATATACATTCTTCTTCATATTCTTTTCCATTATTGATATTAAATATATTTAATACATAAATATCACAGGATATTAAATATATTTCCCTGTGCTAAATGGAACTATGTTGTTTATCCATTCTCTCTATAATCGTTTGCATCTGCTGATCTCAAACTCCCAATTCATCCCTCTCCCACCTCCCTTCCCCTGGCTCCTATAAGTCTGTTCTCTGTGTCTGTAAGTCTGTTTCTGTTTCATAAAAGTTCATTTGTGTCATATTTTAGATTCTACTTATAAGTGATATCATATGATATTTGTCTTTCTAGCTTAGTTCATTAAGTATGATTATCTCTAGGTCCATCAATGTTGCTACATTACTTCATTCGTTCTTATGGCTGAGTAGTAGTCCATTATATAATATATATATACACACACACATATATATTTTATATATATATATACATATATATATTTTATATATATACACAACATCTTTATCCATTCATCTGTCAGTGGACATTTAGATTGGCTATTGTACGTATTGCCACAATGAACATTAAGGTGTATGAATCTTTTCAAATTATAGTTTACTCCAGATATATGCCCAGGACTGGGATTGCCAGATCATATGATAACTCTATTTTTAGTTTTTTGAGGAACCTCCTACTGTTTTTTTGTAGTGACTACATTAATATACATTTGGGTTTCCTTTTGAAGTGCTGAAAATATTCTGAAATTGTGGTGATGGTTGCACATATCTGTGAATGTACTAAAAACTATTGAATTGTGTACTTTAAATGGGTGAACTGTAAAGTTGGAGAAGGAAATGGCAACCCACTCCAGTATTCTTGCCTGGAGAACCCCGTGGACAGAGGAGCCTGGTGGGCTGCTGTCCATGGGGTCGCACAGAGTCGGACACGACTGAAGCGACTTAGCATTAGCATTAGCACTGTAAAGTATGTAAATTATATCTCAATAAAGCTGTTATTAAAAGCTAAATTAAAAAGTAATACCTCCTATCCATATTCCTATATGTATCTATACCTATAGTAAAGCACATAGTCTGATTATAATTAACTTAAGGAATCTGTCTTTCTTGGGAATTCCCTGGTGGTGCATTAGTTGGGAATCTGTGCTTTCAACTGCCAGGGGCCCAGATTTGATCCCAGGTTGGGGAACAAAGATCCCAGAAGCTGGGTAGCATGCCCCCCCCCCAAAAAAAATCTGTCTTTCTCATTACATTAGGAAGCTCCAGAGAATAGTGTTTTGGCATTCCCTAACAAGCATAGTGCTTTGCACTGTGTTTAAGAATTGAACTTCTTAACAATTAAATTCCTTCACTGTAAAAGGGCAACCGACTCCAGTATTCTTGCCTGGAGAATTCCATGGACAGAGGAGCCTGGTGGGCTGTAGTCCATGGGGTTACAGAGAGTTGAACATGACTGAGTGACTAACACACACACACACACACACACACACACACTGTAAAAGAGAAATAAAGAAAAAAATGTTGCCACAACATGTTGTTACACACACACACACACACACACACACACACACACACATTCTGTAAAAGAGAAATAAAGAAAAAAATGTTGCCACAACATGTTGTTCCAAAATTGTGTTTTATAATTTTTTCCATTTATTCTTTTTTGGAAAAATAAATAATTTTCTCATACATTATTTCTTCAGGTTAGTTTCCATTTTGTATTTAAAGTTGCACATAAGTCATTTATTACCTTATTTTTACCCTTAGGCATATTCTGATCTTTGGGATTTGCATATATACAAGCATTTTATACACGTTATCAGTAAGACCTTCTTGTCATTTCAACTAGCTTAATGTTTGTTTTTTAAATCAAGTTAACTTTATGAAATTTGAATCTAAACTTTTGTGGATGTTTGAGTTTAACATAATTTTTCTTTTTCTGTGTGTGGTGTGTCTATGTGTATATGTTATTTTTCTAGTATTTACTAGAGATGAAAAGTCTCATTTTACCTCCAGAACACATTCTGAAACGAGGTGATAGTGAAGCAATTGCCTATGCTTTCTTTCATCTTCAGCACTGGAAGAGAATAGAAGGTGCTCTTAATCTGTTACAGTGCACGTGGGAAGGCGGTAAGTATTCTTTTCCAAATGCAACACTAATCTTTCTGACTATTCATTGCATTCACAGGCAGTCTTTTTTTAATGAGATTGTCTGGCTTTCCTTAAGGATTTATTGTTCAGATTGGTTTGAAAGTGAACTCTGTGGTGTTTATTGGTTTACTGGTAGAAGAAATGTGTAATGTGCTTATATTAAAACCACATTTAGGAAAAGCAGAATGAAAAACTGTTTGGGTATTTTGCTGTATGTTCACTTGAATTAAATATTTATAAGGAAAGAAAATGAAAATTTATATCCCTTCATTTATTTTTTAATGTAGCTAACTATTCTAATATTTTTTAAATTTGACTTTTTTTGGTTTTGTTTTGAGATATATATAATATGAAACTGTTTTTTCCATTACTGAAATCAACTTAATTCTTCAAAAAATTTTTAAAAAATATTTATTTTTTAAAATTTATATGATAACTGTGCCAGGTCTTAGTTGTGCATGTAGGATCCAGTTCCCTCACCAGGGATTGAACCCATGCTCCTTGCATTGAGAGCTTTGAGTCTTAGCTACTGAACCAGCAGGGAAATTCCCCCAAATTTTTTAATTGTGGTAAAATATATATAACATAAAAGCATTTTAAACATTTTAAAATGTTCAGTTCTGTGAAATACATGTATATTGTTGTGCAGCCATCACCATCATCCATCCCAAGTTTTTTCATCACCCCAAACTGAAATTCTGTACCAGTTGAAATATAACTCCTCATTCTTTCCTCCTTCCCAGCCCCCTAGTAACCATTCTATTTTTTGTCTCTATGAGTTTGACTACTCTAGGTATCTCATATAAATGAAATCATACATTTGTTCTTTTATATGTGGCTTATTTCATTTACCATATTGTTGAAGTATGTGTAAGAGTTTTATTCTTTTTAAGGATGAATAATATTCCATTGTAAGTGTATACAAAATTTTATCCATTCATCTATCAGTGGACATTTGGGCTGTTTCCACCTTTTCGCTATTGTGGATAATGCTGCTGTGAACATGGGTGCATAAATACCTGTTTAAGTTCTTGCTTTCAATACTTTTGAGTGTATTCCTAGAAGTGGAATTGCTAGATCATGTAATTTTGTGTTTAATTGTTTGAGGAACCACCGTACTATTTTCTATAGCAGCTGAACCATTTTACATTCCACTTGCAGTGCACAGGGGTTTCACTTTATTTATATCCTTGCCAATGCTTGTTATTTTCTGGTTTTTGGTAATAGCACCCTAATGAGTATAAAATAGTACCTCATTTTGATTTGCATTTCTCTCATAATTAATAATGTTGAACATATTTTTATGTGTTAATTGGCCATTTGTGTATTTCTTTGGAAAATTTTTTTTTCTTTTTTCCATTTGTGTATTTCTTTGGAAAATTGGATTATTTTCCACTAACTACCAGATCTCTCATTTGTAACTTCTTAAAATTAGCTGTAGATGAAAATTCAAAAATAAATTCAGTGCACATTCTAAATAACAACTAAAACTTGTTAACCTCCTCAGTTCTCAAACATTGGAGTGAGGCACTTTTGGATATTATAGTAAATTCACAAGAGTGCCATGAGATTTTAAATTTTTCATGGAAACGCAGCAATACACCATTCAAACTGTAGCTCTAGATAGTTAAAGGTTTCAACAGTATTCTCTGTTTTCTTTCAGTGTTGTCATAGCTTTGCAAAGCTGGGTTTTTGTTAGTTGCTATGATTAAAGGAAGTACGACAAAAAACTCAGTGTGGAACAGGAAATGAGGATGGTATTATCCAAAGTGATTCTGAGGTTTGAGAAATTATGTGGTGTCCAACAGGCTCATATATCCCATTAGGGAGAAATGATGGTTATTTAAAAATGAAATAACTTTTTTCCTTTATGTGTATTTTTTCAACTTGCTGCTAAGTTGTTAGAACAAAAACTTTTGAAATTGATCAGACCCACTACTAAATAAGTGGAATTGTTAAATACTTCTTACAGCATAGGGGCATCATAGCAAATTACTGAGACATGAAGGGCACCACGTGTCCTTGAATCAAGAAAATTTGGGAACCTCTGTATTAACTTTTGCTGAGCATTAGGCACTGTGCTTGATACTGACAATATACAGATTAATGAAAGCGGAACTACTAAGACTGAGGAGCTCGATGTTTTGGGGTACTTAGATTTTCTTTTGGTTTTTCTCCAATAGTTTGCAACCTTCTCAGAACTACGTAGTCTATCTTACTCACTTTGTATGTGTCATCAATGCCTAGCCTGCTTGGCATGTAGGAAGTTCTCCGTAAGTATATGATTGATTCTGTGTTTCGTGAATAATCATCTTAATGAATGATTTCCTAGTATCACTGATTTAATTTGCTCTGTGACTTTGGAAAAGTCACTGTATTTTATTGTAGCAAAACAAAAATCCGTATTTTGACAAAAGTTCATAGATCCAAGCACTAAAGGAAAAACAAAAACCTTATAATTTTGATAGTTGAGTAGATCAATAAAGATTTCTTTTTTAAGAAGTCTGTAGGAATGTATGATAATCTAGATAGAGGATGCATAAACTTTTTCTGTAAAGGACCAGTTGGTAAATATTTAGTCTTTGTCAGCCATAGTCTCTGTCACAATTACCCAACTCTTACAGCATGAAAGCAGCGTTTTATAATATATAAATGAGGAGACATGGCTATATTCTCATATAATTTTATTTACAAAAACAGTAGTGGTCCAGGTCTGACCAAAGGTGACCCCTTTAGATACTTAATTTAGGTGCTTTGGTGACCCCTGATGTAAATTAAGCTCAGCTTACAGAAAAACTTGGTATCAGCTCAAATATGAAGTTAGGATCCATTGAAAACTCTTAGGTTGATAGAAGTGATGACAACAGTTGTGTGATTTCCCTAAGAAGTGGAATTCACATGTGGAGAGTTAAGTATTTTGTGTTTGTAATGGGGAGACTGAGGCAAGAAGGACACAGCCAGTCTTGTCTTCCACTACTCCCTTTAGTTTTATTTCAGTTAGAACATTCACTATTCTCTAAATAAATTTTATTCTTCTTATTTGTTCCTCTGCATATTTTGTTTCTTTCATATAAAGTGCCTCTCTAAAAAAGAAAACAAAATGCTATATGGTGGACTTCCCTGGTGGTCCAGTGTCTAAGACTCCATGCTCCCAATACCAGGGGCCCAGGTTCCACCTGTAGTCCAGGAACTAGATTCCACATGCCGCAAAAAAAAAAAAGAGCCCCCATGCTGCCTTGAAGATTGAAGATCTCGTATGCTGCAACTAAGACCGGGCACAACTGAACAAATATTTTTTTTTTAATAAATTTTAAAAATGCTGTGAGGCATTTTAATAAAAATACATCTCCAAAATAGCTTTGATTGTAGTAGATGATGAAAGTGAGATTGAATTGCATGTCAACAAATGTATATTTTTTTTTTCCCTCAGCTTTTAGAATGATTCCATACCCATTAGAGAAAGGCCATCTATTTTATCCTTATCCCAGCTGCACAGAGACTGCTGATAGAGAGCTGTTACCTCGTAAGTAAATATTCAAGTTTTTCTAAACAAAATTAGTTGTGAGATTATTTTTCATAGTATTCTCCCATTTTAAAAGTACCTCTGAGGATACTGTTTAAATCCAATTTTGGCCAGTTCTTGGATATAGTTGTATAATTTAGTTCATTTTTTATATTTTTGTGGTAAAACCTTGTACTTGGTACAATGAAGGACACACAGATGAAAGTTTTTGTTTTTCTTTTCTTACAAGCAGTCATCTTAAAGAAGAAATACCAATCCTTCACAAACTCTTTTCAGAAAATGAAGAAGGAGCACTCTCCAGCTCATTCTATGAGACTAGCATTACCTTGACAACACAGTCAGACAAAACATTACAAGAAAGCTATAGAACAATATCTCTCATGAACATAGACACAAATGTCTTCAACAAAATGTTAGCAAACTGAATCCACCAACATGTAAAAAGGATTATGCTCCATGGCCAATTGGGATTTACCTCACAAATGTGAGGTTGCTTTAATATCTGAAAATGTAATAGAATAAAGGACAATAGATGGAGAATAGCATTTGACAAAAATCCTATACCCATTCATGATAAAAATTCTGAACAAACGGAATAAAAGGGAACTTCCTCAACCTGATAAAGAGCATCTACAAAAAACCTACAGCTAACATCATACTTAATGGTGAAAGATTGAATGCTTTCCCCCTAAGATCAGGAACAAGACAAGGATGTCTGCTCTCTTCTCTTCAGCATTGTACTAAAGGTTCTAGTTAATGCCATCAAGCAAGAAAAAGAAATAAAAGGCATTTATGTTTGAAAGAAAGAAGTAAAACTGTTTTTATTCACAGATGACACAATCTTCATGAATTCCATAAAAATACTATTAGAACTAATAAACTAGTTCAGCAAGGTTGCAGGATATAATATTGATATATATGTGTATAACTCAGTCATATATTGGATAACTCAATGAATAATCCAAAATGAAAACTAGAAACAGACCCAATGAGAGTAGCATCAAAAAGAACAAACAATTTAGGAATAAATTAAATGTGATATTTTTAAAATCCACTAAATACTGCTTAGAAGAATTAAAGAAAATCTAAATAAATAGAAGCAGCAGTCCATGTTTATGGGTTGGAAGCCCCAATATTATTTTTATGACAATTCTCTTCTAACTGATCTATTAATTCAATACAATTCTTACAAATTGATAAGCTGATCCCAAAATGTATATGGCATGTTAAAGGACCCAGAACAGTCAAAATAATCTTTACAAAGTAGAGTCAAATTGAAGGAACTGTACTTCCCAATATATTAAAAAAACAGTCAAAGAGTCAAGAGGAGAACCAGAAATACATAGGGTTATGATTGCTGAAAGTGTTTTTGTCTGCTGCTGCTGCTGCTAAGTCGCTTCAGTCATGTCCGACTCTGTGCGACCCCATAGACGGCAGCCCACCAGGCTCCGCTGTCCCTGGGATTCTCCAGGCAAGAACACTGGAGTGGGTTGCCATTTCCTTCTCCAATGCATGAGAGTGAAAAGTGAGAGTGAAGTCGCTCAGTCGTGTCCGACTCTTAGTGACCCCGTGGACTGCAGCCTACCAGGCTCCTCCGTCCATGGGATTTTCCAGGCAAGAGTACTGGAGTGGGGTGCCATTGCCTTCTCCGTTTTTGTCTAGTTCTTGCTTTTAGGAAGCTAAACTTTTGAAAGAATAGTCTGTGCTTTTTGTCTCAGCTGCCTAATCATCCACTCACTCTTTTTCTCTATGAGCTGGTAAATTTCTGTTTAATTATCCTTTTTATGATTTAACTGATACCTAAGGATGGTGACAGTTATAAACACTAGTTTCCTCTTATAATGTAAATCTATACCACAGTTTTTACCATTCTGGGTCCATTAGAACTAAAGTCCAGGAAGGAAAGTTGCAGTTTTACAGCCATCAGACTTAAGAGCTGAAAAGTTCAAACAGATAGATAAAAACTTAGGAGAGCTTATGGAAGTTGAGTATGCTGATATTTTTCTCCCACAATTTTTATTTTTGAGTATGTTGCACATGTGACTTGTCAACCATACATACACATCCATGTGTGTGTTATATGCTTAAATATTTTATTATGTAATCTATTTAACATATACATACATAGCCTTTATATTTTGTATCTCTACGTACATGGGGTTAAGATATGTTTGTAAGTTATATATAATATGTATATTATTAAATGTATGTTTTATAAGTAGTAAATGTTGTAAGCACTCTTTGGGTATAAGAGAGCCACTTCAAGTTAGCTTAAAAATAAAGAGAATTTGTTGGAAGAAGGCTGAGTTATCTCAGAGAACACAAAGGCAACAATTATAGTTGCACCTTGGAAGAGACCAGAACCAGAAGGCTATCAGGATTTCCAGGAGTCAGTTTTCTGTGCATCTCCATCTCTGCTTTTTTCAATCTCTCCTATTCTCATTTTCCTTTTTCATTCCCCAACTTCATCTTTTCTTTGATGAGCTTTCATTTCTGCTTCTCTCAGTGTATCTGCTTCATTTTTATCTTTCTCTTTGCAGTTTGGCTCTCCCTTTCTTAGACACTCATGTAGCCAGACTTGATACCCCGGTGCAGCTCTGAATTTATATGTCATCAATTCAGGAGGATAATACAGAATGAAGAATATCTCAATCCTGCTTCTAAAACTTCTGGGAGAGTAAATTAGATTTACCCAGGTGTTCATGCCTAATCCAGTCTGCTATGGCCTAGCGACAGGATCAGGTCGTGTAAACAAAATTACCAAAATATCTCTTTCCCTCTACATCACAAAACTGACTTAGGGGTCGTTGTTTTCTAGGAGTGAATGAGATCACTAAGGGAAACTGTAGAGAGTGTGAGATATAAATTAAGGGTGAACCATGATGAAAATTTCTAAGGGATGGGTGGCTGATAAGGAGTCAGAAGATTCGGTGAAGGAGTGGCCTGAGACAGGACAAGAACCAGAACTAGATATGCTAGAAACTGAAAGGAGAAAAAAAATTCCAAGTGAGGAGGAGTATCCAAGGTATTAAGTAAGGTAATTACTGAGAAGAATCCATTGACTTTGGCAATTAGAAGGTCATTAGTGTTAGAAATATTTTCTTTCCTCAGGAGAGGGTGGTGAGAGTAGGTGTTGTTTTTCTATTTTAATGGGAACAAGGATATTTAAGGCAAAGGAATGAATCTTTAATTGTGGAACATCAATATGCAAGAGTATATGACATTAGGCTAATACATTTAACCTAAAATAATGCCCCCCAAATCATTACAGAGGTTTCCTGATAATATAAGGCAAGCTTTCATAGTAATGTGAGTAAAATCATCAAGTTATTATTTTGTATTGTCAGAGCCATAGGCTATAAGAACAGAGAGTTTGTGTTTTGGCAGGACTTCGTTATTTCTAGGGGTCTACTCATTTGCAAATTCTAGGAGCTATGAGAGAAGGGATGTGCTGGAGGGGTTTAGTTTGATTATATTGTATATTCTTAGAGTATTTTTTCTGTCTTTATGATAAAATGAACAAATTTTTATTAATGTGGAACTTTAATACCCAAGAGTACTTAAGGTTTTTTGCTTTCAGTTCTCCTTCAACCTTGATATGACTTAAGGCATTCTGGAATTTGCTTATGAACCTCATAAGTTCAGACTTGAACTATTCCCTTAGTTCACATAGCTGTTTAGTTGTCTTTTATGCCTCTTGATAAATTTTTCTCTACAAGCCAGTGATGAAATTTGAACTTTACTTCTAAGGGAGTGTTTCTATACTAGTCATCCATTATTTTGATGTATTAGCCAAACATTGACTGACAAATGAATCTACAGAAAGCAATCCAAAAAGAAACAATTGGATCTCTCCTACAGTATAAAAATTTCATATTTTAGAAAATTATCCTATTAAAGCTATACAGTTTCCTACCTCATAAATTAGGAATAATGCTATCTATCTCCTAGGATTATTGAAAAAAATAATATAAATAAAAGTACTCTGTAAGCCACAAAATGCTATAGTTTAATTAATATTGTTAATTTTGCTGTCTTACACAAAAGCAACTATAGTAACATTGGCATATGTAAGTATTTGTTCCCTATCTTTGCAAATACCATGGTTTTTATCTTTTGATTTGCTAGAAGAAGTTGGCCTCTCATGGCTGAGGGACAGAGTAAAGGGGACTGATATTTTTGGGGTGCTGAAAGCACAATGTTGTTCACAGCTTCTAATGATTTTAACTTAAAAAAATTTCAGATTTGGTGTGCTTTTACTTTAAACATGACACAAGGCTCTGAAAATTTTCTGCATTTTTAATGAGTTTGCTTTTTGGTATGTACTCTCTGAAGATAGTATATAATACATAAAAAATATCCTGGCTACTGAAGGAAACTTAGGTGTAATCTTCTCTGTGAATCATTATGTTTTAAAACGTTAAATTTATAGCTGACCTTGATTCAGCACTGAATTAGTCATTCCTTACTGATGCAGGATATTACATCAGGAATTCCTAGGTCTATGTCCAACCCTGTGAGCAGCCAACTGAAGTCCCAGAATAGCTCTCAGTTTAACAGACATTTATTGAGCACCTACTGTGTACCAATCATTGTAATAGGCTCCTGTCATCATTGTTATTCAAGTATTTTCACATTTCAAATAAGATAAAAATACTTGAATACTGTTGGTAATGAAATATCTGATCACTAGAAAAATAATACCTGAGTAAATGTCTAAATGTAAAAATAAGACAATAGACTACATTTATGTTCAGAATCTAGGACTTTGATGTTCTGGTTAGATTTTTACAGTGCTCAATGACATGCCACATATAGGACACTTATTAATAAGTGGGTAAAATTATTAACTGATTGTTCTAGGAAATCTCCAACCACATGTCTATTTCTTGATCTCTGTACTCATGTCTGAGCTCCCAAAGATCAAAAATTAAAACAACACCCTTATAAAGTACTTACAGTGTTCATCATAACAACTCCATGGCAACTGCTAGAGGGTTTAGCAACTTATTCAAGATCACACAGCTAATAAGTGACAAAGCTCTTTTTCAAAACCACCTTAGCATGACTACAATTACTGCTCTTTCCCACAGTGCCATCCTTTTCCCAGTTCCCAACAGTCATCTAACTATGTAGATGTGCTGTTGATGCTATAAATAACGGATAACTTCTTTCTACCTTGCTTGACCAGAGACTTCTTGTTCTTTTTTATTTTTAATTTTTCCTTTTTAGTTTTTAGAAATGGATTTAACTTGAAACTGTTAAAACTGGCTTACACTGTATTCTGAAATAAAATCCATTTCTATCTTTTCTCTCTTGCAGCCTTTCATCATGTTTCTGTTTACCCAAAGAAGGAGATTCCTTTTTTCATCCATTTCACAGCAGGACTATGTTCTTCTACAGCAATGATAGCTTTTCTTACACACCAGTTTCCTGAAATCATGGGTGTTTTTGCTAAAGCTGTAAGTATGATCTCAAAGACTTGTGTAGAATATTTGTAAAACACACAAGAAACCATTTCTGATCTGTTTGTGCTAAACCAATTGAGCAGTGGAAGATATTTGTTATAAAGTAAATTACAGGAATTGATTTGTAAAGTTGCTGTCATAAATATGTCAAACATAAGTTTTTGGTGATTTGAGCTATATTTTTGTTGCTTAGAAGTTTTGAAAATACAGTGTCATAAATTATAAAGCTGGTCTTTGTAGATCACTTTTGGTGGTAAACATGACCTTGTTACTAGTTAAAGAATAATCCAGCCCTTTTAAATGCATTTTCTTTGGCATTTAAAAAAAAATTCCTTGTTTTGTACAAAAGCCTTTTGGTTTTTCCATTTAAATGAAATCATTAGTTCTGAGGATTTGCTGAGTGTTATATTCAAGAGTACAGCTAGGATAGGGAATAAGTAGGTAAGATAGGACCGTTGAGGCATTTGTCCTGGGTTCAGAATGTGCCCCTTCACTCAAAAGTCCTCCTTGTTATTATTCTGCATATTCTTATTCATCTTCCCAACCTTGGGTGTAGAACCATGTACAGACTTTTATTTTCATTTTTAACCTTTAGTTTTGAACTGCTTCCCCATTTCCTGACTCAGGTCCAGAAAGTACTTGAGGACTGATTTTAAAGAGAATATCCTGTGATTATTAACTTTTCTACATAAATCTATTAATTAATGTCACTGACTCAAAGCAAAATTACCAAAGAGAAGTCCCTTTAAGTCTCTAAGCCTAATAAAAAAGACATGTCTTGTACATCTTTGTATTTTTACCAAGTAATGAGTTCAAACCCAAAAAGAAAATGTTAATTCATTATACTCCCAAATAGAAAAGCACTGAGAACCATAGAAATATTAGCCTTTATTTGGTAATGCAGTTTCTATATTTTTCTCTAATGTGCTTCCATTATAACTCTCTGTGTCCTCACACTTTCTTTTCCTGCCTTAAGAATAGTTTATTTTGTGCCTTAAAGATTAGCTGGTTTTCTTCTGGCACCAGTAGTGAGAGCACTGGTTTCTCTTTTTTCCCTGAAGGTCAACTATTATAATGTGTTAAGTTGCCACTGGCTGTAGGCCTGAGTTTGAGACTATAGTTGATTCTGGGTCAGGCTTCAAGAAGGATGACTTTTTACTGTTGTTCAGGGAGTATAGATATTTGGGTTGGAAACTGACTCTTCTACTTTCCTTTTAGTATAAAAAGAAAGCTTACTGATCACACCATAACTCTGTTGCTTGCAGTGGTGCTGATTGCCGAGTGTATGTGTCTCAAACTGAAATGACCTCACTGTGTAATCTGGCATGGAAAAAAATTGACTAAACAGAGAATCTCGTCCATTTAAGAAGCAGAAAAAAATATGCAGCTGTGTATTTGAGATCATAGAAAAGCAGTGGGAGAGATGGTCTCTCAGGGCAGTGGGAAGGAGGTAAAATAGAGAGAGGAGGGAGATCTAGAATCTGGAGTAGAGATATAGTAATTGTTAGCAGTGTCCTTCCGTGAGGTACTGGCTAAAATTAATGTGGAGTGTACTCACTGTCTGCTGTACCCATCAGTGTTAGTATATAGTGTCTGCCTTTACCTAAGAGATCTCTGATGCACCAAAAGAGGCTTTAGGATTACATAACACAAGCTTCTAGCAGTGTCTGAGAATGAATACTTATCCATTTGAAAGTTGAAGCTTCTTTTTTAGATCAAAAGTTATTAATTTACTGTGATTCTAGTTGATGAACAATAAACAGACATTTGTTTACTATCTTTTGGTATGTGTTGCTGGTATGTAGTGTTTAAAATGTGCCTGACAGCAAACTTCTATAGCCAGATTTTACCCCTATGGCCTTTACATGTACAGTTTAAATTCCTAAAAGTTAAGTATTTACTGAAAGTACCTGCAAATCAATATTCTGTATGCAGCAGTTCCAAGGGCTGTTTCCATTTAAAAATTAAGGGGAAATGAAAACAATTCAGGCAGACTCTAGTTTATAAACTCAATAAACAATTACCCTAGTAGATAGACAGCAAGAGAACTAGAGGTTCACATTCTTCTTACCTCTTAATATTGTGTGGTCTCTGCCCCAGGAGCATTACCACCACGCAGGACCTTGTTAGAAGCAAGATCCTCAGAGGATTCTATATACATTTAAAACTTAAGAAACCCTTGCTCTACTCTACCCCCAATAGAGGAATTTAGAATTCCTGGATGGTGCCACCTTATCAAGGTAGAGAAGGGACAAGATTGTAGAGTCGTTACGAGCAGAGGCTCTGGAGCCAGACTGTTCTGCTTTGGATTTCAGCTGTGACACTTATTGGTTGTGCAACCTTGGGTAAGTTGCTTAACCTTCCCCACCCCCAAGTTGTAAAATGAGAATAGTACTACCTCTTGGGTTTTTGTGAGGGCTAAATGAGTTTAAAATTTATCAAGAGTTTAGAACTGTGTCTGCCCACAGTAAAAAGTAGGAGTTAGCTGTTGTTGTCATCGTCATTGTCATCATCATTACCAAAGTGCAGCTGTAGTGAGAAACCCTACCCCCTTCATGTTTGGAAGAGCTATGTCCTACTAATAAACCAAAAATGCATTTTTCCATAGAAATAGTAGTAGAAATGGCTGTTAGGTATCATTTAAACAATACTTTTAGTACTATACTTCTGGTACATTATGTGCACCAGAAAGTGAAGAAATATTTCAAATTCTAGGCACTAGCAAACTGCCTTATAGAGCAGAACCCATTGGTAAGTTGCAAACTGCTTGTGTTAAAAATTTTTAGTTAAGTCAGATATTTGATAGCCAAGTACAGTATCAATGAAGTATAGAAATCAATGAAGAATCTTTGAAACATACTTATTCTTCTATTAAGTAAGGGAAAGCAGTTTAAGAAAATTTCCTAGTTCCTTCCATTGTTGCCATTGTGTCTTCTTCATCTAATAACTTCTTGTATTATTTCACATGCTAGAGTAAAGTCAGTCTGAATTTGTTAAAATGCATTTGTTACAAAAATTGCTTTTTTGTGAAGCAAGGTGCTAGGGATTAGTAATTTGTAGTAATCCTCACTAAACATCAGATTTAGATAAATGGAAGGGAATGAACTAGAATGGTTAGTGTTTTAGTGCCTCTTCTTTTGCATGATATAAAGCTACGGAAAAAGATTTCATCTTCAGCACATTAGGACTTTTTCTCCTGATTTTTCTCCTAGCTGAGATGAAAACTTAGCTTGACAGTCGACATAGAGCATTGGAAAAAAAATTGCATAAATCCCTGGAGATGTGGAATGTGCTGATATCAGAGCTGATAGTCTCTTAAGGCCAGAATTCCTGAAAAAGGAAAAATTACTTTTAAGTGGTAGGTCATTTTCTCACCTGCTTTGAAGCCTGCTGGGTTAAATATGAGAGTTCAAAGTAAGGGTAGCCAGCAAACCAATGAACTGGAATCTGATTCTGCTTATCTGAAAGGCGCTTCTTTATTTAAGAGCAGCACTGGCCTCTCCTTAGAGAACCAATCTTCATCTACTCTGACTCCTTTCATTCCTCTCTTGCAAGAAAAGCTTTCTTCTTAGTAAGCTTTGGGAGGGCGTTATTACAACAGTGGAAAGACTGAAGATGGTGTTTGGAAATTTCATTAACTTACAGATAAATTCAGGCTTGTGGCGTGTGACTTTAGTGCTTTTGTGTTTGAATATAAAAATCCCTAGTTGGGTTTTAACTAAACGGGGCAGCATTTGCAATGTTGGCAGATAAGATGTTATGGGTAAAGACAGAAATTAAAAAGATTTTCAGATAAATTATTTGTTTCACTAAGGCAAAACTTGGTTAAAATTTGTTTCACTGAACACATATTGTAGCTGTGCTAGGGTGGGAATGGGCCCCGTTTCCACATATTTCTACTAATCTTTATGTGGGAAAATGTGGTTGGACATGCCAGTGATGAATTTCTGAGCAACTCATAATTGGCTGGCTTCACTGTAACTAGGGCCTAACAATCTGCTTGATTAATTCTTTAAGGACTACATTAGCCAAGTTGCATGATTTCCAAAGATATAGAAGGTCAGATGTTACACTAACAAAAGACCTCTCTACAGAATGTCTCACTGGGATTTCTTCAGTCCCTTCCCCAAAATAATTAACATTTCTCTCCCTAAATTACATTTTAAAAAGTAATAAGCAGGTATAAATGCCAAGTGTGTTTTACTGAATAGTAACGAGAACTTTTGAGAAGGTTTGTCCATTATTATAATTTTTTCAAGGACAAAGATTGTCTTTATAACTAGGGGAGTTGATAGACAATTATAACCACGTATTGATATATATCAGTTTAAAAGTTCCTAATTTTCTGTTGTCATAACCAGTGACATGAAATCTGTCTACAGGTGAAAGGTGTTTTATATTCTTCATCTAACTTTACTAAAACCCTAAGAGAATTGCATTCTAAGTAGCTAGGGCCCCATTCAGAAATTAAACTGAAATTAGAATGTTTCTTCACTTCGAAAATGAATTATTTTCAAGAACTAATACAGTTTTAAAAACATTTTGAATTGTAACTAAGCATAAATTCCGGGAAAATACTCTTCTATAACATGCTGTTTCCACAGTAATATATCTGAGGTATTTCCCAGAGAATAGCCTGATAATAAAATGAATCTATTGTAATAGGTCAAAAATTTTAAATGTTTACACTTTTGTTCCATTGTTAGTGCCACTAAAGTCTTTATTTGGGCAGTCTGGAATATTCCAATTTTGATTTTCTTAATTAACTGGGATATTTATAGCAAGAGAAAAGTTGTTCTCCGCTTTTTATAAGGGTAATTTCTCATACTTCATCCTCATTGTTCTCCTTCAAAAAGAACAAGAATGAGAAATTTATGGAATTGCTAATGTTCTTCTTCATCCAAATTTTCTAAGTACTGAACTCTTCAAAGACAAAAAAGAAAGAATAAAAGCTAGGGCAATGTACTTTTTATTGCATGTCTATATCCTTTCCCCAGGATTTAATTCAGTTTTGAAGTTTGTGGAAAGCACCCTCTTTCCCTAATAACACGTGCTTAACAAGTATGAAATTCATAAAAGCTCTCCCTGAATTCATTTGGCAGAATATTTAATCATCTTTGCCCCCCTCAAAGTGAAAGCCTCAGTGCCAAAGTCTAAGTTACTCTATCACTAACTGCTGTGAATATATTTATTATTATTCATTAGCACTTGAGGCAAATGGACTGCATAGCAGGTAGAAGAGTTGTGCCAGGATATTGATGTAAATCACTCATTCCAAATCTGTAACACTAGTGGTATTAGAATTCATATTAGGAAACCTGCTGATTTTTGTTTTAGAAAAGATCTTTGCAGACCCAGCATAGTCCTCTAAATGGAAGGAATAATGGGGTACAGAGGAAAATTAAAATCTTGAGGAATAGTTATTTTAGCGTTTTTCTTGAGTGAAATTTTGCTCCTTCCCCCACCAATCATATTTTTAATGCTCAAAAGAACTAAGTTAGTACAACTAATTAATTTATTATAATTCTAAACCAGGAGTAACGTAGACTTCATTAGTTTTCTTTTTTAAAAGTTTATACTTACACTCTCATTAGTTCTTACCAGAGGCATTGGAGGACAGATTGTGTGATGAGGAGGTTTGAGCCAATCAAGTTAAGAGTTCTTTGAAATCACACAACAGATAGTCCTTTAGTCGCATATATATTTGGTTTCAAAAATATGTCACCACTCAACTTATACCAAAACAAGTACAGAAAAATAAATTTCAAACCAAATATAGTAATCCTGAAGGAATTATAGACTGATGGAATGATGACAGTAAAGTGGTCTTACTAGTGTCTTCCTATAGGAGGTGAATTTGGAGAAGAGTTTTAAATAAAGAGGCCAGTATGGATTGTCAGAAAGTAGAAAGGGCCCTTAGATTGCAGAAGTGCTTACTGAAAAGATCTAAGTAGACAAATAAACTACCTGGAAATGTTTTTCATTGTATAAGCCTATTTGATGAAGTCTGATGTTTTAAAATAAAGCCCATTTGCTTTTTTGTCTTTAAACTGGTTCACTTTAATTTCATTGCTATTCTGGTTAGTAAATCACTTAAAGTACACTGGTCATTTATATCACATACTCATACAACTGTATAAAGAACTTCAGCCTTTCTAATTGTCTAAAATGTGCAGTAATACTGAAGAAACAGTAGGCACTCATTTGTAGTGATTCAGAGGGAATTTAATTAACTCTTTGAAATGGTAAAAAAAAGAAAAAAAAAGCTTAATATAAACTAAAAGCTGTATCTTATGTTCCAGCATCACTTTGCTTTCAAAATCAAAGGTGAAGTTTGTCAAAGATTGTGAGGGGAAGTTCAACTGAACAGAATAAACGTTTGGGCTAAAATAACATAACTCATGGGGCTTTTTTGTTTTTTTGTTTTGTTTTGTTTTTCTAAAGTGGGATTTTTAGGTAACAGATGTACTCCTAGCAGTTGTAACAATACATTGGAAACTTCAATGTGTTCCTTAACGCAGATAAGGCCTCAGTGAAAGATTAGCTATTAATGGTATTCTATCTGAATTTGAGGAAAAAATAATCTCTCTTAGTTCTCTAATTAATATTAAGATTGCCTATGTCTGTCTCAACTGCCAGCTTCAAGAAAAGAAATTATCTGGGCTTCAGGTGATGTTCAACAAAACTAAGAGAACTGATATTCAGAGAATTCAGACCACATAATCACCCTTTAACCTCATCCTATAATTTCAAGCATTCTGGAAATGAAATGTATATGTACTATTCAAAGTGTAGAAAAGGACTATATTCCCATTGAGCACTCTTGCATATTATAAATAGGATATGCAGAGAAAGAAGCAGTTTGGGGAAGAATTTAAGAAGGGAACATACTCTCATAGTCTTTGTTAGGCACTTTGCAGCTCTTGTTTTCATCTATTCAGCATGCTGAAGTCCCAGTTTCTTTCTGATGCCAGAGTTCAAGCTTTTACTCCCAGGTAGCAGCAGCTTTACTATTAAATTTTAATCCTTCGGTGTTGTTAAACTTCTATCTAGAGTATAGCCACAACTATTCTTGGCAGGCAAATACACTGCTGCTTTTCCTTCAGTCACAGTGAGATAGAAGAATGTTCTCTGGCTGGGGTGTGGATGAAGGCACTTTACTAATCTTATACATAATTCATCCTTGGTTGCTGGGGTATTCAAAGTTGAAACTTTGCCCTCTGATAAAATTCAGATGGATTTTTTATTTACTTGACTCTGATCCCTTTGGGATTTAGCCCTGATTGGGAGCCCAGGAATTCTAATTCAACAAAGCTCTAGCTGTGTAGATTTTTCTTATTAATTTACTCTTGGTGTATTTTAGCTTTGTAATACTGACTCTTAAAAAAAGCAAAAAAAAAAAAAAAAAACAGCACTAGAACATGCAGTTCAGAGACCTGGATACCCTGAAAAGATTCTTCTTTCAATATTGGCTTATTGGATGAAAAGATTCCAGTAGAGCTTATCTTAATTTGTTTTCAAAGTTTAGTTTTTAAAGAGTTTCAGTATTTAAAAATATGTTAACTGTTGCTCTTTAACATGCTATAATATGGTAATGATTATCCTGTAACATACCATAAGTTTTTAATGTTGAATTCATTGTATTAAGATATTACTAATAACAAATTTGTTCATTCATTCATTCAATGAGCAGATATTTATTGGGCACCTTTATGAAATATAAAATGCAACCCATATTCACAAGTAACTCATAGTCTAGTGGTAGGGGTTTGAGGTAGGCAAGAGATGTATAAGACAGAGGCTGCTGCTGCAAGAGTAAATTAGTTCATCCTTGCAGATTCATTCACTTGACTGGAAGTGACTGATGAGTTATTAATATTTTCACACTCCTCACATAAAATTTAGTGACCCATATAGTCGATCTAGACTGATAAAGGCTTTTTCCTTTTAGAAGAATTTATTTGGTTAGGATTCCTTTCAGTCAAAGAAGAGTAAATAGAGGTCTCTCTCTTTATTTTATTATTTTTCAAATATCAGAGATGAAAGACTTTTGTCTTTACACCAGACTGATGAAGTTCATGTTTTTGTAAACAGTGGTATTCATTATGTTCATTTAAACAGTTTAGAATTTATTAAAAAATGAAGTGCTCCACAACTCAAGATTGAAATACAAAATGTCACCCTTCAGATTCATATATAGTGGATGCCGTAAGGTTAAAGCCTACTATCAGTTCAGTTCAGTTCAGTCGCTCAGTTGTGTCCAACTCTTTGTGACCCCATGAATCGCAGCACGCCAGGCCTCCCAGTCCATCACCAACTCCCAGAGTTTACTCAAACTCATGTCCATTGAGTTGGTGATGTCATCCAACCATCTAATCCTCTGTCGTCCCCTTCTCCTCCCACCCTCAATCTTTCCCAGAATCAGGGCCTTTTCAAATGAGTTAGTTCTTCACATCAGGTGGCCAAAGTATTGGAGTTTCAGCTTCAACATTAGTCCTTTCAATGAATATTCAGGACTGATTTTCTTTAGGATGGACTGGTTGGATCTCCTTGCAGTCCAAGGGACTCTCAAGAGTCTTCTTCAACACCACAGTTCAAAAGCATCAATTCTTCGGCACTCAGCTTTCTTTATAGTCCAAGTCTCACATCCATACATGACTACTGGAAAAACCATAGCTTTGACTAGACCTTTGTCTAGTTTGACGGACCTTTGTTTGCAAAGTAATGTCTCTGCTTTTTAATATGCTGTCTAGCTTGGTCATAACTTTCCTTGCAAGGAGTGAGCGTCTTTTAATTTCATGGCTGCAGTCACCATCTGTAGTGATTTTGGAGCCCAAAAAAATAAAGTCTGTCACTGTTTCCCCATCTATTTGCCATGAAGTAATGGGACCAGATGCCATGATCTTAGTTTTCTGACTGTTGAGCTTTAAGCCAACTTTTTCACTCTCTTCTTCAACTTTCATCAAGAGGCTCTTTAGTTCTTCTTTGCTTTCTACCATAAGGGTGGTGTCATCTGCATATCTGAGGTTATTGATATTTCTCCTGGCAATCTTGATTCCAGCTTGTGCTTCATCCAGCCCAGCGTTTCTCATCATGTACTCTGCATATAAGTTAAATAAGCAGAGTGACAGTATACAGCCTTGATGTACTCCTTTCCCAATTTGGAACCAGTCTGTTGTTCCATGTCCAGTTCTAACTGTTGCTTCCTGATCTGCATACAGATTTCTTTTTTTGTTTTAATAAATTTATTTATTTTAGCTGGGGACTAATTACTTTACAATATTGTAGTAGTTTTTGCCATACATTGACATGAATCAGCCATGGGTTTACATGTGTTCCCCATCCTGAACCCCCCTCCCACCTCCTTCCCCATCCCATCCCTCTGGGTCATCCCATTGCCCCAGCCCTGAGCATTTTTCTCACGCATCGAACCTGGAATGATGTTCTGTTTCACATATGATAATATACATGTTTCAGTGCTATTCTCTCAGAACGTCCCACCCTCACCTTCTCCCTCAGAGTCCATAAGACTGTTCTATGCATCTGTGTCTCTTATTCTGTCTTGCATATAGGGTTATTGTTACCATCTTTCAAATTCCATATATTGCATACAGATTTCTGAAGAGGTAGGTCAGGTGGTCTGGTATTCCCATCTCTTTTAGAATTTTCCACAGTTTGTGATGATCCACACAGTCAAAGACTTTGGCATAGTCAATAAAGCAGAAAGAGATGTTTTTCTGGAACTCTTGTTTTTTTGATGATCCAATGGATGTTGGCAATTTGATCCTCTGGTTCCTCTGCCTTTTCTAAAACCAGCTTGAACATCTGGAAGTTCACGGTTCACATACTGTTGAAAGCCTACCATACTCATTAATTTCTATCTTTGTTTTCTATATCCTCTCATTCCTAATAATGACAGATTAATAAGGGCTAAGGACAATCCTGGTTTAGAAAATGAAACAGTTTGAAGCCATTGTGAAAGAGAATGGGACAGTGAAGAGTCAGGACTAAAATTATGTGCCTCTGTGGACATGTGAGAAAGAAGGGGAAAGAAGCACTCAGAATTTCCCAGAGCCCACTGTTCATGTCAAAGCTGCACCCTGCAGTGACTGATTCTTGAAGTATATCAGGTTAATTAAGAAAAATAAAAGGATATTGGGTTAAGGTACTAAAATAAGCTGCTTTTTCCCTCTCTTCCAAGCTAAATTTTGCTGATCAATTCTGAATCCTGGACAATTCTACCTTTTAATAAGGGGAACTGTCAAGATTTTCTAAGCAACTGAAAAAGATTTCCTATCTTTATTGGGTTCAGTCAGTATATGTACTAACTGGATAATTGGAGATACAACCCTGGAATACATATTAAAATATTTTTAAAAACAGGCACAGAACCTGTCCTTGGGGAATTTATACTGTTCGGCATGTAATCATTAGATGTGGTAAAATGATGACAGTCTTTTGAGTGGAAGAGGAGGCCTAAGGTTGTACTAGAGGGTCGAGGAGTGTACTGACTTAACTCAGTGAGGCAGCAGGAGAAAGTGGAAGGATTTGAACAGACTTAGGCAGAAGACTGAAGATCCAGCTTTGGAGTTTTCTTGTAATTGTTACTTCTCTAGTAATTTATCTAAGTTTGCTATATATGCTGGAATAAGTGGAAATTATTATTCTTTGGGTAGGTGAACAAAACGTACATCTCCAAATAATGAGTTAAATGCCTGATGGCATTTTCCAGTTCAGGAGTCTGATTTGTAACCTGCTGGTTAGAAGGTGTATTCATGTTTCTGGGTTGTAAGGACCCAACTCTTATCCATTCATCTGTGTTCTCATTTATACTAGGCTGTGTCTGCTAACATTAGGTCTCTAGAGAAAGACTTAAGTAGACTTAAGGCCCCTTGAATTCCTATGGACTACCTCCTACTCCCATAGGACTTCAACAAACATAATGAACACTTAAAAAAAAAACTTTTATCTTTTTCATAGTATTGAGAGTAATAATATCTCATTTGGTCTCAAGTTCCATATTGAATTATTTTTTTTAAACATTGCTTTTGAGCAGTAACTTTTCCCTGGTTGCTTAGCCAGTCATACAAGTTGAGACTTCTGTTTCTATGCCTGTTTTATAATAGCTGCTCTGGGAGAACAGATGAAAAATAATAAGTTAGATATTTTATGAGTATTGAAATCCCTTCCATTCAGAAATGTAAATAAAATAACCAGCATGAGCAATCAGCTTATGTCAGATTCCATGGGTTTATGTTACATAGGGAAATTATAGTGCAACCTGAAACACGCTTCTTAATGAATTCATAGTGGTGTCACAGTTGAATATAAACCCTTGAGCTTTTCTATTGTGAAGAATTTCAGAAATCACCTTTTATAAACTGTTTAGGGGAGGAGGAAAAAACTAAGATGATACCAACAAATGCTATCACTGTTAAGTGGTTGCTTCCCTTCCAGCACTAAATTGTGCCAGGTAAGTAAAGCAGAAACTTAATATATTGCTCACCTTTTGGCTTATTCAGTGTTCATAAATATTATATATATATATATATATATATATATACACAAATGTATATATGTATACACACACACGTTTCAATATTCTGTTTTTGAAAATGGCACCAGAAAAGTGCTGTGGAAGAACAGGGTTGCCGTTGTGGTTTTTATCCTCAGAGTTTAGGAAAGTTCAGTTAAAAAATGGCAGAAGCCCAACAAATAGCTCTGTTTTTACCTTCAACAAGTGCAAGAAGCCAGAGACCTAATTTGAAGATTATGAAATGAGAATTTGTATCTTATCTTTGGTTGTTGCCCTAGCAGCCTGTTGCTGTTGTTGTTCAGTTGCTAAGTTGTGTATGACTCTTTGTGACCCCATGGAGTGCAGCATGCCAGGCTCCTCTGTCCTCCACTGTTTTCTGGAGTTGGCTCAAATTCACGTCCATTGAATCAGTGATGCCATACGAATCAGTGATGCCATACGACCGTCTCATCCTCTATCAACCCCTTCTCCTCCTGCCCTCAGTCTTTCCCAGCAACAGGGTCTTTTCCAGTGAGTCAGCTCTTCTTATCAGGTGGCCAAAGTATTGGATCTTCAGCATCAGTCCTTCCAATAAATATTCAGGGTTGATCTCCTTTAGAGTTGAGACTGGTTTGATATCCTTGCAGTCCAAGGGACTCTTAAGAGTCTTCTCTAGCACCACAATTTGAAAGCCTCAGTTCTCCAGCACTCAGCCTTCTTTATGGTCCAACTCTCACCAGAACCATCCTCTCACTCAGTGAATTGATTTCATAGCTCTCCTCCATTTCACTATGGCCTCAGCTCACTCAGCTCTGATGAATGTGCTAGCCTCAAAAGTCCAATGTGCCAAATGCAGTATAGGAGACCAGTCAAGTTTAAGTTTGAGAGTCAGGGAAAGAAACATGTATTTTCTATTTTTAAAGAATGTCTTTTTTACATTCTAATTTCATAAGAATGGTTTGATTTGGCTTGATTTACACCAAGTTCTAGACCTGTAAGCCTACATTAATGCATCACAGTTCTGGATAGGATATTTGATAGCTCTTATTTAGCCCAGAATCTCAAATGATAGGGAGCTAGAGTGAACAGTATTTAGCATTTTGTTGGGCTTTACAGTGTAGCTCTCTTCTAGTCCCTGTATCTGTAACAGATGGACTCATCCTTGTGTTTTCCCATAGCTGCCCTGGTGTTTACTGACATAGATCAAGATGCTGTGTGGCTCTGTAGGGAACTCTGAGCCATTTGACAATCTGGGCACATGTAGTCACCTCACATTATTTAAGCCCGGATCTCAGCATTCTAATTTCTCTGTATTCCCCAGTGTATATAATATGTACTTGCTTGAAATTCCTTATATATTGCTTGCACATTCTTGCTTCTAAGTTTCAGCATAAACCAGTTCCTTCTATTTAGAATGCTTTCCTCTGTCTGTTCTCAACCAAAACATACTATATCTTTTAAAAATCCTGCTCAAAAGCCACCTCCTGTAGAAAGTCTGATTAATCTCATTCACCTGATTCCTTTATTCTGAGAATTCTGTTTCTCAGTCTGTTGCTTAAACCATTTTGTTCCTTTGTAGTTATTGATTCCATACGTTGTCACCCAGTAAGCCTAACGGTTCTAGGAATGATGAACCTCCTGCATCCCCATCCTTGTGTACATTATATTAATACACAGAGACTTTGAAGGCCTACTGACAACCTTTCAATTTCCCCTGAGTTCTAGTCCACTTTCCATGCTGCTGCTGCTAAGTCGCTTCAGTCGTGTCCGACTCTGCGACCCCATAGACGGCAGCCCACCAGGCTCCCCCATCCCTGGGATTCTCCAGGCAAGAACACTGGAGTAGGTTGCCAGTTCCTTCTCCAGGGCATGAAAGTGAAAAGTGCAAGTGAAGTCGCTCAGTCGTGTCCGACTCAGCGACCCCATGGACTGTAGCCTACCAGGCTCCTCTGTCCATGGGATCTTCCAGGCAAGACTAGTGGTCCTTAACCCTCACTATGAATTAGAATCACTCTGAGAGCCTTTGGAAAAACTGAAGCACAGCTTGACAATAAGAAATTCAGATTTCACTGTGGTAGCGTGGGGTCTAGATGATTCTAATATGAAATAAAGGTTTAGAAACAATGATTTGGAAAAATTATTAATTACAGTGAATTTGATTTAAATAAATTATTCAAAATATGAACATTTCCAACATGATAGGCATTAAGTTCGAATATGGAGAACATTTTTTTTCTGTAAAAATCATTGGATGATATTAATATATCTTTTGAATAGTTACATAATTTTATTAAAATATTCAAAGTTTTTATTATGGTCTGCTGTCTTAAAAGATTGCCTTCTACTTTTCACAACTATCCTCACTTGACATTATAAAAGAAGACATTAAACTCAAACTTCTCAAAGTATGTGCAGAGAATTTAATAACTTTCTTCATAGTTACAGCCCTAGAGAAATGGTGCACGTGTTCAGGGTTTGGCCTCCACCTTACCATGTGTGTGGCAACCTGTTGAATAGGTTCCTATGGTTGGGCAAGATTTAACCCTTTGGTTTGACAGTCCCTGCATTCTATTCAAACACATTCAAGAAGTAGATGTGAGACCAGGAGTAGAGAAATTTCCACTGAAAGCGAAGTTAGCTCTTTATGCAAGACTTCTGAAGCTGCTGTCGTCAGCAGCTCACTCGACACTCTCCTGTTCTGCCTCTTTTCCAGGAGTCAGGGTTAGTTTAAGAAAAAGCCTCTTGCTAGAAGCCATGACCTCGTACTTTTATCCCCTCCATCTGGTGTGTGGCCTCATGGGGCCGTGCTGCTATGCAGGAGGTGAGCAATGGAATTCTTTAGATGATGACTTCTGAGCCCACATGCAGAGGCAGTGGGGGTGGGAAGCAGGGAGAACAGTGAGCGCCAAGATCGATGGACCAAAAAGTAAGGTTTGCCCTGGAAGGAATCCTAACTATAGGTAGATTGTTTTCATGAGGTGTTCTTCCCCTAGCTCAAGTGGGGGCCCGGGTCAGGGAGCTGCAGCATCCCAGATCTATGATTGATGAATGTTGTGTTCCTGCAGTTTTCCCTTCTGCCTTCACAGTTGGGGTACAGAAGTGGGATAGGTAGGGTATGTAAGGGCTTATGCTGTCTCTAATGGAATGCATTCCAGGGTTGAACAGGGAAGGGTTCCTCTTGCACACATTATCTCTTAGAGCTGCTTTGTCTCACAGTCTCGGACCTAAACAGAAGTCTGATTTTGAATAAGTGTGGGAGGAGGGGTTGAGGGCAGCAAAAGTTTTTGATTAAGTAAAAATCTGTTTTCTGCCTCGTCTTTTAAGGATTTCTCTGTAGGGTAGATACTCCTTGCTTTGGTATAGATAAATAGCTTGTCTTGGTTCGAGGTCTCAGGATTTTTACTAGGCTGTGAGTAGGCATCTGATCTGGGATAAGACCATTTGTGTGTGTGGTTTTTTTTTTTGTTTGTTTGTTTGTTTAGCACTCTCATTCCCTGTTCTTACTTACCTAGCCCAGGAGTTGACAGTAGTTTAAAAAAGATTGAAGTCTCAAAGGAAATTCTAATACATACTTTAAAAGCCCTAAGCCTTAATAACTTCCTCTCATGTCTTCTCATGACTACTGCTCTGTCTACACATTTAGCATCTTTAAAAGGACTAGATAAAACTAAAACAAAAGATGAACTGTTAATCTGTAAAAGGAAAAAGGAGAACAGAAAGAATTAGAAACCAGAGCTGATTATACATGGGCCGCTAAATGTAGTATAGTGATCATTTGGTGGTGGTGGTGTTAGTGACAGAAATGGCAAGAAAGGGATTCATTGATGAGATTAAGGAAAGCCTAAGCTGTTGCTTTCGTAAATTCTGCTCATGTATACTCTCCTAGGATATTTTGTATCAATTTCTGTCCTAAAGGTGCTGGGATTCTCTTGCCTCCAGCCTAGGCACCCTCAGTTTCTGAGCAGAACACCCAAGATTCGAAGTCAGAAGCCCTTGGTGTGAGTTCTGGCTGAGCCACTCAGTATCCAAAGGACTTTGGACAAATCACAGAGCCTCTCTGAACAGCACCTGCACAATGAGTATAACTCCTATCACAGGGTTGGTGAGACAATTACATATAAGCAAAAGCATTTATACATAAGAAACCTTTTTATAAACATCAGAGTTATTCTTGGGGAAGCCCCACCTTGAAAGTTGTCAAAAAAGAACAGCTGTGGATTAAACTCTTTATTCACTCAGTTGAGCTTTTCTGTTTGGTCAAGTCTGCTTACTGGGGTTGATGGGGTTGAAGTAAAGTCATCCTATTTCTGCTTGTTCTGGCCAAAGAAAGAGAACTCCAATGCCTAGCTGCTCCATCTGTAGACTCATAGGCAGAATGAAAGTAAGCAAAGGCAAATTTTAAGACAGAACAGTTCAGAATTAGAGGACAAAAGGGAGAGTGCTTACCTTGCTTTCTCAAATCCAGGATAACTAAAACATCTCAAGTAACTGAGGAATAACCACAGTGATGTTGAGAGATCATTTAAGCCATAAGTATGTGCTCAATTGTGTCTGACTCTTTGTGACCTCATGGACTGTAGACTGACAGGCTCCTGTCCTTGGGATTTCCCAGGCAAGAATACTGGAGTGGGTTGCCGTTCCCTTCTCCAGGGGATCTTCCTGACCCAGGGATTGAACCCGCGTTTCCTTCATTGGCAGGCGGATCCTTTACCACTGTACCATCTGGGAAGCCCTAAGCCATAAATGAAAAGTGGGAAAACACACCTATAGACTCCCTCTCTTCTATCCCTTTGACCTTTGGGGGCAGGGACAGGAATATTACTGACACCTCACTGGCCTCTGCCTGAAACCAGCATCAGCTTCTGGGAAAGCTCAGTCTAGTGCAGCAACTGTGACATATTTACCCTGGTAAAGCCACAGCTTGCTCCCCTCTAGTGCCTTTCTCTTGTGGAAATCATCTCTGGAACCCAAAGTTATCCTGTTTTCTAATCCAGTAAGAATTAAAAACAATGACAACAAAAACTTATGAGCAGCAGGCTTAGTAATCATACCTCATGCAGTCATAGAAGACTGCCCTCTCATGCATAGCACAGAGGACACAAATTGCCCTCTCCAGTGTGAAACAGCCATGGGAAGTTCTACAGTCTCAGGCACACTGCCTGGGTGGGAATTGTCCACTGTTGATCTCTTCTTTCCATGCCCTTTCTGTATCCTTCCCCTGCCATCTCCCAGAGGGGTACCAGTCCCCAAACCAACAGCTGCTTGCATGTTGATAATTTTTAAATGTTCCTTGGTTACAGCTGAACACCCTGTTGTTGATATGATTTTTGAAGTGTTGATTGAAATCTAGTTGCTTTTTTTTTATTGTTGGGGAGAAGGAGGATGATGAGAACCCGAATGTAGCCTAAGAAAAGCTATGTGTATGTGCTATATTTGTGCATATTTGTTTGTATATACCTTCATGATTGTGTGCAGGCTGATAGGGCAAAGAGAGAAAAGGAAACATCTCTTTCTTGTTTTCCATCACTGCTTCAAAGACGCCCAACCCCCATAGTAGCAGGCAGTTCCCAAGTGGAGGGCGGAGGCAGAGGCCTCACCAAGGCCATCAATAACCAGGTGTGAGCTACAGGTCTCTGTGTAATGTGAAGCTCTCCCGTATTTCATTTCTGCACCCAGGGGGCAGCTCTGCAGGATTGCTTACGGAGAGCTCTGTGTCTGGCACCTCTCTCCACAAGGCCCAGGCGCCCAGGGTCCCACCGACCTGTCCAGGAATGTATTACATTGTTCACTGGTGCTGTAATTTGGCTGCAGGAGTTAGGCCTCCCAGGGATGAGAAACATACTCTCTCCGGCTTCCTCCCTTGGGCTTCTGCCCTATGACCACTGAGGGCATTTAAATAAAACCTCAGAAAGGCTGAGAAAAAAAAAAATTCCTTGTTATCTTTCTTATAGTAAGGTCCTGAGTGGGTCTGAGAATTTGGCGAAGAACTTAGTGGTTGATGTGCTTACTAAGGGGAGATGAAAGAACTGAGAAGAAACTACTCTCTGTAACAGGGAGGCAGAGAAATGAGGCTGTGAGTGGTCATGAGTCAGACCTACAAGACTTTGCAAGCAGATCCTCAGGGCCAGGATATGTTTGATTCTTTGAAATAATATGAAGTCCCTGATTTCATTTTTCCAGCATCACTCTCAATAAGAGTATGGATTCATGCTATTATTCAAGCCCAG
The DNA here is from genome assembly GCF_054371585.1 of Giraffa tippelskirchi. NCBI lineage: Eukaryota > Metazoa > Chordata > Mammalia > Artiodactyla > Giraffidae > Giraffa > Giraffa tippelskirchi. Next base: position 110,114,370 of record NC_137279.1, read on the forward strand.
CAATAACACAAGTTGGCTTTTATCTGCAGGACTATGTTAAGGCTGGCATTCTTACTTTTACATAAGAGAAACTGGCTACAGGCTGTGCAGATGAGGTGTTAAGTCATGTGCCTTCTCTAAAAGATTATAAGATCCTTAAAGGATGTCTTTTAAGTTAACTTTGTATCCAAATAGTGTTTTCTACAATGTATTATACCTAAATATTAAAAGCCGAAAGAAATGAAGACCAACAGGAAGGAGTGAAAGACAGGAGGCAGGCTAAGAAACTGCTGATCTGAGGGACAGGCCCCTATTAAACAGAAGAGAGATGGGCAGGGGGTGGTGGTGGGGGATGGGATTAAAGGCAGTGAGTACCAGCAGGACTAATTGAGGCTCTGACTGCATCAAATAAAGTTCTCATTTTGCTGCTTGTTCCAAATAAATTAGTTTGTTTGTATAGTGCAGAATGGACGCCAGTTGTATAAAGCCAGTCAGAATGCAGAGGCAAGCTAAGGAATAAGAGGAAAAATCAATTGCTTGGCCATCATTCCTTTCTGAAGCCACATTAGCCTCTGTAATAGGGCTTACATGGGCCTTTTCCCCCTCACTATCCACCTCACTTTTCAGCCCCCTCACTGTCTGGACAACTTGCTCTTCTCAACCATTTATAGGAAATTGCAAAACTTGGTCTTTATGAACTAGAACTTGGAGCCCAGGGAAAAGCACATAGCAGTACGAGACGCCAGAAGAGGTCCACTTCCTTCCACAGGGTAAGAAGCAAAGAGAGATAATAGAGCACAGGTAGATTTAGCTCAGATTAGTTTCCCATGGAAGGCCTAGGCTATCATTTATGTGGTAACCTGGATATTCTTACAAGAGCTGAAGCTGACTGGGACCTAAGAGCTCTTCCCAGTGGCCCAGCAGACCAGATAGCACCCTTTTGTAATTCATTCAACTCTGTTCTTGAGTCCAGCCTGTCTGTGACCCTTACCTTTCCACTACCTTAAAGCTTTCTTCCTCTTAATCCCAGCTCAAGATGTCAGAAACTCTTCTTTTACCCTCCCTCTTCCCCCTCCCTAATCCCACCATTGGCTCATCAGTTATCCAGTTGATTCCATTCTGCAAGGAAGACATTCCCCTCGCCTGACTCACTCAGTCCTATTTCTTCACAGGAATCCCCTCACCACAGACCACAAGGGCCCTGACTAGCTCATGTTTTGTGTTAATGGATGTGAAACCGGAGCAAACCCCCTCACCAAAAGAAAAACCACCCTCAACTCTCCCACACAGGTCTCAGCAGGTTACACAAATATTAGTCCTATCATCCAAATAAATCTGCCCCCACGGCCCGGCCCAGAGCTATGGCTCCCCCATCCTCTTGCTGCCTGTGCAGAGAAAGCTGCTCCACAAACATGTGAGGACCCCAAGGGGTGCCGGAGAGGAATTAGGGAAAGGGGTGTGTGTGTGCTGTATTCCGAATTCCCTGTGTAGTCTCCTTAATCTGCAGCCAGCTGTCAATACCTTACAGTCCTGAACTGAAGATTCTGAGAAGTCAGGATGGGCTAGACCAATTAGGGGCTTTGGTAAGAGGGTCTACTGGCTGGATTTGGGGGCAGAATTAAAACTCAATATCTGAGATAAGTTTACATACTCATTTTAGAGATGAGAAGACAGAGGCTCAGAATTTGGGAATCTTGCTCAAAATATCATAACTGGTACAGCTGAGATTTTAGCCTAGGTATGTCATAAATGCAAATTTCTGCACCACTCTGCTCCTTTAAAATATCAACAGGCAAGAGACAACCACTGTCCAAGTCACATAAAAATAGGACATCATGATTTTGGGGACTCTGTGTCCTACCCTCCTCTGGCTTACTAAGCCTGCTATCTCTGCAGATGCCACTACTACAAGCTTAGTTAGGCAGTGGGTAGTAGCTTAGAAGGAACTGTGCTATTTAAGCCAAATGTGGATTGAAGGATAATAATCACCAAGACTTGGAGAGTCACTAAATAAAGATTTGTTGAATAAATGAGGAAAGGCTGCTTTCTAAGCTGTATACCCCTTTGGCCCCAAGCCCCAGCTCTCCTTCCCTCTGTAACCACTGGTTTCTGCTCCCAGCTTCAAAGGCTAAGATCCTCTCCTAAAAATTGCCAAAGCCAGAGATCTTTACCTGCCTAGTATACACTGATGCCTTATGTGGCCCTTGAGATCAGTCTTGTTACCCTCTCCCACCCTCCATGAGTCACATATCTTTTACTTAGTGTTTCCCAAACCTGGATGACCACCAGAATAATGCATGGAAAGTTTTAAAAAAAGTAAAAATCCCAAGAGTAACCAAATTACTCTTTCTTAGGAGTGTTCTAGGGTGTTCTAATGATCTGTAAGGCTGACACTGCATGCCACGCAATTTATACAGGTAGCAAGGGAGCAAAAGAGGCAGTGCTGGCTGATACAGGATGAAAAGGAGAGATTGGAAGAGAATGTATGTTTGTATAGTTGTATAATTTTTTTTCTCCTACAAAACACAGCAGTTTACAAACATATGAACATGAGAATGGAACCTTGTCCACTATTGCTAACTCGTATCTAGCAATCCCAGGCTCTTGATAATGGAAGGATGTTGCAGTTTCTTTTGGGGCACCAGGCAGTTAGCTCACACTGACCCAGGAAAGAGATATGTGGTTTCACGTCTGTCCCACCTACCCTCGGCCGGGTAGGAAAATAAGTTCTCTCCAGGTACCCTTTCTCTTGCGCACACAAGTATCAGGAAGCCAATGCAAGGAAAGGGAAGAATGAGCCTTGACCATGTGCTTTAGTGCAACTCATATCGCTCTGAAGACTCCTACCTCTTTCACTCTCCCTTCTAGCCTTCAGAGTGGGTAGTCAGGGAGCCGCTCGGTTTTTTTTTTATAATACATCCCCTGTCAACTCCTTCCCAGGGCTAAGGAACCAGCTAGGACACCAGGGTCCCTCTGGAGTGTTCTCCAAGTCCTTAAATAGAAGCTGTAGCAGCCCAGGGTTGAGGGTGGAGGAAGGTGTGCATGCAAAGATCTTGTGCTTTTGAATCAGGAGGTTTGAAGTGGAGGGATGAGTGAGGTATTTTTATGTTCAGGTCTGATCCAGCCACTCTGCCTTCTTGGGGGCCTTGCAAGTATGGACGTCCACAGTGTTTCTGCACTCCTTGCACCGCACAGCACAGCACCAGTGGAATTTGCACTCACACTGGGTGACACGGGTAACTCGAGTTGTGTCATACCCTCGGCCGCAGCACATGATTTCACAACCGTCTGTCCCTTTAGATGTCTTGCTACAGACTCGGCCTGCAGTGCCTAGGGAACCTGGGTTGGGGAAGAGAGAGTGAGAACCAAGTTACCTCTTACTTCAGCTGCTCTGGGTTCCCTTACCCACATCCTCATGAGGAAACCATAAAGAATCTCGTTTCCTGAAAATATACCCACTAGCCAAAATGACCATCTTATTGCCCTCTGCACCAGGCCTATTTCCTCCCACCATCAAGGCTCCCCAAAGACCACTGACTTTTCCTGCAGTGCATTCCCTACCAATACATATCTCCATATCCCCTTCAAAACTTAGCCTGAAAATGTCATAACTGTTAAAGCTGGGTGAAGGTTCTCTACTTTATGTGTGAAATTTTATATAATAAAAAGTTAAAATAAAAAACTTAGCCTATAATTTATCTTTTCTAAGAAGTCTTGCTACAACTTAGTTTTTATTTCATTAAGTTGCACTATACGAGAAAGTAAAATTAAAAGCATAGGCCTGATGTCAAATTGTCTAGGATTAAAACCTAATTCTACATTTCTTAGCTGTGAGGTCTAGCAAGTTAGGTAATAGCACCCAACTCAGTAGATGAAGCGTGTGTATAAAAGTTGCTCAGTTGTGTCCAACTCTGCGACCCCATGGACTATACAGTCCATGGAATTCTCCAGGCCAGAACACTGGAGTGGGTAGCCTTTCCCTTCTCCAGGGCATCTTCCTAACCCAGGGATCAAACCCAGGTCTCCTGCATTGCAGGCAGATTCTTTACCACCTGAGCCACAAGGGAAACCCAAGAATATCTGATCATCTGAGGGGACAAACTGATAAGCATTCCTGGCAGGAGGCTTCTCCCTAAGGAATTCCTAAAGAATATCCCTTGCCTTACCCCTTATGGCAGGAACTCTTGAAGGGTATGGATGGTGTTACTCCCCCTGCAGAGAATGCTCACAACCTCATTCTGACTGATTTTTGCCAAAGAGATCCTGCCAACAGATCACAAAATCCTAGAATTTTTGGATAGGATGGATCCTAGAGAATATCCACTTTAGCCCTTTCCTGGAGATGGGAAAGTGACTAGCCTTGGGGTTCAAAAAGGGTATAATAAATTAACTGGTTTCTATTAGTAGTCTCCACATTCCACTAAATATGGATAGAAAATACTAGTACTTCTGTATTTTTTTATCTCATCAATTTAAAATATCTGCTTTGTATGTTTTATGATGTACATGTTAGTACAGTGAAACACAGACATAATTCATAAGTAAATATACATGTTTTGGAGGTATATGCTCAAATTTTTTTAATCATAGGAGTATACAAACCAAAATATTAGGGACCACTGCTCTAGAGTGTGGAGTGACTAGATCTACTTTATATGTTTTCCACCTAACTCCAGGAGTTAGGCCCTAACTCTCTTGTACACCAGAAGCCTCTTCAATACTCTGGAGCTGAGCTGGCCTATGTAGTAGCCATTAGCCAATTGTGATCATTTAGATTTAAGTTAATTAAAATTAGGGCTTCTCCAACCTAGAGGTCCATCGGCAGACGAATGGATAAAAAAGCTGTGGTACATATACACAATGGAATATTACTCGGCTATTAAAAAGAATGCATTTGATTCAGTTCTAATGAGGTGGATGAAATTGGAGCCTATTATACAGAGCGAAGTAAGTCAGAAAGAAAAACACCAGTACAGTATATTAACGCATATATATGGAATTTAGAAAGATGGTAACAGTGATCCTATATGTGAGACAGCGAAAGAGACACAGATGTAAAGAACACGCTTTTGGACTCTGTGGGAGAAGGCAAGGGTGGGATGATTTGAGAGAATAGCACTGAAACATGTATATTATCATATGTGAAATAGATCGGCAGTCCAGGTTGGATGCATGAGACAGGGTGCTCAGGGCTGGTGCACTGGGATGACTCTGAGGGATGGGATGGGGAGGGACGTGGGAGGGAGGTTCAGGATGAGGAACACATGTACACCCATGGCTGATTCATGTGAATGTATGGCAAAAAACACCACAATATTGTAAAGTAATTAGCTTCCAATTAAAAAAAAAAAAAAACTCATGGAACTAAAAAAAAAAAAAAAAAAAATTAGGGCTTCCCTGGTGACTCAGTCGGTAAAGAATCTGCAGTTCAGGAGACCGGGGTTCGATCCCTGGGTCGAGAAGTTCCCCTGAAGAAGGAAATGGCAACCCACTCTAGTATTCTTATCTGGAAAAATCCCATGGACAGAGGAACCTGGTGGGCTATGTTCATGGGGTCACAAAGAGTCGGGACACAACGTAGCGACTAAACCACAATTAAAAGTACATAAATTTTAATATTTAGTTCCTCAGTCACACTAACTATATTTCAAGTGCTCAGTAATCACACATAACTAAATGGCTACTGTAGTGAAGAGCATAGATGTTGAGCATTTCTATCATCACAGAAAGTTCAATAGGGCTGTACTGCTTTAGAGGGAAATCCTGGATCCATACTCCCTTCTGGGATGACTTATACTCTTAAATTGCAGGCCCCACTCTGGGTTTTATGAGATCTAATTTTATGCCTCTGAGAACACCCCACACACATATGATCACCTTCCCTCCAGACTCCAAAGATCCTTCTCCAAAGGTGCATTTTAGGATGGTAGCATAGGCCTACACCTGGGTGATGTATAACTATTTCTAGGCATCTATAGAGTAACCCTCTGAATTATACCACATGGGAAGAAAACAAACTTGGTGATAGGAAATCATGACAGATGTCACCACCCTTATGGAAGAAAGTGAAGAAGAACTAAAGAGCCTCTTGATGAATGTGAAAGAAGAGAGTGAAAAAGTTGGCTTAAAACTCAACTTTAAAAAAACTAAGGTCACAGCATACAGTCCCATCACTTTATGGCAAATAGATGGAGAAACAATGGAAACAGTGACAGACTGTTGGGGGGCTCCAAAATCACAGCAGATGGTGACTGCAGCCATGAAATTAAAAGACACTTGCTCCTTGGAAGAAAAGCTATGACCAACCTAGACAGCATACTAAAAAGCAGAGACATTACTTTGCCAACAAAGGTCCGTCTACTCAAAACTATGGTTTTTTCAGTAGTCATGTAAGGATATGAGAGTTGGACCATAAAGAAAGCTGAGCGCCAAAGAATTGATGCTTTTGAACTGAAGACTCTTGAAAGTCCCTTGGACTGCAAGGAGATCCAACCAGTCAATCCTAAAGGAAATCAGTCCTGAATATTCATTGGAAGGACTGATGTTGAAGCTGAAACTCCAATACTTTGGCCACCTGATGCGAAGAACTGACTCCTTGGAAAAGACCTTGATGCTGGGAAAGACTGAAGGCAGGAGGAGAAGGGGACGACAGAGTATAAGATGGTTGGATGACATCACTGACTCGATGGACATGAGTTTGAGCAAGCTCTAGGAGTTAATGATGGACAGGGCAGCCTGGCATGCTGCAGTACATGGGGTCACAAAGAGTTGGACATGACTGAGTAACTGAACTGAACTGAACTGACAGGAAATCACTAGGAGAATCAGAAGTGCTTCCTCAACCTTTTTTCTCCTGAAAGTGAAAGTGTTAGTCACTCAGTCATTTCCAGTTCTTTGCAACCCCATGAACTACAGCCTGCCAGGTTCCTCTGTCCAAGGGATTCTCCAAGCAAGAATACTGGAGTGGATAGCCATTCCCTTCTCCAGTAGATTTTCCCAACCCAGGGATCAAACCTGGGTCTCCTACATTGCAGGCAGATTCTTTACAGTCTGAGTCAACAGGGAAGCCCCTAGCACCCTTCAAAGTACCCAGGCTACTTTTCTCTGTGAGTTAGGTAGAGCTCCACCCTGTTTCTGCGCCCAGTTTTGCTCCTAGCCAATTGCCTGTCCAGGAATGACAGTGATAAGTGAAAACAAATAGTGTGGAAGACAGCTAAGGTTTTGGCTTCCCCTTACTGAAGTCCTGACTGCCAATACTGCAGAGATGAACCTGAGAGCTGTAAGAATAACCAGGGGAAGAGCACTTCTGTTACACTGCAGGTTGTACTTAGTTTAACCCATCTGAACCCGAAATACAAGCCATGATGGTGACTTCTACTTTTCTAGGGGAATACTACATCACCTTCTAGCATTCCCAAGAATTCCACCACAAATATATGGAACAAATTCAAAAATGATTTGCTGCTTTCTGCCGATGGTTAGCCATTGGTAGGGATCTCCTCTCTCCTTGCTTCCCCAATTCCATTTTAGAATTTTCAGTGGCAGCACATTGGATAAGCTCTCTCAGGGTCACTCATGGTCTATTTCCAACCTATCTTTCTACCTTTAATCTCCCCTACCCCAAACCTTACTCAGTCAGGTTAACCTGCATTCTGCTTGTGGAACAGATCATGTGCTTTTCTACCTACCATTCTACTCATGTGTAGAGAATATCTGCCTATCCTCCTCTCTAGCTATTCAGATAATCTCCACACTTCAAGAAACAACTTAAATGCGACATTTTCAAATAAACTTTTTTTGATCTCTTTTGCAGTTGCATTGTCTACCTGTTATCTCTCATTTCTATAGCTAGATTGTAAAGAGCCAAAACTCGGTCTGCATCTTATGCCTCTGTATACCCCATACATTAGCTTGGTACTGAAATGTGTGAATAATTCAAACATTCACCAAGCAGTAACTACTGTATCCCAGATGCTGGGAATATAAAAGAGTGATAGATGACCTCAGGTCTCAGGGAGCTCAGTGTCCTCTCCTCTCTAGGCAGCTTTGGGCCTGGCAGACTGAGGCATAAATCAGTAATCTTATTACAAGATTATTCTCACATCTGACTGACTTCTCCAACCTCCATCCCTAACTCCTGATGCTGAATGGACCATGATTAACTAGAGGTGCCTGCACTAAGAACTGGGGCTCCATGTCCCTACCTGCTTTCCTTACTCACCTGCAGCCTTGTCCAAGACACAGTAGTCTGGGGAGTTGTCAAAGTAGACCAGGTCAGTCCGGGTAGCACGGCGATAGCCTTGGCGAGCTGCCGTGAAGTTTGCACCATCCTGGGTGGCCGTTACTTGCACAGCCCCGTCATAGCGCCGCCGTAGGTAATCACCCGTGCGGCGGAAGTCTGAGAGCGCGCGCCAGCACGTGCGCAAAGTACAGGAGCCACTGACTCCATGGCACTTACACTCCAGCTTCAGAAACCGCCGCACAGCCTGGAAGGTGGGGACACAGTGAAGGGAAAAGCAGTCAGGATACTTTGTGGTCATCCCTAGGACTAAAAGCATGAGTGCCCTGAGGTCTGCTGGCCCTGGTCGGCTGGTGGAGCCATTGGTTCTTCTGTTCTCTCCCCAGTCAGACTGCACCCATTCTTCCTGACCAAATTCTTCCAGGAAACCTTTCTAGACCAACAGTGCGTTTATTTTCATGAAAGCCCATTTGAACTTTCAAGCCCCAGGATTCTGTTCATAGCTATGGCACATCCTCTGTTTTTCTTATGTTTCAGAGTTCAAGGTACCATGCCTTCTGCTTTTGTGGCATGTCATTTTCCAGCACAGTTCTAGGCATATAGGTGGCGCTCAAAGGCCAGTGCACTGACTGGAATAAGCTCTAATCCTCCTCAGACTTTAGGAGGTGATTATTTTCTTTCTTTAAAAGTTATTTCCCTTCTTTTCTCCACCTTTCCTTAATTCCCACCTATGTGAAGACTGTTTATGCTCCAGGTTGAACCTTGGCATTCCCAAAGGTCCCTTGCATTTACTGCTCCTCTTCCAAGGGTTGGGGCTTTTGGAGGTAATCCAGAAGCCTTCAGCTCTTCTACCTTCACATTCACTCCATGATCATAGATACTGGCCAACCCCAGCAAATATGAATGTACATGCACAGACATGAGTACTGACCGTGCGACCACAGCGATTGTTATGTAAGTTCATGAGAGCCCGGGCATCCTTAAGCCTCTTCTCCTTGGCATCCACGAAGGCTTTGGCAAAGCGAACACCATAGTGGATGTTGTCACTGCAGCCACCCCAGTCAAAGTCCCCACGTTGGTCATGGTGTCGGCCACGGGTATAGGGGTCACAGCTGCACACACTCAGTTCACCCTGGCTACAGGCACGAGTGATAGCATGGACCACCCCTGCTGATGAGATGGCATATACAAATGCTGCCTCCCGGCTACCTAGAGAGAGAAAAGGAGAAGTGTGTTTCAGGAAAGAGGCCCACGTCTGTCCCCTTCTTCAGCCCACACAACCTCCCACTCTAAAACCTCTTATCCTTTCTTTCCCAGAGAAACCCCTATACTTCCTTTATTCAGAGTACCCTTCCCTTCCGAGAACATTCCCCAGAGTGTCTGACCTCTTCCCCTCAGCCCTCACAACTCTCTATCCACTTCTTTGTACATCTGACCTCTTGGGCTGACCTGTACTCCTGCTTCCTTCCAAACTCCCTGGGTCCAGCCATTGAAAACTTTCACAGTGAATCATTCCCTCCCACTGAGTGCCAATGCCTGCTTAGCAAAGTCAGTCTCAGTCCACATTCCAGGCCTTTTCAGGCCCACTCTGCTGGACAGTTCCCCTACAATGGAGCCCCCAGCCCAGGGGTCATCCTATTTGAAGAGATAGGCTACTTTCTCCAGCCAGCTTTCTTCCTTCCCTCCTCTTGGGGATTGATGAATCATCACTCTTGTCCCTCTGACACCTCCAGATTCTCATCTCATTCCCTTTCTCCTAGTTTACTGTTTAGCTCTGCTTAGCTCTTTTGCTGAGCCAAGTCCAAGCCGCTGACTTCCCAAATATTTACATATCACCTTTCTGTTTATCTCTTGCTCCCATTACTATAATGTTGGGAGTGTTGGGCTGAGGGCAGTGATGGTGTTGGTAAGAACAGAACAGCCATTTCCACTCCTCAGTCTTACAGTTCATGGATGGAAGTCTGAAGGCTGTGGGTTGGGGAGGGAAGGGAAAGGGAGGATGAAGGATGGAGGTACCAGGGAATGCTATTGCTCTGACCCATCATCCCAGAACCCTGGGATTTAGAAGGGCCACTGACTACATATCAAAGGTACTGAGGGCCTGTTTCCAACTGTATCCTAGGCTCTGCCCACAGTTTTTACTCTTAATTATGAGGCAGAATGTAGTAGGAAAGAGGCACTCTACCCACTACCCACTCACCACCCCAACCAAGCACAGAAAGAGAAGGAACTGGAAGAAGCCCCTACTTCTGAGCATGACACGGCCAAAGACAGTGTGGTCCCGGTCCAGGGTGGTACAATTCCAGCGATGGTGGCGGAACTGGTGCTGACACTCTCGGATCCATTCTCGGGCACCCTCGCCCACCGAGCGCATGATGTCTGGGTAACGCTGGCACAACTGCCGCTGCCGGCTCACCAGCCCAGGGATATTGTCACAGATCACGCGGGCCCCTAGTGCCCCGATGTACCTGCAAGGTGGAGATGGCCCTGTCAGAGCATCCGGCTTTATTCTGCAATCCAGGGGGGTGGGGAGTAATGAGGGGAAAGGTTTGGCATTCAGACCTTGAGAGGTTCCTTCCCCCTCCTCCAACCTATATTACCCAAGGCCGCAGGGAAGAACCAATCCCCACAAGCCTTCAAGAAATAATCCGTTTCAGAGAGAGTGATTGAGTGGTCTCCCACCATCACCAATTCCCCAGCCAAAAACCAGAGGGACACACACTCCCAAAACACAGGCCAGGCATGTGTCACATACACAGAAGCTATGGGCATGTCACACAAACCGCATTGCCTGTTTATCTAATCAACGTTAAGAGCCTCATGGAAAAATAACAGAATTAGCATCTGAGACAGCATTGTTACACCCACATGTCAGAGGCATGTCCTACATAGCTGGTTCATAAAGCATGGTTTGGGGGAAAAAGGATGGAGGTGGGGAGGGGTCAGTGGGAAGAGAGATAAGTGGGCAGTTCAAAGTGATGTTTACAGCTCCAGTCAGACCCATATAGCTAAAAGTCCTCATTGCCAATGGTGAGGTCTGGGAAGGAAGACCCCCATGCCACTCTCTTCCCCATAGCCTTTACTTCTATGTCCCATGACTTTTCTTAACTAATGAGTCTTTCAAAATCATCCTTCCCAATTTATAGGGCATAATGTCTTGGATGAATCTGCATGGGCAGAGGGCTATTTGCAGTGGGAAACCAAAGGCCAAGATTAAGCAACAGAGTGACACTTCCCATATTCCAGTCCCCAGTCTGCCTAGGTGAACAATTATAAGAAGATCAATTAGATTAGGAGAGCTACTAAAAGATATGTGGGTTGCTAGAGTCATTCTTAATTTTCTCAAGGAAGTGTTTTTTCTTCATTCAAACACAGTTAGCCCTGGACTCCACCACAAGCCTCAGGAAGAACATTTCAGAAAGAAGACAGGAGTTCATCATCACCTTTTCTCCCCACAAGGCCATCAATTGAGATCTGACCCATACACTCATTTCCTACTCCCTTTCTCTGTTTCCAGCACCCAGCACCGCCCTTGATTTGCTGGGAATTCTTTATACTCCTGTCCTAACACATCAAGGGATGCCTTCGCGCCCCTTTTCTGCACAGGTGGGGGCCCTGGAGGGTTGTTGCTGCTACAGACAGAAAAGATTTGATTTGAGCTTTGAATGAGCCTGTGGTTTGGGAAAGGCCCCAGAATGGGCCTAGCAGTGGGTGAGAAGGGAGGGCAGCCAGAGGGGAGAGGGAAAGGCTGGATTGCCCTGGGCTCTGTGTCCTCTGCAACACTTCCCCCTCCCCCTGCACTCGCAAACCCAGCCCTCACCCACAGACTGGATCACCACTGGTGACACCAACTCAAACAAACACAAGGAGGGCTGATGCTTGCCTCTTCTGGAACTCAGCAGGGCTGATGGGGCCCATCTGTCCCGGGGAGGGGTGAGAGGGCTGGTCCACCACTAGCAAATCCCATGGAATCAGCGTCCCCAGCACTGTCCATCAGGGCAACAGCTTCCAGGAACAAACAAAATAAACACCCTGGTCTGGGCCAGGCCGGAAAGGGCTGCCTGACGCACAGCCGGGAGTTACACCCACTGCCGCGGTGCTTTGTTTGGAGAATCAAGACCGTTGGAGTTGGAGCCTGTCCCTGTCTCACCACCATTCTGCTTTCCCAGTTCAGCCCTGAGTACTGCTGGAGGCAATGGGTGTTTGTTTTTTTAACGGGCTTGGGAAGAGGGGGGTTGGACGGGAATGGGAGACCAGTAATCCAGCCCTCATGAGACAGTCTGGAGTAGGGCAGGCCAAACTCTGGTAAAAAGTCCTTCCTGTGGTCTAACTTAACTCCATTCTGCTGCAGCCCACATCGGTTCTTCCTTGTTACATCCTCGCTGAGCGTGGGAACATCTGCTCAGTATCTCCTATGGGAAGATAATTTCCTCTACTACTACTCTTACTCCACCAAGTAGCTGCTTCAAGAATCTGCAGACCAGGGTTTCCAATGGTCAACACCTTGTCGTCAGTGTGGGGGTCTCCAATAAAGCAGCTTGAGGTCCACTCACCTCTATCTTCCTCTAAATTCAGCATGTGCCTACAAGATGCCAACCATGTGCCAAGCACTGAGCTCGGCTATTAGGGGCACAAAGATATTTAAGGTGTCTCCCAGCTGATGGGCCAGTAGAAATGCCCCTGACTCTCTAGCTCCGTTCCCCTTCCAGAAGTTTTTACTTTCTTCTCAGCTTCCTGCTCTAGAATACTCTCTTTGCCTGCCTTTGACCAGTTCCTATCCCTTTCTTTGACAAAGTGACTCATACCCTACTCTAGCTCCTTGCTACTCAAAGTGTGGTCCCCAGAACAACAGCATCAGCATCTCCTGGGAACCTGTTAGAAATGCGGTGCCTCAGGCCCCATTCCAGGCCTACTGAACTGGCATTTTACCAGTATCTCCAGGTGATTAGGACATGCTGCTCTTTGAAGGCAGGGATTTGTATTTGTTCTGTTCACTTCAGTATCTCCAGTACCTTGAACAATGTCTGGCACAAAGCAGTACTCAATAACTATTTGTTGAATAAAACAAAACCTGATGCTCTGATTTATTCCCCAACTCCATACTCCTCCTAGCCAGCCATAAGCATCATTTCAATTACAGCTTTACTCCTTGTTGACACTGCAGATGTTTTAAGTTTGTATCTTTTTAAAGAGGCCAAGGATCCTCTTTTTGTTTACTTCCTTTCTTTTACAGTCCTTAGTTGTATGCACATGGTTTAGCCCAGCCCATATTGAACTTTGAACACAAGGATAAAACTATTATCCTCTCTGAATATCTTAAGAGTATCATTTATATGATACTTGACAGTTCACAAAACATTTTTCTACACAAAAATCCTATGAGAGAGAGCTCCATTTTACAGGTGAAGAAACTGAGGTCAGGGAGATTAACAATACTCAGCACTGTCCATCAAGGCTAGTCAAAGGAGAACTGGGGTGAACCAAGGACATCTGACTCCAAAGTCCAAGCTTACTTTCAATTCCAAGCATAAGAGAAGCACACAATGCTTAACCAGGAGCAGACCAATCAGGCTCCAAAATTGGTGTGAACTTGAATTTCTTACTATGCCCCTCCTATCCTTCAGTTTCTTCGTGTGTGAAATGGGGATAATATTATCTGTCTTGCTGGATTTTAGGAATTGAAGAAGATTGTGCCTATAGGCGTTTGGCCATAATATCAGGCACTTAGGAAGGGCTCATTAAATAGCAGTTGTTGATAACTAATGTTAATGTTGGGGAATTCCCCAGGGGTGGGGATGGTGCAGGTTGGGGAACTGAGATCCCAGAAGCCTGGTGGCAAGGCCAAAAGGAAAAAAAACCCAATAATATTAATGTTATGAAACCCCTTTGTTCCTCTTTCTGTGAGCCACAGTCCTGAATACAGTCCTGCTCTGTGATTCCCGACATCCAAGCCCCTGCAGAATACAGAATAGTACAGGGAGGCACATGCCAGGAGACCCCCATTTCTTGTTCTGTTTTTCTTGGTGAGAAGAGACCATCCATTTCCTCCTCCACTTAAAGATCAGAAGAGGAAGGGAGTGGTTGGAGAGTAAGGGGAAGGGCTGTGAGGAAGATCAGATTGTTAACTGGTGATAGTGATGACATTCTGCTCCTGATTGGAACATGGATACACACAGAGTCAACAAGCATCTATCTCTTCAGGGGGTCGTACAGAATTTCAGTCAAGCTGATTTTTTTTTTCCCCCTAAGGGAAAGAGAGAATCACCTTGAGGTCCTGACCTGCCTTTGGAAAGCAGCTTTCTACTTTATCCCAGAAGTGATGACTACTGAGGCAGGCATCTGGGGCCTGCAGCTATGACCCCTATGAGGCAAGCAGACTGAAATGACCTCACACTTACTGCCCATCCTGGCCCTGTTGCTGCCTTCCTCCATTTCACAGGGACTGCTGAATCCCTCCGTATCACCCACTCATCTGCTTCCCTCCCTCCCTAGCTAGCTCTTTCACCCAGGAGTTCCAAAATCTTTAATATGAACCACATGGGGGGAGAGTAATAGAGGGAGAAAGGAAAAGAGAGGATAGCTAAGGGGACGAAATGGGGACTCGGAAGAGCCCCACTTAGGTCTTTAGGAACTGCTCAACCAGGATGCTGAAATTACCAGAGTGACACTTCCTCACCTAAACAGCAAGTAGACCAAGGCTGCCTCCCAAATTGGTAAGAAGCAATCAAGAGTCCCTAAAAGCAAACTGTTATCCAGGATGGATAAAGATGCACAGTGATCACTTCATTCTCTGTCTACAAGGCCACTGAAGGCACAAGTCTCCAGCCAAAACCAAGCCCATGAAAGTAAAGGGTGGCTTTGATCTCACACCAAACTTTGAAGGGCTTTTCTCCTCATCCCCTTCTTCCTTTTCCTTTTCTAAAAGAATGTTTCAAGCCAGATGTAAGATATGGGCCTCCCTGCTCCCCCATCCAGAACCCCCTCCTTGCCTTCCCCAACACTGCAGAGATAAAACAAGATCCCAAGGAGAGATTTTTCTGAAACAGGAAAACGGGGTGGGGGGGGCAGGGCGGGGAAAGATGGGGATGGAGAAAGAGGCATCTTGAAATGATAGGAATCTGCGGCCCAAGCTCACTGGCCCTTCAGCCAGCTACCCCTCACCCTTCTTCAGCCAAGATTCCAAATCCAGAGAGAAGCCACAGGGTGCAAGGGGGAAAGAGACCACACTTTGTGGAGGAGGTGGAGGTCTGGGAGGAGGGGCAGAATAAGGAAAGGAAGGCGGCACTGCATGGGTAGAGAGGGGTTAACAGCCCAATCCAAGAGGCCTGTTTAACTGGGGGGGGGGGGGGGGGTGAAGAGGAAAGACAAGACTACTGAGTCATTTCTCAGTCCCACTTTCCCCCTGCTCAGCCCCTAGAAGGTGGGAGAGGAGAGAGAGCAGCTCAGTTCTGGGAGACAAAGATGGGTGCCATCTAGATTGGGGATGGGGGGAGAGAAGAACAGATACCCAGTGGATATGTAATTCCTTCTGCCTCATTTGCCCTCATGTGAAATGCCTGGCATCTGAGGCCTGCAAGAAAACTGAGGAGACGATCCCTTAATGCTTTGAGACTCTAGAAGCCTCTAGTTCTTAGAGGGGAAAAGATGGGAGATGGGCCCATCTAGGGAAGAAAAAGGAAGCAGAGAGAGAGATGTTCGAAGTGAGATCCTCAAATCAGAGGCCAGATGTAAGAAGACAAAATGTCTAAAGACATTTGAAGACAAAATGTCTAAAGTATGCAAACCCAAGTAATCTGTTTGTTTTAGTTGTGGGAGTTAATGGGGTAGTTTTTGCTTTAATTCCATTTCTAAACCTTGCGCTGGGTACCGCTGCCTCACCAGAGCCTTACTGCGTGGTGGGGTGAGGGTCTACCAACGAGAGGCTCGTCCGAGCTTGCCAGCTGCCTCTTTCTCCACCTCCCGAGGGCAGGCAGGGGACAACCTCAGGGCATCAGAGAGTTCTCTTGGACGGCCACCGCGGCCCCAGATGGGCGACTGGTTCCTTGAATCCATCCTGAGAGAAACTCGTAAGGTAGCTTTTGCCCTAAGAGAACTGAGCTGAAATAGAGGAGTCTGAGAAGCCTCGTTTACCCGGCGTCCCTGCTCCAAATACCTAAAGCCCTCATCACCGGACAGGAAGGTGCGACGCCACCTTACCCACTTCCCATGCCCCTGCGCCCCTTGGCGACTTCAGTGACAGTCGAACCCGGATGTCTCTAATTCCCGTTACAGCGACAAACTGGTCTCCTGAGCAGCGGGGGCCGGGAGCTGTATATTCCCTTTGGGCGCGTCTGTCCTCTCTAACCCAGCACCTCACCCTCCCAACCCCGAGAGCCACACTCACCACCAGGACGTGTCTACGCGGGCCGGCAGCGTCAGCAGCAGTAGCAGAAACAGATGGCAGGCAAGACTTAGGCGGGCCGAAGCCCGAGAGCCGTCGGGGGTCGTGGGTCTGGGAGCGGACTCGGGGACAGGGGCGCCGACGCGTCGAGGGGGTAGTTGCGCGGCTTCCTCCGCACCACCCGGCCTCAGCATAGCTCCCCGAAGACTCCCGCCACGCGGCCCGGAGGGGCGTGGACGGGGCACCGGCTGAGGGTACTCAGGCTGCTCCTTCTTCACCCCCCTGGGGGGCCATAAGGCTCGCCGCCAGCCGGGGACCTAAGGGCACCTAGAGTCCAGGAGCCGGGGCGCCAGGTCCCGGAGAGGGGCGCAGGGAGCGGTGTCTGGAAGCCGACGACACCGCGCCGAACTCGGGATCTAGGGCGAGCTGCCCAGGCAGGGATGCGGTGTCAGGGGGTCGGCGGCGCGGAGTGGGGCTGCGGACAGAGTGTGCGGACAGCCCCTCCGGCCGCGGGCTCTCATTGGACGGCGCGGGGCGGGGCCGAAGCCCCGGACACGCGCGGCCCTCAGGGCGGCTCCGCCCGCGCCAGCTCCCGGCGCTCCGCGGCGCCCTAGGTGTGGCGGCCGCCTCCGCCCCTCGGCGCCCCTAGCACCGCGCCGCGCCCCCACCTGCTCGGGACGGACTGGGCGCAGTGGCGACCTTCTGCGCCCGGAGCACCCAGCCCCTGCCCACGCCGCGCCACCGGGTCCTAGCGCCCTGCATTTGGCAATCCCAGCCTCCGTGGGTGATGGCCAGGGGGGCCGGGTGAGGGGAGCTGCAGACACTTTCCCCTACAGTCATCTAACCTACAGTGACACTGGAGTGAGCCACAGAGGACTCGGTCATTTCCTTGGGTTCTCCCGCGGTTCTTGCGCTTCTGTGAAATGGGTAGAATCTCTGTTGCGGGAGAATCTTGATTCCCTTTCCAACGCCGCCAACGCGGGCGCCACCGGCAGCCGACCTCAGGTAGGGGCTTCTCTCATCGACCACCCGCTGCCCCTGGTTCACACATACACACACACACACAGCCGACTTAAAGTAGGGGCTTCTCTCGTCGACGACCCGCTGCCCCTGGTACACACACACACAGCGTTTAGACATAGGTTTCCCCCCACACACCCACACCCTGTTTAGACACAGGTCCCGCCTGCCGGCCGGCGATAACCAAAGCCGAGAAGCACACCTGCGGGCCGGACGCGAACCCCCAGCCCTTTGCTCCTGGGTTCAGCACAGCTCCGTCTCTCCCAGCTCTCCCGAAGCTTCGGTCCCCCGCCCCCTCGGGCGGGGCTGCGAGTACGAGAGAATCAGAAACAGCTGGGCGGCTTTCCCGAACCAGAGGCCAGGGTGGGGGTCCTGCTGAGAGAGTGGGAGCCCCGGAGCCATTTCTCTCCTTCGCCTTTCCACCCTTCCTCCTCCCCACTGCTCCCTTACTTCCTCCCTCCCCCGCCTCCCGCCAGCCCCCCAGCAGCCTGGAGGCGTGGTAAATTGTGAAGGGGTTGGGGGGCTGGCAGCTGTAGAAACTGACCCCCTCCTTCCCTCCGCACTTCTTAGGTTGGCAGGTAGAGCTTCTGGAGACAGAGTGGCCCTTGCTGAGACCTAAAAATTCTTTTTGAAAAACCCTGGATCTTCCGACTTGCAGAGTACACCTGGGGTCTGGCCCCAACCGCTTCTCCAGCCTCAGTTTCTCCTGCCTAGCCCCTCATTCCCAGGTGTCTTTCATGCCTCTCCCCGTGGTTTATCTAAACTATAAAGCCCTGGTGTAAACAACGCGCTGGAAACTGCCCAGCCCCTTCAACCCCAAACTCATTGTCAGTTCTTGGTTGGGGGGAAAGGGGGGTCGGTGTTAGAGACTCCGGAGTGTGAGCGGACAGGGCGCAGCTGGCTGCAGAGAAGCTGCAGACATCCCAGAGGCAGACATGAGGGAGAAGGGCTCAGGGAGACCTTTATCCCCTCTCCCCATCTCTCACCCCTTCACCTCACTTGCGGAGTGAGTTCATTAATTCAACAAATATTTATTCCCTAACATGTGCCATACTGTGCTAGGCACATCAGTGAAACAAAGCAAAACGAACAATGTCTGCCTGTATGGAGTTTCACTTATATTGGAAGAAGATCGACAATAGCCAGTAAACATCATAAGTAAAACATATAGCATGTTAGAAAGTGATAAGTAGAGGGGGAAACAAGAGTTCTTAAGGGTAGGCCCCATTAAAGGGACATTCAAAGCTTCATGCAACAGAGAAGGTGCCCACCCTTGGGGGGAGGTAGGAAATAGGGGCTGGACAGGAATTGGATGGGAGTGAGTGAGGGGTGAATACAGAGACCAGGCAGGGTCCGCATGCTAGCCACATTCTTCCCTGCCAACTGGACCCTTCCCCTCTCTTCTCTCTCTCAGTCTGGGAAGCTCCAGTCCATCCTTCTGTTCCCCGAAAAGAAGCCAACTCTATGCTGAGCTTCCCTGAGAGGGGCAGGTGAAAGAAGAGTAGACCTAGGCTCTTTCCTGTGCAGACCCCTTTCCTTCCACCCTTCTTTCACCTCCTCCCAGCCCAGCCCCACCCTGATGCTGGGCAGCAGTCTGCAAGCTCTGCGAGCTCTGGCAGCCTCTCCTAGACTCCCCTGTGTGCGGAGGGCTGGGTGTGACTCTGGCCCTGTGTTTATTTCTACATATGGGCCTGAGGTTGTGGGGTGGGGAACTGGAGATGACCACATCAGCCCTAACCTTGGGTGGACTCGCCCACGTGGGCCCCAAACTCACTCACGAGGCCCCTTCTTTGGCTTCAGCTGTCTTCATAGTCAAGTGGGACCGTGTCTTGGCACAACATAGATGCTCAACTATTAAAGCATATTGCTGAACTGAGGGGGGCCCCAGAAACATCAGCAGCTCCAAGAGGGAGGGAAGTGGGTGAGGGGACAAGACTTTTCCCCAATGCTTACAGGCTACCTCTGCCCTAGAGTGGACAACCAGGATGGGGCTTCACTCCTTCTTCTCCCCCCTCCCCTCTGAGCCCCTAGCTCCCCAGGAGGAACCCCAGGCTGCAGGAGCCAGCTGACTGCAAGTGCTGCACTCAGCCACTTAACTAGAGAACAAATACGGAGCCAGAGAAGAGGTTTTCTGGGATCTGCCACTTTGGAGTTCAAATCTCAAAATAAACTTCCAGTCTCAAGGTCCTAGACTTTACTGGAGAGCTCAGCTCCTCACGCAAGGGCCTGTTGTGGGGCTTCCAGGCAGAGGGTCAAGGCCAGAGGCTCAGGCTAGCGCCTGACCTGCTCCTCCCTCCCACCCCTCACCCCTACTCCACCATAATGGGAGCCAGGGGAGGAGTCACCGACTTGGGAGTCAAGTTTTGCTCTGCAGGGTCTTGCCTGGAGTCAGGTCACTCACTGAGGTCCTGCTGTGCTGTGTGCCCAGCCTGGCCAGGGCCTCCTAAATGACACCGAAGGAGTGAAAGGGTCTTACCCCCAGGGTATTTTCATGCAAATACAATAAAGTCATCTGAGGCCTTGGATGCTGGTCTTTCACTGCTGACCTCCCCTTTCCTCAGGCCTCTAGATTCCCCGGGGCCTCCAACAGGACTGCTTCTACCTGGCTGGCAGAGCCAAACTTTCCTCCTCCCTCAAGGTTCACCAGAGCCTCCTGCCCTCTCTAAAGTGGGTGCCCCATAGAAAAGAGTCTCCCTCACCCCTGTACCTTACCCCCTGCTCCACACCCCCCAGGGGGCCACTCAGAGCTAAGTGAGTAGCCACTCTATTCTCAGCTGTGTGTGGCTGAATGATTTTAAATTTTGACTGGCCCTTGGATGGGAGAGGAGATGAGCTAAGGGGAGCTAGGGTGTGAGTAAACAGCTCTTTCTCCACCCAGGCCTGCCCCCCTTAAAGGCCGCCCTTCCCTGGGCCCCTTTGGCGATGACCTTCTCTCTTTCCCCGTGGGTGGGAGGTGGTGTGGATGGTAATGAGCAGAGAGAAAGGCCGAGAAGGGGCTGGGGGGAGGTTTGGATAGGAGTCAAGGAATTCCTGAGCCTGCTGCTTGCACAAGGGGCCCTGAGACGCCTTTCCTGAGATTTCTTTGCAAACCTAGGCAAATCTCATTTGAAATGGAGCCAGGTTCACCCAGGCCCCTAGTGCCCCGCCCCCTCCCATTTCTTCCTCTCCAGCCACCCCAGGCAGGTGTCTGGGGAAGAGTGGGGAGCTTGGGAAGAACCCAGGGGCTATTAAGGGGTGTGGGGTGGGGATCTATGCTTTGTACACAGCCTGACCCGGCCTCTCCTTGGTATTTATGAGCTCCTAGGCGAGGCATGGAACGTGTCTCAAAGAGGCCAGGCCAAGAGAGCTTTGGAGTAAGGAGCATCCAGCCCCAAACCAGGGAAGGGGGCTTGGTGGGGCAGGACTAGAGACCCTCTTCTTCCCAGCCGGTGATCAAACAGGGGAGTAGACAGTTCCCCTAGGGGGCCTGGAGAAAGGAAAAGAGAGCTAAGGGAGAAGGGGGAAGAGGAGGCCTGGGGAGGCGGAGCCATGGGGCGGGGCATGGGGGGGGTGGCTGGAGCCTTTTAGCGCTTCGGCTGTAATCAGACTGGAGCCAGGCGGTGGGCGGGCTGACAGCCATCCTGGGCGGGTGGCCCAGGTTCTGTGTGAGGCCACTGGGTGTGCTGCTGGGATCCTGGGTGGTCACTGACCAGCCTAACCCCAAGGGAGGGTGGTCCCACATTGCCCCCAGCACCTCCTGCCCCCATCTCCCTGTATCAGATAGGCTACGCTGAGCTCTCTTTCTCTCCCCACCACCTGTTCTGGGCCCCAGAAAAATCGGGAAATGAGATTTGCTTCCAATAGAACAATTTGCAGAGCCCACTATCTGCCTCCCTCACACTCTGCCTTGGTTCACTCTGCCTCTCTTTCCCAGTCTCTTTTCTGAGTCTCCATCTCTCTGGGTCTGTCTCTCTCCGGCTCATATTTCTGTCATTCTGTGTCTATTCCTCTTGGTGTTTGTCTTTGTCTTCATTTGTCTGTCTGTGTGTCTATATCTAACAGTCTTCCCTCTTCTGTCGGAAGCTGTCTCCCTATCAATCTCTGTCACTCATCTCTTGACATCTCTGTCTCTCCATTTTCCTCTCTAAGAATCTGTATAACGGTCTCTTACTCTTCTTTTACTTGCCTCATCTCTCTATGTCTTTTCTGATTCTCTCTCTCTCTCACTCTATGTCTGTGTTCCTCTCAATTTTTCTCCATGTGTATCTTTATTTTTCTTTGTGTCTGTCTCTCTCTTGCCCTCTGCTTCACACCTTCTTCTGCAGTCCCTCCAACACAGTAAGAACGAAGAGCACTGAAAGAAACCAGAGTTTTCCCCCTAGCTCAACAATATGCATGACTCTGTAAGCCACTGTGCCACTCCTGGCCTCAGTTTCCTCACTGGTGAAACAAGTACGGTAGATGGATCTCCAGTTCCCCTCTGTCAGTCTTTATCTTTCTGCCTCTATCTCTGGTTTCTTGTAGCACAGCCCATCCTGTCTTCTGAGGGTTCTGCTTCTCTGCTATCTAAACTTCGCCCTGAAGTTAGGACTCCAGCCTCCTCAGATCCTGTCAGCCAGCAGGCCCCCAGAGGAGGACCCCCTCACTTCTTCACCCTCTTGAACATCAGGGTAGACAAGGTCCCTTTCTGGGGCCATGTCTGGGATACAAACCAGATTAGCTCATCTCTCTAATCCCCTTTGTGCTGGGGCCTCTGCCAGGCAGGGACACCCACAGCGAAGAGCAAGTGTGTGTGTGTGTGTGTGTGTGTGTGTGTGTGTGTGTGTGTGTGTGTGTGTGTGTGTGTGTGTGTGTGTGTGTGTGTGTGTGTGTGTGTGTGTGTGTGTGTGTGTGTGTGTGTGTGTGTGTGTTCTTGCACACGCTCAGATTCTTGGAGAAGGCAGGGACACCCACAGCGAAGAGCAAGTGTGTGTGTGTGTGTGTGTGTGTGTGTGTGTGTGTGTGTGTGTTCTTGCACACGCTCAGATTCTTGGAGAAGGCAGGGACACCCACAGCGAAGAGCAAGTGTGTGTGTGTGTGTGTGTGTGTGTGTGTGTGTGTGTGTGTGTGTTCTTGCACACGCTCAGATTCTTGGAGAAGGCAACACCAAGGTTCTCCTCCTTCTGTTACTCCCTCCTGCCTGAAAAGCCCAAATTAAGCCCTCTTTGTATAAGAAACCTCATCTGGCTTGAACCAAATCAGGGTTTTCATAATCCCAGTCGGTTCTACTCCTTCCCTGCCCCCATCTCTTTTTTCTTTTACAGACTCTCTAGGGCTCGAGAAATCATTCCAGCCATCCCCCTGTTCCTGAACAGCCCAGAACCCACCCCTTCCACATATATATATTCTTCTCCAGTCATTTTCTGAGGAGGGTCTTTCCCTCCCT
Source organism: Giraffa tippelskirchi (assembly GCF_054371585.1). Taxonomy (NCBI): domain Eukaryota; kingdom Metazoa; phylum Chordata; class Mammalia; order Artiodactyla; family Giraffidae; genus Giraffa; species Giraffa tippelskirchi. The sequence continues at coordinate 110,137,392 of NC_137279.1, forward strand.
TCCGTAAAAGTCTGGGTGTCTGATCAGGGAGCAGGGTGTATGGGGGAGGAGGGGAGGCAAGCAGGTAGTCCTTGGATTTCACACTTGAAGTCAGAGGCCTCCAGCCCCCTCTCTGAAATTTCATTTGGAGAGGTCTTTCTTGGCTGATAAGATCAAAGCATTCCCTCTGCCAAATCATTACCTTATTTTCGAGGCAATTATAGAACTTATTGTATCAATTAGTCTGGTCTCCAGCTGCAGCCGTTTATCTCCGTCTCTCGTGGTGCGCTTGCCGAAGAAAGGGTCTGCCCAGCCCCGCGCAGCCAGCCTGGCCGACGAGGGGAGGGCGGCCTACAGTAGGGCCGCGGTCCCGGTAGCTGTCCGGCTGCTTTCAGCGGGGATGGGGGTAGGTGGAGAACCTAGCGGGTGCGCTTTTGAGGTTTGGAGATCCGGCCAGCTCCTCCTTGCGCGCCCAGCCAGTGCCGCAGGCGCGCTCTTTTCCGCGGGCGCCACACCTGCACGCCCGATGTGGCCCAGGAGGACGCAACAACACAGTCTGGAGCGGGGATGAGGGCCATCAGGCCAGACCAGGGCGCGGGCTCCGCAGAGGAAAACGCTGAGCCGGAGCCAAGATGCAGGCCCCTTCCTGACTCTCGGGTGGGCGACTCATTCTGTGAGCCGTGCGCCCCACAGTGGCGTTTTCTGGAAAGGCGTGGTGGCGTGAGTTTCGCCTCCGTGGAGACTTGTGCGTTTCAAACTGGAAGAAAACCTGAGGAGGGGATGGGTGGCACGGAGAAGTGGGTGCCCCATGGGTGCGGGGGGCGTGGTCTGCTTTGCCTCGGGCCGGTCTGCAGCCTCTTCCTAAAGAAGAACCAGGCCCACACCCCGGTGCTGGGGTCAGGTGGGGGTCCGTTAGAAAAGTGTTTCTTTGAAACTTTTTGAGTGTCAGCATCTCTTTACACTCTTCAGAATTATCCAGGACCCCAAAGCGCTTTTATTTATGTGAGTTCTATCTATTCGTATTAAAAATTAAAATGAACCCAAGAGCCAAATTGAAAGTGATCCCAGTGGCCAAGTGTTTCCCTTGTGGCTCAGTTGGTAAAGAATCCGCCTGCTATGAGGGAGACCCGGTTTTGATCCCTGGGTTCCCAGGAAGATTCCCCTGGAGAAGGGAACGGCTACCCACTCCAGTATTCTGGCCTGGAGAATTCCATGGACTGTATATGGTCCATGGACACGACTGAGCGACTTTCACTAGTGGCCAAAGCGGGATAATTTGAGCAACAGAATAGTTTTAGATTATAACCCAAGTATAAAATAAATATGCATGAGTCCATACTGATATAAATAAATGATTGAATAAATAAATATACTGGGAGAAGAGACAGATCTCCCATACAGAAGAATTCCAAATAATTTACTTTGCTTCCTTAAGGGAGGTGGTGTCCCTGGTGGCTCAGATGGTAAAGAATCTGCCTGCAATGCAGGAGACACAGGTTCCATCCCTGGGTTGGGAAGATCCCCTGGAGAAGGAAATAGCAACACACTCCAGTATTCTTGCCTGGAGAATTCCACAGAGAGAGGAGCCTGGCCATGCAGTGGCAAAGACTGGGATAGGACTGAGCAACTAACACCTTCACTTTTTTCACTTCAAGGAGGTGAAGTATAACTCCCCATTCCTATGTGTAGGCTGCAGGTTGTGACTTCCTTCGAGAATACAGAAAAAAAAAAGAGGGTCTGTGGGGGTTAGGGGACAGGGAGTGGAGGAGGGAGTAACTTTACAGAGGAGAAACCCGGCGAACCTCAGTCAGGTATCAGGGTCAGCATCAATAGTGATAAGTCGTGTTGTTAGTTATACCCTTGATTCAGTTCAGTTCAGTCGCTCAGTCGTGTCCGACTCTTTGCGACCCCATGAATCGCAGCATGCTACGCCTCCCTGTCCATCACCAACACCTGGAGTTTACCCAAACCCATGTCCGTTGAGTCGGTGATGCCATCCAACCATCTCATCCTCTGTCATCCCCTTCTCTTCCTGCCCCCAATCCTTCCCAGCATTAGGGTCTTTTCCAATGAGTCAACTCTTCGCATGAGGTAGCCAAAGTATTGGAGTTTCAGCTTCAACATCAGTCCTTCCAATGAACACCCAGGACTGATCTCCTTTAGGATGGACTGGTTGGATCTCCATGCAGTCCAAGGGACTCTCAGAATCTTTTCCAACACCACATTTCAAAAGCATCAATTCTTCAGCGCTCAGCTTTCTTCACTGTCCAACTCTCACATCCATACATGACTAGTGGAAAAACCATAGCCTTGACTAGACGGACCTTTGTTGGCAAAGTAATGTCTCTGCTTTTAAATATGCTATCTAGGTTGATCATAACCATCCTTCCAAGGAGTGAGCGTCTTTTAATTTCATGGCTGCAATCACCATCAGCAGTGATTTTGGAGCCCAAAAAAATAAAGTATGACACTGTTTCCACTGTTTCCCCATCTAATTCCCATGAAATGATGGGACCGGATGCCTTGATCTTAGTTTTCTGAACGTTGAGCTTTAAGCCAACTTTTTCACTCTCCTCTTTCACTTTCATCAAGAGGCTCTTTTGTTCTTCTTCACTTTCTGCCATAAGGGTTGTGTCATCTGCATATCTGAGGTTATTTATATTTCTCCCGGCAATCTTGATTCCAGCTTGTGTTTCTGGCAGCCCAGCGTTTTTCATGATGTACTCTGTATATAAGTTAAATAAGCAGGGTGACAATATACAGCCTTGACATACTCCTTTTCCTATTTGGAACCAGTCTGTTGTTCCATGTCCAGTTCTAACTCTTGCTTCCTGACCTGCATACAGGTTTCTCAAGAGACAGGTCAAATGGTCTGGTATTCCAATCTGTTTCAGAATTTTCCACAGTTTACTGTGATCCACACAGTCAAAGGCTTTGGCATAGTCAATAAAGCAGAAATAGATGTTTTTCTGGAACTCTCCTGCTTTTTTGATGATCCAGCGGATGTTGGCAATTTGATCTCTGGTTCCTCTGCCTTTTCTAAAACCAGCTTGAACATTCTGGAAGTTCATGGTTCACGTATCGCTGAAGCCTGGCTTGGAGAATTTTGAGCATTACTTTACTAGTGTGTGAGATAAGTGCAATTGTGCGGTAGTTTGAGTATTCTTTGGCATTGCCTTTCTTTGGGATTGGAATGAAAACTGGCCTCTTCCAGTCCTGTGGCCACTGCTGAGTTTTCCAGATTTGCTGGCATATCGAGTGCAGCACTTTCACAGCATCATCTTTGAGGATTTGAAATAGCTCAACTGGAATTCCATCCCCTCCACTAGCTTTGTTCATAGTGATGCTTTCTAGGGCCCACTTGACTTCACATTCCAGGATGTCTGGCTCTAGGTGAGTGATCACACCATCATGATTATCTGGGTCGTGAAGATCTTTTTTGTACAGTTCTTCTGTGTATTCTTGCCACCTCTTCTTAATAGCTTCTGCTTCTGTTAGGTCCATACGATTTCTGTCCTTTATCGAGCCCATCTTTTCATGAAATGTTCCCTTGGTATCTCTAATTTTCTTGAAGAGATCCCTAGTCTTTCCCATTCTGTTGTTTTCTTCTATTTCTTTGCATTGATCACTGAAGAAGGCTTTCTTATCTCTCCTTGCTATTCTTTGGAACTCTGCATTCAGATGGGAATATCTTTCCTTTTCTCCTTTGCTTTTCACTTCTCTTCTCTTCCCAGCTATTTGTAAGGCCTCCTCGGACAGCCATTTTGCTTTTTTGCATTTCTTTTCCATGGGGATGGTCTTGATCCCTGTCTCCTGTACAATGTCACGAACCTCTGTCTGTAGTTCATCAGGTACTCTGTCTATCAGATATAGTCCCTTAAATCTATTTGTCACTTCCACTGTATAATCATAAGGGATTTGATTTAGGTCATACCTGAATGGTCTAGTGGTTTTCCTTACTTTCTTCAATTTAAGACTGAATTTGGCAATAAGGAGTTGATGATCTGAGCCACAGTCTGCTCCCAGTCTTGTTTTTGCTGACTGTATAGAGCTTCTCCATCTTTGGCTGCAAAGAATATAATCAATCTGATTTCAGTATTGACCATCTGGTGATGTCCATGTGTAGAGTCTTCTCTTGTGTTGTTAGCAGAGGGTGTTTGCTATGACCAGTGTGTTCTCTTGGCAAAACTCTATTAGCCTTTGCCCTGCTTCATTCTGTACTCCAAGGCCAAATTTGCCTTTTACGCCAGGTGTTTCCTGACTTCCTACTTTTGCATTCCAGTCCCCTATAATGAAAAGGACATCTTTTTTGGGTGTTACTTCTAAAAAGTCTCGTAGGTCTTCATAGAACCGTTCAAGTTCAGCTTTTTCAGCATTACTGGTTGGGGCATGGACTTGGATTACCGTGATATTGAATGGTTTGCACGGGAAACGAACAGAGATCATTCTGTCATTTTTGAGATTGCATCCAAGTGCTGCATTTCAGACTCTTTTGTTGACCATGATGGCCACTCCATTTCTTCTAAGGTATTCCTGCCCACAGTAGTAGATATAATGGTCATCTGAGTTAAATTCTCCCATTCCAGTCCATCTTAGTTCGCTGATTCCTAGAATGTCGACATTCACTCTTGCCATCTCCTGTTTGACCACTTCCAATTTGCCTTGATTCATGGACCTAACATTCCAGGTTCCTATGCAATATTGCTCTTTATAGCATTGGACTTTACTTCTATCACCAGTCACATCCACAGCTGGGTATAGGAGCAGCGGCTGCATGGGCACAGGAGGGCTGAGAGGAGTTACTCCACATTCAAGGTCAGGAGGGGCTGTCGTGAGTAGATACCCCTTGTCCAAGGTAAGGAGCAACGGCTGTACTTTGCTGGAGCAGCCGTAAAGAGATACCCCACGTCCAAGGTAAGAGAAACCCAAGTAAGACGGTAGGTGTTGTGAGAGGGCATCAGAGGGCAGACACACTGAAACTATAATCACAGAAAACTAGCTAATCTGATCACACGGACCACAGCCTTGTCTATCTCAATGAAACTAAGCCATGCTGTGTGGGGCCACCCAAGACGGATGGGTCATGGTGGAGAGGTATGACAGAATGTGGTCCACTGGAGAAGGGCATGGCAAACCACTTCAGTATTCTTGCCTTGAGAACCCCATGAATAGTATGAACAGTATCCTTGATACATGTGATGAAAATGACACCACCTCTATGGTTTTCCTCCCCATAACCCACACTTTCTTGTTTATTTATTTATTTGGCCTGTGGGATCTTTAGTTGCAGCATGTGGTGTGAGATCTAGTTCTCTAACTAGGGATGGAACCCAGGGCCCCTGCATTGGGAGTGCAGAGTTTTAGCCACTGGACCACCAGGGAAGTCTCCACACTTTCTAAGAAAAACATCAGACTAATTCCATCAGAAGGACATTCTACGACATACTTGACCAGTGAGTACTCCTCAACTGTCAAGGTCGTTCAGAAACAGGGAAAGTCTCCCGGACTTCCCAGGTGGTCCAGTGGTTAAGACTTCGAGCTTCCAATGCAGGGGGCAGAGAAATTCCATCCGTTGAAGGGCATCTAAAATTCCACATGTCTCATGGCCAAAAAATATAAACAAACAAACAAAAACCAAGGAACATCCAAGAAACTGTCATGGCCAAGAGGTGCCTAAGAAGTCATGAGAACTAAGTATAATGTTGTATCCTGGTTGGGATCCTGGAAAAGATAAAGGACATTAGGGGAAAACTGAGGAAATTTGAATAAGGTGTAAGGTATGGATTTGAGTAAATAATAAAAATGTGTCGATACTAGTTCATTAATTTTGACAAATACATCACACATTTGTAATGTAAGATGTTAATAATAGGGGAAACTGAGTGTGAGGTATATGGGCACTCTGTACTATCTTTTTAATTTTTCTACAACTATAAAACTTCTGAAAATAAAGTTTATTTTAAATGATTACAATATTTATATTTTTTAGTTAATTTAAAATTAATAATAAACCCAATACTTGCTAATATTAATGTCATGTTTTTATGAAAAATAACAGTTGGGTTCGCCAAAAATTTCATTTGGGATTTTCCGTAAGATGTTACGGAAAAACCCGAATGAACTTTGGGGCCAACCCAATATAATTTTCAAAACAAAAACAGTTAAAAAAAAAAAAAAAAACAGTTACAAGAATGGTATTATGTAACATTTTTGCAACTATCTTTAAGATCTGGCTCAATAGCAGGATTCTCATATTTGCTTCTACATTCAACCAGTTGTGATATTGCATGTCTTATAGCCTCTGGAAAACTCCAGTGTACAGTCAAGAAAGAATGAGTGTGAGAAGGTCAAATAACATCCTAGTATTATCATGAACCTCTTTGAGAACTGCCACCTTAGTGATTTCACCCATTACTGTGATTCTAGATTCCCAATTCAAAATCCCTAGCTTTGAAACATCTCTGTTGAGTTCTCTGGTCACATTTGTCACTATACCCTTGCCTTCCCCTCACCCTCTATTGTCTACCCTTTCGACACTTCACAGTCCATGTCAGCATGATCACATCATTCCTCTGGTCATTGTAGCTCTGTGAAGTTAATGTACAAAACACTGTGCTCCCATCCCGTGGTGCCAAATCATTGAGTAATGGGACAGTTGCCTCTCTCATTTTTCCTAGACAGCTAAGTGTCACAAACCCTAAAATACCAAATGCATAATAAATGATTGTTGAATGACTGTAGATGATTCCAGAATCAGAGCTCTTTCTTTCTGATGAAGTCTCCCTCTTGCCCCTGCATATCAGCCCAAGTTTCCACTGTGAATGATAACAGTCTGCGATTTAGTCAGTTTGATATCCACTTTGATTTAGCAAAGATTAATTTCTCTCATTGCCATAGCCAGGCCAAAATACCCAATTTGGACAGGGGATACACCTTGAGGGCAGATTCCTGACTTCAGAAATTAGGTTTGGGGCATTCAGTTTCAGTAGAGATGTTTCCATCCACAGAATGCTATACAAACCACAAAGGCTGCCATCCTGTCACCCAAATAATGAGCATTGTTGGTCCAGTCGACAAATAGCTTTTGGGCTTCAGTCTCCCAAATGACCCAGATACGACTGCCATTTTTTGAGTCATCTTGTATACTTTTGTGCCTCAAATTTTATTATGTGGTTTTCTTTCAATGTCTCTCCCATATGCTGTCCTGTTCCCAGAGCCTCTACCCTCTACCAGTCCTTAGACTCTCTTCCCTGAGCTATCAGAGAAACCCCCAGTGGATATGCTCAGGAGTTTCTGTGTCACCATTCAGGCAGTGGGAAACTAATGAAGGTTATTAGCAGACATCTGGGGAGAAGAGTCTGACTGCAGGCTGAGTTCAGTTATATTCTTAACTGATTTTCTGCCTGCTAGATTTGGCCATTTTCTGGTAGAGAGGTGTTTGAAGTCTTCTGTAATGGTGGATCCATCTCCATCTATTTCTCTTTGCAGTTCTATCCATTTTTCCTGCATGCATATTTCCCTTTCCCTTGTTCAGTTAGGCTTCGAAAAAACACCAATAGTTTAGGCTCAAGTGAAATAGTTTCTCCCCAGGGCAGGCGTTGTTAAAAATGCTCTGAGGGGTGTAGACCAGATGGTAAAGTAGGAAGACCCTAAGCTCACCTCCTCCTCTTGGCATACCAAAATTACAACTATTTACAGAACAACTGTCGATGAGAATGACCTGAAGACTGGCAAAAAGATCTTCTGCAACTAAAGGTATAAAGAAGGAACCACAACCAAATGGGTACAAGGGGTATAGTCAAGACCCACACCCCCAGGTTGGTGACCCACAAGTAGGAAGATAATCACAACTGCAGAGTTTCTCTCTAAGGAATGAGGGGTCCAAGCACTGTATCAGGCTCCTCAGCCTGGAGGTCCTGCACTGGGAAGATGAACCCCCCCAGAACATTTGGCTTTGAACGTCAGTGTGGCTTGCTTTGGGGAGAGCCAGTGGGTAACAGAGAATTCTCTCTTAAAGAGCACACACAATGTCTCACACACTCTGAGACCAAGAGCAGAAGTGGTCATTTGAAAGTGAGTTAGACACACTTGCTGGTCTTGGAGAGCCTCCTGCTGAGCCTCCCTCCTGGAGAGGCAGGAGGGAACTGGAGCTCACTCTGGGGACGTAGACACTGTGGCAGGCGTTTTGGGGAGCTCATTCTATTACAAGGACACTGGAGCTGGCAAGCACCATTTTGGAATCCTCCTTCTAGCTTATTAGTGCTGGGACCTGCCCCCACCCAGCAGCCTGTTGGCTCCAGACTTGGATAAAAAGAAGTGAAAGTGTTAGCCACTCAGTCATGTCTGACTTTTTGTGACCCCATGGACTGTAGCCTGCCAGGCTCCTCTGTCCATGGGATTCTCCAGGCAAGAATACTGGAGTGGGTTGCCATGCCCTCCTCCAGGGGATCTTCCCAACCCAGGAATCGAACCCGCCTCTCTTACATGTCCTGCATTGGCAGGCAGGTTCTTTACCACTAGTGCCACCTGGGAAGCCCCAAATTTGATCCATACTTCACACCATATATAAAAATTCCAGTTTTATTGAGATATAATTGGCATATAGCACTGTATAAGTTTAAGGTGTATAGCATAATGATTTGACTTACGTACATCATGAAATAATTACCACAGTAAATTTAATGAGCATCCACCATCTCATACAGATACACAATTAAAGAAATAGAGAAAAAATTTTTTTCCTAGTGATGAGACCTCTTAGTACTTACTCTGTAAACAACTTTCATATATAACATACCACAGTATTAACTTATTATGTTGTATATTACATCCCTAGTATTTGTTGGAAGTTTGTACCTTTTTACCACCTGATCTAATTCCTTCCACCATCCACCTCTGGTAGTCACAAGTCTGATCTCTTTTTCTATGGATTTGTTTGTTTGTTTTTGAAGTACAGTTGACCTACAATACTGTATTAGTTCCTGGTGCATAACATAGTGATTCAGTATTTCTATGCATTGGAAAATGGTCACCATGATAACTCTAGTTACCATCTGTCACCATATAAAGATATGGCATAATTATTGACTATATTCCCAACTGTACGTTTCATATCCACACTTGTTTATTTTGTAACTGAAAGTTGATGCCTCTTAATCTCCCTCACCTATTTCTCCCCTTCCCCCATTCCTCTCCCCTCTGGCAACCACCCATTTGTTCTCTGTACCAGTGACTCTGTTTCGGTTTTCTTGTGTTTGTTCATTAGTTTTGATTTTAGATTCTGCATATAAGTGAGATCATACAGTATTTGGCTATTGTAAATAATGCTGCAACAAATACAGGGAATCATATGTCTTCAATTTCTTTTTCAGTTTCTCCTGGAAATGTTTTGTCATTTTCAGTGTGTGAGTCTTGCACATTTTTTGGTCAGATTTATCCTTAAGTATTTCATATTGTTGATGCTATTATAAATGGTACTATTTATTCATTACTATCTCCATTGCTAGTAAAAAGACAAATGATCTATTTTGTAATCTTGCTGAATTCACTTATTAGTTCTGGTAGCTTTTTAGGGGCTGGGATTGCACGGCATGTGGGATCTTAGTTCCCTGACCAGGGATTGAACTCACACCTGCTTCAGTGGAAGCACGGAGTCTCAACCCCTGGACCACCAGGAAAGTCCCCCTGGTAACTTTTTAAAGAAAAAGGGAATCCATTAGATTTTCTACTTAGACAATTATGTTTTCTACAAATAAATACAGTTTTACTCCTCCCTTTCTAAGTTGAATGCATTTATGTCTTTTTCTTGCTTTACTGCACTGGCTAATACCTCCAATATAATATTTGAATAGAAAAGTGGTAAAAGGAGGCACTATTGCCCTATTCCTAATCTTGAAAATGTGAAAGTGAAAGTGTTAGTCACTCAGTTGTGTCTGACTCTTTGCGACCGCATGGACTGTAGCCCACCAGGCTCCTCTGTCCATGGAATTCTCCAAGCAAGAATACCAGAGTGGGTAGCCTATTCCTTCTCCAGGGGATCTTCCTGACCCAGGGATCGAACCCAGGTCTCCCGCATCGCAGGCAGACTTTTTACCACCTGAGCCTAAAGGTCTAGGCATATTCCTAATCTTAGGGAAAATCATTTAGTCTTTTATGATTAAATTTGATGTAAGTTGTAGGTTTTTTCTTTGATGTACACTATTAAATTAAGGAAGTTCCCTTCTATTTCTAGTTTGCTGAATTTTTATCTGAAATGGCTGTTGGATTTTGCTAGATTCTTTTTTCTGAATCTATTTTTCACTAAAAATCTGCATTTATTTTCTGCAAAACCAAATGCTTTGACATGATTACATTTAAAGACTAACCAATTGCATCAGACATTAGATTTATTTATAATTATTCAATACAACAGATATATTTCAAAAATCTGTTTTTTTTCATTGAGAGTAAACTGTATTAAACTTACTTTTCCAGAAGATACATTCAATAAATATATTCAGCAACAAACTTGGGCTCATAAGCCTTTGAAAATTTTAAGTAATCTTCAGTGATGTTGATCAGGAAATTCTTTCATTGGTGGAATTAGTTATCACCAGAATTGTACCACCTGGGAATACTGACATTGATCATATAGTTTATATTTTTTGAACTGTTAATATAGTGAATTACATTGCTTGCTTTTCAAATGTTATACCAATCTTACATTCCTGAGATAAACCTCATTATGGTTGTTTGGCTATTATATATTGTATTTTTATACACTATTAGATTTGATTTGATAAAATTTTATTAAGATTTTTTTTGAATGTTTGTTCATGAGGGAAGTTGGTTTGTAGCTGTCTTTGTCATGTTACTGCTTGGTCTCATAGAATGAGTTGGAAAGTGGTCTATCTCTTCAGTATTTTGGAGAAATTTCTGTAGAATTAGCATTTTGTCTCTTTAAATGCTTGTAGGATCCATAAATGAAACTAGCTGGGCCTTGAGTTTCTTTTGAAGAAAAGCTTTAAACTAAGAAATCAGTTTCTTTCATAGGTGTGGGGCTGTTCAGGTTACCTATTTCTTCTTTAGGTAATTTGTGTCTAATTTGTGTCTTTCAAGGAATTTGATTATTTCATATAAGCTATTAAATTTATTGATATAAAATTTGTAATATTCCTTATTCTCCTTTTAAAATCTATGCAGTCTGCAATGATGGCACCTCTCTTTCCTGATGTTAGCCATTTGTGTCTTTTCTATTTTATTCCTAATTACTCTGGTTAGAAGTTTGTCAATTTTATTGATCTTAAAGAACCAGCTTTTGGTTTCATTGATTTTTCTCTATTGTTTTTGTTTTCCATTTCATTGATTTCTGCAATTCCTTTTCCTCTGCTTATGTATTTCTACTTAACTGACTTTAATCCTTTTTTTAAATGTAGACATTTAATGTTATAAATTTCTCACAATATAGTGCCTTATCTGTATCCCGCAAGAATTTATGTTGTGTTTTCATTTTCATTTACTTACAAATATTTTCTAATTTTCTCTGATTTTCTTCTTGACTCATGGGTTATTTAGAATTGTGTTATTTTCCAAATATTTGGGGATTCTCCAGAGATCTTTCTGTTATTATTATCATTATTTTTGCCATGCTGCCTGGCATGTGGGATCTCAGTTCCCCAACCAGGGACTGAACCCAGGCACGGCAGTGAAATCCCAGAATCCTAACCACTAGGTCACCAAGGAACTCCCTCTGTTATTAACTTCTAATTTAATTCCATCATAGTCAGAAAATATGCTTTGTATGATTTAAATTCTTTTAAATGTATTGAGACATTTTAATGGTCTATCATAATACATGTTCTGTGTGCACTAAAAATAAAACATGGATTCTGCTCCATTTGGTTGGAGACTTCTGTAACAATTTACCTTATTTTTGTCTTTATATTTAAAGCAGATTTCTTGTAGGCAGCATATATTTGGGTCTTGCTTTTTTATAGGAAATCTCTTCCTTTAATTAGATTGTTTAGATCATTTACATTTCATGTGGTTATTGAGATGATTGGTTTTCAATCAACAATCTTACTATTTGTCTATCATCTCTTCTCTCTCCTCTCCCCTTTTTCTTTTTGGATTATTTTTTATAATTACCCTTTTTTCACTGAAGACAAGTTATTATAATCTGTTGGCAGCACAGAGAAAGATATTAATGAGACCAGAACTATGTCTGCATAGAAGTGGGCAGTGATATGTAGCTATTTTGTGGGGAACTGTGTCTACTTCATCATCATGATCATGTTTTAGTTTCTTTCCTTGCTTGTGCTGCTCAGTATATCTCTGCAGGTGCTCAGTCTCCTTTATATGATGAGTGATCTCATCTTCATGGTGTTCTTCAAGGCTGTCAGTTGTTCTTTAGTCTTGGTTTGGATTTATCCTTCCTCTTCAGCCTGTTCTCTCTTTCCCAAGGCCCAAATTTCTGGATGACATCCTCACTGGGGTGGAAATTTTCTGACCCCTTGGGACTGAGACCACTGGTAACGGAAGTCTAGGGCTTGCATGGTTCTGATGTCCCACATGCCAAGCAGCATCTGTGCCCGTACCTCCATGGCTGATCTTGTCAGTGCAGTACCTCTCCAGTTGCTGTGATTTCATTTTTATCTCATTCATCTTGTTTCGCTTCTTAGAGATTGCTTTAACTTATCACCTACTTCCTGCATGTATCATACTGACTCACATCATGTAAGACTCCTACTTTCTCCTCTCTCAGTCTTTGTGCTATTGTTGTCATACATTTTACTTCTGCATATTTTATAAACCCTACCATGCATTGTATAAATTTTAAAGAGATTTAAAGAATAAGAAAAATAATATTTCAAATTTACCCACATAGTTACCATTTCTAGTGCTCTTCGTTTTCCTTTTGCCCTGTATAGCTGAAGGAATTTGTATTTCTGTATTGCAGATTTGCTGGTGATGAGTTCTTTCAGGTTGTGCATATCTGAGAAAAGTCTCTTGTTTTGCCTTTGTTTTGAAAGGTATTTTTTTAAACCAGGTTTGTGATTTTAGCTTTTTGGGTGCAGGTATTTTTGTTTTCCTATACAAATTCTTGAGCTTTGTTCTGGGACATAGTTATTTAGAAATAGTTTACCCTTTTGAGTCTTTCTTGTAAACTTTTAAGGCAGGAGCAGAACAGCATTTAGTCTAGGACTAATTTTGGCCCACTATAGAGACAAAAACCTTCTAATTGAATACTCTATCTCATGTTCCGTGAATTATGAGATTTGTCATTCTGGTTAGTGAAAACAAAAACTACTCACAGTCTCTTGAGAGCTCTGAGTATTGTTCCCTCTGATCCTTTGGGTGGTTCTCTCAATGGCCTTTGGTCCTTTCCTCACATCCATATATTGATTAGTACTCAGTTGAAGATCCAGAGAAAGCCTTTGAAGATCTCTGGACATCCCTCTCATTGCAGCTCTCTTATCTTCTCTCCCAGCTATTGGCTTCATCTCCTCTACTTAGGGAGATTGCCAGGCATACCTTGATCCCCTTTTCACTGCTCAGTCAATCAGAGGACTCACTTCATTTGTTTTCCATCTCTATTCTTTGTCGCCTGATATCCAATCTCTTGAAAATTGTTGTTTGATATATTTTGCCCAGTGTTTAGTTGTTTTAGATGGGAAAATAATTAATAGTTGCTATTATTCCATCTTGGTCAGAAGCAGAATTCTCTAAAAATTTAAAAAACATATTTTGTTTCCATACTCTAATTATATCTTCATATTTATGATGTAATTTTAGTTGTATATACTGCATTATTGAATATTTTCCTGAAGGGAAATAGGGATATAGGGATATTTTGTTTTGACTAGCATTGGTGAGATATTAATTGCCCATCTATAATTTTACACATCCAATAACTGGGGGAATTTTCTAAAGACCAACTTCTGATTTCATACATTTAAAACATTGTCTTCCATTTCAGATTTTACTTTTAGAGTCAGGTGCTATAAGATATGGGCTTTCCTGGTGGCACAGACGGTAAAGAATCTGCCGACAGTGTGGGAGACCCACAGCAATATAACCTTTGATGCTTCTCCTTCATGTCATTATGCCTGCAAGGTGAGGAAGCACAGTGATAGGCCCACTCCTGGAAGCAATTCCTACACTGGGATAACTAGCAAAAACTCAACTATACATAAAAGTGACTGCAAGCCGCATAAATATATTTTACTCAAAAATAACCCGTTATTCAACTTACCTTTAGCTGAATTCCCAAAATGCTTTGATCACCACTCCAAGATTACCCAATGTAGAGGAAAGTGTGATTATAGATGCCAGAGTAAAAAGAGACAGCAGTCTTAACTGACTACAATTAAAATATCTTACTTTAGCAAATTTTATAAAAACATTTGACTGTATGAACACATTGCTTGGGCTCTTTAGGTCTGGAGGGGGCTGTACCAATGATAGTCCTTGAAGCTTAACTTCACGGTAAATCTGCCTCTGCTCAAGATGCTGCTTCAGTTGAGGCTCCCTGTGGCCGACCAAAGTGAAGTGAAGTCACTCAGTCGCGTCCGACTCTTTTCGACCTCATGGACTGTAGCCTATCAGGCTCCTACATCCATGGGATTTTCCAGGCAAGAGTACTGGAGTGGGTTGCCATTCCTTCTCCAGAGGATCTTTCCGACCCAGGGATCGAACCCGGGTCTCCCTCATTGTAGGCAGACGCTTTACAGTCTGAGCCACCAGGGAAATCCCAAACAGTCGAAATTCTTTCCCTTGGCAGATCTTACCTTTTCCTGAACTCATGTACTTTTCCAGATCCGCACTCCCACCCCAGAGTTCCCACCATGCAGGCTGGCAACTTGGTGCAATGCATATGTTGTTCTCATTACCTGGAATACTCTTCACTGGCTTCTTCTCCTGGGAGCAGCTACCCCTCCTTCAAGACCAGGACGAGTGTCATTTTCTCTATGAGTCCATTCCTGACTCCCCTGGGGATTAAGTGTGTCAACACAGCGTATTCCTATTTTTATTTTATTTATTTTTCAAGCTTTATTCTTTGAATAAAGAATGGAGAGTTGTGAGCTAGTGCTCCTGGGTACAGATCTTCCTGAAAGGCCCTCAGTAGGGCTGTTTTATAAGGATCTTATCAGCAGAGAGGGGAGAGTTCTCACAAGTCTGGCACAGCTGTGCTCTCCCAGAACCCACTGGAGATCTCGCAGTGCCTGGGTGCACGTCTCTGCATGTGCCTGCCTACTGCCTACTGCGGCCTACTGCCACCATCTTGAATCACGGTGTATGTGTGGGGGGAGGCTTCTCTGCACATGGGCCACGGAGCTGAAGTGTTGAGCACAGTATTTCACATGAATGCAGGTCTGAAGTGCCAGCCAGTGGCAGGGTCAGCACTCTAGGAGCAAGTGAAACCAGTGTTAGGACTTCCTGAAGTTTAGATTCTTTATTTCTCATACAGAAGAAATTTGATGAGAGGTAAGAAATAGATTTACTGAGAGACACACTCCATAGAAGAGCGTGTGCCATCTCAGAAGGTGAGAGGCCCTGGGAGATACACATTCCATAGAATGTGGTCCCTCTGGAAAGACTTGAGAGCGGCTTCCTATTTTTATCATAGTTCGCATGATACCATATTTTGTACTGTATCTCCCACCATCATATTAAACTCCTAAGGCCTTGTAAACTTAATTATTTCTCTATCCCAGTGCCTAAGTCAGTGAGTTCTACCTAGTAGGAGCTAGTGTGTGGATGTTTGAACAAATGAAATCTCTTTGTTTTCCTCCCACAGAGTGCTGGCTCTTGCTCACTTGTTTGGCTTAATAAGGTTTATCCACCCCCCCCCAGCATAAACTGTATAGAGGAGCAAGACATTTCTGAAGCATAATTAAATGGATGAATGAATATACAAATATGTGTTGATAGAGTCATCCTGACCCCTGTGTAACAAATAGTTATGGATCACCTACTATTAGGAGGTATTATTAGATAGTATTATTTGGTAATAGTAGATCACCCACTACTAGGAGGTAATTATTAGGAGGTAATTACGAGTAGGAGATCACCTACTATTAGGAGCCACCTTGGTCACTCAGATTGTAGAGTCTGGCCACAATGCAGGAGACCCAGGTTCCATCCCTGGGTGGGCAAGATCCCCTGGAGAAGAGACTGGCAACCCACTCTAGTATTTTTGCCTGGAGAATCCTGTGGACAGAGGAACCTGGTGGGCTACAGTCCATGGGGTCGCATAGAGTCGCACATGACTGAGCAACTAACACGTGTATATGTGCTATTAGGAACTATATAATACTAGGAACTATCCTTTCTGAGTGCTTTGTGTGTTGTTTGGTTGCTAAGTTCTGTCCACCTCTTTTGCAACCCCATGGACTGTAACCTGCCAAGCTCCTCTGTCCATGGGATTTTCCAGGCAAGAATACTGGAGTGGGTTGCCATTGCCTTCTCTAGGGGATCTTCCTTACCTAGGGATCAAACTCGCGTCTCCTGCATTGGCAAGCAGTTTCGTTACTACTGAGCCACCAGGGAAGCCCTTCTGAGTGCTTACTTATGCCTTAACTGGTTTGGAGTCTTAAGAGTTTCTCAGTTAAGGCACACAGCAACCCCATGAGGCAATTTCTGTTGTTCGCTACCCTTCTAGGAATTTGGGCTTCCACGCCTAAGGCGGGGACTGGTGATTGAGCTGCAGGAGGAGGCAGGGCGCTCACGTGGGGAAGGGACACAGCCCTGCCCACGCCAGCCAGTCTGAAGCTGGTCCCTTCCAGACCACTGACCCGTCCTTTCCTAGGGAAGTGGGTGTGCGGCCAGACTTCGGTGCAGAGAATCTTAGCGACTAAACACCAGGGGGCGCTAGCGATTCAGCTTTCCGATGAAGAGCGAGGCTGCCCGTGGCAACCTCTCAGTTTCCCTTCTAGACCCTTTCTCCGGTTGCTCCATTCCCCTAAAGTGAAGTCGCTCAGTCGTGTCCGACTCTTTGTGACCCCATGGACTGTAGCCTACCAGGCTCCTCCGTCTATGGGATTTTCCAGGCAGGAGTACTGGAGTGGGTTGCCATTTCCTTCTCCAGACGATCTTCCAGGGATCTCCCAGGGATCCAACTTGGGCCTCCCGCATCGTAAGCAGACGCTTTACCGTCTGAGCCACCAGGGAAATCCATACCGCAATGGTTGCAAACAATCTGCCTGCACTCACCATGTTCTACGTACTTTCACGCTTTATCTCATTGAATTGTCAGAAAACCTCAAAGGAGGTTTCTCATAGCTTCATTACAGTGATGCTGAAATGAAGGCTAGCAAGGTTAATTCTTGCTCAAGTTTACACAGAGGATGGCAAATCCTTGTTCTGAACTTTTCCTGCTGCTCCTAACTTCCCATCCCCAGGTCCTACATACTTATACATATACCCCTATCAGTACAACCCTGTATCCCTCTGCCTTCTGTTTATTTAAATCCTGAACTTCTTAGGCACTTGAGGCCCCATCACCCATTTGGCGAACTTGCTGCCTGGCAGTGCCCTGGGATGTCACATGGGCAAGGCTTGTTCCCTCATCAGAGTGTAAATTCCAGCCTTTAGCATGAGGCTTCACACAGAGTCAGTGCTTAATAAACATAAGCTGTGTCAGTGACAGGCAGGCACAGCAAATGTCCAGGGGATGTGTGTGTGTGTGTGTGTGTGTGTGTGTGTGTGTATCTCCTTTTCAGTATAGCTCAGGGTCTGCATAGAGCCAGCAACAACAAACATCCATTAAAAATATGTGAATGAGGATTTAATAGTTTAACATTTCTACTTTGTTCTACCTCATGTTTGTACCCAGCTGGGACTGACAACTCCCAGAAGGTAAGGATGAGGAATGTGGGTGTGTGTGTTGGGGGGGCCGGTATTGGGAGAAACCAAAGAGACATAGGGCAGGGAGCAGAGCTTTCCCAAGCTGAGAATAAGGCTCACGTAGAGAATGAGAGGGGGAGAGAGAGAGATGCCAAGATCTAAGTCAGAGCAGAAGGAAAATGAGCCCTGAATAGGAGCCTTGTGTGTGGCCCGGTGGTGCTGACTCACCAAGACTTGGGAGAGGAAAACACACTAGGGATGAAGAAGGGGCCTGTGTGCTGTGGCCACCAGTCTGCCACCCCAAGGACACCCTGTCTGCCCTGAGGCCCAAATGGTCTTGAGAGGTTTTGATTTGGGTTAGGTGGGCTGGGGGTTGGGGGTGGGCACTATAAGAAGGGAGATGGGGAAGTCTTTGGAGAATACAGAAGACCCTTCCTGGGAGAGCTGTGGGTCTGAGTTCAGGTGGGCAGGAGGAACAGGGGAAGGAGGTGTCTCTCCCCAAATATTCAGCCACAGTCTCCTCCACAGGCAGGTGTGGCAGGTCAGACTCACCAGCGGGGAGGGGTAGATGCTCATGGCTTCAGCGGCTTCTTGTCCATACTGGAGGAAGAAGTCATGCCTTGTAAGTGCTTCCCAGAGCTGATGCTATGATGGAGGCATGGCCTAGGAGTAGAAGCTCTGCAGTCCTCCGCACTCCCAGCCTCACCTCGGCTGTCAAACCGGTTCACAGACATGAGGACAGGATTTTTGTGGCAACCAGGATGGCAGGTGGCCCTAGGCCAGCAGGTGGAGGGCAAAGCCCGGGTGGACAGGATTAAAGGTCAGACACTGTAGAGAAACAGGCGAGAGGAGGAAAGAGCGCCTGAGGGAGCAGCCGGGGCTGGGTTAGGAATTCTGGTCTCAGGTCGGCCCAGGTGGCTGAAGCGGAAAGAGGGAGCCAGACTGACTCTTTAGACCTAGCCTTGTTCTTCCCATCTGCAGTACAAGGCAGCTCGAGTCAAGGGGCTCTAAGCCTCCTTCTCACTCTAACGTTTGATGACTCCATGTGTTAGTCCTCTCTCTTCTCCCCACCAAAGCCCCTCTCTCTTTCAGTGTCCTGTTCCTAGCTCAAAGTCTCAAAAGAAAGCTAACAAACCAGTGGATTCATACTTAAATGTATTACTGTCCACAAACCAATATTCTGAACTTCCCAAATGTATTACATATTTTTTAAAAAATTATTTTCATTTACTTATTTGGCTGCATCGGGTCTTAGTTGCAGTATGCAGGATCTTCGATCTTCCTTGTGGCATGCAGGATCTAGTTCCCTAAGGACTGAACCCGGGCCCCTGCACTGGGAGTGCAGAGTCTCAGTCACTGGAAATCCCAAGTGTACTACATACTTTCTACTGTAGTATGGCCACTGGAAGGACAGTGGACTTGAAGGCCTAATGAATGAAGGTTTGAATTCCAGCTGTGCCCCTGACTCTCAGCTCGGCTGAGTTGTAGGACCTTGAGCAATGTCCTGGGCCTCCGTAGGCCTTCATTACTTTATGGGTCAAGCAGGAATAACCTGCTTCTTTCAGTAGTTGTGTTGATTAAATGAAGTAACACATGTAATATACATGATTGACATTGGTACCAAATAAAATACTCAGAAAATGTGTCCGCCCACATTTAGGGGACTTAATCACGACCAGAAAGAACAGAGTCTGAGAGATTAAGGTGCAGGAGGCTTACCAGGAGCTTCCCTGGTGGCTCAGAAGGTAAAGAACTGCCTGCAATGCGGGAGACCTGGGTTTGATCCCTGGGTTGGGAAGATCCCCTGCAGGAGGGCGTGGCAACCCACTCCAGTATTCTTGCTTGGAGAATCGAGAATCCCCATGGACAGAGGAGCCTGGCAGTGTACAGTCCTTGGGGGTTGCAGAGCCTGACACGACTAAGCAATTGAACACACACAGGCTTATCAGAGAGAACCCTTGGGATCCACAGGAAGGAAGAGGGGAGGGAGGAAAAGGAAGAGGTGGGGACAGTCAAGCTGCGGCAGTCTCAACGGAGGGTTCAGTCAACCCTACAGGGAGTTTAGAAGCTCAGATGACCCTTCAGAGCTCTCTTGATTTGGAACAAGGGGGCCAGGTCTTTATGCTCCATATCATCAGTCTTTGGATGTGGGCTGCCCATGAAAGGAAATGTGACCTTGGTGTCAAATTGCTTTCTAAAGGGCTTACAGCCAAGAGCTGTTTCCTGTCAGCATTTCCTGCAGCTAGGAAAATAAATCCTTCATTCCTGAAGGGGGACCTGTGTGTTTGCCATGCTGAGTTAATTAGTAGGACTCTTGTCAGATTAAGTAGGTGGCTCCCCAGGGTAAGGCCAGTCTTGCTGCTACACTTTGCAGTATTTTTTCCAAGCCAGCCATTTTACAGTGGTGTGGGCAGAGCCACGCGACCTTCCCAGTGCCCCTCCAGTCTAACAGCAGCACAGACATTCACACCACTGGGAGAAAAGGGTAAACTGCTTTCACATCCCTCCAAGGGAATCAGTCATGAAATTAAAAGACGCTTACTCCTTGGAAGGAAAGTTATGACCAACCTAGACAGAATATTAAAAAGCAGAGATATTACTTTGTCAACAAAGATCCATCTAGTCAAGGCTATGATTTTTCCAGTAGTCATGTATGGATGTGAGAGTTGGACTATAAAGAAAGCTGAGCACCAAAGAATTGATGCTTTTGAACTGTGGTGTTGGAGAAGACTCTTGAGAGTCCCTTGGACTGCAAGGAGATCCAACCAGTCCATCCTAAAGGAGATCAGTCCTGGGTGTTCATTGGAAGGACTGATGTTGAAGCTGAAACTCCAGTACTTTAGCCA
The DNA here is from genome assembly GCF_054371585.1 of Giraffa tippelskirchi. Taxonomy (NCBI): domain Eukaryota; kingdom Metazoa; phylum Chordata; class Mammalia; order Artiodactyla; family Giraffidae; genus Giraffa; species Giraffa tippelskirchi. Next base: position 110,158,043 of record NC_137279.1, read on the forward strand.
CCTGATGGGAAGAGCTGACTCATTTGAAAAAACCCTGGTGCTGGGAAAGATTGAGGGTAGGAGAAGGGGACGACAGAGGATGAGATGGTTGGATGGCATCACCGACTCAATGGACATGGGTTTGGGTGGACTCGGAGTTGGTGATGGACAGGGAGGCCTGGTGTGCTGCGGTTCATGGGGTCGCAAAGAGTCAGACTAGACTGAGAGACTGAACTGAACTGAACTGAAGGGAATCAGTCACTTGCAGGTATCTCAGGACCCACTGGATTCTTTTCAAACCGTCATTCCCCTTTTGCTTATGGAGACTTAGAGGGTAGGACGGGACATTTATGGGTAATGCGGTATTTTGGCAGAAGGTTCTTTCTCAGCTTGGCTTTTACATGTTACTAGATCTTCTCTACAGGTTACTTGAGAATGTTTTTGCAGAGTGCTATGGCCTGGGAGCTCTGTCAGTCTCCCTGAAACAGGACTCAGCTTTCATCCAAAGACCAAGACAAGCCAACTGAAACATTGGAAACACAGGGAGATAGTGTGGAAGTCCAGGTAAATAATGCTTTGGAGAGAGGAGAAAAGACATTTGCTTCTTCTCTAGTTAACTTTTCCTGCCCACAAGGAGCTGTTTTTGCCAAGACCGCCTTTAGTGACCCTATATGGCATTTTCACCCCACCTGCATTATTCAGTTGTCTCTAGTAACTTTTTATGTTAACGTTGTGTGTCCCCCAACTGGACTGTGAGTACCTTGAGGTTTTTCTCTAATAGTTATGTTGGTTTCTGTCTCTATCTTAATTAAGAGATCTCAGTTGCTTGAAGGGGAATTAATGTTTTTTGTTCCACTTGCCTGAGCTGATAAATGCCTCTAGGTTAGGGTGGTAAAGAAGCAGCATGGTGTCCTGCAAGGCGTAAACCTACCTCATGCTAAGCAGCAGCCCAGACACTTATCTTGAGCTCCACCTTGGTCTACTGATTGGAATCTTTATAGGGAGGGGCCCGGAACTGGCATAATGAGTGACTCAGGAGATTCTCATTTGGGAAACAGGTAGTGGAAGGAGCAAAGCACTGGGTTTTCAATCCAAGCCCTGTCACCTACTAAGGTCCCCAGTACAAATCTCTGGTCTTCAACCACTACCTCATGTGTACACCAGGGATAACACTTTGCAGCACCCTTGTGCAAATTACCAAGGGAAGATGTGAGTGAAATCATTAACATGGTCCTTGGAATCCAAGTAGGCACTCTTGACTTCGAATACCATTGACATTCTTGCAAAACAGATTCTAGAGCTTTAAGTCATCTCCTCACGTTAGAGACAAGTTCTTGTGAAAGAACAAGTGACGGTTATGAGGAACTATTTCTCAAAATGTGATCTTCAAATCACCTGCATCAGCTGGCCCTCAGGCCCAATCCCCAGGAATCTTTATTTTTAGCAGGATTCCTGTAAGTACAACAAAGTTTGGGAACCATTACCCCAGTGTCCTTTCTCCTCCTTTGCTTTTACCAGTAAACTGGCCATTGATATGTGAGCAAATGGGTGGACAGGCTCTCAGGTTTTCTCAACTAGTTTTATAGCAACTAAATTAAAATTACTCTTGTGGAACAAATGATGCTCATTTCCTACCTCTGATGCATTATGAAAACATGAACTATTTTGAAGTAGGATTTTTCAAGACATTTGAAATTCTGTTTCAAGAGCCAAGCATCAGAAGTACTCTTTATAAATTACACATGCGTGCTAAGTTGCTTCAGTCATGTCTGGCTCTTTGAGACCCTATGGACTGTAGCCTGCCAAGCTCCCTGGTCCATGGGATGCTCCGGGCAAGAATACTGGAGGGGGTTGTCATGTCCTCCTCCAGGGGATCTTCCTGACCCAGGGATCGAACCTGCGTCTCTTACATATATATACACACACAAATTGACAAGGGAGCATTGCTGACATTATGAAAAAAATGGCTATAAGAAGTACTTGTTGAAAAATGAAAAAACCAATAATTTGCTTAAATGCTAGCAATGTAGATATGTAAACAACCACACTGTGTGAACACCTTTTGTACATCAAAGGATTTTCAAATGCTTTTATCTGGCTACACTTGCATTTGCTAACAGTGTAGCAGCAACAGCACTGGACTAAGAGACGAGAGATGCATGAGTCATTTGTAAAATGAGAGGGCTGGACAAGATCAGGCATTCTTATCTTACAGTACATGATTTATGGATGGTTTCAGGGTCTCTGGACACCATGAAGCCATCAACTGAATTTTGCACACAAGCATATACATTTTTATGGGGACAGCGTCTAGCTATTCTTAAGATTCTCAAAAGGTCCAGAACCCCCAAATGATTTAAAAATTATAGACTGGACTATTGTGAAGGCTTCTCTCAGCTCTAAGATTCTAAGGAAAACCAATGTCCCATGTCCTTTTGGGCTCTAACCTGGATGGGTCGTGTATCTTCGTTTGCTTTTTTTAAAGCCAGGAACCAGTGGTTCCTTTTTACCAGTCTGCTCCTTCCCCAACAAAATGGGCCCTGTTGTGCAACATTCTTCACTTGGTACAAACAAGACTATTTTTTGCCCAGACAGTATGATTTAAGTTGTTTTAATGTAGTCTGCTATAAAAATGGATGGAGGCTTCTGCACAGTACATTTGGTTTTACAAATGTTAATAACTAGTTAGTGCTTGTGCTATGTGCTGCACATCATTATGATCTGTTGACCAGGAACAGCTCTCGCAACATGGGTTAAGACCAGAATTGTGAATCATGGAACTTTCACTTAGCACGCACACAGTCTACGGCAAACTTAAATACTAATCTATGATACCTAACTGGATTATTTGATCCATTGCAGTATTGTGCTTGTTTATCTCAGAAGATAGGCAACTAGCAAAAATACACATTTCTTTTGCGCTTCCCCACCCCCATATTACACTGTAAAAGTAATACATTATTCAGTGCACTTTCTAAGAAATAAACTTCCTTATAGTATCTCTCTCTATATATATATCTATGCCAAAACAAAAGAAGAGCACAATGCAACTTGTAAGATTACCATTTCAAGCAAGACAGGTAACAATACTCTGGGATTATAGCCCCCTTTTCTGTTTAGAGAAGTTCCAGTTCATGTGACAATGCACGGGAATAAAATTTAATGCATGCTTGCTCTGGGAAGTTTAAGATAACCTCTTTATCATTTGGTAGACATGCTAGGGCATTAACAGTCTTTTTTTTTTTTTTTTTTTAATGTATTGGCTTTAGTCAAACCATAAGCTGTGCAGACACCAGTGTACTCCAGAGTGATTTATCTTGATTTCCATCACCTGCTTTTCTCCCGTCAACTCATATTGGGTTATGAGGAAATAGGTTTAAATCATAACAGGAGGTCGTGCTGTGTTCTTAGTCACTCAGTCGAGTCCGACTCTTTGTGACCCCATGGACTGTAGCCTGCCAGGCACTTCTGTCCAAGGGGATTCTCCAGGCAAGAATACTGGAGTGGGTTGCCATGCCCTCCTCCAGGGGATCTTCCTAACCCAGGGATTGAACCCAGGTCTCCCGCATTGCAGGCACATTTTTTACCAACTGAGACACCAGGGAAGCCCTGGCTGCTGGTAAGTGTTGACTAGAAGAATGTATGTGAGATCTCTCCACCCTTGTGGACACAAAATCAGGTAACTACCATGTCTGAGGTAGACAGTCGTTATACTCTAGGGAGTTTGTTGGTTGTGCTAGCCAACAAGTTAGAAAGTTTGGAGGCTTCTGTCCACACAAAGTCACTGTGATGGAAATGACAGAAGTTTCTAGAATGAAAGAGGCTACAGCTTGTGGGCTAAATCCAGCTGCAGAAATGTTTAACTAGTATTTAAAAACATTTTGATCAGTTCTTGATATTTAAAAATGAGAATGTTTCTCATGAAAATTTGGATTTCAGAAAAATCTTAGGAGCTGGTAACCCTGGCCTAGCATTCTTGCATAGCAACAAGCAGCTGAAGTGGCACAGGAGGTGCCCTTTTCAGCGGGGCATGGGCACTTCACTTTGCTAGGGCTCTCACTGTTCCCAGCTGTTATACGTCATTTGAGTGAGTGACTGACTTGTTTTTCTCATATATATGACCAGTTGAGCTTTGTGACACTGGGCTGGTTTGGCCTTGTCTTCATGATGCTGAAGACCTGACTTCATGTGAAATTTCCCCCTCCCCATGGACAAGATTCCTTCTTTGATTGGGTCCCAGCTACATCTAGTTGCTTTGGTAGGTAATCTTAACATGCATTTCTACTCATCCTTTACACTATATTGCAAACTCCAAAGATACAATCACACTAATATTTATGTGTTTAAGTGTGTGTATGTTAAACACGTAAAGGGGTGTGTCTATACAGATATATGTATACTTTCATTTAGGTAAAAGTTAATTTGGCTCCACAGATACGGACACCAAGTGCTGGCAGCTTGGAGAATAAGTGTATAGCAATTTGCTAAAACCTGTATAATTCTGACTTATAATATTACAAAGACGGTGAACTTTAAGTTATTGCTTTTTGATTACAGAATAAAGATCTCATTCTGTTGCAAAACTTTTATATAGAATGAGTAACCATTTCCTATTCAAGTAGTAGCAATTGGAATCAGAAGTTCCTTACACAACAGTAGATGCCTGAAGACATTTTTGAAGATGTGATTTCATTCTATTCAAGAACTTACGCAGGAAGCTGGGAGTGATGAAATTTTTCCAAAGTACAAGAAAATCAGCACCCCAACTGCTTAATGTTCAGGAGGATTTCTCAAGGTCTCTATAAAGCTCACTTTGTGGTGAGTTTTCGTCCACCTTTAGCATTCCCATTCTACTTATGCAGCCTTATTTCTGAACACAAAGCTTGTATTAAAACAGTAAACGAGGATTAAAAGCAGTGTTGGTTTTTAACATTCAGAATTCACAGAGGATCTCATTTTTTTTTTACAGTTAAATGATCCATTCTGTGCTTTTGCTGCAGAATCATATTCATATGGCAGTCTAATTTCAGGCACTTTTAAAACATGTTCATCTGGAATAAAAAAATCTGCATGAACCACTTCCGCATAATTCAAAATGAGTGTTGAGTGATTCGAGTCCCCAGACAGACAGCAAATCACCACCTGGTACTCAGTTAGCTTTCTCCATCATAACGTGATGGTGACTGTGAAGCTTAGGTGTCTTTGAGGTGCCCTTCTAGCTTTAGCACAAAGATGGGGATCATAAAATTCCAAACTACTTAGTTTCTACTTATAAAATACAAAAAGGTGAAACACACTAAATGTATTATACAGATGGTTTCAGCTAAGATCAAAATAAATAACATGATCTGACTCAATGGTTTGACTCTTGAGCTCCTGGACGAAATCTGATGGAATGTCAAACGCAGAGACTCCCTCCTAGGCACTAGCTGCTGGTAGGCAAAAGTATCTCAACATCCTTGCCATTGGCGAGAACAGCATTAGAAGAGCAGCTGCTGCCAAGGTCTTCTGCAGTGGTCAAAGAGGATGCCTGGGAGTGAGTTTTGGTCAGGGGCGTGGTAGTGGATGGAGAGGGAGTGAGGCCAGGCTTTTTGGGTGGGATGGGTGGAGGGTTTCCTCTCTCAGCTCTGGGGATGGTAGGGGACTTGATCCCTGGAGACAGGGGGCTCAGAGGACTGGATACTTTTCCTGGAGTAGGTGAATGGCTGGTGTCACCTCTCGCATTGGCAGTGCTGGCCAGATTTCGGTAGTCTGTACCAAAGGGAGAGCTGTTAGGAGACACGGGCTTTATTGGTCCTTGTTGGTTAGTGAATCTGGAGAGCACCTGAGTGACCGTGTTTCGGGCCAGCTGCTTGGCAGCAGAGTTGTCTATGAGGGTAGGGGACAGATCCCTGGATGGAGGGCTCTGCAGACCACTGGCTTGTTGGTCCTGATCTGCTTGGGACTGAAATTTGTGCCGAGCTGCATGGAACCGCTGGTTGATCCCTACTTGGTAGGATGACTGGTAGCCAGGGCTGCTAGCTGATGACCCCAATAAGCGCTTAGTTAGTACTGGTGAAGAGCAAGGAGAGGATGTGAGAGAGGAAGAGGCAGTGCTGCTGGGAGATGGTGAGCTCCCACTGGAAGGTAGATGACTAGGCGTTGGGACTGGTGTCTCTAGTCCCACAGGACACCCGCCATTCTCTACTGCTTTTTCTTGGGCCAATCCCACAGGCTTCTCTCGTGGAGGCACTTGGTGTTCTACATTGCTGCCTGCAATCAACTCCTTGGTAGTCTGCATTTCTGGGTCAAAATGTCCATTGGCTTTTGCATAAGAGTAAGTGGGAGTGGTGGGACCAGGTAGCTCGGTGGTTGTCACCTTGGTTGTGCTGCTCCCATGCGTTTTCTCTGCCTGAAAACTCTCTGTTTGGCAAAATACAGACACTAGCATGGGTGGCTCAGTTACTGTGCCTTTAGACACAGTTACTGGTTTCTTCACTTGCTCGCTGGGGCCACTTTGCTGGTGCAAAGCCTCTAGATCCTTCACTACCTTCTTCAAACTCTCCATTTCTTCTTTCAGAGTTCTGGTCCGGTTCTCTTCTCGGTTCAGCTTTGCTCTCAGTTGTTCCCTTTCAATGTCAAACTCAGATAACTGCTTCTCCACCTGGGCCTCCATCTGCAAGCCCCGCTTCCTCTCGGCAGACAGCTCTTCCTCCAGCTTGCTCACTCGGCTCTTCTCCTTCTCCAGTTTCAGGCTCAGCTCTCCCACCTTCTGGCCCTCCTCCGCGGCCTTGCTGGTGGCCTTCTTGCACTCACGGACCAGCATGGAGGAGAGCTGCTTGTGGCGGGACCGCTCCTCTTCCAGCTGACTGGAGAGTTTCTTCTGCTCTTTTTCAAACTTTTTCACTTGGGACTTTTCAAATTCCAACTACAAAAGAATGCCACCACACATCTTGATTAGAGTAAGGAAACAAAGAGACACTGACAACTGTTATCATGTAGTGTATCAGGTTAGCTGTTCTCTGGCAGGCACATGGGATTACCACACATGCCATGTGCTTACATCAAATATTTCTTAAGTATTACAACACCTAACATAAAAATGTACACACGACGACTTAATCTTGCTTTGATGATTTAGGAGGCACTTCTCGTTCTTACTGTCTCAGGGTTATTAGTGGGAATCTGAATCGTCATTGTGTTCTAGGTCTATGGAAAGTTCAGAGGATTAGAACCAATCAAAACAGAAAGCAGAAAGCCATATAAACTGGATTTTGTGATGAATGCTGATGAAAACAAAACCTTTAAAGCTTCAGTAATAATTCTTTCTGGTCTTAAAAACAAACAAACATAAGTAGCTGCATATGAATCATTCTCCTACACAAATGCCATTGGCTTTAATCATCACCCCAACCTTACTTAAAGCACAAAATGAGAGGGAAAGGGTTCAAGGAACCGTTTTAGTCAGTGTTTTTCAAACTCTGAGACCCATTAATGGATGGGGAAACCATTTAGTGAGCCATTAAGAATTTGAACAAATGAAATAAAAGTGAAAATATAAATGTGTATTATAAGCAGTAAGGGTTATGTATGATTTCATGAGATTTTTGTTTCAAGCATACATATATATGTGTATGTACTTGTGATGTAAAGTATATTTTTTTACTAGGAGTCCTAAGTCAAAAAAGTTTTGAGAGTTCAAAGTTAGTGTTGCCCAAAGTGTGTTCTATGGAACGATGGTCCATAGTGAATGATCTATGTTAACAGATTTTATGAAAACATAGATTTACTAAACACAGAATACCCTATATTGATCTTGAAGACTCACAGCATGCTTTGGCATCCTAAAAAGTATAAACAATTGAAGTTAGAAACCTCTTTGTGTGTTAGTCGCTCAGTCGTGTCTGACTCTTTTTGACTCCATGGATTGTAGCCTGTTCATGGAATTCTCCAGGCAAGAACACTGGAGTGGGTTGCCATTTCCTTTTCCAGGGGATCTTCCTGATCCAGGGATCAAACCCAGGTCTCCTGCACTGCAAGCAGGTTCTTTACCATCTGAGTCACCAGGGAAGCCTCTTTAACTTTGTTTAATACAGTAATTCCCAGAGTTATCTGACCACAAAGCCCTTTTTTTCGAGTAACACGAATTTATACCCTGCAGAATAATCTTCAGGAAATGCTATTCTAGGCAAATGCTGCTCCGAGCCCTTCCACCTTAATTACCTGTTGAGTCAGCCGCTCTCTCTCCTTCTCCAGCATGTAGGTGACATCATCGCCTTCAGCTGTGTCCTGTGCATGCCTTTGCCTTTCTTCTTCAAGGTCTAGGATTACCTTTAAGGAATTAAAAAAATCATTTCCAAATACAGGGAGTCACACTTAGAATACAATTTAACAGTAAATGCCTATCTAAGCATCCAAGATCACATTCCATATATAGGTAAATAAGTAAGTAAATCCCAGTCAGGGCCATCAAAGAGCACACCATCTAGAAGGGTGAAAGATATGTGCTACAAAAAATACAATATGTACTTTACCTCACACAAAGTGGCATGTAAGCAGAAAAGAGGAACTCATTAGCTGTAGGGACTGAAAGGTTTCAGAGAATTAATAAGTTTGGTGGGATTAGGGGACAGGTGTAGGTGATGAAGTAAGGCAGATTCATGGAAAGCTGAAGCTGAGGCTTTCCCTGTTGATACTCAAGTCACTGGAGGTACCAGAGAGTGAAGCCTGAAATTAAACATTTCAAATAGGTGACATCCTAACTGTGCCTTGCTTAATTAATATATGCATCTTGTATACAGTTAGATAAGAAGTAAAAAGATTCTCTAGACTTCATCCTGCATACGAGAAGGTTCAATTATTGAGATCTGAAGTAGAGATTTTTCATAAGGCCTTTTAATTAACTGTCTACCCATTCCACTTACCCTGGTGCCAAGCAATTAAGCCCAACTTTAAGGAGAGTACAGGTTTAAAGGGGCACTTCCCCACATAATCCTGCCTACAACTGCATAATATTCTAATAATTATGGATTTATTCATAGCTTCTGCTCATGATTCAGAGGTGGGTTGGCCTAGACCTCCCCAAGCCAGAGCACTGTCATCCCCATGGTCATTTCTCATTGTTTCTCTTCACTAACAACTGTTATGAATGGAGAAAGAGGACTTTCTGGGACTCCTCTTTAAACACAAAAATCAAAACATTCTGGTGTATTTCCTTCTGGTTAAAAAAAGATTTTGGCTTCTCCTCTCCAGAGAGGCTTCTAAAATTATAGAAATGGGATGAAAAGAAAAAAAACCCTAAAAAGAGAGACTTTGGCAGACAAATTTTTAATATTCTGAAGAAAGAAAGAGGCTAGAGGGATGGTAGCTTCCTGGTACGAAGGAGGAAGCTGTTTTGCCCTGTAGGACCCCAAAGACATAGGGTACCTGCAGGTGGCAGATACTACAGAGAAGAGGTAAGGTGTAGCATGGAAGACAAGGGAACTAGTTCCAGGTCTGTATTTTCAAGAGTTATCTGTCGCATCAACCTGATTCCTGTGCACAGAATGCCCAGCCAGGCATCTACTGCCGAGGAATATACCAGATGTTTATACTCTGAAGAAACAGAATGTGACAGCCTCCAGATTTGGTAATAACAGACATGACAGAGAATAAGGGTGAGGAAAGGGGATTATTTTTATTTTGGGAAGATGGCAGGGTGAAGAGGAAAGGGAAGTGGGGTGCTAACAAAATCCACATCTATAATAAAAAGAAGTAAATATAAGTGTCTAACATTGATAAAGTGAGAGAGCAATATATTAGTTAAAAATATGGAAAAAATATATGGAAGTTAACAAAACAAAACATTAAAAGGAAAAAAGTGGTTGCCTCTAATATTGAGGAGGCGAGGGAATGGGAAGAGGTAGACTAGGGAACCCTATTTTTCATAATAAGCAGCTGCTGCTGCTGCTAAGTCGCGTCAGTAGTGTCTGACTCTGTACGACCCCATAGACGGCAGCCCACCAGGCTCCGCTGTCCCTGGGATTCTCCAGGCAAGAATACTGGAGTGGGTTGCCATTTCTTCCTCCAGTGCATGAAAGTGAAAAGTGAAAAGTGAAGTCGCTCAGTCGTGTCCGACTCTTTGCGACCCCATGGGCTGCAGCCTACCTCGCTCCTCCATCCATGGGGTTTCCCAGGCAAGCCCTAACCATGTAATTGACTGTTTAAATCACTAGTAAGTATAGGAGCCAAAGTGAGTATTGTTAACAACCCTGCCAAGGCACCAGGCTTAAACTGGAATTCTCTCAGGCAAACTGGGACTATATGTATGCTAATTATAAGCCTGTAGGTACTTTGTGATGTCTAATGAAGTCAATGTTCTACTTTGATAAAACACTTAAGAATAGATAGGCAGTGATTTAAAACATTTAATGCTATCTTACATTGAAATATAGTATTAGGAAATCTTGAAATTTTTAACTCTTCTTCTCCCCAATCACCTAGGACCATAAATTATCCCAACACTACTTCAACAGGCATGATAGCCAGCCAGCCCTTTAGTACCACTCAATTACTTTATGTATGAAATGGAAAACAGGCTTGCCTATCAAATAAAGATGCTGTGTAGATTTTCTTATAATATTATGTAAAAGCCCTCCAATTTAGGCAACTAACCCTAACTCATTGACATCTTTTAAATTGGACCATAAATGTCTTCAGATTACTTCAGTCTAAACCAGAGGTTAAACTTTTCTGGGTCTTGGAGAACTCTGAGAATTCTAGTAAGGATAGGAAAAAAAAATTCATTTTCTATAAAATGCATAAACTTTTGGCATTCATTGTATTTTCTGGGGGGTCATGGAACATCTGAGACCTATTTGTGGTTAAGAACTCCCACTCTGGCTTTTTGTTTGGACTCTGTGAAGGGAAAGAAAAATTGTGGGCAAGACCTAAGACCTTAAGCACTTTGTCAGATGCACTTTAAGCAGATGGCTCTCTAAAGCAGGTAACCATAAAGTAAACGAAGATCTATCAAACTGCAGCTGCTAACCCAATTTTTTCTGAATAAAACGCTTCCTACTAAATGCACTGATGTCCCTCCACCTTGTTGATATAAATCTAAACCAACAGTTCTTAAAAATGCATATTCTAGCCAAGCATCTTTTACAGGCCAAATGTGAGCTATAAATGACAAGTCGGGGAATGAAATCACAAGCACTAGAAGAATTCCAACGAAATGAGGTAGAGGAAAGCACAGGTCCTATCTTAGATGCTGTAAGACCTGGAGACAGACAGACAGACACACACACACATACACACACATTCCTAATAGAGAACAGCTTTAAGGTAAACAACCGTAGGGACTGTTTATGGTTTCACGAGAGGTAAAATGCAATGAAACTCAAAACCAGAAATAAATAAAAAATAATCTACTGGCTTGTATGTTTATAGTCAGGTAAATTCTCTCTCTCTCTGATACAGCATTCCCCAAATACCCAAATACCTATTAATCTTTCTATTTATCACTTAAGTAAGCAAATAGAGAACACTCTGTTCAGCTACAAGGCTTGGTCAAGCCCCAGTTTGTTGCCAAAGTTTGGGTAATCAAGAGTTGAAAAAACATACCAAGTGTTTTGGAGTGTCATATCAAGAAAGAATGTCATCTAAAATAATGTGCCTGAAATACTTCCTAAATTTAACATTTGGAATAACCTGCATTTTCTATCTCCTGGCTCCTAGGCAAGCTAATTTTTTTTTTTGGACACCCATGAGACCTCCCAGTTGAACTACCATGAGACCTGGCAACTGACAGAAAAGTATCAGGCACTATTTAGAAAGCTGTCATAGGAGCCTGCAGGCTTGTGTCAGCCGGTCACCCACCTTGCGGTGCCGGCTCTCAGCAGCAGCCAGCTGCGACAGCATGCGCTCTTGCATGTTCTTGCACTGTTTCATCACCACCTTAAGAATTGAGAGTGGGTTCGTGCACACTGGCTGCTTCTCACCATCATTCTTCTCTTTTAGGGTTTCAAAGTCTCTCTGGAGCGCCATTAAAGGATCACTGATGTTGTATTTTCCATAGCGTTCTTCAATGAAAGTATCTCTGTGTTGGGCCTGGGAAGGAAAGAAAAATAAGCATTTTGCTTTCAAATATTACTGAAGAGGGAATTTGCTAGCAGTTAAACATCAAAGGTGGTAGTGTTGGTATGAAGTAACCTGTGGACTACAAATCAGACGGGCCATCTAAGTATAGACACAGCATCAGAATAGGGGCACAGCATACTAATGAGAACAAATACTAATACAGTGCTAATTACATGTTAGATGCTGATCCAAGTGTTTAGATTCAGATTACCTTATTTAAGTTTTACTTTGATTTTTAAAGTAGTGCTATCATTTCCATTTTGCAGATGAGAAAATTACTATGCAGAGGTCAAGTGACTTGTTTCAGGTCACTAGTCTAGCAAGCTGTCAGAATTGGGATTTAAACCCAGGCAGCCTGGCTCTAAAGTCTGTGACCTGAACTGCCATGCTTACTGCCTCAGCTTATGAATGCTTATATTACCAACAGTTATATCTTATCTTTCCTTGCTGAGTTATGGCATTTGCATTTCTAAAATATGGTAAACATATTATCTTTATGAGTTTACAGATTTAGAGACCTAACAAGGTGGCCACAGATAAGTAAAGGATGTTAAAGATAATTCTACATTATAACTGAGGACTGGTTGTGATTTCTCCACATAGAACTTCAATCGACTGCTGATGGGTCAAGAGGGTGGAGGCTCTCAGCACTAGGGGTGCAGACAGAATCCCTCTAGTCCCTCTTCCAGCCTCCTTTCAGCTGCTATCTTTCATCTCCATTCTGTCCCCTTCAGGGCTCAGGGAACTTGAGCAGGGACTGTGGGCTGGTGCTTGGAGTCTGGCCTAGGGCTTTGGGCCTGGGCACCAAGTCAGGTCAAATGATCAGGAAGGCAGTCGAAGGAGATTCTTAAGCTACCCTCTTGTCTCTGCTAGGAAAAATCTGAAGTACTATTTCATTTGAGTATCATATATTACGTGCAGGTGAACAAAGGACATTAACAATCACTTTAGTGAACAGACATTTAAATGTTTCCTAAGACATTTTACACACACACACACACAAACACACACACACACACACACAAATGAAGTGTTCATAGAGGGTTGAGGAAACTTCCTCAAAAGTCACAGCAAAGTACTGTATAATTTAAGCTTTCAAATGAAATCTAGTTACAAAAACTATTGTCATTTCTCAATAAAAAAAAATTATTTTATCAGGAGCTATATATATATTTTTACTACCACTACCCACAAATGGGAACCCATTTGAAAAGAAAAATACACAATTCAATGACCATGCTTAAAAAACAGAACAAAAACCCTCAAGAAAATAAAGCAAACATGGGTTTCTTTGACACAGAAATAGGTTTTAGTGCTGAACACTCGATGCCTCCTTCTTCATTAGAGACTGTCAAAGTTCAAGACTCAGGAATTAGCCTTGTGTTACAAATTTGTATTGGTATTGGTTGGCAAATGCTCAAAGCAGAGTTAGAAGCCCTAGGTTTTACTTCTGGCTTGACTACAACCATCTTAAGCAATGACGTTATTGGAATATTTGGATAATATCTGTATACTAGAAATTTGAAATTCACTTGTTGCTGTAAGTTACTGTTAACTAACCCCCTAACCTTATTACAAGTATGTATGTGTGCACATGTGAGCATGTAAATTAGAAGAATCCTATTTTGAGGTCCAAAATAAAAAGAAAATTCTCAGTAAAATTTCAAAAATTTCAAAATCAAATCCATTTAGGATGGAGAAAGACAAGACCAATTCCAAAACTGACTATCATCATCATCATCATTTTGGTTGCACCTTGCGGTATGCTGGATCTTAGTTCCCTGACCAGGGATTGAACCCATGCCCCCTGCATTGGGAGTTGGGAGTCTTAACCCCTGGACTGCCAGGGAAGTCCTATTATTTTTAAAAAAAATCATGGCAAGAGTAGACAAAAAAGCTAATTTTAATTACATATATAAGAGCATTAATGTCAAACAAATGTGACTCATCAATGTTTTCATGAAGAACGTCTGTTTCTTTAAGTTCAGGTATAAAAACATGAGATTGCTAACCCAGGATTCAATGAAAGTATCCATTTGTAGCTATTAATGTTCTATGGCAAATCCTTATTTAGCAAAACAGACAAAGGAAGAAAGAGAAAAAAAAACTCTTTAAGGAGTTGAAATCCCACTTTTCTGTCACATCTTTTACTCATGATTACTATTTCTATAAGATTAGCTATGGAAAAGAAATGATTATTGGTACTGAAATTGGCTTAGTAGGGCAAAAAGGTAAAAGCAAACCTGAATATTTTTATGACTTTTCCTTTTCAGAACACCATGGATAAAGCGGTATGGGAGAGCAGAGCTGGGAGTACAATTCAAGATTGATATCAGATCTGTTGAGAAACTCCTCTCAGGTTTGAGTACATAGTTAACTCACCCTTAAAAATATGATTTTTTAAAACCCACACCGTTATTATCCTGTAGAAGTGATAAGCATCACAGAGTTACAAGTAATGGATGCGGAGCTTCTGTGGTGAGGTCTCAGACTTCTCTGAGAATAGTTGTCAAGCTGTCTGTTTTCTCTTTAAGTACTTCACTGTAATTCCATATCACTTGCATAGTAATTACAAGTTATATAAAATTGGTAGCTTCAATATAAGTGAAAAGAATCTGTGAAATAATCGAAAAAAGATTCCTTATCATGAAACAATTCTCTTAAGTACATTCTAATAAGGGCCCGAATATGGGAAAAGTGAATTCTGTATTTATTATACCAAACAGTGGATTAGAAAATGAGATGGAATACAGTATTTTCCAACCAACTTAATGCGTCAGTCAGGCGAATTGGATGGATTACACACTTAACAACCTAAATAATAACAACAAAAATAGATGTTAAGATTTGATAAATGAAAGAAGAGCTTTAGTGGAAGGAAGTATGTATGGTTATTTGGGCTTCCTTGGTGGCTCAGATGGTAAAGAGTCTGCCTGCAGTGCGGGAGACCTGGGTTCGATCCCTGGGTTGGGAAGATCCCCTGGAGAAGGAAATAGCAACCCACTCCAGTATTCTTACCTGGAGAATCCCATGGATAGAGAAGCCTGGCAGGGTACAGTCCATAGAGTTGCAGAGTCAGACATGACTGAGCGACTTCACTTCACATGGTTATTTATTCCTATTTAACAAATTGCCCCCAATTTAAATGTTTAGTGAACCGTTTTTAATCTCATACAGTTTCTGAGGGTCAGCAATCTGGGAAGGGTTGAGGGCTGAGCTGGGTGGTTCTGGCTCAGTGTCTCATGAGGTTGCAGTCAAGCTGTTGGCCAGGATTGCAGGCATCTGAAGGCACAACTAGGGCTGGAGGATCCACTTCCAAGCTTGGTTGTTGGGTTAGGCCTTGTTTCCTAGCATGTGCTGGCTCCCCACAGAGCAAGTGATGTGAGAGACAGATAGACACAGACACATCAAGATGGAAGTCCCACTGTCGCATAACCTAATCTCAGAAGTGACTCACCATCATTTCTGATGTGTTCTAGCAACCACACAGACCAACCCTGGTAAATGTGGCCAGTGGGGACTACATAATGGTGTGAATATTAGGAGCGGAATCATTGATTGAGGGTCATCTTTGAAGCTGGCTATCAGGGTGAATGACTAAACATGCTACCACTACCATTCACATTTCAGGTCAAAATTTAGATTTAAATACCTATTCTAAAAACTGTCAAAGCTGAGCTTTAATATTTTAATGATATCTTGGCTATTTTATAAGAACTTTAAAATGATCTAGATTTCACTTTTAGGGGGAAGAGATCAGGAGTGCTGCTAAAACCAGTCAATTGCTTGTAATTTCATTATTTTCACTTTAGTGACAATATGTATTTTAACTGAACACAAATTCCTACATTGTCAGAAAACACAATGATCTTTAATTCCAGACAACAATAAAGTAATTGGCTGATTAGACAGATTCAATAATAGAGGATATTACTACAGCAGACAAAACATACTAGTAATCTATTACTCATTTATTTTTACTATTAAGGCTGAATGAAACATGCCACTACTGAAAACTTAAAGCCACATAATATCCTTGGATATGCCATGCTTGTTCTTCAAAAATTTCAGCTTTGCTATGATAAACTACAAAAAGAAATATGAAGAAGTTACCTTCTCTCTATAATAAATAATTTATTATGCTAAATAATTATTATGTATGTATAATATGTATGCTAATGCTAATGCTAAGTCGCTTCAGTCGTGTCCGACTCTGTGCGACCCTATAGACGGCAGCCTACCAGGCTCCGCCGTCCCTAGGATTCTCCAGGCAAGAACACTGGAATGGGTTGCCATTTCCTTCTCCAGTGCATGAAAGGGAAAAGTTAAAGTGAAGTCGCTCAGTCGTGTCCGACTCTTAGCGACCCCATGGACTATAGCCTACCAGGCTCCTCCGTCCATGGGATTTTCCAGGCAAGAGTACTGGAGTGGGGTGCCATTGCCTTCTCCGATAATATGTATATATGTACATAAATAATAGTTAAAAATACATAAATAATAGTATAAATTATATATATTTCAATCTTAAAATAAGAAATCAATCTCTTTATTCTTTGGATGATCATCAACATAAGAAGTGGTCCCAAACGTAAAGGTGGATGAATTATGGCCCATTTACTTAATTGAGGGCTTATATTCAAGTAGAAGGTTTTATTTTCAAGACTCAGGCTGATATCATAACTGTATTAGGATATGCATCTTTGCCATTTACCACCAATTCTGAAGTGATACTTACAAAAGTAATCAGCAATATAAATGTTATGCCTTTAACTATCTGTGCTAAGGATCAGAAAGACAAACCACATGATTCCACAATGGTTTTTGTTAATGTTACCAAAAGCATGTGAAAAAGAATTCTTTTCACACACAGTTTGATTCTATTAATCTTAAATCATTTATACTCTGGAGTCCATAATAAACTATAAATAGCTGTCTGAGCAACTGGAATAAAGCAGCCATTCTGGGTAAAGACGATAACGCTATTATAAGTATACCCTTTGTTCTGGAAGTTCCTTTCTACTTTCTGAAGGAAAACTGGATTTTACTGTTGGACAATATTGATAAAAAAGGATTTAGCCTCATTGGAATTATGCTTTAATTTTTGGAATATGGCACAAAATTTATCATGGGAACAAGGAGAAAATTTTCATTACTTAAAAAAAATTTCTAATATATTGTCGAAAACCGAATACTCCTTCCACTTAACCATAAATGCTGTCTTCTCAAATCTGGGTTTCTATGTGTTTATTTTCTTTAATACTTTTGGACTCTAGAGTCTAACAGAGCTGAGATTGTATCCTGTCACTATTACTTTCTGTGTTACCTTTAGCAATGACCTTAACTTCTCTGTGCCTCAGATTCCTCTTCTGTAGAATGAGGGTAACAAATATACCTATAGTTATAAAAATTAAATGAGTAATGTAAAAATGCTTCCTCTTATACTTGACACAAGGTAAGTACAATAAATATGAATTAATTTTTTCAATAGCTAAGTTTAGAATACAGATTTTCCTTTATTTTAGGAAATAAAAGGAACATTTATTTAAGTCAATGACTTAAACTCAACTCCACAGATTTAAGATTCTGTAAAACTGGATTGGGCTAGGAAATCTTCATTAAAAGCAAAACAAAATTCACCAATCCCAGATAACTCAGAAGTAACACATCACTAAAAATGTATCAGGAACCTGGATAATCAATAACATTCTATTTACTTAGCAATCAATCGTGAACTAGTATTTGACATATTATATAATGTGGTCAATTGGTATTTATCTCTTGCGTTGTTACAAACATTTCTCACTTTCCTGTCTTTTATTTCATCCTCACTAGAAGTTATTTGAAGGAAAAAGCACTTATCATACATCTTTCTTTCTACATTCTGTATTTTGCCTTAAGCCTAAGACATATAATAGATGTTTACTTTCCAGCCTCTTTCCTGATGTCTTAGCCTCTCTGCACTCTCATCATTTTAGTGAGGTCAATATTTTTTTTTGCTGTTAGTAAAATCTAGACTAGTTCTAAATAGGAAAAAGAGTACGTCAAAGCTGTATACTGTCACCCTGCTTATTTAACTTGTATGCAGAGTACATCATGAGAAATGCTGGGCTGGAAGACTCACAAGCTGGAATCAAGGTTGCCGGGAGAAATATCAATAACCTCAGATATGCAGATGATACCACACTTATGGCAGAAAGTGAAGAAGAACTAAAGAGCCTCTTGATGAAAGTGAAAGAGGAGAGTGAAAGGTTGGCTTAAAGCTCAACATTCAGAAAACTAAGATCATGGCATCCGGTCCCATCACTTCATGGCAAATAGATGGGGAAGCAGTGGCAGACTTTATTTTTTGGGCTCCAAAATCACTGCAGATGGTGATTGCAGCCATGAAATTAAAAGATGCTTACTCCTTGCAAGGAAAGTTATGACCAAGCTAGACAGCATATTAAAAAGCAGAGACATTACTTTGCCAACAAAGGTCCGTCTAGTCAAGGCTATGGTTTTTCCAGTAGTCATGTATGGATGTGAGAGTTGGACTATAAAGAAAGCTGAGCACCGAAGAATTGATGCTTTTGAACTGTGGTGTTGGAGAAGACTCTTGAGAGTCCCTTGGACTGCAAGGAGACCCAACCAGTCCATCCTAAAGGAGATCAGTCCTGGGTGTTCATTGGAAGGACTGATGTTGAAGCTGAAACTTCAATGCTTTGGCCACCTCATGCGAAGGGCTGACTCATTTGAAAAGACCCTGATGCTGGGAAAGATTGAGGGCAGGAGAAGAAGGGGACGACAGAGGATGAGATGGTTGGATGGCATCACCGACTTGATGGACATGAGTTTGAGTAGGCTCCGGGAGTTGGTGATGGACAGGGAGGCCTGGCGTGCTGCAATTAATGGGGTTGCAAAGAGTGGGACACGGCTGAGCGACTGAACTGAACTGAAAATCTAGGATTTACTGAGTATAATCACTTAAGGTAACATTGATCTATATATTTAGCAAATTGACTTTGAAGTAGAATGAGCTTCAAAGATTCCCTTGTCTTTTTAATAAAATGTTCATCATGCTGGTAAAAAAAAAAAAAAGATTCCCCTTGGAGTCAGTTTGTATCCACAGATATTTATAAAAGCAATTATTTACATAAGTTTAGTGGATCATATTATTATCTGATTCCAATGTCATAAATTCTTTTAAAGACTAAAAATGGTAAGTTTAGTACAAATAACTACAAGTATAGTACTTCTAGCTAGTAGACTACTTATTGATAGAATATGGGTAAACAGAATAATGTAGCTGCTTCAACATTCAAATTCCAGACAGTCCTGAGAAAACTAACGAAACTGAAATAAGTGTGTTGAGTTTTTTTTGTCTTTGTTCTGTTTTATTATTATAGACTATGTATGTGATTGAAACAAGTTACATATACATTCTGGACTGGGTCTACAGAAGCAACTTTTTCAGCTGGGGAAGAAAATGTGTAAGGAATTCTATAAGACCTGAACAAGTTAATGGTCCAAATATAAATTAATGACTTGAAAGTATAATTTTTAATGCTGTATTAGAGCTTAATCTCTTTTATTTAGGGAACCATATATCTCTTAAAATATAATGAAAGTCAACACCTACCTCATATCATACAAAGCAGGAATGGATTACAGACCTAAAGATAAAATATGAATGGCCAAAAAGCACATGAAAACATGCTCAACTCATTAGTGATCAGGGAGATGTAAATTAAAACAATAAGATACTACTATACAGCCATTAGAAAGGCTAAAATTAAAGACCAACAACATTAAATGCTGGAAAGGTATGGAGTGACTAGAATACTCACACGTTGCTGGGTGGAGTATAAATGGTATAATTATTTTGGAAATTAACCTGGAAGTTTCTCATAAAGTTAGAAAACGCCTACCTCCAATTCCACATCTAAGTATTTGTCTAAAAGAAATGAAAACATATATTCACAAAGACTTCTACACAGTTATCCAGAGTAGCTTTATTCATAATAGCCCTAAAGTGGAAACAAATATCAATCACTAGAAGAAGAGACAAAAATAAAATGTGATGGATTCATACAATGGAAAACTATTCAGGGACCTCCCTTGTGGCACAGAGGATAAAAATCTGCCTGGCAATGCAGGGGATATGGGTTTGATCCCTGGTCCAGGAAGATCCCACATGCTGCAGAGCAACTAAGTCCATGCACCACAACTACTGAGCCTGTGTGCTGGAACTACTAAAGCCCATGTGCTCAGAGCCCGTGCTCTGCAATGAAGAACAGCCCCCACTCCCCCCACAACCCATGTGCAGCAACAAAGACCCCCAACAACCCCCCAAAAGAAATACTATTCAGAAATAAAAAGGAACAAATTACTGATACATACAATGATACTGATGAACCTGAAAATCATTATATCAAACAAAAAAAGTGCCAGACAAAAAGAACACATTCTGTGTGACTGTTCTAATGGGCAAAACTAATCTACAGTGAAGAAAATCAGAACAGTGGTTACATCTGGATATAGGGAGGACAAATGACCAGGGAGGGGCATATGATAACTTTTTGGTGTGATTAGAATGTTTATGTCTTGACAGGAATATAGGTCAAATGGAGTGGAATTTGTCAAAACTTACTGAACTCAACACTTAGCACTGATGCATTTCACTAGATCTAAAATATACCTCTAGTTTAAAAATACAAATATATATAATGAGAATTACAGGGAAAATTAAGTTGTATATAATATACAGTGTTTCAGAAACATGGGAAGTTCAAACCAAAGTAATTTTAATAGTAATAACAACAGCAGAAACAAGAGAGGTGCTCACACTGGAGAGCTTATTACCTGCTGAGCAGCGTGCTCAGTGCTCTACACAGCTCATCTCATCCTAACAGCCTTCCTCTGCAGTAGACAGCACTGTATCTCTACTTTGTAGAAGAAATTGACCATTAATATGCGACTTTCCCAAGGCTACAAAGCCAGTTAAGTAGTGGGGAAGAACAGTAAATGGTATGTAGTAAGTACTGTGTATGTTAATTGAAAGAGTAATACACATAAACAGATATTCCCCAGTCCTTCATAGGAATGAATTTGCAATTTAGTTGGTCATGATCAACAGCTTAAAAATGAACTGGAACAGAACTGAAAACATCGCAGAGCACTGAACATTATGAGCACTATTTCAAGAAACTTTTCTTTTGGCATAAGAATATAGAGGTGTGTGTGTTGGTATATCCCTTGGGTCATGATGCAAAGTCTATTTTTGACTAGGTGTCCCTGTCAAAAAAGTCTGAAAAACACTAGAATAGAAAGAAGAACGTAAGAAGTGTAACTCCTAAATCTATAATTTTAAGCAGTTTAAGCTATAATAAATATGTAAATTCTAAAAGAAATGATAAGGAATCAGCATTACTGTTTTAAATTGATGAATGTTATAAAAGCTTACGAAGCAGGAGAGGTTTCGCCTAATATCAAATATACAAAATATGAAAAAAAAAGTCTGTGTTACTAGGGTTAGACAATAAAAAATGGCATTGAAGAAATCTGAGAAAATTTTCTGGACATATGGTTGGTTCACAGGCACATGCTTTGAATCCTTACATTGAATGCTTAATGTTTGCTGGGTACTTTTATGCTAAGTGATGTGGGTGATGTTAGGGGGATGTAGATTTGACTAAGCCCCTGCTTTCAAGAGCTTAAAATTTGCCAGACAAGTTGAAGGCCTGACAGCAGAAATAAACAAGCTGTTTCTGCTTATTTGAATGCTTTCTAAACAATACCATTAATGTTTAGAGGAACACCAAGTGCAATTTGTTTGATCAGAACTTTCTAAGACTCAGACCTTACACTCATAAGGAGTAGGAAGGAAAAGGCCAACCCTGGAAGTGGGTGGGTTCTGGAAGATAAATGGGACTATCAGCAATTTAATGAATCACAGGAAACACCATGAGGTTGGGGGGGCGGGTGGTCACACTATCCAAAAACTGTCTCTGAAGTATTACATAAGGAGACCCAGACTGCACACTGTAACTGTGTGATACTTTAAGTAACTATGAACTTTAAAAGCATCTTTATTAGAGATGTGCTCTGGCTCTTTTACTTACTATGTATTAACAGACAATGTAGAAACTAACTTCAGTGATTAAATACTAAAAAAAGAGCTCATAAATAAGATGTGAAAGGGTGTTTTCTTTCTCTAGTTGGGGGATTCTGAGGCAGAAGGATTTGAAGATGTATAACTGTGGGAGAGGTCTTAACTATCAATTTGATTTGAAGCAAGATTCTTCCATTACAAACCCAGACTAACACTACAGGGAGAGATGACAGGAAACAAGCTGCTCAAATGTAAGGCCTTGGGAAAGGGGCTCTTGCTTGGCTGAGAAGTAAAAGTGTTCACAATTAAGTGTAGCAAGTAAATAGGAGTTAAGAGGATGGTCAAAGGGAGTGCAGAGACAGGGAAGAATGAAAAAAGGGGACCAGTATGGTTTGCGAACCACACCTCAGTGAGAACAAGATGTCAGGGCAGGCAGACAGAAGCAAGGACAGTGCTAATTATACACTCTAACAAGCTCTGTATCACAAGTCAGAGGACAGGAAGATGGCAATTTCTATTGTCACCAAAGCCTTATGCAGTTTCAACCAGCTGGCTTAGGACTCTAGTCAGAAAAGGATTGTTTTTAGAGAACAGGATGAGGAAAGGGGTAAAGAAGCCAGGAATGAGAAGTAAAAACTGGGCTCTTGGTGCACTGTGTGGTGTTTAATGATAATTTAAAATGTGAACTGGTAATGTTCATCACTACAGGAAGGCACTGAATATATGGGGAAACCAGGCACGAGGAAGTTGATCACTGCTACTATTAATTCCAAGTGATTCTGACCCAAGACTACTTTTATGTTCATGATAAAAGTGCACAGAAGGGGATTAGAGTATTCCTGGATCAGAAGAACAGGAAATCTTTGTTTGGAGATACATAAGCCCTTCCTTTTTGTTTTTATTTTACAGAGTGTTGATACCATTAGGAAACTTTAAATGTTACTGAAGACAAGAATGGGATAACCTAGACCCTTTCTCCATTTTAATCCATAAGGAACAGCAAAACTGGCTTTATTCTAAATCTAGAAAGACTTTGTTTTAGTTCTCTTTTCCTTTAATGATTTCTAGGACGAAAGATATTGTCAGGAAAGGAAGGACAGGAGACTGAAAGGAAGATTTTAAAGAGAAAAGAACTCAGAGCTATCAATTTGGAAAGTAACTAAAGGAGAAATAATGAATATTTTGTGAAAGCCAAAAACAAAAACACTGGAGAAATGGGGGATAAAGAAATATATTCCAAAAGATAAAGGACATGTGTAACTTAAACAAATGCCCACAGGGCTCCTTAGTTGAAAAGTGTAGGAAACATTATTTTTTGTAAATATATCCAGACAGATGAAGAAAGACAAGCAATGCTGTACCCTTAAAAAAGTACTGTACTCTTTTCTTCGATTCTCTCAAAACTCCCATTACTAACCTCTTAGGGGATGCAGATCTCAATTTGATAGGAAAGGACATGGAGGTAAAATGTCAGTTGACTTTTAAAATTTTTTAGTTGAATACAGATACACAGTGAACCAAGGTGCATATCCTAATTATTTGGTATCCTTTACTAAAAATATGGAAACAAACACAAAGCAATCATTTCATGTCTGAAGAACAAATTGTTCTTTCTTTGTACAGGGGTGAGATGTAAATAATGTCACTGAGTGGAAATTATCAGCAATAGTGAAATTATGAAACTTGTCAGCTGAAAAAAATGCACAATGTGAGAGCTGTGAGTTGTTTTATTTGGGTGCAAACTGGGAGAGAGCGTCTCAGGCAGCCCTGAGGAAATGCTCCAAAGAGGTAAGAGGGAAGGTCCTGTATATATAATGCTGGTGATCAGCATCATACAATCAGGCACACATTTTGGCAGAGGTTGCTGCTAGTTATAAGGAGCAGAAGTCTCCATTAATGATCTCAGTGGTTTTCTACATATGAGAAGATGCAAGAAACTGGGCTCATAAAACCTTCTCTTGACAATATTTACCTGAAGTCCTGTTTTGCCAGTTTCTCCCAGGGCACAGAATGCCTCAATCCTGATCTCTGCCCTGAACTCTTTTCAGGGTATGTTGAAGGTCAGTGACTGCAGTGGCTAGTGACTTCATTCTTGCAGAACCAGATAGTGAGTGACAATTTTTAGTTGGCAAACTATATTACTATAGGTAAATCTCTTTTCTCAAAAATATGAATTAATAAGTGGCAACCTATTTTTTGAGGCTTGAATACATTCAAGTTAAATTTAAAGGGCCTTAACTTATTTTCTCAGATGACAAATATTTCTGAAAAACTTTCTAGGGTCTATCAATAGATATGCGGCATGCAGTGCAGCAAGATAAAGTGCAAAGAAAAAGAAAAAAGTATGATTTAACTGTACAAAAATTTATTAGGTACACTTATATGAGAAGTTCTGTATATGAAGTTTCAAATCAACAAGAGACTTCTGAATCAAATAATAATCTCATATTCAAGTCTACCAATGAATTCAGTCTTTTGTTGAACAGACAACACATTAGGTATTGAATTAGATTAAAACTTTTTTTTTAACTTTGCATATCTTAGCACTCACTGGGTGAAGTTGACTTTTTGAGGCAGAATATACTTTTTGTTGTTGTTAAACGATGTAATATTATGAACTACACATAATGGAAATGAAGACAGGAAAAATACTTTGAAGGGCAGTAGTTCTTTTGCTATGACATTAAAATTTCTTGGCTTCATACACATATGTTGTTAGCTTTACATAATTTGAATCCATGACCTCTGAAAGAAACTGTTCTACAAGAATAACTTTTAGGTATCCTACACAAAGGCAGAATTTGAAAATCAGTCAGAAATTTAGTCTGCTTTTTGGGGAGAAAATCAGGGATATAGAGGTAGTAAGCTCATGCTTGCCCCAGGCATGCTATACTTCTCTACTCTCTTAACTATATTTTTGAGTTAATACAGATTTCTGTGAGAAGTATAAATTACCTGAAGTTTAAAAAGTAAATGTTGTTCTTCACTCCTTGCCATCTCACTGCTCACACTGTATTTCTTAGAAATACAACTTTTATTTTAATTTCACCATTAGCAAATGACTATTTTCTCATAAAATTTTAACTCCATAGATCAAGCTGAAGTCCTTCCTAAACATAACCCAATTTCTCTTTCTTTTCTGAAGGTTCTTAGTATGATAGGCATCCTTCCAGACATTTTTCAAGCATGTACATGTATGTGTAGGGTGTGTGTGTGTAATTACATAGATATTATTTTCTGTGAAACTGTTCTGTAACTTGTTTTCACTTAGCATGTCTTAGCTTTTTTTTTTAATTAACTTATTTTAATTGGAGGCTAATTACTTTACAATATTGTAGTGGTTTTGCCATACATTGACATGGATCCACCACAGGTATACATGTGTTCCCCATCTCAAACCCTCCCTCCCACCTCCCTCCCCATCCCATCCCTCTGGGTCATCCCAGTGCACCAGCCCTGAGCACCCTGTCTCATGCATAGAACCTGGACTGGCAATTCGTATCTCATATGATAATATACATGTTTCAATGCCATCCTCCCAATTCATCCCTCCCTTGCCCTCTCCCACAGAGTCCAAAAGACTGTTCTATACATCTGTGTCTCTTATGCTTCCTCGTATATTGGGTTATTGTTACCATCTTTCTAAATTCCATGTATATACGTTAGTATACTGTATTGGTGTTTTTCTTTCTGGCTTACTTCACTCTGTATAATAGGCTCCATTTCATCCACCTCATTAGAACTGATTCAGATGTATTCTTTTTAATGGCTGAGTAATATTCCATTGTGTATATGTACCACTGCTTTCTTATCCATTCGTCTGCTGATGGACATCTAGGTTGCTTCCATGTCGTGGCTATTATAAACAGTGCTGCGATGAACATTGGGGCGCATGTGTCTCTTTCAATTCTTGTTTCCTCAGTGTGTATGCCCAGCAGTGGGATTGCTGGGTCATATGGCAGTTCTAGTTCCAGTTTTTTAAGGAATCTCCACACTGTTCTCCAGTGTCTTAGCTTTTGAAGACAGTAAATACATAGCTTTTGCTTTCTCACTAAAAAACATGCAATTATATAATATTCCATAGTAAGGATGTATCAAGTTATGCACCCATATTTTTACCTATATTTTTACTGATGGATATTTTAGGCTGTTTATATTTTTCAAATACTATATTAAACAATACTGCAATGAGCATCCTTTTGCACACATAAGAATGGTTTTGTGGAATAGATTTATTCCTGTGCTTTTCTAAGGAAATAATTTCCTATATAATAAAATTCTCAGCTTGATTCTATATATACTTCTCTTCCATAAGGATTTTCAGAAATACTAAATGTGGACCACAGGTTTTAACTTTAGAAGCAACCTCTTCATCTTTCTTTCTCTTTTCCTTACAGGGGCAACTAGAAATAACCTCTGATTAATCACAAATCACAAGGCTAACGCATGCAAGGAAGACACAATAAGAGGAAGTAAAAGTAACAGGAATAAGCTGTTTCCTTTTTTTATTTGTTTTAGTTTCAGGCTGAAAAATGCAGTGAAATTCCCCACTGCTGTAATCTTTTCTGAAGCTTTCCCCAACTACTAGACAACTGTGTCTTCTCTAAATAGGTAGCATTTTACAAACTGAATTCTGCCTTTCTTTCCTCAAGATACAAGAAAACCATCCCACAGGAAGATGTCAGTTAAATGGTAAATGTGCTCATTTTTCTGGTACCTTTATGCTTAAACATCCTAAATGCCACAATGTGTAATGTAAATGATGACATGTGATTAAAAAGCTATATCTTTTTTT
Source organism: Giraffa tippelskirchi (assembly GCF_054371585.1). Taxonomy (NCBI): domain Eukaryota; kingdom Metazoa; phylum Chordata; class Mammalia; order Artiodactyla; family Giraffidae; genus Giraffa; species Giraffa tippelskirchi. Next base: position 110,185,006 of record NC_137279.1, read on the forward strand.
ACTTTTTTCTTAGAAAATAGCAAATAGTTGATATCAGACAATGATAAATATATATGTATATACACTTTTTCAGATTATTTTCCATGATAGGTTATTATGAGATACTGAACATAGTTCCCAGTGCTATACAGTAGGTCCTTGTTTATTTTTTATCTATTTATCTATTTCATATACAATATTGTATATGAAAATCCCCAATTCCCAACTTATCCTTCCCTCCTTCCTCTTTGATAAATTTGTTTTCTATGTCTATGAGTCTATTTCTGTTTTGTAAATAAGTTCATTTGTATCATTTTGATGTCTATTTCCTGTGATATGACATACTAAAATGCAATTTAAATGATTTAACTTAAAAAGATAATCACTAAATTTCTTTCAAATAGATAAACTGCTTTTGTTACTCCTAAGGAAAGAGGTAATAATATTCTGTCAGAAGGTAAAAAAATGTACATATTGTTTTTCCTGTTTGACAAAGTATCAGAAGAAACCAAGAAACTATTAAAACTATTAAAGTCAAAGGATAAAAGTTGCTTTAAAGGACAGCAGTTAATTAAAGTAGCAGAGGGTTTTTTTTTTTTTTTGGTTTGTTTCTCTTTTGGAAATGTTTATGATTTGATTTTTACATTAAAATTAATTTTGCCATTGGGGAAAATAATTTGATTACTAAACTCTACTGCACAAAATTTGAAGTTAGAGAATTCTAGTTTCTAAAATGCCATGTAAGTGAAAGTTGCTCAGTCATGTCTGACTCTTTGTGACCCCATGGAATTCTCCAGGCCAGAATACTGGAGTGGGTAGCCTTTCCCTTCTCCAGGTTATCTTCCCAACCTAGGGATTGAACCCAGGTCTCTCACATTGCAGGTGGATTCTTTACCAGCTGAGCCACAAGGGAAACCCAAGAATACTGGAGTGGGTAGTCTACCCCTTCTCCAGCAGACCTTCTCAACCCAGGAATCGAACTGGGGTCTCCTGCATTTCAGGTGGATTCTCGACCAACTGAGCCATCAGGGAAGCCTGGGCTCTATAACCTCATTGTAAATTTATGAACTTGAAGTTATCTCAAATGGCTTAATAAATGGGATGAAGGTCTAATAGTAACATCTATGAAACAATACATGTTGGAGCTTTTAATCTAAAAACTAACCAACCAAAAAACAGATACAGAGAAAGCACATGACAAAATCTATCTATTCTAAGTCTCAGCAAACTAGCAACAGAAGGACATTTCCTCAGCTTGATAAAGAACATCTATGAAAACCTACAGCTAGCATATTTAATGATGAAAGACTGAGTGTTTCCTCCCTAAGTTCAGGAACAAAACAAAGATATCCATACTACTTCTATTTAACTTTGTTCTAACCAATACAATAAAGCAATAAGTAGATGGAAATCAGATTAGGAAAAAATAAGTAAAATTGTCTTTATTTGCAAACATGATTATAGAAAATTTAATGAAATTTATAAGAAAGGTATTAGAACTAATAAGTGAGATTAGTAAGGTTGCAGGATAAAGGATCAATATACCAAATCAATTTCATGTCTGTATAACAGCAGTAAACAATCAGAAATTAACATTAAAAAACAATGCCAGTTATAATAATCATAAAACAATGAAATAGTGGTAAATCTGACAAAAGATATTAAAGCCCTATACAATGAGGAATATAAAGCACTGCTGAGTAAATGGAGAGAAATATCATGTTCATGGATTAGCAATTAGCTGATTCTAAAATTCATATGGAAATGCCAAGACCCATACATAAGCAAAACAATGTTCAAAAAGAACAGAAGTTGGAGGATTAACATTACCTAATTTTAAGACATACATAAAAGGCCACAGTAATCAAGAAAATATGGTATGGGCATCAAGGTAGACAAGTAGAGCACATCAAGGTAGACAAGTAGAGCAATGGAATAGAATAGAAAATCCAGGAATAAGCTAAAAAATATATGAAAAATGGATTGTGACAGAGGCCAAAGCCATCTACAAAGGAAGGATAGTCTTTTTAACAAATGAGGCTAGAACTGTCTATCCATAAGCAAAAAAATTTATTATTTGATCCATATATTTTACCATATAACAAAATGAAGTTGTATATCATAGACCCAAGTGTAAAACTTAAACTATAAAATTATAGAAACACAAGAGAAAACGTTTCTGACATTAGTTTAGGCAAAGATTTCTTATATGACATTAAATATTAGTTATGTGATACTAAAAGCAAAATCTATAAAAGAAACATTGATAAAATGGACTTCATCAAAATGAAAAACTTCTGCTCTTCAAAAGATACAGTTAAGAGTATGAAATGATAAGCCACAGACAGGGAGAAAATATTTGCAAGGCATATATCTATTAAAGTACTTGAATCCAGATATACAAGGAATGGTCAAAATGCAGTAATGAAAAATTCAACTCAATTTAAAAATGGGCAAAAGATTTGAACAAACATTTTACTGAAGAAAAATAACATAGATGGCAAATAAGCATGAAAAGATGCACAAAAGATGATCATTAGTCAGCAGGGAAATTCAAATTAAAACTGCAATGGCATATTATATACCTATTAGAAAGACTAAAACTAAAAGGACTGGCCATATCAAGTACTGGTGAGGATGTGGAGCAAATGGAACTCTTATACATGCTAGTGGGAATGAAAATGGTAAAACTACTTTAGACAACAGTTTGACCATTTCTTAAAAAGTTAAACATACATCTACCATGTAACATAGCCATTCTATTCCTAGGTATTCATCCAAAAGAAATATAAGTGCATGTCCATACAAAGCCTTGTGTATGAATGTTCATAGGAACTTTATTTGCAATAGTCCAAAACTGGAAACAATGTAAATGTTCACTATCATGAACTGACAAAACAGTGATACATACAAACAATGGACACTATGCTGTGCTGTGCTTAGTCGTGTCCAATTCTTTGTGACCCCATGGACTGTAGCCTGTCAGGCTCCTCTGTCCATGGGATTCTCCAGGCAAGAATACTGGAGTGGGTTGCCACGCCCTCCTCCAGTGGATCTTCCCAACTCAGGGATCGAACCTAGGTCTCCTGCACTGCAGGTGGATTCTTTACTGTCTGAGCCACCAGGGCAGCCCAAGAATACTGGAGTGAGTAGCCTATCTGTTCTCCAACAGATCTTCCTGACCCAGGAATCAAACCGGGGTCTCCTGCATTGCAGGCAGATTCTTTACCAGCTGAGCTACTGGGGAAGCCCACAAGCCCACAATCGACACTACTTGGTAATAAAAGGAATGAACTGTCAATACAACATCAACATGGATCTCAAGATAATTATACTGAGTCAAAGAACCAGGCCAAATAGAAGATTACATTCTGTATGATTATTCCACTTACATAAAATTCCAGAAAATGTAAACTAACCTCTAGAGGATTGGTGGTTTTGAGGTGAGGGTTATGGGGAGGAGTTGGGAAGGTTAAGTTAAGGGGTTGCAAAGGGGCATGAGGAAAATTTGAGAGGTGATGGATATGTACACTATCTTGATGGTAGTAAAGGTTTCATGGGGGATACATATATCAAAACATCAATTTAGATACATTAAATATATGCATGCCAATTTTATCTCAATAAATCAAAATAAAAAGCCAAAATACAACAAATATGTCAAATCAGTAGAGAAATAAGCAAAGAAATCAATGGAAAAAAATCAATTTGAAAAATGTTTCCACACTGTCTCTGTATTTCCTGTTTTCATTATAAAGGCAGAGAGAAGGGAATGCAGTGTAACATCTGTTCCATGCCCCACAGTACACCCTTATCCCTTGCCAACTGTCTCAAAACACATGCATTAGGTTGTGAGGGTGGGGGCGGATCAGCTCAAAACTATCAATTCCCATAAGAAAAACAAGCTACAGTATAAGCCCTTCTGATAACAAAGATTTTTTTTTTTCTTTTTTTTGGAAAAGATTTTAATTTAAAATGCTCATCTTTCTTACGAAGGACAGCATGCTATCAGTATATATTGCTTTATGGAATGTATCTTTGTTCCTAAATAGATGAACTTTAAAACTTATGTTCTAATAATAATAACTAACAGTAAATGAGCACTGAGCACCTTGATTACCATTTGCTGTCTCATTTAATTCTTGAGATAACTGTGCCATTTTATTGATACAGGTTAACAGGGTAGCTGGTCTAAGATCATTCAGTTAAATGGCAGAACTCAAACTTAGGTCTGTCTAATACAAAAGCTCACCTACACTTAACTGAAGGTTCTAGTTGATAATTTAGTAGAATGCCTAATAATTACACCTTTATGCCTCTTTTTTGAAAGCTAGGACTTCATATATGCATATTATTCAGAGAGTAGGAATAAAAAATATTAGCTATATAAATTCCAACTATATAAAATACATAAAAAATGTGTTTTTTGGGGGGCCAGTCGCCATGGCCCCAAATGGCGACTGATTCTCTTCTAAAACACATTTCATAGTAAAGGTTATGAATGTACATCTAAAAACCTCATAATTCAATTCCCTAAATAAAGTTCTGCTTGCTTCTTAATACCCCAGTTCTTATATGGGCAGCAACTGGACTTCTCTCAGTTATAAGCTTATGTTCATGTGATCTTTTAGCAAAGATTTAAATTACCTAATCCAACTCTAAAATCTCTTCCTAAAAATCATTTTTCAAAATGGGATCATTTTTGGTCAAAGAACTGTTAGGTCTAGGCTTATGAGTGACAAAGAATGCTTCAACTTTGAGTACAGTTAAATATATCCACAGATCTGTTATTAAGCGAGTATATATCTGATTTTTTTTTCAATGCAAACATACTTGACAAGCTTACTAGTACAGGACAATGTATGTTTTCTGCCAAATTCAATTTTACTTTCCTCATCTCAGACCAGCCTTCATAATAATCTGCTTCCATAAAAAGCACAAGGCCATGACCAAAAGCAGATGTCAGACTCAACTTACAGTGAACTTGTATTTGTGATTTTCTTAAGCCACAGCACCTTCCATGATAGCTTTTGTTTGTTCTATATTTTTGGCACTGCCATAAGATCTTTATAATTATTATTTTAAGAATATTTTTGGAAAAAGTAAATAAATAATTTTTAATAATGCAGACATATATGTAACATCAAATTTTTTATTTTTAACTCTGGCAGTTTAAAAAACTCCCAATAGTTAAATACTACAGCCTCAAACTCTAAATATATTTCTAACTTTGTCCTGTCTACAACATTTTTGTCTGTAAATTTTCTTGCCTGGGGAATTCTGCAATGGCTTTTGGCCAAAACCAACAAAGTTATATCCTAGATGTTAGAAGAGTTATACCTGTTTTATGACCGAGGCATCAGTGGAAAGGAATTCAAGACTCTTTAAGCTTATTCTATGTGAAAGTTGTAATACTTCACCATTTATTATTGCAAAAGCAATTTAAAGAATGCTTTAAAATAAAATGATACTAATCAGGGTAGATTCTACTTAATCGTAGTTAAGGGTGTCTTTGCATCAGATCTGAGACACGTAGATATAATATACACAACGTGGAAGATTCAAACTATTTAACTTTTATTGATAGTCAAATCTATTTTCCACATTTTAAAAATGAATGTTCCCTCTTCTTTTTCTGGAGTAATCAGACCCTGTTGGGAGGCTTTTCCTAGATTTTCTTAGAATTAATGAACTGAGCCTCTCCTGCTGAACTGTGTGGTTCCAATCCAACCTCTCCTGGACAGTTCATGAGCTATGTCATCTGCTTTCACTGTGGAAGGGATTCCCATAGTGTTCTCATTCATGTAAATGAAGTGGTCAAATCAAAGGGAGAGACTTTCATTAAGAAGGCTTTTCTCTGACGTAATGCCTTCTAAAACAGAAAATCATTTTATATAAAGTTCATTTAGGATCAAATACGGTATAAAATGGCCTCTAACAATTAGACTTCAAATACAGAAGAGCTGAATATTACATTATTTTCTATTGAATTCCCTGGTTCTATGCCAAACATGTCTTGGCCACAACAGAAGAGTGAGGAGGCTTTTATATTTTGGGGAGAAAAAGAACTATGAAGGCTCTACAAGGGTATAGTTGCAATCTGAAACTCTGCAGAAATTCTGGAAAATGAATGAAGCACTTTTACAATTATAACTTTATAGGTAGGATTTTCTTACAAACTACAGGAACTTTTATAATACATCCCTATATAAATCTAACCTCGCCAATGGGACTTACTATTTATTTAACAGCAACAGTGAACCATATGGTTTTGTTCAGACATGCAAGGTTAAAGAATAGATTTCATGTCCAGGAAAAATCTCTCTTAAAGGTTAAGAGAAAAAAAAAGCTTTAAAAAAAAAAAAACAACCCCAAAACCTTAAAACATAAAGGAAAAGCCAATCATAGCTATTTAAGAACAAAGACCAAAACCTTTTCAACCAACTAAGCATGAATGAAGACAGAATACTAAATCAAAGAAAATTAGCGAGCTGTCATATTAGTTCAAGAAGAGCAACAGTGTTTGTTGCTAAGCAAGAGCTATACAGAAAAAATGCAGTAACATCTTGACATACTACAGAACCAAGAACAACAACAAAAAAGCCCAAACAAAAAATCACTCCACAAATAAAACAAGATTCTAACTTTAAAATCTGATATGGCAGTTGCTTTTCTCAAAGGACTGAAACAATTTTGATCCCCCGCTGCTCCTTACTTTATCTAACAATAGACTGTTTAAAGATATATCACTTCTGGTGAAGCTATTCATTTCACCTAAACTACATATAGTTTAAATCTTAGAAGAGAACTTTACCACCTACAGGCTGTATGCACAGACTAAATACAACACTTGTGCCTGGTTCTGAATGGTATCTTATTTCAAAATGCTCTCTTAACTATAGCTCTTGCTTCTCAAGCTGCGCTTTCAACTTGTCAGAAGCTGCCTACAGTAACTAAAATTGGATTCACACAGAAAAAAAAAGTTTCTTTTAGGAAAACATATGCAGTAAGCACCTTAGCATCTGTTAACATTAAAACCAGAAGGCAGTATGTTACATAGGGCAGGCTGTAAAATTTAATAATTCACAACATTCATTTTGAAATATTATGGCAATCTTTTAAACAATGGCACACATTTCCTCTGTTTAACGAATATCCATTCAGAATCTATGTGCCAGGTGCTGAGGATATAAGGATTAGCAAAACAATCATAAAGCTCCACAGGTTTTTAAAGCTAGAAAGCAAAGAGGTCATCTTCCAATTTTTCTATTAGAGGAAGCCATTCCTTAATCCCTATTCCAATTAGGAGAAGGCTGAGGCCCACAAGTTTTTGTGTAAGTCAGTTGCGATGTTTATGGGAAACTTCTTCCTAGAACCCCAGTGCAGATAGGCACAGATCCTCAGGTGAGCCTTTTTATTTATTTATTTTTTAAAGTATTTATTTGGCTGCACCAGGTCTTAGTTGTAGTATGAGGACTCTTAGTCGTGGCATGTGGGATCTAGTTCCCTGACCAGGGACTGAACCTGGGCCCCCTGCATTGGGAGTGCAGAGTCTTAGCCACTGGACCACCAGGGAAGTCCCCAGGTGAGCCTTTTTAACACGTTGCCAAACTATTGTAGTTTTCCGAATTCTGATTGCTATTTATAATGCTGCTCTTGGAAAACGCTTTCTGAGTTCTAAGAGGACATGAACGAAGCCCTTTCTGGTTCAGCCTAGGCAGTGGAACCCTTCCAGGTCTAAGCTGGTAATTCCTATGGAGAGGAGAGCCAGAAGTCTCAGATGAGAACAAGGGAAGGAAGCAGGAAAAACAACACACTTCAGGAGTAAGGATTGGGAATGAACTCAAACTTTCTTCAATCCTTCTTTTTCTTTTCTCTTCATTGATCAGATAAATATGTGATAATAAATGGGAAGGTGTCTTGGGTGTAATCAGGTTAGTATGGGGTTATGAGAAATAGTTTTCAGGGACGTACAGGGAAAGGACGAGAAATTCCCAAGAGTGACAAAAGGGGAAGACCTGTGGATGTGGCAGAAATGAGTCACCAACCAGAGTAAACATCTATATGTAATATATGTCGGCAGGGGAGTCATTAAAAAGTTAGCCTCTTGAGGGCACACTAGAAACATCCATTCAAATGATTAGCAACCACTGACTGTTTCTTGGATATGGGGTGCATGATACGTACTGAGAGAAAACAAATAAAGGGAAAAGAAGAAATGAATCCTACACCATTGGAGTACTTATAATGCCATGCAAATTACAGTGTTACACATAAATACTAGTTATTAATCATTTATTCTTATTACAGACAAAGAAGCTTTGTTTCAGCCAGACTGAATGACTTGACCAAGGTCATACAGTCATGCTTAGTGACAGAACAGGCAGACCTGAGCAATGAACTTTATATTTGACTAGGCATGTGTCAAAGCCATAAACATGTGATCTTCAGGGACGCCATGTAAAATAAGACTGAAGTAAGTGGGGAAAGGAAAATAAGTCAGACTCCACCCCCCAATCAGAAGGGAACTGCCTCATGCACTTTGGAGAAATTAAACTACTGGAGATCACTCATCACACATTACAAAGCTACAAGAAAAAAAAAAAAAAAGCAATAGTTTTCAGCCGAGACTATGCTTTTTTCAGCATGCCCAAGTCTCATCTTCTTTAGCCACTTCTCTCCTTTTGGGTGTGGCATCTTCCTACTACTCACACAGATACCCTTTAAGGTCTTTTCTTCCCCTCTCCAAATCTGATTGCAGGACAGACTGGAAATCATCCTTACCAAGGTGTAGAAGATTCATGACACTTAAAGAAGTTATCCCCTTATATTGTTTTTCAAATTAGACTTTATTTTTTAGATTAATTTTGGGCTCACAGCAAAATTGAATAGAAAGTAGATTTCTCATAACCATCTCCTCCCCACTCCTGGGTATTTTAATAGATATCAAATACTGAAACAAAAGTAAGAATTTTTAATCTGGGGTCTAGGGAATCTATTCATGGTCTTAATGGAGTCCTCTATCTATCAGATATTATATCCTGAATTATGGAATATGGGTATATACAGATTTTTAAGAAATCAGGTTTCATCAAGTTCTCGAGGGGTTGGCATTCAGAAACAGCTAAAGGCAGTAAGGTAAAGAATAAAGTTCAAGTTCAGACATCAGGTAGGAAGACTAAAGGAATTATTTTGAGGCAGAAAGGAATTATTTGGAGACCCAAAATCGTATCATATGGGTGGCTGCTACAGCAAGTATCAATGTACATACAACCAAGGCCTCTTAACTTCAACTAGGACTATACAAATATCCTAGTTAACCAAAGAAATGGCTTTCAAACATATGATGGCCACTCTCTCTCTCTTTTTAAAAACATACCTTTAAAGCTTCTATAACGAGGTCCCTTGCTTCAAGCTCTCCTTCAAGAATACTGAATAGTGTTAGGAGTTCTGGCTTGCTGAGTTTTTCCAGATTCATCCTGAAAGCCTAAAACAAGGACAATAATCAGATAATCTCCAGAAGACAGAGGTAACTTGATACTATTTAACAAAAAATAAAGTGAGATAAGAGCAAGAATTACAGTAGAAAATACTTTTAAGAAAGGAAATGGTTAATTAGGAATAAAACTACCATGTGACTCAGAAATCCCACTACTGGGCATATACCCTGAGAAAACCATAACTGAAAATGACACGTGTACCCAGTGTTCGTTGCAGCACTATTTATAACAGCTAGGGCATGGAAGCAGCCTACATGTCTACTGACAGATGAGTGGATAAATAAGCTGTGGAACATATATACAATGAAATATTACTCAGCCATAAAAAGGAACACATTTGAGTCAGTTCTAATGAAGTAGACGAACCTATAGCCCATTTATACAGAGAGAACTAAGTCAGAAAGAGAAAAACAAGTTATCATATATTAACGCACATATATGGAATCTAGAAAGATGGTACTGATGAACTTATCTGCAAGGCAGCAATGAAGACAGACATAGAGAACAGACTTGTGGACACAGTGGGGGATGAAGAGGGTGGGACAAACTGAGGTAGCATGTAACATATACATTGCCATGTGTACAACAGACAGCTGGTGGGAATTTGCCGTATGATGCAGGGAGCTCAACCCAGTGCTCAGTGACAACCTTGAGGAGTGGGATGGGGTAGGAGGTGGCAGGGAGGTTCAAGAGGGAGTAGACATATGTATACCTATGGCTGATTCATGCTGATGTATGCAGAAACCAACACAATATTGTAAAGCAATTATCCCCCAATTAAAAATAAATTTTAAAAAAGAAAGGAAATGGTTGTAATTAAATGTAAAAATAAGAACTTTCTGATGTTAATCATAAACTGAGCAGTAAAAGAAAATAACATTCATTTTAATTATTGACTTTATCACCATTTACAAAGATCAGATTTTCATCATTTTCCCTCCTGGCATATATTCAAACATCCTAGAAGGTCTCAGAAAGAATTGTTATTGTTCAGTTGCTAAGTTATGTCTAGCTCTTTTGCGACTCCATGGACTATAACCTGCCCGAGTTCTCTGAAACAATTAGTCACTAGTTTTATTCATTAGAAGTTCAGGTAAAATTTTGTTATAATGAATACTATTTCACTGAAAAACTGTTATACCATAAAAAGATACTCTAGTTTTAGATATCCAAACTCTAAAACTGTTTATAAAACACTCTGGGATCCCTCTGAAATTGGTTGAAATCAATTTAAGCAAAGATAATGTTTGGTGGGAGTACAGGAGAAATTTTTCTTTTAAATTGTCTACTTTCACAGAGAACATCTATCACAATATTTATATTTCATAGTAAAATAAGACTTAAGTGCAACCACGTACAAATGTACTTTTAAATGAGTGCTTAAAATATATTGTTTAAACATCTTAATTGGCCAGGCTATTATAAACTGAATTTATTTGACTTTACAAGTTCACATTTCTATGAAGTCTTGCATCTTTTAAAATACGTTAAATGGCAAATTGCATGGCACAAATTCAACCCTTTCCATGAGATTAATTTCTCACAAACCACACATAGATAGAAGTTAGACTATGATACAATCTTTGAAGGCTCTTCTGACTAGTGTGTATGGTAAGACACATTTTATAACTTATAAAGTAGAACAAAAACGGTTTTCCCTCCCCCACTCTCTACTTTTAAATTGCCACTCTCATGTAGTTTTTTTTTTTCCAAAGTGAATCACAACATGACTAGTTCACACACCCTCTAGTAACTCCCAATTCCTATGAGCACATTAAATTTTAGGAGGCACACAAAAGAGTCATTGATTCCTTCTAGAACTACTGCCTTTAAGCGAATGAGAGCATGTAGAAAATACATACTCCACTGTATTGTTAGATATCCTTCCAGAACATGCTGTGCAAATCTTTTGCCACATGGTAAAATATGTTCAATGTAACTTCAGCTCTAACTACTAAATTTCTAACTGGTGAGGGTTAGCGACTAGTAAGTAATTCTCACGTAAGTATTAGAGAGATACTTCACAAGTTACTTTAAAAATTAAAACTAAAAAAGAAACAAACAACCCCCACCCTCCCAAAACCCACAAACCTAATAAAGCTACACTTAAAGATAGTATGTTGGAAAAAGCACATTACTTTGCGGTCAGATAGATGCCAGGTTGACATCTTCCTATTTGTGTGACTGGACAAGTATTCTGATTCCCAGTTTTCCTATCTGTTAAAGTAAAATGATATCTAACTCATAAGATTGCTGTAAAGATTGAGTTAATAAATACAAAACATCTTGCCAAGCTCCTGATACAAGCTGATCAATGCTTTAATTATTAAGAACTACTATCCTCTCTCATTTTCCAAAAGAATTCTGAGAAAGGCATTACCCAAACTGGGGACAGTCAAGATCAATTACTTTAGAAATAAGTGACTCTGGCTACCCTTTTGTAGTTGGGAACCACAGATAATGAAGGATGATAGATAGCATCCTGGAGTGAAGAGTCGTGAGGAATTTAACTTTAGTTTCTTAGATGAAATCCTTCCCCCATTTCTTGATGGTTTCATGTTTTAATCTCTCTCAAGGATATTATAAAGCAGAGGAATCATTTTATATCTTTCTTCACCTCTCCCCTGATGTTAAGTAGAATAATGAGCACTTGGTAAAGGGACTTTATAAATACTAACTGCACTAGTTGAGTAAATCAACTAGGAATGGAGCCAAAATGTATTTCCTTCAATAACTTTTTATTCCTTAAATATTCTCATTAAGAAATCTAAAACTGTGGTTTAAGGAAGCAGTGTGATGAGTGAAGAATGTAGAATTTCAGTCTCAGCTCTGCTACTAACCAGCTATATGGCTTTGAGGAAAAAAAAACTATCTAGCTGTTCTGGCACTGAGTTTCCTCACAGATGAACTAAAATACAGTAGATAATCTCTAAAGTCCTTCATGGTTCCATTCTAAGCTTTCATGAGTGAAAATCAAGAGTTATTTGTTAGAGAAGTCAAGTAAGAATTATAGGTAAATATACAAAAGGAACTGAAACAGACTATACCTAAATCCAAGTTTTTGATTTGCTATGATAAATATACATCCTCAAAAAAGAGTGAAATTGAAACAATCTTTAGTCCCTTTAATTATTGGGTTGGCCAAAAAGTTCGTTTAGGATTTTCTCTAAGATGTTATGGAAAAATCTGATTAAACTTTTGGCCAACCCAATATAAAGCAGTCTAGTCTAAGCAAGAAAAAATTCTGTTCTTTGTCAATGGCATAAAGAACAATATTCATGTTATTCTACATTTGGAAATAACTTCTGCACACAAATTTTAATATCTGGAACATTTTGCTAATATGTACCAATTATTTAGCTTGGTGTCTACAGGAAGTGAATGTATTACAAACATGACACAAGAGACAAAGAAGGGCCCCAGCTGTGTAATTCAAACCCAAGAGATCTGTTTTTGCAAATTCCCATAACCATTCTTTGTAAATATTCAAATTTTCCAGGTTTTTTGCTGTCCTTTACATTTGAATCTAATTTCAATACACAACATACTGCAGTAACTTTCTGTCTGAAATATAAATGCATGATAGTAAAACTGCATTGAATTTTAGTATGGCAGTGATATTCCTGGGGGTGGTACAAGGCGGGGGGATCGGGTGGGGTGATACTGACCTGATATCTTATGGTCACACTTTAGTCCTCAAGTGTAAATTCTTAAGGTTTTCTTCAGTTAAAATTGGGAAAACTGACAAATATATTTAAAATGTCATCAGCATGGTGGAAAAATGTTCAATGCTGCAAAATAATAAGAGATTTATTGTCTATGTGACCACACTCTATAAACAATTAGTAAATCCTCAGAATGTCAACTGTCATCATAGCTGCAGAGGCCTGACAGCTATAGGTTGATACAGACAAGAAAGAAGAAAATAGCCACTTCAAGATGAAGCTGAGTAACATTGGAAAAAATACCAGGAATCTGCCTTCCCTTTTGCAACTGTAATTAGGGAAGGTGAGGCCTTTCAAAGTCTTTTTCACTTTAAGATGTTCACTGCCATTTCACGGACATCTTATGAAAGTCACTAGAAGAAACTGACTTTTTCTACCCGAACTGACAAAAGCCTATTTGCTTGAATCACTATGACTTATGCACAATGCACTCAGATTTAAAAAATAACATGATCACAAATGAACTTTCCAAACTGCCAAATTCCGGTAAGGAAAATTCTCATCCCTTCATTTTCTGCCAATCAATAAACAAACAAATCAATCTGTTACCACCTCAACTTTGAAGGGCTTATTACTCATCCCAGTTTCTACTTTTTCCCACTTATTTTCAAATATTAAATGTTGAATTGTATATAATTTTTGGTTTATGCTTTTCTAATAGTGTATTAGACACAGCAAACTTTTTAAAAAGATAGGCCCTAAATTTTATTTGATAGAACATAATTTCCATCTTGGATTTTAAGCTTCCAAGTCCATTTGACCCCAATTTCTGCCTAATATATAAATAATTTGGCCTGAGATTTTCAGAAAAAGGCTGTTTCTAACTCTGTATTCATTATCAGAAATATGACTGCCAGATTTTTGGCATGTTACATCGTAGTCTACAGACTCATTCTCCACTTATTTTCTAAATAAGTTGTTGCTTGTCATTGTCACTGTCCATTAAGTAACTGAGAAAAACAAGATCATTTCAACCAAATGCTCAGCTTATTCCTTCCAGTAGAATCTCTCCAAGACCCAACTTTCCTTAGAGTTTAGATGCAGATATTTCTGCCTAAGGAATTTCTATAAATTTGAAATAAAAACCACTTGTGGACAAGTTGTCTGTATATATTATCATACACTGTGGTATAGCTAGCTGTAGCTATAGTAAGCTTTATAGTTTTTCTCAATTAAAAAATACATATAAATATATACAGGAAAAAGATAAAGTTATACATACTACAATACCCTGGAAAAATAAGCCTATTTATAGCTAAATATGAAGCTTATTTTTAAGTTATTAATAAGTGATTTCAAACTGAATTTGCCTGGCTTACCATGTGGTGTATTTATATGCTACTTCTCACCAAGTCAGGGCTAAGAGCCAGGAGCGCATGAAGGTCTTCTGTATAAACTTTCATGTGCCAACAGCCACAAGAATAGAATTACGGGTATCAAGGACACTGGCCGCCCACCTCTACTGTACCTCCTCAACACCAGTGCTGATTCTGTCATGGAGGTATGCTGCTGTGGCTTGGGCTCTGTTCATTTTACTTCTTACTTTGGGTAAAGGCCTTTTCCCTTTACCCAACCTCCACTCATTTTGGTTCTGGCTGTGCCTTTTCCTTCTTGCTCTGAAACTCATTCTAGATGATAGCAGGCGTTTTTGCCTTTTTACCACAGAAAGACTGGGTGGCAGAAAAAGAAACACCCCAAGCAGCTTCTATAGCTAAGTAAGCAGTGAGGCAAGGCAGGGCAGGGTGGAGTACGAGTAAGATGTCTGTCTATCTAGTATCTGGGTGTGTGTATGTCTTTATGTGGAACTGAAGGCTTTATTTCTAAGTGGTGGGTGATATGGGATATGTAAGAGAAAACGTTTTTAAGATGAGTCTTAGATATTTCCGGATATAGAAGCACCTCAAAAAAAAAAAACCACATAAATCTTTTTTTTCAAATCCACTTGTTAGCGTGTGCACACACACACAAACACAATCAGTTATTTTACCCAGGAGATCATTCTTGCAAAACTAGATAAAAATCATTTCATTATTATATACTCACATATCAAATTTAAGAAATTTACACTTAGGCTACAACTGACTGATATTCAGGCCATTCAGTAAGTTTTCAATATAAGTAATAGGATAATAGCAAAGATGTAAAGCAAACTTGCTCCAATTATGTCAAGACTCTTTCTAGTACATATAAGCAAAACCAAAATTTGGAAGGCCAGTGAGTTCTAAAAATTCAAAAAATCAACACTGACATACAAAGTGAGTGTTTTGACAGCTTTCTACTAGATAATGTACTTCTTTAAAAACCCAGTATATATGAAATTAAAAGAAAATGTCACATTTAAAAATACCAAGTCTAAAATAGATAAAAGTACGCTGCTGTTTAAAAAGAAAATGTATCCAAAGCAACCTTCTATCTGAGGGTGGAAGGTGTTGACACATTACCTTGACTATCTCAAGATTTAAGTTTCCCCACCCTCTGGCACTTCTGGCTTTTCATAAAGGTTATTCATGCATTTGGGGGTGAGAGAGTGACAGCATCCCAACTTGTACTTTTGGCATTTCAGGATTAGGCTAGTAAAGAAAAACATGTCAAAATATTATCAGAAAATACTTTTCTAATTATGAAAGCAGATCTTTTGTTCATTTACTAAAGAGAGTTGTTTTTGCTATCATTATTTACAAAGATTCTAAAATCAAGGTAGAAAAACAAATCTTACTAAATTCTACAATACTATGCAATAAAAGCTTTACTATAAATGTCAAGTCAGTCTTCTTTCAGTTGAAGGTAAAAGTTATTACTGAACTATTTGTATTCTTTGTACTTATGTGTTATGATGTGTTATAGGTTAATTGTGTCCTCTAACCCAAATTTATATGTTGAAGTCCTAATCCCTAATACCTCAGAATGTGATATATTTGGAAACAGGATCTTTAAAGAGTGATTAAGTTAAAAATGAGGTCATGGGACTTCCCTGGTGGTCCAGTGGTAGAGACTCTGTGCTTCCACTGCAGAGGGCACTGGTTCAATCTCTGGTCAGGAAACTAAGATCCCACATGTCACGTGGTGCAGCCAAAAAAATAAATGAGGACATTAGGGTAGGCCCTTATCTAATATGCCTGGTGTTCTTGTAAGAAGAGAAATTTGGATAAAAACACAGGACAGGAAGAGACCATGTGAAGACACAGGGAGAAGATGTCTCCCATTTAATAAGTCAAAGAGAGAGAGGCCTCAGAAGAAACCAATGCCGCTGACACATTGATTTCTGATGTCTAGCCTCCAGGATTGTGAGAAAATAAATTTCTGTTGTTTAAGCAACCCAGTCTGTGGTACTTATTATGGCAGCTCTAGCAAACTAACACAACATTGTAATCATTTACTACTGATATTTTTAAACATTATTACTGCAACTAGATCAAAATCTTCCCCTTACTGTGAGAGTGCTTGAACAGAGAATGCCTTGCTTTGCCTTATCAGTCTGATGATAGGATTATGTAAAACGGAATGATTTTGTAACAGTTTCAGAGAGTGTAAATCTCAGGATCCTGAAATATAATATACAACAGTGCTAAGGGATTGAGATGCTTGTTTATCCAATACTCTCAATGTGTATTTTGAGGTAGGCCTCAAGAAACCAGCTCTGTAATAATGCTAATACTTCTTAAGGTCAATACTTAAAATGCTTTCAGAATTCTACTCAAAGCTGATTCTAGGTTACCAGATTTTTTAGATTTATACTTAGGGCAGAAATTAATAATAATATAATTAAGCTTACCAATATTAATCACCACTTCTTCAGAGTTTTGTTTATTTTTTCCTCAGAATTTTTTAGAATAGTTTTCCAAGAATTCAAGCCATAGTAGTAATAATAAAAAAACACACACACTTACTAAGCTAAACATTAATGTGCTCCAGGCAGTGTTCTAAGTATTTGATATGTATTAATTCAGTCCTTACAATGTTAGGTGATAGGTGCTATAACCATGAATCATCATAACCATCACCTCCATTTTTTTAAAAATTTATTTATTTTAGTTGGAGGCTAATTACTTTACAATATTGTAGTGGTTTTTGCCATACATTGATATGAATCAGCCATGGGTTTACATGTGTTCCCCATCCTGAACCCCTCTCCCACCTCCCTCCCCATCCCATCCCTCAGGGTCATCCCAGTGCACCAGCCCTGAGCACCCTGTCTCATGCATCAAACCTGGACTGGCGATCTGTTTCACATATGATAATATATATGTTTCAGTGCTATTCTCTCAGATCATCCCACCCTTGCCTTCTCCAACAGAGTCCAAAAGACTGTTCTATACATCTGTGTCTCTTTTTCTGTCTCGCATATAGGGTTATCATTACCATCTTTCTAAATTCCATATATATGAGTTAGTATACTGTATTGGTATTTTTCTTTCTGGCTTACTTCACTCTGTATAATGGGCTCCAGTTTCATCCAACTCATTAGAACTGATTCAGATGTATTCTTTTTAATGGCTGGGTAATATTCCATTGTGTATATGTACCACAGCTTTCTTATCCATTCGTCTGTTGATGGACATCTAGGTTGCTTCCATGTCCTGGCTATTATAAACAGTGCTGCAATGAACATTGGGGTATATGTGTCTCTTTCAATTCTGGTTTCCTCAGTGCCATCACCTCCATTTTAAAGATGGAAAAACTGAGGTACAAAGACTAAATAACTTGCTCAAAGTCTTACATGTAGTATGTGACAGAAATAGAATTTGAACCTAAGTAATCTGACTCCAGAGGCTTCCGTAGTAACTACTGCTACAGGTACCAAGTGCTTACATCTGATTTTCTCATTTTACCAGCTACAATGTGAGTCACAGAGCTGGAAGGGACCTCAGAAATAATCTAATTTAGGACTCTCATTTTACAGATGAAAATTGAGACCAGAGTTGTTAAGTGAATTACTGAAGATTACAGTTAAATATTAAAACTATTAAGGTATAGTCTAATCCACTTTCTGGGACACCATGATGGATATCAGTTTTTTGTTTTGGTTAGCTCTGTTTTAAGACTCATGTATCTCCAGCGTATCTCTGTTGTGTGTGTATGTGTGAATGTCTGTCTCTCTCACTAGGTGTGTACATCTGTTTCCACCATTGTCTCTCCTACATGTTGCCAACAACATTTGTACATACACAGAAGAAAAGGAGGAAGTGGCCTCATGCCCATAAACAAACATTCAAACATCTCTCCCCCAAAATGAGGATGTTTGGCACAATGCTATTAAAAACAGATCTGTCTACCTGGAAATCTTGTTTATACCTTTTCAAGTATTCTCACCTGGGACAAGACCAAACCAGATGAGCTACATTAGTTAAGCTACTGGAATGTACATTAATGAAAATGAATAACAGTTTTTACATTAATATTTTTTTTCATTAAAATTAAAAATATGTCTTCTGTTGATATTACCAGGAAATTACCAGGAGTATTTACCATTTCAGGTGTATTTGTTAGTGGCTTTATTTCAATGAAATTATTAGCATTATTTCAGAGAAGTAAAAATTTAGGGGACAGATGATATAGACAGATAAACATATTTCAATGAAATTATAACATGATTCCACTGAAATATGAATATCTGTCTATATCATCTAGCTGTCCACCATCCCCCTAAATTTTTGTTTCTATGAAATAATGCCACCATGATTTGCAAAATACAACAATGAGGGAATAATATGTAGATTGATTTTATTTCCAGTAAAATGATTCATGGGCCTCAATTCTACAGGCAGGCTGGGATACAAGAATGTTTCAAATATTAGTGTTGGATGAAGTTGTTGACTCCATCAAGATTTCAAATCAGGAAGAAATAGAGCATGTGGTATGGAGGACGAACCCTAATACAGTCCAGATATCTGTGTTTTAGCTATGCCCATGACCTGACTATTCCTGAACTGTATAAAAATTTCCCAAAGGACTGTAATAGAAAATTATAACTGATGATATTGTTTTGCCTTTTAAATTTTGTCTTTTAAACCGGACCACTGATTTTTTAAAAAAAGTTTAACAATTTGATATCAGTTGAAAATGACCAAGAGACCTTGCTCCCAGATTCTTTGGGGAGGGTAACTCTTCTGAGAGGATGTATCTAAGTAACTCTTCTAAGAGGATGTTGCAGTGGAAAGGGCTTGGACTTCTGAGTCCTACAGACCTAGGTTTATATCCTGGCTCTACAACTTCATACCTCCTTGATCCACTTAACCTTTGAGCTTTCCCTTCTTCTATAAAATGGGGATGACATTATATACTCTAACAGGATATGGACGGGTTTAACAGGGTTAGGGACTGGTCAGCTCTCTCACTTGTTATCTCTGGAGAGCATATATTTGGTTGCATCTGCAAGGATAATGAAATTTTCCTTTTTCCAGTGAGTAGTCATTTTCTACCATTCATGTGTCTAATTTAGAAACCAAAACAAGTTTACTCCTTCTAACCTGGCAGGTGGATCTGTTCCAAGAAGGGGATCTCCTGGCCAGTTCCTGGGGAAAATGGCTTAAGAACATATACAACATTTATTTAGGCCAATGGTATCTGCACACTACTTGGGAAAGAAAAAGGACAATCTCCTGTCTAGGCTAGTTTTTTGTGACTTTAGGATATAAATGAAAAGCATGACTTTGCTTCCACTGCATTTCTATACCTTTTAATCATCATAATTTTAACTTGTAATATGGATAAACGGGTTTTCTAAAAACATCACAGCTATTTTTAATATTAAATGCATAATGGATATGTATCTATATTCATAACCCAGCAGCAGTTATCCCATTCTATTATATCAATTCATCTATTTACTTAGCTGTCTTTTGTCTCACAAGACTGCTCTTCCAGAGGAATACTCTGTCTTATTCTACTTGATAAACTTAATACCCAGCAGTCTCCGGTTCAAAGGGGTATTCAAAACATGCTGGTTGCATAGAAATGTACCATGCAGTACTGTGAACTACAGTCAACAAAACTGGACTTTATCTTTTAGGAAATAAGAAGCCACTAAACATTTTTAACAAGGTGGATCTCATAATAAAAGTATAGTTTTAAGAAGGCTAAAGCTTGAAGTACAGAGCTGATTTAACTGAAGAGAAACTGGAAGCAGAAAAGGCACTTGGGAGAATAACAGTACAGGTGTAAGGTTAAAATGTGTGAACGAGGATGGTGGCAGTTAAGAATGGAAAAAAGAAGACAGATGTAAGAGACTTTGTAAAGAATGTACAGTAACTTAGTATTGGTTCTATTTAAGGAGATAAGAGGAGAAATAATCCCAGATCAGCTGAGGTTTTAAGGCTGGTGACTAGAATGATGATGCCATTAACAGAAACAGGGATGTTAGAAAAGGAACTGGTTTTTCGGGGGAAATGATGACTGTGATGTGAGACAGACAATGAATGAGAAGTAATTAGCCCCCCCAAGAGGAACATGTTCAGAGTCAGTGAGTGTGGTGAAGGCTAAAGGTTTAGAAGCAAGGAAGTCTTTAGGGGTGGAGCCTTTTCAGAAAATTTCCTCTGTGCCTTCAATTCAGGAACAAGAGGCAATAAGAAGCTGATACCCAGGACTGGACCAGATCTTGTTTGTACAGTCAAACATTAAACCAGTTAAGAACCAGATTGGTTCTGTTCTCACTCTAGTTCCACTGCTACAACAGAAAGGCCTACTTAGCAGAAACCAAGGAATGGGGAACCTCTTCCTCCCCAAAACCCCCAAACTTAGTGCTTCTTTTCTCTGTAACTTACCCATCAGTTCATTCTTCTCTCCATTATAATTTATAGCTCTTCTCTCTCATTGAAACAACTCATCCCCGCTTGCTTCTCCCTCTGCACCCCTTCCTCCCTGGCAGACCCAGAGTACACTTCAGCCTCGCCTTCCCCAGTGGCTGTGCACAAAGGATCCATGCAGATGCTCCCTAGGCTCATGGTCAGAAGTCTTTTTTGTCTGTAAACCCCATCATCCTGTGCTCCTTTTGTTTTCCTTCCTAGTTTCTATTTGAACTCAGTAACAATTAAGGATTACATTCTTTGTGGCTCCAAAAGATAGAAAGGATTCATTTAGCAGCAAAGCACACATTTAGAGTGAAAGCTCTGGCTTTGGACCTGAAATACAGAGCTTGGAAATAGTTGGCAGGGAGAAGCCATACTACTACATTCTTTACATCAAAGCCTGTTTGTAGTCCTGTTTCCCTCAACCCACAAACCCCTGTCCTCGACTCCCCTGACCTCTGCTCTTAACTCCCCTATCCATGGTTTCTTCTCATCCATTTTGATTGTTCCTATGAACTGCTCCTTACATTGGAGGCAGTAGAAGAGCTGTCTTCAAAAGGCAAAAAATCACTATTAATCAAAATTACCATGGAAAATCTCCTAAAGCTCACAGAAGGTACAACCCTGTACCATGATCACACTATCCATGAAACCATTTATATGTACTTGAGACAGTTTGGAGTGGAACAATTGACAATTCAGAGGGAAAACATCAGATGGTTGAATCCCTTGCCTTTCTTTTTCCAGGGCCAAAAAGTTTAAGGAAGATAATGCACATGACAAAATTATGAAACACACATTGTAAGACACACACACTGTCCTAAAAATTCTTCTGTCAGATGTCTGAGATTATGACATACACAAGCTCTGTTTCCCTCTACTAACGAAACATAGCTATGTAGCCAAATATTTAAAACCAAACCAACCCATAGCTAAAATCAGACACCAATTCTTCACCTTTGTTTAAATGATAAAGGAGTAAAAGAATATTTAATATTAATTAACTCATGTGCATTGCGAATAATAATGTCAATAATACCTACCAATTATTAAGTGCTTCCCTCATGCCATGTTCCTGTAATCCTTTTTTTAAAAAAGCCTCTAAAAGTCATTTTTAAGTCACAGCTGGGAAAACTGAGATATAGTGAAGATAGAAAACTGCCCTTCTCCTGGGTCATACAGCAAAAGAGCAACAGAGTTGGGATTTAAACTCAGGTTTGCCTTTAAAGTCTGTGCTGTAAATTAGCACACTTTATCACCTCACCATAAATAACCTATTTTCTCACTGATATGCTTTGAACTAAAACTAGGAAGATTCAATTTTTAGCTATTAGCAGCAAACATTCAGGAAATAAGAAAAAAATGGCCTTTGGTAACAGGCTGACGAGCTATTCCTGGGGTCAACCACCACAGACTGGACAAACTTCCTCTAAAAATATCTCTGCTTCTTGTATCATGCCACTAAACACCAATTCAGTGGCCTAAGAATCCTTCTATCAGATATCTGAGATCATGACATGTACAAGCTTTGTTTTCCCCTACTTATGCATCTTAGCTCTATGTTGAAATATTTAAAATTCAACCAACCAATAACTAAAATCAGACACGAATTCTTCACTAGTGTTTAAATGCTAAAGGTGTAGAAGAATATTTAATATTAAATTATTTAATTGACATAAAAAGTGAAAGACCATTTCACTAAAAACATCCAAGAAACACCATTCTGCTCCACTCAGAAAAGTCAAGAATTCTAATCTTGTTCTGCAGATTAACTGGTAGTACTGGAAACCTGATTCTGCCAAGACACAAATCCACTATAGACTGAGTGCATTATGCCCACCATAGTCAGTCTGTATGATTCCATTCAGGGACCCAATACAGTGTGTATCCTTGAACATGTACTTGGTCCTAGTTTAGAAAAGTATAAAGTCTGTTAGAAATCCATTTTTTTAAAAAATCCCAAAGTAGATCAGAAATTTGTCAAACCAAACTCTCAGAAACCATTTTTAAAGAAAAAACAGTTCCTAGTGTGTTCTCCTAAATTCACTTCATTCCTCTCAGGTCAGATTTTTAGAAAAATAAAATCCTAAAATGACCAGCACTGATTACATTAATAAGTCTGGTTCAAATTTCATTCATTACAAAATTATATATCTAACCAGCATACATCTTCTAATACAAAATTCCGTATTTTAGAGTCATTGAAGATACTGGAGCCCCAAAAAAAATAAATCAAGGCAAAAAGAAATGGACTGTTTATACCAACAAGATATGCCATTATCTTATCAGTAAATTATCTTTCTAGTCTATCTGAAGGTGTCAGCTTCAAATGAAGTTCAACGCTCATTAAGTCAAACTATATACTAGGCACTGTGAAAGGTATAAAGATGAAACAAAACATACTAATAACTCCTGAAGACTTTATAATTTAATGAGATAGACTACACGTACATTAAAAAACCTCTGCATAGACGCTTTTCTTCATCTAACACTACTAAACAGGTGTCAAAAAGTTAAAGGAAAGATTTCTAAGATTCAAATGTGTATCAAACAAATCTTGCTTATTGTGCCAAGGAATCAAAGAGCATTATTTGCTTTTTCCTTTCTGCTCATAAAGGCCCTGGCAATCACCACAACTTTGTTTTCCTTAGTCTCTTACATTGGTTTATTTTCTTTTCTCTGTTCATATAATAAGATATATCTTTTGGGGATTTCCTGTTCTGCTTTTAGTTTTTTCTGCTGCTATTGCTAGGGGGCCCTTACCAACCTATCGCAGTATGCTTTGGTGTTTGCTGGAGAGACCTCCACAGTTTCTTCTTTGTGCCTTTTTATCGGAGATCTGGAAACAATCACTGAATGGATCTGTGCAGAGGGAGACTGGCTCTGAAAACTTCCAACCTAACTATTCAAAATTAATTACATTTATGACGTCTACCTTCAGAGACGCTTATCAGGAAAGTAAAAGACAGTCCTTATGATTGCCCCTCATGATTCCAACTCCTCCAATCCCTTGTTACTATCTTTGGCTACAGAAAACAGTAGTAAGACAGACTTTGGATTGAAAGCAAAAGAAACAATGCTAAAAATATGGCAGATTTTAATGTATGAAAGTGCTAGCAATAGATGATTAATGGGGAGTCAATGCTATTAACATTAGGCAAAGTTATCAATATTTTGCACCTGCTGAAATGAAGGTCTTTATGAGCACCCTATAGAGACTCTCTTTTGTAGTCACGTGTCTGAATAGATAGAGTTTACCTTGCTTTTATTAATCCTTATCTCTGAAATTTAAAATGTGCTTTTCATTTTTATCCCCTGAATTTTGGTAGATGATACTGGTCTTGTAAAGCCAATCAACATCATATATATATATATACATTATATATACATATATATACACACACATCAGTTTCTCCTGGAGGAATAAAACCCACCATAAAATAGGGATAGAGAGTAACCAAAGGCTACCTGACCAGATTAATCATAAACCTAGACCACTGAACCTGCATTTTCTTCAAACACTTCCTGCCTTTTGTTTCAATAGAACTACACCTTCAAGGTTAACTGCAGTCTCCCTGAGCAACAGACCAGCCCACCTAGACTGGAAGTCACTCATTCCTCATCTAAAGCTCTTTATTTAGTTATCTGTACTGCCTCACTTGAAAGCATGCTGTTATGGACAGTCCAACAATATACACTGCATTCCTACCGACACAACGACAACCCTGTAAATATACAACACGCTCAATTCACTGTGAAATACTAAAAGGCGATTTTTCATCAAATTTTCAGGAAGAAATAGGATGGAAAGCAAAAATGAAACCCAACTCAAAAAAAAACCCATCCTCAGAGGTTGGGTTCTCCTTCAAGGAATAAGGGTTCAAAGCGAGGTGGGGAAAGTTACTATTTCTCCTCCTCCAGAGTCAAAAAGTCCCGAAGCAGAGGAAGTCTCGATACCCGTCCCCCACCCAGCCCCAGCTCAATAGGAGAACAGAGGATCCAGGGGGAAGGCTCAGGATCAGAGAATGGGGGATGGGAAGAACCCAAGTTGGGGAAGGCCGATTCGTCCGTGGAGCTGGGTGTCTAGGTTGGGTCTTTGATTTTTGCATCGTCCTATCTCTCTTCTTTTTGAAAACACTGATTTTTATCTTATGGATGAAATTACCTCTGGTCCCTCCCTTGCGAGCAAGGACAGGTGTTGGAAGAGATGTCTGGCCTCCTAGGGGTACAAAATGGGGGTCGGGGCGGCAGTCTATAAAGAATGGGAACCTGTACGCCTTCTGCCAAGGTTGAGGGGCTAAGTGAGGGACCTTTTAAATGAGGGGTATCAGGAAATCAGCCTCTTCTGGGAAGCTGGGATTGATGGGGGACAATAAGTAGCTGCGAGCACCCTCGAAGGATGAGGAGCCGCCTCCTCAGGGAATACCGGGAGGTAGAGGAGACGGCCCCGCCCCCTCAGGGGATGGGCGCGAGTGGCAGTTGGGACGGTGGCGGGAGGACACTGGCGGTTCTACCCCTGTTTTTCTTTCGAAAACCTGGCCTCCCAGCCGCCGCCAAGCCCCGGCGCCAACGGCTCCTACCTTTTCCCGGCGTTCAAGGTTCCTCTCCCTGCCGCCTCCGCCACCCTCTCCATCCACAGCCCCTCGAGGCCCCGCCCCTCAACAGCCAGGCGGGGGCACTGGCATTCGGCAGAACCAATGGCCTCCTCGCCTCTCCAGCCCCGATACCAATCCGCGCCGTCTGGAGGAGGGGCTTCTCCAATGTCATTTAGGCTCCTCCCGGGGCCCCAAGATCCCTTTTGTTTGGGGAGAGCCAAGCTGGGATTGAGCTCGCGTCACTTCCGGGAGGAAGCGTAGTCCTCCAGCCCGGGCTCTGGGGTGGGCTTGCGCCCCTCCGGGCCCGGATTCTGCAACTTTCCACCTTCTATTGGTTTTCTGTACCAGATGGTGACGAGTGCTTCGTGTGTACCCTCGTGGTACGGGAAGCTCAGGAATGTGTTTCGGGTGTCCTGACTGATTGGGCGCATTAACATTTCATCCAAAATGTTAATAAATGAAGTGCGTTCTGGTGTTTAGAAAACCTGTTGTTGAAAACCTGGTAACGTGGCTTGCCTGCTCCCCCCCCCCCTTTTTTTGGCGGGGGCGGGGGTGGACGACAAAGCGTGTGCTAGAGACAAGGGAGCAAAGATGAAAAACCCAGAGACCCCTCTTTTCGCATTATATTTGGAAGAGAATAGTAGCTTCTGGAGCCTCTGGAACCCCTGGAGTGGGGACACCGGGTAGCTTTCCAACCCGACTTGCTTTCCAGGTAGAAATCGAATGAATAAAATTTCTGTGTGTCAATGTTTTCTACACTGTTCTCCAAATGAGAATTTTTGTTTCTTTGGCCCCATTGTATTGTAGGCTGCCGCAGCACTGCTGGGACAAAGGACAGTAGAGGATGCAAGGAATGTCTGTCCCTCGTGAACACAGGAATGCAGATCTCGCTGGTGGCAGCAAGCCCTTGTTGAGTTGCTAAGTCATGTCCGACTCTTTTGTGACTCAATGGGCCCGCCAGGCTTTTCTGTCCATGGACTTTTCCAGGCAAGAATACCGGAGTGGGTTGCCATTTCCTTCTCCAGGGCATCTTCCTGACCCAGAGATCAGACCTGCATCTCCTTCATTGCAGGTGGATTCTCTACTGCTGAGCCACCTGGAAAGCCCCGCAGCAAGCCCTCCAGCACCAAATAACCCAGAGAAGGGAGAGGGTGCATCCCTTCCTGAGGTCAAAGTTTCTGGATTTCTTTTCCCAGTTCACGGATTCCAATTCAACTGGTTAAAAGAGTAATAATCACATTGTTTTAAATAAAATATAATACATGCTTACAATTGTTTATAATGTGTAAGTAATATGAATTAATTTAAATATATTATTTCTAATATTAACAATTATTATTAAGCAAAGCAGTACTGGGGCCTCCTACTCACCTAGGCAGACTGTCTCAAGACAGATCCAGCTCTTTCCTCATGCAGTTTGCAGTCAGGTGGAGGGATGTAGTCAGTCTGCAAACACAGGGAAGTTCAAAGGAAGTAAACCAGTATTAATGCTATTTTGTTGTGTAAGTACTCAGTCAGTCTGACACTTTTGCAACTGCATGGATTGTAGCCCACCAGGCTCCTTTGTCCATGGGATTTTCCTGGCAAGAATGCTGGATTGGCTTGTCATTTCCTCCTCCAGGGGATCTTCCCGACCCAAAGATCAAAGAGTCTCTTGCATTGGAAGGTGGATTATTTACCACTGAGCCACCAGGGAAGCCCTATTAATGCCATTCAGTTCAGTCGCTCAGTTGTGTCCGACTCTTTGCGACCCCATGGACTGCAGCACGCCAGGCTTCCCTATCCATCAACAACTCCTGGAGCTTCTCAAACACATGTCCATCAAGTTGGTGATGCCATCCAACCATCTCATCTGTCGTCCCCTTCTCCTGCCTTCACTCTTTCCCAGCATCAGGGTCTTTTCCAATGAGTCAGTTCTTTGCATCAGGTGGCCAAAGTATTGGAGTTTCAGCTTCAGCATCAGTCCTTCCAATGAATATTCAGGACTGATTTCCTTTAGGATGGACAGGTTTGATCTCCTTGCAGTCCAAGGGACTCTCAAGAGTCTTCTCCAACACCACAGTTCAAAAGCATCAATTCTTCGGCGCTCAGCTTTCTTTATAGTCCAACTCTCACATCCATACGTGACTATTGGAAAAAACCATAGCTTTGACTAGATGGACCTTTGTTGGCAAAGTAATGTCTCTGCTTTTTAATATGCTGTCTAGGTTGCCATTCCTGCCAGTTATTTTCATATAATGATATTTAACCTTCACACAGGAGACACGAATTTGATCCCTGGGTCGGGAAGATCCCCTGAAGAAAGGAATAGCTACCCACTCCAGTATTCTTGCCTGGAGAATTTCATGGACAGAGAGGCCTGGTGGGCTACAGTCCATGGGGTCACAAAGAGTCGAACATAACTGAGCAGGCACGCACATAGACGCACCAAATGTAAAATCTTTCCTAACCTGTAAGATAGACCATTGGTGCCTATTTTACAGAGAAGAGAGAAATTCAGAGAAATCAAGTAAAGCCATAGAACTAGTAAATGGAAAACAAAGAACTTCCAACAAGGATGTGGATTCCAACTCTGTGCTATATTTTTCTCCCCATACACTTGGCTCTCAGGAGGAGGGCTGGTTCAGAGAGTGGGTCTGGATGACTTCAAACTAGCATTAGAAACAGAAATGGGCTCCATGTCTCCCTCTATTGACTGCTGGCTTGAGAATGTCCTCTGTATGTATATATGAAGGACAAGAGGACTGTACTGAAGGGTTCAACAGCAGCTCAGGTGCTTCTCTAGTAACAAATAGGAAATACAGAACTTCAGAAAGACATCATTCCCTGTGTTCTGAAAGGCAAGATGAAGGGCCAGGGACATAGTAGGTGTTCAACAAATACTGACTTCACTTGAAACAAAATGTCTGGAATGGTTAAAAACAAGAGTTTAAGTGCTGGACTAGGCCCACGAATTTGAAAAATTCCATTTCCTCCTCCGCCCTTTTGCCCTGCCTTATGGGTGTGCAATGAGGAAGTGCCTCATTGCCCGACAATGAAGCAGATGTAGGAGAACAGGCTATTTTCTGCTGGCTTCTGAGTCACTGTAAGAGTTGTCCCAGTGAATCAGCTCACCCCTCCTCCCCTCCTTCCCTTTGTTAACCCACCACTACCCATTCTACTCCCAGGCTGACCTGGCACCTACTTCCTTCATAGCAACTGGCGGCTCCCCAGATTTTCTGAGCTCCTGCTAACTTTCCTCAGTGATTGTGGGAGGACCCAGCAGGAATGAGATCATCCCTGCTTTGTAGGATTTAGTCCTGAGGGTATTCAGATTATTATCCTTTTAATTCATCACCCCTGGAGCTAGTACATGGCCAGAGCCTATGAATTTGAAGTTCAGTGATTCTTCAAATGTATAAAATGTGTAAATAAATTTAGAGTCTGGCACACAGGTGTACAAAGAGGTAGAAAGTGGGTTTGTAATAATTTCCTAAAGTTGCATAACACAACATACCATTCTTATATTTATTATTGTATCAACTTGCCAGTAGTATTTATTAAATGCCTACTGTGGGTCAGGTAACAATTTAGTAAGAAGCACTAAAGATTATAGTATGTGTTAATTTTTCTCCAAATGAGTAAACTTCCTAGATAGGTGTACATGAATGTTTATTGCTGGTTTTGGGGGGCAATGATAGAGTAAAAGAGGGCTAGACTGGAAATTTAAAAGAAAAATTTGTGAATTCTGCTGGAGTTCTCCCTGTCACAAACTGTAGTTTCTTAGGGCTCTTGTAACAACTGATCTTAAATGGAGTGATTTAAAATAACAGAGATGTATTCTCTCTCAGTCAGGAGGCTAGGAGTCTGAAGTCAAGGTTTTGACAAGGTTGGTTCCTTGGTGAAGGGTGTTGGTGGGAGGCGGCTTATGGAGGGTCACACTGCTCTTCTGGCTTATGAGGGTTCCTGGCGATCCTTGACTTGTAGCGGAATTGCGTTATTCTCTGCCTCTATCTTCACATGGCATTTCTCCCTCTGTGACTTAATGTCTCTATCTGTCTTCTCCTCTTCTTCTAAGGATAACAGTCATACTGGATTTAGAACTCATCCTAATCTAGTATGACCTCATCTTAGCTCATTACATCTGCAAATATCTCATTTCCAAGAAAGTTCACATTCTGAAGATTTGGGGCGGGGCAGGGATGGGAAACATTCAAACCTGTATGCAATATGCAAAACTGCTTCACAAAGTAACACCCCCCACTTAACTGCATTTAGCTTCACTGGTAATAGCATGAAATTAGCGACCTAATTCCTAAAGATGTTTCAATTCTATAATTATATGATAATTATATATGGTAGAAGCATTTCTCAAGCCTTTACTATATGGCAGGCACTATGAAATTGCTTCAGAGTACATCTCACTTAACCCTTAAAAGAATTCCAGGAGCTAGATGTGAATATTCCTATTTTACAGATAAGGAAATTGAGGCATAAAGAGGTCCATGGTCATGGAATTCATGAGATGAACATGGAATATTTACTCAGATCTGACTCCTAAGTCCACCCTCATAATTACCATGCTCTATCATCTCTCCATCATACTAGATGGGTTAGGAAGACAGGGAATGCAACAAATATTTTAAAATTTGATTTCTGGAATACTTGGAGCTGAATAGCAATCTTCTGAGGAAGGCAAGAGAGAAGAGAACAGTGGGTGGTAAATGAAAACTTAGTAGGGAAGAGGCAAGCTATTGGCACTTACCTGAGCCTCAGTTTCCTCATTTCCTTAATGGAATCATAGTTCCTTCAAGTGGTTGTGACTATCCAAGTGAGATGATGGGCATGAAAGTATTTGGTAAATTCTATGAGGGATGATAAACTATTTAGAGATCTTGCTCAAGCTCTTTCTCCTCTCTGGGCCCCAGCCCTGCAGCTGAACATCTAACCATCTGGGGCTCTATAAGACTCCTTCTAGCTGTGATCCACTAAGACTTACTAAGATGCTAGGTGAGCTAGATGTAAAAATTGGTGTGATTGGGAAAAGTGACCTGGCTTGTCTCTTCCAACCGGCTGGTTCCTTCTGAGCCCCCATCTGGCTTCTCCAGGAGAGGATCCTGAGGTTGCAGTATAGAAGCCTGAGGGAGCTCTTTCTGCCGGGACTAGGCCTAAGTGGGAAGGCTGGTGTGCTGTCTCCATGACTCCCTACATTTCCTCCCATTACTTGTTCCCACAAAGGCCTTTCTGCGTAGTCGTTGAGGTTCTCTTCCACCTAGGATCGCCCGACCGACTAGAGCACAGGGGAAGCTGAGAAGTTTCTGGGTGTGGCCCTCACTGCGTTCTCGATCTTATTGCTCCCCCTAGTGCTGAGCGACGAGTCCTGCAGTTGTCTGCTTCCCTCTTGGCTGTCCCAGCGCACTCCACGCACTCCACGGAGCGCCTCTCACCCGATGGTTTTTCCTTTCAAGGGTGTGGGCTGAGAGCACAGCAGGTGTGGGGCTCCAAGGGCCAGCAGTTGGGAAAAAAACCCCCTTCAGGGACAGATTCTTCTGGTTTTTAGCTAAGTGTTGGGGCCAGCTTGACCATGAGAGAGCCCGGAAACTCTTAACCTTGGCCTTCACAGAGGGAGGTTGGGAAAGAAAAAGAAATCTAACATTGTGGGTCTCCTATGTACCAGGCACCGTACCAGGTGCTTTATGTATATTACATGTATCATCCTTGTAATCCTTACATATATAATCCATCTATTCCTTTGTGATCATCTTAGGAGATAATTATGATTACTTCTCATGTTTCACATGAAAGCAAGTTCAGGGACTTCCTTGGTGGTCCAGTGGTTAAGAATCCACCTTCCAACATAGGGGACACAGGTTTGACTCCTGGTCAGGGAACCGAGAGCCCACATACATGACGTGGGACAACTAAGCCCATGCCACAACTACGGAGTCTGAGCGCCACAAGAAAAGAGCCCACATGCTGCAACTAAGACCCAACACAGCCAAAAATAAATTAATCTTAAAAAAGAGAAAGAAAGCAAGTTCAGGGAGGTTAAGTGTCTTGCCAAAGGTCACATAACAATATGATGATAACGACATCGACCAGTTATTTAGTGCCTACTTCACACCAGGCACATTATTTCTTTTCATCCTCCCAGCAAATCTTAAAAAAAAAATAATCATGATAACTTATTGATGAGATCACTGAGATTTAGGTAGTTTAAGAAAGGGGTCACTGAGTAGCTTGCCTGAGATCAAAGAGTAGGTCCTCCAGTCTTCAATGCCAGCTATTTCCATTCCACCATTGCCTCACGGAGCTGTGGGTGGTGGAGGTGGACTGAGCCCAGCACCATGTGATTCACTGTTCTCTCCATTACTGGCACTGCCTCGCAGCCCTTCCCCAGGACCAGGAAACTAGGGCCATGTGGTGCTTTCGGATCTCCAGATCCATAGATAGGCTCCTGACATAGGAGGGCAATGAAAAATCCAAGGCCATAGGCCATTGGATCCTAGGACAGTTTGCTTGGAGAGACACATAACAGGCCAGCTCCCTGGGAACCACACAACAGTATTGCTGTTTGGGGCCTTGCGAAGAGCACCCAGAGGACCCCAAGTCCTGCCTTCCTCATCCTCTGTGGAATTCACATGTTCCCCTAAAGCTGATGGGCCTGGATGGGGTACACACAGCTCACTGAGGGGTAAAAAGGGAAGGTAAATGGGGTACAGTCTAGCCTAGGTAGAAAATTCCTAGAAATAGATGAGAAAAATCATGGAGTTCCCAAATCACCCAGCAAAGTTCTCAAAGATTTGAGTCAATTTAAACCCTTCCCTTCACCCCCAAAGTACAGGTTAGTCATAGGTCCCTGCAAGAATACTGTATGTCCCTTTAGATGAATCTCAAGTTTTCATTTTCATTCTAATCTTTGAAATTATTAAATGAAAATTGAGAAGCACATACCTGATGATGAGTTGATGTTATGTATGATGAGATTCATGTTCTGGTTGCTATTTCCAAGTGTTCATGCAGACTCACGGGGT
Source organism: Giraffa tippelskirchi (assembly GCF_054371585.1). Classification (NCBI taxonomy): domain Eukaryota; kingdom Metazoa; phylum Chordata; class Mammalia; order Artiodactyla; family Giraffidae; genus Giraffa; species Giraffa tippelskirchi. Next base: position 110,217,602 of record NC_137279.1, read on the forward strand.
GCAGGGGGCAGGAGCTATCATCTGCCTACTGTTTTTTATTGGTAAGTTGACTGATTTCATTAAAGGTTAACTTTTCCCCCTCTCTTCCAACCGCTCCCTTTTCTGTCTCCCTTCCTGTTTCTCCTCTACCCCAGGTGACTTCTTCCCTAATAGTTTGAGGCCAGACCCCCTTCTGTCCCTTCTGGCTCCTCAGACAAAGCACTGGGCTGAGTAGCCTTGCCAGAGGGACTGAAGCTGCCTGGAAGGCTGGTCTTCTTTCCTTTCCCCCTTGTTCCCCCTTCTTCCTCACACATGGCCTGACATTAAGCAGTAAATAATTTCTGTGCTATGCTATAAACAGAGCTTCGGCTCAGCCGGGCTTCTCTCTGGTTTCAATCTGATGAAAGCCAATTACACATTCCCTTTCGTCTGTTATTTCAGCTGAAGCACCACGGAGTTGGCTGAATGGGTTCTTGTTGCTTACAAAAGGGAGAAATATGTGTAGGAAAAGTAATGACCTGGTTATGGCTGCACCATCATTTCTAGGCAATTTCCTAGAGGTGCCCTTTGGAAGAACCTAGTGCTAGAAGCTTCTGTGCCCTTATTTCTTGCTTCATGATGGCTGCTGGTCTCTGGCAGGGTCTAGTGTGCCCTGAAAAACGTGACCGGGAGACCCAGGGTACCTGCACCATTGAAAGGAGTCTGTACATTTCTCATCTCCTTTTCTTTTTGCCACCCTGCCTTCCTCTTGTTCCCCCTTTATTGCTAAAACTATCCTTGAGTACCTGTTATCATTACCACAAGCAATAACACACAATTCCAGACCTCAGGGTAACTCACAGTCTTGAGGGGAGGTAGATTTGTGTAACTAGTTGACTCAAGTTCTCCTTCTTTCTGTTGCCACACTTTCCAAATAAAATAACTCAACCCACTGTATTACACCATAATCAGGACTCCACCAGATGTAAAGGACAGAAATTTCATCCAAACTAGCAAAGGTAGTTTTTATTGGCTCATGTGATAAAAACATCCAGAATTAGACTGCCTTCACGTGAGGCTTGATCTGGCTCCTCAAAAGCGTTACCAGAACCAGGCTGCTCTCTCGGGAGTTTTCAACTTTACTTTTGTAGAGTTGGTTCTGTTTTCAGACATACTTTTTTTCCCCCTCAACTGGCAATAAACATAGGAGTTCCGGCTTCATATCCAGTCATATTCAATAGGGAAGAGCATCTCCTTTGTCCTCAGAAGTCTGAGAAAAGTCCCACTCTGTCTTCTTGGTTCTGCTTAGACCATGTATTCAACCTTGAATCCAATCACTGTGGGCAGGGCATGTGCTGCTTTGATTGGCTAGATGTGCTCTGTATAGAACCATGCATTAAGTGTGGGGGAAAGCTATAACCACAGATGAAAATGCATTTGTTCATCCATTTATTACCAAAAAAATGGGGATGAATATTTGGGAAACAAATAGTGTTTATTACACATTTGAGCATTTCTCTCTCATTTGCTCTTGGGACCTCTTGAACTGCAGCTGATTCTCTAACCTTGGCCTGGACTTTCCTTGCTGCTGGTCATTGTCAGAAAGTCCGGAATGGCTGTCCTTTGTTGTCCAAAGCATTACTAATGAAAGATTGTTATGTGCAGCAGGTGTTCGCTGAGGATTTGGGGGCCTTGTATGGTATGGGCAGTGTTAAAAAGGTTTTTAAAGATTTGAGGTTCTCAGATTTGGAGGTATATCAGAAATACCTGAGGGTCTTGATAAATCACAGATTGCTGGGCCCTAACTCCGGAGTTTCAACAAAAATATACACTGGCTCTGGTGTGCCAGGTGCTAAGGTTACAATGATGGCCAAGCTACCTGCTGTAAAATTCTTCTTTGTTATGCAGAACAATTTAATTACTTACTGCAAGCCTTTCTCATCTCAGTTCTATCCAGGGGACCCTCAATTTTCATAGTCAGATAAGCCCATGAAGATATTTTCTCTAACAGAGGAATCTATTTGTACTGTCCTTGGAGGTCAACTGATTCAAACTGCAGCAGCTTCTGTGATAATATTTCATTTGTTTTCTTACTGCTTAGGCAAACAGGGAATGTTGTGAGTGAAGTATGATACTCGAGGTACTGACTAGGTTTAGCTTTCAAAGATGCAAAAGGAAGTAGAACCTTCCACAAGGAATAGTGGCTTGACTCCTGGGTAGCATTGTGGAAAGTGAGTAACTTGAGAGCCAGACGTACTAGCTGTGTGATCTGGGCATGTCATTAACTGCTTTGAGTTTCAAATCCCTTATTATAAATTGAGAAATAATATTGTGTTTTACAGGGTTGTAGTAAAGAAGAAGCCAGATAATGGGAGTTTTATTGATAATTTTTCTCCTTGCCGCCTATCTATCACCAAGACCTGTCTATTTTTTTTTTTTTTAAAGACCTGTCAATTCTTCCTCCTGAATACTTCAACTTCATAACTTCTATTCCTACCTCTATCACCATCTTGGTCTGTCCATTACCTCGTTTCTTCAGGGCAGTGGCAGCCTTCTAAGTGGTCTTCTAGCCTTCATTCTTGCCCCCTCCAGTCTATTCTCCCCACAGCATGCTGTGCAGATCTTAAGAAAACACAATCTGGTCATGTCACAACCTTTCCTCTCAATGAAAACTATTCAGTGGTCTTAGGATAGCTCTGTTCACAAAGCCCTCCTTACTTGGCTCCTGCTTCTCTCTCCAGAATCGTCTAGTGCTACTCTCCTCATTGCTCTCTATGCCCTGGACAACTGGGGACAAAGACTCTCCTTGATCAAACTTTAGTCAGGCTTTAGTTTAGGTCTTGACGTTGGTCACTCACTCTCACCCTCTGGCCTTGCTGGGCCTGCACAGTCCAATTTTAGCAAGAATCCTGCTAAGTAAGTCCATATCCTTCGTAACTGATGAAATGCTGTCCTTCACCTTTGATCTTTAGTCCTCGGCCTGCCTTCAGCAGGAATCCTGTTAAGTCAGTTTAGTGAGAATCCCCCATCCTTGATGTCTCCTCTTAGTGACTTTCCATCCACTGAGTCCCTCACTCTGCTTTGGAGCTATAAATCCCTTTTCCTCCACTTGGTTTTGGAGTTGAAACTGATCTCTCTTCCCTGTTGCCATAGTCTTGACACTTTCCTAGTAGTCCTAAGGGAAGTCTTCTCTACCATTTTAACAAGTGTCAGAGTTAATTTTTTCCTCCAATGATGGCCGCTTTTCTGTTCCTCAGAGTCTTCGCTAATGTTACTGCGTGTTCTTGGGCTGTTCTTTCAACCCTCTACCTAAAGCCTATATATTCTCAGACCTTATCTCAAAGCCACCTTATCAGGAAAGTTTCCTGAGTCCAACAGAGTGAGTAAGTTCTAATGTTTTGCCTTCATAGCATGCGTTGTGATTTGTAATTATACACTTGAGCAGTTATTTTGATTAGTGTGGCTTTTCACAAGCCTTTTGTATGCTCCATGAGGACAGAGCTCATGTCTATTTTGCTCATGATTCTTATCTCCAATATCTCAACACAGTACCTGGTGTACAGTAGGTGTGTTCTATGAATGTTTATTGATTGAATGAATGAATGAATGAATGAAAGTGCACTGTTTATAAAAAGTACTCTATAAATCAATTTCTCCTAGTGTCCAACTGTGGTAATAATCCTGAGTTCCTTGGTGGGAAATAAAGGCTTTTATGACCTGTTTCAACCCACTGCAAACCCTCTTAGGGAAAACCTAGGTTCATACCCTTGGAGGTACCTGGAAAGCCCAGAAACTTCAGGTGAACCTCCTGAAAAGTCCACATAGGATGATTACCCAGTGAGTAAAATGATTTACTCACTTTTTAATCCTTAATTCCTGGAGCAGTGCCTGGGCTCTGGGAGTTAATCAAATAAATGATCTTGAAGTTGAGGAAGTATCCAAAAGGGACTCACTGACCCATTTGGGTGGTCTCAGGAATACTAATAATCCACTTGAGACAGATGGTCTCCTACATGGATGCTAATGGAGATCAATGCTAGTTCTGCCCTGATGGCTGCCAGCCGAGCAGAAAATGCCATCAGGAATGAAGCCCATGAGGGGCTTCTTTAGATGATTTTAGTACCATAAAACAGGGGAATGGTAATATGAACTTAGTGAGATGTCTTAACTATTTCTATTACAGCCATCTGTTTTCCTATAATATTTAAAAATTTAAAAAAATTTTATTTATTTTTGGCTGCCCTGGTTCTTTGTTGCTCCACGAGAGTTTTCTCTAGTTGCGGTGAGTGGGGGATACTCTCTAGTTACGGTGTGCGAGCTTCTCATTGTGGTGGCTTCTCTTGTTGCAGAGCATGGGCGCTAGAGTGTGTGGGCTTCAGTAGTTGCAGTGCATGGGCTTGATGGCCCCACTGCACGTGAAATCTTCCCAGGCCAGGGATCGAACCTGGGTCCCCTGCATTGGCAGGTGGATTCTTAACCACTGGACCACCAGGGAAGTCCTCTCCTCTAGTATTTATCCTGGTGGGCAGGATTAGGGAGGGAGAGGACTCAGTAAGAAAGCAGGGAGTTGGGTGTCTGATCTGGGACCTGACCCCACTCCCACCTCCCCCACGCTCTCCTTTCCTTTAATAGCAGGCTTTTTGAGACCCATCCTCACCTTCCATCCTGCCATCAGTCATTATAGTCTCACTCCTGCCTCACTGTGCCACTGCTCCCCTAAGATTTCCAATGACCATCTTGTTGACAAACCACGTGGTTGTGTCTGGGCCCTAACTGTGCTCCCTGCAGACACTGTTCTCCTTCCCTTGGTGTCTATGCTGATATCACCCTTTCTTCATTGGTTTCCTACATCTCCTTCCCATTCTTCTTATGGCCGTTTCTTTCTCTTCCCACGTTATACACTGCCCTGGGTGAGCCATCTAATCTGAGGGTTCAGTTACCACCTCTCCTTGGATGAGTCTCAAATAAATGCATGACTCAAGCTCCAGACTCAGATAGGATAGGTCGCCTCCATGGTGTTCACCCTCCCTTCCTCCCAGTCACCTCATCCTACTAACCATGAAGCATCTGTTCTGCTTCCCTAATCCACCCTGTCTCTCCACATTTCCTATTACCACCTTAATTCAAGCTGCCTTCACCTCTGCTATGGATCCTGGAAACAGTCTTCTGTCTGGGTTTCCTGTGTCTGCTCTGGCTCTTCCCCCTTCAATTCGTTTCTACATGGTAACCGTAGTGATTTTTTTCTAAAGTGAAAATTTGAACAGGTCACTTCTCTGCTTAAGTTCCTTCAATATTCTTGCCCAGGAAATCCCATGGAGAGAGGAACCTGGTGGGCTACAGTCTATGGGGTGGTAAGAGTCGGACATGACTGAGTGAGTAAACCACCACTGTTTAAGCTCCTAGAAAGTCGTGAGTTTCCCATTACCTTCATGATAAAGTGTAAATGTGAGCATGACATCCCTTCTCGGTCCAGCCTCTGCTTGCTTGCATTTTCAGCTCCAACTTTTGCTGCTGCCCTGGCCCCAGGTAGTATTAGACCTCTGTTGAACTACTTGAATTCCCTTACTTCATCACAATCTCTTTGGCCTCAGGACCTTTTGCTGTGCTGTTCTGCCTGCACTGCCTTTTCTTGGTTCTTCCAGTCCAGCTAACTACTCTTTCTTTAGGACTCTTTTCAGATGTCACTTCCTCCAGGAAACTTTTTGTGATCTTTTAAGGCCAGATTTAGATGCCGTGTACCACGCCCCCCTACCCCATTCTATTTGTTCTCAATACACTCTGTACTCCCATCCTTTTACTTGTATCTGTGTCTCCCATTACTAAAAGTTCCTTGAAAACAGGGATTCTGCCTGGTGCATGGGGTATTTGTAGTTTGTCATATAGTGTCTGCACATACTAGGCATGAATAATGTTTATCAAATGAAAGAGCAAGTGATTTCTTAAAGCTTTGTCATAGCTTGCCTGCTACTGTGGTTAAGAACAAGGACACTGATGCCAGCCTGGATGGGAGGGGCCTTGGGGGAGAAAGGATATATGTGTATGTATAGCTGAGTCTCTTCACTGTTCACTGGAACTACCACAACATTGTTACTTGGCTGTGCCTCAGTACAAAATAAAAAGTTTTGCTTTAAAAAATAAGTTAAAGAAGCCAAATATCTCTAGAACAACAACAACAGAAAAAGGACATTGAAGCCAGATTGCCTTGGTTCAAATCCTGGCTCAGACACTGACTCTCTGTGCGACGTTGGGCAAGTTACTCAACCTCACTATGTCTTGGCTTCATTATTTTAAAAATGTTTCTTAGCTCATAGAATTGCTTTCAGGGTTAAATAAGTTAATGTTTATATGCTTGAAAAAAAGTGAGTAAATACCATATCACTAGAATAGCTTATTCTACTATATGACCACACATGGATAATTTTGAGAGTAAAAAAGATGATACTACTAATCATGACAGGAGGACAGGTGTAAACAGGACTGTCCTATGCAAACAGGGACGTTTAGTCACCTTACATACAAGGGCTCATTAGATAAGTAAACAATGTCTTCATTTTTGTTGGTTTTGTTTCTCTCTGTCCATTGTCTTCTAGTGAATAGCAAACTCTTCCCACCATAAAAGCCTGTGTGTTTATCTTCAGGGACAACAGGGAAAGGAAGGAGGGGGACAGTGTCCCAGGGGACAGAGTTTGTAGGGCAGCACTAAAGAAACGGAAATGAAGTGAAATTCTTAGGGTTGGGGAGGCAGGAGTAAAAGGGAACCTCCCCATATCCCGCTGAGGCCTGTGGACTTGACAGGTCCATGTGCTCTCCTGATGGCTGGTGTGATTTGAGGGGGTCCAGCCTTTCCCAGATCCTTGTCTGTGAGCGAGGCAGTCTGCGCTGACCCTGCTTGACATGCATTTGCTGTTTGCTCCGTGAGTTTGCCGTTTTCTCTCAAACTGTTTCAGAAGCATGTGGTTCCATTTGCTTCCCCAACAGGGAGGTGTTTTTTTTTTTTTATTACCTTGAAGTAATTGTTTTTATGAACTGGGATAAACACCTGGTGGGCAGGAGTTTTATCCCATGGTCCTTCCGATTTGAATTCCATTATTTCTCCTGCTTACCTGGGAAGGGGAAAAATGTATTTTCTAAACACAGTGTTCCTTTTTCTAGTTTCCCTGACAGATGCATCATCAGATAAGAGCACCTCTGCAGATGAGTGCACTTGCCTGGAATACCAATGGCACACAGTTCTCTTGGTGACTGTGGTGCTCGAGGAATGGAGAGGGGAGAACATCTTTCCTTATCGTGAAATGAAACCTGTCAGTCTGAGGAGGTGCCGTTCAGAAATGCGTGCCACCTCCATTCTCCCTCCCTCTCCCTCTAGGGTGAGAGTGGAGGTGGTAGTGGGGAGTGGGAAGAGAAGGCGCTAACATTTAGTGACACTTCCTATGTTCCAGGCAGTGGTAACCTTCCATTTCATTTAATACTCAGAGCAACCTTAAAATAGATATTAATCTTTCTCCTTGATGGATAAGGAAAGTGAAATTCAAAGAATAAAAAGAACATGCTGAAGATATATCAGCAGTAGGCCGGGGTTTGAATCTGCCTCTATCTGATTCCAAATGCATACCTTTTATATTTAATGCCTACGAGGCCCCAAGAGCATGAGAATTTGCTTAGTGTCTCACAGTCAGCCAAGAAGGAGGTTATATCTTTCTAGCTTCCCAGTGGGAGGGAAAGGCAGGATTAGGCAAAACATGTTGGTTGTGTGCTTAATTAATATAGAAGAGGGAGAACTGAAGGAATTTTTGACTGTTAGTAATTTCATCTTTCATTCATTCAACATATGCCGTGCTTACTGTGTGTCCAGCAGTGTATCAACTTATATGAAGAATATAGTAGAACTGCCCAGGTGGCACTAGTGGTCAAGAACCCGCCTGTCAATGCGGAGACATCAGAGACATGGGTTCAATCCCTGGGCTGGGAAGATTCCCCTGGAGGAGGGCATGGCAGCCCACTCCAGTATTCTTGCCTGGAGAATCCCATCAACAGAGGAGCCTCGCGGGCTACAGTCCACAGGTTCGCAAAGAGTTGGACACAACTGAACTAAATTAGCATGCAGTAGAACACAACATTGTAAATCAACTCTATGTCAATAAAATAAATTAAAAAAGAATATAGTAGAAAAGGCAGTCTTGAGGTTATGTGTAGCAATCTTAGTTTTGGACATGTTGAGCTTAAGATATAGGTTTTTTATTAAGCATTTGGATATACTTGTCTGGGGTTCTGGGGAGAAGTCTGTGCAAGAAGTCTAGATTTGAGAATGATCATAAATAAGTGGTAGTTATACCATTAGCAGTGAGGGAACTAACTAGGGTTATATGAGAGACAAGTGCGTGGAACGGAGGATGGAAACACGAGGTAATCTGTGTTTCAAAGGCAAACCAAATGAAGAGTTCACAAAGAAGATTAGTAGGACTATTCAGAAATGTAAGCAGAGGATCAGGAGAGAGATGAATTTAGTTAGATTTTGTTTTTCTATTTCCTTTTAAAAAGAAACTACCTATTGAGGTGTAATTTACATACGACCAATGCACTCATTTAGAGTGTACAGTTCCCAGATATACGCCACCATCAGATGCTACCACGTCAGCAAAGAGCAGGGAGTTCTGGTGAAATTTTGACATACGTAAACACTCATGGGACCTCTACCCCAGTCAGGATATAGAATATTTCCATCATAGTAAGATTTCCTTGTGTCCCTCCCCAGTTATTCCCCTGCACTCCCTGTTCTAAGGACCACTGGTCTGATTTCTATTATCATAGATTAGTTTTGCCTATTTGAAAATTTCATTCAATGTAGTCACACAGTATCTACTTACAAATTCTTTTTAATTTTAAAATTATTTACTTATTTAGCTGTGCCAAGTCTTAGTTGTGGCATAAGGGATCTTTAATTTTCATTTGCCATGGCGTGGGTGATCTTTAGTTGTAGTCTGTGGGATCCAGTTCCTTGACTAGGGATTGAACCCCAGTCCCCTGCCTTGGGAGCCTGGAATCTTAGCCTCTGGACCACCAGGAAAGTCCCAGTACCTACTTTTTTGTATCCTGTTTCATCAGTGTTGCTGCAGTAACTTGTTTCTGTTTATTTCTAAAGTAAAATTTCACTGTATGAATATACTATGATTTGTTTTTCCACTCACTTGTTGGTGGATATTTGAGTTATTTCTAGTTTGGGACTATTATGAATGATGTGTTATGAACATTCGTGTACAAGTTTTTGTGTATAAATATATATATATATATACACAAAATGTATAGATATTTTATATATATGTACATATATTTTTTTTCACTTGCATATGTATATATATATATATATACATATATATATATATATATATATATATATGTTTCACTGTCAAGTGTTTACTGTATGTTTAAGAGAAATTGCCTACTTCTTTCCAGAGTGGTTATATCATTTTACACTCTAATCAGTAATATATGAGATTTCTAGATGCTCCATATTCTTACCAAAATTGGTATTTGTTACTATATTTAATTTTTAGCAACTCTATTAAGTGTGTAGTAGTACCTAACTGTGGTTTTAATTTGCACTTTTCTGATGACTAATTACTGAATATCTTATGTGCTTCTTGGCCATCCTTTGAGTCTATTTCTGGTCTATTCATTTGTGTATTTGTCTATTTTAATGCCAATATCATATTATATTGATTTTTATACTTATAATAAATCTTCAAGCCAAGTTATTTAAGTCTTCCAACTTCTTTTTAAGTAATGGTTTTGGCTATTTTAGATCCTTTGAACCTTCACATAAAATTTAAAATCACTTGTTAATTTCTACAAAATAGAGCCTTCTGGGATTTTTGTTGGAATTATATTGAATCTATCATTTTGGGGAGAGTTGACAGTGATATTGTACCTTTCAGTCCATTTATTTAGGTATTTAATTTCTCTCAATAATGTTTTCTAGTTTTCCATGTATGAATTTTACATATATTTTGTTAAATTTATCCCTTCACACTTTATGCTCTGATGAAATTTTATGAAGTGTCTTAGATTCATATTTCTTGTGCTTGAGGTTCACTGAGATTTTTGAGTCTGTGGACTTATTTTCATAAAGTTTGGAAAAATTTTGGTTATTATTTCTTCAATTTTTTTTCTGATTTGTCTTTTTTCCTTTGGGGTCCAACTGCATATATAATAGGTTATTTGAAGTTGTCTCACTAATACTCTGGTGGCTTTTTAAAATCTATTTTCTTTTTGTGTTTATTTTGTATAATTTTCTGTTGCTCTCTCTTGAAGTTCACTAATCTTTAATTTTTCAGTGTCTAATATGATGTTATTCATCTCAATTATTTTCATTTTTATCTTTAGAAGTTCTATTTGAGTCTTTTATATCTTTCATGTTTTCACTTAATATGCTTAATTTTTCCTTTACCTTCCTTAACATATGGAATATAGTTTTACTAACTGTAATGTCTTTGTCTACATCTATGTCAGTTCTCACTGATGAATTTTTCTCTTTATTATGGATTGAATTTTCCTGCTTATTTGTATCTTGTAATTTTTTATTGGATTCCAGACATTGTGTATTTTACCTTGTTGGGTACTGGATGTTTTTGTATTCCTACAACTATAATTGAGCTTTATTCTGTGATGTAGTTTTTTGGAAATTATTTGGTCCTTTTCAGGCTTGCTTTGTTAGGCATGACCAGAAGAGTTTTTAATTCACAGTTAATACTGCCCACAACTGAAGCAATACCCTTGTGAATATTCTACCTGAGGACCTGTAAATTAGGAAGTTTTCCATTCTTTTTGGGAGATGAACCCTGAGGATTGCCTGCACCCTCATTCCTTTCAGGTGTTTTCTTTTCCTTCAGCTTTGAGTAGTTTTCTCATATGAATGTTCTGATCAGCACTAGGCCAAAGACTTGAGGGAGACCCTTTGTAGATCTCTGGGAGTCTCTTTCAGTGCAGCTCCCTCATCTCTGATGCTTTTCCTTGTGAATTCTAGCTGCATCGATCTTCTTGGGTTACTAGCATGATCACCCAGACTGAGGGAGACTTTTGGGCTACGTCTGGGTTCCCTCTTCTAGTGCTAAAACTTGGAAACCCATTCCTGTCACTGACTGAGGACATCATAGTGCTCATTTTGTTTTTCTTTTTCCTCTCTCTCTTAAGAACCACTGCTGTGCTGTCTGATCTCTAGTGTCTGAAAACTGTTGTTTTATATATTTTGTCTAGTGTTTTAGTTATTTCAGGTAGGAGAATAAATGTTGTCTTTGTTACTCCATCTTGATCAGAATTAGAAGTGTTGATGCTAATTTAAATGGCATTAAAATTAAAAAAATTTTTTTCAATTTTTTTATAGTCTAGAGAAAAACAATTGATTTTTTATATTTGACCTTGTGTCATGTAATCTTGCTAAATTCACTTATTAGTTTTCACATTTTGAAGTGTAGATTCCTTAAGAATTTCTATATACACAATCAAGTCATCTGTGAATAGAGAAAATTTTACTTCTTCCTTTGCAGACTGTATGTGTTCTCTGTCTTCCCCCATACCAAACTCCTATTGCTATCCTAGGAATTCTATTACAATGAGTATGACTGGTATAATTTCTTCCTTCTGTGAAGCTGTTTGGCCTGGTGCTTTCTTTGTGGAAAGTTTTTAAACTAAAAATTCAATTTATTTAATAGATAAAGGACTATTTATATTTTCTATTTCTTTTGTGTCACCTTCAGTAATTTGTCTCTCAAATAGTTTGCATACTTCATATCTCCCCTTTTCAGATTTATTGAGGTTAATTGACTATTGATATTTCATATCATATCATTTCATATCATTTTAGTATCTATAAAATTTTCAGTGGTTTCCTCTATTATTCCTGATATTAGTAATTTGTGCTTCTTTTTATCTTAATTTATCTAGATAGAGATTAACTAGCATTTGCTATATTGCCAAATTCTACAATCTCAATGACTTACAACAACATACATTTATTTCATGTTTATGGCTTTGTAAGTTGGCTCTGGCAGCTCAGATCCAGGCTGTGGATTGTGTTCATGTCTACTCCATGTGTTTCTCATTCTGGGCTCACGCTGATCGAGAAGAGGCTACCTTGGGCATTTTCTTTGTATGGCTGAGGGCTGGAGTGCAAGAGGGCAAATAGAAGAGTCTCTCTTTGCAACTGACCAATTGTCAGTTCAATTCACACGTCATTGGCCAGTGCAAGTCCACAGCCGAGCCCAAAGTAAAGCGGAGCAGGGAAGTATACTCTACCCACAGTGAATCACGGCAAAGTTGGAAGCGGGGAAAATTTTGAGCCAATGATATAATCTATCATAAAGAATGTCACAGAATACAAGGAAAGAGAGAATTGTAACCAGTGTAAAGTGCTTAGATGTTAAATTAGAAAGGATAAGAAAAAAAATTATCCTCTCAGTTTCATCAATGAGTTTGGCTATAGAAATTTCTGTGGATAGTGGTAGTTAGAGCCAGGTCAGTATTCTTGCCTGGAGAATCCATGGACAGAGCCTGGTGGGCTGTGTTCACAGAGTTGCAAAGAGTCGGACGCGACTGAAGCAATTCAGTACGTACGCATGTAGTAGAAAAAGGAGTGAAAGGAATACCAAAGAGAGAAAACAATGAATGAGGACTATATTTTCTAGAAGCTTTGATTAGAAGGAAATGAGAAAGATTGTCATAACTAGTGGGGAGCATAGTGACTGGAGATGTGTGTGTGTATGTTTAGTTGGTAATTAATACTTGCACATATTCATGGGCTGAGTGAAAGAAGCTGGTAAAGCAAGGGAAGTGGAAGATACCAGTTATTATGTCACTTACCAAACTATTGCTTTTCTGCTCCAAATACACCCTTCATTGCCTGCTCTGTGGAAATGGAGCTGGACCTTATCATTAATATAAGCCTTTCTCCTTTTTCAGCTGGCATAAGGCTAAGATATGTCAGTAGAGGGCACGGAGGGCATACCTGGAGGGAAGGGCTTCTTTACCTGGTTCCTGTGTCCTCCTGTCTGCAAGCTCTTCCAGCAGAGCACAGCAGCATAAGGTGACCAGCTGCAAGAATGGTCTCCAGCCACACACATAGGGTAGCCAGTAGCACATGGCTCCTCCCTGTGGGCAGCTTCCTCAGCATACCAAAATGTGGCTTTCTAGTACACCATCCTTACAGGTATTTTCCTAGCAAGCTTTGCAGGGCAACACCTTCCTAGGGATGTCCTTTGGCACTGTAGATGGCTTCCTGGGCAGTGTGGCCTTGCAAGCTCTACAACACAGACCTTCTATGTTGATGGCTTTCTCAGGTACCCCAGAGGGTGGCTTCTTGGTGAGTTCTGTTGGCACAACATCTCTGCCATCCAGTGGGCCAAGGCCTCACCTTTTCCAACATAGGTTAGACATCAGCTGAGAGGGCAGGGCCTCTTCAGATTTTCTGTCTCAGTCCTAGAGGTAGAGGCTGTTCCCTATATTGGGTATTTGTGTATCTTATTGAGTTCTTTCTTTCTCTTTAGAAGGTAAACACTTGTTATAGCTAGTAATTCTTTAAGTTAAAATCCCTCTGTTTAAATTAGGGTTTGTATTCTGTCACCTGTAGTCATGTATGGATGTGAGAGTTGGACCACGAAGAAGGCTGAGTGCTGAAGAATTGATGCTTTCGAACTGTGGTGTTGAAGAAGACTCTTGAGAGTCCTTTGGACAGCAAGGAGATCAAACCAGTCAATCCTAAAGGAAATCAACCCTGAATATTCATTGGAAGGATTGATGCTGAAACTCCAATACATTAGCCACCTGATGTGAAGAGCCGACTCATTGGAAAAGACCCTGATGCTGGGAAAGATTGAAGGCAGGAGGAGAAGAGGGTGACAGAGGAGCAGATGGTTGGATGGCATCACCAACTCAATGGATGTGAGTTTGAGCAAACTCCGGGAGATAGTCAAGGACAGGGAAGCCTGGTGTGCAGCAGTCCATGGGGCTGCAGAGTCAGACATGACTTAGTGATCACCAACTCAATGGATGTGAGTTTGAGCAAACTCCGGGAGATAGTCAAGGACAGGGAAGCCTGGTGTGCAGCAGTCCATGGGGCTGCAGAGTCAGACATGACTTAGTGACTGAACAACAACAACAGCATTCTGTCTCCTGAGTGACTCTGAATGAGATGCTGATAAAAGAAGGGAATAGAAATTTCAGAGGTGTGGTGGGGGCGGGGGACAGAAGAGAATTTAGGCCCAGGTAGGAAGGCTGACTCTGAACAGGGAGAGGAGCACCCTCTGACCTGGAGATCCTAAGGAAGGCTGCTGCTGCTGCTGCTAAGTCGCTTCAGTCGTGTCTGACTCTGTGCGACCCCATGGACTGTAGCCGACCAGGCTTCTCCGTCCATGGGATTTTCCAGGCAAGAACACTGGAGTGGGCTGCCAGTGCCTTCTCCATAAGGAAGGCTATGTGGCAGGTAATCAGAATTCATTTATGAGAGGAGGGTGAGAATCGGAGGAAGTTTTTGGCTCTAATTTTTCAGTGAAATAGGAGGACAGACTATCTACTGAGGCCCTGGGGAGAGTGAGACAGATTTGCAATGGTCCTTGAAGAACCTTCCAGAAGACCAATGTGTGCCAGAGTAGAAAATTTTCCTCACCAGGACCCAGAAGTTCAGGCTTAAGAGCAGAACAGGCAGCTGTGGGAATGACTCAGGGTCAGGCCTTGGGAGCAGAAGGAAAAGGGAGTAAGGGGGCTTAAGAGGCTGACAAGAAATCAGTCAGCTTATTGACCAGAGGACTAGCTTGGTTTTCCAAGTACTGAGACCTGGGCTTGAGGAAGGAGGGAAGATAGATGTGAGGCAATAAAGGGGTTTAAAGTGCTAGAATTCAGTGAGGTCAGGGAGTTGCAAAGTGGGAGGAACAGAATAAAGTTGGAGGGATTGTGGTCCAAATGGGACACTGAAGTTTAAATTTTGAGAGATGGAGCATACTAGTAATGGTCCAATTGTGGCCTTGAAAAGCACGGCTGAAAGCAGCACAGAAAGTTGTCTGAAGTGATTAGGATAAAGTTAGGGAGAGGTTAGCATGTCGAATGCATGGGTGTGAGCGATTTGTCTCAGGACCTTGGTGGGAGCTGATGTGTAGGGGTAAGTAGAGAGAGTCCTCAGCTGGCATGGGCCAGGGTCAGTGACAGCAAGGGAAGAAGTAGGGGGCCATGAGCCATTCAGTCTGATGAAGGCTTTAAATGAGGGTAGAAAAGTCAGTGTGAAACTGCCGGCGAGGCGATGGCAGCTGGGAGACTGCTGACCCCAAGTGCACCCTTCTTGGCTGGAAAATGGAACTCATGCGGGGGTCGGGGAGCTGCCTCCACACAAGAGGGCTGCAAGGGAGCTAATGTCCTTGGGGAAAGGCCAGGTTTTAGTTACAATGAGGGGGAGGATATAGTGAAAGTTCTTGGAGGGTGTTACGGATGTAGAATTTGTTTTCAGTAGAATGAGGGTTACCAAAAACACAGGGATTATAACAACAACAACAAAAAGAACACAGGGAAAAATATTCAGAAGGAAAACAGTGACAGGGAGGAGGAAAGGAAGAAAGTGATGAGTGGCTCAGCAAAGAGACTTAAAGTACAGTGACTGGGTTTTCATCCCTGTTTCACAGTACCAGGCACACTGTAGGGGCTCAACTAATATATCTGAGTGAGTAATCGAATAAATGAATGAATAAATAAAGTCTGTTCTCTGCAGCTGCTTACTTTGATTTTCTGGGACTTAGTTCCTTCATTTGTTTACTGAGAATGCTGCTGCTTTTATCCTCGGAGTTCTCAGATTTATAGCAGTTTCCTCTCCAAAGTCCCAGTTCTTTCCATCTGGCAGAGTGGGTGTCTTAATCTATTCCATTTCACCCCGGGAGGGCGGGAAAGTCAGGCTGAATCCTCCTCTGGTTACAACTTGGGAGAAACTGAAGTTTAGAGAGAATAAAGAGTTCACTCAGTATCCTAGATGAAGATTTACAGTAAGACTGGGAAAGAGATGCTGCCCTGGTGGCTCAGCTGGTAAAGAATCCATCTGCAATGTGGGAGACCAGGGTTCGATTCCTGGGCTGGGAAGATACCCTGGAGAAGGGAATGGCAAACCCACTCCAGTACTCTTGCCTGGAGAATTCCATGGAAAGAGGAGTCTGACAGGCTACAGTTAATGGAGTCGCAAAGAGTTGGGACTGAGCGAAGTATTAGACTGAGCGACTAATACTAGATGGGAAAGAAATAGGGTTACTTGCCCTCATTCCAGCCTGTTCTGTGGCCCTCAAGGCAGACCTGGGGGGAGGGGCTGGCGTACAGGATTCACAGAGAACGGTATCCTGTGGATGGTCAGGATCTGTGCAAGGCTGCGTCCAGCAGGTGGGGGTGTGGAGCTGCAGAAGGCTGCCAGCCTTGAGCTGGAGAGCTTGGACTGGGAGAGGCTTTTCCAGGTTGTCCTTGCAGTCTGTGCAGCCAAGCTTGGGAGAGCGTCTTTGGCTGCCCTCTCACCCTCCAACCAGTACTCCAGAGGTTAGGAGCAGGAAGCAACAGGAGATACAAACGTCCTGTCTCTTTTTTTCCTCTTTGCCCTCAAAAGCAAAAGGTCTTGATGATGGTGAATGTAACCTAATGGAGAGTGCACAGCATTAGGGAGTCCTAAGTCCCAGCACACCCACATTCTAGTCATGCATGCAGGCCACTTGCCAGAAATCTACAAGTGAATGATCATGGGGTCTGTTCCACCTCCTTCTCCAGCTTTTGTCCTAAGATATATGTGGCAGTCTTGGTAGAGACTTAAAATACAAAGATTTATTATTAATGGTTAGTTAACAGGTGGTGCTCGGAGAAGGCAATGGCACTCCACTCCAGAACTCTTGCCTGGAAAGTCCCATGGACGGAGGAGCCTGGTGGGCTACAGTCCATGGGGTCGCTGAGAGTCGGACACGACTGAGCAACTTCACTTTCACTTTTCCCTTTCATGCACTGGAGAAGACCATGGCAACCCACTCCAGTATTCTTGCCTGGAGAATCCTAGGGATGGCGGAGCCTGGTGGGCTGCCGTCTATGGGGTCGCACAGAGTCGGACACGACTGAAGCGACTTAGCAGCAGCAGCAACAGGTGGTGCTAGTGGTAAACAATCCACCTGCCAATGCAGGAGACAAAAGAGATGAGGTGTTAGATCCCTAGGTTGGGCAGATCCCCTGGAGGAGAGCATGGTAACCCACTCCAGTATTCTTGCCTGGAGAATCCTATGCACAGAGGAGCCTGATGGGCTATAGTCCATAGGGTCACAAAGAGTCGGACATGACTGATGTGACTTAGCATGCATGCAGAGGGTAGTCAAGAGCGAAAATATGCTCCTTGATCTATTCTAGAGAAGGGAAGAGGAATTCTGGGGAAGGTATGGGCTGAAGATTTTACTATATACAAGAAGAACTGGCCCTTTTGACTGTATGTTTTCACCTCTGTGAGGTCATGGAGTAGAGGGGTAAGAATGTCAACACAACATTGTAGGGAGATTGTAAGCACTCAGAAAATAGAGGCCATAAAAAAAGAGCAGTAATAAACTACTAAGAATCTACTATGTTCCAAGCATATTACATGTGTTGTGATTTAATCATCACAGCAGTGCAGTTAGGATAGATGTAATTATCAACTCTAACTAGACATGTGACTTCAGGATCTGAGAGGTCAAATGATAGCAGAAGGTTACACAGATGATAAGCAGTGATGGCAGGACTTGAACCCAGGTCTGGTTGGCTGTGGGATCCCATGGCTTTCTCACTGTAAATGTATGGCCTTGTACTTTACTAAATCTCCAAATGCCTTCTAAGGACCTGTCTTAAGCTGGTTACTTATGAATCACTCAGTGGAATTATTAAAATGTATATTCTTGAGTCCCACCCCAGGAAGAACATCACCAATGATTCAGGTTTTTCCTTCTCTTTCTCTTTCCCATCTCTATCCCCCTCCATTTCTTTAGTTGTTAATCGGTCACAGTAATCAGTACTTATGTCTCTTTAACACCTTATGCTTTATACCTTCTCTTGAAAATGCTAGCAAAGGCAAATCACCTTGTCCAGTCAGAGACCACTAAGTCTCTTCATCAACCAACAGCTCCCTTTTCTACCAGTAGTACACTTTAATGCACCTTATTCTGCGGGAGGTGCAGGAACCATCTTTGGGCTGGCCCAGAGAGACTTCTACTTGGGGATAATCAAGCTCTGGGAGGGAAACAGGAGCAGAAAGCAGGTGGATTCCTGGGGTTTTATTCACTTAATAGTAAGTATTTATTGAGTACTGTGTGATAGGCACTGGAAAGGTGTTGGGGATGGAGCAATGCTGCAAACAGATGAAATCTCTGATTTCATGAGTTTTATTTATTTATGATTGTGCCATGCAGCATGAGGATCCTAGATCCCTGACCAGGGCTCGAACCTGTACCCTCTGCAGTGGAAGTGTGGAATCCTAACCACTGGACCACCGGGGAAGTCCCGCATGAGTTTTAGATATGTGGAGAGAGAAGACCTCTCCTAAGAGGTGGCATTCGAGCTGAGGCCTATATGAAGTGAGAGTAACCATGAATCTCTAAGGAAAAGCATACCAAGCAGAGGGAACAGAGAATGCAAAGACCACAAACAGCGATCTTTGGATGTGTTTGAAGGACTGCCAGAAAGCCAGTATCCAGCAAGAAGCCTGGAGTGGAGTGTGCAGAGAGGAGCAAGGTAGGAGATGAGTTAGAAGAGAGAGTGCAGGTCGGAGTATGTATGGCCTTGTAGGCCATTGTGGGAGTTTTGGGTTTTGTTCCAAATCAGATGGGGAGCCATTGCAGGGTTTTGTGCAGGTGTGTGACATGATTTAATTTAGGTTTTTAATAGGGTCACTCGGGATGCTGGGTTGAGAATAAACTCTAGAGGGGCAAGGGTGCTGGGTGAATCCCAAGGCAGCACTGTTCTCATCAAAGACTGTTTGATTCCTGGTCTCATCTTCCTACCATGATGGTCAAATGGGGAACTCAAGCCAGCTAGGATCCTCTACCATCCTTTCTGTTCCTCCTGCCCCTTCCCAGTCATAGCACCATGATCCTCATGGTTACAAATTGATAACAGTGGAGAACATGACAGTGGTGGGGATACTGACCAAATTAGCGCTGGATACCGGATACATCCATCACAAGCTGGATACTGGATAAGCCAACCAAACACCTCCATTATACCAGACAGAATTTTGGCTTCAGGAACAAAGTGGCAGAACCATAACTCACCCACTCGCTGAGTCATCCACTCATTCTTTTAACTCTTGTTGAGTGAACACTGGAGAACTAGAAAAATTTAAAAAGGTCCCTAATAAACTGCTCCAGAGGAAACCCTCAAATTAATTATTAACATTTATTGAGCACTTTTTGATGGGTCAGATACTGACATAAGTGCTTTTTATATATTGTCATGCTGAATCATTTAAATCAACTCTATTAGGCAGGTACTATTTTACTTGCCATTTAAAGATGAAGAAATCGAGGCACACAGAGTTTAAGTAACCTGTTCAAGGTCACCCAGCTATGAGGTGAACTGAGATTTGAGCCCAGACAATCCAGCTCTAAAGCCCAGACTACTGTACTTCTCAGACTAGAGGGGAGGTAGCTAAGCTCATAATTATAATGCAGTGTGATGAGTACTCAACAGAGCTACTGGGAGCTTTTGACATTATTGAGGGACAAGGCCCAAAGCCTTTTCAAATTTCCAATCCTGTTAATGCCGCTGTAGTGTGTAACTTCTTCCCATAAAATGCTGTAAAGTACAACTAAGATTTTTAAGTGATGCTTCCAGATTCTTAATAAAAGATTAAAGTAATTTATAAAGCTATTTTCTGGCTAAGAACCATGCCTTTCTTGGACTGCTTCACTCATCATTTCCATCACAAGCTGATAGCTTTTTTTTTTTTCCCAGGCAGTCCATTCTACATAAAGGGGAAAAAGCTTTTATAAAAAGCAGTGGCCAACCAAGCTGGGTTGGGCTAAGAAGGCCTGGAGGTGGGTGGGGCTTTGGCTCAGCCATTATCTCCTCCTCTGTAGGGACATCACAACTGGCTGGAATTAAATTTGTGTCTCAGTAAAATGACCAATCAGTGCAAGTGGTGGACATTTAAGATTTGGGGGGAAGAGTTGAAACCACGAATCTTACATCCCAGACCAAGGAGATATATTACTGGATTCTCAGGTGCTAGGAGAGTGCAGACTGGAGAAGACAAGGAAAGCTTCAAGGAGTAGATGAGATTTTAGCTGGGCTTGAAAAATGTGTTGATGTTCACGGTGAGGGAAGGGTGTTCTAAGGGAACATTTTGTATAAAGGGTCTGGGAAAGGGTCAGCTTTCTGGGCCTTCTGGGGTCATTCCATCCTAAGGCACTTAAAGTCTGGGGGCAAAATCTAAATGGGACTTTTCCCACTTGTAGGATATTGTACAATAAGTTATATATTCACTCATGAATGCTCTTTCTTTCTCTAGCTTTACTGAATTATAATCAACTTATGATAAACTGCACATAAAGTTTATAATTTATAAGTTTTTTAAAAGACTAATAATTATTTTCTTGAAGTATAGTTGATTTACAATGTCGTGTTAGTTTCAGGTGTACAACAAAGTGATTCAGTTATACATACACATATATCTATTTTTCCAGATTCTTTCTCCTTATATATTATTATTAACATAAAATTTTGAGTATAGTTCCTTGTGCTATACAGTAGGTCCTTATTGGTTATCTATTTTATATATGGGAGTGTATATGTGTTAATTCATGTTAATTCCAACGTCCTAGTTTATCTCTCCCACACCTTTATAAGCTTTAACATACCTATGAAACCATCACCATAGTCAAGATAGTGGACACATCCATCACTGAAAGTTTCCTTGTGCCCTTGTGTTCTCTCTTTTCCACCTTCTCTTGCCTCCTTCTCTTCTTGCTTCTGGCAGCCACTAATCTGCTTTCTGTTATTATAGGTCTATTTGATAGTATAGATCATTTTCTAAAATTTTATATAAATAGAGTCATACAGTATGTATCCCTTTTTGTCTGACTTCTTTCACTGAATATAAGTATTGGGTTGGCTAAGATGTTATGCAAAAACCCAAACAAACTTTTTGGTGGACTCAGTATTTTGAGATTCATCCATACTGTTTTGTGTATCAATAGCTCATGCCTTTTCACTGCCAAGTGATACTCCATTGTATGAATAGACACCATTTATTTCTCCATTCTACCAATGATAAACATATGGGTTGTTTCCAATTTGGGGCTATTACAAATAAAGTCACTATGAACATTTTTAAACGAGTCTTTTATGGACTTATTCTGTCTTTTCTTTTGTGGAAATATCTTGAAGTATGGTAGGAATATATTTAATTAAAAGAAACAAAAACCTGCCAGACAGACTTCTAAAATAGTTGAACCATGAAAGTTTCAGCTGTTACACATCCTTGCCAACACTTGTATGGACATCTTTTACATTTTAGCCATTCTAATAGATACACAGTGGTACCCTTATGGTTTTTAAATTTGCATTTCCCTAATGGTTAATTATGTTGAGCATCTTTTCATGTACTAATTTTCCATCTGCCTATTTTTTGTTGTTGTTGAAGTTCTGTTCAAATATTCAGTCTATTTAAAAAATTTGTTGTTTGCTTCCCTATTATTGAGGTTTTAGAGTTTGTTACATATTCTGGACATGAGTTCTTTATTAGATACATGTTCTACAAAGAGTTTCTCCAAGCACATGGCTTGTTATTTTATTCTCTTAGCAATATCTTTCATAGATCAAAAATTTTAATTTGATAAAGTCCAATTTATCCATTTTTTAAAAAATGGATTGTGCTTTTGGTGCCATTTCTAAAAACTTTTTCCTAACCCAGGTTCACAAAAGTTTTTTCTGTTTTCTTTTTGCTTTTCAGTTTTACAGTTTATAATCTCAAACAGTTTTAGGGTTCTTCTGGAGTTATAATTCACATATTGTAAAGCTTACTCTTTAAAAGTACACATTTCAGTAGTTTTTAGTATATGTATAGAGTTATGCAGCCATTGCCACTATCTAATTCCAGAACATTTTCATCACCCCCAAAAGAAACCCTGTACTTGTTAAGCAGTCACTCTCCATTTCTGAACCCCTCCCACCCCCCCACCAAGCCCCTGGCAAACACTAATCTACTTTATGTCTCTATAAATTTGCTTTTTCTGAATATATCAATTGATATACAATATAAGTCTGTTTATGACTTTTTCACATAGCACATTTCCAAGGTTCATCCATGTTGTAGCTCATATCAATACTTCAGTCATTTTCACAGCTAAATAGTATTCCATTGTGTGGATATACTACAGTTAGTTTATTCATTTTTCAATTGATGTGCATTTGGGTTCTTTTTGGCTATAATGCTGCTATGAACATTTGTGTATGAGTTTTTTTTTTTTGCCTTGCCATGCAACATATGGGATCTTAGTTCCCCGACCAGGAATGGAACCTGCACCCCCTGCAGTGGCTCAAAGTCTTTTTTTTTTTTTTAATAAATTTATTTAGTTTAGTTGGGGGCTAATTATTTTACAATATTGTGGTGGTTTTTGCCATACATTGACATGAATCAGCCATGGGTTTACATGAGTTCCCCATCCTGAACCCCCCTCCCACCTCTCTCCCCATCCCATCCCTCTGGGTCATCCCATTGCCCCAGCCCTGAGCATTTGTCTCGTGCATTGAACCTGGAATGGTGTTCTGTTTCACATATGATAATATACATGTTTCAATGCTATTCTGTCAGAACGTCCCACCCTCACCTTCTCCCTCAGAGTCCATAAGACTGTTCTATGCATCTGTGTCTCTTACTCTGTCTCGCATATAGGGTTATTGTTACCATCTTTCAAATTCCATATATATATATAAACATATAATGATAATATAATATGGAATACTTTTGCTACCCTAAAAATCCTTTATTCATCCCTCCTCACCTCTCACTCCTGGCAACCACTGATCTTTTTACTGTCTCCATCAGTTCGGTTCAGTTCAGTTGCTCAATCGTGTCCAACTCTTTGCGACTCCATGGACTGCAACATGCCAGGCCTCCCTGTCCATTTGGAGTTTACTCAAATTCATGTCCTTTGAGTCGGTGATGCCATCCAGCCATCTCATCCTCTGTCGTCCCCTTCTCCTCCTGCCCCCAATCCTTCCCAGCATCAGGGTCTTTTCCAATGAGTCAGTTCTTTGCATCAGTTGGCCAAAGTTTTGGAGTTTCAGCTTCAACATCAGTCCTTCCGATGAATATTCAGGACTGATTTCCTTTAGGATGGACTGGTTGGATCTCCTTGCAGTCCAAGGGACTCTCAAGAGTCTTCTCCAACACCACAGTTCAAAAGCATCAATTCTTTGGTGCTCAGCTTTCTTTATAGTCCAACTCTCACATCCTTACATGACTACTGGAAAAACCATAGCCTTGAGTAGACGGACCTTTGTTGGCAAAGTAATGTCTCTGCTTTTTAATATGCTGTCTAGGTTGGTCATAACTTTCCTTGCAAAGAGTAAGCATCTTTTAGTTTCATGGCTGCAGTCACCATCTGTAGTGATTTTGGAGCCCCCCAACATAAAGTCTGTCACTGTTTCCACTGTTTCCACTGTTTCCCCATCTATTTTCCATGAAGGGATGGGACCAGATGCCATGATCTTAGTTTTCTGAATGTTGAGTTTTAAGCCAACTTTTTCACTCTCCTCTTTCACTTTCATCAAGAGGCTCTTCAGTTCTTCTTCACTTTCTGCCATAAGGGTGATGTCATCTGCATAGTTCTGCCTTTTCTATGATGCCATATAGTTGGAATCATATAGTATGTAGCTTTTTCATGTTGGCTTATTTCACTTAGTAATATGAAGTTAAAGTTTCTCCATGTGTTTTTTCATGGTTTGATAACTCATTTCCTTTTGGTGTTGAAAAAGATTTCACTGTCTGACTGTACTACAGTTTATTTATCCGTTCACCTACTGAAAGACATTTTGGTTACTTCTAAGTGTTGGCAATTATGGATAAAGATATTATAAACATCTGTATGAAGCTTTTTTTTGTATGGACATAAGTTTTCAACTCCTTTGAGTAAATACCAAGGAGCACAATTGATAAATTGTATGGTAGTAGTATGTTTAGTTTTGTAAGGACCACCAAACTGTCTTCCAAAGTGGCAGGACCATTTTGCATTTCCACCAGCAATGAAAGAGAGTTGCTGTTGTCCTACATCCTTGACAGCATTTGGTGGTGTCAATGTTTTGGTTTTTGGCCATTCTAGGTGTGTGCTGTTATCTTTTTGTTGTTTTAATTTGCATTTTCCTGATGATATATCTTGAGCATCTTTACATATGCTCATCTTCCAGCTGTATATCTTCTTTGTAGGGTGTGTGTTCAGGTCTTTGGACCATTTTGTAATCAAGCTATTTGTTTTCCTGTTGAGTTTTAAGAGTTCTTTGTACTTTTGGATAGGAGTTCTTTATATGTTTTTTTTCTAGACATTTTCTCCTAGGCTGTGACTTATCTTCTCATTTTATTGACATTGTCTTTCATAGGACAGATATTTTCATTTTGAACTAATGTTAGCTTATATATTATTTCTTTCATGGATCGTGCCTTTTATGCTGTATCTAAAAAGTCATTGCTGTATCCAAGGTCATCTAGGTTTTCTCCTGTGTTATCTTCTAGGAGTTTTTTAGCGTTTTGCTTTACATTTAGGTCTATGATCCTTTTCTTTTTGGCTACACAACTCTGTATGTGGGATCCTAGTTCCCCAACCAAGGGTTGAACACACACTCCCTGCATTTGAAGTGCAGAGTCTTAACCACTGGAGTGCCAGGGACATTCCTATGATCCATTTTTGTTAATTTTTGTGAAGGGTGTAAAGTAAATGTCTAGATTATTATTATTTTTGCCCATGAATACTTATTGTCTCAGCATCATTTGTTGAAAAGACTTCATTTGCTACATTGTATTGTCTCTGCTTTACAACAGATTAGTTGACTATATTTTTGTGGGTGTATTTCTGGGCTTTTCATTGTGTTCCATGGATTTGTTTGTCTTTTTTTTTCTGTCAGGGCCACATTGTCTTGGTTAACGTAGCTTTGAGAAGTCTTGAAGTCATGTATGGATGTGAGAGTTGGACTACAAAGAAAGCTGAGCACTGAAGAATTGATGCTTTTGAACTGTGGTGTTAGGGAAGACTCTTGAGAGTCCCTTGGACTGCAAGGAGATCCAACCAGTCCATCCTAAAGGAGATCAGTCTTGGGTGTTCATTGGAAGGTCTGATGTTGAAGCTGAAACTCCAATACTTTGGCCATCTGATGCAAAGAACTGACTCATTTGAAAAGACCCTGATGCTGGGAAAGATTGAGGGCAGGAGGAGAAGGGACGACAGAGGATAAGGTGGTTGGATGGCATCACTGACTCAATGGACATGAGTTTGGGTGGGCTCTGGGAGTTGGTGTTGGACAGGGAGGCCTGGAGTGCTGCAGCTCATGGGGTTGCAAAGAGTCAGATGCGACTGAGCAACTGAACTGAACTGAACTGAAGTCAGGTAATATTAGTCCTTTAATTTTTTTTCTTCTCCTTCAGTGTTGTGTTGGCTATTTTGGGTCTTTTGCCTTTCCATATAACTTTTGTGATTAGTTTGTCAACACCACAAAATAATTGCTAGGATTATGATTGGGATCACATTGAATCAATAGATCAAATTGGAAAGAACTAATATCCTGACAGTATTGTCTTACTACTCATGAGAATGGAATTTATTAAGTAAATGGAACTCTCCATTTATTCAATTTTTCTTCGATATTTTTCATCTGAGTTTTGTAGTTTTCCTTTTATAGATCTTGTATGCACTTGTGAAATGGAGCAGCACCCTATTGTCCCCCCACTCCATGTCCTCTGCTTGTCTTTTGTCTGTGGAAAACTTTAGTCAAAGAATAAGTTTAATCAGAGAAGTGAGAAATGGGAAAACAGTCAAAGGAGACTAAATAATAGTAATGTAGTCCTTAAGCACAGTCAAGGATCTGTAGTTCTTTCTCAAGGGCTAAAGATAATATTCTGAGCCATATCCTGTGAGCTGTCTTACAGATACTAAAACACCAGGTGGAGAAATTAACTACATGATGACCAGACTGTACCCAGGACATGAGGTGCCACAATTCCGAGAACTGGACGCAAAGAAATGGGAACAAATGGGCCCTGCAACTGAAGATTAACTGCACCTAAAACAATCAAGATGCTGCTGCTCAGACCACTGATGACAAATTTGAAGATGACTGTTAGAGATGACTATGCTTTTTCTGCATGTAACCGTCCTCCGCCCCCAACTCTGTCTGTAAATGCTCTCACTCCCTGCTTGGCCTTTGGACAGATGTCCACCACCCTCCCCACCCCAGTTGCCAGCGTCTGAAATAAAGCAAACTTTCCTTTCCACCAACCTGGCCTGTTTTTTGACTTTTGAGTGGCAAGCAGTGAGACCCCACACACACCCTTTTGGTAACGCTTGTATACCTAAGTATCTCATTTTTGGGTGGTGCTAATGTAAATACATCATGTTTTTAATTTCAAATTCTACGTGTTCATTCCTGGTGTATAGGAAGGTGGCTGACTCATGAACTTTGTATCCTGCAACCTTGCTGTAATTACTAATTAGTTCCAGAAGAGTTTTTTTTTTGTCAGATCTTTCAGATTTTCTACATAGATGATCATGCTATCTGAACAAGAACAGTTTTATTTGTTCCTTCCCCAAAGGTATACCTTTTCTTTTCTTGTCTTACTGCATTAAGCAGTACTTCCCTACACAGTGTCGGAAAGCAATGATGAGAGGGGTCTCCTTACTTTCTGATTTTAGTGGGAAGAGTTCAAGTTTCTCACAATTAAATATAATGGGTAATGTCTTTGTCTATTTTGGTATATATACATATAATTTGATGAAGTACATTTTTTCTTTTTGTTTGTGCTCGCCTGTCTTTTAAATGAAACATAGGAATCATAAAGCATTCTCATTAAGCACAACATATAATAAAATTGTATCTCAACTCCATTTTGTGGCAAATAAAGAGTTGGAATTGATATGGGAGAAATGGAGAAAGTGAGGGCAACTGTTTACTTGG
This sequence comes from Giraffa tippelskirchi, assembly GCF_054371585.1. Taxonomy (NCBI): domain Eukaryota; kingdom Metazoa; phylum Chordata; class Mammalia; order Artiodactyla; family Giraffidae; genus Giraffa; species Giraffa tippelskirchi. The sequence continues at coordinate 110,244,731 of NC_137279.1, forward strand.
ACTTAAGAGTTCAAAGTATGGTCGAATGTTAGTCACCGATTCGATTGAATACCTAATCGTCAAGGGTAACTAACTGTTTGGGAACTCCTCTAATCCTTAAACGTTAGTAGCTTTCCTCTGAAATGGGTGAAACAAAGCTACCAATAGGAAGTTATTTTCTGGGCTGCAGCAATGTTACCTCAAGGGTGAGTGAAAGTGAGGATAAGGTGTTAGAATGAGCAGGAGCTTAAGAGTCAGACTGTTGGGAGTTCCAGCTGGGTTCTCTAGGAACCAGATGCTAAAATGGAGTTAAGTGTACAAAAGGGGAATAAGACCTATTAAAGGAAAAGACAGAAAGCAGGTTTGGCCAGGAGGAGGTCTCAGTCTGTGAAGCAAAACTGATAATGCTTCTGTCAGCCCAATGGGGCACCCTGGAGCAAAATTGCTTGTTAGAGGAGTTCCATGTTGGTAGAAAGGTCTAGGCTTGTGTACCACCATCTTGCTCATCCATTGGCTGGAGGCCATACTTGAGAAAAGCATGACTGTGTCTTAACTGCTGGGGCAACTAGAACCAACACTCTTGTCATCAGGACAGCAAACCTTTTACTGAAGGGGCAATAAAGGCAGTAAATCTCCATGTATGCTATACAGACAGACTTGACGTTCAAATCCCAGCAACATGTAACCACTCTGCCTCGTTTTCCTCAGCTGCAAAATGGAGAGCAGGCTTTCCTTACATGGCTGTGGATATGGGAGGATCAAACAAGATAAGGATGAATATGGTGCCTGATACAGCCCAGGCATACAGTAATGTTCCTCCCTTTCCCTAGATGGAAATTAGCCAAGGGAACATCCTGTTCCATGAATCAGTTCCCACTCTCTTTATAAACTTTGTTTCCTCTCATTTTCTACTAGGGAATCAAGCCCCCTCTGGCAGTCTTCTGACCCTCTGGAGGTGTTGCCTCTGTGTCCCAGGGCTGATTGTGTCCCTTGACTTGTTCCTCTCCTGTCTTTCTCAGCCTGAAAAGTCAAAGACCTTTGTGGCTGCTGGCTGTCCCAGGCGGGGGCCACTGGAGGATGCTAGTGTGAGGTAGAGGTAATGCTTCCTGGAATGCATGAGAAATAAGCAAATTGCACCATCTTTTTCAGCTGCCTGCGAGCACATTCCATTGGCGATTCCTCTAAGAAAAAACCATCATGTTCCTTTGTCTAAGAGCCTCATTAAAAGCCTGAGGACAGATTTTCCCTTCTTCACTTAAGGTCTCTGCCCTGGGAGGTGGGACAGCACCTGCATGGGAAAAGAGCAGGATGTGTTCTGTGGGAGTCAGTATCCTTCCTCAGGGTGTCCTGAACATAGGGACACAGGTCTCCAATGTCCGTTTACTTCCTCTGTGCAGGTAATTGGGCCTGATTTACTGGGGAGTCTCAACTTGTTGGAGTATAAACACAAAGCAATTTTATTTCTTCCAGTAACTGCCCCTGGCTATACCCTGCCACATCTCTCTTTCCTGCTGGGGAGCAGCTCCCTTAATGATGTCTTGGTCTGGTTCCATAACTTTCCAGCCACTTTCGGTTTCTAACAGCCTCATTCCGGTAATCAAGATTCAGTCTTTTACATATTTAAAACTTTCATGGCAAGCTTGATTCAAAACTTGATTCTTCTTTCTCCTCCCCTTCAGCGTCAGCTAGAGCTGGGTGGGCCTTGATTGTTTGGTCAGAGGAGGGAAAGTGGGGACTGGCTTGATGGCACCCATTCTCGCCCTTTTCAAGGCCTCAGCAACTGTGTTTGAGGCTGGGAGGAGGGATGGGGAAGAAGAGGACTTTTGATATGACTTATGGGGACAGGGGTTGAGATTCCCAGGTGGTGCAATGGTAAAGAATCCACCTGCCAACGCAGGCGATGCCAGAGATGAGGGTTCAATCCTTGGGTCAGGAAGATCCGCTGGAGCAGGAAATGGCAACTCATTCCATTATTCTTGCCTGAAAAATTCCATGGACAGAGGAGCCTGGCGGGCTACAGTCCAGGGGGTCTGAAAGAGTCAGACACGACTGAGCGCACAGCACATGTGGACCGGGAGGTGTCATGCTTCCTTTACTCCGTCTGGGTTCTTTCTGGTTCTGCTGGATGCTGAAGATCTCACCGCAGCCCTCCTCCATTTCTGAGGACCATCCTCTCCTCCCAGCCCCACCTCCTCAGTTGCTCCTTCCTTTGGTCTCACTAGTGATATAGGCCCCCCTATGACTCCCACCACTCCAGTATTCTTGCCTGCAGAATCCCAGGGGCGGCGGAGCCTGGTGGGCTGCCGTCTGTGGGGTCGCACAGAGTCGGACACAACTGAAGCGACTTAGCAGCAGCAGCAGCATGACTCCAACCTCTGGCTTAGATCTCCTACTTGTGATTCAGCCCAACCTGGGCAAACTTTTGGTTTCTGCCCTAGAACTGACTTTTGTGCATTTCCACGTACAGTGACAGGGCCTGCTGGGGTGGTGGTTGTCTTCAAGCACCACCTGGACCTAGGATGGGAGAGCTGCCCGCCATCTTCTTCCCATTCATGCTGTACCAAGTCTGCTGGGTAGGCTACTGCAGTGGGCCTCCTGCTTTCATAATCTACAGGTACCTGTCTTTACATTCAAGTATAATCCTAGACCTCGAGGTGTGGATGTTAAGAGCTCTGCTCTTTTTCTTACAGTGGAGGGGTGGAAAAAAACAGAGCATTAGGCTGCAGTGCTTGGCTCCTGGAATCAAAGGACTCTTTGGCAATGCTCTGAGCCTGTGAGGCACGGTGGGGTCTGTGCATCCTCTTTCCCTTTGCACTGGGGCAGGAAAGCCATCTCTTCTCCACAGGGGAGAGGAAGGCCTAACCTGTCCCCACAGGCCCTCTCTCCTTGTCTCTTGGTCCTTTTCTATCCTGACTGGAGGTGAGCTGCGTGCTGGTTGATTTGAGGGCTTCTGGTGCCTTCATCGGGAGAAGAAAATGGCAACCCACTCCAGTATTCTTGCCTGGAGAATTCCACTGATAGAAAAGTCTGGCGGGCTACAGTCCATGGGGTTGCCAAGAGTCGGACACGACTGAAGGGACTTAGCACGCGCACAGTGCCTCCATCAGCTCCTTGTGGAGGTGGCTGGCTCCATCTGCTGGCTGCTTGCTGGTAGCTCTCTGTGGGTGACTTGACTCTCATAACCTTGGCTATGATTCAAGCATTAATGGGAAAATACATGAGGATCTGCCCAGCAGTACCCAAGAATCTCCTGTCTCTTCTCCTTTTAACTGTGTTGAAGTTACTCTTCTTGGAAGCATTCCTTGATTAAACCTCATCAGACTGAAATTTTTTATTGTGTACCCAGGTTCTCAACTGGTAAAAATAAGCTCATACATGTTTGAGTGAATAGATCAGTTATCTGTGTCTTGTCTAATTTTATGTGTTATAAGGATAGCTAGTGTTTATTGAACTCTTGCCATGTGCCATTTACTATCCTAAGCATGTCACCTACTTCATCTCATTCAGTTTTCACACCACAATCCAAGGACCCAGATGCTATTATTATGCCCATTTTATAGATGAGAAAACTAAAAGGAGGTAAAAATGTTAAATAGCTTCTTAAGGTTTATAGGCTTAAAGTGATATAAACAGGTGATTTAAATCCCAAGCTAATACCCTCTACCTATATTCTGTTCTGCCTAATTGGTTTTATACTGTGGTCCTTCTGTCCCCTTCCCCCTGTATCACCCCTAAAGTCCTATGTAAGTACTTGTAGATCAGTGTGAAGTATTTCCCGTGGTAATTTTGTTTGGATTAACAGAATTTGCCCAGCTGGGGCTCGTGCAAGAGCTGAACTAGCCATGGTAAGATTTCAGTCAACTTGTAAATGAGCCAAACTCTGTGGTCATGTTAAAGTCATCAGCACAGATCCTTTGGACAGAAGGCTGAAACTGCCTCATCAAATCCCTTCTTTAACATGTTCAGATTAATTTTTTCCCAGGGACGCCTAGGGTCCTGAACATACACTCCAAGACTGTCTACCTGAGCAATTCATTTCATCTAAAAAAGAGAATCCCTTTTGTTTGTGGGGCACATTTACTTCCATTGTTTCCTGGGTATTTGTAACCACTCTGAGTAGAAAGTTATTATTATCCTTCTCATTTTAAGGGTGGGGAAACTGAAGCATGGAGACTAGACACTTGCTTGAGTTCACACAGGTCATAGGTGCTGGAACTGGGGCCTGGAACCAAATCGTCTTCCTTCCTGTGTCTTTTACCTGCCACAAGGCATGCCCATCCTGTGTCTTTTACCTGAGACCTTCAGGCCCCTGCTCCCTTGCTGAGGGCTCTGCTCACTGGTGGTATTTCTTCTTCACCTGTAGCCATGTCCACACCCTTTGGTTCTGCCTCTTCCTCTAGCCTCCTCTCATTGGCCTTACCCATATCCTCCCTGCCTCTCCAAGGGCCTGGAAACACCTCCAGGTAGGGGGACTGGGCCTTGCAGTCTTCTGACTGTGACCCCTCAAGCCCCTGGAGGAGTTGCTCACTGCGTTTATCATCCTTAGTCATGGCGGATGTTATTTATTGTCAGATGAATGCATTTCCAAATAAAACAGAAGATGAACAAATAACCACAGTGACAGAGCTATAAAAAACTCTGCCGGCTCACTCACTTGAAGAAAAGCCTGCACAACTAATTAACCTGGGCAGGCCTCTGTGGTGTTTGGAAACAAGCTTGGAATTAATACCACCCTTCTCAGCTGCTGGAGCCAGCCTCTAAATCTTCTTTGGGCAGTAGCAGTAGAGAGACAGAGAACGATAGAGACAGTGAGAGGCCAAGATGGGAGAAGACAGAGACAGAGTGAGATAAACCCAGTTAGCCATCTGCCTCCATACCCATACAGAGCATCTTAGCTAGACTCCGGCTTCTAGAAATGAAGACAGACAGACAGATTGCAGCTTTTCTCAAAGCGAGAGGTAAGGGGAGAAAATGGAGACTTTGTCTAGCTCAGAGTACATCTTGTTTCTATACCACTAAAGTTGGAGAATCAGAAGTTTCTGGTCTGGAAGGGGCTTGGGAGAGGTCATCTAATTCGGTGATTTAAAATTATAGCAGCAAAACCCTTTCCTGGAATGAAATAACACCCAGAAGCACAATGAAAGGAGCAGATAAAAGTGGGGCTCCATTTGGAGCTTGCTGATCCTCGGGCCCACCTGCGCCCCCTAAGGTGGCTGCATGCTCATGATCCTCAGGGCTCTGGAGACTTTCGTTGGGAAACTAAAGCTGCCTGGTCTCCATGTGACAAGGTTTAAGGAGCATCCCTGGTTCTTCACTGGGTTCAGGCTCACCAGATGGGGGATTGTGGCAGAGAGGATCCACCAGCTGAAGGGAGTGGGTTTTCTGAGGGTATACCTATTCTCTTGTCCCTGGACTGCTGGGTTCTTGAATTCTGGTTACTTCCCTGAGGACCTTTGTTGGTAGGCGCTGAGGAACAGGCTTGTTAACCTTCAATGATGGAGTCTTAGTGGGTGAGCTTTGCCAAGTCATCACCTGACCCTGACTTTGCCTCAAGGAGGCTCTGTGTAACTCCACATCAAGTTCAGGAGGGGGAGCCAAGAGTACAAGAAAGATGCCTCCTTCTGGGAGAATATGGAGGGTGGTCATCTAGGTGTGTCCTGTAGGGACACTGACAATCTACAGAAAAATTGTATTGCATATATATATATATAGTTATTTTTTTCCTCATTGAGGAAAAGGAGACAGTGGCCTAAGCCTGGAAACAATTCAACCAAGTGGTCCTGTGGGGATTTGTCTCGTTTTCTCTGAGGAGGCTGTCACTTGTTCTGGAGGCCCTGTTCTCAGCATTAAGAGCAATGTTGGGTGAAGGCCCTCTCCTGAAGTAAGCAGTGGGTGGCAGTGAAGGATGGAGACGAGGCACTGTGTTTGGAGCCTTCCCATCTCCGATTAACCCTGAGTGACCTTGGCTCAGGCCTAGACAACAGCGGGGCACAGTAAGGAGAAAAAAAATACAAATCAAGAAGTAAGGCTTTTTTTGAAGGAGAAATTATAAATTGCAATTTAATCACATAATCACTTTGACACTCTCAAGCAAGCTAATTTCTTCCCTTGCTTCATTTCATTCATTCGGTGAGATGAATCTTAATGAATAATGTCCTATGAATATTTAATTTTTGATCAATTTGAATTTTCTCTGGCATACCTGCTGGAGACATAAATCAGCTCCTCTTCTGCCCAGCCAAGTGGATTTAGACAGTGGCCTGGGTGGATCTCTGCCCATGACTGCAGAAGTGGTCTGCCTGAAGGTTTTGGGGTTCTGCCACCATCTCAATATTGTGACTTGGACCTCCCTGGATGCCTTCCCTAAGCTTCTCTAATACTGCCTCACCAGTGGATGCCTGAAGCCAGTGAGTGTCCAGCCAGATGAGATGCATCTGGAAATGACTTTCCATAGGTGCCCCCTCTTGCTCCATCCTTTCTAATCAGTGATTTAAAGAAGCCTCACTCCTAATACTGACTTGATCCTTCCTGGCCCCTGGGACAAGTGTCGTCATTCAAAAGACTATCTAGAGGCAACATTAGGAGAAGTATTCTTCGCAGCTGTTTAAGAAGTCTTCCTTCATGAGATAATACTTGATATTTTTACCGTGCTTTACAGTTGACAAAGTGACTTCACATCCATCTTTTCTTTTCGTGTCTTAAAAATCGTTGTGTTTGATCTCTCTTTCCTGACTGTGAGGTGAGACAATGGCACTTGCTAGAGCTCTTTCTTATTCTATGTCAAAGGGGTAAGTATAGGAACTCACATCCTGGAAGGACTGCTGAGTTCAAAACCAGGGAAATGAGTCCAAACTGAGCTGCCTATAAAGGGGGGAGATTGAGTGTTTGGACTGGGAGGTGGAGGAAGAAGAGGAGTGTCTTTTTTAAAAATTCTTTTCCATTATAATTTATTATTGGATTTTGAATATAGTTCTGTGTACTATAAGTAGATCTTTATCTATTTCATATATAGTAGTTTGTATCTGCTAATTCCAAACTCCTAATATATCCCTGCCCCCTTCCCCTTTGGTAACCATAATATTGTTTTCTATGTCTGTGAATCTGTTTCTGTTTTGTAAATCAGTTCATTTGTATAATTTTTTAGATTCCACATGTAAGTGATATCATATGATATTTATCTTTCTCTGTCTGACTTCACTTAGTATGATAATCTCTAGGTCCATCCATGTTGCTGCAAAGGGCATTATTTCACTCTGTTTTTGGCTGAGTAGTATTCTATTGTGTATATGTACCATATCTTCTTTATCCATTCATCCATCAATAAACTTTTAGATTGCTTCCATGGCTTGGCTATTGTAAATAGTGTTGCTGTGAACACTGAGGTGACTGTATCTTTGCAAGCTATGGTTTTCTCTGGATATAGGCCCAGAATTGGAGTTTCAGGATCATATATAGCTCTATTTTTAGTTTTTTTTTTTCTATTTTTTAACTTTACAATATTGTATTTGTTTTGCCATACATTGACATGAATCCACCATGGGTGTACATGTTTTCCCCTTCCAGAACCCCCTTCCACCTCCCTCCCCATCCCATCCCTCCGGGTCATCCCGGTGCACCAGCCCCGAGCACCCTGTATCATGCATTGAACCTGGACTGGCGATTCGTTTCACATATGATAATTTACATGCTTCCGTGCCATTCTCCCATATCATCCCGCCCTCGCCCTCTTAGTTGTTTTTTTTTTTTTTAAGGGACCTCCATACTGTTTTCCAGAGCAGCTACACCAATTTACATTCCCACCAACAGTGTAGCAAGGTTCCCTTTTCTCTCCAGCATTTATTATTTGTAGAAAATGATGGCCATACTGACTGTGTGAGGTGATATTTTGTTGTAGTTTTTCTTTTATAATTTCATTTATTTTGGCCATGCTGGGTCTTCGTTGCTGGGGGCTTTCTCTAGCTGCGGTGCATGGGCTTCCCATTGCAGTGGCTTCTCTTATTACAGTGGTTTGTCTTGTTGCAGAGCATGGGCTTTGGAGAGTGTGGGCTTCCATAGTTGTGGTTCCCAGGCTCTAGAGCACAGGTTCAATAGTTGTGGTGCACGGGCTTAGTTGCTCTGTGGCATGTGGGATCTTCCTGGATCAGGGATTGCATCGTGTCTCCTGCATTGGCAGGCAGATCCTTTACCACTGAGCCACCAGGGAAGACCCCTCATTGTAGTTTTGATTTATGTTTAATAATTAGTGATGTTGAGCATCTTTTCATGTGCCTGTCAGTTATCTGTATGTCTTCTTTGGAGAAATGTCTATTTAGGTCTTCGGTCCATTTTTTGATTGGGTTGTTTATTTTTTTTTGTTATTGAGTTGTATGAGCTGTTTTTATATTTTGGAAATTCAGCCCTTGTCAGTTGCAATTGCAAACATTTTCCCCCAGTCTGTAGGTTCTTGTTCTATTTTGTTTATGGTTCCCTTTGTTGTGCAAAGGCTTACACAAGTTTGATTAGGTTCAATTTGTTTGAGAAGCGATATAGAAGAGTATCCTTAATAGGCAAGCTAGAGATGGGCTCAGTAATGACTCAATGACATATTTTTTGAGAAAATACTTTAATTGCTTAAAAGGGATAGATAATATGTTTAACATGTGTTTTGAGTGAGTATCCGTATATTGTAAATTTGTTTTCCTGGAGTTCTCCACCCATGAAAGCAATGAGTTTTAGTTCTTCAGGAAAGGCAGGAACCATCCAGAACAAAGAGGTCATTTTTAGCTTTATGTCCCAAAGGCAACTTCCTGTTTTTGAGTCCATCAGGACAGAATAGTCTTGAAAGTAAGGTTTTTTATGGAAAGAAAAAAAATTTCTAAATTCACTACTTCCTTTTCCCCAATAATATGATCATGGAATTTTCTTACAAACAATGGGGGAGGTAATTCAGGCTATGGTGTGATAGAAATCATTCTTATTTGTTGGGATGCTGAGAGTTTGTAGTTGAGTAGAGGTCTGGAATTGGAACAAAGAGTTCAAAGAGCAGAGAACTTTGCAATTGGAGAAAAAGGACCGGAATTGTGGTTTTTGGCTGCGGGTGCTAGTGTGTCATCCTGACAAATCAGTCAGAGAAGTATAGAAACCAGATTAGATAAACAACCCAGTGGCAGAGGTCAGTTTTGACCAGAGGTTAGTTCACCTTTCCCATTACTACAAATTATGTACATGTCACCGTCTACTTAGTCATCATTAAGGAAGAGTCAGGGTGGTGGTGAAGCATTGCAGGAGGAAATCTGGAAGTCTGAACATTTACTCTGAAGAGACTGAACCATTCAAAGATATGTTTATGTTGAGATCTTGACTAAAGTTTCTAGAACATAGAACTTGAGACAAAGCTTACATGTTAAAGTTTTACTCAATAGTGCTGTCCTAGGGTAGCAAAGATAAAGGAGAAAAGGAAAGTGAGCCTGGGAAGGAGAGAAAGCATTACTGAGCTTCACAAGAAAACTCATTTTGTTGTTGAGACACATGGGACTTCTTTCAGATGAGCTGCAAGGAACCACTGCATCTCGAGAGAGTCAGTGGATGGTTTATTTGTTTGTTCACTGTTTTTAACTCTTTCCTGTATTTTAGTGGTCAACATTTGTCTCACTGGACTATGATATTGCATTAACTGTTCCTTCTGGGGAGATTCTGAGGAGGTAGGAGATCTCGTGTCTGTGCTATGGTCCTTTGTTGTAGTTTAAAAATATATTCACAAATGCTTTCATACTGTCCTCAAGTGATACGCCCAATTCCTCTCCCAGTGTGCACTAGTCTTAGTGACTTGCTTCTAACAAAGAGAATAAAGTGAAAATGACAGTGTGTGATTTCAGAGAGTAGGTCATTGTGTCTTCCTCCTTGCTGTTACTTGTTCTTGGAGAATCCAGCTTCCATGTTGTGAGAATAATCAAGCAGCCTATGAAGAGACCTACACGATGAGGATCCAAAGCCTCCTGCCAATATCCATGAGAGTAAGCCATCTTGGAAATGGACCTCCATTTTCCAACTTCACTGAAGTCCAGTCAAGCCTTCAATACCTACAGTTCCTGTCATCATCTTGACTACTATCTCATGACAGACCCTTGGCCAGAACCACTTAGCTAAGCCACTTGAAGATTCTTGACCTACAGAAATATGTATGATAATAAGTTGCTTTAAGCCCCAAGCTTTTGAGTAATTTGTTATTAAGCACTAAGTCAAAACACACCCTTTATCTGAGTCTGGAAGAGATGAGAACAATCAGAATCTTCATGGGTCTTGTTGAGTCAGACCTCAGCACCAGAGCTGCTGTGTTCCTCCCACGGTAGGTACGAAGGAATATCTGCTAAAGCCCTCACTTTGGAGAAGGCTGAGACAGCAGGCAGTTTTAGGATATGAGACAGTGGTGGTTAGAGCTATCCACTGAATACGTGGTAGAGGGGAGAGGCAAATAGGGCCAAGCAAATCTGGGGAGACCGATATACTGGGTCTGGTTCATCAGACTCCTAGTCCTCTAATTCCCACTAGGATGGAGTTTCTAGAAGCACAATTAAGCATGTTACAGAGAAAGAAGCCACAAATGTTTTGCATATCTGCATAATAGTGTGAGTAACATTGAGACAATTGTTTTGTTAATATAATAAATTCCCATTGCAAAAAATTAAAACAGTATAGAAAGACAAAGCAAGGATCACCCAACAACCTATGATCCAAAGAGAACACTATTATATAACTTAATTTTTATACTCAGTCCTTATGCTGACATTTTCCCTTGCCAATAAGTATAATTACACTTATCTTTTCATTAAATATATTAGAGTAGGTGTTCCTTCAATCTTAGAAAATAAAAAAGTATAATCATACAAATGAACCACTCAATGTATGTGATGATAAACTAGACACAATTGAATTAAGAAGAAAGAGTTAGTGACCTGGAAGTTTCTCCGAAGAATGACCTAGAATACAGTAGGAAGACAAAGAGATGAAAGAGTGAAGAGATCTAAAGAACTGAGTGGGGAGACACAACATAGATATAATTGGAACATTAAAGAATGACAGAGGAAAGGAGAGAGAAGTGTTAAAAAAGGTAATGGCTGAACAATTTCCAGTCCTGACAAAAGACATTATTTCTCAGCTTAGCAAGCCCAGTGGATCCAAAACAGGATAAAGAAAAAGAAACTCATATTTTGTAAAAAAACAGAAGAACACTAAAGAAAAAGAGAGGATCCTAAGAGCAGTCAGAGAGAAAAGATAGATTACCTACGGAGCAATGGGAATTCCACCCACAGGTTATTTATCAACAGCAACAACAGAAGCCAGAAGACTAAAGTGCTAAGTGAAAATATTATGCTAAAATTCTACCACCACTAAATTTTCTCTTAAACATGCTGCTGCTGCTGCTGCTAAGTCGCTTCAGTCGTGTCTGACTCTGTGCGACCCCATAGACGGCAACCCACCAGGCTCCTCTGTCCCTGGGATTCTCCAGGCAAGAATACTGGAGTGGGTTGCCATTTCCCTCTCCAAGGCATGCATGCACGCTAAGTCGCTTCAGTCATGTCTGACTTTGTGCGACCCCGTGGACAGCAGCCCACTAGGCTCCTTTGTCCACGGAATTCTCCAGGCAAGAGTACTGGAGTGGGTTGCCATTTCCTTTTCCACTTAAACATGAGGGTAAAATAAAAGCAAATTAAAAATGTCTTAAAAAGAAAAAATGATACAATTGATTACCCAGAGCCACTTGCTAAAAGAACTTTTAAAGATATGCACATGGAAGAAGAAAAATGATCCCAGGAGGAGATCTGAAGTGCAAGAATGAATGGTGAAGAAAGAAAGTGGAAGATGTATAAATAAATACTGATTGTATAAAACAGTGCTAAACATCATAATTACTGTCATCATCTAATTTGTGGAGTTAAAAATCAAGTTAAAACTAGGATCATGGACCAATGTATACACATTGACTATGTTTGAATAGAGATCAAAAATAGGAAAAATGAAACTTTTCTTAAGAGATACATAGATGTATGGCAAAACTATAAAGAGAAGGAAAGAAAGGGAATAGATAGCACAAAATTTGGGGTAGTGGGTTACTGAAGTGAGAGGAGAGAGATGCATGAGGTGGGACAGGGCATGTATGAGGCTTAAAGGTATGGTGAATATTAAGATAGGTGTTGGGTACTTGGCTTCCCAGGTGGCTTAGCGGTAAAGAATTCACCCACAACGCAGGAGATGCTGCAGGAGCTGTGGGTTCGATCCCTGGGTTGGGAAGATTTCCTGGAGAAGGAAATGGCAACCCACTCCAGAATTCTTGCCTGGACTATCCCATGGACCAAGGAGCCTGGTGGGCTACAGTTCATGGGGTTGCAAAGAGTTGGACATGACTTAGTGACTGAGCATGCATGCATGTGTACTGGCTATGTATTTTTTATTATGGCAGTTCTTTAAAATGTAAATATCTATTCTTTTTTTTTTTTTTACTGAAGTGTAGTTGATTTGCAATGTATAATTTCTGTTGTACAGCAAAGTCATTCAGTTGTATATATTCCTTTTTATATTCTTTTCCATCATGGTTTATCACAGGGTATTGAATATAGTTCCCTGTGCTATACAGTGGGACCTTGCTGTTTATCCATCCCATATATAATAGTTTCCGTCTGCTAATCCCAAACTCCACACCCATCCCTCTCCTACGCCTCATCCCTTGGCAACCATAGCCTGTAAGTCTGTTTCTGTCTCATAGGTAGGTTTATTTGTGTCATATTTTATATTCCACATATAAGTTATATCATATGGTATTTGCCTTTCTCTTTCTGAGTTACTTCACTTAGTATAATAATCTCTAGGTCCATTCATATTTCATTCTTTTCTAGGGCTGAGCAATATTCCATTGTGCATGCTCAGTCGCCTCAGTCATATCCAACTCTTTGCAACCCTATGGACTGTAGCTCACCAGGCTCCTCTGTCCATGGAATTCTCCAGACAAGAATACTGGAGTGGGTTGCCATGCCCTCTTCCAGGGGATCTTCCCAACCCAGGAATCAAACCGGCATATCCTGTGTCTCCTACATTGCAGGCGGATTCTCCACCCACTCACTGAGCCACCTGGGAAGCCCATTCCATTGCATGTGTGTATACACACACATACACATGCGCGCGCGCACACACACACACACATATACCACATCTTTTTTATTCATCTGTTGATGGACATTTAGGTTGCTTGCATGCCTTGCCTATTGTGAATAATGCTGCTCTGAACATAGAAGTCCATGTTTCTATCTGAATTACAGTTTTCTCTAAGTATATGCCCAAGAATGGGATGGCCGGATCATATGGTAACTCTACTTCTAGATTTTTAAGGAACCTCCATATTGTTTTCCATAGTGGCTGTACCAATTTATGTTCTCATGAACTGTGTAGGAGGGTTCCCTGTAAACATCTATTGTACATATTTTTGTAGGTATGAAGTGATAAAATGATGTTGTAATGACCATTGTTATGTTGTATATTTTTTCACATCAGTTCAGTTCAGTTCAGTCGCTCAGTCATGTCCGACTCTCTGAGACCCCATGAATTGCAGCACGCCAGGCCTCTCTGTCCATCACCAACTCCCGGAGCCTACCCAAACCCATGTTCATCGAGTCGGTGATGCCATCCAACCACCTCATCCCCTGTCGTCCCCTTCTCCTCCCGCCCCCAATCCTACCCAGCATTAGGGTCTTTTCCAATGAGTCAACCCTTCGCATGAGGTGGCCAAAGTATTGGAGCTTCAGCTTCAACATCAGACCTTCCAATGAACACCCAGGATTGATCTCTTTTAGGATGGATTGATTGGATCTCCTTGCAGTCCAAGGGACTCTCAAGAGTCTTCTTCAACACCACAGTTCAAAAGCATCAATTCTGCGGCGTTCAGCTTTCTTCACCGTCCAACTCTCACATCCATACATGACCACTGGAAAAACCATAGCCTTGACTAGACGGACTTTTGTTGGCAAAGTAATGTCTCTGCTTTTAAATATGCTATCTAGGTTGGCCATAACCTTCCTTCCAAGGAGTAAGCGTCTTTTAATTTCATGGCTGCAGTCACCATCAGTAGTGATTCTGGAGCCCAAAAAAGTAAAGTCTGACACTGTTTCCACTGTTTCCCCATCTATTTCCCATGGAGTGATGGGACCAGATGCCATGATCTTAGTTTTCTGAACGTTGAGCTTTAAGCCAACTTTTTCACTCTCCTCCTTCACCTTCATCAAGAGGCTCTTTAGTTCTTCTTCACTTTCTGCCATAAGGGTGGTGTCATCCGCATATCTGAGGTTATTGATATTTCTCCCGGCAATCTTGATTCCAGCTTGTGTTTCTTCCAGCCCAGCGTTTCTCATGATGTACTCTGCATATAAGTTCAATAAGCAGGGTGACAATATACAGCCTTGATGGACTCCTTTTCCTATTTGGAACCAGTCTGTTGTTTCATGTCCAGTTCTAACTCTTGCTTCCTGACCTGCATACAGGTTTCTCAAGAGACAGGTCAGATGGTCTGGTATTCCCATCTCTTTCAGAATTTTCCACAGTTTATTGTGATCCACACAGTCAAAGGCTTTGGCATAGTCAATAAAGCAGAAATAGATGTTTTTCTGGAACTCTCTTGCTTTTTTGATGATCCAGCGGATATTGGCAATTTGCTCTCTGGTTCCTCTGCCTTTTCTAAAACCAGCTTGAACATCTGGAAGTTCACAGTTCACGTATTGTTGAAGCCTGGCTTGGAGAATTTTGAGCATTACTTTGCTAGCATGTGAGATGAGTGCAATTGTGTGGTAGTTTGAGCATTCTTTGGCATTGCCTTTCTTTGGGATTGGAACAAAAACTGACCTTTTCCAGTCCTGTGGCCACTGCTGAGTTTTCCAAATTTGCTGGCATATCGAGTGCAGCACTTTCACAGCATCACCTTTGAGGATTTGAAATAGCTCAACTGGAATTCCATCACCTCCACTAGCTTTGTTCGTAGTGATGCTTTCTAAGGCCCACTTGACTTCACATTCCAGGATGTCTGGCTCTAGGTGAGTGATCACACCATCGTGATTATCTGGGTTGTGAAGATCTTTTTTGTACAGTTCTTCTGTGTATTCTTGCCACCTCTTCTTAATATCTTCTGCTTCTGTTCGGTCCATACCATTTCTGTCCTTTATTGAGCCCATCTTTGCATGAAATGTTCTCTTGGCATCTCTAATTTTCTTGAAGAGATCTCCAGTCTTTCCCATTCTGTTGTTTTCCTCTATTTCTTTGCATTGATTGCTGAGGAAGGCTTTCTTATCTCTCCTTGCTGTTCTTTGGAACTCTGCATTCAGATGGGAATATCTTTCCTTTTCTCCTTTGCTTTTCGTTTCTCTTCTTTTCATAGCTATCTGTAAGGCCTCCTCAGACAGCCATTTTGCTTTTTTGCATTTCTTTTCCATGGGGATTTTCTTGATCCCTGTCTCCTGTACAATGTCACGAACCTCTGTCCATAGTTCATCAGGCACTCTGTCTATCAGGTCTAGTCCCTTAAATCTATTTGTCACTTCCACTGTATACTCATAAGGGATTTGATCTAGGTCATACCTGAATGGTCTATTGGTTTTCCATACTTTCTTCAATTTAAGTCTGAATTTGGCAATAAGCAGTTCATGATCTGAGCCACAGTCTGCTCCTGGTCTTGTTTTTGCTGACTGTATAGAGCTTCTCCATCTTTGGCTGCAAAGAATATAATCAATCTGATTTCGGTGTTGACCATCTGGTGATGTCCACGTGTAGAGTCTTCTCTTGTGTTGTTGGAATAGGGTGTTTGCTATTACCAGTGCATTCCCGTGGCAAAACTCTATTAGCCTTTGCCCTGCTTCATTCTGTACTCCAAGGCCAAACTTGCCTGTTACGCCAGGTGTTTCTTGACTTCCTACTTTTGCATTCCAGTCCCCTATAATGAAAAGGACATCTTTTTTGGGTGTTAGTTCTAGAAGGTCTTGTAGGTCTTCATAGAACCTTTCAACTTCAGCTTCTTCGGCGTTACTGGTCGGGGCATAGACTTGGATTACCGTGATATTGAATGGTTTGCCTTGGAAACGAACAGAGATCATTCTGTCGTTTTTGAGATTGCATCCAAGTACTGCATTTTGGACTCTTTTGTTGACCATGATGGCTACTCCATTTCTTCTAAGGGATTCTTGCCCACAGTAGTAGATATAATGGTCATCTGAGTTAAATTCACCCATTCCAGTCCATCTTAGTTCGCTGATTCCTAGAATGTCAACGTTCACTCTTCCCATCTCCTGTTTGACCACTTCCAGTTTGCCTTGATTCATGGACCTAACATTCCAGGTTCCTATGCAATATTGCTCTTTACAGCATCGGACTTTGCATCTATCACCAGTCACATCCATAGTTGGGTATCGTTTTTGCTTTGGCTCCATCTCATCATTCTTTCTGGAGTTATTTCTCCACTGATCTCCATTAGCATATTGGGCACCTACTGACCTGGGGAGTTCATCTCTCAGGGTCCTATCCTTTTGCCTTTTCATACTGTTCATGGGGTTCTCAAGGCAAGAATACTGAAGTGGTTTGCCATGCCCTTCTCCAGTGGACCACAATCTGTCAGACCTCTCCACCATGACCCATCCGTCTTGGGTGGCCCCACACGGCATGGCTTAGTTTCATTGAGATAGACAAGGCTGTGGTCCGTGTGATCAGATTATCTAGTTTTCTGTAGTTTTAGTTTTAGTGTGTCTGCCCTCTGATGCCCTCTCACAACACTTACCGTCTTACTTGGGTTTCTCTTACCTTGGGCCTTGGGTAATTCCTCTTGCCGCCGCCGGCCCCAGCCCCCGGCCTGGCCTAGCCCCTCTCGCCTGCCGCCCCCTGCCCTCCGCCCCCGGCCTAGCCCCTCTCGGCCGCCACCCCCGGCCCCCAGGCCCCGGCCCAGCCTAGGCCCTGTCGGCCGCCGCCCCCGGCCCCCGGCCCCCGGCCCGGCCTAGCCCCTCTCGGCTGCCACCCCGGGCTCCGGCCCGGCCTAGGCCCTCTCGGCCGCCGGCCCCGGCTCCTGGCCCCCGGCCCGGCCTAGCCCCTCTCGGCCGCCGCCCCCGACCCCCGGCCCCCGGCCCGGCCTAGCCCCTCTCGGCCGCCACCCCGGGCCCCGGCCCCTGGCCCGGCCTAGCCCCTCTCGGCTGCCACCCCGGGCCCCGGCCCGGCGTAGGCCCTGTCGGCCGCCGCCCCCGGCCCCCGGCCCCCAGCCCCTGGCACGGCCTAGCCCCTCTCAGTTGCCGCCCCCGGCTCCCGGCCCCCGGCCCCCGGCCCCCGGCCCGGCCTAGCCCCTGTCGGCCGCCGGCCGCCGCCCCCAGCCCCCGGTCCCCGGCCCGGCCTAGCCCCTCTCGGTTGCCGCCCCCGGCTCCCGGCCCCCAGCCCCCGGCCCGGCCTAGCTCCTCTCGGCCACGCTTCTGCGCCGAGCCGTCGCAGCCGCCTCGCTTCTGCGCCGAGCCGTCGCAGCCGCCTCGCTTCTTTTCACATACCTTAAGGTAAATTCTTGGAAAGAAGATTTTGAGGAAAAGGATGAGTATAATGCTTTTTCTTTCAAACTTATTGCCACCCTCTCACCCACACTAAAAAAGATGTACCAGCTTGTACTCCTACCAGCAGTGGACAAAAGGGCCCATTTCCCCACATTCTAGGAATACCTTTTTTTGTGCATTTTTTCCTAAAATGTGCTCTTATCATATATGCCAGTGTGGTGAGCTAGACTTCTTTAAAGAGATTGGAAGGCGTGAATAATTTAAGAAATAGGTCGTTTAAGTAATCCCATTATACAGATAACACCACTAAAAATCACCAAGGCTAAGTGCCTGTTCCAGGTTCACACTGTGACCCAGCTCACTGAACTTTTCACTGTACCCACTGCTGGCCAAACTCCACTGAACCTTTGCTGTTGCTGCACAAGAAAATCTCTCCCAGAAAAAGAAAGCTAGCAAAGAAGGCAGAAGGAATGTGTGTTTTGTAAGGTTCTGGTGGATCTGGTGGAGTAGGTAGGGGTGACAGGAAAAGGTTTCAGTATTTACATCCTCAAATCTAAGCACTACTCCCTTTCTTGGTCCTTAAGCCCCTGATGATAAACTTTGGAGACAGAGGGTTGGAGCCCAATTTAATCAGACCAGTGTCTGGCACGCGGACAATATTTACTAAATATTAGTTGGCTCTCGGATAAGCCCTGGTTGATATTTTTGTTACCAAATATGGAGGGAGAACTGTCCCTTTGGCTGGGCCAGATTTCTTTCTCTGCATGAAGCGAGTCTGGGCCAGGTTAGGAAGAGGGGTGAACTGACCTTCCAAGGTCCCTGCCTGCTGGAGAGACAAGGATGGTCAGCAGGCAGTGCTGCACTGAACATCCCCCACTCCCTGCTCCCTCTAGTGAGCATTGGCTTTCTTTGCTCCAAGTGATTAGCAGGGAGATTGGCAAGCAGCAGTGGCAGTGGAAGTTTAATGTTCTGGAAACCCAGTCTTTTTTCCTTTTCCTGAGGTTTTCCCTGGTGACTCAGGGAAAGGTCTTGCCACTTAATAGCAGACAGGAATGGGGCTTGGGAGTTTTGTCATCAGAGACTGGAATTTATCACTGTGACACCAAACCCAGGCATGCCTGCATCTGTGGGGGAGAAGTGGCAGGTTAGAGGAGGGAACTGTTGTCCTACCTTGGGGACATTGTCCTTCTAAGGTCACTGAGACCCACGCCCCTGAAATTTGACCCATTCAATCCAAGGCAGGCCAAGAAGCCTTTGGACCATTGCCTGGTTATAGGAAGTGGAATCAATTGTTTCTGCTGTTAATCCTCTGGCAGGTCCTAAGTCCTTGTGCCTGTTAAACACAAGATTATGTGTAATTGCAGGAGCTGGTAGACCTGAGTTAATATCCTACCTTAGTTCTCTTCTTGCTGTTTGATAAGGAGGAAGCTTCTCTGTTCCTCTGAGCTTCTGTTTTCCTCCTCTGAAAATAGAGGCAATAATCATTACCTTTAAAATTAAGGGTGGCACAGCGGTAAGAATCTGCCTGCAATGTAGGAGCCACAAAAGAACTGGGTTCAATTCCTGGGTCAGGAAGATCCCCTGGATTAGAAAATGGCAACCCACTCCAGAATTCTTGCCTGGAAAATTCCATGGACAGAGGAGCCTGGCAGGCTACAGTCCATGGGGTCCAACAAAGAGTTGGACACGACTGAATATGCGTACACTTAAAATTAAGTGGTGTATGCACCTGGACAGGCATAAGAATAGAGTGGTAAAGATCAGAGCACTGGAACCAGCTTTCCTGGGTTCAAAGCTGACTCTGACAGCTTCTACCTACGGAGACTTAGGGAACTAACAGCATCTCTATATCTTGGTTTCCTCACTTGTAAGATGGGAATAATAATAATAACACATATCTTATAGGATCATTGTGATGTTTAAGTGAGTTAACATTCATGGCACGTTTAAAACCATGCCTGGCACATAGTGAGTGCTGTACATATTGTTTATTTTTTTCAAGTTCCCCCTTCCCCCTTTCCTTCCCTACCTTCTCTTTCCCCTATGTTGTTTACCAGTCTATATAAGACCTGATTTCCATCTTGGTTTCCTGATTTTTAATCTATGCTTATGGGCTTCCTTTGTGGCTCAAGCAGTAGAGAATCTGCCTGTAATGCAGGAGACCTAGGTTTGACCTCTGGGTTGGGAAGATCCCTGGGAGAAAGAAATGGAAACCTACTCCAGTACTCTTGCCTGGAAAACTCCATGGACAGAGGAGCCTGGTAGGCTACAGTCCATGGGGACACAACTGAGCAACTAACATGGAGGTCACCCTTGTTGTCTGGGGCCCCAGCTCCTAACATTCTTACCATATCCTTCTCCGTGGGATTACAGACTTCCCAGGAGGCCTGGCTAGGTGGATCCAGTCTAGACAGTTTCCAGAACCCACTGATATCTTTATGATTCTGCCACTGCTTTTGCCCAAAGATCTCTGCTGCCCAAAGACCTCTGCTGCCTCTACCTGGGCCTCTCTCAGGGATCCTGTGCTGCCTACTTAGCTCAATGCCTTCCTGGTTTCCTCTTGATCTCTCCTAGATAGTGCTACCAGGGTCCCAGCAGGCCCCAAGGCTAAGTCCATCCAAGGGACAATGAGGTCTTCCTGGGTTAGCCTTCATTTCCAGTGAACTCAAGGTGGGCAAAGGTCCAGAGCTTCCTTGCTTTTAGTCCAACATTTCATCCAGATAGTCCAGGTTACCAAGTATAAAAATCCTTTCAGGGACCTTGTGTTTTGCAAGGCAGCCAATCTCATTGTTGAAGAGCTCTAATGAATAACAATGACAACAATAATAAAAATAGCAGCTATTATTTACTGAGTAATTACTGTATGTCAGGTTACTTTACATATATCATCTTTAACTTTTACAGCAACCCGGTAAGATAGGTTTTATTACTTCCATTTTACAGATGTGGAAAATGAGGCCTAGAGAAGATAAGTGATTTACCTAAGAGGTACAGCCAGCAGGTAACCCTGCTTTGCTCACCAAACCAGTAAGTTTCCAAAGCCAGCGCTCTGTTGTCTGCACTGAACTGGATTCTGCCTCCCTGTCTCCTCCTTCACTGGAGAAGGCAAGACACAATCTGTCTTCCTTCCTCCACATGTTCGTCTTCAGTGAATTTGAGAAAGCTATCATGTCACTTTTAAGTTTCATGTTCTTCAGGCCAAATCTCCTCAAGTCTTTGTTAAATCATATGTCACTGTTTCTGGGCATTTCAGCATCTTGGCTTCCCTCTTCTGGACACCCTGTTGGTTAATGTCTTCATGATGTGTTGTACTCTGCATCCCAGACTCAGAGCTTGAGGCATTTTGACTCTCTCTCGGCAGCGTACTGTCATTGTTTATGAGCACAGGCTTTGCGTGTAGGCTGAGCTGGGTTCAAATACTGACTCTACCCAATTTACTAGCTGTGTAATTGTGGCAGACCACAATTTCCAAAGATGGTTGACACTATGTATCCCATCCCACATGTTCTTGCAGTGTGGTGACACTCTTCTTGTCAAGCAGTGGGGTCTGTGTTCCCTCCCCTTGAACCTGGGCAGAACTTCATGACTGCCATGACCAATGAAAGGTGACAGAAGTGACGCTGTGTGAGGTGAAGTCATAAAAATACCATGCACTTCCATCTTGTTCTGTTTGGAATTTTCCATTTTGTCAAAAAGCCTAAACTGACCTAAGTGAAAGACCATATGGAGAGGCCAAGTGTGAGTGTTTGACTGATATTCCAGCTGAAGTCTCAGCCTATAGCCAGCATCAGCCACATACATGTAGTGAGGAAATCCTTTGAAATGGCTGCCTCCCCGGCTGCCATCTGACTACAGCCCCAAGAACCATCCAGATGAGCCCAGTAAGCACCCAGAATAAAGCTGTTGTTTTAAGACACTAAGCTCAGAGATGATATTATTGACAATAATCAGAATGGTGATCTTAAAATTTACTCAAGCACCCTGAGTCTCAGTTTCTTTACCTGTGATGTAAGAACTGTGAAATATACCTTAGGGGACATCACCAGATAGTCAATACTGAAATCAGATTGACTATGTTCTTTGTAGCCGAAGATGGAGAAGCTCAATACAATCAGCAAAAACAAGATGACTGTGGCTCAGATCATGAGCACCTTATTGCAAAATTCAGTCTTAAATCGAAGAAAGTAGGGAAAACCACTAGGCCATTCAGGTAGAACTTAAATCAAATCCCTTATAATTATACAATGGAGGTGATGAATAGATTGAAGGGATTAGATCTGGTCGACAGAGTGCTGGAAGAACTATGACGTTACAGACGTTTGTAACATTGTATAGGAAGCAGTGACCAAACCCATCACAAAGAAAAAGAAATGCAAGAAGGCAAAGTGGTTGTCTGAGGAGGCTTTACACAGCTGAGGAAAGAAAATAAGTGAAAGCCAAAGGAGAAAGGGCAAGATATACTCAACTGAATGCAGAGTTCCAGAGAACAGCAAGGAGAGATTAGAAGGCCTTCCTAAATGAACAATACAAACAAATAGAGGAAAGCAATAGAACGGGACAGATTAGAGATCTCTTCAAGAAAACTGGAGCTATTAAGGGAACATTTCATGCAAGGATGGGCATGGTAAAGGATAGAAATGATAAGGACCTAAGTGAAGCAGAAGAGATTAAGAAGAGGTGGCAAGAATATACAGAAGAACTATATAAAAGAGGTTTTAATGACCCAGATAACCATGATGGTATGGTCACTCACCTGGAGCCAGACATCTTGGAGTGTGACATCAAGTGGGCCTTAGGAAGCATTACTAGTAATAAAGCTAGCGGAGGTGATGGAGTTCCAGCTGAGCTATTTAAAATCCTAAAATATGATGCTGTTAAAGTGCTGCGCTCAATAGGTCAGCAAATATGGAAAGCTCAGCAGTGGCCACAGGACTGGAAAAGATCAGTTTTCATTCCAGTCCCAAAGAAGGGCAATGCCAAAGAATGTTCAAGCTACCATACAATTGTGCTCATTTCACATGCTAAGCATGTTGTAGTCCTTGGGGTTGCAAAGAGACAGACACGACTTAGGGACTGAACAGCAGCAACAAATGAGATTTAAAAGATAACAGATATAAATGGATATCCATTATGCACTTGCCACATAATAATTGTGTAACAAATAGTTAATCATGATTAATGACATTATGAATGAGATAGGAAGGGGAGCTTAGTACAAAGTAGAGACTGAAGACTCGGAAACTGAACTTGCAGTGGGGCAACCTTCGGGGAAGATGCTGAGAGCTGAGTCACAGGTTCCAAACATGCAGTGAGTTGTGAGCCAGCAGCATTAAGGCTGGAGGTGAGAAGGCTGGAGCTGGTTGTTGGGAGATGTGGGCAGGACACAGAAACATTTTGCTGTAAGATGAAGCAGAGTTGGGATTGACCACTGTTGACCACTGGGGTGCCCCACAACAAACTTCAAAGGTGAGAGGGACTTGTGTGAGCATCCTAGATATTCAAGATTGCTGCTGGTAAAATTAACAAAGAACAAGGTGAGGCCCCAGGGAAGATGTCTGGTTAAGCTTGTGTGTATGGTGTTTTGTTCTACTTGGCTCCCCTGCTTCAGAAGGCAAAGATCTCAGGGTCTGAAAGGTACAGCTTGCTGAAGCAACTGTCTGAAACATGCAGGGAATCATAAACTCTTAAATCTTAAAAAGATGAACTGATTACCCCCTTGCCTTGAAAAAACAAAAAACCACCACAAAACCCCATACTCCACGCCCACAGATAATACATCTGCTTATTATAGAAAAATTATGTAAGGAGCAAAAAAGCAAGATAAAAATCACCTATATTCTTACAACACAGAGGTAACATTTTAGACTACAGTTAGCCTGCCAGAGGGGATACAAAAATAGAATCATACTGTGCATACTGTGTAGTAATCTCTTATCACCTTTGATACACCCTGAACATCTTTCCTTGTTATGAAGTGTCTGCATGTCTGAATTTTTCAAATTGGGGACATGAAACAGTGTGCCAGGAGTTCTATGAAAACTGATTCATCACGCCAGAGCATCAGTTTTACTCAGTGAGTGAAGTGAAGTGAAGTCGCTCAGTTGTGCCTGACTCTTTGCAACCCCACGGACAGTAGCCTGCACCAAGCTCCTCCGTCCATGGGATTTTCTAGGCAAGAGTACTGGAGTGGGTTGCCATTTCCTTCTCCAGGGAATCTTCCTGACCCAGGGATCGAACCCAGGTCTCCCGCATTGTAGACAGACGCTTTACTGTCTGAGCCACCAGGGAAGTACTCAGTGGTAAACAGTAAAAAATCTGGCTGCAATGCAGGAGACCTGGGTTTGATCCCTGAGTTAGGAAGATCCCTTGGAGAAGGGAACGACTACCCACTCCAGTATTCTAGACTGGAAAATCTCATGGACAGAGGAGCCTGGTGGGCTACAGTCCATGGGGTGGCAAAGAGTTGGACATGACTGAGTGACTAACATTTCCAATTTTTTTCAGCAGAGTGCCAGGGGTTCTATGAAAACTGTGGTTCATCACTTCAGAGCATTAATTTTACTCAGTGGTAAGTTGCCTAAAATATTAATTTTATATTAAAACAAACCTAGAAATAGTATGAAAGAGAGTGTAAAATTTGCATGAATTTTTAGATAGTATGAGACTTCAAAGAAATATCTAGCTTGCCTCATTTTCTGGTACCATCATTTTTAATTGGCAGGTAGCATCAACTTACGAGGCTCAGTCAAATGGACTGAGAGAGAAGAGAGGGGAAAGAGATGTGACAATTCAGGGGCAAGACCTCAAGGCCCTTCCATGAAGCACAGGGTCCCTTGCCTGATAAGCAGTAAGATGATCTGAAGGGCAATGTGAACATCTTGATGTCATGGCTTGGCCTTTAGAGCCTGGGTCTATGTGAGTGACTTAATTCTAAGCTATGCCATCCCTAACCTCTCCCTCCTAACCGATTGACATAGAACAGTTGAAGGCTGAGGTGGCATCTGGTTAGGGACAATGTGGCTGTAACTGACATGGTACTCAGAACTAACCTAGTAACTCCAGATGTGGTCTGTAGTGTGCACAGCTCTGCTATTTCTACCCCAGCTCTGCTAGTAATAAGCTCTGCGACCACAGGCAATTTACTTAACTTCTCTCTGCTTCAGTTTTGTCATTTATAAATTGGTGATAGAAGTAGCAGCTAATAGGATCATTGGTGACATTAAATGAGTAAAATACAATACTTAGAGTGTCACTTGGGACACAGTAAATTTCAATATATGTTAATTATTATCATTATGTAATCTACAATTGCATAAGCTTCTCATGGTAACTATATCCTACTCTTGCTTCAACCTGAGCTTGTGGCTAATTAAAATTCTTGGGTCTTTTTCATTGGAATTGTTATCAAGTTTGGATTCTCTGTGCTGTTATTAGTTTTTAATTGCATGGTTTATTAATGTTTATTTACTTGATTCTGGTCTAAAGTGTGGTAGCTATGCAACAGCTAAGTTTTCCTTTCCAGAGTCAATTGGGTTTCACATTTAATGACATTTATTCCTTTATAGTCCTCATTTTGCAGATGACATAACTAAGGGAAGGAAATTACTACTATTTATTGTGCCCTTTGCGCCAGACATTGGGAGAGGTGCTTTGCATAGGGCATTTCAGTTAATCCTCAGAACAAACTAAAGATGCAGGATTTATTACATCATCTTACATATGTGAAAACTACAGCTCAGTGTGGTTAAGCAAATTGCCCAAGGTTATCTGGCTGGCTCCGGAGTTTTTCCCTACCTCACACCAACCCCTAGTTTTGGGTTCAACTGTAAACTTTAATGGTGTGTTTCTATTCAAGCTGATGAAGTAGATGTTTTATAGGACAAAGTCAAAGACAGAGACAAATCACTGGAGAACCCCTTCTGGGTAGATCTTTGACTCTCACATCAATTCCTAAATCAATACTCTTTCTAGAGGATCATTCAACCACTGAAACTGGAATTAGATGCTGCTGTTGGAAACTGGGGTCCAGAGCTTCTTAAGAAATCATAAAGAAACCTCCTTCCATCACATCTTTGAGGGAAGAACCCCCTTGTCCCAGCTCTTTCCTTGTCCCTTCTCAGCTGGAATCCTGATACTTATAGAGTCACATGTCCAGAATCAATCCCACAAGATGTCCCTTTTCAAGCTGAGCATGAGAAGCTTGCAGAGAACCCTGGAAACAGCTGGCATCTGCCTGTATTTACTCTTGCTGTCAATTAACGCCAACAACTGAAGCATTGGGAGCCCAGACTATACGCACAGGACTTCTGACAAGAGGAGGGAGAATCAGTAGCAGTGGCCAGATGCAAAGAAACCCAGCCTCTTCTTTCCCACTGTTGCCACCCTTGACTTGACAAAGAGCACTCAGGTCAGGAAAAGAGGAGAAGGATCTCTCCATTGGAAATTTCTCTCAGGATGATCTTTGCCCCCATTTTGAATTAACAGAAGCAGTGGAGTAGGTCCAGGACTCTGCCCCAGGTCTGTGCGCTGCAGCATTAACTGCACTTTTCCTTAAGGGAGAAGGAAGTGGTGGTTACCTGAACCCTGGGCACTCTGATTAACCCTCTAACCCCCACTGATTAGAAGGAGAAAGGGGGGTTGAGAGAGGAGGCTCTAATCCCTGCACATAAAATGATGGTCTCATCTGTAGTGGGTCCCCAAGCTCCCCAGCAGGTATGGTACAGTAGGACATTGGGACCTGGGATAAGCTTGATTTTCAACCTCCTCTGTTTGACCCATCTGGAGGGAGGATGATTAGAGTAGCGACTCTGTGTCTTCTCTTTCTACCCTTTACACAGCTGCTCAAAATCCAACAAGGTCTCCCATTTCACTTAGAATAAAATCTGGGCTGCTCACCGGGGCCCCTGCAGCCCTGCACACTCTGGCCTCTGCCTCCCTCTCCAGCCTCACATCCCCCCATCTACCTCACAGGAGCCTCCATGCTGTGCTTTGAACATGCCAAGCTTGCTCCAACCTTGAGGTCTTCACACTTTCTGTTCCCTCTGTCTTATAATTGCCAGCTTTAGTGAATAAAGATATAGGATGCCCAGTTGACATTGAGTGCCAGATGAAAAATAATTAATTTTTAGTATGAGTGTGCCCTGTGCAATATTTATTTATCTGAATTTCTAAAGTAACTGGGTGTCCTGTACTTTACCTGGCAAACCTAAGAGCTCTCTGGACGCCGGCCCCTCGACACTTACATAGTTCCTCCCTTCACTTGCTCAGATCTCTGCTCCCCGCACCAGGGGCCCTGCTTTCCCATCCTGTCTACAATTGTGTGTGTGTATTAAGCTGTTCAGTCGTGTCCGACTCTTTGCGATCCAATGGACTGTAGCCCGCCAGACTCCTCTGTCCATGGGATTCTCCAGGCAATACTGGAGTGGATTACCATGCCCTCCCCCAGAGGATCTTCCTGACCCAGGGATCAAACCCGTGTCTCATGTCTCCTGCATTGGCAGGTGAGTTCTTTACCACTAGCGCCATCTGGGATAGTAGCCCCATGTATCTACTCTGGAATACTGCTCCATTGTATCCAGAGCTCTTACCGTTACCTGGTGTGATGTTGTCCAGTTGTCTGTTGGCTTTATGTCTCCCCTAGCATGTGTGGGCTCTACAAAGGTAGGGATCCACATCTTCGCTGTGGTATCTTCAGTCTCCTGGTGCACGGATGCTCAGTAAACATTTGCTGAGTAATCGAATGGCCTCTTGCCATTACGCATCCTTGGTCATATGGCCCCGTTGACCTCTCTGATCTCAGCTCAGGCCATTCACCTTCCCACAGGGCACCAACCATACTGACCTTCCCGTAGGTCCTCAGGCATGGCAAGCCTATTCCTGACAACGGCCTTGGGGCTTTCTGCCCAGTACAACTTACCCTGCTACCCATATGGCTGTTCTTCCTTGCCTCTTTGGGCTCAGACAGGGCTTCTCTGACCTCTCTATCCAAAGTAGCCCTCTGACCCTAGACCTTTCACTCATATGACTCTGTTTTATTTCCTTTAAAACTCTTACTGTTCTAGGAAAGCATACGTTTAATGATTGGCCGACTTTTTCTTGTTTGTCCCCAGTACAGAGGAATGTAAGTTCCTTGGAGACCTCAACCATGCATGGTTCATACAGCACTGTGTCCCCAGTTACTACTGCAGGTCTGGTGTGGAATATGAAATTGATCAATCCATGCTGACTTAAGTAAGTGACAGAGTGATTTGGGGTGGGCAATGAACCCCAGATCTGCAGGCGCTTTGGGAACTGCAGTGAGGGGGGATGACTGGCAGCTGAGGAGGACTGAGCCCAGGATCCAGCCTGGAGAGGGTGGTTGCTCCACCATGACAGAGTGTCCATTAGCACGGCTGGCAGATGGTGAGGACAGCTGGAAGGGGCTTCTCACCTTCCTGCTTCTCTCGGACTCCCTGGAAGCTAGGAGAGGCTGTCTCCTTCCCATTGGAATGTGTCATTCAGGCCCACAGAGTGAGAGTTCTTCCCCCTTTGCCACTTAGATGGTGATGGCATGGTGACCTTGGAGGCTGCCACGTGATGGGGGTAAACCTGAATATTCTCCTGAGCTGTCACATGAGAAAGAAGTCAGCTTCTCATGTTTTCAGTTACTGAAGTTTGGGTGTTCCTTACCCAACTGTAGCCTTGCTAACTAATACATGGCTGTCTCCACTATGTCTATTACACAGAAAGTGCTTGATGAGTGTGTCGTTGAGCTCCCTAGTGAGGAAGATCTGTTTATTCCTGCAAACATAAAGGGAACTGGCTGTGTTCCTTATTTTCCCAGATGGTGCTAACATCCTTCTTAACTTCCTCAGGTCATCACCTCTTGTGTGGGGGTCCCTCTCCCTGTTTTTTGTTGTTTTGTTTAGTCACTAAATCGTGTTTGACTCTGTGTGACCCCATGGACTATAGCCCGCCAGCTCCTCTGTCCATGGGATTTTCCAGGCAAGAATACTGGTGTGGGTTACCATTTCCTTTTCCAGGGAATCTTCCCTACCTGGGGATCGAACCCGCATCTCAGGCACTGGATTTTTTTTACTGCTGAGCCACCAGGGAAGCTCTCCCTGCATTTAACAGGGGACAAACATGTGAAGAGGTGAGTTTTGAGACACATGCCAAAAAGAGTTTCTGAGGGCTCCCTGCAGTAACAAACATGGAGCTACAATGGTCTCTCCCTCTATCTGTGTCACCAGTGAGATGCCCTGGAGGTAGGTGTCACAGCCTGATGGGCTGCACCTATAAAAGATCCCTGTGATGAATTTCCAAGGACTCTTTTAATAGCAATTCTTCTTAGCATTTTATTGCTAGATCTTCTGGGATCAGCCATCTGCTTTCTTGACTCTCACTCTCAGACTGGTTTCTTGGTTACATATTGAATAGCTTTTTTTCCCCCAGTAGTCATGTATGGATGTGAGAGTTGGACAGTGAAGAAAGCTGAGCACCGACAAATTGATGCTTTTGAACTGTGGTGTTGGAGAAGACTCTTGAGAGTCCCTTGAACTGCAAGGAGATCCAACCAGTCAATCTTAAGGGAAATCAGTCCTGAATGTTCATTGGAAAGACTGAAGCTCCAATACTTTGGCCACTTGATGCGAAGAACCGACTCATTGGAAAAGACCCTGATGCTGGGAAAGATTGAAGGCAGGAGGAGAAGGGGATGACAGAGGATGAGATGGTTGGATGGCATTATTGACTCTATGGACATGAGTTTGAGCAAGCTCCGGGAGTTGGTGATGGACAGGGAAGCCTGGCGTCCTGCAGTCCATAGGTCTCAAAGAGTTGGAGATGACTAAGAGACTGAACTGAACTGAATTGAATAGCTCTTGGAATTGCTATAGCCTGAGGCTTAGTTGCACTCTCTTAACTAAGTTTTTCTTAAGAGTTTTTGCAGGAAGCTCAGCAATTTTTCTTTTGCAGCGTTCATCTCCCCTATGATGGACCTTGATCTTGCTTTCACTGCTGCCACTATACTTAGCCTTGGACAAATCCCTTTCTCTGTGGTTCAACAGAGAGAGGTTTTTTTTTTTTTTTTCAAAGAAATTTTGCTTTGAAATTAAGTAAATAAGAAAAATGAAAGAACACAGACTTTAAAGTTTAGAAATCATTGACTTCCTGGTGGGCACAACTTACAGTCTCCCAGTTCACAGATGAATCACTGAACAAATATTTATGGGGCTCCTCTAAGGCCTAGCACCAGACACAGGGATTCAAAGATAAATAGTATGCAGGCTTTGGCTTCAAAGAACTCCTGATACATACAAAAAACAATAGGAAATTGTTTTAAAATACAATGTGATAAACGCAACAACGGAGGCACACCGTGGATGGGATTTTACAATACAGTTAAGAGGGTCCCAGATCCTTTCCTTTACAAAGTGCTCTCTGAAGAGCCCTGTCGCAAAGTCTCCCTCTTCAGCTATGCCACCACATTCTTCTCTATTCAATAAAGGCATAACTCCATGTGATTTAATTTGCATATCTTTATAGGGCTTTGCATATGAACAGATATAATACATCAGAAAAAGATCCTTTGAGTAGACTATGTTCTCCTTTTCTTGACTTGAAAAACATGTCTGCTCCTTTGAGTGAACAACAGGTGAAGAGTAGCCTCTACTCTGGGGCATCTACTTACTTCTGGAAGAATCTATTCCCCAGCTTGTAACTAGCAGTCCCCAAGGTCTTCTGGGAGGAGCACTGAGTTCTCTTGGGCCCCAGTGTTCCCTCCTACTGGTTGTTCTCTGGCAGGAGATAAGGAACCCTGGTCAGTTCCAGAAAGGACACCTCCCCTCTGACCACCCTACAGAAAGGTCAGAGAACCTCACTGCAGATGTCATCTTTGGTCTTTGCTCTCTTGATCCAATTCTAGGTTGAAAGGAAGAATGGAACAGGGCCTAGTGCTGAGGTAGAGGAAGGTGAGGTGATGCTGTGGAGAAGGTGGCTGTTACCCCAGTGCCTTCTGGGTCCCACGTGGACTTGTGAGGTTCACAGGCTGGGGAAGATTGCACTCTCTGTGTCATCTGCATCTGTCTCTGCTTCTGCCACTTCTTCTGTCTTCTGGTGGCTTCCTGAAGAGAATTACAGATGACCTGGGAGTGGGGAAGGTAGGAACTCTCCAGAATCAGGGGAGGTCCCTTTATTCCTCAGGTTGGGGTCCCCTAGGAACAGATGCTTAGAATTAGTTCTCAACTCCTTGTGTGAAAAGAGGAAAGAAAAAGAAGGGACTGTAAGTTATCTACTGCTATCCATTTTAAAGAAGACCCTGATAGGGACACGGAAAAGACTCCTGAAGTGCCCCTCCCCACCATGCTCCTTTCTGCCAATGATTGAAAAAGCCCTAGTGGAAATGTCTAAGTTTTAGAGAACAGGGTCTGGGCTTGAGTTCTAGCCCTGCTGCTAATCTCTGAGACTTGTTTTCCTTGTCTGCAAAATGAGGAGTGAAAGGAGCAAATGTGTGAAAAGGGCCTCTAAATAGCAGAGTGTTGTGCAAACAACAGCTAATTCTACTACAGGTAGGTAACAACCTTGACCTAGATGGAAACCCTGTCCTTGGGTCTTATGGCATAAAAATCTTGGAACTCTCTCCAGACCATGAACCCATCTTCCTGGGGCCCCAGAAGAGAAAGGTAAGAGGGGCCTTCCGCAGCCACATGGGATTGGATTTCCCTGTCTCCTGTGGAAGACTCCCCTGGGCATTTCCTTTCTCCTGCTCATGTCTGTTCACATGCTCCTCTCTGGCTTTGGGGCCTCCCTGACTCGCAACTCAGGACACATGTTACTGCTCTCTGACTGCCTGAGAAGATAAATTCCTTGCTCATCTGTGTTCCTGTAGCTCTTTGTAGAGAGCTCTGTTCTTGTCTGATCATGTCTAGTTGCAGCTGTTTCTTGCATTTCTGTCTCTCTCATTAGATTGTGAACTCCTCCAAGTCAAGGACTGTGTTTCCTTGTGTGCGTGTGTGCTCTGATGCTCAGTTGTGTTCAACTCTTTGCAACCCTGTGGACTGTAGCCCACCAGGCTCCTCTGTCCAGGGAATTTTTCCCTACAGAATACTGGAGTGGGTTGCCATTTCCACCTCCAAGGGATCTTCCTGACCCAGGGATCGAACCTGCGACTCCTTTGTTGGCAGGTAAATTCTTTACCACTGAGTCATCTGGGAAGCCCCCATATTTCCTTACTCAGGACCAAAGATACAGGTGTACCAAGATGTCTTTATTTTCATGGCTGAGCCCCTAGAGGAGGGCTCAGTCCCACTTCCATGGTGTGGAAGGTGGAAGGGTTGATTGGGAAGAGATGTGTAGTAATGTTTCCCTCTGGCTTCTCAAATATTAAGGAGAAGAGGAGGGAGCATGGGTAGAACCTGGGTCTTTCTCAAGACGGAGTAACTTACTCAGCAACTGGGGAGGGAGAAATTCTCCATGAGATAAAGAATGAACTAGAATTAGAAGACTTGGATTCAAATCTTGCTTCTGTACATTTACTAACAGTAATATGTCCACTGCCATTTACTTGAGTGTGTCAACCATTCCGAACCTAACTTTATGCTCTGAGGAAAAGGTCTTTGTCTTGTGGCTTTGTAGCAACGAAAGTGCAGTGCTCTTCACCAAATCCTGTCTCCTTCCCCCCAAGCACCCAGCCTCCCTTGGAATTAGGTGGTCAGTGTGACTAAGTTCTGGCCAATGAGAGTAGGTGGAACTGATGCCCCTCACCTACAGGCCTGGCCCATGGAAACCTCCCCTGTCTGACCACTAAAGTGAAGGATTTGGAGATTCTGTGGCAATGCCACAGGATGAAAGGAGCTTGGATCCCCAATGTCTATGTGGGATAGAGTTTTTCCTCCTTTCTGCCCACTTGCATTGATCTGTGATGAGAACATGAAATTATTTCATTATGTTAAGCCGTGGAAATTTTGGCATCATTCGTTGCAGCAGTTAGCCTTCTTTGAAAGGATTTAAATGGGCAAAAGTTCTGCAGAAACTTCAAAGTGCTGTAACATTACTGGTTATTATTGTGGCTTTTATTCTAGAAAATCTTTTGAGTTCACAGTTACAGATTTTTCCAGGCTCTATATACAGCCTATATTTTCTCAAGGACACAGGGAGGACCGGGGAGAGCCTTGGAAAATATCCAGTGGTCTGACTATATGGAGGTGTGCATGCCTGGGTGCCAGGGGAAAGACCTCTTCTGGAAAGGGAGCCATAGTTGACTCTCATGCCTGGAGGAGCAGGCCTATTTCAGGATAGACTCTGGGCAGCGGTACCCAGCGCAGGGGCCCTCCTGTGGCCCTAGAGCCAGCTGTCTGAACATCAGCAGCTTGAGGGCTAAAAAAGGGTGGTGAAATGAAATCAGTTGTTAACAGGCTCTGGGAGACCTTACTGACCATGTGAGCCATGCAGAACTCTGTTCCCTTCATACGTGGATGCTCTCAGCATCTAGTTGCACTGGACCCTTAACCACAGTCTCCTGACCTGGCCTAGCTGGGGCCTGACTTACCCTTGATCTGGGAAGGGTGTGGGGTGTAACATGGATGGACCCAGACACAGTCTCCTGTGCTATTTTTCCAAGGAAGTCATGAATAACCAGGAAGCCACTCTCCTGGCTCACAGAAGGAGAGAGTAGGAAGAGGGATGGGACTCACTTTATTGATCAGCAGTCATGGGCAAGATACTTTATCAACATTAAGTCTTTGAATGCTTACAACAACTCTGGGATAGCTATTATTATTCCCACTTTTACAGATAAAGTAACTGAGATCGAAGGAAGTGGAGTGAATTGCCCAGGATCACACAGCTAGTAAATACTCAAATTCAGTCTCTCTGACTTAAAGCCTGTGTTCTCGACATGGTACCTCGTAGCTTTCCCAACAGGGTAGAGGTACAGTACTGCCCCTCAGGACAGGCTGAGAAAAGTGACCCCCTGGCTCTATCCTGGGGCTCCTCTTGTTGTTGGCCCCTCTAACTAGCAGGTCTGTCTCCTGAGTTTGTGAGGAACTCCTTCTGTGAACTTGCGAAGCCTTGGGTCAATAGGTAGAGGACCTATTCCAGGTCCAGGACCTACTCCAGGACCTATTCCTCTTTACCTCTTCCAGGTAGAGGAGATGGGGAGGCAGCAGGCTGGGTGCTGGGGAGAAGGGTGGGTAGGAGCAGGGGGAGAGGAAGAAAAAGTGAAGCTGGAAAGGTCAAACACAGAAAGGAGGGGAAGGCAGAGGGGAGCAGGAAGAAGTTGCTCCCCCTACCCCTGGAGGTGTTCATCAGGAGCTGGGTGCTCCCACTGAGTGTCTTGATGTCCTTCAGCATCCGAGAGTCCATGAGGATCTGATGCCTTCCTGGTACCTAGCTGGTTCTCAATTTAGCCTTGCCCAGAAATTGAGAATAGTCTTAACTATTTTCAGTTGAGCAACTGATCATTCAAAACCCATCCTCATTTTGAGTCTCCTTTGTGTCTTCAGCAGAACTTCTTAGGGTACGTGTGGATGGGCTGGCCTGGGAGGCCTGGATGGATACCACCACGTGGTTTTCTGGCAGCTCTGCTGGGGCCATCTAGCCGGCTCCCCCTCAGAGATGACTGGCATAATAATGCTATATTTGTCTTTTCTAACCGTCATTCTGTTATTGTTTGTGTCTAACCCCCAAAGCTTTCAGCAACAGCCAGCACCACTCCTCTGATCCTGATGGGGAGGGAAGAAAATGCCTTAAAAAGCAAATTGCTTCCCTGGTCACTGGCCTCTGGCTCAGGAGTCTGTGGGCTGGACTTTCCCTGAAGTTTCTCAATGCTGCAGCCTGCCTGCTGGCTTTCCAGCACCTTTCCAAGGGGCTGAGCTCCAGGGAGGGTAATGAGGACTCTGCCTAGTGGCTTGAGGAGAAGTTTCATGTTCTCTATTTTTCTCAGACTTGGAGTGAAGCAGGAGGCATAAGCAGAGGCTGGGCCTCTAGAAATATACTCCGGTGACCTGAAGATGTGCTCACATGTTGGTATTAGAGAGGGAGAAAAATCTTCGAGCAGAGTCTCATAAGCTTCCTTATAAGAGAATTCCCCTATTGTGGAAAATTGAGATTCTGCATGGTATTTTGAAGTTAATCTGTTAGAACCACATATTTATTTTACTTTCAAAATAACCCTTTTTTGGGGGGAGGGAAGGAATGCCTTCAGTCATGTTCCTAATTTTAAGAGGCTCTGCCGAGTCTTTTTCACTGGTTGAATTATAACAAGACCAGTGAGGTCATTGTCGGTGGATTAATTATAGCAAGGCTGGTGAGAAAATTCAACCTTCTTTGATAAACACAGCTTAGCTACTTTAAGTGAACAATTTTCTACAGCAAACATTTCAACACATGTTGTCTCCTATAACAGATATTAATGGTCTCATGCTGACAAG
This sequence comes from Giraffa tippelskirchi, assembly GCF_054371585.1. Taxonomy (NCBI): domain Eukaryota; kingdom Metazoa; phylum Chordata; class Mammalia; order Artiodactyla; family Giraffidae; genus Giraffa; species Giraffa tippelskirchi. Next base: position 110,279,646 of record NC_137279.1, read on the forward strand.
TCTTTAGAATTCTTAAACTAGTCAATATTTAGAGGAAAGTTCTTTGCCTTTTTTTATGAACAGACTTAAATGGAAACTCAACTTTATGATGACAATATGCAGAAAAAGTGTGAATTTAACCTAAATTTTGTATCTGATATGTAAATATTTTTTTAACCTTTTTCACTTGTCTAAGCAAAGGCTATGCCAACTCCAGGTTTTGCATCAAGACACTTGTGTCAATAGTTTCTTTTTTTAAAAAGTTTATTTTTTAATTGAAAGATAATTACTTTACAGAATTTTGTTGTTTTCTGTCAAAAGTCACATGAATCAGCCATAGGTATACATATGTCCCCTCCCTCTTGAACCTCCCTCCCACCTCCCTTCCCATCCCACCCCTCTAGTTTGATACAGAGCCCCTGTTTGAGTTCCCTGAGTCATTTAGCAAATTCCCATCAGCTATCTATTTTACATATGGTAATGTAAGTTTCCATGTTACTCTCTCCATACGTCTCACCCTCTCCTCCCCTCTTCTCTGTGTTCATAAGTCTGTTCTCTATGTTTGTTTCTCCATTGCTGCCTTGCAAATAAATTCATCAATACCATCTTTCTAGATTCCACATATATGCGTTAGTATACACTATTTATCTTTCTCTTTCTGACTTACTTCACTCTGTATAAGACGCTCTAGGTTCACCCACCTCATCGGAAGAGACTCAAATGCATTCCTTTTTATGGCTGAGTAATATTCCATTGTGTATGTGTATCACAGCTTCTTTAGCCATTCATCTGTTGATGGACATCTAGGTTGCTTCCATGTTCTAGCTATTGTAAATAGTGCTGCAATGAACATCGGGGGTACACTGTCTTCTTCAATTTTGGTTTTCTCAAAGTATTTGCCTGGGAGTGGGATTGCTGGGTCATATGTTGGCTTTATTCCTAGTTTTTTAAGTAATCTCAATATCATCTTCCGTAGTGGCTGTATCAGTTTACATTCCCACCAACAGTGCAAGAGGGTTACCTTTTCTCTATACCCTCTCCAGCATTTATTGTAGCCTTTTGATAATGGCCATTCTGACCAGTGTGATGGGATATCGTATTGTAGTTTTGATTTGCATTTCTCTAATAATGAGTGATGTTGAGCATCTTTTCATGTGTTTGTTAGCCATCTGTATGTCTTATTTGGAGAAATGTCTCTTTAGGTCTTTTCCCCACTTTTTGATTGGGTTGTTTGTTTTTCTGGCATTGACTTGTATGAGCTGCTTGTATATTTTGGAAATTAATCCTTTGTCTGTTGTTTCATTTGCTATTATTTTCTCCCATTTTGAGGGTTGGCTTTTCACCTTGTTTACAGTTTCCTTTGCTGTGCAAAAGCTTTTAAGCTTAACTAGTTTATAATTTTCTGTATACAGTTCTTTTGTCTCCTTAGGTAGATTTATTCCTAGATATTTTATTGTTTTTGTTGCAATGGTGAGTGGGATTGATTCCTTAATTTATCTTTCTGATTTTTCATTGTTAGTATATAGGAATGCACGTGATTTCTGTGTATTGATTTTATTTCCTGCAACTTTGATAAATTCACTGATTAGCTCTAGTAATTTTCTGATAGTATCTTTAGGGTTTTCCAGGTATAGTGTCGTGTCATCTGCAAATAGTGAGAGCTTTACTTCTTCTTTTCTGATCTGGATTCCTTTCATTTCTTTTTCTTCTCTGATTGCTGTAGCTAGGAATTTCAAAACTATGTTTAATAATAGTGGTGAGAGTGGACACTCTTGTCTTGTTCCTGATCTTAGAGGGAATGCTTTCAGTTTTTCACCACTGAGAATAATGTTTGCTGTGGGCTTATCATATATGGCCTTTACTATGTTGAGGTAGGTTTCTTCTAGGCCCATTTTTTGAAGAGTTTTGATCATAAGTGGGTGCTGAGTTTTGTCAAAGGCTTTTTCTTCATCTATTGAGATTATCATATTGTTTTTATCTTTCAATTTGTTAATATGGTGTATCATAAGCTCAACATTCAGAAAACTAAGATCATGGTATCTGGCCCCATCACCTCATGGGAAATAGATGGGAAACAGTGGAAACAGTGTCAGACTTTATTTTTTGGGGCTCCAAAATCACTGCTGATGGTGATTACAGCCATGAAATTAAAAGACGCTTACTCCTTGGAAGGAAGGTTATGACCAACCTAGACAGCATATTGAAAAGTAGAGACATTACTCTGCCAACAAAGGTCCGTCTAGTCAAGGTTATGGTTTTTCCCGTGTTCATGTATGGATGTGAGAGTTGGATGGTGAAGAAAGCTGAGCGCCAAAGAATTGATGCTTTTGAACTGTGGTGTTGGAGAAGACTCTTGAGAGTCCCTTGTACTGCAAGAAGATCCAACCAGTCCATCCTAAAGGAGATCAGTCCTGGATGTTCATTGGAAGGACTGATGTTGAAGCTGAAACTCCAATACTTTGGCCACCTCATGCGAAGAGTTGACTCATTGGAAAAGACCCTAATGCTGGGAAGGATTGGGGGCAGGAGGAGAAGGGGACGACAGAGGATGAGATGGTTGGATGGCATCACCGACTCGATGGACATGGGTTTGGGTAAACTCCAGGAGTTGGTGATGGACAGGGAGGCCTGGCATGCTGCGGTTCATGGGGTCGCAGAGAGTTGGTCACGACTGAGCGACTGAACTGATTGATTGATTTGCATATATTGAAGAATCCTTGCATCCCTGGAGTAAACCCAACTTGATCATAGTGTATGAACTTTTTGATGTGTTGTTGAATTCTGTTTGCTAGAATTTTGTTGAGGATTTTTTCATCTTTGTTCATCAGTGATATTGGCCTGTAGTTTTTTTTGTTGTTGTTGTCTTTGTCTGGTTTTGGTTATCAGAGTGATGGTGGCATTGTAGAATGAATTTGGAAGTGTTCCTTTCACTGCAATTTTTCTTAATTTTTTCATTAAGTCCCATTTAATCATAACTGAATAAAATAATTTGATTATTTTATTATATTTTGATAAAATATATTAGTTTATTATATTATTTAATTATATATATTAATATATAATATATATTATATAATATATATTTTGTTATATAATAATTATTATGTTATTTTATTTATATAATAAAATATATTATTTATTACTATATAATATTTATTATTTTATTTTATTATGTATAATGTATTATTTTATTATATATTTATTATATAAATATAATAATATTTATTATTTTATTATATAAGTATATGTCCAGTTGCTATTTGCTGAGCAAGCTACTCAGCAGTACAATGGGCTGGAATTGGAAAAAGCTGGGAGCTTGCCTTGGAAGGCAGAAAAGTAGGGTGGCAGCTCTCTTCAAATTTGATCCTCTCTTGTGTACAAGATGATGATCCTCCTAAATATGGAGGATCTCTTTGCAAGGGAACAAACCCTAAATAACACCAAAGCACAGCATCTTAGAATTTGAATGTGCAATATAGTGTTTTGTTTTGTTTTAATTGGAGGATACAGACCTAACAGAATCAGAAGATATTAAGTAGAGGTGGCAAGAATACACAGAACTATAGAAAAAAGATCTTCATGACCCAAATAACCATAATGGTGTGATCACTCACGTAGAGCCAGACATCCTGGAATGTGAAGTCAAGTGGGCCTTAGGAAGCATCACTACAAACAAAGTTAGTGGAGGTGATGGAATTCCAGTTGAGTTATTTCAAATCCTAAAAGTTGATGCTGTGAAAGTGCTGCACTAAATATGCCAGCACTGGAAAACTCAGCAGTGGCCACAGGACTGGAAAAGGTCAGTTTTGATTCCAATCTCAAAGAAAGGCAATCCCAAAGAATGTTCAAACTACTGTACAATTGCACTCATCTCACACGCTAGCAAAGTACTGCTCAAAATTCTCCAAGCCAGGCTTCAACAGTCTGTGAACTGTGAACTTCCAGATGTTCAAGTTGGATTTATAGAAAAGGCAGAGGAACCGAGATCAAATTGCCAACATTCGCTGGATCATCGAAAAAGCAAGAGAGTTCCACAAAAACATCTACTTCTGCTTTATTGACTACACCAAAGCCTTTGACTGTGTGGATCACAACAAACTGGAAAATTCTTCAAGAGATGGGAATATCAGACCACCTGACCCGCCTCCTGAGAAATCTGTATGGAGGTCAAGAAGCAACAGTTAGAACTGGACATGGAACAACAGACTGGTTCCAAATCAGGAAAGGAGTACATCAAGGCTGTTTATTGTCACCCTGCTTATTTAATTTATGTGCAGAGTACATCATGAGAAATGCCAGGCTGGATGAAGCACAAGCTGGAATTAGGATTGCTGGGAGAAATATCAATAACCTCAGATATGCAGATGACACCGCCCTTATGGCAGAAAGTGAAGAAGAACTAAAGAGCCTCTTGATGAAAGTAAAAGAGGAGAGTGAAAAAGTTGGCTTAAAGCTCAACATTCAGAAAACTAAGATCATGGCATCCGGTCCCATCACTTCATGGCAAATAGCTGTGGAAACAGTGGCTGACTTTATTTTTTTGGGCTCCAGAATCACTACTGATGGTGAGTGCAGCCATGAAATTAAAAGACACTTTCCTGGGATGAAAAGCTATGACCAACCTAGACAGCATATTAAAAATCAGAGACATTACTATACCAACAAAGGTCCATCTAGTCAAAGCTATGGTTTTTTCAGTAGTCATGTATGGATGTGAGAGTTGGACTATAAAGAAAGCTGAGTGCCAAAGAATTGATGCTTTTGAACTGTGGTGTTGGAGAAGACTTTTGAGAGTCCCTTGGACTGCAAGGTGATCCAACCAGTCCATCCTAAAGGAAGTCAGTCCTGAATATACATTGGAAAGACTGATGTTGAAGCTGAAACTCCAATACTTTGGCCACCTGATGCAAAGAACTGACTCATTGGAAAAGACCCTGATGCTGGGAAAGATTGAAGGCAGGAGGAGAAGGGGATGACAGAGGATGAGATGGTTGGATGGCATCACCAATACAATGGACATGAGTTTGAGTTGGCTCCAGGAGTTGGTGATGGACAGGGAAGCCTGGCATGCTGCCATCCATGGGGTTGCAAAACGTTGGACACAACTGAGCAACTGAAGTGAAATGAATTGGAGGATAATTGCTTTACAATATTGTTTTGGTCTCTGCCAAATATGAATGTCAGTCAGTCACAGTTATACATATGTCCCCTCCCTGCAGAACTCCCTCCCATCTTTCTCCCTACCCAACCCCTCTAGGTTGTCATGGAACACTGGGCTGAGCTCCCTGTGTCACACAGCAAATTCCCACTGGCTATCTAGTTTACGTATGGTAATGTATATGTTTCCATGCTACCTTCTCCTTCCCCACAAGTGTCCACAAGTCTGTTCTCTATATCTGCGTCTTCACTGCTGCCCTGCAAATAAGTTCCTCAGTACCATCTTTCTAGATTCCATACATATGCATTAATATACAATATTTGTCTTTCTCTTTCTGACTTACTTCACCCTGTATAATAGGCTCTAGGTTCGTCCACCTCATTAGGACTGACTTAAATGCATTCTTTTTTATAGCTGAGTAATATTCCATTGTATATATGTACCACAATTTCTGTATCCATTCATCTGTTGATGGACATCTAGGTTGCTTCCATGTCCTAGCTATTGTAAAAAGTGCTGCAATGAACACTGGGGTAGATGGGTCTTTTTCAAATATGGTTTCCTCAGGCATCTGTCTCATATTCTGGGCATATGCCCATTAGTGGGATTGTTGGGTCGTATGGTAGTTTCATTCCTAATTTTTTAAGAAATCTCTATACTGTTCTCCATAGTGGCTATATCAGTTTACATTCAGTATGGCATTATTTTTTCTTTTGTCTAATCCTTGTCCAATGTATGATTTTGCTTGAACTGTATCCATAATGGGACTCCCTATGAGCATAGCACCCACCCTGGGGCCTGGCACTTAGTGAGTGCTTAGCAAATATTGAATGATTAGATGAATCAGTGAGCAACCTCTCCAGCCAGAGGCAAAGCTCACCACCTCCCATGCCGCCTGCAGCGTGTGCCCCAGAGAACAGATCTATTCCCTTGAACTGTAACTAGCTATGACTCTTGCCAGTAGGTGCTCCATCTGTCTCCTCTGGGCCCAGGATAGCTAGTGACAGTGGGACAATTAGGAGCAGAGTGATCCCAAATGATACTGACTGATCGTTTTGGAGATGAAATAGATGGAATGTTGGCTGACAGACTGAATATACTCTTGCTGTGGTGTGTTGAAGTTTTTCCCTGGTAGCTCAGCTGGTAAAAAAAAATCTGCCTGCAATGCAGGAGACCCTGCTTCCATTCCTGGGTCAGGAAGATCCACTGGAGAAGGGGTAGGTTACACACTCCAGTATTCTTGGGCTTCCCTGGTGTCTCAGCTGGTAAAGAATCCATCTATGGAAGATCTGGGTTTGATCCTTGGGTTGGGAAGATCCCCTGGAGAAGGGAACGGCTACCCACTTCAGTGGTGTGTTGACCGGTTCTTAGACCAAAGAGCTCAAAACATTGTCCTTCTCATCACCTCAGATGTTCTCCTGATATCCCATGGAAGGGCAAGATGGTTCTGTTTCACTGGACCAGGAGTTGGCACACTTTTTTTGTAACGAGTCATAGGGCAAATATTTTAGGATTTGTGGACTGTACAGTTTCCACTGGGCTTCTCGGATGGCTCAGATGGTAAAGAAGCTGCCTGCAATGCAGAAGACCTGGGTTTGATCCCTGGGTTGGCAAGATCCCCTGGAGGAGGAAATGTCTATCCACTCCAGTATTCTTACTTGGAGAATTCCATGGACAGAGAAGCCTGGTGGGTTACAGTCCATGGTGTCCCAAAGAGTTGTATATGACTGAAGGGACTGAGCGTGTACAGTTTCCATTACAACCACTTAATGGAGCTACTGTAGTGTGAAAGTGGACACAAAAGTGCAAGTGTTAGTAGCTTAGTCGTGTCTGATTCTTTGCAACCCCATGGACTATAGCCTGTCAGGCTCCTCTGTCCATGGGATTCTCCAGGCAAGAATATTGGAGTGTGCTGTTATTTTCTTCTCCAGGGGATCTTCCTAACTCAGGGATCAAACCCAGGTCTCCTGCATTGCAGGCAGATTCTTTACCATCTGAGCCACCAGGGGAACCAGCTTGTAAATTCATCAAGTCTGAGAATCCCTGGCCTGAAAGTAGACATAAACAATAGGTAAACAAATGAGTGAGACTGTACTCCAATCAAACTTTATTCATAAGGACAGGCCCACAGGCTATACTTTTCCTTTGACTGTGAGGTCATGAAGCAGAGAGTGTGTCTGTTTTTGTCCTGAGAGGGAGCGTTCAGTAGTGGTTAAAAGTATGGTCTGGGATCAGAGAGTCAGTGTCCCATCACTTCCTCACTGGAAGATATAAGCTCGTTGTTTAATTTTTCTGTGCCTCAGTGTTCTCATACGTAAAACGAGGATAATAGTAGTGTCTGCCTCATAGGGATATTGTGAGAATTAAATTATGTTAGTCATTCTTAGTTTGAGTTCCAGTATTTAGAACAATGCTTGGCACAGTGAAGATGCTCAATAAATATTTATGTCATGAATCTGAGGCCCAGGAAGGCAGAACATCTTGTGAGGTCCCAGAGTTGGTTGGGAGCAGCACCGTGTCAGGAACAACAGAGCTTACTTCCAGGCTTTTCTCTCCTGTTTTCCTGAATCCTTCAAAGCTGTGACAACCTCTTGTTATGAAGACTACATGTTATTTATAGTCTCATCATCCTCTATCTAACTTCTGTATAAACCTATATATAACCTCAGATATGCAGATGATACCAGTCTAATAGCAGATAGTGAAGAGAACTAAAGAGGAATTAAAGAGAAACTAAAGAGGGTGAAAGAAGAGAGTTAAAATGCTGGCTTGAAACTCAGCATTCAAAAAACTAAGATTATGGCACCTGGTCCCATCACTTCATGGCAAATAGAAGGGGAAAAAGTGGAAACGGTGACAGACTTTATTTTCTTGGGCTTCAAAATCACTGTGGTGACTGCAGCCATGAAATTAAAAGATGCCTGCTCTTTGAACGAAAAGCTATGATGAACCTAGATAGCATATTAAAAAGCAGAGACATCACTTTGCTGACAAAAGTCCGTATAGTTAAAGCTATGGTTTTTCGAGTAGGCATGTATGGATGTGAAAGTTGTACCATAAAGAAGGCTCAGCACTGAAGAATTGATGCTTTTGAGTTGTGGTGCTGGAGAAACCTCTTGAGAGTCCCTTGAACTGCTAGGAGGTCAAACCAGTCAATCCTAAAGGAAATCAACCCTGAATATTCATTGGAAGGACTGATGCTGAAGTTGAAGCTCCATTTCTTTGGCCACCTGATGCGAAGAGCCCACTCATTGGAAAAGACCTTGATGCTAGGAAAGATTGAAGGAAAAAAAGAGGGGATGACAGAGGATTAGATGGTTGGGTGGCATCATCAACTCAATGGACATGAATTTGAGCAAATTCTGAGAAACAGTGATGGACAGGAGAGCCTGGCATGCTGCAGTCTATGGGGTTGCAGAGAGTCAGACATAACTTAGCAACTGAACAACAACATTCTCTATAGGTCAATTTTTTAATAGGCTCTTGTCTTCATTTTCTCAGCCCTGGAAGCCATCTTCCTAAGGGGTGAGGGCTAGGGGACAATCTTGGACTTCTAGGTTGTTTTGTGTGTGTGTCCATCCCTTACCTCTTCTGTGGCTTCCACACCACCTTTTCCAAGGTCCAGCACAGTAGGTGTGGGAGGGGAGTGGAATGAGGTTGGGTAATGGGGCAAACGTAGGCAGAGCAAAGAGGTGCACAGTCCAGGAAGGGGGGGCAGTCTCACCCTCAGCTGAGAGCTTGCTGCCACACCTGCCCCACACCTCCCGGAGTGCCTGGATGGGGAGATCCAGTGGGTGAGGACTTTTATACCCTACTTAGCTTTCAGGGGCTTGCCATCTTTGCACCTGTGGAGCTGTTGATGATCCCCTTTCCCTGCCTTCCTCAGTTCCTGTCTGTTCAGCACCCCTCCCTCCACCTCCAATCACCACTGTCAGAGGATTGGGGCAGGAGGTGAAGTGGGTGGGCTCTGCCCCACCTGTAGCGTATTGGCATCTCCCCTGCCTGGGCAGGTGGTGGAAGCCTTAGGCAGCTGACAGACTGGGAGAGAGGTGGGGAGGGGGTGCGGAGAACGCCGGGAACTGGGGTTTGCAGGGTGAAAGGACTTGGATGAACTTGAGGAGGCCATGTGTGTATGGCACTGGGACGACCTTCCTGAGAGGATGCCTCCTGTGTGAGTGTGTGAGTGTGTGTGTGTGTGTGTGTGTGTGTGTGTTAGTCACTCAGTCATGTCTGACTCTTTGCGACTCCATGGACTGTGGCTGACTAGACTCCTCTGTCCATGGGATTCCCAGGCAAGAATTCTGGAGTGGGTTGCCATTCCTTTTACCAGGGGAAGCCCCCTGTGTGAGTAGGGGGCTCAGCTCTCACAGAGGCAAGACCCCATCCCTCCATGGCAGGCTCATGCTCACCCCAGGCGGACCAATGGAGAAAGACACTGTCCTTGCAGTGCCAAGTTTCTCCAATGCCCCATGTCAGGGGTTAAAAAGGTCCTTGCTATATTTCCCATGTAAGAGCCAATCCTCCCTCACTCTCAAACGTCATCAGAGGTGGGCTTGCAGATGGTAAGATGTCCAGGAGCTTTTCTCTGGGGTGGCTGTGATTGCTAAAAACCAGTTCATTTCAATTGAGCCGAAGTTTATGCAGCCAGCTGTATCCACATCCAGGGAAGTACACTGACCACACACTTCCCATGAGCTTCTTTGCAGGGCCCTGAGAGTTAGCATCCCATCACATTTTTTGCACCCCTGGTGCCTTACTTGCCTCCCCTACTTCCTGCTCTCCTCCTTTCTACACCAAAGGACCCATGCAGCTGGACCACCAGCTGGGCCTCTAGAAGCCCTTCTGGGGCAAAGGGGAGTCACCACCATGGGGTGACTTTGCTGCAGATGGAGGGCAGCTGCCACTAAGGGTGGTGAGGATGTGGGCAGCTCATTCAGTCTGGTTCAGGGTTGCATGAGGTCAGTGTGACCAGGGCTGGATGACTGCCCCAGGCTCTGGCTTCTGGTTCTTCTTCATTTCCTCCCCAAATGTCAACATAGCAAAGCACAGGCAAGGGAAGCGCGTAGAGAACTGGGAAGATAGGGACTGTGAGTTTGGGTTTTGCCTTGAAAAGGGAACAGCTTGTACTCTGCCCCTTGGTGCCCTGACAGGTTGACTACAGGCCACTCAAGTCCTTCTCTCCCCCATCTCCAGCAGGGCCTCCTAATCAGGGGTCACTGAATGTTGCACGGGATTTGGGAAGCCTGTGAACACCTGAAATGGCATGTAATGTGCGTGTGTGTGTGTGCATTTTCCTGGGGAGAGGCCTGAAGCTTTCATCAGATTCTGAAAGAGGTCAGTGATCCCCAAAGGGTTAAGAAACACTGACAATTTGTCTACTGAAGCAGAAAATTATTCTGCGGAAGCTTGGCTGGAGAGTTGCTTATCTAAGGACAGAGCTTTATCTTGGAGATGAGTGGAAATAAGGTACTGGAGCTGGGGGACTTGTTAGAGTCATTTGGCCTATATCCCTGGGCCTCAGAACTTCTCCTGGGTGATGTTTGAGAGTTCTTGTCACACTCACCTTTTCCTAAATATTTATTACTTTTACCCTTTATTGCTTAGTTGCTAAAGCAAAACAAAATAAAAAATGTCAACTTACCTCAAGAGAGTGGGAAGAGAAGACACGGACTGAAAGAAAAATGTTTGCAAAGGACACATCTGATAAAGAACTACTTAAAATAGACCAGGAACTCTTAAAACTCAACAAGCAGAAAATGAACAACCTGATTAAAAAATGAGGAGAAACCTTGAACAGACGCCTTACCAATGAAGATATAAAAGGCAAATAAGCATATGTAAACATGCCCTACCTCATACATTGTCAGGGAAATGCAAATTTAAACAACAATGAGATACTATTACACATGTATGAGAATGGCCCAAATCCAAAACACTGACAATGCCAAATGCTGGTGAGGATTTGGTGCAATAGGAACTCTCATTCATTGCTGGTGGGGATGCAAAATGGTATAACCACTTTGGACGATAAGTTGGCAGTTTCTTATAAAGCTAAATACACTCTCTCACCATATGATCCGGCATTCATGCTCCCAGAGTTGTTGAAAACCTATATTCACACAAAAACCTGCACATAGATGTTTATGGCAGCTTTATTCATAACTGCCAAAATCAGGAGGCAACCAGGATGCCCTTCAGTAGGTGACTGGATAAACATGCTGTAGCCAGACAGTGGAATATTATTCAGGACAAAAAAGAAAATGAGCTACCAAGTCATGAAACGACATGGAAAAAATGGAAACGCATATCACCAAGTGAAAGAAGCCAGAATGAAAAGGCTAAATATTATGTGATTCCAATTATACGGTATCATGGGCTTCCCTGTGATTCAGATGGTAGAGAATCTGCCTGCAATGCGGGAGACCCGGGTTCGATCCCTAGGTCAGGAAGATCCCCTGGAGAAGGGAATGGCAACCCACTCCAGTATACTTGCCTGGAGAGTCCCATGGACAGAGGAGCCTGGTGGGCTACAGTCTATGGGGTCACAAAGAGTTGGACACAACTGAGTGACTAACACATACTATATCATGGGAAAGGAAAACTAGGAGACAGTGAAAAGATAGTGATTGTCAAAGGGTGGGGAGAGATGAATAGACAGGATTTTTAGAGCAGGGAGTATACTCTGTATTTTAGCCCACTTTAGAATCTCCTGGAAGGTTTGTTAAAACATCAATTACGGGGCCCCTATCTCTGGAGTTTCTGATTCAGTAGGTCTAGGGCAGACCCCAAGAATGTGTTTTTCTAACACATTCCAAGGTGATGATGATGTTGGTCTAGAAACCACACTTTGAGAACCACTGCTCTTTACCAGACATTTCAATATTTTAATAACTCACATGGGCTTCCCAGGTGGTGCTTGTGGTAAAGAACCTGCGTGCCAGTGCAGGAGACATAAGAGATGTGGGTTCGATCGCTGAATCGGGAAGATTCCCTGGAAGAGGGCATGGCAGCCCACTCCAGTATTCTTGCCTGGAGAATCCCATGGACAGAGGAGCCTGGCAGGCTACAGTCCATCAGGTCGCAAAGAGTCAGACACAACTGAAGAAACTTAGCATGCACACAATAACTTGCACACACTTAGATGAAGGTCAGGCCTGGGAGTAAGAAATACTTTCACCTCCACATTACAGATAGGCAAACAGAGACTTAGAGAGGTGAAGTAACTTGCTATGGATCATACATCCAGGGGATGGGGCAGGAGCTCCTGAATTCAGTCTTCCTGACTCCAAAGAGCAGAACTCTCCCAGTGCCCTTGGAGCCAGCAGAGATCTGGGCAGGTGGCTGACCATGTCTGGGAGCCCCCAGGCCGGTGGCAGGCTGAAGATGAAGCCAGAGGCAGTCTGGTGCCCTGCCCACCCTCAAGGGTGTTCTTGCTCTCTCAGTTGGCCTAGGGAACACTCCTGATTCCTGAGCGGCTTGGCATTTACTTCCCCAGGCCCCCTCCCTCCCAGGCAGCAGCTGTGAAGTTGATGAATTACCCTAAACTGTGATACCTCCTTGGGAGCCTGTTCCAGGGTGTGCTGTGATGGCTTCCCGAGAAGGCGACAGCCATGTGGTCTGCAAACGAGCCTCTCGCTCCCTCGCTCAGCACAGCAGCTGCTCGGAGGCAGAGTGGGCCCTGAGCGGCCCCTCAGGGGAGCCTATTAGAGCCACAACACTGAGAAAAGCACAGCAGAGACGCTGCATTAAATCTGGTGGGGGGCCCTCTTAACAATGGGACCAGCCCCAGGAGTCCCAGCTAGACTCCATCCTGCCTCACTCTCCAGACTGGCTCGCCCTCTCCATGCTGCTCCTGTCTCTTCCCAAAGGAGATTCAGGCCTGAGTGACTATGAGTTGCTGTCTGGAGTTGATAAGAATGTAGCTGGACAGGTGTGTTGAGAGCCCAGGTAGGGAGCAAACCAAAAGGAGATGCTCTCTACACTGCCTGGGCAGGGTGAGGGGAATGAGGGGGGATGGGCATGGTGTTCACCATGGGTCATGATGCTGCTGAGGATGCAGGATGCTCTGGGAAAGAGGAGCCCCGGTTCCGGACCTTGCATTTTAGAGGGTCTCACTTTTCCAGTCACAACCGTCACGAAAGGGCAAGGAATCCTTGTGCCACGAGGCTATGTCTATAACAAGTCCCATGACTCCCTTTCTTTGCCATAATTCAGGTACTTGGGAACCTGCAATTCTCTGCTCAAATGGCCCCAAGCCGGCTTATAGTCTCTGCATAATTCTACCCCAGTGCATCTTTTAAAGAGTGGGCTCCGTCACTGGTAGGTACGCACAGAGCTTGGGCTTGTGGGCTGGATGTCCGTGTGTGTGTGTGTGTGTGTGTGTGTGTGTGTGTGTGTGTGTGAGATCCCTTGAGGGTGAGTCAAAACCCAATATGGGAACAGGAGGAGACAGTCTGGTAGGTAGAAGTCATCTTTCCCCATAGCTCTATGTACTAGAGTAGAACTCCAAGGAGCCTGAAAATTCTAGATTTAAACTTCCCAGGCCTATGAAGGGATATTTGTCAAGGATAGAGTGTTTTGTTTTTTTTTAATCTCACAGTGTGTTAGCCTGATTTATACCTTTTAACTACCTTGTTCTTGGCCCTGTAAGTGTTAGGGGTGTGTCCAAGTGAAGGTGATGATGAGAATAAGCTCCCAAGTTCTCCCTGAAGCAGCCAGGCCGAGTGTCGTGACTTTAGACCATCACATACAGTGTCAGGGAAAAGGGTGAAACTGGGTAATGCTCCAAGGCCTGAGGGAACACTCACTTGTCTTCTGGGATGAGAATGACGACAAGGGTGCTGATGAGCTGGCAGGAGCCCTGTGACCCATGGTCTTGTGAGGAAAAGGCCCTAATCTAGTTATACCCTCCTTGATGTTTGACCTTGACCTTGGCCACACTGTTGACCCAAAGTTCTCTCCCTTTATAACCTGGTGCTTTTGTCTTTTCCCTTTGCTAGTTGTTCTCCCTGTGTGCCCTCCACTCTCATCCCACCACAGATAAACCATGAATTTTACAATCACCCTCAGGAGGGAGCCTGTTACCAAGGGAGGAAGACCGTTTCTCTTACCTGGGAGCCCCCTCCACGGTAAAGACCTCTCCTGAACTTGGCAGTGTTAAGAGCAGTGCTACCAGAGGGTTTATTTAGGAGGGGGAGTAGAAAAGAGAGTCCATCCCTGTGATTTCCAGGCAAAGAATGGGAGAAGAGGAGAGAATGTGAGACGTCCCTTCTTACATTTATCAGAAACCAAATATGTATTTGAAGGCCTTTCCTGGATCATGGTCATGATTTTGATGTAAATCTCTATCATCTCTTCCTCTGTATCTCTAATGATCTGTCTCTTTTTCTATCACCCCTCTCTCTCTCATTTTTAACTAAAGGTGGGATTTTAGCGTATTACTGAATGCCTACTGTATTCTATTTGTCTTTTTAGACAAATAGGCATCCCCCATTCGATGGACACGAACTTGGGCAAACTCCTTCAGCTGGTGAGGGACAGGGAGTCCTGGCGTGCTGCAGTCTCATGGCGTCGCGAAGAGTCGGACACGACTTTGTGACTGAACAACAAAATAGCTGTATTCTAGGCTGTGTGCTGTGTTATTACCTTGCTTAGTTCTTATGAGAACGCTGCAAAGAACCCCCCCCCCCCTATTTTATAAATGAAGAAACAGACTTTCAGAGGTGAAACAGTTGGCCTGAGGGCACATAGCTCAGACATGGTAGAGATAGGGCCCATGTCCATGTCATCTGACTTCGAGTTTAGTGTTTTTGTGCTGTTGTCACCGAGGGAAGATTATCCCTAGGTGCCTTTTTTTTTTTTAAATCAGAAAGGAGAAATGCTGCCTGAAGTGTTAGCTTATCTCTCTCCGCCAGCATTCCCAGGGGTCCTGGCTCCCGGCTCTGAGGAGGGAGCTGGCAGCCGGGCACCATCTCCCGCAGAGCTGCCTGCAGACTCCCCATCTGCTCAGGCAGAGCCTTGCCACCCGCTCTGCTGTCTGGGTGTGCCTGGAGTCAGACTGCACAGGCCGGCTTTGACAAAGTGACAGAAGCTGTAAAAACAGCTGTTTGCAATTCCCTGCTGCTTTTAAAAACAGAACAACCAACAAAGAGGTTGAATGAATGCAGAAAGTACCCTTGTTTTCATGTGGATGAAAACAGTTTTACTTAGAGAATTTTTATTTCCCTCTTTCCTTCCTCTGGTCCCTAATTAGTTACCTACCCAATCATTCCCCTCACCCTCTGCCCCATCTCTTTTCCTCTACCCTTTCCTCCCTCCTTCCCTCTTATCTTTTCTCTTTCCTTCCATTAAAAAAAAAATCTTCCTTCTTTTGTTTCTGTGTCTTTTTTCAACCTAAATTTCCTTCTCTCCAAGGGCAATCTTTAGCTATTTCTCTGGGCTCCTAGTTTTTTGTATCTTCTGTGCTTTTGTTTTATTAATTCTTCTCTGTAAGCTTTGGGCACATCTCATCTCAAATGTGTAGTTTGATGAATTCTAGTGTATTTTATTTATTTTTTTCTTAATATATATTTTTTTACTGGAGCATAGCTGACTTACCATGACTCAGGTGCACAGCAAGATGATTCAGTTATACATATACACAAGTATTATTTTTGAGATTATTTCCCATATAGGTTGTTATAAGATTTTGACTATAGTTCTCTGTGCTATACAATCAGTGTTAATTTTATGGTACCCAAGGTGTCTTCAGTTAGCCCAAGGTGGGGCAGGAGATTCTAAAGCAAACTGAACCAACTCTTCAATCATCATTTAATTTAGATAAAGGAAAGTATGCATGAAAGTGTGCATGAAAGCACAGGCGGCCTGGACTAAGTGGTAGTCCCCTCCAGTCACTTGTCACCTCCACCCACAGAGGCTGGGATAGTTGCTCTTATTTTCAGGCTTTCACTTTGAGATTGTTGATGAGGATGCAGGATGCTCTGGACTGTGCTTCCTTCATGGTTCAAAAATATCTTCCTGTCCAACCAGTTGTTCCTCACGCAGACTCTTCTTCCTTACAGGGAGAGGGGTTCCAGATTTCAACATACCCACAGACAGGAATAGGTAAATCCCATCCCAGGCACTTAGCTGAACAATTAAATGCAGTTTGGCCAAGCTTAACATGCAAGATGGACTTTTACATTATGTGGTCAACCTTGGTTCCTGGAATCACTGGGCTCTTCTTCTGGAATCCAGGTCTTCACTTCTATGGAGGCTGTGTGCTCCCCTGGAGTCCTTTTAGGGTCCCTTGAATATTTTCTCTTCATGTCTGTGCACTACATTAAATGCAACTAGTGCCATCCCCTAACCTTATCTCCCTTTTCAATCCCTTCTTTCCTATATTCTCTCCAGACAAAGCTATTCCCTTCAACTGTCATCTTCCTGGCTGCCCACTGCAACTTATTCTCTAGGGTTTCTGATCCCTTGTTCTAGTTATCTTCTTTCCTAAACTGATAAAAAGTTTCCTTTCTCTTTATCCTGTTTTACATCCTGTTGTCTATTATCCATCAACCCCCCCATGGTTCTTCTCAAACATGGCATTGCAGGAGTTGGTGTGTGTGTGACCCTGTGCATAAAATGACCTTGAGTCTGCGGTGAGAAATGCCTATGATTGCTTCTGGAATGGAGAACTCAGTCAGATCTATGGATTGCAGACTTTCTACTCCCTCCTCCCTGAATTGGACCTTCAAACATACCAGTCACAGGGTGGAGGAACTTTGAGTGTCTCTGTTGATCTCTGCATTGGGGAGAGAAAGTGGTGGCTGCAGGCAGGTAGAGTGTCTAAAAGAGCCCAGGAAGGCTGAGCTATCCATTTACAGACATTTCTTCAACCTCACCAATCAGACAAGTCTTTCCCCCCTCTTTGGGGAAGGAATCAGAAGGAAGTAGAAAGAGGATGAGGAGGCTTTTGCTGTTTCCCCCAAGAGGATAGAGTAGAGGACTTTCTTTCTGTGGACACGTGAGGTATAGGCAATAAGTAACCACTTAACTTTTGGTCATTGTACAGGGAATAGAAAAGGGTAGCATAGAAGCCAGTTGTGATAGCATGTCATAATTCCCGAGAGACTGGGAATATGTGGTGTCCTCCCCTAACATTTTCATGGTTCAGACAAGAGTAGAAATTAAGGTCTTCCAACTTGCCTTTGTGCTCTTCCCCTTCATCCCTCACCATAAGTGTCCTCATGTATTTTGCCCACTTGTCTAAGCTCTGTCCATACCTTCTCCCAACAGTATCTTTTTACCCACCCCTTAGGCCTGGGTGTGTTCATATTGGTGGCACTGTACATCCTTGGGAATATGGGCCTGGAGAAGAGGTCTGTGAGGGACAGGGAATTCCAGTGTCCTAGATACTCAGAGTGCTGTCTGGAAGGGGGATAATAGAATCTTGGCGGGCATGTCTCTTAGCCCTATGGTTTCCTCATCTTGTGGGGAGGGCCGTTACCAGGAGGAGGAGTGGACATCAAAGGTCTCTACATGGTGGAGCTAAGGGCAGAGGCCCTGGTCACCCAGGTTCAAGGGTAGGACTGTGCATACCCAATAAATCTGATTCAGGATGAGATGGATGGATGGCATCACCGACTCGATGGACATAGGTTTGGGTAGACTCCGGGAGTTGGTGATGGACAGGGAGTCCTGGCATGCTGCGATTCATGGGGTCTCAAAGAGTCGGACACGACTGAGCCACTGAACCGAACTGACATTCATCACTCAGGGTTTTACTAACTTCCTTTTCCTGGAGATATTCCTTTCAGGAAATGACAGGGACAGAACTGTAACCATATGTGGGATTGGAGACCTAAGACCTTTTATTTAGTTTTATCACCTTTCTGATTCTAGCCAAGAATGTGTCGTGATTCCAGAACACACTCAGCAACAATGTGTTAGATCTATTCTGGTTTCTGCATTGATTCACGATGAATAAAAATTAAGTTGGTACTAAATTTTATGGACTCTTAAAAAAATTCCTCCTTTTTGAGCTTTAACTAGATAGTGCCTGTGAGACCCAAAGGGAGCTTTTAATTAGCATCTTACTGCTGCAAAGAGAAGAACCTTGTTAGTTGCCCAGCAACCTCAGATTGTAACCTTCTCTCACCCTGCAGCAAGACTCCAAGTTCATGACTATGCATTTTCTACCCATCTTTTAGGGATCCTTTCAAGACCCACTTTTATTAGAAAGCCTACCCAGGTCATTGTGGCCCTAACTCTCCTTGTCTGATCTCCCATTTATGTGTCAAAATAGAACATCCTTCACCCTCACCCCCATCCCAGGTTGTCTTTAGTGATAAACTCTCCATGTCTTCCTTCTGTCTTCCTACTAGGTTCTCCAGATAAGTAATTTGAGGGTAGAAGAAACATCTCAAGAGGTCCTTATTAATCATGTGGCTTTCCTTATATTTTAATGGGTTCCCAAGTATGGATAAAGGAGAGAAGTGAGAGAATTAAAGCACCAAGTAGCAGTTACTCACATCACTTACAGGGTGTGGAAGAAGTTGTTCTCGGTGTGATGGCTCCCTAGCTTCAGTGGTCCTCAGACTCACCGAGCCACTTGTGAAAACAGGTGCTCAGCCATACTGACTCAGAGTCTCCTAGGGATCCTGGTGCTAAGATTTGAGAATAACTTTCCAGGTGTGTGGACTTCCCTTGTGGATCAGCTGGTAAAAATAGCCTGCAGTGCAGAAGGCCTGGGTTCGCTCCCTGGGTTGGGAAGATCCCCTGGAGAAGGGAAAGGCTATCCATTCTAGTATTCTGGCCTGGAGAATTCCATGGACTGTACAGTCCATGGGGTCGCAAAGAGTCGGACACGACTGAGTGACTTTCACTTTCCAGGCGCATGACTTGCAAAACCAACTCTGCAGACAGGAAATATCATATAATATTTTTTAAAAACAAACATTTTTTTTTAAGAAAAACATGTTTCCTAATGAATGTTGAAAAATACATACAGAATACATTCTAAAGACAAGACACACACACATGTACGCAAAAACATTGTATCTAATAAGAATATTCACAAATATAAAATGCAAAATAGGCTGTTTAATTTGAGCTGGTAGGTTTCATTCATTTATAATTAATCCTAGGTTTATTTCCAGTTCTGGTCTGTCTGCGTTTCATCTTCCTACCTGTCTTCTAGATCTCCACTCTTTCACCATTTTGCTCATTTACTGTTGGATTTTTATAGCCTTGCGGAACACACTTGAGTCCCCGGGTGAGACTTCCTCACTCTGGTTGTTTAGGATTCCACCTACTGCCCAAGTGTTTGTCTTGACATATAGGACTATCCTTACACTTCACTCCTTTAATCAGGGTTTAAGAGGCACAATCAAACATTTAAAATAGCCTCATAATTTTCTATACTTATTTAAAATCCAAAGTGTAAAGTAAACAAACAAATATATGCCTTTTTCCATATCCCAACTGACTCGAAATATCCTTTAGATGTTGGAGACAAGATTCGAAAAGTACCTGTGAAGTTGAAAAAACATGATGAGTTTAGAATACACATAACTCATCCACTATGAGTTTGTGAATGTATTTCCAGTGAGTTTAGACCAGTTTGCAAATCTCCTCAGGAAACAGGGATGTCTCCCATGTTCTCCCAAATTAAAATGTGAGGAAGAGTCATAGAATTAATGGCAACATGTTTAAAGTGATGTTGTCAAACAGGAGGTTGGGTACTGTCTTGGGTCCAGATACAAAGTGAAAGTAAAAGTGAAAGTCACTCAGTCTTGTCTGACTCTTTGCAGCCCCATGGACTCTACAGTCCATGGAATTCTCTAGGCTAGAATACTGGAGTGGGTAGCCTTTCCCTTCTCCGGGGGATCTTCCTGACCCAGGGATCGAACCTAGGTCTCCCTCATTGCAGGCAGATTCTTTACTAGCTGAGCCACCAGGGAAGCCCAAAAATACTGGAGTGGGTAGCCTATCCCTTCTCCAGGGAATCTTCCCAACCCAGGAACTGAACTGAGGTCTCCTGCATTGCAGGCGGATTCTCTACCAGCTGAGCTACCAGATACAAAGGAACCCTAAATAAGACTTGTCTCAGCACACGCACCTGCTATTCCATCTCCTTTGTAGGTATATTCTTAAAATAGAGACGGGCTGCACTCATATAGAATATATGTTATAGAACAGGACAAAATCTCTAATAGAAAATTTCAGATTTCAAATTCTTTACTTGGTTTCTTGTTTTAAAAGTTTTTATTGGAGTAGAGTTTTTTTGTACTCTACTTAGTTTTGTACTAAGTAAGTTTTGACTTCGTTATGCATATACCTATATCCATTCCTTTTAGATTATTTTCCCATATAGGCTATTACGGAATATTGAGTAGAGTTCCCTGTGCTATACAATAGGTCCTAATTATACACTTGGCTTCTTAACCTGGCCCTGTGAGTTTTATTTCATTTATATTTTGTCTCAGACTTCTTGGTCCTCACTCATTTTTCTGCACTTTTGTAATTATTTTGATTATCCATTGCTTTAACTTCTGTCCTGAGATTGACCTTTGGGACTAGTTTCAATGTAAAAATTCAACCTCTTGGAAAGAGACAGTAGAATGGTGGTTGCCAGGGGCTGGGAGGTGGAGGAAACAGGGAGAGGTGGATCAAAGGGTACAAACTCCCAGTTACAAGATGAATAAGTTCTGAGAATCTAATGTACAGTGTGGTGGCTATAGTTAATAATACTGCACTGTATTGCGTATTTGAATTTTGCTGAGAGTACACTTGAAATTTGGTGAGATCTTAAGCATTCTCAGGTGGTGCCTGGTGGTAAAGAGTCCACCTGTTCAATGCAGGAGACACTAGAGACATGGGTTCTATCCCTGGGGTCGGGAAGATCCCCTGGAGGAGAAAATGGCAACCCACTCCAGTATTCTTGCCTAGAAAATCCCATGGACAGAGGAGGCTTGTGGGCTATAGTCCATGGGGCCGCAAAGAGTCGGACATAACTGAGCATGCATATACTTAAGTGTTCTCATCAAAGCAAGAGGAAAAAAGTAAAAAGGTAACTATAAATGTAACTATGTGAAGTGATGGATGCATTAATTAACTTTTAATTAATGATCAATGCTTGTGGGAATCATTTCATAATGTGGACATAGATCAGATCATCATGTTGTACACTTTGAATCTGTTACAACTTTGTTAATTATACCTCAGTAAAGCCTGCACCCTCAGAAGTATAGTTTTTAGTATCTCCCTTTGCCTTGGTTTCTTACCTACCACTCGGGAGCTGTTGGCCAAGCCCATGTGAAGAGGGGCTCTTTGGAGTCTCTTGGGAAGAAGGCAAGGTGGTCAGCTTTTACTTTCAGTTCTAGAAATGCAAACCTTTTGAGAGCTGAGCATGCCTTTGCATTCTCTGGGCAAGGAATACAAGGAGAAGAGCCCCATTTGGAACAAAGTGTTGGCCACACCTCATCATGAACAGCCATGTACTGATCTTCTCCCCGGTCACCAGATAGGAAACAGTTTAGAGGCTCAGGAACTTGTAGGTCTAATTAGAAAACAAGAAGCAAGGCAGACAGCGCCAGCTGGATAAGAAAATAATAGCAAGTATTTAAAAAATAATAAATAATTATTATCACTGTGGTGGTGATTCAGTCACTAAGTTATGTCCAACTCTTATGATCCCATGGACTGTAGCCTGCCAGGATCCTCTGTCCATGGGATTTCCCAGGCAAGAATACTGGAGTGGGTTCCCATTTCCTTCTCCAGGGAATCTTCCCAATCCAGGAATTGAACCCAGGGCTGCTGCATTGCAGGTGGATTTTTTACCGACTGATCTACAAGGGAGAGGAATCAATTATTATCACTAATAAATATGTATTTAAAAACATTAACCCAACTTTGTTTTATGCATTTTTACATATATTAACTCTCAAGAAATTCTAGAAGATAGGCACTAATATCATCATCATTATACAGATAAGGAACTGAAACACAGAGTGGTTAAGCAGCCTATCTAAGTTCACACAGCTGGTAAGTAGCAGCACTGGGACTCCAACTCTGATTCCAAGGCCCACATTTTTGACCAATATGTTATACTATCTTCTGTGTACAGTGGAGTAGAGAAAAGCAGATATTCAGAGTTGTGACAGACCTAGGGATTAGCCAACCTAGATACTGGGCTTAGAATACCGAGACCAGATCAGACCCCAACAGATGCTGGGCTGATGCTGCCAAAATGCTCCCTGCCCTGGTCAGGATGGACCCTGGAGCCAAGAAGGCCTGAGGCCACAGGTGAAGGACAACAGTGCCTGGGGCAGATCTAGGAAGGACATAAGCCACTTCATTTGAATCTTGTACTAAATAGCTGATGCGTAATTTGATTGATTGCTTGAAACCAGAGTTCAAAAATCTCAAGGGCAGTGCCAACATTTCTATGAAAAAGGGGTTTGCAGAAGACAGGCGGTTTTAGCAGAGGAGGCCGAGTAGGGGACGCATCTTGGAGCTATTTTGAGCAGTAAGTCCTGGTTCTACTTTAAATTGTATGTTTCTTTGGTGCAGCTTGAGGTCTGATGGAGGTTTAGGGGAACTCAAGTTCCTTCCTCAAGCCATTCCCTGCTCTGCCCTGATGTGAGCTGGGTGTGGCTGTTATTAATGTGTTTCCAAGTTCAGTTGCATCCCTGTGCATGTAGTGTAATGGCAAGCTTGCACCCTGAGACATGTGCAAGTCAGGAAGTCCTGGAACCCCAGAATCCTAGAGCTTCTCTTCTGAGAAGCAGGGGCATGGCTAGCATGTCCCCGGCTGGGGAACCTACCAGGAGGAGCTGAGGAATCTGCGCTCTGGGATGGGAGTGTGCTCAGTGATCAAGAGCGGATAAAATTCCATTAGAGGTAAATGTTGTCAGACAGCAGGCTGGAAAGATATATTTTAAGCTGAGAAATTACTTAATAAATTCAGACCAACACTCTGTGACATTTCCCACAAGACTTTAATGCTGTTTACAAATTCCAGAGAACACCCTGAGTCGTTTCTGGCATGGGCTTATGATTTATTTCAAAGAAAAATGGGACAGAGTGTGTGGGTTTGTGTTTAATGTGAAAAGGGATTTGGAGATGAAAAGTCAACTGGCATGAAAGATTGCAGGGCAAATGCAAAGTAGCAAAGCCTGTGGGTGGCCTTGGAGCATGTAATAGGGTATTGAGAAAGGAAGAGCCTCTCACCATTCCAGCGATAATCAAACAGTTCCATTTGCACCGGCCAATAATGCTTTAAAGAGGATGGGTTTGGAGGGAACACTAGATCCGGGGTTTCTGAAGCACTTCAATCCCAAACACTTTCAAGGACAGGCAGAACTTCTGCCCTAAGAAGGGAGGCCGGACATAGTTCATTCTCCACCCAAGTTGACATTTAGAGGACATGACCTTCATCTGCAGTGAGATGCACTTAAGTGAGGTAGGCCAGGGAGTTCAGTTAAGTTCAGTCGCTCAGTCGTGTCTGACTATTTGCGACCCCATGAATCGCAGCATGCCAGGTCTCCCTGTCCATCACCAACTCCCGGAGTCTACCCAAACCCATGTCCATCAAGTTGGTGATGCCATCCAGCCATCTCATCCCCTGTCGTCCCCTTCTCCTCCTGCCCCCAATCCTTCCCAGCATCAGCGTCTTTTCCAATGAGCCAACTCTTCGCATGAGGTGGCCAAAGTATTGGAGTTTCAGCTTCAACATCAGTCCTTCCAATGAATACCCAGGACTGATCTCCTTTAGGATGGACTGGTTGGATCTTCTTGCAGTCCAAGGGACTCTCAAGAGTCTTCTCCAACACCACAGTTCAAAAGCATCAATTCTTTGGCGCTCAGCTTTCTTCACCGTCCAAGTCTCACATCCATACATGACTACTGGAAAAACCATAGCCTTGACTAGATGGACCTTTGTTGGCAGAATAATGTCTCTGCTTTTCAATATGATATCTAGGTTGGTCATACCTTCCTTCCGAGGAGTGAGCGTCTTTTAATTTCATGGTTGCAATCACCATCAGCAGTGATTTTGGAGCCCAAAAAAATTAAGGCCAGGGGAGGCAGTTCCAAAGAAAATAAGACCTTGGACCAGGGACATGAAGGAAGACCTGGGAACAAACTTTCCATGTCTGATGCTCTGTGTTTCTTAGGAACACAGGGATGGATAGTATGACCTATGACTTCATCTCTGTGTGGCATAGAGATCACACACGGGTCAGGGAAGGGGACATACCCCCAGTCAGCTGTTGAAGTGGTCCAGGGGACAATGGGTTCAGTATCGGGTGATGAGGGAGGCAGCCATGTGGAGCCAGGCTGGCCGGGAAGGGACAAAATGAAGAAGGATCTTCTTTCTCCTTTTCTGTCTCTTCTCTTCTCCTCAGGAAACTCCCAGGCCCATTCATCTTGCTTGCCATCGAGTATGTGGTTTGAATGGGAAACGAGGACACTGACATTCCCCATCTCTCTTGAAAAAAAAAAAATGACATTCCATTTGATTTTGGAAAATACACAATATTCCACTTATAAAATATTCAATCACTGTCATTAATCCTCCCGCCTGGGCTGGCCCTGCCCCATTTAGGCATGAGCTGCAGACTTTAGCTGTGGCCACAGGCCCAGAAACCACTCAGACTTCTCTGGTGTGGATGGCATCATTAGAGGCTTGAGGGTCCTCTGTTCTGAGAGTTGAACTTTCCAGGGTGGGAGTCTGGGTCTGCAGGGGCTTTCAAAGCAGTCTCTAGGCTTAAAGGCAAAGGGCTCCAATTGACCTGGCCTCCTGTGGCCGGGCTGAGGATTTATAGAGAAGTTCTGGGCCTTGATACATTAATTCCTCTTAACGTAACAAAGGGTAACAGCTCCAGAAGTCCTATTCCACTCTCCAAAGCTCAAATGCCGTTAAGAAGTGGACCAGCTTTCCCCTCCTGGGCTGGCCTGCAATTCTTTTTCTCCTTCAAGCTTTTCTCTCACTCCTTCCTCTTTCGTTATTGTTTTTTTTCCCCCTTACAGTTTCAACATTTATTTATTTATTGTTAAAAAATTAATCGTAGAATCTCAACATGTCAGAGCAGGATGGGACTTTAGGAAATACCAAGTCCAAGCCCCTGATTTGACAAGGGATGAAACTCAGGCCCAGAAAGGGGAGTTGTTTTCCCCAAAGCTTCAAATCAACAACTTCTCTTCTATTCCCCATGCCTTCTTCCCAGAAGAGTCCCTTTGCCAGGAACCTAGGCTTGTCAGCTGGGGGCAGCACGCCCAGCTTGGCCTCCTGAGGGTGCCCCCCTGCAACCTGCTGCACTCTCAGATGAGCAGCTGAGCCCTAAGGTGGGGTGAGCTGACAGATGGCCAATCCTTTCCAGCTCCTGGGACAGTTTTCCAGGATTACCCTGTTTTCTACTAAAAGACTCTTCTTGTCAAAGCCTCATTTTCCTGCCCAGAGTCTCAGCTCTCTGTGTATCAGAGAGCCCTCCTGGTTTTGTATCTTGGGCCGTACTAGACTACCTCCTCTAGGACTCATCCCAGGATGGATGGTCTCTATTCTGGGCTCAGGGCTCTGTCCTCCTTCCCCTCCAACCCCCAGGGCACTCCTCCCCTCCCTCTACTCACTCTGTCTGCCCAAGGCACCACTCAGATTTCACCGGGGCTCCAGATTGACTTGGATTTGGCATTTGGTCAATATTCCTCAGGAGCTGTTAGGAGGATCTTCAAGCTTAAAAATGTAGAGAGAAGGGAAAGATGTTCTCCTCTGGGGGAGGGTGGGGATAATATTTTGGTCCACCTGACTCTCCCCTGAGCTCCAAGGGAGAGCCACTGACAGTCATGTTGCAATGTTCCCTTCACTGTTGGAGAGACTGCCTGGGACTGGGTAAGGAGGAGTCTGTGAGTGATTATCCTTAGCGCCCAGCTACTGGTCCAGGCTCTTGCAAAGGGTGAGGACATTTCCTATGGGGCAGGTTGGACAGATGTCCAACCCCTGATGTCCTCCCTTGCACATCCCTTTGGGTTTCTCCCAAGGCCACCTGAGCCCAGGAGTCCTAGGGCCTGGAGTTGGGGCCAGCCCAGAATCAAAGTGTTGGGCAGATCTTAGGAGTCATCAGCTCCTTCATGTTGAGGACAAGGACCCCTAAGGGCAGGACTACAAAGTTACTCCAAGTCCTGCAGTTCGTTGGTGATACAGCCAGAGTACAACTGATACCTTTTTTTCCCGGATGTTAGGGTCCATCACCAACACTGCCTCCAGGAGCGTCCCAGTAGCTCTGGAAGGCCAGCAGAACAGGGAGATCACCTCATTTTCTCAGATGTGGAAAGAGGCTAACTGTGAGACTGGCAGAACAGGGAGGTTGCCTCATTTTCTCCAGTGTGGAAAGAGTCCTGTCAGTGCTCTGAGACCAGACTCCTTGGTCCTGCTTGGGTTGCAGTACTGCTCAGAGAGGTGCTGCGGGATGGGGAAGACGTGGGTCTGGGTTCCTCAGAGAGGTGCTGAGGGATGGGGAAGGCGTTAGGTGTGTGTTCCGGACCAGCACTACCAAGCCCTCTCTGGGGGTAGCTCTGTCTCTTTCTGTACCCCAGAGTTTCGGCCACCACAAGGACATGTGTACCAAGTGGGCAGTTAGTCCATGGTGGCTGGAAATTATGAAGTCCTTTCAGTCATGGAAAGGACCAAGAGTGGCACTGTATTTTGCATCCTATAATGGGGCCAAAGATGAAGAAGTGAACGGGGTGGTTTGGGCAGAGGAGGACCTGACTGTGGATGCTCATGGTACTCAGTCTTGCTCTGTTTCTCTCCTGTTCCTTTCAGCATTATAATTCCATGATTCTAAAATAAAACATTCTGTTTTCTGATTATAACCTTTGTAATGAAGAGTTTGAGCTAGTGGCTCCAAGAAAAAAAAATCATAGGAGCTATTTGACTCTGCATCTGCACATTACCCAACTGATGTTGGGATCGAAAAAAGTGGCTGGAATCCACAATCCGCTTGGGTTGTTCACTTGAAAAACCTTTGGGCTTCCCCCAAGGCCTGGTCAGTGAGCCCCTGAAGAGTCACGGGTAACTTGAAAAACATTCCAGCAAGAACAAAGCTAAAGCTAAATAAGCCAAGTGGCCAGGACAGAGCTTCTCACTTATCACAGAGAGATAATTGCCAGCTCTGGCTTTGTCCTAATACCACCAGCAGCCTTCCCTCACAAAGTCCCCCATTGCTGCCACATCCTTTAATGATGAGGGGAGCGATTGATGTGATCCTGCTAACGAGGGCTTATGGATTGCTGGGGTGAGGGCAGAGCTGGGCCTTCCACAACAAACCTTTTCCTTCTGGAAGCAGCCCTTGTTCTAACACTGGCTCTGGGCTTCCTGTGATGCCCATTCATAAATGATTCAGGCCCTGCTTTTCACAGAGCATTGAAGCTCTGTTTCTCCTTCCTCTACTCGGGGGCACGAACGGCAGCCTGATGCTGGGATTTAACCACCCAGTAAAGCTCTCAGGTTCAAGAATAATAAGGAGGCCATGTAAAGAGCACACAAATCCCACGTCCAACCAGCAACAGTTGTCAGCGTGGCAGGGGCTCTGGGGAGGTGGAGGCAGGGGAGACGATGCTGCCAAGGGCCTATCTGGGGGCTTCTTGGGAGAAGGTATCCTGTAATGGTCTTTACAGACCGGGACCTGGGGACTGGAATCGTCGAAAAGAAGGTAAAGAAAAGAAGGGCATGGGGGACCCAAGTCTCGAGTGAAACAAGGGTACTTTATTTGTAAAAATGCATGTTTATACATCTTTAATCAAATGATTACTCAGCCATTAAAAAGAATGAAATTTTACCAGTTGCAACAAAATGGATAGTCTTTTAAGTAAAAGGTCACTGAAGAGAGTCACTGAAGGGAATCCTAGCAGGTGTCCTTTTCCATGATCTCAGTCTTGAGAACGGTGTGCAGCTCTGCTTGTTCCTGTTTCCCAGGAACCGATAAGGAACAGAGAGTCTTTGAGAAATGGCACACAAAGGAAGAAAACATATTGGATCTCTTAAAGTTGAATGTCCCCTGACCGTACCCTGCCCTTTTCAGAGGTACAGCAGAGAGGTGGCCCTGCTAGGCTCCTGGGATGCAGCTTTCTAAGTCCTTTATGAACATAGGACCAGCTGATTTGTTCACTTCCAGGAAGGTCAGACACCTCCCAGGGCTGGTGGTCTCAAAGCCAGGCCACGGAGAAGGACTCCTCCTGTTATACCACCTCCCTCAGTTGAGGGGAAGCAGTGCCCATTCCCCAAGGCCTGCATATATGCTCCTGCTGCCACCAGGAGGCTGGAATCCTGTTTTTCTGGCTTCTGTGAGTCTGAAATACTATGCTTCTCAGTGGCCTTATAAATCTCAGTCATCACTCATGGCCCAGCCTGGACACTTTGTAAAGCTTTCTCCAACACTCCAGCCCAGTTTTCAGAAGCCCCAGTGGTAGTAAATTTCTATATCCTCTAGTAATAATGGCAATGATATAGTGACCATAATCATGATAACAGCCAACATTTCCTAAGCACACATTTTGAGCCAAGTTCTCTGCTAAGTGCTCTTCTGTATGAACTTGGGTCTGTCTTCACCATAACCTTAGGAAGGTGGTCGTGACAGTAAGAAAGTGGAGGCACTCCTTGATTTTGGTTTCGTGTGTGTGTGTATGTGTGTGTGTGTGTGTGTGTGTTAGTTCTTCTTCCCTCTACTGAACTCTCCAAGGGGACGGGATATGTTACACGGCATGAATGGTGAATTTTGGGGCTCTGTTAGACAAGAGCTGATTAAACCTCATAGCAGCGGCACGAGGGAGTCAGTGTTCTGCCATTTTTCCCATGAGGTTCAGAGAGGTAAAGCAAGTTGTTGACTGATCTCAAGTCACACAGATTCTAAGTGCCGCAGTTGGACATAGACTGTGGCTGTCTTGTTTCTTCTATAAGCTGGTGACTGAATGAACAATCCTACTACCACTTACCAGGTATATGACCTTGGGCTTAACCTCTCTCCGTTTCAGTTTCATCTTTTGAAAAATGGTAGGTAGAAATACCTGATCTAAAGTTGTGGTGAGGAATGAATGAGATAAATGCATGTATGGAGCTTAGAGGGGGCTTCCTATTTGGTGCTAGTGGTAAAGAACTGCCAATGCAGGAGATGTAAGACGTGGGTTCTATCCCTATGTTGGGAAGATCCCCTAGAGGATGGTATGGCAACTCACCCCAGTATTCTTGCCTGGAGAATCCCATGGACAGAGGAGCCTGGCAGGCTACAGTCCATAGGATCACAGAGTTGGACACAGCTGAAGTGACTTAGCATGCATGCATACACCTGGAGCTTAGAACAGGGTCTCTGACATACAGTAAGTAATAAATATTGGCTACTATTATCATGCTCAGTGTAACACAGCAAATATTTAATGAGCAGCTTTGACTCTTGGTCGGGGCCCTGTATTAGGGAGTTCTTGCTTTATTCCTCTTTTTCACTCTCCACAGTGCCTTGAAAAACATCAAGCACAGAGTAGCTGATCAACAAATGTTTCTGATGGATTTTTGCAATATAGAAGAGCTCTTCTGCCTATCATTGTGAATGTTTCCATCTGTCAGTATGTATATTTCTTTTCCTCCCTCTTGCACCTGATTTGGGAAGAACCAATGGCTGTGTGACCATTCAATTCCCTGATTCTGACTCCCTGATTCTGGGAGCCAGGTGACCAGGGTCTTTAGGTTCTAAAATAACTTTGACCTTGTTAAGTTACTTCCACCTTTGCACTTCTGGGGTTTGGCTTACGTGGCGTCTTGGGTCCCTTGTAAGCTTCAATTCCTAGAGAAAGTGAATGTTAAGGGAGAGGAGACCTTGCAATGCTCCCCAATTCTTAGCACTGGGATCTCAGTTGTAGAACGTGGCAGCTACTTTAAATAGCTTTCAATTGAGAAAGAGAATAAAAGGGTGTAAAAAACCTCTCAGTCATGGGGTCAGCCCATCACTCTATTCTTAGCCGTGACCATGCCCATGCTGGCCACACTCTGCCTACCCCCTTTCCTTTTATAACCCCAGCCCAGATTAAGGAAGGATTCTGTGAATATGTGTATGTGCACATGTGTGAAGTAGTTACTTCGAGAAAACCTAGGTTGCTGAGTTGGCCATTGGCAGCTTTGGCTGCAACTATTGGGAAGAAAAAACTGCAAGATTTTAAAATTCACTGGATTTGGCTAATGTTGATCCAATTGTTGGATTGCCTTCCAGGGAGCCTGCTGTGTGTGTATCTGATGTGTGTGTGTTGAGGGGAGGGTTGTGTGGTGGAGGGGACAGTCAAACCACATGCTTCATCTGAGCAAATGGAGAATGCAACCTGGCTCAGTCCAGGAAGTTGGGTAGAAAAATTAGGGCAGAAAGTTGATATTGCTCAGGTAAGAGGGAAGAATGGGGGTCTCTCCATCCTAGACATTTGAGGTTTTTCATTCAGGCGTGTTGCCATGGAGAGAGGAAGCAGAGCCACAACAAAGCTCTCCAGGAGCTTCTGAGACTCTACAGGTGCAATGCTTACCTGGGAAGCCGGAGTTGGAATCACACGACAGGAAAAGGGAGGACATGCAGTCTTTCTTAGAAATTTGGGATAAATGATATGACTGCCTAACTTCTTCTCCTGCTCTCTTGGGAGTTCCTGATTTTCGATTCTCTTCAAAATACTTTCCCAAGAGAAAAGGTCTGATCATACTCTGAATTGTTATTGTTGTTGTTTAGTCACTCAGTTGTGTCCAACTCTCGTGACTCCATGGACCAGCCTGCTGGGCTCCTCTGTCCATGGGATTTCCCAGGCAAGAATACTGGAGTGGGTTGCCATTTCCTACTCCAGGGGACCATCCCGACTCAGGGATCGAACCTGTGACTCCTGCATCGGCAGGCAGATTCTTTATCACTGGGCCACCAGGAAAGCCCATACTCTGAGTTAGCTGCTACTAAATCCTTGGTTGAAAAGGCAGTGGATGTACCTGGCCAAGTATGAGAGAAGGATGTGGAAGGATTAAGGGTGGGGAGAAGGCTTCCTCTTACTTTGCTGAGGGCAGGAGCGGCCCAGGGGCAGCTGGACCTTTTTGTCTCCCCAGTCTGAGTTTGTACTTTATCCTAAGGCTTTATATCCTAAAGAGTGCATTGAAAGGATGTCTCGAAGAGTTGCCTTGTACCTGCTGAAACATGGCAATGAGTTGGCAGGGCAAAGTCCTGCTGTGGAAATCTGGATGAGGGATGGTTTGAATTTCTGAAGTTCTCCTGTCACATGCTTGGAGTACACCTTGTTCCAGCAAGTGAGGCCTGGGGTGTGAGACTTCCTTACCCTTAGCAGGTATCATGGGGCTGTGAAAGGGAGTAGGAGAGAGAAGGGTGAAATCTGGGAAGCTTGTGAACTGGCAAACCTAGCTCTCTAGTGTGGGCTAGAGCATCTGTAACAGCAGACCTAGGGGCACCTTCTGAACCAATTTAGATGAGCAGGGCCAGCTCCAGAGCCTGGCTCCAGGGCCCACCTTATTTCTCTGGGAAACCTTCCAGAAAGCCTTGGCACTGCCCTCAGCCCTGGTACATCCCCAAGGCTTGGCCTTTACCATATTATATGGAAATGACTTGACCCTGTGTCTCCCCAACTAAACTGAGGGATCCCTGAGGGACTGTGTCTCCCTTACCCTACATCTCTGTGCCTGGCAGGAGCAAGAAGTCAGTCAATCAAACTGAAGCATAACACACAGTGGACACAACACAAAGGCTGTCTTCTTGCCCTTCTGAACATTTTCACAGTTGACTTCTGACTCTGTGAATAAAGACCATTCACTTTGAGGATGCACAGTTTTCCAGCCCTTGTCAGCTTGTACCTGTCCCTTCCTGCCTTTCTGCCCCCTAGCGCCTCAGTCTCCTGGCCTGGGCTCAAGGAAGGAGGCCTAACAGAGCTGAGTGTACCTATGCTCCATGTAAAAATTCCAAGCCAAGACAGAGCCCACCAGGGGGACCATCCACTCTGGGACGCTGCCCTCCATTAGCTTGCATTGCTGAGAGCTGGCTGTGGAGCCCCGCTCCTCGACCCCTTCTCCTTCATGATGAACCCCAGCTCAGGTGGAACAAGGCAGAGCCACTGGGCTAAGAAATTATCTCTGATTCTTGCCAAGGAAGGAAAGCAGGAGCAGGAGCCTCTTCCTTGGAGGTGAGTTATTTAATCACTTGTCTTTCCCCTGAATCAATGCAACTAATGAACATTTTTTGCCTCTTCCTTCTTTCACCTCTGTCCGTCAGCTTCTTACTCAAATTTCCTCTTCCAGTTCTTGTGCCCTCACCAATGTCATCAGTGACTTACTTGGACAAAGCTGGCTCACACTGCAACCCAACTCTCATCTTCCTCTTCTCATCATCTTTCCCCCACCCCAGCCTCTCTCCCCTATGCATCACAATCAGCCTGTTCTGGAGTGATACCAGCTCTGAGGACTGGAAGTGCCAGTACCTGCTCCTGTCACATTAAGGGAAGGCCCTCGAGTTACCTCTAAGAGGGAGACTTCAGAACAAGGAGGTGGGGCCCGGTGGAGAGAGAGGGGAGCAGCAGAGTCATTTGTCATGGCTAAATGGAAATTCATTGCTATAACCCGAGGGCTATAGAAAAGCTTCAGCCATGCTGGCAAAGACAACAGGAACTCCAGCAATTTGTAGAAAAACAAGCTACAGCCCCAAATCAATCTATTGGCTGGTGGTTCTTATTTCTAAGATGTAGGGGCACTAGGTCCCCTGGCTGCTCTGGGACCTGGGTAGCCTGAGGTCAGATGGCATGAAGAACTGGGCTACCATCTCTCTGACATCCCTGTAGGTATCAGCTCTGGGTAGTTAGTGGCCAGGGGTCAAGTGTGAGTTCTGCCTGCCTCTTCCTCTTTCTGTAGGCTGAGGCAAACTCTCCCTGGCCATGGTGCTGACACGTCAGAGGAGCTCCATCAACAAACCTGGATAGTGTTTACTGACTGCCCTACACTTCCCTAGACATCCTGGGGGACATGAGAGTGTGTGCTGTGTCTCCACCCCTCAAACTGCTTGCGGTCTAGTTGAGGAAAGAAGACTAACCCAATGATTGAAGTTGAGAGGACATAAGGTCTTGAGTGTGCAAAATAGGAGTGTGAAAAAGGGCTCTAGCTGAGCTAAGGAGTCCATTAATGATGAATTCATTAAATTGGATAGTAACTTACAAAGTGCTTTTATAGAAATTTACCTTATTTTGGTTATTCTGATTCTTATGCCAACATTTCTGTTGTAGGCAGTCATTATTTCACCATTTTAAAGATGGTGCAACTGAGGTTGAGGAAATTTAAGCCATAAGTTGATTTGATCACCAGTGTGATTTTGAGTTCCCTACTCCTTTCATCATATTGTGTCAAGGATTTAAAGGAGATAAGACTCCAGGTAAGTAGGATTTAGATTAATGAAAAGTAAAGAAAATGAAAATTCAAGGAGAAATGGCATGAGCAGGATGTATGCTTGGCATATAGCAGAGGCTTAAGAGTGCTGAGTGAAGGAATAAATACACAAATGAATTCAAGAATGCCCCACATCTTGGGATGGGAAGGAGATGGAGAGGGGAGCAGTTGAGTCATTTTGATGGAAATTTATTGGTATAATCCCGGGGCTAGAGAAAGACTTTTCTAGTGTCTAGGACATGTACTGCGGAACAGTGAGGGAGAAGGGTGAATGAGTGGGGTGTGGCTGGAGTATGGAGTCCTGGGGATCCAGGCAGAGGAGTTTGGACTGATATGGGAGGCCCAGAGAGAGCCACTGAGGTTCTGGAACTCTCTTGCATTTCCCCTGAAAGCAAGAGAGTCATGCCTACCTCTACATATCCATTCCTAACAAGATGGCCTACCCAGGGGCACAGTGGCATAGAGACCAGACCATGGCACTAACAGTTCAAAGATGACAGTTCTGAGCCCAGATCTGTAGTGTCTAGACCCTGGGCAAATCTAAGAAAGTCTCCAAACTTCAGCTTCCCTCTTCTTCAGAGCTCAGCTGAAATGTCACCTCTCTGATACTCTGATTAAGTCAGGCCTCTGTCACACTTTATTTTATGGCACTTCTACTTCTCCCTTGTGGCACTTATCACAATTCTAATTACTTGTCTAATAGCTACAGGTACAGGAGTTGTACCTGTCGTGTTCAGTGCTGACTCCTTAGCTCTGAGCGTGGGACTGAGAATAGTTCTCAAGAAATAATGGCTTAATGAATGAATAGATTTGTTGAATGGGTATAATAAAGTTAACTAACTTACAGAGCAGTTGGGAAGATTAGAGGTCATCTCATAAGTTCTTTGTAAAGCAGTAGGTAAGTGGCAAGATGATTGTTATTGGGACCTGGATAAAGACCATGTCAAGAGACTGGAGGCAGGAAGGTCCTCCAGTGTCAGTCATCTAGGGGGATGTGAGGGTGGAGAGGGGTTGAGAGAGTGTGACATTTGGAAGAAAGAGTGACAATGTATAGCAATCAACTGTCCATACATAGAATAGAGGAGAGGAAAAGCTCTTTAGGTTTGCAGCCAGAATGACTAAGAGAATGGAATTGTCTTCCAGGACAATAGTGGGCAGGTAAGGAGAGTCCCCTTTCTCAGGGGTTCTGCTGACCTCTCCCTCTCCAAAACTTCGACTGTCCCTCCCTATCTTCCCTTTCTGTACTACCTCTGTCCCATCTGTCTTTCTTGTTGTTGTTGTTCAGTCGCTCAGTCATGCCCAGCTCTTTGTGACCACATGGATGATAGCATGCCAGGCTTCCCTGTTCTTCACCATCTCCCAGAGCTTGCTCAAATTCATGTCCATTGAGTCGGTGATGCCATCCAACCATCTCATCCTCTGTTGTCCCCTTCTCCTCCTGCCTTCAATCTTTCCCAGCATCAGGGTCTTTTCTAATCAGTGCTTTTTGTACCAGGTGGCCAAAGTATTGGAACTTCAGCTTCAGCATCAGTCCTTCCAATGAATATTCAGGATTGATTTCCTTTAGTATTGACTGGTTTGACCTCCTTGCAGTCCAAGGGACTCACAAGAGTCTTTTCCAACACCGCAGTTCGAAAGCATCAATTCTTTGGTGCTCAGCCTTCTTTATGGTCTAACTCTCACATCCATACAGGACTTTTGTGGGCAAACTAGTATCTCTGCTTTCTATTATGCTGTCTAGGTTTGTCATAGCTTTTCTTCCAAGGAGCAAGCATCTTTTAATTTCTGGCTGCAGTCACCATCTGCAATGATTTTGGAGCCTAAGAAAATAAAGCCTGTCACTATTTCCATTGTTTACCCATCTATTTGCCATGAAATGATGGGATCGGATGTCATGATCTTTGTTTTTTGAATGTTGACTTTTAAGCCAGCTTTTTCACTCTCCTCTTTCACATTCATCAAGAGGCTCTTTAGTTCCTCTTCACTTTCTGCCATAAGGGTGGTGTCACCTGCATATCTAAGGTTATTGATATTTCTCCCAGCAATCTTGATTCAGGCTTGTGCTTCATTCATTCAGCCTGGCAATTCGCATAATGTACTCTGTATATAAGTTAAATAAGCACAGTCACAATATACAGTCTTGACGTACTTCTTCCCCAATTTGGAACCAGTCCATTGCTTCACGTCTGATTCTAACTGTTGCTTCTTGATCTGCATATAGGTTTCTCAGGAGGCAGGTAAGGTGGGCTAGTATTCCCATCTTTTTAAGAAATTTCCACATCTGTCTTTGTCTCCCTATCATTCTCTGCCTTGGTGTTCCTTTGTCTTTCTTTATATTTTTTTGCCTTTGTTCCTCCCTGCCTCTGACCTTGCTCTGAGCCTACTACTGGGTTGGCCAAAAAGTTCATTTGGGTTTTCCCATAAGATGTTATGAAAAAACTCAAACAAACTTTCTGGCCAACCCAATATGCTGTCTAATGTCTTCCTCTGCCTCTTTCCTCTCCGTGTAGTTTCCTTGGGCCCTCTCTCTGCCTTTACTTCCACTCTCTCCTGAGTGCTTTACCCCTTTGAATGTTTATCTCTTCCAGCCTCTTTCCTGCCACCTGTCTGCTGCTTCTGGCACACTGGCTGCATATTGGTATCTACTAGGTCAATGTCAATATCAATACTGAAGATTTCTCTGGGTCCATCTTCTCTCAGCCCTTCCACCCTGCCATCTGCCTCTGATGTCCCGTCTCCCCTGCCTCCTTCCTCCTTGAATTCAGAGATTCACTGATACCTGCCAAATTGTGAAGCAGACCCCAGGGCTGACAGTCCTTCAGCCTCTTTCCTATCCCTTGCTATGAATCTCCTTGTTTAAACTGATTTTTCCATTCATCCCTGGGATTCAGCTTTCACCCTGACCTAGACTGCCTGATGCTGTCTTCTTGTCTGCCTTGCCTGGCTCTTGCCTCCCTCTTTCCTAACCTGATAATGAGGCAAATATCTCGTTGCCTTTTAGTGCCTTGATTTAATGCCCCGTGCATCTGTCTTCACACCAGAATGCTTGTCTAGAATAAACTGTCAGGGGACATGGACCTCGCTAGTGTCACTCTCTTTCAGTCTAGCCTAGACTCTGTAAACATGTCTGATACCAGTGTTCATGATGCTGCTGATAAAGATGATGATAAGTGAGATGAATCACGGCGATGTTTCTGGACCCATGCCTGGCACATAATAGGTATTCAATAACCATTAGTAGACTCTTAATCTGAATGATAATGTTAATTGGTTTTCAAGGCTCCTTTTTTTTTTTTTTATTGCAAATAATGGAAACCAACTCAGAGGAGCTTAAGGAAGAAGGAGACTCTCTGGGGATGTTGATGACCCTAGACCCAAGGGCAGGGCATAAATTTGGGCTTCATTAGAGTTGGGAGCCAGGGGCTAGGAGACTGTCAGGGCCAGGGACAACTACTGCCCCCTGTGTGGTCTCATCTTTTTTTCTGTATATTTGCTTCCTTCTTCTCTTTGCAGACAAGCCTCCTCTGCTCTTTTCTGTGCATGGCAGAATATGGTCACCCTGCCTCAGCATCAGTCTTCTCTCTAATCTCCAGAGCCACCAACTCATGTTTTGGTTCTTTAAGTCCATATTTGTGGAAGAGAAATGTGATTGTCCCAGCTGAGGTTTAGCACCTACTCTGGCCCTTCAGCTGTCATGTTCTGCAAACACAGGCACTGGAATGTTCCCCTCCAGAGTGACTGGAGTGATTCTTTAAAGGTTGTGTGTTAGTGGAGGGGTGATGAGGTGGGGGGACAGGGAAGACACAAGAGAAAGTGCCTCTTATATAAAATACAGTAGAAAGAATGAAGTCTGTCAGATTTGACATACCCATGTTAGTCAACCTGAGTTCTCTCATCCGATTTCCTTGGACTCTTGCATCCCAATGAGGGATCACTCCATGGAGTCTGGTCCCCAGATCGGTGCCGGAATCAGCTTATCTAAAGTGAGGAAGGTGGTACCAGCACACACCTACATTCTTCGCCCTGGCAGGGTCCTTTAGGTCCAACCCCAACTCATTTCCTGTCTATTGCAAGGAAGGGAGGTTGTTCAAAAACCCTAGCCAAGCCTGAGTGGCAGCTCCTTCACAGAAGTTGATTGCAAAGCCAAAAGCACTTCTGCTCCTGGTGAAGATAAAGAGAAGCATCTTCCCACACTGGCTGCAGCGATGGATGGCTTCACCCTTCTGCAAGTGATTACTTTGGCTCAGATAAGGAGCCCAGCTGGCTGGAGAGCCAGCAGATTTCCTGTAATCTCTTTCCTGGGATTTGAACTCGAACAACCTCAATCACTTCTCCCCTCCTCCCCTTACCCCATGCCTTTTGCAATATCAACTTTGTGATCTTCTCTGAGAAGAAACAAATGTTTGGGCCTCTAAGAGCTCTGGAAACACTGGATTTTGGGATAAAGCAAAGTCCACTTAGCAATGGAGTATTGAGGTTAAGAACTCAGGATTGGAGTAGACAGAATGGGGTTTGTATTCTGGTACATGCGTCCTTAGTCACTCAGTTGTGTCAGACTCTTTGTGACCGAAGTTGCCTGCCAGGGTCCTCTGTCCATGGGATTCTCCAGGCAAGAATACTGGAGTGGGTAGCCATTTCCTTCTTCAGGGTTATATTCTGGTAGGTTAATCAATAGTTTACAAAGTATTTTTTTTTATTATTATCTGTATTTTTTAAAATCGTGGAGAAACTAAGAACTTTGTGAATTTCTTTACATTTGTTTTATTGTCTAGTTTTGTTTTTCTTTTGCATTATATTTCAAGGTAATGCCATAATCTTTTTAGTGCCTTGGGCCTCTCAATTCTGGATTTTTCATTTATTCAACATGTGACCTGAGTCAAACTAAGTAAGATGGGGCAAATTATATATCAATTCCATTGGGTTATTCTGAGGATTAAATCGGGATAAGGAATGTTAGCCTATAGCCTAGCTCCTGACACATAGCAAGCACTCTCTGA
This sequence comes from Giraffa tippelskirchi, assembly GCF_054371585.1. Lineage (NCBI taxonomy): Eukaryota > Metazoa > Chordata > Mammalia > Artiodactyla > Giraffidae > Giraffa > Giraffa tippelskirchi. The sequence continues at coordinate 110,318,200 of NC_137279.1, forward strand.
ATTGTAGCTTTTACTGCAGTTTTAGAGAAGGGGTTTTAAAAATATGAATCTGGAGCAGGCAAACAGCCACATCCAGACAAGAATTGTTCTGTGGGAGTGACTGGTATGGACTGTGCCTCAGACTGGTCCTGTGGAACCTGATGAGAAGTCCCTGAGATTTGGGGTGAGGTCAAGGTCAAGGACTTCCCTGGTGGCTCAGAGGGTAAAGCGTCTGCCCACAATGCGGGAGACCTGGGTTTGATCCCTGGGTCGGGAAGATCTTCTGGAGAAGGAAATGGCAACCCGCTCCAGTATTCTTGCCTGGAAAATCCCATGGATGGAGGAGCCTGGTAGGTTACCGTCCATGGGGTCGCAAAGAGTCGGTCACGACTGAGCGACTTTACTCACTTTACTCAAGGTCAAGGGGGAGAAGCTCCTGACCAGGAAAAGGGTGGACATTCCTGATTTTCCTAATACTTCAGCATCTAGAAAAATAGGCTAAAAGTCAAATATTAACATCTTGTACCTCACTTAGACTGACTTTCTTGTTCAGTTTCTCTCCTTACTTTAGGATTCTCACAGTAGATGTCATTCTTCTGTTTCTAGGAAAGACTGTTCTCTGGCCCTGTCCTGACCTTGAGGAATCGCATGCCCTCCCTCACTCTTTATTCATCTGTCTTACTCTGCACTGCCAGGAAATTCTTTTTCAAGTCTCCTTAAGAACTGGGGTTCTCTCTGAGTCTCCTGAGATTTTACGGTGCTGGAAAACATTCCAAATTCCTCGCCTACCTCTTGGTAAGAGAAGTGTTCAGTTGATTCATCTATTCACTCATTCATTCATTCAGCTACCCTTGAGCCTCTACCAAGAACCAGGCTCTGTGCTGGGCAATGGGTGTCGAGGCCTTTGTGAAAATACTTAACCTGTCATGACCCACTGAGTTGCCAGGGAAGGGGGTCTACCACTAAATCCTTCTCCAAGTAGTAAGGGATAGGGGTTCCCACATTCATTCTTTTTTTGGGTGGGGGGGGGCTGTGCTGGGTCTTAGTTGAGGCACGCGGGGTCTTTGATCCTCAATGTGGCATGCGGGGTCTTTAGTTGTGGCATGTGTCTAGTTCCCTGACCAGGGATTGAACCCTGGGCCCTCTGCATTGGAAGCACAGAGTCTTAGCCACTGGAACACCAGGAAGTCCCTCATATTCATTCTTGCTCTGAAACCCACTGGGTGATTCTCCAATTGAATAGTTTGCACACAGAACAAATTTTGTTAATATCTTCAGTGCCTGCCTGGCTTTTCGGGCAGAGGATAATATTCCTTTATGTGCTAATCGGCTTTCCAGGATCATCCACATTTTCCAGCTTCTCAAATGATATTCAACCTGGATCCTCTTTGGCAAGTAGAATCCTGGCATTTGCATAAATGATTAAATGTGGCCTTACAAATTGGGCTAGGGTGTTTCTCAGTGCATGCAGTCCCCCTTCCTCATGGGACCATGTGACTGCAGTGCAGAAAAGAGCAGGGCCTTTGCCTGCACCCTCCGCCCCACCTCCACCCCCAGCCTAGGGTGGCAGGCCCGTGGTAGCCAGAGGCTAGTTAGATGAAGAGCTCTGGGTTTGGAGTTCAGTCTCAGCTCTGTCATCATTAACTGTAAAGACTTGGTCAAGGTCCTGAATTCCTGTGTCTCAGTTATCTCATCCAAAGAAGTGGGGCTAATAGTTTAGAACAGTTGTAAGGACTTAATGAGATCATGCAGGTATAGCACTGAACACAGTGCTTGAGCCAGAGTCAACAATGGGAAAGTAAAAACAACAATAATAATTAGTATTTTCACCATGGAGAATGCAGCAAGGGCTTGGAAACTACCTTGTGTTCTGGGATTTGTCGTGAGACTCGGTGAAGGTGGCTGCCTTGTGCTGTGGTGGAAAGAAGGGGGAAAAGGGAAAACTGCATTTGTTAAGACCAACGCATTATACGTTTCTCACTTAAGTTTGAAAACCCCACAAGGTGGGTATTGTGGTCTCCCCTTTCTAGAAAAGGAAACTGCCAGAGACTCTAGTTACTTGTGCGACAATCACAAGGCTGGAATTGGTGAGCAGGATTTAAAACTATGTCTTCTTGAACCCACTTCCCCACCCCACCCCACCAATGAGGTGTATATTTAAAAAAAAAATTATTTTTAAAAATATGTAATAAGTATTTTATTTTTAAAAATATTTATTTGTTTTTACTTCCTTATTTATTTGGCCGCCCTGAGTCTCAGTTGTGGCATGAAGGGTCTTTAGTTACGGCATGCCAACTCTTTGTTTGTGGCATATGGGATCTAGCTCCCCAATTAGGGGTTGAACTCAGTCCCCTTCCACTGGGAACTTGGAGTCTTAGCTGCTGGACTACCAGGGAAGTCCCAGTCTTTTTTTCTTTTTATAAATGGAGGTATAGTTGATGTACAACATTGTATAAGTTTCAGGTGTACAACACAGAGATTCAGTTTTTAAAGGTTATAGTCTATAGTCTATTCATACTATAGTATATTTGTTACTATGAAATATTGGCTATATTCCCTGTGCTATACAATATATCTTGTAATTATTTATTTTATCGCTTATTTTTTTTTTTTAAATAATAGTTTCTGCCTCTTAATTCCCTACTCCTATAAGGAAAGGAGATTTTTAAAAGCTAGTAGAAGTAAAGAGTAGATAAGTTGCTTTGTCTACTCAGGCCTGGACCCTCTACACATACCATCTGCCTTAACTGCCCATGTTATTTCCCAGTTTTGCAGATAAAAACAGTGATGCTCAGAGGAGGCAAATGGCCTGGCCTGAGACAGAGCAGGCATGAGGCTGTCTACCTGCCAGACTGGCCCTCCCTCTCCTGAGTGGCTGGAATTGTCCGACTCTGTTCTGAGCTGCCTGTGTGACCTTGGACAGGTCCCCTAACTCATCTATACTGCAGTATTTTTTTTTTTTAACCTATAAAACAGAAGAAGATAACAGCCAACCTGCCCGCTTCTTAGAGCTTCGGGAGGCTCAAAGGAGATAATGGATGGGAGAGGGCTTCATAAACTGGAAAGCTCTGTGGAGATGGAGGAGTTATTACCACCACTCCATAAAACCTCCCACACGCACCACATCGTCCATCTCCCTCCTGATGCCATTGCCCGACTTGAGTGCTTTTAGAGGCTGCCGGATTGTCGTCTTGTCTCCTGACACCACAGAGGAAAGTCCCTGTGTCTCACTACAGACTCTTAGAGTAGAATGGATGGTGGAGGCTTGAATCGGACATGAACCTTGAGGGACTGAGCCCACAAAAGCTCCCAGAACTGACGGAGCCTGTATCCAGGTGGCTCTGCCCTCTCGTGAGCCTGCCAAACAGCTTCCCAGGGCAGGGCTCTGCTGCGACCTGTGGAGTTCCCTGTGCTCCCTGAAGCCCCAGCCTCCAGCTGGATGGCTCCTATCATGGAGCTTTCCCTGCCCAAGGCACTCAGGCTCTGCCTTTTAAGTCGCTTCAACTGAGGGCTCAGAAGAAATAATCTCACACACTTTAACACCTCTTTTTAAAATAGTTTTCTGAGCCTTCCCTTTCTTCCTTCTCTCCTTCCTTGCCCTCCCATAACCCGTGACACAGCTGCACTGGCCTCCCCCTCAGTGTGGCCACATCCTGGGTCCTAATTAAGCCTTCTCATTAGACTTTCCTTTGAGAGTGGTTTGACATCTGAGCGATAAGAGACTGTGAACACTATCTCATCCCAACCTTGGCATTTTACGGATGAGGACACTGAGGCCAGGGAAGAGAGTGTTTAATCAGGTGCAACCAGTCTATCTGTGCCCTTCATCCTTACAGGAGGATCTTGGTGGGATTTGGAGCGAAGGGTTAGTGGGGTAGTGGTGGCCAAAGAGTGTGTAGATTCTTCTCGTTTGACAAGGTCAGATCTTACAGCCGTAGCTACCAAGTACCATTCCCCACTCCTCCTCCAAATATCAAGACGAAATGGGCTGAGGGACTTTCCTGGTGGTCCAGTGGTTAAGAAATTACCTTTCAATGAAGGAGACTCAGGTTCTATCCTTGGTCAGGGGCTAAGATCCCACATGCTGCAGGGCAGCTAAGCCTGCTCAGCACAGCTAGAGAGCCCATGGGCTCTGCAACTAGAGAAAAGCCCATGCTCACAAAGAAGACCCAGTGCAGCCAAAAAACAAAAACAAAGCAAAACAAAAAAAACCCCAGACAAAGTGACTTGAAAGTGACAGAGGTATGTACACTTGTGTGTCTGTGTGTAGGGGGAATGAGGAAGTTCGGAGTGGGACTGACACTTAAGAGAGAATTCACTGAAGTTCGGAGAGGGACTGACACTAAAGAGAGAATTCATTGAGTGCAAGTCCTGTTCCAAAATGTCCAGTGGGAGAAATGGCAGACTTGGCACTATTCCTCCAGAACATTCTGGAATATTCTACATATACACCATGTGGAAGCATGCGTCCTGGATGAAATGACTTTGGGAGCTTCCCCTTTTCTGAAACTGGTTGTTTATTTGCTGAATCCAGTTTCTAAGCCAGGAGGAGAGGTTCCTAGGTGCCTTGAAACTTCGTGGGTACTCAGGAAATGTTAAATAGCCATTATCATCAGTTGCGGCATAAAAAGAAATAAGCTGCATGAAATCTTATTTTCCTATCTGATTCCATGATCAAAAAGACAAAGCAAATGAGGTTATTTCCTCCCTGCCCAGCGACAATCTCATTGCTTCTGCTCCATCGACCACATACATAACCGTGAGCAGCGTTACTGTCGTCATTTCATAACAGATGTGAAACAAGCCTTATGAGAGGCATGAAGAGTTGCTATTCAAACTCAATTGTAAACTCCGCAGTGAAATGAATCAAAGATTCAAAGCCTTCTTCTGCTCTGCCTCCAAGTTGGAGGTGCTCTCTCGAGCCCCATGAGGGCCAGGCTGAGGAGCAGTTTCATTCAGATTTTTGAAAGGGAGGCTTGGCACCTGCTGTGACCCCACTGCTTCAGCCCCTGAGCAGGTCAGTGGGGGCAAGCACGGGAGGATGGACCCCCCCTGTACTAGGACTGTATGGACACAGCTGTGATAAGCAGGGGCAGACTCAGACAGGGTTCCTTTAGCAAGATCATGTTTGGATTCCTTTTCAGTTGGTGCAATTTTTTATAGGCAAGTTCAGGGGGTTGAGGGTAAGAGTGGAGGTGAGCAGTTGGTGGCAGGTCTTGCCTTTTCCCTGTTGTCCCCAACAGGTCAGTTCAGTAAGTCCAAACTTAGTCCACCTAGTGAAATAGAAGCCCGACAGTTATAGAAGATGGTCTAGCGAGTATCTATAACTGGGACATGCCCTTCCTTTGATGGCTTTATCTCTGAGGTTTCTTCTTATCGTCTAATCATTGCCCATCTCCCAGTCCCCAGTGAGGCTCAGCAAAGTGCTACCCTCTCTTCTGGGGGTAGGGGTGGGGTGGTTCTGGCAAACACATTCTCTCTGGCTTCTTACATCTCCAGGGATATTTTTATTTTTTGATATGCACCATTTTTAAAGTCTTTATTGAATTTGTTACATTATTGCTTCTGTTTTATGTCTTGGTTTTTTGGCTGCAAGGCATGTGGGATCTTAGCCCTCAGACCAGGAATCGAATCTGCACAGACTGCATTGAGAGGCAAAGTCCCAACCATTGGACTGTCAGGAAAGTCCCCCTCCAGGGATATTTTAACTCTCTTTATAGATGGCATCTAAGGTAGTCATCTGGCTGGTCCTCCCTTGATTCTGTCCAGCCTGCAGGTCTTGCACTTCGCTGGATCTGCTCTGGGATTCTGATCCTTGCTTTGAAGAGTCCAATTTTTTTTTTCTCTCCTGAGACTGATGCCAACCTGTTTCTAGCCCTCGTTTGTTCCAGCCTTCCTCTTCCTGTACACATCTGGCTCTTCTTCCTGCCTCCATGGCACTGGCCTCTCGAGGTCCCTGAAAAGTTCAGATTTTTGTTCTTCCTATTCAGATCGCTCTTCTTCCTGCCACTGGTTTATCCAGAGTACATTTCTGGCCAAAATGAAGTAGCTGGGCAGCATGCTTCCCAAGGGTTGGTGCTCTGCTGCCCCCTTGGGGCGACATTCTACAGGCCAATTAGGGAGACTCACCGTTTCCACTTCTGGCAAAGGAAAGCTTTGAGGTCATTATTCTATCACAGCCTTCCCCATCTTCCCTCCTGCAGCAGCCTCTAAGCCCACAGATGTATCCTTCAGCTGCATGAGCCCCCTTAGGAGGCTAGGTGAGGATGCTGTGGTCTTCCTCCCAGCTTGGGACTGGAAACCTATGGAGAGGAGGCTGGTTCCTTCCAGGCTGCCAGATCCAGAGAAAGCAGTCATTGTAGATTTGCTCCAGCCTGGGCTTTGCTAGAATAAACACACATGTGCGTATAACACCCACATGCCAAAAATTCAATTTCGGCAAACAACCAGACTCTGCTAATTAAAATGTCTAATCCATTTAGATGCATCCAACAATTAATTTAGCCAGACAGTAATTGTGTGATATGAATACTTTTCCTTTTTCATTCCCATCTAGTTGGCTGGAAGACTCAGTGGGGTCTCCCAGTGGGGTCCTGGGTGGGGTCCAAACCTTGTGATCTTTGAGATGGATTTCATGGCTCAGTTTCCCTCCACGGAAGACCTTCCTCTCATGCTGTCAACGATGAGATGGACCCTGCTTTCAGGAAACATTGGCCTATCGGATTACTTCTGGTTCAAACCATGTTGATGGAGAGACATCCATGGCCTAGGTCAGATTTATCCTCTCCTTGCCCTGTTGCCTCTCTGCAGGTGCCTCTCCTTGAATTTCTGCCTGGGGTGGGAAGATTCACACTGTGTTTGTCTCCCATGTTCCCATGTCTACAATATTAGCTCTGTTACCATCAGGGCCAGAGACAGAATGAGAGACAGATAGAGAGAAGGAATCAAAGAGACAAAAAGAGAGTTAGGGGTTGGGATACAGGGAAATAGCTTTTGCCTGTACAATTTGAGTTTACAGAAGATAAACATCGGAGATGTACCTGTTGATACAAGCGTGCAGACCCGGGGCCTAAGGACTCCTCACTGCCTCTCTACCTGGTCTACTCTTCACCTCCCGATTCTTGTTCTGAAACATTTATTGAGTGTCTACTCCATGTAAGGCCCCAAGGTGATTGCTGGGAAGAGATAAAACAGGAACATAAAAAAGTAAACAGTGCTGGGTGCCATGACTGAGGTATGAGAAACTGCAACCATGGCCCCACAATTCCCACATAATGGCATGGGGGGTTGGCCCTAGCTGGATGGAAGGAGATGTTAGAGCCCTTGAAGTGGTGTTCGCATACAAGAATGTTGTCTTTATGGAAATTCAGGAATAGATTCAAATTTGGGGGATTCTAAAACTTATTAATTGATGAGGTTATTTAAGGAAAAGAAAATAAAATTGTGAGTACAGAATTCAAAATAAAATCAAAGATTTATTTCAAATAAGAAAATAGATCAGAATAAATTATATATATTTAAACCTGACAATACCACGAACATTACAAAATCCGGAAAAATAATAGGATTGAAAAGTGAATTAACTGACTGGCACACCTCTGTAGCACTCCCCCCCGCCCCCACAGTGTGTGGTGGCCTGCTCTTTGATGCTTCTTTCTATGAAAACAGTTTTGAAATTTATTTTCTAAAGAGAGAGTAGAGAGAGGAGTCTGTCTTCTGGCACAGTGATCAAAATTTGTTTCTCATTGTTGATAGTTTTGATTCATAAAACATGCGATTCTGCATACAGATGTACTTATTTTCCAGATACTGATTCGGGTTTGTGCTCTGCAACTTTGGAATTGTGATAAGCATGAGAGCCACCTTGGGTCCGGTACCCTGTGTCATGGTGCCCAGAGATGTGGCCCAGTGGATGCAAAGTGTCCTTCCCGCATCATTTCTAAGCAATAACTTAACTGTCAGCAAAACTGAACTGAACAAAAAGCTTCCCCAATCCAACTTTCCCTGGACGGGACCCCTAAATGCCCATGGCCCCTCTGGCATCACTGATTTGAGGGATATGTGATGGAAGGAGGCTGGGATGGAAAGAAATCATCATGTTAACCAATTTTGGTTAAAATATTTTACTTTGGTTAAACTATTTTAATTTTGATTAAAACCTAAGATCATGGGAACACATTGCCAGGGCATCTCCTAGAACCTCTAAGGGGTCTGAGAGGTGAGGGGCTTTGACGCATAAGACTTCATTGGCAGCACAGTACGTCTGTCACTGTTTAGACTATAAACTTACCTGGGATGGTGATGGTGACTGGAGGAAAGATGAATCCTTCCCGGCTCAGCCCTTGGAGCTGAAGAGAAAGTTTGGCACAGTAATTAAGGGCATAGATGTTTAGACTTGGTGGTTCTGGATTCAAGTTCTGGCTCTTTAGTTTAGATGTTCTGTGACTTTGGGCAAACCACGTAAACCCCAATTTCTCATCTATAAAGTGGGGATGATAATAGAATTGATGTGACAGATAAATGTGATAATGTATGCCAAGTGTAGGGTACATAACAGGCAACACATGCTGACTGTTTTCCATTTTTCAGAGAAAGGAGAGATACCTTCCAGCATCCAGGATGGCAGACTGAGGGAGGAGGGGAGGGTTCACATTGATGACATGTTACCCTCTATCTCTCTGTATTCTTGATCCTCCTCTCTGCTAGGACTTAACAAATAGGAGAGCAGCCTGGAGGAGCTGTTTCTAGTACCAGGCTGAAGCAAGTGCCCTTTCGGGCATGCATTGGGTCCTCACATGACAGAACCATGCTCCCTGGGCCTGAAGGGTCATTCCCAGCTCTGGCTGCAGCTGGCTGACTTGTCATCACATCCGAGGAGGCACTTTCTGGGAGCCGGTAGAAGCTGCCAGCAAGTGCTGGCTTCCAGAAGGCTGATGGGCAGTGCAATTTATTTTATGCTGAAATGACATCGAGACAACAATGCCTCTTGCAGGAGACAATTTGGGTTCTGTAATTGCTAGCCTAGGGGCAGGGGAGCAGTCCCCCTCTCTCATCTCACACCTGCCAGAGCAGCAGGGAGTACAGCAACAGGCCCTTCTTCTACCCACCTGCCTGTGGCTTCTGCCCGCAGTCTTGTGCAGCACCTCTTCCCAGCCATGCAGGAGCCTAAGATTACATGAGGAGGGGTTCAAAGAACTAGTCAGCCTGAATGTGGCATTGTTCCCAAGGGCTTCTTCCTTGTTTGGATCCAGCGTTATTCTGGAAGTTCCTGCCCATTGATTCAGGAGACTGTTGCAAACCTAGAAAATCATTAATGGTAATTTTTACACATCTATTTTCAAGATACAGAAAATAGAGACATGGAGTGCTTCTGACTGGGCAAAATGGAACTTAAGGTCCACTAGTATACATTACAGTTCTCATGAGAAACCACACCTCCCTCTCATTTGCCTAGATATGTGCCTTTATTCCAGCTGCGTAGTGCCTAATACAGTTTTTGGCACGTCAATTAGTACTAATTTGTTGACTGGCTGATTGCATTCTGAGATGAATAATAATTTGGACCAGGTAATTAATTTCTATTATTTTACTGTGAGTGGGAGGAAAGAAGACAAGTATGTGTCTTCATTCATTCATTCATTCTACAAAATTACAAAGTGCTTACCCGTGTCCTAGACAAGTTCTGTGTGCTGGAGACAGAACAGCAAACAGCTCAGAAGAAACAGTCTTATGAGAGACAGATAAGCACTTAACACAAAAGAAATACCTGGGGCTGTGGGAACACATTCCAGGGGGCATTTAACCCAGACAAGGGGTGCAGGGGGTGGTGGTCAGGGAAGCCTTATCGGAGGTGTTGACGTCTCACGTGGGACCTGAGGGGAGTGTGGGAGTTAGCCAGGTGGAGAGGGATTGAAAGGAGAAGGTGAGACCAGTCCAGGATACCACAGAGCTTGTAGTTTAGGGGAAGCACTGGGCAAAGAGAAAAAGGTAATTGCAAGAGTGTGCACTGAGGTGGGGGAAGGATGGTTTGTAAGGGGACTTTTACCAATTAAATGTCTTTGGGGGCAAACCACTGAATTGACTCCAGGCAGTCCAAGATGAAAGCCACTAAGATTGTTCACTGAATCAAAGGGAATCCAGAACAACCAGGGCAACTCCAGGATCCTCACTAGTAGATCCTCCTGAACCTTGTCTCTAGGCAATGAATGCCGTGAGTTCCAACTGCCTGGTCTCTGTGTGCTCAAGTCTTCATCTTCCTGGGAGGAAGAATCTGATTGGCCCAGATTAGGTCAGATATCTCCACCCTTGGACCAATCAGGCAGGGGCAGGGAACAAGAATGTGTGTAGACATGGCCAATGGAGAATCCCTTCAAATCTGACAACTAGTTCTGTGCTTTTGTTATTTAGAGTGTGTATAGAAATGGGGTTTATGTCCCTAGGAGCGGGTGCAGCAGGGAGGTAAGAACTTAGGTTTCCCAGTGCCTTCACTGAGTCTTTACAGGGCCAGGAAGAGCCTGGCATTATTTTTGCAAGGCCCAGGGGTTTCTTTTTTTCCATGCCAACCATCCCTCCCCGTGACTGGATCTCAAACAACTGCTAGACTTTATTATGTCCTCCTATGTCTCTGACAAAACTCTGGAAATGACTGCATCCTGAGAATTTTCCAGGGCTGTGACCTGAGGAGGTGGGGGGAGAGAGGAGGGTGCATGTGGGAGTGTGGGGCAATGGAGAAACGCTCTAGACATCTGAGGGGCTAAGAGAAATGTGCTCCTTTCCTAAGTCTAATTTGGGTTTATCCAAGTGAATAATTTCTCAGGCAGCCAGGAGGAGCTATAAACCCCGTGAGACCAAGGGCTGCTCAGAATTCAAGCTGTAGTTGTGACAGTTTCAAATTGGAACCAAGCTCAGCCTTGGGGCCTGTGGGGTCCCTCATTGCTTCACTCTATCCACTAGGCCCAGGGCAGAATTCCCAGAGGCTGAGAATTGCTCTGCCATGTCTTTGCAGATACAGGAGAGGGGCAGAGGCGTCTTCAGCCACTCATTCCTCTTCACTTACTTACGAGGCAAGTGGCTTCACACCCCATGGCCTGGAGGGTGAAAAGGAGCCTGACTCTGAGTAAACACTTCTGCTTGGGCAGGACACCCTCTGGCCCCCTCCTCGTGCCCATGGGTGCTCTTTGGCCAGTTGGGTGGCCAATTGCTCTTAATCTCTTAGAAGCCTAGACAATCAAATCTAGAGGACTCCTCAGACATTTTTTATTTAGTTCATCCATTAATTTTATGGAGCTTCCCTGGTGGCTCAGATGGTAAAAAGATCTGCCTGCCAATGCAAGAGACCTGGGTTCGATCCCTGAGTTGGGAAAAGCCCTTGGAGAAGGAAGTGGCAACTCATTCCAGTATTCTTGCCTGGGAAATCCCATGGATGGAGGAGCCTGGCGGGCTGTGGTCCACGGGGTCAAAAAGAGTCAACACGACTGAGGGACTAGCACTTAATTTTATTGAAAAGGAAGTTGTATGCAGAGACGGGGTGACACTTGCTCAAGGCCAACTAGTTAATCAGTAGTTAACAGAACTGGCACCAGAACCAAGACCTCTCAAAGTCCAGTCATGCCTTCACTTACACTATCTCTCACACTCTATTTCCTGTGGGAGGACTGGATGTGATGAGACCCCAGAGCCAGCTTTTCCTCTGGCCACCATGCTCCTTAAAGGCCAGAGTTGTTTTCAAGTCAACTTTTGGGTAAGGAAGAATTCTCCCCCCCCCCCTTGGTTGTACTGTGAGGCATGTGGGATGGTAGTTATCCAACCAAGGATTGAACCAGTACCCCCTGTAGTGGAAGCTGGGAGTCTTAACCATTAGACCACCAGGTAAGTCTCCAAGGAAGAACTCCTGAACCTCCTTCCCTTCCAATTTTCCTTGGATAGGGAGTTCCTGGGTCCAAGAGTCAGACCCAGGCTTTGCTGAGGAGAAGGAGGTGCCTGAATTTAAGAACAAGCTCCTTAGAGCTTTACCATCAATTTAAGAAGCTCTTATTTCCAGACCCTGACTGGTCCTCAGGACAAATGTCCCATTCACAGAAGGCATCTCATCATATTTGAACAACAGAAGAGAGCAAGAGGGGCTGAACTGGCAGGCTCAGGCCCTTTGTCAGAATGGGAACTTGTACTCTGGGCAGTTTTGTTTGGACAGGATGGTAACAGCAGTGGTCCAAGCTCCTACAGATATTCTGCTCATCCAGGGGTGATGTACATGTTCAAGGCCAGCTGCTTTGCTTGCCTCTCAGAGCCTGCAGGCCCTTCAGATAAGAGAGGACCTGAGCCTCTCAGGGAGAGCTTCTTCAGAACTTGAAATGCTTTCCTCACATCTCCAGGGACAATGATTTGATCTCTTCCTTAAGGAGTGGTATATTCCACCCCTCTCTTTTTGATAGGGGGGAGACAAGGGAGAGTGGCTTTCCTGGTGGCTCAGCTGGTAAAGAATTCACCTGCAATGTGGGAGACCTGGGTTTGATTCCTGGGTTAGGAAGATCCCCTGGAGAAGGTAAAGGTTACCCATTCCAGTATTCTGGCCTGGAGAATTCCATGGACTGTATAGTCCATGAGGTTGCAAAAAGTCAGACATGACTAAGTGACTTTCACTCACAATGGGGAGTGATCAGAAGAAGAGAGAGAAGAGTTTTAAGAATTTTTATATGGTAGATTTTGTGTGTTTGCATACATGATGCTGAGGCTGAGGCTGAGGGTGAAGTTCCAATACTTTGGCCACCTGATGAGAACAGCTGACTCATTGGAAAAGACTCTGATTCTGGGAAAGACTGAGGGAAGGAGGAGAAGGGGACAACAGAGGACGAGATGATTGGATGGCATCACTGACTCAATGGACTTGAGTTTGAGCAAACTCCAGGAGATGGTGAAGGACAGGGAAGCCTGGCGTGCTGCATTCCATGGGGTCGCAAAGAGTCAGACACAACTTAGGGACTGAACAACAACAATAGTATGTGCATACGTGTGTGTGCAGAGGTGGGTGCACTTGTGTGCTTGCTCCAGGCCAGCTCATGATGAGCAGCAACTGTCAATAGACATGCTTTTTTCCATTTTCTCTGATAGTTTCTGGGTAAATACAGTACCTATCAGGTATGATGAGGAGCCCCTTTTGAGGGCCAAACTGGGTGCCTCTTTTGGGACAAATGACAGTGACTTACTATAGGGACAAAAGACAAAATAAATTTCTTTCTTCACCAATCCTTCCTAAAATGATAATATCTCACCATATTGGGCGAGTGCTCTGTGCTAGGCACTCTTCCAGAAGCTCTTTACACACTGAGGATTAACTCATTCATCTTCATAAAGACTCTTGGCAGGTAATTTTATTTGCCTCATTGTACAGGTGAAGAAATTGAGGCAGTGAGAAATTAACTTGTCCAAGTCCCATTGGTAGTAAGAGGTGGAGCCAGGAATTGAACTCTGGCAGTCTGGCTCCAGGCCCTTGTTCTTAGCAGCATATGATTCCCCTTCTCTTCTTCTTTCTCTTCCACTTCCTTCTTCTCTTCCTCCTCCATTCCTCTTCCCCCTTCTTCTTCTCCTTCTCCCTCTCCTCCTTCATCTCCTTCTTTTTGATACTACTTCTTGAGGCTCACGCCTGAAAAATGGCTCAGATACCTACTGCTGTAGAATCTAGGGATGAAAAGGAGCCTAAAGTATGTCTAACCCAATGTCTGCTTGGGATGGATGTGTCAGGGAGAAGACTGCCTTACATACATCCTTCAGCAACCACCCAGGTATGTAGTTTCTGGAATATTCACTGTTGTTGGCTACCCACCTGCCTTCCTCAAATTCCATAAGTCACAGGCCATTCTTACTGACAGAGAGGTCAGTGTGTAACTCCATGCTGCTTTCCCTCTACAGTACCCACTGTGCAGTTGTGCAGGCAATGTTGAACAGCCTCCTGTGGTGGGGACCTTGCAGTCGCATACAAGAGATCCTTGCACCTTAGGACGATTGTGATTATTGAGAGCTGTGGCTTGCACTGAACTTAAATCTGCCTTCCTGTAGCCACCTGCCCACAGGTGGAGCAGATCTGGGCCCTCAACCACAGAACAAACTTTTTAATATTTGCAGAAAGTCTTTACCTACATCCAGAATCTTCTCTTTTCCAGGTGACACCTTCTCAGTTTTTTTTTTTTTCTCTATTAATATGACAGAATTTCAGGATCAGCCTAGCCTCTCAATGCCTTGTCCACTTGCCTGTTAAGACATCACAGGTTTGTGCTGGTAAGAACAAAGCGTAGCAGGGCAGTCCGCATCCACCTTGTGGAGATTCTATTAATGAAGCTTAAGGTGAAAGTCACTTTTGACAATCTACATCCCAGACTACTTAAACGGTTTATGATTTATCATCTGAGGCATCAGGAAATATCTGCAGCTCTACATAGGAATTATTTGGAGATCTTTAAAAAAATACTAGAAATTCTTATTTAATTGGTCTGTGTATACAGTGGGGATATTAGAAAATTTTAATTCTCCAGATATTTCTAATGTACAGCCAAAGTTGAAAGCCACTGGTCTTACTAAGACCACACTAGGATGTAATTTTTGTGAGATCAGAGGCTTGCTCTTATGACTCACTGCTATATTCCCAGCAACAACAAAGGTATCTGGCATATAGGAGATCTTACTCAAAAACATTTGTTAATGAATGAATGAATCCTTTGCACATTGTTGTGTATGTGCATCATTTTATTGTCTCCCTGCTAAAGTGATGATTGAAAGGTACCGAGAAACCATCTCTGCCATGGACAGGGAGGGTCAGAGGTGACTATGTCTGGGCCCTGGCCAACACACAGTCAAAAACATCTAAGTAGGGCAGAACAAAGCTTATTGGCACATGGGAAAGGCTCTTGGGTCATACAGCCTGTGAAGCAGGGTGGACTGAGAACATGGTGACAATTTTGTGCTTAATTAACACGGCTCCAGAGGGATCAGGAGTGGAATTTAATGCAGGCTAAGATTACCCATAGACTGAGGAGAGAGTCAGCTGAGATCAAAGAAAGCAGCTGGAGGCATGGAATAAGGCCTTGTTGAGAAGAAGCAGGCAAAATATCTCCTTTCACAGGCTGGGGTTTTTGTGAGGCCTTGACACAGCCAAGCTTGGAGAGGCGTGGGGATACAGGCTGCAGCAATATCTCAGAGTTTGGGTACTCTCTCGTGTTCAGGGTGCTGCCTCCACGGAGACTCAAGAAGCTCATCCTCTCCCTCCTCTTCTGCATTGTGGAGTAGCCATATGGTGGTTTCCAAGGGGGAAGATTCAACACCTAACCCATATAGAGGGAATGAAGGAAGGATGCTCAATACTAGAGGAGTGAGTATAGCCTGAGAGCACGAGGGTGATGGGGGTACTGGGCACAGGAGTCATGGAGTACAAGGAATCTGTTAAGGAGCAGCATTCCAAAGGGCAGGTATTGTGGGAATATTCTAAACGAAGGAAGGGATGTGTATGGATTGAGAAGATTGGAATGTACATTTGAGATAGCCAAGATGGAAGGTCCAGAGGCTTTCCCTTGGTAGAGGGGAGGTGCTAATGTGTGCATTATCTAATTGAATCCTCACAACTCCCCTGTAAGGTAGAGGGTGTCAACCCCATTGTATAGATAAGTATGCTGAAGCTCACAGAGACTAAGTGACTTGCCTAAGGTCCCCAAGCAACGTAAGTGCAGGGTTGAATTACACGTAAATTCACATATCCTGAAAGCCTGAGTTCAGAGAAGGAAGCAAAGATGGTGGAGAAGGCTTAAAGTCTATATTGCTAAATATAATGTAGGTGATAATGTTTTCCTGCCCATTGTCCAGTCTATGTAGAAAAAATAGACTATCAGGAGACTATGAATTACTTGCAGAAGAAAACATGACAATTCCAACTCAACTTGCCAAAGTCTTGCTCTCTCAGTGCCCTTAAGATGGGATGCTCCCCTAAATAAGTGGGGCATGTGTGCTAAGTCGCTTCAGTCATGTCCAACTCTGTGCAATCCTATGTACTGTAGCCCCCCCCCCAGGCTCCTCTGTCCATGGGGATTCTCCAGGCAAGAATACTGGAGTGGCTTGCCATGCCCTCCTTCAGGAGATCTTTCTGACCAAGGGATCAAACCGGTGTCTCATGGCTCCTGCATTGACAGGTGGCTTCTTTACCACCAGTGCCATCTGGGAAGCCCTATTAAGGTGCAGCAAATCCTCCTAATGTAAGTGACTGGGTAGACTTTGCAGGGTGTTAGGATCCCACCCCTCTTTCTTTTCTCACTTGGAATGTAAAGCAATTGCAGGCAATTAGAGGAGTGACGGGGGTTCCGGAGTGGTGCTAGTGGAAAAGAACTGAACTGCCAATGCAGGAGACCTGAGTTCAAACCCTGGATTGGGAGGATCTCTTGGAGGAGGGCATGGCAACCCACTCCAGTATTCTTGCCTGAAGAATCCCATGGACAGAGGAGCCTGGCGGACTATAGTTCATGGGATCGCAAAGAGTAGGACACAAACTGAGTGACTAAGCACATACGCAGAGGAGTGACAAGAGCCCAGCCCAAGGAACTCTTTGCAACGCTATGGACTGTAGCCCACCAGGCTCCTCTGTCCATGGGATTCTTCAGGCAAGAATAGTGGAGTGGGTTGCCATTTCCTTCTCCAGGGGATCTTCCTGACCCAGGGATTGAACCCAAGTCTCCCTCCTTGCAGGCAGATTCTTTACTGTCTGAGCCACCAGGAAGACCCTTGCTATGCAGAGGTAGATAGTGAATCTCTGTGACTCTTCCATGGAGGAAGTCTTGCATTTTATTTGTCATTTTGGCAACATAAGGGAACTCCGGGTGTTTTCTACTTGGCTCTTCCTGCCTAGAGACCTTTATTCCCTTGCTTTCTAGTGAGAGAGCCTATGTGAGGTTGCTGCCAGTTACTAAATATGTCTATTCCAGTCATATGCCCAGTAACTGGGAAAATGACCAAAGGACAGGGCTTGAGGTCCCACTGGTCCTACCCTAAGGTAGACTTAGATAAGCTTCATGTTGTGCCTGTCTTCCCTTAGTACTCACTCTGCCACCATAACAATGTTCTGGATCTTCAGATTTTGCTATTTTCTTAGAGCCAAGCCAGTCTCTAATAATTTTAAGAAAGATCCTGGGTATTTCCTTTTCCCCAGTACACAGACACTCTGGTAAATTGTTGCAGGGCAATTTGGGGACTTCTAGGAAAAGATTCAAGGTATACTTGCTGTGAAATTGCAGGTTTCTTACTCAAGGGTACTCAACTTCTTAATCATATCCAGAAAACTGAATCTGTGAACTGATTCAGTGAGGAACACTGCATCATTAGGAGGTTCCAGGCTTTGATAACAGAAAATCTGAACTGGAGGAATCATTAAGAAAATGTAAAAAAAAAAAAAAAATGTATCTCTTGAAATGAAAAGTCTCAATGCAGGGAAATTCTGGGTTGGCTAATTCGACAGCTCAAAAATATCATTAAGGACCTGTCTTTTCATGTCCTTGTTCTGCCCTTCTCAATGTGTTGCTTTACTTCCCTCCGTGATTGCAAGTTGGCTGCCACCCTGCCACACACCGTCAGATAGTGTCCAACAGAAGAAAGACTCTCCTTCCTTTGAGTTTGGTTTTGGAGTAAGGAATTATCTCCCAGAAGTCTCATTGGACTTCAGTTAGAAAGGGGGAACGGAGGTAAATTAATGGTTGTTGGCTGGGAAATACAGACTGTTCTAGACTGCAACTCAATCATGATGGCATAACTCAGGCCTCTATTCACTAGGCTTGTCAAATCAAAATAAGGACCTTATTGCATCCATTTCTTTTTATTTTGGAGCACCATGAACTGCCATAAAGATTCCAATGGGTCAGACCAGCCTAATTGTCAGACTAGCCAAGCTCACTGTGCATCTGGCAATTAAAGTTGTTCCCAGACCTGTGTTATCTTGTGACACCCCCAATCCAATTGAAATTTCCTCAACTACAGCTTATTTCCAACTACAGTTTTTCTCTACCAACATCCTTGGCTGACCCCTAACAGCCTTTCTAGATTTCTATAAAGATGTTGGTGCTTCCCTCACTAATTTAGTTACCATTGCCTTGACAAAGGACCTGTGTTTTGGGTCCTTTTGGGAGACATATGGACTTTCATGGTGGCTCAGCAGTAAAAGAATCTGCCTGCAATGTAGGAGCCTCAGGAGATGTGGATTTGATCCTTGGGTCAGGAAGATCCCATGGAGAAGGAAATGGCAACCCGCTCCAGTATTCTTGCCTTTAGAATCCCCTGGACAGAGGAGCCTGGTGGTCTACGGTTCATAGGGTTACAAAGAGTTGGACATGACCGAAGCGATTTAGCATGTATGTACAGAAGACATATTATAGTCATGAGATGGTTAAGCAGTCATGATAAACACACTCCAAAATTTCTGTCTTGGTCTTTGAATTTACTTTCTCTAAATTATACCTTGTAGTTTCTGACATCTTGACTACATTTTGCATAGAGCACTAATGAATCCAGTTTTCTGTCAACCCACTCAGCAAACAATTTAAATGACTTCTAGATGCTCAAACTAGTATATAAAATGTAGAATCACTGGCAGATGCCACCATATCAATAAACTCAGCTTGATCTAAAATTATGCTTTTCCCTTGTTGAACTAGCATCTTCAGAATCTCAATTCAGTTCAGTTGCTTAGTCGTGTCCCACTCTTTGCGACCCCATGAACCGCAGCACACCAGGCCTCCCTGTCCATCACCAACTCCTGGAGTTTACCCAAACTCATGTCCATTGAGTTAGTGATGCCATCCAAACATCCCATCCTCTGTCGTCCCCTTCTCCTCCTGCCTTCAATCTTTCCCAACATCAGGGTCTTTTCCAATGAGTCAGTTCTTTGCCTCAGGTGGCCAAAATATTGGAGTTTCAGCTTCAACATCAGTCCTTCCAATGAACACCCAGGACTGATTTCCTTTAGGATGGACTGGTTGGATCTCCTTGCAGTCCAAGGGACTCTCAAAAGTCTTCTCCAACACCACAGTTCAAAAGCATCAATTCTGTGCTCAGCTTTCTTTATAGTCCAACTCTCACATTCCATGACTACTGGAGAAACCATAGCCTTGACTAGACGGACATTTGTTGACAAAGTAATGTCTCTGCTTTTTAATATGCTGTCTAGGTTGGTCATAGCTTTCCTTCCAAGGAGTAAGTGTCTTTTAATTTCATGGCTGCAATCACCATCTGCAGTGATTTTGGAGCCCCCCAAAATAAAGTCTGCCATTGTTTCCACTGTTTCCCCATCTATTTGTCATGAAGTGATGGGACTGGATGCCATGATCTTAGTTTTCTGAATGTTTAGCTTTAAGCCAACTTTTCACTCGCCTCTTTCACTTTAATCAAGAGGCTCTTTAATTCTTCTTCATATTCTTCAGAATCTACTCCCTTGTATATTCCCTCCAGGTCTCCGTTAATATTATTTATCAAGGTCATGCACTTTCATCTATGAGCTTTTCCCTTCAGATATTGCATATGCACTTCTGGTATGGGCTTCATGTCCCCAATCCCACCCCAACTCTCACAGGGACATGCTGAGTTCTAACTCTAGCTGTAGGTATGGAGATAATGAGAGATAGAAGGGTCTGGCATGAAGGGAATTGGCTTCCCCTTGCAAAGTAACAACCTCAGTGTTAGATCATTGGGGTTTTTCAGTAATGTGGAAATAGATACATGAGAAGAGAAGGAGGGGCTGACTCGGCCGACGAGAGAAATAAAAATCAATGATGTTGAGAAATTCAATGCTTTCTGAGTTATCTGAATTCTCTCATAAATCTCTGTTCTGATTCCCAGGTCTTTCATGATCAATGCTCTAATTTTCACCTAAGCAATAGTGTAAGGCTGCAAATTCAACTAATCTTATAATTCAGCAACCAGCAGGATCAAACTTCCTGTTTGATTTCTGACTATCTTAGCACTGTGGCTATAAGAAAAAAAGAGGTTCTTCTAGTACAGTCTTAGAAAATCCTTGGTTTTCATTTTGTGCCTTGAGTTGAGAAATTAAGAATTTGTGTTTTTCTTGTAAACAATCTACCTGCCACTACTAGAAGCAAGTGTTGTACCCTACAGACCTGGAATTTCTTATGCCTTATATATTGTTCTATGGTGGCAACTGCTGACCCTTGGCTTCAACAGGTGTTTCATTCTGAGTGACCAAGGGTAAACACTTAATGGTTTTGCTCCTGTTTACCATGTTTTTGACCGAGTCATGTCTCTTACTACTTGCTGAATTTTCACTGCATTCAGCCTTGACTCTGCCAAGTAAATGGCCCCAGATTCCTGACAATTTCTGGATGGTCTGTTTCTGCTCAACTCTTGGTACCATTTTTGACATCAGCCAAGGTCTTTATTTGCAAGCTAGAGAAAGAGGCTGTGGCTAAGTTAGAGAGAGAGAGAAGATTGATTGAAAGGCTATTGACTAGCTGATTGAATCAGGGGTTTTACAGCCAAGAACAACATGCATATGCATGACCCCAGAGGAAAAATCTTGTTCTCTCCCCTTTTCATTGAGTCACTATCCCCTGATCATAATATAATCATGCGGGCCAGGAACATCTGCTTGGCAAGAGATTGGGCCAAGTGCCTATGTCCTGGCTCTAAAAAAATCCCACCCAAACCCAACCAAAAAACAAGAAAACCCCCAGACACAAAACAGCAGCAACAACAAAACACACCAAAAAACCAAACCAACCAAATGAAAAAACCATAGGAAGTAATTATCTGGCATTTTTGATTACTATAGTGGGAGATGGGCTCTGATCCCTACCACAACCCCTAAGGCTGGGGATTCCCTGAACAAAAGAAGGAATTGAATTGCTGAACATGGAAGCAAATGGTAGATGCCCATTAGCTTCTGGGTGAGTCACTCTTTGTCTCCAAGTTTCCTCAACTGTGGAAAGAAGAGTTTGGAATAGATGGTCACTAAGACTGCTTCCAGATCTGTCATTCTGAGCTTTGGCATCTATGCAGCAGGCAGTTCCAGCTCACACTGTCCAACTAATGCAACAAGCCCTTGTCCTGCCCCTAGTCACAAGGTGGAGTGGGGCAGAGGATAGAGGGGAGCTATCCTGAGGCTGGCTGCCTAGTTGGGGGGTGAAGGCCACTCTCCCCTGGGCTCCTGGCAGCTGTTATGCTGAGCCCTGGTGCAGCTGTTTTTGCAGCAGGTTTCACACTGACGCAGAAAATAGAAGCAGTGTCAGGCCAACGCTGTGAGTGATCCAGACAACAAAGTCATTTTTCAAGACAGTGCCCCGTTTGAGCACTGGGTGTCAAGGTGACAGATTTTGTAGACACGTTCTGGGGGGAAGAAAAAACATCTACCTTGAGTGATTTTTGAAGCCTTTAGAAATATTTGGCAAGTGTGAACAGTTGGTTCCTCACATTTTCTCTTTAATCAATTGCTTCTTTAAGAAGCGGCTGTGCTGAAGGGAGAGAGTTGTATCTTCCCCCTCCCTTTGGCTCCCTTTCCAGAGCACTGGTTTTTCAATACGAAGAGGCAAAACTTTCTCCACCATCCCCGAAATGCTGCCTGCATATTAAAAAATACAGCAGCTTTCTCTGCTGTTTGTCGGTGGATTTGTTTCATTTCATACCCCACTGAAGCCTCCTCTCTGTTCAGAACACGCTGTACCCAGTTGTGAGGAGAGAGGAGTGGAGGGGAGGGACTTGAGAGAGCACTGCTTGTTTTCTCAGCAAACTTGGAGGATTGTTGAAATTGAAGTTGGAGCTGTGGATGAACAGAAACCTGAGGTCTTCGGGAGGAATTTAAATTCACTGGCTTGCCTGGAGCTCTGACCCTGGCCTTCCCTTCACCACTCGTGATGTCCATGAGTCACCTCCTGAGAGGTGGGTAATGGGATGTGGGGTCTGAATCACCTCCGCCTGTGGGCCTGTGTCCAGCTGGGATCCACAAGAATATCCATCCTGCCTAAGTGGGTGGAGCAAGGATTTTCATAATTGGATAAGAGTTGCCATATCAGAAAACAAATCCTTTCCTCTTACATCTATTTATCACTTGTAGTAGGTTAACATGTATCTCCCCTGAATTCATTTCCACCCAGGACCTCAGAACGTGACCTCATTTGGGAATAGAATCTCTGCAGATGTAGTTAGTTAAGGATCTGATCATTATTTCAGATGAAGTCATTTTGGAGTTAGGGTGGGCCCTGAACTCAGAGACTTGTGTCCTGATGAGAAGAGACACACAGAGAGATGGGCAGTGTAGAGAGAAAGGTGGAGATTGGAGCGATGCCTCTATAAGCCAAGGGAGATCGAGGATGGCCAGCGACCACCAGGAGCTTAGAGAGAGGCCTGGGACTGGTCTCCTTCAGAGCCTCCAGAGGGAACCAGTACTGCTGACACCTTGGTTCTGGACGTGAGGCCTCCTGGATTTGGAGCCGACAAATTTCTCTTGTTTTAAGCCCCTGCTGCTGCTGCTGCAGCTGCGTCTCTTCAGTCGTGTCCAACTCTATGTGACCCCATAGACGGCAGCCCACCAGGCACCTCCGTCCCTGGGATTCTCCAGGCAAGAACACTGGAGTGGGTTGCCATTTTCTTCTCCAATGCATGAAAGTTAAAAGGGAAAGTGAAGTCGCTCAGTCATGTCCGACTCTTCGCGACCCCATGGACTGCAGCCTACCAGGCTCCTCTGTCCATGGGATTTTCCAGGCAAGAGTACTGGAGTGGGTTGCCATTGCCTTCTCCTATGTAAGCCCCTGAGTTGGTGGTAATTTGTTTCCGCAGCCATGGGAAACTAACACATCATCTAGTGAATATCCCTTTGCCATCTTGTCCTTGGCCCATAATGTCCTGCAAAACTTTCTCCTCCCTCAAATGTCAAATGTTGTTTGTCTCCTCCTCTGTGATGAAGGCTCAAATGTCCCCTCTTCTGTGAAGTTCCCTAAATTTTCATTAGAAAGGAATGACTTCTCTCTTTTGTGTTCTCAGCACGGACTTTGTTCCCTCTTGGGTTTAGTGGGTGGTACTGGAGTGTCCCGCTCTCCTTGACTATGGGCTCCCTGAGGGCAGGGATGGATCTCCTCACTCTGTCTTTTCAACACATGTGATGTGCCCAGCACATGGTAGGCAATAGCTGCTGCCTGTAGAGAAGGGATGGAAGGGGACTATGGCTTCCTCCAAAGGTGGCACTCCAGGTAATGCTGAAATGCTGGAGAGGGGCAGCTGAGCCTGTGAGCATTCACATCCCTAACCTATGTGGCGCCTCCCCTTCTGGTGTCGCTCCGTCCTCCATGCTTAGTCGCTGCCTGGTAACACCCCTCTTGCTTGTTTGCATGTGAGCTCAGTCAGTGTCCAGCTCTTTGTGACCCTACGGACTGTAGACTGCTAGGCTCCTCTGTCCATGAAATTTTCCTGGCAAGAATACTGAAGTGGGTTGCTATTTCCTCCTTCAGGGGATCTCCCCTACTCAGGGATTGAACACACGTCTCTTGAGTCTCCTGCATTGGCAGGTGGATTCTATACCACTGAGCCACCTGGGAAGCCCCTAACACACCTCTACTTATGGTTTAATGGATAATCTTGTTGTTGGCTGGCCCCAGTTGAAACGCTTTCTAGTATCATCCATACTCACAAAGTAGAAAGGCCCACACTAAGGGACATCCAGGTGGGGTGAGGGTGGGTGCAGATGGAGGGGTTCTGAGGACAGGGAGATGGAGGATATGAAGGGGCACAGGCTTGAAGCCATTTCTGGGACCCTGCCGACTCCTGGGAGAGTGTCCATGGTGGGAAACTAACACATCACCTAGTGAATATCCCTTTGCCGCCTTGTCCTCAGCCCATAATGTCCTGCAAAACTTTCTCTGCCCCTCTGCACAGTGTCCGCTGCTGCTCCTCCCACCTGCCTCCCCATCTCCCTCTTACTCCCAATTCCCTGCCCACCTCTAAATGATCTAAGGAAAACTCTATCTTCCTTGGACTAGTTTTTTTTTTTTGGTGTGGTTGTTATTGCAAGATAAAACCCCAGGAATCTGACACAATTGAACTATTTTATCATCTTTAAATTTTTAAACAAAGAAAGAAAGGAAAGGAGAGGTTCTGTTGAGACAATAACCTAGGCACACAGCAAAGAGAGGTGCGGAGGTGGCAGGACCCTGTGAGGAGGGTAAAGACCCCAGTCCCCCAGTGATGCTGTGAACCTCCCCTGCAGTGTGGACCCAAGGCCTCGGATGGGTTCACGGGGAGCTTTGCCAGTGTGGCTGTGCTGGTGTGGGATCTGGGAGAAGGAAGCGAGGGACAGCTGTGTGTCTGTGTCCACACCACTGCGTCTGTGTCCTCCCAAGTCTCCTGCAGGCTGATGCGGTGCAGTCTGCCAGCTCACCGGAGGGAACCCTGTCCTGCACAGCTGCTTGGGGAAGCTGCTAAGGATGCTAGCGATGTGGGGCCACAGCAGATTCTAGTTTGGAGGCCACATGCTCTGAGGTGGTGGATGATTTATGAGGAAGGCTCAGATTCTCTTACTTCAGCTCCTGTTGGACTCTCTGGAAGGTTCTGGTCATTTTATTTCATTTCTAAATCACCAGATTGTCCTTCACCCTGAGCAAATGGTCCTGGGACTTAACAGGGAGCCACTTTGGTGGAGTCATTAATCACAGAAGCCTGGTGAGGTCTTGGGGGAGGCTCTCTGCTCACCTTCCTTGTTCTACTTAGGCGGCAGGTCCTCTGTCCTTTAAGTGTCCTGTCCTCATGACTTGGATCTCACTGTGACCATGGGCCAGACCTAGTACAGGGAAGGCTTTTAAGAGGAGAGAATGAGAGAGAGACTGACTCCATCACTCCTTCATTCATTCATTCATTCCTTCCAATCAAGTATATACTTTGTGCTAGGCCCTCTCATAGGCCTTGGGGATATAGCCATGAGTAGAACACACAAAAATTTGCCCTTAAGGGGCTTCCCTGGTGGCTCAGATGTAATGAATCTACCTGCAACGTGAGTGGCCTAGGTTTGATCCATGGGTCAGGAAGATCCCCTAGAGAAGGGAACAGCTACCCACTCCAGTATTCTTGCCTGGGAAATTCCATGGACAGAAGAGACTGGAAGGCTACAGTCCATGGGTTCACAAAGAGTTGGACATGACTGAGTGACTAAAACAAGGAGCTTACATTCTAATTCTAGTCAGACTTAAACAGTAGCTGTGCTTTGTTTTTCTTTTCCATAAGCTAGAAGCAAAGTAGAGGATAGGAAGAGATTACTGCCAAACTGAGGTGGAAAGTGAGTTGGAGGACACAGTCAGATATTTGCATGCAGGAGTCTTATCAAGCAGTCCTTGTTTCTCAGAGGGGTTAGCCCAGGCTGTAGGGGATGTTGTTGAACATCAATCATTTAACCAAAGAGGTCATTTTTCCCCTCTACTCAGAGTCAGATGGGTGAGAACGAGACTGGATGGCAGCATGGCCAATGATCCAGCCTCTGCAGGCAGGTAATAGCGAAGCCACATGCCATCCTGGGAGGAGACCCAGGGCAGAAGGGAAGCATGTGTGTGTGTGTGTGTGTGTGTGTGTGTGTGTGTGTGTGTGTGAGTTATATTTATGTAACAGCAACAATCTTTCTGAGCAACATGAAACCTTCTCTTTAGCACGGGTTTTCTGCGGTGTGAGCCCCCACTAGATGTGGAAGATTCTGGTTGGATTACAGAGGTGATATCCACAGCTGAGTAAATTCTGAAGAGACGAAGTTGTCCAGATAAGAGTGTCTGTGTTTGTCCTATCCTCAAAAAGAGCCAAGGTATCTCACCAGCCTCTAGGGGGCTGGTCAAGAGAGCTGCCGGGGAACTTGGGGAGAAAAAAGGAGATCAAGAGGGCAAACCCAGGTGGGAAGAAGTCCACACATCCTGGCCCATGAGAAGTCTGATGGAGCCACAGTCAGGGACTCCACACCAATTAGAAAAGAGACATTTCTCAGTGAGCTTACAGAGCATGGCTCTCTTATCTATCTTTCCAGTATGTGCAGTCTCTTACACTCAGTAACTAGCCAGGCTGAGGTCTCATGGGGATGCAGAGAAGTCCCTGGTGGAGAGGGCAAAGCAGCAGTTTGGTCAGACCCTGGGGCTGGAGGGACCGCCCCACAGCAACCACAGGAGGGGGGAAGTGACAGGAATCCGGCGCCCCCAGGCTAGAAGGTTGCCCGGTTCCAGAGAGAGAGAGAGAGAGCCCTCAAGGCCTGCACCCTGGGGACCTCTGCTTGGCAGTCTGACAGCCGATTTGTCTGCTGTAGCCTCTGCATAGCCATTCTTAGCTCCGGGCAGGAGCCTGACTCCTAACAAACTCTAAGTCTCTTTATCTCCAAAAATAGGGCCTGGATTTAATCTGTGATTTGCAGCTTTTTTTTCTTTTAAACTGGAGAGATACTTTTTAAACACAAATTTATAGGGAACTTCAGGTTTTGAAACAACTTTGAAAAGCAGAGCTGTTTTGTTTGAAGCTGGGCAGGGGCTAGACTCTCACCTGCTCTTCCCCGTCCCGCCCACTCCCCACACCATGAACCTTGAAGGATTCACAGCCGCTCAGTTTCCTCGGAGCTGAGTTTGGGAACTACTGGACACAAACTGTGCAAGATCCCCCTCCCCTATGACATTCATGGCTGTGCAGCTGGTCTTCCTAGGGACAGGCAGGCAAGCAAAGGGCCAATGCAGGTAAGAACAGGTGTTCCTTGTTCCTTCCAACGGGTTTGCATCATGAAGTGTTCTACCTTCATAGCCTTAGTTACTTTTCCGTTGATTTTTTTCCCATTTCTTTTGATCTCTGTTTTTCACATTAGGAGGCTCTTGTTAGATGTCTGATAATGTTGGGGAAGCTCTCAAAATATCTGCAGTGGGCTTCCCTGTGTAAACTACCCTCAGTGGTGCCAGAAAGCCCTTTGGTTCACCCTCTGCAGATGATATGCCTCCGTCTTCTGCCAGCCTGGAGGACTGGTGCTGAGCAGGTACCTGAAGTGGGGAGAGGATCCAGAAGCTGCTGCTTCTTAAACAGCTTTCTCCCTCTTCTCCTTATTTTTACCATCCCCTAAAGCTCCACTAGGGCTTCCCTGGTGGCTCAAAGGTAAAGAAGCCACCTGCAATGCAGGAGACACAGGTTTGATCCCTGGGTCGAGAAGATCCCCTGGAGGCGGGCAAGGCAACCCACTCCAGTATTCTTGCCTGGAGAATCCCATGCATAGAGGAGCCTGGCAGGCTGCAGTCCATAGGGTCACAAAGAGTCAGACATGACTGAAGTGCCTGGGCACGCACATATCCATGCAAAACTCCACCACCTTGACTTCCAGAAATCCCTGGTGCTGCCAATTTTAGGCCTTTTGAAGATTGAAGATTCTATGATATAAATCAGGTTGCCTTTCATCTTTTCTCACTACCAGCAGTGACTTAGATTTCTTGATCTGTCAAGTTCATTATCTTTTGCCCATCCACTTTACAGCTTCCAAAATTTTATCATTATTTTCTCCTTTCCCATTTTGGCTTTGTCCTTGTGCATTTATGCCTTTGTAAACAATTCCCTTGCTGTAGTTTTAGTGAGGCTTGGGAAGGAATGAAATCAGCTGTGTGTGTTCACTTCACCACCTTTAAAAGAAATTCTGGCCTTTTATCATCTAAAGAATTTTCCAGTTTCTCACTATGGCAAGGGCCCAGATTCCTGGCACAGGCTGTGTGTGTTGGCAGAGAAAGAAGCTATTTTTCCTGTCTAGATGCTCCATTGGTCACTGATCTAGGCCCACCATCTCCTCCCAGTTCGGATGGTACCCTTGTCAATCATACTTCCTCCACTTGCCATATTTCATCATCTTCCTTACATCACTCTTTGCACTTAGATGCCCTTGTGCTCTTGTCAAGATAATTTCAATCCATCAAGAAAAAAAAAAAATCGATGGATTAAAAAAAAACTGAGCACCTAGGTAGACTTTATGAGTATGGGAATCATATTTTCTGAGTCCAAAAATTGAATTTTTATTATTTGTTGTTCAGTTGCCCAGTTGTGTCAACTCTTTGTGACCCCATGGACTGTAGTGCACCAGGCTTCCCTGTCCATCACCATCTCCTGGAGTTTGCTCAAACTCATGTCCATTGAGTCGGAGATGCCATCCAACCATCTCATCCTCTGTCATCCCCTTCTACTCCTGCCTTCAATCTTTCCCAGCATCAGAGTCTTTTCTAATGAGTAAGTTCCTCACATCAGGTGGTCAAAGTATTGGAGCTTCAGCTTAAGCATCAGTCCTTCCAGTGTATATTCAGGACTGATTTCCTTTAAGATTGACTGGTTTGATCTCCTTGTAGTCCAAGGGACTGTCAAGAATCTTCTCTAATACAACAGTTCAAAAGCATCAATTCTTCAGTGTTTAGCCTTCTTTATGGTCCAGCTCTCACATCCATACATGACTATGGAAAAACCATAGGTTTGACCAGATGGACCTTTGTCAGTAAAGTAATGTCTCTGCTTTTTACAGCCTAGGTTTGTCATAGATTTTCTTCCAAGGAGCAAGCGGCTTTTTATTTCGTGGCTGCAGTCACCATCTGCAGTGATTTTGGAGCCGAAGAAAAAAAGCCTGTCACTGTTTCCACTCTGTTTCCCCATCTATTTGCCATGAAGTGATGGGAACAGATGCCATGATCTTAGTTTTATGACGTTGAGTTTTAAGTCAGCCTTTTCACTCTCCTCTTTCATCTTCATCAAGAGACTCTTTAGTTCCTCTTCACTTTCTGCCATAAGGGTGGTGTCATCTGCATATCTGAGGTTATTGATATTTCTCCCGGCAATCTTGATTCCAGCTTGTGCTTCGTCCATCCTGGCACTTCACATGATGTACTCTGCATATATAAGTCAAATAAGCAGGGTGACAATATACATCCTTGACGTACTTCTTTCCCAAATTGGAACCAGTTCGTTGTTCCATGTCTGGTTCTAATTGTTGCTTCTTGACCTGCATACAGGCTTCTCAGGAGGCAGGTAAGGTGGTCTGCTATCCACATCACTTTAAGAATTTTCCACAGTTTGTTGTGATTCACACTGTCAAAGACTTTAACATAGTCAATGAAACAGAAGTACATGTTTTTCTGGAATTCTCTTGCTTTTTCTATGATGCAACGGATGTTGACAATTTGGTTTCTGGTTCCTCTGCCTTTTCTAAATCCAGCTTGAACATCTAGAAGTTCTTGGTTCACATACTATTGAAGTGTAGCTTGGAGAATTTTGCTAACATGTGAAATGAGAGCAATTGTGTGGTAGTTTGAACATTCTTTGGCATTGCCCTTCTTTGAGATTGAAATGAAAACTGACCTTTTCCAGTCCCGTGGCCACGGCTAAGTTTTCCAAATTTCCTGGCATATTGAGTGCAACACTTTAACAGCACCATCTTTTAGGATTTGAAATAGTTCAGCTGGAATTCCATCACCTCCATTAGCTTTGTTTGTAGTGATGCTTCCTAAGGCCCACTTGACTTCACACTCCAAAATGTCTGGCTCTAGGTGAGTGATTGATCACACCATGTGATTATCTGGGTCATGAAGATCTTTTTTGTATAGTTCTTCTATGTATTCTTGCCACCTCTTCTTAGTATCTTCTGCTTCTGTTAGCTCCACACCGTTTCTGTCTTTTATCGTGCCCATCTTTGCATGAAATGTTCCCTTGGTATCTCTAATTTTGTGGAAGAGATCTAGTCTTTCCCATTCTATTGTTTCCCTCTATTTCTTTACATTGCTCACTTAGGAAGGCTTTCTTATCTCTCCTTGCTATTCTTTGGAACTCTGCATTCAAATAGGTATATCTTTCCTTTTCTCCTTTGCCTTTCACTTCTCTTCTTTTCTCAGCTATTTGTAAGGCCTCCTCAGACAGCCATTTTGCCTTTTTGTATTTTTTTTTCCTTTGGGATGGTTTTGATCACCGCCTCCTGTACAATGTCATGAACCTCCGTCCATAGTTCATCAGGCACTCTGTCTATCAGATCTAACCCCTTGAATCTATTTGTCACTTTCAGTGTATAATCATAAGGGATTTGATTTAGATCATACCTGAATGACCTAGTGGTTTTCCCTAATTTCTTCATTTAACTCTGAATTTTCAATAAGGAGTTCATGATCTGAGTCACAGTCAGCTCCCGGTCTTGTTTTTGCTGATTGTATGGAGCTTCTCCATCTTCATCTGCAAAGAATGTAATCAATCTGGTTTTGGTATTGACCATCTGGTGATGTCCATGTGTAGAGTCATCTCTACACATGTGTTGTTGGAAGAGGGTGTTTGCTATGACCAGTGCGTTCTCTTGGCAAAATGCTGTTAGCCTTTGCTCTGCTTCATTCTGTACTCCAAGGCCAAACTTGCCTGTTACTCCAGGTAGCTCTTGACTTCCTACTTTTGCATTCCAGTCCCCTATGATGAAAAAGACATCTTTTTTTGGTGTTAGTTCTAGAATGTCTTGTAGGTCTTCATAGAACCATTCAATTTCAGCTTCTTCAGCATTTGTGGTTGGGGGATAGATTTGGATTACTGTGATATTGAATGGTTTGCCTTGGAAACGAACAGAGATCATTTTGTTGTTTTTGAGATTGCATCCAAGTACTGCACTTCGGACTCTTTTGTTGACTATGAGAGCTACTCCATTTCTTGTAAGGGAGTCTTGCCCACAGTAGTAGACATAATGCTCATCTGAATTAAATTCACCATTCTGGTCCATTTTAGCTCATTCATTCCTAAAATGATGATGTTTACCTTTGCCATCTCCTGTTTGACCACTTCCAATGCTTTTGAACTGTAGTGTTGGAGAAGGCTCTTGAGAGTCCCTTGGACTGCAAATAGATCACATGAGTCAATCCTGAGGAAATCAGTCATGAATATTCATTGGAAGGACTGATACTGAAGCCGAAACTCCAATACTTTTGGCCACCTGATGTGAAGAACTGACTCATTGGAAAAGACCCTGATGCATGGAAAGATTGAAGGCAGGAAGAGAAGGGGACGATAAAGGATGAGATGATAGGATGACATCATGGACTTGATGGACATGAGTCTGAGCAGGCTCTAGGAGTTGGTGATGGACAGGGAAGCCTGGTGTGCTGCAGTCCATGGGGTTGCAAAGAGTCAGACATGCCTGAGCGGCTGAACTGAACTGAACTGAACTGAACTGAATTTATCTTGATTCATGGACCTAACATTCCAGGGTCCTTTGCGCTATTGTTCTTTACAGTGTCTGACTTTACTTTCACCACCAGACACATACACAACTAGGCTTTGTTCCCACTTTGGCTCAGCCTCTTCATTCCTTTCGGAACTTTTTCTCCACTCTTCTCCAGTAGCATATTGGGCACCTACCGACCTGGGGAGTTCATCTTTCAGTGTCATATCTTTTTGCCTTTTCATGACATTCATGAGATTCTCAAGGCAAGAATGCTGAAGAGGTTTGCCATTCCCTTCTCCAGTGGACCACATTTTGTCAGAACTCTCCAACACAACCCATCTGTCTTGGGTGGCCCTACAAGGCATGGCTCATAGTTTCATTTTTATTATGGTCTTATATTAAAAAGGTTCTTTGGCTGATGTAGTTTAAATACTAAAATTTTCAAAATTCAGAGAGCACCAGGGTGAAATACTTCAAATCTGATCTGCCCCAGAAAGTCTGGGATGTCATCATTGTAGGTGGAGGAAAAGTGAGAAAAACTCTTTTTTTCTCTTGTAGAATATAGTCCAGTTGGGTTGGACCAGTGGAAGCATTCTTACAGACAGTACCAGGCATTTTGACCAGTGCCAAATAAGTAAATAGGAAGTGCCGGAGGAATTTTGAGGAGGGGAGACCTTGGAGGTGCTGGGCTGGTCAAAAGGGGGAACACTTCCTGGAGACAGGTTTTAAGATGGGCTTTGAAATCTGCCCACGGATGTCTGAGGCTGTCCTGTGGTAAAGAAACTGGGAGATGATAAAAGGAAAGCACTGCTTTTGGTGTCAACTTTTCCTCTATTACCTTTTATCTGTCATCTATCAACTCACTCCACCAATCACTATCTACCATCTGACTTTACGAGCCTCACAGTAATTCCTTCTCAAGCTTAAAACTTTGTTTGTATCATTTAAGATTAGTTTCTGATAAGTAACAGAGTCTTGAAATAATTGGCTTATATATGAGAATTATTTTTCTCTCAGTGGAGGTCCAGAAAGATATAACTTGGGATGGGTAGAGGGGTTTCTGTTCCTCTGTCATGCAGGTTCTTTCAAGTTCACTGTGGTTCTTATCCTAATGGGCTAATATTCAGCTTAGTGCTCCAGCCATCAGAGACACATTCCAGGCAGCAGAGTGGAGGACAGAATAAAGAAGGGGAGCAAAGGATAATCACTAACTGTCTTATAAGGAGGATTCCCAAAAGCTGCCACACATCACATTTTTTTTTCTGTCTAATAGGCCAGAACTTAGTCAAGTACAAAGTGCATTGGATCTATGGCTTTTATTCTATGTGGCCAGTTGTTCCTATGGAAGAGGGGATACTAGGACAACTAGAGATGGTGGCTACACTGTCACCATGAGTCACTCTCAGTCCACACTTGCCTACCCCATCTACTTGTCCTTCTCTCATTGGTACATTCCTCCGTTCATTTATCTTTTTCTGCATGGGCATCATCACTTAGAGTTGATTGATGAATGTCAGAACTGCAAGGAAACAAAGTCATTCAGTCTGGTCTTTTCCTAGTACAGTTGAAGAAATGAAAGTGCAACTCATCTAAGATCAGTCACACTGCTGGATAGTTAGAGAATCATTATTAAAATCACCAGGGTAAAGATTTGTCCAAGTCGGGCACCCAAGAGCTGAGGGAACGAGAGAAATAAAAGCCGGGTCAGTTAACCAGGGATGTCTTCTGAATGAGGTGAGAATTGGGATGAGTTTGGGCAAGGAGAAAGTCATTTAGAGGGGAAGAGAATGTTTACAGGGGGTAAATGACCTAAGTAAATGCATAGAGTCAAGTTAGAACATTTTGTTAGAGCTTATGGGTTTGAACAAAATGGAGAGTATATTGTCAGTGCTG
The DNA here is from genome assembly GCF_054371585.1 of Giraffa tippelskirchi. NCBI lineage: Eukaryota > Metazoa > Chordata > Mammalia > Artiodactyla > Giraffidae > Giraffa > Giraffa tippelskirchi. The sequence continues at coordinate 110,351,243 of NC_137279.1, forward strand.
GTGAAAAACTGAAGAGTGAATTGAAATAGAGGATAGGGGAATATTGGTTGAATGGGCTTTGAACTATACCCAAGAGCTTGGTATAGATAAAGAAACAGAGCCATTTCAGGCTTTTTAGGTTTAACAGAATCTGGTTCAGTACCATCTCCATCCATCAATATTGCTCCTCTTCATTTCTGTCTCCAACCCTGTCTCAGTTTCCATCTCCCTGTTTCTGTGTCTTGTTTGGTTCTTCTCTCTAGCCTCTGGCAGCAGCTTTTGTGCTTACAGAATGTTTCCTCTAATCCTCTAAATAGCTGTTGATGAGTTTTTAACTCTGTATTAAAATGGGTGCCCAATATCCACTCCTCTCAGGTCTGCACTCCCTTAGCCTCCATCCTATTCTTTATGGAAACAGAGTCATCTGGATTTACCCTGGCCGGATAACCCAGGACAGTGGCAGACACTCTAAAGCCCGGCTAGTTGCCCCCTCCTCCGCAATGGGGCTTGGGAGACGTTCTCACTGCACAGTCGTGTGGACTAAGAGCCTCTCCTGCTCCCTTGAAATCTACCAGCTCTGAAATTTATGATGAATTCCCTGTCCCTACTCCCAGAGGTAACTGCCAAGGAGACAGGTTAAAAGCCTATATTTATGGCAAGTGACACTTTCTGAACAAGATGTTGATTAAGGAGTGTGTTGGGTTCTTACTGTTCCACAAGCTCCAGAGGCTGAGCTGTGGGTGTGAAGACCATGTGTGAGTTAGGACACTGATCATCCTCCTAAACCTGGAGGCCGTCAGAGGTCAGGGGTGAGGGATGGGGTCAGGGGGACATGACAGTGCTATGCCGAAGTTAACTCACGCTGGCAGGTTGTTAAATGTTCAGATATATCCTGAGCTGGCTCTTAAACTGTTGGTAGTTTGAAACTGGCCATGATGGGAATATTTGCACCATGGAAATGGGTGAGCATTATAAATGAGAGTTGGCTCCCCTTCCCCAGAGAACTGGTTTACCTCCATTGCACTGGGCCACCCCCATTTTGGGTAGGTGCTTTGTGGGGAGAGTGGCAGCCATCTGAGATTCTTAAGACTTTGTCCAGGGATCTGTCCAGATTGGAGGGATTTGTGGTCCCATGGGGGAGAGTTGCTCTATCTTGGGGGTGGGAGGCTGGTTTTAGGAGATGAGCAGAAAAGTCAATGAAAATAAACTTTGTTCTGTCAAGTGAGGCAGAACTGTGGCCGAGTGACCTATCTGGTCTAGGGTCCAGGACACTGGACAAATGCATCACAGTGACTCTGTTTATCTACAGTGAAAAAAAAATGAGCTCAGTTATACATTTTTAAATTGTTTTTAAAAATTTGTTTTAATTTATTATTTTTTATTGGGGTATGGTTGCTTTACAATATTGTGTTAGTTTCTGCTGTACAATGAAGTGAATCAGCTATATGTATGCATATGTCCCCCTCTTCTTGGACCTCCCTCCCATCTCTACTCCCATCCCACCCATCTAGTTCATCACAGAACTCTGAGCTGAGCTCCCCGTGCTATACAGTAGGTTCCCACTAGCTATCTGTTTTACACATGGCTGTGCACATATGTCAATCCTAGAACTACCATATGACCCAGCAATCCCACTACTGGGCATATACCCTGAGAAAACTATAATTCAAAAAGACACATGATCCCCAACATTCATTGCAGCACTGGTCACAATAGCCAGCACAATAGCCTGCTGCTGCTGCTGCTAAGTCGCTTCAGTCGTGTCTGACTCTGTGCGACCCCATAGATGGCCTCCCACCAGGCTCTCCCGTCCCTGGGATTCTCCAGGCAAGAACACTGGAGTGGGTAGCCAGGGCATGAAAGCAACCTAAATATCCATCGACAGATGAATGGATAAAGAAGATGTGGTACATATATACAATGGAACATTACTCAGCCATAGAAAGGAACAAAACTGGATCGTTTGTAGAGATGTGGATGGACCTAGAGTCTGTCATACAGGGTGAAGTAAGTCAGACAGAGAAAAACAAATATTGTATATTAACGCTTGTATGTGGAATCTAGAACAATGGTACTGATAAACATATTTGCATGGCAGACATAAGGAAAGGAGGTGAGTTCAGTTATGCTTTTGAGTTAACATATTCCTCTCTTGGTTATCTTATCTACTGCATCCTTGCCTCCTTAATGCTCATTTCTTTTTCAAAGGGAAAGGGTAGCTTTGCAATCATAAACCCTAATACATAGATGTCTAAACATGTTTTGACTGACATTTAACAGCAGGTTAACAGCTATATAGCTACTGCCAATGTGTGCAGTGCTGTAAAGGGCCCACTTATGTCCAGTTATCAATGTGAACCATGGAACAAGAAAATATCTCACATGTGAAGCAAATACTCAAGTGCATCTGGTCAACTGGGGTCTTTTGCATGCATAAGCCCCTACTTGTGAGCATCAGGTAAATGTCTCTTCTGCTCCCTCCAGTAGATGTTTTGGCTTTAAGTGAACATTAAGTCACAGACAGCCTGCTGGGTTAATCCTGGGCATTAGCCAATTGGTGCACATCAAGCACCCCAGACTCTTTCTTATGTATAGCTATTACAGTGCACACTGAAACACACAGACAGAACATAGATCCTCACAGACACATAGGGAGAAGCCTTGGAGAGTCAGTATGGGAGAGAGACACCCAGAGCTATGAATATAACTGCTGAAAACAGACCCAAGGAAAGTAATGTAATTGCCATTAACCAGAGTGAATGGCCTGGCTGATGGATGCCAGCAACGTGTGAAGGCTTGATAATCGCCTGTTCATCCCAGGATGAAAGTGATGCTTTCATTCCTCTGCAAAGTATTTATTTGTACGAGATTAGATTTGACTGGGGAATGCTTTTCCCTTCTCTAAATTATTAACATCTAATAAAAGGTTATAGCCAAATTCCCTGGCAACCTCACATGTGGAAAGAAGACCATCAGTTTTATGCAGCTGCCATGCATTTTCCCTTCATGATTGAGGAATACAGGAAAAAAAGAGAAAGAATTGAGGTTATATTCAGTTCAGTGGGGTTTCTTTCTCCGCTGACATCCCTTCTTGGCAGTTTGTTTACTTTGCGGGGCAGGGGGAATTCTAGTTTTCAGTCTTTTCCACTTACAAATGCAAGACTGGGGCTCTTTCCAATCATTTTTGTCTCAGTGTTTTGCTCAGTTTCAGGCAGTACTGCCACTGTGGTTAATTCTGAAGAAGAGGACTTCTGATGGAGGTGGGCTTGTGGTTTTGAGGCAGCGTGTCAGTCAGTCTGTCAATCAGTTAACAGTCTTTATTTATCTCAGTGGGTGCAGAGCTGCCTATTAGATGATTAGGACATGTGGTCTCCGTGCCCGCAGTCTCTCCCCTCACACCATCCTACACACAACTGTCATGTTAACTCCTTCTCAGACAGAGTTCTCATCCTCTTGGACTCTGCCCAAACACTGCTCATGGCTCCCCATTTACTTTAGAAAAAAAATCCACGCAGTTTAGGCTGATATTCTGGGGTACACTTGCTTTAACCTATCTTCAAGACTTTAACTCATGTTTCCCAGAAGCCTCCTAATAACCCCAAAGGGAATTACTTGTTTCCGTCTCTATGCCTTTGCTCACACTTCCCTTTTCCATCTCATTTCCACGTGCCCAAGTTCTTTTCATCCTTCCAGGTCCAGTTCAAATGGTACCTCTTTCCACGGAGGCTTCTCTGGTTACCACATCCAGAAGGACCCTTCTCCACCTCCACATTCTGATAGAATCTTTACTTGTGCCTCATTTCTTGCATATCAATTTCTACCTTGTCATCCAGCCATGGTGAGGCAGGAGGGTAGGTTGTTGAGGAGCACAGATTCTACAAACACAGAATCTGAATCCCAGATCTGTTACTCGCTATGTGAGCTCTCTGAGTCTCAGTTTCTTCCTCTTTAAAATGAGGAGAATTATAGTCCCTATATTTTGGAGTAGTTGCAAAGATTAAATGACTTAATTTTGATAAAATGCTTTGAATATGGTCTGCTGGATAGTAAGTACCATAGAATTATTAGCCGTCATTATTTGAAAAAAGTAAGCACTATAATTCAGTAAAACTAATCTATAAACTAGGCAAGACTGGTTCCAACTCTACGAATCTGTAATAATAACATATAGAATTTTACACTTACAATAGCATATCCTCATCCATAATTCAGTGCCACCAATATTCATTGAGAGCACCTGTGTGCCAGGCACAGTGTCTCACCTTAACTCCTTTTTATATTTATTTATTAGCTTTTAATTTTTGGCTGTTCTGGCTCTTCACTGCTGCATGGGCTTTTCTCCAGTTGGGGAAATTGGGGGCCTATTCTAGTTGCAGTTAGCGGGCTTCTCATTGTGGTGGCTCCTCTTGTTGTAGAGCAGGCTTTAGCAGTTGTAGTAGGTGTGCTCAGTAATTGTGGCCCAAGGGCTTAGTTGCTCTGCAGCTGTGGATCTTCCCGGACCAGGGAGTGAACCATGTCCTGCATTGCCAGGCAAATTCCTAACCACCAGACCTCCAAGGAAATCCCCCCACTTTAGCTCTTAACATGAGTATTATCTTGTCCATATTCAAGCATAAAATACTGAAATTCAGCACATTTCAGGGTCTTCCCAGGGAGACTTAGCTCAGATGAATGAGAACCAATCTTCTGACTCCCAGCCAGAGCTAGTCTTTACTGCTGCCCTATCTAGGATTCATTAAGAAGGCCCAAGTTGCTATTAAAGGCATTTGGATTCTCAGGAGAAGGATCATTGAGCCACTGTGCATCAGTAAGGACCTGCTGTGTCCTGAGCCATATTCCATATGTACAGACCCATGATCTTACAGACTGAAATGTCAGGCTCAGGCTAAAGTAGGCAGTGAACTATGGTGGGTCACATACAGGTGCTCTGCTTCTCAGCTCACTTGCAGAAACACTGGAGGCCAGATTTCTCTGCTTCTATCTCCCAGGCAGCAAAAGTGTGTGTGAACTCTAGGAATACAAACTCCCTTCACTAATCAGTCTAATGAAAATTAATTAGGAAGGCAGATCTACTGCCGAAATCCCCAAACAAAACACAATGTATTGTCTAATCATGCATGTCAAAGCCAGATAGAAATGTTTTAACATCATTTGTAATTATGGATGATCTGACCCATTGCTTTCCTCTACCTCGTTTGGAAACAGAATTGGGGCTTTTCTAGTTGTTCAGCCCTCTACTCCCAAATACATTGACTTCACCTCCTCGGATGCCCCTCCCCCCCGGCATTTTTCAGCCAGGTGTTGATTTGGGTTGTCTCTGCCTGGTGCACGTACTCTACAGAGTGGGTCATGTCAGTGTGTGTGATGCAGCATGAACATTCCTGGAGGGCAGAGCTTGTATTCTTATAATTCTTTCTCTAAGTGACCCAGCACAGTGGCACACAAAGTATGGGACTTAAAGCTTTGATGGTGATGATAATTAGCATGTCTGTGTCTGTAGCAAATTAAATTTTCTAAATTATTCAGTCTCCGACTTCTAGGGTTTTGATGATCTGGGTTCTAGTTTGGGTCCCAGCACTCATTCGTTGTGTGTCCCAATCACAGTCCTGGTAGGAAGCAGTGGACACATTTAAGAGTCAATGAAGAGGGTTAAAGGGAAACCAGCAAGGAATGGTGAAGCATCCTGAGTTAGCAACCTCAGAGAAACTTCTACCATCCCTAGACCTGCAGGGCAAAGGGGAGGGCTAATCATCAGAACCTAGACAGACCTGTAGCTGTCACCAAGGACAGGGTCACCTGGCAGGAGCTGTTGTAGGCAGAAGAATAGCCATTGCCACACCCTTGCTGGACAGGGAGGGAGCCGAGGGGAAAAAGCATCTCAATTTCTTCTTCCACCCTCTCTGTTCTTGCCATTGCTTCCCACTGGTCCAACTTAATGGAAAGTCAGAGGGTAAGGGACCCGTTGATACACTCCACAGAAGCCAGCCTCCTGGGGCACAGAGCACACAGACCACCCCACAACCTTATACAGGTTCCTTTAAACATTTTTTGAAGCTCAATTTTTAATTTGTAAAATGAGGAGAACTATAAGACATACAAACGTATGGGGTTGTGATTGTTTTTTGATACTTGCTTAGCTTTCATTTCATTCATTTGGGTCCATTTAACCCAAGACAGGTGATGGGAGATGCAGGCCTAGAGCAAAAGAGAAGACTTGAGCAGGCACACCCAGTGGACCAGGGGTCACAGAAAGACCCAGACCCTTCACTGCTGCTATCTCCACAGGGTAGGACAGAAATTTCAGATTTGCTCTTGATTCATATTGAAGTAATCTTCTTTTCCTTGCTGCAATTTATTCAGGTTTATGGAGCACATAAAGATCTACAAAGGCGGCCTTTTGATGTAGTTATGCAGCTATAAACTTATACAGCTATAATAATTGCATTTTAATGATTTCTTTATATTGCCATAATTGGTAGAGTTAATGATCATGTCATCTGGACAGTGAAAAGAATGCTCTTTGCAGCCAATCCTCTTCTCAACCTCTTGGGCTATCTAGGGAATATGGAAAGATAGATGTTTCCTGATTCCCCTTTACCCACACCGAATGGACCCCCAACGGATAATTACTGAACCTCCCAAAGTTCTCCTTGCCAAAGTCTTCCATGTGATACATATATTCAATTTGCCCTGTTTCATGAGCAAACTTCTTCACCTCTGTCTCCTGAAGGAACCAGGCTGGCACATTGTCTATTTCTCTTCGTCTTGTTGCTACAGTTTCCCTGTGCAGTAGTTTTCCATTTCAGGCTTCATTACTGAAGAAAGATCTGGGAAATAAAAGTGTTTGGGGCTGGTGTGTGCACGTGTGCCTGTTATTTAATCATGTCCCAAGTGCTGAGAAAAAAAGTCCATCTGAGATCAGAGCTGGGTGAAAGATCTTGATTTTAGCTGGAGGGGAAAGGGGAAGCTAAAAATCAGCTTGACTGAAAATTCTCATAAAATTTGCAAAATCCTGAAACTGAAAGTTCTGCAGTGCAGAGTCTTTCTCATGCAATGTAAACAGGGTCAGTTAGAGCCTCTTGGAGCTGGGCTAAGGTGGAAGCTATTGTCAGTCAGACTAATGTTGGGCTTTGGATGGGGGTGGAGGGAACTGACCCTCAAAATAGAGATTGCTTTGGGCAAGACTAGAAAATAAATAATCCCCTTCCTCCCACCTTTCCCATCTGCTTCTGGCAAAGAGGAAAAGGAAGCCGTTAACTGTCTCTCTGGTTTGATATGCAGTGCTGAGATTCTGGACAGCTCCTGGGGTGGGAGCTGTGATCTTGGTTACTGGTGACAGTGATGATGGTGGTAGTGGTGGTGGTAGTGGGGTTGGGAAGAGAGGGTCACAAAAGAGGCTGTGAAGAAGAAGTGAGGGGTGGGTATTCTGAGCAGAGCATAACCAGAGCTGGTTGATGTTCAGTAAATAACTATTGATCGATTTGATCATTTAAATTGGTTTTACAATGAGTCAGTGCCAGCAGACCACTTCATTTCCTTATGCTATGTTGAGGCTAATCTGAAAAATGGATTTTATGCTCTGAACACTCACCAACCCATGGTGTGGAGAGGAATCAGGGGAATAGCCATTGTGGCAGGGGAGGCCAGCCTAGCACGAAACATTTGTCAGAGGAGCTGTATAAGATGGTTACTCTCACAAAAATGCTATGGAATTGGCTGCAAACTGGTCTTGGATAGGGAGGGAATCTTTCCCATTCCAAGAGCTATCAGCACAAAGAACCGACTTCTGCATCCTCCCTGGAGATACAAGGGGATAACAATCTTCTGGGTGGATTTATGTCTGGCCTCTGGTTTTGAATTGGGCTGGGAGGAAGAAGATTCACAGTGTAACCATTTTGGCTTTATGTCAAGTCTGAATAATCTGTTCCTAGGAGCATTACTTGAGGGCCTTTAGGAAAAGCCTCTCTTCTGCCTTCCTCTCTCCAAATACCTCCTCATTTACTTTTCTTGAAATACCATCTGAAGACATTAGGGCCAGCAGTCATCCTTTTGAAAATTAGAACTCCATGATTAAGGGAACAATGAGGCTACACTATACCTTGGTGTGAATCATCCATATCAGCACTGTAACAGTCTGACAGTGAGGCAATATCAGCAGCATTGGAAGAGGAAGAAGATGATGTAGAAAATGGGAAGGATGGACACAATTTAGTCACCTTGGAGCACTGGCCTTTGGAGGAAGCCTTAGATGAGGAATATTTTTCTTAAGGATAAGGAGAAATACATCAGGGGGTGAAGGAACCGAAGAGATGCTTTACCTACTTTGGTAATTTTCATTAATTCATATCTGATCAGAGGCAGCCCCTTTCCTTTCAATGAATTCTGGTTGCTCTCTTAGTCTACATAGGACCTTTTGCATTCTGAGTTTTCAGAAGACAGGTCCATCCTATACAATGGACCTGGGATGACAATCCAGCTAGAAGGTTTTAGGTCATGTCTATGTGGAAAACTGATTAACTATAAAACAAATGACGTTGTGGTATTGAGATTTACTGGTTTTACTTTTCTTTCACAGTCATCTCCTCTGGTCTTCACAAAAATCTGTGAGGACAGAACCAAAAATCTTAGACTCATAGAAAGTACTGACTTTCCTGTAGAACTCAGCAGGTAAGGGACAGAGCCTGGAGCTTGAAGTTTCAGTGCTCTCCTATACCACAGAGTCAATAGCTGAGCTGGAAATATCACTTTTATTGAGCATCTTTCAGTTTAACCTTGCTTATCAGGGGGATGAACAAATGGCCTTGGAATGACTTGGTCTCTGAATTGTTAATTATTCAAGACAATATACTCAGAAAAAGAATGCAGGATTCTGAGAATGTAATTGATGAAAATCCCTAAGAACCCCACAGGCTACAGTTGTCTGACCAACTGGGTTCTTTCCAATCCAGAACTGTAGCCATTTGGCAACTTTTTCAAGTGTATATGACTGAGAATCAATGGTGATGAGGTTCCTTCCATTACATCTCTTTCACTTTGCAGAGACTCAGGCATAATAAATGTGATGGATATGCCTGCCAGATGGAAATTAGAACTGTTTGCCACTAACACACCTCCCCTCCTGGCTGCTGCCAGTGTAGGAAGATATCTAGAAAGAGAATGAAGGGATAAGTGACTCAGTTCAGATACAAGGAACAAACTTGACAAAGTCCTCCTCTATGTTTGTGCTTTTCCAGCTACTGAATTCTCTTTCGGATTGACTTGTGTCAAACAGCTGTTCTAAATTCCTGGCTGTTTTTATGAGCCTCTTGGAATCACCCTTTTTATTAGTTATTTTGGAATTTACTCCTCTATTTTCATTCATTTAATCTTGAAGATCTTTTCATCCTTTCATTTACCTAATCATACCATCGTTCATCTAGCTAATCAACCATCTATTCATCTGTCCATCGAACAAATACTCGGAACTCACTCAGAAAATCACTGTATCCAGTGCTGTGGGAGAAGCAAAGATGAATAAAATATAGTCTCTGTATTAGTCAGCATCCTAACTAAAAAACAGGGAGACCATTTAAAGAATTTATACCAGAGGGAATTTAGTATAAGGAATTGGTGACAGAAGCACTGGGAAACCAAACAAGAGATGGTGTGGCAATACAGAACTTCACACACTTGGATGATACTACTGCCCTTAAGATGAGGAAACAAAGGAGAATGAGAGGTTACCAGAGCCCAGGGGTTGGGGTCATCAGGTGGAAGTAGAATCATGATGGATGTATTAGTGGGAATTTGAACCAGGGGAGGCTGTCTGAGGAGGCCTTACAGATAGCTGGGAAGAGAAGAGAAGCGAAAAGCAAAGGAGAAAAGGAAAGATATTCCCATGTGAATGCAGAGTTCCAAAGAATAGCAAGGAGAGAAAGAAAGCCTTCCTCAGCGATCAGTGCAAAGAAATAGAGGAAAACAACAGACTGGGAAAGACTAGAGATCTCTTCAAGAAAATTAGAGATACAAAAGGAACATTTCATGCAAAGATGGGCTCGATAAAGGACAGAAATGGTATGGACCTAACAAAAGCAGAAGATATAAGAAGAGGTGGCAAGAATACACAGAAGAACTGTACAAAAAAGATCTTCACGACCCAGATAATCACGATGGTGTGATCACTCACCTAGAGCCAGACATCCTGGAATGTAAAGTCAAGTGGGCCTTAGAAAGCATCACTACGAACAAAGCTAGTGGAGGTGATGGAATTCCAGTTGAGCTATTTCAAATCCTCAAAGGTGATGCTGTGAAAGTGCTGCACTGCATATGCCAGCAAATTTGGAAAACTCAGCAGTGGCCACAGGACTGGAAAAGGTCAGTTTTCGTTTCAATCCCAAAGAAAGGCAATGCCAAAGAATACTCAAACTACCGCACAATTGCACTTATCTCACATGCTAGCAAAGTAATGCTCAAAATTCTCCAAGCCAGGCTTCAGCAATACGTGAACCATGAACTTCCAGATGTTCAAGCTGGTTTTAGAAAAGGCAGAGGATCCAGAGATCAAATTGCCAATATCCGCTGGATCATCGAAAAAGCAAGAGAGCTCCAGAAAAACATCTATTTCTGCTTTATTGACTATGCCAAAGCCTTTGACTGTGTGGATCACAATAAACTGTGGAAAATTCTGAAAGAGATGGGAATACCAGACCATCTGACCTGTCTCTTGAGAAACCTGTATGCAGGTCAGGAAGCAACAGTTAGAACTGGACATGGAACAACAGATTGGTTCCAAACTGGGAAAGGAGTCCGTCAAGGCTGTATATTGTCACCCTGCTTGTTTAACTTCTATGCAGAGTACATCATGAGAAACGCTGGGCTGGAAGAAACACAAGCTGGAATCAAGATTGCCAGGAGAAATATCAATAACCTCAGATATGCGGATGACACCACCCTTATGGCAGAAAGTGAAGAAGAACTAAAGAGCCTCTTGAAGGTGAGAGAGGAGAGTGGAAAAGTTGGCTTAAAGCTCAACGTTCAGAAAACTAAGATCATGGCATCTGGTCCCATCACTTCATGGGAAATAGATGGGGAAACAGTGGAAACAGTGTCAGACTTTATTTTTTGGGGCTCCAGAATCACTGCTGATGGTGACTGCAGCCATGAAATTAAAAGACGCTTACTCCTTGGAAGGAAGGTTATGGCCAACCTAGATAGCATATTTAAAAGCAGAGACATTACTTTGCCAACAAAAGTCCGTCTAGTCAAGGCTATGGTTTTTCCAGTGGTCATGTATGGATGTGAGAGTTGGACGGTGAAGAAAGCTGAGCGCCGAAGAATTGATGCTTTTGAACTGTGGTGTTGGAGAAGACTGTTGAGAGTCCCTCGGACTGCAAGGAGATCCAATCAATCTATCCTAAAAGAGATCAATCCTGGGTGTTCATTGGAAGGTCTGATGTTGAAGCTGAAACTCCAATACTTTGGCCACCTCATGCGAAGAGTTGACTCATTGGAAAAGACCCTAATGCTGGGTAGGATTGGGGGCGGGAGGAGAAGGGGACGACAGAGGATGAGATGGTTGAATGGCATCACTGACTCGATGGACATGGGTTTAGGTAGACTCTGGGAGTTGGTGATGGACAGAGAGGCCTGGCGTGCTGCAATTCATGGGGTCGCAAAGAGTCGGACACGACTGAGAGACTGAACTGAACTGAACTGAACCAGGGGGGATGTGTCCAGTAGGGGCTGGAGCCATGGAGGAGTCACAGCAGCTGCAGAGATATGGGCTGAAGAAAAGAGGGATGACTAGAAGCTCCCAGGCTTCTCCCTTCCTCCTTTCCTCTTTTCTCCTGATAGTACTTCCCCTTCAAGGGACCCTGCCAGAATCGGGGAGATGCAATTTGCAGGGACCAATTTTCTCACTATATGATACAGAATTGAGCAAAGGAAGGGTGACCAATGGATCAGAGGTAATGGGTCCAGTGGCAGCATAGCTCAGTACTGGAAGGAGGGGAAGGAGAATCCAGGGTCTTGTCCACTCAGGCCCTAGTGAAATCTCTGATTTCAGAATTGCTTCAGGAAGGGATTGGAACTTTGGTAGAATGATCTAATGATCCTTTCAGGAATCCAGTTAAAGACTGGGTGCTCTTTCCAACATGATCACCCAATGGAAGAGCCAACTGTGAGTAGGGAAATTTAGGTTGAGTGTAAATACAACATCATGGCGCCTCTGTGGTTGGGAAATGGTTGTTTCTGATGCTTGATTATCCGCTACCACTCCAGTCGGCATGCATGCCACACTTGAGTCAAACAAACTCAGTCATGCTCTTTCACATCATTTTGCCTTGGTTGGAGCTGCTCCCTTTGTCCAAAGAGTCCTTGTCCCTCTTTTCCACTTAGAGAATTCTTATTCCTCCTTTGATGACCAGCTCAGTTGTCACATCTGTGGAGACTCTATCCTGCCTCCATGCTCCCCTAGCACATTCTTCATATCTCTGTACAGAGCCCAGTATAATGTGTATCACTGGTTAATTGTTGTTTTTTTTTAATTTTTTAAAAAATTTATTTATTTTAATTGGAGGCTAATTACTTTACAATATTGTAGTGGTTTTTGCCATACATTGACATGAATCTGCCATGGGTGTACATGTATTCCCCATCCTGAACCCCCTCCCACCTCCTTCCCCATCCTATCCCTCAGGGTCATCCCAGTGCACCAGCCCTGAGCCCTGTCTCATACATCTAACCTAGACTGATGATCTGTTTCACATATGACGATATGCATGTTTCAATGCTATTCTCTCAAAGCATCCCATCCTCACCTTCTCCCTCCGAGTCCAAAAGACTGTTCTATACATCTGTGTCTTTTTTGCTGTCTCACATATAGGGTCATCATTACCATCTTTCTAAATTCCATATATATGTGTTAGTATACTGTATTGGTGTTTTTCTTTCTGACTTACTTCACTCTGTATAATAGGCTCCAGTTTCATCCACCTCATTAGAACTGATTCAAATGCATTCTTTTTAATGACTGAGTAATATTCCATTGTGTCTATGTACCACAGCTTTCTTACCCATTCGTCTGATGATGGACATCTAGGTTGCTTCCATGTGCTGGCTATTATAAACAGTGCTGCGATGAACACTGGGGTACACGTGTCTCTTTCAATTCTGGTTTCCTCAGAGTGTATGCCCGGTGGTGGGATTGCTGGGTCATATGGCAGTTCTATTTCCAGTTTTTAAAGGAATCTCCACATTATTCTCCATAGTGGCTATACTAGTTTGCATTCCCACCAACAGTGTAAGAGGGTTCCCTTTTCTCCACACCCTCTCCAGCATTTATTGTTTGTAAACTTTTGTTTAGCAGCCATTCTGACTGGTGTGAGATGGTACTTCTTTGTGGTTTTGATTTGCATTTCTCTGAGAGTGAGAGATGTTGAGCATGTTTTCATGTGTTTGTTAGCCAACCATCTGTATGTCTTCTTTGGAGAAATGTCTGTTTAGTTCTTTGGCCCATTTTTTGATTGGGTCGTTTATCTTTCTGGAGTTGAGCTGCAGGAGTTGGTTGTATATTTTTGAGATTAATTGTTTGTCCATTGCTTCATTTGCTATTATTTTCTCCCATTCTGAAGGCTGTCTTTTCACCTTGCTTATAGTTTCCTTCGTTGAGCAAAAGCTTTTAAGTTTAATTAGGTCCCATTTGTTTATTTTTGCTTTTATTTCCTTTTCTCTGGGAGGTGGGTCATAGAGGATACTGCTGTGATTTATGTCAGAGTGTTTTGCCTATGTTTTCCTCTAGGAGTTTTATAGTTTCTGATCTTACATTTAGATCTTTAATCCATTTTGAGTTTATTTTTGTGTATGGTGTTAGAAAGTGTTCTAGTTTCATTCTTTTACAAGTGGTTGACCAGTTTTCCCAGCATCACATGTTAAAGAGATTGTCTTTTCTCCATTGCATAGTCTAGCCTCCTTTGTCAAAGATAAGGTGTCCATAGGTGTGTAGATTTACCTCTGGGCTTTCTATTTTGTTCCATTGATCTATATTTCTGTCTTTGTGCCAGTACCATACTGTCTTGATGACTGTGGCTTTGTAGTATAGCCTGAAGCCAGGCAGGTTGATTTCCTCCAGTTCCATTCTTCTTTCTCAAGACTGCTTTGGCTATTCGAAGATTTTTGTATTTCCATACAAATTGTGAAATTGTTTGTTCTAGTTCTCTGAAAAAGACCGTTGGTAGATTGATAGGGATTGAATTGAATCTATAGATTGCTTTAGGTAGTATACTCATTTTCACTATATTGATTCTTCCGATCCATGAACACAGTATATTTCTCCATCTATTTGTGTCCTCTTTGATTTCTTTCACCAGTGTTTTATAGTTTTCTATATATAGGTCTTTCGTTTCTTTAGGTAGATATAGTCCTAAGTATTTTATTCTTTTTGTTGCAATGGTGAATGGAATTGTTTCCTTAATTTCTCTTTCTGTTTTCTCATTGTTAGTGTATAGGAATGCAAGGGATTTCTGAGTGTTGATTTTATATCCTGCAACTTTACTATATTCATTGATTAGCTCTAGTAATTTTCTGGTGGAGTCTTTAGGGTTTTCTATGTAGAGGATCATGTCATCTGCAAACAGTGAGAGTCTTACTTCTTCTTTTCCAATCTGGACTCCTTTTATTTCTTTTTCTGCTCTGACTGCTGTGGCCAAACTTCCAAAACTGTGTTGAATAGCAGTGGTGAGCGTGGGCATCCTTGTCTTGTTCCTGACTCTAAGGGAAATACTTTCATTTTTTCATCACTGAGGATAATGTTTGCTGTGGGTTTGTCATATATAGCTTTTATTATGTTGAGGTATGTTTCTTCTATCCCTGCTTTCTGGAGGGTTTTATCATAAATAGATGTTGAATTTTGTCAAAGTCTTTCTCTGCATCTATTGAGATAATCATATGGTTTTTATCTTTCAATTTGTTAATGTGGTGTATCACATTGATTGATTTGTGGATATTAAAGAATCCTTGCATCCCTGGGATAAAGCCCACTTGGTCATAATGTATGATCTTTTTAATATGTTGTTGGATTCTGTTTGCTAGAATTTTGTTAAGGATTTTTGCATCTATGTTCATCAGTGATATTGGCCTGTAGTTTTTTTTTTTTTTTTGGCATCTCTGTCTGGTTTTGGTATTAGGGTGATGGTGGCCTCATAGAATGAGTTTGGAAGTTTACCTTCCTCTGCAATTTTCTGGAAGAGTTTGAATAGGATAGGTGTTAGCTCTTCTCTAAAGTTTTGGTAGAATTCAGCTGTGAAGCCGTCTGGTCCTGGGCTTTGGTCCAGCCGTCTGGTGGGCTTTCATTGGCTGGAAGATTTCTGATTACAGTTTCAATATCTGTGCTTGTGATGGGTCTGTTAATATTTTCTATTTCTTCCTGGTTCAGTTTTGGAAAGTTATACTTTTCTAGAAATTTGTCCATTTCTTCCAAGTTGTCCATTTTATTGGCATATAGTTGCTGATAGTAGTATCTTACGATCTTTGTATTTCTGTATTGTCTGTTGTAATTTCTCCGTTTTCATTTCTAATTTTGTTTATTTGATTCTTCTCCCTTTGTGTCTTGATGGGTCTGGCTAATGGTTTGTCTATTTTATTTATCTTCTCAAAGAACCAGGTTTTAGCTTTGTTGATTTTTGCTATTGTCTCTTTTGTTTCTTTTGTATTTGTTTCTGCCCTAATTTTTATGATTTTTTTCCTTCTACTAACCCTGGGGTTCTTAATTTCTTCCTTTTCTAATTGCTTTAGGTGTAGAGTTAGGTTATTTATTTGACTTTTTTCTTGTTTCTTGAGGTAAGCCTGTATTGCTATGAACCTTCCCCTTAGCAGTGCTTTTACAGTGTCCCATAGGTTTTGGGTGTTGTGTTTTCATTTTCATTCATTTCTATGCATATTTTGATTTCTTTTTTGATTTCTTCTGTGATTTTTTGGTTATTCAGAAGCGTGTTGTTTAGCCTCCATATGTGGGAATTTTAAATAGTTTTTTTTTTTTCCTGTCAGTCAGTTCAGTTCAGTAGCTCAGTCGTGTCTGACTCTTAGCAACCCCATGAATTGCAGCATGCCAGGCCTCCCTGTCCATCACCAACACTTGGAGTTTACCCAAACCCATGTCCATCGAGTCAGTGATGCCATCTAACTATCTCATCCTCTGTCGCCCCCTTCTCCTCCTGCCCCCAATCCTTCCCAGCATTAGGGTCTTTTCCAATGAGTCAACTCTTCTCGTGAGGTGGCCAAAGTATTGGAGTTTCAGCTTCAACATCAGTCCTTTCAATGAACACCCAGGACTGATCTCTTTTAGGATGGACTGGTTGGATCTCCTTGCAGTCCAAGGGACTCTCAAGAGTCTTCTCCAACACCACAGTTCAAAAGCATCAATTCTTCGGCGCTCAGCTTTCTTCACTGTCCAACTCTCACATCCATACATGACCACTGGAAAAACCATAGCCTTGACTAGACGGACCTCTGTTGGCAAAGTAATGTCTCTGCTTTTAAATATGCTATCTAGGTTGGTCATAACCTTCCTTCCAAGGAGTAAGCGTCTTTTAATTTCATGGCGGCAATCACCATTAGCAGTGATTTTGGAGCCAAAAAAATAAAGTGTGACATTTTTTCCACTGTTTCCCCATCTATTTCCCATGAAGTGATGGGACCAGATGCCATGATCTTAGTTTTCTGAACGTTGAGCTTTAAGCCAACTTTTTCACTCTCCTCTCTCACTTTCATCAAGAGGCTCTTTAGTTCTTCTTCACTTTCTGCCATAAGGGTGGTGTCATCCGCATATCTGAGGTTATTGATATTTCTCCCGGCAATCTTGATTCCAGCTTGTGTTTCTTCCAGCCCAGCGTTTCTCTTGATGTACTCTGCATATAAGTTAAATAAGCAGGGTGACAATATACAACCTTGAAGTACTCCTTTTCCTATTTGGAACCAGTCAGTTGTTCCATGTCCAGTTCTAACTGTAGTTGACATCTAATCTTATTGCATTGTGATCAAAAAAGATGCTTGGAATGATTTCAATTTTTCTGAATTTACCAAGGCTAGATTTATGGCCCAGGATGTGATCTATCCTGGAGAAGGTTCCGTGTGCACTTGAGAAAAAGGTAAAATTCATTGTTTTGGGGTGAAATGTTCTATAGATATCAATTAGGTCTAACTGGTCCATTGTATTATTTAAAGTTTGTGTTTCCTTGCTAATTTTCTGTTTAGTTGATCTATCCATAGGTGTGAGTGGGGTAATAAATTCTTTCACTATTATTGTGTTATTGTTAATTTCCCCTTTCGTTCTGTTAGCATTTGCCTTACATATTGTGGTGCTCCTATATTGGGTGCATATATATTTATAATTGTTATATCTTCTTCTTGGATTGATCCTTTGATCATTATGTAGTGTCCTTCTTTGTCTCTTTTCACAGCCTTTGTTTCAAAGTCTATTTTATCTGATGCGAGTATTGTTACTCCTGCTTTCTTTTGGTCTCCATTTGTGTGAAATATATTTTTCCTGCCCTTCACTTTCAGTCTGTATGTGTTCCTTGTTTTGAGGTGGATCTTTTGTAGGCAGCATATATAGGGGTCTTGTTTTTGTATCCATTCAGCCAGTCTTTGTCTTTTGGTTGGGGCATTCAACCTACTTACATTTAAGGTAATTGTCGATAAGTATGATTTGTTGCCATTTACTTTGTTGTATTGGGTTCGAGTTTATACACCTTTTCTGTGTTTCCTGTCTAGAGAAGATCCTTTAGCATTTGTGGAAGAGCTGGTTTGGTGGTGCTGAATTCTCTCAGCTTTTGCTTCTCTGTAAAGCTTTTGATTTCTCCTTCATATTTGAATGAGATCCTTGCTGGGTACAGTAGTCGGGGTTGTAGGTTTTTCTCTTTCATCACGTTAAGTGTGTCCTGCCATTCCCTTCTGGTCTGAAGAGTTTCTATTGAAAGATCGGCTGTTATCCTTATAGGAATCCCCTTGTGTTTTATTTGTTGTTTTTCCCTTGCTGCTTTTAATATTTGTTCTTTGTGTTTGATCTTTGTTAATTTGATTAATGTGTCTTGGGGTGTTTCACCTTGGGTTTATCCTGTTTGGGACTCTCTGGGTTTCTTGGACTTGGGTGACTATTTCCTTCCCCATTTTAGGGAGGTTTTCAACTATCATCTCCTCAAGTATTTTCTCATGGCCTTTCTTTTTGTCTTCTTCTTCTATGATTCGAACACTGGAGCGTTTGACATTGTTTTAGGGATCTCTGAGGTTGTCCTCATTTCTTTTAATTCTTTTTTCTTTTTTCCTCTCTGCTTCATTTATTTCCACCATTCTATCTTCTACCTCACTTATCCTATCTTCTGCCTCCGTTATTCTACTGTTGGTTCCCTCCAGAGTGTTTTTGATCTCATTTATTGCATTAGTCATCATTGATTGACTCTTTTTTATTTCTTCTAGGTCCTTGTTAAACATTTCTTGCATCTTCTCAATCCTTGTCTCCAGCCTATTTATCTGTAACTCCATTTTGTTTTCAAGATTTTGGATCATTTTTACTATCATTATTCTGAATTCTATTTCAGGTAGACTCCTTATCTCCTCCTCTTTTTTTTTTTTTTTTTTTGGGTTGGTGGGCATTTATCATGTTCCTTTACCTGCTGAGTATTTCTCTGCCTTTTCATCTTGTTTAGATTGCTGTGTTTGGGGTGGCCTTTCTGTATTCTGGCAGTTTGTGTTTCCTCTTTATTTTGGAGGTTCCTCCCTGTGGGTGTGGTTGGATGAGTGGCTTGTCAAGGTTTCCTGGTTAGGGAAGATTGTGTCGGGGTTCTGGTGGATGGAGCTGGATTTCTTCTCTCTGGAATGCAATGAAGTGTCCAGTAGTGAGTTTTGAGATGTCTATGGGTTTGGTGTGACTTTGGGCAGGCTGTATATTAAAGCTCAGGGGTATGTTCCTGTGTTGCTGGAGAATTTGTGTGGTGTGTCTTGCTCTGGAACATTTTGGCTCTTGGGTGGAGCTTGGTTTCAGTGTAGATGTGGAGGCTTTTGGATGAGCTCTTACCGATTAATGTTCCCTGGAGTCAGGAATTTTCTGCTGTTTTCATGTTTTGGACTTAAGCCTCCTGCCTCTGGTTTTCAGTCTTATTCTTACAGTAGCCTCAAGACTTCTCCATCCATACAGCATCAATGATAAAACATCTAGGTTAATGGAAAAAATATTCTCCACAATGAGGGACACCCAGAAAATTTCGCTGAGTTACATAGAGAAGAGAAGACAGAGGAGGGAGATAGAGGTGACCAGGAGGAGAAGAGGGGGAATCAAAGGGGGAGAGAGCAATCTAGTGAGTAATCAAATCCCTATGCGCTCTCCACAGCCTGGAACAGCCAGAGAGGTTCATGGAGTTACATACAGAAGAGAAAAGGGAGGAAGGAGATAGAGGTGACCAGGAGGAGAAGGGGGTAGTCAAAAGGAGAGAGACTGATCTAGCCAGTAATCAGTTCCCTAAGTGTTCTCCACAGCCCAGAATACCCAAAGAGATTCACAGAGTTGGGTAGAGAAGAGAAGGCGGAGGGAGGAGATAGAGGTGACCTAGGGGAGAAAAAGGAGAGTCAAAATGGGGAGAGGGCAATCAAGCCAGTAATCACACTCTTAAGTAAAAATGGGTACTGAAGATTGGATTCTTAAAGGTACAAAATTGATAACAAATACCAAAAAGCAAAGATTAAAAACCTAGCGTAGAGGTTAGACTCTCAAAAATCCAATATGAATAGGCAAAATAAAATCGCAAAAATTATAAAAAATATATATGAAGTTTGCTTTAAAAGTAGGGTCTTTTTTTTTTGCAAGGTAATAGTAGGCTATAAAAATGAAAATTAAAGGAGTAATAGAGGACTTAAAAAAATTTTTAAAAATTTAAAAATGATAATAGTAAAAATATATCTAGGAATTTCTCTGGAGCTTTTGCGGGCAGTGTGGGGTCAGTTCAATTTCAGATAGTTCCTTGTTCCAGCTTATACTTCTCAAGATCTATAGGCCCTTTCCAATGTAGTCGGTGTTAACTACAGGGTTTTAATCTGTTGCACCTGTCACTTCCAAAGCGGTCCCCTCTGTTTGTTTTGGCTTCTGTTTGCAAATCTCTTCAGTGTCTAATTTCTACCCTGACACAAGGGGGTGAAGGTAGTCACTTATTTAGTCTCCCTTGTTCAGTCGTGCTGTGGGGAGGGAGGAATACTGCAAACAAATATTACTGGTGTGTGGGGGGAGTGTTAGCAGTGTCTCAGCCACACTGGGTTTGCCTCCACTTACAGTATGTGTGCTTTCCTAGTCTACACTTCTCAGGCTCCAGGTTGCTCTTCAGGGGAACTGTCTAAAGTGGGCCCTGGGTTGTGTCCACTTCCCAAGTCTAAGCCGCTCAGGTTCAGGTTCTCGGGTACTCCACAAAGGTGCAGACTTGGTTGAGTCTGAGTTTTGTGCCCTTCCCAGGTCCGAGCAGCTCAGGTGACCAGGTACTTGACGAGTGCTCACTCCCCAGGTGTGGTGCATCTTATCGCCTCCCCCGTCCCAACCACTCAGTTTCCTGGGTGCTCAGTGGGAGCGCCGTCTCAGGTGTGCCATGTGTTTCTTCTGGGGAGCTGATCTCTAGCTGCTACCTTCCCAGCAGATGTCAACTGATCAGGATCCCAGGAAGACTTGGTTAGCAACTGGGAGCCTGCTCGCTGTTTGGTAGAGGATGCCCCTTTCCGGCTCTGGCTGTTGCCTGGCTGCCTCTCTGCCTCCGGCTGGAGATGCGCCAGTCTGCTGCCGGCTAGCTCTCCTCTGGTATTCACTCAGTCCTTTGTTCTGTGAGCAGGTGGCAGTGCCTTAGGTTAGGGCTTTTCATGGGAAAGTTCTCTTTCTCTCGCTCGCTCTCTTTTTCCTCTCTCTTTCTCTGGCTATCCCACAGTTTGGGTTGCTATCTCACGTTAGCTCCCTCAGATTGCCCTCAGGGCATTCAGGCCTGGTCCTTACCCTAAGCAATGCAGCCTGCGCCTCCCTGTTCAGCCCCCGCTTGCTGGTGGCGGATGTGAGCATCTGGGCTACTTCTCCGCTGGGAGTTGTCATTAGGCATGTAATCTCCTTTCGAAGACAATGGGCTGCATTTCTGGGTGCCTGGTGTCCTCTGCTAGCGTTCAGAAGTTGTCTTGTGGAATTTGCTCAGCATTCAAATGTTCTTTCAATGAATTTGGGAGGGGGGGAGGAGGCAGGAAGTGGTCTCCCTGTCCTTCCTCCGCCATCTTAGGACTGCCTCACTGGTTAACTGTTGTGTGTTTGTCTCTCCCACTACTCAAGAGTTCCTGGGGAGCAGGGACCACATCTTAATCACTACTAATCTACACTCAAGTCTAGCACAACGTCTGGCATAAAGTAATCCATATGTATTAGTTGAGGAATTGAATGTGTTATCGTTGCATATGTCTAAAAGCAAATAGATAAATAAGACATCTGTTCTCTGAGGGCCTCAACCTTCCCCACCTCCTGCAGGGGTGATGGTTATCATGTGAATCTCCAACCCTTGCTTTCTCATGCATGAGACCCTTGAAATATCCCTTTGGAAAGAAATTCCTAGGGGAGCTGTGTCTAATGGCTGTGAGCAGCTACTGAAACTTTCCTTTTGATGTTTTATAAATGTGTCTTCTCAGCCCAGCCCAGCCCGACATGACTAGGCAGAACTCTCGCCTGTTTTGAAAGACTCAGACAGCTCACACAGCTTGATTACTTGGGTGAATTTTTGGATGTAGAAAACAGGATCTTTTCTCCCTTCCTTCTCCATATTTTAATCCTTCTTTCTTTTCCTATTCCAAGTGAGAGAACTCCTCTGCCCTACACCCGGCCTGGCCCAGACCTTTGTGTATTTGACCTGGTCTAGGGAAAAAGCACTGTCAGGTTGTCTCTTTAGGGCATCTGACCCTCTATATGAGTCCTTGAACTTCTGAGCTTATTTGCTAACTCTCAGGCCACTCCATGACTCCTACAACAAGGGGGGCAGTGGGTCTGGATGAGAACTTCCTGTTGTTCAGGTAAAACGTTAATATCAATAGTGACAAATGCCCTTCCTTCAAGAGTGCCTATCTTTTTATTTTTTTCATCTTTAATGCTTCCCAGGAAGTTCTGTAGGCTAGAAGGAGATGCTGGTAATCATCAGTCCCTTTATGATGAGTAAAATAAGGCCAGAATAGAAAAAAAAAATCATGGTAAGAGGCAGTGAGCAGAAAAGGAAGTCATGATGAAGTCTTGCATCCCAGACCCAGATGCCACCAAAGTCTGTGGATGAGGTGAGAACATAGGAGGGGTGACCTCGGGAGCCATGGGGGAGGAGCTTGGACCCACACAGGAGACTGGTGAGGACCCCTTGGCTGCTAACAGGATGGGGACCTGGAGTCCTTCTGGAGCTCTGTACAGCCAATCCTCTCACATCTGCTTTCTCTTGCCTGCTGGTGAGAGGTGGGAGATGAGCAGTGAAGCTAAGATTTTCACTGGAACCAACAGCCAGGATGTCTCTGAATCTTGGTCTTGTTTGTTTTTTCGGCCTTGGGCAAATTACCTAAACTCTCTGAAAGTTGGATTTCTCACCTGTAAATGGAGAAAATTACTGCCTACAGCTGTTATGAGGATTAAATGAGAGAGGAGGTTTAGCCCTATGCATGGCATATAGCGCATCTATGACTATAATGGTTTTCATTACCTAGGCTCACTCCCTCTTGCTTTCCTCAGCTCTGCACTCCACTTTGGGGTTGGCCTGTCCTCTTGATTGTGACCAGCTTCTCCGAGGAAGGGCAGCTCCAGCCAGAGAAGCCTGCAGCCCCTGAGCCTAAAACCACAGCTTTCTTCCACTGCCTTCCCTTTGCCAGCTCCTCTGCCATTGATTTCTGGTTCTGTTTCAGGGGGATCCTCTGGAGAGAGGTTAGGAGGAGAAAGTGTCAAGGGTGAAGGGGGGATGGATGGGCTCTGTGAAGAAATGTCAGATGAGGGCAAAGGTCTGGTCTAACCCAAAGGAAGGAGAGGTCTGGGGTCATTCTTTGGAAATGAATGGGGAAGTGGCGTAAGGAGTGAAGGGGAGCTGTGAAGATGGTCTTGGAAATGAGAAAAAAACAACCAGAAGCCACAGCTGAGAATTAAGTCAGAGAAGGATCATGTAGGACTGAGGGAAGGGAAAATGGCCAGATCCAATCTTCCTGCACAAGGTGAAGCAGCTGGGCCTGACTCCAAGACCCCTCTCCCCTTGTCACACCAGCCCCTGTCATCCACCAGTCATCTCTGCTCATCATCTCACATCGGGGGCTTCAAGGTGGTGCAGCTGCTCTTCCTTCGTGCGACTTCCTGCATAGCTCCTGGACTGAATTGGGAGGTTCTCTTCTCTCTGTCGCATCTTTGTCCCTTGTGCTATTTCTCCTGCTTGCTTTTGCTCCTGGGCCGATTTGAGCTGAGTTTTGCTGCTGAGCAGGATTGGCCTTCATTGCCGTCTGGGAAGAACAGACCTGGCTGCTGGTGGACATTTCCAGGTCATTTGATGAATGGGCCCATGTAAATGGGGGTAGCAAGTGGCTGGCAGGGAGAGTGGGAAGGAGACAGAGTGCCAATCTCCTTACCTCCCCTGAAAGTTTGGGAATTTCTGCAGATGTGAATTCTACTTTTTCTACCCTAGTCCTCAATGCCCCTTCCTCACTGTCACTCCCTCTTGCGTCCACTTCCAGCAATGACTTGGTGGCTCTCAAATAACAAGCATCTTTAGGGATGCCTGTAGCTAGAGGAGACCTGGTTCTTATGAGCTCTAGAGTGTGCCTTGCAGGTGAACCTGAAATTGGTGAGCAAGGATACCCCTGACCTACTTCTTTGACCAGGATGCCAGCCAGGGTGAGGGGAAATGGCAGGGATATCCCAAGAAGGGCTGAGGTGGAGCCACATACTGGCAAAGGAAGAGGTCATGCCCCAGGGAACTGGCTCACTGCGTTTTTAAGAAAAGGTCTATGGACAGAGGTTTCAAGGACTGCATCTGTACTGACAGTGGAAATGAGTGGAAAAGCCACAGGCTGGCTCGTTTATATGGCAGGGTCCATAGTTCCCCCACACCGCACTGTTCATATATGCTGACTTCCCCTGTCTTCTAAGGATGCAGCATGTTTCACTAACATGGACTTTGAGCAAGTGGATTGGGACTTACCTGTGGGTCTATACAACGCTGTGTGTGCTAAGTCACTTCAATCGTGTCTGACTCTTTGTGACCCTATGGACTACAGTCTGCCAGGCTCCTCTGTCCATGGGATTCTCCAGGTAAGAAAACTGGAGTGGGTTGCCATACCCTCCTCCAGGGGATCTTCCCAACCCAGGGATCGAACTCGCATCTCCTGCATTGGCAGGCGGATTGTTTACCACTAGTGCCACCTGGGAAGCCCTTACACCACACTAGAAGGATCCAAGTTTGTAAATTTACTAAAGATATTAGATCCTTTCCCCACCATGCCCTCAAAATTTGTGCTCCTCTAACCAGACACACAGTCCATAGGAAGCCTCCAGAGTTGAAATTCTCCTGGGAATAGTACTTGCTCCCAGAACTTGACAAATTTCCCCAATGAAGGAGATTAATCCATCCATCCAGGATTGAACATATGAGCAAGTGAGTCTGTGAGCAAGACCCTCCAATGAACTTGCATCCTGTACAATAATTTAGAAGCTCTGGGCCTATGAAAGGAGGCAGCTTGCAGTGGGGCAAGGGAGTGGATGCCCCTAGACTCAGACTCTTTTTTGTCTCAGCTACTCACAACAGACTAGGGTTTGAGCCACATCTCAGGACACAGTGTGACCCATGCAGGCTTGTGCAGACCCTGGATGAGACCCACCTGTGTTGTGGGACATGTGTGAAGGAAACAGCTTTAAGCACCTGAATGGTAGGGAGCACAGCCCAGGGGTGCAGTCAGCATGGGTGATGGTGTTGACCAGGGAGGAAACAGATCTGATGGGAGACATCCTGGCAGGTGGCTTTAGCAGACAGACAAGGAATCCAGCTCGTGTGATTCTTAGAAGTCAGGCAAGCATGAGGTTGTCATCAAGCACATCTTGTTTCTTACAGCATTTATTTATTTATAACACCTTGTTATCTCAGAAACAATCTCATATGGGTTTATTATATAGGTGTTGCTAAAATCATTCCTGAGCTTTTGACCATTAATGTAAAATATGTAAAATGAACAGTATTGATTGTGACTGCAAAACTGCAGAACCAGAACTCTACTCCCAGAAACTTTAATTTTGATATAATTTCACACTTAGAGAAAAGTTGTTATCCTTTTGCAATTGCTTTATTATGCTATCAGGTGTTTTTGAATGAAGGGGCAGCACAGGAGCCATCAGGCTGGGGAAAGTGGTGTCAGCCTTCAGGGGACATGCAACCACAGGCAAGGTGGCCCTGGAGAGATAGGGGGCAGAGGTGGTCAGCAGGGCTGCAGAGCATGTGCTGAACTGGCTGTGGTGTAATTGTCCAGAGGCATGGAGTACTTAAAGCCCAGTTTGGCCACCTCTAGTTCTTCTATCTTTGGAAAACTGCTGACCCTGTCTGAGCCTCCATTTCTTCCTGGGTAAATGAGAATGTAGTAATGTCTTGGTAAGTAGTAATATCTACTATAGCAGATCTCTTGTGAAGATGGAATGAGATGATGTGTATAAAGTACCTTACGGAGCCTGGCACATTAGTGCCAGTTATTGAGTTAGTGCTTAATAAACAGTAGTTATTAATAAGTTTGATGATGGTGTTAGAATAATAAAGAGGTTGAGCTTGGAACCAGAAGCCTGGCCCAGATTGACGTGGCAGGTGAGGCCAGCAGGTTGGGCCTGCAGGAGCTGGGAGGGGCACAGGGACATGCATTCCAGGCAGGACTCATGCTTCCCTGGGCTTCATGGCGTGACTGCTGGTGTGGGGAGGACCATGTGAGGAATTCTTCTGCTTGAGAAACCGAGTTCCTCCGGTCAAACCCAGGGGTTGGGGATCCCGGGTAAGGAAAGATGAAAACTGACAGCCATAGAATGCCCCTCCCTTGGCCAGAGGAAGGATGAATGGAATATTTGAGATGCTGGCAGCCCTCCTACATGGTAAGTTCAAAGAAGTGTCTCACTTCTCTGAGGATTCCAAACAGACTTTGCAAAAATGTAATTAAGTTCCAAGTCCCTGGAAATCAATCATGCTCCCAGGAACTAATACCTTGTCTTGTTGATTAGAAGTGAGGGGAGCCAGGGGCAATTACTCTCTGATGAAGGAAATTCTTTGCTCAGAGATCCAAGGACTCAGAGAGCCAAGGCCAGGGAGTGAGAACAGGGGAGGGGGTGGGGGTGGCAAGGCAGCCTCTGGGAACCACGCCTAATTACACATGACCTGTTTCTCTGGGCCAAACTTCTCCATTGGATACAAAGTCCATCTTCGGATCTGTACTGGAATCTCAGGAGCTTCTCTTCATATTAGGGGAAACCAGGTAGAAACAAAGATTGGCTCTCAGGGCTCACCAAGGCCATCGGTCACTGTTTAGTCCATTTCCCTACTGCCAGCAAGGGGGGACAAAGGACAGCCTGCCGCTTAGCCACCCCTGCAGAGTGGTTTCTTGTAGCCAGCCCAGTCCTAGGCACTGGGAATGGTACTTGCTCCCAGAACTTGACAAGGTTCCCCGCTGAAGAAGGTTAACACTGAACGGGAAGTAAAGAGCCCCGGAGCCCAGACAGAGGTCTGCCTCTAATCAACCTGTGGAATGAAAGAGGAGGGAGGTGCAAAGTGTAAGGTCTCCTCCCAGCTCAGAGACCCTTCTCTCCAGTTCTCTGCTGCGTGGGAGGAAACAGAGAGCAGCCTGGAGGCTGAGAGGCAGGGTGAATACAGAGAGAAGCAGAGGAGATGGAGAACAAAGAGATGGGTAAGGTGCAGTGGGGATGATAGACGAAGGGTTGAGGACTGTGCACAGACACAGAGAACAGTCTGCGGACAAAGCAACACTGGCTCTGCAGCTGAGATCTTGGAGGGCTGAGAGGATGGTGGGGAGAAGGGCAGTGATTCAGTCCACCATAGATTTATCTCAAACCAGATAACCCGACCCAACCTGTTTCCACACCAGCCCCAGATCTCTCTCCTCCCTGCTCCAGCAGATCCCAGCACATGCTAAGGGGAGTGAAGGTGCAGAAAAAGAGATGAAAGCAGTCAGAAACCTTTGGAAACAGCTGCCTCCGTATCTGTCCCTTGAGTTCTGAGGCAGCTCCCGGTGAGTTCCAGACCTGGGTGCCTGTGAGTGACCAGCAGCAGGGCAGCCTGAGACCCAGAGGGGCTGAGGGTCACAGGTTGCGCTGGGTGGAGGCTGTAGGAAATGGCGAGCCCCCAGTGTCAGTGACACGTTTGCCCCAAGGCACCACTGCCCCAGGGGCTTCCGCTCTCTAGGGCTTGGTAAGTGTTAGTCGCTTAGTCACATCCAACTCTTTGTGACCCCATGGACTTGTCAGGGTCCTCTGTCCGTGGGATTCTCCAGGCAAGGATTCTGGAGTGGGTTGCCATTCCCTTCTCCAGGGGATCTCCCCAACCCAGGGATTGAACCCTGGTCTCCTGAATTGTAGGTGAATGCTTTACCTCTGAGCCACTGGAGAAACCTAAGAGAATAGCAGGCATCCCAGAGGGTGTGTGTGAAAGCACCTGGAAGGCCTTCAAAGACCTTGCTGTAAAAAATGTAAAAAGAAAATTATCACTCTCTTCTCCAGCCTGGCTTCCTGAGCCCTCGACTCTACATTGAGTGGGCTGGCCCCACCCAGTAGGCAGGACACAGGAGGTGGCAACTCCCATTTCTGGCACCAACAGGCCCACCATCCAATCTTAATTCTCTTTTTGAGTTTCCCACACAATTTTGAGCTAGAAATTCTTTACAGGTCAAGCAACTGGGTTTGTTCTGCTGAAGCTACTAGCCCCTCTGTGGTTAAAAGCAGGTACTTTGGAATCACAAGGACATTGGTTCAAATCTCAGATCACCTACTTACTAGTTGGGTGATTTAAAGCGATTTCTTTACAGATGGACACTTATTCCTCCATCTGTACAATGGGCAAAAATAATATCTTCCTCACAAAGCTTGTGAGGATTAAATGGGATCACCCACGTAAAGAGCTTAACATAGTGCCAAGTTCATAAGAAGCTGTTACAATCACTGCCACCACCACCACTACTACTACTTACCCTAGGGTAAGTGTTTTCCTGAAACTTCACCTTGACCTGATTAAGTTGCTTGATCAGTTTTGATTAGGTTCATTGACCTGTTTTGGGTTCTCCAGAGGCAGAGGGATGGCTGAGATGAACTCTGGAACTCTGGGGTCCAGAACAGCCCTCCCGGTGTCTTCACTCACACAGCCCACCTTGGTAGTTCTGTATCCCTTCCTCCATTCCCCACTTCTTTGACTCATATCCGAGTGAACTGAAGATCTTCTGCCCTCCCCTTTTCCACATGGCAGCTCCAAGAGTAGAGGTCCTGGCCCCTGCAGGTCCCTCCTGGCACACCTGGGCCTCTCTCCTGACCTGGTGTTTGTGCTGTGCCATTGAAGGCTGTTTGCTTTCCCAGCTGCTAATGGCCAGTTTTCTGTGAATCATAATTGCTTTATCCCATTAGGCAGGATCATTAAGATTGGATGGTGGGCCTGTTGGCTCAGCACACAGAGGAGCTGACAGCTGTCCTGGGCTCTCCCCTAGTCCTCATCCACAGCTTCAGCTGCCTCCTCCCCTGAAATCTGGATCATCCCACTCTAGGGACATGGAAGGGCTGCAACCTGTCTTTAGCCCCTGGGGTCCTGTGAAGAATTCCATAAGATGCTATTGAGCATTCCTTGCAAGAGGCCAGCTACCCAGTTTGCTGGCATTAATGTACATCCATTGAATACTTCCTGTGTGCCTGGCCTTGTGCTAAACACAACATATAAATGATTTCATTTAATCCTAACAGCAACCTTAAAATTGTGCTACTGTTATTAACCTCAATTTACAGATGAGAAAACTGAGGCTGTGAGAGGTTACGTAAGCACTTGAAATCCTCCTAGTAGGAGACAGAGCTGGGATTTGAAATGTGAGCAGTCTGACTCCAAAACCTATGTTCTTAATCACCTTTCCCTGGCTTGTGTGTGGAAAGGACAAAAATTTAACTGTTTTCCCTCTTTCTCACTTCATTTTTCATTCTCCTTCATTGTATTTTCATCTTTATAAGTACCACTCAGGCGGCTTCTGCATTGCAGGGCATGGTGCTGAAACCTTGGTTGTTGTGCAATTAACAAAAGGTTATAGATCCCCTAGCTCTCTGGCTATACCCTGAAGACAATTACATGCAGAAAAGCAAACAAGTTGAGGGGAAATAATCCTGCATTATGAAACCAAGTAGAAATCATTTGAGGTATCTGTTGTTTTTGGATTATCCATGAGTGTGGATAATCAAGATTTGCTGTATTTTTTATGCACAACTTAATCTGCAGCTTCTAAACAACTTCTGCAGTATAATTTTGGACAACAAATTAGTTTCAGATGAGAGACTCTTGCTCCTCCTTGAAAAACATTCTTCATTTCAAATTATCCTTGCTGCCAGCCATCAGGGCTGACAAGAAAGCAGAAAATTAAGCTGTTGAGACAAATCCTGGCTCTCGGTTGCCCCTCGTTTTCCCCATTGCAGATCCTATTTGCATCTTGGCCTTCAGGGGACATCTCCAGCAGGGAGGAGGAGCTGGTGCAACATCATGGCTGGGCCTCCACGCTTGTTGGGGCTCTCCTTTCCCTTTCCTGGTGGCTTTGCTCCTTTGAGAAGCCCTCAGCCATTTCTGAAAGCAAGCCTGGCTCAGAGGGGCCTCTGAGCTGCTGGGGTCGAACTGCCAGCTTCCCCTCGGGGCAGAGTTCCCTGGTATGAGACCACACCAGGGTGGCACAACTGCCTGACAGTTTCCCTGAGCCAGGCAGCCAGTGGGGAACAAGGATCTTTCTCCAGGGAACAAGAAAGTGAAAGGTACAATGGCATACACGAGAAAGCAAGGTCAGTGTTAGTGTCCATAGACCTTGTCTTACTTAATCTCTGTTACAATGCCTGGAAAAGGGTACAGGTCTTTCTGTCTTACCAATGAGGACATTGTAGCTTGTGGGAGTTATATCCTAACTTCCTAAATGGAAGAAAATCATATCAGAAATATTATAGGACCATCTTCAAAAGAAGATAAATAGGGTTGTGTCATGTTGAAGCATTAAGTATAGTTGTATTTGTTATGCAATAGTCCAAAAATCTCAAGATTTTCATTAAATAGAAAAATACAAAGAAAGGTTGCTTTGGTGTCACTTGGCTGATAATGTTTAATACTAAAAATAACATACCTGCCTGGTTAGCATTGTGCCTTCTGCCCATATGAATTCGTTTTCATAAGGGTGTGCATCCTTAGTGATCAGTGCAAAGAAATAGAGGAAACAATAGAATGGGAAAGACTACAGATCTCTTCAAGAAAATTAGAGATACCAAGGGAACATTTCATGTAAAGATGGGCTCAATAAAGGACAGAAATGGTATGGACCTAACAGAAGCAGAAGATATTAAGAAGAGGTGGCAAGAATACACAGAAGAACTATACAAAAAATATCTTCATGACCCAGATAATCACTATGGTGTGATCACTCACCTAGAGCCAGACATCCTGAAATGTGAAGTCAAGTGGGGCTTAGGAAGCATCACTACGAACAAAGCTAGTGGAGGTGATGGAATTCCAGTTGAGCTTTTTCAAATCCTAAAAGATGATGCTGTGAAAGTGCTGCACTCAATATGCTAGCAAATTTGGAAAACTCAGCAGTAGCCACAGAACTCGAAAAGGTCAGTTTTCATTCCAATCCTAAAGAAAGGCAATGCCAAAGAATGCTCAAACTACCGCATAATTGCACTCATCTCACACACTAGCAAAGTACTGCTCAAAATTCTCCAAGCCAGGCTTCAACAGTATGTTAACTGTGAACTTCTAGATGTTCAAGCTGGATTTAGAAAAACCAGAGGAACCAGAGATCAAATTGCCAACACCTGTTGAATCATTGAAAAAGTGAGAAAGTTCCAGAAAAGCATCTACTTTTGCTTTATTGACTATGCCAAAGCCTTTGACTGTATGGATCACAACAAACTGTGGAAAATTCTTCAAGAGATGGGAATACCAGGCCACCTGACCTGCCTCCTGAGAAATCTGTATGCAGTTCAGGAAACAACAGTTAGAGCTGGACATGGAAAAACAGACTGGTTCCAAATTGGGAAAAGAGTACGTCAAGGCTGTTTATTGTCACTCTGCTTATTTAACTCATATGCAGAGTACATCGTGAAAAACGCTGGACTGGATGAAGCACAAGCTGAAATCAAGATTTCTGGGAGAAATATCAATAACCTCAGATATGCAGATGACACCACCCTTATCCAGAAAGTGAAGAGGAACTAAAGAGCCACTTGATGAAAATGAAAGAGGAGAGTGAAAAAGTTGGCTTAAAGCTCAACATTCAGAAAACTAAGATCATGGCATCTGGTTCCATCACTTGATGGCAAATAGATGGGGAAACAGTGGAAACAGTAAGAGACTTTATTTTTGGGGGGCTCCAAAATCACTGCAGATGGTAACTGCAGCCATGAAATTAAAAGACACTTGCTCCTTGGAAGAAAAGTTATGACCAACCTAGACAGTTTATTAAAAAACAGAGACATTACTTTGTCAACAAAGGTCTGTCTAGTCAAAGCTATGGTTTTTCCAGGAGTCATGTATGGATGTGAGAGTTGGACTATAAAGAAAACTGAGCACCGAAGAATTGATGCTTTTGAACTGTGATGTTGGAGAAGACTTTTGAGAGCCCCTTGGACTGCAAGGAGATCCAATCAGTCCATCCTAAAGGAAGTCAGTCCTGAATATTCATTAGAAGGACTGATGCTGAAGCTGAAACTCCAATACTTTGGCTACCTGATGTGAAGAACAGACTCATCTGAAAAGACCCTGATGCTGGGAAAGATTGAAGGTGGCAGGAGAAGGGGACGACAGAGGATGAAATGGTTAGATGGCATCATGGCTCAATGGACATGAATTTGAGTAAACTCCAGGAGTTGGTGATCGATAGGGAGGCCTGGCATGCTACAGTCCATGGGGTTGCAAAGAGTCAGACATGACTGAGTGACTGAACTGAACTGAACTGAAGTGTGTGTATGCTTAGTCGTATCTGACTCTGCAACCACACCAGCTCTTCTCCATGGAATTTTCTAGGCAAGAATACTGGGATGGTTGCCATTTCCTACTCCAGGGGATCCTCCTGACCCAGGGATTGAACACACATCTCCTGTGTTTCTTGCACTGGCAGGCAGATTCTTTTACCACTGAGCCACCTGGATAATAGCAAATCATAATAAAAGCAAACGTACATAGCACTTTTGTGCCAGGAACTGTTCTAACGATTTTTGCTTCATAACTTACTTTCTTCATGGCTTATTTAGTGTCTACAATAAGACTGTGAGATGGGTGCTATATTGTCCCCAACTTATAGACAAGGAACACGAAGCCCAGAATGGTTAAATAAATTTGTTCAAGGTCTCACAGAAGGTAAAAAGCAGAAGTAAGAGTTGAACTTGGGCAGCCTGGTACAAGAGTCTGTGCTTTAACCACATCCAAACATACTCTTCCACAGCTTTGTATTACTCAATGCATGCATTTCTTGCTCTCCTTCGGAGGTGTGACCCTTCAGCTGTGGTCTCCTGCTTGGTTGTCTGGGCCTCTGGGAATCATGCTATGTCTGTGTCTAGCATTTCTGTCTGGAGACAGTTCTTACCTTAATGATGGAGCTCTGTAGCACCAGTTGTTGTTTTAGTCACTAAATCATGTCCGATTCTTTGCGACCCTATGGACTGTAGCCTGCCACGCTCCTCTGATCATGGGATTTTCCAGGCAAGAATACTGGGGTGCGTTGCCATTTCCTTCTCCAGGGGATCTTCCCGATCAAACCCAGGTCTTCTGGTTGGCAGGCAAATTCTTTATCTACTGAACCACAAGGGAAGCCTGTAGCACTAGGGGACCTGGCTTTTTCCCCCTCTGTGTGGAGCCCAGTGCAGCACTGTGCAAGGAATTTGCATGTTTGCTCCTCCACTCAGGAGTAGTATTGCTTATTTCTTCATTTGCTTATTTGATAAATGCACATTGGCTGCACACCCTGTGCTGGCACTGACCTTAGGGCTGAGGTATGGAAACAACACAAAGTCTACCTGGAAACTCCTCTCTTCTCCACCCTCCACCCAATTCCATCCTTATCTAGGGGGTGGAGACAACTTGAAGATCTAGGATAGCCTTGAAAAGAAAAGTCATGGCACAAGGGCAGCCCAAGAGGGGTGTGGGAAGGGGGAGCAGCCCAGCCTTTGGCTGCAGTGAGAACTGAGGGTGCTGAGGCATCCTAGTCTGCAGGAGACTCCAGATAAGTGTTCTCAGGTCCTTCAGCCTCAACTTTGTCTGGACCACGTGCTCCTGGAGTTGTTATTTTTCAATCACTCAGTGATGTCCGACTCTCTGAGACCCCATAGACTGCAGCGTGCCAGGCTTCCCTGTCCTTCACCATCTCCTGGAGCTTGCTCAAACTCATGTCCATTGAGTGGGCTATAAACCTGGATTGCTTCATGCCCCCCCACACACATTGCCTGACAAAAACAACCATTAGTTACTGCATTTTTGCCTGAGTGAAGCTGCCCCTTGGTCATGTTCATGGTGCTGATTATAAGCTCAGGATTTCTCAGGGAGTCTTGGGGCTTGTCTCAGCCAAGGTCTCCCAAATAAAATGAACTCATTCCAAGTGGTTCCGATGACAAGACCTCAATGAAAGATGGGTTTACAGAGGTGAAGGCAGAGTTAAGGGAAGAAACCCAGAGTGGGTGAGGTGCCCGGGACCTAGTGGCACTCTCCCTCAGGCTGAGAGAGGGGGGTGCCCCCAAGGGAACTATGTAAAGGGGACCACAGAGCCAGAGCTACAGTCACAGATGGTTAGAGCTAGAGATGTGGCCCTGAGGCAGGAAGGGCTGGGGAAGGAATGTCCCACCTTTCTCTCTTCCCTCCCTCTGAACTCTGCCAGGGTCTCCCATTGCCACCCCCTACTGAAAGCTGCAAGGGAGCTGGGATGACACAGTCTCCTGGGGTTAGTCAGCCTTCTGGGGCACAGAAGAGTGGAGAACAAAGGGGAACATATGCAGCTGTAACATAAGTAGAGCACAGCCCTTCCCTCCAGCCCAACCCTAGTGGCACAGCGCATTGGCCTCTCCTGTCTGTAGGATGAGACACCATGGGAGCAGTCAAAGCCTGGGGCTCAGCCTGTTGTGGAGGAATCAGTCTCTTTCCCTTCCCCCTTGTAATGGGGAAGGGCTAACTTTGAATTCCTACTAGATCTGCTTCTGTGTAGGAGACCAGACCAGTCAAACCTAAAGGAAATCAACCCTGGATATTCATTGGAAGGACTGATGCTGAAGCTAAGGGTCCAGTACTTTGGCCACCTGACGCAAAGAGCTGACTCATTGGAAAAGACCCTGATGCTGGGAAAGATTGAGGGCAGGAGAAGAAGGGGGTGACAGAGGATGAGATGGTTGGATGGGATCACTGACTCAAAGGACTTGAGTTTGAGCAAGGTCTGGGAGATGGTAAAGGAGAGGGAAGCCTGGCGTGCTGCAGTCTTTGGGGTAGCAAAGAGTTGGACAACAACTGCTTCTGTGACTTGAATCCTTATCTTGCTGCTTTTGTTATTGTAGGCATATATAATGGCCTGCCTCAGGGAGATATAGTGACTTCCCTGGTAGCTCAGATGGTAAAGTGTCTGCCTACAATGCAGGAGACCCGGGTTTGATCCCTGGGTCGGGAAGATCCCCTGGAGAAGGAAATAGCAACCCACTCCAGTACTCTTGCCTGGAAAATCCCATGGATGGAGGAGCCTGGTAGACTACAGTCCATGGGGTCTCAAAGAGTTGGACAGGACCCAGCGACTCCACTTTCTTTCAGGGAGATAGCCTGACCCTGCCCACCTGTGAAGGGTTGTAAGGAAGTGAAACTAACACATCCGTTTGCCTGAGGCTTGCCCTCTAGGAGATATTTACAAGAATTCAATGGTCTTTCTGTTTCCTCACCTCCCCCCATCTCTGATTCATAAAAAAACCCTGGCAACCAGACCCTGACAAGAAGGTTATTTTGAGGCGTTAGCCTGCCATCTTGTTGGTCAGCCAGCTCCCCAATAAAGTCCCTTACTTGTCTCAACCCCTCATCCCTTGGATTTATTGGCCTATCCAGTGAGCAGAGTGAGCTTGGACTTCAAAATACCTCTCTCCTCTCTTTCCCAACTTAGGCTCCAAAATTTAGAATCCTCAGGTTCTAGGCATCTGGCACTTCTTTCTTCTCCTTCCCAGCCTTTCTGTCCCTCCTAACTCACTGGAAGAACCTTAGCAGCTGGGCCAGCCCAGAGCCAGTGGTTGAGCCTGGATGGGAAGCTGCTGCACGCCAGGGTGTTTGTCTGGGGGGGTCCGTGTGTGGCCTCTGCGGTCAGGCTCTGCTGCTCAGCCTCCCACTTCTCTGAACCAAGGCCACCAACCTTCTCTGAGGAGCACACAGCCACTAGTGCTATTCAATGCCTGGGCTCCTGGCCCTCCCCTCCCCTGTGAGAAGGGAAAAAACAGAGTTGTCTACAGACTTTGCTCAAGGAGATTTTTCTGAGGCCAGTGTGGGGTCAGCAACCTGACCCAGCAACACCCAGCAAGCCTCCCTTTGAGGAATTATGGCTTCCCCATCCCAAGGGATCCTAATGAGGCTGTCAATCACAGATGCCCTGCCTCCCACCATTGGTGCGTGATGCCGCTGACCAATAAGAGTACCCCATCTGCCTTGTGCAGCGATTCATCTGAATGTGGGTGTGAAACCCTACAAGTTATCAGTACATTTTCCCTGATTTGTCATCTCAGTTAATGACAATTCCATCAGTTTTTGTTGCTCAGGCAAGAAATTTTGAAGTCATTCTTGACGCTTTTCTTTCTGTCAGTTCACATATGATTCATCAGGAAGTCATGCTGGCTCCATTTCAAAATATGTGCCGAATCTTACCACTAATTTCACTCTAGTTGAAGCCACCAGCCTCTCTCCTCTGTATAACCACAGTAGTCTTTTAATTGGTTTCCTCGTTTTAATTCATGTCCCCTATAGTCCATTCTCAACACAGTAGGCAGAATGAGCCTTTTAAAATGTAAGTCAAATTACATCATTTCTCTGCCCCAGTGCTTTCAATGACAACCTATTTCTTTCTCTGTAAAACCATGAATAAAATATCCTTCACAACCTTTCCATGACAACCCATTTCTCTCTCTTTACAAGGCCATACTTAAAATGTCCCTTACCTCTGTTATTCTATGATCCTATTCCCTCTACTTCCCCCTTTCTTATCCCACTCTAGTCACACTGACCCCTTCTCTGTCATGCATCATGCCAAGCACACTCCCACCTCAGGGTCTTGCAGAGGCTGTTCCCTTTGTCTGACATGCTCTTCCTTCAGATACCTGCCTTGTTCACTCTCTTTCCTTCTTTGGCTCTCTGCTCAAGTACCACTTTCTCAGTGAGGCCTCTCTGCCCCTACTTCCAACTTAATAACATACCATCTGGCATTTCTTTTCATTTATTTTATTTTTTCTGCAATTATCACCATGTAACATACTATTTACTTCACCTACTTATCTTGTTTTTTGTTTGTTTTCCATCTTCCATGCATTGGAGAAGGACACGGCAACCCACTCCAGTATTCTTGCCTGGAGAATCCCAGGGATGGAGGAGCCTGGTGGGCTGGCATCTGTGGGGTCACACAGAGTCGGACACAACTGACGACGCGACTTAGCAGCAGCAGCAGCAGCATCTTGCCTCCAATAGAATGCCTATTCCATAGGGCATGAGATTTACATTTGTTTTGATTATGGCTGTATCTCTGAGCCTGACCATATAGGTGCTCCCTAAATCCCTGTAGAATAAATATATGGACTTAGAGTATTGGCCTCCACCCTATTCTGCAAAATTGGCCCTCAGAATGCAGCCTTGGGCTGTTCTCTCTCCCACCTCGTAGAGAAAAACTCCCAGAGAGTATGGCCTACAGACAGAAGGAGCAGAGACAGAGACCCGAAATCCTGAGGACACTGAGTCCCTGGACGCAGCCGTTTCTCCACTAGATCCAGCCCATTCCCCCCTGGACAACCTAGACCCCCTAGAACCTTCTCCTTGGCTTAGCTGGTTTGAGATAGGATTGATTGCTTGCAACAGGATAAACTTTGGACCAGAAAGTCTGGTGCTTGGGGACTGTGTGGCAAGTACTAGAGTCAGGCACTTGGGAGGGGAAGCTAGCCATGGAGGTGAGGGCTGGCATCTTTTCTGCTGAGTTCACCCCAGATAGGCAGGGCAGAGTATTCCAGCTAGGAGAGAAACCCTTTTGAGAGCCTCTGCCCTTTGCAAATCTAATGAAGGCAGACCTCATCCAGGGTCACACAGGAAGGAAAATGAAGACTGATTCCAGCCACCTTGGCTTTCTTACTGCAGTTGGCAGCAGGAAGGGGTGCCCTGGGCTCTTGAAAGATCTTTAATCATGGTGTCTGAAATCCTAAGCCAGAATCTTGGTTCTGCCATTTCCCCTGGGCAAGTCACCAAGTTTTGTTGGCCTCAGTTTCCTCATCTTAAAGTGAGATGGTTGAAATAAATGACCCCTTAAATTCCTTTCAGCATGATGTTCAACTGTAGGGTAAGTGCATTGTGATTAAATATGCAGGCTCTGGGGTCACGCTGTCTGGGGGCAGTTCTACTACTTACTGTATGCTGGAATTTGAGCTTCAGTTTGTTCAGATTAAAATAGGATTCATAAGGAATTCCCTGGTGGTTCAGTGGTTAGGACATGGCATTTTCACTCCTGGGGCTTGGGTTCAATCCTTAGACTGGGAACTAATATGTTGAATGCCTTGAGGAGCCATCGAATTTTTAAAAAATATCAGTACTTCCCTGGTGGTACTGCTGCTGCTAAGTCGCTTCAGTCATGGCTGACTCTGTGTGACCCCATAGACGGAAGCCTACCAGGCTCCCCCGTCCCTGGGATTCTCCAGGCAAGAACACTGGAGTGGGTTGCCATTTCCTTCTTCAATTCATGAAAGTGAAAAGTGAAAGTGAAGTCCCTCAGTCGTGTCCGACTCTCAGCGACCCCATGGACTGCAGCCTACCAGGCTCCTCTGTCCATGAGATTTTCCAGGCAAGAGTACTACAATGGGGTGCCACTGCCTTCTCCGCCTGGTGGTACAGCGGATAAGAAACCGCCTGGTGGCGCTAGTGGTGAAGAACCTGCGTGCCAATGCAAGAAACAAAAGAGACACAGGTTCAAATCTCTGGGTCCGGAAGATTGCCTGCAGGAGGGCATGGCAATCCATTCCAATATTCTTGCCTGGAGAATCCCATGAACAGAGGAGCCTGGCGGCCTGCAGTCCACAAGGTCGCAAAGAGTCAGACATAACTGAAGTGTGCCCGCACCAATGCAGGGGACGGGTTCCTCTGGTGTGGGAAGATCTAAGAGCAACTAAGCTCGTGTGCCACAACTACTAAGCCCATGAACCTAGAGCCTGTGCTCCGCAACAAGAGAAGCCACTATGATAAGCCTGTGCACTGCAACAAAGAGTAGCCCCCACTCACCTTATCTAGAGAAACTCCCCACAGCAAGAAAGACCCAGCACAACTGAAAATAAAGAAATAGATAAATTTTAAAAATAGGATTGATAATAATACTTATCTCTATTTTGTACTATAATAGTACCTATCTTTATTAGTACTAATTTATAAGAATTAAATTAGTAGAACACATAGAGGGCTCAGAAGTGTTTTAGGCACATAGTAAGTCCTCAAAAATATTGGTTATTATATTATTATTCTTTGCTATTATTACTGTTATTGAGAGCATTTTTCCTGGATCTTGGAGTGATTTCTACTCCCATCTCTAAGACTGACCCTCTTCAATGGCAGGGCTTGTCCCCAGGGCTTGCAGCCACCTCTGAACACTAACCATTCCCTCCTTCTCTCTGCAGTGACTGGAAACAGCACTGAGATGACAGCCCCAGGGCCAGAAGTCAGCTTCCCCTTCTCCTGTGGAAAGCTGGGGCTGGTATCACTCACTTAATCTGAAGAATTTCCATAGCACTTTTTGCACATTTTGCTTGGATTAGCTTATTTACACCAACCATACATCTTATCACTGTCATAAATTTTTATTCCTATGGACATGTCTAAACTTATGGGTTGAAATAACATAATTTACATGCTGTTTAGTATGCAGATTGGGCTAATCCTCTTCTATAAATTCACCACCAGGCCTGTGCAGCCACCCTCACTCTGTAGGACCTCAACCTGATTTGAATATCGCACTCTAGTGTGTGGTTGGTGGTGTGAAATGCTAGGGTCAAGAGCTGCCCCCTAGACAGCTGAGCACTGACCGGACAGACTGCCTGTGCCTGCAGTCCGTGGGTGCAGCACACCCCTTCCCCCAGCAGAGGCCTTCTTCCCTGTGGGTTGCTCCCACAGGTCCTCCGGCTGAAAGCTGAGAAGTCACTAGGAACCAGGTGAGCTCTTTTCTGTCTTAGGCTACATCCTGAGGTAAGAATTTCAGTGCCAGTGAGTCCAGGGAGTGGGAAGCATGGGTAGGTACAGAAGGGAGGGAGACAGATGCAAGGTGTTGTTGAAACTTGCATGACCTTGGTGACCGATGTGGGTGAGCGGGCTCAGTCCTCTGGGAGCCGCTCATGAACAGCCCTCAGACTTGCCCCACCAGAAGAGGAGGGAGACAGGGTGCTGATTCCCCAACTCCCTGCTGACGTTGTCCCAGAGGCTACAACGCCTCACATGTAGCCAGAGAGGACTTCAGGTGAGGGCTGCTGCACTCAATGAAGGATACCCCTGGCTTTTATCTGAATAAAGAATGATGAAGTGGGGGGACTTCCCTGGTGATATAGAGGCTAAGACTCCATGATCCCAATGCAGGGGGCCTGGGTTCTATCCTTGGTCAGGGAACTAGTTCCCACAACTAAGACTGTCACAACTAAGATTTCTCATGCCACAACTAAGACCTGGTGCAGCCAAAATAAATGAATACTAAAAAAAAAAAATAACAGAATGATAAGGGGATAAGAATGGGACACTGTGTTCACAGCCTCTTTCTTGTTTTCAGTCTGGTTCTGTCACCTGGTTCTGTCACTTCCTGTACATTCCCTCAGGGAGGCCTTTCCTAATGGCCTGTTGGAAACAACACCCTCTCATGTTCTATTCATATCCCCTATTTACTTTTCTTTATAGCACTTATCACTACCTAATGTATTATGTATCTGGGTTTACGGGAAAAGACAGCAAACAAACAAATATTTAATACATCAGGCAGTTGAGAGTACAATAGAGAAAATGCAAGTAGAGGCGGAAGATGAAGGTACGTCATACGGGGATGGGTGGCTATTTTATCTGGGGGGTTGTGCATACCAAGGGGGTTCTCTTAAGTCGCTCAGTGGTGTCTGACTATTTGCGACCTCATGGACTGTAGCCCTCTGTCCATGGGATTCTCCAGGCAAGAATAATGGAGGGGGTTACCATTTCCTTCTCCAGGCATCTTCCTGATCCATGGATCGAACCCAGGTTTCCTGCCTTGCAGGCAGATTCCTTAACGTCTGAGCCACCAGAGTGCAGTGCTTGGGGTGGGGGTGGGGGGGAGAGGAAGAAGACGAGGTCAGACAGTGATGGGGAAGTCTGATAGACGTGAAGGTCTAGATTAGGACTTGGGATTTTACCGTGTTTATCTATCAGCGTTCTCCAGAACCCTTGTTTATTGTTTGTTTATTATAAGGAATTAGCTCTTGCAATTATGGAGGCTAAAAAGTACCAAGATCCGCTGTTGGCAACTTGGCGACCCAGGTGAAGGTTCCAGTCTGTGAGCCTACAGGCTTGAGACCCAGGAAGAACCAGTGTTTCCGTTGGAGTCTGAAGGCAGGAAGACTGATGTCCCTGTGCAAGCAATTAGGCAAGAGTTCCCTCAGCCTTTTTGTTCTATTTGGGCCTTTAAGGGATTGGATGAGGCTCACCAACATTAGGAAGGGAAATCTGCTTTACGTAAGACTCTACTTTTATTGATTCAAATGTTAATCTCGTTCAGAAACACCCCAAACAGACACAGCCAAAGTAATGTTTGACTGAATGCCTTGTCTTTCTGTGGCTCAGTCAAGCTGACATAACCATCACACCCCAAGTGAGATGCAGAGACACTGAAATTTTTAGTCTGATATGATCAGACTTATGTTTTTAAAAGATCACTCTGGCTGCTTTGTGAAGAAGAGTCTGCAAAAGGCAGCTGTTTTTAGTGAATTAGACTACTTCAGAGACTATTGCAATAATCTAGGCAAGAGATGTTTGATAGCTTGGACCAGGATGATACTGGGTGGAGGTGGTGAGAAGTGGCTAGATTCTGAATATATTTTGAAGGGAAAACTCATAGGACTCACTGATGAGTTGGAATGTAGGATGTTACGGGAAAGGCACCAGTATGATCCCAAGGTCTTGGGTCTGAGCAGTCAGGAGGTAGGAGTTCCCATTCATTGAGATGAGGAAGACTACTGGAACACCTGGTTTGATCAGGATAAATTAGGTGTTAGTATTTGGACATGCCAAGTTCAGCATGTCTGTTTACATCCAGGCAGAAACGTAAATTATGCCATTGGATAGATTTGACTGGAATTCAGGGGTGCAATTTTGTTCAGTTTGGTATTCAATAGATAATCATTGAATGAATGGCTGTATGACTGATCAAGTTTATCCCATGAGCCTCTAACAGCCCTCTGTATAACACTAATTTCCTTGGTCCAGCAGGGGACATCAAAGTCTCTGCTCCAGAACAAAAACTCATCAAGCTGCTGGTCGCGATGCTCTCCCTAATTCTCTGTCCTGATAGAATCAGTGATTCTCATTGATTTGATCCTTCTTCTTCTTTGCGTTGCAACCACCTGAAGACATTTTAAAACATTCTATTACTGCATTCTCTGGTTGTGACTCATTTGATCTGGGTTGGGTCTGTATATCGGTAGTTTAAAAAGATCCTCAGGTGATTCAAAAGCATATCCAGAGGTTGAGAACTATTTTTCTATGCTTTGACTTAACTGTGTGCTGGGACTTAAAAAAAAAAAGTCAACTCTTTTGTCAAAACCCCTAGGAAAATACTGAAATCTTAGACAGAAATGTTTGAAAAATACTATCAGTTAGAAGAAGAAAAGCTCTATGTGAAAATATACTTGGCATAATATTTAATAGTTGTAATTGAGAAACAACAAAATGGAATATTATGCAGCCAGAATAGATGATTTTGTAGACAGTATAGTAACTTGGAAAAACGCTTATGAGAGATGGTTAAGAAAAGCAGCATGTCAAATTGTGT
This sequence comes from Giraffa tippelskirchi, assembly GCF_054371585.1. Classification (NCBI taxonomy): domain Eukaryota; kingdom Metazoa; phylum Chordata; class Mammalia; order Artiodactyla; family Giraffidae; genus Giraffa; species Giraffa tippelskirchi. Next base: position 110,393,696 of record NC_137279.1, read on the forward strand.
CTACATTATAAGTGTAACTATGTAAAATTATGCATGCATATAAATAAAGCACTATAGAGGAACAAAGAAAAATGAAAGCAGTAGATTTGTTAGTTTAATAGGATAGTGGATGATGCTTCTTTCTTTTTTGAGTTTTTGTTGTTGGAGGGGAGTATGGTATTTATTTTATTATTCTGAGTCTGGGTTTTGTTCTGTTGCAGTAAGTAACAGAAATTTTAAAAATGGCAGCATCACTCCAAGCACACAGCCAGATTCCCTGCCTCCCAGGAGAGGCTTTTTTAGAGCCTGAAAGTCCTTAGGCTCTTTTGTTTTACCATCTCTGTGACACTGGGATCAACGTCTGGACTTGTTCGGGAATCTCCTCTTTGCCTGTTAAGTGCCTAACGTGTGCCAGCATAATGCTAGTTACTGGGGCCATGGGATACATAAATCAATCATTGCTCTGGGAGAGCTCACTGTGAAGAGGGAGAGATTAACACATAAGCAAACATTACAATAGGGCTTCTCAGGTGGCTCAGTGGTAAAGAATCTGCCTGCCAATGCAAGAGATGCAAGAAATGCGGGTTTGATCCTGGGTCGGGAAGAGTCCCTGGAGGAAGAAATAAATGGCAACCCATTCCAGTATTCTTGCCTGGAAAATTCCATGGACAGAGAGCTTGGCAGGCTACAGTCCATGGGGTTGCAGAGTCGGACAGGACTGAGCGACTGAGCATATGCGCGCGTGCGCGCGCACACACACACACACACACACACACACACACGCACGCACATTACAATGATTGTAAGACAATGCCATGAGCATGATAATACGGTTATGAACAAAGTTCTGTGTAAGCTTAGATAAATTTACTTCAAGGGAGTCTGGGATGGTAGAAAAGAGGAGGTGATAGTTGTTCTTGGTCTTAAAGGATAAGTAGCAGCTCACCAGGTAGAAAATGGGTAGGTGTAGAATGGGGTGGAGAGAAACCAGCTTTCCAAACAGAGTGCGTAAGAGCAAAGGGTTATAAAGGACATGGGCTGTTTAGGAAATAGAAAATAGATTTGGATGAAATACATTCATTTATTAATTTACTCAACAAGTGATTACTGAGTATTTTTTGTGTCTCAGACATTGGGCTAGATATTGGGGAGATCAAGAATTATTAACCTTTTCTGTGGTTTGAATACTGATCATAATGATAGCAGATATTTTCTGAGTGTTTAATATATATTAACTCTTGTATTCCTCTTAAGAATTGTATTTTCACTTACAAGTGATGAAATTGCAAATTAGAGTTTCAAGCACTTATCCATGGCCACCCATTTATCATGCAGTGGAGCTCCTCCTTGAGCTTACAGTCTAGTGGAGGAGACAGACAAGGAGACAAATGATCACAAAGTGATGTCTAGAATGGAGGTCAGGGTAGAGCTTTGGAGAAGGTGACTTAAGTTGAGTCCTGGAGGATGAGTGGTCATTCGACATGGAAAGTAGGTAGGAAGTAGAAAGAGAGGGGCTCCATGGTGATGATGGATGATAGAGGTGGAGAGATTGGTTAAGGCCAGTTCATGAAAAGTCCTTGAATGTCCTGCTAGAGAGTTAAGACTTTATTCTCTAAGCAATGGTGAATTAACAAGTCCTTTTTCTTTTAATCTCAGACCAAGTCACTTGGGCAGTGATTCAACCACACCAATCGTGAACTCTTAATGACTTGGCCTAATGAGAAGAATGGCATGGATAATCTAAAAATAATGGACAATGGGAAAGGACTTGAGCCTGCTTATAGAGTGTGCCAGGTCATGATTTGCTGCAATGGAGGAGCAACTGATTTCTTTGTTCATTAAAGATTATATTCTGGCTGATGTCAAATCTGCTGTTTGATGGCACCTGTGGCCATCATGCCAGTCTCAGTATCACAGGTGACTGGGGAAAGAAACTCCCTTCTGACCAAGAGTAGCAGAATAAAAATGTAACTGAGTGTCTGATATGCTAAGATTTTTCACCACCATAATCTAAGACATCAACAGTACCTAGAAAGGTGGAAGTGAGCTCGCTGTCCCCCAAGGGGCTGAAGTTGCAAGGATGGTGGAGCAGAGAGAAACTTGGAGGTTTCAGGAAAGCTCTGGCTTTAGAATGCAGGGTGCAGAGTGATTAATACTTCAAACTGCACAGAGCAGCCAATGGAGAAAGCTATAAAAGTTGGAGTAGCACAGGAAACTTTGACCCTATAGACCACATGCCTGCAGAGGGGATTTCTTATCACATTTTTATACAGAGACATTCTATGAGTAGAATTCATGGGGCCATCAAATCTGTATTTAGGTGGCTGTAAGGAAAGCAAGGGGTTTTGACACTGCTCTGAGAAGGCTGTCTTGGGACTCAGGCAGAGAGCATATTACTGTTAGAACTCTTAGTAGTTAAGAGGAAGTTCTTGGTTGAATTGGGAAAGGGACCTACAATAACCATAAAATCCTGATCTAACTGTGTCCCCTTCTGTACAAGATAGAGTCCTGTATACAGAGCCCCAGAAGACTTGAGGTCAAGACCAGCGCTGCCACTAACTCATATCATCTCTCCACACTTGTTTCTGTCACTGTGAAATGAGAGGGTTAGACCAGATGTTGTCTAAGCCTCCTCCAGCATGGGTTTATATATGACCTCGCCCAGGGATAGCTTTCAATTGTCTCCCACTTGTGGATGCCATTTTATGGATAGAGAAATCAAAGACTTGATAAAAACTGCAGAAGTGCAAATTTCCTCGTAACACGGAAAGTTTCAGAGAGCTGGTCAGTACCAAGGGGTGTTGGGCTGGTCTGCTCTGGGTGCAAGGAATAAGGAGATGCATTGTCTATGGATAACTTTAAAACAATAATAGAACCAAAGACAAGTCAGTCTGCTTTTTGTTGTAACCATGCGTTGACATTCCAAATACGCTTCCTCACCTGGGGGACCACTGCCCCATCCCTCTCCTCGATTTGCCACTATTTATCTATAGAATTCTTTTTTTATTCCATGCTCTTGCCATTCTTCTGACTGCATGGGGGAGAATCTCATCAAGATGTTAACCCTTTCACTACCACCTCTTATCGTTGATTTGTGTCCCATAAAGAAGAGAGAGGGGGTACTCTGAATCATTTTTTAGCAAGGAGGGTGTACTCTAGCTGTGGACTGGAGTGACAGCAAGGAAACAGGGACAGTAAGAGAGGCCAGAACATGTAGTGAGGTGTGGAATGGATTGAGTGGTTGGCCTAAGAAGTCAAGTCCAGAGCATGTGGCCTGTGGACAAGGTAGGGACAATTATCTGAAGGCCTGGGTTTGGCTGGATATGTGGTGCCTGAAGACAGAGCCCACTTGCATCTCAGTTCTGATTTCTCAGTTCCTGCCACTTTCCTGAGGCTTCTCCTGGCCACATCTCCGACAGATTTCTTAGACATGATCTACTCTGCACTCCTCACAGCACACCACCCACCATCCTTCTCTGGATTGGTTTCCTCCCTGATCTGTCTTGGTGTCTAGAATATGCCGGGAGTTTGCCACCTTTCTGGGGACTCGTGAATTCTGCAGGCTGGGTCCTTGGTGCCCAACTTTCTGCGAGATGGCCCTGCTTCAGGATGTGTCCACACTGTCCCAGGAGCCATTCTTTGTTTTCTTTTTAAAAATTGAAGGATAGTGCATTTACAATGTTGTATTATTTTTAGGTGTACAGTAAAGTGATTTACATATACATTTTTTCTTTTTTAGACTCTTTTCTATTATAGGTTATTACAAGATATTAAATATGGTTTTCTGTGCTATATAGTAGGTCCTTCTTGGTTATCTATTTTATATATAGTAGTTTGCATCTGCTAATCCCAAACTCATAATTTGTCCCTTACCTCCCCTTCCCCCTTTAGTAACCATAAATTTGTTTTCTGTGTCTGTGAGTCTGTTTTGTAAATAAGTTCCTTTGTATCTTTTAGATTCCAGAAGCCATTCTTGATAGCAGCAAAACCATCTGCACACATTCTTTCGTGCTTGATGGGCTGCTCTGGAGAGGAAAGGAGTCTCCCAGGAAAGTATGAGTGTGATTGGGGAAGGAGACTGGAGAAGAGATATAGACCCTTAAAGAGAGAGATCCCTGACAAACTAAATAAAAAGTTTTGGTTTTGTCTTGTTTTGTTGCAAAGTGAGAGCCCAGCTTGGAGCAATTAAATTGACAACCAATCCAACCCAATTCTCACCTAATCATGAGGACTGAGTTCTGGTTTCTCCCAGATATACAATTTTCTCAGTTTTGTCTTTTACATACACACAGCAGCAACATATTCCCTCTTGTCCATTTAGTTCCTAATTGTTATCCTAAGATGATTTATTTATGCTGGCAGGAAGAGAAAAGGAAAGGACAGTTTTCACTGGAGTTTGCTTGGCTTCTTTAACCCTTTCCTTCCTGATTATAAAAGCCACACATGTTTAATGTAGAAAGTTTGTTATCGTCGTTCAGTTGCTCAGTCTTGTCCAACTCTTTGTGATCCCATGCCCAGCTTCCTTGTCCTTCACCATTTCCTAGAGTTTGCTCAAACTCATATCCATTGAATGGGTGGTGCCATCCAACCATCTCATCCTCTGTTGCCCACTTCTCCTCATGCCCTCAACCTTTCCCAGCATCAGGGTCTTTTCCAATGAGTTGGCTCTTCACATCAGGTGGCCAAAGTATTGGAGCTTCAGCTTCAGCATCAGTCCTTCCAATGAAAGTTTAGGAAATGAATATTTCAGATTAAAATAGCAACTTCCTGCACCAGAGACCACCACTGCCACCCTGCCGCTGTTGTTCCAAGGGTATGACTTTGGGGGAGGTCCTGGTTCTGAGGGCTTGCTTCCCCTGTTCAGTTCCCACTTTTACTGGAGGCCTCTGTGGCATGAGCCTCTCTGGACCTGGTGGAAGGGAGGTTTTCAGTTCTTGCCCAGGCCCTGTCCCAGCCCAGGAGAAACTCCTGGCTCTTCCTCAGCTGGTTCCCCAAAGGTTGGGATATAGTGCTTGTTCTGGCTCTCTGGCCTCTGTGCTATAGTCTTTGAAGCTGTGGCTTTTGATTTTCTTTTGAAATCTTCCTTCTTGCTCACTGTTGGCAAACTTCATGTTTACACACACTCACACACATACAGAATTTCTTCATTTATTAACAGAGTCAATTCAAACACATTTCATTTACAGATATTGATTTATAATACCACACAGTATTAGAAAGTCATAGTAGACATTTATCATTTCTTAGGGCAGCTCAGCAAGCCATACCCTGATTCTAGTTTTGGGAAATCTTGTCTTGGGTGCAGATCATTCTTCCTTCATGATGGAAGGCAAATGGGAGAATCTCTCTCCCAGCCCCAGGGCCATTAGGAAGCTGGACTATGACTTTGGATCAGTTGCTCAGGCTCTACCATCTCCCATGCTGGATCTTGAGGGAGCCATGCTAAGGTTCAGGAATGTTTCAGACATGATTTATGGTGGTGACAGAGATTTGGCACGGAGCCATTGGTTTTGTGTATCTCTAGGTGGCAATGTCCTGTGACAGCAGAGACACTGTCCTGCCCAGATGGGTCTGAGGATGACCTGGTCATTCCTGCTAGTCATCCTGGCTTTTGGATGAGTCTTAGAGCCTGATTGTCTAAACTTCTGTTGATTCTGAGGGCTATTTGATGTTCTTCAAAAATATTAATTTTCTCTTAACATTAGCCAGGCTGCTTATAACAATTTATACCATTTGATTTTTGTCTCAAGGATTCAAATGCTACTTAGTAACTCACAACATAACAATTTGAATTTCTTTTGTAATTTGTAACCTCTGCTTCCTCAGGCCATATAAGTGGGGCAGAGGGAGACAAATGGAGGGGACAAAAACAAAATCACAACAGTACTCCCGTGGCTTCACCCTTAGCTGTAATGGCAGGGAACTCCAGGCCTTCCTTCCAGGATCCTCCACAACATTTCTGGGCTTCTAGCTGCCTGGCACTTAACCCTGTGTCTCCTCTGTTGACCATCCCAGAGGTTCCTTGGGACTCTTGTGAGTTTTTCTTCTTCTACCCCCATCTGTCTGTGAGCTGCCTGATTTGCTCAAATTATATTCACTAATCAATTACTCAAGCTGGTTCTTCTTTTTGAAGAGACCTGGCTACTTCAAGTATTGTTCTGGGCTATCATCTGGACTTCAGAAATGGCCATGAACTCAGTGGTGACTTCATGGGCGAATGCTACTATCTCTTTCTGGAGCCTGTCTGCCCAAGTCTTTTGTTCTGTGTCATTCCAGTTCCATCCATACCCAGGGAAATTATTTTCAAGCCTTATGATCTTATCTCAAGTCTTACCCACTGTGATCTGGCAAAGTGCAGGGGAGAGAGAAGACAGAGAGAAGATTATCTGGTAGTGCATCTAAGAGTTGGAGCAGGAGCAATGCCAAGAGACCCACCCATGCACAGTGGGGAAAGCCAGTGCAGCAGACAGAACACAGCACTAAAAGAGTTGTGTTAAGAATAATGGGCCCAGAAAGATCCTGCTTCAGGTCAGAATAAGGGGCAAGAATGTGGTTTTCTCCAAGCTCCTAGGTCTCACAAGATCTCCACAGCAAAGAACAGGAGTCCAGGTAGGTAGACAGAGAAGCAGTGTCCTGGACACTCAGGGAAGTTTTGCAGCCAAGAGTGTGGGAAGTGAATAATCCTGGGTTGGGATGAGAGGATTGACATGCAACTAGGACAAATAGACTTTTACTCAAGCCATGTCTGTATTCTAGGAATTCCAGCTCTAAATAGTTCATGGGTAAAAAAGTTTGGGAGTCACGGAATTCCAAATCTCTCTTTTGGAGATTTATATTTTACATTTCTATGCTGGAGGTTCTGAGTCCTAGAATTGCAAACAAAACAAAACCTGTTTGTTGTTTTTGTTCCATTGATAAATGGTGTCTGACTCTTTGTGACCTCATGGACTACAGCATGCCAGGCTCCTCTGTCCTCCACTATCTCCGAGTTTGCTCAAATTCACATCCATTGAATTGGCGATGCTACCTCATCCTCTGCTGTCCCCGCTTCTTTTGCCTTCGATCTTTTCCAACATCAAGACCTTTTCCAACGAAAAAGAGAGTAGTAAAATATGTTACAAAGTAGAATATTAACAATCCTTCTGAAGTCTCACTATGTGCCCCTCCTGGTTCACATTCCTCTCCTTTCTTCAGAGGTGACTCCAACGTGAATTTTATCACTATTGCATGTATTCTCAAACAATATATTGTTTAGTTTCACCTGCTTTAAATATTGTGCCAATTTGGAACCATCCTCTTTGTAATATTCTGTGAATTGCCTTTATCTTATCTTCTCCACCCTTTTATTTTTTTTACATTTTGAAGATTTTTTTTTTTCATTAAACATTATATTGCTGAGATTTATCATGTTGATGTATTCTGGAGTTTATTTTCATAGTCACTTAAAATTCTTTGTATGAATATATCATAGGCTATCCATTTTCCTGATTGAATATTTGGGAATATTTCCATTTTCCCCTTTTTTGCTATTACAAACAATCCTTCTGAGGACATTCTCATGCATTCTCCTGTGTGTATGGGCAAGTTTCTCTATGATAAATCCCACTGTGTGTATATTGCTGGGTATGGAGGGATATATATCATTGCCTTTACTACTAGAAGCTGTTTTCCAACATGTTTGTACCAATTTACACTCCCACTGCTATTCACATTCTTACCAACACATAATTTCAGAATTTTTATTTTTTTATACCTTGGTGGGTGTGAAAAATCTCATGGATTTTACTTCCGTTTCCTGGATTTGCCACCCTCACCCTCATTTTTCCAGTCTTCTCTACATATGTGGCCTTGGAAACAGAGGTTACCATTGAATTAAAATGAATATGATGTGTTACTAAATAGGCTTTGTAACTGAAAGACAAAAATACCAATTATATAATTCATTCTTCTTTGTTACAGGCGACTTTGGCTAACTTCAATGGAAAAGGAACTTCGGGGTGGAATATCAAAGTAAACACAGTACTCACAGGAAGGCTGGAGGGCCAGGCTCAGGGAAAGGACCAGAAGCCGAGACGACCAACAGGAAGCACAGAGGATTCACCTCCACAGGTCTGGTTATGAACCACCACTGCTTACACAGTGGTGCCAGGGGGCATACAAAGGTAATACTATTGAATGCTGTTGCCTCTGGAGTTCCAACAACTCAATTTCTCTTCTATTTTCTCCAGGGAATTTGGGCATATCAATTTCATTTATTATACACCATTGTAGAGTCCATATTTCAGTCAACACTACAAATTGTTAGAGGCATTTCTAACTACTAAAGCTAATGCATTAAATAAAGAATCTCAGCTAAGTTTCCCTTATTAAGAGTTATATATCATCCTCCTTGAACTTCACCCCCATATGTATTTCTTGGGTTTCCAATAACATAAATGAACAGAAACATGCAAGACTTTCGATATGTATAAGCTATTGTCTCTTGTATGAGACTTTTACTGAGGTGTGATTATAGTTACAAATCTGGAAATAATAGGTGTGTATGGGGTGAGTTTTAGTAGTATAAGAATCCCTTGCAAGGCAACTTCCTCAGAGAGGTTATTACAAGGGTTGGCTAGTCTCCCTGGGCAAGGTAGAAGTAACTGTTTCTTTAGCAAGGGTCACTTGGGGGGTGGCAGTGGTTTAGTTTCTTAGATTTTTCCAAGTCCACCAAAATGTTTCCATTCAAAATCAAGTTACTTTTCTTTTTTAACACATTAGAAATTTTATTTATTTATTATTTTTGGCTATGCTGGTTCTTTGTTGCTACACGGGCTTTTCTCTAGCTTTGGCAAGCAAGGGCTACTCTCTAGTTGCAGCACTTCTCTCGCTGTGGAGCTCAGGCTCTAGCGTGTGCAGGCTTTGGTAGTTTGCGTGCATGGGCTCAGTAGTTGTGGCTGCCAGGCTCTAGAGCACAGGCTCATTAGATGTGGTGCATGGGCTTAGTTACTCTGAGGCATGTGGGATCTTCCCGGATCCGGGATCAAACCAATGTGTCCTGTACTGACAGGTGGATTCTTCACCACTGAAGCACCAGGGAAGTCCCAAAGTCTCAAGTTCTACTCCTTCAGAGTCGAGTCCTATTTTTTACCTAGGAGAATTGGTGAAGCTATGAATTAGACTTGTATTATAATTCTGCAACATACACATGACATTTGGAATTTTCTTTCCAGCCACATCTGCTCTGCGGCTACAAGAATTTAGAGATAATATTAGTGGTGCCATAGACCCTCCCTAGTTCTCTTTCAGCTCTATGCTGGAAGTTTAAATCTTTAACTTTATCATTTTCTCTGTGTAAACTCTCCAGTGTGGGTCAGAAATAGCTAGCCTACCTCAGTCTCTATAAGTCATCATCTCTGTCATAATAGTCAAGTGCGGCCTCCTAGCCTTCTAAACCCTGCCCATTAATAAGCACAGCATTCTAAACAACCATGAGTGATGATCTGAGAAATTGTAATGGCACTGCAAGTTGTGGATTTACAGTAAGAGACTACTCTAAGAGATTATGATTGCACTTAAGCACAAACGGGCCAACAACTCAATTCTAAAACTTCATTACTGAAGCACTCCTCCTAGGAAAGAGAAATAAAGAAACCACTCTAGGTATTTTGAATAAAGGGAATTCAACTTAGGGAACTGGCTGAACATTTGCTAAAGGTGCAGAAGGAGAAGTAGAGGTTCTGGAGGAGTATAGAGGAAGAAGGGGGTGATATCTAAGGATAAGAAGCTTCGAATGTCTCTGAGTTGAAACCCATTACAGCACCTGCCACAGTGCTATTGGAGAAGCTGTCTCAGGTGGTTCTGGACCAACTGGTGATTGGTCAAAAGGTCCTGTCTTGACCAGGATTGGAACCAGGAAAAAAGATGGTGCTTTGGTCCAGGCTTCAGGAGTTAAAATTCTCCCGGCTTTTCCTGTTCCTACAACCAACGACTGCCACACTGTTGGAGCCCAAAGCAAGAACATTTCAGCTTGTCCTTCTTGATTTTCCAGCAGTAACTTTAGATTCCCAGTAGCTGATTCTAAAAGAGAGCCAGCTGGCAATGGAAGCTGGGAAATGTGGTTTGTAGACTTCAAGCCCCAGCAGTACAGAACACAGTATAAAAGGGCAGGCGTGGAGTTGAGAGAGATGAGTGAATCAACGGCACATATGGTCATGAGGGAGACTGGCTTGTAATTTTCATTCTTATGCTACATTTGTTAGTTTCTAATCTGCTATACTCAGATACAATAAAAATAAAACAAGGGAGAGACAAAAAACACACACGAAAAAACAAAAAATAAATTTGTTAGTTTCTTTTAAACATTTCATTACTGATAATTTCGAACATGTACAAAGCAGAATAATTTAATGACTTCTCATGCTTCTACCAGCTAGTTGGCAATGATCAGCTCATAAGCAATCTTGTTTTACTTATATACCATACTAACCTCTCTCTTTTTTTGAAGCAAATACCATATATCATATCATTTAGTAATACTAATGAAAAAGTGAAGTGAAAGTGCAAGTCACTCAGTCATGTCTGACTCGTTGTGACCCCATGGACTACACAGTCCATGGAATTCTCCAGGCCAGAATACTGGAGTGGGTAGCTGTTCCTTTCTCCAAGGGATCTTCCCAACCCAGAGATCGAACCTAGGGAGCATCAAAATCTAGTAAGTATTTGGATATCTAACTTTCTCTCAATGCCCTCCCCCAACAGTTTGTATGGATTCAGTTCAGTTCAGTTGCTCAGACGTGTCCAACTCTTTGTGACCCCATGGACTGCAACACGCCAGGCTTCTCTGTCCATCGACAACTCCTGGAGTTTACTCAAACTCATATCCATCGAGTCGGTGATGCCATCCAACCATCTCATCCTCTGTTGTTCCCTTCTCTTCCTGCCTTCAATCTTTCCCAGCATCGGGGTCTTTTCAAATGAGTCAGTTCTTTGCATCAGGTGGCCAAAGTATTGTATATGGATTTTATGAATTAGGATTCAGATTAAATCCATACATTGATACTAGTTGGAATGTCTTTTTAATTTATGTTTTCTCTTCCATTCTGTACTCTCACCTCCAGAAATTTCTGTGTCTCAAGAGCTGGGTTGTTTGTCCCATGGATTTTGTCATGGTCTGAGTTTTAGTGAATGAATTCTCATGGTATAATTTAGCATGTTCTCCTATGCTTCTATTTCCAGGACATTGGTAGATGGATACAGAGATTTGATCAGATTTATATTTTATATCTTTGGGAAGACTATAATGGGTTTTAAAATTCATTATGCAATTCTAAAATTCATCTTTTTTTTCTAATTTATAACTGAATTTGTGCCCAGAGAGCACTGTCTGTATGTATCAATTCTCTAAACATTTTGAAGTTTGCTTTTTAGTCACATACACGGTAAATTTCCATCACTCTTTCACAAATATATTAGAAGAAGGGATGTTATCCAAATGTTGAATGCAATATTCTATTAGTTATTTATTAGATGAAGCCTGTAAATTATATTGCTTGCTGATTTTTGGCTGTCCTATCAATTTTTTGAGAAGAGTATGTTAAAAACCTCTCATTATAATAGTGAAGTAATAAATTCCTTCTTAAAACTCTTACAGTATTTGCTTTATGTATTTTGAGCTATGTTTTCAGTGCCTACAAAATTAGATTTGTAATGATTTTTGGTGAATAAGAATTTTTATTAATATATAGCAACTCTTTACCTCATTCTTCTATGTCCTTATATTCCAGTTACATCTCTATTCAAAAGAATATAACTGAATTCTTAAAAAATTGAGAGTTATAGTCTTTATTCCGTTTACATTTGGTGTGATGAATGATATATTTCAAATTATTTTTGCCTTCTATATTGTTCCTATTTGTTTAGATTTTTAAGGATTTCTTTATCAGATTATGAATTTTTTTCTATTCTTACTTTCCTGTGAGTTTTTATCTTGGAGTTTATTTCCCGCCCCCCTCCAGACTTTTAAACCTACTAAGATGAGCCTATTATTTTCCTCATTAATATGTTAATGTGATGAATTGACAGATTGATTTTCTAGTGTTAAACCAGCTTTGCATTCTTGAAAGAAACTCAACTTAGTCATGACTTTTCACTTTTAACATTTATTTGTGCCTCTTTTTCTCTCCCTTTTCTTCTTTGGAGATTTATTGACTCAAAAAAAAAAAAAAACTTCAGCTTAGTTTATTCTATTTTATGTTTATATTTTATTTTATTGATTTTGACTCAAACCTTTATTATTTCATCTCTTTTCCATTAATGGGCCATCTTCTCTGACCACAATGCAGTAAGATTAGACCTCAATCACAGGAAAAAAACTATTAAAAATTCCAACATATGGAGGCTAAACAACACGCTTCTGAATAACCAACAAATCACAGAAGAAATCAAAAAAGAAATCAAATTATGCATAGAAATGAATGAAAATGGAAACACAACAACCCCAAACCTATGGGACACTGTAAAAGCAATACTAAGGGGAAGGTTCATAGCAATACAGGCGTACCTCAAGAAACAAGAAAAAAATCAAATAAATCAACTAACTCTACACCTAAAGCAACTAGAGAAGGAAGAAATGAAAAACCCCAGGGTCAGTAGAAGGAAAGAAATCTTAAAAATTAGGGCAGAAATAAATGCAAAAGAAACAAAAGAGACCATAGCAAAAATCAACAAAACTAAAAGCTGGTTTTTCGAGAAGATAAACAAAATTGACAAGCCATTAGCCAGACTCATCAAGAAACACCGGGAGAAGAATCAGATCAACAAAATTAGAAATGAAAATGGAGAGATCACAACAGACTCCACAGAAATACAAAGGATCATAAGAGACTACTACCAACAGCTATATGCCAATAAAATGGACAACTTGGAAGAAATGGACAAATTCTTAGAAAAGTATAACTTTCCAAAACTGAACCAGGAAGAAATAGAAGATCTTAACAGCAGAATTGAAAGAGACGCGTGTACCCCAATGTTCATCGCAGCACTGTTTACAATAGCCAGGACATGGAAGCAACCAAGATGTCCATCAGCAGACGAGTGGATAAGGAAGCTGTGGTACATATACACAATGGAATATTACTCAGCCATTAAAAAAAATACATTTGAATCTGTTCTACTGAGATGGATGAAACTGGAGCCCATTATACAGAGTGAAGTAAGCCAGAAAGAAAAACAACAATACATTATACTAATGCATATATATGGAATTTGAAAGATGGTAACGATAACCCTATATGCGAGTCAGAATAAGAGACACAGATGCATGGAACAATTTTATGGACTCTGAGGGAGAAGGTGAGGGTGGGACGTTCTGGGAGAATAGCATTGAAACATGTATATTATCATATGTGAAACAGAACACCTTTCCATGTTTGATGCATGAGACAAGGGCTCAGGGCCGGGGCAATGGGATGACCCAGAGGGATGGGATGGGGAGGGAGGTGGGTGGGGGGTCCAGGAAGGGGAACACATGTAAACCCATGGCTGATTCATGTCAATGTATGGCAAAAACTATTACAATATTGTAAAGTAATTAGCCCCCAACTAAAATAAATAAATTTATTAAAAAAAAAAAAAAAAAGAAAACAACTGTAGAAAACTTCTGTGGTAGATAATTTAATTAATTTTTAGTTTCTTTCTTGTTTTCTAAGCATTTTTGGAGGTGTTACTTTAGCTGTATCTTGTTAATTTTGACATATAGCGTTTTCACTATCATGAATATTAAAATATTTTCTGAATTGCTATTTTAAATTTCTTCTTTGATCTACAGACTATTTAAAAGTATACTGCTTAATTTCTAAACATAGTGATTTACCATTCTTACTATTGATATCTAGCTTAATTGTAATGTGATCACAATCTGTATTGTTTTAATCTTTTGAAATTTTTGAAACTTAACTTAGAGCCATTATATATTCTTGTGCTTTTGTAACTCTTCCATGTATGCTAGGAGAGATTTCGTATTATGCAGTTATATTCTTGTGCTTTTGTAACTCTTCCGTGTATGCTAGGAAAGATTTTGTATTATGCAGTTATTGAATATAGTGTTCTGTATATGTCAGCTAAGTCAAGCTTCTCAATTTACTATTAAAATATTTTATAGCTTTACTGAATTTATTTGTTCAATTATGGAGAGAGGAATGCTAAAATATGCTATTATGATGTGATTTGTCTTAGAATTTCTCTTGTAGTAGTGTCAATATTTACATTCTGTATTTTTTAAATTAAAAAAAAATCTGTATTTTTTCAAAAGCAGGCCTATGACAGATTGAGAAGAGTGTGTGTTTCAGAAAAGTGGAGGAAGGAGTCAGACTATTATTTGTAGATACAAAGACTATCCTTAAATATTTAAGGTTCATTTGAAATGTATCTGGCCCACCTCACTTATGTTACCTGGCTGATCTACCTTGGGTTAATATATTTGCATGTCTCTTTTAGGAACTTATGAATAATGTAAAGTGCTTCTTTGCCTAATGAAAAAGATTTAATTTCAGAAATCTGCTTTGTACTTTGTCATTACAAGGTAACAATGATGCAGGACACACTAAGCTTATTCTTTCACTTTTTCTCTTCCTTCTATATGGGACTCCCTGGTTCTTTGTGTGCACATTTCCATCTTTATCCAGATAATTGTTTATGGTTGCTGAAATGGGAAAGGAGCAGGGAAAGATATATAGCTGAGTCCCTTTGCTATTCATCTGAAACTATTCCAACACTGTTAATCAGCTATACCCCAAATTAAATAAACAATTTAAAAAAATTGAGAAGAAGAAGAAGAAAAAAAAGAAAACCAAAGGGCTTTGCTTTGCCAAAACCTTGGGGAGTTTGAGATGTTTAGGGCATGAGCCACTTGTCTCCTTGCATGGCCTTGCAATAAACCTTTCTCTGCTCCAAAAAAAAAAAAAAAAAGAAGAAAAAAATCTTAAATATGAATATACAATTATACACTGCTTAACAAATCCTCAGTGAACCAAGCATTCTTTAACAACATAACATGAACAGGAAAGAAACTGACAATTCAGTCTTCTCAACGCCAAGAGTAGTGGTGGCATCTGAGAGAGGAACCACAGTGCCATTTGTTTCATGTCTTGGACAGATCGGTCTGAACTGAAATCCTGCTGAGGAATAGACCAGTTCTCATCACCACCACCCACCATACCTGTTCCCCACTCAACGTTTCCCACACACGTACACAGAAATCACACAGACAGTCTAAAATTAGAAGAGTAGAGACTGAGTCTCAGAAGCAGGAGTTCTTTGTGTCAGGGCATTCTGTTTTGAGACCATGTTATTAGGTACACACAAATTTAGCATTATATATTTTTGGTAAATTGAACTTATTATTAAGTGCTGCTTACTTTTTATATTGCTTTACATATTAACATTTATTGATCAATATTCATAGAGTTACACTAATTTGGGGGGTTTTTCAGCTTCATTGAGATAAAATTAACATATAAATTGTTCAGGCTTAAGGTGAACCATGTGATAATTTGATACACATATAAATTGTGATATGATTACCACCATAAGGTTAGTTACACATCTATCACCTCACATTAAATTTTTAGTGTGTGTTTGGTGAGAACATACTCTATTAACAACATTCAAGTGTATAATTCAGTATTGTTAGCTATAGTCACCTTGCTGAATATTAGATGTACCAATTTTTTAAAAAAGAGATTTCCTGAAATATAACTTACAGTGAAAGTGAAAGTTGCTCAGTCGTGTCCTACTCTTTGTGACCCCATGGACTATACAGACCATGGAATTCTCCAGGCCAGAATACTAGAGTGGGTAGCCTTTCTCTTCTCCAGGTGATCTTCTGAACCCAGGGATTGAACCCAGGTCTCCTGCATTGCAAGCAGATTGTTTACCAGCTGAGCCACAAGGAAAGCCCAAGAGTGCTGGACCGGGTAGCCTATCCCTTCTCCAGGGGATCTTCCCTACCCAGGAATTGAACTGGGGTTTCCTGCATTGCCAGTGGATTCTTTACCAGCTGAGCTATCAGGGAAGCCATAACTTATAGTAAACTACCCATATTTAAATTGCATAATTTGATGCTATGGTATTATATAAATATCCATGAAATCATCACCACCAATAGGATAGTTGATTTATGATATCAATCATAGATATATGATCAATCAAAGCTATATGATCTTTGATCCTTTTTCTCTCTCTTCTTTTTGGGTAATTTTATTGCTATGTCTTCAAATTCATTCATCTTTTCTTCTTCAATGTCTAATCTGCTCTTAATCCCACCCAGTACATTTTCATCTCACATATTTCAATTTTTATTTCTAAAAGTTCATTTGGGATCTTTTTTATAGCTTATATGTCCCTAGTTAGCTTTTTAAATATATGACACACAGTTATAACAACTATTTTAATGTCCTTTTATGCTAATGCTAACATTTGTGTCAATTTGGATCAGTTTTGATTGACTAACTTTTCTCCACACTATGCATTATATTTTTCTGCTTCTTTGTATGCCTGGTAATTTTCTTTAGGTTGCATAAAGTACATTATGTATTTCCCCTTGTTTGATATTGATTATTTTAGTATTTCTGCAAATATTCTTGAACTTTTCTCTAAGATACATTTAAGTTACTTGGAAACCAGTATTGTCAGATCTTGTTTTATAATGTATTAGTTGAGAACAGAATGATGCTCAGTCTAGGGTTAATTATTTCCCTCTATTGAGAAAAGACTCTTCTGTGTACTTTACTCGGTTCCCCATGACATTTGAGGTTTTCCAATCTGGCTAGTGAGAATGAGCACTATTCTCAGCTCTATGCGATTGCTGGGTACTATTACCTCTGATCCTTTCAGGTGGTTCTTTACCTGACTCTGGGTAGTTTCTTCACTGTGTACACTGATCAGTACTCTTTCGAATGCTATAGGGATACCTTTTGCAGGCCTCTGGAGTTCTCTCTCTATGTAGCTCTCCTCTGGTACTTTACCTGCTAACTCTCTCTGCATTGACCTGCCTGCACTCTCAGCTTTATTTCCTCTCCTCAGGGAGTACCTTGGGTCTGCCTGGGTGTCCTTTCCCTGTGCTGTGGCCTGGCAACTCTCAAGTCAGTATTCTTGGGCAATCATAGGCCTTGTCTCCTTTGTTTTCCATCCTTCAGGGATCACTGTCCTTTGGTACATTATGTACAGTGTTTTGGCAACATTTTCTTCCAAGTCAGTTTTTGGTTGTGTTAGCTAAGAGGAAGGACTGATGCTGAAGCTGAAGCTCCAATATTTTGGCCACCTGATACGAAGAGCTGACTCATTGGAAAAGACCCTGATGCTGGGAAAGATTGAGGGCAAAAAGAGAAGGAGGCAGTAGAGGATGAGATGATTAGATAGCATCACTGACTCAGTGAACATGAATCTGAGCAAACTCCAGGATATAGTGAAGGAGAGGGAAGCCTGGCATGCTGCAGTCCATGGGTTGCAAAGAATTGGACACAACTTAGCAACTGAACAACAATAACAAGAAGGTAAATCTGGTCACTGTTACTGCATCTTGGTTGGGAGTGAAACTCTACCAGCTTTATTTTGGCTAGTATTTCCCCCAGTTTCAGTCTTTCTCTAGTCTTACGTTAGTTAGATTTTATTTCTTCATCTAGTCCATAGTCTTTATGTTTCTCTTTTAACTGGACAATATAGTTTATTTACACTCAATGTTATTACTGATATATTTCATTTTAAACTTACCACTTATTTTGGGCTTCTTATTTTTATCAAATATTGTTTTTTTCTCTCTGTTTTCTTTTACTTTCTTTTGGATTGGTTTTTTAAACATCTTTTCTTTTTAAACCTCTATTAATTTAGATAGTACACACCCTATTTCTATTATTTGAGTGACTATGCTTAAAATTATAACATGTGTACTTAATTTGTCAAAATATAATCTTAATAAGTAACTTTATCCTTTCTTATTTTTATTTTTCATTTTTGACAAACATACTTATTTTATATTCTGTCCAATGTCTGAAGTCTTTATGGATCTAATTTATGAATTTAGATTATGAAATCATGCTCACTGGAGCTTAATTGTGAAAATCCTCTGAGCCTGGGTTTGAGGTGTATTACTCTAGAGAGAATTTGCATTTTCTATGTTCAGTCTGGGATTATGATCCGCTTGAGACCTCTTTAGCTTATTATTGGATTTTTTAAAAACCTTTCAAAAAGTGTGATTTCCATGCATGTTCTTCCTGAACTGGTTATGTCAAGGGAAACTTTTACATTTCTTACATTTTTTAGTCTCAAGACTCAGACAGGCAGACTTCCTTTTGTCTCCCTTTGTGGGGTTATTATCATTATCTTTTAGTTCATCCTTTCATTGAGGGAATCAGTTTTTAACGGTCTCAGATTCATGCAAGGGTCTCAGATTTACCTTCCCATCTTATGTAGGCCCAGGTCTTTTCTCCAGGAAAACCCCATAGTTGTCCTCAGGGCACCTAGCTGCTCAGAATTTGCCTCTCTGAGTTGCTGCTTTTATCTCCTTTTTGGGTTATAAAGAATCTTGTTGTTTTTTTTTAATTTTTTTTTTTAACTGTCATGTCACCCCTTCTATGCACTATACATTTAAGAATATATTTAAAAATAATTCATACAGTCTTCTTGGTTTCTTTGTACCCGGATGATTTTTTAAGATCTCTGGTCTGAACTATTGTCAGAAATGGAAATCAGAATCTTCATTTTATTTTCTACTGAACTGCTAACATCCTTCAGAATTCTTTTCTATTAACAACTGTTTGGGAGTTACTGTGCTGTGGCAAGCTAGATTTCAGTTCAGTTTAGGGAAGAACTTTTTGTTAGAGTGTCCAGATGGAGTGTGCTGAGGAGGTGGTGAATTCTTTGGAGGTTCTGAAGTGCAAACGTGATTTTTTCATTGGTAATTTTCGACAGCAGTTTATGTACCATGGATAGCCAAATGTGGAGATAAACAGCATGGACATTTGTTAAAACTCACAATTGTTTGATATTGGCAGTGCTCCTAATAGTGAGTATAGTGGAAGAAACACAGTAACATCTGCTAAGTACCTATTTTATATGTGCATACATTGCACTGGAAACTTAAACAAATTTTCTAAGTTTTTCCTTATAGCAATTTTATTGTGGTAGGTAATTTTACTGCTAATGTACAGATGGAGAAAGTGAGCTTATAAGAAAATTAATTTCCTAAGGTCACATGTTAAGTCACTGACTCAGAGTTAAAATTTGAGCCCATTGGCTTCAAAGCCAAGGTGCTTTCCTCTGCACCACAGTTGGTAGTCCCCGCCACAGGAGTACTGTCAGCAGTACGACTGGTTGAGCAGATTCTCTGCTGCTTTAAGCTCCTTCATGCTCCTCTGCTTAATTCCCCACCATTCAGATTCTCAATTACTGTTTGAAAGGAAGAATTATACACAACCTCAAATCAATTTTGGCTAAAAAAAGGAGAGCTTCCAAGTACATGCCGCTGGGGGATCACATAATGGTATCACTTTGATTTTTATTGCAAATGCTTAGGGATAAACACACTAGTAAATATGCTATTCTGTTTAGCAATTTAAATATTCTCTGCAAGCTCATTAGGTTCTGTCACCTCTACACATACAGCTGCTCCTTGTGTGGGAGTGATATTCCACCCCAAACAACTGCTTTTCTCAAAGACAGATGTTGCTGGGGTGGGTACCTGGTAGATGTTCCTCACACTGGGGGTGGAGACCAGGGAGGCAGATCTCTGAAGGAATTACTGATAGTCGCTGTCCTAGACAGCCTGACTCCATTTTTGATGTTCAAATGCTGACAGCTTTTAAAGCTCACTTCCCTTTCTCCTGGGAAAATTTCTAAGAAAACCAAGGTGCTTGTTGCTTCGGCATCAGTGGGAAGTTCAAACCTCCCAAGCTCAGGTCCTTATTCCAATCCCATTCCATAATCACTGCAAAACCCCAGTCCAGTTGTCCTTTTTTCTGTTTTTCAGTCCAGCTTTCCTGTTTCTCTTTTTATTTTTGGCCTCTTGGGAGCCTATCTTGCTCTTCCCAGAAAGTCTCATTATGTGACTAACAAAGCCTTTCATACATATGCCTGTCATCATCAATTTTTACTAAATTTTAAGTTAAGCGTGGTCCATTCTTCCTCTGTGGGGTGATCATAGCAGTTTGTAAGGGGAAAATTGAGCAAGAGGTGATAGGAACCTAGGTTTCTGGGCTCTTGGCTGTCTATGTCAAGCACTGATAACTCTGCAATGTTCCTGAAAGCAGCATATGCAGAAGGCAAGGTCAAGCAAATGCTCTAGCTTTATTACTAGGAAGCTTTTGCACCAGACCCCCACATGTTCCTCTGGTTACGTTTGTGCCAGCGTGGGCAGCTCCTTAACCCTGGGATGACCAGCTTAATACCAAGAATCAAGGCAACTTGTGCTGCTGAGCCTCTTCCTCCCTTCATCCACACTCAAATATCACACACACAGGACATGAGAGCATATTAGCCAGCAAGGAGTAGTTTGATGTGTTAACTATCTAATGCCTAAAAATTTTCCCTTTCCTGCCTTTTCAGGATGAGGAAACTCTCAAGCATAAGCACATCCTGAGACAATTTTGCCTATCTGAATTGTTAGAAATGTTAAAAAGGAAGAGACAGGGATGAACATCCTCAAGCATGAGCTCAGCACTGATTTCTTTAACTGTTTAGTCTCCTGATTCCAGGAGAGAGAAAGAGAGAAGAAGAAGAAAGGAGAAGGAGGAGGAGGGAAAGGGGAAGAAGAAGGAGGAGAAGAAGAAAGAAGGAGGAGAAGGGGAAAAGGTTGATCAGACCTTAGCACTGATATCAGAACGGAAGTTCCTGGCTGTGTCTAATCCAAGCAAGTCCTCCAGATGTTAAAAAGAGGAATGGTAGACAAAGGGGCAGAATGTCTTAGCTAGTACCCAGCAGATAAGTGGACTTTTCCAAATTCCATTATGCCAGGGTTAATGAGCTTATGCACTTAGAGAAAGTAAATTTTAGGATAAAAAGTTTTCATTCTCCTTTCTAGTCTAGATGCCTTCTATTTCTTTTCTTGTTTTTGCTGAATGGATCTGAATAGCACCTTCAGTACAATGTTGAATAGACGTGGGGAGAACAGAGAAACTTTCCTTGTTCCTAATCTTAGGAGAAAAAGCATTCCACCATTTAGTGTTACAATAGCTGTAGTTTTTCTGTTGTTCAGTCACTAAGTCATGTCTGACTCCTTACCACCCCATGGACTGCAACATGCCAGGCTTCCCTGTCCTTTACTGTCTCCCAGAGTTTGCTTGAATTCATGTCCATCATGAGTCAGTGATGTCATCCAACCATCGCATCCTCTGTTGCCTCCCTTCTCCTTCTGCCCTCAATCTTTTCCAGCATCAGGGTCTTTTTCAATGAGTTGATTCTTTGCATCAGTTGGCCAAAGTATTAGAACTTCAGCCTCAGCATCAGTCCTTCCAATGAATATTCAGGGTTGATTTCCTTTAAGATTGATTGGTTTGATCTCCTTGCTGTCCAAGAAAATCTCAAGTCTTCTCCAGCACAACAGTTTGAAAGCATCAATCCTTTGGGGCTCAGCCTTCTTTATGGTCCAACTCTCACATCCATACATGACTACTGGGAAAACCATAACTTTGATTATTTGGTCTTTGTTGGTAAAGTGATGTCTTTGTTTTTTAATATGCTGTCTGGGTTTGTCATAGCTTTCCTTCTAAGGGGCAAGTGTCTTTTAATTTCAAGGCTGCAGTCACTGTCCACAGTGATTCTTGAGCCTCCCAAATAAAATCTATCACTGTTTCCACTTTTCCCCCTTCTATTTGCCACGAAGTGATGGGATAAGATGCCTTGATCTTAGTTTTTTGAATGTTGAGTTTTAAGCCAGCCTTTTCACTCTCCTCTTTCACCTTCATCAAGAGGCTCTTTAGTTTCTCTTTAGTTCCATTAGAGTGGTATCATATGCATATCTGAGTGTAGTAGTAGTGTTAGTTGCTCAGTCGTGTCCGACTCTTTGTGATCCCATGGACTGTAGCTTGCTAGGCTCCTCTGTCCATGGGATTCTCCAGGCAAGAATACTGGAGTGGACTGCCATTCCCTTCTCTAGAGGATCTTCCTGACCCAGGGATTGAAACTGGGTCTCCTGTGTTGCAGGCAGATTTTTTTACCATTTGAGCTACCGGGAAGACCCTAAGGCATATCTGAGGTTGTTGATATTTCTCCTGGCAATCTTGATTCCAGTTTGTGATTCATCTAGCTTGACATTTCACATAATGCACTCTGCATAGAAGTTAAATAAGCAGGATGACAATATACAGCCTTGATGTACTCCTTTCCCAATTTTGAACCAGTCAATTGTTCCATGTCTGGTTCTAACTCTTGCTTCTTGACCTTAATACAAGTTTCTCAGGAGATAGGTAAGGTGGTTTGGCAGTCACATCTCTTTAAGAATTTTCCATAATTTGTGATCCACACAGTCCAAGGCTTTAGCAAAGTCGATGAAGCAGAAGTAGATATTTTTCTGGAATTCCCTTGTTTTCTCTAGGATCCAGTGGATATTGGCAATTTGGTCTCTGGTTCCTCTACCTTTTCTAAATACAGTTTGTACACCTGGAAGGTTTTGGTTCACATACTGCTGAAGGCTAACTTGAAGGATTTTGAGCATTACCTTGCTAGCATGTGAAATGAGTGCAATTGTATGGCAGTTTGAACATTCTTTGGCATTGCTCTTCTTTGGGATTGGAGTGAAAACTGGACCTTTTCCAGTCCTGAGGCCACTGCTGAGTTTTCCAAATTTGTTGACATATTGAATGTTCTTTAATAAGTTGATAGAGTTCCCTTCTATCGTTACTTTGCTGAGAGTTTTTGAATTTTGACAAAAGATTTTTCTGTAACTATTGAGATTAATTATAAGATTTTTCCTTTTTAGAATGTTAATGTGGTTGTTATACTGATTGATTTTTGAATGGTAAATTGACCTTGCATTCTGGAGATACACTCTACTACTCATGATGTATTATCCTATTTTGCTTCCCTGGTGGCTTAGTGGTAAAGAACCCACCTGCCAGTGCAGTAGACACGGGTTTGATCCCTGGGTGGGGAAGATCCCCTGGAGAAAGAAATGGCAACCCACTCCAGTATTCTTGCCTGGGAAATCCCACAGACAGAGGAGCCTGGTGGGCTACAGTCCAAGGAGTTGCAAAGAGTCAGACACAACTGAGCAGCTAAACAACAACAGCAATCCTTTTTCTACATTGCTGGATTCAATTTGTTTAAATTTTGTTGAGAATTGTTTTGTTTATGTTAATGTTGGAACTTAGCTTGTAGTTTTTCTAAAATAACCATTTGGTTCTGTCATTGGGGTAATGGTGGAATCAGAATGAGTTGAGAGTCCACCCTCAAGTTTTACTTTGCAGAAGAGTTTTAGGTGAAATGGGCATTATATCTTTATGTTTTTGGTAGAACTCACCAGTAAAGCTGCTTATGCCCATAGTTTTCTTTATGGAAACATTTTAATGAACAAATTTCTTTCATAGATACACAACTATTCAAGCTACTTCTTGTGTGAGTTTTGATAACTTGCCTCTTAAAAAAAAGTGTCCATTTTAATCTAAGTTTTACTTGTTGGCATAAAGTTTTAATAATTTTTGCTTATTCTTTTATTTTTTATTTTTATTATTTATTTATTTATTTTGGCTGGGCCGTGCATCTAATCTTAGCTTCCTCTGTGTGTGTGTGTGTGTGTGTGTGTGTGTGTGTGTGTGTGTGTGTGTATTAGTCACTCATTTGAGTCTGGCACTTTGTTTCCTGACCTGAGATCAAACCCAGACCCCCTGCAGTGGAAGCTTGAAGTCTTAACTACTGGATGGCCAGGGAAGTCCCCCTTATTCTCCTTTTAAGGTCTGTAAGATCTATAGTTATTTCCCCTCTCTCATTTCTTATATTGGTAATTCCTTCTCTCTCCCTTGCTCCCCATCAGCCTGCCTAGAAGACTATCTGTTCTTATTTTTATGATTTACTTCCTTCTGTTTACGTTGGGTTTGCCTTTATTTTTCTAGTTTCTTAAGATAGAAGTTTAAGTCATTGATTTTAAAACTTTTTATTTCTCTAATATGAGGTTTTCAATGCTATAAATTATCCTGTAAGTTCCCCACTCCTGAAAAGCTTTAGCTTCCAAAAAAAAGAAATTTTGATGTGTTGTACTTCATTTTTTTCAAAGTGTTTTCTAATTTCCCTTGTGATTGATTCTTTGTCTCATGGTTTATTTAGAAGAGAGTTATGTAGTTTCCAAATATTTGGGCATATATCTTTCTGTTATTAATGTCTACTTTAATTCCATTTTGGTCTGAGAAAATTCTCTAAGTGATTTTAATCCTCCTAAATTTATTGAGACTTGTTTCATGTCCCCAAATATGGTCTATCTTGGTAAATATTTTGTGTGTGCACTTGAAAAGAATGTTTTCTGTTGCTGTTGGATAGAATATTTTATAAACGTCAGTTCGATCAAGTCGGTTGATAGGGTTGTTCATGTCTTCTATATCCTTATTACTTTTTTATTTATTGGTTGTATGAATTATTTAGAGAGCAGTGTTGAAATTTTTTATTAGAATTGCGGATTTGTGTATTTTTTCTGCTTCTTGTATTTTAGAGCTCTGTTATTAGGTATTTAATATTGTTATATCCTTTCAATTAATTGACTTCTTTATCCCTGATAATATTTTTGTTTTGTTTTGAAATCTGATTTGTCTCTAATGTAGCTACTTCTACTTTCTTTTTGTTAGTATTAGCATAGTATATCTTTCTTCATTCCTTTAGTTTTAATATATCTGTGTCCTCATATTTAAAGTGTTTCTTGTAGACAACTAAGACCTGGATTTTCTTTAAAAAAAAAAAAATTCACTCTGACATCTCTGTCTGTTAGTTGGAGTATTTAGACCACTCACATTTGAAGTGATTATTGATATAGCTGCGTTAGTATCTACTAAATTTGTAACTGCTTTCTATTTGTTGCATTCTTCTTTTCTTCCACTCTTCATGCTTTCTCTGGCTTTAATTGTGCATTTCCTATGACTCCATTTTCTTTCAGCATATCATTATACTTCTTAAAAAATTTTTTTTTAGTGGTTGTGGTAGTGTTTGCAATATATATTTACAATGATTCTAAATTCACTTTTAAGTAACATTATACTACTTCATAGGTAGTGTCCATACCTTATATGAGGGAATTCTCAATCTCTTCCATCTTTCCCATATACTATTGCTGTTATTCATTTTACCTATTCATAAGCTATAATCACATGCATTGTTGTTATCATTATTTTAAACTAACAGTTAGATTTTAATTTTACCTTCATTTATTCCTTCTCTAATATTCTCCCTTTCTTTAGGTAGAGTCAAGTTTCTGACCTGTATAACTTTTCCTTCTGAAGAACTTCTTTTAACATTTCTATCAAGGCAGACTTGCTGGTGACAAATACCCTCAGTTTTTATTTGTAGGACACAGAATTCTAGATTAGTAGCTTGTTTTTATTCTCTCTTAATGCTTAAAATATTTTAACTTAATCTGAAAGTTCTACCTTTTATACTGGTATATTTACACAGTTTATATTTATGTGGTTTTTGATATGGTTGGAATTAAGTTTTCCCCAAGACTATTTATTTCCTATTTGGTCCATTTGCTCTTGCCCTCTTCCTCCCATCATTTTTTACCTTAACTTGCTTCTTTTTATTAATTGCATATTTTTAATGATTTCATTTAATTTTGTTTATTGATTTATTAGTTTTAGTGGTTGCTTAGGGTTTGCAGTATATACTTTTAACTTAACACAGTCTACCTTCAAATAATATTGCATCTTTACATAGATTGTATAAGAACTATGCAATAATAGTATATGACTTCGTTTTTATTCTCCCCTCTTGGCCTTTGTGTTTTTGTTGTTACACATTCTACTTTTACATATGAAATACATTCTCCAAATGTGTAAATATATTTAAACAATTATATTTTAAAAATATTAAAATGTTAAAAATTTATGTTCAATCTTGTATTTGTCATTTCTAGTGTCTCCATTTGGTGCTTTCACCAGTGATGGTCTTGGATTGTTACTCAACTGTTTCATGTTATGTCTTATCTCCTCAAATACTTGTGATCTTACAAAGAACAGATGCCATCTCTACTACTCTGTAACTTCTAAAAGTGACTACCAGAGTATTTTGCTCATTTACTAATGGAATACTAGCCCCTTACGGAAACTTTTGGGTTGCCTCATCCAAACTCTTCACTTCATAACTGGGTAAATTGAGGCTGAGAGAGATTGTACAGTCAAAAATTATCTGACCTGAGATTAGAACCAAGGTCTCTCAACTTATAATTCAGTACTCTTTTCATATTCCTGGGTGTATGATAATGAAAGTGAAGTTGCTCCGTCATGTCCAACTCTTTGTGACCCCATGGACTGTAGCCTGCCAGGCTCAGTTGTCCATGGGATTCTTCGGCAAGAATACTGGAGTGGGTTGCCATTTCCTTCTCTAGGGGATCTTCCCAACCCAGGGATCGAACCTGGGTCTCCCGCATTGCAGGCAGGCTCTTTACCCTCTGAGCCACTAGGGAAGCCTGTATGATAATATGTCATCAGTAATTAATATGTAAATATCTTTGAGTAATTACTAACATACCTCTAGCGAATAAATAGTCCAAGGAGACTCTTTGTAAACACAAATGGCCTTGTGTAGAGGTCTACAGTAACACAGGATTTGATGAAGACTTAAAGATCCATTCATACAATAAATTGTGAGTAATATATTTTATGGGGCTTCCCAGGTGGCGCTAGTGGTAAAGAATCTGCCTGCCAGTGCAGGAGATGCCAGAGATGAGAGTTCGATCCTTGAGTTGGGAAGATCCCCTAACATCTTTAAACAAATATAGATTTAAAATATTTATATGTGTTGAAAAAGATTAAGTATATACTTCAACATGTTAACATTTATTATCTCCTGATTGCAAAATTAAGAGTAATTTTTAACTTACAGGTTAATTTTTAAAAAGCAGTAAATATATATTAATTTGTGTTATTTTAAATAAAGGTAAATCAAATATCTAGATCCATGAGCCATTTCAGAATTGTATTGCTCTTTAACATCCCTGTGACAAATTGTTTATCTACTCCATAGGTAGCCTAAACCATCTTTGGACATAACTACCTCTTGGAATTTTCTTTTATTATTCTGGAATCTATTTCTCTCTAGTTTTTGCTTTTGATCTTATTTTCCTCCTGCGGTCAATCATTGGAAATTTTATCTTTATTCTATATGAAAGCCCTTCAGATGTATGAAGATAGTTAGCCTATTCGCCTTCTAGCCAAACATCTCTCATTCTTTCCTCTTTTTAAACTCAAAATATTTGGTGATGTTCTCAGTCATTAAGAACCACCTGAAGTCACACCTTAACTGGTCTCTTGTAGCCCCAGTCAAGGAAAGACTGTTATGTGGGACTAGAGTGTTCATTGCTGGGTTATGTATTGAATGAACTTTAATCAAGTGCCCAATGTGTGTACCATGTTTTGAGCTCAGAATATGGGAATACATGTTAAGATGCTTCCTCTGGGATTCATAGTCTAGGAAGAGAATGAGCTTGCCTTGGTTCAATATATAGATAGATAGGCTGAGGCCAACACACTTTTGTTAGGGAGTTTTGCTTCTCAAAATACAGCAACAAGTTCTTTAGTGACCCCTGCCAGGCACAGAGTTTGTTGGCTGTTTTCTTTCTTTGGCATGGTGAAGAATGGATATGGGAACATGGCAAGGGCATAAAGCAAGAGAGAGATGTTGTAGCCAAGTAAATGAGTCTCAGCATTTTCCTCTCCTAGCTCCCAGTATGAGCAAGACTTTGCCTCAAAGGAAGGTGAGAGACTAAGTCAACTTTTCCCACAGCACTTAGTAAATTAGATTTAGCCCGAAGTGTGGCTTTCAGCCAGATCCTCTGAACTGAGTGTGTCAGTTGTTTTCTCCCCATGTCACCCCATTCTTAGAAAACCTGCTCACCCACAGCCTATAAAAGGTGACTCTAATTATCATGTGTCACTACCCTTATAATATCTGATAGTGCTAGTATAGGCACCTGAACCTCATTGAACTAATAAATGGTTCTTTGCGGAGAATATAGCATGAGGCTACAAAGACTGAGACATTAACCCAGAAGAGCTAAGCTGCAAGGTTCTATCAATAGGGTTGGGGTGGTGGTTGGAATGAGGCCACTATTTAAGGGCATTCATGTTGGACCATGTAAAAGTGGGTGAATTAGCACAGAAACTGTCCTGAGGAGACAGAAAAATGAAGAAGATAACAGAATAGCTGAAAAACATGCAGTTTAGGATGGAAAGAGGATAGAGGGAGAAAGAACACATCAACTTCCCATTTCCTATAAAATCCACTGTATTTTTCTTCTTCAACAATTCTGTTCTATGATATCCCCCTGGGTCCTCACAATAAATTCCATTTTATTCAAGTTGGCTTGAGTGAACATCTGTTCCTTGTAACCAAAATGTTCGGAAGGCATCTCATTTACTTAGTTTATCTTTTAAATTTCTGTATGATGACTAGAATAATTAAGTTGAACTGGCCCATTTTCCAGACCCCTTATTGTTCTAGCTGTGAAGCAAGAATTCCCTTTGGGAGGAAAACCAACTTCTATTGGGATTGAAATTTGGCTAATAATGATTCATGGCATTAATTTGGAAATGTGATCCTGGCTATTGCTGCCTGTTTTCTGCTCACTTTACATCTGTTTGGTCCCACAAGAGGCAGGAACTAAAGGCAGCTGGCCCTGAGACTGCCTGTGGATTTGAGAAAGACAACAATGTCTGCCTGTTTTCCCTGGCTGGAGCCCTGAGAAGGCAGTCGATTTTCTCAGAAGATAATGCCTGAAACTCACACTGCAGTGCAGGAGTCAGAGAGTAGTCACCTACCGTGAGGACAGAAATGTAGAAAATATGCTCAGTGTCCCTTGAGCCACATTTAACTTTAATGCTCTTCAGCCCAGGTGGTTTCAATTAATTTGCACATATTTATTGAGCATCTACTGTGCATCAATGATCTCTTTCTTTTCCTCATTTGTTCCTCTTCTGACTCCTATTCCTTAATTTACATCCCAAGAACCTTTTCTTCTCCAATATTCCCTTGGGTTACGAACTCATTTCTCAGTTTTATGGCTGAACTTTCTTTAAGAGCTATCCACAGTCACTATCTCTACTTCCTTAACCTTTCACTAACTCCTTATCTCTGTGCCATCTATCTTCTGCTTTACCCTTGATGCAATCTGGTTCTCTGAATTTTTCGTATCTTTACAATAAATGCTTCTCTTGTTAAGTTAGTTGAAGTGACTTTTGGTTCCTTGTAACTCTAAAGTTTCTGAGGCATTCTCATTTCCTCAGTTCACCTTTCTGGCCTCTACATAAGAGCTAGTATATTCTGACTCAGGGTGTTTGGTCCTCAAGAACCTAAGGGAATGGAGATTACTCTAGTAAAACCAAAGGGACGTAGGAATATCCAAATCTTGTCCTGCTTTGGCTACATATTTTCCTTTCGTGTTCTCGCGGTGGCTGTGCACACACATGGCAAATGGGAAACCATGAGCCACTCTGTTTTTTGTTGGGCTAGGGCTTGATTCCTCACTCCAGGGATTTTGGTAAAATTTGTTGGAACATGCATCTTGGGCTTAAGCCAGAGGAGAATGGGTCTGCAGCTCTCTTCTACTTTGAGCAGACAGAGAGAGGCTCAGGGACTGCTCCTGAGACAGGAAGCAGAAGAGAGGGCCATTCAATGGCCCAAAGTTGACCAGGGAGGACAGCACTGGACTCATTCTCTACTGGGTCCTTGGAGAAGGAGATCAAGGAAAAGGATAGGAATGGTGACGGAGACCTCACTTCCCACAGAGTCCTTGGAGTGAATCATAAAAACTGTGTTCCTCTAAGGTTTGGAGACATACAGGTATCTGAAATGGAGAAACATATCCCTTAACAAAATTTTAATACTTATCACCTATTGACCATAGCCCACTTTTAGTATGTATACTAATATATTTAACCCTCTATTTGTACTTCAATTACTCGTGCCCCATCACATAATTATTCTCAAAGTAATTTGTTATATAATTGTTAGGGCATTCATTCACAAAATTGTTACATTATTCATTCACTCAGCAAATGTTTATTGAACCAGTCAGTGGAGATAAAAAGGGAATCTGTAAGGCAATTTCTCCTGTTTAAGGAGGTCATAGTCTATGAGATGGAGGAGGGGATGAGAAACAAGAATTTAGAAACAAGCAAGTGTCACAGGTGTTGTGAGAACAGTCTGAACATTATACAAGGAGAAAATGAAGGAAGGAGGCTCTGAGCAGCTGGGTCCACTTTCTGATTCCCTTTTTTGTGTTTACCTTCAGCCTAGGTAAAGCTCTTTGACTTTTTTGTCAGTCAGAGAAAGCAAGGACCTTTTGGCTGGGCTCCTCAGGCTTGATTTTAAATAATCAGCCCCAGATACAGGTCAGTAGCCCTGGAAGAGCCCAAGAGGACATTTGGCCAATCTCTGAATTTTAGGAGTCAGAGGCCCAGAGGGGGAAGACATTTGTCCAGTGTGACTAGCCAGCTGGTGTCACAGCAGGCCCAGAACAGAGCAGTGACCAGATCCTGTAGTGCCTGTATCGAGGGGAACTTTAATTCACCGCCCCACCCCCACACCGCTGGTCATAGGATGAGGAAACAGGTCCACCCAGGGAAGGAAGTAGGTAGGACAAAAGCTGCAGAGCTGCTCAAAGGCAGGGCCTGACTCCCTGGCCTCTCAGCCCAGTGATTCCCTCACTGATGCCCTGCCACAGGCATCCCTACACCCAGCCTGGGAGTCTGTTCTGGAAGATGTGCCCCAGGGTCCCCAGATCAAGGAGGCTGTTCATAGACCTCTGTTCAAGAGTGTTCCCTGGACTCCTGTTTCTCGACTTTTCTCCCTTTCTAGTCTTCCTTGGCTGTGAAGCCCTGGGTCAGCTCTCAGAGCTCTTCATTCTTCTCTTCTGTTCTCAGTTATAAACTTTCCATAACTTCTTGCTTCTCTTGACCTTGACTGGTTCATCCTTGGTCTGATCAAATTGCCTAGTCAGCTCCCCTCACCCTTGGCCATGTTTCCTCCAGCCTTCTTTCCTTGGCCAGTATCTGTGTCCCCAGGAGCTCCCTCTTCCTCAGACACCATCTCTAGTTTCTCCCACGGTCTTTTAATTTGTTTTGTGACTCGGAGTCTCTGGCTGTCTGGATGGTCAAATCTATTCTTTCTCGCAATAATGCTTTCAAATATATTAAATAAAATTGAGCAATAAAGGAAATAAAATTTTCTGATAAACATTTATCTAAACATAAAAGCCCAAGTTTGTAATATAGCAATATATGTACTTTTAATTCTATGTGTTCCATAACAAGATCTAATGGTGAGCCCAATGACTTCTATAATGTTCAGGTAGTGATGAGCACAAATGATATTACAAAGTATCTGTAAAAGTTGTAATGTGATATGAAAATATCTGTAATTTTTATTTCTGACAAAGTGTCACTGGTACTGTGTATATTGCTGTAATTTATTGTCTATGTTCATAATTGAAAAAACCCTCTATATTTCACTTGGAATTTACTGAAAATGAAAAAGGAATATTTTTCCCATCACAATTCATGGAAACCTGTAAGTCCCTTGGCCATTGTAGACTTCAGGTCAAGACATCTTATCCTAGATGATTCCATGAATTGAAACACTTTATGAGGGTATGTATTGTCTAAATTTAAATCTCTAGACCAGAATTTCCATATGGATATCTCATAGGCATCTATGAAACTCAACCTGTCAAAAAATGGAGTTTTGATCTTATCCCCCCAAACAGTTCCTCTCAATAAATGTCACTTCAATTCTCCTTAGTGCTTCTTTTTCACTTTTACTTCTAATTTATAAATCATTCCATCATAAGTTTATTCACCAAATATTTACTCAGCACTTAGTATGTGTCAAGCAGCATTATGGGCCTTGGGGATTCAGCAATGTATAAGACAAGTCCTTGTTCTTACAGACTTATGAGATATTGCTGTTGACATTGACAACAAGAAAATATAATATATATGCTAAATTTTGTGTTAATAAGTGGTTCTTCATTATTATACCTTTAAAGCATCTCTTCAATCTTGCTGTTTCTTTCCATACCCACTGCCACCCCTTCAGTCTAAACCAGTCTATATAGACTCTTGCTTGCTAGAGTCACCTAACTCCAGTCTCTGTAGCCAGTATCTATAGACAAAGATTGTTCTGCCCCAATCCTTTTCCCATGCAGCATCCATTGTGAGCGGAGGATCCTGTACCTCCACTGCTGAAACCCTTTGATGATTCTCACACTTGGAATGACCCCAGACATCTTACCTTTAGGGTCCAGTGTGAGCACTGGACACACTGTCCTCCTCTTCTATCAATCCTCTACCTACACTTGGACACACATGGCTGTGCAGTTCCTTACAGGGTCAGTTTCCTGCCTTAGGACCTTTGTCTGCCTCTAGGCCTGGCTGACTTCTAATCACCCTTCAGATCTAACTCATTTACATGTGTGCGTGCTCAGTCACTTCAGTTGTTTCTGACCTTTGTGACCCCATGGACTGTAGGCCACCAGTCTCCTCTATCTGTGAGATTCTTCAGGCAAGAATCCTGGAGTGGGCTGCCATTTCCTTCTCTAGGGGATCTTCCCAAGCCAGAGATTGAACCCAAGTCTCCCGCATCTCCTGCATTGCAGGTGGATTCTTTACCCACTGAGCCACTCAACTTTACCTAAAATGCTACCTCCTTGGAGAGCCCCTTCCTCATCCTTCAACCTCAGTTGTGTTCCCTCTCTTACTTTTGCTTAGAGGAACTTCTTTTCCTTTATGTAACAAGCTACTAGGTAAAATTATTATTTTATATAATAGTCAGGTGTCTAATGTCTGTTTCTCCCACTACATTGCAAGTTTCAAGAAGTCAGAATCTTGTCTATTTTGTTCATCAGTGGTGTAACAGTTCCTGGCATGTTGTTAGTGCTTAGCAAACGTGTAGCTGTTGAATGAATCATGAGTTACTATACCTTTCATCTCTGACATCTGCCCCCAAACTCATCACATAGTCAGGTTAATGCTTCTTCTTTTATGCACAGGCATATTAAAAGCTCTATCTATACTTAAATTATTCCTGACCTAATCAGATACAGTTATTCTCAAATCCATCCATCCATTCATCTATTCATTTATTTAACCATAATTTATTGAGCACCTCCTAATTACAAGGTGCTGTGCCAGGCAGTAGATAAGATTAAAAGATGAATAAGACGTGGTCCTTGTCCTGAAGACATTTACAGCTTAGAAGAGAATTTAAGAAGTTATCCAATAGTTATAGTGGGGAAAGATGGGGGCTATGTGCAATGATTAGCAGAGTCAGCAGTGATGGAGGTACTGAAGAGGTAGATAATATTTCCAATGAAAACTTCAGGAAAGCTTTCATGGAGAAGGTGGCATCTGAGGTGGTTCTTAAAGGGTTGGCAGGATGCAGACATCCAGAGGTGACATAGGAGGCATGATAGATGAAGAAATAGAGTCAACAATGTGCAAAAGGAGAAAACACAAGTGGTGTAGAGGTCTCTATGAGGGACCCACAACCTAGGTAACCTGCAGAGTAGCTGTGGAAGACAAAGATGGAGCAGGTGACATTTTGTTCTTTATTTTATATGACTGGTGAATCAGCAAGGGTTGTTGGAGAGGGGAATAAAATAAGAGTTAGGAGGGAGCACTGGAAAAAACTAACTGCCTGTTTGATTTTAATTTAGGTTGATTTTTCTTATTTAACATAAGATAAACAAAACAGAAGGGCAGAAAGAGCTCATGGAAAAAATGTGGTTGGACTGGAGGGGGAAACTCTTATGGAGGAAGTGGTACATACCTTTGCCTTCAGGTAGGACACTGACTTAGGAACATGCAACTACTCTCATCCTTGAACTGAGAGACCATCCGTTCTACAACTGGACTTTATTAGTTTGCTAAGGCTGCCATAAGGAATACAACAGACCAGGTGGTTTAAACAACAGGAATTTATTTCTCTGTCAGGAGGCTGGGAAGTCCAAAATCAAGGTGTCAGTTGATTTGGTTCTTAGTGATCTCCCTGGCTTCCTGACAACATCTTCTTGATGTGTCCTAACATGACTGTTCCTTGGTCTCTTTCTCTTTCTCTTCCTATAAGGACACCAATCCTATTAGATTAGGACCCCACTCTTAAGACCTCATCTAACATTAATTATCTTCTAAAAGTACTATCTGTAAATATCATCATATTTGGGGATTATGGCTTCAACCTATGAATATGGGGGTACATAGCCTCCATATGGGGCAAATCAGCCTCCATTCCTTTAGAATCAAAGTCTATACAGGTTTCTAAATCAGTGGTTTCTAAGTTGTTTCAAGGAGCATTAGGCATCCTAAGGAGAGCATTCTTGGAACCCCCTTAGGGGGCAAATTACAGGTGGACTCTACCTGTTTTCTCTATTAGGCTTTCACATAAGATTTCCTCCAAAGGAACGATTATACTGTTAAAAAAATACTAGGAAACCCCTGGTTTAGTTTGATGACTTCATTTTACTAGAGGAAGAGAAGGTGCTGAGATTCAGAAAGATAAAGAGACCTGCTCACAGTCACACAGCAAGGGAGGGACAGGTTCCTGTAGCCAACGAGCAGAACCAGAATCCTTGCATGAACTCCTAGTCCAGATTTTGTCCTTTGTTCTCCTCTTAGATTCCTTCAGGTCCAAGAGAGGAGGTCATGGATGTCCCCATTGTGTGCATGGCGAATAGGGGGTCCTCCTGGAAAAGAGTGGTTGCTTACTGATGAGCTCATCCAGAAGTGACATGAGACTCCAGCAGGACACTGGTCTTATATCTGTTCTTCCTTCCCCACTTGGTTTGCATGCCCAGACTTTTCTAATGAGTTGACAGGAGTTATAGACTATTACATAATTTAGGTGTTTTTCTTAAACAAGTGTGCCCAGAAAATTGTGCCACAGATGCCTGTTTTGCTCTGTGTGCTGTCTATTAGCCACCCAGAGGAGTCAGAGGAGGAATCTGGAGTGGGGAGAGATAGACACTCGCTACACAGGGAGAGGTTGATGTGTTCAGAATAGTCAGATCAGCTCTAATTCTTTAAGGGGCTAAAGATATGAAATGAAGACCAAGAACAAAGCTGTTGGGACAAAGGAAGAACCTGTCTGGAGCTCCTTCTGAGTTCAGACTTGGACAAAGTTATTTTTATGGAAAACATTTTATTTTTTAAAAATTCCATTTCCCTTCTCTCTAAGAGAAGTGGCAAAGAGCTTCATGCTTGCCCCTGACCCTGGTCCCTGAAATATGGATCCCTTTACTTCCCCTCATCCATGGGGACATCAAGATGTTCACTGATACTTCGAGAGTCTAGCCATCCAGATGGCCAAATGCTTTCCCCTTAGGACCATCTCCCTTTCATTACTCACTCATCATGTGTCAGGTCTCAACTTAAATGACCACCCTACCTCCCTCATTGTTATTCTCAACACAACGCTCTTTCCCTCCTTAGAGCACTTAACCCAGGGTATGATTATGCATTTTTATGTTTGACCTTTGCCTCTCCCAGACTATAAACGCCACTCAAGGGCTGTGATAAACATCAGTATATTTCGAGTGCCTGACCAGTATCTGGCACATCATAGGCACTCAGCGAGTATTTACTGAATGAATGAGTGGTCTCTTTGTTTTGATGTTTGGTTTTTCCTTTTTTTTTGTTGTTGAGGATCAACTGCCTGTGTCTTTATGTTACATTCAATAATCCTAGTAGACATGGATTTTCAGGGCCAAGAAAGTGAAGGAGTGTGAGAAATGATTTTAGTCTGTAATTGGCCAATGAAAGGTCAAATCTTGGAATGAACTTCTTGTGACAAATTCACTCATTTAATCTCTCAGCAAATGTTTATTGATCAATACTATATTACTTGCACTGTAAGAGTGCAAGGGTATAGCATGAACAAAATAGAAATGGTCTTTCTCTATTATGGAACAGATAGAGAAAAGTTAACAAAAATAAAAAAGCTATTGAGAGTATAAATAGGCTGATGAGCTAGACTGGGGACAGGCTACATGGGGAGGGGGCTGAAAAATGCTGCTCTATACCAAAACTGGGGTATAGGGGATGCTAATGCACTAGCTATGTAAAACATAGGCAGAGGAAACAGCAAATGCAAGAGCCTGAAGATAGAAATGAGTTTAGCAAGGTGGAAAGACAGAAGACAAGAACGGCCAGAATAGAGTAAGCAAGGAGGAGCACAGGTGGGTATGAGAGTGACCATAGATAGCTCCAAAACCAAGATAATAAACATGGATTTTATTGTAAGAGCAACAAGAAGCCATTGGGATATTTTATACAGAGGAATAACATGATTTGGTTTATGTTTTAGAAAGATTGCTGTGTGGAGACTGGATTGGCGAAGGACAAGATAGAACCAAAGAGACAAGTGAGTCTATTGCAATAGTCAAAGAGAGAAGAGACAGGGCTTGACCTTGGGTGATGGCAGGGGGAGTGAAGAGAAGTGGACACTTGAAATTTATTGGAGGTAGAACTGACAGGTGGTAGTAATGGATTGAATATAAAGGGTGAGAGAGAGAGAGAAATTGAAGATGACTCTAGTATGACAAATGGCCCTTTCCTTGAAGTCATGCATCTTTTCAATTTGCTACTGACTTGACCCACCCTGCTCTCAGTCATTATAAACCATTAAGGCTTTCACTTTCCTGCCTTGGCCTCACTTAGGCTCCATATTTAGCATCTTAATTCAATAATGTACAATCTGTATGGCTCATATCTTGATCTTCACAGCTCACTGAACCTCTTTAAATGGTCTACAACACAAATGAATTAAACATGGTGGGCAAACTGAGAGAGACTCTAAGTGGCAGACTCTTAGCCAAATGTTCTGAGCAGAATCCATGTGGGGCTTATAACTGCAAGGTAATGCTGATGGCTGTTGTCTCAGCAGTTATTCTCAGAAAAATGGAGAAAGTAAAATATCTCAAGGAGAGAAGGATATGGGGAAATGATACAGCTATGGGGAGAGAAAGACAATGTCTGAAATACCAGGGACTGCCGATCAAGCATCTTGACCAATTTGTGATATTGGGCTAGATGTGGTGATCAGTGTTTTATTAAGCCAGATTGTGTATGTACGTAGACACAGAGTCAAAGAGAAGGGAAAAAGAGGGAGCTGGGTGGGGAGAAATAAGACTAGGAATGGGAATAATAGTGGCCACAATTTGCTGATTTCTTACTGATTTTCTTGTATTGTGCTAAACCCTTAAATGGCATATAATGGTAATATATGCCATTTAGTCCTCACAACGCCCCTCTAAAGATTATCTCCATTTTACAGATGAGAATACTGAGATGTAAGGAGGTATGGGGAACTTGCTTACAGACAATCTGAGAATAACTGATAGAACAAGGAATTAAACCCAGATTAGTGTGACTGCAAGCCTGTATGCTTAACTATACTACACTGACTTCTTCAAACCGAGAAGGACTAGATGGAAGGCCAGGGGTAGAGGCAGGGAGAAAATGTCTAAGAGAACAAATGTACTTGATCTTGCAAAAAAGTAGTTGACTAAAATGAAGGAGAAGCTAACCTGAAGGAAAAAAAGTAGATTAGTATATGACATGAGAGTGGATCAAATCTTATAAAATTTCAGATGGATACGGTGTGTTAGCTGCCTCCCATTCTATTTCCCTGCTGGTGATAGGCTCATAACTTCTGTCTTTATTGCCATTTCTGCTCCCAGCCATGAAGCTCTCTATCTTGAGATGAACCAATAGTCCTTGACGCTCCTGACCCACCCTGGGAATGGAGGAGTTGGGGAGGAGAGCAGTCTGAATGTTAATTCCTGAGTGAAGGAAATTCATGCTAGATGGAAGATCCCAAAGGACCAGAGTTGTGCTGTAATTAGCTGATATTTATAACTTGGCAAAAAACTATTCATGTTAGCTATTCAGTTTCCCTGTTCTTGCTCCATGTTTTCAAAGAAACTCCTCTAGCATTGCAGTAGTTCCTGGAACCCAGAGCACATTCCAGGAAAAGGCCATTTTACTACTCAAAGAAAGAGGACTAGAATAAATGAAGGCTCAAAACTTCTGCATCTGCATCACTGCTCTCAGTCTATTAAAAAATATTTATTGAGATCCAATTGCTGCTGCTGCTAAGTCGCTTCAGTCGTGTCCGACTCTGTGCGACCCCATAGACGGCAGCCCACAAGGCTCCCCCATCCCTGGGATTCTCCAGGCAAGAACACTGGAGTGGGTTGCCATTTCCTTCTCCAATGCATGAAAGTGAAAAGTGAAACTGAAGTCGCTCAGTCGTGTCTGACTCTTAGCGACCCCATGGACTGCAGCCTATCAGGCTCCTCCATCCATGGGATTTTCCAGGCAAGAGTACTGGAGTGGGGTGCCATTGCCTTCTCCATGAGATCCAATTAGATGGCAATTAATTATTAGTCTATATTACTCTATTGTATGATTGTTAGTACACTTGATATTGATGCCCTGTACTAGATAGCTTAGTTACAGGTGGTGCTAGTAGTAAAGAACCTGCCTGCCAATGCAGGAGATGTAAGAGACATGGATTTGATCTCTGGGTCCAGAAGATCCCCTGGAAGAGGGCATGGCAACATACTCCAGTATTCTTGCCTGGAGAAGCCTATGGCCAGAAGAGCCTTGTGGGCTACTATCCAGAAGGTCGCAGAGGGTCGCAACACAACTGAAGTGACTTAGCATCCATGCACACACAATGAACCTGGCAGATACAGACTCTGTCCTCCTGGAACTTACAGAATACTGGGTAGATGTTCAATAAAAAATTACAATTGCCAAAGTGCACTGTGGTACAGAAGAAATAGATTTCTGGCATTCTGTCATCAGAAGACTTCAGTATGTGCCTGTGAGGAACTCTTTGACCAATTCTTGGACCATGAGTAAGTAATTTTTAATCACTGTGAGCCTTAGTGTCCTCATCTGCAAAATGGAGACCATTCATTCATGTTATGTTTATTGAACAGCTTTGGGATTACTTTGGCTTGAATGACAAAGAAGGCTTCACTGGAAATGGTGTTTGAGCCGAGACTTGACTGGTACAAAGACGTGAGTTATATGGAGCTTGGTGGTGGGGGCAGGTATTCCAGATGCAGGGAGTGCACCTGCAAGGGCTGTGAACGGGGAATGAACACAACCTTGTCCTCCACAGCCCAGAGGCAGAATGCTGTCAACCGTCAAGCCAAGAATGGCTTATTATTGTTTAGTCCTCAACATTTTAAGATATGGTTATTATTCCGAGGTCCATCTAGTCAAAGCTATGGTTTTTCCAGTAGTCATGTATGGATGTGAGAGTTGGACCATAAAGAAGTTGAGTGCCAAAGAATTGATGCTTTGAACTGTGCTGTTGCAGAATACTCTTGAGAGTCCCTTGAACTGCAAGGAGATCCAACCAGTCCATCCTAAAGGAAACCAGTTCTGAATATTCATTGGAAGGACTGATGCTGAATCTGAAACTCCAATACTTTGGCCTGACTCGTTAGAAAAGACCCAGATGCTGGGAAAGATTGAAGGTGAGAGGAGAAGGGGATGACAGAGGATGAGATGGTTGGACGACATCACTGACTCGATGGATGTGAGTTTGAGCAAGTTCAGAGAGTTGGTGATGGACAGGGAAGCCTGGTGTGCTGCAGTCCATGGGATCTCAAAGAGTCAGGCACGACTGAGTGACTGAACTGAACAGATTATCCTGAGAATCTCAAGCCCTAACGTCAAGGAGTTTCCTTTATAATTAAAGAGGGAACATTTGGAGCTTTTCAGTTAGTCAGTCAGTTCAGTCACTCTGTCCTGTTCTACTCTTTGTCACCCCATGGAGCACAGCATGCCAGGCTTCCCTGTCCTTCACCATCTCCCAGAGTTTGCTCAAACTCACATCCAATGAGTTGATGATGCCATCCAACCATCTCATCCTCTGTCATCCCCTTCTCCTCCAGCCTTCAATCTTTCCCAGCATCAGAGTCTT
This sequence comes from Giraffa tippelskirchi, assembly GCF_054371585.1. Classification (NCBI taxonomy): domain Eukaryota; kingdom Metazoa; phylum Chordata; class Mammalia; order Artiodactyla; family Giraffidae; genus Giraffa; species Giraffa tippelskirchi. Next base: position 110,433,836 of record NC_137279.1, read on the forward strand.
CAAGTGAGTCAGTTCTTCACTTCAGGTGGCCAAAGTATTGGAGTTTCAGCTTCAACATCAGTCCTTCCAATGAATATTCAGGACTGGTTTCCTTTAGGATGGACTCGTTGGATCTCCTTGCAGTCCAAGGGGCTCTCAAAAGTCTTCTCCAACACCACAGTTCAAAAGCATCAATTCTTCAGTGCTCAGCTTTCTTTATAGTCCAACTCTCACATTCGTACATGACTACTGGAAAAACCATAGCTTTGACTAGATGGACCTTTGTTGGCAAAGTAATGTCTCTGCTTTTTAATAAGCTATCTAGGTTGGTCATAGCTTTTCTTCCAAGAAGCAAGCGTCTTTTAATTTCATGGCTGCAGTCACCATCTGCAGTGATTTTGGAGCCCAAGAAAATAAAGCCTATCACTGTTTCCACTGTTTCTCCATCAATTTGCAATGAAGTAATGGGCCCAGATGCCATGATCTTCGTTTTCTGAACACTAAGCTTTAAGCCAACTTTTTCACTCTCCTCTTTCACTTTCATCAAGAAGCTCTAGTTCTTCTTCACTTTCTGCCATAAGGGTGGTGTCATCTGCATATCTGAGGTTATCGATATTTCTCCCAGCAATCTTGATTCTAGCTTGTGCTTCATCCAGCCTGGCATTTCACACTATATACTCTGCATATATGTTAAATAAGCAGGGTGACAATATATAGCCTTGAGGGACTCCTTTCCCCATTTGGTACCAGTCTGTTGTTCCATGTCCAGTTCTAACTGCTGCTTCTTGACCTGCATATGGATTTCTCAGGAGGCAGGTAAGGTGGTCTAGTATTCCCATCTCTTTAAGAATTTTCCACAGTTGTGATCCACACAGTCAAAGGCTTCGGCATAGTCAATAAAGCAGATGTCTTTCTGGAACTCTCTTGCTTTTTCGATGATCCAACAGATGTTGGCAATTGGATCTCTGGTTCCTCTGGCTTTTCTAAATCCCGCTTGAACATCTGGAAGTTCAGGGTTCACATACTGTTGAAGCCTGGCTTGCAGAATTTTGAGCATTACTTTGCTAGCGTGTGAGATGAGTGCAATTGTGCAGTAGTTTGAGCATTCTTTGGCATTGCCTTTCTTTGGGATTGGAATGAAAACTGACCTTTTCCAGGCCTGTGGCCACTGCTGAGTTTTCCAAATCTGCTGACATATTGAGTGTGGTGCTTTAGCAGCACCATCTTTTAGGATTTGAAATATCTCAACTGGAATTCCAGAGTCTTTAGAGAAGAATTTAAGATGATAGATAACAAAGTGCCATGCAGTGGGACTGGAGAGAATGTGTGTCAAAGGTTAAGTTTTGTGAGGAAGGGGAGAGGGAGGTCAGTGTGGAAGGGATAGGTACCCTCTTTGTCATGGAGATTCAACGCCCCAGATGGTGACTGTGGTCTAGGTCAGAAATTCCCCCAGGCAGTGTAAATCACTAGTACTGCACAAATACCTGCAGCTCCACTTTCCTCTTTGGAAGAAAAGCTATGACCAACCTAGACAGCATATTCAAAAGCAGAGACATTACTTTGCTGACAAAGGTCCGTCTAGTCAAAGCTATGATTTTTCCAGTAGTCATGTACGAATATGAGAGTTGGACCGTCAAGAAGGTTGAGCACCAAAGAATTGATGCCTTCAAACTGTGGTGCTGGAGAAGACTCTTGAGAGTCCCTTGGACTGCAGGAGATCAAACCAGTATATCCTAAAGGAAATCAACCCTAAATATTCATTGGAAGGACTGATGCTAAAGCTGAAAGTTTAATATTTCAACCACCTGATGCGGAGAGCCAACTCATTGGAAAAGACCCTGATGCTGGGAAAGATTGAGGGTAGGAGAAAAAGGGGGCAACAGAAGATGAGATGGTTGGATGGCATCATCAACTCAGTGGACATGAGTTTGAGATAATGAAGGACAGGGAGGGAAGCCTGGTGAGCTGCTGTGTATGGGGTTGCAGGGTCAGACACGACTGAGTGAACAAGACCACCTCTGTTACTAACCCTGCCCTGGGAGGGCAAAGGCCATGATGTTGCAATGGTTTGGGCTTCCTGTGGAGCCACTGGCCTTGGGGAAAGCCTGTATGAGGGATCGGGAGCAGAGGCTGGATCCAGAAAGAAGTAGGAGGGAGAAAGTGAAGATTTGAGGGGCCAAAGAAGCAGCCCCCAGTGAATAGTAGGCTCACTTGGTTAGGCTCCTGGGGGTCAGAGTCCCAGTTCTCTCCTGTCTCCTGCCCTCCTCAGAGCACTCAGAACTGTGGATGACAGATTTCATGGATCCAGCTGTTTAATTCTGGCTTTGTTTCAACTCCAAGATTGGATTTTTTGCAGAAACCTCTGTTACGGACCATATGGATATTTCAAAAATCCCATGCCCACAAACCAATAAATACAAATGAAAACAAATCAGCTCAAAACATGTCCTCTCTGTCTCTTGCAGGCTGGGCCCCAGTGGTGACAGATGCAGGAGAGGTGAGGTGCCCCCTTGCTGCCGCCCAGCTGGCTGTCCCCCAAGCTCCTCCTGCAGTGGCAATTCTTTGATCATATGGGCACTTTCTTTGAGGAAACTACTCCACCCAAGATGGGCTTCTCACCTCTGGAAGGAGGCCAGGAAAGCTGCAGTCTTTGCCTCAGTATCAGGCACTCGAGTTTTTCTCAGCAGTGTTAGGTGGAGTTTCCCCTCCAGTGGCACGTGGCCCAATTGCCCAGGGAGGAAGAAGTAGGCCTTTTCCATCCTGGGTAAAACAGAATCCTCTGTCATAGATGTAGTGGCTTCATGAGGAGAGTGGCCTTGTCGCTTGGTGAGTATAGTTATCCAGGGCAGGGGGAGAGGGCACATTTGGACCTAATGCATAGATTGTTAGTTCTCAGTAGAAAAAAAAAAATCTCAATTCACAGATGAACCAAAGTAGGAGGGAGCCTTCCTGATATAAATTAGACCCAAGACCAGACAATACAGGTAAGAGTGGAATCAGGTTTTCTATGAAACTGTAATTGGAGAACTATTTATTAGTGCTACTGCCTAGATTCAAGGAAAAGGACAAAATGACCTTTAGATCAACCACACATACTTATTGAGCACTTACTGTTTACCAAATACTCTCATTTAAAGTCTTTTTTCCCCAGAGCTGTGCTACTCCTCTAGATCAGGGTCTGCCAAAATACAACCCATGGGCAAAATACAGCCACCTGTTTTTGTCAATAAAGTTTTATTGGAACACAGCCATGCCCATTCATTTACCTATTGTTTGTATCTGCTTTCACACTACACAGGCTGAGTCAAGTAGTGTGACAGACTGTATGGCCCACAAGAGCTTGAAAATACTTACAATTTTTCCCTTTAAAGAAAAAGTTTGGCATCTCTGCTCTCCATTTTTGTATCCTAACAAAGAATTCATAGTGAGGCATAGCTGGGAGAGGTGGTTAGGAGAGAGAAGGGAAGTGATGCTTATTGAATGAGACATCTGTGTAGCCTCAAGCCTGGAGTCAAACAGACCTGGGTTCAAATCTCAGCTCTGTCACTTCCTATCTGTGGGTTTCGGGCAAGTTACTTAGCTTCAGTGTATCTCAGATTTCACATTTGTGCAATGGCTCTGATAACTGTACTTATCTCATAGGGTGGTCATGAGGATTGGGGTGATTAACGTAAGCACTGCCTAATGCATAATAAGTGCTCCATAGAGAGAAGCTGTTATTTTTTATGACTAACGCAGTGTTCCAGGAAATAGGCTAAAACACATCATGTATATTAGCTCAGTTAATTCTTACACTGCCCCTATGAGAAAGGTATTACTAATTCCACTTTTCAGGCAGGAGTCTGTAGCACAGAACATTGCCTTAGGTCACAGGGCTCATGGGTGGCCGAGTGGCCAATGTGAACCTACATCCTGTGGATCCTCCAGGAGGGAAAATAGTAGAGAAGCTCTAGGAAACACGGCGGGGGCTGGGAAACAGCCCTGGAGAGCCAAACCACCACTCAGAGCTCATGTCAGCACCATTCCTTGACCCAAGTGGAAACTGTGATGAGCTTTCCCAAGGAGGCACAGAGAAGTGGGGCTTCTCTAAGGATGAAGGCAAGGTGCACCCACCAGCCTGTGAAAGAAATGGATTACTGGTGACCCTGGGTCACTGGTATCAAGAAGTTAACAAGGTTTGCTTTGGGACATAGGAGGGAGTCACATCCATCTCTTGTTGCCTTCACCTCTAATTTCCACCACGGTCTCTTCATGTCATCCTGGGACTGCACAGGATGTGCCTGGGTGGGAAGGGGAGAGCAGGGCTGAGATGAGGATGGTGTTTATTAGGTACAGTGCATGGAGGGTGAGGGAAGGAAGGGTGGTGAAGCTATCAGTTGGTGTCTTGAAGCTAAATCATACATATTTCAAGGCAAACTCCGGAAGCTTTATTCAGTTACCTAGGTCTATTGATGTCACCTGGACTGGATCAATATATCTTCCTGGAGAATTCAGAGGAGAAAAATCTATATGGGGCTCACTCTGTAGGGAGATCACATTGGTGCCAGAGTGACAGCTCTGTGAGGAGAGTGTTAAGCACTCAGACACTGATGTCTCTGCCATCTCCCTGGCCAGAGCCTGCCCCTCCCAACAAGGCAGGGCAAGCGACATGAGGGAAGAGTGAATGAGTAAGAAACCATTATACATTCACACACAAAAGTATTCAGCATTTACTGAGCTCCTATGGTGTGCCAAGCTGCATGTAGATATGGGTTTTAAGACTAATGGGACACCATGGCTATCCTTAGGAACAAGCTGTGGATTTGCTTTGCCAGTGGAGCTGGCTCTGAGAGAAAGGCCAGCTCTAGAGCCACTGGCAGAGCAGGGGTGTGACTTCTTTGCCAGCGGCCTCTGAGATGCTTTATAGGATGATGAAAGGGACAGATTGCTTCTCCCAAACCAGCCCCCTACCTTCACCCCCATCTCCCAGGGACAACACAACACCCAAGCCTGAAGCCTGAGTCATCATAGTCTCATATTATTTTTTTTCTATCTCCTTTTTTTTTTTTAACCTACAAGTAGGAGGGCTTCATTAAGCTAATTAAAAAGGCACCAGAGGAAAAGGATGACAGAGAACCACTTGGGCTTTCCTGAGTGCTGCAGGGCAAGCCTTGGCTTTGCTTTCCTTTCTCACAGTCCAAGCTGCCTTGGGGGCCTGTGGCCATGGTAGGCCGAGGGGGAGGTGTGGGAGGAGACACAGCAACAAGGACATGGGGGTGGGGAGAAAATACCCTTTCCAAGTAGCTGAGCTAAAACCCATGCTGCTAGGCCCTAAGGCCATCTCCACACCCCTACACAGCCTCCTGGTTGTTCCACTCAAGCCATCTTCTAATAAACTGCAAAAATTAGTCTGAAAATTGCTGGTTTGCTTTGGAAGAAGCTTGCCCGTATAAAGCTGTTGCTTCAGGACCTTTATAAAAGGGGATACCATAGATTTCTTTTCCAGTATGTGGTCCACCCAGGCATGGGGATAGGTCATCCTTATATCTGTGTGTGTGTGTTAGCTGCTTAGTCGTGTCTGACTTTTTGCGACCACGTGGACTGTAGCCCGCCAGGCTCCTCTGTCCATGGAATTCTCCAGGCAAGAACATTGGAGTGGATTGCCATTTCCTTCTCCAGAGGATATTCCCGACCCAGGGATCGAACATGGGTCTCCTGCATTGTAAGTGGATGCTTTACCGTTTGAGCTACTAGGGAAACCCTTCTTGTATCTAGTCCAAGTCTTTTTTGTTGTTGTCTGAAGCCACAGTTCTCGTGGAGGGGAAGAACGAAACAGATATTTGGGACCATGATCATTGATCTTCTGTAGAAACATCTCAGGCTGGAGGACATCTCCAGCCTGAGAATTTGCTCCATTCTTAATCTGAAATAGACTGTGTCCTATTGAGGCTCATAGTTTGTAATGCAACCCATTTCCCGGGTCCTATGGGATATGCAGAGGAAAGGGATGCAGTTCTTGTCTTGGGACAGCTGGAGGCAGGGAGAGTGTGGACTCAGGGCTGCTGACATGGGGTTGCATTCTGCTCTTTGATGGCTGATCACACAATGTATTTTCTTTCTCTCCAGCTTAAGACTCCTCCTGGGAAAGAGTGACTACTCTCTTTCAACCTCTCCCTTCTACTTGCCATTAGAGCAACAACTATCTGATGTTTGATCCTTGAAGGAGGCAGTTTCTAGAGGGCTTCTTTCTCTACCCATGGAGGAGCCCACACCCACTCCAGGTCTCTGGTAGCTAGAGTACCAGAAGAGAGCTGCTCCCAGCATGATAAATTAATTAGTTAATGTCTGGGACATCCAATGGTCAACATTTTCAACCTCCCTTAGTGGTCTCTCTTTTCTAAGGAGGAAAAAAGAGAGAGAAAGAGAGAGAGAGAGGGAAAATGAACACACAGGTCAAACCTATAAATTACCATATGTTCTTTAAAGCAAAGTACTCAGACACTAGGGTTGTTGTTGTTCAGTTGCTCAGTCATGTCTGACTCTTTGTGAACTCATGGACTGCAGCACGTCAAGCCTTCCTGTCCATCAACAACTCCTGGAGTTAACTCAAACTCACGTCCATTGAGTAGGTGATGCCATCCAACCATCTCATCCTTTGTCATCCCCTTCTCTCCCTGCCTTCAATCTTTCCCAGCATCAGGGTCTTTTCCAATGAGTCAGTTTTTTGCATCAGGTGGCCAAAGTATTGGAGTTTCAGCTTCAGCATCAGTCCTTCCAGTGAATATTCAGGGTTGATTTCCTTTTGGATTGACTGGTTTGATCTCCTTGCAATTCAAGAAACTCTCAAGGGTCTTCTCCAACACCACAGTTCAAAAGCATCAATTGTTCGGTGCTCAGCCTTCTTTATGGCCCAACTCTCACATCCATACATGACTACTGGAAAAACCATAGCTTTGACTAGACGGATTTTGTTGACAAAGTAATGTTTCTGCTTTTTAATATGCTTTCTAGGATTGTCATAGCTTTTCTTCCAAGGAGCAAGCATCTTTTAATTTTGTGGCTGCAGTCACCATCTTCAGTGATTTTGGAGCCCAAGAAAATAAAGTCTGTCACAGCTGTGCTTAGTCACTCAGTTGTGTCAAACTCTTTGTTACCCTATGGAATGTAGCCTGCCAGGCTTCTCTGTCCATGGGGATTCTCCAGGCAAGAACACTGGTTATGGGTTGCCATGTCCTCCTCCAGGGGATCTTCCCAACCCAGGGATTGAACCCAGGTCTCTGGCATTACAGGCAGGTTCTTTACCATCTGAGCCTTCAGGGAAGCCCCAGACACTTGGGACATACACTGTAATTTCCCCCTAGCATTTTATTATGGAAACTTTTGAACATACATTGAAGTTGAACACCTGTATACCCACAACCCAAGTTCTATCATTGGCATTGCACAATGCTTGTCTCAGTGAATAATCATTGATTTTTCCATTCTCCTGGCAATTCATCAAACCATCTCAGCTTCCACCCCAGACTACAGACCAAGTGAACAGAAACTCTGGAGGTGGGCTCAACAATGTGTTTTTAAAAAACTGGGTGATTCAGATCCTTGCTCAATTTAAGAACCACTCAAATATTTGGATGCATTTCAAGATAAATTGGAGACATTGGTTGCACTTCCCCTAAATATTTCATTCAATAAATATTTATTGAGCACTTACCAGGTGCAAGGCACTATTCTTAATGCTAGGGACACATTCTTTTACAGCTGATAGACTCAAGATAGCTATCATTAAGTTGAGATACAGAGGAGAGAGGGAGGAAGAAGGGGAAAGAGAGAGAGGCATATGTAAAAGTAATGCAGAGCTGAAAACTTTACATGTGATTATCCTCACATTCAACTGACCAGCAACTGACTAGAAGCAAATCAAACATAAGCCCATTAAGTTTTTGAGGGACTTGTATTGTTAAGAGATTTCAAAATGTTTGCCCAGTGGGATTTAGGGCTGTGTTGCATTTCAGGAACTGCTGTGTGTCTTTTATTCTTCCCCCTTTTCACTGGGAATGATTACTGCAATTACATAGTCCTTGTTCAATCACTGTGTATAGCATGGAGTCTGCTCTCCAGGGTGCTGAAGTCAGAGCCCATCAGTCTCTGCCAAGGATTGACCCAGCATGAAGCAACCCTTGCTGTTGGGTAAACATTTGGACCCTCAAGCAAAATTTCAGAAGTGACCTTCTCAAGCTTTTTTTTTTTTAATTGCTCTCCAGATTCCATTGATACAAAGAGGAAAAAAGGAAAGAGAAAGGGAAAGAATGAGAGCCTGAAAATGAGTTTCATTGTGCTTCTTTGCTTCACACCAAGTCAGGCAAATAATTAGACCTAAATAAGCAGGATTTTCTGAGTCACTGAGTGGTGTTCCTTGTAAACTTACAGAGTTTAGCTGAATTGATTTTGATGTGTATGTGAAATGCTTTGTGACACTTGAGGACAGTGATTTTTATTAAATGTGGTCTCTGGAGTAGCAGCATCAGTATTACCTGAAAGCTATTTATAAATGCAAAATCTCAGCTCCCACTCCATATCAACTGAATCAGAAACTCTGGAAGTGGGCTCCCATATCTGTTTTTAGCAAATCCTCCTGGTGATTTTGGGACTTGTTGAAGTTAAAAAACTTCTACATCTAGACCAATGGTTCTCACTTCTGGCTGCACATTAGAATAACATGGAGCTTTGTAAAATATTGAGGCTAGGTCCCATTGCTCCTCCCCTCCCAAATAAAAAATAAAGCAGAGTCTGTGGGAATGATGTTCAGTTTTTCCTTTGTTTTAAAACATCCACAGGTGGTTCTAATGTACAACCAGTATTGAATTACTCCGTTAAAATTTTAGAAAACACATAGAAATATCCATTGAGTAATAGTAAGGTACAGTCCCCAACAATATGACCTCTAGTTCATCAGCCTTGCCCTTCTGGTCCCTGAAACCTTTCTGGAGTTCCTTGAAGACTAATTAGACCCATCGTAGCTTCACAAGGACATCTCACTGATATGAGATAGGAGGATACTGAGAATATTTGCATAAAATTGGCATAATAAGTGGAGTTTTGCTCTCATGGATTATAAGGCCTCATTTGTGGCATTGTTTAGATTGACTCTATCATATTACAGCTCTCTGATGTGGACACCACGTTTGGTTCCTCTCTGATTCTGCCCCCACCCACGCACCCCACCCCATCTCCCTCATTTCCCTGATTCTGAGTGGATGGGGAAACACAGCCACATGGAGTAGAAATCATGAAAACAAAAGATGTTGAAACTTTCCTAAACTATCCTGAGGAGTGAAAGTTGGGAGCTGTCAATATATCACCTCTCGCTATTAATGATTTATAGTTGGATCTCCAGTGAGACAGGGTAAAATGGAAAAAAAATATGTATGACTGTGCTTTGTAAACTGCAAAGTATTCTAGAAGTCTAAGACAGTATTAAAATGTTTTTCTTCTAAAATTAATAATGAGGCAGGTGGGGATCCTTTAGCAGCATTAGTCTGATTCTAGAGGAATCTGAATGCTGCATGTTGACCACAGCGTCTTTGCAGTATTTCTGCTAGATTAGAGTTCTTGGGAGCTGTGAACTCAGTTGAAAGTTTAATTTTTAAGACCAACCAATGTTTTGTCTATTTATCCTTTCTCTGGATTTTATAAAATGATTCAGATCTGAAATCCTATAAAATTCTATCAGATTACATCTTTTTAAGGGCACCATAAATTTTAGAAGGAAGGAGGACACATTTGGGTCATTTGGGGGCCAATAAAGCTAAAATGTTTTTCATCTGTCTAACTTGTTTTTTCCTTACATCTCAGAGACACATCTTAATCAGTGTTTAGAAACTAGATGGCATTTAAAGAAGCTGAGATTTCAATCATAGCAGGGCTGGTGTTGGCAAAAATATTTTTTTTTGATAAATTTATTTTACTTCACTTTAAACAGATGCCAAAAGGTACTTCTTCATTCTGGTGCAAAGCTATTTGAGAGGCATTGAAAACTGCTGCCTTCCAAAGTTGCTTCTAGATCCTCCATGCTATTCCCCTGCATGATTTACCATGATGAGCACCCAAAATAGCATTAGCCTGCAAATATAGGGCATAGGGTGGGAGCTAGGGTTGGGCAGGTAATTATCCAGCCTATCATGGAAGCTGTGTCTGAGTTAAATAGGAAAGTTGAGCTCCTTCTTCAGGCATCGTTCAAATTGGAAGAGATTTCAGATCATTTAATCTTGTAAGCTTTAGATCACTCTGAGTGAGTGTAGAGGTGAGCCTGGCAATAGAACCATTCTCTCTGCACTACTACAAAATGCAAGAGAGGGAAAAGGTGATGGAGTAGCATAGCTCATAGCTAAGGCTGGTTCTTGGCATTATTGTGAAAAAGAACTTTATCCTTGCAATCCTTGTCCTAATTTCTTGCTGTTAGTCCCTTTCTGTATCCTCTATCTCAGGGCCAAGACTATTGTGAGGCAAGCACAGCCCCTAGGGAAAAAATTTTAAGGAAGTTCTCACTCAGGTTCAAGTGACAACTCTGTAGCTATATGAACCTGAGAGTGATTGCTTCGTTAAATTTTGGACTCTTGACACCTTGCTTGCCTCACCCTAGCCCAGGTCCTGTTCCACTCTCTCTAAGTACCTAGTGTTTACATACTAGCTAAGACAAGGAAGTGACCTATCTCCATTGAAAGATGAATGGATAAGGAAAACGTGGTAGTATATACAATGGGATGTCTTTCAGCTTTAAAAGAGAAGGAAACTCTGCCATTTGTGACAACATGAATGAACCTGGGGGGCATTATGCAAAATGAAATAAGCCAGACACAGAAGGACAAGAAGTATGTGACGCCACTTTTATGAAGAATCTAAAATAGCCAAACTCATAGATGCGGAGACTGGAATGGTGGTTTCCAGGGGCTGGAGGGAGGTGGAAATGGGGAGGTATAAGTCAGATAGAACCAAGTTTTAGTTATGCAAGGTGAATAAGTCCTAGAAATACATTATGTAGCATACTACCTGCACTTAACAACACTGTATCGTATGCTTAAAAATTTGCTTAGAAGATAGGTCTTATAATGTGTTTCACAAAACACATACAAAAATAAAGAGGGTGGGAGAAAAGTTTTTAAGGTGATGGATATTTTTATAGCATAAATTGCTTCATGGGTGTATACTTATCTCCAAACTCTTCAAATTTATACATTAAATACATGCAGCTTTATGGTCTCTCAGTCATACCTTAAAAAGCGGTTTTTTTTAAAGAAGAGAGCACAGGATATACATTATGAAACAAGAGATTCCATTGACTAAAGGGGAGGATTCATGGAAGTAACAGAAGATAAAGTTGGAAAGAAATGTCAGGGTGGTCAAATTATGAGGTAAAGTCTTTGAATGTCATCTTAAGAACTATGAACTTCAGGTCACAGAGAATGATATAACTGGATTGAGTGTGTTTAATTTGAGGAACATAGAAAAAGTTCCATCTACCTGTAATATTCCTCCTTTTAGCCCAGTATAGTTTAATTTGAATTTCCAATACAGATTAATTTCCAATACAGATTTGGAGTAATAGGCGCTGGAGATTGGACAGCTCCCGAATATAAACATTAATTCACACTTCAGTGTAAACTAGTAAAATGACCATGTTCCTTGTAATAATTCGTGAAAATCAGGCAATTTGGACTATGTTTGTAAAAAGAGGCACAGTCCTTTGAGGGCAGACTTTGAGACCATTCTCTAGTATGGTACTTGGGGTAACAGACTACGATCAAGAAATGATAACACAGGAGGCAGCCATGGAATAATATATATCAAAGATGATAACTGATTTGCAATTCACAGATCAGCTTCACTTCCATTATTTAGTTTTATCCTCATAGAACTCCAAGAGAGGGATAAGACAGTGGTTATTTTTATCAATGAGGAGACAACATCACAGAGCTTCATGGCCTAGAGTCACAGGTCTCTAGAATCCAAGTATTCTTTTCACTACTCTCAAAAGTTCACCTATTTCACTTTCTTGCCAAAGCCCAGCCCTTTAGGGAGCTGAACCTTTGCTTTTTTGATTAAATGCTACCATGTATCTGAGAATGCAACCCTCGAAGCCATGAACAATGACAGATCGTACTTGATAATATCAAGGCAGCTCAGCTGATCCTAGTCTTGACCTTCTGTCCTTGAACTTCTATTTATGTTCTATTTGTCAGTGGACTTTCAGAGGAAATGGAGTAGAGAGAAGGGATATGAGTGGTTACAGAGATTGAAAGGGTATTATTATTTTTATAAAAATGCAGAATGTTTAATACTACTTAGACATGTTGCTGGAACTTTTAGGGAGAGAACTCTGAGCCAAACCATTGCTAGAGTCCTTATTGTGTGGTTATTAATACTGCGTGACTGATGTGCTTATTACCCTCCAACTCCCAGCCACTTGTTTCCTATTGAGTCTCCATTTGACTCTTCTCCCCCAAAAGACCCTGGCTTCCCGAGGAGCCAGGCGCTAGGAACAGATGCAAGGGGACCTCACTGCAGCTCCAAGGAGATGTCTGAAAGCTGGGAGTTGGTGTGGCCAGAAAAGAAGCCCTTTGTTAAACTCACTCTTGCTCTCAGGGAGGCAGAGAGGAAGGGATCTGCCAAAACAGAGAGGAACTATGACTCATAAATTGACAGGTAATCCCGAGTGGGTTATCTCATCAAGTTTTCAGGACAACCTGAGGAAGCAGGCAGAGAAGACAGCACCTTAAGTAAATGGAAGCTGAGAGAAGGAAAGTGCTTCTCTCAAAGCTATCTGGCTGGAGAGTGTCCAGGCTAGTTCCTGAACTTAGAGCCCCCGAGACCAGGTCCAAAGTGCTTTCTGCCATACCACCCTCCTTCCTGGGGGAGTGGAAAACCTTCCAGACTCACAGAGTGCTCTTGTCCAATTTCAACCCCTCTGACGATTTCTTTTTTAAAAACATTGGCAGGATATATACGTTTAGTTCTAAGCTTAAATAACCAGCTCTGGTGTCACTATTTCCAAGTTCTCCTTCTTGATCTTGACCTCTCAACCTGGGTTTATGTGCTCCTCCACTGGATCTCACCTAATCTTTACCTTGATGACATCACTTGTTACTTGTTTACTTATCACTTGTTTGTTTACTTGGTCTCAGCTGCTGAGCTGTGAGCTGTTCTGGATCTGGATCTTATTCATTGTCTCTCTATGGTGCTTAGAACAATGCCTCAAACATAGTTGGTGGGCAACACAATTTGAACTAAATACCCTTGTCCAAGTCCTTTGTCCCTATAAGAAGTTAATCTCTCTCTTTTCTTCTTGACATTTTTATGTCTCCTACTCCCTACTCTCAAGAAAGGATCTTATGCTCCCACTCATCCTGACCTTTGAGTGACTGAGAAGCTGAGCACAGGATCCTTCCTTGAAGTGTTTGCCTTTTAAAAATCAATTGACCCTACCTCTGTAAGGTAGCCAGGGCTGGAAAACCAGTAGGCATTATTTGCTGGTAGTGATGGTAAGGGTGTGTTGCTGAGCAAATGTTGTTCCTCTGATACATCACTGCAATGCAAAGTGTCCAGGTAAAGAGGAAAGTGTGTACATCTATGTACATCTGTGGTATACATCTTTCAGAATATGAGGTGTGTGTGTGTGTGTGTGTGTGTGTGTGAGTATGAATATGCCTCCATGCATCCTTGAGCTCCCAGAACAAGAAGGAAAAAGAGAAAATGAACCACACAGTCAATTTCTCCCCCAGAGACAAAGTCATCAAAGAAAGTGTCCCAGAGGGAAGAAGCCTATTATAGTTGAAGCCAGTTACCTTCTCCTTTATCTATCTTTTGTCTCTTCTGAAACATTTGAGAGGATCCTGGTGAGCCCTCCCTGTCTGGAATTTAGGGATGCCTAAGTCAGATCACCATCAGGCTTCTGGATAGACCTAATAAGTTTCCTCTGAACAGACGGCAACATGGGCACAGAGCAGGCTGGAGGAAAGGACTGCACAAATAAGCAAGGGCAGAGAGCGAGCATGGCATTCATTCACTCTCCAAAACACCACAAAATTTTAATGCCCACAAACGTGTGCTCAGGGCACTCAGTCTCCTGTCCTTCTGGTGTACATGCTTTCTTAGTCACAAGCACACTTGTTCATTATTGGTTCAACCACCCTTTGGCGTGTGCTTACCCCTGCCAGGCCCTGGAAGGGATATTGCATGGGGGAAGGGGGATTTGCTGAACAGCCCCAGGACCACATCTTCACCTCCCTTCCTGATTCCTATCCCAGCTTCTCCCAGGTTATGAGCTCCTAAGGATAGGACTAGGTCTGTCTCTAAATTGTCTCTAGAGCAATACTTTGCCCATAGATCTTGCATACACATTTCTTGAGCAAAGAAATAAGTTAATTAAAGGATGAAGCAAGATATGACTTCTATCTTTAAGAAGTTTGCAGTCTATTAAGGGACAAAATACTTAAAAAGTCTTCAAAGATCTCTTCCAATTTTGTGATTCTGTCTCATTAAATATCTACAATACAGTGCAGAACGAACACATTCCATGTGAGGATATATGTTATCAGGCTTCCCAAGTGGTACTAGTGGTAAAGAACCCGCCTGCCAATGCAGGAGACATGAGAGACATGGGTTTGATCCCGGGATCAGGAAGATATCTTGGAGGAGGGCATGGCAACCCACTTCAGTTTTCTTGCCTGGAAAATCCCATAGATAGAGGAGCCTGGTGGCTACAATCTAGGGTCATAAAAGAGTCAGACATGACTGAAGCAACTTAGCGCATGCACGCATATATGTTATCACAAGAGAGAAGAAACTCAGCTTTAGATTCAACCAATTATTGAGTATCTGCTATTTGTCCAGTTGCATTCCAGGTACTTCTGAATCTAGCCTCATTTCATTTTGACAATAATTGTCTTACTCAGAGTGCAATAATAGCTTGATGATAATAGTAGCTATTGTTTATTGAGGGTTGCTCTGTGCCAGGCAACTTGACACCAATATCTGGACTTTAAATCATTTTGGCTGTGATGTATGTGGGCTCTGGGGACATGTTCTATGTTTTATTCTTGGCCCATCACTTTCTGGCTATGTGATCTTAGGAACCTCTTGCTCTCTGAACTTCAGTTCCCCAGTTTGCAAAAGATAGTGAACACTGCCTCAAAAGATTGTTGTAAGGATTAAATGGGAAGATGTGTGTACATACCTGTTGCATAGTAGATATCAATGCAAGTTAGTTTTCTTCTTTTTAAAAATAAAGTAACTTGAAAAATGGACCAAACAAATAAGAGCTTGTCCTTTAAAACCTGCCCTGTTGGATCACCCTTCCCTGCCCCGGGCCAGATTCTATAGCTTTTCCAGTCACTTTCAGATATTAGAAGTTTTATTTTCAGGTATTAAAAAGATCGAAATCAATACTTTCATTTCATATCTAATTTGAGCTTTTCTCTTTCTTCCCTGCCTCTGCTCAGTGGAGGTGAGGGAATGGTTGTTTGTTTCTTTAAGCTCCCTGTTGCCTCACATCCCACCTATTGTCCAACAGCCTGGGGCTCCTCTAGGGCTGGAGCTGGAGAAGGAATTGAGGTGGGTGATGGGGTGAAAGTCACAGATTGATTTTCCCTATTTCTTGGTAAGCCCTGCAGAGAGTATATGTCTAAGCACCCTCCTTAGGATGTATGGGGACTTCATCATCATTTTTTGACAGCAGATCTGACTCCATTGATGCTGCCATAATTTGGTAGTGGGGTCCTCCATGCGCTCTTTGGGAATCTAGATGCTGGCTCTTCCCCTCGAGGAGTGTTTTTGTGGGTTCTTTAAAGGTTTCCCTCATGGTCCTCCTACACTGGGCTCTCTGGATGACCTCCAAAGACTTCCCTTAAGCTCTTTATCCGGGGTCACTGCCCCACCCCCCAGCCTCTGTACTGGGGTCACTTCACTCCAGCAAGTGGTCCTCTAGGGCAGAACCCCCTCTGGACAGCTCAAGTCCAGCTCCTGCTGTGACATCCATTTATCCCAGAGAAGGCTCCACCAGACTCAGGACACTCAGACTTTCTTTCTGGTGGCTCTAGCCCACCTGTTGCCTTCTGACTTTGCTAGGTGAGACGCTGATGCAAGGCTCCCATCTCTGCACCCCTCAAGCTCCCCAGGTTCTCCAGAAGCTCTTGCCCTGCTTTGCTTCTGTCTCAAGGAGCAAAGATTTCCTTCTCCCCCTTACAGTACTTTCTAGAAGTGATTCTCTTTAAGGCTGGAGTGAGGGGGCAACAATCAGGACCCCTCCCTAGGCCACCACCTTCCAGTGAATCCCCTGTCTGACTGCCATTGATTAACCTCCTGCCTTCTCTTATATATGAGGTTGAGGCTGATGATGGGATGAAGGTCACAGATTGAATTTCCCTATTTCTTGGTAAGCCCTGTATTTTGTGTCTAAGCACCTCTTTAGAATGTATGGGGACTTAATCATCATTTTTCTCAGCTTTGGGAGCTCAGTGCAAATGCCAAAGCAATAAAAAAAATTCAATTCAACATACAGTTATACTTCTCTCTGTCCCGTGTACAGTACACACAGTGTTCAAAGTCCAATTATATTCCAAGAGTAATCACAGAAAAGAGCAATTGACTCCCATCCATCCTGTTTCTGTGTCCCTTTTCCCAAAGCAACCACTTCCAACTCTTTGTGCTATTTATTTTGATAATTATGTCCTTATTTCTCAGCAACATACATGTGTGATTATTTCTCAATTTCTAAATGTCAGATATTATTGTTGTCTTCCTAATGCAGGAGAGGAGAATTCAGATCATCCATCGTGCCTCCTCCTTGTACCCACCTTACTACAAGTGTTTCCTTTACCCCAGCCTCCTAATGTAGTCATATTACATTTTTGGATTAAATGGTATATTTGTTATTGTTGCTACGTAAATGTTAATAGTCAAGCCACATAATGTACCAACTGCATTTCTGTTCTTAAATAATTTTCCCCCTAGAATCAATCTTCATTCATTTCATTGTTTGCTTAGTATGTAATATATAAATAATTCATATTCAGACTCTTTGGCAAAACTAGCAAACTCCTCTTGATAAAGTTGAACATATAAAATAATCTGTCTGTTCCTTTTTTTCTCTCTGGGAAAAATACCTCAAAAGACTTCATCCATCCTATTCCCTCTGGGCTGGCTGCTCTCTAGGGCCCACAACATTGCTATTATCTTGAGAGTTCCTTTCACTAAGTCAAGCCTTTCAACTGTGTTCAAGGTTCTCTTCCCCGATTTGATATCTTTCTCAGGTTTCATTTTTGTTTTTCATTTTGATGGAGTGCATCCTTTGGGAGAAAGTTCATAATAAGTAAAGTTTTTCAGACCTTGTTAAGAATATCAGACAGAATAAGAGAGAATTTGGTTGGATGTTGAATTCTAGGTTAGAAGCAATTCTTTTCTATCAGAATTTTGAAGGTGCTGGTTTATTCTCTCTTAGCTTCCAATGTTTCAATTTCTAAAGCGAATGCCATTTTGATATTGATTTTTCTATTTTTTTCTCTTCTTTACCTTTGTCTTTGTACCTTCATCTTCTCTTTATCTTTGTTATTCTGAAATTATGTGTCTTGATATGGTTCTTTTAAAATTCATGATACTAAGCATGTTACATATCCTCTCATTTTTCATCTGTAATTTTTATTAGCTGGCTATTTGGACCTTGAGAGTCCCTTGGACTGCAAGGAGATCCAACCAGTCCATCCTAAAGGAAATCAGTCCTGAATATTCATTGGAAGGACTGATGATGAAGCTGAAACTCCAATACTTTGGCCAAATGATGTGAAGAACTGACTCATTTGAAAAGACCATGATGCTGGGAAAGATTGAAGGCGGGAAAAGAAGGGGACGACAGAGGATGAGATGGTTGGAAGGCATCACCGACTCAATGGACATGGGTTTGAGTAAACTCAGGGAGTTGGTGATGGACAGGGAGGCCTAGCATGCTGCAGTCCGTGGGGTCGCAAAGAGTTGGACATGACTGAGCAACTGAACTGATTGGACCTGTAATAGCCTTCACATTTTCCTCCCAGTTTATTAAAACTTTTATTTCCGTTCTTATAGTTTTAATTTACAAAAATTCTCTTATGGTTTTCCAATTTTTTTAATAGTACTCTGCTCTTGTTCCATGGATGCAATATCCTCTCTTTTAGGAAATTACAGTTAAAGTTTTTTGTTGTTGTTTTCTACATTGTGTATTTCCTTAGAGCTTACTGTTTCCATTTGTTTCTTTGGATTCTGTCTTCTAGTATTCAGATTCTCAGTTATTAATCTTCAAGTTTTCAGTAAGATGATTCAGTCCTGCCCTCAGCTAAGCTAGGTGTCCCCAAGATTCTTGTTTAAACATATTTAAACTTCTTATTTAAACCTCTCCAATGAATAAACTTTACTCAGGGCTTATGGACGGTGTGGGAGGTATAGTCTCTTGGCCTCTTGGACTGCAGGTAGACCTGGGGTTCTGGACCTCTTATGTAATAATATAAATATCCTCTTGTCTTTACAACCATCCCTCACACTTGCCTTGAGAGGTACCTAGAAACTGCTTATTCTTGAATCTCTTTGTGTTTTTGTGTTGATGTCTCATCTTGATTTCCTATAAACACAGCTTTTATGTACTGAATTTTACCAGGCAATACAATCCCGGAGATGCAGGAGTAAGGAGAATGGGATGGAGGCCGGGAAGGACGGGGGAGTCAACAAAAACATGTGTTACTGTGTTGGCCACCACTTGGTTAAAGAGCAATTGATTCCTCAGTCTCACAAGACTGACTTTCTAATACAAACGTGCACTTTGGGACAATCTGTTTGAAAGCGGGAAGAGAAAAGAATGTATCCACTAGTCTTTCCTCCTACTGGTCAGAGTGAAAGCAGGAAGAGAAAAGAATGTATCCACTAGTCTTTCCTCCTACTGGTCAGAGTTTCACCCCATAGTGAGTTATCTTCCCCACAGTTAGGAGGTTGTTTCTGATGGGCACTGAGCCAGTCCCATAGTGCAAACGGGAAAGCTCTAAGGGGGCAGCTTGATGAGTATAGTGCAGTCTTGAGAGCAGGTGCTGTTGGCTTGGATCCCATACACAGCTTGTCATGGTGCATTGGATGGTGAGGAGCAGTGGTGAAAGGCAGAACCAAGATGCTTGAAAGGCATTTTATACAGGTGGGGACCAGCTTGCCTCTCATTAACCTCCTCACTACAGGAGTTCAGGTTTCTCTACTCTGCTAAATCAGCTCTCTCTTTTCCATCTGCTTTCCAGTTTCTGAAATTATGTCATTTTTTCTCACTTGCTGTGCTCTCTACTGACATGTTTTTTGTCCATGTGGGTTTATATTTTAACAATAATTTTTAATCGTTATAGAAAATTTGAGAAGAAACAGATACACACTTCGGTGTTTATTCTGTCATGAATCAAGGTCCATAGCCACTTACATGGAATGATATTTATGAGCATTTTGGTCTCCTCTGCACACTCTCCATTCATTCTGATACTTAAAAAGTTCCATATATTTTTCTTTTTGTCCCTGGTATGAAAGTAGTCTTTTATGCCTATGTGTGGTGGGGTCCATCACTGAGCTTTCTTGGTCACTTGGTCTTTTAGAGACGCTAAGATCACTTTCAAATGTGCAGTAGGGGATTCAAAGGAAGCTTTCTGAAGCAGTGGAACTCCAGCTATGACTCAAGGAGTCCATATGATTCCCACAGAGGAAAAAGGGATGTGGAGGCTGGTAGGACTTTCCAGCACAAAGAGGAAGGAGTAAAGATAGAGAAGTAGGAAAGGACAGTGCATGTTCAAAGACTGGCAAGTAGCTTTGATTGACTGGTGTTTGGGGAATTGCAGTTGGAGAGGTTGCTGGTGGAGGGACTTGAATGCCAGGGAAAGGAGTTGGGACTGTTTTGTATACAATGTGAGTTTTAGAGCAACAAGTGACCCAATCCTATCAGTGCTTTGATAGGATGAACCCAGTAGTCATGGGCTGGGAGCTCGAGGAGGAAGATGTGGAGGCTGTGAACAAATTGAGGAATGTGGTAAAGATTTTGAAGAGATATTGGTGGACAGAACTGGAAGAAACAAACAGAAGACTTAAAGTAGTGCTGAGCTGTTCTAAGGCCTGAGGGTCAGCTCGCACTTGCTCGCTTCATATGTCCAACTTCCTCTGATCTTTCAAGAGTCATTTCAAAGATCATCTCCTCCAGGAAGACTTCACTGCCTCCTCTCCCTAGGCTGACTCAAGGACTACTCCTCTGTACTTCTATGGTCCCTGGGCTTGGATCCACTGTAACATTTCTTATTAATAGATTATACTGTAGGTGTTGAACTTGTCTGAAAGCCCCTGGTGCACAGAGCCTCTGTTTTATTCAACTACATGTCTCCAAAGATTAGCACAGTCTTGCCCATAGTAAATGCTCAGTAAATATTTGTTGAGTTGATGAATGAACAAGTCTAAAGGTGTCCTGTTAAAATGTGCTCCCTAACTTTCTCTGGCAATGGTCAGCAGCTTGGAGTGAGAGTAGGGGAAGTGGTCAGTGGATCAAGTTCTGGAGCTGATGTTGTGGCTCTGAGGTCAAGGCATTGTGGGTCTAAGATGTAGGAAGGGCAGCATCAAAACAGCCTCAGTCTCTATCAAAAGGTACCCCTCACAGACAAAGATGACAGCTATAATTCTCAATTGCATCTATTGATTACAAGGGAATATTTCTCTTCCTTGTCTCATGAGCCTCCTGACACCCTCTGAGGTGTGGAGGACCTGCATCATCACCCCCACTTGGCAGGTGAGTCAGTGAACTCAAGTCCCACGGGGGTAATAAATATCAGAGCAAGAACTCAGACTCATGTATGCAACCTCTCACTCAAGGCTCTTTTAGCTTTGTCACACACACTCCTGACAAGCGTGCATGTGCACGCACGCACACACACACACGGCAGATGCACAGGGGAGCACATACAAGTCCATGCTCACAGAAGTGCACACAGGTGCCTGGGCCTGAGGACTGGGTTTGTAACACATTATTTCATTGTGGATCTTCCCATAAACCCTTGTCTCTGAGGCTGTCAGCCTGCATAAGCTGCTGGAGAAAGGGGGTGGGGGGGGAATCAAAGACTCTCCTTGACAGCTCCTATTATGTGAAATATGAGGTGAAATGGAACGAAATAAAACTGGGAATGAGATGACAGGGTTTTTCTATCTGACGGAAAACATTTGGAAGCCATTGGCCTGATCACCACCCATTCATCACCTGCCTCAGCTGGTTCAGACCCTCTCTGCTTGTCTGTTCCTCACCAGAGAGAAGACTTTTTGGAAAGGGGTGCCCCTGCCAAGTTGGTTCAGAAAAGCACTGTGCCCTTGGTGGGCTTCCGGCCTCCCAACCACTACTCTTCCAGCTGCACCGGCTGAGCTCCCATTCCAGCACATCCCCCGCGGTTCCTCTTTCTAGTCCCCATTTCCTACACAGTCTCCATATTCCTGGAGCAGCCCTGTCCCAGCTCTGTCTGCATTCTGGCTCTGTGCTTTGTTGTCTTCTCTCTCCAATTCTACTCTGCCACCTGCTGCAGACAGGCTTTCCTGGCACAGTGACAGAAATGGCACCCCAGCATCGCTTCCCATGCTCCCTCAGTCCTGGTGCCAAAAACCAACTAATCCCTGAGTTCCAACTCCAAACCTGTGGGAAAGGGAATCTGATCAATGCCCTGTGCCCAGTCGGCCTCCTGTCCCTCCAGCCACTCCTTCGATCCTTCGCAGGGTTATCCACCTTCAGCCTTGTCTGTTCTCCTCCTGTGCTGTCTCCCCCAGGTGACCTGGGAGGAGCATTGTCACTCCCATACCTTCATGATCACATGGGCAATCTCAGGCCCCTCATCTGAGCTCAACACCCACAAATCCACTGGCCAGCTTGATTTCTTATTTATATTTTTGTCTCAGAGACACTCGTAATTTCACGTGCTAAACAAAGTTTGGGCTCTTGCCACCCACCCCACCCCACCCCATCCAAAGAGGTGCTTTTCCAATGTTCCAAATGTCATTATCCATCCAGGCTGCATGCTCTGTCATCCTTGTCACCTTCCCTTCTTTCGTTCCCTGTATCTAACCCGCCATCAAGTTTATAGATTTTACTTCCCAAATATCTCTTGATTCAGTCCTTCTCTCTCCGTCTTTCTTGACACCCTCTTTGTTCAAGCTACCGTTATCTCTTGACTTGATTACTACTACAGCTTCTTAACTAGTGTCCCCAGAGCCATTCTCACTCTTTATCTCATATACTCATAGTCTGGGCATTCTCTATATTGGGCCAGAAAGAACTTAAGAAAAAAAATCTGATCAGGTCCTTCCTTAAAACCCCTTAATAAATTTCTCATGAGGGCTTCCCTGGTGGTCTACTGGTTAAGAATCTACCTGCCAATGGAGGGAACATGGGTTTGATCCCTGGTTTGGGAAGATTCCACGTGCCACAGGACAACTAAGCTCATGCGCCACAACTACTGAGCCTGTGCTCTAGAGCCTGCAAGTTCCAACTACTGAAGTGCTAGCGCCCTAGAACCTGTGCTTTGCAGCAAGAGAAGTCACTGCAATGAGAAGCGCTCGCACTGCAACGAAAGAGTAGCCCCTGCTTGCCACAACTAGAGAAAGCCCGCACACAGCCATGAAGACTCAGTGCTGCCAAAAATAAATTTTAAAAAATGCCTCACAAGTTTAGAACAGCTGTAATTATCCTAAATAAAACTTTAATTTATCAACTATCCTAAAATCAGAACTCCTCAATCCTTGACTTTCTGCCATTTCTGGCCTGCCTGTCCCTGCAACTTCACCTTTTGGGGGCTTATTTTGCTCTTTCCTCTCTCTATTCCTGCCACACTAGCTTTCTTATAGTCCAAGCCACTGAGAGCAAATTTAGTGGGAAAAGTTTCTGGGCAGCCACCCATGCCTTGTACTGGTTTCTTCTCTTCCTTTGCCTTTCTTTGTCTTTGTTTTCCATTTCTTAAAAGTGGCATGCTTCCTCCAATGTTGGGTCTCTCCTCAACCCATTACATTTATTTTTTAATTAATTAATTAAATTTGTTGATTGTAGCATTTTATTTTATTGAAGTATAGTTGATTTATAATATTGTGTTAGTTTCAGGTATACAGGAAAGTGATGTATATATATAAAATATATATTCATATATATATTCAATTCTTTTCCATTATAGTTTTTACAAAATATTGACTATAGCCCTCTGTGCTATGCAGTAAGTCCTTGTTTTTTATCTATTTTATATACAGAAGTGTGTATCTTTTGATCCCAAACTCCTAACTTATTCCTCCCTCCCACTCTATTATGTTTAAATCCTACTCAGTCCTCTGCTCTCAGCTAAAACAGCTGTTCTTTGAGGGAAGCCTTTCTCAATCCCTCCAACTTTGTCCAGTGGTCTCAGCATCCCACCCTGTGACTGTCTTCCAGAACACTCAGTTATCACAGTTGAATTTTATAATTCCAACACCATTGTATAAATATCTTTCTCTACTAGAATGGTGCTTGGATGAAAAGAGGTCATGTTTATCTCTCACCATCCTCACTGTCAAGCTCTGTGTCTTGCATTACTAGGAATTCAATAAAAAATGTTGTGTACTTGAATGGCCAAGCTTGGGTATGGCTTCAACTGGAGCCATAGAGATGGGATTCTAATGGAACCCAAGTCTATCAATTTCCCTTGGGCAATAGGTGCTGACAAGGGCTGGGAAGTTACCCTATAAATTGTTGGACACCATGCATGTTGGGGATTTAAAAGTTATTAGAGTTTGTGTATCTCTCTAGATGTTTTTGAGATGCATCAAATACACAATTTGAAAATAAAGAGAATATGATAGAAATTAGACTGTAAGAAAAGGACCCATCATTCTTTAAGTTCATTGGTACAATAAAGGTTCATTCACTCATTCAAAAATATTTATTGAGCATCTACTGTAGTCTGGCATATAGTGTTAATCTGCAGGAAGCAGGATGTATCTAGATTTTAATTGGTATAATCTTATTTCCACAATACTGGATCTGTCAAGATTTCCCCATATGTCAGCCTGACAGTTAAGAATATATTCTTCCTAGAAACTCGTTTCCTTCTCGACTCTGAGAAACATCCATTTCTCTCCAATAACACCTCAAACCCTATAAATGGCACCCTGATGCACCTCTAGGCCCCACATTCTGAGCAGCAGAGGCAAAGGGTGAGACTGCCACCAACTCGGATGTCATCCTGAAAACCCATTCGCAGCAAGCCCTCACTCAGGGATTCTCTAGTAGTCTGGGGGAGGGCATTTTCCACCTGGGCCACCAAATTTGCATGTTTGTGGAAGGAAGGGAGGGAGAGAGAGAGAAAGTAAGGAAAGGAGGGGAGATGAGGGAGGGAGAGAGGGAGAAGGGAGGGGACGTGAATGTAGGGAGGAAGGAGGAGGAAGGCAAGAAGGCAGGAAGGCAGGCTTCTTTATTCCTGACGGAGGCTGAACTGTCCCCATACCTCTGCTCACTTGTGATTCCTGTAATGAACCTTCCTTTGCCATGAAGTTGCTCAGAGCATGCGGCTTTTCTTTCCTATAGTGGTGTCTCATTTGTCTTTCCTGTCTGAGGTGAACATCTGTTGAACCAAATTGATAACAATAGGGGAGCTGTTATTGACATGGTGCAGGATGCATCATCCATCCAGATGCTTAGGAGCTCAGTCCTGGGGATGTTTCCTGGAGGACGGGGAAGAAAGAGCCAAATGGGCAGGCTGGGTGATGGGCTGGGAGGATTCTTAGTTGCTCAGCCCATTAGCTCTTGCTGTTCTCCTTTTTGCTTGTCACTTCCCATTTGTTTTCCCTTTGTCTTTAGTCAATTCATATTACTGTGTCTTCCTATCCATGCATGATGTTACCTGGTGCCATTCCAATTCTGAACCTGCCTGCATATTAATCTTGACAACGCACCTGTGGTTTCACTCATTCTTCCTTCAGCTGCTAATCCGAACGATCCCATCTGTGCAATGTATTGGTTTGTTTGTATCAAAAGAAGAGTTGGGAGAAAGGCACACTGATGCACACTGCCATTGACCACTGGTCAAGGTAAACAGTTTGTTAAGTAAATTGATTTGAGGGAAACCACATGATTTGTGCTATGGGCCATCAGAGCTTTAACTTTTGTGGCTGCCTGGACCCTTTGTTCCTCTAAAGCGTGTGTGTGCGTTTTCTTATTTGGGAATGTTTTGAAAGTGCTTATGTTTTACCAGCAGAGAAGGCGGTGGCACCCCACTGCAGTTTTCTTGTCTGGAAAATCCCATGGATGGAGGAGCCTGGTAGGCTGCAGTCCATGGGGTCGTGAAGAGTCGGACATGACTGAGCGACTTCACTTTCACTTTTCACTTTCATGCATTGGAGAAGGAAATGGCAACCCACTCCAGTGTTCTTGCCTGGAAAATCCCAGGGACAGGGGAGCCTGGTGGGCTGCCGTCTATGGGGTCGCACAGAGTCGGACACGACTAAAGCGACTTAGCAGCAGCAGCAGCAGCATGTTTTACCAGAGGGCTTCCCAGGTGGCGCTAGTGGTAAAGAACCCAGCTGCTGTTGCAGGAGACATAAGAAATGTGCATTGGATCCCTGAGTAGGGAAGATCCCCTGGAGGAGGGCATGGCAACCCACTCCAGTATTCTTACCTGGGAAATCTCATGGACAGAGGAGCCTGGCGGGCTACAGTCTATAGGGTCACAAAGAGTCAGACACGATAGAAGCGACTGAGTACGCATACACCTTGCACCAGGAGGCTATTTAAAGCTGACAGGGTCCTGGCACTTGCCCTTTGCAACTTTTCCCTTACAAAGTGTTTCTCAGTGTGTTCCCAGAACACCTAAATTGGAATCTCCTGAAAGGCAGTGGTTTGGGGAATGGTGGCAGGCTTACTAAAATGCAGATTCACAGGTTTCCACTCCCACAGACTCATGCAATGTGAGTGTCTAGGGTGGCCAAGTCCCTGATTTTAACAAGCTTCTCAGGTAATTCTGATGCAACCCACGTTTGACAACCACTTGGACTGAGAAAGTGCTGCAGCATGGTGCAGAGCAGGGGTTGCCAACCTTGGTACTCTTGACACTCTTCTTTGCGGGGATAACTCTGTTGTAGGGGGCATCCTGTGCATTGTAGAATACTGAGCAGCATCCTTGGCCTCTACCCACTAGACGTCAGTAGTACCCTCTCCCGTGGTTATGACCACCAAAATTGTTCCTTGACATTACCAAGTGTCCCGCACAGGGTGTATCCCCCTCAGCTGAGAACCCCGATGTAGAGGAGAGAACAGAGGACCTGCAGTTGGATTGAAAGAGTTTGAATCTGGGCTGTTCCACTGACTGCCTGGGCCTCTTGCTTTGCTTCTCTGAGCCTGGGATTCCTCATCTGGAAGAAGAGAAAAATGATAACACAGGCCGCACAGCACTGCTGGAATCACTACCGTGTGTGCTTAGTCGCTCAGTCCTGTCCGACTCTTTGCAACCCTCTGGACTATAGCCCGCCAGGCTCCTCTGTCCATGGAGTTCTCCAGGCAAGAATACTGGAGTGGGTTGCTGTTTCCTTCTCCAGGGGATCTTCCTGACCCAGGGATCGAACCCAGGTCTCCTATGTTGCAGGCATATTCTTTACCACCTAAACCACCAGGGAAACCTACTAACATGAATACTCAGCAAAGATAACCTTCTATCTTTCTTTCTGGAGAGGATAGTAGCTCTGAATGGCCGGATGTTTGGGGCTGGGTTGAGAGACAGTAAACTTCTCCCTTCCAGGGACAAAGAAGCATCGACTTGTGGAATAAAAGTGTTACTAAGCAGATTGAAAGCAGCTGTAATCTTAGGGGAAACAACAGGCATCAGACTGAGAGACCAAAGCTGAAGAAGCCCTTCAGTTCTCCCAGGCATCCAGTGTTGACCTCCTGCTCCAGTGGTTCTGGGGGTCATGGCCATGAACCATCTCACTGTCCGCGTGTACTCTGCAGCCCCATGGTGTCTTGTGACTGACTCTGTGGTCTGCTGTGTGCTTGCTCCCCAGTTGCTGATGGGTCTGCAGGCTTCTGGTCTCTGCCTGTGCTCCTTCCTTCCCTCCTCCTCCGCCCAGCTGGAGCTGTGCAGGTGCAGACACCAGGGTTCTGAAAGCCCCTGTCCTGCCAGTCTCAGCCTGTGGGGCACAGGAAGATTGCATTGTGAGGAGCATATTTTTAGCTGCCCTGGCCCTGATGCCTATTTTTAGCACCCAGCAGAGGGCTGGGCAGCTTGGCTCTGCTCAGTGGGAGGGTGGCGATTGGCTCTTGACTGGCACTCTGCTCTGCCAGCCCAGCCAAGTTGGCTCCATTTCAGGTGGGATAATTACAGTAGTAAATTCTGGATTTCTCAGCTCGAGCTTCACCAAGGTGCTGGTGATCACCGTTCAGGAGAGTTCATTTTTCCCATGCACGGGATTTGAAACCCTCTGATACCATAATGCTCCAAGTCTAAGGAATGGAAAAGGAGCCTAGGCTTGCAAGAGATATTGAACAGCCGAGAAGGGAGACAGAGAAAGAAATGGAGACCTAGACAGAGAGAACCAGGGATGCCAGAGAAAAGAACGAGAGAGATTAAGCAGAGACCAACTGAGAAAGACTGAAGTAGGGGAAGGTTTAGAGATGGATCTGTGGGGACAGAGGCACAGACTGAGAAAGAAGAGCATAAAACAAAAGAGAGAGAAGAGAGCAGATACACAGCCCCAGTGGCCAGGCGTATTGAATGTTTCCAGTCTGCTGTGGACGGCTCTGAAATCCTTACTGCATATATCTTGAAATGTTTATACCCTAATACCTGGGTTGTTGTTACTGTTTTTGCAGAGGGGTGAAGGAATGGTTAAGCATCTTGCCCAGGATTTCATGGATTGAGTGGTGGAGGCTGGGCTGGAGCCCATGGCTGATCTCTGCTCACTGCATGGAACAGGCACCTACAGACGCATGATAGAGGACTCAGGGTGAGATATACAGCCCACTGCTACAGTCTGCTGAGCCCTTGGAGGCTAATATCTTGTCTGTTTCCCTGGGAAGAGAGCTCTCTGAAACGGGTGCCATTGATCCCAGTGTCAGGGCTGAATTACAAGCACTTCCCCAAAAGTGTGTGTCAGGCTGATTGGGTCGCTGGGCTGCTGCTGAGCCTGCCTGACAGGCTTCACATCAGCCACCAGAGGATCACAGCTCAGCTGTGTAGCTGTTTGGAAATACCATCTCCCACCATGTCATTAAGCTAATTGAACAGGTCAACTTTTCTGAGGACAGAGGTGGGGGCAGAGGGGAGGGAGCGATAATAGCTTTGTATTTGCTCATTGTCATTCACATCCTGATCTAAAGCTGCCCACTGCTCTTCTCTGGAACCACTAAGCCACCCGGCCCCCACCGAGGGAGGGGATGATAAATACTATGCGTGGAGAGGAGTTATTCTTGCTAATGATCTTTACTGCAGAAAATCTCAGCCCCTGATGGGATACCCCCAGCTCATCTTTCTATATTTGTTGAGGTTTCAACCAACAGAGGCAACAAGAAAGCTGTTTCCAACAACAAGGGCCTGCCTGAGTAGACAGCAGTCATAAGTCATTCTTTCTGTTCCTGGCTCCTGCCCCTCCCACCACTGCACAGTCGTCCGTCTCCATAAATCTCCTGAGCAGGTGGAGATTTATATAGAAGCTGTGCCTACTCCTGTCTGTGTGGCCCCTGATTGCCTCTGACACCTTCAGGAAGAGATCCATGTGGTTATATGATGTTCTAGTGTATTTCATCATATTATATTTCTAAATCAGAATATATGAAGGGTCAGGTTGGCATTTATAGTAGAGGAGGCAGAAAATGGATACTGGACCCTTTACTGATCTGGAGGTGTGTTGGGAGAGGGAGAATGTGGGAATCGTTTCTGAGGCATGATGTGCTGGCAAAACAGCTGTGTCATACGTTGCTCTTGTGAGGTCCTTTGCAGACTTGGTGTCCCTGCCGACAGGGGCAGATGCATTCTAGAACTCCTTCCCTTAGGGATGTGATGGGGGTACGTGGGGAGGCAGGTTATGTGAATACACTGGCACAGGGAACTGATTGTTGAAAAATCAAACCAGTTCTACGTTAGGTGGTGGGCTTCCCAGGTGGCTCAGTGGTAAAGAATATACCTGCCGATGTAGGAGATGTGGGTTTGATACATCCATGGGTCAGGAAGATTCCCTGAAGGAGGGCATGCCAACCCACTCCAGTATTCTTGCCTGGAGAATCTCATGGAGAGAGGAGCCTTGTCCTCCCATGTCCTCCCATGACAGAGGACAATGGGCTATGGTCCATGGGTTTGCAACGAGTCATACACCACTTAGTGACTAAGCAACAACAACATATTAGTTGGTACAAAGTATAGGTAGTTGAGACCATAAACCTGCATTTGGGGTTGGCCACAATGGTGGGTAATGAGGTCTGGGAAGAGTGGGGAGCAAATACAGGGGACTCCCAGCAGCTGCAGAGCAAACCAAGACTGGGGGTTTTACACAGCCTTCTCTGCCTCCTTCAGAGTGGTCTGGCATTGATGGGATATTGGCACAGATGCAGGGTAGGCAGGGCTGGTGGTGGCATGGTCAGTGAGGCCTAGGACAGGTGCCCAGATCTGGGCCTGATGGGAAATGTCAGCATCAGGTTTGTACCCAGCACCCAACTGTGACTTCTGCACAGAGCTCCCAACCCTGGGAACCTCCTGACTAGCAACTGAGTAGGAAAACCACTGGAAAAGTTTGATGCAGTCCCTGTGTCTGATCATAGTCAGAGCCATCATTTAGCTAGTGACAGCTGCATCAAATAAAAGATCACACCAGCAATTTTTAAAAATCAAAAAACGAATGGATATGGTTTGATGAGTGGCTGAAGTACAACTTGCATCAGTTGGCAGATGGTTTTAGTTAGAGAGCAACAGGGAATAGATTTAAAATGTTTTTTATTTATATATTGACACATGTTTTGATTTATATTACTATACTGATAATTATTAAGAAATACTTTGAATATTACCCTTGCCCAGATATACACACTCCAAGTCCAGGAAAGTCAAAACAGTCGACGCAAACCCAGTGTCTCTGTGGCTGCAGTAACAGCCAGCATGTAGCAAGCAGGACCCCAGAAAGGGTAGCAGGCCGTCATAGTCAGAGAAGGCTTCCTGGGAAAGAGGAGTTTTGAGTCAGACTTGGGAGATCAGCAAGAACGTTCTGGGGCAGAACGTTGTATATATGGGGACAAGGGAGCAGGCACTTAGCACAGGGCAACTCCCAGTCTTAGAGGGCAGAGCTTGGAATGTGGGGACCTTGGAGCCTGCCGGTAACTACAAGTGACCTCCAGTGGCCCTTTGAAATCAAAGAAAAACCTCATTTGAATCCTTGAAAGGCAGGGAGCAATTAGAGTGGTTACCACCACCATAAAGAAGGAAATGGGATGAAGGAGATAGTGAGAGAGTCTTAATTAATAGTTTCTTGTGGCTTATTCCTGCTTTGATCACGAGGCTGATATTTCTGCAGTCTATTACAAACTTCATTGAGTTTATTTGCCAGCCAGGAGCCTGCCCTTTCTCCTGTCCCATCCTGTTTAAGATAAATGACTTCAGTGGCTCAGCTGATCCCTTCTAAGCATTGCTGCAGACTGAGTGGAGGACACCTGAAGGGAAGTCAGGGTGTAGCCCAGCCAGGGAAAACCAGCCAGCAAGTCGAATGGTTCTCTCCAGTCTGGCTTTTACCACCAAGATGGTGGTAGGCATTCAAAGCCAGGCTACTGATTAGAATTGCATTCAAAGTGCTTACGCACACCTGTGGGCTTCCCAGGTGGTGCTAGTGGTAAAAAAAAACCTGCTTGCCAATGCAGGAGACTTAAGAGACATGGGTTCGCTCCCTGGGTTGGAAAGATCCCTGGAGGAGGGCATGGCAACCCACTCCAGTATTCTTGCCTGAAGAATCCCCTGAACAGAGGAGCCTGGCGAAATACAGTCCATATGGTCACAAAGAGTCATACAAGACCAAAGCGACTTGGTATGCCTGCATGCACACACACCTGTGAGGTTCTTCCTAGAGTTGAAAGTGAACCAGAAAATGTGGCCCCAGGCTGGCTAGATGGTGGTTGTTTTTCAGCTGCTAAGTCATGTCTGACTCTTTACAACCCCACGGACTGTAGCACGCCAGGACCCCATGGAGTGCAGCACACCAGGCTCCTCTGTTCTCCACTATCTCCTGGAATTTGCTGCAATTCATGTTCATTGATTCGGTGATGTTATGTAACCATCTCATCCTCCAATGCTCCCTTCTCCTTTTGCCTTCGATCTTTCCCAGCATCAATCCATCTTTTCCAGTGAGTTGACTTTTCGCATCAGGTGGCCAAAGTACTGGAATTTCTGCTTCAGCAACAGTCCTTCCAATGAATATTCAGGCTAGATGGTAGAGCAAGCAATTTATCATGACAATCATGGAATCTCAGCCCTGGAAAGGATCAGAAAGTTCACTTCCTCTAGCCATCCATCCTAGAAGCTGGAGTCCCTTCTGCTCAAGTGATTGCCAAGACTACGCTTGAACTCCTGCAGTGACAGGGAGCTCATCATTCTAGAGGCAGCTCATTCCATCCTCAGACAACTTTTACTGGGGTCCAAAATTTGCTCTCTAAATTCAGCCTTATGGTCCTAGAATCTCAATAGGCTCAATAAGTTAAAATAGATAAAAACTAATTTATCTTCCACAACCCTCATCATATTTGAAGAGTCTGTTGTTTTGAGAGTTTTCTCTTAAATCTGGCTGAACATCCTTTAGTATCTTTAATAGTTTGTCACATGATGTAAGTCATATCTCCTAAAATGTTATCACTCCAAGAGTTGACAGAATGCTCCAAGTGTGGTTGAACCAGCAGCTGGGCTATCCCTTCCCCTGTTTCAGGCATTATGCTTCTAACAGTCACACTGGCTTTTGTGTCAGCCACATTGTTCTGTAAATGAGCCTTCTGAGACTTACACATGGGCCAATAATAATACACTATAAGGTGTTCCTGTTTATCAGAGGCAAGAAATAGCTTAATGGCTTTGGTAAGGAAAGAATTGTATGTTACTGATGCTGACGGCAGATGAACAAACCCCAGAAAGTTCTGCCAATTTAACTAGGGGATTGTGGCATAGTAAACTGATGATTATTTTTTATGGTTTTAAATTATATTAATTAGTCCATTAATTGATCACATTTAAGAGAATGATTTTAGGAATGTGCTGAATCTGTTCAAACCAGAATTAACAGGTAACTAGTTTGCCATCAGGACAATCACCCAAATAATAAGCTATTAAATGAACGTTAACATACAATAATTGTGTAAAGAATAACTAAGCAATTAATTAACATTTAATGAAATTCATAGCAAATTAGATAGCAAGACTTATTAAATGCCAATTAGCCATATTAGCTACTGACACCTAAGTGATTCAACATGCTAATGCTAATTAATTTCTTATTTCTTACAAGCTTAATGACTGAACAAAAATGTATTTACATATTTAGAGATTCTTAACATCACCAGACGGCCAGCAATAGGAGTGGTTGTCTGCATGATGGTTTGGAAAAAGAGATCAGGAAAGTCCATTAGTGTTTAATTTAGCACCTCTTCTCAGCATCCGTTTTTACTGTATTCTTCTTGGGAAATTCTTTTAGAGAGAAACAGTGTGTGGAGTTTATGTAGAGGTGATCTCAGGGTGTACTGTGTGGGAATGGGAATGAGTCAGAGAAGGGACTGCTAAATCGCTTCAGTCGTGTCCGACTCTGTGCGACCCCATAGACGGCAGCCCACCAGGCTACCCCGTCCCTGGGATTCTCCAGACAAGAACACTGGAGTGGGTTGCCATTTCCTTCTCCAATGTATGAAAGTGAAAAGGGAAAGTGAAGTCGCTCAGTCGTTTCTGACTCTTAGCGACCCCATCCATGGTCTGCAGCCTACCAGGCTCCTCCATCCATGGGATTTTCCAGGCAAGTGTACTGGAGTGGGGTGCCATTGCCTTCTCCCAGAGAAGGGACAGAGCCTATTTAAAAAATGCCTTCATGGGCTGAGAGCGACCAAAGCTCCTTCTCCATGGGACCCTCGGAGAGACCATATGAAATATGTCAGAGGCAGTGTTATCTCCCTGAGGGGTGGGAAAGTTCTTCTTATGCAGACTGCCATCCTGTCTGTCTGGTTCTGTCTGATGGTTTTGTCCATCTGACCCACTACTCTTGTGCCATGGAGGTTTAATGTGACTATCCTTTGAGGGCATCTGTTTATTCAGTCACTAAAATGTTTAGGGCACAGCTGCTGGGAGGCCAAGAATGTCCCGGCTGCAGGAACACTCTGAACCAGGGGTCCCTCAGGCCACCAGGACTCTTCATCCTGTTCTCATTCATCCCAGACTGGCTTTCTCCATGCAAGAAACAGGACCTTGAGCTCCAAGTTTTGCATCTTTGAGCTCCAAGCTGCCAGGACAAAATGGTTCAGGAGTGCTCTCTGTTCTAATTCTGAACACCCAGAGAATGGACCCAGGACCAGCGAGAGTCAAGGGCCTGCACCTAGACCCATCCAGGGCACCAGTGCCATTTTGGCCACACTCTCAGGAGAAGAGCAACTAGGGGCTGGTTAGTTAATATATATTTGTAACCCTTGGCATTGAAAAAAAAAGCCTTCCATAATAAGAAAATTTTTTAGTGAGTTAATCAGTTTGGACTCTAAAAATGTTTTATTCCATTGATTTCTTCGTTCTGAACTCTGCATGAATTGTATGCGCTGGTTTCGTTGTGCATCCTCAGTCACTAAGTCATGTCCGACTCTTTGTGACTCCATGGAGTGCAGCCTGCCAGGCTCCTCTGTCCGTGGAATTCATTCATTCATTCATTCATTCATTTGACAATACTATGTAATAAGCACTGTGCTGTAAATTAGAGATACAAAAGACCATTGCCCTGTCCCAACCTTCAGGTGGCTATAGAATATCTTCAACAGTGAGAAAAGTGCTTGGTAGAGATAGAAACATGGCCAATATATAGACATAGAAGGACACAGAAACCAGTTAAGTGTGGAGGTCACCCAGGGATGGTAACATGTGTAAGTTCAGGTCAAAACAATGAGTAAGCACCCAGCAGGCAAAGGTGTGTGGTAAATGTATTTTAGGTGAAGGAAACAACTTCTACCATAGCCTGGAAGGGAAAGTGAGCAAGTGATCTGTTTGGAACATTGTGGGAGTTTATTAAGAGAACATGCATACTTAGTTATGTATGACTCTCCGCAACCCCTTGGACAGTAAGCCCGCCAGCCTCCTCTGTCCATGAAATTTTCCAGGCAGGAATACTGGAAAGAATACTGGAGTGGGTTTCCACTTCCTACTCTGGGAGGTCTTCCCAACCCAGGGATTGAACCCTCATCTCTTGCATCTCCTGAATTTGGAGGCAGATTCTTTACCGCTGAACCACTGGGAAGCAAAGAGAACATGGAGGTAAGATTACAAAGGGCCTAAAGGTCATCATTACCATCTTTCTAAAGGGATGATTTGAGAGAATAACACTGAAACGTGTATATTACCATATGTGAAATAGATCGCTAGTCCAGGTTCAATGCATTAGACAGGGTGCTCAGGGCTGGTGCACTGGGATGACCCTGAGGGATAGGATGGGGAGGGAGGTGGGAGAGGGGTTCAGGATGGGGAACACATGTACACCCATGGCTGATTCATGTCAATGTATGGCAAAAACCACTACAATATTATAAAGTAATTAGCTTCCAATTAAAATAAATAAATAAATTTTTTAAAAAAAGAAATATATAAAAAAAAAACAAAAACCAAAGGGCCTAAAGGGTCTTGGTGAGGAGCTGGACCCATGTTTGTGCCACTTCATCAAAGGGCCTTTGACTCAGTTCTGGATTCTGACCTGAAGGATATAGTTGGTTGACAGGATTGTAGAAGTCAACACAAGGAGTAGAGGAATTCTCCCTGAATTTGTAAGCTCCTTTCTTCATACAGACAAATGGTCTTTAAGATGCCACCCAGTGCGTATGCCTTGAATGACTACACATAATGCATATGGAAAATATAGGAGAAGGCAAGAGCATGCTGTGTAAGAGCAACAACAAACTTTGGTACAAGTATTGGTAAAAAGTCTGCTATTTACCAAAGGTGACATCGGGCAGATTTCTCAAGCTCTTCCTTATCTGTGGAAATAGAAGACTGGGCAGAGCTATTATGTGAATTAGATTAGATGTATAAAAGTGCCTGACCCTTGGCAATAAACTCAGTAGGTTTTAGTTTGGTTCTCCACACCCCTTCCAACATTCAGAAATCACAAGGCATACACACCAATAATTGTCTACATAAATAACAAGAAAGCTATACAACTGTATCTTCAGATATTCAAAAACAATTGTTTGCCTATTAAGCCTGCTCTTCTCCAGGTGAAATGTTACCTTGGGTCAGTCATTCTTCATATGACATGCTTCCTAGACCCTTACCATACTGAACATCCTCTGAATAATTTCTAGTTGGTAGTTGTTTCCCCCACAGGTGTCTTGGCTGAAACTAGACCAAAGTCTGGTTGTAGCGTGAGGAGAAGAGAGCTCAGCCGGGCCATCACAGCCCTTGTTCTGGGGTCTATATTCCTATGGGAAGGGCCTCTACTACCTTCTCAGCAGTTATTACTACATCTAAATAGAGGTACAGGGGAATTCCCTCACAGTCCAGTGGTTAAGACGTCACACTTTTACTGCTGAGGTTCCATCCCTGATCAGGGAACTAAGATCCCACAAGACACGTGGTGCAGCCAAAAGGAAAAAAAAAAAAAAAACAACAGAATGGAGGTACACTTGAAGTTTCTGACCAACTCTAACTTTCTCAGCCACCTTACCTCCCTACCCCCCCAGCCCCAGGTCTTGCTTATTTAACCGACAAAATTGCCAGGCTTTGAGAGAGGCTCAGTCTTGTTCAATCTGGCTACAGGCTCAATGCCAGTGCACAGTCCTGGGCTTTGATGTAACATGGAGCCAGTGCGGTGTTGTGGAAAGTGAATTAACCATTGAACCAGCTGTATCTGCATTCAGTGTCATCTTTGACATGTGCTCAGTTGCTCAGTTGTGTCCAACTCTGCGACCCCATGGACTGTAGCCTGCCAGGCTCCTCTGCCCATGGGATTTCCCAGGCAAGAATACTGGAGTAGGTTGCCATTTCCTACTCCACAGCTTTGAAATATAGGCCACAAAACCATAGGCAATTTCGCTAACATCTTTGAACCTTAACTTTGACATCTATAAAATAAATATGGTGGGATTGTTGTAAGAATTAAACAGGTTGTGGATAGAAAGGTTCTGGCTCATGGAGGCATTTGAGAAGACTTTGCCATTCTCTGTGTTTTGCCTTAGGCTCTGGGATGCAAAGATGAGGCTCAGTTTCTCACCTAGAAGGAAAGAAGACCTAATTTTAATAAAACATTCTAGATATAGTGATAAAGCTCAGCTCAGGGAGCTGTAGGCTTGACCTGTAGCAAATTCTTAGAAAGCAAAGAATTATTGTTGAACAAATAAATATCTCTGCCATCAGTCTAGGTATCCCAAACCTTGGACTAACATAATTAGTTTTGAAATCTAAAAGTAGGGCTTAAGATTTATCTGGTTAAGTTGATCCAACTGGTTTTAACCATGTTCCAGCCTGTCAGAATATTTTTAGAGTCATTATTTTATCATGTAATACATTATCTATTGTATTCAGCTTTGTGTACCCTAAAGGTCTGACGTCTCATCCAATTTATCACAAGCATGTTGAGCAAGATGGCACAGAGAGAGACATGTAGTAACCCACTAGAGCCTTCCCTCCAGGATGTTTCTTTGTACCTAGGATATCTGGGCATTGATAAAGCTATTTAAAAAGCTCTCTGCAGATTCTGCTAGCAGTCCTTTCAGGGACCCCAGCCTGGTGTGTGACCAAGCAGCCATAACTTCTAAACAATGATAACTCTCAGTCAGCATCCTGGTTAAACCGTAAGCTGGACATGCCTCCATGCCTCCTCCGGTTGCCATCAACTTGCGGAGAACTATATACTCTCCATCTTTTTCCTGATTTACTTGCCACACTGCTGTTGGAGGGATCCATAGTTAAACTATATCACTTACTTGCTTAAAGCCCTTCTGGAGTGGATTGCCTGAAACATGAACTCCAAGCTTCTTAAACAGCACAAAAGGCCCTCCATGGGTTAGCTCTTGCTTATTTTTCTGCCTTACTTCCTGACACTCCATTCTTCATAATTTAAGCTCCTGAAATCCTTAATTAGTCACACTTACCCACATAGATCTCAATATTCTATTGCCATACTTTTGTTCATGCATCTTCCTGCATGGGATGTTGTTTCATTGGCTTGCTCCCTTCACCTTATCTATTACACTCAGTCCTCCAAATCAGGGGACAATTCCTTTGCCTACTGCCTGCATCTGGGACTGGATTAGATAGTTCTTTTAGGATCTCCTATACTCCTGAGCATAATCTATTATTGATGCGCTTAGTACACTGATGATAACCATTTGTCTTACTAGACTCAAAGCACCTTGCATTGAAGGACCATGTTTTAGTTATCTGAGAGCCTCTATCTACTATCTTCAGACCCAGCAGATGGTCAATGTGCAATACATAATTGTTGAAGTGTATGTATGTTCTCAGGGCATTTTTGTTTTTCCTGAGTTCTAATGATTTCCTTGAGAGAGAATTTTTAGGTGAAAGGGAAAGGGGAAAGGGAAGTCACTCAGTCGTGTCCGACTCTTTGCGACCCCGTGGACTGTAGCCTACCAGGCTCCTCCGTCCATGGGATTCTCCAGGCAAGAATACTGGAGTGGTTTGCCATTTCCTTCTCCACGGGATCTTCCCGACCCAGGGATCGAACCCAGGTCTCCCGCATTGGAGGCAGACGCTTTAACCTCTGAGCCACCAGGGAAGTCTTTTAGGTGAAAAAACTGAGGCCTAAAGAGGTGGAGTGACTTGCCCAAGCTCTTTCAGGGAGGATTAGAATCTAACTTGACCTCCTAATAGGTAATATCCACTAATAGCAGTACTGCCTTCATGCTTCTGTAATATCCAGAACTTATCCAGACCTGCATCTATTTATAGCCCTGGCTTACCTAGGAATGCCCAGGCACTATTTTGGAGAGTAGAAATGAATTTACACTGGGATATAAATGACAAGCCACTAGTTTATCTCTGACAAGGTTGTTTTCACCCTAATGGAGTATTCCTGGAGACACTTGCTTTATCCTATTGAAATGTGTCTTTTTTTTTTTTTAATACATTTATTTATTTTAGTTGGGGGCTAATTACTTTACAATATTGTAGTGGTTTTTGCCATACATTGACATGAATCAGCCATGAGTTTACATGTGTTCCCCATTCTGAACCCCCCTCCCACCTCCCTCCCCATCCCATCCCTCTGGGTCATCCTATTGCCCCAGCCCTGAGCATTTGTCTCATGCATTGAACATGGAATGGTGTTCTGTTTCACATATGATAATATACATGTTTCAATGCTATTGTCCCAGAACGTCCCACCCTCACCTTCTCCCTCATAGTCCTTAAGACTGTTCTATGCATCTGTGTCTCTTATTCTGTCTCACATATAGGGTTATCATTACCATCTTTCAAATTCCATATATATGCATTAGTATACTGAATTGGTGTTTTTCTTTCTGGCTTACTTCACTCTGTATAATGGGCTCCAGTTTCATCCATCTCAATAGAACCAATTCAAATGTATTTTTTTAATGGCTGAGTAATATTCCATTGTGTATATGTACCACAGCTTCCTTATCCATTCGTCTGCTGATGGACATCTAGGTTGCTTCCATGTCCTGGCTATTGTAAACAGTGCTGCGATGAACATTGGGGTACACGCGTCTCTTTCAATTCTGGTTTCCTCGGTGTGTATGCCCAGCAGTGGGATTGCTGGGTCATATGGTAGTTCTATTCCCAGTTTTTTAAGGAATCTCCACACTGTTCTCCATAGTGGCTGTACTAGTTTGCATTCCCACCAACAGTGTAAGCGGGTTCCCTTTTCTCCACACCCTCTCCAGCATTTATTGCTTGTAGACTTTTGGATAGCAGCCATTCTGACTGGTGTGAAATGGTACCTCATTGTGGTTTTGATGTGTCTTTTAAAGAAAATTTTATTTATTTATGGCCGTGCTGGGTCTTCATTGCTTCTTGGATTTTTCTCTAGTTATGCCTAGTGGGGGCTACTACCTAGTTGAGCTGCAAGGGCTTCTCATTGCTATGACTTCACTTGGTCTAGAGCACGGGCTCTAGGGTGCACAGGCTTCAGTAGTTGTAGCACATGGGCTCAGTAGCTGTGGTTCCAGAGCTCTAAAGCACAGGCTCAACAGTTGTGGCACGTGAGCATAGTTGCTCCGAGGCATTTGGGATCTTCCTGGACCAGGGATCGAATCCATGTCTTCTGCAGTGGCAGACAGATTCTTTACCACAGATGCACCAGGGAAGCCCTCCTAGAATATGTCTTATTAGTGACATTTTAGACAATTGGCAACTGGCTCAGGAAGTACCACCAAGAAATAGATGTTTTGGTGACTGAAATCACACAGTATAGGTAACAGTCTTCTCCAGCTACCTGTAGAGACATTCTAGATAGTCCTGTGGAGCTGGCGGCAAGCTAGATTTAAAGGTTGGAGATCATGTTGGACTGACAAGGGGGAAGAGAAAGATGAGCTGGGGAGGAGAAAACCTTAGTGTATGGTTTTGAGAATCAAAGTCAAATGTTCCACCTATACCTCCAAAGATTTACAGAAAAAATGGGCTACAGATGAAACCTCACACCTGTTTAATCCAGACTTCACCATAGATCTCTTAAGGATACCAAGCACGAATGAACTGCCCTCTCTGAAGTGATGGTGTCAGCAACCTCTCATGCAGACAGAATACTTATGAGGTGGCCCCTTGCATTGTCAAGGCAGGCTTTGAACTCAGGTTTTTTCCCATGGCAGAGCTTTTGATTGCAGCCTTGGGCTGCTTCCAGCTTTGTCACTGGAGGTGGGTTTAGTCCTGCTTGTCCCCTAGTTCTGATGTCAACCAGAAACAGAAGGCTGCCCTGGAGGCAACTGGCCATCACCTTCATGTAGGAAGCAGAGTTCAGAGCCCGTGGATTGCCAGCCAAGAGAGATCAAATGCTCAGCCCAGTATGGAGGGTGCCAGGCAGAAATGAAATCTGCAGAGAGAGTGAGGTGAAAAGAGCCCAGGGCAGAGCCTGTGTCGATCATTCAAAACCAAGGGAATTATATGGGACATTACCCTCATATCTTCAGGCTGGCAAAGGCACCTCAGGGACTGGCTATAAGATGAAGACAGATTGTTGGTGAATAGCTTCCCTCTCTACATCTCTGCCCACCCCCACCCACAAACCTCAATCGTTGCCCAGTTCCCTGGTCTCCTGAGACGTGAGTCACCTTCGTGTCATAATTCAAGTGCTAATCTCCACATCTTGTATGCTGAATTTCTCCCAGCAGGAAATGTTTCTGGGGCTTACAAGTCCTGCTGGCAATGCACAAAGAGGCAGCTGGAGTGGGTGGGCTCACCCCTATTCAGCCTTCAACCCTGTTCCCCACTCTCTCAGCTGGCTGTCAGAGACTGTGCCCTCCTTTCCCGTGTTCCCTCCTATTTCAGCTCAGCCTCTCATGACTACCTTTCTTTTGTCCACCCCACCCCCACCACCACTCCTTCCACCCAAAACCTTGGAAATGGATGGGAGCTTCCTGGTCAGGTCCTGGGAGAGCTCCAAACCCATCCAGCATCCTTGGAAATGCAACCACTTCTGGGGGTGGTATTCCTGCTTGATGGGGCTCCTGGGCAGTGCTTTAGGCATCCCCTCCCCCAGTGTGTCCCCTGCTTACCAAAGGTACAGGACTGGAGTTTCCCTTGCCCTCCATTTCCAAGTCCTGTCTTTGGACATGGTCCATGGGGCCCAGGAAGCAGTGTGATTTTATGATTAAGGAAAGAATCTTCCACTTTATTTGGTTTATTCATTCCCTGTCCCCTACTATTTATTCTTTATTGCTTCACTCTGCCTCAGTTTCCCTGATAAGTATGGCCAACAGCCTCTCACAGGCCTAGATTCTTCACATTATAGGCTGGGTGTAAAATGCACTTATGATTTTGGAGGGGTGGAAAGGTGGAAAGTGCAGTTACTGGTTTGAAATGATTAAACACTTCCCAGAGATGGGACAAATGGGTGATTGGCCCTGATTTCATTTTAAAGGCCCCTCCACCCTGCTTATGGGCAGAACAGGGTTTATACAATCTAAAGGCAACATGTGTAGCACCTCTTTACTGGGAACACATGTGTGGAGAAGGAAAGATGCTAAGCAGAGGGGAGGGAAAGTGATGGAGTGAAAAGCAGGTTTCTGGGATCAGAATTGGTCTGTCTGCAAATGACTTCTGGTCACAGAAGAATGAAAAGGGGATGTTGGAGGGCAGGGAGTAGTGAGGATCTGAGCTCCTGGCATCCCATTCATGGTTTTGTCTAGTGTTTATTGGCTGAGTACTCTACAAATGCTGTACACATGTCCTCTCCCGTGATCCTCACAAAGACTGTTGAGAAAGGCACCGTCATGCCCACCTGCTTGTGGCTCAGTAGGGAGGAATGAGAGGTGATTTTAATAAACATCAGAATAATGATAATAAACCCCTCATCTTTGTACAGACTTGGTAGTTTACAGAGCATTTTCATCTTTTTTTTTTAATCCTCATGACAGCATTGTAAAATATTGAGGGAAAGTGTGTCCATGCTCATTTTATAGATCTAATTATGGATTTCTTGAATCACTATGTGTTGGATGCAGAAGAGTATTTCCTCTTCCAAGAGTCTGTGATTTAGGTGCTGTTTTCCACAGAGTAGGTAGGATAAATCCTACAACAAAGATTAATTGAACACAGTATCCAACAGTTCAGATTGCTGCTGGGGCCTCACATCCCAATATAGGCTGGAAAATTGAAGTTAAATAAAATCAAGGCGTGGAAATGGGCTCCTCGCGTTCCTCTAAGCAGTCTCAGCCTTATGAAGTACTTCCACAAACACTTGATAGAACATGAGAACTCAGACAGATAAAAGGGCGTCACTGAAAGGTGCACAGCTACTAGTGGTTGGGGGAGGACATGCAGGTCTTTTGTGTCTTGGTGCAACTGTTTTTCCATTTTGACACTCTGTTCCCTGAATGCCCATGGGCCCTTACACTGGCTAAGGCCCAAATGTCCTTAGGAGAGTGCCTTTTGTCCTGTCATGGCCAGGTTTAGTTATTGTGCTTGTCCCTTTATTCCTTTTCTCCTTGCCCACTGCTACTGCCTCCATAGATGTCCAGGGTCCTCATGATGCCCCAGTTTGCCTTGAGCCCTTCATAAGCTGCCACAGCAGGCATCCTTCTCATTCAGGCCGTGGGGCCCTGAGCTCGGCTCTCTGAGAACACACAGATGTCGGTGCTGTGATCTAGGGCCTGACCCACTGGCAACCAC
Organism: Giraffa tippelskirchi; assembly: GCF_054371585.1. Taxonomy (NCBI): domain Eukaryota; kingdom Metazoa; phylum Chordata; class Mammalia; order Artiodactyla; family Giraffidae; genus Giraffa; species Giraffa tippelskirchi. Next base: position 110,476,366 of record NC_137279.1, read on the forward strand.
GGTCAATACTGAAGTCTGAGTTTGGGTCTTAAAGAGACATGTACTTCTGCCAACCCCGCCTGCTTCTTCCACCACTGTAATTAAGCCTGGGGGCTGGAGCTTTCAGGGCCTTACAGATGTACACCATCTCTGTCCAGAGGTTTCTAAAGGTTTGTATTGCTTCGTGTTTGTTTCTGTTTATCATTACTGGGTTTTAAGACTCCAGATGCCTTGGGGGCTCAACCCTTGATTGTAAGTGGGAGCAAAGGAAAAATGAGACAGTCTGCTTAGGGAGGATGGGGGGCAATTAAAGATTAAGACGAGTAAATGGAAAAGACAGACATCTTGTCCTCTTGCCAGGACTAAATTAAACATCTGCCTTTCCTGATGACTCTTGTACATCCTAGAGAAGAACGAGAGGGGTGGTGAGAGGATGTTTTGTGACTAGTAGGACTCTTTTAATGCTTTTCAGCTAATTCTCAGGCTTTTTAGGAAGGCAATTGTGGCTTCTAATGGCAAATAATCATATTCTTGCTTATCAATATTTACTGCTTTTACCTACATTGGTAAATTATTTAACCTTTTTGCGACTTGTTTCCTTATCTGTAGAATAGGTATAACAATGGTACCACCCCCAATGGTACCAATAACCAAAGGGTTATTGTATGAATTAAGCAAAACCTGAAAAGCCCTTGAAGCAGCTCCTGGAATATAGTAAGCATATAGTAAAAATTTAGTTATTTTTTATTGTTGTTTGCATATCATATTTTATTTAATTAGCTGGGGGCTTTCAAAACAGTGATATACAACAATGGTGATAACAGGAATCCTTATGTTGTTTCTGAAATTTAATGAGACTGTATCTAAGGCATTATAATCAAGTATGACATTGATTATTAGTGTGAGACCAAAAGGAAAAAGAAGCTTTCTGAATCTTCTTAGGGTGCCTCTTCCATCCTCTGGAACACATATGACTAACCACAGCCCCCTGTGCACCAGCCACCTCTTGCTCACACTGTCTAATCAGCATGATGTCATCAACATAAGGGATCAATGTGATGTTCTGTGGCATGAACAGAATGTTTCAGATCTCCTTGGACTATATGAGAGAAGGTAGCAGAGTAAAATAGGTCAGGGCAAAACTGAAAATTAATATAGTCCATTCCATGGAAGTGTGAACTGTTTCTGATTCTCTTTCTTCGTTGAGGCAGAAAAGAATATATTTGCCATATATGTTCATTTATATTATTTTTTAGATTCCACATGTAAGTGATATCATATAGTATTCGTCAAACTCTCAGATACAGAGAACAAACTAGTGGTTACCAGTGGGTAGAGGGAAGTGGGGGTCAGACGGGTAGGGGATTAAGAGACACAAACTACTATGTATAAAGTAGATAAGCAACAAGGATATAATATACAGCACAGGGAATTATAGCCATAAGCTTATAATAACTTTAAATGGAATATAATCTATAAAAAACATTGTCTCCTGGAACTAAGGTAATATTGTAAATCAACTATACTTTTAAAAATGCATTTACCAAATCAGTGAGAGCCTCCTCCATGCCTGAGGACTTAGCACTCTGCTCTATCTAAGATGTTTGACACAGCAGCTGGGGTTCAGCCTGTGGGAGTCCACAGTCATTCTCTAGGATGCATCCAGTTTCTTCTGGGGTCAGACTGGAGAGTTAAATAGAGATATGAAAGGGACTACCACCCCTGCATCCATTAATCTTTGCCATCCCTCCAGGGATGCTGTCTTATTTACTATGTTGGCTGAAGGGAACAGTTTCAGAGACTTTCACTTGGTCTTCCCCTGACATTAGTTCTTACCTCACAGCCTAAGGACCCACTGTGGAATTTATTCCAAGTGCCAATTACATCAATTCCAGTGATACATTCAGTGATCAGGGAAATGACCACCAAGCAGGCCTCGATAGACCCAGTGGACCACTAGAAGCAGCTGATTAGATTGCACTTATTACTTGGCCCCTCTGTGCTCCCACTCTTACAGGGGTCATGATGAAGGTATGGATCCTCTTTGGCTTAGGATGGGGTTACATTCCCATAAACCAACATGCTGATGTATGTGTTTGCTCAGTTGCGTCTGACTCTTTGTGACCCCATGGACTGCAGCTCACCAGGCTCCTCTTTCCATGGGATTTCCCAAGCAAGAATACTGAAGTGGGTTGCCATTTCCTTCTCCAGAGGATCGTTCTGACCCAGGGATGGAGCATGCATCTCCTGCATTGATAGGCAGATTCTTTACCAGTGAGCCACCTGGGAAGCCCAGATCTTGATAAACCAATAGTAAGTTGAAAATGCATTTAATACACTTAACCTACTGAGTATCATAGCTTAGCCTAGTCCACCTTATAAGTGCTCAGGATACTTACATTAGCCTACAGTTAGGCCGAATCATGTAACACAAAGAGTGCTTTATAATACAGTGTTGAATATCTCATATATAGTCATATCTTATTTTATTGTGCTTCACTTTATTGCACTTGGCACATACTGTGTTTTTATAAGTTGAAGGTATGTAGTGATCCTGAATCAGGCAAGTATCAATGTTGTTTTTCTTTTTTTTAAACTTTTTATTTTGTCCTGGGGTATAGATGTTTGGAGAAGGAAATGGCAACCCACTCCACTGTTCTTGCCTGGAGAATTCCAGGGACAGCGGAGCCTGGTGGGCTACTGTCTATGGGGTCGCACAGAGTTAGACACGACTGAAGTGACTTAGCAACAGCAGCAGCATAGATGATTAACAAGCAATGTTGTGATAGTTTCAGGTGAACAGTGAAACGACTCATCCATACATATACACATATCCATTCTTTCTCAGTCAGTGCCACTTTTCAGACAGTATTTGCTCATGTTGTATATCCATGTCACATTTTGGTAAGTCATGCAATATTTCAAAGCTTTTTATTATTATATTTGTTATGGTGGTCTATGAACAGAGATCTTTGATGTCGCTTTTAAAAAAGTTTACAACTTGCTGAAGGCTCATGATGGTTAGCATTATTTTGCAAAAAAATATTTTAAAATTAAGGTAGGCACATTATTTTTTAAGACATAATACTATACACTTAAAAGACCACAGTACAGTGTAAACATAACTTAATATGCACTAGAAAACTGAAAAAAAGTTTGTGACATACTTTACTATAATAATATCGCAATATCTAGAACCAAACCCACAATATCACTGAGGTATATCTGTAATCTACCAAATACTATAAAGTAAAAAAATGATCGGTTGAACCATGGTCAGGGACCATCTGGGTGTCTGAGTGTCATTGTTAACTTGGACCTAGTGTCCAGCGGTCCCAAAATGTCTGGGTATTTACTTTTTTCCAGGGTGTGGATGCTCATGTAAATGTCTTTGAGTCCCTTTGGGAGAAAGACTCAGGGCCTCTTTGTGGCATATACTTACCATGTTGTTTCAGGCTCCTTCATCCTGGGGTCCCACCCACATCATCAGAGAATTTCCAGATCTGAAAATTAGTTCTGCAGGGAATCATAACATTTGTCTGGAACGGCTGACCTCCTCCTCCTCCTGATAGTACATTCTTACCTTCTTTTGACGGCATATTTAAGCAGGGCCTTTTTGTCTGCCCATCCATGTTGCCCTTAGGTACACCATGTTCTCCTGCCATCTCCATAACTCTCTAAGGGTAGGATACCTTGGCTGCCACCCTGACTTTATGGGTCATTATGGTAACTGCAACTTTTTGGCTTCTGGTGGTTAAACATTGTCACCTAATTCTATTGCTTGGTGTGAGGGTACTTGGAGGGCATCACCCTTACCGCTAATCCACTGAGCTCTGTGACAACTTCTCCTACCATTAGCACTGGCCTGCAGAGGGGAGTGACAACTGAACTTCAAAGTGATGCAGACACCCTGTCACCAGGATGCTCCTGATGGCCTGAGCCCTCCCAAGTCACATCATCCTGAAGTGGTCTTCTGGCCTCACATCCCTAAGTCTTTTATCCCTGCTCCTGTCTGTCATAGCAATGTATGCATTTCAACTTTGCTCAGTGTGGGCCTCCACTTTTTCTAAGCTTCTAAGACTCATCCTAGTAGATAGTTTGTCGTGTCCCCTAGAGTCCTTATCAGGGTGTTAAATTCCATTTCCTGAGAGAGTGCCCCAAACTCAATATATCTTTGGGTATCTGATCTTATGTCCTGTCGAGCATGCATCCTAAAATTTCAACCCTGTAGGTACTTCCTGAGCTCCTGCTGGAACATGTTACCTAATTCTCACAGCTCCTTCAGAGCGCAATCTCTTTTCTCCCTTCTTGGGCCCAGCATTTCCCTAGCTGGTCACTCTGAGATTTACCCCAAGTTATCAGAATGGCAGCCAGGAGGAAGTGGGGACAGCTCTGGGAGGGGGGCCCTGTTGCCTTGTATGAGAGAGGCCTCTGCAGTATCTTCCCAGGTGGAGCAGGTCCCAGCTCTTAATAGGGAAGGCGGGCCCCTCTGCAGACTCTGGGGGTTCAAGAGAGGCCACAGAGACCCATGCCTCTGAGGGATCCACCAAAAAGCCTCACCCCATTTTTCAGGCTCCCAGGTTTTCCCGGGAAGGGCCCTAATCTTAGCATAACAGAACTGCCTTGACTAAGCCATTAAATTGCCTTTGAAACCTCATGACCCTAACCATGAGTTCCTGAGATGGATCCATTCTCCCACTGCAAGAGATAAGAGCCTCTATCAAAGAAAGTCCTGGCTCTAACCGAGTTTTTAGCTGTAAACCCTCAGGTATGCAGTGTGCCTATGCAGGACAGTGCAACTTGGTAATAGCCAGCTAGTCCCACTGATCTTGTATGCCTTCCTCCTTTGCACCCTTTAAATGCCAGGATGTCCCCTCCCTTGAGATGTTCTCCGAAGTCAGCTATGAAATTTTAACAGTGGAGCTCTTACCTTGTGTCAGAAACTATCCATGCCCCACATACCACACAACAGGATCCTCCCTTCCCTCTGAGCAGTGAGAGAGCCAGTATCAAAGCCCCATCTCAGCTGCTGTTTTCTTGGACCACTTCTGAAGTCAACTGTGTCATTTGGATTCCAACGTGGGTTAGAAGTGCCACAGATGAATTGAAGGTGTGCTCCTGAAAGACACAGTGAAGGGAGATCTGGAGTAGACAGGAGAAGCCTTTACATCATGGTGCAGACGTGACCACATGAAGGAAGAGGAAGGATGGGAGACTGGATGGGAAGAGTCTGAAGCTGTGGAGCAGCTCCAGAAAAGTCTCTGCCAATGCCACGGGAGATTTGGTGCAGATTGCTCCAAGAGGAATCCTGGACTGGGCAGAAATGGCCCAGCCTTAGGATTCCCTCTGTTCTCGGTGATGGGCTGGTCACTGCCCAGGGTGAGCACAGCCTTGGCTCAAACAAAGCAGGGCCCTGAAGTTGCTGTGGCTGGAGGCTGTCGCCAACTCTCAGAGATGCACCTCAACTGCCACCGCTAAGACATAACAGAATCCCCAAGTCAGATACTTGCGAATATGTAAGTGTATATATGCATGGAGATCTAGAAATATATATACCAAGTACTTGGCAGAGGTTACCTCTCAGGAAGGGAGTAAGAGTAGGAGAATTGAAAGAAGAACTTACACATTTTATTCCCTATATTTTTGTATTACTTTAATTTTTATAATAATTTATTCTCATGGCAATAATTTGTGTGGCTAAAAATAAATAAAAATATAAACTTTTAATCTCTCAGGCCTCTTAAATCCTTCTTTTAAATTCAACTTTGACTAATATTAACATCCCACCTTTGCTTTTTTAAATTTGCACCTATCTTTACTAACCCTTTTATGTTTTATCTTTCTGAGCTAATGTGTTTTAAACATTTCTCTTGAGTTTAAAAGTTTTAAACTTGTGTTTTTCTGTCTTTTGAAAGGGATTTTAAAATCTATTTTTGTTTTGACAACATCTATTTGAGTTTACTGCTATCATTTTTGTTTTAGGCTGTAGCAGTTGCATTCTTACTTGTACAAAAAAGAAACCTCATCTATCTAACATAGCAGAAAAAGAATGTATTGTGGGATGACTGGGAGGATAGAGAACCAGGCTTAGTGAATAAGTAGGAACTACTTAAGGCAAGACAGAGAGGAGATCATGAGATCAGACCCAGAGACGTGTCAGGGCACTGTAGCTGGATCTCTGTTACCGCCACCCCTGAATGGCACTGTATTTTGCCACCTCCACTACTAGACTCTAGATTTCATAGCTGCCACCCCCAAACAATCTTGACATTACCTGCAGTTTGTGCTTCAACTTTCAGCATGCAAAGCTGGAGCATTGACTGCCTAAGCCCAAGATTCAAGCCTGGCCAGATGCCAGGGAAAGGATGCTCTGACCCCTTCAGCTTCCATCACAGGAGCCAGAGCCCAGCCAGATGCTGAGCAGCCAAGAAAAACAAAAATTCACCATGTACGCTTCGGTTGTGTATGACTTCCTTTCCCATCTTTTGGTATATATACTTTTTTTCCATTTGCTTTTTAAAAAATCGTCTCCAATGTTTGAAAGCATAGGTACCTCACTGAATATTCTTATATTTTCAAACATACTGTTTATTTTTATGCTTTTGGTCCTTTTACTTTTGTGTCTCATTGAGTGTTTTACATCAACAGTGAAACATTATCTTTAGGTGTTCTCTCCTTAAGACTAAAATTCTAACATTCTCTTAGTCATTTTCATCCCCAATCCATTTCAACACACCTGTCTATGGTGTTCTTTAGTCCTCTCTCATTTTCACTTCTTTGCCCTTTGCCTCTAAATTCTATGAGTACTTCTCAAACCTGACCTTCACGTTCTATAATTTTAAAAAACTCCACCTTTTTGCTACCTCTAATGTAGACTCTAATTCTTCTAGTATACATTTTCTACCTTCCTTCAAATTCTTCCATATAGCATTCATCTCTCTTTTAATCACATTTTTAATTTTTTCATTTTCATTGAGCTTTGTTCATGTTTCTTAAAAGCATTGTATTCTTGCATTCTATTAAAAATGTCAGATCATTTCTGGAAGTTTTCTTCTGAGCCCTGTAGTATATCATTCTCAGAGATGTAGAGGGACAGTGAAGAAATGTTTGGTTGAGCACAAATTATTTGGATATGGAAATGGTGGGCTTTAATTTTCTGTCTTGAAGAAAAGATCATAAGTCATATGACTATGGATTAGATAGAATAATAAATCATTGGTCTTATTTTACAGATGAGTTGATGGGGAGCTACTCTCCAGGTGTGATGTGCAGGCTTTTCATTGAGGTGGCTTCTCTTGTAACAGTGCACAGGCTCTAAGGCACGTGGGCTTCAGTAGTTGTGGCACATGGGCTTAGCTGCTCCATAGCATGTGGAATCTTCCCAGACCAAGGTTTGAGCCAGAGTCCCTTGCCTTGGTAGGCAGATTCTTAGCCACTGAACCACCAGGGAAGTTTTGATGTACACTTGATAATTTTATCACATTTCTAACAGAAAAAAAATTTGATCTGCTCTCCCTTTCTCTCTCTCCCTCCCACCTGGGCCTCAGAGCTCTGACATATTCACCAGTATGCCTCTCTCTGAGTCTTCTGGATTTTTTTCCTTTCTCCCCTTTCCCTTAGGGTCTCTAACCACCATATTCTTTCACTCACTTTGAGTAAAACAAGGTCTCCTGGGCTTGGTGTTTTCCCATAGGCAGGGTGTGTGGACCACATCAGCCTCCTTTCTGTGCACTGAGGCAAATCAGTGGACAGATCCATGCTTGTGATTTACAGTTTGATTCTCAGTGACACAGCTTCTCTGGCTCCTATTTCTGATTATGACTGTACTAGCAGACATACTAGACATCACTTCTTTACAGTTTAGGTGAGACATCCCCCGTTTCCTGCCCACCAAGTGGTTTATAATGTCTCCTTCCATAAATTCATTCATTCTAGTAATTATTTGTTTCATGTTTGGTTTGTTTCCCGAGACTGACAGATCTACAAGGGTAGGGTCTTTGTCTATTTTATTAACTGCTCTATCCCCAGGGCTCCCCAGGTGGTGCTAGTGGTAAAGAACCCGCCTGCGGATGCAGGAGACAGAAGAGATGTAGGTTCCATTCCTGGGTTGGGAAGATCCCCTAGAGAAAGGCATGGCAACCCACTTCAGTATTGCCTGGAGAATCCCATGAACAGAAGAGCTTGGCGGGCTATAGTCCATGGGGTCGCAAAGAGTCAGACATGACTGAGCGCATAGACTTGACTGAGCACACAGTACTTAGCACAGAGCTTGGCAATAGCATATACATAATAAATATTTATTGAATGAATGACTGGATGAAAAATTGCAATTAGCAGTATGTACAGCTGCCAAGACTTTTTTTGTTGTTGCTTTCAGCTACAACTCTCTCTCACTCTCTCTCTTTTTTAATGTCGGCTAATAGTATCAGGAAGAAGAGAATGACAAATACATCATGTTCTCTAAACTCTTTAGGTCTTCTCCATTTTGTGAGTACATCAGATTATATGTATATGTTATATTCTATAACAAACCACTCAAAAATCTCAATTTATTAATATAGTTGAAGATCCTTTTTCAGTCACATCCCAGTTCAGTTTGCATTGTTGTAGGAAGTGGGGGAGGGTCTAGATCTCCTACTCATAGAAGGACCTGTACCTGTTCTATCTTGTGTCTCCACCCGCTTCTGCCTGTTTGGGACCCTCTTCACCCAATCAGAGAGAGGATGGAGAAAAAGAATGTGGAGGATTGTGCTTGAGAGGTGCTTATGGGCCAGTCCTGAGGTGGCCCGCATCGCTCTGCTCATCTTGCACTGACCGGATCAAGCATATGGCTGCATCCAACTGCAAGGAAGGCTGTAAAATATAATCCATCTGTGGACTCCGGAAAAAGAGGAGAGTGCCAACTGTCTCTGCCACAATGAGGCAAAACCTCCCTCCTTGTGACATGAGGTTTAACCTGGGAAGAGTTTTACATTTCAATTCTGCTTGCCTCATAGAAAGCAGAGATTCCCTCCAGATTCTGCCTTTGAGCCACCCATCAGTCTTTGTTTTCAACATTGTGAATTTTTACCCTTATCTATGTTTCCATGGGTGTTTTAGTGAGGAAGTTCATGAAGCCTTCACTGGGGAATGTTAGGTGCCATTTTAAACTGGAAGGTCTCTTTGAATCCTCTCTGGTAGCTGTTTTATTTTGTTTTGGACCTAAATGAAAAATTGTACATTTATTTCCACTAAGGTTCATTTTGTTAAAGTCAGACCATCATTTCAACCTCTCAAGACTTCTTTATACTATCCCCAGGGATGGTGTTGGAGTTTCTTCAGGAGGCTGCAACCCATATAACCCAGATCATTCTTTTTAGGGCAGAGGGAAGTGAGTGAGGGAGGTAATGAAGACTGGTCTGTCTTCATGACTTGGTGGCTGGCTGAGCAAAGTATGTGTAGCTCCTTCATTCTAAAATGCAGTGCCCACTGCCCTCTCCTGCATGATTCCTCTCTTTGCTTGGTGACATTGTTACAGGGCTGCAGAGAGGGAAGAAACCTCAAGTAGGGGAAAGAGGCATGAAAAGACCAGTCACTGTGCCTTAAGGGCCAGCTATGCCCCTTCTCCTTCCTTCTTTCTACCCATGACTGCACTAAGGTCAAATTTCCAGGATTATTTATTTATTTATGCTTAGGTGGGGAAGACTGTGGTCCTTGCCTCAAAGGCTCTGGTTGGACAATGAGAACATTTTTAATTAATTAATTAATGTTTGGCTGCACTGGGTCTTCATTGTTGTGCACAGGCTTTCTCTAGTATGGGCTTCTCATTGCAGTGGCTTCTCTTGTTGCGGAAGATAGGCCTAGACATGCAGGTCTTAGTACTTGCAGCTCTTGGGCTCTAGAGCACAGGCTCAGTAGTCGTGGCACATGGGTCCAGTTGTTCACAGGCATGTGGGATCTTCCCAGAGCAGGGATTCAACCCATGTTCCCTGCACTGGCAGCTGAACTCTCAACCAGTGGGCCACCAGGGAATTCCCAACAAATACATTTAAATTAGAAAATCAAGGCTAGGTGTTATGGTTAATTTTATGCGTCAGCTTGGTTAGGCCATGGAACCCAGATATTTAGTCAAACATTGGTGTAGATGTTTCTGTAGAGGTACTTTTTAGATGAGATTAACATTTAAGTGCTAGACTTTAAGTAAAGCAGACTATTCTCCTTTGTTGTTGTTGTTCAGTAGCTCCAATACTTTGGTCACTGGATGCAAAGAGCTGATTCATTGGAAAAGACCAGATGCTGGGAAAGATTGAGGGCAGGAAGAGAAGGGGGCGACAGAGGATGAGATGGCTGGATATCATCACTGACTCAGTGGACATGAGTTTGAGCAAACTCTGGGAGATGGTGAAGGACAGGGAAACCTGGCAAGCTACAGTCCATAGGGTCATAAAGAGTCAAACACGACTTAGTAACTGAAGAGCAACAAGCCAGATTATCCTCCATAACGTGGATGAGTCTCATCCAATCAGTTGAAAGTCTTAAGAGGAAAAGACTGACTTTCCCCAAGGAAGAGGGATTTCTGTCAGCAGATGGCCTTTGGACGCTAGTTATAACATCAAACTTGCTCCTGGGTCTCCAGCCTGCTGGTCTACCCTGCAGATATTGGGTTTGCCAGCCTTCATAATCAAATATTTAATTCCTCAAAATCTCTTCCATTCTCTCTCTCAACTCCCACTCACCTCTATTCCCTATTGGTTCTGGTTCCTGGAGAATCCTAACTAATATATCAGGCAATCTCCTTCAACTTTCCTCTAGAGATGGAGACAAAGCACCATATCAAGAATCCCTCTGTCTCTTTCCTCCACCTATTTTTTCTTAAATACTCTTCCTCCTCCTCTTCCTCATCTTTATCATCACCATGATCATTTATGAAATACTTTTGATGTGTCAGATGTTTATTCCTCCCAATAATCTTATGAGATAGAAATTATTATTATCCTCACTCTATAGAGGAGAAAAATATGGTACAGGGAAGAAAAATGATTTGCCCAAGATCATGTAGCTAATAAGTGAAAAAATACTTTTCAAACCTGAAATGTCTAACTCCAAAGCCCTCACTGAATAATAGATCTATGAAATCTTAGAAACCCTATTGTACAGGTATTACATGAATTAAAATTTAACATGCAGTGATCTTCAGAAGCTGAGTGTCCACTAGGACCAGGATTTAGAGAGTATCCCAAACACAGAGAAGTTAATGTAAACAAGAGTAAAGTACAGTCTGTGGAGTTTGGTCAGATCTAGGGTCAAGCTTTGGCTCCATTACACTTACTATCTGTATGAACTTGGGCAAGTTTCTTAGTCCCCATGTTCTCAGATTCCTTTTTGGTAAAATTGAAATAATGCTACTTATCCATGTGGTTTGTTGAGGATTAATTGAGGTAAAGATGATAAAGAATCTGCCTGCAATGCAGGAGACCCAGATTTGATCCCTGAGTTAGGAAGATCCCCTGAAGAAGGGAATAGCTTCCACAGTATTCTTGCCTGGGGAATCCCACAGACAGAGGACCCTGGTGGGCTACCGTTCATGGGGTCACAAAGAGTCTGACACAACTGAGCAACTTTCACTTCACTTCTTTGCAAAATACATGTTTTTAGCAATCATATAACTATAGCCTCTCGATAAACAAAAGTAATCATTTATTTAAAAAAAGAAAAAGAAAAAAGGACAACTTTAAAGAATGAAAAGCACAAGCCATAGATGAAAAAGAAACTCAATGACCAGGAGCACAATGTCCATGAGGGCTCTACTTCTGCTTTTGAGGTTCAGGGTCAGTGACTCACTCAATTACTTGCTGCCACAAGATTTTCGGCACTACGCAGATGAGCACCAAGACAGGAGAGAGGAGGCAACAGCCAGTTGAGGTTGTTTTGACCCTTCAAGTGGTCGCTTTCTTGATACTGTTTCATTGTCACTTTGTCCTTGGCTCTGGCTCTAAAGTCACTTTCAAGATAACTCTCTCCTTGTCCCATGCTTTATAGCTTTGACCTTCAGTAGAAGGAGGGGAGGAAAACAGCTCTGAAAACAGCATTTCCTCCGTTGCTGCAAATCTTTAGAAAAATCTACAGGAAGGACAATCAGGGCGATAGATGAATGACCACTAAAGGACCTGGTTGCCCTTCTTTTCGTCTGCGGGAGGAAAATAATGTATTCTGGCACTATCAAAGACCTTACTGAAGAATTCTAAACACTTAACTTCATTAAAATCTCACCACCAATTCTATTCCATCCTGGGGGAGCTAATGAAGGGGAAGTGTCATTTAAAAACCTGAGCCGATGTGAGCTACCCTGGCTCCCAGTGGAGAAGATATAAGTGGTTTGTGTCAGCTGGGTGGCCTTACAGAAAACCCAATCTCATAGTCAAAGTCTCTGTAATTCAGTCTCAATTACTCTGTGGTGTCTCACCACACCAGCCAGCTGCAAAGATTGTCCATCATTTGGTGAATTACCCATCTCCCTCCAAAGAGTCACACTAGAGGAATTTGACTCCATTTACCATATGCTGCCTCTTTTTTCCTTTTGCTGAGAAGTGATTTCTGAATTGGACCTGCTCATTTCTCCTGCAACCTTGAGAAGCCAACCAGAGCCCAAAGAGGGAAGCCCTGGCAGAAAGTCTCAAGCTTATAGATGAAGATCTTCATATCTGAGCAAGTATCCAAGTAACCAGAGTGGTTTCCCTGGTAGCTCAGTGATACAGAACCCACCTGCCAATACAGGAGATGTGGGTTCAATCCCTGGGTTGGGAAGGTCCCCTGGAAAAGGAAATGGCTATTGGCTCCAGTATTCTTGCCTGGAGAATCCCATGGACAGGTGGTCCCAGTGGGTTGCAGTCCATGGGGTGACAGACTCAGACACTAGTTAGTGACTGAGCACACAGCACAACAAGTATCCCAGTGGCCAGAATGGAATTGGGCAGGTATATTCATCCCACTCCCTGACCAATGAGCAGTCTCTTAGGTGCCTGGAGATACTGAACTTTGGCTGATTGCCCTGGGTTTGTGGTTCTTCCAAAAGGACAGGATGATAATTTTAGCTTAATAGGCAGTGAGATAGACATTAAATATGCTTTTTGTTTGTTTGTTATTTTCTCAGAGAGATTGGGCAGCACCCAAGCTATGCCCTAGGATCTTAGGAAAACCTTAAATACCCCTTTTCCCTCTCAACATGACTGGTTTCTCCAAATGGTTAGGAATATATCAAATTTGCAGCTGGATGCAGGATACAAAAGGAAAGAAAGAAAGAAAAGAAGCTATCCACAGGATGGATCAAGCTTAGCTTAGCGTGACTTAAGGGTAAAAGTACTCAGGACTCAAAAGTACAAAGTGAGTTCCAGACCCCCTAGTCTAGTGCTGGAAGGCCTCAGATCAGATGTCTAACTCTCTTAACCTTTGATTCTTTATCTGTAAAATGGGGAAAACTACACTTGCCTCACACAGCGATGAGAAAAAAAATGAGATGCACTTTGTGAAGTGAACTTTGTCAATGCTAACATGCTTTACAAATATGAGTTATTTTTGGTTAAAATAAAATATTAGACCAAAGCTTTGTTTGCTACATTCCTCTTACTTCTCCTGATCCCAGCTATTTAGAGCAAATCTCTTGGTTTTAAAGTCAAATGTCAGAAAAGTTCCCTGTTGTGCTCTGTGACTTGCAAAGCAAATTCTTCAAGTAAAAGAGGCCCATTCTTTTTTTTTCTCTCTCTTTGTCTCTAGGATCTGCATGCAGAGCAGTGGCTGCTCCAATTAAGAGGGGTGCATGAAAGTTTTACAGTTTAAAAATTAGTTTTTGCAACTGATTGTATGCCTCCGACGTGTTCCCCACAACAATACTAGGGCAAAGCTTTTCTATGGATGCATGCCCATTTTATAAAGAAAGACACTGGATTCAGAATCCTGTAACATTTAAATGGCAGATTCAAGACCTGAATGCAATTCTTTTTACCACAAATGCTAGTCTTTTTAGTACTGTTGCCCACCTCACACTGACTCCCTGTGATCATACTTAGATTGTAGATCAGAGAGAAACTTGGGTGAGACAGAAGGGTTTGTGCAGATCAGCACTACTGTGCTAGAAAAATCTGCCATTCTGAGGGAGGATCAGCTGCAGAGCCCAGTAGTTAATATTTTATATACCCCAAAGTGAGTTAACATTAAAGTGTGAACACAAATTCTGCTCTCAGGGAACTCACATACAATACATAAGACTAAGTTCTAGTCAACAAGGTCTCCATAAAACTATGCTCTCAGATTGTGTTTCTTGGTGCTGGTACTGATCACCACAGGGTTGGAAAAGGAGCTGGATCAATCCAGGAGCCTTCCTGGAAGAGGTAGCCTTTGAGATGTAAGGAGGGGAGGTGGAGTGACAAATATTCTTTAACTCAGGATGGGTAGGATTCAAAGAAATGGACTGGAAGTGGAGACAAGCAAGACAGTATATGTTTACCCAATCTACAGCCTATGGATTTTTCTATGCCATTACAACTGTAATATAAACTTGAAATAGAATCAGTAACTACAAGCTAATATTTACACAACGTGCTAGTACATAAAGTGCTTGCATAGCACTTTGATTTTTGTTATTTTTCAAAATTTAATCTTCACAGAAATTTTATCAAGTATTAATAGTATCTTCAGCTGTGTTTCCCAGAAAGAAGAGCTGAGATGAAGGCTCAAGCAGCACCTACTTATTAGGGCATCAAGCCCAGGGAGCAGGAATGAGGGAAAATGAGAGCTAACCAGGGAAAGAAAGAGCATCAGTATATGGATGCAATATTAGGCTGGCAGCTGTTATGTGTGACTAACTGATTTCATGGCATAGCTTGCTGAGAAAGTAAAAGTGAAAGTCACTTAGTCGTGTCCGACTCTTTGCAACCCCATGGACTACAGCATGCCAGGCTTCCCTGGCCTTCACTACCTTCTGGAGTTTGCTCATATTCATGTCCATTGAGTGAATGATGCCATCCAACCATCTCATCCTCTATTGCCCCCTTCTATGTTCTCCTTGTAGGCAATGGCACCCCACTCCAGTACTCTTGCCTGGAAAACCCCATGGACGGAGGAGCCTGGCGGGCTGCAATCCATGGGGTCACTGAGTCGGACACGACTGAGCGACTCCACTTTCACTTTTCACTTTCATGCCCTGGAGAAGGAAATGGCAACCCACTCCAATACTCTTGCCTGGAGAATCCCAGGGACGGGGGAGCCTGGTGGGCTGCCGTCTATGGGGTCGCACAGAGTCGGACACGACTGACGTGACTTTGCAGCAGCAGCAGCATGTTCTCCTTGTATACCCCCATTCTCATTATTTAGAAGCAAGTCTGGCTTGCAAGTTTGATTATCTTCACAAATGCAGGAATTTTACTCTTTGGCTGCAGGCTTGTTGGCATGAGGTCCCCAAAGAGTGGGTGTCAGTTACAATTTTGAGTTCAGTATAGTCCTTACTGTGTCCTTGAGGGGAAGCACACCCCACTGTCTCTGGATAAGCAAGTCCTCCAACCTAGTAGAAGCTAAGGCTGCAGGGTGGAGTCAATGAGAGTGAGGGTGAGAGGGCCAATCCTACTTCCACCTCTCATATCAAGGGTCCACGTATTACAGCTGTTGGATGACAGTAACACAGAATGACCTTTGGTTCAACATATACCACATGAGTTTAAGCAAACACCTGGAGATAGTGAAGGACAGGGAAGCTTGGTGTGCTGCTATCCATGGGGTCACAAAGAGACACAATTTGACGACTGAACAGTAATACCACATTCTGAAGGAGAATGTTCCAGATTTATAAGTATTAATATTATCTCTACACAGGAGCTTCAGATGAGCCTTTAAAAGATTTTCCCCTCAACCTACTAGGCCAACAGCTTTGGTTGATGAGGTTCATGGTACAAACAATGAATCTGATGTTCCAATGCCCTTTGTCACATCTTGTTTGTTGGAAAATAAATCCTTTGGTTTATGCAATGTCATGTGGGGCAACATGTTGGTAAGTTAGACATGTGTAAGCTCTCATTGCTGGCATTCAGAAGGATTTGACCAATAATGATTCCTGTCCCCTCCAGGGTGGAAAGTTTCCAGTGTAATTGATCTGCTGCCATGCACTTGACTAATCTCTTTGAGAAATAGTATCATATCAAGGGATGAGCACAGTGGCAGTACGCAGATCAGCCTTGATGAGTGACAGCCCATATGGTCTTATGTGTAACCTCTATCCCTGCCACCATGTTCATTTTGTTAGTGGGATCATTGTGCCAGCACTGGAGTGGCTGAAGAGAAACCTGATGACAACCACAAGATGACACACCCATTCACCTGATTGTTCAGAGACTACTCTGTGGTGAATATTCTCTGGTGGGCATTAACTCAGACATAAAGATCTGCATGCCTTGTTCTCATTTCTTAGGGCTTCTACCCCAGTTTTCCAATCTTCCTCTTTTTTGATGGAAGAAGTCAAGATTTTTTTTAACCAATGCCAAGAAGGTTCAGTTCAGTTGCTCAGTTGTGTCTGACTCTTTGTGACCACATGGACCACAGCATGCCAGGCTTCCCTGTCCATCACCAACTCCTGGAGCTTACTCAAACTCATGTCCATCAATTCAGTGATGCCATCCAACCATCTTATCCTCTGTTGTCCCCTTCTTCTGCCTTCAATATTTCCCAGCATCAGGGTCTTTTCAAATGAGCCAGTTCTTCGCATCAAGTGGCCAAAATATTGGACTTTCAGCTTCAGCATCAGTCCTTCCAATGAATATTCAGGACTGATCTCCTTTAGGATGGACTAGTTGGATCTCCTTGCAGTCCAAGGGACTCTCAAGAGTCTTCTCCAACACCACAGTTCAAAAGCATCAATTCTTTGTTGCTCAGGCTTCTTTATGGTCCAACTCTCACATCCATACATGACAACTGGAAAAACCATAGCTTTGACTAGACGGATCTTTGTTGGCAAAGTAATGTCTCTGCTTTTTAATATGCAATCTAAGTTGGTCATAGCTTTTCTTCCAAGGAGCAAGCGTCTTTTAATTTCATGGCTGCAGTCATCATCTTCAGTGATTTTGGAGCCCCCAAAAATAAAGTCTGTCACTGTTTCCATTGTTTTCCCATCTATTTGCCATGAAGGGATGGGACCGGATACCATGATCTTCATTTGCTGAATGTTGAGTTTTAAGCCAACTTTTCACTCTCCTCTTTCACTTTCATCAAGAGGCTCTTTAGCTCTTCTTCGCTTTCTGCCATAAGGGTGGTGTCGTCTGCATATCTGAGGTTATTACAGATGACTCAACACAGTATATTGATACTAACAGGAAATGAACTGCTGTCACAATACAGCCTCATTCAAGGATGGCCCTAAGTGTGATGGAGAAGAGAAATTGTCCCAGAAAACACACGTGGGAGCAGTATACTTTTCTCCCTCTATCCAAATGGATGTACAAGTATACTGCTCCCACGTGTGTCCTCTGGGACAAATTCTCTTCCCCATCACACTTAGGGCCATCCTTGAATGAGACTGTATTGTGACAGTCATTCATTTTCTGCTAGTATCAATATACTATGTGGAGTCATCTGTGAACCTGAATGAGTTTTTCCTCCTCCATCAGTTGTCATAGAGAAACTCCCATGAGGCCATAGGTTTGAGCTAAGGAAGAGACATCAGTGCACTGGGGGTAAATGATGTGGAACTCTGGGCCATATATCCATGTAACTTATTTAGGCCTTTTGAGCTTGATTGACTATAAAAATATAATTTCTACTAGACAATTGATTGTTGAGGTATTCACCTGACCTTATGGCTTGGTGAATATGATCATTTTCAGCTCATGATGGGTATCTCAGGCCACATAATCACTTGATCATCCAGGGTTGGGCATTTAGTTTCTG
This sequence comes from Giraffa tippelskirchi, assembly GCF_054371585.1. Classification (NCBI taxonomy): domain Eukaryota; kingdom Metazoa; phylum Chordata; class Mammalia; order Artiodactyla; family Giraffidae; genus Giraffa; species Giraffa tippelskirchi. The sequence goes on from NC_137279.1 coordinate 110,494,249, forward strand.
CTAGAATCCAGTAACATACTAGAGGCTATTTTTCAAGTGGAAGGTAGCTCTCTAATACCGAGGTTGTGGCTTTGTTTTCCCCAGAACCTTAGGCTTTGCACTTTTATTCTCTTGTTGAAGTTTGCCAACAGGAGTAACCCTGTCCACCATGGGTGTCGTGAACACTATCAGATCTGCCGAGTCATACATCCCCAATGACAAGTAGGTTATTCTGCCACTGAGGTGGCTACAGAACTCTTTTGCTCTTGGCCCTATTTGAGAATTGCAGCCTTCTGAGTCATCCAATTTTTTGGCCAGTGTGATATATTATACCCTAAAATCCAAAGAAATCTACCAGCACTGGCCTATTTCAATGGTAAGAGGTGCAAAGTGAGCAACTTGACTTTCACCTTACAGAGAATGTCCTGGTATGCCCCAAACCCCTGAACTCATAAAACTTTACCAGTATATCAGGTCTTTGCTTCTTCTTATGATTTATCTTTTGTTAGTATGCACATGTCTTGCTAGGGCATCTAGAATAGTTGCCTCTTCCTGCTCACTGAGTTCGGCTAGGAAGATCTCATTAATATTGAACCATAATAATATTCTGTGGAATTTTAAGATGATTAAGATCTCTCTGGACTATATTGTGATGGAGAGTTAACATAGCCTTGGAGAAAGACAATGAATACTTATTGCTGTCTCTCTCATATGCAGATAACCACTTTCATCCTCTTATTGATGGGGATTGAGAACTATGTATTTGCCAATTCAATAGCTGCATGTGAAGTGAAAAAGTGAAAGTGTTAGTCGCTCAGCTGTGTCTGACTCTTTGTTCCCCCATAGACTGTAGCCCTCCAGGCTTCTCTGTCCATGGGATTCTCCAGGCAAGAATACTGGAGTGGGTTGCTATTCCCTTCTCCAGGGGATCTTCCTGACCCAGGGATCAAACCCAGGTCTCCTTCATTGTAGCCAAATTCTTTACCCTCTGAGCCACAATAGCTGCAAACTAAATACCAAAGACTGTGTAAGTCTGCCTCAATAAATACATCACATCCAGCACAGCAACTATGATTGGGACTACAACTTACTTAGGGTAGTCTACCATCAAATGCCTATACTCATCTGTTTTTTTTTTTTTTACTGGGATCACCCAAGTAAACTAAATGAAGATATGATGAGGCTATCACTCTTACATTTTTTAATCTTTTGATAGTGGCACTAACCTCTGCAATGTCTTCTGAACTTTCTTCTGATGACTATTTTGGTCAGTGCAGAAGGTAAGGAATTGGTCAATTTCAGAGGCTTCTGCTTGGCCATGCTAGTGTAATGACACATCACAGGACAGGGAATGTGAGGACTCAACCAACTGCTGAGTACATCTATCCCAAATATATTCTTGGAGACCAGGGATATAACCATGGAATATAGACCCAATGGATCCACCAGGAGACAGACTAGGGCTAGGATTCTATTTATCACCTGGCCTTCATGAACTCTCTGACTTTAGGACTTCAATGGCATTTCATGTCCCTTGGGTCAGTGTCAGAATCCATACAGAACAGTTCTTGAAAAGCCAGGGTATTTGCCTTTCCCTAGTGCACAATGGCAACCCACTCCAGTACTTTTGCCTGGAGAATCTCATGGACTGAGGAGCCTGGTGGGCTGCAGTCCATGGGGTCGCTAAGAGTCGGACACGACTGAGTGACTTCACTTTCACTTTTCACTTTCATGCATTGGAGAAGGCAATGGCAACCCACTCCAGTGTTCTTGCCTGGAGAATCCCAGGGACGGGGGAGCCTGGTGGGTCGCACAGAGTTGGATACGACTGAAGCGACTTAGCAGCAGCAGTGCACATATACTTTGGCAAAGGGCCATAAGTCCCTCTGGGGAAGAATCAGAAAAATATTTACCACATTTGCTTGCAGTGGCATTGCTTGGTTCTTACTCAAGAGACCCAGTCTTATCTTCGATCAGTGGGCTCTGTGTCTGTGTCCTGCCTTAGATCAAGAAAGTATACAGGGACCATGATTTTCCATTTTGAAGGCTGAATGATAGCCTTCTGCTCACCACTCCTTGAACTTTTTTTATACACAAGTTGAGAAACACTCTAGGAGACTCTGGCTTCACCTTGATATATTAGTCACTGCCTGGTAATGTGCTAAAGCCAGTTCATATCAGTTCATAATATTTATGCATATCTCTTCTCAGTTCCCTGTTCAATGAAGTCAGATTAGTAGCTTGAAAATGGCCATGATTGGAGTATTTCTACCATGAAAATTAGTAAATTTCTTTTTAAATTTTATTTTTGGCTGTATTGCATCTTCATTGCCACGTAGGCTTTTCTCCAACTGCCACAAACCAGGGGATACTTTCTTGTTGTGGTACACGGGCTTCTCATTGCGGTGGCTTCTCTTGTTGTGGAGCACAGTCTTTAGGGTACATGGGCTTCAGTAGTTGCAGCTCATGGACTCAGTAGTTGCAGTTCCTATGCTCTAGAGCATAGGCTCAGTAGTTGTGGCATACTGGCTTAGTTACTCCTCAGCAGGTGGGATCTTCCCAGATCAGGAATGCAACATGTGTCTCCTGCAGAGGCAGGTGGATTCTTTACTACTGAGCCATCAGGGAAGCCCTAGAAGTAAAGCTTTTGTTTTTTTTCAGAGAACTTGTTAAACATCTGCCAGCATATCACCACCTTTGCTGCAGATCCCTAGTGTTCAGAGCACCTTGATTTCTACTCTGACCTTGTTGCCCAATACAGTAATCATGTCCACCATGCCTCTGATGATTAAGTACAGCCACTTGACTTTCACCATTCCTTTATCCTATCAAATCCATTGATACTAGGAATCTTAGTTCTATGGCAGCATCTCCCACTAGCAGTTTTGGTTTACATATGGAGGAAAACCACTACTAAGCTTCTTAAAGATGCTGATGCCTCCCTCATCCCAGAGTTCCTTAGTGCTTTAGGGGCTGTCCTCTGGGCCATTCTGGAGGACATGGTTGAGTGGTTGGTCCTCAAGTCTTATAAAGAACATTGATTCTAATATTCCTGCTTTCTTGATCCCTTGTGATCCTTTCTTCAATACCACACCAACGTAGTTCTAAAATCTCCACCTAATTTACTGTAGGGCAGTGTCATGTCCAAAGTAAGAGTCATCCCAACAGATTGTGAGACTAGGGTTCAGGTGGCTTTTTCAGAATATAGATGACATCCCAGCTTATAGAGTCAAAAAATACTTCCTATATCAGTTCAGTTCAGTCACTCAGTTGTGTCCGACTCTGTGACCCCATGGACTGCAGCACCCCAGGCTTCCCTGTCCATTACCAACTCCTGGAACTTACTCAAATTCATGTCCATCGAGTCAGTGAAGCCACTTACCATCTCATCCTCTGTTGTCCCCTTCTCCTCCCACCTTCAATCTTTCTCAGCATCAGGGTCTTTTCAAATGAGTCAGTTCTTTGCATCAGGTGGCCAAAGTATTGGAGTTTCAGCTTCAACATCAGTTCTTCCAGTGAATATTCAGGACTGATTTCCTTTACAATTGACTGATTGGATCTCCTTGCTGTCCAAGGGACTCTCAAATCTTCTCCAACACCACAGTTCAAAAGCATCAATTCTTCGGTGCTCAGCTTTCTTTAAAGTCCAACTCTCACATCCATATATGACTACTGGGAAAACCATAGCTTTGGCTAGACAGATCTTTGTTAGCAAAATAATGTCTCTGCTTTTTAATATGCTGTCTAGGTTTGTCATAGCTTTTATTCCAAGGAGTAAGAGTCCTTTAATTTCATGGATGCAGGCACCATCTGCAGTGATTTTGGAGCCCCCCAAAATAAAGTCTGTCACTGTTTCCATTGTTTTCCCAAATTTGCCATGAAGTGATGATCTTCATTTGCTGAATGTTGAGTTTTAAGCCAACACTTTCATCAAGAGGCTCTTTAGTTCTTCTTCACTTTCTGCCATAAGGGTGGCATCATCTTCGTGTCTGAGATTATTGACATTTCTCCCAGAAATCTTGATTTCAGCTTGTGCTTCATCCAGCCTGGTATTTTGTATGATGTACTCTGCATATAAGTTAAAGAAGCAGGGTGACAATATACAGCCTTGACATACTCCTTTCCTGATTTGGAGCCAGTCTATTCCATGTCTAGTTCTAACTGTTGCTTCTTGACCTGCATACAGATTTCTCAGGAGGAGGTCAGGTGGTCCCCCTGGTATTACCATCTCTTTAAGAATTTCCCACAGTTTGTTGTGATCCACACAGTCAAAGGCTTTGGCATAGTAAATAAAGCAGATGTTTTTCTGGAACTCTCTTGCTTTTTTGATGATCCACTGGATGTTGGCAACTTGATCTCTGGTTCCTCTGCCTTTTTTAAATCCAGCTTGAACATCCAGAAGTTCACGGTTCATATACTGTTGAAGCCTGGCTTGGAGAATTTTCAGCATTACTTTGTTAGTGTGTGAGATGAGTGCAGTTGTGCGGTAGTCTGAACAATCTTTGGCATCGCCTTTCTTTGGGATTGGAATGAAAACTGACTTTTCCAGTCCTGTGACCACTGCTGAGTTTTCCAAATTTGCTGGCATATGGAGTGCAGCACTTTCACAGCATCATCTTTTAGAATTTGAAATAGCTCAACTGGAATTCCATCACCATTTCCTATATAGTCTTCTTTTTATTCCCCTCCCACAATGATTTATTTCTATACATGCTACTCTGGGTTTTGCCAGTACATATTGTCAAGTTTCTATAATTCCTTCAGCATATAAACTGTTTTCTCCCAGATCAGAGACTATACTTCACAGCTCAAGCTGGGCTGAGGTCTGATCCTGCTTATTTTCCTGAAGACACTGAAGAATAGAAGAATATTTTGAAGAGAACAGTCTTCATTTTGCAAAAAGAACACCTGCTTCAAGTGAAGTCATTATAAGATATCCAGGCAAGAATAGGCTATTCTCCCCAGACAAGGGAGAAGGAATGACTTTTGCCAGATTGCAGGGTTCAGAAGAATCTGAGGGTACTAGATTCTCAGACTTGTCCACTCAAACATCCCCAATTCAGTTTTCACAGTCCCTCTCTCTTCCTACCTGAGCCCTGACACTGTCGTAGGAGAGTTGAAGCTGGGCTTTTGTTATTGACAGCTAACACACCCTTACAATTAGACTTGATTCTGGGCTTGATTCTTAGCATTGTGTGTCCTGAAGCTTTAGGAGATGAGAGTCTCCTTAAAGCTGCCACAGAGGCCTCTGGCTTTCACATGGTGCTTTGAGCTGGCAGTTAGCTTCCCCGCCCTGTAATTTTCTTTAGTCAAGGTTTCCAACGCAGTTAACAAAACTAGTTCACTTCATGTAATTATCAACACTCCTATGCTTTTTCAGTACCACAGCCCCCACATATTTCAATACCTCATTCTGCACTTCATCTCAATTAACATGAAGTATAAGTTCAACATTTTTATACTGTGGTATGCTACGGGTTATCAGTATCCTCATCACTGTTAGCAGTGAGGTCTTTATTGGCATCAGACCCTGAGTAATTCACCTCCAAAATCTTATTCTGAGGGTCTACTTTTTAGGGGCAAATTTCTACCCCTGATACCAACTGACTCAGCCTGGGTTAAGAGAATGGAAGCTGAAAATAGGAAGCAGAGATGGATGGACAGATTTATGTGCTATTACTTTGTTAGAAAGTTTGACTCCAGGGAGCAAGAGAGATCAACAGGGGTGAAGCAGAGAAGAGGAGAGTTACTGTGTGGATCTGTCATCAACTGGCTTCTACCAAGTCTGACTAATTACTTGACTTCACAGAACAGTCCTCTGAAAAGCTATGTAAATGACATCTTAGCAACATTCATCCAGAGAGAGCTGGGGAAGGATTTACCCATGAACTCTACTTCCTACTGGTCAAGGTTTCACCCCCTTGGGGCACTAATTTCTCTACATTTCTGGGTTGCATCTGTGTAGGTGCTGGGCAGGGTCCTGAGATGTTCCACGCCGCAGTGTCAACAGGACAGCCCTAACGCAAGAGCTGTGTGGCAGGGACAAAAGGCAGGATACCATTAGGTTGTGCCTATGTGAAGTCAGATGGAGTTGTGTTAATCTGGAAGCTTCAGTAGTACATGAGACAAGGTAGAGGTGAGGCCAGGGTGGTCTGTAATGGTGCCTAAGAGGGTCTGATACAAGCAGGTAGACAGGACTGTAAGCTCCTTAGGGCAGATATTGTGTCTTGCATTCATGGGGTTGCAAAGAGTTAGACATGATTTAGCGACTGAACAACAACAACATTCACCTCAAAATCCTAAAAATTATTCCTGGCACATAGTTTTACTGGTCAATAAATATCTGTTAACATCAGTTAAGTGAGTGGCATTATCTTCTCCTTTTTTTGTGTGTGAGATACAACTGACATATATCACCGTGTAACTTTAAGGTGCACAGCATAATAGTTTGACTTACACATATTGTGAAATGATTACTACAATGAAGTTAGCTCGCATTCATTATCTCTTGTAGATACTGTAAGAAGAGAAAGCAAAAGAAGAAAAAACATTTTGTGATGAGAATTTTCGCCGTTTTACAAATGCAGAAGACAAGGCTCAGATGGGTCCATCAGTTCAGTTCAGTTCAGTCGCTCAGTCATGTCCGACTCTTTGCGACCCCACGAATTGCAGCACGCCAGGCCTCTCTTTCCATCACCAACTCCTGGAGCCTACCCAAACCCATGTCCATTGAGTCGGTGATGCCATCCAACCATCTCATCCTCTGTCGTCCCCTTCTTCTCCTGCCCCCAATCCTACCCAGCATTAGGGTCTTTTCCAATGAGTCGACACTTTGCATGAGGTGGCCAAAGTATTGGAGTTTCAGCTTCAACATCAGTCCTTCCAATGAACACCCAGGATTGATCTCCTTTAGGATGGATTGATTGGATCTCCTTGCAGTCCAAGGGACTCTCAAGAGTCTTCTCTAACACCACAGTTCAAAAGCATCAATTCTGCGGTGCTCAGCTTTCTTCACCGTCCAACTCTCATATCCATACATGACCACTGGAAAAACCATAGCCTTGACTAGATGGACTTTTGTTGGCAAAGTAATGTCTCTGCTTTTAAATATCCTATCTAGGTTGGCCATAACCTTCCTTCCAAGGAGTAAGATCCATGGACTTTTCCAAATCGAACATACTTGGTAAACAGAGAACCAGAGGCATGATTTCCTCACAGCCACGCTGAAGGTAATTAACTCTCAATCAGCCCCTCAAAGGCTATTCTTCAGGGGAGTTAAAATTTCATTCGGCTTTCCCAAGTCAGCTCCTTCCAGAACTCAAATAAGCATTGGAAGGTAGATTGGCAACCAGTCATTGTTTCACATGATGTTTGTTTTCCAAAACAGAAGATCATCCCAATCAAAGGGCCTGAGAGCAAACATAATGAACTTTAGTTCAGACCCTACAAAGTAAGAAACCCTGGGCTGACTGGGTTTATGTGGCCTCCAAACAAGAGGTTTTTCCTGCAGGGCTGAATTTGTGCCCCTCGTTGCCCTTCAGATGCCCTGCTGACAGCATTTTCCTCTCTTTGTGAAATTACAGTCTTCTCTCTCTCTTCAAAGGCCTCATGAACATGAATGGATTTCAACCTTTCCCAAGACCTGGCAGGGGACAGGCAGCATCTACTTCTTAATAGGTGTCACCGGAGATGAAAGATGAGTCTGCAAAAGCTTGGAGCATCCCTACTTCCCATCTTGGCAAGTGTAGGGAGGGAATAGGGCAGGAATCAGGAGGGAATTACCCTCCATGACAGGTTCCTGTAGACTCAGCAGGAGAGCCAGCCACCTCTTCTTTCCTTTCTCCTCCTCCTTCCCTTAAACCTTCCCTCAGCGACATCACCATGTCTGCAGTAGAGTGAAACTTTTAGAAGTCTTTTTTTTTTCCCCAGCAAGACAATTTGGTGTGTGGTCTGTGGTGCAACACATTCCTCTTTGCAGCAAGTGGCAGGTGAATAGTATTTTCCAAGTTGGATGTGACAGCAACATACATACAAACAGATTTCCCAAAGCCCCCACTTTGCCCTCCTGAGCTGGGAGGATCAACAGACTACTGTGTAGATGTCCAGAAGATTCTATCCTGCCTCCTCATTGGATCTCACCATTCATATTGAAAACTCAGTAAGGTGATGGGCTTTCACTTTTGTAACTACCAAGCTGGTTACAGGTTAAGTGTTTGCATACAGGTACAACATGCAAGATCAGGTTAAAATATTTGGAATCTGTACCTGTAACTATTTAACCCTCAGGAGGATAATGCCTCTCCAAGCCTTTCCACCCTCAACCTCAAAAGCTCTTAGACCAAGAAGCTGATGCTAATAACTGCTGTTTTCAGAGTTTTGAAAGGGTAGAGCACCGTGCTAAGCTTTTTATAGATAGTATTTCATTTCACCTTCACAATAATCTTATTTGGTAAATTGTTTTTGTCAGTCACAAGAAGGAGATGTTTGAAGCCCAGAGAGCTGAGTGATTTACATGATGGCATTCAGTAAGAAATTGGCAAAACGAAACTTGGATTCAGGTCTGCAAATTCTATATCCCATTCCCTTCCCATGACCATAACTCTACCTTGTAGGCAAATGAATAAATGGACAAACACTAACTGAACATTAACCATGTACCAGGCTTTGAGCCAGGAAGTTACACATAGTATTCTCATCCACCTGATGTCAAGCTGGTTTTACAGGGGAGGACAATGAAGTCCTGGATTTACAGGGGAAGAAAGTGAAGTCCTGTGTTTTTAGCAATGGACTGAGATTTGAATCTTGCCTAATTCTAAGACTTTTCTTTTTCTTTCCTTCTTTCTCTTTGTTTTTTTTCCCTCCCTCTCTCTCTCTTCCTTCCTCTCTTCCAACCTTCCCTCACTCCCTCATTCCCCAACTGATCATGCATCAGTTTGGCTAGGGTTAGAATCTTATCATTGCATGTGTGCACGCTAAATTGCTTCAGTTGTGTCCAACTCTTTGCAACCCTATGAACTGTAACCCACCAGGCTCCTCTATCTGTGGGTCTATCCATGAGATTCTCCAGGCAAGAATACTGGAGTGTTCCTATTGCCTCCTCCAGGGGATCTGCCCCACCCAGGAATAGAACTTGCTGTCTGTTATGTCTCCTGCATTGCAGTTCTTTACCACTAGTGCCACCTGGAAAGCCCTATCTTACCATTACTAAGAGATAAGTTATGCCTTGTGCTTAACTCGGTATTTGACACAGGCAGGCACTAAAATAATGTTAATTTCCACTCCACCCCACCTCCAAGTTACAAGTTTTATCACTATCTCCTCTGTTCTCCCTTGGGACTAGAAAAGGGACAGCTCTTTTCTACCTCTGCAGGGGTCGAGAGCTGTCTCCCAGCTTGGCTGGAGATTCCTCTGCCTGGAGAGCAGCGCCTTGTAGATACTATAGCTGGGCCCTTCCAGGGACACCTAGTAGAGCTGAGGTGTCTGGTCAGCACCTGGGCTTTTTCTGCCAGTTTCTGAAGAATTAATGAAAAGGGAAACTTTGCAAGATCTCCATACACAGGCTTTGTTTTCCCTTCTTTCTTGTTTTGCAAAGAAAGGCCCCTGCTGGCCTTTTAAGCCCAAGAAAAAGTTAACAAACACTTTTGCTGCAAACCACCTTGCTTGTTACCCGCATTAAATAACCTCCCCCACTCTGGAGATTTGCGTTCCAATCCCTGCAAAGGAGCAGCCGAGGAAGCAGGATATTGAGTCTTATTAAGTTTCTTTGCTGTGTCAGTCGTCTTTCCCAGAGGGGGATATAAGACTCTCTTCATAATACTCAGCCCCTCTCACAAGTTGGCAGCTTCTTTCTCTCAACTTATATTCTTGGCTAAGAATGTGTTCACAGGGATTTCAAAGAAGCCTCCCCAAATACCTGTTTACCGACTTTCTCCGAGCGTTTCTGAGATGCACCAGGATGTGTTGGCTCTGAGGCCAGCTTCCTCTTGATAATGAGGCTCAGGCTGAGCACCTTCCGGAGCACTGGCAGTGGTGGGGGTGGTGGGGCGTTCAGCGTTGCCCTGCTTCGTTTACCTGCCCTGACCCTCACTCCCTGGTCCCCACTGGAGCTGGTGGTGTCCACCCAGTCCACCCACTCAGATGCCTCCTCTGAGTCTCCTCCCCAGATCGGGACCCAGTGTGGGTCTCCACACTTGACCTTGGAATCTCACGAGCTCTTCATCCACTCCTCTGGGCATCTCCAGCCTTGCCATTCCACCACCACCACTAACACCCCCTGCAACCCCAGTGCTATTTTGTATATCTTTGTCAATGATGTAAAGCGGTCTTTTCTGATGTAGGTCGCCCAAATACTGAGATTGATCTGTTTGATGAATTTTTTGGTGCTCAGTATGGCACCCTGGCTTGGGGATCTCCCCAAGAATAATAAAATCATTCACTGGTGTGGCTCAGGTACTCTTCTGGTGGTTCCTGCATTATTCATTTAATCCTATAATATTAATAACCCTATAAAGTAGGTAATATTGTTCTCCCTATTTTAAAAATGAGGAAACTGAGACACAGAGAGATTAAGTTACTTTCCCAATGCCACATAAACTAGGAAGTGGAAGAGCTAAGATTATACTCTGGTCACCGTCATGCTCTGACCATGACATTGAACTTCTCTGAGTCAGTGGTACCTGAGGTTAAGCTGAGCAATGGGCCCTAGAGAAGAACATCTCTGATTTGCTTTGCCTGGCCTTCAGGGCTCATTCATGAGCCTCCACTCTCATCTCGGCATCCTCATTTCTTCTCACTCCCATCATACAGAGTCTGCTCCAGTCAAGAGATTCTTCTCCCTGTCCACCATCACAAGCACACCGCTCCCTCTGCCATTCTGTATCTGTTCATCTGCCACCTCTTTCCTTGAATGCCTTCTTCCTCTACCCCCATTGAAATTCCACCTTACTTTCCTTCCAAAATTATTCCTAAATCCTATCTACCCCAGGAAGACATCTTTATTTTATTCAGTCATTTCCATTTCCTGATTCAGATTCATTTATTGCTCTCCTTGAGGGCTGGGGAGGAAAGCCAATGAGTGTTTTCTAGGAGAATGACACTGGAGATTTCACCAGAAAGAATCTTGATCCAAGGTAAGACATCCTCCTTAAGGCCCTAGGAGTCTATTCTACCACTTCATCCACAGCTCCATTCTTCTATAAATAAGGCATTCTTCCATAAATAAGTTGTGTTAAGACTGGGTGTGTGCTGTGCTAAGTAGCTTCAGTCATGTCCGACTCTTTGCAACCCCATGGACTGTAGCCCACCAGGCTCCTCTGTCCATGGGATTCTCCAGGCAAGAATACTGGAGTGGGTTCCCATTTCCTTCTCCAGGGGATCTTCTCCACCCAGGGATCAAATGTAAGACGTGTCTCTTACGTCTTCTGCGTTGGCAAGTGTGTTCTTTACCACTAGCAAGTTAGCACACACACACACCCCTCCCCTAAGACTGGGGGTGTGTGTGTGCTAACTTATCTTTTTCCCCTAGACATATCCAGTGCTTGAGGGTCCTGAGATGGGAGAGATTACCTAGGTGGGAGCAGGGAAGGAAGGCCAAATGACCGAGGTGGCATTTGAGTTTGACTTTGAGGGATGTGTTCATTATGCAGACAAGATTTTCAAGGTGAAGGGACAATATATAAATGGCAATGTGGAAGGAATATTTGGGACTAGATAAAGGAATCTTTGTGAATTAACATGGGAAATAAGACTGAAAATGTAAATTGTGGTCAAAATAGCAAGACCATTATGTATTAGAGAGCATACTTAAAAATCACAGCTATTAGAGAATAAAGAGTCAGGATTTCACAATGCATGCAATCAGGAGCCTTTGTAGGTTTTTAAGGTGGGGAGAGAAATAATCAGAAATAACTCTTAGCTGTGTAGAAACGTTGAGGTGTTCCACGGTTACTGTAGAGGCCAACGTGCCTCTGTAGAAATCTAGGAAAGGGATCATGGCCAAAGCAAAGGCAATGGTATTGGAAATGGACAGGAAAGGCTGAATGTGAGAGGCAGTTCCCTGGTAGATTAAATGAGAGTTGCTGTCTGACTAGACAAAGAAAGGGTAAAGGGTAAAGGAGTAAAGATGAGTCCAGACAATAACAGATCTACGAAATTAGGAGGAAAGGGAGACTTTGGTATATGGGAGTGGGACGGAAAAGAGTGATAATGAGATCAGTTGGGACCTGCTGGGTTTGAAGTGCCAAAAGAACCTCTAGGAAAGTTGTTGGCACACAATTCAGAATAACAGCAGAATTTGGGGCAGTGTAGGTAGTCTGGTGGTCCCAGAGAGGGGTATTAAGAACTTGGATCCATTAAGTTGGGGCCATTAAGGACTTGGATCTCTGCTGCTACCTCCTGCCCAAGCCGAGGACGGACGTTTCCCGATCTACTTCTCATTCAGGTGGAAGCCCGTGTGGTCCACAAGCACCACTGCCTCAATTTAACAATTTATCATTTCTCCCCAAGGTCAGCCTGGCCTCTCTGTCAGGATCCTGGACCACAGGGGGAGATGGTCCTTGCTAGAGGTAGTGACACCCAATCTTTCCTCCAGCTCCCTATTTTTCATACTGTTACAGAGTGACTTTTTCCAATGTATCAGGGAGAAAAAAAGCCTTAATTTTTCTCTATGTTTTTATTAATTAAATCCAGAACTCCTGCCCCTTCACCAAAGAAGTGTAGAATCGGGAACATCTCTTTGCCTCTCAATTGACATTGCTGATCTTGATACTGGTTGAAATTAGTAAGAGACTTCCTCTTAAAGCTATTGTCCCATAATAAGGTAAAAATGATACTGATTTCCTAAACATGTTGGGAATATATCTTTGATAAATGTGCATCCTTGATAAGCATTACTCACTCCTCTACATTTCTAGAAGAATCTTTCTGTGTTTCTGACAACTTTGAGGAGTGCCACTAAATTGTCTAGGGGTTGAGGAGAACCAGGATGAGAATGAAAGAAGAAAGATGGGGGAAGGGGGAAACCTACTTATTTTCTTTCCAGCAATATTGGAAACATCTCAGAGTTAGTTGTCATTCATGAAGAACACTCACAGATATTAGTTCACTTGATCCTCAGCCCATGAGGAAAAATGATCAGTTCAGTCCCAAAGTATTTGCTGACCATATACTACTAGAAGCCAGAAAATTAAAAGGTCAGAAAACATAAAACATATAAGACATAGACTAAGACCCATAAAGAGTCCATAGTCCCAGTAAGAAAGACAGATAAGTAATAAGAAACAATAGGATCCCATGAGAGACACAAAAGTGTCCAAGTATGTAGAGGGTTTAGAACCAGAATGAAGACTCACCGCTCTGGTATAAGGCAGAGAGTCCACAAAGGGTGGGCTTCTTCATAAGATTTTGAAAACAGAGATTAGAAGAAATTTCAGGCAGAGGATATATGGGTGCCAAGGCATGTAACAGCATGATGTATTTATAGGATTATAAACAGTCATCTTGCTAGAGGAAAAAGATACGGGGAAGTGCTTCAAGATGGGTAGGGGGTAAAGTGGTTTTCAGGAGAGGTAGACAGAAGCTGAACACAATTCCATGAAATACCTGGTAGGGCACGCTACAGAGCTTTGTCTTTATCCTGAAAATCAAAAGAAAGACAATAAAAGATCCTGAAAAAAAACCCAACTTTACATTTGTAGGTTCTGGGAGAAAAATATGAGTTTGGTTTGGGAAGTGTTAAATTAAAGTTCCTATCTGTATTTATATAAATTTAGTTAATTTAGATAGGAACTTATATAAATATAGATATGTATATATGTTTATATATATAAGTTAAAATATTCAAAAGGAGTTGGGACTTGGGATGGTTTGGGGAGGAAATAGGGGAACCATCACATAGACGGCAGCCGAAGCCAGTGCAGAGGGTAAGTTCCCTGCAGGAGAACACATGGAGTCAAAGGCAAAGCTCTGGACAGCACCTGAACATCAGCCTGCAAAAAGTAGGCAGAGAAAGAGAAGCCCATGAGAAAGATTAAGAAGAAATGTCCCAAGAGTTAGAGGATGACAAAGCTAAAGTGGGGCCAGGAAAGTCAAGGCATGTTTCAAGAAGCGGTGCAGTCATCAGAGCTGATGTAGAGAGGGCAAGCAAATTATAGACTGGAAAGAGCCCCTGGATACAGCAAATACAAGGATCTATCAATGGAAACAGTAGGAATCTCAGTGGAAGACTGGTAGGTGGAAGCCCAAATAGGAGGTGACAAAATGGAGATAGAAATAGGAGTCTACTCTTTGAAAAATAACTGAACTGTAAAGAGAAGTGGAGGTGAGGGAAATGTTGAATCAAGGGAGTTTTTATTTCTTTTTAAGTATGCGAGACTTGAATATGACTTGATATGAGATACTTGTTTGTGTGATTGTAGGAAGGAGCCAGTCGTAAAAGAGAATATGAAAATAAAAGAAAGAGAGGAGCTAATTGAAGGAACAAGGTTCCTGTTTCCTAAGGAGGTTAGGGACTGTGGGTTGGGATAAGATGCAGAGCACAGAGGGAGGTGGGCCAGAGAAAGGGCAGCCCTTCCTCCAAGGGAGATGGGAAAGCCAGAAGGTCATTGACAAGACAATCGCTAAGGAAGTGGAGGAAGAAACAGGAAAGGAAGTGAAATCAATTGTTTTGAAGCTAACATGAGCTGATTGGGTGAAATCACATTACAACTATTTGGCCCAGCATCACTATGATGGAAGTATCTGTATATACAATAAGAGCTTCCCAAATTCTGGCTAGTAGCTAGCATATAAGATGAAGCGAAATCTTGTGATCAAAGAATATGGACGATTCTTGGAGGTAGTATTAAGGAGATATTGCCAATAATGGAAGTACTTCCAAAAGAAAGTACAACTAATTTAAAAATAAAAGCTGGTTTGATAATTATTGTGTAGGTGGACAACCCTAGGGCTTCCCTGATGGCTCAGTGGCTGAAGAATCTGCCTGCAGTGTAGAAGTCACCGGAGACATGGGTTTGATCCCTTGGTCAGGAATTTCCCTTGGAGGAGGAAATGGCAGCTTACTCCAGTGTTCTTGCCTGGAGAATTCCATGGACAGAGGAGACCTGGAGGGCTACAGTCCATGGAGTTACAAAGAATCGGACACAACTGAGCAACAAAGCGTGCAAGTACAGACAACCCTAACACTGTGTTGACTAAAAAAAGATGCACAACATGAGAGTTTTGAGTTAACTTTTATCTGGGGGCAAAATGAGGACTGCAGCCTGGGAGATAGCACCTCAGATAGCTCTGAGAAACTGCGCCAAGGAGGTAGTGGGGGAAGGTCAATATATGTGATTTTGGTGAAGGGGGAGTTCAAACAATCAAACACTTATCTTACAAAAGGTTTTCTACTAGCCATGAGGAGCTGATGTCACATAAGGGAATTAGTGCTTTTCTATATATGAGGAGACGCAAGGATTGGGATCATGAAATCAGTTCTTGAAAATAACTATCTAAAGACCCGTTTCACAAGTTTTCCTGTAGCTCAAAGTGCCTCACTTTCCATCCTGAACTCCCTTCAGGGCATTTTGAAGGTCAACAGCAGCAGCAGAACCCAATTTAATCTCTGCAGAGGCAGATGGCAAACACTCAAAAAGTGTCAATTTGTCATTGACAACCGCATCTCTCAACTTTTCCCCAATTTCATGTGTAACTCAGTTAAAAATTAACCCTGGTTAAACCCATTACCCCCAAAGCCAACTGGACATGGTCTAACATTCCATGGATAATCAAAAGTCCTACACTGCCCACCCCCCATACATTTTAGCCATTCCTTGGCCTTAACAGATATCCTATTTCCAAAGGAGGCTCTTTCTAGAGTCAAAGTCATTTCAAATACAGAGAAACGAATTTGGCACAACCAGAGGATATCTCAATATATGTTGATATCCTTCCCAAAGAGTTAAGGGGTTTGTATCCTCTTGGAAATGGCACCAATTCCAAGCCAGAGGTTAAAGTTATTTTGGCTTTGTTACCTTCTTTCATGCTTTTTCTTTTCTTTTTCTTTTTGGCAGCTGTATTCTCTTCTCTCATTTAGGATGCCACCTCCTGATGTCTACCTTTCACTTTCCATGAAAACTCACTTTCAGTATAGAATCTTAAATTGCATTAGTCATTTGCACCTTAATGTAAATCTAGGGAACTGTGTTTACTCACTAGGGAACATGGTTACATAACAACTTCCTTTTTAATTGTAGGCCTTGATCTCTGTTTAAAGAGTTGGACATTCAGAAGCAGGACACAGAAAATTTTGGGGGCCCAAACTTTTCTTAGCAATGAGAATCTCCTCTATGTTTATGGCTGATTTTGCCTGGAACTGTGGCTCTTACCTGTGATGGGACAAATGGAGGCCGCTGGGGTCACTCACATCCCACGTGTAAACCAGCCTCTGTGACCATTTGTCCTTCCTTCATCCTCCCCTCATTCTGCCCTCCCAAGTCTTCCAGAACTAGGGCGGAGCTCCCAGGTAATTTTCTGGGGTGAGAGCCCAACAATGATCAGAACTTTTGAAGATTCCTTTCTCTGACATCCTGCTACTTTTCCTTCCTCACAGTTCTTTTTAAATAGAAAGTGAACATAATATGTGTGCTGTGGTGGGACTATAAAAAAGGAGTGGCTGAGAGGAGCTACCCCACATCCGAGGTCAGGGGTGGCGGCCGAGAGGAGCCACCCCACGTCCAAGGAGTAGCGGCTGCGAGGGCGCAGGAGGGCCGAGAGGAGCTACTCCACTTTCAAGGTCAGGAGGGGCGACTGTGAGGAGATACCCCTCATCCAAGGTAAGGAGCAGTGGCTGCCCTTTGCTGGAGCAGCCGTGAAGAGATACTCCACTTTCAAGGTAAGAGAAACCCAAGTAAGTCGGTAGGTGTTGAGAGAGGGCATCAAAGGGCAGACACACTGAAACCATAATCCAAGAACACTAGCTAATCTGATCACACAGACCACAGCCTTGTCTGATTCAATGAAACTAAGCTGTGCCGTGTGGGGCCACCCAAGATGGACAGGTCATGGTGGAGAGGTCTGATGGGATGTGGTCCACTGGAGAAGGGAATGGCAAACCACTTCAGTATTCTTGCCTTGAAAACCCCATGAACAGTATGAAAAGGCAAAATGATAGGATACTGAAAGAAGAACTCTCCAGGTTGGTAGGTGCCCAATATGCTACTGGATTTCAGTGGAGAAATAACTCCAGAAAGAATGAAGGGATGGAGCCAAAGCAAAAACAATGCCCAGTTATGGATGTGACTGGTGATAGAAGCAAGGGCCGATGCTGTAAAGAGCAATATTGCATAGGAACCTGGAATGTTAGGTCCATGAATCAAGGCAAATTGTAAGTGGTCAAACAGGAGATGGCAAGAGTGAACATCGACATTCTAGGAATCAGTGAACTAAAATGGACTGGAATGAGTGAATTTAACTCAGATGACCATTACATCTACTACTATGGGCAAGAATCCCTTAGAAGAAATGGAGTGGCCATCATAGTCAACGAAAGAGTCTGAAATGCAGTACTTGGATGCAATCTCAAAAACGACAGAATGATCTCTGTTCGTTTCCAAGGCAAACCATTCAATATCACGGCAATCCAAGTCTATGCCCCAACCAGTAACGGTGAAGAAGCTGAATGGTTCTATGAAGACCTACAACACCTTTTAGAACTAACATCCAAAAAAAATGTCCTTTTCATTATAGGTGAAAGTAGGAAGTCAAGAAACACCTGGAGTAACAGACAAATTTGGCCTTGGGGTACAGAATGAAGCAGGGGAAAGGCTAATAGGGTTTTGCCAAGAGAACACACTGGTCATGGCAAACACCCTCTGCCAACAACACAAGAGAAGACTCTACACATGGACATCACCAAATGGTCAACACCAAAATCAGATTGATTATATTCTTTGCAGCCAAAGGTGGAGAAGCTCTATACAGTCAGCAAAAACAAGACCAGGAGCTGGCTGTGGCTCAGATCATGAACTCCTTATTGCCAAATTCAGACTTAAATTGAAGAAAGTAGGGAAAGCCACTAGACCATTCAGGTATGACCTAAATCAAATCCCTTATGATTATACAGTGGAAGTGAGAAATAGATTTAAGGGACTAGATCTGATAGACAGAGTGCCTGATGAACTATGGACAGAAGTTCATAACATTGTTCAGGAGACAGGGATCAAGACCATCCCCATGGAAAAGAAATGCAAAAAAGCAAAATGGCTGTCTGAGGAGGCCTTACAAATAGCTATGAAAAGAAGAGAAACGAAAAGCAAAGGAGAAAAGGAAAGATATTCCCATCTGAATGCAGAGTTCCAAAGAACAGCAAGGAGAGATAAGAAAACCTTCCTCAGCAATCAATGCAAAGAAATAGAGGAAAACAACAGAATGGGAAAGACTGGAGATCTCTTCAAGAAAATTAGAGATGCCAAGAGAACATTTCATGCAAAGATGGGCTCAATAAAGGACAGAAATGGTATGGTCCGAACAGAAGCAGAAGATATTAAGAAGAGGTGGCAAGAATACACAGAAGAACTATACAAAAAAGATCTTAATGACCTAGGTAAGCATGACGGTGTGATCACTCACCTAGAGCCAGACATCCTGGAATGTGAAGTCAAGTGGGCCTTAGAAAGCATCACTACGAGCAAAGCTAGTGGAGGTGATGGAATTCCAGTTGAGCTATTTCAAATTCTGAAAGATGATGCTGTGAAAGTGTTGCACTCAATATGCCAGCAAATCTGGAAAACTCAGCAGTGGCCACAGGACTGGAAAAGGTCAGTTTTCATTCCAATCTCAAAGAAAGGCAATGCCAAAGAATGCTCAAACTACCACACAATTGCACTCATCTCACATGCTAGTAAAGTAATGCTCAAAATTCTCCAAGCCAGGCTTCAGCAATACATGAACCATGAACTTCCAGACGTTTAAGCTGATTTTAGAAAAGGCAGAGGAACCAGAGATCAAGATGCCAACATCTGCTGGATCATCGGAAAAGCAAGAGAGTTCCAGAAAAACATCTATTTCTGCTTTATTTACTATACCAAAGCCTTTGACCGTGTGGATCACAGTAAACTGTGGAAAATTCTCAAAGAGATGGGAATACCAGACCACCTGACCTGCCTCTTGAGAAACTTGTATGCAGGTCAGGAAGCAACAGTTAGAACTGGACATGGAACAACAGACTGGTTCCAAATAGGAAAAGGAGTCTGTCAAGGCTGTATATTGTCACCCTGCTTATTTAACTTATATGCAGAGTACATCATGAGAAACGCTGGGCTGGAGGAAGCACAAGCTGGAATCAAGATTGCCGGGAGAAATATCAATAACCTCAGATATGCAGATGACACAACCCTTATGGCAGAAAGTGAAGAGGAACTGAAAAGCCTCTTGATGAAATTGAAAGAGGAGAGTGAAAAAGTTGGCTTAAAGCTCAACATTCCGAAAACTAAGATCATGGCATCTGGTCCTATCACTTCATGGGAAATAGATGGGGAAACAGTGGAAACAGTGTCAGACTTTATTTTAGGGGGCTCCAAAATCACTGCAGATGATGATTGCAGCGATGAAATTAAAAGACGCTTACTCCTTGGAAGAAAAGTTATGACCAACCTAGACAGCATATTAAAAAGTAGAGACATAATACTCTGCCAACAAAGGTCCATCTAGTCAAGGCTATCGTTTTTCCAGTAGTCATGTATGGATGTGAGAGTTGGATTGTAAAGAAAGCTGAGGGCCGAGGAATTGATGCTTTTGAACTGTGGTGTTGGAGAAGACTCTTGAGAGTCCCTTGGACTGCAAGGAGATCCAACAAGTCCATCCTAAAGGAGATCAGTCCTGGGTGTTCATTGGAAGGACTGATTTTGAAGCTGAAACTCCAGTACTTTGGCCACCTCATGCAAAGAGTTGACTCATTGGAAAAGACCCTAATGCTGGGAAGGATTGGGGGCAGGAGGAGAAGGGGACGACAGAGGATGAGATGGTTGGATGGCATCACTGACTCGATGGACATGGGTTTGGGTAAACTCTGGGAGTTGGTGATGGACAGGGAGGCCTGGCGTGCTGCGATTCATGGGGTCGCAAAGAGTCAGACACGACCGAGCGACTGAACTGAACTGAACTGAACTGAACTGTAATTGAAAGTGACTCTAGCACTAGGGCAGAAAGATGGGGGAAACCTACACCAAACAGGGGAGGATCTTGGAGAAGGACACTAACACAGTGAATTTTTTGTATATTTTTCTTGATTATATAAGCAACATAGTGATATATGCCTACTGAGGAAATTTTGGAAATAAAGACAGTCATAAAGAAGAAAACTAAAATTACTCATTATTCTATCTGCCCATAACATTCTGGTGTATTTCCTTTAATCCATTTGTATATTTTATAAAGTTGAGGTATATCACCTGTACAGTTTTATATCCTGATTTTTGCAATTTACATTATATCACAACTATAACCAGTTTGATTATAAAGCCTCAAACTCATCAAGATATACAACTGGAATGTTTTAATTTTTCCAATAATTGTTACTACTATGCTATGTCAAATTTTCTTCTCCCACTGGGGTGAAGACAGCCTTGACAACAGCTCAATCTGACTCTATAACTTTCAGTTCCATTCAGTTATTAAAACTGTCTCATTTCATTATTAAGCCTAGTTCAGTTCAGTTCAGTTCAGTTCAGTTCAGTCGCTCAGTCGTGTCTGACTCTTTGCGACCCCATGAATCGCAGCACGCCAGGCCTCCCTGTCCATCACCAACTCCCGGAGTTTACCCAAACCCATGTCCATCGAGTCAGTGATGCCATCCAACCATCTCATCCTCTGTCGTCCCCTTCTCCTCCTGCCCCCAATCCTTCCCAGCATTAGGGTCTTTTCCAATGAGTCAACTCTTCGCATGAGGTGGCCAAAGTACTGGAGTTTCAGCTTCAACATCAGTCCTTCCAATGAACACCCAGGACTGATCTCCTTTAGGATGGACTTGTTGGATCTCCTCGCAGTCCAAGGGACTCTCAAGAGTCTTCTCCCACACCACAGTTCAAAAGCATCAATTCTTCAGCACTCAGCTTTCTTCACCATCCATCTCTCACATCCATACATGATTAAGTCTAGTATTTCACATTAAAAATTTCAACCTCATATTTGATTGATTCAAGACTCCTCCTATCCCCAAGGAACTGACTAGATGTTCAGTGTGTACTGGAAAGGATGGTACGGGGGGCAGAGGGCAGAGTCTGTTCCTTATGTCCCCTCTCTCTTCTGCCCTTACTCCTCCTGTATAGGGATATATTCAGAGGAGGAAAAGGCGGAGGGGGTGGGGGAGGGAATCCTCCTATGTCAGCAGTCCCAAATCTTTTTGGTACCATGCACCAGTTTTTTGGAAGCCAATTTTTCATGGACTAGGGTGGAGGGTTATGATTTTGGGATGGTTCTCACAAGGAGCATGCAACCTAGACCCCTCACATGTGCAGTTCACAGTAGGGTTCACGCTTCTGTGAGAATCTAATGCTGATCTGACAGGAGACAGAGCTCAGGCAGTATAGTGAATGATGGGGAGTGGCTGTAAATACAGATGAAGCTTCACTTGCTTGCCTGTTGCTCACCTCCTGCTGTGGGGCCTGGTTCCAGTCTGTGGCCTGGGGGTTGGGGACTCCTGTCCCATGTGACTGCCTTGGCAAATTGTTGCCCCTTTCCTTTTGGTCGTCACCACTATTCCAGCTCTTTGTCATCTGGTAAATATAGATGGACAGGGAACCCAACAGTCCTACTGATGAAGGGCCTGTCCCCATGGTACCACTTTTTGCCTCCAAGTTCAGCATACCTACCGTGTTCATACACGTTCTGTGGCCCTACTCTGTGGCCTGTGAGCATAGGAAATATCTGGGGGACACTCAAGATGGTAGTTCTTGTCCCCTCATCACTTAGCAGTACCACGACACTCCTGCTCAACCCACCCTCAGTGCTCTCCTCCTAGCTCTGGCAGAACCTGGGAATGAGACATCAGGCCCTCCTTCTTTACGACCCGAGTAGTCATAAGCCATTCTCTTGGGACCCTCTCTTCTAGCTTGAAGATGATGATAACTGCGAAGGTGATGATTTTCTCCACCTCTTCTTCCATGGGGAGATAAAGAGTAGATAAACTCCCTTGATGAAATATATTCCCTAGAAAAGGTGACTCTATTTTATTTCTCCACAATAAAAAGCCACCAAATCAATTCAGATTTTGTCAGTTCTCTTAGTATGGGAGTCTCAAGATTAAGGAGATTAAGGTCTCCTTTAAACTCGACCCCTATAATATTTAATTATTTTGTTTCCCATAGTTCTCTGTCTCCACTATAAACAGTACTATTTGCAAGAGTAAAGCGTTCAGTCAGTACCATCCTATCATCACAACAGCATTTTGTAAACATCTTTCTATGGTTATGCTTTATTCCATTATATAGATTACCACATTGTTGAAATATTTAGGTTACATGTATATGTGTGTGTATGTCTATATATATGTGTGTGTTTACCTATATATATGTGTGTGTTTGCATGTGTAGTTGGTGCTTGAATAACACAAGTCTGAACTGCACAGGGCCACTTATATGTGGATTTTTTTCAGTAGTAAATATTACCGTACTACAGGATCTGTGGTTGCTTAATCTTCATTGTGGAAACGCAGATTCTAAGGAACTGCATATATGGCAGGCTGCCTATAAGTCATGCAAGGATTTTTGACTGTAAGGAGGATCTGCATGCCTACCATCCTGCCTCTCACCCCTGTGGTGTTCAATGATCAACATGTGTGTATAGACACACACACACGCACGCACACACACACACACACACACATTTTTGGAATGAGATTAAGGTTATAGGCCTGGCCATGTAATTTACCGGTAGACCACAGAACTTATGAGCATTCTTAGCTGTATGCAACAGAAACTAACTCTGGCTAATTAATTTAAAAGGATACTAATACACAGCATCAATGAGTTGAACAATTAGATCATACTTTAGTTCAGATGTTGGAAAGCTTCAGGGATCTGGATAGCAGAAATGAATGGCTAGTCCTTTTTAGGGTGCTGCCAGTACTCAGATCCAACTACTTTCAATTCATGCATTACTCAACTCAAGATTCTGATTCCCAGGAAATAGAATCTGATTGACTTTACTTGGTTACATATGATCAAACACAGCAAGGACGAGAGGGCTGGTGAGGGACTTATATTACCAAAACAACAAAGAGAAAGGGGATACTGATATTAAAATACATGGAAAGAGATCCTGAACAGGGCAGATTTTACATTATAAACAGTACTGTAATGAACATCTTTGTTCACATTTTATGTAATTTTTAAGATTATAGCTAATAGTTATTAAACATCTCATATGTTGGCAATTTGTTAAGCACTTTAAAAGCATTATCTTACTTAGTCCTCACAGAATATAAGTGCTATTACTAGATTGATATACAGAGTTTATTTATCCAGCAATAATATTGAACTGCCATATATGCTAGGCACTGTTCTCACTTATCTCTACCTGCTCTGACAGTGGTGCTCTGTCCCAGTCTTGAAACCTGCCTTGTGACGGTAATGGCTGGCTAGAACCAGGACAGAGCAATCACCCCCTCTCCTTTGCAGGTTGGGCAAATCCCCAGGATACCAATGCACTAGACTCAGGTTCCAGGTGCTCTCTTCCCTTCAGAAGTAGAGTAAAAAGTAGGCTGTGCCAAAAGTTACTAGAAAAAGATCCAGAAGCTTCTTGCATTATGTGTCATGGTCCTTGAAGAGCTAGAAAAATTTAAGTACTCTCCAAGGTTCTGAAAACAGCACCAGTCACCATGTATGCGCAAAGGATTAATGACCCTGTATTTGATTATCACTTGATTTTCTGAAGAGTCAACAGGATAAACGCATTACCTTCCAATCACAGTTTAAGGAAGGAACTGAGTAACTGAATGTCTATGCTTTCTCTTGTCCCTAGGAAGCTGTAGAATTAGCATTCATGTTATCTGTGGAGGGATCCATACTTCCTGGAGGGGGGCAGTAGGAAGGGGCCCTTAAGACACCTGAGTCTTTGGTTAGTATTGCATTAGTCATAGGTGTTTTAGGGGAGAAAGAGAGTGGGAAGAATGAAATAAGTACTAGATACTCTGGGTAATCCTCCTTTCTGTTTACTTAGCATCGATGCTTTGTCTTCTTTACTGAGAAAACAGTAGGATTTGGACAAGAGACAGAGATATCACAGCAATTAAAAATTTGGGTATAGAGTCTTACAGACTTTAGTTTGATTTCCATAACCCTGATAAGGACCACTTAGGATTGGGTGTGGTGCTAAGCAAGAGAAAACAAGATGGTCATGGGCTAATAGGGGGTTAATTTTTCCTCATATAAGTCTGCTGCTGCTGCTGCTGCTGCTAAGTCGCTTCAGTCGTGTCCGACTCTGTGCGACCCCATAGACGGCAGCCCAGCAGGCTCCGCCGTCTCTGGGATTCTCCAGGCAAGAATACTGGAGTGGGTTGCCATTTCCTTCTCCAGTGCATGAAAGGGAAAAGGGAAAGTGAAGTTGCTTAGTCGCGTCCGACTCCCAGCGACCCCATGGACTGTAGCCTACCAGGCTCCTCCGTCCATGGGATTTTCCAGGCAAGAATACTGGAGTGGGGTGCCATTGCCTTCTTCGACATATAAGTCTAGAGGTAGGCAATGCAGGGTTGATGATGCAGGGCTCAAGAATGTCATCTAAGGCCCAGGTTCCTTTTGTCTTCCTGATATGGCTTCTTAGAATATGGTTTTCATCCTTGGGATTGTATTATGGATGCTGCAGCTCCAGGCTTCATATCCGTGTTCCAGGCAGGAAGAACATGTGAGGGGCATATAAATCTGTCTCTTAAAAAATGTTGTCATAGATTCACCCAGAAACTTTGACTTACATCTTTTGAGTAGACTGTCATATTGCAAGAAGAAGGGTGAAAGATGATATTTTAGTTTTCTAATCTCTATAGTGGAGGAAGGCAAGGGTGGAGCTGGTTGTTAAGTGCCTCATTATCTTTATGACCTATAAAATCACTTTTATTCATGCCTCTATAAAATGAGGATGATGTTGCCTATCTTGTGGGGTTGTTTTGATATTGCCTACCTTGTTGAATTGAGATAACGTATGACAAATTCTTATCACAGTGCCTGGAATGTCATAAGCTCTCTATAAACTTTTTAAAAAAGTAACAGTATGCTGTATCTATGTTCATAGACCATGGAGAGAAAGAAATATACAATTCAGAATAGGGTCACAGCCTCTCAGCCTAGGATTTCTCACTTAGCTGGGAACTCAGTTGAATTCTGGGAACTTCTATTCATAATCTCTATTGATGGCAGCTGATAGGGATCAAGAGACTACCAGCAATCTCGATTCTTTCCACAGTGCTAGTTATTATACACAGGATACTTAGGAATGCACCTAATTTGACATGATGCTTGTGCTGTTCTGCCTCACTGTCATAATTGTGTCCTGAAGAGATGTGAGTAAATAAAGATTTGGTTAATACCTTTGGATGTGGAACTGGTCAAGCTGGAGTGTGATCTGGCTTTGCCACTGACCACCTTTGTGACCCTGGGGTGAACCTAAGAACTTCAGTTTACTCATCAGTAAATTGAGGACATAGCAACTCTTACAGGAGATTTTGCAATCAAATGAAGCAATATATGCTAAATCCCTTTGTAAAATATAGGTATACAAAAGAAAAACGTTAGTTGCTCAGTCATGTCAGACTCTGTGCAACCCCATGGACTCCTCTGTAGCCCACTAGGCTCCTCTGTCCATGGAACTCTCCAGGCAAGAATACTGGAGTGGGTAGCCATTCCCTTCTCCAGGGGATCTCCCCAATCCAGGGATTGAACCCAAGTCTCCCGCGTTGCAGGCAGATTCTTTACCATCTGAACCACCAAGGAAAGCCAAATAAAAAACAATTCAAAAAAATAATACAAATAAAATACAAACAAAAAACATCTTTAAAACACAGAGATGCAGCTAGAGTATGTATGGAAGAAGGTGGGGACTTGTTCACGCTCATATGTGAGGATACTATTTCTTCTGTTAGTACATTCACCAGAAGAGCCCAAACACTCCCATCACCTCCAGACTCCAGGCATGAGGGTCCCAGCTAGGCAAAAAAGCCAAGTGGGTAGTTTGTCTTCATCCCCTTCCTCCCGTTTGGTGATCACCCTTCTTCTGCTGCAGGACATCTGTACTCTCCAACTCTTGCCAGCATACCAAATTCAGCTCCTGTGTGTGTGGCAAGAGGTCAAATACAGCTACAGAGCAGGCAAGAGAAAACTGACGTTGAGCCGTAACATGTGCTGGGCCCTCTGCTGGGTGTTTTATATATCTTAAGTTTCAATACCCTCTTTTCAGATACATGTAATTTTTTATATAAAGTTGTTTTTTCTGGCTGCATCGTGTCGTTTTTTGCAGAGCACGGACTCTTTGTTGCTGCACTCAGGCTTTTCTCTAGTTGCGGTAAGCAGGAGCTACTCTCTAGTTGCAGTTCAAGGGCTTCTCATTGTGGCTGCTTCTCTTGTTGCGGAGTATGGGCTCTAGGGGAGAAGGCAATGGCACCCCACTCCAGTACTCTCGCCTGGAAAATCCCATGGACGGAGGAGCCTGGTGGGCTGCAGTCCATGGGTTCACTAAGATTCGGACACGACTGAGCGACTTCACTTTCACTTTTCCCGTTCATGCACTGGAGAAGGAAATGGCAACCCACTCCAGTATTCTTGCCTGGAGAATCCCAGGGATGACGGAGCCTGGTGGGCTGCCGTCTATGGGGTCTCACAGAGTCTGACACGACTGAGGTGACTTAGCAGCAGCAGCAGCAGCATGGGCTCTAGGGCACACATGGCCTTCAGTAGTTGCAGCTCAAGGGCTTAATTGCTCTACCGCATGTGGGATCTTGATTCCCTGACCAGGGATTGAACTCGAGTCCCCTGGACTGGCAGGCAGATTCTTAATCACTGGACCACCAAGGGAGTCCCCATAACATTTTAAATGAGAAAAATGAAGGTCTTTTTAAAAGAGGTTAAGCAACTTGCCCATGGTTACAAAACTAGTAAGTTACTAAGTGAGATTGAAATCTAGCTATTCAGCTAAAGAGATCGGAGAGCATAAACTGGGGGACCATTTGCCCAGTGTTGTCATTTTAGAAATCCCGATTCTAAGGGCTGAAGCACTGAGGTGACTTGCCCAAGGTCACACAATGATGTAACAAGGCTAGAACTGGATTCCAGATGTCTGAATAGCCAAACTAATAATTTTCCTACTGTGTGATCATGCAGTGCTGACATCAGTTGAGGAATCAGAAGGGAGCCTCAGGGCACCAGGGCCACTTCCCCACCAGAAATATATTGGCAGAAATTTTTTTGCTCCCTTTGTAAATGTATCTCTTCAGAGAGCGTCCTACCAAGGCTTGCTTCAGCTTTCAACCGGATCTGGGGTGGGAGGAGGTGGAGAGAAAGGGGAATAGAAGAGAAATGAAAAGCAAGAGAGAGCAAAACAAAGCAAGGGGAAAAAAATCAATGCCTCCTTGCAAGCAGGTGGGAGCTGCAGTTGTGATGAATATTTACCGGGTAGCGGTCTAATGATTTTAGAAATGTTTTTCCAACTGTACTGAGCGCTTATGGGATTGTTTTTCAAGAAATAAAATACATTAAAGTTCAGTCATTAAGAGCTTAAAGGAGGAGGGAGCACAGGCTCCAAGCCCATTAGCACACCCTGTAGTTAAGTAAGGGCCTCATTTCTAATGCATTTTTAATTTATTCTGTTTTGTAAAATAAAACTTTAAACTGCTCCTTGTACTATCAAATTTGTAGGCATCTCCAGAGCCCGTCCTCAGCCACAGAGCTCTGGTGAGCTGTGGGGTGGTCACCTCTGAGTTGAAGTCCCTGTGCCCTCCTGCCCTGGGCTTCCAGGGAGATCCGCTTAGCTCAGCTCTTTGCAGGAGCTCAGCCCAGCTTCTCCTTGCTGGGAAAGTCATCCACTCACAGCCGGGGGTGCTGCTGGAAAGGGGAGGATAGGGTTTCAGGCTGAAGGCAGAGCATGGTGGCTTAGTCCATTTGAAAATCTGTGAGTAGAAGGAGAAAGGGAGACCCTGGGTTGAGGACTTCTAATGCAGGTATTCACCTTCTCTGAGAACTTTGGCAACCCAGGAGAGCTCCCTGCCTGAGAAGAAAGAAAGGGGGGGCACAGACTCCAGAAACCTGGAATGCATTAGCTCCTCTAGTCATCTCAACAGCTCTAAGAAGTAGACATTCATTTCCTTATTAGTCAGATGGGAGAACATGTCTCCAAATGGCTCAGTCACTTGTTCAAGGTCAGTGTATCTGAGAGCAGGTGATGAGGTTACCTTCTGATTCAGCTGTGGAGATGGTCACACAAGAACCATTTTCATTGAATATAGTGAATTTTGAACTGAGAGCTAAACCTTGCTTTACCTCCTAAAGAAGACAGGAAAACTGCTTGCCTGCAATATAGCTGACCAAGACAATTTGGACTTCTCTTTTTATCTTTCTCCCTTACCTAGTTTCTTCCTATAAATCTGTTCCTCTTTCTTTCAAATCTTCTCAAATGTGTCCTTGTCAGAGAAGTCATCCCTGATCATTCACACAAAAAGGCCTGCTACCACCACCCTGGGTCCCTTTTTCTTGGTTTCTCTGCAGACTTACTGTATTTACTCGTTTATTTATTTTCAGTGTCCCCAGTTAGACTGTAAGCTCTGTGTGAGCAAAGATTTCATCTTTTTTGTTATGTCTAGGAGAATGTCTGGCATGTAGTAAGTCCTCAGTAAATAATATCTAAATAAGTAAATGAAATTCCTAACTCTTGGGCCCATCTCTCACTACAATAACTGATGGCAGTTCGTGTGTAACAGTAACTGATCTATACCAGCTTGAGAAGAGTGTACAAGAAGTTATTTCAAGGACAGACTCCTTCAAAGTATTCATAGTAATCTGAATTCACGAGATGCCCCAAGGATGAGGCAAATCAACCCTCTCATTCTAGAAAGAAGGAAGCAGCCCAGAGAGGTAAAGTGATGAGCCTAAAGTCACACAGCTTGTAAACCCAGGTCCTCTTATGCCCAGATTCTCTCTCCACACACCAAGAAAGCTGCCTCTGGGGTTAGGACCCTAGTCTTTGATGGCATCTGAGGCATTTTCAGAGATCTGCACATCCTCCAGTATTTGCGGGAAGTTTTGGTCAGTTCTTAGTTGAGATAGGTTGTCAGATTAGAAGAGGTGAAGGGCTGAGACTCTTGCTGAACCAGGCAGAGATATCCAGGTGTTGCAGCTGCATGTCTTTTCTTCATGTCTGCTTGCTAACACTATCTAACAGTCCACACGGCTGGCTGACTGTGACCACAGGTATGGTGGGAAATTGTCTTCTTGGTATGATTTTTGAGGCTCTGGGAAAGACCCCTTACTCCATATCTGCTTTTCCACAAAGGCTGATGATCATTCTATAGAGTACAAATCCTGCTACAACCATGATGAGAGAAAGGCATCTTCATTCTCCTGTGAGAAGAAGGAACACCCTGATTCAAAGTCACTCAGTGATTAGAAGATCACAGGGTGACTCCCTAAGAACGGACAGGTAAGTGTGTTCACAATATAGGGGCAGGAAGACACTTCTCTCCCACTACAAACCTGCTGCTCACTCTGGGTCCCCAGTACTTCATTTCCTGCCTCTCCAGACAGATTGCTGCTTTGTCTCCCTTCCCCGCCTTAGGCACCCAAGACAGGGTGGTGACCCCAGTGACATCTGGCTGACTCAGAGGAGCCACTACCCTGGAAAGAAATTTCTGGATTTGCAATTAACTATGAGGAAGAAACACATTGTTTAAACATTTACATGTGTCCAACATTATGTTGGCTACTTTCGTATAGTTTTTCAACAACAGAAGACAAATGAGATTATTTGAATTAAAAGATGAGAAATCCTTGGGCTTCCCAGGTGACGCTAGTGGTAAAGTATACACCTGCCAATGCAGGAGACTCAAGAGATGTGGTTTCGATCCCTGGGTCGGGAAGACCCCCTGGAGGAGGGCATAGCAACCCACTCCAGTATTCTTGGCTGTAAAATCCCAGGGACAGAGGAGTCTGGTGGCTATAGTCCATGGGGTCCCAA
Source organism: Giraffa tippelskirchi (assembly GCF_054371585.1). NCBI lineage: Eukaryota > Metazoa > Chordata > Mammalia > Artiodactyla > Giraffidae > Giraffa > Giraffa tippelskirchi. The sequence goes on from NC_137279.1 coordinate 110,524,411, forward strand.
AGAGTCGGACATGGCTGAAGTGACTAAGCGGTGTGCAACTTTATTGTGACTGCTTTCATACGTTTGTCAACCATAGAAGACCAATGAGATTATGTGACTCAAAAGATGAGAAACCCTAGGCTCAAAACAGTACATAAATTTGAGCTGGTGGCCTCAGACCTGGCCAATCCAGGCAGCTCTAATTCTTAAGCAAAGGGATTGCCTCTCTACTAAACTGACCACAGTGACTGGGTGGCGTCGTGGCCCAGCAGAGCCACTCCATCCTTGGCGGTCTCCCAGGGAGCCACCCCAGTGAGCATCCTTCCAGGAGCTAATCTGCAGGCCATAGGGAGGAGCATGGCCAAGAGAATTCTTTGAAGCAAAAGCAATGGCCATCCCCAGCTTGTTACTGTCATGGTGATGCACGAGGCCTGCTCAGGGCCCTACAAAACCACCCTGTGATCTGGAGAAGATACACACTAATGGGTCAGATCACCAGGCCTAACTTAATTGCTGCTTTTAATCTTCATTATCGAGGAGAAAGTAGTGAGTGGACCCTCAGTGTTTCTTTTCCACCCTCCAGGAGATGAGCATCAGCCTCAACGGGGCCGAGTTCATTACCCAGTAGCCTTGTCCTCATGCTCCAGCATCACCCAGACTTTTGTCATGAAAAAATCTTTTCTATTTCTCTTGATAGCCCTCTCTCTCCCTCTCCCTCTTGTATTTTTCAGCTTGGCTCACACTTTATTTTCAGGATACCAATACCAACAAATCACTTTTTGATTTCCATGGCAACTTGCTGAACACAAATTTGTTGATAAAATAACCCACAAGCGCATGATGTTGGTGGTAATTGGGTGGGGGAAATGGCCTCCGCTAACAGCTAGCTTTGGGACCTGTGCTGGCCTGCTGGGAAATGCAGGCTGTTAGAAAGTCAGGCATTTCTGCTCAGGAGTCTAGCCTTGTGAGTTCAATTGCTCTGCCAAAGGAAGAAAATAATAAATTTGGAAAAATACAGTTTATAGTAGAGAAAGTCAGGGAAGGATGACTAGAAGATATTGTATCACAGTGAGTAAGGAAGGTCTGGGGTGTAGTAGGAAGTAGGGATGAGAGCATGAGGGACTTAATGAGATCATAAAGAAAGTCCTCGATGAACTCAACTCAGATTGAAAAGCAGTAATAGAATACCCAGGTTAGGTTAATTCATCTGTAAATCAGCTTGTCTATTTCCCTAGCTCTGTGTAACATCACCTCTAATTCAGCACTATCAGCCAGGTTTCCCCTCTATTCTGGGAGTATTGTGAAGGGAGATCTACTGGATTGACAAGAAACTATCTGGTCTAATGGCTTAGTTCCGCTTAAGAAAACATGAAGGCCCATAGAGATGAAGTGATTTGTATGCCATAGAACTATCCTGTGGCAAAGACAGAGCTGGGGTCTGGGTTTCTGAACTTTAAATTAAGGTACATTTAATAAATGCATCCATCCATCAGTCCATCCACACATTCACATAATCATCCATCTACCCATCTATCTATCCATCTTTCTATCCATCTTTCCAACCATCCTTCAATCCATCCACCCATCCACGTACATATCCATCCATCCTTCTATCCATCTTTCTATCCATCCGTCCATCCTTCTGTCCACCCATCCATCCATCTAACTATCCATGCATCAAACAACCCAACAGTCTTTTCCTAAACTTAAAGAGCTAGAGTTCTAATGTACTCTGAACCAAGATTTATAATTGGATTGTTGTTATTTTATAGTTGTCACTAGATTATGTTTATGTTCTCCTGATCCCTTTTTCAACATGAGCCCAGGGCACCTCCCAAAAGGACCTTCTACCCATCAAAGGATGAATGAATACATAAAATGTAGTGTATCCAAACAATGAAAACGTAACTCGGGCATAAAAAGGAATGAAGCTCTGATCCATGCTACAATGTGAGTGAACCTTGAAAACATTCTAAGTGAAAGAAGCCAAATATGAAAAGATTCTATTTTATATGATTCCTTTAATATAAAATATCCAGAATAGGTAAATCCATAGAGATGGAATGCATATTGGTGGTTGCCAGGAGCTGGGGGGAGGAGAGAATGAGGAGAGACTGTTTAATAGGTGTAAGATTTTCTTTTGGGTGATAAAACACATTCTGGGACTTGATATAGCAGGTGGTTGCACAACATTGTGAATGCACTGAATGCCACTGAAATGTGTGCTTTGAAATGGTTCATCTTATGTGATTTTCACCTGTAATTTTAAAAAAAGACTTTATATTCCTATGTTCTGGGCTGGGGTGGGGTCGGGGCACGAGAAGGGAGAGCATCCCCCAGGCTACAACGAGGAAGCTCTCTGTGACCGCTTCTGTACCTCACAAACAGGGTGATTGATTTTCCTATAGAAAGGGCACCCTGAAATTAAAAGGGCCTCCCCTGTAGGATCCTGACACCTATGGGCCCTGTGGCTCTTCCCAGCATGGACCCAGAGCTCCCACCACAGCCTTACCAGAGACCAGGCTGCAGTTAGAAAATCAAGGAGGGGCCACAGACCCTGAGTTTAGAATCAAGATCTGAATTTTCCAACTCTCAATAGCTTTAATTCCTGTCACTATTTTTAATAGATTTTTATCTCTTATGCATTCAATTATTATCATTGTCACCAGCACATGGGGGAAGTTTCAACGTGCCTGTTAAAAATGTCAAGTTTATTAGACACTCACTCAGAGCTCAGTTAATTTTGTTGTTTTGTTCTCTACTCCCCCCTACTTTTATTTAATTTATTTATTTCTTGATGCATGTACATGGCTGATCTAAACACATGGATGAAATTTTCTTCACTGGTTTTAAAATACTTTAATGAATTCTGCAGAGGCTTGTAACTGGAATGCTGATGGGGGGAGGGGAGACCTGTTAGCTTTGCCCAGGATGCCACCTGCTGGGCCGGTGCCTCCCCGCTTCCCTCCTCCCCACCCCCATACACCCGTAAGAACAATTCTCCTTTCTCTAGTCCATATAAATGGCAACACTCTTGGCTTTGAGATTTTGGTTTCCAGTTTCTTTTTGTTTGGGGGAATTACTTCCTCTTCCTGACAAATGATCTCTTCAGATAGTTCAAATGAGTTGTTATTGACCTTGGGTCTCCAAGTGGTAAAGAATCCTCTCAGCAGTAAAGAATCTGCCTGCTAATGCAGGAGATGAGGGTTTGATCCCTGGGTCCGGAAGATCCCCTGGAGAAGGAAATGGCAACCTACTCTAGTATTCTTGCCTGGAAAATCCCATGGACAGAGGAGCCTGGCAGGGGGGTCGCAAAGAGTCAGACCGACTGAGGGCCTTCATGTTGGACCTCCAAAGAGGGTCTCTGTTTAATGTCCACGCTTATCCTCTTTGGATGTGATTTCTTCCTCATCGTCATTGCCTTTCCTGGTACCAGGTTTTTTAAAAAATAAATAAAAGCAAAAAATATTGAGAGTGAAGAGATTCAAGAGATGTTGTTTTCTTATTAAGGCTCAACTGCCAAAGGGTGCATTAAATACTTCTGTGCACCAGAGGATCGATCAGCTTGTGCAGGCACAGAAAAGGATCCAGGGGTCAGCTGTCACGCCTGCCGCTCCTTCACCAGCCAGGGGCAGAGAGAGCTAGGGGTGCATCAGGCACCTTTCTCAAGAAGCTTTCTAAGCACTTGAGTCCAACCACTGCAAGGTCGATAGCTCTGATGTCTGCTCTGCATCCTGCAAGGGCCACACAAGCCTCAATGCATTGGTGTGGAATAGTAAACCCCCAAGACAAGCTTCTTCCAGGAGAGGAACTCAGTGACTTGAAGGTGATTCATCAGACAGGTCTATTATAGGGTCTGCCTGGAAATCATGGTTTCTTTCTATGTTATGTGTATAATGCAATTTTCTTTTCTCATTCTTAATTTGGGGCATAGCTAGTTCATTTTTAAACCTTTTTCTTTTCTGATGTAAGTTGACTCTTTGTGACCCCATGGACTGTAACCACTGCCCTCCCCTCCCCCCACCCTGCCCCACCGAGGCTCCTCTGTCCATGGAATTCTCCAGGTAAGGATACTGGAGTGGGTTGCCATTCCCTTCTCCAGGGGATCTTTCAGACCCAGGGATCGAACTTGGATCTCCTGCATTGCAGGCAGATTCTTTACCGTCTGAACTACCAGAGAAGCATCAAAGCTAGAAACTTCACTCTAATTACTGTGTTAGCTGCCTCCCACAGTTTTGATATGTAATATTTTCATCAGTCATTTCTAAATTTTTATTTTCATTATGATTTTTGTCATTTAAAAATGTCATTTCATTTTCTAAACGTGTGATCTTTTACTAGCACCCTTTTTGTTACTGATTTCTAACTTTCTGCATATAATTGTCAGATCATGTGATTGCATAAAGCTAATATTTCCTGAGACTTGCTCTGTGGCCTAGAAACTAACCAATATTTTGTAAATAGTCCATGGGTGCTTGAAAAGAGTGCATTCCCATTTAGTGGATGTAATAGTCTGTGTATATCCATTAGATCAATCTTTTAATTGTGTTGTTCAAGTCTTACCAATCATTTTATCTGCTGGATATATCAATTACCTAGAGAAGTATGTCAAAATCTCACACTTGATGATGGATTTGTCAAAATCTTCTAGCAATTCCTTCAAGGTTTATCTTTATTACAATTGTTGATGTACTTAGATTTATTTCTACCATTTTATCTGGTGCTTTTACTTTTTGTTTTTCACATTGATTATTTAGGTGCATATACTATCTTTTTGGACTTTTATCTTTGATTTGTTTGCTTAGATTAAAACTTTACTTAAGAAAAAAGTTTCAAATTCACAGCAAAACTGAGAAAAAGTACAAAGATATCCTACATAGCCCCCTGCCCTCACACATGCTTAGCCTCCCCCATTGTCAACATTCATCACCAGAGCAGTACAGTTATAACAACTGATGAACCTACATAGACATAGTATTATTACTCAAAGTTCATAATTCACAGTAAGTTTCCCTCTTGGTGCTATATGTTCTATGGGTTTGGACAAATGTATAAAGACAGGCATCAATCATTAGACTGGAATACTTTTAATATATTTATTCTTTCATTTTTCCCTCCACCAGTTTGAAAATTATGTCTTGCATGTATATTCTTTTCGTGGTTGCCCTAAATATTTTATGTGCAAACAAGTAAACAATGTCTAAAATTAATCAGTGTCTTAACTTCCTCTTCCCAAATTTAAGAGCTTTAGAATGCTTTAATGTTCTCCTCATCTCTTTTCTACCTAATATACTATTTTTGTCTAATATTTTGAATTTTTGCAGTCTATAATCTCACAATTCAGACATTATTATTGTTGTTGCTTTAGTCAATGTATGTTTATTTAGATTTACTCACAGATTTGCAATATAGTATTTCATCATTCCTTCCTCGTCTGAGACATTCCATCTGGGACCATTTTCCATCTGCTTAATGTACATTCTTTTAGAATTTCTGTTAGTGAGAGGCATTTGCTTGAAAATGTAATTGTGTCACCCTCATTCTCAAAAGATGACTTCACTAAGTATGGAATTCAAGTGATGCTCTCAGGACATTGAAGACCTTATTCAGCTATTTTCTGACTTTCATTGTTACTGCTGAAAAGCCAGCCACTAGTCTAATAGTCATTCTTTTAAATGTAATCTCTCTTTTCTTGATGACTTTTTAAAAATTAAAGTATAACATATTTTTTTTCCCCCTTCCAGAACCCCCCTCCCACCTCCCTCCCCATTTTACTTTAGAGTGAATGAACACAAATGTACAGCCTCCTGGAATTTTACAAAGTGAATAAACTCATGTAATCATTACTTGGAGTTAAAAATGAAAATAAAATCTTACCCTCACTGTAGAAGCCTCCCTCGACCATTTCCCCATCTCTCCAAGAATAAGTTCTATTTTCACATCTGTCTTCATATATCACTTTTATCTGTTTCTGATATGGTATTTTTTTTCTCTTTGTCTTTGGTGTTTTTCAGACTCACTCTGCTTTATCTAGATGAGGATTTCATCTTATATATTCTGCTTAGCATTTGTTGAAGTTCCTGGAGCTGAAGTCTGGTGTCCTTTAACAATTCTGGAAAACTCTTAGTCATTAACTTTCCCACTGTTGCCTCTTCCTCATTTCTTCATTCCAGTCAATTCGGTGAGTATTACAACTTTTTACCCTATATTTCATGTCTCAACCTTTATTCTATACTGTTTATCTTTGTCCCTCTGGGTTACATTTTTAATCTATCTTTCAGTTCGCTGATTCCTTCTCCAGCAGTGTTGAATCTACTGTTTAATTGTTCATTGAGTTTTAACTTGTATTTGTCACTGAAGTTCTATTTGTTCTTTTTCCAAATATGCTTGATCATTTGTTAAAGTCTCTTTTCCTCATTCAGTTTTCAAACTTCTTTTTTAAAAAATATCTTGAAGCATATTAAACACACATTTTACATTCCATGTCAGGGAATGCTAATGTCAAATATTTCAAGTAGTGATTCTGTATCTATCATTTTTGCTGGCTTTCACTCACAGTACTCTGTTTCCTTGTATGTCTTACAATTTTTGATGATAGCTTCATGTTCCTTGGAACTTCATCTGAGGAAATTATGAAGTCTCAGGTGAAATTACATTCTTCCAGAGAAAATTTGTGTTGGTATCTGCCAGGCACTTGGGAGCTGTACCCAGACAATGCCATTTGAAATTAGAATTTCTGTCTACAGATTTGGACCACAGACTCAAATGAATGGTTATGAATCACAGGGGAGAATTTATTACCTCTTCTCAACATCAAGTTAAGACTTATAAGTCTCCTTGCCTTTATCTTCTGCATTGTGGGTTTATTTTATTTTCAATTTTTTTTAATTTTAAAATTGTTTTATATTTATAGAAAAGTTTCAAAAACAATATAGAGAGTTCTCATATGCTCTGTACCCATTTCCCCTTATTGTTAATATATTTGTATGGTAGGGACATTTGTCAAGATTAGTGAACAAATATTGATAGGTTCAGTTCAGTTCAGTCACTCAGTCGTGTCCGACTCTTTGTGACCCCATGAATCACAGCACACCAGGCCTCCCTGTCCATCACCAGCTCCCAGAGTCTACCCAAACCCATGTCCATCGAGTCGGTGATGCCATCCAACCACCTCATCCTCTGTCGTCCCCTTCTCCTCCTGCCCCCAATCCTTCCCAGCATTAGGGTCTTTTCCAATGAGTCAACTCTTCGCATGAGGTGGCCAAAGTATTGGAGTTTCAGCTTCAACATCAGTCCTTCCAATGAACACCCAGGACTGATCTCCTTTAGGATGGACTGGTTGGATCTTCTTGCAGTCCAAGGGACTCTCAAGAGTCTTCTCCAAAACCACAGTTCAAAAGCATCAATTCTTTGGCGCTCAGCCATCTTCCCTGTCCAACTCTCACATCCATACATGACCACTGGAAAAACCCTAGCCTTGATTAGACGGACCTTTGTTGGCAAAGTAATGTCTCTGCTTTTAAATATGCTATCTTCTGCTACTGCTGCTAAGTCGTGTCCGACTCTGTGCAACCCCATAGACGGAAGCCCACCAGGCTCCCCTGTCCCTGGGATTCTCCAGGCAATAACACTGGAGTGGGTTGCCATTTCCTTCTCCAATGCATGAAAGTGAAAAGTGAAAGTGAAGTCGCTCAGTTGTGTCCGACTCTTAGCGACCCCATGGACTGCAGCCCACCAGGCCCCTCCGTCCATGGGATTTTCCAGGCAAGAGTACTGGAGTGGGGTGCCATTGTCTTCTCTGTAATATGCTATCTAGGTTGGTCATAACCTTGTCTCAAATGTATATTTCATCATATGACTTACAAAGCCCTTTCTGGGATGTGATTTTATTGGAAGCTTGTCTTTTTTCCTCCTGTTGTCACTACTCTTGGCCTGGCTTTCTCTGCTGTAGTCATAGTACTTCTCCTTTTAGTCCAAAGCACCATAAACCTTCTTGCCTCAGGACCTGTGCCTTAGGAAACTAAGGCCACAAGAAATTAAGAGCATTCCTCAGGCAGAACCATGTAACCTGTCTGCATGTAATACCAAACCTTCTGGCCTTTCTATTATACCTGGGAACAACCTGGAGTCCTCTTCCCTTTAGCAATGTGAGCTGATCAACTGGTGAATTTAGACAATTGGTTTCTTCAAGGAGAGTTTGAGAACAGTTGTGGGGGCTGGAGGCGGTGTGGAGGGGGGACCCTAGCATTGCCAAATTCTGAACAAGGTGGGAGGCTGTGGGTTGGACCTGAGTAGGAAGAGCATGTATCTTTTTGGGTATGTAGTGGGGGAGGCGGTGGGGGGTGGGGGTAGAGGAGGGGTGGGGTGATACAGGACAGACAGTCAGGGGTCTCCAAAGACAAGATTTGTCTCAACGATCCTTTTTTGTGGACAAGATGTACCAGGTCAGAAGGTACCTGTGCCATAAGACTGGTCTAGGACCTGGGAAGCAGCCTTGACTCGGTGGGGTGGACCCTCAAAACCTTGAAGCAAGGCCAAATGCACCTCTGGATGTGTTTTCCACCCTGAATTCCAGTCTGACAGAATACATGACCCACTTAAGCATTCAGGTATCTAAAAACTGACAAAAGGCCTTCTGAGCAATTACGGGAAGTGGGCCTGTATTCCCTGGGTGGCCCCCTTGCAACTCACAGGAGAGACTGGCCAAGAAGTGAGCTCTGCCGACATAGGACAAATGCTCACCTCCACCCTCTCCTCCCATCCTCATGGGACCCACCATTCTGAGTCCCCTCAAAGTCCAGACTCATCATTCACTCAAGAGATACTTGGTGAGCAGCTGTTATATGCCAGGCACAGTGGGATACACAGATGATTCAAACATGAGTCTTTCCCTCTGGGCAACTAGAAGAAGGGCCAAGAGGAGAACCCAAGTGGAGGTCACAGAGCAGAACATGAGAGGCAGCAAAAAAGGGGATACAGAGGGACTTCTCTGGTCGAATGGTTAAAAATATGCCTGCCAATGCAGGGGACTCGAGTTCAATCCCTGGTCCAGGAAGGTTCCACAGAATCTTCAGTGGAACAACTAAGCCCATGAGCCACAACTGCTGAGCCCAGGCACTGCAGCTGGAGAGTAGCCTGTGTGTAGCAATGAAGACCCAGCATAGCCAAAAATAAGTAAATAAATATTTTAAAGAAAGGAACACAGAGGCACCCCAAAGAAGTTTAGGAAAGCTTCAGATCATCTCTCCCTCCCTTCCTTCTCTGCCCAACAAGTATTTCTCTGGCTTCACTGGGCACAGATAGTTGGTGAACAAAAGCACGGGCTCAGGCCAGACTGCCTAGGGTTTTCTCCTAGCTCCTCCTCCCCACATGTCTAGTTGAGTGACAACAAGTAACTTACTTAATGTCCCCTGTCTCAGTCTTCTCATTTGGAAATTGAAGATAACAATAGTATTGATCCCATGGGATTAATGTGAGGATTAAATGAGTTAATACATGTCAAGCGCTTAGAATGTTTCCTGGCATGCAGTCACTCTCAGAGCCTGATGTGAGCTAAGATGAAGACAGCTGTGACGACAGTGATGCTGGTGGTGTGCCAGGCACTAGGGGTGCAGCCAGGAACACAGTGAATAGAGAGGTAAGGTCTATGATCTCATTGCTTCCAGACTGAGCAAAGGAAGGAGAGAAAACTGGGAATCAAGGAAGGGCTTCACAGAGAATCTGGCTTTGAACTGAGTAGGCTCTGGAGCTGTATGACAGAGTTGCATTGGGTTTCAAGTCAGAGCGAATACCTGGTGGTAGAAAGGAGGAAGTAAGTGTGTAGAGAGTGGTGCCTGAGATCCTGTCAAAGAATCATGCAGTAACATCCCACAGTGTGAGGGACTTACTCCATAGCCCAAGTCTGCCCCTTCCCTAGGCCCTTTCCCCTCTGCAGAGACACAATAAGTGATGCAGTCAAAAAGCCAGTACTTCTTCTGAAACAAAAGGGTTAGGACTTTCTTTCAAGCCAGCAAGCATCAGTTTGAAAGTGACTGACCCTCCACATCTCTCCCTGCTAAGCCCAAGAAAGAAGGAGACTCAGCCCCCCAAGCACCTCCCCACCCCCGGCACTCCTTTCCTGTGGGCTGCTTGAGGCAGAAAGTCCCTTCTCTCCACGTGAACTGGCAGCTGCCCCATCCTGCCGGAGAGGGCCTGGATTCCTAGACATCTAAAGGCCTGCCTCTCTGCTCTGGCCCATGTTTAGGATGTCAGCTGACTCTGGGCTCAGACGGTCTGCGGAGGTGCCCTGGTTTTACTGTGCTCTGTCTTAAGCAAGCCTCTTGGAGCTTCATCTGCCTCCGTAGAAAACAGAGATAATAATAGCATCGCACAGGCCAGCTCTGAATGTCAAGTGAATAAACACATATGGAGAACGTGGTGCTGAATGGATGCTCAGTCCACGCCACTTTCTTTCCCTCCCTCTGGGCTCCTCTCTACACCTGCTATCTCAGTCACACTTCACTTTCAGACCTGGATGTCAGTAGGGGACAAGGGAGTGTGGGCTCTCAAAAGAGAAAGAAAGCAGCCAGTCATTACATCACCTCTCCCTCTTCTTCCTGGAAGCCTGCTGGGGAGGCCACATGAGGTGTGTCAGGGTAAGATCTCCGTGGGGTGAAATGGCCAAGTGAGGAACACTGCGCCCCCGCCCCTCGCCTCTAGTGCCCTAGTCCAGGTTTTTTTTGTTGTTGTTGTTCTGCATTTCCTTGGGATCAGGAAGTGATTTAGATGGTTATTTAACCCTCAGGATTAACTGATTTGTTGTTGTTTGCAGTCGCTAAGTTGTGTCTGCCTCTTTGCAACCCCTTGGACTGCGTTGCTTCCCTTTCCTTCATTATCTCCCAGAGTATGTGCAAACTCATGTTCATTGAGTTGGTGATGCCATCCAATTATCTTATCCTCTGTTGCCCCCTTCTCCTCCTGACCTCGATCTTTCCCAACATCAGGGTCTTTTCCAGTGAGTCAGCTCTTCACACCAGGTGGCCAAAGCATTGGAGCTTCAGCTTCAGCATCAGTCCTTCCAGTGAATATGCAGGGTTGATTTCCTTTAGGATTGACTGGTTGGATCTCCTTGCAGTCCAAGGAACTCTCAAGAGTCTTCTCCAGCACCACAATTCAAAAGCATCAATTCTTTAACGCTCAGCCTTCTTGCCCCAATCAACTGATTGGAAAGTTTAATCTGCTACCCATCCCAAGGGCATTTTTATTCAGTAGAGCAAACCATCCCAAGGAGAAGTAAGTGCCAGTGTAGGGTCTGAAGGACTTCTTGTGGAAGAGCATTTGGGATCAGGAGGGCGCAGAGGGCTGTGTGGGTCTCCTGAGGGTTCTTGGGCTGAGGACTTCCTACACCTGGAAAGGGGGCTGAGGGTCCTGCCCTCTGACATCCAGCCCCCTCTCCTCCAGGCATACTTCCTGCCTTGAGGACTTCCGAGACCTCCCATCACAGAGAGGTAGCTACGGGGGGCCAAGCAGCCACACTAAGATATACCACAAAATTAGCCTCCAGGCACATTGCCCACAGGCTGCTCCTGCCCAGTGGCCAAGCCCAGTGGAGATACTGAGACAGGCCCATTCCCTGGAGACAGGTGACTTCTTTACCAATGGCTTTGGCTCATTGCCTGGCACCCCCGCCCCACCCCCTAGGATGGCTTTGCCAAACCGTCCTCTGACTGCTTGGCAGTCTAGCTGACCAGGTGGACTCTCTCCCTCTCCCTTACTTGAGGTCAGAGTACATCACCATCTGAGAGCTCCCCCATTTCCCCAGCTCACTCCACTATCCCTGTGGCTTTCTTTCATATAAGCTGTTTCCCTAATCAAATCCTCCCACCTTTCATCTAGAGGGACCCAGACTAACACCCTGCTCCCATTTCTTTTCCAGCAACGTCCTATTAATGCTGTGTCTAAACTTACCCATCTTTAAACACACCTGGACCACAGTCTCCAGGAGCCGGGCCGGATGAAAGGCTCTGACAAGGTATAACTAAGAGGTAACACCTCCTAGAGTATTTGCAAAGGTCTCAACCAAGAAAAAAAAATACAGTAGAAGAGTGTTTATCCAGCATGCCAAGACCTCATCTACCTTTGATAAATATTAATAACATTTCAGTAGTTTAGAAATATTTATTTCTATAGCACATAATGTTCTAAAAACTCAAAGAAAAATAAAGCCAAACATATTTTGGCCTATGCTGTATCATTTAAGATGTGATATAAAGAATGATTCAGTTCAGTTCAGTTGCTCAGTCATGTCGGACTCTTTGCGACCCCATTGACTGCAGCACACTAGGCCTCCCTATCCTTCACCAACTCCAAAGTTTACCCAAACTCATGTCCATTGAGTCGGTGATGCCATCTAACCATCTCATCCTCTGTCATCTTCTTCTCCTCCTGCCTTCAATCTTTCCCAGCATCAGGGTCTTTTCAAATGGGTCAGCTCTTTGCGTCAGACGGCCAAAGTATTGGAGTTTCAGCTTCAACATCAGTCCTTTCAATGAACACTCAGGACTGATCTCCTTTAGGATGGACTGGTTGGATCTCCTTGCAGTCCAAGGGATTCTCAGGAGTCTTCTCCAACACCACAGTTCAAAAGCATCAATTCTTCGACACTCAGCTTTCATTATAGTCCAACTCTCACATCCATACATGACTACTGAAAAAAGGCTACTACATAGCCTTAACTAGACAGACCTTTGTTGGCAAAGTAATGTCTCTGCTTTTTAATATGCTGTCTAGATTGGTCATAACTTTTCTTCCAAGGAGTAAGCGTCTTTTAATTTCTTGGCTGCAGTCACCATCTGCGGTGATTTTGGAGCCCCAAAAATAAAGTCTCTGTTTCCTCTGTTTCCCCATCTATTTGTCATGAAGTGATGGGACCAGATGCCATGATCTTAGCTTTCTGAATGTTGAGTTTTAAGCCAATTTTTCCACTCTCCTCTTTCACTTTCATCAAGAGGCTTTTTAGTTCCTCTTCACTTTCTGCCATAAGGGTGGTGTCGTCCGCATATCTGAGGTTATTGATATTTCTCCTGGCAATCCTGATTCCAGCTTGTGCTTCATCCAGCACAGTGTTTCTCATGATGTACTCTGCATATAAGTTAAATAAGCAGTGTGACAATATACAGCCTTGACGTACTCCTTTTCCTATTTGGAACCAGTCTGTTGTTCCATGTCCAGTTCTAACTGTTGCTTCCTGACCCACATACAGATTTTTCAAGAGGCAGGTCAGATGGTCTGGTATGCCCATCTCTTTCAGAATTTTCCACAGATGGTTGTGATTCACACAGTCAAAGGCTTTGGCATAGTCAACAAAGGAGAAATAGATGTTTTTCTGGAACTCTCTTGCTTTTTCAATGATCCAGTGGATGTTGGCAATTTGATCTCTGGTTCCTCTGCCTTTTCTAAAACCATCTTGAACATCTGGAAGTTCACAGTTCATGTACTGTTGAAGCGTGGTTTGGAGAATTTTGAGCATTACTTGACTAGCGTGTGAGATGAGTGCAATTGTGCAATAGTTTGAGCATTCTTTAGCATTGCCTTTCTTAGGGATTGGAATGAAAACTGACCTTTTCCAGTCCTGTGGCCACTCCTGAGTTTTCCAAATTTGCTGGCATATGGAGTTCAGCACTTTCATAGCATCATCTTTTAGGATTTGAAATAGCTCAACTGGAATTCCATCACCTCCACTAGCTTTGTTCATAGTGATGCTTCCTAAGGCCCACTTGACTTCACATTCCAGGATGTCTGGCTCTAGGTGAGTGATCACACCATCATGATTATCTGGGTCGTGAAGATCTTTTTTGTACAGTTCTTCTGTGTATTCTTGCCACCTCTTCTTAATCTCTTCTGCTTCTGTTAGGTCCCTACCATTTCTGTCCTTTACTGAGGCCATCTTTGCATGAAATGTTCCCTTGGTATCTCTAATTTTCTTGAAGAGATCTCTAGTCTTTCCCGTTCTATTGTATTTCCTCCATAAAGAATGATAGGAAATAAAATAATACAATGGGTGTATGTACTTTGTTAAACCTATTATACAATATAAGCATATAGTATAAGTGGATCAAAACATCATTGGAGAATGATTTCATGCTCCCAGTTGTGAGCCCCCAAGAGGCCTCCTATTACGGCCTCTTCCAAGGGAACCAGAGGCTGAGTCTAGGAGCAGTCAGAAAGCTGACGTGGCTGAGGGGTAAGCTTCTAGGACAGAAGCCAGGAACGATCTTGAAGTGAGCAGAGCACTGGGAGTGTAACTGAGCCCAGAGTAGCCCCTAGGCCCAGAACTGCAGCCCCAGCCCCTGATTCTCTGGCTCCTGTGCTCTGTGGAGTAGCCCATGGGTGTACAGATACATCCAGAGGCCATACAGTGAAGACCTAGAGCACAGGCCATTTCTTCCTCAGAGCGCTCTGATCTTCTAGCTCTATGTGCTCCAAGCTGCTCCTAGCTCTCGACCTGGGCCTCACATGCCAGGGGCCACTCTCTCTGTACTTCGGCTCTTCACATCTGGCTTTTCTCCAGTGCTCAACTCCTGACTCCTCAAGAACCAGGACTATGACTGGTGCATCAGTCAGGGCTCGGCACCATGGCTCCTGGAAAGCTGTGCACAACACACAGGCAAGCCCAAACCCACTGCACAACGTAGTCTTCCTGGAAGGTCTCTCTGGATTTGTACCTGCTGCCACTGGCTCACATTTCGGAAACCTGGAGAAAACTTGAATATCACGAATGAAAATCTTATTTGGTCTTATGAGCCGTCTTCTTTTTTTTTTTTTTTTCTTCTAGCTTTGTATTATAATAAATTGTCTGGTGAATCCTTGGACGTGGATGACATTCAGACCCATTTAGACTAATGAATTGTTTCCAAATGATACAGCTGCATCTGATTTAGTGGGTGGATCCTATCCTAATAGACTCTTAAGATGCACGTTTGACTCTTCAGCAGGGAGAGTGGTACTGACATCCTTCCTTTCTGTCTCTTGCTTTTGCTCCTGGAGGCTTCTTGGCCCTGTACCAACCGTAAGACACTCAGCAATGAAGTCTGGCATTGGGTAATTGTTGGAAAAGTCTGCCTTCCAGTCAGCACCCCTGCACTGGGGGCTGGAGGGGATCCTAAGAAAACGTACCCACTCTCTCTCCTGCAACAACTGGAGATGCAGGTGGGTGATAAACTGCCTATGCTTCTAAGTATTGAGGTTCCATCCAGAGCTTAAGTATAAGAACCTATTACTTTATGAAATACGGCTGCTCTAAAAAGTTACATATAAATCTGATTGTGTTCAGGGGTAGAGTTGGACAGATTCAGTGAAATTGGATTTTAAATGTATCAGAGGGTCTGGGTATTTGAGAGCACCCTAGGGTGATGTTGGAAGAGAGAGGAATCTGGGACTTCCCTGGTGGGGCAGTGGTTAAGAATCCACCTTGCAATGCAGGGGGTGCAGGTTCAATCTCTAGTTGGGGAATTAAAATCCCACATGCTGCAGGGCAACTAAGCTTGTAGGCCACAACTACTGCACCCACATGGCAACTACTGAGCCCACATGCTCCAGAGCCCATGCACCATAACTAGAGAGTCAGTGCACTGCAACAAAAGATCCTGCATGATGCAGTGAGGATCCTGAGTGCTGCAACTAAGACCCCATTCAGCCAAATAAAGAAAAAAATTTTAAAGGAAGAAGAGAGAGGAATCTTATGGAGAGAAAATAACAACCTGAAAATTCTACTTGGTTCGTTTGCTCATTCATTTCATCACAAAATGAACCTTTTGTAGGGCACCAACTCTGTGCTTGGCTTTATTCCAGTGGCTAGTGACACAAAGGATAATAAGCCACCTGCTGTATTTTTTAAGTCAGGGAATGTGTTCAAGACATAGTGAAGCCTGCATCCCAGAACACCTATGTTTATACCACGCGTGGGCATCCATCAGAACAGACCAAGGTTCTGCCCTCAAGCTCAGCCAGCGGGAGGGACCCTTGCTTGGTTAAGAGCCCACAGAAAAGTTCCTGAACTGACATTTCCTGCTCCTGTGGTCTGACTGAGCCATGTCATGCTCCTTCTGTTGACATCATGGCCTTGCCTTTATGCTAATAATGCCATGAAAAATACACGGAAAGGAAGTACTAGGGAGGCTCTGATGGAAGAGAGGAGACCACTGTGGCATCATTGAGTGGAAAGTTATCCCAAGCACAGCAGGCAGGAAGAGCTCACTTTCTTTGCAAAAGCACAGTCTTTTCTTCCATCCTCTAAGTACAGTCTTTTCCTCCATCCTCTGAAGAGATTTTTCTCCCTCTTCTTCTCTGCTCCTTCTCTCCATCTCCTCTCTACTTCTTTCTGCCACCTCCAACCTACAGCTCGAGGAAAATCAAGCGTCTCTGAGGTCAACCATCTAGGGCCATGGAGAAAGCATATGAATGCAATCCTTCTAGGAATTACAGCTGGAGGCTGCTTGACATATGTCAGCCTCACAGCACATGTGAGACGGCTGTGTTAAGCTGTAACAACAGCGCTCCACGCCACCAGGCAGCAAATGGATTTTGGTTCCGCTTTAATTTCTAACGAACAGCCAAGCCTTCACCACATCCATCAGCGGGAGCCCTGCCTGCCGCATTAACAGCCTTGCTTAATGGCTGCCTTCCCGCTTATCACACCTCAGCCTGATTAAATTGTTATATAAAGAGAAATGTTTTTGCAATAAATATCTGTTGGGAATTTCAATCAGGTTCCCAGGCCACTGTTGCTGAGTCATGGTTTTCTTCTCAGTTAATGAGGTTTTCATCAGCCCCGGCAGGGGTGGACTTGGGGGAGAAGAACTGATCGGTTTCAGTAGCACAGAGAGGAGGGAAGAATAGAGATGTAAACACCAGCCACCGGGTGGGAGATTTCCAGCTGGGAGTCTGGGAATAAGCCAGAGGTCCCTCAAACTCCCCCACCTTATTCCTGGGTCTGTGAGTGCAGCCCCTTCTCTGTGCTGGGAAGGGGTGGGGGGAATCTGTGAGCAGTGGTGGGGCCCTGCTCTGGTCACTCTGTGTCCTCTCCAACCTCTTCTCTTCACCAGCCAAGGCAGATGTGGGATGTTCAGAAGGAAGCCAGAAGCCCAGGATGGGGGAGCAGAGAGCATGTGCTTACAGGCTTTCCAGACCTCTGTGAGCATGCAGTGTTATTATGCAGCAGGCCCTCTTCCCAGGACTTAATGAGTTGTAACCTCTGTAATCCTCAAAAGGACCCAACGAGATCGACATCATCATCTCCACTTTGCCGATATGCACAGGGAAGCATCAAAAGGAGGAAATGAGTTGACCAATTCACACAGTCGAGTGGGGGCAGAGCCATCCTCTGACCCCAGCAGACTGCTTCTTAGCCACGCCTAGACCTGCACTGGATACTGCTGAGCGTCGGTGGGTGGTAAGTGCTTTCGAACACCCACCTACTCAACTGTGTGCTGAGTGTGTTATGGGGTATTGGAAACTGAAGATGATTACATGTACTTCTCTGCAAAGAGTTGATGATCGACTTGGGGCAAGAAAACACATCTTCGAAGTGGATCAAAAACAATCAAAAGGATAACCTTATTGTCAAGCAAACAAACCAAAAAAAGAAAAAGAAACTATACACATATCTGAGCACCTCTGATCTCAGAAAGCAGAAAGGCTCATTTCCAGGCCAGCCTTACCCAGCAGGTGTAAAAAACCTGTGGTTGGACTGTGGTTGGGGAAGGGGTTTGATCAGAAGGGTTGGGTAGCTAATCCAGGGTGGCTTCCAGGGTGTGGTGTCTTGTCAAGCCCCGAAGACACTGATGGATATGGAGGGGCATAGGAAAGGGATGAGCGAGCTCGCTGTCATCTCCTTCCAACCTCTCCAGGAGCCCGGGGGTAGCAGCGGGAGACCAGGCTCACAGAGCGGAGATTGTCCATGTCTGGTAGAGACTCCTCTGAGAGTGTTCGTGAGTAGGCTGCCGAAGGAGGGGAACGGACTCTACCTCACTACTAACTGGCTGTGATGAGATAGCAGGTTGATGATTTATGTTTTGGCCACGTGTATCAGAACTTGAGCATTTTGACTCAGCATGAAATGTTTTGTGGCTTCAGAAGGGGAGAAAGAGAAATGAATCAAATTTCCAAGAAACTAATTAACCCGCAGATAGTTCATACTGTTGTTCTAAACCAAATATTGGACACACACAATACTGGATGCACAGTGTAGAGACACCCTGTCAGGACACAAAATAAACCAGTTTAATCATCTTTCTCTGGGAAATAATGAAGTTGTTTCATTTTATTTTGGTTTATATCATGTTGGGCTCTCCAGGCCCAGTGAGTAAAGGACTGTCATCTTGCCAGAGCGGGTGTGTGTGTTTGTGTGGGGAACTGGTCCCTATAAGAAAGGAGACTTCTCACCACACTTTGGTCATCACAGTATAAAGTCTGTGGTGAGAAAAGTATTGTAGGAGAGGGGGTGGGAGTGGGTTTACACAGTCGTCAAAAGGCAAAGAAAAGCTCAGGCTGAAGGGTAGCCCATGGCTTGATACCAGTCAGTAAGAGGAGATGATTTGCTGAGTCATTGGGCCACAACCTCACTGGGCACGGTGTTTCCTCAGATAGCCTGACTCAACCACTACAGTGACAGTGAACTCTAGGAGGTAAACTCTGGGAGGTTTCAGCCTCCTGCTAGGGTAGGGCAAGTGGCCATGTCTGTCCTCCAGAAGGGCCCCAGGGCCCAGAGGTGGGGACTGGCCCACCATCTTCTCAGTCTCCTGACCCTTCATCTGGATGACTCCAGTGCCCACTCTCTGCTGTCTCTTATACCCCTCGCCACGGAGCCCTGCCAGTTATCTCTGGCCCTCCTGACCTGCTGTCCCTTCATAGCACCTCTGCAACCTCAGAGCTTGAAGACTCAGTTTACTTACCCAATAAATGGGGGCGGTAAAGCCTATCTCATAGGTTGCTGGGAGGATTCTGTGAGATCAAGCGCCCACTGGCTATGATGGCTTTTTTTTTTTTTTAATAAATTTATTTATTTTAGTTGGGGGCTAATTACTTTACAATATTGTAGTAGTTTTTGCCATACATTGACATGAATCAGCCATGGGTTTACATGTGTTCCCCTTCCTGGACCCCCCTCCCACCTCCTTCCCCATCCCATCCCTCTGGGTCATCCCATTGCCCCAGCCCTGAGCATTTGTCTCATGCATCGAACCTGGAATGGTGTTCTGTTTCACATATGATAATATACATGTTTCAATGCTATTCTCCCAGAACGTCCCACCCTCACCTTCTCCCTCAGAGTCCATAAGACTGTTCTATGCATCTGTGTCTCTTATTCTGTCTCGCATATAGGGTTATCATGACCATTTTTCAAATTCCATATATATGCATTAGTATACTGTATTGGTGTTTTTCTTTCTGGCTTACTTCACTCTGTATTATGGGCTCCAGTTTCATCCATCTCAATAGAACCGATTCAAATGTATTTTTTTTAATGGCTGAGTAATATTCCATTGTGTATATGTACCACAGCTTCCTTATCCATTCGTCTGCTGATAGACATCTAGGTTGCTTCCATGTCCTGGCTATTGTAATTACTGTTCTTCCTTCACACCAACCTATTTTGCAGTTTAAGAAGAAAGCGATTAATGTAGATGGCTCTCAATTTTTCTTGAGTACATTGATAATGATAATAGAAAAATAGATAATATTTGTATTTGACTTTACATTTAAAAGAGTATCTTTGTTGTTGTTTAGTTGCTAAGTTGTGTACAACTCTTGTGACCCCATAGACTGTAGCCTGCCAGGCTCCCCTGTGCATGGAATTCTCTAGACAAGAATACTGGAGTGGGTAGCCATTCCCTTCTTCAGGGGATCTTCCTGACTCAGGGATTGAACCTGGGTCTCCTGCATTGCAAGCAGATTCTTTACCCTCTGAGCCACCAAGGAAGCCCATATATACATAGAACTACAGACAATTTCACACCTAGTTGAAACAGTAAGTTCAAGTTAACATTTGCCAAGCATCTTCCAGATGCCGATTACTGTACCAGGCAGAATACGAATCTGAAAATGAAGGACCTCAGACTCCATGGCAGGTCGAGATGTTTTGATGTCAGCACTTTCTCCTGGTACCTGACATGATTTCCCACACATGAAACCATCTACTGGTCCCGTGGGTTTGTCCATCCCTACTTGCTCACACAAAACACAGATGCCAAGACACACATGGTTGCACATGGAGGCCCAAGTGTATAGTTAATGTGGCATAATTTACTCCACCAAGTTGTGTAGGTTCCATGTGGCCTATCCTATCTGGCTGGATTACAACTTCTTGAAGCTTTGCATCTATTACCCTTCACAGGCTACCGGACAGGCTGCAACACACGGTCACTTTTTGTTTGCCCTGATTCCTTGGCCCTCATCCCCTTCATGGCCATTGGACTGTGCTCCTCTCAACTCAGGCCCCTCCCTTTGTCCTCCTTTTTGACCACTCCCAGGTCTCTGGCACTTTCATCCTGGCATCACCAGCAGTCAGGGTTAGGAGGGAACCTGGCTTGGTGTTCACGGCATCTGTTTCCACCTGGCAGCACTAGTTCAGAATGGGGAGCTGTCAGGCTCAAGGGGAATTTGCACAGTAGTCCATGAAGCAGTCTGATCTTTGGCAGTTTGGGGGGAAAGAAAAGACTGAACTACAGTGAAGTGGCCCTTAATGCAGCAGTTCTCTGCTCTTAGGTGACTTGCCTGTGGGAGCTGTGGGAGCATGAAGGCTGCAGCTCCAGCAATTGTGTGGATGTTCCCTGGGAGCACCGTGGCAGGAAACCACCAGAACAGAACACCGAGGGTCAGAATAAGCTGGAGAACACAGATGCCCATCATAGATCTGGACGGACCTGAGGACCCGTCCCTGGGATGGACTTTGGATCTGTCACCTAACCTCTCTGAGTTTCTGTTGCCTCACCTGTAAAGTTAAAATAATAACTTTACAAAGCTGCTGTGAGGAAATGCATGTGAAAGAGCAGAGCTCAGTCCTGGGTCATCACTCAAAAATGTTTATTTGTCCCTTTGACAATCCTTGCCCTGCCCGCATCATGGGATTTGTTAGGAGGATTTAAAAGTGCTTTGTAAATTGCAAAGTGTATACAATGGGAGATGCTGTCCTGTCAAGACAGGGCTTGCAGGCTTATTTTGTGGGGAAGAGGCAGAAAGGAAATATTTTAGACTTTGTGGGCCTTACAGTCTCTATTGCAACTATTTAGCTCTGCCAACTGTATCAGGAGAGCAGCCACAGACAATAGGTAAATGTACCAATAAAACTTTATCTGAAAGACCATAGAGCAAGCCTGAGTTAGCTGGTGGGCCATAGTTCACCAACTGAGCGTTAGAAGATAGGATGAGGACCAGGCTCCCTTGGGTTATGTGGCTGAGGCCCATTCTTTGCCTCTTTTTTTTGTAGCTCAATGTGGAACATTTGATCTAGATCCATTGGGAGCCCCAATCCTCAGGAGCTACATCCCTCAGCAGGAAACTTGGAACTGGGAAAAGAGCACAAGAGTTGCCTTCCACCCACCTGCCCTTGTCTCGAGAGTCTGTGGGCAGGACTCTAGGTTTGGTTACTTGTCTGGGCAGCAGTCCGTCTGGAGCAGGGTTGCACAGTCAAATGCCTACAAGTGAAGCCGGTAATAAAAAGGAGTGGAGACTTGGGGTCCCTTCTCAGGGTGCCACTCTGTCTTCTGCTTTCCCACTTCTGGTTGAGGTGTAGGACAGAAAAGAGCAGAGCCAGTGATGATAATAAATGGCCACTGGCACTCAAGGTCAGAAACAATAAGGAGTGGTAAAGACTGAGGTGAACGTGTCAAGTAATGGCCCACGTGAAGGGCCAGCTCCCACTGAAGGCTGTCATTGAGTAATGGGGAGCAGGGGCACTGTTTGCATATCTTCCAGTGTTCAGGACATGCTTTAAATTCAAGTTTTCTTTCAAAGTCTCCCAAGTTAAAATATAGTATGCATTAAAACAAACTATAGAGCCAAAGAATACAGATCCGGGACATCTAAGGAGATCATTTTGCACTTCTGAGTTTCTATATCTGGAGAAATGAAAGCTTCAAATTGTGCTCTAGAGAATGCAGGGCTACTCAAGGAAAGGTTTCTGGAGGAGAAGCCTGGACATGAGAAGCCAGGGCTTCTCAGCCTCAGTTATTTGGGTATTTGTTGCTGCTGCTGCTGCTAAGTCTCTTCAGTCGTGTCCGACTCTGTGCAACCCCATAGACGGCAGCCCACCAGTTTCCTCCGTCCCTGGGATTCTCCAGGCAAGAATACTGGAGTGGGTTTCCATTTCCTTCTCCACTGGGTATTTGAGGCCCAATAATTCTTTTTGGCTGGGAGCTGTTCTGTGCATTTTAGGATGACCAGCAGCACTCCTGGCCTCTACCCACTAGTGTTGGTCGCGCTTCCCTTCCCAAGTAGTAAAATCTAAAATTGCGTCCAGACTTTTGTCCCCAGGGGCAAAATCACCTGAGTCTCAAGTCACTGGGTTAACCCCTCCAGAGACGGACAGAGGACGGCACTGTGAGGCGGGCCTGTCAAGTGATAGTGCTTCAGCAGCGATTAGTGGGCAAACGTTTCTAAATTAGCAAATTTTAATTTAGACCTAAATCTCCATTATTGCCTGAAGCTGGAGGAAAATTGGTGACCGTTTAAAATTAATTGGAACCCACTGTGAATCAGTGGAGGGTGAAAAGCAGAAAAGGTCCAAATGATGAACTGGGCTAGAGCGATAGGGCAGAGGGGCAGAGGATGTGGGGCAACAGCTGGTGACAGATGGACAAGGAACCATGACTGGCTGGGAGCAGGGAGTCCTGCCAGGGAATCCTGCGGCCATGCTGTGGGAGCAGTGGCAGCTGTGGTCTCAACATGGGACCCTGAAGAGAAACCAGTGTTCAGGCTTCAAAGGCCTGGGGCTGGAGGCCACCAAGTTCCACAGGGAACATGACCCCCCGGGGACAGATGCAGGTAAAACAAACCCCTGAAAATAGGGACTGATTGTTCCTGAGGCTGATGGGACTTTATTAAAGTATCCAAACACCCTGGGGCTGTGCTTTATGAAAAGTACTGGAGTTGGTGTGTCAGTTCTCTCTCCTTAAACTCAGAAAACCATGATAAATGTAGGTGATCCCTCAGACCAGTGGCTAAGAGACTCAGTCTCATCAGCATTAAGCTCTGGCTATAGGATTTGGAGGGCTTCCCTGCTGGTTTAGCGGTAAAGAATCCACCTGCAATGCAGGAGACACTGGAGATGCAGGCTCAATCCCTGGGTTCTGATGATCCCCTAGAAGAGGGCATGGCAACCCACTTCAGCATTCTTGCCTAGAGAGTCCAATGGACAGAGGAGCCTGGTAAGCTGCAGTCCATATGGTCACAAAGAGTCAGATACAGCTGAAGCAACTAAGCCTGCATGCGCATAGGCACATAGGCATTGGAAGCCTAAACATGGGGAAGGAGATGCAAGCATTTGAGGGAGAGATGATTGTGTTCTAATGGAAGTGAGGAGGTGCTGAGGGGGCAGGCCTGGAGGCAGTGGCAGGAGTAACTTTGAGAAGGAAGAAGGGGCTGAGAAGGGTCTTCTGGAGAAAAAGGCAAGGGCTAAGGGAAACCTTTAGTCAGAGGAGTGGACCTGGGGGTCTGGATGGAGGAGCAGAGTTGGAGGAGGCATTTCTGTTAGGATAAGCTGTTGTCTCAAGCCCCTCTGAGTTTTGATCTTAAGTGCTACTGCTGCTGCTGCTGCTGCTGCTAAGTTGCCTCAGTCGTGTCCGACTCTGTGCGACCCCATAGATGGCAGCCCACCAGGCTCCCCCATCCCTGGGATTCTCCAGGCAAGAACACTGGAGTGGGTTGCCATTTCCTTCTCCAATGCATGAAAGTGAAAAGTGAAAGTGAAGTCGCTCAGTCGTGTCCGACTCTTAGTGAGCGACCCCATGGACTACAGCCTACCAGGCTCCCCCATCCCTGGGATTCTCCAGGCAAGAACACTGGAGTGGGTTGCCATTTCCTTCTCCAATGCATGAAAGTGAAAAGTGAAAGTGAAGTCGCTCAGTCGTGTCCGACTCTTAGTGAGCGACCCCATGGACTACAGCCTACCAGGCTCCTCCATCCATGGGATTTGCCAGGCTAGAGTACTGGAGTGGGTTGCCATTGCCTTCTCCGGATCTTAAGTGAGGCCTTAGCAAATCAGGGTTTCTTCTTTTGACTTTCTGTCATGGACACTTGAGGTCAAAAGAGTACAGCTTAGTGTGCCAGGCTGGAAACATCTCTGAAGTTTTGGCTGTGGGCCACCAAGGGCCTCCCAGGGAGAAGGGGGCTGTCTGAGCCCTGGCCATGTTTCTAGGACCTCTGCAGCGAAAGCTACCCTTAGAAGCAGGAAACAAAAACCCACATCCAGCCCCACTGTCTAGGGCAATGGCCAGCAATCCCATTTTATGAATTAAAAAAACCTGGGGTACTGGGACGTGTGAGTCACTCAAAGCCACCCAATCAGGAAGTTGCAGGTGTGGAGAGGAGCCCTAGGGTATGGACCCCTTCCTGCTCTAGACTCCTTTGCATGTTCCATGTTGCTCATTTCAATACAGTAGTGCCTATGCGTGTGGGCTTTCCTAGTGGCTCAGTGGTAAAGAATCCACCTGCAATAAAGGAGCCACAGGAGACACGGGTTCAATCACCGGGTTGGGAAGATCCCTTGGAGGAGGACATGGCAACCCATGCCAGTATTCTTGCCTGGAGAATTCCATGGACAGAGGAGCCTGGTGGGCTACAGTCTATAGGGTTGAAAAGAGTCAGACAGGACTGAGTCATCTTAGCATGCATACGTGCCTGTGGATGCAGTTTGATGAGAGAAGAGCACCTGAGCTCAGGCCTCTGGTGGGGAGTAGCTTGGACTCTCTGGGGGCTTGTCTGCCCAGAACACTTCAGGAGGGGACACGAACACTGTTCTGAATTTTAAGACAAGCCTGCACCCCACCTCTACCCACCTCAGTCTCTACCACCCACCCGCTGGCCTTATTTGCTTTTGATGAGGCAGGCATGGTCTTCAATAATGCAGGCCCCCACCAAACACAGAAGAGGCCTGTCACCCAAAAATAACTTGAAAAGCAGTCAGAGGGAAGCAGATAAGCATTCAAAATCACTTATTTATAGCATGGAGAATGAAGCTGTCAAAGAGACTAGAGGCAAGCGACAGCCACAGCTTCCTTTGAGGGGCAACTGGGTGCCTCTCCCACCCTATGGGGGTACCTTGGAATGCGTCTCTAGATCTAGCCTAGTCTGGTGTATCTGCAGAGAAGTGGAAGACAGGGAGAGGTACTGGGGGAAGAAGGGAGGGAAGGAGAAGATACTGCGACCTCAGTGAAGTGTTAAAGGGCGTCAGCTGGAACTTTTGGGGAGGTGCTGACATCCCTCTCCCTGGAAGGGTTTAATGCAGAGGCTAGGACCCCATTCTGATGGTGTTAGTAGAATCCATGCATGAGGTTGGGAGATTTGAAGGGGTTAGTGCCATTTAACTCTGACTATGGCTGAGAAGGACACATTTTTGCTGCCTCATTCTCCATTCCTTCTGCAGGGAGACACCTTTGGCTTGAGTCCCCTTTCCGCCCCCTCTTTCCTCCTTAGCTGTACCCCTTGGGTTCAACAGTGTAGAAGTCAAGTCTAAGCTCTGGATCAGACACTGTGCACTAGACAACCTCTAATGTCCCCTTCCAACTCTGAGTTTGCAATTCCGGAATGTTCCAGCCTAGCACTACAGTCTTTGGAAAAGAAACAGCCAAAGATTGTGTCGCATAAACAATTATTTCAAAGGGACAAAGGGATGCGAAGCCAGAGAAATTCAGGCTTGCATAACAGAATTGTTTCTGCAGGAGTTTCAATAAGAAAGGTGCTTTTATAGCTCTAAATGTGTATTTTGTTAACTGAAAACCAAAAATAATACTCTGGCTGATCAAAACTGACAGCACCAAACTTAAACGTCACTGAATCCTGAACAACATACACAATCCGACCCAAATCAGCAATATTCTATCTGGACCATCAAAGTGAATGGCAGCCTGGTTCTCAACCACAGAGGGTCCGCAAATGCCTATGAGACCTGGTGGCCTAGCCAGCCTCTGACACAGAATAGACAGAACAGTTATTTGATTCTGCACTGCTCACCTCCGATTCCTTCCCTCACTCAGGACGATTGCTCCCGATGGCAATCAAGGTAAAACCAATAGTGGTTTGTGAAGGCAATTGCAACTCCTAGTTGATCAGTCACGTTGCATTCGATTCATTCCATGAAAACTTGTAAAGTGGGAGAGTGTGAACCCTGCAAAGGCTGTGCATTTATGCCACGGCCTACCTGCCCACAGGTCTATGTCATGGATTCGCCGTGAGCCTGGAGCTGCACCAAAGGAAACAACAGACTTGGAAGACAGAGACTTCTCAAGGAGCTGAAATTGCTTCGGGAAATAAGGATGATTGCAAGCCATGTGTGCAAAGTCGCTTCAGTTGTGTGACCCTATGGACTGTAGCCTACCAGGCTCCTCTGTCCTTGGGATTCTCCAGGCAAGAATACTGGAGTGGGTTGCCATGCCCTCCTCCAGGGGATCTTTCTGACCCAGGGATTGTACCTGTGTCTCCTGTGACTCCTGCATTGCAGGCAGACTCTTTATAGCTGAACCACTGGGGAAGCCCCATAAGGATGATTAGGTAACTCTTTTTCCTTGCATTAAGAGATGGTTTGTTTTGAAATAATTTCAAACCTAATGCAAAGCCATAAGTACAGCAGAATGAATTCCTGTATCAAACATCTTCACCCAGATTCCATCATTAATGTTTCACTGCATTTGTTTCTGCCCCCCTTCTTGTGTATGCTAATTTATTTATGTTTGTTGTTGTTCACTTGCTAAGTCAAGTCTGTCCTACTCTTTGTGACCCCATGGACTGTAGCCTGCCAGGCTCCTCTGTTCATGGAATTTCCCAGACAAGAATACTAGAGTGGGATGCCATTTCTTTTTTTTCAGGGGATCTTCCCAGAGCAGAGATCTAACCTACGTCTCCTGTATTGGCAGGTGGCTTCTTTATCACTGAACCAACAGGGAAGCCCTTATTTATGTTTATCTATACTCATTATTTGGGCTTCCCTGGTGGCTCAGATGATAAAGTGTCTGCCTGCAATGTGGGAGACCCGGGTTCGATCCCTGGGTTGGGAAGATCCCCTGGAGTAGGAAATGGCAACCCACTCCAGTACTCCTGCCTGGAAAATTCCATGGATAGAGACTAGCAGGCTACAGTCCATCGGGTTGCAATGAGTCAGACATGACTGAGCAACTTCGCTTTCTTTATACTCATTATTATGGGCTTCCCACATGGCTCAGTGGTAAAGAATCCGCCTGCCAATGCAGGAGACTCAAGTTTGATCCCTGAGTTGGGAAGATCCCCTGGAGGAGGAAATGGCAACCAACTCCAGTATTCTTGCCTGGGAAATCCCATGGACAGAGGAACCTGGTAGGCTACAGTTCATGGGGTTGCAAAAGAGTCAGACGTGACTTAGTGACTAAGCAACAACAACATACCCGTTATCACTAGCATTTCTCTAAATTACTTGAAACCAAGCTGCAGACATGATTTCCTATTGCTCTTAAATACCTCAGTGTGTATTTCCAAAACTCAGGATATTCTCCACATTGCCATATGGACCTACAAATCAGGAAATCAACATTGACACAACATCATCATCCAAATCTCAAACTCCATTCAGATCTCCCTGACTGTCCCAACGAGGACTCTTTCCCTCCAGGCCCAGGTTGCCATCAAAGGGCAGACACAGCATTTGGTTGTCATGTCTCTTCAGTCTCCTCTATCTGGGACAGTTCCTCAGGCTTTACATTCTCTAGGATGTTCCTCCACCTACGTGATCTGATATTTCTTTCTGGCAGAGTCAGGTCAAGCTTTCCTAGCAGGAATATTGCAGAAATGACACTATGCTCTTTTCAGCACCTCACACTGGAGTGTCACATGACGCCCATCTATCTCGATATTGATTGACTTCTTGATCATGTTGCCAAGTTTTCCAACTTGGAGTCATCATTTTCCCTTTACAGTTCAGTAGTGTATAATGTGGAGAAGGCAATGGCACCCCACTCCAGTACTCTTGCCTGGAAAATCCCATGGACGGAAGAGCCTGGTAGGCTGCAGTCCATGGGATCCCTAGGAGTCAGACACCACTGAGCAACTTCTCTTTCACTTTTCACTTTCATGCATTGGAGAAGGAAATAGCAACCCACTCCAGTATTCTTGCCTGGAGGATTCCAGGGACAGGGGAGCCTGATGGGCTGCTGTCTATGGAGTCACACAGAGTCGGACACGACTGAAGCGACTTAGCAACAGCAGCAGCAGCAGTATATAATGTCAATATCTTGCTTATGATGTCAATAACCTGTCCCTCATTTGACCTCTACCCACCAGCCGTAGCCTCCTTTGATGACTCCCATCTGAATCAAACACTACCCAATGGCAGTTTTCTATGTCCATGACTCCATCCTCACTTGTTTGTTATTCTACTTGAAAGAGTAGCTTTTCCTTCTCTCCTATGTGTTTGTTTATTATTTATTTATGTCAATGTGGACTTATAGGCCCCTATCTTGTTCAATGGGTTGTATTTCTTACTATTATTAATTATTTTGATGCTGAAATTGTCCCAGATTTAACTAGTAGGGTGATTCTTGTGTCCTTTTATATATTCTAATCACTTTTTAAGTACCTCCTTACTTCTTGGCACAAAATACACTGTAGGATCATCTTGTACTTTTTCCACCCCAGCCTAGAATCAATTGTTTCTCTAAGGAGTACTGGTTCCTTTTAGTGGTGGATGGTATTTAGATACCAAGATTGGCCTCATTGCTATTGTGGTGTCATTGCTTCTAGGCCTTTTAGACGAGGCTAGAAAATAGTTTTTAAATTTTTTTTTTGATTTGAAGAAAATTGCTTTACCATGTTGTGTTTGTTTCTGCCATACAGCAACACAAATCAGCCATAATTATATATATATATACATATATATTGAACTGCCCTCCCTTCCCTCTATCCCATGCCTCTAGGTCATCACAGAGTTCCAGGCAGGGTTCTCTGTGTTATATAGCAGCTTCCATATTTTTATATAAAAAATATGAATTCATACTCATTCCTCTAATTCCAATCCAGACCTACAGTTATTCTAGCCTCTTCTGTTTCCATGTTTTTTAGTGCCATCTCCAAATGTGAGAAACCTGGTTCTCATTATTCTTAATGTATGCACTTATGTGCTCAATCAATTTACTTATTTGCTAAATGCATTCCATCTCCCAAATATGCTGATCATCTACTGTGCCTGCTACTCACACCCAACTCACTCTTATTACTTCACATCCTGGCATACTTAGGGGAACATGATCCAAGGTGCCTCTTTGTGGCAGCCCTATCTGTCTGCGCCCTTACCAGCATGTGAAAGGCCCACCTCTAACTGTTCTGAGCCAGGAAGGGAAGGGGCAAGGATATAGGAAAGGAAAATGCAAAGAGCTGATAAAGAAACAAACAAAAAATCATATCGAAAGTTAAATGACTATCTTGCACAATTTGTAAATGGCTGAACCCAAACTAAAACCAGGACTTCTAGTTCACTCCACCACATAACAGAAGAGACCATTACACACAGCATGCTAACTGCCAAGCCCTAGAGCATGTGGCATTAATTTGTTTTTTTCATATCTTCCACTGTATGGGTTGTCTGTTTCATTTGTTTGGTTTTATTTCTTCATCACACAATCTTGGCATCTGAAGGTTGTGCAAAATACCAAGGGCAGGTAATGGACATAAGCATGAAAATCATGAAAGGAAAAAAAGAAAGCTAACTATGGCAGTAACACACTAAGGTGATCCCCAGTGAGTTGTGTACTTGCATAATCCCCTCCTCTTGTGTGCAAGCAAGACGTGCGGCTGCTTGTAGCCAACTTAATATGGCAAAGGTGATGGTTGTCACTCCCGTGATTACATCACTATGGACCAATGACTCCATCATGGCACGCTGCTGCCCTCCTATGTGGAAGCCGCCATGTGGTAAGAGGCTCACATGGCAAGGAGCTGCAGGCAGGCTCTAGAAGCTGAGAACTGGCCTCAGATTATAGCCAGCAAGTAGACAGGGACTTGATATTACATCTGCAAGGCACTGAAATATGTCTGCCACATGAGCTTGAAAGAGGCTCCCAACCTTCAAAAAAAATAAACCCCACAATCCAGCTTATACCTTGACTACGTAACAAATTTTAACAAACTATATATATATATATATATACACACACATACATACATATCCAATTGTGTTCTACTTACCTATTACTACACAGAAAACTACCCTGAAACTTAGGGGCTTCAAATAGCAACTGTTTTATGGATTAGAATTTGGGTGCAGTGTTCAGCTTGGTGGCTATTTTCTTCTGGGAGGTATGGGCTTGGGTCGTTTCAGTGGCTGGACTCAGTCAGGAGGTCCCAGAACAGTTTACTCGTCTGTCTGGCACCTCAGTGATCCTGTAGTGGTATCTCTTTCTACAGGTGGTGAGCTTGGGCTTCCCTCGCAGCCTGGTGATCTCAGAGTGGTTGGAATCCTACCATGGCAGTTGGCTTCCGTGAGAGAATGCTCCAAAAGGTCAAAAGTGAAAGCCTCGGATCTCTTAAAGCCTGGCCTCAGAGATTACCATTGCAGCTCACTGTATTGGTCAAAGCCATTCACAGGTTTTGGGTGGGGTGGTGGTGGGGAATAGGCTCCACCTTTCCGTGTACTCAGTTGTTCAGTTGTGTCTGACTCTTTGCCACCCCATGGACTGTAGCTCACCAGGTTCCTCTGTCCATGGAATCTTCCAGGCAAGAGTATTGGAGTGGGTTCCCATTTCCTTCTCCACCACCTTTCCATACAGTTAGTAGTAATAAATTTGTAGATGTCTTTAACCCAGTACAATTTGATTAAGCAAATTGTTTTGCCCTTTTACAGAAATAATGAGTATTTACCTCATTAAGTTGTTGTGATAATTAAATGACTTAATGTATGCAAGGTGCTTATTACAGCGCCTGGACATAATAACTGCTAAATAAGTGTTTATTGTTCAGGTCAGTTCAGTCACTCAGTCGTGTCCAACTCTTAGCGACCCCATGGACTGCAGCACGCCAGGCCTCCCTGTCCATCACCAACTCCCAGAGTTTATTCAAACTCATGTCCATTGATTGAGTCAGTGATGCCATCTAACCATCTCATTCTCTGTCGTCCCCTTCTCCTCCTGCCTTCAATCTTTCCCAGCATCAGGGTCTTTTCAAATGAGTCAGTTCTTCACTTCAGGTGGCCAAAGTATTGGAGTTTCAGCTTCAGCATCAGTCCTTACAATGAATATTCAGGACTGATTTAAGGGACTCTCAAGAGCCTTCTCCAACGCCATAGTTCAAAAGCATCAATTCTTCGGTGCTCAGCTTTCTTTATAGTCCAACTCTCACACCTATACATGACTACTGGAAAAACCAGAGCTTTGACTAGATGGACCTTTGTTGAAAAAGTAATGTCTCTGCTTTTAGTATGCTGTCTAGGTTGGTCACAACTTTTCTTCCAAGGAGAAAGTGTCTTTTAATTTCATGGCTGCAGTCATCATCTGCAGTGATTTTGGAGCCCCCCCCCCCCGGCTAAAATAAAGTCTCTCACTATTTCCACTGTTTCCCCATCTATTTGCCATGAAGTGATGGGACCAGAGGCCATGATCTCAGTTTTCTGAATGTTGAGTTTTAAGCCAACTTTTTCACTCTCCTCTTTCACTTTCATCAAGAGGCTCTCTAGTTCTTCGCTTTCTGCCATAAGGGTGGTGTCATCTGCATATCTGAGGTTACTGATATTTCTCCTGGCAATCCTGATTCCAGTTTGTGCTTCATCCAGCACAGCATTTCTCATGATGTACTCTGCATATAAGTTAAATAAGCCACGTGACAATATAAAGCCTTGACGTACTCCTTTTCCTATTTGGAACCAGTCTGTTGTTCCATGTCCAGTTCTAATTGTTGCTTCCTGACACACATACAGATTTCTCAAGAGGCAGGTCAGATGGTCTGGTATTTCCATCTCTTTCAGAATTTTCCACAGTTTGTTGTGATCCACACAGTCAAAGGCTTTGGCATAGTCAATAAAAGAGAAATAGATGTTTTTCTGGAACTCGCTTGCTTTTTCAATGATCCAGCAGATGTTGGCAATTTGATCTCTGGTTCCTCTGGCTTTTCTAAAACCAGCTTGAACATCTGGAAGTTCACGGTTCATGTACTGTTGAAGCGTGGCTTGGAGAATTTTGAGCATTACTTGACTAGCGTGTGAGATGAGTGCAATTGTGCAATAGTTTGAGCATTCTTTGGCACTGCCTTTTTTTGGGATTGGAATGAAAACTGACCTTTTCCAGTCCTGTGGCCACCGCTGAGTTTTCCAAATTTGCTGGCATATTAAATGCAGCACTTTCATAGCATCATCTTTTAAGATTTGAAATAGCTCACATCCCTTGCTTGGCATGGCACTTGGGATAACTTGAACTATATGAAAATGGCTATTTGATCATTTTGATATACAAAGATGGTATCTGATATGTCTCAACCTAATAATACATGCTCAATAAATGTTTATTGAATGAATAAGGACTTAATATATATTTAAAATTTTTACTTAGTCAGTTGACTTATCCAATTCTAGACAAGATGTCTCTGAAAACCAGATTTAAATATCCAATTCCCTTCTCCACATTTCTTCTGAGGTGTCTAATAGGCCTCTCAAGGTTGACACACCCAAAGTGAAGGTCTTACCCCAGAGCCCATCCTGCAGTCCCAGCATTCCTTCCTTTCTTCTGAATCTCAGCAAATGACATCAACCATTCTGGTAAAAAGTACATATATAGAGAGAGGAAGGTATGCCTTATGCCTTAATTTCTCTCTTTTCCTCACAGCCAATTCACAAGTAAGTCTTGTTGGGCTTTTTACAAAGGCTTCCTCGAGTCTGCCATTGCCAGTTCCATCCTGGTACAAAGCTCCATCATTTCTTCCCTGTCTCACTATTGATTCTTATTCCATTTACAGTCCTCCAATTCTTATAGTCTGTCCTACACTCAGAAACCCACGTAATGTTTAATAATGAAACCCAGGCCATCACACTCCTCTCCCATCATGTGGTCCTGACCACATCTCTGGTCCCCTCTTCTACTGGCTTCCTCTCACCCACTTAAGTCTCATCACACTAGCTTCCTGCCATTGTTTAACATGCCAACTCCTTCCCCCTGCAGAGCTGTCCTTCTTGGGACACTCTCCCTCCAGATACTGCCCTGGCTAATCACTGACTTCATCCATGTCTCTGCTGAGTTCTCAGCTTCCAGAGAGACCCCTCTGAGCTTCAGTAACCTCTTTGACTACAGTGGGAGGAGACTTGCCTCTGACTCGTTCATCACTCTCTCCTTGGTATTCAGTACCATGCCTGGAATGGTAAACATTTAATAAATGATTAATGAATTAATAAATTGCAAATGGGTGAAAGACACAGGAATCTGGAGATGGAAGAAACATTTCAAAAGCTACCAATAGATGATTTCCAAAAGTGACACATTTTTAACTAGGAAAAATAGAACCAGTAGGTCCTGTGGCAGTACAGAGGAGGGTGCTCTTGGAAAGCTTCAGGGCAGAAGTGGCATTTGAGATGGTCCCTAAAGGGCCAGGCAGGATTTCTATAGCCATAAAAGGACAGGTAAGATACTGGTAAGTGTAGAGGATTCCCAGAGCCTCTTTGTATGGCTCGAATGCAGTGTGCCCAGAGGAAACCAGGCCAGAAAGCTGTCCTGGGGTATCAGCTAAAAAACCCTGCTCTTTGATCGGTGGGAACCCTCTGAAGAACTATAAATGAAAAAAGGAAACCAGCATTCACTGACTGCTTCTTAAGCTGCAGGCACCAAGCTAGGCAATTTCACATTTGATAGTCCTCTCTTGTATTATATTAAGAAAATGACCCAGAACGACATAAAATAGTGTCTGTGAGAGGTAACCGTAGCAGCAATGTGCAGGATTGGTTGGTAGAAGAGAGGCTTGTAGAAAGGAGACCAGCCAGGAGGCCAAAAGTGATGAGGGCCCAACCAGGGGACGTTGCAAAGGAGGTAGTTAATGTAATTGATGATATAAAGACATTGTGTGTGTGCACTTTTATTTTGATTATCTTTTTGATGTCCATTGACATCCAAGATGTGTAATTTAGCAACATAATTTAGAAATTGGAGCAGTATAGAAAGCTCTGAAATAAAAGCATTTTCCTCCCTTGGCCCCTCCTCCCAGTTCCTCTTCCCAACCTAACCACATTTATCACTTTTCCACTACTCTGGGTTGAGAAGGAAATGATGATGTTGCTGGGACATGGTGTCAGAGACAAGGGCAGGCTGAAGGGGAGTGAAAGATGCTTCTGAGGCTTCCATCATGACTTGGGGATGGTCATGCCATTATCTGAGTTAGACAATCCAGGTGTAAGGCTGCTCCCTGTGTGTGGGAGTCAGTGAAGGAATGCATACTACCTGAATTCTGCCCACTCATTGTTCTTCCATTTGGCCCATGGACTCTCACCCTGTGAAGCTGTCATGACCAGAAAAAGGTCCATTTCACCCTCCTTGAATATCCTGCCCCCACAATCTGTGTCTCCTGAATCAAGATGGCTCAGAATATAGAGAAGGGACCAAGATCTCCAGGCAGCCTGTGCCACTCTGGAGACCACTCCCAATTCTCCTGCTTCCTGCATTTCTGTCCTATGGCAGCAGGAAAGCTGTCACTGTTGCTCAGTCACTAAGTCATGTCTGACTCTTTGCGACCCCATAGACTGTAGCACTCCAGGCTCCTGTGTCCTCTGCTACCTCCCTGAGTTTGCTCAAATTCATGTCCACTGAGTCGGTGATGCCATCTAACCATCTCATTCTCTGTCGCCCCCTTCTCCTCTTGCCCTCCGTCTTTCCCAGCATCAGGGTCTTTTCCAATGAGTTGGCTCTTCGCATTAGGTGCCCAGAGGATTGGAGCTTCAGCTTCAGCATCAGTCCTTACAATGAATATTCAGGGTTGATTTCCTTTAGGATTGACTGGTTGGATCTCCTTGCAGTCCAAGGGACTTTCAAGAGTCTTCTCTAGCACAACACTTAGAAGCCATCAATTTTTCTATGCTCAACCCTCTTTATGGTCCAAATCTCACATCCTTACATGACTACTGGAAAAACTATAGCTTTGACTATATGGACCTTTGTCAGCAAAGTGATGTCTCTGCTTTTTTAACATGCTGTCTAGGTTTGTCATAGCTTTCTTTCCAAGGAGCAAGCATCATTTAATTTCATGGCTGCAGTCACCATTTGCAGTGATTTTAGAGCCCAAGAAAATAAAATCTGTCACTGCTTGTACTTTTTCTCCTTCTATTTGCATGAAGTGATGGGACTAGATGTCATGACTTTAGTTTTTTTAATGTTGAGTTTCAAGCCAGCTTTCTCACTTTCCCCTTTCACCCTCATCAAGAGGCTCTTTAGTTCCTCTTCACTTTCTGTCATTAGAGTGGTATCATCTGCATTTCTGAGGTTGTTGATATTTCTCCCTGAAATCTTGATTTCAGCTTGTGATTCATCCAGCCCAACATTTCACATGATGTACTCTGCATAAAAGTTGAATAAGCAGGATGACAATATATAGCCTTGACATACTCCTTTCCCAATTTTGAGCCATCTGTTATTCCAAGTCCGGTTCCAACTGCTGCTTCTTGACTTGCACACAGGTTTCTCAGGAGACATGTAAGGTGGTCTGGTATTCCTATCTCTTTAAGAATTTTCCACAGTGTGTCATGATCCACACAGTCAAAGGCTTTAGCGTAGTCAATAAAGCAGAAGTAGATGTTTTTTCTGTAACTCCCTTGCTTTCTCCATGATTCAGTGAATGTTGGCAATTTGATCTCTGGCTCCCCTGCCTTTTCTAAATCCAGCTTGTACATCTGGAAGTTCTCTGTTCACATACTGCTAAAGTCTAGCTTGAAGGGTTTTTGAGCATAACTTTGCTGGCATGTGAAATGAACGCAATAGTACAATAGTCTTCACATTCTTTGGCATTGCCCTTCTTTGGGATTGGAATGAAAACTGACCTTTTCCAGCCCTGTGGCCACTGCTGAGTTTTCCAAATTTGCTGACATATTGAGTGCAGCACTTTAATAGCATCATCTTTTAGGATTTGAAATAGCTCTGCTGGAATTCTTTTACCTCCACTAGCTTTGTTCATGGTAATACTGCCCAAGGCCCACTTGACTTCACACTCCAGGATGTCTGGCTCTAGGTGAGTGACCACATAATCATTGTTATCTGGATCATTAAGATCTTTCTTGTACAGTTCTTCTGTGTATTCTTGCCACCTCTTCTTAACCTCTTCTGCTTCTGTTAGGTCCTTACCATTTCTCTCCTTTATCATGTCCATCCTCACATGAAATGTTCCCTTGATACCTCCAATTTTCTTGAAAAGAGCTCTAGTCCTTTCCATTGGTAGACAAAAGGACCTCAAGAAAGTGAACGACTATGCCTTACTTCTCTTACTCTATCTAAAGAAGACTTCTTACATTAAGAAAGTCATAACCTTTACTACCCACAAACATCTCCTAGCTACCAGCCTTGGGCCCACAAATATATACAATTGGCCCTTGAACAACATGGGTTTGAACTGTGCGGGTCCGCTTATACACTATTTTTGTTCAATAAATAGACATGTAAAACATCATATGCAAGACTTGTATTGAAGTGGATAACCTCTGCTTACACAGACATAGGTGAATGATATTTAATATAAATTAATAATGCATTAGTTTTCTTACTGTTTTATAACTTTGCTTTCAAAGAGTCACATTACCATGCAGTGTCTCTCTCTCTCTCTCATAATTGGAGAGACTGCATATCAGCCTATCATCACAAGTAAGCCACTTAAAAAAAAATAATGTAACAATGTTTCCAATACTGTATTATGAATATGACTGTAATACTGCATGTCATAAAAATTTTATAACTATTCATTCATTAGTATAGATGCTAGGCTTCCATGAAGCAATTTTATTGATTACACTAAAGCAGTTATATTGCTGCTCCTTCATTATCAATGCATGAATCATCTTACCTGTAAATAAATATGAAATTCTTTTTCACATTCTCTTTTCATTTTTGACATTTATTCATAATATAACGTCTACAGCATTTTATATCATAGGAGATACATTAATTAGGTACAGACAGATAATGCAGCTTTCAAACAGATGACATACACTTATTGTATCGATAAATAGAGTACAGTACTGTAACTGTATTTTCTCTTCCTTTCTTAATAACACTTTGTTTTCTCTAGCTTAGTTTACTGTAAGAATGAGGTTTATAGTACATCTAATACACAAAATATGTATTAATCAACTGTTTATGTTATCAGTAAGGCTTCCAGTCAACAGTAGGCTATTAGTAAAGTTTTTGGAGAGTCAAAAGGTATTTGTGGATTTTTGATGTTGTTCAAGGGTCAACTGTATTTATAAAGTACACACATACACAAACACACACCCACACACATTATATTAGTCAGGATTCTCCAGAGAAGAAGGAAACATAGGATGTGTGTGTGCTTAGTTATTGATTTATTTAACACGAAGAATTGGCTCCCTCAATTATGGAGGCTGACAAGTCCTCAGATCTTCAGTCAGCAAACTGGAGATCTAGGAGAACCAATGGTATAATTCCAGCTTGAAGGCTGGCGGACTTGAGACCCAAGGAAAGTCAAAGTTTGAGTTGGATTCTGAAGGCAGACAATGACTGACGCCTCAGGTTAAGTATTCAGGCAAGAAAAGTTTCATCTTACTTGAGGGAAGGTCAGCATTTTTGGTCTATTTAGGCCTTCAACTGATTGGATGAGGCCCACTCACATTAGGAGAGCAATCTGTTCTACCAATAACATTGATCTCTTCCAAAAACACTCTCACAATCACACCCAGAATAATGTTTAACTAAGTATCTTAATCATCTCATGGCCCAGTAAAATTAAATTAATGCATAAAATTAACCATCATACATTTATATAAATATATATGCTGTGCTGTGCTTAGCTGCTCAGTCATGTCTGACTCTTTGTGACCCCATGGACTGTAGCCTACCAGGCTCCTCTGTCCATGGGGATTCTCCAGGCAGAGTGAGTTGCCATTTCTTCCTTCAGGGGATCTTCCCCATCCAGGGATTGAACCCAGGTCTCTTGCACTGCAGATGAGTTTTTTTATCATCTGAGACATCAGAGAAGCCCATATGTATGTATACCTTCCTATTTATACTTTCTTTTCACATGAGCCATTGCAGTGGAAGATACAATCAATTTCTTATCAATTCAGCCTGAAATTCTAGTTTGTCTTACAAATGCTGATAGAACAGCTGGTGTTCAGACTGGTTTTAAACGTATACCTTAAATTTTGTTTCATCAAGGGATTCATTCTCATCAGGAATCTTAGCACTTTGAGTGGTATTTGCTCAGCTAAGTGTCCTTTTTCCTGATAGCAGGGAGATGCTCAGGGACTTGGAGGACCAAGTGGGACCATCTCTGACCAGCAGTGGAGGTTGCTCCACCTTGCTGTCATGATCCCTCTGCCCAGGGACTGGGGATGTGGGCAGTATCATTCATTCAACAAGCAGTTATTGAGCACCTACTGTGTGCCAGACATTGTTCTAAGCACTAGGGTGATTAAGTGAAAAAAAACAAGGTCTCTGTCCTTGTGAAGCTTGCATTCTAGTTGGGGTGGTGGTGAGAAGGTAACAACAGCCACATAGACAAATAAACATGTAATGTTTCCAGTGGTGATACACACAGAAAAAAAAAAAAAAACCGAAACATAAGGAGGATAGAGAACAATGGCAGAGTGAGAGGAAGCTGATTTTCACAGGGTAATCATGCTGATCTTTCTCTCATAAAGAGAGAAACCAAGAAAAAGAGCATGAAAGACATGAGCTAATCCAGGGTAAGATCTTACTAGGCAGAAGGAACAGCAAGTGCAAAGACCCTGAGGTAGAGTAATGCTGGGCATGTCTAAGAAATATTGCAGAGTTCTATGTGTCTGGAATGGAGTGACTGAAAGAGAGAGTAGTAGATGTGAGACCAGAGGTGGTGGGAGATCAGATACAGAGAGGCTTGTGAGCCTTCATTAGAGCTCAGGCTTGTAAATTGAGTGAGATGGGAAGCCATTGGTGAGTCCAAGCACAGTCTAGACATAACATGATTTTGATTTTAGAAGGATTGCTATTTGAGGGTACGTTGAAGGGCAGCAAGAGTGAAAGCAGGAATACCAGATAGGAGGCTATTACAATGATTCAGATGAGAGATGAAGAAGGCTTGGAACATGGGGGAGTAGTGAAGGGGTGAGAAGTCAGTGAAGTTTTGAAAACCAGCACTTCGGAAAAAAAATAAAAAAATAAAAGCTCTGATTTTTAGAAGTGGCCAGTTTCCCTGGTATACGTATTTCCACCATGACTGGCTTCAAGTTACTTATGACTTAACAACCAGCTCAAAAATTGCATGAATATTTAGCAATCAGCTCTAGACACATCACTGTGGGAAGTGGTTGGATATTTTGAGGGTGGATATAATGGGATGGCTGATGGATTAAGTATGCGTTGTGAAAAAAGGAAGGGATCCAGAGTGGCTCTAGAATTTTTGGCCTGAACAACCATCGGGGTAGAGCTGGAGCTTTATGGAGCTCTGGAGAGGAATACAGGACGGTCAGGTTAAAGTAGAAATATCAGGAGATCTGTTTTGGATATGCTATGTTCAGATGCCATCCAAATAGAGATGTATACCAGGCTCAGTCCAGGGGAGAAGTCTGGGCAGCATGTGAATGGAAATATATACCCTTTCTTGAAAGGGCTCCCTGTGTATGGATTCTGCAAAGTGGATGCCTGTCCACACCATATGCCTGCACCAGGCAACCACTGGCAGCTTTGGTTTGGAGTTTCCATCTATGGCTGGGGGTGCTGTCAGGGGATCATGTGGGAGAGAAGGTAGGAAGAGAAGCAAATGCCTTGGTTCAAGGAGTGTTCAGCAAGGAGCTAGATCCTATGCAAAGGACACCCATCCTCCACCCTCATGAGGTTTAGTGTGTATTCAAGGTAATAAATAAGAGCAGGATACAAGATATTCCAAAAGAAGTATAGGCTGTGCTAAACCTACCCTTAAGTTTTTACACTATTAGAGGGTGAGGAGGGAGAGAGACTGTGACTCAAACTGGACTCAAACTGAGCCCCAAGGAATGAGAAGCATTTTCCTAGGGAGGTGAAGAAAGAGATTCCAGGCTGTGGGTCTGTAGAAGCAAAGAAGGCCAGGGCACTGGAAAATATACATACTCAGGGATAATGCTACTAATCATAACAACAGCATTTGCTGCTGCTACTGCTGCTAAGTCGCGTCAGTCGTGTCCGACTCTGTGCGACCCCATAGATGGCAGCCCACCAGGCTCCCCCATCTCTGGGATTCTCCAGGCAAGAACACTGGAGTGGGTTGCCATTTCCTTCTGCAATGCATGGAAGTGAAAAGTGAAAGTGAAGTCGCTCAGTCATGTCCGACTCTTCCAGACCCCGTGAACTGCAGCCTACCAGGCTCCTCCGTCCATGGGATTTTCCAGGCAAGAGTACTGGAGTGGGGTGCCATCGCCTTCTCCAACAACTGCATTTACCGAGCGTTAAAAATGCCCCAGGCATACGCTTGTCAGATTACATTATGTGTATTAAACCATTTAATCCTTAGAATAACTTTAAGAGGTAGATATGATTACCATCCCCATTTTACGGATGAGAAAACTGAAGTATTACAGTCCTATTAAGTAATGGAGTGTGTGTGTGTGTGTGTGTGTGTGTGTGTGCACGTGTGTGCGCACGCTCAGTTGTGTCTGATCCTTTGTGACCCCATGGACTGTAGCCCACCAGGCTCCTCTGTCTATGGCATTATTCCAGGCAATAATACTGGAGTGGATTGCCATTTCCTTCTCTAGGGGATCTTCCTGACCCAGGGATTGAACCCACGTCTCTTATGTCTCCTGCATTGGCAGGCAGATTCTTTACCACTGTGCCACCTGGGAAGCAAGTAATGGAGAGGAAACTCAACTCCCAGCAAACTGACTTTGCAGCCCTTGGTCTTAGCCAGTGTGTAAAGTAAAAATTGGAGGTGGCCCAAGTTTGCCTGCACTCCGCGGGGTTGGGGGGAGGGTGGTGACGGATGCAGCTGGAGAGCAGAGGTGTTGTCCAGGGCCCCCACGGATTCCCCTCAAGGAGTTTCATCTTCTCAAATCCATTCTATGACTTGGAGCTAAGAAACATCATTTTTTAAAAACTGCCCATTTTTTTAAAGAAGAAATGAATTTTCTCAGCTTTACTCCTCATTCTTGGATAACATACAGAAGCCACTTAGAGCTTAATATTAACACTGTACATCAATGTCGGCCCTGCTCTAAGTGGCGCACGTCAAAGTTCAGCCGTCTGCAGACTTTAAATGTTAGATGAGCTTGATTCTTCTCAGCAGTAGAAGCCAGAAAAGTCAATGAGAAGAACTTCTGTCTTCAGTTCAGAATTTTTGCGAGAGTGTGCGTATAGTTGGATTGTCTAGTTGTAGCGATGGCGCCTTGTGTGGCCACAAACATTAGCCCTGCAAACATTAGTCTGGCAAAACCTGTTGCCTCTCTTGTGTCTCGGCTCATCCCTGGATGTGCCAGTGCTCCCTAGAACTCGCAGTACTTAAAAGGGTAAAGAGTTGGTTTTGAGGATCTTGAGGTCGGTTGACATCTCTAGGCAAACTACCACTTCCAGCCATGCCGCCGATGCTGGTTGCCTTTTCCATCTTGCCTTTCTTTGCTGCTCCTTCCCTGTCGTCCTGTCTCTGACCTTCCAGTGCCTGCTGCCTCTGGTCCATCCCTCTCATCTTTCCAGCTCTTCCTCATGGCTACACACTTCCCACTCTGCCCCAACTTTGCTGTTTCCGGCATTGCTCTCCCTGGCCTGGGACTATTTCTGATCTTTTCTGCTATTGACTTTTTTGTTGTTGTTGTTGAGTCACTAAGTAGTGTCTGACTCTTTGCAACCCCCTATACTGGAGCATGCTAGGTTTCCCTGTCGTTCACTATCTCCCAGAGTTTGCTCAAACTCATTGATTTTTTAAAATTGATGTATTTTTTAAAATTGAGGTATAATTTACATAAAATACACAGATCTTAATGAACAGCACATTCATTTTGATAGATGTAAACACCCCAGTTTTACACCACCACCCAGATCAAGATATAGACTATCTCCAGCACCACAGCAGACTCCCTGGGGCCTCCTCCCTCACTGATGGGTGACCACTGTTCTGATTCCTATCACCTTTCTTGCATTTCATCTAAATGGAATCATACAGAATGTCATTTCTAGCTCCTTAGAGATGGCACCGCTGAAAGGAGGAAATGGACAGGAGGTGGCCCGGGTGGGAATCTGACTCATGCTGCCTCGTCCCTCTTCTTGGAGGCCCTCGGGAGGGACCTGTGTGTGGAGCTCCCCTGCCCACACTGGCCTGGCTCATGGTGAGCCAGGAAGGGTGGGTGAGCTGGGCTCCGAGTCTGTAGACATCCATTCCCGGTCCTCTGTGGGGCTGGGTCCTGCTCTAGCAAAGGTTTGGTTACATCCTTGACAATGCCCCACAGATTCCTGCCTACCCCAGACAGCTTCAGCTTCCCTTATATGCCACTGAAGAGTGTAACGTATGGAAAGCAATCTAAAAGATGTTACTGGGGCTTCCCTGGTGGTCCAGTGGTTAAGAATCCACCTTGCAATGCAGGGGACACCGGTTTGATCTCTGGTCCAGGAAGATCCCGCATGACATGGGGCAACTAAGCCTGTGCCCCACAACAACTATTGAGCCTGTACTCTGTTGGGAGCTGTTCTGGAACTACTGCTGGATGACAAAGTCACGGCACCACTCAAGAAGAAACTGCAAAACGGTTTCTCTCCTGGATCAGAACCTTCACTCCTTCCTGTTTCTATGCTTTTGTTGTGGCTAACTCTGTTTCATTCTTTGATGACTGGAGTTGTAGGGGCTTCCATGATGAGGTCATGAAAGTCCAGGAAAAAGAAAAATGATCCCTTGCCCCAGAGAAACATTCCTAAAATGATTAAACCTACTGAGGCCCCTGACTGGTGGGTCCCTAACATTCAGCCAGGGAATAAAACCATCATCATTTGGAAAACAAGCCCTAAGCCTATTGTGACCTGGCCTCATGAGGAGATTGTTATTGATGACTGGAAAACTTGGGTTATGTATCAGGGAAAATTACAGAAACTAAGCCAATTGCCTTTTCCCCTCAGAATCTAAGCATAAATTGAAAAGAAATATATGAATTGTATTGTAAATAATTTCTAGGTAAACTGCAAAAGACTTGCCCCTGCCGGAAATAGTCTTGTGGTATGTGGGTAGATGGTAAACAAGTCACTGCTGACAATGGCTGTACTATGAGAAACTTTTGCCCTTAGACACCACTATAGTACTTATTCACTGAAGCAAGACGCTGTATTCGCTGTAGTAGCAGGCTGTACAGAATAAGTAGATGGAATAATATGATTTATAGAAATAGGTTTTGGGGTAAACATGTAACCAAAATGTGACAAAGGACTAGGAAAAAACTTTTAACGCATCTTAGAATCAGGGGATGTTGATCTGAATGGAAAAGTATTGTAAGAATCATTACATAGAAGAACATGTGCTATATAAATAGAGACTAAAGCAATAAAGATTATGGTCCTTGGGCCAATGGTCCTTGGACCAATGGTCTTTGGGCCATCAAAAACTCTCTGTCTCCTTTCTTTTCCTTTCGCCAATGCCGTTCATCCCTTGGGGGCCCCTGGACCAGCTGGAGCGGGATTCTGGCAGTACTCTAGAGCCTGCGAGTTGCAGCTTCTGAGCCCACTGAAGCAACTAAGAAGTCTGTGCACCTAGAGCTTGTGCTTTGCGACAAGAAAAGCCATTCCAATGATAAGCTTGCACACTGCAGTGAAGAGTAGCCCCCACTCATTGAAAGTGAGAAAACTTGCTCACAGCAACAAAGACCTAGCACAGCCAAAAATAAATAAATATTTTTGAAAAAGAATGAAAGATCTTACAGTCTATTTTTTTAAATGAAAAATTAAGACCCCCAGAGGGGCTCAGTTGGGACTAGCATTCACTAGCCCATCCTGTTCTCCTTCTCCCACAACATTTTATGTCCCAACTTCTTCACCTAGATGTTTGGCAGTTCTATTAAGCCTCCTCTTCCTCCCTTGGCACTTCCCATATGTCTTCCCACCATGGCCAGCTTAGCTGCTGTAGGTTTACAGGTATATAGCTACACCCATTCTGAGGTAAGGCACAGGAACAATATATGCCCCTACCCAAAAATTCACTTTGCCTTTGTAAGGAGTCAAATTTACCACCCCAAAATGTGTCTCTTCAGCACTGGATTATTTTAAGCTGAAAATAATCAAGGCTCAAAAGGCTTTGGAAGAACCTTTGATTTTCACCTAACTGCCTAAGAGAGGACTTCACAGAACTGCCAAACATCTAGGTGACAAACTGCCTAAGGTTTCAGAAAGGGAGCTATCACCATAGATAACTGTGTAGTCGGCCTTTGAACAACCAGGTTTGAGCTGTGTGGGCTCACTTGCATGCAGACTTTTTTCAATAGTAAATATTGCAGTATGACATAATCCATGGTTGGTTGAATTCACAGAACCATGGACATGGAGGAACCCC
The DNA here is from genome assembly GCF_054371585.1 of Giraffa tippelskirchi. NCBI lineage: Eukaryota > Metazoa > Chordata > Mammalia > Artiodactyla > Giraffidae > Giraffa > Giraffa tippelskirchi. The sequence continues at coordinate 110,569,261 of NC_137279.1, forward strand.
AGACATGGAGGAAAGTCAGAGTGGGAGGATTTTTTACCATAAGGAGTGTCAGAACCCCTAACCCTGTATTGTTCAAGGGTCTACAGTAGCATAAACTAGGTACGCAGACAGGGAGGAACCAAGCAATGTCTGTTTGTTAGAATTCCTCTCTATGTCCCATTGTGCCTGCATAGCCTAGCAAACATTTATTTACTAAATATTTGCTTTTCCATCCCCACTTGCCTTTCTGCCCTTGAAGTCCCAAATCACTAACACCAACACCTTTTTTTATCTTTAGCTGAAGATGGTATTTAAGGTGAAGGATTTCAGCAATTTTGGTAAGTTGTTCAGTTTTTCTGGGTCTCTCCCCTATGTACGTGTTATTAAACTTTGGTTTGGTTTTCTCCTGTTTATCTGTCTCATGTCAATTTAATTCTTAGCCCAGCAAGAAGGACCCAGAAGGATTTGTTGTTGTTGTTCAATCGATAAGTCGTGTCTGACTCTTTGCAACCCCATGGACTGCAGCCCGCCAGGCTTCCCTGTCCTTCACTGTCTCCTGGAGTTTGCTCAAACTCAGGTCCATGGAGTCGATGATGCCATCCAACCATTTCATCCTCTGTCATCCCCCTCTCCTGAAGGGTAGAGGAAAATTTCTTCATACTGACACCTTTCTATCACTTAAACTTGGAATTCCTTTCCTTAGGACCATGCCCTTGGCCCACGGTTAGAGACCAGGCTCAAACTTTCCTGGGAGGCAAAACACAGTCACTTTGCCATATTTGCTGATGATGACTTTTCATTCACTTTTCTTCCCCCCTAAAAGAGATGTAAAATGCCTGCTAGTTGTTAACATGAAACCTTGGAGGGAATCTGAACAGGAGGGGTGGGACAAGCCAGATATCCCTGGGTTAGCATCATGAAAATGGACAGAGAACAGGGAACATCCACAGAGAGGTGCTGCCAGCTCTCAGAGCGGGCCCTTCTCCACAGATTCCTGCAGAAGGAGATGACCAGTGATGCTGTCCTAGAGACCTGCAGACTTGGTGATGCTCAATGATAGCTGGGTTCAGGGTCTGGAACTAGGCACCCCATAAAAAGCTGCCCTCCCCCAGCACTTTCTCCTCTCCTCTGTTGTCTGGGATCTCCTGGTCTGATGGGGAAGATGATTTTGCCACCAAGGGGCATCCTTGTGGGAGTGAGAATGCTCACCCAAGAGGGAGCAGCCTTGGGTGGTGTCTAAATAAATGCATTACCTGAAGGTGTACACAGCACAGAGCAGCAGACCCCCCAGTGCTTGGGCCAGTTAGCTCCCTTGTGCCCAGAAGTGTGCTGGGGCCATGGGGTAGGAAGGCATGAGGGAGAGATTTTATGGCGCCCTCATTGGTATTCGAGTCAGGGACTGGGCTGACAAGCTGAGGCTAATCCAGCTATCTCCCGCTCACAGGCAGGGCCGCCAGAGAAATGCCCTGTGTGGTCCCTGACTGGCAGCTGATATGAGATCAGGTGTGACCCACTCTCCCATCTCTCCAGTGGCCTCCCTGTCCCTGTCCCACCCCTCCCTTACCTGCGGGCTCTCCCTGCTCAGCAGAACCCTCGGTAGAAGCTTGGGACCCCAAAATCCTATAGGCACCTGCCGGGTCATCACTGTCCCTCACTGGCTCCTGAGACTAACTCAGTGGGAATAGAAGGTGAAACACCCACAGTACCTTTAACTAGCCTGCATCCCGTGGCGAGGACATGTTGAAGCTGAGACTCAAATCTCCATTTCTTCTTCTTTTTAATTTATTTATTTTTAATTGAAGGATAATTACAATATTGTGTTGGTTTCTGCCATACATCAACATGGATCAGCCAGAGGTATACATACGTCCCTTCCCTCTCCTGCCTCCCTCCCACCTCCCACCCCTTCCTACCCCTCTAGGTTGTCACAGAGCAAATCTTCATTTCTGACTCTAAGTCTAAGGATCTTTCTTGGATGAAGAAGCTGGGGGTCTGGTGAGCAGTCAGGAATGAGGGGTATCCTGATCTAGGGCTTAGCGGGCTCACGAATGCCTAGACACTGCCTCCTGTGGGCCTTGAGGTCACATACCAGGCTCTGGGTATCATTTTCCCTTTGGCCTCACTGAGTGGGACAGCTGAGCTGATTTTGAGAGGTTTGTGTGGGAAGGAGACTGGGGGTCTCTGTGGCTGAAGGCAGCTGTGAGAAGAGAGGTTTGAAGGTAGATAAAAGTGAGCAAGGGAGAGATGAAAGAGCCACTGTAGGGAGAGGAAACCTGGGGAATGAGCAGAGGGATGGTAGAGGAAAATGTCCAGAAAATGTTGGCCTAGGAAGTGCAATGTACCCCCCTCTGCCTCCCCATCAAATCTTTGGGGAAAACTACACTGCTCATCACTGTTTTTGGAAATACTTATAGTGTGTGTGTAGGCGGGAGGGTGGCAGGGGGTGTGTTGGCCTCATGTAGGGGCCACAGATGAGTAGGGTGGTCAGAACAGGTCAGTCCAGGGTCACAAAAGTTTCCCCAAGAGGCTGTCAGCTTGTCCTGTCCCCTGCCATAGCCCTGTCCCACGCTCAGCTTCCACTCTCTTTCTGCCCAGGACTTGAGAAGTCACCTACCTGTGACCTCACCCCTTGGGATAGCATCTTACACACCCTTCTGGAGATTTCAAGGTGAGATGAGACCTGGGAAGAACCCAGAAAGAGGTTCTGAGGCACCTACAGGTACAGATTTTAAAAGAGAGGCAGTTGCGTGCCGCAGAGACAAGAGAGGAGGAAGACGACCTGGCACTCCTGGACTTGGCTTTGCTGATTTCTCATCAGCTTTGAAGGTGGGGAGGGAGGAAAGAGAATTTTCTCCACCCTCCTTTTTCCAATAAGTACTGGAACCACTCAGAGTTTGAGTGTAATCATTATTGACTGCATCTGCCAGCAGTGGGGGGAGAGAAAGGAGCATTGCCCGGGCCAGGGCCTTAGCTCTCCATCCTCTCGGAGGCCCTGGCCCACACCCCTCTCCCTGCCGCCCTCTTCTTAAACCTGGACTCCTTCTGCCTGAGGTAGAGATAGGAGTCAGGCTCCAGGGTCAGGCCCTAGGGGCAGCAAGTTGGAGGGATGCCCAGGTCCTGTTCATCTCGTTTCTGCCTTGGCTGGAGACCAGAGAGGGGACTAGTGGGGATGGGGCACTTGAAAGAAAACCCTGAAAGTGTCAAACAATGTCTGCAAAGGGAAACCACAGTTTTAGTTATTCCCCAAATTAGGGGGTTTCTTTGTACTTTAATGTCTATTCTTAGCTCCAGGAAATTATTTAAAGTTTTGGACAAAATGTAGAAATGAGTTAAGGCTCTGTAGAAACTGGAGGACCTCTAACTTGACAACATGCAGAGAGCTGCCTTGCCCAGGGTCATCCTCTTCCGAGTGTGGCCCCAGCCAGTGACTGATGGAGTCCAGGCAGAAAAGCCCAGGCTTTTCAGCCCAGCTGCAGGAGGTCTTATCTCGATGGCTTGCTGTGGGGTCAAGCAAGGCGAGCATCAGTGCGGTTGTGAGGATTGACCTCCCTTTGCTACCCGCTCCTGCTTGCTCCCCCACCTGCCCCACTGCTATCGATTCCAAGGGCCATCTTCATCACACAATCTGCACGCTGAACTGTAGAGAACCTGTGTGTGTGTGTGTGTGTGTGTGTGTGTGTGTGTTCAGTCTCTCAGTCGTGTCCAACTCTTTTGTGACCCCATGGACTATAGCTCGCCAGGCTCCTCTGTCCATGGGATTCTCCAGGCAAAAATACTGGAGTGGGTTGCTATTTCCTCCTCCAGGGGATCTTCCCCACCCAGGGAGCGAACCCACATCTCTTGTGTCTCCTGTATTGGAAGGGGGGTTCTTTACCACTGTGCCACCTGGGAAGCCCCCAGAGAGTCTACACAGCCACATAAGATCATCAGAATTGGTAATAAGTGCAAGAAAGGAAATAAACAAGGCTGTGTAACAGAGTGACTGCAGGCAGAACAGTGTAGGGCTGGAGGTCTTCTGTGAGTAAGATGGCTGGGGCATGTGAGCTGACACAGAGATGGAACTGCCTTTGTGAAAAGCAGGAGCAAAAGCTTCCAGGCAGAGGAGACAGAGACTCCAGGGTATCGGGTGCACACCCAGTGTTCCCCCATGGGAGAGTGTAGATGGAGTTGGAGGTGGTGGTCGTAGAGGGTTCCCCAGCACAGGGGACCTGTGAGCAGAGGCTTGAGGTGAATAGGTTATTTTGGGGCATAAAAGGAGGGGAACATCCTAGTCTGAGACAACATAGACATAAACAAAGATGTGGAGGTGGAAAAAAGAATCCACTGTGACTGGCAGGTGAGATGATCATCGGGAGCACAGGAAAATGGGGCTGGAAAGACTGGGAGCCAGAGTTCTGCTACCTATGTGTGTGTGTATGCGTGTGTCTGGGGACGTGTTCTGAGAAGGAAACAGAGGGCCCTGTTGAGCTGGGGTTGAGCGAGGAGAGACTGGAGCCTGGGAGACTAGTTGGAGGGCCCAGCAGGAGTTTCGGTAAAATCTAGTGACAGCTCAACTAGGACAATGGCGTGGTGTGTGGAAAAGGAAATAGATTTGAACACTATTTTGCAGGACTCAGCTAGAAGGTGGCCAATTGGGGCTGAGGGAAGAAGTAGAAAAAGTTCATCCATTTTTCTGGTTTGGGTGGTGGATTACCTGATGGTTGCCAAGGCTGGAGTTCATTGCATGACAGAGGGAAGGAAGCGATGTTTAGGGGGGAACTCTGAGCAGAAGAGGTTGTGGAGAAGGAAATGGCAACCCACTCCAGCATTCCTGCCTGGAAAATCCCATGGACGGAGGAGGCTGGTGGGCTACAATTCATGGGGTTGCAAATAGTCAGACACAACTGAGCGACTGAGAACAGCACACCGAGCAGAAGGGAGGCCTAGAGATGAGACCGGTGCTCCTTCATCTTAGTGACGCACGAGGCCATGAAGGGAGGCGGGGTCCCCAGGGGAGCTGAGAAAAGACCACACAGACCTAGGGCAGAAAGCAGAGGAACCAGCCAAGAGAGCCTGATGCAGGGTGGTCAGCAGTTCCATGGGGGAAGCCAAGGGAAAGCCTGGAGAAGAGGCAGGAACAGTCAGACACAACTGCTGCAGAGAGGCAAGTAGCATCAAAATAGGAAAGAAACAGTGCCGGACAGAGCAAATAAGAGGTCAGTGGTGACTTCAATGACAGTAGTGACAAAACAGTAGGCCAGGGCAGGGGGAGGCAGATTGCAAAAGATTGGGAGTTGGATGGAAGGTAAAAAGTAGACATAATAAGATAAACTACTCTTCTGATTGAACATTTATTCAGCAATTGCAAAGTGCCAGAGAATGTGTTAGGTCCTTTTAACACATGTAAATTAACCCATCCTCACAATAAGCCTTCAAAGTGAGTAACATGTTCATGATCACTATTTTCCCAACTTGAGACAAGCTCAGAGAGGTTAAGAAACTTGCTAAATGTCACTAGCCATGATTGAAGCCCATTTCTTGGCTCTGAGTCTTGCACTCTTGTCACTATACCAGACTACCTTTCCTTTAAAACAAAAGGAAAGGAAGGAGATGAGTTTGTGGCTTGGGAGGAAAGCAGGGTCAAAAAATGGTGTTTTGATTTTTAGGGTGGAAGGTATTTAATATGCAAATAGGCTTTGGAGGGAGGAGCCAGAGGTATAGTGACAAAAGAGCCTGTGCACATGCTCAGTCGTGTCTGACTCTCTGTGACCCCGTGGGCTTTGTAGCCCACAAGGCTCCTCTGTGAATGGGATTCTCCAGGTAAGAATACTGGAGTGGGTTGCCATTTCCTTCTCCAGGGGATCTTCCTGACCCAGGGATTGAACCCATGTCTCTTAATATCTCCTGCATTAACAAGTGGATTCTCTACCACTTGGGAAACCCTGACAAAAGAGCAAGAAACTGTTATTATTACTATTACTATTATTATTATTACTACTCTTACTATTACTACTATTGCTTTTATTATTACTATTACAGAGGCAGGAAGGAATGGAATCCGGTGTGTGGTGATGAGCCTGAAAAAGAGTCAGGCCCATTCTTATCTGGACTGGAGAGCAGGGGGAATGTGTACATGATAGACAGATATGCATGGAGGCCAAGGGTTGAAGTCAGGGGAAGTTTGACTTGGATAGTCTCAACTTCCTTTGAGAGGTAGGAGGTGAGGTCTTTTGCTGAGTCCTGGTTAACAAATGCACTTGCTGAGGACAGACACCTCTTCAGAGAGCTTAAGTACAAGCAGGGATTTATTGGGAGGCAAATTAGTGTCTCCCAGGTAAACAGGCCAGGGAAGACAGCTGGGCCTCAAGGGGAGGCTCTCACCATCTCTCCAGGGCCACATGGAATCCTGTCTCTACTTCTTTCTGTGCACCTGCCTCTCTTGGGCTCTCTCTGCTGCTCCACAATGATTTAGCCCTGGAGTCAAATGTGGACTCATCAGAGCCTCTGTGTCCTAGCTCCTAATTTTCAGGAGGTGGAATCTAATTGGTTCTCAACTTGGGACAGGTATCCTCTGGCCAATCAGAGGCAGACAGGGTTTAGGGTCTCCTGAATCTAGGAAAGAGACTGGGCTCAAAGTGGTGGAGGATGAATGCAGTAATAAAGGGTCCTGAGCTAGAAAGAAGGATTGTCAAAATAGAAAAGGGTGTTGAAGGTCTGAAGCTCCTCATCATGCTACATGCTCCCATCAAAGTTCTGCCAAGTGAGCCCTCAAAGCCAACTGAGGGTAGAAAACCATAACTCGTAACAGAGCTTGTCAGCAGAGACATGAGGTTTTTTGCTAGTAACTTTCAGAAGATTGGGAGCAGAATCAGGAAAATCTTGATGTTTAATTGTCTCATAATGGGAGAGGATGAGGGAGGGGATGGACAGGAAAGGTAAGATGGCTAGGAACTTGGGGCTAGTGACATGGGAATGGCCTTACCAGGGCTGGCAAGGGGCTTACTATGGTGGGAGACGGGTAGGTTTGTGAAATAGGAAACAGTCAACAGCCAACATCAGGGAGAGGGTCAAAAACAGGTCCAGGAGCACAGGAGGTGGGAGAGAAGTCAGCTGTGGGTTCTGCTTACCATCAGGACCCCAGGGGACCTTTTCCCCAGTCTTCATTCTCCATGTTTGTTCTCCATTCTAGACCAAGCCGATGTGTTGGACTCTCCTCCCTCCCTTTGAGAAGCATTACTGATATACAACTTGGACACAATAAAGGATTTCTCCAGGCCCTGAGAGCTATGTAGCACAAGGAAAGAGGAACAAGATCATTATCACTTTGCAATGCCCTCAGTGGCCCAGAGACAATCCATCACCCAGAGAAACAGCATCTTCCCTGCCCTCCTCCCATCAAGGGCAGTTGATACAGCTTCCTGTTTGATGTCCTTATGCACCCACAGAAGACCAGCTCCAGGACCCTTACTTTCTCCATCTGGCTGACACCAACCACCCAACTGTGTCCCTCAGAGCACGGGCGACTGATGAGTAGAACATTCCCCTGTTGAGGGAAAGTCAAAAGCATGGAGGTGGCTGCAGAGCAGGGAGGAGGGGCAGCTCAGAGTGGCTCCCTGGGGAGATGCCTGCTCTGGGCTCCTGCCTCATCCTCTCGGCTCCTGTGGGAAGCAGACCGATCCACAGCAGGAGGAGGACTTTAGAACTGACGGGAAGGGCAAGCACAGCTAGCTCTGGACGCTCATTCTCCAAAGATTTTGGAGGCAGAGGAAGGTCTAAACTCTCCTTTAATAGATTCTAAGCTCCCTGAGCCCAGGATCTGACATGTGCACCTCTATACCTTGGCAGCAAATCGGCAACTGTCCATGCATGCTTACTGTTCACAGGGAGCAAATGAAGAAAGCACAGCCTCTTGGGCAATGATGCTCTCAGTAGCAGATCTGCCCTGGAAGAGGACGACCCTCTGAGTTCTCTCTCCATCTTCTGCTTTCAGGCTGAGGACTCTCATCCTGTGCTGGAGACCTGCTTTAGAGGAAAAGGATCTGTTCTGTAGGCCAGGGCTGTGCACCTACGGCTCCCAAGCAAGAGACCCTGTCACTGGTCCAGAGTACTCGACCCAGAGGACACCCTCTTGGAAGGAGTATCTACAGGGAAATTGTCTTTTCTTAGGGTTAAGTGAGGAACAATAGCCCAAGTCCAACTGGGGCCAAACTGGACCTATTTTGAGAAGGTTGTCCCTGACTAGGTCAAGGTTCTAGTGTTTGCTATTTATTCATTCATCATTCATTCATTCATTCAAAAATTTTACTGAGCACATTCTATGCGCCAAGTACGGTTCAGTGCATCAGGAAAACAATGATAAATAAGACACAAAGAGCTCTCCTCTCTTCAAGGGGCTTTCAGTAAAGTCTTGAGAATTACTTGGATGCAAAACTAGAGACTCATTCAAAACTAGATAAAATGATAAAAGCAGAATTTGTTGGAATGATTTAGGGGTAACTCACGCCAGTTAAAGACAAGAAGTACAACCGAGACTCAGGAAAAGTACTGGGACCTGTAGAATCAACCCTCAGGGTTGCTCTGGAGGCTTTTGGGATGGCTGAGGTCTCTTCTCTCTGCAGCCAGGCACGCTCTGCTTCAGTACTACCATGGCAGAAAGTGGTTGCTGCAGTTCTGCCCTTGCAGGATCCTCTATTTCCAGAACCCAAAACTAATCCCTTCTGTTTCAGTCCTAACATTTGGCCCCTTGGGTTCAGATGTCCACCTCTAGCCCAGTCAATTGTGGCCAGGGAGGCAAAGGACTGGTGGTTCCAAAGGGCAGATGGGGTGGGTATGGATAAAGGAGGGGGATTCTTCTCCCCACTAGACCTCTAATTTAATCTAAGAGAGTGGTAGGAGTAACTTTGCTCAGATCTGCTCACTCTCCCTGACGCATCAGAGGAGCAGGCTGGGACCACCTACATCAGGTAAAGACACTAATAAGGATGCCCCACCAAGGCAAAATGAAGCCTCTTTCCCCTGTCTTTCAGCCTGGAGAATTGTTCTATAATTAAGGGGAAAAAATGATGAAGGCGTCCTCATACTTCATCCTTATTGCAATTGAATTAATAACATAACACATCATGTTTTATTATAACTTTATAATTACAATTATTACTGAAGTCACATACATAGAAAAAGCAGAAATATCATCCCTGTTTTAATTTGTGAGGCATTTCAGTGGGATTTATTGTGTAATAAGTGAATTACAACCACTTGGCATGAAGCAAAAGTTTTTCCAAACATAGGACTCTATTAGCTATTGTGAAATTCAAATAGCACATTTCACATGACACCAGGCAGTCTGTCCTCAATTACTGTCTCCTCCTCCAGGCAGTCTGCCCTGACTCAGAGCTTGTATTTAGAACTTCCTTCAGCTGAGCTAAAACCCACACCCCCTTAGCATGTCTCAAAGGCTGCAAATGTCAGCCTGAAAGTTGAGATAAACCTTTTCCATTTGCACAGGGCTTTACAGTTTTCCAAACATGATCACAGATATGACCTTTCTGCTTGAAAGGTCAAGCAGAAAACTCTTGTGAATATAGAGATATATGGGCATCAGGGTCATCAATAGACTGCCCTTAGTGGCTTTTTTTTTTTTTTTTTTTTTGGCGAGAGGGAGAGGACAGACTGATGTAATGCCAAAGCCCAGGCTATTTTTAAGAAATGAATAAGCCCTTGGCAATGACCACATGCAGTCAAGAGAAGTCTGTGGACACCTGCTGGTTAAAGCTCTAGAAATGAGTGGCAAGGGAGGGCAGAGGTAGAGTTGGGTGGTGGAGGGGATGGCAGTGAAGCGCCTAACACTTGATCAGAGGAAAGAAAACATAGGAGAACTGAGATAACTATCAAACATCAGAAGGGCTCTTTTGTGTAGGTAGAAATGGATTAGTTCTCTGGGTTCAGGAAGAAGGACCAGAGTGGCCAGAGCAGGGATCTAAAAGGAAGAGATTGGGGAAAGATTTTTTTTTGCTTCAAGATACAACTTTTTGGCGGGGAGACTAGTCCGGCAGCCAACAGGGCAGCCTCAGTAGTGATGAACTTCCTGAAGTTTGGGAGGCTGGCTCATTACTTTACTCAACTCGTACTTATCTATTACTCATTATGCGAAGCCAGTAAGGACAACACAGCCTTCTGGGAGCTCACGGTCAAGCGGGGATGCCAGATGATAAACAAGCAAGCAACAACGCAAAGCGCAGTGACAAGTTGTGAAATGGGCTCCAGAAGGAAGGGAAAGGGGGACCACGGAAAGGAAGGGAGGACAGAGGGAGGGACTTTGATACTGAGTGTTCACTAAGTGCCAGGTGGGTTCAGACATCTCAGTCTACACTTGGGATCTGAAGGTAAGTGTTACTTTCCTCCATTTTTATAGATGAAGAAACCGAGGCTCAGTGGATTATCCAAGGTCATGAGGTCAGCACGCACCTGAACACCTGCTGTGTAAGTGACCCCACCCGGAGTGGGGCCCAGTTGGGCAGATGAAAGTATATGGAGTTGGTGCAGGGTGGTGAAGGACATAACCCTGCTGGGTGGTGTTCAACCCACCTGGCCACTGAAGTTCCATTGGCCCCAAGATCCTGCATGTGTGTGTGTGAGTGTGAGTGTGTGTGTGTGTGTGCCTGGGTTAGCTTGATGGCTCATGGACTCAGGATCCCAACCACTTGGGATCAAGAGAACTTGAAGGTACAGAAGATTGATCGCTTATCCAAAGATTGATCGCTTATTCCCTCCTCAACGCCTTTGAGGAGCCTGTGTGTGAGCACCTCTAGTGATGGGGTTCACTCTCTCCACAGGAGCCACCCATCCCTGGGCAGCTCTCATAAGAGGAAGTCCTTTCTTACATCAGAACCAACTCTCTCTCACCTTAGAACACACCCATCGTGCTGGGACTCTCTCCCACGTGGCCCCCTTTCCAAAGGCCTTCAGAAGCAAAAAAACTCTCTAAATCCAAAAGAGTGATGGGACTTTGCCAGTGCAATTTCAGGCCTAAGAAGTCCCTTTCTGGCTTACTACTCTTCAAAGATGGAGAAACTGGAGAACCCCTCACATTACCCCACTGTTCTGCTGAATGGGATCAGGAGCTGTCCCTTCTCTTCAGAGCCCAATGAACCAGCCAGGCCCAGCAGGAAGAATTGGCCCAGGGTTGTCTGGGTCCCCACAGAACCTGTTCCCATTGCCACCATGTCAGCTGGCTGCTAGGACTCACCATTCTGTCTGGAAGACCCTTCAGATCACAGCCCGTTCATTACCAGCCTCTGGGTAATTAGCAAGTGACTGACGGAAGGGGTTCCCCCTTTCACTGTGTGTGGTGCTGGAGAGTGATAAATACCCCCTCCAACTCTTACCCCAGCTGCACTGCTAAATCTGCTCCTGCTGTAAATCCTTCTGTCCAACAAGGGAAATGGGCCACATGCAACCTTGGGGCATCTGCTGTCTTCCTCACATCACCCCCTCCAGGGCCCTGCAATCAGAATGAAGTGGGAGGAGCACAAGTATAGGGTCCAGAGATCTGGCTTTTCTTTTTTTCTCTCTCACCACCTGGCTATGTGATTTGGGGCAAGTCTCTGCCCTCTCCGTGCCTCAGGTCTTTCATCTTTCAAACGAGGGTCTGGATTACTAAATGATCCCTAGGATGCTTTCCAAGCTCTAACATTTTATGATTCAAGGTGTATCCCAAAACGATGCATAGATCAGGCTGAAGCTCCAGGCCTGTGTTGCAAAACCAGGATATCACTCACACATCAGGAGAAGCTCAGACGTGATGACCTCCTGGCTTCTTTCAGTTCTAGAATTCTGTAAGTCACTCCCCCAGAGCACTGACAAACTACCAGAAGGCCTGGTCCCTGGGCAGAGAGCTAGGTTTCACTCCACTGTCTGCAGCACCCAATCCCACAGTGCCAACTTTGCTGGAGGGGCAGGTACATGTAACGTTAATAGATAGTATTGCTGGAATGCTGAGGCTTTGTGGATGGGGGTTGAGATGGTGGTGGTAGAGTCAAGGTGCTTAGAAACGAGTGAAGGATAATATTAGCAGTAATCACTAAATACCTATGACACATGTGACAATACTTTCTAAAAACCCTCATCGAAGGTTCTTTACTTATAGAGAGCCCAGGAAAGATCTTCGGGATGCTGGCATTGTTTGTTTCTTACTTTGGATGCTGTTTATGGAAGCAGGTTCAATGTATGAAAATTTATTCAACTGAATACTTAGGACAGGAGACTTTTCTCTATATATATATTCAACAACATTTTTTTTGGAAAATGACACTTTATTTAATCCTCACAGTAACATACAATACAGATGCTGCTGTACTTACTTTACAAAGGACGACATTGAGGCAGGCACAGAACAGTTAAGGAACTTGTCCAAAGTCACACTGTAGGAACTGGGGATGCTGATCCTAAGGTTGACATCCACCAGCTTCAAGGCGGGTTCTCTCTCCACCACCCTACCCTGCTCCTACCCTAAGCACATGCGCAGAAGTGAGATCCTCAGGCCTCCTCACCCTCCACGGGCCCCCAGCGATCTTTGCACACGCGCATGCGCACAAAACCAATTATAAACCTGAACTGGAGGGCAGGGATAGGGGGAGGGGAAGGAGGGAGAGGGAGAGCTAGATGGTTACAAAGCTCAATAAGCACAACCCTGTTCTCAAAGAAGCTTCCAGTTCCCTGCGGAAAGAATAGGGCACGATAACAGGAAGCAGTGAGTGAGGGGGAGGGGGATCAGCCCCAAACACCAGCCTGGCAACTCTGTGAGGCTCCAGGCTCCAAGGGAAGCTGCTTCCACAGCCCTCTGGTGGAGGGAGCCCAAATCTGGGGCTTGGTCTCTCTTAACCTCTTTCTGCTCAGGGCTGCTGCCGAGGTGGCCGACGGGCTCTGCCTCCCTGTGGCATCGCAGGGTGGCGTGACTGGATTAATTAGGCTTTATTAATAGGCGAGCACCTCCTGAATTGTAATTAAGCAGACGTGCATCTGGTGGCAGTGGTGGCTGAGGGTGAGAAGAAGTGACTCCTGGAGGCTCTGAGACACCGTTTATTTATTTATTTTTTTAATAAATTTATTTATTTTAGTTGGGGGCTAATTACTTTACAATATTGTAGTAGTTTTTGCCATACATTGACATGAATCAGCCATGGGTTTACATGTGTTCCCCATCCTGAACCCCCCTCCCACTTCCCTCCCCATCCCATCCCTCTGGGTCATCCCATTGCCCCAGCCCTGAGCATTTGAGACACCGTTTAATACGAGTACCCTGGCTTGGGATCGTCAGGACCCAGTTCGCCTGCCTGTGTCACACAGCCTACCCTGTGAAACAGACAGCTGGTGTCTGAAATCCTGATTTACTCAGTAACCATGTCTTGAGTCTTCTACGTGCTCTGGTCTCTGAGTGAGACACAGTGTGGGTGAGGGTGCAGAGGGGAAGACAGCTCCGTGTCCAGCTCTCCCAAACAGCCAGGAGGCAATGAAGGTGCTGAGGGGTGAGGAGAGAAGTCTGGGGAACAATCACGTAGAAGAGCTGCTTCTTGAAACAGTGAATGTTATGCTGCACACACACACACACACCCTCTCTGTCTCTGTCTCTGTCTCTCTGTCTTCCCTCCCTCCACCCTCCTCAGTTGAGCAAGGCAAGAGGTCTTTCTGTACCAAGGGGCTACAAGGGCCATGCTGGCAGGGAGCCGAGGAGGCCAGAACAGACAGAGTCAGAGCTGGGCCAAAACCCAGCACAGGGGAGGTGGAGAAGACAGATCACTCAGCAGGGAGCCTAGGTCTGGAACCAAGTGTTTAGACAGAGGCAGGCATATTTAGCTTATGGGAAAACAGAGTGCAGAATGATGAAGTGGATGATGGAAAAAGATCTGAACAATGAAATCTCCCCTGTTGCTGGCAGTCCTGACAGCGTGACAGATGCAGAGATAAACTCTCCTCCGGCCTTTTCTAAACCCAACCTGATTTTCCATTTGGCCTCAAAGATGTAGCCCAGAATCATTTCTTTTGCCTTTTGAAATTTTAGGGTGTTTTGAATGTACTTCCATTCTGCCTCACCAACGAGTTGCTCTGTGTACCTGCAACACAGCTTGCCAGACAAGGCCCGTTGTGTACTATTCTGTGCATCCCATCCAGCGCTGGTTAATACCATCCCTTCATCCTGAAATGCCCTTTACACTTGTCCACCAATTCAACCCACTTATCTACTAAAGCTCAATTCAACTGTAACCCACCCCCACACCCACCCCTTGCAGAGGCCTTCTTTGAAACTACCAGTCGAAATCAGCTACAGACGCTTCTGGTCTGTAAAGGAGCAGAATCTGGAATTGAAAGCATGAATTCAAGTCCCAGCCCTGCTGTCCTTGCAACCAAACCACATGATGGTCTTCAACCTTGGTTTTCTTACCTGCAACATGGGCAAGATGTTGGCACCTTCCTCCCATGGTTTGAAGACTGAATGAGATGAGCTTTGTGAAAATGCTTCATGAATTGTAAGCTATGTCAGCATAAGAGTCTACTCAGTAGTTTGCATTGGTTGTTTTCTTGTCTGTCTCTTTGATTGGATGACAAATCCCAGGTTTTATTTCTATGTCCCCAGCACCCAGGGCACTTAGATGCTCACTGCTTGTCCATTGAATGAATTAGTGAATGAATGAGGTAGAAGATGACTACTTCGAGTTAGTTGCCTGGCCTGATCCTGTGATTTCTTCCCACAGTATCTCAAGGATCTATGTAGACCAGCAGTCATCCCAGGCAGAGAAAGAGTGAAGTGAAATGTTGGGAGTGGCTTGAAAGTGTGCAGCAGCCTCAAAGCCAGTGTGTTTTAATTAGTATAATTAATGATGGCAACAACTGGCTCATTACCTGATGGAATTAATGGGGACCATTTGTCTCTGTAAAGCAGCCCTTCAGTATGGTGGAGGCAGTTGGGGAGATGGGGGAGATTGCTCACATTCTCGGACCTGGGGAAGGATTCCTGAGGCTCCAACGGGGTCTGCTGCTCTCTGGGAGTCTTCCCCCTGTCCCTCCCTCCTGCCAGAGGTTTTACCACCATTCTGGAGGGGAGTTTCACTTCACTTCAGACTAAACAATTGATATCTAACTGCAAATACTTTGGGAGGTGTAAATTGTAACAGCTGTGGGAACTCTCTCTCCCCTCAGTCTCTTTTTCTCCCTCACTCACATGTGACTGAGGCCACACTGACCCCAGCTTCAGCCTGAGCTGCTCACATCCAGATGGCCCTCTGGGGGCTCTCTGGGACCCACCTTAAGGGTCTAATGCTGCTGAGACTGACACAGGGAGAAACTGGGGGCAAAGCAGTTGGGCTCAGTGACAGCAGATCCCACGTGGAGACACCTGGGCTATCTTTTCCCCTCCAGTCTTGAAGCCTCAGTCCTAAGCACCTCTCCTTTGGGGCTGTAAAGAATTGCCTTCTGCAGCCAGAATCTGGACTCTACTTTCCTTATCTGAGGGCAGAGTCAGAGCACCTGGGCCTAACTCCTTTCTGAGAAACCCAGAAAATACTGTGTGCAATTCCTCGCCTCCAGAGCTCACAGCTGCGTGCAGCTGTTCACAGGGAGATACTGAAACTCTTGACCTCTTCCAGGGAACGTGATGGGCAGATAGGAGCAGGGGCCCTGAGGGGAGGCAGGCAAAGTCCGTAAATCACCCACTAAAGCAGTCAACTGTGTTATTTCAAGCAGCAAACGGGTCGGCCACCCAGGCAGGAATGCCTACCACAGAGTTTGGCCCCAAGGCTACGGTCCTAAAATTAGGGAATAGACTTAATTCTGGCACATTCCAGGTCACATCTACAGCACCAAACACTGTCCATACGGATGGGTCTCTGTAGCTACCTTTTGGAGTGTATATGTTGCTTTACTTATGAATGTGTTTTATGTGATGAAATGTGTGCTTTCTGGTACTGCACAAGTCTGTGCCATGGGTGCGTCTGTGCACAGGAGCTGCATGTCCTTGGAAATGTGTGTGCACCAATGGGTATTGCATGGCTTTCTGTGTTGGTGGCTATTTTTGTCTTATTTTGAGTCTACATGTGTGGCTTTCTGTTTGAGTCCCTGTGTGTGACTACTGCAAATAGCAAAGGCAAGACATCTGAGAAGTCAAGAATAAATTCCCCTTTTTTCTTTCATGGCGTTTTTGAGTTTAGGAGATTGAACACTGATCCAATTCATCCACCAAAGAAGTATCACCCCCTATGGAGTATAGTAACATAGTAATACCCACTAATATAACAAAGCAACGTCCACTGTAGAGTATCCACCAATACTCCCTACACCCTCATTCTAGGACCCTGGCCTATCCCGGGAGCAGTGTGGTGACAGCAGAGGTAACTAGGAAGCACACTGCATGTGTGCTTTCGATGGGGTTGGAAAGGCTATGTCGTGGTGCTTATTAGAGCAGAACTTGTCCCTGTGGACCATTTCATGCATGAACTGCAGAGAGCCTGGGGCCCTTAAGGTCCAGAGCAGCTCCAGGAGAAAGCTAGGCATGGCATGTGTGTGTGTGTGTGATGGTAATCAGGGCCACCACATTGTTCAACTCTGGAACACCATTTGCTGTGTGTTCTATGGACTTCCAGAAGGCACCGTTCACACCCAAAGCAGTGCAAATGATGCCCTCTTGAGTCTGTGCAGCACAGACTGGGCAGGATGGTAGATGCAGAGTTCCTTCCCATCACACTTCTCTTCCCAGTCCAGACACACTTCTCTTCTCAGTTCAGCTTCCAGTTCAGCTCCCTCCCTAAGCTAATATTGTACTCCGCCTCCATACCTAGCCCCTTCCTTGTGTGTGCTGCACATGTGTGCTCAGTCTTTTCAGTCGTGTACGACTCTTTGTGACCCTATGGACTGTAGCCCATCAGGCTCCTCTGTCCATAGGATTCTCCAGCCAAGAATACTGGAGTGGGTTGCCATGCCCTCCTCCAGGGGATCTTCCCAACCTAGGGATCGAGCCCTCATCTCTTGCTTTGGCAGGCGGGTTATTTACCACTAGCACCACCTGGGAAGCTCAGCCCCTTCCTTGCTAGAGATCTCCCTCTTGAGCAGGAGAGCTTCAGACACAGTCCCAATGGCTGAGCTCCCGGGAGAATGGGAGCACAGCCAGAAATCGAGTCTTCTTCCCTTGGAAGTTTGCAGTCACTTGTGAGAAAAAGTCACTTACAGCGCAATTGGGAAAGAAATCAGATGGAAAGGAGGGATAAGAAGGCACCAATAAAAAATATTTAAAAACTGATTTTTGCTTTGGAAAGGTCAGCGGTGAAAACTTGCTTTCTTGCCAACACAAAGCGGGTGCCAGTGCTCAGCAGCCTTCTCCCGATCAATAGGACACTGATCACCTCATAAAATGGTGTCAAGGCAGCAGGGGCCAGGCTGAAGACTGCTGGAGGGGGAGCACCTGCCACCAGCTCCAAGTTCCCTCGGGGCAGCCTGCAGGCTGAGCCCCTGTTGCCCCAACCAGCCCTTGTCCAAGCTCTCCACCTGCCCCTTCAGAGCCAAAGGCCACCCACTCCTCACTTTTAGCCCTGTGGATGCTGTCCTCGCTTTCTGCTGTGAGTTTGGGAGCATCATTCCTTGAGCAACCTGCACCCCTGTAAGTTTCCTGAGGTGCAGGTCACTGCTAGGTAGAGTGTAAGTGGCATAGGTGACCCCAGGAAGATACGGAACTCCAAGGGGGAGAAATGGACCGTTTCTCTGTTCATCCATTGAGCCATTGGCATCTTGTTTTCTTTCCATAAGATGTAGAAGTGGAGCTGAGGGATGGATGAGTTGGGGGTGGAGGCCACCGTGAACCTCATCCTGGTATCCTCTGTGTATATGCCTGGCCTGCACACAGGCCATCTGGTGAACCCTGTGCACCCTCCGAGGATGTACAACTTAAACATCTTAAGCCAGCCTTGGCCATAGGGCACGGTGCAGACGGTCCACAAGCTAGCGGGTGTGAGGGGCAGGAAAGGGACACAGTGACACTTACAAAGAATGGAGGATGCTGTTAACATGTCAGTCCAATTATGGTAATGTGCTGGGGTAATTGGCCCTCCGAGGGCTCAAGGGATGCACACGAGTACAGTAATTGCAGGTTCACTTTGCTCTGCATTCTTCATCCTGCTTTGGTGACTAATTATTAGTATTTAGCAAGTGGATATTGTCATTTTCAAAGCAGGTGCAGCTGTGGCTGAGGCACTGGCGCTGCGGCCAGCTAAAGGTCAGCTTCTGCTTGGGGATAATTAATTTGTCTTTTATGGATATGAAATGTGCTCCAAGCTTGTGTCTTCTCTTTTGCTTCTAAACAAACAAGCAAAAAAACCAAAAGGAAGGGGAATATACTTTGTGGTTATTTCAAGTGCCCTTTCCATTAGAAGGCTAGAATTGACAAATAGGGATGAATGAGCAGAGGGGGTAGTGTACCTCTATCCTCTCTAGAGAAAGAGCCAGAAATTGATCCCTTAGGCAAAATTCACATGAATAAGGAAGCCAACTGGTCTGAGATGACCATCAACATGTATGTACTGTCTATAAGCCCTAATATCGTTTTTATTTATTATTAGTTATATATTGAACTCTAGGACACTCTGTTCCTAAAAGGATTAATGTTTTGGAATCTCAAAGGGAAAAGGAATAACAAGAGTGTGTAGCTATTGAGCACCTTCTATGTATCAGATACGCATTTTACTCATACATGTAGAATACTATGTTTAATCTTCACAACAACCCTAGAAAATATGTGCTATTGTTATCACCACGTGACAATTGAGAAAGTGAGGTTCAGAGAACTTAGTATGTTACTCCAAGTTAAGTATCATCTGACACCTAATCCCTGAGCTGTCAGATGCCCAATAAAGCCCCTTTACCCAGTGTGGTTCTAGGTTTAGTTCTCTGGCCTCTGCAAGAGTAGACCTCACTGACTTTGCCTTATGGAGGACCGAGAGCTTAGGCATTGTAATCTGTACCTGCAGAGCCTTCCGGTATACCTGGGAAGCCCAAAGTTTGATAGTGTTATTCCATGGGCATGATGCTTGGTAGAATTTCATCAGAGACAAAATACAAATCAGTGTAACTGGAGATGGAAAGGAAATGATCCCTCCCTAAGTCCTACCGCTTCATTAAGTCTCTTCAACAACCCAGGCCCACAGAGCCCTTTCCCAACCTCAGCCACCTCACGCCCCACTGGGGCACTGGCTCAATCAGATTCCCACTCATTTTCATGAGCAATCTTACATTGCTCTGAAATTGTGTCATATCTATTTGTCTCTCCAACAAGGATCCAAATGTATTTAGGTCAGAGAACTGGCCAAATGTGCTTTTGCACCTCCTGGGTCACTTGGCTCTGCGCTGGACGTGGGGTAGGTACTCAATAACTCCCGACTGAATCAAATTGGGAGGTAGGGGTGGACAAGGCTCTTCTGATAGTTTGGTTGGCAAAGGAAAATCCCTCACTTTTTTTACATTAGTTGGACAAATAAAGGATAATTTAGGAGAGGTAGGTGTGACCCTCTCTTATGCATATATTCTGAATTCAGAAAAGTATATTAGATATATTGGGAAGTTTCTATGATTCACTCACCTTGCGAAAATGGAATTCTAATCATATCATTCTAGAAAGAGGCTGGCAAGGTGCAAGAAGCCTATAGGAGGGACTTGCAAGAGATGAGAGTAGGTACTTCAGGAGTTCGGGTTTGTGTCTAGGGTTTGCAGCTATGGCAGGGCAACACAATTTTGTTCTGTGGTTTTGCTGCAGCCTACATATTGATGCAGCCAAATGAGTTCCCCTCTTTGCAACCTGACCTCCTTCTTACTGTGAAATGATCTCATTTCAAGGCTAACCACAAGAGGTTTGGCTGGGCACCCGGCATGCCGTGTGCCTGGCATTTGCAAATCTTCATGCAAAGTGCAAAGTTTTTTTTAAAGACAGTAAATAAATCCTGTCCAGAGAAATCTTGGAAAGGTCTGCTCCCAGCCACGAAGTGAAGAGAAAAGCAATCTCTCTCCCCACCCTCGCAACCATTATCTGCCGCTCTTCTCGAATGTTAAGGCTTAAGACGCTTTTAATTTTAGATCAGGAACAATCTGATTTGGGGCCAAGGTCTTTTTTCACTGTCCTTCAAAATGTATTCAGCTGTGGTGTTTTTCCACCTCCAGCCTGCTCTGTTGCAGTTTCTTGAGTGCCTAAAACTGAAGCCCCACCAAGAATTTGACCTACAGTCAGAAGGCAGTGAGACTATACTCTGTAAAGAGAATCTCCCTCCTGTGTGCAGCAGGAAACCCAGAAATCATGAGTGACAGAGAGAGGAGGTTCATTGTCTGCCCAGGTTTGGGGGATGCTCATCATCTCCTTGGCAAAATGTGACAATGTCCACAGGGCTGCCCAGGAAAGTGATCAAAAAGTAAGCAGTGTGCCCAGACACTCAGGTCACTACTTCTCACTTCTCAGCCTAACCTTTCCCAGGCCCTACTGTCACCACAGAAAAGAGCAGGTTGCTTGCCATCTTGCTCCCAGTCACTGGTCCCATCAGTGGACCGTGAAGCATGCAGTGAACACATTCCTTCCAAGCACTGCACAGGGACCAGGCATGGGTAGGGGTAGATGCTGATACCTGGACTTTACTTTAGGTTCCATTGGCTGAGTCCACTCAGCCTCGTTTGTGAAAACTTAGTTCCGTCTCCCAGGGTGTCATGCTTCAAACCTGAAACTCCACCCAGGACGAGATGTGCAGATGTGATAGGAGGCAAGACACGTCAGACCCAGTTTCCCTAAGCTAACTTTACCTTCCTGTAGACATCAACGTTCAACCTACTTGATGGAACCCTGAGGCTCTGACTTCGCTCCTTCCAGGTCTTCCCCACTCAGTAGGTGGATCTGATTCTAGACTTCAACCCATTCCACACACTCCTACTGGCAGTTACAAGGCCAGAAGCCAAAATATGACAATGGATGGCTCCTGTTCAACAGTGTGACCTGGGCACCAACCTGGCCTCTCACACTGGATGGAGTCTAGACAAGAGAGCTCTCTCTGGAGAAAAATGCCTGAAAGTTGGGTAAAAACCTGCCACAATGGTTGCAGGACCCCTGATACTGACCATCAGTGCATTCTCTCTCCTGGCCTCTGACGAAGGGAACACGGTAGGGGGGTGGGAAGAGGAGGGAAATGAGTTAACAGGGAGAGAATGGAAGAGGGAAGCGCTTAACTTGAAGCCATTGGAGGGTCCCTTGGGATCCTAGGCTCTGCAAAGCAGAAAAAAGTGACAAAATATTTATGTTTTTCACTTGCTTCAGCCACGGCCTTTCCTGGGAACACCTGACAAGGTTGCTGGTGAACAAGCATGTCCAGTGCACAGTCAGACAGGCTGGCAAGGTGCTGAGGAGTGGAGCAGAGCAGCTGATGGAGGTACCCTCTCTTACAGAGGAAGCACGGCCCTCCCCACACTCCTGTCTGGAGCCATGCTGCCTGCAGAGGGGAGGATCTGCCTCTGAAAAGAGATAACTGTCTCTGAGTGCAGTAATGAAACTCCCTGAACCCTGTCTGAAGGCTATGTGGGGGGCAGGGGTGGGGTGGGTAGGCTGAGATGGCAAGGGAAAGAGACTTACTTCCCTAAAAATCTGACTATATTTGGGTTTAAGTCAATGCAACGGAGTCTTCGAAGGAACCTCAGTAACTCGCATTGTTTCAAAGAGGTGATTTAGGATTGAAGCCACAGGAGACCCTTCTCCAGTCCTTAACGCAGGCCCCACAGCCCTCTCCTCTGGAGACACTGTTGGGAGTGAAACCAGGTGATCGTCCTCAATCCTGAGATTCATTTGAACTGACATGTCATCCCACACAGGCCCCTTCCTCTTTACCCTCATCAAACTTCATTAGACTCAACATCAAGTAGTCCAAAGGGCGCCAGAACAGAAGAAGGATGTGGAAAGTTGTGTTCTTTCTAGGCCCTAACAGCTGACTGTAGGCAAGTTGTCCTTAGCTGGATTAGATTTCCACCTCTGGGTTATGGCTCTGTGCTTTCCAAGAGGGCTTCCCAGGTGGCACAATCTGCCTGCCAGTGCAGGAGACTCAGGTTCCATCCCTGTGTCGGGAAGATCCCTGGAGCAGGGCATGGCAACCCACTCCAGTATTCTTGCCTGGAGAATTCCATGGACAGAGGAGTCTGGTGGGCTACAGTCCTTGGGATCCCAAAAAGTCGGACATGACTGAGCATGCATGCACCAAGAAAACAGCAACAACTTCTCTTTGAAGCCTCCTTAGGTTGACCAATGTGGTGAAGTCACTTTGTTGTTGTTAAGTCACAGTTGTATTCGATTCTTTGTGACCACATGGACTGCAGCATACCAGGTTTCCCTGTCCTTCACTATCTCCCGGATTTGCTAGAACTCATGTCCACTGAGTCAGTGATACCATCCAACCATCTCATCCTGTATCACCCCTTCTCCTCCTGCCCTCAATCTTTCCCAGCATCAGGGTCTTTCCCAATGAGTTGACTCTTTACATCAGGCGGCCAAAGTTTTGGAGCTTCAGTTTCAGCATCAGTCCTTCCTATGAATATTTAGGGTTGATTTCCTTTAGGATTTACTGGTTTGATCTCCTTGCTGTCCAAGGGACTCTCAAGAGTCTTCTCCAACACCACTGTTCGAAAGCATCAGTTCTTCAGCACACACCCTTCCTTATGGTCCAACTCTCACATCTCACTTTATATTTCACTAAACAAAACAAAAACAACACAAGACTGAATGTTGCAGTGGCTTCAGTCCGAATGCTATGGGGGCTTGTGCTGGTCCCAGATTTGAGTCTGGGGAACTGGTGAAATCTCCTGCCCCAAACAAATGAGGATGAAATGAGTCTGTTGGGAGAATCCCTCCCCCCAGGAAGGGAGATCTGGGCCTGACAAGTGACACCTGACAGCATTATAAGAAGGTACGTTTCTGAATCCAGCTTTTCAGCTAGCCATCTAATCTGCTCCTGGCACAAGGGAACTTTTTGGAGTGGTGGGGAAATTCTATATCATAATTAGGGCAGTATCACATAGGTTTGTCATTTGTCAAGACCCACTGAACTCTATACTTACAATGATTATATTTTATTGAGTGAAAATTATACCTCAATAAGCAGATTTTAAAGGTAAAAAATAAAACAAAACACAAAGGAAATAATGTACAGAAAATAAAACAAAGTAAAAATCTGATCCTGGCACTCCTCCATGTTTTCCTGCCAAGATGGCAGAAATAAAAAAAGAAAAAGCTTTCAGTGCTCTCTGTGATATTAGAGTACAAACAGCTTTCTTTGCTGTGGGGCCTTTGGACAGAAACACACAAGGAGAGAGGAGACACTCTCCCACCTTGTCACAGGGCACTGGGTCGCCAGTGTAAGACCTTGAGGACTCAGGTTGGTGGTGGGTAGCAGGGAAGGGATTGGGAGCACTGCAGAGTGTTGGTGGTCCCACCTGGTGGATGTTTAGAGGATCTACCAGAGGAGTTGAGATCCTGCCCAGCAGAAGTGACAGTGACATTCAGCAGTATGGAGATGGGCACAGCGGCAAATGTGTGCGATGACCCAGCAGACTCCAGAAGAAATGGCCACATCCATGGCAACACTGTCCAGTAGAATTACAATGCCAGCTGTGAGTGTGAGCCACAGAGATAACTTTTCGTTTTCTAGAAGCCACATTTTAAAAAATGAAACAAACAATAATGAAAAACCAACCTAGGTGAAATTAATTTATAATTAATATACAAGTTAGTCGTAGTTGACTCAGTATCTCCAAAATATGACCATTTCAACATGTAATTGTTATGAGAAAGCTATTACTGAGACGGTTTACATTTTGGATACTTAGTCTTTGAAATTTAGTGTGTGCTTTGCGCTCAGTGCACCTCAATTGGAATCGATTGCTTTTCCGTTGCTCAATAGCCACCTCTGTAAGGCGCTGGTCTACAGGAACAGCAGTGCCTGGGTGACCAAATTAATAGCAAGAGTGCGAGGTCTCTCCCCACCCTGCTCCACTCAAGGAAAAAGCCAGCAACTCTGAGAGTCTCCAGCAATACCAGGCAGTAGGACACAAAGGGGCCTGCGGTCCCCCAGTGATCCTGAGAGATCTGAATATTGCTTGAAGGAGAGCACACTTGGACCCATGGACTTGAGAGGCTTGGTGAACTCAGATTCCATATATATCTTTAAAAGTCATATTCTAGTATAAGCTTCAATTTTCTTAACTCCGAGCATCACACTCACAAAAAAATCAGTATCATCTTGCCAGTCCTCTTGACCTTTGGGCTTCTGTTTACCTGTGGTTTGAATGCTGCATCTGGAAACCTCTTTTTCATTTAAGCCACCTGCCTTTTTTCTTATTCTGTTTGTTTATTCCTGCCCTTCTAACCCAACTAGCAGAAAAGACTATTTTAAAACTTATTTGTGTAATTCATACTACTTTTAAAAATGGTGTGCTCAATCATTGTTTCCAACTGCACGTACCCTCCTGTCTCCGTTTTGTCCCTCCCCTTCTCACCTTGTCCAAGGACCCATCTCACCTGAATAAGGACTAAGTTGTACCTGCTTGAGAAGCACTTGCAAAACCAGAAAGTAGCATTTCCCAGCTTAGAGGGGATCAAAACAGTCACAGCTTAGCACCTACTATTAAATGAGTTACATTCACAAAGCTTTAAAACAATGTTTAATATAGAGTGAGTTCTTGGAAGGTGTTGGCTACTAACTACTAGTAGTATCTCAGCAAATGAGCAATTCTGTTCAACAGGTGTTTCTTGGGTACCTGGGCCAGGCACTGTTCTAGGTGCCTGGGGACAAAAGGGAACAAAATAGACCACAGAGAACAGGCTTCCCTAGGAGCTCAGCTGGTAAAGAATTGGCCTGCAATGCAGGAGACCCTGGTTTGATTCCTGGGTCAGGAAGATCCACTAGAGAAGGGATAGGCTACCCACTCCAATATTCTTGGGCTTCCCTGGTAGCTCACCTGGTAAAGAATCTGCCTGCAATGTGGGAAACCTGGGTTCAATCCCTGGGTTAGGAAGATCCCCTGGAGAAGGGAACAGCTACCTGGAACAGAATACTGGGGACTCCAATATTCTGGTCTGGAGAATTCCATGGACTGTATAGTCCATGGGGTTGCAAAGAGTCCGACACAACTGAGTGACTTTCACTTTCACTTTTCACCCTCAGAGAGCTGACCTCCTAGCTGGGAAGATAGTGAACAATAAGCACCACAAATAGATAGCATGTATAGAATGTTAGAGGGCTCCCCGGGTGACCCAGACGGTAAAGAATCTACCTGCAATGCAGGAGATGCAGGTTCAATCCCTGGGCTGGGGAGATCTTCTGGAGAAGGGAATGGCTACCTACTCCAGTATTCTTGTCTGGAGAATCCCATGAATAGAGGAGCCTGGAAGGCTATAGGGGTCACAACCATGCGGTCGCAAAAAGTCAGACACAACTGAGCGACTAAGCATGCACATATGCATAGAACATTAGAGGGTGGTGTTTGCTTTGAATAAACAGAGCAAGTAGGGCAGATTAAGGGGATGGGGAGAACAGGGCCGAGACGGGTGGCTTATTACAGGGGTCCATGCTAATCAGTCCCCATTAAGAAGGAGTAATCTAAACCAAAATTTATCATGTGGAACAGCCAATAGAAAGGCCTTAAAACTGGGGTGTCTGGTGTGTTTGAGGGAGAGCAAGTAGGCTGGTGTGGGTGGAGCCCAGAGGGTGAGAAAAGAAGTAATGGGAAATAGAAAAGGAAATCAGAATTAATAAAGGGAGAAGGGGGTCCATCAGGCTGAGGAATGGAAGTCATTCCAGTGCTTGGGCTGAGGAGTGACAGGACTACATTTCCATCTAAACAGATTACTTTGTCTGCCTTTTTGAGAAAAGAGTATAGAGAATGGAGGCAAGGGTAAGAGGAGGAGGACCAGTGAGGAGGCTACTGCAGTAATACAGGCAAGAGATGCTGGTGGTTAGAGCAGGGGCTAGTGGTGGAACGGCCATACGCAGAATCACATACAGACCTGGTCATCATCTCCCCAAGTCTGTGTGTCCTGACTCTGACTGTAAATGCCCAACAGGCACACAGGATGTTTCCCATTGTTTGTACCCTCCTGAGCAATAACTATGAGTCATTGGCATCTGAGGCAAGTTTGAAGTGTAACTTCAAGAAAGTCATCAAGAAAGCTTATTGGTTATATTCAAATTGCCAGCAAATTTCAAGCAAATGTATCTGCAATGGAAATGTTACTGGGGCAAGTGGAAACTTTGGAGAAAACGGGGATCAAAAGTTTTCAGCAGAACAATAGCATTAAGAGAGGAGGACCGAAAGAGGAGGGGCGGTGGGGGGGAAGGGTGGGAGGGAAGAGGGGAGGGGAAGAGAGGTGGAGAAGGAGGAAGCAGGAAGAGACAGACTAGAGAACAAGATTCATGCAAGTGCTTCATCAGCCCGGTAGAGGAATAAGCTGCTCGTGCCTGAGAAATATCTCAAGTCAAAAACTTGCATGGACATGGCAATCTTGGAGCTGATCTGGAACAGTGAAGCTGAGAATTAAGAAGTCAGGGTGAGCAGAAAGAAAGCTTTTACTCAAGTCTAAGGGGAAAGGAGCTTCCCTGGTGGCTCAGACAGTAAAGAACCTGCCTGTAATTCAGGAGAACAGTGTTCGATCCTGGGTCGGGAAGATCCCCTGGAGAAGGAAATGGCAACCTACTCCAGTATTCTTGCCTAGAGAATACCACAGACAGAGGAGCCTGGTGGGCTACAGTCCATGGGGTCACAAAGAGTCAGACACTGAAAAAAGAAAAAAAGAGGAAAGGGAAAGAAATCAGGTTAGATGAAAATGCACAGTTAAGCATTAATAAAGGTAATACATTGTACTTAGTTTACTAGCGTGTTTTTGAAGTCCTAGCTTAAAGTTTAAAAGTTTACTTTTTAAGGCACTCTCATTTTTTAAATGTTATTATTAAACTTTTTTTAAAAAGAAGTTTTATTTCAAGGGAGGACGAAAAAGCACAATTTTGGCATAGTAGAAGAGCACCCCACATCAGATTTCTGTGTTTGTAGCTGCCTTCTGTCATTAATTATTTGCGTGACCTCAGACAAGTCATTCCAACCCTCCGACCTCAGTTTTCTCTTCTGTGAAATGAGAGCACAGAATTAAACAGTCTCCTCTGGTTCTAAAATGGTGTGTATTTTCAATTGAGTGGAAAATGCATCATTTCCCCCTCAGTTAACACCCCTAATTGGCTGCCTGACAATGTGAAAGCCAAGGTCAAGGTCTTAAGCAATGCAGTTCTCATCTACAGTTATAGATCCTGACTGTGGGCAAACAGAGGGTCTCTTGAGAGCGGGATCTGCAAACTGAACCAATAAGTGGCCACATCAGAGGGACAAGGAGTCAAACAGACACCCTGGCTAGTTCTCACAACTCAGGCAAGCCTGGCCCTGGCCCTGGCCCCTCCCTGGGAAGCTATCTACCTTGCATTTAAATATTCAATAACTATTTGTGAGATCCTACCTGTGACACCATGGGGAAGCCTTATTGTGTCTTCAAGCTTTAACTTCACATTTTAAATTCCATATCTCTTGAGGTTGACTGTCACCAACAGAGCACACATGTGTGCCAAGCCATGTGCTTGTGCCAGGACCCAGCTGTGAGCAAAGATGAGTGTAGTCCCTGCCTGGTGATCCTCACAGTCTCGTGGGGAAAGCAGACATTAAACAACAGCTATGAATAATTTATGACAAGATTCTGAGCAGGCAAAGTGCTGCAAAAGGAAATGATGGAACTCTAGAAGCATTTAGTGAGGAGCCTAATTTAGTTTCCTAGGCTGAAGAAGTGATATTTAAGTTGACCCCCTCAAGGATGAGTTGGAGTTAGGTGATAAGAGAGGAGTATTCTGGACTGAGGGGACAGCTGTGACAGAAGGGAATGCGTCCCCTCTCTTGGTCTTTCCCTCCATCCTACCACCATGTTTACCTGAGGTTTCAGCTGGGATTCAGAGGGCTATGACACTCATTCATTCGTTCATTCATTCATTCTTCGCTATGATGATTCTATCATATGCCAGGAAGTAGAAATGAACAAGCAGACCTGCACCAGAAAAACTAAAAAATATTCTCTAATGGAGCTTGTGTCGGTCTTCTCATTTAGTGGAGAAGACAGACAAATGTATAAGTAAATTATAATGTTGATAAGTTTGGAAAAGAAAATAAAAGACAATATAGGGAGCATCAGTTCTGGGTGAGAGGGTACAGTGCTATACTGGAGGTAGTCTGAGAAGGCTTAGTGAAAAGGTCTGAAAAAATAGAGGGGGTGAACCTTATACTCAGGGGAAAAACATTGCTTGCAGAGAGGACAGCAATTGCAAAGGCCTTGGAGATAAGACTGTGCTAGCAGACCTGAGGAAAAGCCAGGAGGCCAGAACAGCCAGAATAATGTACGCTAGCAAGGGGATGAGGCCAGAGAGTCCATGAGGCCAGACTTTGTATGGCCTTGGAGGCCACTGTGAGGACTTGGGCTTTTCCCTGAGTGAGGACTTTGGCAGGGGAGGGACATGATCTAAGGATCACTCTGACTACTATTGAGAATACACTTTAGGGGCTGGTACAATGGGGACCCACTAAAAGACTGGTAGTAGGACCAGGATGGAGCGACAGAGGTCCTGAGAAGTATTGGATTCTGGTTATAGGTTAGAACCGGTAAGATAAAGTCACTGATGATGGATTGGATGTGGGATATGAAAGAAAGAGGGAGAGAAGAAGACATCAAGGTTTTTGGCCAGAGTATGTGGCAAAATGGAGTTGCCCCTTACCAGATGGGGAAGACGGCAAGAGTGGTGGTGGTGGTGGTTTAGTCACTAAGTCATGTCCAACTCTTGCAATCCCATGGGCTGTAGCCTGCCAGACTCCTCTGTCCATGGCAAACTGCTGCTGCTGCTAAGTTGCTTCAGTCGTGTCCGACTCTGTGCGACCTCATAGACGGCAGCCCACCAGGCTCCGCCATCCCTGGGATTCTCCAGGCAAGAACACTGGAGTGGGTTGCCATTTCCTTCTCCAGTGCATGAATGGGAAAAGTGAAAGTGAAGTCACTCAGTCATGTCCGACTCTTAGCGACCCCATGGACTGTAGCCTACCAGGTTCCTCTGTCCATGGGATTTTCCAGGCAAGAGTACTGGAGTGGGGTGCCATTGCCTTCTCCGGTCCATGGCAAGAGGGCAGACTTAAAAGGAGAAATCAGGAGTTTGGGGACAGGTGAAGTTTGTGATCTCCATTAGACGTCAATCAGAGCCTCAGGGAAGAGGTCTGAAAGGACAGAAAAATGATGTAAAATTGTCAGATACTTAAAAATCAGAGGAATAGATCATCTACAGAGTGGGAGTAGATTGGAGAAGAGAGGGGTCCCTGGAGCCTTCCAATGCTGAAGAAAGACCCTGCAAAAGAAAACTGTTTAAGAAGCCTTGACAAAGGTACCTCGAGTGGGTCAATTTTTGTTCTTTACTCAGGTCTTCCTCCAGTCCCCTCAACCCCAGCCCCCTCTACATCCAATATGAGGACACACACACACACACACACACACACACACACACACACACACACACACCCCTTCATATGCACTAAACACCACTTCCTGTCTCATTGCATTCCATGCCTTTGAGAAGAGCTGGAAGAGTATGGACCACCTTCCCCAGCTGTGTGGCAACAGGGACAGGCTTGGACACAGGCAGAGAAGTTGTCTCCCGTTGTTAACAAAACCCTGCATTGTTATTTTCAAATTCCTTTTCTATTGTTGATTCTACTGATCACTAATAACACTGCCATGTCCATGGGAAAATTACAAAGAGAAGACATTTCCTATGTAAGCTCAGAAATTTGAACTTGAAATACAGTGTTTGATTTTGAAAACCAGAAGAACTATGGAACCTACACATCAAAAGGATGAGTCATCTGATCCATGCTCCTGCCTCTGGGGACATCTGAGCCAATCCTAGGTGACTAGGTTGCTGTCTACTGTGTTCCTGGGATCTCAAGGAGGAGTTAAGCAGGAGATCCCCAATGGCCTTGACTATGTGCCACATCCAAGCCATTTGCCATTGTCATAGCCATCTTCACTTTCATGCAATTCTTCCTGATTTCCAGCTAAGGTTCTTTTGTTGTGGGTTAAGGACAATTCTGGGGCTTCCCAGGTAGCACTAGTGGTAAAGAGCCTGTCTGCTAATGCAGGAGACATAAGAGATGCAGGTTCAATCCCTGGGTTGGGAGGATACCCTGGAGGAGGGCATAGCAACCCACTCCAGTATTCTTGCCTGGAGAATCCCAGATAGAAGAGCCTAGAGAGCTACAGCCCATAGGGTCACAAAAAGTCAGACATGACTGAAGCAACTTAGCCAGCACGCATGCAAGGATGATTTCTCTTGCCTTGTCCTCTAATAAAAAGGACTTGTTGAATGGCAACTGGCCATTCAGTTATTTTCCCATCTGGCAGGTTGGCCATCCATGGTGGGACATCATAGAGGACATCACCCACTCTCCTGTGTCCTGGGGTGCTCAGGGTTCCAGCAGCACACACAGAGGGTAGTTTAAAGGGTTACTGGTAGTTTTGTCCTCGGTGGTCCAATCTGCTGATATGGTGAGGACTGCCCAAGGCAACAGCCAGTGGGGCCATTCCTTGAGAAAGCTGGGGTGGACTGGGAAGAGGACTGCCTACCCCCTGAGGACAAGCTACGAACATGTGCTCCAGATGAACCCCAGAGTGTGGAGAAACCGAATCAATACCATTTATTATTAGATGAAAGTCAGACACAGCAAAAAAGAGCAGTCAGAGTGCCAACAAGGACTCCTCGTTCTGAGGTTCCATTTAGAGCCCCCGTTTTGTATAACCACCGTGTGTCTATAAAGCAGGGGATTTGGGAAGCAGAGAACAGCTGACGGAGTCGTCAATAACCCAATTTGTGGCTTGTTAGAATGTTACACTAGTTTATCGGCATTTAACAAGACAAGACGTTGATGTTAACACAGTGGGAGGGAAGTTGCCTGGACCAATAGTATCCCTGGCTGAAAATTAATTTAAACCTTCTTTTCTTTGTGCCAGAAATGGTAGAGGTAATTCATTTCCAAAGTGTCTAAATGCCACTGAAAATGAGCTAGGATAACAGGGACGAGTCATCAGCAGCTGAACGAAATCCCAATTTAGCTTTCTTTTGGTAACCTCTCGTAAATGAGACACCATGAAATAATATGCTTTATGGCAGGAAAGAAAACAACAGGGCCTATTTAAGTTGGGGGATGGGAAGGGTTGCAGAGCTGGGAAGGGAAAGTTTCATGCACAGGTTTTTGTAAAACCTTGAGAGCTGCTGTCACCATTGCCAAGTTCACAGTCACTCTGCACTGGTGAAAAGTTAACAGTTTCTGTTTTGGACCTGTTGGCTTGAAGAGTCCAGGGTCTTGGCAAGGCTAAGCTCTTTTATCAAGATTCAGTGAAATCAGTGTTCAGATCATTTACAAGATCACCACTCCTTGTGCTGGTGTCTTGTTGAGGATGGGCCTAGAATTATTCACCACTCTGGTCCCACTTCCCATTTAGCAAAACAGGTGGGCGCATGACCTGAAAATGTAGTGCTTTCCATTTTCTCCTCCTTGCTGTGTATTCCTTTGGGCCCTTTATTTTCCAAGAAAAAGATATCAGACATGAAAACTACAACTCATGAGGACATAAGCACTAACAAGATTGAAGTAACCATTTGCTTGAGTGCAAACTTTGTCTTTTGAATCGTTATGTGCCTATATTCCACCCAGGGGAAGATGGACAGGAAGTCAGAGGGCTACGTTACTCTGGGCTGACTAGGTCCTCCTTCAGAGGGTTCCCTATCATCTCACCCATCACCCAACTACCAGGCAGAAGCTCTGAACCAAGCCTGAGCTGGGGAGAGGGAGACATTTGCAAGAAGTTCAAGGTCCAGGGCACGATTCTGCCATCTGGCTGGGTTTATGCAGGCTGGTCACTAGCCCCCATCTATTCATGCCCTTTGCTTTGTGATCTTGCAGTCATAAAGGAGTGGAGTACGTTTCCCCACTAAACAGTTCTGAGCCTAGGTTCTCAGAGGCATTGCATGGTTCTACTCACCTTCAGGCATCTCTGCCATCTCCATTGGCCCAAGAAGGAGGATGAAAGATACATGTTGTAATTTCAACTGCCCAGGCAAGTCTGGCCAAGATCAGCTGACTACAGGTGCCTCACACATCTCTGAGCTAAACAAGTGCTTACTATTGTACACCAGTGAGTTTTTAATTAGTCTAGTGGCTCAGTGGTAATGAACTCGCCTGCCACAATGCAGAAGATGCAAGAGATGCAGGCTTGATCCCTGGGTCTGGAGGATCCCCTAGAGGAGGAAACAGCAACCCACTCCAGTATTCTGGTCTGAAAAGTTCCATGGATAGAGGAGACTGGCAGGCTACAGTCCTTGGGGTCACAAAGAGTCAGACACGACTGAGCACTCATACACATAGCAATAGCAAATGATAATGCCCCATTAAACCAGAAAAGAAATTCTCACATGCAAGTAGACTAATTCCCTGGAGGGAACAACTGACCTTTACTTGAGATATTATAACATTGAAAGAGTCAGGGTATGTTTCCCAGGCTGATGACTTTCTCAGAGTGGAGGGCCACTGGACCATCCCCAAGGTCTCTCTTGGTCTCTGGACAACCACTAGTCCAAAGCCTCAGCTTCATATGGAGAAGCCCTGGATATTCCCCACCCCATCCTAGAGTCCTGGGACCATTTGTCCCATCCTCTATCTATCTTAAAAGAAATAAATAACCCTCTATTAGGGACCTATTCCAAACAATGGTTTCATAACCTCTCTTAGACTCCTTATGACATTCATGATAAGGGAAGGCTTCCAGATTAGTATTCCCAGTACCCAAAGGCCAGAGGCATGGGAGATTCCTTGTTCAGGAGCAGTCAACTGCCCAGGGATCTTCCTTCCATGCCATCTAAGCCACAGGCAATGCTGAGAGCTCAGACCAGCATCCACTCAGGTCCTGGAGAAGAGATGTATCTCTTTCAAGGCCGTCACAAGGTAAGCACAGGTGCCAGTGGCTTGGATGTGAGCTGTTTGGGGATAACTACTTGGATTATTTATTTTTCTGCTCATGAAAGGCCAGCAATTCTTATGTTTCCACTAAGCATGGTTGGCATATAGCACAGAGCCTCATTTTTCCTGCTGTTTATATAAATGGACTTACCCTGCCCAGGTTCTCTGCTGTAAAATGTGTGATTAAAGGATTATAGAGGTGATGGAAATAGTAATCATGTCTGTTTTCAGATAGCCTTCCCCTGAGGGGCCCCAAATGACTGTGTTCTTATTCATACCAACAGGGAAGGGGAAGCCAGGGGGCACTTTTATAGATGGGGTGATAGGCACCCAGAAAGGGTCAGATAGCACATTGCCTCAGGTCACCCAGCTCATCAGCTTCCAGCTTTGATGTGAGGGGTGGGGGTTAGTGTCTGTCAAAACAGGGTTCAAAACCTGTGGACAATCACATCACTGGATCACCTAGACTGGGCATGAAGTTGGGACATATCCATCACGAGTGAGCAGCTTTGGGGACAACCCAGCTGTCAGCTATGGGAGGGGTATCCCAGCAGGGAGAGGATGGTTTGGAAAAGATGTCATGAGATCTAGACAACCATCCCAACCAGTGGCATCAGGGAGGTCCAGAGGATGGTTTCTAGTTGAACAGAGTACAGCAGAGAGGACCTAGAAACAGGCAACGTGTGATGGTTCAGGCTGGAAGCACTGGAATCTCTGCCTTGGGCAGGGCTCTAGGACTGGGCTGCACTCCCAGAGAGGAAGAATCCAGAAGAACAAGGCAGGTCTCAGGCCCAGGAGACATAGGGGCAGAGCAGGGTATCATGGGAGTTGAGCCTGGAGCTCAGACTGGGCACAAGTCCCACCACAGCTGAGTCAAAGGCTGAGCAGCCAGCTTGACTGGTGCTGAGTCACCAGAACCACTCGTTAGGCTCCTTCTCTGGAAATAAATGTCTGGTTCCAGTGCCCAGGGGTGAGGTGGCAGCACCTGGAAAGGCCATCCAAGTTCAGGGTTCTGGGGGCCATAGGGGCTTTGCACCAATTCCAACCAGAATTTTACCTTCCACGTGGAATTGTAGGATAGGACCAGTTAAGTGTCAGGACATGAGACTCAGAGAGTCCTAGACCAGGCTGCACACTGTCCCACCCTGAGATGTGAGCTGAGGAGTCCCTCCTGCCCACTTAGCCTCAGTTCCCCCTCCTCTAGCAGAGACTAGTGCCCCCCTGATGCCTTCCTTCACATCACTGTGATGAGAAGCACATGAAACAGCGTGTAAAGTCACCTTGGAAAAATAGGAGAGTAAGATGTCATCAGTATTATTATTAATTTGACATGTGTAGTATCTTTTCTTACAGTGGAATTTCCCAAGACTGAATGGCCAGTTTGAGAACTAGCCAGGTCTTTTGCTCCTCTGCCCTAGCCCCCCACTCCTGGGATACTTCCTCATCCATCACTCCCCAGCAGAGGTTTCATCGATCTTAGAGTCATGGCACATGAGAGCTGGTGAGTGGAAAGTAGTGCTGTGTACACAGTGGGAACTCAGTACACATAGCCTTTATTATTATTGCAACTGTATCATGCTTTCACTAAGGAATTCATTTGCTACTTTCAATCATTTTGACAAAAGATTTGGAAAGGGAAATAGTGAAGAAGAAGAAGAGGGATGTCACAATTAATATTACTGAGGAAAATTTTGTATAATCTAAGGTCACATTGAATTCTTCCTCTTCCAGGAATCCAAAGCTGATCAGGGGCTTTTCCCATGTCCTCATGGTGTCTCCTTATACCTTGTCCTTATTTCATATGCTTAAACGAAAAGTGCTTCTTTACTTGTCTCTCTCTGCTTCTAGGGAGAAGGCAATGGCAACCCACTCCAGTACTCTTGCCTGGAAAATCCCATAGACGGAGGACCCTGGTAGGCTACAGTCCATGGGGTTGCGAAGAGTCGGACACTACTGAGCGACTTCACTTTCCCTTTTCCCTTTCATGCACTGGAGAAGGAAATGGCAACCCACTCCAGTGTTCTTCCCTGGAGAATCCCAGGGATGGCGGAGCCTGGTGGGCTGCCGTCTATGGGGTCGCACAGAGTCGGACACAACTGAAGCGACTTAGCAGCAGCAGAAGCTCTCCTTCTAGACTGCCAGTTCTCTGAAGGTAGAAACGGCAGCTTTCTTAAAGCTGAATCCATCTTCAGGAATCGGTCTGATGTTTCTTAGAAGTTCCTGATTCCTCTGGGCTCATGGGCCCAGAGAGTCTTAGACCAAGAACCAAAAAACCAATGTTCTTATCACAGTTGCTTTACTGACTTTATTTAGTTAAGTCACATATCCTCTTTAAGCACTAGTTTTGTCACCTCTAAAAAAAATTAAAAGGCTATATATGAAAATCAATTTGTCGATAACTATCACATTTACAAATGGATAAAGCCTTTGACCAAACAATTCTCCTTCTAGAAATTTATCTTCAGATACACTCACATATACTTCACAGATACACTTTCCTATAGGTTATTCATTACACATAATTTTTAAAATTTTTTTAAGATTTTTTCTTTGCTATGGACCATTATTTTTAAAGTCTTTATTGAATTTGTTACAATACTGTTTGTTTTGGCTTTTCGGCCCCAAGGCATGTAGGATCTTAGCTCCCTAGCCAGGGATCAAACCTGCACCCCCTGGATTGGAAGACAAAGTCTTAACCACTGAACCAAAAACACAGCATTATTTTTTAAAGATTGGAAATAAATAATTTATATATTGTGAAATAATTTATATACTAGAATACTATACAGCCACAAAAATGATGATTTAAGTCTAATACATGCTGATATCAAGTAATCTCCAAAATATATTATTAAGCAAAAAAAATACTAGGTGTATGTCTGTTGCTGTTGTTTTAGCCACTAAGTCGTGTCTGACTCTTTGTGACCCCCATGGACTGTAGCCCACCAGGCTCCTACAATGTATAAAGCAAGCTTTCCATTTGTGTAAAGGAGGGAGAGTATACATGTGTGTTTGCTTGTCTGTGTGTAACGTATCTCTGATTTTTCAGAGAATTTTTTTCTCAAGCTTCTTTGAAGAACTGGTGGCCATTGGTTGCACCAAGGGAGGAATGTGGATGGCTGTATAGACTTTAGGACCTTTTGAATTTTGAAACATGTGAAAACAAATAATATATTTTTGAAGATTGTCAAAGGAACAAAAAAGGAATAAAAGTCCCAACCCACTCATACAACTGTTAAAAGAAGCATATGGTGGGACTCTCGCTCCCAAGCCTTGTTGACTCCTCACTGCTGAAT
Organism: Giraffa tippelskirchi; assembly: GCF_054371585.1. Lineage (NCBI taxonomy): Eukaryota > Metazoa > Chordata > Mammalia > Artiodactyla > Giraffidae > Giraffa > Giraffa tippelskirchi. The sequence continues at coordinate 110,605,638 of NC_137279.1, forward strand.
TTGAAATGGAAGTTTTTCCAACCAAGATCCTGTCCTGATCATATACAGTGGATTCACAGCACAGCCTTCCAGTGATGTTTAGGAAAAATATCTCCACTCTCCATTAACAGAACTCTGATGAGCTGTAGAAGGGCAAGGCTCTCCCAGGAGGATCTAAGACTGGAGCCCCACCTGCCAGGGTCTGAGGTCAGCTGGCCTGAGCTCTCTTCTTCCCCTCTCCTAGTGAACAAACCTACCTGGGCTTTACAGCTTCAACACATATACAGGTACGGCAACTTGGAGCTCAGGGAGGACCGAGGACATAATATCTCTGTGGCTAGAAGGGTTTCCTTTGTCTCCTTTATCCCTTTACTGGTTCTCTTTGTAAGGTTTTATTGCTTTTAGAGTTAGGAGAGAGATTCCACCTGAGGCAAGATAACTATGAGCTACTGACCAGAACCAGCTATATTTCTGGTAACTTTCTATGATCAGACATAATGAAGGACAGTGAAAAGAACCATCAACTCTAAATCCCTTCCCCAGGGATGCCTAGAATCGAACCATTAGCCATTTATATGTTAATCGTGGTCATCAACCTGCAGATCCTCTCTTTAAACTGAAATTTTCCTGGGAAGGATAATATCTTAGGAAGAATTCACTTAGAAGAACATTCATTCACCAATTCAATGATTATTGAATGTTTATTCATGTCATATCCTCTATCAAGTATCTGGACATTTAGGTGAATAAGATAATCATTGATCTTAATAATAAAAATCACAGCAATGATGATAATGATGACGATGATAACCCTGAGTGCTTATTATGTGGCAGGTACTCTTCTAAGCTCTTTGCATACATTTGCATTGAATTCTTGTAACAAATTTGAGGAAGGTAATGCTGTTACGTCCATTGAAATGGAAGCACAGAGTTAAGTAACTTGTCCAGGATCCTGGAGCAGGTGAGTGAGCTGGCATATAAACTTTTTACCTAACAGATGTGTTTCTGGGGAGAGTCAAAAGCTAGGAATTGAGGCCCTAGTTGCTGTCTCCCTCAGGGGTGGAGGGTGAGGGGAGATGATACAGAGAAGATACCTGACAATCCTCAGGCTAATTCCTCCCTGGTGATGTTGGGAAGGGGGCTTCCCAGGTGCCTCAGTGGTAAAGAATCTGCCTTCCAATGCAGGAGACGCAGGAGATGTGTGTTCCATCCCTGGGTTGGGAAGATTCCCTGGAGAAGGGAATGGCAACCCACTGCAGTATTCTTGTCTGGGAAATCCCGTGGACAGAGGAGCCTGGTGGACTACAGTCCATGGGGTCGCATGACTGAGAGTCGGACATGAGTTGGACATAGCTGAACGACTGAGCACGATGTTGGGAAGAACTCATGGGTGTGCAAGATTTAAGGAGAGACTTATTGAAAGAGTTGTAGAGACTTCCCTAGTGGTCCAGTAGTTAAGACTGCATGCTTCTAATGCAGGGTATGTAGGTTCAATTCCTGGCCATGGGTTAAGATTCCACATGCAACCAAAAAAGAAGAGCAATAAGTTGCATGGACACCAGCCAGAGTGACAGGTGAGCCCTGTAAACAGAAGAAGCCAGCCTAGGGAAAGGGCCTGGGCTGAATCAAGATCTTCCAGGATGCACTTTTGCACAACTTTTACCTAAAATCAGCATGAGGCCTGAGGCCCAAGCATCCCAGGGACCAAGGAAATGGAGGGATACAAATCTGTCTTTGGCAGCAGTGTGGAAGTTGAGTGAGCTAGCAAGGAAGGACATCTGATCCAAGGGATGTGGCTACACGAGGAGTCAGCCAGTGTGACCCTCAAAGGCATGACAAGATGGGCCTGCAAACTCCTGAATCGCCTTCCTAAGTAGATCTCAGCCAAGTGGAGCAACATCGGGAGCCAGCGGCCTTGGAGCCTAGCTGAGTGTCCCCAATCTCTTCCTAAATGACTCTGAACTGGACTGACTTCCAGGCCAGAGACTCAGTGCAGCACACTCCCTTCAGCTGTGCTCCCTCCTGGCGCAGATTCAGGATGTGCTCCCAGAACAGGAGACGGTCCCTTCCTGAAGTGCTCCTGGGACCTGGAATTGAGCCCTGAAAAGTAACTCCATTCACTGCCCAAGTTCCTTGCCAGCTCTCCCCCTGCCCTGCTGCAGAAGAAGCTCTGTGCTTCCAAGGAAAGCCAGCCTCCCTCCTTTTGGATTGGATCATCTAGGAACTGGGAGGCTGGAACTGTGAGAGCGGAAAGAAGGTGGATGGGGGCTAAAACAGACAGGCCTGTCATCAAGTCTTGCCATCAGAACCGGGCCTGCAGCACTCATCTGGTATCTGGGAGCAGAGGGGGAAGACGGCTGTAGTCTATTCTCCATGAAAATGAAGCCTGTTTTTTCCCTCTCTGATTAGCATTTTTATTGTGTCCCTCCTATTTGCTCTGCCTGCTCATAATTAAATACTGCCCATGGTGTCTCGTCTATCTTGGTAATGTTCTCCTGGACACCGATGAGTGGATTTTCTTTATAGACTTGCTCCACTGTTAGAAAATAAGACTCAGATTCTGTGCATCTGCTGACGGGATAAGTCACCCCCTGGGGGTGCCTATCACTGAGGTCAGGAACCTCTTTGTAGTGTCTCACGGTCTTGGTCTGAGATCTCGGAAGGAAAATGAGAAAAGCACTGGGTCCTCTTGTCCTCAGGCAGCTCCCTTGGGAGATGACTCGGGGTAAAGGCAGCTGCACTGCTCTGCTTCAGGAGGCCTGAGGCCCGGAGGCTGGTGATGACCCTCGAAGGTTAGAAGGGAGGAAAAGTGGGGAGGCATGAAGCTCTCTAGGAAGTAGACTAGACGTTAACCAGGACTCCAAACAGAACCCAGAGACTGGTTCTAACACCCATACTCCTCTTTGCCTAGCTCATTCCCTTTATGTGACCCATAGTCTTCGCTGCGGGCAGTGGTCTCTTGAGCCACCCTCCTCTGTGTCATCATACCCCGAGCCTTCCTTGCCCTCCCTTTCTTTGCCAGCCCTCTAACTTCCCTCATCCTCATCCCTGTGTCCTCAGAAGCGCCCATCCTATTTCCATTGTTGAGTTGCCCAACATTCCCCACTTTTTCCTCTACCTCTGCTCTTTAACCAAAGCTCTGTTTCTCCTCCTAACATGGGCCACAATCAAGAGTGGATGAATTTGCATTTGAACCTTCTCAAGTGCAGGTTTATCAATTTAGACCAGAGATTCCGTGGTTCTCAACGTGTGGTCAGCAGGCCAGCAGCAGCAACTTGCTTTTCAGATCCTGTTAGAAACACAAATTTCCCTGGGCTCAGACCTCAGAGACTTAGGAAACTTTGGAGGGAACCCAGTGATCCACGTTCTCACCAGCCCTCCTCCACAAACCTCAAGCTTGAACGCCACTGCTCTAGACCAATTTGTCACACCTCTTTCTCAGCAGCATTTTCTCTGACACCCTTGCCACCTGTGTACTTGCCTTCTACCATCTGTGAACTCCAGGTCACTCCCCTGACTTCCCGGGATCCCACTGCCCTGCCTCTGAGCACGCTTCCCTGGAGCTATGCTTGCCTCCTCTCACATCCTGCTCTGTGCCTTCTCCCTGGGCAATGTCATCTTCCCTCACAACCTTAGCTGTCACCTCCATGCTGAGGGTTCCCACATGCACATTTTTAATGAGCAGCTCTCTCCTAAGTGCTAGAAATATACTTCCTCCTGCCTACCAGGCATTGACCTTGACTATACCAAACACCTTACCCACTCATCCCAAACAGAGCTCCCCCAAACTGATGTCTTGGGTTCCCTATTTCAGTCTATTCCCCACCAGACTGTATGCACAGAGACTTCTCTGACTCTTCCGCTTCCTTCAACACTTGCCCCTCCCTCCGGCACACACACTCCCCAAACCAATCAGTCATCGGGGCCTACAGACTCTGCCGCTGCTCCTCCTTCTTGGCTGGGTCTGTCTCCATTGCTAGTTCAAGAACCCAGTTCAGGCTCCCCACCCCCTCCCAGCTCCCACTCCCTTCTCACCGCTACCAGAGCTGTTTTGCTAAAACACAAGTCTCACCATGATGGTCCCTCCCGACCAACAGGATGCCACTCGAATGGGCTTTCCATCATTCTGGCTCCTCCTGCCTGGCTCCCTGCTGCTCTCCCCCTCCGCCTGCACTCCCGCCACCAGACGCTGCTCATTTTCACACCTCTGTGCATTTGCTCATGCTCTTCTTTGCTCAGAATGACTTTCCATCTCCAGAGCTGCTTCTTACTCTTAAACATGCAACTCAATGCACCCACCTTGTGTGCACCTTTCCTCATCCCCCTGCTCCAGATTCCGGAGCACATTTCTCTTGACCTACTCATAGCCACACCCTTTGCATGAATCATTTGTCATCCTCCTTGGACGGTGATCCTTTCCTCAAAAGTCTCTGCCTCAGTCATCCTGTCTTTCCAGTCCAGAGCACAATTCCCAGCACATAGTTGGAGCTCCATGAATATTTCTTCAGCTTGCTGATCCAGCTATTGTTTATAAAAGACTGAGACCTGCAAACACACGATCACACACCATCCACTGTCACCTTCTTTGCCCCTCTCCCTTATCATCCAAGCAGAGTGGCAGTGGTTGTGAGCAAGGTCTATCATTCCCACACACTCCCCAGGCAGCTCTGTGACACTGGCTTCTGCCCTTGTCATTTATCTTGTATGTCAAAATTTCTCTTCATGAGGATGGTGGAGAAAAAGAGCAGGATTTACCTCTCAGGTTCCACCCAGGGATGGTCCTACTCTGCTATTAGCTCAATCTGATGAACTCCCTCCAGCAGAGAAAGGAAGGAAGGAAGGAAGGAGTACCTCCCACAGTCCTGATCCGGATGGCCATTCTCCATCTCTCCAAATCTCAGGGTAGTAGCCACATGGATATGTGCTATGAGGGGGCATTTCCTGTGGCCCTGGATTCTGAGTTACACCCAGAAAGACCCCTGTGCCCAGAGCCAAGCAGCAGTGCCTAGAATACAGTCAGCACTCAGTGTTTGTTGAATGAGTAATAAAAAGCTGGGGAATAAAACATACTCGGAGTCCTTCCTCCCCATCTCCCAGAGTTGCCAGTCCCTGCCTTTGCAGCCTGTCTAATTCCAGAGTCTTTATGTGGAAACGAGTGAGGTAGCAAAGAGAAAGATGGAGAGAGACTTAAAAGGAACATTTTCCCATGACTCCTCTGTTTGCCTCTGAAGAGGAAAAATACACAGGCTTCCCAGGCCACCAAGTCCTCCTCATTCTTGGCCTAAGCCCTGGGCTCGTGCCCTTCCAGACTACAGGCAGAAAGAGGTAGACAGACTAGCTTGGAGACAACTTTAAGTGAATTCAATTACCATAGCAACCAAAAGCAGCGGAATGGAGATTAGACTCCAGACAGCAGTGATCCAGGCCTCCAAACCAGGCAGCAATCCAAAGGCCATTGCTTGTGAGACCAGAGGCCAGGTTTGGGAGAAAGCGGCACCCAAGCTCATCTACCCAGCACCCCCCATTCACCTGCACTTCCTGGGACTCCTCAGAGTTGTAACTTGCCAAAGAGAAGGCATTCATCCCTGCTGGGAGCTGGAGAGACTTGGAAGGCATGTAGGGTTAGAGGAATGAGCAGGTGCTGGCCTTTGGCTGGTCTTTCACTTTCTACTGTGTCCTTCCACAGATGGGCGGGGTACCAGCTGGCCTTCTGTTCCTCTCTCCAGAATAAGATTTAGGACTAGGAGCTCTGGTGTCAGACTATTTGGTTTTAAATCCCAGCTCAGCTGATGAACTTGAGCAAATTGCTGAACTTTTTCTGTGTCTTGTTTTTTTCATTTGATAAATGGGGATGACAGCAGCTGCTCACAGGAATGCTGTAAGGACTAAAAACTAAGAAAGCTTATAAGGTGAAGCTTATATGTGTGAAGCACATATTAAACACCAGGTAAGAGTTTCTTGTCACTGTTATCAATTTCATGATGATGATGTTGATGATGACAACTCCAGTCCCTCCTGGCCCTTGTCTATTTGTTTTCTTGCTATGAGCACTTTGCCAGGTTGAGGCACGAGCCTGAGCCAGGGAGAGAAGATTCCTAGGAAGTTGACAACCTGGGTCATAGTGGTCAGTTCCCTCTTGTTCCAGAAGCCATCAGAAACCCAGAGGGATTATATGTGTTACCTGGCAAAGGCCTTGCTCTCTGGTGACCTTATCTGGGACCACTAGCTGTGGTCAGCCTGGAGAACCTCAGTAAAGGACAGAACCCCAGATGGTCTCATTCATCTACTCATTTTGCCCCAAAGATGTTAAATAAGTCTATGATCTTCAGCTCAGAAGAAGTGTTGCCTTCCCTAGATGTGGAACTCTTATCTGTAAAATAGGAATAAAAATAAAAGCCAAGGACTTCCCTGGTGGCTCAGTGGTAAAGAATCCACCTATTAATGCAGGAGACATGGGTTTGATCCCTGGTCCAGAAGAATCCCACATGCCATGGAGCAATTAAGCCCAGATGCCACAACTACTGAGCTTGTGCTCTAGAGCTCAAGAGCTGCAACTACTGAACCCAAGTGCTGCAGCAACTGAAGCCTGCTCACCCTAGAGCCCGTGCTCCAAAATAAGAGAAGTCACTGCAATGAGAAGCCCAAGCATTGCAACTAGAGAAAAGTCAATGCAGCAACAAAGACCCAGCACAGCCAAAAGTAAATAAATAAATAAAATTATTTGAAAGTAAAGGCCAACTTCAGACAACTAGTAGACCTGTTCACACAAAGCCTAGGGCAGATGTAGGCACTGCCTTCATGGCCCTAATCACATGTGGGCAGGGGCTTTATTTCCCATGTGTTCAGAGGGCAGAGAGGATCCTTTTCACTGATGGGAAGAACTTGGGACTGTGCTGGGGAAGGTGCATCTTGTCCACCTCCAGGGATGTGCCCATTTATTCCACGCGGATTTTTTAGCACTAGTGATGGTCATACCTCGTACAGTTGACAGGGAAGCCAAGGCAAGTAAGACTCAGGAGTTCAGATTGGTGGTGAAGAAAGATCTCAGAGCAACACACCAGGAGGTGCTACTGAACACAGGAAGTATGGTGAGGATGCTCAGAGCATGAGCATCAGGGAGGACTGGCATCTGGATTTGGCTGGAAGGAGGAATACATTTTGCCCAGTGGAGAAGGAGGAAGGCCTCTGCAGGCAGAGAGAACAGCAAGTGCAAAGAGGGAGTGTGAAAGGGCCTGTTGTGTCTGGGGGAGGTGAGAAGTTTAGGGGTGATAAAGTGTATGCGTGTGTGTGTGTGTGTGTGTGTGTGTGTGTGTGTTGTGCATGCATACGTATTGGGGAACAATAAGGGAGTAGAAATAAATATGTCAGGAGATGAGACTAGAAAGTTCACTTTCCTCTTATCTCTCCAGAGCAGTTCTATTAGCCTCTGGATGCTGTGGGCTACTGTGCTGGGCTTTGTTCAGCCCAGCCTTATTTTGAAAATTCCCCTACAACTGATTCCCCTACAATTAAAGGAGTTGCTGAACTTGTTTTAGGGAAGCCCCAGCCTGTTTCTTAGGGCTTCCCAGATGGTTCAGTGGTCACAGAATCTGCCTTCTAATGCAGGAGACGTGCCTTCGATCCCTCAGTCGGGAAGATCCCCTGGAGGAGGAAATGGCTTCCCACTCCAGTATTCTTGCCTGGGAAATCCCATGGACAGGGGAATCTGGCGGGCTATAGTCCATGAGGTCGCAGAGAGGCAGACACGGGTGAGCAACTGAGCACACAGCCTGTTTCTTAGGGTCTGCATTGCCTGAAGTTCTTGGAAAGCCCAGCTATTCACTTCCTCCAGTCCAGCATGGACATCTCTGTATTGAAAGGACCCTGGGAGAGAACTCTGACCTCCCTCTCCCTCCAGGAAGGACTGCACCTACGCCCTTAGCCGGCTCTGCTGCCCCGGATGACTGGCACAGTCATCGTGCCAGGCAGCACAGCCTGTTCTAGGACCCTCTTTTGCTGCTCCACTCTCATCCAATCAGAGTCCTGATGATTTTTACCTCCAACCTATTTCTCTTGTGCCCCTTCTTCTCCGTCCATCCACCACTGCCCTAGCCAAAGCCCTCATCATCATTTCTCTCCTGGAATACTGACTGCAATAGCCAGCTAATTGGTCCCCCTGCTTCCCATCTGGTCCTCCTCAAATCTATCCTCCACACTGCTGGGCCAGACTAGATTCTTCTAACATAGATCTGATTGCACCATGCCTCTGCCTGGAGCCCTTCGCTGGCTCCCTGTGGCCTGCAGGATAGAGTTCAGCTCCTTGGCTTGGACTCCCAGCCGCAGGCCCTGCTTTGTCCTGCCTCTGGCCTCACATTCCAGCCACAACTGAGTTCATTCACACCCTAGTGTCTTTGCTGCCTGCTGTTTGCTTCTTCTTTTTCTCTGTCATTTGATTGATTTCTTCTCCTCTTTCCAGACTCAGCTTAGATGTCATCTGCTCCAAAGCATCTTCCCTGTCCCCTCAGGCTGGACCAAGTGCCCCCTCCCCATGCTTCCCCAACTCTCCATGCACACCCCTGTCACCCAGTGTAACAGCTCTGTCACCAGGCAGCTTTGTGATGCTCACGTCCAGTTCTTTATCTGAGACATGAGAATTATAATAGATCTATCTCATGAGATCATTTTGACTGTGCTGGGTCTTTGTTGCTGCATGGGCTTTTCTCTAGCTGCGGTGAGTGGGGGCTACTCTTTGTTGAGGTGCATGGTCTCTGGGGGACGAGGGCTTCAGCAGTTGTAGCACATGAGCTCAGTAGTTGCAGCCCCTGGGCTCTAGACTGTAGGCTCAGTAGTTGTGGCACTTGGGCTTAGTTGCTCCAAAGCATGTGGAATCTTCCTTGACCACGGATTGAACCTGTGTCTCTTGCACTGGCAGGCCGATTCTTTACCACTGAACCACCATGGAAGCACTCCTGAGATTGCTTTGAGAGTTTGTAAATTTAGCTTCTCTATATCCCTCAGGCTTCAATGATGAGGTTTAATAAGCCAAAACATGAGTGCAGAGCTCATACCACTGTTCATCTTTCTTTTTAAACCATGAGCTCTGAGAAGGCAGGGCTGTGCCTATTTTATTCACCACCATATTCCCCGACACTAATTATTATGTGTTAAGTGAAGTGATTGTTGAACTAATGTTAGCAGCTGAAGACCTATCAGTTCAATTAAAATGCCCATTTGAATGCCAGACTCTGGGCTAGGGCTCCAGTTTTAACACTTGGGGGGGATGCAGGTGCAGATAAAACATGCAAGACAAAACGGCACCTTGAGTTGGGACTTCTACTCATTAACATTTGACTTGGGTGAAATGGGAAATACAAGGAATTTTCTAGGGAAAACTAGTCCATAACTCACACTCCGTCACTTCCCTCATCACCATCCCACTGCAGTAAGCAGCACTGTAACCCACTAAGAAGGTTGTCCTGTGTTTCCTTTTTTGTCCATTTCAAGAATTTGTAGCAAAGAGAGCCAGCTAATCCTGAACCTAGATGGTGAAACTGACACTGGTGTTGGTTGGGGATTCCAGTTGGTGTGGATGGGAGGAGTGTCCCAGGATGAAAGTGTATTCACTCTCTGGTCAACAAAAGACAAGGAATTTTCTAACTTTTTAAAGCATGTGTACATTTTGTTTTCACACTAAACCCGGCTGTCTCCATTCTTTATGAAGCTGGGCATGATTTAACACATACACTTAAAAAATGGAAGAAAGCTTCTTAAATTTGCAGTAAATGTATTGTTCAATAGATTTGATTTACTAGTTATGAGCCATAGAAGAGCTGCTATGGCGATTTATTGTGATGTCTCAGGAGCTGGAGTCCACTGCCTCTTTGTGCTCTAATCCCCATAAAAATAATCGAATGAAGGGAAGACCCACAGTGCATCTTGGCACTAGCTTGGACTATAAATGCCACACCCCAGTCAGTATATCAGGGCCCCCTTCCCAAAGATGAGACCATGGCAGGTGGGGAGGGGTGGGGCATGGTTCATGGATTTAGTGGCGTTTGTTCTGAGCCATTGGTTGGGGTCAAGGAGCAGAGGTATCTGGGCATTGCAGCTTGTGAGAAATTTATAGGGCTCCACTTGCCTCCCTAGTGACTTTGCAGAGGAATTAAATGGATAGAAAACCTGTGTGTGTTTGTGCATGTGTGTGTGTGTATTAAAGGGAAGGAAGGATCAAGACTCATAATTCAGAGAGATCCAGAAGGGCCAGTCTCTTGGGCAACACCTCTGCAAGAGAGTCTCTGATTTTGATCTCTAAAGTGACTCAAAGTATCTCCTTCCTGTTCCCCAGGGAAGACTTGTGAAGGTGAGAGGGTTTATAGCTGGTGGGGGGTGGGGAGAGAGAGAGATGGGGGAAGACTGTCCCAGGATGAGGGGCAGCTAAAGTTTCCAGGAAGAAGTGTTTTCAAGCTTAGCTCTCCGTGTGGGCTCGGCTAAGCAGAGGTGGGGAAGCAGGACAGTTTTCCTGTGGAAGGAATAGTGTGAGCAAACACTCCAGGGTTTAGAGAACTGCCATACCACCAACCCAGCAGGAACACAGGTACAAGGTCCAGGAGCAGAAAGTGGAGAAGCAGAAGACATGAAGACTGGACAACAGCATAAGACATGTGAAGGTATTTCTGCTTAATTCAGAGGGCAGCAGGGATTCCTAAAAGGATTTCAGCCAAAGCGCAACATGTTTCGACGTGTGTTTTGAAAAGATCGCTCTGACTGCTCTGCGGAAAATGGATTGACATACTGGCTTCCTTGGTTGGGGGTCCATTTCTGGAAAACCACCTGCCTATCCTTAGCCTTGGCCAAGAAGCACATTCCCAGGTCACCTGCCAGTCTCCCGGTGTCTGATGCTCAGCACCTGCATGGGTGCTGGGTGGGAACGAGAGGCTGCCCCTGCTCTCAGAAGACGCAGTCCTATATGACAGCCAGGGCTTGCTCTGTTTGAGGAAGTCAGAGAAAAGCATGTTACCAGTGAGTACAGGAGGGTCCCAGATTATAGCTGGAGGGTTAACTGGGGGAGGCAGGAGCAAAAGCCCAAGGTCTGGGTGAACGGAAAAGCTTGTTGTGCCTGAGGAAAGCTGAGTGCTGGCTAGACGACTCTCTGTCCTCTTCTGAGCAGCACCCCTAGCTTTTCTGTGGGGGTCCAGGGAGAGATGTATTGTGAAAACTGGGTCTGTCTAAGGCCAGAACTTTCTGTGATGATGGAAATCTTTTCCATCTGTACTGTCCAGTGTGGTAGCCGTGAGTTACATGTGGCCACTGAGCACTTGAAATGTGACCAGTACAATTAAAAAGCAGATTTTAAAGATGTAATTAATTTTAGTTTTAATTTAAATAGCCTTTGTGGACTTGGGGGGAGGGTGGTGGTGAGGAGAGAGTGGGATGAATTTAAAGAGTAGCACTGACATATATACATACCATGTATGTATATGAAGTAGCTAGTAGGAAGCTGCTGTATAGCACAGGAGCTCAACTGGGTGCTCTCTGATGACCTAGAGGGATGGCATGGGGGGTGGGGTAGGAGGGAAGCTCAAGAAGGACGGAAATATGTATACATATAGCTGGTTCACTTTGTTGTACGACAGAAACTAACACAACATTGTAAAGCAATTGTATTCCAATTAAAAATAAATTGAAAATAAATAAATAGGCCCACATAGTTAGGGGCTACCATATTAGCACAAATCTAAGATGTGAGATCCTCATAGACAGTTCTACCAAATCCTGAGCGTGTAGGACATTCTTGTCAGAGAGTCTTATTCCTTATGCCTGGAGGCAGCATGGTAGAGAGCAGCGCCTTGGCATTGTCAGACTTAGGGTTTAAATCCTAACTGTGCCACCATATGGGTTAGGATAGGCTTACTACTTTAACATATATACCCAAAGTTCAGTGGCTTAACATAATAAAAATTTATTTTTTTTCCACTCATTTCATAGACCAACTAAGGTTAGGAAGGACAGAGGATGAGATAGCTGGATGGCATCACCAACTCAATAGACATGAATTTGAGCATGCTCCAGGAGCTGGTGATGAACAAGGAAGCCTGGAGTGCTGCAGCCCATGAGGTCTCAGAGTTGGACACAACTGAGTGCCTGAACTAAACTGAGCGCCTGAACTGAACTGAGCACTGAACTGAACTAGCTGAACTACTCCACATAGTCATCCGGATACCCAAGATTCTTCCTTATTGTGGCTCCACCCTCTTCTAGGTCCTTGAAATTCTCTCGATTCAGCTAGTGGATAGAGGGGAAGAAAAGCACATGTAGGATTGCTCTGGATATTTTTTATGGGTCCAGCTTATACTACCTTTGTCAGAATTTAGTCACAGAAGCCAAACCTAATCGCAAGGAATCCTGGGAAATGTACAATAGCTGTGCCCATGAAAAAGATGAACTGAGTTTGGTTAATATCCAGTCAGACTCTGCCAGGAGCCTGAGAGCCTACAGTCCATAGGGTCGCAGAGTCAGACATGACTGAGCAACTGAGCATGAAGCCACAGTCTCTGCCACAGGTACCTGCTAGTTGTGTGACCTTAGACCTTAGTTTTCTTATCTGTGAGATGGAGGTAGACCAAGAATTGATGAAGGCGAAATGAAATAACACATGTGAAATATGCTAAGTTGAGATTCATGACTATGATTTTTGCCACTCAGTTTGGGTCTCATTTCAGTTATTAGGCAGCAGTCCTGCTGACACCAAAAAGCTTGCCCATGGAGGCACCACTGCATGGCATTTAATGCATCCTTCTTTCTCTCCAAGGAGCAGGTCAGATTTTGGAGAGAATTCAGGAAGCCCTTGTGCTCACCAAACCCAAGGACTAGCCCCTAGGCACAGAGGCAAATACTGCCCAAATGGTCTTAGTGTCCTGGAGGTAGGGAGGAAGACATCTCATTCCTTGGAGAGATGAATTTTGATGCCATAGGAGGGTGCAATTACTGAGATATTTACAGATGAAACTGCATGTCATCTGTAATTTGCTTCAAAATTATCAGGGATTAGTGATGACCATGGGTATAGATAAGACATGACTGGCCTTGAGTTGGTATTTATCAAAGCTAAGTGGTGGGTTCATGGTGGGTATTTTATACGTTCTCTCTTTTGTGTGTGTCTGCAATTTTCTATAACAAAGAACTTCTTAAGGGCCCTGAGGATCCTTCTTTAACAGGCTTTGCTGAGAAACCCAGAAGCCTCTTATGACCTTGCAGTATGGAGACAGTAGCTGGACTGTGTTTATTTACTTGTTGACTCATCAAAGCAATTAACAGTTTTGCAGCTGAATCTCCCAAAACCCAGTGAGGCAGAAACATCCAACCCCAGCCTTGAGCTCTAAAGAAAAAATGAGCTTGAGTATGAGTATCATAGATGTGCAGTGCTGCGAGGAGGGCCTTGGCTGGTACTCATGGGCTCTGTCTGCTTACCAAGAACAGGTTGGTATAAAAACTAGTGTACAGATCCCTTCATCAGAACACTTTTGCAAAAGCTGAAGGCTTGGATTTCTAGCTTCAAAATTCAGAAACATCCCACCTTGTTGCTTATGTTAATAGTTGTATTAATGCGGTCAGTTTTTTGAGTGGACAGTGACTCTGTGGAGCTAGGAAGCCTTCTGTCCCCCTAAAACATACCCTGTTACTCAGATGGAGCCTCAGATCCACTCTATTTCATGACCTTGATTTTCATTATCCTGTTAAAATGTGAATAGTGTATCTCTGGACAGGATAGGTACTTACACATTAGTTTAAATGATTTATCAGTTCTTGCTCACAAGGAAGGAATGGAGAGAAGTAAGCACTTATAGAAATAGGGTGACACAGAATGGAGGGAGGGGCAAAATAGAAAAGTGTCTAGAGACTAATTTCTCTGATTTCACACATTTCCTAGGGTCTTGGTATGAAGAATAACAAGGAAAGAACTTGAGTGACCTGTCTGAACTTCTTCACAAACAACCGTTATAGAGAGCTGTGCCTTAGACTTAAAAATGCTAGGGTAAAGTCATAAAGGATCTTGCTGTGATTTTAGGTAATAGAGTGTTCTGCCTATGTTTTCCTCTAAGAGTTTTATAGTTTCTGACCTTATATTAAGTCTTTACTTCATTTTGAGTTTACTTTTGTGTATGGTGTTAGGAAGTATTCTAAAAAATTTCATTCTTTTACATGTAGTTATCCAGTTTTCCCAGAAGCACTTATTGAAGACACTATCTTTGTCCCATTGCATATTCTTGCCTCCTTTATCAAAGATAAGGTGCCCATAGGTTCATGGGTTTATCTATGGGCTTTCTATCTTGTTCCAATGGTCTATATTTCTATTTTTGTGCCAGTACCATACTTTCTTGATGACTGTAGTTTTGTAGTATAGTCCGAAGTCAGAAAGGTTGATTCCTTTGGCTTCATTAACATATGTAAAATAAATAGTGGGAATTTGATGTATGACTTGGAAACTCAAACCAGGGCTCTGTGACAACCTAGAAGTGTGAGATGGGATGGAAGATGGGAGGGAGGCAAGAGGGAGGGGACACATGTATACCTATGGCTGATCCATGTTGATATATGACAGAAACTAACACAATATTGTAATCATCCTTCAATTAAAAATAAATGAATTAAGAAAAAATGCTAGGGTAAAGTCAGTTGCAAAATTATGATAACATCCAATATTTTATTTATAAATGCATATGAAACAAAATCACTGCAGATGGTGATGGCAGCCATGAAATTAAAAGCTGCTTGCTCCTTGGGAAAAAAGCTATGACCAACCTAGACAGCATATTAAAAAGCAGACACATTACTTTACCAACAAAGGTCCGTCTAGTCAAAGCTGTGGTTTTTCCAGTGGTCATGTATGGATGTGAGAGTTGGACTATAAAGAAGGCTAAGTGCCGAAGAATTGATGCTTTTGAACTGTGGTGCTGGAGAAGACTCTTGAGAGTCCCTTGGACTGCAAGGAGATCCAACCAGTCAATCCTAAAGGAAATCAGTACTGAATATTCATTGGAAGGACTGATGCTAAGTCGAAATTCCAATACTTTGGCCACCTGATGCGAAGAACCGATTCATTGGAAAAGACCCTGATACTGGGAAAGATTGAAGGCAGGAGGAGAAGGGGATGACAGAGGATGAGATGGTTGGATGGCATCACTGACGCGATGGACATGAGTTTGAGTAAGCTCCAGGAGTTGGTAATGGACAGGGAAGCCTGGTGTGCTGCAGTCCATGGGATCGCAAAGAGTCAAACACGACTGAGTGACTGAACTGAACTGAACTGAACTGATGAAACATGTTATATGCATTATCTAACTCAATCCTCATGAACCCTATGAGTCAAGATGATCACTATAATCCATTTTACAAGTGAGGTAACTGAGGATCAGAAAAGTAAAGCAGCTTGCCCAAGGTCACACAGCTGGTAAATTAGAGTCAAGATTTGAAGCCAGGTTTATCCTGAACCCGTGTTCTCCCTTTCACTGTCCTGCGTTTCCTATGTGGTTTACACACAATTTTATACTTAAAGTTCAACAAGCTTTGGTCTTGGCATCTCTTTGTGTCAAGCCTAGGTTTTGGCTAATGGTTTTTTGACGAGCTCTCTTGCAGGGTTTTATGGCGAGCACAGTCACAGCTGCAGGCAACCAGGTACATTTCCAACTGACTGCATCCTGGCTGTTCCCAAGGAGGTGATATTCTGGAGATGTGATTGGCATTGTGCCAGAAAGGAAAGAAAAGACTTCCCTAAAAACCAATCTTGTTCAAGAGCAGAACACTGGCCAGGTCTCTGCAGGCAGCATTGACTGAGGTTCTCTTTGTAGATCTGAAAAGGCTGGAGGAGGGGGGCTTTGGAGCTCTTTTCATCTAGGATCAGCCAAATATTGAACACCCTCATCCTTTTTCTCTGTCTTCACGACAGTGCTTAAGCTCAATCAGATGGAACCTGGAGACTGACCAGCTGAAAAATTTATTGCATATTCTCAGTTATATAAAATCAAGGGAGCTATGAGAAAGAAAGTTAAAATAAATTCCTAATGCAAAGTTCTTGAGCATTTGTAATGTGCTGAGCATTGAGCTAGCATGTTTAGAGATGGCTAAGATGTGGTCCTTCCTTAAACAGCTTAAAGTCAGAGAGGGAGGCTGCCATGCAAACAACCAAGGTAATAACTATATCTGAGGTATTCAGGAAGGACTGTGGGAGCCCAAGTGGGGAATGGTTAGTTCCTCCTGAGGTATGGAGCTGAAATGAATCAATATGCCTTATGTGACCTTTGGGCTGGGTATTGAAGGTCTGGGACTGAGTGGAAGTTTGCTAAGAAAACAGTAGGAAATAGGGAATAGGGCATTTCTGGAAGACAGTTCAGCATGTACAAAGGCATGAGAGTGTGAAAAGATGTGATTTGGTCAAGTAGTAGAGAATAGGGCTTTATGATGGAAAGAAAAACATGTGTGAGTGGAAGAAGGTAAGGCCAGAAAGGAACTGCAGGAGATGAAACAATTGGAACAGGGTGTTTGAGAGGAAATGATCTTTTGGAGAAGACTGAAGGGGAGTGATGAGATGACGCAGAGGAGTGCCTGTGTACAAGGATACAGATCCATGGTACATAATTAGTGGTCAGGGAGAGTTCAGGAAGGAACGGTCAGCACCTGAATGAGCTTGAAATCAGGGACTCCCATCAACTCTCCAGGGAAAAGGGCAGATGAAGAAGCAGAGAAGACAAAGGACAGAGCCCTGGGAAACATCAGCACACAAGCAGAAGGAATCACCAGGGAAGAAGAGAACAGTCCCTGCATCTGTGATCTGTACCTTCAGCCTCTACCCACCCTCCTTCAAATTGTCACCAGCAAAGACTGAACAGATGAGTAGTTTTTTTTTTCCATCCATTGCCTGTGTCCTCCTCATAAGAAGGGGGCACAGGCAGTAATATCTGTGGTACAGACCTTGCAAGGAGTCCAGAACATGTTGGCTCCTCAACTTAAGGCTGATATGTTAAGCCTTATACAATCCAAGGATTTGCAACGCTACTTTGGACCCCTTGGATGGCCTTCCTAGGCCTGGGCATTTAGAGCTCCCCCTCCTGTTAGTGGGGCTTCCCAGGTGGCACAAGTGGTAAAGAACCCACTTGCCAATGCAGGAGATACCGAAAATGTGGGTTCGATCCCTGGAGCAGGAGGATCCCCTGGAAGAGGGCGTTGCAATCCACCCCAGTATTCATGCCTGGAGAATCCCATGGACAGAGGAGCCTGGTGGGCTACAGTCCATGGGGTTGCAAAGAGTCAGACATGACTGAAGCGACTTAGCACACATATACTCCTGTTGGGGGACCCTGGAAGAAGCCACTTAACCTCTCTGTACCTTGACTAGCTGCTCAGGGACTGGAGTAAATAAATTCTGATGGCCCTGAGTAAATTCTCCTATGCCCAGCTGTGGGAATAAGGAATAGGAGGCAATGGCATGTTCAGAGCCAGAGAACTCCCAAGCCCAAAGGAGACTCAGTGAAAATGAAGGGCCCCTACTAAGAGGCCCCTACTGCAGTCCCTCACTGCAACTTTGCCTTCATAAAGCTGCATCCACATGGGTATCTAGCATCCTTACTTACTCCTCCAGCATAAACTTCCCCTGGGACATGCTCCATGGGCTTCTGACATGATCCAGCCCCTGCCTTATCCCTATTCCTGTGGCACTTCCTCTATTCCTCATCAGAGGTCTCCCTCTTTGGGGCTGGAAAACAACCACTTCATCCAGGTGAACTTGACCCATCCCCAGCCGTGGCCTGGCATTGTTATCATTATATGCACAGAGGTGTGTGTCTGTCTGTCTTGTGTATGGTCCAGTCCCTCTACCTTCCTCTCCAGGCAGATTTCCTCACACTTCCTGCTGACACCACTCCTGCCCTGAACAGCAAAGACAAGCACCAGTTATATTACCATTCCTATGTTCCGGGCACCCTTCTAAGTGCTTTACCTGTGAGAATTGTTCATCTTCACCAGACCCTGTAAGGTAGATAGTTCTATGTATTACTATTTTGTGCTTTCCAGGTGGTGCTAGTGTAGGTAAAGAACCCTCCTGCCAATGCCCTCCTCCATGGAATCTTCCTGACCCAGGGGTCGAACCCGCATCTCTTACACCTCCTGCATCTCCTGAAATGACTTATCACGCGGGCACATTACTATTTTAAAGATGAGGCAATCAAGGCACAGAGAGGTTCAGTAGCTTCCCCAAGATCACACAGGAGGTAAACAGCGGAGGCAGGGTCAAACTCAGGCAGTCTAACTTCAAAGTCAGTTTATTTACCTCCAAGATACACAGCTGAATATAGAATATATATAATATATAGAATGTATATAATATATAGAATATATATAATATAGAATATATACATATATACCTGAATATGGAAAGCCAGCAACCCTCAGAGGTATAGTTCCACCCTCCAAATTCCTGCCTCATCAAGGGGAAGATTGGTGAAGTAGTCCAGCCACAAGCAATGAGGGTAGAAGCAACCCTTATGGACACTCAAAGGCACAGCTTCTAAGAGCAAACCTGAGCAGAGCAGCCCTGGGAAATTCCCAAGCAGACACCAGCTCCAGCAAGTCAGCAAACTTGGAGGCTGCAGACTTGGTGGGGCAGCCTCTTACCCCCACAGTCCACACAATGACAAGCTCTGCAAACAGCAGCCAGAGTGAAGGGACTAAAGAAGACTCCTCATGTGTGCACAGCTTGGAAAGGACACACATACAGAGCATAGTCGTCCATAGGAGCGCCGTCTTTAAATAGAAAAGATAGCCTGAAGTACGCCCTGAAGTCACATGTGTGCTCTCTCTCTCTCACACACACACACACACGCGCACATACACACACACACACACACACACACACACACACACACACACACGGCCATGGCCAGTGGATTGACTGAACAAATGCCTTAGCTGTGCCGGTGGCAAGGGAAGGAATTCTAGTGCCCTGGCAGCTCCTAACTTTCAGTTCCTATTTAGAATATCTGAATTGGGAGCATCGACAAGCTCCCAAATTAGCTTTTTAAATAGAAGCTGAGAGTTAAAGGAAAAGCGGCCGTATCATGGGGGAAATGCAAGCGAGAATCCTGGCCAGGCCAGGCCAGAGGCAGAGAGGGGAAAGGTGAGGCCAGGCAGTGCTGGAAAGATGCAATGGAGGGCATGGAGCGCAGGCGAGGGAAGCATCTCCAGGCAGTGGCTCCTTCAGCTGCTGGAGTCAAGGGGCCTCTCTTCTGCCCATCACTTACTCTCTCTCTCTCTCTCTCTCTCATTTTCCAGGTCACCTGGTTGTGAGAAGAGCTGGTAAGTAACAACCACACTGGCCTAGACTAGAAATCTGTCTTTTATATTTTCCTCTAGATCTTCTCAACAGAAAGGAGAATACAGTCTACAGCTACTTCACTTAAATGATGAGATGTGAACTTGGGAGGAATGGGTCCAGAGGTGTGTGTGTGTTGCAAGGCAGGGTCCGGCGGGGGTGGGGTTGTCCTGAATCAGTGTCCTGTCTTCAAACAGGGCTGACTAGGCACAGGAGAGCACAGTTGTCCCACAAGTATATCTCTCTGGAGGAGGAAGATGCTCCCACCTAACTGTTCCTGGAAACCTCCAAGCTTTGGGGCAGACCCAGCTCCAGAGCTACCTGCAAGATGCAAAACAAAGATGGGAATGCACAAGAGTTCAAATCTGGGCAGAAATAAAATGCGTGCGTGCTAAGTTGCTTCAATCCTGTCCAACTCTTCACGACCCTGGGTTGTAGCCCACCAGGCTCCTCTGTCTATGGGATTCTACAGGACAGAATACTGGAGTGGGTTGCCATGCCCTCATCCAGGGGATCTTTCTGACCCAGGAATTGAACCCCAATCTCTTAGGTCTCTCACATTGGCAGGAGGGTTCTTTACCACTAGCGCCACCTGGGAAGCCCCAAGAAGAAAAGCACTGAGTTTTAACTCTTCCCAAATTGGACAAGGGGGTGAATGGCTGAAGGAAACTGTCTCTCCCCAGACCTGCCCACCCAGAGTCTGAGAACTCCCGGGGTCACAGCAGTTGTGAGAAAATGAGCTCTTCCCCAGGAATGGGAGGAAGGAGGTAGGAGCAGAGCCAGGACCTTCCCCGAATTCTTCCCCCGTCTGCCAGGGAGTGGCACTGTTGTTAATCATTATTACTGTATGCAAATAACTATGCAAATCCCTCACCGCTCCTGGGGCTCCTGGCAAATGCTAATAGAGCCCACGCCTAGCTCTTCAAGGGCCAACTGTACACCTTTCAGACAGACAAGCTGAAGGGGGCTTTGCGGGGAGTGGGACGAATGGGTGAATGAGGGCTTCCGAGCCAGCCAGGAGCCCGCTGGGGCTCAGGCCACCATGACTCACCTCACCTCTTAATCTCGAACAGGGCTAAGGGTTCTCATAAAAGCCAGAAGCCTCGTTTGGACTCGGAGAGGTCCTTGCCAGCCCCCTTCAAGCACGCCCGCCCCTTCACCGCACTCTGCTTTTCCCTCGGTCTCTGTTTCACACCCAGAACTGTGGTCGCTCAAGCTCTCCGTTTCGGTCCCTGCTGAGGCACGGAGCCGCCTCGCTTCTGGAGCGCCAGGCGATTCCAGGCATCCAGGCCGAGATCTCGGAATTCTGGACGCGGGGACAGCTGGAGCCGCTCGCGTCGGCACCGTTCGCGAGGACTGAACCCTCTGCGAACGGAGGCCGAGAGTGTGGGAGTCTGGGCCGTATACCACTCTCTTGGGATGCTCCCGGGCTCCATCCGCCCGACCTCTTGGGCACTTGCTGACTGCCCGCTCCCCATCCTGGGCCGAGCCACTGGGCAGTGGGGATCCTTGGGCTCCGGAGAGGGATCGAGGGACCGGGCGGACTCGGATTGAGAGTTCACGCTCCCAAGTCCAGACTTTGGGGTCTAGGTACTGAGTCCACGTGGAAGGATAGGAGGGCGAATCCCTACCTTCGGGTCGTGCCCCTTGCGCTCCGGAAGAAGAGCGGCTCTTACGTGGGGCAAGGGCATTGTGTGTCCCCCCGGGACCTCTCCAGCCCCGGCACAACAAGCTCACGGCCGCGGCGAGCTACGAAGCTTGCGCGGTGACGGACTCCACCTCCCCAGGTGGCAGGGCTCGGCCGCAGGCAAGTGCCGATGCCGCGTGGACAGTCGGTGAGAAACAGACACCCAGCTGGGTCCACACACACCCCACGCGCGCACACAGCGACGCTCCTGTCACCTCTCCCCGAGTCCCCAGCACACACGCCTCCGAGCTCACACTCACGCCTACTCCCCGCTCCGCCTCCACGCCCAGGCCGAGCTCACCTTGCCACACTCACCCCCGTGCCCACCCTCGCTGGCACACGCGCCCACATCCGCGTCGGCACACTCCGCCACCTCCAGGCACACCCTAGGATTCCTCCACTGGCCCGGGGAGACGCACCAGGCTCTGCCTCGTCTCCCTGCCCCCCACTCTGGCTCACGCGCGCGCCCCTCTACACACACACATACACACACACACACGCACACACACACACCCTCGCGCGGGGAGTCACTCCCCCTAGCACGCCCTCGCCCTGGGCACCCTCTCGCGGCGAGCCTCCGGGTCCTCCTCGTCTCTCCCTCCGCGCTCTCGGGCCCGGCCTGGAGCCGCTTGGTCGCCGGGGATCAGTCGGGAGGCAAGGGCCCAGCCTCGCCGCCTCCCCCGGACTCTCCTCTCCGCCCCGCCCGCGCCGCGCCCCCATCGCCTCCCCCTTCGGAAGAGGGACCTCGCCAGGCAGCCGGTGGCCCCGCCGGGCTCCGCTCCGCGCGGCGCCGGCAGCGGCGGGGGCAGGGCGCGAGCGAGGGAGCCCGCGAGCCCGCGAGCCCGCGAGCGGAGCGGCGAGGCGGGGAGGGGACGCGCTGCCGAGCCGGGGCTGGAGCGACGGCGGCCGCGGCGGCGGCGGCGGCGACGGGGGAGGGAGGGCCCCACGGACAGACGGACGCACTAACGGATCGAGCGAAGAAGGGAAGGAGAGACTTGGCTCGCGAGGAGGAGAGGTGCGAGCGGCGGCCGCTGGGCGCTTCCCCGCGCTGCTGGGTGCTCTGCGCCTCCGCGGCCCCCGGCTCCCGGCGGCAGCTTCCTCGCGCGCGCGGGGCGCGGGGTGCGGGGCCTGGGGCTTGCTTCGCCGAAGGTAAGAGGGACGCGACCGAGCGTTTTGGAGCCAGGAAGTGCACTCAGCGCTGCTCCCACGCCTGTTGCTCTGGCTGCCCACGCGGCACCCTCCCACTCCCGCACCCGGGTGGGTGGGCGCTGGGGCGCCGGAAGGATTGGGGGTGGGGCTGGCGCCGTGGGGGAGCAGGCAGCCGGCCCGGAGGCGTCGGTTCCCGCGGGCTGCGGAGCCACCTCCGGGCAGCTAGGCGCTGTGAGGTTTGGAGGTGGGGGTGTGAACCTCTGCCCTCCTTCCATTGGCCTGCCTTCCCTCCGGGGTGCCAGAGGCAGCGCCCCGGGATCCGGCGGCAGGTGGCGACGGCTCGCTGGGTCCCCCGCTCTTTCTGAGGGGAGAAGGAGAGAAATGGCTGAGGGTGGAAGCGGGGAGCGGTTTGGGGCGCTTTACAAAGTTCTTCAGCCGGGCGATCGGGCGGTGTGCCTACCACAGGCTGGGGGCACGCACATCTGGTCCTGCCCGACGCCGCTTGCCCCCGGCGAGCTCTGGGAAGGGTCTCTGAGCAACACCAGGGGCCAGAGTGGCCCGGGGGGAGGCCCCTGGAAAGACTCACTTTGCGAGATGTTTACACTGGGAATGAGGTGCGGAAGGGGACTGGGCAGAGAAGTTACCTAGAATCAACTAAATTCCTGCACTTGCTTAGTGTTGACATTTGAATCGAGTCCAGGATGTTCTGCTCTTATCCCGGGCAGCGGTGATATGTCAGCAACAGGCTGAGGTTCTGAACCTGGAATCTTATAGCAAAGAGAAGACTCGGTTATATTTCTTGGGAGAGGGTGCCTAAACTTTCTCCCGATCCTAGGTACAAGGCAATCGTTTCAAGACCTGGTTCTATGTGGTTCGTGATGGTATTTTGCATGAATGTAACAGAGATGGTTAAATTTATGCCTTATTTACCATCACTTCAAGGGAACCCGGACATTTAATGTCTGTAGAAAGGGGGCCTGGGCCAGCAGGAATTCAGTGCAAAGCATGTGTACCTTTTTCCCATGTGGACACGTTGGCACAGGGGCTGGAATAGATGTGTTTATTTTCCCCTGTCTCTACTGGAATGCAACAAAACGCAAGAGCACAAGGGACCCCCAGAGGAAGAAAGATTAGTGGCTTGCTCCCTTTCGCTGTTTAAGAGACTGGAGAAAAAATCAAGTGTTCAGAAAAGTGCCCTGGCCAGCCTAGGAGAGGCACTGCAGGAGAAGAGGATCTCTGTGTGTGTCCCAGGCCTGGATCCCAACGATCACCATCTCGGCACCCTGCCAATTTCATGGCTGCTTACCCAAACCCTGTGGGCACAGGAGGACGCCCCCTGGGTTGTCAGGACCCTCCACTCCCAGACTGGCTCCATTCTGGGCTGCGTGAAAAATTGTGGAAAGTAAAAGTTTCAAGAGACTCTCCATACCCAGTTCTCTGTCGAGGTCACTGAAGGGTAGACCTTGGTGACATGATGTTTTCATTGCCTCGTGCCTGTGCTCAGGTTAAGTGTCAGTCCTCAGGACAGGTGGTCTGCTCACTTTGCCCACGTTGGGCTCTCTATCTCCGCCACAGAAGCTGGCTGACAGGGCTGCTTGTTTACAGCAGGGGGAATGTGTTTCCCTTTTCTAGGATTTTTTTTTTCCGCCTGTGTCATTTCAGCACTCACCTGTTTCAAATGTCTCTTCCCCATCCTCCCCCCACCCCCATCTTTCAAAATCTTCTGCCAAAAACAAAAATAGCTTCAGATTTTTCATTTGTAAGGCGTCCACGTCCTAGTAAAACCTTGGCATTTGAGGCCTGTGCAGTGCTATTGGCTGGAAATGGGGCCGCACTGTGGTGCCTGTTGCAGGAATTCATACCCAGGTCGGCTCCAGGAGGCGTTGGTGCCTATCAGAGGGCGAGTGTTGTGGTGAGGGTCTTGGAGAAGCCCTGCTTGAGCTGGGTAAAGCCTGCAGGGTTGTATGGAGGGTATGGCTTGCATGGCCACAGGCATGGGACACTTTTCCTCCACTTCCAAACTCTCTTTCACACACACAGAAGTAACAATGGGGTGATTCCTCCCATTTTGGTACCTTTTACCAAGGGGACAGGGCTTGAAGCTTCAGAGCAGCCTGGCCTTCTTTGGGAAGACTGTCCTAGATTAATACATGGGATAAAAGTTCGACTGTGGGACCAGAGGCTTTTATGATAGACAGAGAGGGACTGTTTTTCCTTCCCCAGTTCTCAATTATTCATCTGAGAGTAGTTTGTAAAATACCCAGAGACTTTGGAGAAGAGGAGATTGGCATGGGGAGGGGACGGTAAAGTGATGGGATTCAGCTTGGCAGCAGCAGGTACCAGGGAGTGAGGCTTGGGAGTCAGGGTGAAACAGCACTGGCAGAATGGAAGTGGGAGGGCTCCACTTTCTCAGGGTATACAACTGCATACCTAGCCAAAGCAGAGTGTTAGGGGGGTACCTGCTGGTTCTGTGGTCTTTTACTCTTTGCTATGGGAACCCCCCAAGTTCCTGCCTTTCTTAGCTCTATCCTGGGATAAAGCAAGCATATTAAGAGTCAGAGGTCCAGGGCCCAGGGTCTGGAGCTCGGACTCCTTTTCCCTCCAGGGGTGTGGCCAGGGGTTCTGTGAATGAACTGGGCTTTTGATTGCCTTGAGTTCTAAGCAATGCAGGTTGTGTGCCCCTTTCTGGGCACCAGCCTCATCAGAAATTCCCAGAAGTGCCTCTGCTAAAAGGAGGCTCAGACTAACTCCATCCCCACAGCAACAAACCCAGAGGCTCTACTGCTTGCTTTGTAGGGGCCACCGTGAGGAAGAGATCTTTTGGTGAGTCCCGAGCTACAGGCTTGATGTCCTGGATCCAGTAGAATCAAGGATTACTTAAGCTAGAGATCTGCTTGTCACTTTCTTGTCCAGTTATCTCATTTGACAGACGAGGCTTGTGAGGCCCAGAGGATAATGGTGGCTTGCTTTTACAAGTTCAGGTGAGAATTAGAACGGGAGTGCTGGGCCTTCCAGACCCCATGCTTTCTGCTGCCTGGGGACGGGGTGGGCAGAGCCTGCATCCTGCTGTCTTCAGAAGGACCTTCAGTATTTGGCTACACCTAGATCAAAAAGTCATTTGGCAGTGAGCTGCCATGCCATGCTGCCATGCTATGTCACTTCAGTTGTGTCTCTTTGCGACCCTATGGATTGCAGGCTGCCAGGCTCCTCTTTCCATGGGATTCTCCAGGCAGGAATACTGGAGTGGGTTGCCATTTCCTCCTCCAGGGGATCTTCCCCACCCAGGGATTGAACCCGTGTCTCTTATGTCTCCTGCACCAGCAGGCGGGTTCTTTACCACTAGTGCCAACTGATCAGCAGCCTATTGGAAAATCGTCACCTCCTATATACACAGAACATAGTCACTTTGAAGGAGTCTCAGCTCCTTTCCTGAAGCTTGTCAGCATAAATGCCATGTCATAGGATTTTTGTGGGATTAATTAACTGTTGCTGCAAAAAGTGCTTAAACCAGTGCCCACTGCATAGTCAGTGATCAATAAATGTTAGCTAAATCTGAATTGGAATTATCTTGTGACCAATCTTTAAACTGCAGGCTTTCTTCTCAAACTTCTCTTGCTCCTCAGAAAACCTAGCTAAGTGTGTGTTTAGGGACTACAGATTCTCCTAGTAGCCTAAAGGAAATACAGGGAGTTAAAAGGGTACATTTCTTGAAAAAAGATATAAAATGCATGGGATGTGTTCCCCAATCTTCTATCAGCGGCATGTGGATTACTCATTGCCATGGATAAATGATCCCCCTGTTCTTTCCTCAGTTCCTGTAATCAAGAGCTCATCAGGCCTGCGCTGTTTTTCTGTTCTCTGACTGGTGACATTTAGAGGGAATGTCATTGTCATTCTCAATGTCTTCTGTGGCACCTGAATCAACCTCCCTTCATGAGGAAGCAGAAAGTCCTGTGAACACGCTCCTTAGCATGCAGAGGGGAAACTGAGGTAGAGGTCGGCTCCTTGGGAAAACTCCATTGAGAGCCACAGTGGGTCGGAGGCACTTAAATTGGGTTCATTTTATTTAGATCTGTCTTCAGAGTTTACTGAGTGGAGAGAGAATGCCCACCCTTGAAAACCCTGATGGTGTGGAATAAAATCGATGGATTACAATTGGCATCTATATAATCTGGATTCCCACCTGTCCTTTATTGTGCCCACCTTTGGGGGTCATGGGTAGGTTGAGCACCTACTACGCTACCTCCTGACTTGTCATGTAAAGATAGAAGCATCGTGGCCTTTACCCTTAAGGAGCTTAGTGTGGGATGGGGAAAGAAGGGAAGAGGCCCAGCTATCCCCTCGAACTCCACATTGAAACGGCCTGGGTTTAAATCTCCCTGCCTAATCATTACATCCTTCAGCCAGTTATACCTCCTCATGCTTCATCTTCCTCATCTGCAAAATGGGGACGACAGTGGTGTCTGCCCGCTATGGGTGTTGGTGGGGTGGATTGAAGTGGTCCATGCCATGTAAGCATGCGACACTGTGCTGGCTGGCAGTCAGCCCTCAGTAAACATCACCTAATATTCTTCTTACAGGAAGACCTCGAGAAGCAGTGTAGCACAGGATCTCAGGACATGTGGTGTGGGGTCAGACTGCCTGTCCAGGACTGTAGTCCCTGTCCTTCCCCCTTCCAGCTAGCCAACTGCTGAATTTCAGACCTCTTCTTCCTAGGGTTGCTGGGAGGATTACATGAGCTGATCCATTGGAGACAGTGCAGTGCCTGGCATAAAGTCAGCGCTCAATTATGTTGGCCATGATGATAAGACTCGTGGAGAGTGTCAGGAACCCAGGCGAGAGGGTGATAGGTGCTAGGGAAGAGGAGCAAACAGAGTGCCGAGAGCCCAAAGGAGGAGAGAATTTCAGAGTGGGGAGAGGAAGACGCATCACAGAGAGAGCAAGGCACAGGGGAGATTCTAATAGGAGGGCTGGGTGAAGGGGAAGGATAGTCCCAACAGAAGGAAGAGTGCCCACAGACAGACCCCCAAGGATTATGCATGAGCCCATCTAGGATCTAGGATAGGTGCCTGGGTCATGGGGCTGGAATGATAAACCAGGATCCATTTGTGAAAATGCCAGAATGCCAGTCCAAAGAGTTCAGACTTGATTTGGTAGACCATGGGAAGATGTTGGTTTAGGGAGATTAACCCGAGCAGGATGGATTTACTGGGAACAGGAGAAATGGGGATCGGGGGGATGAGAGACAAACAGACCAATGGGAAAGAGAACTCAGGGAAACGGGGCCTTATGAGGGCAGAGACCTACTGTCTCATTATTTGGCAATTATTTGCATCTTTGGGTGCAGCAGTGATGAAGATGGCCAAGGTGACAGGCCGGGGGTTAAGGATGCTGTGAGGAAAAGGTGAGCAGCTTTTTGCAAGGAGGTAGACCCAGCTTCCACCTGTCCGGTTTCAGAGATCTCCAGGTGGCAGAGACTAGGGATGGCTCAGGAATGAGAGGAGGGAGAAATCTGGAAAACTTAGAGTTGGGAGTCAGGAGAAGCAAACAGGGTTACAAGGAAAGATGAGATCAAATCTCCTTACAAGACTCATCCTCTGCCTCATTTATTTAAACCAGCTGAATTCCAGAGGGTCCAAATAATTCTGAGTCAGGATTGGCTCTGCGAGATCAGTTTAGGATCTGGGAAAATGAGCGTGTCAACCCCAAACAATTTCCCGTTGCTGTTCCGTGTGTTTCTGTGTCACCACGTGTCTCCCCACAGATGGTATACATTTGGGGATTGCAGACTCATTTCACTACTGTCTTTAAAAAGCCAGACTCGGGAAGGTAAATCTGTTTCCCAAAGCCAAATATAATTCTCCGTGCCATTGTTCCCTCCATCCATGCAGGTGATGGGGAAGTGTGTACACAGCCCGGTTCAGAGAGTGGTGAGTGAAGGGCCAAGGTGGCTCAGCTCCGGAGGAATCTCTGAGGCCAGGTGAAAGAGGCTGGCACGGGAAAGGGTATTGTTATATAACCTGAGGGAGTTAGGGATGGTGGGCAGATGGAGACGGGAGGCGAGGAGTCTGGAGATGGCAGTAAGTGTGGATCAGCTTCCTCTGGGAGGGAGAAGGACAATGCTTGGAAGGCAGGTGAACCAAGAATCTAAGAGTCCTTTACAAGGTGGGGGAGGAACCCTAGCCTCCCAGCCTCTCCCACATCTTTCTATTATGGCTCTGAGAGTGTGACTGGACATGCAGTTGCCAAATGTCCCAGCTGAATGTCCCAGAGGGTAGCACGCCACTAGGGTCAGCCTTCTCCATGGAACTTGGGGACAGAACTCCACCAAGTTCTGGCATCTCAGAGAATTTTCCAGAGTGCTGGGCAGCCCCAGCCTCCTCACCAGTGAGGAGTGGAAAGAATGTGTTTCCCTGATCTCCCCTCTCCACACCCCATTCCTGATTACCCTAGTGGGTGAAGAGAGAAATAAAAATTAGCATGTTTATCCCACTTTTAAATTCGTTTAATGAGAACTCATTTACCCTCTCCCAATTTAAATTCGTAATAACACCATAACCTTTCAGAGCTGATTATTACCCACGTCAACCCAGATCTTTCTGCTAAAGAGGCTTTCCCTCCAAGTGCTCCTGAGCCCTCTTGGAACTTGACAATTTGTCAGGCAGTCAACAACATCTGGTGATCCCACATTGCTGCAAGACCGGGTGCGGAATCAAGTCCCCTGTCTTTTGTGGCGACTTCAGTTCCATTCATTTCCCTTCCAGACGTTTGCTGTTTCCCTTCCTGATGACCCTTCCCTGTGTCCCATCTCCCACCCGGGCGCAGACAGGGGACTCACCGGTTCTCTGCTCTCTCCTCCTGTCTCCAGGGGTCGCTGAACTAACTTGCAAGCTGGTGTGCGGGGTGGCAGAGCAGTGGCCGCCCAGGAGCTGGAGTCACCATGGCGGCCGGAGTCGCAGCCTGGCTGCCCTTCGCGCGGGCTGCGGCCATCGGGTGGATGCCGGTGGCCAACTGCCCCATGCCTCTAGCCCCGGCCGACAAGAACAAGCGGCAGGATGAACTGATCGTCCTCAATGTGAGCGGGCGGAGGTTCCAGACGTGGCGGACCACGCTGGAGCGCTACCCGGACACACTGCTGGGCAGCACGGAGAAGGAGTTCTTCTTCAACGAGGACACCAAGGAGTACTTCTTCGACCGGGACCCGGAAGTGTTCCGCTGCGTCCTCAACTTCTACCGCACTGGCAAACTGCACTACCCGCGCTACGAGTGCATCTCCGCCTACGACGACGAGCTGGCTTTCTACGGCATTCTGCCCGAGATCATCGGTGACTGCTGCTACGAGGAGTACAAGGACCGCAAGAGGGAGAACGCCGAGCGGCTCATGGACGACAACGACTCGGAGAACAACCAGGAGTCCATGCCCTCGCTCAGCTTCCGCCAGACCATGTGGCGGGCCTTCGAGAACCCGCACACCAGCACGCTGGCCTTGGTCTTCTACTACGTGACTGGCTTCTTCATCGCCGTCTCGGTCATCACCAACGTGGTGGAGACGGTGCCATGCGGCACGGTGCCCGGGAGCAAGGAGCTGCCGTGTGGCGAGCGCTACTCGGTGGCCTTCTTTTGCCTGGACACAGCCTGCGTCATGATCTTCACGGTGGAGTACCTCCTCCGGCTCTTCGCGGCGCCCAGCCGCTACCGCTTCATCCGCAGCGTGATGAGTATCATCGACGTTGTGGCCATCATGCCCTACTACATCGGCCTGGTCATGACCAACAACGAGGACGTGTCGGGTGCCTTCGTCACGCTCCGGGTCTTCCGCGTCTTCAGGATCTTCAAGTTCTCGCGCCACTCCCAGGGCTTGCGGATCCTGGGCTACACGCTGAAGAGCTGTGCCTCAGAGCTCGGCTTCCTCCTCTTCTCCCTCACCATGGCCATCATCATCTTTGCCACTGTGATGTTTTACGCCGAGAAGGGCTCCTCCGCCAGCAAGTTCACAAGCATCCCCGCCTCGTTTTGGTACACCATCGTCACCATGACAACACTGGGGTAAGTCGGAGCTGCTGGACTGGAGAAGGGCGGAGGTTGGATTGACGGGGACACTGTGGATGGTATCAGAGCTGGACACAAAAGGATGGAGTCACTTCCCCAAGTTGTAGGAGCAAGGGAAGTTGCTAATCAGAAGAGGAAGGCACCTAAGTGATTTATTTGGGGATGATGAATGCTCTGAATTGAGTTTTCTTTTAGGAGTAGGGTATGTATTTTACAAAACACGGGAAATTGTCACCATGGCTTTTTTCAGCCATGCATTCTGTGTATGTGTGTGTGGTGGGGGAGGAGTGAGTGAAGACTGCTGCATTCTTATATGCACCTGAGCTTGCAAGGGCTGCCTTGAGGAGGAAAACAGGGCAGCAGGAAGGAAGAATGCTGTAAGAAGTTCAGTGAGAGTTGTCAGGAGGGTACAGATTTCCATTAACAGGAGACGCTAAACTCTCTTTTTGGAGTCTCCCTGCATTTCTCCTTCGTAGTATATTTGCAGGCTGTTTTCTCTTCTGCCTTATTTTTCTTTTTTGCTGCCACAGATGCTCAAGGGCTCAGTAGCTCTGAGCAGACTTTCTCTAAGTGACTCTGAACTTGGGTTTTCTGCAAAGTGAGGCACCTGATTTGTTTTTTTCTCACTGTAGTCTTGCTTTCTCAGTCTGATTCTGTGATGGAATGATCCTTCAGCCTACCTGGGCAATGGTGAGATGGTCTGATGGGCCATGTGGTCAGACACAGTAGCAACAATATCATCAGTGGGAGGGAAAGGTGCTCAGTGAGGTCACGGGTGATTCTGTCTCTTCCATCTCCCCAGGGTCCCCTCTCCAGTTGAGATCACCGAAATATATTTATGGTGCTGGGATATGAAGCTTTCCATCAGAGGATTGGGGAGGGGTGGGGGGTGGTTAGGAAGCAGATTACAGTCTTCACCCTAACAGGATTAGAGCCAGCAAAGGCAGCTTCATGGAGATGCGTATTTCTTAGGGGCTGCTGCTTCAGCCATGGAAAGTCATTGAGGCTCAAGCAAAATCCCTTCACAATTCATACACTGGGGCTGTATTTGCTTAGGCCAGGAAGCATTATATTGCTGATGGAGAATTCATGAAGCTTTTTATTTGGTGTTTGACAATTCAGTTGGTGGCGTCCTGGTGATTTGATTTTTTTTCTTCCTGGCTGAAACCCTGTGGCGCTGGTATCGGTTTTTCCATAGTGCTTATTGGGAATGACTGACCAGGTGACAGGACCTTTTAAAATGATTACATTTGTCTTTCTGCCACACAGAAGGGAGGAGCAAGGGGGAGAGTGAGGGGTGTTGTTGTCCATTTGTGAAGGCCACATTTGATGGAGGCGTTCCATTCATCTGGCAGAGGCCACTTTGCCCTTTCCTTCCTCTTCAACACACATGTAGTCTCCCACTAACTGCTCCCACCCAAAGTGGGTAAGGATGTCTGGCCATTTGACCTTGTCTCTCTTGACTCAGGGGGTAGATGTGGCTTCCTGGCATGGTGGGATATTTAGGGATAAGATGGGCTGGAGAGCTGGCCCTGTGTTAGGAGAAGGAGGTACATTTGCTGCTTCTCTGCTAACCTGGCCATCCCTTTTGCTTTCCTGAAGGGGACTTCTCCATGGCCAGGACCTCCATGGCTACACTCTGACTGTCCAGTACCCTTAAGTGCCCCCTGATGGGACTCATGACGCGAGTGATGCCTCAGGACTGCCATAGGGAGAAAACAGGGCAGACGGATGAGTGTCACAGTTAAAATGGGGCCATTTCAGAGGAGATCAATGGAAACTTCAATGGCCACCTGCCCGTTACTTTTTATTATTAGCATAACAGCATATGTGTGTCTACTATGTGTCAGCAGTGTGCTGAGCACTTTGCATATGTTATCTCTTTAAGTCTTCACAACAGCCTTGCAAGGTAGGAAAAATTCCACGCAACTTTGAAGATGCAGCAGGCGAGGCTCAGAGAGGTTAAGTAAATATCTGTAGTCACATAGCTGCTGAGGGGCAGCATGCTTTTCAAATACCAGCCTGGCTGTCTCCAGGGCCCTTTCTCTTCTCATTTCCCACTCTACTTGTTCCCGTACCATCAGGGCCTGTAGGTGGAAATCAGCCCTTCAGAGCTTTTCTTTTTTTTTAATGGCCTCAGGATGTCATAGTCTATTCTAATCCTATCTCTGTTTTAGAAAGTGTCAGCATGGTGAGGACTACAGGCACCTCACTAGGCACACAGGGAATTTATGAGTATATAAAACATTTCCTTCTGGCCAGTTTAAGTTCTACCTGGGAAATTAATGGCTGCTTTCACTGCAAAATCTATTTACTGTCACTGGGAAGATCAGTGATTTCCTTTAGCCTTTGCTGTGTAGATCAAGGTCAAGTCTAGCATCAGGGGGTGGACAGTCGTGGCCTCACATTTTCTTTTGGGAGGTGGGGGAGGGGCAGAGCAAGAGGACTGCCAGAGAGTGAGGAGTCCTGCATGGGAAGACACACACTCCCCCCTGACTTCGGGCCCTGCGAGCTCTTCACCCTTCCCTTCCTCAAGCAGCAAGCTGTCTAGCCTTAGAAAGGAAAGACTCACAAGCAAAAATGAAGCCTTCCGTCATGTCTTGCTTAACCTCCATTAAGTAATGGGAAAGCAGGCTTTTTCTTCCCATCCACCCTGACCAGTGTCGGGTGGATTGGGCTGCTTGACTTTGACCTGAGTTGGCAGTGGGAACCATCACCTGGCTCGCTGCTTGACTCAAACAGCAGGTATTTGACAAAACTCTTAAATGGGTGAGTCAACGAGAATGGGGCTCCTTTTCCATGTGCTTGGTCTGATACTGTCCTCAGTCCCTTCCAGACCCACCTGTCCTCTCTCTAGGGTGGACCCAAGATTTGTGTCTGCCCCAGCCCTGGCCTCAGGGAGAGAGCAAGGCAGCCTTCATCTGGTGTGTGGTCCTCCCTCACTGGGATGATCTGCGATGCTGTGGATGGTCTTCTTGCTCTTATCGGAGGTCTTACCCACCAGATCCTGGAAACTGTTCCTCTCCTCTGGCTGCTCTCTGTCCTGAGCACATTCATTGGCTACTTGTAAGCTTGTTGGATCATTCTAGAAAGCCTGTCTTTGCTTACTCTTTGCTGGTGTTTGAACCCCAAGTGGCCGTGCGATGCTAAGGGCCAGTGTTCTGCCACATTCCACATTCTGTCTGGTTGCTTCCAATAATCCCTGGCAGGAAGAAGTAGGTTCTTCCTGTCTCCAGATCCTTCCCACCCAAACATTCCCAGGCTTCCTATTTCTAGTCTGGAAGGACTGTCCTGTGTACCTTTGCTGACTGACTAGCCGAGGGCTGATGTGTCAAGTGAAGGAGTTTGATCTTCCTGGCTCTGGTTGCCATCTCTCTCTGCCTGCTTTCCCAGGACCCACTGATGAGTTACTCAGGTGTCCTCCAGGGAGGGATCTCCTGGAGCCAATTATTCCCATTTATTTAATTTCTCAGAATATCTTGAGCACACAGAACAATAACAACCCGGCTGCCACCAATGCTGGAGGATGGCTTTCCTTGGCCACCTCCCATGCTTGTGGGGAAGACACCTTTGCCCAGCCCAGGGTTCCCTGGTGCCCCCTTGACAGTTGAGCTTCCAAATTCACCATTAAAGGATTAATTTCTGTGCTCATAATTGACGCTATAAATAAAATAAATCCTCAATTATCTCAGTTAACAGAGGGAAGGGATAACACAGAGCTCCCAATGTTAAATAAGACCAGCACCTCTAGTTTGGGAATGTATTATATGTCATAGACTTTTTCAAAGCAGATTTTCCCTCTTCATTTTGTTTGACTTTGCTTGACATCACCACTGGGCAGACTGCCTGAGCCAGTCCATGGGTGAAGCTCACGTGGGGCATGGGGCAGATGGGAAGGAAGCTTTGTGAACAAGCATCCACAAGGACCATCGAGGGCCAGCTCCAGGCCTGGAAGGGATAAAGTGCTCTTGGACATCTTAGGGAGGGGGAATTGGGCTTGGGAAGGGCACGGAGCAGTGTCACTCTAATGAGATGGCCCGATGCTGCCTGGTTGGCTTGGTTATGTAATTGAGACCGGCAGCCTATCTGTCACCCTGTGCCCTGAGATGAGAGAGCTTTTGACAGTGTCCAAAAATCACTTTAACGAAAACAGAATCGATTTTTACTTCTTCCAAGCACGAAGCAGCCTCCAGGTAATTTGCATTTCCCTTTAAAGTCTAATCCTGGAAGGGGCCTGCCTGAGGTTTCAGAGACTGGGAGCCAGGCCTGGGAGATCAATATGGGCACTCCACAGAATGGGGTGCTTGATCAGGCACCCCCAGTGGAACCAACCAGAGGTGGGTTTTGTTAACCCTTCACTTCCTGAAATTCTGGCTACACCATCATCCACTGCCTCTGGGGGTTCCACCAACCCTCCTCCTACCTTCCAAGGGCCTTGGAGTGGGGTGTTGGCCAAACAGTGCCCATCTAGATGGTGGTGGGTCCCTGCCTGGGGGATCTGATTATAGTGCAATTACTGGAATAAATGACCTCAGGATCTCTTGGTTTGACATTTCTTAACCAATAGTTCTCTGGTGCTGAAATTCCTAAGAGAGAGTGGAGACCTGCATCCCAACAAGGAATCATTCATTCATTCATTCAACATTTATTGAGTGCCTACTGTGTATCAGCCAGCACCATAGGCTCTGAGAATGCACAGGCGCCATGATTGCTTGTCAGCCCTATGTGAAGTACAGACAAAATGAATGAGACTCATTTCTCTTTTTTTGAACCAAAACAAGAGAGGGTGGGAAGAGCAGGGTCAGAAAAGAGGCTTTTATTCACATTCTTCCCGTACCTCCAGAGACTACCCCTCACTCTGCCCTGTCTGGCTAACTCCTGTCATCCTACAAAACAGCCCACATCGTCTCCTCCAGGAAGGCTTCCCATGTGCACTGCCATGCATCTTTCTTGCCAATTGCCACATTTCATTAACTTTGTTTATATGTCTTTTTCCCAGAATATGAGTTCCTCAAGGGCAGATATCTGCTTCAAAGATCACTTTATGATCTATACCTAGCACAGGACCTGATATGTACTAGGCTTCAGTATATATATGTTCAACCAAACAGGTGTGTACTCTGGCTTACCCATCTTCAATTTTCTCACTTGTTAACCATCTCCTGCCCATTGTAAGAACCAGTGAAAATGCAATCTGACTGTTAGTAATATGGTCCTGTCTTAACAGGATGTTTGTGGGTGGGTGGAAATGAGGAGGCCAAGGAGGGAATTCTCTAGTTCTGATATCCGCCTAGCAGGGTTGGGGCTTTCTTGCAAGGGAAGTTTCAACCCATGTATATCACTATTGGCTGCTTGGCCAGGCTCCTTGCTCAGGCTCCTTGCTCAGACTCCAGGGCCAGGGAGGAGCAGAAAGGGTGCCATAGATAAGCCCCCCTACCCATGACGTTTCCCTCCATTCAGTTATTTATTCAACAGATACTTGAGTAGCTATTAGGCCCTGGGGATATGGCAGCAAAGGAAACAGCACCTGATCTTGTGGGGCTTACATTCTAGTGGAGAAAACCAGACAGTAAAGAGATAGATGGATACACACATACATATAGGCAATCAGGCAGTAATGCATGCTGCAGAGAAAAATAAAGCATGATGTGATAAATTGGGGGAGCCACGTGTGAGAGGGGATGCAGCAAGGGAGAGCTGCTATTTTATGTGAGGAGGTCAAGACAGGCCTCTCAGATAAGGCTGAATTTGAACAGAACCTGAAAGAATGTGGGTTTCTTGGGGAAGAACATTCCAGGCAGAGGGAACAGCAAACACAAAGGCCATCAGGCAGGAGGGGCTTTGGTGTGCTGTTCTTGGAAGGGCAAGAAGGCGCTGATGGTCCAGCCCCAAGAGCAGGGACAGTTAGTGCAAAGCAGCCCATGCAGGGCCCGCATAATCACTGTGGTCATCACAGGGACTTGGCCCTCTGCCTTTTATGAGTATGCTTGGAATGGAAAGTCATTGGAGAGTTTTGAGAAGACCTGACTCACTTGAAAGGATCTGGGCAATGGGTAGTGAATACATTGTAGAAGAGAAGCTACCACAGCAATCTGGGCAAGAGATGAGGGTGGCTGGGATCTAGTGGTGACAGTGGAAAGGAGAGAAGTGAGAGATTCTGTATACGTTTGAAGGTCAAGGCCACAAGACACACTTGCTGGTCCTGTGGCCAGCCTGCCAGCTGAAAGCTTCACCAGCTCCCATGGCTGAGGACGGGCCTGAAAGACAGAGACCTAAAGGCTTCCACTGCTGGGAAAAGCATTTCACAAGAAGAGGCCTACGTAAAAGTCCTGTGATGTGGCTCCCAGACTCCGGCACCGGATGGCAGGCCTCAGAGGCTGAGCTAGAGCATGGTCATCTGAGAACAGGGCTGGACTGATGATCAGCAGGAGCATGTGCACTTGACCGAGGTTGCCTTCAACCCAGGCAGAATTTCCCCAGCATCTGCCAAGGTGCTCACCACTGTGTGGGCAGTCTTGGCTCAGAAACTGAAACGGAGCAGCCAGTCGCAAAGGCAGCAGCTCTGGTAGCTGCTGACACAGGCAGAGAGAGCACTTTGGGGCTGCAGGGGAGGAAGAAATGAATCCCCACAGGTGGAATGTCAGCCTTTGGGGTTCTTCACCCCAGGGTCACCACATTAGATTCGTCTTCTGATCCAGCTGTTCAAATCGCCACAATTTTTGGAAAGGAATTTCCATACTGATGTCCATTTCACAGCTCTCTTCCGGAATCTCTTAAAGTCAATCTCTCTCTCCCTGTGTTTGGTTTTGTTTGGGTTTCCCTCTTTAAACACACCCATAAACAAAAACATGATTCTTCCTGAGGAGCAGCAATTATTCTGCCTGAAAATAGTGTAAATAAAAGGCAGCCTGGCCCTCCCTCTCCCCAGGGGAGGGGCAGAACCCCTTGGTAACTGCAGGGGGATTTGTTTCTCTCACCCAGGAGGGAGTGCCTGTCCCAGTCCCCCAGGGCTCTTGGCCACATGCCTTTGTGGCTGGAAGCTTCTCCTGGGCAGGAAGAGGAGCAGAGACTTCTCTGTGAGTCCCCTCTCCCACTGTCCTCTGGGAAACTGACACTCTACTCACATCTTAAGTGTCCATCCTTTGTGATGAGCAAGTCAGTTTTTCTTTTCTGGGGAGTGAGAACCAGGCCCTTAGCAATCTCTTTTGGAGACTATAGTAGTGAATTCAAGCCAGCTTTGAAAGGGGACTTGTTTGTGATGTGGATGAAGGAGTTACCACAATAGCTTCAAGCATCCGAAGTTCTCAGCCAAAAGACTTACATGTATCGTGACCCCTAGGGCAAGGCCAGTGCTCCTGCCTCTGCCCAGCCTGCTTTTCTCAGACCAGAATGTAAGCCTTTCCCTTCTTCCTCCCCCCAAGCCCCATCTCCCTCCACCCAGCTCAATGCAAATGATGGGTAAGTGGGAAGGGAGGGTTGGGGAAGGAGGAGAACTCAGCCTTTGCTGACCATGCTAGATGGAGGGAGATTGCATCTAGCTCATGTAATCATATTCTGGGTGTCAGGACTCGAATGAGTGTCATTAAACTGAATCAGAAAAATCGTTTTAATATAAGTGCCACCTCACACACAAGCTAGTTGATGGAGAGATGGATGGGGCTGGGGACGCCTCCTTTGTAATGCGATGCTGTAAAATCCCATCACCTTCATTATTTCCCACCGAGCCAACACATCATAATACCCAAGAGCAGCAGAACAGCTTGAATTTAATATACAGAAAGTCCAATCAAACAATAAATGGATGGAACTATATAAAGAAACCATTTTCTGGGAGGCTGGCTCCATTCTCTGGGATTCAGCTCCCTGACACATGAAATGTGCATCAATTTTCTCCAACTAATGCAGCTGCTGAATCACCACATGTGATATTTGTTTGCTTCAAAAGGAGAAGAGGGGAACTTTTCCCCTTGCATTATCTAGCTATCGATGCAAAATTGCAAATCTCATATTCTTTGATTTGCATCCAGTGGTTCCCGGTAGCTCAGCGAGGCACCCTCCTGTTACCAACAAGACTGGAAGCACAGCCCTCCCTCCATCCCATAACCTTTACTTACTTACTTTACATCATCTTTAAACAAAATCCAACTCTGGGCCCAGAGTGGGCTGGTAGTGGGCAGGGACATCTCTACATTTGCAGTCATCTGAGAGAAACTGGCCAAACCATGGGCTGTGCTGACAAACCCCAAGTGCCTGTGATGTTCACTTCATCCAGTCTTGCCTCCGAAGTTGTATAGAGCTGATATTTCCTTCGGGACTGACTTCCTATCCCCAGCACAGCCCTCCACCTCCCCTTCCATCCCTGCTACCCAGCCAATTATTGAGAGACTATAAATGCAAATAGCAACCCGATCAGCCAAACAAAATTAACAAGGCAAATCAGCTCCTTGAAAATCATACAATACATGTCAAAGACTGATGGAAATCAGGTTTTTGTGCTTCTGATGTGGGATTCTCTCCAACGCTGCTTTTCCAATGGCATGGATAACTGAGAGTTAACCATAATTACAGGCTTGGAGCTGCTGAGAAGTATCATTAGTTTATTTTTACTTCTTCCTGGTCACGCATACTTAAACAGAAAAAAAAAAAACCTTAGGAGAATTCAACTAAACTAAATGATATCAAAACCATGGACAGCATAAACCTCCAATTCAGTTCAACAAACATTACTGAGCACCTAGTATCTGTGAAGCACCCTATTAGACAGTATTGGGGATATGAAAATGACACCTCGGTACTGTCCCCGAGAAGTTTACAGTAGAGTAGAGGATTGGAATATGTTTCTGAGTGTACAAGAGAGGATGGGACATGGACTGAAATGGTTAAAAAGTGTTTGACACAGAAGAAAAGCTTAATAAGTATTTGCCAATGAACGAGTGATTAGCTTCATGGAAAGGTGACATTTCAGCTGAATCAACAATAGTAGGCAGGATTTTGATATGTGGAAATAGGAATTCCAAGTAAACTGCAAACGAGTATGGTGCTTGGAGTGTTTAGCTAATGTGCTGGTTTGCTAGAGTTTAGGGTATATGAGGAGTGTGGCTGGAGGTGAGCAGGAACAAAAGGTTTGCTAGAGACATGAGGGTCTAAAATATTAGGCTAAGGGATTTATTTGGTAGACATTAGGGAGTCACTAAATGTGTCCCTGTGACACATGGACTAGGAAAGTGTCTTCTGGATGAATGTTAGATGGGAGCCCTTGGACACGGTGACGTTAGCCAGGAGACAGATCCAGGGAAGAAGTAAAGAAGGCCTGACCTAGGGCAGGCATGGTGGAAAAGGAGAAATAAACGTCCAGGAGGAGGTGAAGTCCAAAGTAACTCTGGAACCATATGACTGGACAAGTAGACAAACATGCAGGAGGAACAGGTTGGCTGGAGGTCAAGGGCAAAGTAGAGACCATGAGCTTGGCTGTGAGTCGGCAGTGTTTGCTGGTAACCCTGAGTGTCCTTGAAGTAGCTGGCAGGTGGGTGGAAAGGTGGGTCTGCAACTGAACAGGGAGGAGGGGGCTAAAGCAACAGGTTCTGAAATCATCATCTGAAGCAGGGAAAATAGGTGAGATGGCCCAGGAAAACATGAAGGGAAGAATGAGGAGAGGACCTGGGACCCCCTTTCTGTCCCGGGCCCTGTTTCTCTGCACCTGCCCCCTGTAGGAGTACGGGTGCCCACTGTGTGCAGCTTGGCCCATGCCTCTCTCCTTGGTCTGCAGAAGTTCCCTTTCATACTAGGTTTCTGCTGGAGCTAAAAGGTCATATTGGTTTTCTGAGTAAAACAAGGTTTTCTTTTTAGTCTCCTACCATGATAATTAAATAAACAGCACTGACCCAGGAAATCAAAATTGGTTTATGAGCTTTGCTAAAATATAATAAGAACAGAATCCTTACATTGGTTTGTGGATGGGAGATTGGGGTCTAAATAGTCACAGACGAGCAAACATCCCTTGCCCAGCTACGGAGGGTGCTGACTCTGTGTGGCACAGCCTCCATGGGTGACACTGTTGGGCCTTGCAGCGTCAGACCCCTGGGCAGAGTTTCCAAGCACTAGAGACACTGCTTGTCCCACTCATTCCCTCCTTCTTCTTAGAGCAAAACGTCAGACGTACTCCTGACATCACTGGGCGTGTCCTCTGGCCTGCCCTCTCTTGGAGACATCTCTCTTGGGCTCTTGGTAAGCAACTGGGGAAAGCGATGGTTCAGTAATTCAGCAAATTTGCATTGGGCTATCTTTGTGAGCAAAGCACGGTCCTAGTTGCTATGAGGGGCTCCAAAGAAAGGGATTGAGAACTAAGTCCTGGGAGGAGGGTGTTCAATTTGCTTCCTATATATGAGATGCCCAGGTGGCGCTAGCAGTAAAGAACCCACCTGCCAAGGCAGGAGACATAGGAGACACAGGTTTGATCCCTGCATCGGGAAGATCCCCTGGAGGAGAGCATGACAGCCCACTCTAGTATTCTTGCCTGGACGATCCCATGGACAGAGGAGTGTGGCGAGCTACAGTCCATGGGGTTGCAAATAGCTGGGCATGACTGAGTGGCCTAGCATGCACGCAGGATATGTTGAGAGTGTAGGCAACTTGCCTGAGCTCCTACGCTGTAGCAGCATTACTAGATTCAAAACAAGGTCTTCTGATTCCTTTAGAGTCTCTGCTTCATGAGAAGCCTCAGCCTAGTAACATGGGTCCTTTGTGCACACAGAGCTATATTTCTGAATTTAACAAGGTGAGAGTTCTGAGTAAAGGGCAGAAAAGTGTAGGGGAAAGTGGAGGAGGCAGGAATCAGGGAAGACTTCTTGGAAGAGGTGATGTTTCAGCTGGTCCTTGGAAGATTGTGGTGGAAATGTTAAATGTATTCCTTCACTCGATCATTTATTCAGTGAATATTGTGGGTCTCTATGTGCCAGGCAGTGTGCTGGGGCTAAGGATGTACTTATGAACAGAACAGGTAAATTCTGAGGGACTGGAATTCTAGTAGAAGCAGAAGATGATAGACAAATGAATGTACAAAATGAGAATGAAAATTTGAAGTAAAACGTAGGAAAAAAGAGATAAAGCTCGTAAGGAGAGATAGAATGAGGCCATCAGCCTGACGCAGGAAGAGATGAGGAACCCCACCTTGAGAGTAAAGGGGCAGTGTCTCTAGTGTCTCCTAAAGTGAAAGCTCCATCCACGATTAGGATTCAGGGAGAGGCTGGCCCGGAACAGAAATGATGATTCAAGAACTGTGTCCGAGTCTCTTTAGGGTTGTTATCTGGAAGGTGAGGAGACTGAATAGGTAGCAGCAGATTCACCCTGACATGTGAGGGACCACTGTCCCTCATCATCATCAACAACAACAGTAATGATAGCTAATATTGATATTATCAAACTTTTATGATGTTCCAGGTTTGGTGCTGACTATAAATCATTTACACGGATTTCCTCATGTAACCCTCCTTAACCAAAGGAGAGTGAGGTTACTGAGAAAACCGAGGCCTGCCCAGAGCCTATGGCTGGTGTCTGGAGAAGCTGGAGCTCTGTGTGCAGTATAACCAGTGTCTGCTCTTAACCTGTCACTAACCACCCAGATTTTCACCAGAGGCTTTGGGGACTGGGAGGAAGAAACAGTGCCCCCCAGTTTCCTAATGTGCTGGCACCAAAGGCTCTCGTGCTTGTTGGTAAAGGTCATGGGGGTAACGAGTGGATGGAGAATGGCAATGAAGGAAGGATCAGAGTCATGGAGAAGGAGCCAGCAGGATCTAAGGGACCCAAGCTGGTCTGGGCCAACAGAGAAGGGACAGCACATGCATGCGGGCAGAATTCACCAGCAGGCAGTGAACTTGTTGGTGAAAAGGAGGGAAGACAAAAAAAGAAGAAAGTGGGAGATTTTAGTGTTACAGTAGAGTTTGTACAAAAGAAGAAAATTTGAAGGGAGAAGTAAAGTTGTAAATATGCATAATGTGTAAATATCCTATGTAAATATCTTTCAGAATAAAAGCCTGAAAGTCTTATGCCCTCTCCCTCTCTGTGGAGATCCTGGTCCCTGGTGGCTCTATTACCCATGTCCTATGTCTAGAAGTTGGCAGCACCCCCCACCCCCACACCCATGGCAGGCCATGGGGCATAACTCAGCCTTTTACTGGCCCCAGCCCAGCCCACCAGAGACCACAGCTCAGCTCAGCAGAGCTGGAGGCCAGTCCTCACATTTTTAGAATAGAAGGAAGCAGCTCTGATGGGGGTCCTGTCTGAACCCGCTGACTGAGCACAGACTGCCCAGTCCTCCAGCCTCCTCAGCTATAGGCCCTCATGGTGATCTGTGGCTGGAAGATGGAGCAGGTTGGGGGTGGGGTAAGGAGTCTCCCGGGCACATCCTCCCTAGAGGTCATAGGTGCCACCTTGCTTCTGCCCACCTGGAGGGCTCACAGTGCCAGGTGTGACTCTTCCTTCATGAGCTCTGACCCTCCCGCTCCCCTCTGCTGGCTCTCCTAACATTGGGGTGTTAGACTCATTCAGCCTTTTTCATGCCATTTCTGCCCCAGAAATGGAGAAGAGCAGATTGCTGTTTGTGTCTCTACATTTGTTTTTGTTTTTTGTTTTTCTTTTTTCCCTTCTTCCCTGGCCTGTTTCTCTTCTGCTTCCAGAAGCTGCTAAAAGTTCTCCTGAGACTTCTGTACCTGAGGGTTTGCATCCCTGTCTTCTGAGCCAAAGCCCCCTCCCCTCCTCACCTTCCCCTCTTCAGCAGAAATGTCTCTCCTGGCCAGCAAAAGTCTGTTGTGTTGATTAATAAAACATTTTCCTGCAGCCTGGTGGGCACACTCCCAGTTTGGGCAGGGCTTAGAGAGCGATGATGAAGCGTTATGCCCACCCCCTACTTCCACACACAGTGTTTGACTTTCTCAATATTTCCATGTAAGGTCAGCTCCTCATCTGAGGAGCAGGGGCTGCTGTGTCCACACTCTGATTTAGGTGTTTTACGCTGGCTCATGTGGGTTAACTGCACCCTCCTGCTGGGGTTGGGCTCCATAGGACAATGGGAAGACCACTGAACGAGGAGTCAGGAGAGGTGGGTTGTAGGGCCAGCTTCAGCAGGCTGTGTGATCTTGGACAAGTCACTTCTGGTCCTCAGAATGCTCTTCTCAATGATGAAGGGTTGGATTTAATGAGTTCTCACTTCCAAGTCAGTTTCACAAGCTGTCAGTCTCTCGCTCTTCAGAGGAAATCTGATCATTAGCGCAGTAGCCTGGATGATCACAGCCTGGGGAACTAGCCTCTAGATGGTGGGGCACTGGGAACCATCCCATTTTCATTTCTTCATCTCTAAAGAAGTCCAAGTGAAAAGAGTCCTTGTCCAAAGTGACCATCAGAAATGCAAGTCTGCAGAGGGACCTGGGAGGTTCTGCTCAGAGACTCCTCCAGAGGGCTCCAGGG
This sequence comes from Giraffa tippelskirchi, assembly GCF_054371585.1. Classification (NCBI taxonomy): domain Eukaryota; kingdom Metazoa; phylum Chordata; class Mammalia; order Artiodactyla; family Giraffidae; genus Giraffa; species Giraffa tippelskirchi. Next base: position 110,649,299 of record NC_137279.1, read on the forward strand.
TTCCTGATGGTAAGCAGCATGGCTCAGATTCGGGTCAGCAGCTCTCAGCCACATAGCACTAGGTTTGGAGAGACCAGGGAATTGTGAATTCAGCTCCTTGGATAGGCGAGATTAGCTGGATGATGGGAAGATAGATGTTAACCGTGGGATCTGCAGAGAGCTATGTAAGCCCCATGAATCCTACTTTGCTTATCACCCTTGAGAGCTGGACTCCCTTCAACAACCTCCCTAGCAGATGGCAACGAATCTGCCTGAACATTCAGAGATGGGAATTTACCCTTTGGGCTGCAGTGATTCCGTTTTGGAGAGGGTCAGTGATCACAGCCTCCCTCTCATGTATTCAATCCAAGCCTATTTCCTCTACACCTTGGAAGTATGAGGTCTTTTGAGAACCCAAAAGGTCCTGTTAGGAAATAGTTGTGGAAGGCAAGTATAATTATGATCAGGGAAGTCATTAGGGGGCTTGGTGGCAAGAAGACCCTGGCATATGTGTCCTGGCATGGACTTGGGATGGCTCAGGTGCGGCTCTGGCAGATCCAAGCCCTGGGGAAGAGTGGAGGTTCCCAGATGAACCAGTTGCTCTTTGGGCCCTTGGGGAGCCTGCACAGCATGAATGGGCAGGTTCTGGGGTGAGTGGAGTCCCCATCCTGTCCCTGGTCCCTCACTCCCTATCCCTACTGACACCCCACCCAAGGTTTCTCCCTGCCCCACCCCCATCCCCGTCTTCTTTCCCGCTGTTATCCCTTTGGTCAGTAAATGGCCCTTCCCTTCTCCACTCCCATTATTTAAGAACATGAGCTCCCCAGAGGAACGCAGGGGAATCTCGACATTGCTATTAGCATCCGTGTGGGCAGCGTGGCTTACATTACTGTGAGTTATTTGAATGAAACCAACCATTAAATGATCACAGAGGACTGGGGAGAGGGTGAGTGTGTGGGCTGTCTCCGGCTGTGGGCATCTCACCGGCTGGCTTTCCAAAGTGCAGAGAGGACGAGGACTGAAGGGCTGGTAGCAGGGTATGGGGTATGGGCACGGAAAGGAAGTTCAATGGAAATGGGCCGGGTTAGTGAGTCATCTCGGGAGGCTCCCTCCCTCCCGTCACCACCTTCTGAAAGCACAGGCAGCCCTTACTCCTCAGAGTCAGGCACCATGGTCCCTGCCCCAGCTTCCAGCAGAGCGCCTGGAAAAGGAAGGGGCTCAGTGCTCAGATTCTGGCATGTCGCTGCCCTGTCATGCCCTGCCAGTTTACTCAGAGTGAGAAGCACCTGTACACAGGTGGCTCAAACAACATGTGTGTGTTGTTTAAATAACTTTAAACCAAGCAGGACTAGACATGGACTCAGGTGCATGGTTTGTGTGTTTCACAGCACGAAGTGAGGGACAATGTGTTGTCAGTCGTGGCTGACTCTTGGCGACCCTATGGACTAGCCCACCAGGCTCCTCTGTCCATTGGATTCTCAAGGCAAGAATGCTGGAGTGGGTTGCTATTCCCTGCTTCAGGGGATCTTCCTGATCCTGGGATCAAACCCAAGTCTCCTGCATTGCGGGCAGATTCTTTACCATCTGAGCCACCAGGGAAGCCCAGGGGATGTGCCCCAACTTGGAGTGGAATCTGTAGCTCTGGGACACTTCCTGTCCGGATAAGGCTGAGCCAAGAGAATCATCAGATCTGTTTGACCTGGAGATGTCACGGAAGAGATAGAACTCCCAGGAGTGTGCAAATGATATGAGAAAGTTGAGGGGCTTGGAGGGCCAGAAAGGGAAAGTGTTTCAGGGAAACAGTAAAAGTCGGAGGAGAGAATCAGAAATAGGCTCTATGCTCATTGTGTGTATGTGTGTGTGTGTGTGTGCTTCTGTGAAAGACTGCTGGAAGTGAGGGGTGGGGAGAGAGGAGGGGGTTCCCAGTGTAACCCTGGGCCATTGTGGGCAGGAGAAAGCCTCCAGGTCCTTGTTCTCAGGTTGGCCTGCTGAAAGGTGACCCTTCTTCCCACATCAGAAGCATCATCCTGGACCAGGACTGGGTCTTCTGATTCTTAGATGAGGCCCCCACGAACCTACAGATTTCCCCTGAAAAGCAACTCTATACCTGGAGAATTCACAGAGAATTGATGGGGCTCTTATCTCTCTGAATTTGTGTACTCCAGGGACCTCATATAAGTGAAGATGTTAGATCATTGCTTTTAAAAATTATAAAATACATCAAACATGCAAAGAAAAAACATCTTGTCATCTTTCAGGCAGCATCTATAAGACTCCCTTATGCCTATAAATATGAATGCCTCTCATTAGTATAGCAGCGTTATTTAATGGAACTTATAAGGATACCTTTATTTTAATGGGTGGGGGGGTTGTGACTACATTGTAAAAAAATGAGTTAAATATCTTTTTTCTTTGTGTTAATTGTTTAAAATTAAACCAGAAACCAGCTTGTTTAAAATTAAACCTGAACCAGAGCAAGTCAGCAGTCCTTGGATTTGTAGTCCTGTTTACACAAAAAATGTGTTGGGGTGGGGTTTGTGGGGAGCACAGGCTTTCCACTGCAGATGCTAATTTGAATCCACTATTGCCCATTTCCTTTATTCATTCAACAAATATTCCTGTTGTGCTGACTGTATGTGCCTGTTCTTGAGGTGATGAAAAGCTCACCACATGTAGTCACTGGGCACATGAAATGAATCAGATAAATTGCCATGACACCTGTAATTATGCTCCTTTGCAGAGTTCAGGCCCATGCTCTTTGGGCAATGGGGAGAAAGGTGGAGGAAGTGGCTCTGTCTAGGACCCAGCACGAGGGGCTCCTCTCTCAGAAGTGTAGGCCCACCTGGTCCATCCCAGAGAACCAGAGCCCCTCCTTTTCCTGACTTTGCAAGAGCAAGAATCCGTCCCATTCTCCACCCGACCTTTGTGTCTACCTCCAAGTCAGAGCAAGAATTTTGACAATGTGAACAACAATTCTGTCTCAGAAAAGCCTCTCTGAATTTGTGCCTCCTTACTCACTCCAGATTTTAGAGTCTTTTCCTTTAGATCTGTGCCTCCCAATGGGGTCACCTGGCCATGCCTTTGATCCTGCTCCTCTGGAGCTGGCCAGGCTGCTGGAGGCAGGCGGAGCCGCTCACCAGTGGCTCTGCTCTCCCAGCCTCACCTGGCTGTCCTGGAGGCTGGGGAGATCTGCACCTGCCTGCATACCTGTAATCCATTCTTGCCCACCTTTGTGCCATGGCCCCCTGGCTAGGAACCTCTAGCATCCTTAGTCTCACCTCTACCCACCTGGGGCTGTCGGGGTCCTAATGCCAGCCTAATGCCAGCTGGTCCTAATGCAGCAAGCCCTTTGGGCTCTGAACATCCTGTCACCCGCCTCAGACTCAGTTGACACAATGTTTCCCAGTCTTTGTTGAATGCTCGGCCACTTTCTTAGGGCATGACCAAACAGAAGTCCCCCTGTGAGCCTCAGTTTCTCCTTTAGGCAAACGAGGATTCCTGTGAGGTTGAAAACTAATGACGTTTATGCAGTGTCTGGGCCAGTGTCTAGCACGTGTGAGTGGCCAGCATGAACCACCACCGGCACTTGGAGGGTCTCTTTCTGCCCTTGCTCCTGGGCAGGGACGGCCAGATGAACAGAGCTGTCCCTGGTAAATAACGCTTGGCTCGCCCAGGAGTACCAGATGGTGTGCCAGCAACTCGGGCCAGGAGAACTCAGGGCGGGAGCTTCAGGGAGAACAGAAGCGGGACTGGAGCTGCCCAAGGGCTCGGCTCTGTGGACACCACCCACACAGGCGAGGAGGGCTCTTGGACCCCTGTGCCTTAGACACCATAAAGGTGAGATCACAGCCCCAGTGTCGGCCAAGCAGCAACCAAAGGCGGCCTGGAACCCCATCACTTTCTTTCCTGGCCTCTGCCCTTCCCTTCATGCCAAGAGGTCTTTAATGTCTCCCTCTGACTTCCCTTAAAATACCCACCTCCCTAGATCAGCATCCCACTGGATTCTCATCCCATCTCCATGCCTCAATGCAGAGTTTCAGGCTAAGGGCTGGGGAGAGAAGATGCACAGGCAGCATCCAACGCTGCAGCAAGGAGGGAGCTCAGTGACCGCTGGCCGCTGCTGAGGACAAGATGGGTCTTTACCAAGCAGCCCGTGCCCCCTGCTCTGAGCAGAGGTCAACCCTGGCTCTCAGACACCAACGAAATCAAAGAAAGAGCATCCCCATCAAGGCAGCCTCCACCCTTCTCTCGCTTGGAGCTGCCTGGAGTGAACGAGGAAATGATTATTTATCAGGGAGTTGGTCAGGAAATTGGACACATTCAACAAAGACCAGGAAACATCGTGCCAGCTGAGTCTGACGGGGGTGGCTGGGCTGCTTGGAGTAGAGTGGCCTGCCTGGTGTCAGTGTTTGCTGTCGGAGGGATGACCGAGGACCCCCACTGCCCGTGTGATGAGTGCAGGTGGACAGGCCCTCTGCGGCCAGCCAGGATCCTGGCTGCTGGCCCCTGGCAGGTGGGCCAGGGAGCTGCAAAGTAGATCGGGCTGTAGGTCCAGGTCCAGGTCCCCAGGGCTGAGCAAGCATCACCCTCCATGGCACCTCCCTCCTCCCCAGGACAAGGGCACAAAGTCCAGGCTGCCCTATCCCGGCCCCCTCCTCAGACTCCCAGGCTGATGCTCCACTGCTCTGGTGGGAAGAGAGGAGGAAAGGCATGAGCTGGGGGGCTTCCCTAGAGTGGGAAGCGAGGGTTTGAATGGGGTTTCCCCCAATTACTCACTAACCTACTCCACAGCCCGGACTCCCCTCAGGCTCCTCATTAAGAAATAGAGAGATGAGTGCTGATGGGAGAGTGCTCTGGAAACAGTGTGTTCTGTTCTCTCCTGGTCCCCAGGGATGTAAGCTCATTCCCGTCTTCCTATGAGAAAGGGTTTGAGAGCCCGCGTCTCCCCTGGAGCTAAGGGGTTTTGCACATGGGACTGTAGCACTGGTGCTTGACGCCTCTCCCCCTGGCTCAGCCTGAGGGATCAACATGGGATTTCTCTCCGACCCCACCCCTGTTCCCAGGTTTTCCCAAGGATCTTCCAGTGTTTTTACCTGACAGCTCTCTAGGCTGCGGAGGGGACTGAGGTCCATGCTCTGACCGGTCCTGTGGGGAGGGGAGGGAGGGGTGCCTCACTTGGGCTGGTCTTTGGCTCCTATCATGTCCCCACCTCATGGAGGTTCCTGTTTCTCTGTTTGGAAGGTAACCTAGGACCATGAACTACCCCCTTCTGGCTTGCTGAGTGGGGCTTTCTCAGGCGCCCTGAGGATCAGCATCTTCAGCAAAATGGATCTTCAGCTTGGGGGTATTTTCTCTATTCTCTGGGCCCAGATTTCAAGCCCTAAATAGATAGGGACTGCAGGATGCTAGAGAATTTGTTTAGGGTCTGCTGAGAAGCCAGCTCGGGAAGAGGATGCTGGTCCCAGCAGTGGGAATGGAAGGGTTGGTCCAAGGCAGATGAGGGAGCCTGCCAATGCAGGAGACGTAAGAGATGAGGATTTGATCCCTGGCTTGGAAAGATCTCCTGAAGGAGGAAATGGCAACCCACTTATTCTTGCCTGGAGTATTCTTGCCTGGAGAATCTCATGGACAGAGGAGCCTGGCGGGCTGCAGTTTGTGGGGTCACCAAGAGTTGGACACAACTGAAACAACTTAGCACGCACACATGCACGGATAAGGGGGGTGTTGCAAGGACTGTGGGACCCTTGGACCACGGGGCCCTCACACCCAAGCATTTCTGCCCCCTCAGGGTGCTCAGTGTTCTACTCCATACCTGCCACAGAGCGCCTGTCAGGGACAGTGTTGGCACTGAAGATGCTCCAGGTCATTTGTCACAGTTGCTGGTCTCTTGGGCTTACCCAGCTCCCCAGTGGAGGGCAGGGAGAGACGATACGTATTTTCGCTCCAGTGTTCCCAGGAAGCAGGAGGCAGTGAGTGAAGTTAACGAGTCTGCAGCTCATTTGTGGAGGCCTCTGGGAGCTTCCCTCCCTTGTGACCTTTAGGAATGAGGGAGGCTCTGACTGCTGAGGGGGGAACGTGGATGGGGTGAGCCTCCTGGAACAAAGGGAGTCACAGGAAGACCCAGGATGGCAGAAACCGAGGGCTGTTCACCTTAGGGTACTCACGGTGGAGTGTTTAAATACAGAGAAATAACTCTCTCTCCCTCTCTGTTTATAGTTTTTGGCTCTGGGAAAGAAATATTCATTCGTTGAATAATTATAGCTAAGAAGGATGAGGGTTTTGTGAAAAGTTTAGAGGGAGTGGGGCAAGCATGACAAAGTACTTCTAGAAGCTTGGGTCAACCCATCTACCACTGGCAGCCTCATCTACCTTTGATATGTGGAAGCAGTCACAGTGAATGTAACGTAGTCTCTATTTATACAAGTGGACAGAGTCCAGCTTTTAAATTTTGGAACAATCGCTCTGTCTAACTGTTATGTAGTCTGGCTTCCTCTGCGAATGTGAATGTGTTTCCCTTCCCCTCTATGGATCTGTCATTGGGTGATAAAATAGAACATGATGAGTGTCATTCTAAAGCAATTACAAGTAAGATGCATAATGGCAGAGCTGGAGAACATGGCATATGGCCTCGGGCGGCCGCCATGCGAGAATTAATAGGGAGATTTTGTTTCCCCCTCATCGCCCTCAAAAACCAGATCAGCTTCATGGTGAGGAAGAGACCATCAAAGCCCCCCACAGCCTGCCAGATGGATGCTGGAGGCTCTGGGGTGGAGATCAAGGGTTGCCTTGTAGTGCTGGCTGCTAGGGCATGGCTAGACGGAAGGGCCCTGCCAGCTCCAGAGGGTATAGAAGAATGGAGAACGCCCCCAAATCCCAAACTGAGCAGCCCAAGCCTGGACAATCTGGGGGAAGCACAGAGAGTGCAGGCTAAAAGGCAATGTGTTTTTCTTTCATCAGTGCTGATTCTACTAAATACCTCTGTGCCCTCCCTCCAGCTCCAGCTGCTTCCTGCTCCCCAGTTCTCTGGCAGCTCATTGCTCTGTTCACACATCACATTGCTAAGTGAAGCTCTTGGGGCCTCCAGTCTGCTCTATTTGCTGGTGATCAACTTTTCCCACTCTTTCCGGGGACCAATTCTGCTCCCGGACACCGCAGATTGTGCCCCAGACTCTCTCTTACCCTGGTCTCTGCTCAGGGCTCTGCCGGGGACTGGAGAGGTTTCTGGAGCACATTGATGTCAGACCCTGGCAGGGATGAGCATAGCCTGGTCAGGTTGGATGACTCTGTACAAGGTGGATTAGGACTCTGTCCTTGTCACACGCTTGGGATTAAAGTATCTCCCTGCCCTAACCTACCCACCCCAGCTGTGTGAGTGTGTGTGTGCATGCCCGCACATATGGGTGTCTCTGTGTTTATGTGTGTTGGGTGGTTTGGGGACAGCCTATCACCAGACTGCCAGGTCACTGGGCAGAGCTCCCAAGGATTCAAGGGTCCTTATCCATGTGCCCTGGAAAAATACAAGTGACCTCCTTGCTATAAGCTGATTTACAGGACAGTGGGGAGTAGGCAGGGTCTGCCCATGGTCTCCCCAGGTTTATATTCCTGAGCTCCACTGAAAGAGTCCTTTTTTCCCTCCTCCCAACTCACTGACTTGCCTTAGCAGAAACCGGCAAACTTATTTCGTAAGGAGCCAGAAAATAAATAAATATTTTAGGCTTTGTGAGCCATACATTCTCTGTTCCAGCTACTCAACTCTGCTGTCGTAGCACAAAAGCAGCCATAGACAATAGGTAAATGAATGAGCATGGCTGTGTTCCACTCTTATTTATAAAAACAGAAGATGGAACAGATCTTGTCCAATAGTTATGGAGGACAGGAGCCCAACACCAGCACTTGCCCTCTGCAGATGCTCTCTTTCTTTGGGGACTTGAGTAACGTCTTGCTTTAAAATGAAAACTTAGCATAAGTTCCTCCACGCTCTGTTCCCAGTTCACGTGTGTACATACCCTTTTTGTACTTAGAATTATACTATCAATATTATAGCACTGGGAGATGAAAGATCATTTCATTCCACCCACTTATTTTATAGGTAAGAAAAACTAAGGCAAAGAGAAGTGAAGCTACTTGCCCAGGACTTCAGCACTAGTTGGTGGCAGAAGTGGGATCACTCAAAGCCTGGCAATTTCAACCAGACTTTTCCTCTCTACCATAGTCTCATTCCCAATGCATTATGTTTCTAGAGTGGCCAGAACAAAACTGCACCAAGCACCATGGAATTACAGACGTGGCTGAGCAGCAACACTGAGTGTGTATTAGTGGCTGTGGGCAGTTCTAGGGCATTGAAGGAGTCCTGGAGAAAGAACCTTGTTGCTTTTTTGGAAGTGCCTCTTGTGGGCATCTAGTTGGGGAAGAGAGAGTTCTTCTGGCACTTTTTTCACCAGTATGGATTGGTCAGCATTGTAATCAATCTGCTTTGTTCTGGTTGCCACCCTTCCTCACTATTGCCACCCTGGGATTTGAAGGCCCTAAGCCCCTCCTTTAATCCTCTCTTAGACATAGCATTGAGTACAGGTGGCACTAGTGATAAAGCTCTCACCTGCCAATGCAGGAGACATAAGAGATGTGAGTTCGACTCTTGGGTCGGAAAGATCCCCTGGAGAAGGGAATGGCAACCCACTTCAGTTTTCTTGCCAGAATCTCATGGACAGCCTGGAGGGCTACAGTCCATGGGGTTGCAAAGAGTCTGACACAACTGAAGTGACTTAGCACACACGCACACAGGACACACAGCTCCAGGTTTCCCTGCTCACAAACAAGATTGGTTTTATTTTAAGAAGAGAAAGAGACAGCTCTAGTTGTGAGTTTATTTTTTCCTCTAGAGACTCTGAGTGGGATCTTCACTTGTCTAGGCCTCAGTGTCCCTGTTGGTGTAGTAGGGAGGTGTCTAGGCAGGGAAGAGAGGTGTCAGAGACATTGTCCTCATTGCAGACAGAGGGGAAAGCCCAGGTCCTGAGGGGCCAGAAAGAGACACCAGGTGTCTTGCTCATGGAGGTCTCTACCTGGCAAGCCAAATAACCCAATGAGTCAACCCTGGCTTCAGCTGGAAAGGCAGTGGGAGCGGGGAGGAGAGTTGGAAAAATGAACCGAACCCAAGCCTGGGGTTTGCCTGCACCTGCCCTTGAAATTAGGAATGCTGCATGTCAAGAAGAGAAAAGTGGGACTCAAGAGCCCAGGCCAAGCCTGGAAAGGCTCCCGGAGTATGCTGAGCTCACAGCCCAGACCCTCCAATCAATAGGGCATGGCTATTTATAGCATCAGCCCGAGAGAAACTTAATTATGATCAAAAGGAGCTATTTAATACCATGCTTGCCGAAGACACAACCTCTTGTCAGTGGAAATTAATCAGCGGCTGCTGTGGGTTCCTGCCCCCTTGGCTCCAGAACTGGGGAGGCGTCTGGCGGGAGCTGGGGCATTGGCTGCCCCAGGAGTGCTGATGACATCAGTGCCCTCACAAAGTCATCTAATGAGCAGTGGTCTCCCCCAGGGCTCCAGATGCATGGGGGTGAGGGCCCTGGACCCCGGCAGGACAGGAGAAAATGTTCAGGAGACAGGGACTCATGACTCAGCTCAGATCTTGCCTCTCTTTCAAAGTGTTCCTTGACTACTCCAGCCCACAAGCATCTCCCTCTTCTCTTTACTTCTACAATCTTTGTAGCATGTTGAATACTCTGGTCAGGACTCAGTGTGCCCCTTCTAGCTGAGGGGCTGCAGCTGTAGTTCCTGCCTCATCTGTAAATTAGAGATAATAACAGCACCTTCCTCTTAGGGTGGCTATGAGGGTTAAGTTGAGTTACCACCTAGCAACTCACTTGGAGGGCTTCCCAGGTGGCTCATTGGTAAAGAATCTGCCTGCAATGCAGGAGATGCAGGTTCATTCCCTGGGTGGAGAGTATCCCATGGAGGAGGAAATGGCTACCCACTCCAGTATTCTTGCCTGGAGAATCCCATGGACAGAGGAGCCTGGCGGGTTCCAGTCCATGGGGTCACAAAAATGTCAGACACGATTGAGTGACTAAATAATGACAACTCTCTTGGAAGAGCCTGGCACTTGGCAAACACTCCATAAGCGCTAGTCCCTGTTACCACCATGCTAGTACTCCTTGTGTGTTAATTATCTTTGTCTCCCCAGCCAGATGATTTATCAAGGGTGAGACAGAAGTGTGGCCAGTTCCTGCGGAGGAGATCACTGAGGAGGAGGTGACTTCCCCTTCTGAGCTTGCTGTGGAGGATTCTTGGTGGTTGTTTAGTTGCTAAGTTGTGCCTGACTCTTTTGCAACCCCATGAATGGTAGCCCACCAGGCTTTTCTGTCCATGGATTTCCCAGGCAAGAACACTGGCATGGATTTTCATTTCCTGCTCCAGTGTATTTTCCTGACCCAGGGATCGAATCCACATCTCCTGCATCTCCTACATTGCAGGTGGATTCTTTACCACTGAACCACTCAGGAGGATTCTCAGAGTGAATGGTATTTAGGGAAGGCCTTGGAAGGTCACAACATGGGACATGAAGGGGGTATAGGGAGTCTAGGTAGAAGGGAGAAAGGCCTGGACTTGAGAAAGTTAGTGTTCAAATCATTCAGGAGCATCCTAACCAAAAGCTGAGGACAACCCCAGGGCCACCACCAGGCTCTGTTGTCCAGGTTGTCATCAAAGGCAGAATGGTAGATATTCAGCAGTTGGTTGGGAGGAGGGGATCCAGCCCACAGACAGTCTATACATGTACTCTGGCTCAGAGTCTTTGGCCCAAAGGTCAGTTTTCTCTCCAGAGAAATCAAAGGAAATACACTGGATGATGGACTTAGATTAGAAACCCAGAAGCTAGGGATAGAATTCTAAAGGAAGGAGCTGGAGATGCCTAAGTTTTCCTGCTTGGGTTGTTGTTCAGTCACTCAGTCGTGTCTGACGCTTTGTGACCCCATGGACTGCAGCATGCCAGACTTCCCTGTCCTTCACCATCTCCCAGTTTGTTCAAACTCACATCCATTTAGTCAGTGATGCCATCCAACCATCTTGTCCTCTGTCATCTGCTTCTCCTCAGGCTCTTAATCTTTCCCAGCCTCAGGGTCTCTTCTAATGAATTGGCTCTTCATATCAGGTGGCCAAGGTATTGGAGCTTAAGCTTCAGCATCAGTCCTTCCAATGAATATTCAGGACTGATTTCCTTTAGGATTGACTGGTTTGATCTCCTTGCTGTCCTAGGGACTCTCAAGAGTCTTCTCCAGCACCACAATTTGAAAGCATCAATTCTTTGGTGCTCAGCCTTCTTTATGGTCCAATTCACATCCATACATGGCTACTGGAAAAACCATTGCTTTGACTATATGGACCTTTGTTGGCAAAGGGATCTCTCTGCTTTTTAATACACTGTCTGAGTTTGTCATAATCATTGAAAATTAAAGAGAATCTCACATGGATGAGGACCAGCCTTTCAGGAAACTGTACAGGAGAGTGGTTAGAACACAGGCTCTGGAGTCGTACCACCTGGATTAGAATTCCAGCTCCAGTGCTTGGGAGAATAGTTGGGCCTTGACCGAGGGCAGCCCCCTGTGTGATGAGAAAGCATTCTTACTCTGTCTCCACTGTCCCCGTGAATCTGTTCAGTGGAGCCAATTCTTCTGCCACCCTAGGTGAAATCTGGGCCAGGAGCCATGACTTTCCAGGTCATTTCTAGGTAACAAAAACAGCCTCACTTCCGTCATGACTGTGTCCAGCTCGGTCCAATCGTCACAATAGAAGCCCACCCAATGAAGTCGCCTCCTGTCCTGGCTCTGCCTGCTGCTGGTGGAAACAGGGTGGGGGGTGTGGCTGGCTTTTTCCTCTTTCCTTTCTCTGTCAGTCCTGGTCCAACAGGAAGCAAATGGCTCTCAAGAGCTGGAAAGTTGAAGGGAGTTTCATAAAAGGACTCTTCCCAAAGGCGTTGGCAGGACCTGCAGGTGACAGGGCAAGAAGTTACTGGAAGTAAGAGAAGGAGCCATGTGGATGGGGCCACCTGAGGGGAGGGGGCTCCAGTGAGCAGAAGCAGAGGGGCTGGCACCCCCCAGGCTTGTTAGCACACAGTTCCTCCTGCTGGACAGGGGGTGCCTGCTGATTAAGTCCACGGAGGTGGGCCTCCTCGTGGAGCTGGGAAACAGTGGCCAGTGGATCTGCAGGGCAGAGGAAAACCCTCCCGGGGCCTCTCCTTCTCTCCTACCAGGTTGCAGAAGTTGGAAAGGGAGGACCAGAAGGCTGGGCGTGGAAGTTCTCTGGGCCCTACAGATGTGTAATACTGACTTTTCTCCCTTGGGGAGCACTTTTGGGGTTCTTTAGTCTCTTGCCCCACAGTCACAGGGAAGCACCCTCAGTTCCCCTCTTGTGTGGATGCCCTCTCACTGATGCAGGCTTGTTGGGGGGCCCTCCACTTCCCTGTGGGGCCTGCTGCCCTCCAGGCTGACTCTGTCCCCGCTGGGCTCCACTTCCATCCACAGGAAGTGCTCCTTTGCCTGGAAACCCAGGATAACAATGAGGCCACCTTCCTTTGCTCCATCATCCAAACTGCCAGTGAGCACATCCATCACTTTACCTGTAGATTATTCAGGCACGAAGTACATGCCAATTTTCTGTGTCTCCCAAGTGCAAAGGACCCAGGTAAAACTCCCTGAGAGGTCCCCTTCAAGCCCCTCACTCTTGACTTAACCTCTACTGGGAGCAGACTGAGTATACCAGCTCCTCTCTTCAGTGCCCCTCTTCTGTCTCCAGCAGCCCCATTCTTGTTCTTGCTCTCTCTGCCTCAGCCATGGCTGGGGCGAGTGGACAGCTTGGATCCTGCATGATGGTCTTGCACGTTCCTGCAGATACAGAGCCTTGTCTGAAGCCGAGATGAAAGAAGTCCACCATAACATTACACTGGCCCCTGCACTGGAAGCATGGAGTCTTAACCACTGGACCACCAGGGAAGTCCTCCCCAACCCCTTTCCTCTAGAATGTGAACTCCACAAAGGCAGGGAACTTCGTTTTCCATTGTACCTTTAGCACCTTGGCCAGTGCCTGGCACATAGTAGGCACATGACAAATGTTTGTTGAATGAGTGAGTGAATGAATGAATGTCATTCTCCTTATCCCTTGGACATTCCCACATTTCAGGTAGTCAACCCATGCCATCTCCACGACACCCACCCAACCCTCTGCCACACACATTATCTACTTCTCTCTACTCACATAGTTATATGTGATTCCCAGTTCTAAACAAATTGGGATCTCACGGACTGTGTTGGCCATAGAAGCTGATGAATAGGAGGCAGAGGTGAGGACCGAGGTGTGGATAGGGTGGTACGTGGGAAAGTGTATGGACCGTGGACTTGGACTGATCCCGCTTGAATCCTGGCTAGGCTGCTTACCAGCTGTGAGACCTTGGGTGGGTTACTGGGGTCTGTGATTGTAAACAGTGAAAGTATGCAAAGCATCCTGTGCAGTGCCTGGGCATAGTAGGTGGTCAAGAAATGCACGTTGTGACCATGTGTGCATGTGTACGTGCTCAGTTGTGTCCGACTCTTTGGCCCCATGAACTGCAGCCCACCAGACTCCTCCGTCCTTCGAATTTTCCTGGCAAGAATACTGGAGTGGGTTGCCATTCCCTACTCCAGGGGATCTTCCTGACCCAAGGATCAAACCCATATCTCTTGTGTCTCCTGCATTGGCTGTGACTGTGTGTCTTTACTAAGCTGTAGTGATCGAACAGGACAGCCTTCACAAGGCATCTTGTCTCCAGGCCAGAGACTTGGGATCCTGTTTGCCACTTCTCTGCCACCCCTAGAGCTCTCTGCCTTAAAGCCTTGTTACCTCTGCCTTCAAACACCCTCAAGGGTGAGTCCCTGCAGCCAGCACCTCTTCCTCTCCAGCCTGGGACTTCTGCCCTCACATGTTCTCTTAAATTTCACCTTTATCCACCTGCTCTTCAAGGCCCTCATTCTGTTCCACTCTATTTTATTTTCTTCTACTCCAGCCAGACACCCCTCCATCCAATAACTAATCCATTCGGTGTTTTTAAAGCACCTCCCGGGCACTAGGCAGGGAGCTGGGGGCTGGGTCTAAGAGAGAGCATAGAGCATGAGAAATGCCTGTCTTCAGGGGATTTGCAGTCAGCTGGGGGCTGCAGATGTTCATGGTGATCCAAGGCATGAATGTGGTGACAGGGGGAGCAGCAGGCAGACAGTGTTGTCAATAGCAAATGACCAGTCCATTAGTGGGTTATGAAATTAACTCAGTGGGTCACAACCAGCAATTTTTAAAAAATTAGAGTAGAAGAAAAATATCACAGAACGATATTATGGGATCACAGCCATAATGAGGGTAAAGTGTTATTTCTTTAAAACTTTTGTTTCCATTTTGTGTATTGACCTGCTTGTGTGTCTGGTGACATAGAATATGTTTCTCATTTTGGGTCATAGTAAAACTGTTTAGAAAACTCTAACCTAAGGTATGTTAGAATGCTTCCCTGGTGGCTCAGTGGTAAAGAACCTGCCTGCTCAGGAAGATTCCCTGGAGAAGGAAATAGCAACCCATTCAGTATTCTTGCCTGGAGAATCCCATGGACAGAGGAGCCTGACAGGCTATAGTCCATGGGGTTGCGAAGAGTCGGATATAGTGACTAAACAATGACAATAACAAGATATATTGGTGCACCTACTCTTGGCAATCAGGAGACCTTTTTGAAGGAAATGACATCTAAAAAAGACCTGAAATATTAATAAAAGTTCATCACATAGAAGGGTAGGAAGATAGCCTGTTTTAGGGAGAAGGAATCACTTAAAAACGCCAGGAGTAGGAGAAGGAGGGCAGAGAGAACAAGCGAAGGAACCAGAGAACTGTTTGTTAATCACCCCACAAATCTGAGTATATTCCCACCTCTCACCAGTCTCCATGTTCTCTTCTAAGACTGTTTCTGCTTCCCAGCCCAGCCTAACGCTCTGGCCTCCAGGACTCTGACTGTCCTCTGAGTGGCCTCAGTGACTCAGTATCTAGCCCTTGATTGCTCTGTTTCCTGCGTTTCTGACCAGCTTTAGAATTTACCATTTATTTTCACTCAAAGTGTTTTCTTTGAGGGAATCCCATGGCCATGTAGGGGCTTCCCTGGTGACTCAAAGTGATAAAGAATATGCCTGCCAAGCAGGAGACATGGATTCAATCCCTGGGTCAGGAATACCCCCTGGAGAAGGAAATGGCACCCCAATCCAGTATTCTTGCCTGGAGAATCCTACAGGTGGAGGAACCTGACGGGCTACAGTCCATGGGGTCACAGAAAGTCGGACATAGTGACTAAACAACAACAACAACGTGGCCGTGTAGACTCATCGAGACATGTAGTATCATCTCCACTTTATAGAAGGGAAACCGTAGCACAGGGAGGCCCAGCACATGCCCGGACTCACCCCACTGTGAGCGATGGAGTCAGAACTGTCACCAGATTTTCCACTCCCAGATGAAAGTGTTTTTATTTGTATCAGGTTGGACCTTGAACGTGTGATGATCTGACCGACCCTTCCGCATAATCGTAAGCCTCTCTAGGGTGAAGGCAGCATTTCACACTTGTGCTTCTCCCATACTGCTAGATGACCCGGACAAGCCCCAGAAATGCTTGTTGTTGATTTTCTGCTTGCATCACAATGCGACATTAAGGCCCCAAGGCACAGATCACTGGGACAGCACGAACCCTTCTCCTTTTTGTTTTCTTCTCTGTGTGTACTTGCCTTTTTTCTCTGTTTGCTCCCCTCCTCCTATACTTCCCTTCCAGAAACTCTTTCCCTCATTGCTTACCCCTTTCCCTTCCTCTCACCTCACCTTCCCTCTTTTGCTGCACCGGCCATAGGGAGGCCCATTCCCAGAGCGGAGAGATCTGCTTGCTGAGAAGGGAGAGTAAAACAGACCCTGGTCACAGGCTTCCAACTAATTGGTCCGAGGGTTTCTAAGCCTCTCTGGGGAAATGCCCTGCACAGCTGAGCTGGAAACTCTCTCCAACCTTCAGGGGAAAAAAATAGAATAAGTTGAAGAACTAGCAGAATAGCCCGACAGGCTATGGAGAGGAGAAGAAATAAATTCTGTCATAAGTGCGGGCCAGAGTCCAGTGCCCCTTCCTGGCACCTCCCACGACTACTGTCTCCCTGTGCCTGGGAGGCTGGTTCTCTGCCCTGGTGAATCACTGACTCAGTGGGGAGTGATCTGTTTGCTGCTAAGCACTCGTCTGTGGCCGCTTTTCCAGGCACTGGAGCCATTTACAGATGGGAACAGCACATCTCTGGCAGGGGAGCCCCATGCCCAGCACCAGCCCAGTGCCTGGAAATAGATCTTGCTGTAGAGGCTGAGCAGGCGAGGGAGGGCACAGGCCAGACAC
Organism: Giraffa tippelskirchi; assembly: GCF_054371585.1. Taxonomy (NCBI): domain Eukaryota; kingdom Metazoa; phylum Chordata; class Mammalia; order Artiodactyla; family Giraffidae; genus Giraffa; species Giraffa tippelskirchi. The sequence continues at coordinate 110,665,701 of NC_137279.1, forward strand.
GTGGCAGGGCCACAGGCAAACGCGTATGTCCAGTGAGCCTGGTGGGCAGCCTCCCCAGAGCACGTGGACAGGCCTTACATTGTGCAATCTTGACACTGGGGCACCCTGGGAACCTGCTCGATGTCAGTGGAAGGAGTGAGGGGTGGCGGAACAAGGTTCCCTCCCGTGAGTTCAGGCCATTGTCCTCTGGCATTCCTCACTCTTTCTGGTCATCTTACCTGCCCCTCCCATACATACACAGCCCCCGCTGGAGAAATGTCATCGTAGATAAGACAAGGATTACATAGCATAATGAAATCATACAAGTAAATAAACAAAAAACTAACCAAATAGCAAGTATGATTCCAAGCCAGGAATTCACAGTCCCTGTGAATTCTTAGACATCTGGTCTACCGTAGGTTATTTGTCAACCATTATGGGAATATGCAGAGTTCCTCCGAACCTCAGCATCCCCCTTGGAAGTTCCAGACAGATGAACGAAAGCCCCCACTATAAATACCCCTTCTCCCTTTAGCTCCTCTGATAATACAATTGTCCTGACAGAGTATTGCCTAAAGAACACATGAGCTCATGTGTCTGAAAACTGGGGTTTGAATCCTAGTCTCGCTGATTACTAGCTATGTGATTTAGGCCAAGTCACTTAACCTCTCTGAGTCTTTATTTCTTTATCTATTAAATGAAAATAACAAAAATACAACCATCACAGGACTGAAGGGAGGATTGGCATCATGTTGGATAAAATGTATTATAAACTTCAAAATGCTGGACAAATGTTTTATTTATGCATTGTGTGTCTCCCCTGCTGAAACATGAGCTCTATGAGGGCAGGAACCTTGTTTTTTTTCACTGCCGAATCCCCAGCACCTAGAACAGTTCATGACACATGGTAATCACTCACATGTTGAATAAATTAACAAATGACTGACTGGTTATCCAGAACACAGAAACTGGACAAGTCTCGTCACTTATCTGCAACTCAGCCTCAGTCCTGCTGGGTCTCGTCCTCAATCTGACATCATATCTATGGAGCCTGACAGAGTTCCAGATTCATATGGTCCTACCTTATGAATTTGTTATTGACTGGTTAACTGAATTATGAATCTGCCAGTAAACAGCTGTCTGCTTGGCCTTGCCCATCCACTGGGTCCCCCATGCAGGATAGGTGTAGGGACAAAGAACAGCTCTGACAGGATGTGGATAAGTCCTTTGCAAATATGAAGAGCAGCCCAACCTTCTGAATTCTCAGTTCTTGGTTTTTAATAATGACCTACAAGTCTCTGGGGGAGTATTACAAGGAAGTTAGAGAAGGAGGAAACAGGCATGCGTTAAACCAGATGGTCCTGGGGCCCCAGGAGGCCTGGGCTGGGGGCCTCAACCTGTCATCAACAAGAGTCTGGCTGGCTTCTTCCATTGAAAGGGAGAAAGATGCAGACAGCATGTCTCCCATCTTGTTTACTCAGCAAGTACCATGGACAGCTCCCAGCCCTGTCTGTGCTCAGCACCTGGGATACGTGGCTCTCTGCCCTGTTCACTTTCTGTCTGGAACACCTTCCTCCTTGTCCACCACCTGAACACCAGCCCACACAGGGGATTTGGGAGCCCTTCTTGACCTTCTCCACGACTCTCCCTTCCCACTTCTCTCTCACACACACATCCCTTCATCTTTGGTATCACCACTGCACTGGGCATGGGTCTGCTATCGCCCCCATAACACTTTGCCACACTTACAGGACTCCATGGGTTAGCTGAGCTGATAATTTTTTAAGAATAATGGCTACTGGACTCCCCTGGTGGCTCAATGGTAAAGAATCCACCTGCTAATGCAGGAGACAGGGGTTCAGTCCCTGATCTGAGAAGTTCACACGCCCAGCCATTAAGCCTGTGTACCACAGCTATTGAACCTGTGCACTAGAGCCCAGGAGCCACAACTACTGAGTCCACGCTGCTGCAACTGCTGAAGCCCGCACACCCTAGAGCTGGTGCTTTGCATCAAGAGAAGTCATCTCAATGAGAAGCCTGCACATCACAACTAGAGAGTAGTCTCTGCTCGCTGCAACTAGAGAAAAGCCTGCACAGCAATGAAGATCCAGCACAGTCAAAAATAAATAAAATTACAAAAAAAAAAAAAGAATAGCTACTATATATTGAGTACCTACTATGTGCCAAGCACTGGCCTGGGGCTCTATACACATTAGCTCATTTAATCCTCACAATACCGAGTGAGGTGGGTAATATTACTTTACTCACATGAGGAAACTGAGGCTTGCCCAAGATTACAGGGTCAGTTAGTAAAGTGGTGGAGCCAGGACTCAAGCCCAGCCCAGCTGACACTAGAATTCATGCTCTTTGGGCTACTTGACCGTATGGTGGGAGGCTGTGGAGCCAGTACTCTGAGGCCTTGAGGGACCCTTTTGGTGTAGGCATCAGGCAGTGCAGAAAGGTGACTTCTTAGCAGATGTTGTTTTAAACCCCCACCACTGGTCAGGACCCGGGACCTCATTCAAGGTTCTTACCCATCAAGACAAACAGCTGCCGAGCTACTTGAATGCAAAAGCCAATCCAGGCAAGGAGTCTGGAACCTCAGAGTTCTGAGGAATTGAAGAAGGGACGGGGTTAAGACATGACTGAGGCCTGAGCTATTTTTGTACAAACAGCCTCCCTGGGTCAACCAGCATGGCTGCCAAGGCCCTCAGACCACCTGGGCTCAAGTTCTAGCTTAGGATTCACCAGCCGTGACTTTGGCATGCTTTCAACCTTCCCTGAGCCTCAGTTGGCTCATCTGTGAATGGGTTATAACAGTGCCTGCTTCATGAGATAGCTGTGAAGATGAAAGGGGGTGGCTCATGAATGTCAATATCTCAATACGACAACCAGAACTGGCAGAGTTTCATTAGTGGGAGATAACTGGGGACCCATGGGTTATGCCCCGACCTTGAAGGCTGAGCCGTGTTTTCTAGACTGCTCCAGTAATCCAGTGTGGACCTGTCTTCTGTGAGTTCCCCCAGAAATGCCTCCTGTGTCACTTGAACCACACAGGACTACCACATATGGTTGAACCCCTGTACCCTGGGGTGCAGACAGGGACAGGTGCCCACCCTGGCGGCAGGTACCTCATTCTGATTGGTGCAGAAAGGCCAGTGGTGACCCTGCTGTATATCATGTGCCGTTGGCTGTGCCCTGTAGGCTGACACCTGCTGCCATCAGTGGTGCCCGGTGTGTGTTTTAGGGGGCTGTGATTCAGGACTCAGCCTACCTCTGCTCCTTCCTGCCTTCCTTCTCCTGTTGAAGACCTACTGTGTGTTGGTGCAATGCTGGCACTGGGATGTATACTCAGCCCTGTTGTCACAGCACTCAGGTGGAGCAGCAGAGGCAGGCTGGGGTCCAGGTCGAGGTGGGCGCAGGGCACCGTGGAGCCCGGAGATGCTGTTCCCTATGTTATGGGGCTCACCCTGGGCCTCCTGCAGCGGTAAAAGCTGAAATGCCCATATTTGATTTCCCTTCCCTCTCCTTGGAGCACAATCACCTCCAGGGAATGTATTCACATGTTCAAGAAGGAACACCGACTGGATTCCTTATATATGCCAGACTCTGTGGGGGATACACAAAGACCAGTGAACCGACACTGTGGCAACAAAGGGCGGCAGGGACAACTCATGAGCAGATCCATGACGAGGCTACCATGCACGTGCCCTCACAGATGCCTCTGAGCCCCCCAGAGGCCAGGCAAGGGTGCCAAGGAGGAGCAGCTGGGCTCACCCTGTGCCTGGGCAAAAATAGGCAAGGGAGTCTTGGGCCCCTGGGGAAGGGCCTCTTGGGGCCCAACTAAGCTGCTCTCCCGCTGCTGTCATCAAGGGCCTTGTTTGTCTTTTGCACTGTGTCCTACCCTTTCATTTACCACGAGTGGAATGACAATGGCCTGTGTCGAGTGGTGAGGCAATTACTTCCGCTGCGTCCCACCTTCCCATCCTCCAGACACCCACTGGGCCAGGCCTCCCGGGGGGCCTCCACGGGGGACAGACGGACCCAGTCCTCCCCCCACCTCCCTTGCCATCTCCCCCCTGCCTGCAGAGGCAGCCAGATTGGATTTTTAATGTAGTTTTCCCCTCCTCTTTTGTATTTACATAATAATAGTCTAATAAATAGTTGTCGAGAAGATGGATGAGGGCCCTGTCTTTATGTTTTCCTGACAGATTTAGTCCTTCATGAAACCCGCCAAAGCAGAGGCTTTTCTGAAGCTAATGAAAGGTAATCACTGTGAGGCCCCGGTTGGGCTTAGCTCAGAGTAATTGGAAAGAGCTTGCAACTTGGAATCAAGAGTTCCCAGATTTGGACCCTGGCCATGACTTTCCCAGCCTGAGTAGACTTCCTGAGCCTCTGACTCTTCCCCTGTGAAGTGAGGTGAGTGATGCCTGCCTGGCCCGCTTCATGGGCAGAGTGATAGCGCTGTGTAAATTCTGCTGCTTCTCTAAGTGCCGTGGAGGCGTCTGGATGGCCCCTTGCTCTCACCAGCCTCCTTCCTCTAGGTTCTAGCCCACAGGAGCCTTGAGCAGGCACCATGTCATGCAAATATAACCCCTCTCTGGAGAAAGAGAAAGGACTTCGCAGCCCTGGAGTAAATGTTGGGGCCCGTGGGTTCTCACTCTGCTCCTGTCTTACAGTGTGACTTCAGACAAATCGCTTTCCCTCTCTGGGCCTCAGCTGCCTCCCCTGAAAAATGAGAGTACTCCATGAACCAGTATCTAGGTTTCCTCCAGCTTTACAGCCTCCCTTCCAGTGAACAGAGGAAAGTAAAACAGTGCTGTGTGCTGTAGAGGTGCTGGGGCCATCCTTGTGGGTTAATGGGCATGGTGGTGTCTCCATGGAGAAAGAGCTGAGTGGAAACAGGAGTCAGGGCGCCTCTGCCCTGTTTGCCATCACTCTTATGGACCGGGATTCAGCCAGGATCCTCTGCTGCATCTGAGCCCACTTTGGGGCACAGCTTTCTCACCACTCCCTTCTCCAGTAGAGTAGCCTCCCCTCCAGCTGGTCTGAAATGTGATCCCCACTCCTCCACGTTCAACACTCACTCCCCATCCCAGGGCGCCCTGCCCAGCTCTTCCTTCTTCCCAACTGCCGGCACCCCATCCCTGCTCAAAGTTTTCCTGCCCCATTCTCCCGAGAAGTGCCTCCCGTCTCTTCTCCAGCTGGCAGAGTTGATCCTAAGAGCACACACCTCCACCCGAGAAAGAAGGCAGGAAGGCCCAGCTCTGCCACTTTGTAGCCGACTTAAGAAAGTTGAGGCCAGAGCCTTGTTTCCTCATCTAGAAAAATAGATATACTGTTGGTCTTTTCTGACTTAAAATGGAATCTCCCCTCCCTTCCCTGCTTCGTTTCCTCGCTACTATATATTATCTTGTCTAAACTTGGGTTCCCCTAAAAGCAGAACCTAAGACCTGGGTACCACTGCATGTGGGCAGCAGCTGCAGAGGGCAGGTGTGAGCGAGAAAGGAAGGGAGAAGGGACAGTGATGGAGGTCGGTGAGCTGGTTTTCCTGGGGTCAATTTGGGCTCAGTCCCACGGGGACCCTGGAGGGACTGTTTAGGCACATCCAGAGCTGTCCCACAAGGACATTCACAGAGCCTAGAGCGCGTGAACCTGTCTCCCTGATGACTATGCCTCTGTGAGTACAGAGAGCCTTCCCCAGATTTCAGAGAAAGCCCCTGATTTACCTTACCCTTATTTGTCTTCCTCCCCTGAGCCCACACAGATGTAAGCTCCCCAAGTGCAGGGATTTGTGTCTGTTTGTTCACTGCTGTGCCTAGAACAGTGCCTTTCACATAGTAGACAGTAAATATATGTGAATGAATGAACCGATTAAAAAGAATAATGTATACAACATTCTCAGCCTAGGACCCAGCTTGTGGTAAGCATCCAATCAGCATTCATTGTTTCCATGGTCAAATTAAATGAGCCTGACTTGTGCCCTTTGTGGTCCAGGTGAGCAGAGGGCAGAGGCATTTTTCTCTCACACCTTTGAGCCCCCAGGGCAGGTGAGCCAACAGATGCTGGGGTCGTGAAGAGCAGCAGGCCGATGCCAGGCAAAGTGAACTGATGATTCCTGGCAGCAGGTCTAGGCTCTGGTCCGGATAGCCCCTCATCCACATGACCCCTGATGGGCTGACTAATGGGGCTCTCGGGTCCTGCCCCAGGGAACACTTGTCCTTGCTAATTGTGTGTCAGAGGAAATCTGTTTCCTATGTCAAAGGCAGTTTTTAATCTGCTGTCAGAACTCAAAGACTATATTCCAGCCACAAGCAGGGAGATGGTGTGCCTAGAGGTCCCTGTTCCCGGAGCTGGGGCTGGGGTCCCCCAGGCTGGTTCCTGTGGCTCGAGGCCATCGGAGCTAGCCTGCCCCTGGCTGCCTGTCATCTGCTGGGGATTACGATGCTATTTGTTCTAATTCTTGTTGACATTTCATTTCACACGCTATTAAATGAACCTCTCCAGAAGGGATGGGAGAGAAGTTTGCTTTAGCAGGAGAGAAAAATAATGTGTACTCTGGGGTCAAACAAGGTTCTGATTTGTTTCCATATAGAAACCTGAGTGGATCTGGAGCCAGGACTCCAGCCCTTGGGAGTTGGGCCAGGGTTTGGGCCCAGGAGCTCCCAAGTCATCTTAAACAGAGAACCTCTGTCTTCCCACTGCGTATGAGGGCAGTTAGAAGAAGGGGCCTCGGAGGGAACCCCACAGACAGCAGCATCAGGCCTCCTCTCCCTGTTTCCACGGCACTCTTCATCTTTAACCATGCCCTCTGGTGACAGGCTGAGCCGACACCCAGCTGGGCTGTTTCCTTCCCTGGGTGCCCTCCATAGTGAGTAAAATGGGGAGACACGTGGGTCGGGTTTTATGAGTGAAGTTGGTCAGCATCTCGGCAGCAACTCCACTTTCCTTTTATATCGGAAATAGTAGCAGGCCCTGCTCTTCGTAGGTGAGTTTGTCAGATGGGGTTGCCCTTCCCCACTCCTTCCCCTCCTCCTTTCTGCTTTCCTTTGAGAAGTTTTCACTGAGCACCTATTTTGTGCCAGGCAGAATTCTAGAAGCTGAGAACAGCAGTAACTTAGACAGACGTAATCCTGCTCTCCTGGGACTTTTATCGAAGGAGAGAGACGTGGAGTGTTTGGTTACATCAAGGGTTCAAAGACTGGATGGTAAGATGGAGACACTGTGGAGTTGGGGCTGAGGAGACATTAAAAAAAAAAATACCGGGGATTCCCTGGTGGTCCAGTGGTTAAGCCTCTGCACTTCCAACGCAAGGGGTGCGGGTTCAGTCACAACTAAGATTTCCCTTGCCACAACTAAAGATTCTGCCTGTAGCAACGAAGGTGGAAAATCCTGAGTGCTGCCACTAACATCTGGTACAACCAAATAAGTAAATATTTTTAAAACAAACAAAGAACAACAAAGAACAAAAAAAAATGCAGCAAACCTAGTACCTAGGTTCTGATGTCATTGTCCATGGGTGGGGAGCAACTGACCCTGCGAATATTTTACTCTCTCCAGGTGATTTACGATGTGACTTTGAGAACAATTGATTGACAGGGTGGTCAGTGCTGTGAAGGAGGATTTGAAACTGGTTTGAGAGAATAAGATTGTAGATTGAGATCATGTGGGCCAGGGGGCCATCGGAGAAGGATTTCTTGAAACCATGTTTCTCCTAAGATCAGAGCAGGGCTTCACTGATGTTACTGGGTCTGCAATAAATCTCCTGAGGATCTTGCTGAAACACAGGTTCTGAATCCGAGGTCTGGGTGAGGGGCTTAGGTTCTGCATTTCTAGTAAGTTCCCTGATGATGCCAGTTCTGATGGTCTGGGGGCCGCTTTGAGTAGCCAAGATCTAAAGGCTTGCAGTTGGGAGCCCCTTCAGGCTCTAGGCCCCCCTACCGGGACTGAGCTATGACCACTTCCACCCACACACAGCCCATCTGCCCATGCCTTGGCCTGAGCTTCCATAACTCTGGGACGTTGTTCAAACAGAGGGAAAGTGCCAGAGCCCTCCTTGCTCCAGGTGCCTGCCCCCCACCACTACCTTGCCCCTCTCATTTCCACCTGGAACTCTTCCCACTCTGTGATATCACGTGGGAGTTAGCAACACAGGCTCTGCAGCCAGACTGCCTGAGTTTCTGTGCCATTTGATCATTACTAGTAGCATGGTCTTGAACAGGTTCATTTCTCTGTGCCTTGATTTTGTCATCTGTAAAATGGGAGAATGGAGTTTTAGATGAATTGATGCTTAGCACAGTTCCTGGCGTTTACTGAGTCCTTAATAATTCTTGGCTATTATTTTTAGCTATTATTCTCTTCTCCTTTTTTTTCTCCCCTACTAATCACACACATGCACATGCGTGCGCACACACACACACACACACACACTTCTCTTGCCTAAACACCTGCCCATCCTGCTTGGGGAAGCTGGTTGGGGAAACTTGCCTGATCCTGTCCCACTGCCGCTGTGCCCTTGTCACTCTGCTTTTCATCTGTCTGACTCTTCCTGCCTTCATCCAAGTCAGCTCACACCTCTCTGCTACTCAGAATCTCATCTCACTTAGAGTAAGCACCAAGTCCTTACCCTAACTGGAATGTTTCCACTTCTTCTCTGAGGTCGTTGATGTTACTCTTCACTCCCCGCTTAGCTCCCTGTTAGCAGAGGTTCTCCTGCTTCAGGGCCTCTCTGATTGCTGCTTCCCCTCCCTGGACCACTCTTCCCTCACTAGTTTCAGGTTTCTGTTCAAACACCCACTTCCGCGAGCATCCTCAGTAAAATGTGCCTCTCTGCCATTACTCTCTGTCCCCTTCCCTTAGTTGTCCTTTTTCACAGCACTCATCACCACCTGTCATACATTTTTATTGATTGTGTAGTTCCTCAACTCTCCAAGGATGCGGGACTTCTCTGTACTGTTTGCCGTTGCATCCTGTGCCCAGCCTGGCACATAGAAGATGCCTAGAAAGCATTTACTAAATAAATGGCTAAGGGTGGGTTCCAAATTTTATGTGAACCAGGATAGTGGCTGTCAGAATGGGCGTATAGTGCATGTTGAAGCCTCTTTAGACTCAGTGCACACCCTAGCTGGAGGCAAATCACTTACCTTCTTGGGTCCTTTTCTGTAAATGAAGGGTTCCTTGCAACCCTAACCATTTATGATTCTGTCTTTTTCTGAGACCTCAAGGCAGTGAGGAGACCAACTGGGCTGCCATGAAGTCCCCTCATGCAGGGAGGCAGGGAGTAAATTGAAATGTTGGGAAGGTGGGTTGAGATCAGCCTGAAGGGTGCTTTGAACCCTGGGCTTTGGACGTCAGCTTCATCCCAAAGGCAATGAGGAGCCATTGAAGGTTGTTGAGTAGAAGGGCAGCGTGATTAATGTGGAACTTCAGAAAGACTGACTCGGCAGGGTGAGCAGGCTGAGTGGGGTGGGGGCGATTGCTTTGGACCCCTATCTCAGCCCTCCATCTCAGCATCTCTGCTGTGTGTGCATGTGTGTGTGTGTGTTTCTATTCAGGCAGGCCCAGGGCATGGAGAGTGAGGCTGCTGACTCATTTCCAGGCTGGGAGTCACACCCCAGGTTCTAAAAGCCACTGGGCTTCCCCAGTGGCTCAGCAGTAAAGAATCTGCCTGCAATGCAGGAGATACTGGTTTACTCCCTGGGTGGAAAAGATCCGCTGGAGAAGGAAATGGCAACCCAATCCAGTATTCTTGCCTGGAGAATCCCATGGACAGAGGAGCCTGTTGAGTTACAGTCTATGGGGTCGCAAAGAGTCAATGACTAAGCACATATACACCCTTCTCCTTGAATTTTCCTGGGAATCTAGATGGAGGGGGAGCTAGAAACAGCTCTGCCCCGCTGTTCCTCTTGTGTCCCACAGATGGTTGCACCGTTAGTCCCCATCTCTGCCTCTAGGCACAGACTGATTATAACAAAGGAGAAAGTTTCTGGAAGTGATGAGCACTGGTGTGGAACAGCCAGCCAGCCAGCCTGTCCAGGGAGTCTGCTTGAATTCCATTTATACAGCAGACGACATCCTTTTCATCCTCCTGTTAAGACCAGCAGTCTTTGTCGGCCAGGCCAGCACCCGCCTTCCCCAGGGAGTCTGGTGACCCCAGGTGGGGCTGATGGAATGGAAAAGTGCAGGGACTGCTCTGGCTTCAGCAGGGTCAGCATGGATGCTAATGCTGCCTGAGGAGGGGGTGTCAGGAGTGGCCAGAGGGATCACAGGACCTATTTCCAGGAAAAGGATGCCCTGAGCATCTGGGAACTCAGACTCACCGTGGCCATGATGTAATCACCCCACCCCTTCCCTCCTCAGCCCTGCTCCTCATCTGGGCCAATGGCCCAGCACCTGCCCTCTCCAGGAAATGAGCCCAACCTAGGACTTATGCAGATAGCTTCTCCTTCCCCCAACACCCAGATCCAGTAGCACCTGCCTATTGGTCTTGCCTTTACACCAGGTTGACACATTCACTCCCTGCTCTCTGCTTCAGACCCTTATCATCTTTCAGGCAAGGTTATTCCACTAGTCTCCCAGCTGGTCCCCAATCTCACCCCCACCCAGCCATCCCACAATGAGTTGCAATAACCATTCGTTAACCATTCATTCATTTAATAAGCATTTATTGAGTGACTCATAGGTACCAGGAACTGCACAAGGCACTGGGTGGAGAGAAAGCCCACAGAGTCTAGTTGGGGAGACAGTGACTCCAAATATCACAGGATAGTTTCTATGGTTCCAGGTGGAACTAGAAGCACCATGATGGAAAGGAAAGGAGGGCCGAGAGTGCTGGCGAGGGCTCTAATCTAGTCGAGGTGGGGAGTAGGGAGGATCTCCTTGAGTAGGGAGCATCTGAGCAGGCCTTACGCTGTGGCCAAGTGGGGAGGTCACCTGGCATGATGGCTGGGGCCTTCTCTTCCTTTCTGCCTGCCCCTTAGCACTCCAGCCCCAGCTCCTGTCTGTCCCATTGCATGACTCCATGATGCCAAACTCATGATCCACCCTCTACTTCCTGGTGTCCAGGGCCTTTGCTCCAGCTTTTCCCTCTACCTAGAATGCCACCCCCATTCTCCTTCCCTGGGTGCCATCCTTGTCCTTCAAGACTCTCACCTGTCCTCCAAGAAGCCCACCTCATCCTCCAGTTCAGCACCATGATCATGCATATCCCGTCCTGTTTTCATCTGTTCAGGGGCCTGCTTCCTCCACCGGACTCCTACTCCTCTCTGTGACCCCTTTGCTCCCCCGGTATGGGCATGTAACAAGGACTTGCTAAAGTCATCGACCTGAACAGCCTGAACTGGAAGACATGCCCAGGCTGCCAGAAAGTGGTCACCCATCTAGCTACTCAGGTTCCGGGCCCTCAACTTGCAGCTTCCCCAGGGCACACAGCAATCTTCAGTCTTGGGCTCTGCTCGTCTTCTTATCAAAATACAAGCTTTACAGAGGCAGTCTGTGCTTGCATGTGAGCATGTGTATGTGTGTGTGTGTGTATAATCAGCAAATTCACAGAAAGCACAATTTATCAGGATAAGATGTTTCCATGTTTCCTGCATGAATTATACAGAGCAGGCCTGTGCTGTGCATTTTGCTATTTTTGTAAGGCAGTCTTGCAGAGTTTATTTTCCTTTAGCACATTTGTTGGGATAATTACATAGGGGGCATGTGTGTGTCTGGGTAATTTGAAAAGTGGATTGGGGGTGTTCTGTGCCAAGGGCAGGCTTGCTCTTCTCCCTGTGGGTTGGAATGAGGTTGGGGTTCCAGGAGGACGTGCACGTGCTCTCTGGTTCTTCAGCCAGGCCTTCTGGACACACCTCTTCCGCACACCTGGACAGGCAAAGTTTGCCCATCAGTTTGCAGCAAAGAGGCAGTTCTGCTCCTGTGCCCTAATTAGATGAGCTAGTGCCAGCGAAATGCCAGTGTCAGAGCCCAGTGCCTGGCACATGTAAGTGTCCAGCAAAAGACAGCGGTCCTCCCAGCTTCATCATTATCATCATTAGTATTGTTGCCAATATAATTATTATTTAGTATTTCATTATTATTATTGCCAATTGTATCTCCGAAATCCTCTACTTGTTGTATCCATCATACTAAAGATTCACATCTCCCAGGAGGAAAGGATGTGTTTTTTTTTCTCTCTTTGAGCAATTACAATCAAATAAAGAGAAGATATTAAAATGATTTCTTTTATGCAGAAATCTTGCTACATAAATGAGTGAAAACAGACAATTCAATTATCTTGGAGTAAGGGAAACAGGTGGTTGCACAAATAATCCAAAAGCTAAAGCTATGGGCTCTGCAGTCAACTCAGCCATCTCTCTGCAGTCAAGCCATGGTAAGATGGATAGGTTGGACCAGTTTTAAAGGTTCTGGCTGATGACGTATCTGAAAGATCTTGTTATAGGGTGGTTGAATGTGTAAAAGTGTTCCAGTGACACAGACTCTAGGGATGGTGTTTCACTGAAGGTCCTTCTCATGCACTGGAGAATCAACTTAAAAGCATAGGTCTTGTGTACATGCCGAATGTATGGTTGGATTTGGCTTAAGTCTGGTGACCTCCAGGGCTGCCTGCTTGCCTCAGTTTGCAGTCAAGAAGAAGTGACCCTTTTCAGCCAACTGACCTGGATAAATAAACAAAAATAAAAAGCATAACAGTTATTGAGTGAGATTCATGTACCAGGAATTAAGTGTTCTCTACATATTACCTCATTTATTAAATACAGTGGTTGTATGAGTTAGATACTATTAATGTATCTGCATAGCAGGTTGAGGCTCTTGTCCAAGTTGATCAATGTCTGGTGAACCAAATTCATCAAAAGTGACCAAACAAGGACACAGACCCTGAGTCCAGAGCTCATGTGTCCAACTGCACCTCTGCCTGCAATGTCCACACGCAGGCCCAAGGCAGACACACACTCATACACACACACATTCATGCACACATTTGTGCATACACACACTCATGTGCACACTTTTTGGCAGATTCATATCCCTCTTTCTTTCTAAGAATGATATTGGCATTTCTAGAACACACAAAAGTCTGGTAGGGTAGCAGTTTGGGATTATTCCCTGTGGGTTAGACAGGTTCGTCCACCTGGTTTGTCCAGGCATCCTTTGCCTGAGGCTGCGGCTCTGTTGTGGGCAGCGTCTCCCAAGATCTGGTTTCCCTGATGTTGTTGGTCATCAGCTGCCCTGATCCCTTGGCAGACCCTGGCTTTTAAGGAACATAAAACATGTGCCTGGGCAAAGCCTTTGACTCAGATGCCCCTTACCAGGCCAGAGATGGATGGAATGGGTATGGGGGCTGGGGAGTCGTGGGGGATAGATGGGAGTCAGCCTTGCAATACCAGGAAAATAGCCCTCCCTCCTGTGTTCCTCGAGTCACTTCCAAACCGTCCTCTCTCCCCAGCAGTGGTCCAATTACAGGGCTAAAAAGCACTGGTTACTTGGGAAGATAGCTGTGATTATGGGATGTTCTCACCAGGACAAAGGATGCTTCCACCTAGAGAAAGTGGTCCAGGGCACCGCCAGGCTGTTCTCACCGTTCCCCAGCCTTGCCCGCCTCTCTAAGTGGCAGGGAGTGGAGTGAGCAGAGACCAAGACACCTTCTGCCTCCTCTTGTCCCACCCAGCCCCCCTGGCAGGTCCACACAGCCAGCTTTCAGGACCAGGTAGGGCAGCCTTGACCTCAGAATCTGCTCTCCCTCCTCACTCAACCTTTTTTCACTGGTGTTACCCACCCTCTACTGCCATGGGGGGATACTCTGTAGCCCATTTGGCCCCAGCCAGCTCCTCACATGTCCAGGATAATGTAGTCCAGAATAAAAATTCATCTTAGTAGCTGCCTTCAGAAGTATATAATCAAAAGGGTAAACTTGCCTGTAAAAAAATCATACATGTGTCATAAACATCAGAGCCAAATGGAAAGAGATTTGAAGGATCCACATCTCTCTGATGACATAACTGTCACTGTGGACTGTGGTTTTCAGGACTGGGGCTCCCTAGTCTTGGGTGATCAGGGCAGCTGCCTCTTGCTGTATGGAGAGGAATCTATGAAAGTCAATAGAGGTTCTTGGATTTAATCCTGGAAGGCTTCCTGGAGGAGGAGATTTAAAAAAGAAAAATCAGGCTCAGGAAATCTATCAGCTTTGAAAGGTGAACCTTGGCCTCCCTGCCTCCTTTCCCACATGTATGTCACTCTTGACTTGATTCTGCTCTCTGACATACCTTTTGAAGTTTGTCCCCAGCACAGCCTCTCCTGACATTTTAGGAAACACTGCTGTAATTTTGTGTATGCTCTTCTGCCAGGATTCAGAGCTCCTGACCACAGCTCCCTAAGGCTCCTAATGGGAAGTTCATGTGGAACCCTAGGGGTTTGCCACTTGACTCTGCCCCTATCTTGACTCCCTTTTTGAACTAGCATTCACTGAACACTTATGGGCACTGTGCTGAGCAGCTTCTATGCCCCATGTGCCTCCACAGTGACTGGCACATCGTAGGAGCTCCAGGAGTACTGGCTGGTGATTTGAAGTCACGTAGCCAGGTCTGCCGTCTATGGGGTCGCACGGAGTCGGACACGACTGAAGCGACTTAGCAACAGCAGCAGCAGCCAATGAAGAGCTGGGCATGGATCGGAACCCAGCGCCAGCGATCCCAGAACAGCACTCTGAACCACAGTCAGCACCACCACACCACACTGCACTGTGTTCTTCCTAAATCTCTAAAACACTTGCTTGAAAAGTTTTAGCCAGAAATGCCACTCCTGGAGGAGATAGCTTTGGGGTTGACAAGTGGAACCACGAGCATGGAGCTGTTACAAAAGCAAGAGGCCAACGTGTGACAACAAAGATGAACTTTGAGGACCCTGTGCTAAGCGAAATAAATACCTAAAGTTGTCAAATTCGTAGAGGGAACAAAAGGCAGAATCATGGGCAGTTACTGTTTAATGGGTAGAGTTTCAGTTTTGCAAGAAGAAAGAAGTTCTGGATAATGGGTGGTGGTGACAGTTGTACAACCATGTGAACGTACTTAGTGCCACTGAACTGTCACTTTAAAATGGTTAAAATGGTGAAAAAACAAACAAACCCAAGAGACCAAGCCTTGAGCACAAGCTTAGAGGGTGGAGCAGATCAGGAGTTGGTCCTTGCCGTAGACAAAATAACGGCCCGGTGATGTCCATGTCCTGATCCTCAGGACCTGTGAATGTGTTACAAAGGGGATTAAGGCAGCAGATGGGATTTACAGCAGGTGGTTAATCAGCTGACCATAAGAAAGGGAGAGTGTCCAGGCTTTTCCTGGTTAAGTCCAGGGGTCCTTAAAAATGGAAGAGGGAGGCAAAAGAAGTCAGAGTGATGTACATGAGGACTTACCCTCTGTTGCTGCCTTTGAGGAGGAGGAGGGGACTGTAAGCCAAGGATTTTCACCCAGTGAGACCCATTTCAGGCTTCTTACCTCCAGAACTGTAAGGTGAGACAGCTGTGTTGTTTAAACCACTGAGTCTGTGCTGATTAGTTCCAACAGCAGTAGGAAAGGACTATAGTCCCAGAGCAGCAGCATTCAGAGCTCAGCGGTCCTGCTACTTCGGTGAGCCCTCCACTGGAAGGTCCATGTCAGGCTCGCCCATTCACAGTGCTAGAGAGATGTCCTAGGGGGAAGCAGGGAGCCCTTATCCCATAAGCAGAAGGTGAGACTGCTTCTAACCATCAAGCCTTGAAATTGTGGTAATCACAGTGGCAAGTACCCGTGCCAGGCACTGTCCTCAGCCCATCTCTTATGCTGACACATACAGTCATAATAACTATGTGAGGTAGTTACCATTTTACTCGATTTTACAGATGAGGAAACCAAAGTCCAGAGAGGTTAAATGACTTATTTAGAGTCACACAGGCTGTAAGTGGTATAGTGAAATTTGAACCTAGCGTTAGTCATGCAGTCATGTCCAATTCTTAATGACCCCATGGACTAGATAGCCTGCCAGACTCCTCTGTCCATGGAATTCTCCAGGCAAGAATACTGGAGTGGGTTGCCATTTCCTTTTCCAGGGGATCTTCCTGACCCAGGGATAGAACCCGGGTCTCCTGTATTGCAGCCAGATTCTTTACTGATTGAGCCACCAGGTCACACAGCCTGTAAGTGTTATAGCAAAATTTGAACCTAGCCTCTAGACTAATCTTTGCTTTCAGTTAAGCAAAGGTGAAAATAATAGGCTGTCCTTGCTGTGGGACCCATTCCTTGAGGAAGGGGGGCTGTGTTCGTGGGTTTTGGTGGGGGGAGTTCCTTCCAAATCCTGTTAGGCTACTTGTTCATTCGGGGGTGTGTGAAGGCTCCATGAAGCATCACTAAGGAGTCAGAGCCAAACGGAAAGTTATTCTCAGAGGGGTATCCCGCCTCCTCATCTCTGTTTCTGTTCCCATCACCTCGCCTTTCCCCCTTTGCCTCATCCACCTCTTGTAGGTGAACAGTCTTAAGTGTCTGTACTCCCCTTGCACCAATGAACTGGATACCCATATACCTTCTTCCATCCATTTCTTTCCTACATGAGGGGTAGCATATTGTGGATAGTCTTGTCTTTGCATTTTAGCTTGACAGTGTGTTCAAGAGGAAGTTGGAAATCTCAGCAAGAGTGTGCTGGGCTCAGCTTCCATCTTCAGAATGAGGGCTGGGGTGGGCCCTGGATATAGAGCGTACACCCCACAACACACTCACACTTTGGTTAAAACAAAATGAACCCCGAGTATCATGACCTTCCTTGACTGGGCACGTGCCCTGCCGTGGCCACCTCCCTGTCACATCCAGCATGCCACACCCGGGTCTCATCGGATCTTTGTCATCCTATTAAGTGAAGGAAGAGACCCAAGACCCCTTGTTGAGTGTGTGTGCGTGTTAAGTTGCTTCAGTTGTGTCTAACTGTTTGTGGCCCTATAGACTGTAGCCCACCAGGCTCCTCTGTCCGTGAGGATTCTCCAGGCAAGAATACTGGAGTGGGTTGCCATGCCCTCCTCCAGGGGATCTTCCCATCCCAGGGATCAAACCTTCATCTTTTACCCCTCCTGCATTGGCAGAGGGGGGCTCTTTAACACTAGCGCCACCTGAGAAGCCCCCAGACCCCATGTTACTGGAGGAGAAATCGAGGCTCAGAGGCATTTTTGCATCATTTACTCAATCACATGATGAGTCAGCATGGAGTCAAGCCAAGACTCTTGTTTCTTTGTTACACTTGGATGCAATCTGTGATGCTTTGTGGAGATCGATTTACTGGGTTGAGGGTGGAGCCCCAGCCCACAGCCGAGGACCAGAGGAGGTAGGCAAGGGCCCCCAGAACAAGGTGGGCAGGAGCCCAAAGCCTCTCGCCCAGGTCTGTGGCTGGTAGATTTCAAGGCTCATCTGCTTGGTCACTGATTCAGTTATCCATGCCACTAGCACTCACCCAGCTGCTGGCAGTGTGTGCCTTCCTGCAGAGAAACCTGAGTGGTGCTTCTCATCCACAGATGGAGAATGCCAGTTTAGGTGCCCCATTAAACAGTGGAGACCCTCTGCCCCTGATGTGTTTGGGTTCAGCCAACAGTGGAGGCAGAGAGAGGACGAGACCCTCTTTCACGGTGCCCCCACCCTGCCCCAGCATCCATTGACTACTAACGTGGGGAGCATTCCTGTTTGTTGTCACCTCAGCTTTCAAGCTTATCTGCTGTGAATCCAAAACCCAAGCCTAACACAACTCACTGTTTAAAAAAAACAGTGAATTGCATCAAATCACCTCTCTTTGTCCCTCATTCCAGCAGCCTTTCTAAATCTGCCTACCTAATTAGCTTCTTCTCCTAACCCAAAATATGATTAAATCTGTATTAAAAATATCTGTGCAGAGTAGGATCAGACACACCTGAGCGTTTTCTAAATTTAGCAAAGGACAATAGGCTCTGGGTTACTTTAATTGGGTGCGGGATTGCTGCAGGAATACATTTTAATTTGGATTTCCAGAGCATTTCTCTCTGTCTCCTGCCTTTAAATTGCGTAGCAGAGGAAGGGGGAGCATAATGGGGCCCGTTCATAACTGCCCTCCCTCCCGACTTATCTCAGAGCTGAATGAACAATGTGCAGCTGGGGGAGGAGGGGACTGGCGGGAGAGGGCTGTTCCTGTCTGCTTAGCTCCAGAGCCCGGCTTTGACAGGTAGCCAGGCTCAAGCTGATGGGCCAGGCTCTGCAGGGAGAGGCACCTTTGGGATGCCAGCAGCATCTTCCTTGTCACCCTGCTTTCCCTGGGAGACGCCAATAGTTCCCCTTGCTTTCTGGTGCTGATGGGAGAAGGCACTCGCTCTGAGCTAGGTAGCCATGCAACTGGGACAGACACTAGACATGAACCATTTCAACCAGGATGTGCATCTCCAAGACACCCTGCCAGTTCCTTTGCTGAAAGATGAAATAATGCTGCTGTGCTAATCATAATGATGGTGCCACCCCCCCCACCCCACCCCCGCCCCAACCAGGAGATGCTGAGGCGGGCTGCTTACAATGGACTAGAACGACTTCCCTGATTGTACCTATCACTCTCCATTGTTGAGGAAAGAAAGAGGCCTGGGAGTCCCAGCATCTGGAAACCACTGGGGTGCAGTCAGTCTTGCTCCATGAGAGCCCTGTACTGAGGAGCTGGGGGGCTGGAACCCAGTGAGAACCAGGAGGAGGCCTGGCTGCCCAGAGACAGGGGTGGGCAAGGTTGGGGAACGGTTTGGCTTCCTCTCAGGGTTCTCCACTCCCCGCTGGAATTCTTACACCAGGTGCTTGCAACTGATTTTCAATTTGCAAAGCAAAACAAATTTGCATTAATCGGAAAAATCCACAGGAAAGACTGTTTAGATTTTAATGCAGCTGCCGGGAGCCTGTTGGATTCCAAGATCGCAGAAGGCTCTGTTAACCCTGATGCCATCACAGGCTTGTTATCTCTCCTCTGAATCAGTCTCGTCTGTGAGCCGAGCTTTCCTCCTCTGGCCCCAGGCTGTATGCTTCTCCCCCACCTCACCCCCAGCACTGGAAGCCAGAGAGGGAAAGCTGCCACAGCCCGCTGTGACATTGCTCCCAGGAAGAGCTGTGTAGGGAGTATCATGAGGTCTATGGGGGGCGGCCCTGAGCCTAGGGGCCAGGACACTCAGGGGGGCCTATGAGCAAGATTCAGCCCCTCTTCTGAGAAGTTTGCTCCTATAGCAATGGTATTCCCAGCTGGCCCCTGCCTGCTGCCTGCTCTGCCTGTGGGCTTCCTGCTCCATGTCTGCCCATGCCATCCAGACAGTGAGAACTCGTCTCAACCTCAGCTCCCGCAGTGCAGTCAGAGCGGTGAATTTGTCCCTGGAGCAATCATGGCATGCCTTTTCTAGCCATAGGGGAGTGGACCCCCTCAGCCTGGTCCCCTGCTTGGGGGCAGTTTCACTGCTGCTGCTCTCCAGGAAGGCTGAGCTTTAAGCACCGACTATTCCGTGTGTCTGTGCAATGGAGAGAAGGTACTTGGGGGGGGGCTGTCCTGGAAATCTTTAAGGGCAGGGGGTCCCAGCCATCTGAGCCTCAGGGGGAGGAGACAGGCATCCTGGGCTCCATCATCTGGGCATCATAACCCCCTCCCACTGGGCCATTCATTCAATTACCTGATACCTGTTGAGTTTCTATGTGATGGGCACTATTTTAGTCACCAAAAAAAATAGAATAAAATTCCTGCCCTCATGGAGCTTATATTCTAGTAAGAGTTGAAAACCTAGAGATACATAAGCAAAAAAAAAGAAAATCCGTTCAGGTGGTGGTCAGAGCTGGATGGAGGAAACTAAAGTTGGATTAGACGGCAGAGAGAGGTAGGGGTCTGGCAGTGTTCCATGTGGCAGGCAGGAAAGGCCCCTAGAGAGGCAGCAGTAATTAGTAAGAAGTGAGGGAGTGAGCCATGCAGGTGTCTGGGAGGAGGAACATTCCAGGCAGAGGGGGCAGAAGTGCAATCAGGACCGGCCTGGGCTGTTTGAGCACCATCAGTGAGGCCAGTGTGGTTAGAGAGAGGGAGGAAGGGAAGTCAGGAAGGTAAGAGGGACTGGGTCATGTAGGCCCTTGGGACCTATCATATGTCCCCATGGTCTGGCCTCAACATTCCTGCTGTAGTGCTTAGAGCACTATTATAATTTCTGGCTCACTGTGTCTCTTTTCTGATGAACTTTTGCTCCCCTAGGGCAGAAGTATCATTTATATCTGCATCTCTGGTACCTAGCACAGTGCCTGGCATTTGGTAAGGGTTCTGTATATGTTTGTTGGATAGATGGGTGGATAGACGGATGGGGGGAGGGCAGGGAGGAAAGGGAAAGAGGGAGAAATGAACATAGGCACTGCTGTCCACATTTCACCCTGGAAAGCCTACCCCAATGTTCTCTCTGCTCACTGGGAAGAAGTGACCCTACCTGTCACTGAGTCAGCCACACTGGACAACACTGGCTGTCAATCCCACTCCAGCCCTGCTTTCAGTACTTCTGTGACCTCTTGCCTAAAGAGGGAGGAATGTCCATTCAGGGATGGGTTTCTGAGAATAGGTGATAAAGTGTTACGCCCTTCCCAGCCTGTGGGTGGAAATGCCAAGGTCTGGAGGCAAGACCCAGAGTGAGAGCAGAATCAGCAGCCTTCCGCAGTGGAGACAGAGGGAAGAGGCACTCAACCCAGCCTCCACACCCTGTGGGCTCCCTTGCAGCCCCACTGTAGAGGACTGCCCGTCCTGTCGGTCCTCCGTGACTCCTGAGGAGGGGAGAGTCCTCGGAAGTGCTGGAACTGACTGCAGGAATGGGAAGAGTCCTGGGGGCAGGCCTGAGGCCTGAGGTCAGAGGTCAGAAGGCCTGAGAGCTGAGGAGTGCTATTTAGAACTGTGAATGCTGCCAGCTCTAGTTGGAATGCTGTTTTCTTGCTCTTCTTCCCTGCCTGTTGATAATTCTAGCAACAGGCAAAAATAAGAAGACACTTCATGGTCTATGGGGCTCCGTCACCTGGTTCCCTGAAGCAGAGACCCTGCAGTGTCTTCTAAAAACACTTCTTAGAATCTAGTCTGCTTCCTGAAGTGTCCATACTCTTGGCAGAGACCAAAACTCTGGAAGAGGAAGGAAGTTGGCTTTGGAGCCACTTTGAATCTTTGGGCTCAAAATACTTGGCTGTTTGCTTTGGCTGCCTAGCAAAGAAGAGTGTAAGGCCAATCTGGCAGCCAGCAGGTTGATATTAAGAGATTATGCTGTGAGTTGACCTAAGAGGGCAGGCTTTGGAATTGGATACACCTAGCCCTGGGTCTGTGCACTAGCATCGCTAGCTGTGTGACTGAGTGCATCACCTAACCTCTCTGGGCCTCAGAGACTTTAGAGGAAAATAAGGAGATAATGATAGTTTCCATCCCAAAGAAGTATTGTGACAATTAAATAGGAAAATAGACATAAAGCACTTAGTGTAATAACCATCCTACAGTAAGTATCACTAAACGCTATTTGTTGCTTTTGAGGAAGTATAAATGGAGTGAAGGGAGATGCATGTTTAGAAGAGAGGGGATGGAAGGGAAGGAGACCAGGCATCTTCCAGACGGAATACTTCCTAAAACAGGTCAGCTTTCAAGAATTAGAGCGAACACTGTTCTTGGCCAGGGTGATGATCCAGTGGTGAGCCGAGTATCGCTGCCTGCGTCAGCCCCCAGTGATGAACGGATTCAGAGAGGCCACTTCTGTTTCCAGGGCACCTTCCTCCTAGAGCAGCAGAGGGAAAGCCAAGCATGAGGAGGACTGGGGCCTTGTCCAGGTCTGGCCTGGCTGGCCAAGCCCCTTCCCCACTCAGTTTTTCCTTTGGGAGAACGAGGTCAGTAGACTGGCTGGCTTCCCAGGTTCCCCCAGGGCTCTCCCTGGGCCTTTACCACCTGTGCAGGTAACAAAAGGTCAGGCTCTGGACCACACACATCTGGTTTTGAACCCAGATCTGCCACTTCCCAGCTGTCTGACCTTGAATGTATTACTTGCTTCATCTTTAAAAACAGAAAGATCTTGAAGTTTAAGTCATGTGTGAAAAAGTGAGAAGTGAAAGTGTTAGTCACTCAGTCGTGTCCAACTCTTTGCGACTCCACAGACTATAGCCCACCAGGCTTCTCTGTCTGTAGGATTCTCCAGGCAAGAATACTGGAGTGGGTTGCCATTCCCTTCTCCAGGGGATCTTCCTGACCCAGGGATTGAACCCGGTCTCCTGCATTGGAGACAGATTCTTTAGTATCAGGTGCTAAACAGTGTCTGCTGTCTGGCTTATAACTGCTCAGTAGATTATAACTATTACAACTACCCCTACTCCTGTTACTCCTGTTATTGTTCTTATGTCCCACCACAGAGCAGTGGGACCCACCCTAATGTCCCCCTGCCCCAACTCATTTTAGGGAACTTTCTGCTGTGGGAACCACACATTGGAGACAGGTCGTGCAAGAACCATTCAGTATTGACATTAGATAAAATTCACTGCAGAGTTACCCTAATATATTTGTAATGGTATGCATAATTGTTTTAGAGTTGCACAATAATTAGACATTAATGGTAAGCTAGGCATGTAAATGAAAATAATTAGTACATGTAATAATTAGGCAAAGAAGGCATTTTTGTGATCAGTTGGGAGGAGGGAAGATAGAATTGGAGACAAGGGTAAGACAGGCAGAAGGATGTCCAGGCCCTGTCCTTTTCATCCCAAATGAGGAGGATACTTCCTTTTTTAAGATCACATCTGGGCCAAACCCCGTTAGCCACCCCTGCCTGCCCCAGGTTCTGATATGAGGCTCTGACAAACCACCCAGCTGGGCACTCTTCCAACCCTGGACTTCATGATGAGAGAAGAGACAACACAACTCATTGACCCTGAGAGTCTCTGGGTGCCCAGGTGGGAAGGGACTCCTTTCTCTATTAGGAGAGTCAGTGCCTGAAACAGTGCCTGGAACTTTCAGCAGGTCTCTTGAATGAATGAAGGCATGCTTAGAAATGCCTTTGAGTGAGATGTTTGCAACTGCGAAGTAATGGAAAGAAAGGGAAGTTGGAGCTGTGAGAGAAGAAGCTAGCAGTGACACTTTGGGAGGCTTGGGAGCAAAGAGATGAGGAGTATGGGTTCTGAAACTGACCTCTTGAGCTTAATTCCCTAATTAGCTGTGCCTCACTTTTCTGCCCTATAAACTGGAGACAGTTAGACTGTGATGCGGATTAAATGACTTAATGTAGTTAATACATGTAAAGTGCTCAGCCCAGGGCAGGGTACATGTCAGCGCTAAATAAAGCCATTTATTAGCAATTTTTATGGCCTTTTCTATAAACATGGGTGTCTTCCCTGCAACTTAGCAGCAGACACATGGGGCCCTTGGCAGAGAGAAGGGACCAGGAGCTGGATGCCTCTCATTCATTCTTTCTTTCAATGAGCACACGTTTACATTACTGATCACCTCACATGCCAGGCTGTATCCCAGGAGCTAGCAATCCAGCAGGGAACAAGACAGTCTAGGTCCCTGCCCTCTTACAGCTTACAATACAGGAGGGGGAGATAGTTAATAAATGTGAATAAAATACACAGTGTATCAGTGCTAAGTGCCATGGAGAAAAATGAAACAGGGAGAGGGATTAAGAAGAGCTGGTTGTCAGCAGTAGGGTTACCAAACTAGACAAAAAGACTGGAAATGTCACAATCTTTATGCATCTGCATATGTGTGTGTGTGTGTGTGTGTGTGTGTGTGCGCGTGTGCGCGCACGTGCATGTTTACTATGTGGATTCCCCATGAGAAAGTTTCAAATCCCAGGCCCACTGAAAGCCGCTTTCTCCCCATGGCCCAGCCTGAGCTTGCTGGGGAATGCGTTGTACTGCTCCAGGGACTTACAGATGGAAAACCAGTGCCAAGTCACCAGCCCAAGGTCACATAGCTTGTGATTGAGCAAGTACTGGGCAGATCACCTGTGTAATGCTAAGGAAACACATTTGTGAAATGCTAATTGTTGACATTTTGAGAGTGCTTACTGGTCAAAGACCCGGTGCAATAATAAGTGCATTACTCCATTTTTACTTCCTTTAAGGCAGGTGTTCCTATCCCTCTTGTAGATGATGAAACAGACCCAGCGAGGTTTACTGACCTTCCAAAGGTCACACAGTAAGAACCCATGTCCGCTTGTGTCTGACTCCAGAGTCTCCCCTATTTACCACGAAAACTGTTTAAAGAAAGAAAGAAAGCCAGTGTGATGTCTCCAGTGGAAAATGAGGAATCTGAGTGAGTAATGTATGTAATGGGTAAGAGCACAGGGTCTGAATTCATATTCCCAGGACTTAACCCTGGCCCACCCACGTACTGACTCAGTGACCTTGAGCAAGCTTCAGAGCCTCTCGGTGCCTCCTCTGTGCTGTAGGGGTAGTAATAGTAACTCATCAAGCTGCTGTGTGAGCCTTGAATGAGTTAACCCCTATAAAAGCTCTCGGCACCATGCCCTGCACAGAGTAAGCCTGGCGTGTGTCAGCTGTTATTATCAAGACACGTAGTCAAGACTTTCAGTGCTTAGCCCCTCCTTCTGGTGACATAGCCAGCTGACCTGTCAGAGGAGTGTGGGGTGAGCCCAGGCAGGGGAGGGATGGCCTGGCCGGGGTTTTCTCTGCCAGGGGCCCCTTATACAGGCTGGACCTGGGCCTGCAATCTGGTCTCCGGACTGTGGTTGAAGCACCCCCTCTTGAGCAGGTGGGCCCTCCAGCCTCCCCTTCTCAGCACCAGAACATCACTGAGACCCCCAGTTTAAAGCCTGCCACTGTGAAGGGTGAGACAGCTTCATCCCCCAGAGCGACCAGCCAACACTGCCAGGGGTGAGACGCTGTGTGCAACTACTCTTGTTCCCCATATCTCAGTATCCGGCATGGTGTGGGCACATGTTCTGTGGGTGCCAAATGCCAGTGCAGCGAGGGAAGGGCTTGTACAACCTAAGTAGCAAGGGGCATGGGCAGCCCTGGAAGTGGCGAGTGAGGCTGGTCAGTGCCTTCCTTGCTCTGCCCAATTCGCCACCAGTCAGCCAGCTACGGAATAAAGGGGGCGTTTGACGTGAGGTCTGAAGCATCATCCAAACCTTTCATGCTGACTACGGACATGTGGGGTGGCCCAGGATGTGAAGACAAGATCAGAGAAGATCTTTGTTTCAAGAAACCTGACCTGCCTCCATGTACCTCCGCCTCGGAAGTGTTCAGGTGCCAAGTGCATCTGCGTGCTGGGTCTGGCTCCTCTCCCAGTAGGAGACAACGGTCAGGAAAGAAGATACTGTTGTCCCTCTCAGGGTCATGGCCAGAAACAATATGTTTTCCCCTCCAGGGAAATTAAAGAGTCAGGTGCAAGGGAGCCTACATCTTGGGGGAAGACAGGTCAGGCCGTTATTTCTCAAGTGCATCGTGTCCTGAAATAGCTCAGAGCCATGGCAGCCCAGCTTTTCCTCCTAAACTGAGATGGTGTGAGGACACCCTTGCCCTGGCCCTCTGGGCTGGCAGAGTCCTCACGGGGTGGCATTTTCTAAGCACGGGGGCCTTTGGCTGCTCTACTGGGATGACTGGGCCACTGGGCATCAGCCCCAGGGCTGAGCTTCCAGCCAGAGGCTTGGTTTCCTACACACATGTTAACAGGCAGAAAAGAAAATCTCCGGTGCTGAAGTGTGAACTGGCAATGCTTTTGGACAATTGGTGCAGCCTGATAGAACTCTGGCCTCCACCTCTCTTAACTGACTGATCCACAAGGCCTAATGTTTCCCGGAATCTTCCATCCTCTCTGAGCATCATATTTATTACTTCATGATAGCACTTAGCACACACTATTGTAATTATTTGTTTATATGTCCATAATCTTCTCTTCCAGGCAGCCAGCTCCACAGAGGGAGGTGCTTATGTTATTCACCTCTATTTCTGCAGCCCCAGGCTCACTGCCAGGCACTTGGGGCTTGGTGACTGTTTGTGGAACAGGGAAGGACGAAGGGAGGGAGGTGGGACGCACAGCCCTCCATGGTCAGGGAACCACTTCCAGTGACTTCCCACCTGCTACTTGAAGTTTGGTTAGGGCTATGCTGGTGGTCCTTGCCTATGGACATGTCCCAGCAACAGCTCGTGAATCCCTCTGTGGTTTGAAATCCCGAACTCTGGGCTTCTGCCTCACAGCCCCAGAGCTCTGAAGCATCTGTGAGGTCTGAAGCATCACCTGAACCTTTCATGCTGACTCCGGACATGTGGGATGGCCCAGGAAGCAGAGACAAGATCAGTGAAGGTATGAGCACCACCCAGTAGTCCTCATAGCAGCACCTCCACCCGCCCCTGCCTTCAGGAGGAGGAGCAGAGTAAGGAGGCGGCATGTACCCACCTGCACAACTAGCCCTGCATCCCCACTGAAAAGTTCGGAGCTTCCGAGGAGGTATTAAGGCCCCCACTGGTTTTTCATTGACACAGGAAACATGCATAGCCTCTTTCACTGGAAGTACAGAAATACATTTCCAAGATGTTGACCCAGGTGTTAGAGCGCCGGAGATTAGAATCCTGGAGATGAAAGTGGAAAGGTCACACTCTCTCTCTCTCTTTCACACACACACACACACACACACTCCCTCCCACCAGCCTGGCTACCCAGATTGGATGCCAGCTGAGGGCCGATGACACATCAAGGTCCTGGCCTGGAAGCTTCAGTTGGGTGGCCGCCTGGAGCTTGTTGGAGAATCAGAGGAAGGCAGCCTGGGAGGGAGGGTGCAGAAAGAGGGAAGAATATGGAACGATCTGGGGGAGTGGTCAGGGGGGGCGCATCCTAACTTTAAAGGACTCAGCCCTGTGGTGTGGAATCAGACAGTGGTGCCTGGGCTGAGCCAGGAAGCAGATAGAAAACCATACACTGAGTGTTTGACACCGGGTTTGGCTTCATGCACCCATGTCTATCTCCATGAGATCACTCTCTGCCGGCTACCATGTTGGTTCTCAAGACTGGCTCTGGGCCAGAGGTCTGGGGAGTCCTGGAGCCTTGATTCTTGGGATGGTTGAGCTGTACGGGGACCTCGAGGCCATACATTCTAACCGCTTATCCTGCTGGTGGGGAAACTGAGGTTGAGAGGTCAGGCAGTTTCTTCATGGTCTCCTAGTTAGTGTGGGCAGGGCCTGATTGGAACCAGGCCTGTTGACTTGTGGTCCAGATTTCATTCGGGGATGATCAGGCCTGAGTGTGTGTGCCTATCTAAGATATAAGCCTCAAAGATAAGGCCGTTACCTCTGTTTCTCTTTCTTACAGAGGAGACACTGAATAAACATTGATTGAATACTTTACATCGCTATCTCACTGAATCCTCACAATTTCCATATAAAACAGGGATGTGCTTCTCTATTGATGAGAAAACTGTTGCTCTGAGAGGTCAGGTAACTTGTCTGAAGCCACATAGCTTCTAAGAGCTAAAACAGAACTTACAGCCAGATCTGACTTCAGAGCCAAAATGTATCTAGCAAATTCTTCCTATATGCCTGCTGGATACTGTTTTGAGTCCTTGTATGTTCCAGCTTAACTAACGCTCCTAACCGTCCATAAGATAAATGCTGTTATTATCCCCCTGGTGGCTCAGATGGTAAAGAATCCACCTGCAATGTAGGCGACCTGGGTTCAATCCCTGGGTTTGGGAGATCCCCTGGAGGAGGGCATGGCAACCCACTCCAGTATTCTGGAGAATCTGCATGGACAGTGGAGCCTGGTGGGCTACATTCCATGGGGTCGGTGGCAAAGAGTGGGATACAACTGAGTAACTAAGCACAGCACAAAGGCACAGAGATACTTAAGTATCTTTGTTACAAAGATACAAAGTCAAGTATCTTTGCCAAAATCACACAGCCAGTAACCTAGACTTTCTGACTCAGAAGAACTCACTGTTAATAGTGTTCTACATACACTCAGTAAACATTTGTTGGATGAATGAATAGAAGTACTGAAGTAACTGCTGCGGAATCTTCAACTGAGCTCTTAGCACAGTGGGTGGGTGGAGGGGCTGGTTGGTCAGCATAATCTCTCCTCTCCCAACCACCACTATCACCTCTCCTCAAAACACAAATTGAAAACCACTTAGCTGTGCTGGAACTGGCTGGAATCTCAATTTTACTTGACCTCAAGGCAGAGATGCAAGGCTGTTCTTCCTTTCCTCCTGCCAGTGCCACCCTGCTCATGAATTAAAGATGCCGCCTGTGGCCATGGCTTCATAATGGCATCACCTCCTCTGTGTTCATCTCCAACAAATTAGGGCTGCCTAGAAGCACTCTGGGGCTTCAAGGCAACAAATAGTTGGAGACAGAAATGTCTACAGAATGAGTTTTTCAGCTGCCTTGAGACCAGAACACCCATGGCTGTTGCAGTAACTTAAAAATTTTTTTAATCATTGCTTACCCACAGCACTTTCCCACTATCATCACCACCATAAAACTTTATATTTAGGCATCTACATTATCTCTCCAGGAGCTCAGAGCCCTGGTTGTCCTGTTGATCATCCTAACAGCTCTGGGCGAGGCAAAACCAGGATGCTCTTTTAGGTCTAATGCAAGAAGGAAAAGCCAGCTCTGAAAATAAACAGTAACTCCTCCTATCCAAGGCCTCAGACACTTTAGGGAGTTGATGGTGCCATAGACAGAAAACATCATTGGGAACATTTGGGAGACATGTACTCCTCTGAACCTTTACTTTGCCATTAATCAGCTGTGTTACCTTGGGCAAGTCACTCACCCTCTCTGGACTTTAGTATAGTGAGAAGTTAAGACTAAAGTGATTTTTCTTCATTAATATGTGGCAGATATGAGTGGTGAGGAGCATTTTAATCAGAAACTGGGGCTTGAATTCTAACTGTGACATCTCCTACCTGTGTGACCTTGAACAGTGTTCCATACCTGGCTTATCAGAACCCAAGTTCAAACCAGGGAAACAGAGGGGGATTTAATGGAGGGACCTGGTGACCAGGCGATAGAGAGGGAGGAGCCAGACTGGGCCAGAGGTAACTAGAGATTATCAGGAAGCCACCACTCTTAGAGGGAGGCTGTATCACAGGAGGCCTACCCTTGGCTTCAGCAGAAGGCATGTTGTGGTGCCCTGTCTGAGGAGCACATATCAGAGGAGGAGGAGGAGAAATACCCTGACTTCTGGCTTCCTCTCACCCTCTAGTCTTCTGCCAGGGCCTCACATTTGCTGAATCTAGCTGGAAACCAGTTGATACAGGATGCAAGGCATGGATCTGAGGGCCAAAAGGTACAGGACTGGCACACTCTCCTTGCTTGAGTTTCTTCGCCTGTAAAATGACCTACCTCACTGTGATGTTGGGAGGATTACATGAGATAATGCATGTCAAGTCCTGGATGATTTATGTTAACAATCAGTTGATGAGAACTCTATTATTAAGAGTTCATTCCTTCGTAATTGACTCCCTGGAGAAGGAAATGGCAACCTACTTCAATATTCTTGCCTGAAAAGTCCCATGGACAGAGGAGCCTGGTGGATTGCAGTCCATGGGGGTCACAAGAGTTGGACACAACTAAGTGACTAAACCACCACCTTTGTAATTGACTAGGGGTGTGTGTGTGTGGGGTGTGTGTGTGTGTGTGTGTGTGTGTGTGCTGAGTGCTGCACTTCCCATTGCAGAGGTTGTATTTTCAGAATCAAATGAATAGGGACGACCTCGGGAAAGATCTTTCATTCATTCAATAAACTAAGTAACAGAGCCTGTGCTAGGCCCAAGGGAGACAGAGATGAATAAATTAAATATGAACCAGGTACAAACTGTGGATTAAGTGGTAGTTTTTTTGCAGTCAAATGATTTTTATTTTTAATTTTTAAATTATTAGCAAGATGAAGGAGTTTGTCCAAAGAGACCTAGCCCAGAGTTCTTGTTTCCCAACTCTCCTGCTTATCCTTTTCTTTGTTCTTCTCCTTTTAGTCCACACAGCTCCTAACTTCCCCACCTTTTCTGCTCTCTGGCTTGATGAGCTCTGAGCATCAAGCCTGAGTTTGGCCTGAATGGTTCTTTCACACGCAGGTTGTTCTGTTTGTTCCCCGAAGATTCATTCCACACCCTTCTTGGCCTGCTCTGTGCCCTGGGCTGCACCCCCCATACTCCCTTGACATGTGGCATCCAGTTAAGTTACTACCCGGACCAGGAGGCCTGGAGGTGGGAGCACAGAGAGGCTGGGGTATTTCCTCTGCTTCCTCCCTGCTCTGGGCCCCACTCCATGATTAGTGCACGTGCCAGGCAGCCCCTGCTCCCTGGCTCAGCTCTCCATGCTCGCTCCCCTGTCCCTTGGCCCTGGGAATAGTGACAGCCTCTGGCCATTGCTAGTCCCCAGGTACCTCAGCATCCCTTGTTGGTCCAAATAATCCTGCCCTTAACTCTGTAAACGGTTTTTGCATCAGAGTCTTTGGAACCAGGTGAGATGGGGTCTGGTACCTGCCTGGTCCTCACTGAGCTCCTTTGAATGGTAAGCTTCTTGAGGAGATGTTGTGTTTTAATAGTAGGTATGAAGGGCCTTTGGGCTTCCCAGGTGGTGCTAGTGGTTAAGAACCCGCCTACCAATTCAGGAGATGTAAGAGACGTGGGTTCGATCCCTGGATTGGGAAGATCCCCTGAAGAAGGAAATGGCAACCCACTCCAGTATTCTTGCCTGGAGAATCCCATAGACAGAGGAGGCTGGCAGGCTACGGTCCATGGGGTCGCAAAGAGTCAGACATGACTGAAGCGCCTTACCACCAATGCACGCGTGGAGGCCTTTATGCCATAGGGCTGTAATACAAAGGAAGTCTTAAAAAAATAAAAGCAAATACCAGGGAAATATTTTTTAGCTGTAGCCTTGGGCAACTTACTCAATCCATCTGAGCCTCTTTCCTCAATTGGTTCACAGCATTAAGAATAAGAATAGAGATAAGAAGATGATAAGACTCCTCACATCGTGGAGTCATGATAAAGGCTGAACAAGAAATAAATGAGACAGCTTGTGAAGAGCACTCAGCAGAGTGGCATAGAGTAGGAGCTTAGTCATGTTAGTTTTCCCTTGTTCCTGGGGACATGGATCCTGTCTTTTCCCTCCTGGAATTCTGGCTGCTGGGTATGTGAATGCGGGGCCTGGCAATAAGTCGGCATCACCAACATGCAGGGTTTGGGGAATAAAGGTGCTTAGATAAGAAGATGCTTTCCAGTCTCCCTCCTGGGGCAAGAAGAAGGATGGGGTCAGAATCAGAGGTGTCTGGACTGTGACCTCTCCCCTAGAAGAGGAGCCCTGGGATAGAAATGCCAGGGCAGCCACATGTGGTCACAAAGACAGAAGGGTCTGATGCCTGGGATGGGGTCAGGGCACACACACAGCTGTGGGTGGCAATGGGGTGGATCTTCCGTGTGAGGACAGAGTGGCAGAGGGCACTGGTGCATGGGAGTCAAGTAGGAGTTGCCGAGCAGAACACATCAGCCCCAAGCAGGACCCACTTGGGGGGCTCCTGCAGCCCCTCCAGCTCACACTTGGGCTGGGGTGTTCAGCAACCAGAGACTGTTTCAGAAACAGGAGAGGGAAGAGGAGGGAGCACCCAGCACGGGTAGGCTCGCGCGCTGCCAAGCAAGCTGGTACTGGAATTATTTGCAGTCCATATGCCAATTTGCTTTGTCATTGCCTGGCTATTTTTAGAAGCCACTGGCGTATCTAGGAAACCAGAATCTGTTGACTGTGTTTCTTCGGTGTGGGGAGTGTGATTATTTCCCAGAGATGCTGAAGGAATGTGTGAGGTCGGGCAGTGGGAAGACGACCTCTCCTCCCCTCGCCAGCCCCTGTCTCCCTCCCCACCCCCCACCTCTACCCCGAGTCAGGATACAAGTGCAGATAGTGCCCACGCGGCTGCACATGCTGCCCTTTCACAGGGTCTGTTATTGCCCACGGTTATGAGTCCAGGTCCAGGTGACCTTTCCCAGATGGAGCACCAATGGGGAGCAAAGGCCTTTGTTTTAGTTCCCAGTTGGCAGGGGCAGTGGGGTCCTCTGCTCCCTCACGCTCCCCGGAGCATCACGTAGGCATTGGTCCAGTGGCCTGGGGGCAGAGCTGTCCTCTTGGCTCCCTGCTCCCAAGAAGGAGTAGGAAACAGAGGGAGGAGATGGTGGTATAGCACCAACCTGAGCACCTAATTTGAACCTTGAAATATTCTCCATCACCCTCCATTCAGGGTGGCTCCTTCAAGGACAGTGTCATTCTACTAGACACTGCCTACATTCCAGGGAAAAGAGTGGCTCTTGTTTCAAATCAATTTATGTCCTAACAGTTCAAAGATGCCATCTCAGGAGGGAGAGGGGACCAGCTCTGGCTGGGTTAATCCTTCCACAAGACTGTGGCGAAGGGGACTCCAGGATAGGTTTGACTAGAAGAACTTTAAGCTGTGAGACTGTATTTGATAATGTGTCAATTTGCCCAGCCTGCTCCAGGGACATTGTCTAATCAGGATTAGAGCCACTGTGGTGAGTGACAAAATGAGACACTTAGAATAAAATCTAAACCTTTACTGTGGCCTTCCAGGCCTTATCTGATGAGACCCCTTCCTCCTCTCCTAACCTATCCCCTACCATGTCCCCTTGTTCTCCAGGCTGTAGCCTCTCTGGCCTCTCTCTTGTCCTTGTACACGCCAATCTCATTCTTGCCTCAGAACCTTTGCGCTGGCAGTTACTTCTGTTTTCCCCAGATCTTTACAGGGCTGCCTCTTCTCATCATTCAGGTCTTGTCCATCATTCAGGCAAATATCACATCCTTGGAGGAGTCATCCCTGAGCACCACCCACCAGTGAGCCCACCATCAGCCAGTATTTGGCCCATTGCCCTCTTTCACTTCATTTGTAGCACTTATTACTCCAAGTGTTGTGCTGTGCTAAGTCACTTCAGTCATGTCTGACTCATTGTGACTCTATGAACTGTAGCTCACCAGGCTCCTCTGTCCATGGAATTCTCCAGGCAAGAATACTGGAGTGGGTTGCTATGCTCTTCTCCTCTGTCATTCCCTATACTTACCTTATTCATTATCTGTACATTCATCTACTGTCTGTCTCCCCCATCTAGAATGTAAGCATATGGAGGGCAAAGAATCTGTTTTGTTTACTGCTAGCTCCCCTGCATCTATCTGAAATAGTGCCTGAACTTAGGGGATGTTCAGGAAACCATTGATGAATGAATGAATGGGGCCTTATGGTCCAGTGATTCCTTGAGCTCCAGCTCTGGGGCTAGTACTGCTCAACACTAGATGCTCCCATTTGGTTGATCACTTCTCCTACCTTAGACAGCTTCCCTTTTCACCCTTCAGCTGCCTCTCCCCTGTGGTGCCTTCTGCACACACAGTCACTTAAAATGCAAAAACCATTTTAATATGAGGTGGCAAAATCTTGAGGGTGTAACCCACCCAGAGGAAAATAATCTCAGGACTCCAGTAAACCCGTTGTGTCCCAGACCAGCCTTCTCATAAACACGCCACCTGGGTTTATCAACATTCAGACCCCCTCTGCAGCAGCAGAAAGTACCCTGTGATGTGACTTGTCGGGCAGAAGGGAAGGAAGGAGGTGCAGTGGTCTGGCTCTGTGTTTTCCCCACCTCAGTTTTCAGCTCCCTCATCCTTAAGAGGAAGAGAATTCACCTGCCCTGTCCCTTCCCAAGGTCATTAAAGGATTAGATAAGACTTTGCGTCCCACATCTTTCCTGGTGGCTCAGACAGTAAAGAATCTGCTTGTAATGCAGGAGACCCGAGTTTGAATCCTGGGTCAGGAAGATCCCTGGAGAAGGGAATGGCAACCCACTCCAGTATTCTTGCCTGGAGAATTCCATAGACAGAGCCTAGTGGGCTGGTCCATGGGGTCGCAAAGAGTTGTACATGACTGAGCAACTAACACTTCTGCGTCCCAGAGGCCTTTGTGAAGAGAAACACCAGTATGAGGGCTCCTCTCTTCCCTCTCCTGCAGGGACCTCCCCAGCTCCCTACGTGTGTGAGTGTCTGCTGCCTTAGAGGCAATCAGGCATTTTCTCACAACCCCTCCTTCAACCAGGTCAGACCCCATCATCTGGCCTCAGTTCTGCTCTGTCATCATTTGAATTAACAATAACAGTGAACATTTACTGAGCATTTCTCAGTTGCCAGGAGCTATTCTAAGCACTCTGCATAGATTAACTCAATTATGACAACTTCCCTAGGAAGTGGGTACTTTTATGTAGATGAGCCTGCAGTCTGTGAATAAAGACAGTGTTACTTCACTTCCAGTTTAGTTGCTTTTGTATTTCTTGTTCTTGCCTTATTGTACTAGCTTGGACTTTCAATACAATGTTGAATGAAGTGTTGAATAGAAATGGTGAAAGCAGACATCCTTGCCTTTTTACCAGTTTAAGGACATCCAGTCTTCCGCATGAAGACCAGGATCCAGTCTTTCACAGTTAAGTATGATGTTACTGTAGGTTTCTTACAGGTGCTTTTTTTTTTTTTTCCCCAGTTGAGGATGTTTGCTGAGAATTTTAAAAAAATCATAAATGGGTATTATGTTAAAAGTTCTTTATGTATCTACTGAGATGATCATATGGGCTTCCTTTTTTAGTCTATTGATATGGTGAATTACACTGAAGAATTTGTATAGAATTGATATTATTTCTTTCCTAAATATTTGGTAGAATTTATCAGTGAAGCCATCTGTACCTGAAATTTTATTTGTGGAAATATTTTAAATTAAGAATTCGATTTATTTAATAGATATAAAAGTCTATTCAGGTTATCTTTTTCTTCTTAACTGAGTTTTGAGAATCTGTTAGTTGATGTCTTTCAAGGAATTTCTCTATTTCATCTAAATTTTTGAATTTTGGGGCATGAAGTTATTTATAATATTCTCTTATCTTTTCCAAGTATGCAGAAGCTATAGTAAAGTTCAGTCTTTTGTGCCTAATATTGATGATTTCTTTTTGTCTTCATCAGTCTGATGGGTTTTCAATTAGTTTTCAGTTATTCATCTTTGTAAAGAAAAAGCTTTTAGTTTCATTGAAACTATTTCTGCTTTTGTTTTCTATTTCATTGATTTATGTTCTTTTCTTTACTGTTTTCTTTTTTCTATTAACTTTGGTTTTAATTGTCTTTTTTCCCTCTAGATTCTTATGTGGAAGCTTAGATCATTTATTTGAGACTTTTCTCTGTTTTTTTTTTTTTAGCATAAACATTTAACGCTATAAATTTCCCTCTAAGCACTGCTTTAGCTACTGCATACCACAAAGTTTGGTGTGTTGTGTTCATTTTTATTCAGTTCAGAATTTTCTAATTTCACTTATGATTTTTTTCTTTGGCCTATGGGTTATTTAGAAGTGTATTGTTCAATCTCCTAATATTTGAAGATTTTCCAGACATCTTTTTTTTTTAAGTTTCTAGTTTAATTCTATTATGCCAAAGAAATGACTTTGTATGATTTCAGTCCTTTACAGTATATTGAGATTTGTTTTGTGGCTCAGAATATAGTCTGTCTTGGTAAGTTATATACATGTATCTGAAGGCACTGTGTATTGTGCTGTCATAGGGCGGAGTGTTCTAAATTATGTCTGAGTTAAGGTTGATGGGATTTAGTCTCTTATATCCGTACTGACTTGGTTTACTTTTTCTATCAATTACTGAGAGAAGAATGTTTTAATTTCCAATTTCAGTAGTGGATTTATCTATTTCACCTTTTATGTATCAATTTTTGCTTTTGTCATCTATTTTGAAGGGTTGTTATATCCTTTTGAAGAATTTACTCTTTTATCATAATAAAGTATCCCTCTTTATCTCAGGTAATAGTCCTTGTTCTAAAGTCTACTTTGTGTGATATCATCACCCCAGTTTTGTTTTGATCAGTGTTTGCTTCGTATATTTTTTCTATCCTTTTACCTTTAACCAACCTGTGTCTTCATCTTTAAACTGTGCTTCTTATAGATAGCATACAGTTGTCTTGATTTTTTTAATCCAATATGACAGCCTCTGTTTTTTAATGAAAGTTTGTAGACCATTTTTATTTAACGTAATTATTGATTTGGTTGAATTTCAATATGGTATCTTGCTATTTATTTTCTAATTGTCCCATCTGTAGTTCATTTCTGTTTTCTTCTTTCTCTGCCTTATTATGTATTAATTGAGTATTTTTATGATTCCGTTTCATCTCCAGTGCTGGTTTACTAGCCATATCTCTGTTTTATTTTTAGTGATTGTGTTATGGTTTATGATATATTTTATTGTAAATATAAATACATTTTATTGATTTTAACATATCAAAGTCTATCTTGAAATAATATACTACTTCACATATAGTGTAAAGAACCTTATGGCTATGTATTTGATTTTCTGACACTTGTCCTTTGTGATGTTATTGCCATACATTTTACTTCTACATTTTATAAACTCCATAATACAGTGAAAAATTTTTGCTCTAAACAGGCAGAATTTTTAAAGAGATTTCAAGATGAGTAAAAATGTATTTCAATTTACCCACATATCTACTCTCCTCAGTGCTTTTCATTCCCTTCTGCAGATCCAGATTTCCGTCCAGTATCATTTTCGTTTATCCTGAGGAACTTCCTTTAACATTTCTTACAGGCAGGATTGCTGGCAATGAATTGGGTCGGCTTTAATCTGAAAAGTATTTATTTTGCTTTCATTTTTTAAGGATATTTTTGCTGAATATACAATTCTAGGTTGACAGTTTTTCTCTTCAGTGCTTACAGTTGTCACTGTCTTCTAGTTTACATCTCCATGACAAGAGGTCTGCTACTTTGCCTTTGTTATTCTCTTTATCAATGGTTTTCAGCAATGTGTTTATGCTGTGCCTTGGTGTAGTTTTTTTGTTTATTGTTTTTTTACATTTACTCTGCTGTGAGATCAATGAGCCTCTTGGATCAGTGAGTTTATAGGTTTCATGACATTAAAAAAATTTTTGACCAGTTCTTCAAATATTTTTTCTGTTCTCCCTTTCTTTCTGGAGGGATTCCATTTACACATATGTTAGATCACTTGATGTTTTCCTATGGATCACTGATGTTATGTTCATTTTTTTTTAGTCATTTTTCTCTCTTTGCTTTATTTTGGATAATTTCTATTGCTGTGTCTTCAAATTCACTGACTTTCTGATGTGTCTGTTTGGCTGTTAATCTCATTAATTGTATTTTTCATTTTAGTATTGTATTTTTTCATTTCTAAGAGTTTCATTGTGTCATTTTTATATCTTCCAATTCTATCCTCAACATGTTCATATTTTCTTAAACATTCCTAAACATATGCAGTATATTTGTTAGAGTAATTTTAATATTCTTGTATGCTATTTCATCATCTCTGTCATTTCTGAGTCATTTTCTACCGATCAGTTTTTCTCCTGGTTATTGGTCATTTTTTCTGCTTTTTTGGTTGCCTGGGATTTTAATGGCTTGTTTATTAGTTTCCAGACATTGTGGATTTTACTTCATTGGGTGATTGTTTTCTTTTCTTTTTGTGTTCTTTAAATGGTGTTGGACTTTATTCTGGCATGCAGTTTAGTTACTTGTGATCAGTTTGATCCTTCCAAGGCTTATTTTTAAACTCTCTTAGGAGCTCAGTTGGTGAAGAATCTGCCTGCAATGCAGGAGACCCTGGTTCGATTCCTGGGTTGGGAAGATCCCCTGGAGAAGGGAAAAGCTACTCACTCCAATATTCTGGTCTGGAGAATTCCATGGACTGTTTATATAGTCCATGGTGTCACAAAGAGTTGGACACGACTGAGCGACTTTCACTTGTACTTGTACTTCACTTAGGATGAGTCCAGAGCTCACCACTTTCTGAGGACCCTACCTGACACCTTGTGCATTTATTATATGGTCTGTTCACTCTGACTCGTGAGAACACAAACACTATCCAGCCCCATTCAGCTGGAAATTGTTTGGCCTGATTTTTTGTGATGATTCTTTCCCTAGCCTCATGGAGTTTGATTCCCTGCATGTGCAAGTCAGTATTTAGCCAAAGATTTAAGAGGATCCTTTTCATATTTCTAGAGAGCTCTTTCTGCTCTGAAAACTCTAGCTGCCTCAATCTCCTTAGAGTCTGAAAGACTGGCCTCTGGGCTCCCATTCCCTGGACTGCAGCCTAGGAATTGAGTTCAGGCAGTACGGTGGGGAAATTGTAGCCCTAACCCCACCCCTGTTTGGTTCCTTTCTTTCAGAGAATCCTGTACAGCCTGTTGCCCAATGTCTGGAATTATTTGATTCCTATATTTTATGTGATTTTCTAGTTGTTTAAGATAGGAAGGTAAATCCAGTCGCTGTCACTCTATTATGGCTAAAAGCACAAGTGGCAGTACGTACCTTCATTTTACTTGTTTTAAAGATAAGGGCTTATAGTTACCAAAGGAGAAAGGTAGAGAGGACGGATCAATTAGGAGTTTGGGATTAACATATACACACTACTATTTATAAAATAGATAACCACAAGAACCTTTTGTATAGCACAGGGAACTCTACTCAATATTCTGTAATAACCTAGAGGGGGAAAGAATCTGAAAAAGAAGGGATATTGTAAATGTATAACTGATCACTTTTGCTGTATACCTGAAACTAACACAACATTGTATATACTCCAATATAAAATAAAATTAAACTAAAAAAAGATAAGGAATCTGAGGTACAGAGAAATTTAACAACTTTCCCAAGATAACCTTATGCTTAGATGACAGATCCTAGATTTGAGTCCAGGTCAGAAAAGACCATGATGCTGGGAAAGACTGAAGGCAAAAGGAGAAGAGG
Source organism: Giraffa tippelskirchi (assembly GCF_054371585.1). Taxonomy (NCBI): domain Eukaryota; kingdom Metazoa; phylum Chordata; class Mammalia; order Artiodactyla; family Giraffidae; genus Giraffa; species Giraffa tippelskirchi. The sequence goes on from NC_137279.1 coordinate 110,704,486, forward strand.
GCAAGAAGAGAATGAGATTGTTAGATAGCATCATGGACTCAATGGACATGAATTTGAGCAGACTTCTGGAGACCGTGGAAGACAGAGGAGCCTGGCGAGCTGCAGTTCATAGGGTCACAAAGAGTTGGACACAACTTAGTGACTGAACAACAACAGCTGTCTCCACTAAACTATCAGCTCCTTGGGGGTCAAGTACCTTGCCTATCTTGTTCACTGCTGTGTACGAGGCACCTAGAACAGCACCTGATACACAGAGTTTGTACTCAGTAGATGTTGTTAAATAAAATTAATAATTGATTGACCAATCTGGGACTGAATGAAGCACTCCCTAGGAGAGAGAGAGAAGTTAGTTTCTCTTATACACAGGTGGTGTTTATGTAATACCACCTGAATGGCCCAAGATGATTATCATGTTCTGGGATCTCCAAGCCCCATTAAATACTTCTTCACCTACCTTTACGTGCACCTTACATATACTCCTGTGTGTAAGCAGCAGCTGTTGTTCAGATCTGCTGTCTGGCTCCTGAATTGAAACATATCATTTTAATCAAGCATGTTCAAGCCAGGAAGCCAATCTACACTTTAAAAAATCAAATTCCTTTCTCTAGCGGTGTCCATGCAAAAGATTTGACTTCTTCTTTGCTTTGTCCAGTGTGTAAATCCTGGACAAGTAAGACCCCATCTTGATCTGAGTTAGGCCACATAAACAGAAAAAAAGATCATCCGGCGTACCACACCTTCCTCCAAATATCCTACATTTTGGGGGAAAGTGGAGCCAGAGAATTCAAAGAGAGCCAGAATTCTCTCAGTGGTCCCCTTATCCAGAACTTTCAGATGATGACAGAGCAATTGATTGAAAACTATATGCCCATTTCCACATCTGCATAATTTTGCATTTTTATTTTATGGCCAGATAAACTCATTTGGATTCTCTCTCTCCCTCTCTTTCCCTCCTACTTTTGCTTTTGTTGTTTTATAAAGGTCCGGCTCAGCCTGGAAAGATGACCAGCTCTTCTGGTCTTTGTTTCTTCACGGGAAATGGGTTCTTCTCAGAAGACCTCCAGGCTGGTCCTGAACCAGCCTCCTAGAATTCACTCCTTTGCTTCATAACTTCAGCACTGTTACCTGGGTGATGTTCTGGTCAGCTGAGTTCGGTGTCCAGCTGGAGCTCATGGAGGATGTGGAGGGGGTGGGAGACTGCTTGTCAGGAAGTTTTCAAGTGGACAGGTTGTCGGGCCGCCCTGCAGACGAGTGTCTCCCCGGGGACCAAGCTGCTGTCACTGTGGGTAATTGGATTCCTGCTCCCGGACAGGACAGACTCCAGTGACCTTTAGGATTAATTGCTCCAGTCGACCTCAGCTGCCTTCTCTGGCTAGCTGTCTTCCCCAGTCTTGATCAGAAAGCCCCAGAGGCTCAGAGTTGGGCACTGGGCATTGGACAGGCGTATAAGCCAGAGACTTCTTGATCTGAGCCTTGAGAGATGTCCCACAAGCCCTGGCAGAGGCATCCAGGGAGGATGCTGTGCTTCACTCTTAAAGCAAGGTTTGCTCCTCATCATAGACCTTCCCAAGGTGGGATCCCTGGGTGGAGAAGATCCACTGGAGTAGGAAATGGCAACTCACTCCAGTAGTCCTGCCTGGGAAATTCCATGGACAGAGGAACCTGGCAGGCTACAGTCCATAGGGTTGCAAAGAATCAGACATGACTGAGCACACATGCCTTCTTTCAGTTCGTGGTGTGGAGTCAACAATCATTCTCAAGAGGAATGCCACGCTGTCAACCTCCTCTCTTCCCAGGAGAAAATGATTCTTAGGGAGGGTTTGGGAACTTTTTTGTGGTGAAAGTCTGTGCCTGTGACTCGTGGATCACTGAAAATTCATCCTGCTGTGCTTATTCACCAGAAGCTAGAACCTAAGATGGAGAGACAGCAGACGCTGCAGTGGCCGCATCCTTGACGGCACTGAGCGTCTGTGAGTACTCGTAATAACACTGGTTGAGTACTTAGCCCTGCATAACCTCATTTAATCCTCACAACAACTCTGTGAGGGATGTGATGTTTTGATCCCCATCTCCTAAAGGGGAAAACTGGGCTGAGGGATGTTAACAGCAGAGGCTGCACAGCTGCTCACTGCAAATCTTTCAAGGCAGTTGTCTGTTAGCAGAGCCAGCGCTTCACCTACTCTCATCTTTGAAGGTCTTGACAATAAGACTTTTCCTTTTCTTTCTGGGGTTGGGGGCGGTGGGTGGCAGTGACCATGGTGTCACTAATGTTCTGTATGTAGTATTCCACGCATCTGGGCACAGAAAACAATTTGCTCCTGTGTAGTTTGCCTACAAAACACGTGGCAGTTACAGTGAAGAGACTTTTGCTTTTCTTGGTACTGTTTGTTAGTTCTATCTCCTTTCTCCTGCTGATCAATAATCCATCAAATGGCAAATACACATTACATGGCCTCAACATGCCTTAGAAGTCAATAGGATCGGGGCCCAGCACTGTGTCCCTTTAACAGGGTCCTCCCTCAGGCTGCTACAGTTGGCGATGACAGTGTGCCATTATGAGACTTTCCTGGAAAGCCTGATTGGCTTGTCACTTGTTTCCTCTGCCACCTCCCCATCCCCCAGATGGCAATGGATGTTGCCATGACGACATAATGGGAAGCAATCACACCTATTGTGGGACAGGAAAGTTGACTTGCATGAAAGAGTATTTGTGGTGCTGGGGAGAGGACCTGTTTGATCCCATGAAGAAAGGAAGTTAACTCAGGATTGAGGAGCCCTCCTTTTAAATGTTCAATCCCCTGACTGATGCCTGTGGAAACTTTATTACTTACCAGGTCACATTATTTGCCTACTGACAGAGTCTTACCAAAAAAAGGTGTAGGACGAGTGCTTTAGATTTATTTTGAACCAAAACTTTGCCTCAAGGATGAGAAACTCCTTGTTGCTCCATTTTTTTTTTTTTTTTTAATTCCTTGCTTGTCTTCCCTCCTTCTTCTTCTTTTCTGCGCTCATGACAGCACAACCTGCAAAAAGTTGGGAAAGCAATGGATGGTATTTCTATAACATAGGAGAAGAGTTTTGATTTCTTTATTTTTGAGACCAAAAAATAAGTGTTGAATTAAGTCAAAAGCTCAGATGAAACCATTGTCAAATCAGAGAGTCACTGAAACACAGGTGTGAGCTGAAGTTGGGTGGGTATGAGCTGAAGTTGGGTGGGTATGAGCTGAAGTTGGGTGGGTGGGTGCCAGGAGCCTGGGCAGGAAGTAGGAAAGAGTAAGTTGGCAAGGGGACAGTGGGGACCAGGGGAGCTGGGCTCAGAGCCAGGAGACCTAACTTTGCATTTCAGTTCTGCTGGGGCTGTGAGTGTGGTTAAGAGTAAGTGTTCTAGAGTCTGACTCCCGGGTTCCATCCCTGGCTCTGACACCAGCTTACCAGTATAAACTTGGGCAAGTTAACCTAATATTTATTTGCATCAGTCTAGTCTGAAAGAGGATTAGATGAGCTAACTACAGATATGCCAATGAGTGTTTGTTGTTATTTTTACCTTGCAGTTTGAACAAGTTATCTTACCTCTCTGAGCCTTGATTTGCTCATTAGTAACATGGGAATTATATTTGCCTCACGGGCAAATATTTGTGAGGATTGAATAAGCTATTATGTCAGAGAGCATCCATCCGCTGATTTCTGTGCATGCAATAGGTGCTAAATAAATGCCAGTCAAACCTTGATCTGTTATGCTAAAGGAAGAAGGGAGTACAGGAGACCTAAAACTCTCAGCTATCCATTCTTCTGTCCCATCTCACACAAACATACACCTTTAAAATGCCTCTGGCAGGCAATTATTCATTTTCTACTCCTGAATCATCAGGTATTTACTGAGTGCTGAACTGGGCTAATCATACGGACCACAGCCTTGTCTAACTCAGTGAAACTAAGCCATGCTGTGTGGGGCCACCCAAGACCAACAGGTCATGGTGGAGAGGTCTGACAGAATGTGGTCCACTGGAGAAGGGAATGGCAAACCACTTCAGTGTTCTTGCCTTGAGAACCCCATGAACAAAGGCAAAATGGTAGGATACTGAAAGAGGAACTCCCCAAGTTGGTAGGTGCCCAATATGCTACTGGAGATCAGTGGAGAAATAACTCAAGAAAGAATGAAGGGATGGAGCCAAAGCAAAAACAATACCCAGTTGTGGATGTGACTGGTGATAGAAGTGAGGTCCGATGCTGTAAAGAGCAATATTGCATAGGAACCTGAAATGTTAGGTCCATGAATCAAGGCAAATTAGAAGTGGTCAAACAGGAGAGGGCAAGAGTGAACATCGACATTCTAGGAATCAACGAACTAAAATGGACTGGAATGGGTGAATTTAACTCAGATGACCATTATATCTACTACTGTGGTCAGGAATCCCTTAGAAGAAATGGAGTAGCCATCATGGTCAACAAAAGAGTCTGAAATGCAGTACTTGGATGTAATCTCAAAAACGACAGAGTGATCTCTGTTCATTTCCAAGGCAAACCACTCAATATCATGATAATCCAAGCCTATGCCCCGACCAGTAACGCTGAAGAAACTGAAGTTGAATGGTTCTATGAAGACTAACTTTTAGAACTAACACCCAAAAAAGATGTCCTTTTCATTAAAGGGGACTGGAATGCAAAAGTAGGAAGTCAAGAAACACCTGGAGTAACAGACAAATTTGGCCTTGGGGTACAGAATGAAGCAGGACAAAGGCTAATAGAGTTTTGCTAAGAAAACACACTGGTCATAGCAAACACCCTCTTCCAACAACACAAGAGAAGACTCTACACATGGACATCACCAGATAGTCAACACCGAAATCAGATTGATTATATTCTTCATAGCCAAAGATGGAGAAGCTCTATATTAGTCAGCAAAAACAAGACCGAGAGTTAACTGTGGCTCAGATCATGAATTCCTTATTGCCAAATTCAGACTTAAATTGAAGAAAGTAGGGAAAGCCACTAGACCATTCAGGTGTGACCTAAATCAAATCCCTTATGATTATACAGTGGAAGTGACAAATAGATTTAAGGGACTAGATCTGATAGACAGAGTGCCTGATGAACTATGGACGGAGGTTCATGACATTGTACGGGAGACAAGGATCAAGACCATCCCCATGGAAAAGAAATGCAAAAAAGCAAAATGGCTGTCTGAGGAGGCCTTACAAATAGCTGTGAAAAGAAGAGAAATGAAAAGCAAAGGAGAAAAGGAAAGATATTCCCATTTGAATGCAGAGTTCCAAAGAATAGCAAGGAGAGATAAGAAAGCCTTCCTCAGCAATCAATGCAAAGAAATAGAGGAAAACAACAGAATGGGAAAGACTAGAGATCTCTTCAAGAAAATTAGAGATACTAAGGGAACATTTCATGCAAAGATGGGCTCAATAAAGAACAGAAATGGTATAGACCTAACAGAAGCAGAAGATATTAAGAAGAGGTGGCAAGAATACACAGAAGAATTGTACAAAAAAGATCTTCGTGACCCAGATAATCATGATGGTGTGATCACTCACCTAGAGCCAGACATCCTGGAATATGAAGTCAAGTGGGCCTTAGAAAGCATCACTATGAACAAAGCTAGTGGAGGTGATGGAATTCCAGTTGAGCTGTTTCAAATCCTGAAAGATGATGCTGTGAAAGTGCTGCACGCAATATGCCATCAAATATGGAAAACTCAGCAGTGGCTACAGGACTGGAAAAGGTCAGTTTTCATCCCAATCCCAAAGAAAGGCAATGCCAAAGAATGCTCAAACTACTGCACAATTGCACTCATCTCACACGCTAGTAAAGTAATGCTCAAAATTCTCCAAGCCAGGCTTCAGCAATACATGAACCGTGAACTTCTAGATGTTCAAGATGGTTTTAGAAAAGGCAGAGGAACCAGAGATCAAATTGCCAACATCCGCTGGATCATCAAAAAAGCAAGAGAGTTCCAGAAAAACATCTATTTCTGCTTTATTGACTATGCCAAAGCCTTTGACTGTGTGGATCACAATAAACTGTGGAAAATTCTTCAAGAGATGGGAATACCAGACCATCTGACCTGTCTCTTGAGAAACCTGTATGCAGGTCAGGAAGCAACAGTTAGAACTGGACATGGAACAACAGACTGGTTCCAAATAGGAAAAGGAGTCCGTCAAGGCTGTATATTGTCACCCTGCTCATTTAACTCCTATGCAGAGTACATCATGAGAAATGCTGAGCTGGAAGAAGCACAAGCTGGAATCAAGATTGCCGGGAGAAATATCAGTAACCTCAGATATGCAGGTGACACCACCCTTATGGCAGAAAGTGAAGAGGAACTAAAAAGCCTCTTGATGAAAGTGAAAGAGGAGAGTGAAAAAGTTGGCTTAAAGCTCAACATTCAGAAAACTAAGATCATGGCATCTGGTCCCATCACTTCATGGGAAATGGATGAGGAGACAGTGGAAACAGTGTCAGACTTTATTTTTTTGGGCTCCAAAATCACAGCTGATGGTGATTGCAGCCATGAAATTAAAAGACGCTTACTCCTTGGAAGGAAAGTTATGACCAACCTAGATAGCATATTTAAAAGCAGAGACATTACTTTGCCAACAAAGGTCTGTCTAGTCAAGGCTATGGTTTTTCCAGTAGTCATGTATGGATTTGAGAGTTGGACGGTGAAGAAAGCTGAGCGCCGAAGAATTGATGCTTTTGAACTGTGGTGTTGGAGAAGACTCTTGAGAGTCCCTTGGACTGCAAGATCCAACCAGTCCATCCTAAAGGAGATCAGTCCTGGGTGTTCATTGGAAGGACTGATGTTGAAGCTGAAACTGCAATACTTTGGCCACCTGATGCAAAGAGCTGACTCATTGGAAAAGATCCTGATGCTGGGAAGGATTTGAGATACTAAGACCGGCAGTGTGTGCTGGAGGCATTATGGGAGGGCAGAACCCAGTGAGTGCTAGAATGGTTAGAGAGGTAGGTAGAGGAACTGGGATGTAAGCAGGGTGGACAGAACACCTACAAACCTACTTGTCTTCATCAGATCTCTGTGTCTGAGCACCAGGTTGCTAGAGGCCAGGGATCTGAGCTCCCCCACCTTCAGTCCACTGGCCCACCCTGAACCCTAGTTAGGCATCCTTACCCTTGCCAAGCCCACAGCCTATGTGCACATGAAGGGAATATCAAGGACATGTATTGGTTGTCTATTGCTGCACATCAGGGATCCCAAAACTTAGCTACTTAAAACAATAAACATTTATTATTTCACATTCTCTGTGGGTCGAGGATGCGGATACAGCTTAGTTGAGTGCCTCTGGCCACAGGACTCATGGGGTGACAGTCAGCCAGAGCTGCAGGCATCTGAAATCTGACTCAGGTAGTTACTGGCCCATCTCAGTCTTTTACCATGGGTCCTGCCTCTGGACACGGCAGCTGGTTCCCCCAAGACAAATGATCTAAGAGAGAGAGAGAAAACCCAAGATGGATAGCATAGTCTGTTTATAACCTTGGAAGTGAGATCTTGTCACTTCTGTTATGTTCTCTTAGAAGCGAGTCTCATCAAGTCTAACCCATGCACAAAGAGGGTACACAAAGTGTGAATAACAGGAGGCAGGGGCCACTAGGGGTCATCTTAGAGGCTGCCAAACATAGGATGTGGGATGCTTTTCTTCCAAGCTCAACAACCAGAAAGGAGAATCCCAGCATGCTGGACCAAAGGGCCTTTTCACATATGTTTTGTTTGTTATTTTGCACATACATAAGGAAATGCCATCTTCAAGGTCTTCTGGGTCTGAGAACAACATCTGGAACTTCCTGAGCACACCCCAGTGACAAGTTTGTTCCCTTGTAGAGAAAGATTCAGTTCATCAGTCTTTACTGACCACTCATGCCCTGTGAAGTGTGGTGGGTACCATGACAGATGGCTGAGTACAAGGGAACAGGAGCCAGCATCGAGGAGGGGGAGAGCAGAGAGGGAACGAGTCAAGGATGTCAACCCATAGATGAACATAAACATCCCTGAAGGACAGGGAGATGTTAGCCAGGAGTTGGGAGTGAACATTTCAGGTGGTAGGTCAGTGGCTTCCCTGGTGGCTCAGACGGTAAAGAATCTGTCTCCTGCAATTCAGGAGACTCAGGTTTGATCCCTGGGTCGGGAAGATACCCTGGAGAAGGGAATGGCGACCAACTCCAGTATTCTTGTCTGGAGAATTCCATGGACAGAGGAGCCTGATGGGCTACAGTTCATGCGGTTGCAAAGAGTTGGGCATGACTGAGCAACTAATACACACAGGTCAGAGGAAGCAGAAGTTCAGAGGGAAGAAAAGCATCATGTTTGGGGTTGAAAAGCTCTGGGGTTGTTGGGGAGTATGGCAGAACTGGGGGCTTTAGAAGCCCAGGTGCCTGGCAGTTAAGTAGGCAGCTGATTCTCTAGTTCCCTTTGGATCCATCTTGATGGCCTTGGCCAGACTGGATGAAGGAGCTGGATGCCCTGAGCACAGGTAGATCTGGAATAAGGAAGGAATGAATGGTCAGCAGGATCTCATATGCCCCAACCCCAGCAGCTCGGATGAGGGAGTTTCTGAGTCCGGGGCAGGGCCAAGAAGCAAGGTGCAGGGAACAGCATCCTGAGAAGGAACCAGGTCAAGGCTGGGGCAACATTCACAAACCAAATCATGAGCTTGGTTTGATAAGACTGGAAAAGATGGATGTTTGTTCGGGTTACGGTGATATGCCAAGGGTCACAAGCCACCAGTAAATGACCAACTGCCAAATAAGGGATGCTGACACTAAGTCAGGTAAGATCAGAGAGGCTGAGGCTCTCCTTTCCAGAGTGATCTGGACAGGGTGGTACTGCCTGTGGGCCTTATTACATGGCGGGATGCCTGCTGGGTGTGTGCCGTGTCCCGAGCAGTACAGGTGTTTAGGTGTGCTCACCACCACAGGTGCTGGGTCAGAGGAACTGATAGGGTGGGCTCCAGACCCCATATGCACTTCAGAGCAGGGACTTCCATGTCTTGTCACCACCTGCTCATCTAGCTTGACAGTTCTCTCTTAAACTAATGAGTTTAGGGAACGAAAAATAGCATCCTCCCCAGGCACATGGCCACTTGAGTACAGGACTCCCATGCCTACTTCTGGGCTCACAGCCCTGAGAACACAGAACTTGGAGTGGAGAGAAACTTGGGTTTCCCCTGGTTCTCTGGGCTTCCCAGGTGGTGCTAACGGTACAGAACTCACCTGCCAATGTTGGAGACATAAGAGACGCAGGTTTGATCCCTGGGTCGGGAAGATCCCCTGGAGATGTGAATGGCAATCCACTCCAGTATTCTTGCCTGGAGAATCCCATGGACAGAGGAGCCTGGTGGGCTACAGTCCACGCGGTTGCAAAGAGTCGGACATGACTGAAGTGACTTAGCACAGTATGCACAGTAACAATTGCAGACAACTCACGACAGAGCTTCAGGGTCCTCATCTGTAAAACCAGGGGGTCTCGAAAAGTGCTCCTCCACTCTGGCTGTTTATGAGCGTTGGCCAGGGAGCTTTCTGAAGTGGCTGACATGCCAGCCTCCCTGTGACGGATTCAGCTTTAAGGGCCTGGGCCGAGGCTAGGGCATCTCTGTTCCTTTCAACGCACCTGGAATCTGACTTGAAGCCGGGACTCTTGAAGCACTGCCAGTTTCCTGTGTGACTCCCAGAGGGCTGCACAGCACAGTCACCTGGGGACCGATCCACACCCTCTCTGCCTCCTGAGCCAGGCTCTCCAGGTCAAGGTGAGGCCCAGGGGTCTGCATTTAACAATCTCCTCAGGCATCCCTGATGCTTCAGGTGCACAGTCCAGAGTTTGGGAAACACAGGGTGTCCTTACCCAGTCCTGGAACAAGAAAACTTGAGTGTGTCCATTCTGTCATTGCTAGGAGTCCTTGTGAAAGGCGCTGATTCCCTCCGTCCTCACATCAAACAGAATTGCAGCAATTCACCACCAGGTTGTGATGATCAACAGAGATCAAGTGGTATTGCTGTTTTTGTGATTTTCCTGCTGCCTGAGTGTTCTGGGTACAGATTTCTACATCGGTGTATCCTCCTCCATGTCTCTTCGGGTAAAGCCCCCAGCCCCCGGCACCGCGTGGCCACAGATGCTTAATCAAAGGACGTGGATGGGGAGAATGAAGGCCCTGGGCCGCTCTGGAGTGTGCCTGCTTCAGAAATACACTGAAAGAACGAGACCACGCAGTTTCTAAATCAGTCATTTGGGCTAGTTTAGCATGAAAGGCTCTGATGAGCCGGCACTGATTCATCCATTCTCGGTGTTCTGGGGAGGCACACGGCAGAGGTCCCTGAGAATGCCGTGAACTTCCAGCATGAATAACGCTGCCCGCCTCCCCCTCTGTCACCAACAGGGCAGCCCTCTCTGCAGGTGGCCCAGACACACGGCTGCCGGCCTGAGTGGCCAAGGCAGAGGGACAAGGCCACAAGGGTGGGCTGAATGTGTGTTCCAAGTCTGCCTCCCACAGCCAAGCCCCCATCCCCTCCCCCTCCACTGTGTGAGGTCACCATGATGACTTCTTGTCTCCAGTATGTCAGGGCTCTATCAGAGCCAATTGGTGGCAGGTGCAGATAAGGGTCTGTAAGCAGGGGCGGCTGTCAGATGACCTGTGGCCACCAAACACAGCATCGATTCTCGCCTGTGCCGGGGCCCGCAGAGGACGAGGGAGGCTGGGGGAGGAGGGAGCCCTTTCTATATTTAGCTCCCACTCTGGTACATCCCGGTGGACAGCTTTGAAAGAGGCTGACTTCCAGCCCAGCATGGGAAGGTTTAACATTCCTCAATTAGGCACACTCAATGTGGGGTTGTGTTTTGAGAGGGTTTTTTAAAAAATAGATAAAAAGGAGAGCAAGAGGGAAGAGAACAACAAAGCTAAGTTGATTTAGAGCAACAGGGGAAACTGGCCCTAAACTTCTCCATCCAGCAATCTACACGCCCATCCCTGGACCTACTGGACATTGGAGGGGGGGTGGCTGGGGCAGGCACTGGAACAAGAGCATCGGAGAAAGGGATTCTCTGGATTGCTGAGCAGTTTGGCCCCTGAGGTGCTGCCCGGAGCAAAGGCAGAACGCCTGAGTATTTGCCCAGGGCCCTAGATCATGCTTCCACGTGGCGCTGGGGGTAAAGAACCTGCCTGCCAATGCAGGAGACGCAGGTTTGATCCCTAGGTCGGGAGGATCCCCTGGAGTAAGAAATGGCAACCCACTCCAGTATTCTTGCCTGGAGAATCCCTTGGACAGAGGAGCCTGGAGGGCTACAGTCCATGGGGTTGTGCAGAGTCAGAGTCGGACACGACTGAGCTAGATCATGGCCCTTTGGAGGGGCTTTTTTTTGGGAGGGGGTACAGGAGGGAATTGGGTCACTGGAAATTCCAGCTCATGGCCTGGTGGCCTGGGGGTTTGCTCTAAGCTCCCCCTCTCTCCTACAAAGCTCTCCAACACACATGAAAGGGATGCAGCACAGTAGGGGAGCCAGAGCGCTGACAAACTGTTTATTTGCCTGAACTCACCAGGTAATTGCATGTCCCTTGCTTTGCTTTGCTTTGGCTGCTGCGGCTATGGCCCATTCAGCAGCCTGAAGTAAGCTCCCTCCGCCTGGGGTCTTGTAGGGAGATGAACATAGGAGAGATTGAGGCTCTGATCCCCTGAGGTTCCTGAGCTCCCAGGAACACAGCAATGAAAAGGACCGGAGGACAGACCTGGAGATCAGATGCTGGTGCAAATGAGTGTCATGTGAACTAGTGCAGGGCCTGTGGGAGGATCAATCAGGGGGCCTGGGGAACTGGGACTACAGCAGGAAACCCACCTGGTTCGGGCTTGCACCTTCTCTTCCCCAGCCAGGGGAAGTATCTAGCTGACCCGGCATCTTCAGGGATGTTAGTGATGCCAAGTGAGGTGTTCCATGCCAAGTTCATTGTTGTTGTCCAGTCTCTCAATCATATCTGAGTCTTTACGACCCCATGGACTGCATCACGCCAGGCCTTTCTGTCCCTCACCATCTCCCAGAGTTCACCCAAGTTCATATACTATTCATCATTGTTCAAGTTTTGCTTGAATATGGTATCAATTACAAATGACCCTGTTGCTCAACGATCAACTTAAAAGACATATCAGAAATCAATGGCTTCTCCCCTGGAGCCTTCATTCTGTCACTCCGAGCCTTGGAGAGAAGGGCCTTCAGAGGCCTGAATCACAGTTGGTCGGGGATGTACTGAATGCATGCCATCTCCAGGCAGCTGGGCTTTAAGTGAACTGGGATGTGTGGAACATCTTCCTTCCCCCCTACATTCACGAATGTAGCCCTGGTCTGATGGTCACCAGACACTCAGAGGCAGTGTATGTCACAGCCTGAAGCCAAAGAGAAAGGGTCCTACCTCTCTCTCCAGACAGCCCTGCCCAGCCCCAAGGCATATCGAGTACAGGAATTCCTTCTGACCTTCAGGGATCTGTTTCTGAGCTTCTGCAGTCTGTAGTTAAGTATGTCTAGCTCGCCCAGGCTCCTCTGTCCATGGGGATTCTCCAGGCAAGAATACTGGAGTGGGTTCCCATGCCCTCCTCCTGGGGATCTTTCCAACCCAGGGATCAAACCCAGGTCTCCTGCATTGCTGGCAGGTTCTTTACAGTCCGAACCACCAGAGAAGCCCAATATATGTGTATAAGCATTTAAACATATATGTGAATATGTTTATTATGAATCCATATTTCCTTGTATAAGCAATTATATATCTTTAACAAATTTATTGAGCACTATTGGGGAAGCACTATGTATGCTACTGTCTAAAGTGCATTGAAAATGGGCCGGGACGTATGTGAAGCTTATATGAAGATAATTATGTTATTTGCTGAGCACTAGTAGAGTCTAGGCAGTGTATTAGGTGCTTGACACCAGTGCCTTTCATTTACGCCTCACGACAGCCTTAAAGTGTTAACCCCATTTTGTAGATGAGAAAACTAAGCATCAGGGAGGTTAAACTCCCCCAGGGGCATAACACAGGAAAGCAGCTGGCAAACCTTAGGCTCGAATCCAGAGAATCTCCTGGCCCCGGGACTCTGAACCACTAGCCGTGAATTACACATGGTCCTGCCTTCGGAAGCCTTGTGCAGGCGCTCAATGAGCACAAACAGGCACATCCACAACTGCTGTCATGACAGAGGGGGAGGATGCGGGGAGGAGTGCTGTCAGCTTGTGTCTGAACAGGAGTGCAATACTCAGTCCAGGGTCCTGCCTAGGGTCTGTGAATGTTAGCCACACTTCATTGTCTCCTGTCTGTACTCAATCTTTGTCCTGTGGTGACTTTTCTCCCACCAAATTGTCCTCAATTGCTGCAGGGCCCCGTCGAAGTGCAGGGCAGTTACTATTGGAAACAAGTGTTTTCTTAAGTCGCTCACTCCTCATCTGCTCTTTCTTCCAACCCTTTATTCCCTGCACCCTAGATTCATTGACTTACAGTGCAAGGTGCATGCATATTAGAGACCCAGCGTCCTGGATCCACTCTGGGACCATCCTTCCCCTCACCGCTTGTATGCACCCTGTGCCTGATTCAGGTGCACTGGCCAGACACTGGGAGCAGGGATCCACCACTCCTCAATACCTGCTGCACCTGACAGGTGCCACTGGACATCTTAGGCTCCTGAATAGGGCCAGCTAGGGGCTCTGGGAGATTCTGAATCCTCAAGCATCTTGTGGCTTCCCTTGTGGCTTAATCTTGAGCTTCCCTTGTGGTTCAAATGGTAAAGAGTCTGTGAGCAATGTGGGAGACCTGGGTTCGATCCCTGGGCCGGGAACATCCCCTGGAGAAGGAAATGGCAACCCACTCCAATACTCTTGCCTGGAAAATCCCATGGATGGAGAATCCTGGTAGGCTACAGTCCGTGGGATCACAGAGAGTCCAACACGGCTAAGCGACTTCACTTTCACTTTCAAGTATCTTAGCACTTTAGAAAGTCAAGCACTGGCTGAGGCATCGGGACACGTAGAATCTTACTTGGCTTTGTCACTGCAAGGAGATCCAACCAGTCCATCCTAAAGGAGATCAGTCCTGGATGTTCATTGGAAGGACTGATGCTGAAGCTGAAACTCCAATACTTTGGCCACCTCATGCGAAGAGCTGACTCATTTGAAAAGACCCTGATGCTGGGAAAGATTGAGGGCAGGAGAAGAAGGGGACCAGAGGATGAGATGGTTGGATGGCATCGCTGACTCAATGGACATGGGTTTGGGTGGACTCTGGGAGTTGGTGATGGACAGGGAGGCCTGGTGTGCTGTGGTTCATGGGGTCACAAAGAGTCGGACACGACTGAGCGACTGAACTGAACTGAAATGGAGTGCTTTGGGCTTCCTTAGTGGCTCAACAGTCTACCTGCCAGTGCAGGAGACTTGGGTTTGATCCCCGGGTTGGGAAGATCCCCTGGAGGAGGAAATGACAACCCACTCCAGTATTCTTGCCGGGAGAATCCCATGGATAGAGGAGCCTGGGGGGCTACAGTCTATGGGGTTGCAAAGAGTCAGACACGACTTATTGACTAAACAACAACAATGGAGTGGTTTGGGGTCCTCAGTTTCTTTGGGGTTCCACTTTCATTTGGATGGTCTCTAAGTTCGCTGACAGTGTTGATACTCGGGGATTCTCGTAGGGCACAGGACCCCCGGCAACCTGAGGAGTAAGGGCCACAGTGGGAGATGCTGCTTTCTGGATCCAAATGGGGTACCTGAATGGAGAGCCTGGTTCTCCAGCCTCTGATGAAGGTGAGCTCAGGCTGGGGTTTGGGAGCCCCAGTCAGAAGGTTTGACCTGGGTCTGTATAAGCACGTCTCCCAAGGAAGAGAAAGCATTGTTTCTAACCCCTTCCCCAGAAGTAATGGGAATGAGCATCCTCCTCTCCCATCCCACTCTTCGACACACACACACACACACACACACACACACACACACAGTTTCTGTGCTCTGGTTTAGCGTTTATTGTTCTGACCTATTTCTATGAGATCTCCTTCCCTAGTCTGGGAGCTGCTCCTCTAATTCATCGTATTTATCTCAGGTTCCCCAGTGCCTAGCTAGGGGCCTGCCACTGCACAGCAAGTGAGCTATGAATATTTGTTGTAGAAATAAATGACAGTTTGGCACTGGCCTTAGAATGCAGTCTAGGTCTTTGGCTAAGGCAGGAAGACATTTATGCTAATAAGTGTTGATCTTGCCTCTCCAACTAGGAAGTAACTCCTGGAAAAGGGGAACTTGACTTAATTATATATCTTGCAAAGGATCTCACCCATTCTGGGCTCGGTACAAACTTGTAAAATAAATGGGTTGGAATACAGTGTATCACCCTTTGGACTCCAGGGGCAGCTGCCAAAATTCTTTGGGGCATGTCACTAGATAGCCTTAATTACCTGATTTTATATTAGCTCTGGGAACCAATCTGACTGAATGATAAGATTTGGCTCCTAGATAATAGTTAACAATAATAACTACCTAATATCACATGCTTAATATATGCCATCACTGTGATAAATGCTTTACTTCCCTCTTCTCATTTAATCCCAATAACAATCCTTTTATATTCATTTATTCATCTAGTCGGCCAATACTTTTTGAGCATTCACTATTTGCAAGGCACTAGGCATACAGTGGTATACAAGATAAACATGGTTTTATTTTCCCCGCTTTACAGGTGAGGAAATGGATTCAGGGACTCTCAATGACTTGCCAGCGATCACCAGGCTAATAAGTGGCAAAACTGCATCTGAATCATCTCTTTTCTTCATTGAGTCAGAGAAATGGTTAATTAGTTAGTGTTAGTTGCTCAGTCTTATCTGACTCTTGGTGACCCCATGGACTGTAGCCTGCCAGGCTCCTCTGTCCATGGAATTCTCCAGGCAAGAATACTGGAGTCGGTAGCCATTTCCTCCTCCAGGGCATATTCCCATCCCAGGGATCAGACCCAGGTCTCCTGTACCGCAGTGGATTCTTTACCATCTGAGCCACCAGGGAAGCCTCAGGAAAATGGTGCCCCTGATCAAAACTCAAGTTTGTAGCTCTTTGCAGGATAGGGGTTGCTGTCTGGTTCCTCTAGAAATGGAAGGTGCCTTATGAAAATGAGTGTTTGGCTGGTAAAAGTACTTGCCTACAGTCCTTGCAATGCACTCTCGAGTGGGGAGGGATGACTGTGTTGGGGAACTGTACCAACACCCTCCTCCAGACATAGCAACATTGGGCTTTCAAGGGGACACAAAGAGGCTCTCTTTCCTGCCAGAGGTGACACAGACAAATGAAAGAATGCCTGTGGGATGGAAGAGAAGGCATGGGTGGGGAGGTCTCTGGGGAGAGACTCAGGAGTCATGGGTGAGGTACCCAGCAGCATTGCTGGTGGCCGACCATCCCCTGCTCCAGGCCAACTGGACAGTGTCCCTGGGAGGCACTGCATGGATGGGGAGTCTCCCCAGGGATCCTATGAAAGCTGTGAAGTAGCCCCAGACTCTCCTTCATAAACAGTCCTGCCCAGCCTCATCCCCAGGGCACATGTACAGCTAAGTGCCCACTCACACAGGCAGGTGACTCCCATGGGATGTCAGGCTCTTTCAGTTTCTCTGTTCTGTTTTGTGCCCTCATGTGTGCACAAGTGTGCCCACATTCTTCCCAGGTCAGTTGTTGTTGCTCAGTCGCTTAGTCATGTCTGACTCTTTGTGACCCCATGGACTGCACCAAGCCAGGCTTCCCTGTCCTTCGCCATCTCCTGGAGTTTGCTCAAACTCATGTCCATTGGTCAGTGATGCCATCCAGCCATCTCGTACTCTGTCGTCCCCTTCTCCTCCTGCCTTCAACCTTTCCCAGCATCAAGGTTTTTTCTAACGAGTCAGCCCTTCACATCAGGTGGCCAAAATATTGGAGGTTCAGCTTCAGTATCAGTCCTTCCAATGAATATTAAGGATTGATTTCCTTTAGGATTGACTGTTTTGATCTCCTTGCTGTCCAATGGACTCTCAAGAGTCTTCTCCAACACCACAATTCAAAAGCATCAGTTCTTCAGCACTCAGCCTTCTTTATAGCCCAACTCTTACATTCATACATGACTACTGGAAAAACCATAGCTTTGACTAGATGGACCTTTGTTGACAAAGTGATGTCTCTGCTTTTTAATATGCTATCTAGGTTGGTCATAGCTCTTCTTCCAAAGAGCAAGCGGCTTTTAATTTCATGGCTGCAGTCACCATCTGCAGTGATTTTGGAGCCCAAAAAAATAAAGTTTGTCACTGCTTCCATTGTTTCCCCATCTATTTGCCATGAAGTGATGGGACCAGATACCACGATCTTCATTTTCTGAATGTTGAGTTTTAAGCCAGCTTTTTCACTCTTCTCTTTTACTTTCATCAAGAGGCTCTTCAGTTCCTCTTCACTTTCTGCCATAAGGGTGATGTCATCTGCATATCTGAGGTTATTGATATTTTTCCTGGCAATCTTGATTCCAGCTTGTGCTTCATCCAGCCTAGCATTTCGCATGATGTACTCTGCATATAAGTTAAGTAAGCAGGGTGACAAAACACAACCTTGACGTGCTTCTTTCCCAATTTGGAACCAGTCCATTGTTCCATGTACAGTTCTAACTGTTACTTCTTGACCTGCATACAGATTTCTCAGGAGGCAGGTAAGGTGGTCTGGTATTCCCATCTCTTGAAGAGTTTTCCACAGTTTGTTGTGATCCACACAGTTAAAGGCTTTGGCATAGTCAATAAAGCAGAAGTAAGTTTTTTTCTGGAATTCTCTGCTTTTTCGATGATCCTACAGATGTTGGCAACTTGATCTCTGGTTCCTCTGCCTTTTCTAAATCCAGCTCGAACATCTGGAAGTTCTTGGTTCATGTACTGTTGAAACCTAGCTTGGAGAATTTTGAGCATTACTTTGCTAGCGTGTGAAATGATTGCAATTGTGTGGTAGTTTGAACATTCTTTGGCATTGCCTTTCTTTGGGATTGGAACAAAAACTGTCCTTTTCCAGTCCTGTGGCCACTGCTGAGTTTTTCAAATTTGCTGGCATATGGAGTGCAGCACTTTAGCAGCAGCATCTTTTAGGATTTGAAATAGGTCAGTTCAGTTCAGTCACTCAGTTGTGTCCGACTCTTTGCAACCCCATGAACCACAGCACACCAGGCATCCCTGTCCATCACCAACTCCCGGAGTCCACCCAAACCCATGTCCACCGAGTTGGTGATGCCATCCAACCATCTCATCCTCTGTCGTCCCCTTCTCCTCCTGCCCCCAATCCTTCACAGCATCAGGGTCTTTTCCAATGAGTCAACTCTTCGCATGAGGTGGCCAAAGTATTGGAGTTTCAGCTTCAACATCAGTCCTTCCAAT
This sequence comes from Giraffa tippelskirchi, assembly GCF_054371585.1. NCBI lineage: Eukaryota > Metazoa > Chordata > Mammalia > Artiodactyla > Giraffidae > Giraffa > Giraffa tippelskirchi. Next base: position 110,722,870 of record NC_137279.1, read on the forward strand.
GAACACCCAGGACTGATCTCTTTTAGGATGGACTGGTTGGATCTCCTTGCAGTCCAAGGGACTCTCAAGAGTCTTCTCCAACACCACAGTTCAAAAGCATCAATTCTTTGGCGCTCAGCTTTCTTCACCATCCAACTCTCACATCCATACATGACCACTGGAAAAACCATAGCCTTGATTAGACGGACCTTTGTTGGCAAAGTAATGTCTCTGCTTTTAAATATGCTATCTAGGTTGGTCATAACCTTCCTTCCAAGGAGTAAGTGTCTTCTAATTTCATGGCTGCAATCACCATCAGCAGTGATTTTGGAGCCCAAAAAAATAAAGTCTGACACTGTTTCCCCATCTATTTCCCATGAAGTGATGGGACCAGATGCCATGATCTTAGTTTTCTGAACGTTGAGTTTTAAGCCAACTTTTTCACTCTCCTCTTTCACTTTCATCAAGAGGCTCTTTAGTTCTTCTTCACTGTCTGCCATAAGGGTGGTGTCATCCGCATATCTGAGGTTATTGATATTTCTCCTGGCAATCTTGATTCCAGCTTGTGTTTCTTCCAGCCCAGCGTTTCTCATGATGTACTCTGCATATAAGTTAAATAAGCAGGGTGACAATATACAGCCTTGATGTACTCCTTTTCCTATTTGGAACTAGTCTGTTGTTCCATGTCCAGTTCTAACTGTTGCTTCCTGACCTGCATACAGGTTTCTCAAGAGACAGGTCAGATGGTCTGGTATTCCCATCTCTTTCAGAATTTTCCACAGTTTATTGTGAGAGGGCATCAGAGGGCAGACACACTGAAACTAAAATTACAGAAAACTAGCTTATCTGATCACACGGACCACAGCCTTGTCTATCTCAATGAAACTAAGCCATGCCGTGTGGGGCCACCCAAGACGGATGGGTCATGGTGGAGAGGTCTGACAGAATGTGGTCCACTGGAGAAGGGCATGGCAAACCACTTCAGTATTCTTGCCTTGAGAACCCCATGAACAGTATGAAAAGGCAAAAAGATAGGATACTGAAAGATGAACTCCCCAGGTCAGTACGTGCCCAATATGCTAATGGAGATCAGTGGAGAAATAACTCCAGAAAGCATGATGGGATGGAGCCAAAGCAAAAACGATACCCAGCTGTGGAGGTGACTGGTGATAGATGCAAAGTCTGATGCTGTAAAGAGCAATATTGCATAGGAACCTGGAATGTTAGGTCCATGAATCAAGGAAAATTCGAAGTGGTCAAACAGGAGATGGCAAGAGTGAACGTCAACATTCTAGGAATCAGCGAACTAAGATGGACTGGAATGGGTGAATTTAACTCAGATGACCATTATATCTACTACTGTGGGCAAGAATCCCTTAGAAGAAATGGAGTAGCCATCATGGTCAACAAAAGAGTCTGAAATGCTGTACTTGGATTTGAAATAGCTCAGTTGAAATTCCATTACCTCCACTAGCTTTGTAGTAATGCTTCCTAAGGCCCACTTGACTTCGCACTCCAGGATGTCTGGCTCTCGGTGAGTGATCACAGCATCGTGGTTATCTGGGTCATGAAGATCTTTTTTGTACAATTCTTCTGTGTATTCTTGCCACCTCTTCTTAAAATCTTCTGCTTCTGTTAGGTTCATACCGTTTCTATCCTTTATTGTCCCCATCTTTGCATGAAATATTCCCTTGATGTCTAATTTTCTTAAAGAGCTCTCTATTGATTCTGTTGTTTTCCTCTGTCACTTTGCATTGATCATTTAAAAAGGCTTGCTTATCTCTCCTTGCTATTTTTGGGAACTCTGCATTCAGATGGGTATATCTTTCCTTTTCTCCTTTGCCTGTCACTTCGTTTCTTTTCTCAGTTATTTGTAAGGTCTCCTCAGACAACCATTTTGCCTTTTTGCATTTCTTCTTCTTGGGAATGGTTTTGATCCCAGGTCAGTACAGCTACGGAATTCAGTCTCCTGCCATGGTGGACCCACTGTGGTTGGAGAGGGAGCTGGAAGCTGCAAGCATTAAGGCCAGGCATGCACTTGGTGTGGAATCTGGGAGGCCTTTCTGCAGACAGGTCACTCCTGTCACTTGGAGCCAGAGGGAGAGGGCCATGGCTACCCTGTCCTCCCCCACCCCAGTCTTGGCCTCAGGCTATGAAACAAAACATAAAGGCCTCTTCAAATGGATGCTTATAAGAAAGTAAGGAAAGGAGGCAAAGGATGGAAGGGAGACAGTCTAACATTTGCAGAGGGCATCCGGTGGACTCGACTTTGGCCTTTATCCTCATACTTTATTTCATTCTCACAAGAATAAATACCTCTCTTCTAAAGATGGGGTAGGTGGAGCTCAGTGGATTCAAGGAAGTCTTCTTGGAGCAGGTGGCTGAGCTTTTTAAAATTCATTTTTATTTTCCACCCCAAGGGTATAATCAAGGTAAAGACTAAGATGTTAAGAGTTAAAATGGCTATTGTCCTTCACTGTCTGAGCACTCCAAGTGGATTAATTTATTCATCCTCACCACCCCTCTGAGGAGTGCTATTGTGAACTCTATTTAACAGATGAGGAAACAGAGCCAGGGAAGGTAAATAAGACACCAAGGGCCGCAGGTAAAGCGCGGGGCTGAGATACAAACCCAGGCAGTCTTGTCTCACGGCTGATCTCTTGCAATGGCCAAGGACAGATGAGGCTGAGTCAAGAGAAAGATTATGTTTTATGGAAGGAGAGCTGCATTTGGAGACAGAGGACCTCCAATGGATGCCTCAGAGTATTTGGCAGTCTAAGGCATATTTTGAGACAAAATGTATTTTCTCCTTTACAGCTGACCTGGATGTATCCATCCTCAGATTCCTATGGAAATAAAATACTAGGTGCATTTTTCTGTCTTGGAACCTGATTCTGGAAACCAGAACCCAATGCCCTTTCACTCCTGTTCCCTCCTCTCCATGTATGCACCTAAACCCACAAGCCTGAAGCTACACCCGACCTCCTTCACCCCTACACAGAAGATGGACCCAGACACCTACACATGTGCCCATCTATCTTTGTCCCATCCCATTGCTCACCTCCTGGACCTGCATGCCCAGGCCCACATGATCCCACCCCTCTGCTTCCAGATGGGCCCCCAAATTCACATGGGTAGGTACACAAGCCCCCACCACGCACCCATCTGGCTGTACGCACACAGATGAGGCCTGTGTGCTGACTACCCCACATGTAGCACCAGGGACTCCCACACCTACAGAGGAGGAAGTCAAAAAACCAGGGGCAAAGTCTAACAGGACATTTGGGACTGAGGTCCAGACACCCTACCAGGGACTAAGATCACACATGCTGTGCAACGTGGCCAAACAAACAGAAAAAAACAAAGCAAAACAAAACCCAAAGAAACCCCACAAGTACCAGATGTTGGCAAGCACTTAATAAAGTCTCCCTGAGTTGTAGGGCAAATACTGAAGAAGGATCAATGCTGTGAGCATACCTTCATGTGTGTGCTTAGTTGCTCAGTCATATCCGACTCTTTGCAACCCTATGGACTGTAGCCCGCCAGCCTCCTCTGTTCATGGGGATTTTCCAGGCAAGAATACTGGAGGGTTGCCATGCCCTCCTGCAGGGGATCTTCCCAACCCAGGGATCGAACCCAGGTCTCCCACATTGCAGGCAGATTCTTTACCGTCTGAACCACCAGTAGCTAAAGAGACTGGAAATCTTCTGGGTAAAGCACCATGAATAGGTCCCCTCCCAGAGTCCCTGTCTTGGATTTTCCCCCACACCCACACAGAAGAGGACTAAGGGCTTGACCACCTTGCTGTGCAGGAAAGTGGCTGGGCTCTGGAATCCCGCAGACCTGGATTCCAATTCAGCCCTGACCCAGAGCAGCTATACTCTTGGAGGAGTCCCTCCAGCTCCTGTCTCCCCCGGAGTCCTGGGGGTGGAAGCGCCTGCCTCCAGGGCTGTCGAGAGGAAGACAATGGCGTGGCAGGAGGCGTGTTGCCCGCCGTTAGCACTCGCATCCCCGTGGCAGTCATTTAAAATTATCCTCCTTATTTTTATCTTTCGTCCTGGAAGTGCTCGTGCCTGAGGGGCTGGCAGCCCTGCTTCCTGAACTCCTTCCTCCTGGCATCTCACCAAGCTGTCTTCGAAGAAACCCTTTTCCATCCTGGCTGTGACCCCAGGTGGGGGACCAGTCTCATCCTCACCCCTGGGAGTTGTCTGGAGTTTCGGGGAGTGGGAGAAGCTGGCAGCTTCTCCGCCCTCCAGTTTCCTGCCCACCCGCCAGGCGGCCTGCTCCCCATTCAGCCTCTCCCCTCCCCCAACCAAGGAGGGCACTAGCGCATCCTGAGCATATGGAGAAGGGGTTACTAGGCAGCCCCCTGACTCACGGTGCCGCTGAATAATCCGAGAGAGAAGGTGACGGATTTAGGGAACATGCCAATTTGATATCAGGGCTTGATCACTGGAACGCGGCTCCCCGGGGAAGAGAAAATGAAAAAATATGACTAAACTGTCCTCCTACACGGGCTGTCATTAAAACAGTGCTCGGTGTGTCACAGATATTTTTTGCTTCGTCTCCAAATAATTTGTTCTTCCAACTTTAAAAAAACTTTTTTTTAATTTAATTTTTATTACCCCTTCCTCCACCTCCCCAGTAGGTGTGCCCTTTGCTCTGTGAGGCCAAGAGAAGGTCAGAGGTGTGTCCTCTCCGCCCTGACACTCAAAGGAAAGGAGGTGAAGCCCCCAGGCCTGGTCTACAGCTGAGACAGAATCCTCCCTCCTCCCCTCCCCCTCTTGTCTTCCCTCTTCTTCTCTGCCCCTTTCCTCCCTTTCTTCCTCTTCCTCCTCATTTTCCTCTTCCCCTCCCTGCTCCCCCTTCCTCTCTCTTCTCTCCCTCCCCTTCCTCTCCCCCCCCCCACCCCTCCTGCACCCCCGTCACTCCACACCGCTGTGTCTCTTAGTCAAGGAACACATGTGAACTGAGATCTCCAAGGCCCCCACCCCCACCCTCACCATGGCCTATGCAGGCCCTGCCGCTCTGTTGTGCTGTGGAGGGGGAGTTTCTGGGAATTGTTTAGGAGAAAGAAGTCCTCAGAAAGGTCGGGCCAGTCCAGGCCATGCCATGAGTGCCTAGCCTCAGCCAGAGGGCATTTCCCTCCCCACTCACTCAGCACCCAGGTGGTCCTGGCCTGGGGACCCACCTCCCCCCACCCCCCACCCCGGCCAGCCCTTTGCCTGGGCAGCCTCCACGAACCCCAGCCAGGAGCTTCCCATGTTGCCACCGTGCATCCCAGTCTGGTGACATGCCTATTCCTGCCATCGTTAGCTCCTGAGGAGAGAGTCCGTCAGTGTGTTTACTACGTGCCAGGTAGTGTGTGGGGATCTGGGAGCAGAACCATAAATAAGGCCCATTTCCTGCCCCTGCGTCCCGGTGATGGGTTGAGGGGGGCGGGGGGCGGGACACACAAACATGTAAACAGATAAACACAAATGACTAAGATAACCTCGCACAGAGTGCTGTGAAGGAGGTGGGGAGAGAGACAGCTTTAGTATCCAAGTGCCACCCCTGAGTGGCTGAGGGGTGGAGTCCTGAGGCGAAGAACTCCACTAAGCACAGATCCAGGGAAGAACCTTCCAGGCAGAAAGAGAAGACACAGTCCAGCAAAGGCCAAAATTGGGAACGGTCTTGGCATGTCTGAAAGGCAGGACACAGGCCCATTGTGGGGCGGAGGGGAGGGGGGAGCCATGAACAAGCCCTGACCTGAGGAGGCAGCCAGCCACAGACCACAGGGCCCTCACTCGTCAGAAGGCCAAGGGAAGATTAGGGATGTATCTTAGGGTTACGGAAAGCCTCTGGAGGGTTCTCAGCAGAGGGCGAAGTGATCTGGTTTATGCTTTAAAAGTTAACTCTGAGGGGTGTGTGAAGGATGGATTATGGGGAGTGTGAGGGGCAGGGTGCCGAATGAGAAGGCTGATGGCAGAGGCCAGTGGTGGGGCCTTAGACCCAGTTTGTCTGCCCTGCCCCCTCGCAGAGTCCCAGGCTCCTCAGGCCTCGGGTGTCCAGATCCTCCCTGTGCTTGCAGGTCTGCCACAGCCCTCATCACAGCGTTGTATTTATTTATTTGCCTGCTTGTCTCCGTGTAGGATTGTAACCTCAGAGGGCTGGGATTGTCTTCTTTGGCCATCTTCCTGTCTTCATCCAGCTTGGCCCAGAGGGGCTACTCAACAAGCATCCATTGACACAGAGTCCTCCTTTTCCATCATCATTTAAGCTAAAAGTCAACCTGTCTAATCATGTTTATAAGTTTGAGACTCACCATTCACACTAAGTCCTGAGAAAAACTCACCTCCTCCAGGAAATCCTCTTTGATTTTAGAGGATACTTTGCCATATCCTCTCAGCCTGTGGACTCCCTGGTGCAAATCCATACTTCCCCAAAATGTGGTTTTCAAGAGGTCTTCCTGCCTGTTCTGCTTCTCTTCGGTAGTTGATTCCGTAGATAATTATCATTCAGTCTCGGCTTAAATGTCAGAGACACCTTCCCTGATGATGGTGTAGAGGAGCCCCCGCCCACCTGCCCACTGTTATTCTCTTTGTGGTACTCTATTATCTTCTATTTATGTGCTTGTTTATTTATTTATTGTGTAATCTCCCCAAATACAATGTAAGTTCCAGGAAGCGGGGCCTGGTCTATCCTGCTCAGAGCTGCCTCCCTAGTGCCCAGAACCACACCCGGCCTGTGGAAGGCCCTTGGGGGTTCTTTTGTGATGACTCCTGAGCTCTTCCTGTGTGTACAGTGTTCCTATAGGCACCATGGCCCTTCAGGCCAAAGGCAAACCACCTGCCTGAAGTCCTGAGACTCATACTTTGGATGGTAGGCTCACAGGTCAGAGCAATGCCCAAGAAATGATACAACAGGTGCTGTCAGGGCAGGAGCAGAGGGGAGTCAAGTGTCCAGGCAGACTTCATGGAGGGCATGAGGGCTGAGGTGAGCTTTGGATACTTGTTCCCACTGCCAGGCCTTTGCTGGTGGTTGTTGCTTCTCCAACTTGAAACCCTGGACCCCACCCTCTTCATCCCACTTTGCTGACTCTGGTTTGTTCTTCCAGTTTGGAGCCCCTTCTCCAGGAAGCTTTTCCTTGTCTCAGATGCCCAAAGCAGTGGGACCCTGGATGTCCCTCTCATAAGGCTGCTCACACAGCTTTGAAATAGCCTTCTATGTCTTAGGCTCCTTCAGTATACCCTCACATTCACCTATGCACACACACAAGAAAGTTAACTCAATGAGGACAAAGAGAGCTTCTGACTCACTTCTGATTCCCTAAAATTGAATACCATTCCTGGAATATAGTAGATGTTCAGAAATTATATGCAGAATAAATGAAGAAGACGGCTTTTCTGGTGGCACAGTGGTAAAAAAAAAAAATCCACCTGCCAATGCAGCAGATGCAAGAGCTCTGGGTTTGACTCCTGGGTTGGGAAGATCCCCTGGAGTAGGAAATGGCAACCTGCTCCAGTAGCCTTGCCTAGAAAATTCCATGATAGAGGAGCTACCGTCCATGGGGTCACAAGAGTCAGACACTACTGAGTGACTGAGAACACACAGCACAAATGAAGAAGGGGATTGTATTCCTCCCTGATGGGCAAAGAGCTCCCAAAGAACATGTACAATTCATCCGTTCCTTTGGTAAATATTTATGGAGCGCTTACTCTGCATCAGGCCCCGTTCTAGACTCTGGAGATATAATTGTCAATAAGACAGAAAAGACTACCTGCATTCGGGGAGTTTACACGCTAGCTGACAGGTAAAACAGGAGAAGTAACTGAAGTAATAAGTTCGATGGTGACAATGCCCTGGGGGACAGTAAAGCAGAGGAAGGGGCAGGGAGTGTCAAGGATGCGTGGGATATGAGCAAGAATGTCAGGAATGGTTCCCCAAGGAGGTGTTGGTGGGGATGCCTTGAGGGAGATGAGGGTGCTGTGTGGAGCTCATGCATTTGAAGCTCAGTCCCATCCCTCCTGCAGAACATTCCTCCAGCAAGTCTCCCCCTTTCTTCTGAATCACTGATGCTCCTCTCTAATGGACCATTCTCATCGGTATTCAGACATCCTGTTATTTCTTCCTTCTTAAAATACCTTCCTTTCCCCCCCTCCCCCCACCTCCCTGCTAACAAACCCTCTCCATTTCTTTGCTTCTCTTTTCAGCAAAACTCCCTGAAGGAATGTTCTGATTCATCTCCTCCCATTCTCTTTCTTCTTTTCTTTTTAACTTGATAAACATTCATTGTGCTGCCCTTGTGCCTGGTACCTTACAAACACTAACTGATTTAATCCTCCTATTAGCCCTCTGAAGTAGGTGGCCTCAGATTGGGAAATGGAGGCAAAGAGAGGTTAAATAATTTGCCTAACGTCACACAGCCAGAAAGGGGTAGAGCTGGGACTCGAACCCTAGTGGCCTGGGGCCCAGATATGTGCTATTCATCACTCTGCTCCGTACCCTCTGGTCCCATCCCTTGAAAATGACCTCAGTCAGGAATTCTCAAGCCCCACTCTCTCTGAAACTCTTCTTGTCCAGTCACCTGTGGCCTCCACATTGCTAGATCCCATGGCCATTTCTCATCCTTCATCTTTGCTGATGTCATGAGACAGCAGCATTTAGCACAGTTGATCACTCTGCTGCTTGTCATGTTTTCTTCCCCAGGCTTCCTGGACAGCACACTAGCCCAGTTCTCTCACCTCGGTTTCACTCCCTCTCAGGCTCCTTTACCTGCTTCTATTCTTCTCCCTAACTTGTGCATGTGGGAGAGCCACAGCTGGGTCCTTCATCCTTCTCCATCTACACTCACTTCCTGATCATCTCATCTAGTCTCCCGGCTTTAAATACTCTATATGCTAAGACTCCTATGTTTGTAATTCCTGGGCAGACCTTTTCTCTAACTCCAGGCTTATTTATCCACCTGGGTTGTTCATATCTCCACGTGGGTATATAATAGATGTCTCAAATTCAACCTGTCTGACTGAACTGATTTCCTGCCCCCTCCCTCCCCATACCTGCTTCACCCATGTATCTTTATTGATGGAGAGCTCCATCCTTGCAGGTGCTTAAGCCAAGAGCCTTAGCATCTTCCTTGACTGTTCTGTTTGTCTCACACCCCATTCCATCTGTCAAGAAATCTTGCTGACTTGTCTTCCTTCAGAGCCCACACAGGACCTGACCGCTTCTTGCCATCTCCCCTCCTGCCATGTTAATGCATGCCACCATCCTCCATGGATTACATAATGTCCTCCTAGCTGGTTCCCCACTTGTACCCCTGACCCCTTATCTACTCTTGCCATAGTGGCCAATGCCACCCTTTTAAGACTTAAGTCAGAGCATGTTTTCCTCTTCTCACAATCTTCTGAGGGCTCCCCATTTCATCCAGAGGCAAAGCTTTTATGGTGTTCTCCAAGACCTTCCCCCGTCGCCTCTCAGAGTTCATACAGCTCCCCCTCTGGGACTCTTCCTGCCTATCATTCTGTTTCCTGTCTCTCAGCTCCTCAGGAACACTCCCACCTTAGGACTTTGCCCTTGGATGTTTCCATGGCTGAAATGCTTACCCTCCCAGCTGCCCTCACAACCAACTCCCTCAGAGTCACCTGCCCAGGCTTCCCACTTCCCCTTTCTCGGCTGTTTTTCCTCCATAGCACTTTTCACCTTGTAACATATGGCAAACTTTACTTATTGAGGTAAACTGACCCTCACTGGAAGGTGAGCTCCACGGGAATTGGAATCTTTGTCTTGTTCAGGGATATTCTGAGCAACTAGGTCCGAACCTGCCAGAACCATACTCTGTGGACGCCTATTCGGTGATTGTCTGGGCGAAGGCTTCCAGGCTGGGGACGGAGGGTTACCAGGGTCCCGTCGGGTCCTCCTTCTCTCGTAGAGCAGGTTCAAGGGCCAGCAGTCTGTCCACAGGGCAGACCCACTGGCAAGGCTGTGCTGTCTGCCCCACATCTCCTAGCAGACCCCCGTTCCTATGGGGGGGTGACACATGTGGCCTGGCCCAGGTGGCGCAGCAGGACTCAGAGCCCAGCAAACCCCAGTCCAGTGGCCACATCACCATTTACCCAGACAGACCCATTACAGGAAGATAAGCACACAGCCCTGGTCTAAAGGGCTCACCTCTGTGTGCCTGCCACTTCCCTCGCAGCCATAACCAGAGAAAAGACCTGTGCCAGCAAGCTTGCTGCCCACCAATGATAGGAAGTGGGTTTTCAGGGGACAGAAGACAGCCTCCAGCCTACAGCCCCCAGGGTTCTTCAGTCTGTCTGCTGGTTTCTTCGCTTCTTTCTCTAAATGTGTGTTTGCCTTTTTCCATTCTGCTTCTCCCTCATCCCTTCTCTCTCTGGCCCTCTGCACAGGTTTCTGTCTGTGTCTTTGAATTTCTCTCTATCTGACTCTCGGCCTCATTTTCCATGTTTTTCTCTCTGTGTGTCTCTTGCCTTGGTCCCTCTCTCTGATCTTTGCCTTCCTCCTCCATCTCACCTCATCCCACCTCATGGTCTTCCCAGGTGGCTCAGTGGTAAAGAATCCATCTACCAACGCAGGAGATGCGGTTTCAATCCCTGGGTCAGAAAGATCCCCTGGAGAAGGAAATGGCATCCCACTCCAGTATTCTTGCCTGGAGAATCCCATGTACAGAGTAGCCTGGTGGGTTACAGTCCATGGGGTTGCAAAGAGTTGGACACGATCAGGTACACACATTCCATTTTGTTACCATCCTGTCTCTTCTTCACAGTCTCTCTTTCTGTTTTATTCTCCCTCTGAATCCTCCCCTTCCTCTCCTGTCATCACCACCCTCCTCCTATTCTGGCTTCTTGGTCTCTGGCCTTTAGTAGGGGTGGGGGGCAGTTCCCTGCCTCCCCTCATCAGGTCTACTGAGAATTCCTGCATATCTTCCCTCTCACCCTACAGATAGCATTTCTGTCCGTGACCTTGGTATGTAGCCTGAGCAGAGCCTACTGTCAGTCCCCGCCGTCCCAGCTCCTCTGCCCTCTTTGCCAAAGCTCTGGTCCACATGCCCGGGGTGACCTTAGCTCAGCTACACTGCACTGGCTTGTCTGGTGGCCCACAGCCTTTGTCAGTACCTGGGACTTTTCCCCTTTCACCAGAGCTGTCCCTGGTGTTCTATCTAAAGTATGAGGTTGGTTCCCTGGGAAAGCTCCCTCCAAATTACAAATCTTTCTCTTCAGCTCCTCCCCACTGACCATGAATTTTCCTTCCCAGGGCACTCCAAAGTGATTCCTTGTCAGATTTAAGTCCTGGCCATCTCTCTCTTTTACAGCCAGCATATCAGATAACTTTATAAAACTTAGGGCCAGCCTCTGGTTTATTTGCTTCGATTTGGCCAGTTTTAAATCTGGCTTCCTTGCTGGCTCTTCCTTTTCCCAACCAGTGAGTGTTCACTCCTGCTACTCTAGGACAGAGAGATGATGGAACACATGAGCGGTCCTTTATCTTAGGGGGTTTTGTTTCAGTTGGAAATATTAGGTACTTGAAGGCAGTAAGCAGGTCTGACTGGGCCCAAATGATCTTGGGAAGATGTACTTTTCCCCTTCTCTCTCCCCTTCATCTCTTTTTCTAGCATGACCACCATTATATTGTTCTCTATGCTTATCATTCTGTTCTGTCTCTGCAGAGAGCCTTCCCATCCCTCCTCACCCCCACCTGCCAGAAGGGTATTTTAGTAGAAGGTTAGAAGGTCATTGAATATTCAGATGACCTCATGTCCATGAGGGGGCTTTGCAAAATGGAAAGCATGATAGAAAGCATACGCTCATGGTTTATAAATGCTTCCCACCCTCCTTGGACAGAAGAACCAACTCTTTATTGCCTAGGCGGTGTTTCTCCTTGTGCTTCCCAGGTGGTGCCATTGGTAAAGAATCCTTCTGCCAATGCAGTAGACGCAGGTTCGAGACCTGGGTCAGGAAGATCCTCTGGAGTAGGAAATGGTAACCCACTCCAGTATTCTTGCCTGGAGAATCCCGTGAACAGAGAGAGGAGCCTAGCAGGCTACAGTCCGTGGGGTTGCAAAGGGTCGAACGTGACTGAACGCACACGCACAGACACACGCGGTTTCTCCTTGGCTCTTACCCCTGACTTCTCACGGACACCACCCCAGCTCAAAACCTCCATTTTGCCCCAGGAGCCTGCTGGTCTCTCTTTCCACATGCCCACCACCCCCTGCCCTGCCCCCATCCCTGGCATTCTCACATGCACAGAACTTCCTTCGAGGACTACAGTGTGTTAGGCAGGGAACAGGCCTCGGCTAAATGCTGCAGGAATTCTCCATCACACCATGCCGAGGTAGTGTTTACATCTCTGTTGAATGCTGGTTGTGGTAAACAGCTCACTGCCTTTAGGCAGTAGGGTTAGCGGTCAAGAATGTGTGTGTTGGGGGTCACACAGTGACACCATCTACTGGGGTTGTGTCACATCAGGCACACTTACTTAATTTCTCTGAGTCTCCATTTCCCTCTTCATTAAAAGGATGACCAAAAAAAAAAAGAAAAAACCTTTGTCAGAATGTTGTGAAAAGTCAGGGAGGTAATGCAAAGAAAGTGCTTATCACAGGGCCTGATGCTTTGTGCATGCTCAGTAAGTGTTAGCTATTTTATTATTAACTCACAAGGCATCCTTTGCACAGTTCTGAACTGAAATTGGCCTCCCAGAAAATTGAAGAGGGTCTGGTTGTGCAGTCTAGAGCTACACAAAAGACTCTTAATCCCTCTTGCATGGGATAACCCTTCCCGTGTTTGAGGACAGCTTTCATGTACCTTCTAAATCTTTTTTCCAATTTAAACATCCCTAGTTTCATCACCTAGTCCTCATACTTTTCATGCTTTCCAGGCCTCTTGCCATCTAGGTCACTGTCCTTTGTGCACACTCATCAGTGCTTTCCCAAAAATACACCATATGGAAGTGAAGGTGCGGCTATGAATTTGGCCTGACCTGCCCAGGTTGCAAATTGGGACTATAATGCCCTTGACCTGGATGTCATAAACAGTCAAAGCCTCATTAGTGTCTCTTCATTGATTGATTGACTTGGCAACCTGTGACCAACAAAAAGTTCCTGATTTTCACATGAACTTCTTAAGCCCACCTCCATCATATTTGCCAAATTAATTTTTGAACTAATGCAGGGTGGATGTTGTGTCTGTTCAGTTGCATTGTATTTATTTGACCCCTACCTTATGTTGAAGATCTATTTTTAATATCACTGTCTGAATAGATAATACACTTCTGTATTTAGAAATCAAAAAATACAACAGGGTAAACTGTGAAAAGTTCCTAGGCCATCCCATCTGTCCAGCCTTCTCTCTCCCTACATAAAGAGTGAGTACATTCTTAGTTTCTTATGTACTCTTCCAGGGTTTCCTTATGAAGTTACAAGCCAGTACCAATACTGGCTCTTGTATTTCACCTGCTTTTTGCACAAACAGTAGCATATGGAGCACTCTGCTCTAAAGCTTGCTTTTTTCGCCTGACAATGCCTGGGATCCTTTTGAATCTTCAGTCGCTTATCTGACATAGTTTCACATCTACCAGACTTGTGACATGTGTATATAAAGTAAGCACATCATCAATGTCTTCATCCAAGTTGTTGACAGAAATGTGTGGAACCTGGAAGTCTGTCCCAAGTTGATGCCAATCCATAAATCAACCCCGCCATGCACAGTTTTCTAGTGGTACAACTAATTAGACTGATCCTCAGCCTATTTCTCCTTCTTCTTCTCAAGGATAATGCACAAATATATTGAATGCCACACTAAAGAACTGGGCATATAGAAGCTTCCTGATTTATCAGTCTAGAACAGTGGTTCTTCATTAGGAAAGGTTTTTCCCTAGGAAACATTTAGCAGTGTCTGGAGATATTCTTGGTTGTCACAACCGAGTGTATGAACTGGGGGAGAAGGGCCTTCTCCTGGCGTCCAGTGGGTGGAGGCCAGGGTGAGGCTGAACATCCAACAGTGCACAGAGTAGCCCCCTTTCCCCCCAACTCACACACACACGGTAAAGAATTAGCAGCTCTAAATGTTAACAGTGCCAACGTTGAGAAATCCTGATCTAGAACCTTGTAACCGATGTCACTTCAAAATTATTCCTGTCTCTTGTCAAATTTTAAAACAGCATCCTGCTTCTTTAATACTAGATGCACACTTATATCCTTTCATTGTTGCTGTTTAGTTGCTAAGTCGTACCTGACTCTTTGTGACCCCATAGACTGTAGCATGCCAGGCTCCTCTGTCCTCCACTATCTCCCAGAGTTTGCTCAAAATCATGTCTGTTGAGTCGGTGATGCTATCTAACCATCTCATCCTCTGCTGCCCCCTTCTCTTTTAACCTTCAATCTTTCCCAGCATCAAGGTCTTTTCTAATGAGTCTAGATCTAGATCCTTATCAAAATTAAAAAAAAAAGTTTCTAAAGATTGATTTGACTCCTTCTGGTTTTGATGAATTCTTGCTGATTCTTCACGATCACCACTTTCCAAAAGTTATATTAACATAAATTTATTTCTGGCAAGACAGAATTCCCTGGTTGAATGAAAATTCATCTAGACTCTTCACTATCACATTGAGAGTCCCCAGATTTGAAGGGCTGCTTCTCTCTTAGGGAGCAAGTTCCTCCTGGGATGCCCTGCTCCATGGAGATATCTCCGTGTAGGAGTTTCCTCTCTAGTGATTTCTGTCCAGTTTCCCAGGACTTCTCATGTTACTGGTGATGACTTCAGTTCTGCTTTCTGTCCCTCCCATGCCTCCCATCCCAGCCTGGAATGACACAGAATCTGTGGCAAGTTAAGGAGTCATATAGAAATGTCTTTCCCTCTTTAAAGGGGCCCATTTCCCACTTAGGGAGGTAACATGTCCCCAGATGAATATCAAAAACCTTGAAAAATGGAAAAATAAATAAAACATTTCCTATACCTCTTTAGAAGACCAAATCTAAAGAGGATTGAGCTAAGGTATTAAAGAAGTTGTCGGTATCCAGCAGAGCTGTCAGCCAGCAGTGTGCTCCATCTACATATTCACTGAGCTCCTGCTATAACCAAAAGGCTGTCAGGACACTATTCGTTCAGGGATCAAGAAAGCGTGGACTTGGCTCCTGAGGAACTGACAAGCAACGGTCTGTGTAGTGCAAAAGCATGAACATGGAACAGATCTGCATCTGAACCCCACGGAGATGGTGAGATTGTGTTAATTAGACCTAATTCTTAATGCCTCGAAGTATCTGTGTCCCCTCTAGAAGAACTGAGCAGCAATAGCTATCTTGTGGTCATGAAAACAAAATGATAATAAGCATCTGAAATGCCTCGTGCACATGATAAGAAGCCAATATTGTAGTTATTATTGAATACACTAATATCCTAGTACAGATATGTGGCATGCAGAATCTGATAAGCACTAAAAAAGGCACAAAGAACTGTGGACACATAAAGGAAGAGCCCCTGAAGTCACTGAAAGTATTGTAAAGAACACTGAACTTGGGGTCAGTGGAAGACCTGATTTTGAATCCCTCCTCTGCCACTCAGTATCTCTGCAAACATGAATGCTTTGCTTCCTTTCTCTA
This sequence comes from Giraffa tippelskirchi, assembly GCF_054371585.1. Lineage (NCBI taxonomy): Eukaryota > Metazoa > Chordata > Mammalia > Artiodactyla > Giraffidae > Giraffa > Giraffa tippelskirchi. The sequence continues at coordinate 110,738,447 of NC_137279.1, forward strand.
AGCTTCTGTTTTTTTAATGTAAAAAAGTAGAGATAATGCTGCTGCTGCTGCTAAGTCGCTTCAGTCGTGTCCAACTCTGTGCGACCCCATAGACGGCAGCCCATCAGGCTCCCCCATCCCTGGGATTCTCCAGGCAAGAATATTGGAGTGGGTTGCCATTTCCTTTTCCAATGCACGAGAGTGAAAAGTGAAAGTGAAGTCACTCAGTCGTGTCCGACTCTTTGCGACCCCATGGACTGCAGCCTACCAGGCTCCTCCGTCCATGGGATTTTCCAGGCAAGAGTACTGGAGTGGGGTGCCATTGCCTTCTCCTGTAGAGATAATAGGACCTACCTAAACTGTTCAGATGCTTGCTGAATCCATGCTTGAGTTTTAACCAGGGAGACTTCTTAAAATAGGCAGCATTTGAATCGAGCCCTGAGGAATGAGGAGGATGTTCACTAGGGCAAAAGGACCAAGAAGACTTCTCTTGGGTGAGACCTCCAAGGGTGAGATAAGAGCTGAGCTGAGAAGGGAATCATGAATATTTGTGGAACTCTCCAGGAAGTTAAGAACATAAGCTTGGGGTAGCAGACAGACCTTGATCAAGTCATCTAAGCTCTCTAAGCCTCAGATTCTTCAACTATAAGAAGCAACCTGCAAGGTGGATGTGAATCTTCAGTGAGTAACATGTGAAAGCACTTAGCTCAGTGCCAGGAACATGGTAAGTGCTTAGTGGACCATCACTGTTGGACCTGTGGCTCGGAGCTTGGTCTTGGGGCTGGAAGGTCCATGTGGGCCAGTCCCCAAGGGCCTTGCATGCCAGGTCAAAGAAGAGGCCAGTTTGGGGGGCAAGAGGAAACCATTTCCAGCTTTCGAAAGTGACAGGACAGAGTTTTAGGTTAACCCTGAACTACGATGTAGAGGGTAGGCTGGTGAGGACGGTGGCTAGAGGCAGAGAGACCAGTTGGCCCAGAAAGCTGGGGTGTAGTTTAGTTTTGGCCATGTTTTTACTTTGGACTCTGAGCAAGTCCCAGAAACTCAGCAAGGCCCCTGGCTCACAGCTGGGCTGGGCCGAGGTCCTGGGGAGAGTGGGGACTTCTGGCTCCTCCCCACCGGACTCTTCCACCACCCTCACCAGCCTCCCTGTGACAGCTGCGCTCCCACCCCCAGTCCCTGTTTGGAGCAGTGATTAATACAGGTTTAAAATAATCTTTGTCTTCTCCCTTTGTCCGCCCCCAGCACAGCCGCTGCTCTCCTCCCATCCCCCCACCCCTTCCCTGGCCACACCTCGGAAACCAGCCTCCGGGGAGCTGGGGGGTGCCAGGGGCCCTGCCTGGCTCCTTCTGGCACTGTCGCACTATGCACACTCCAGACTCAGAGAGACAACACACCTTTCCCCCCAGGCTCCTCCTTGGCCCTGGACCCAGCAGTGCTTTCTTCCCCACAGTTTTGGGCAAGGGCAGAGGGAGGCTGGCAGGAGACCGTCTCCCTCCTCACTCACTCTGACCTCCAGCAGTGAAGGGATCTGGTCTGATGGACTGTGAACTGGATTCTGGAGGCCCTGCCTCCCTCCAGTGTGGAGAGCTGGTCACTTCTTCTAGACATATGTGGAGCTCCCCATTTCTCAGTTTCCCTATTGGTCATCTGGCTTCTTTTCCTTTCCAAGGAGCTTTTTTTTTTTTCATTTCCTCATTGAAACTCCAATACTTTGGCCACCTGATTGCGAAGAGCCAACTCGCTGGAGAAGACTCTGATGTTGGGAAAGATTGAGGGCAGGAGGAGAAGGGGGTGGCAGAAGTTGCGGTGGTTGGATGGCATCAGCGAATCAATGCATATGAGTTTGAGCAAGCTCCGGGAGATGGTGAAGGACCGGGAAGCCTGGCGTGCTGCAGTCCATGGAGTCACAAAGAGTCAGACATGACTGAGTGACTGAATAACAACAAAACACTGATGCTCCTAAATTGGGGATATGGATTATGTCATCCCATTAAAATGATGTAGAAACCAAAGCTTGGAGAGACTAAGTGGCTTCCCCAGAGGTCAGAGTCAGCTCCAAAGCAGTACCTTGTCCATCCTGATGAGTCCACCCACCAGCCTGCCTCCCTCTGAAGCTGCTAGGTCTCCAGTCCTAGTCTGGCAGTCCACCAGGGCACCAGTGACATCCTCACCACCTTCCACTCGCTAGAATAAACCTTCATCTAACAGACATTTGCCCCTCGGAGCCAGGCAACTTGAGGCTAGTGCAGGGCTTCTGTCTGGTTCCAGCCAAAGAGGTTCAGGCTCAGGGGAGGACATGTGGGCATGGATAAGGCAAAACAGCAGACAGTGGATCGAAATGCATATCATCAAGTGTCAAGTCCTGGGATATTATAGTTCAAAGGAATGCAAAGATATCTCCTCCATGTCTCTCATCTTCCAGAGAGGGTAACTGAGGCCCAGAAAGGGGAAGGGGGCACTCGGAGCCACACAGCTGCAGGGGGACAGGCTGACCTCCTCTGCCAGCTGCGGAGGCCACCCTGGACTGCCGCTGTGTCATGTGAGGTATAGAGGCTGCCCCCATGATTCCTCCCTCCTGGTGACATCGGAGGTGACAGCACAAAGAGAATTTGTTTTCCAAAGACAAGTAGCCAGGGTCAGAGGGGGTTAGGAAAAAAAGAAACGTGTCAGGTGACGGGGGAGGCCGACCCGAGTACACTTGAGAGAGCGAAGGAGAGAAGCTGTGTGGGCAGATGGTAGGAGCTGGAGACGCCGCAGCCTTGGCCGGGTGCTCACTTGGCTGCCAGGCCACACGGTGCATCTGAGAGCAAAAAAGACACTTTCTCTGCTCGGTCTGGTGGGAGAGTCGATGAGCTCACGCCTGTGCTCAGACAGAACTGACAAATGCCGAGTTAATCCCAGATCACTTGCTTGGGATTAAAAAAAGAGATCGGATGGAGGTGGGGAGATGTGTCATGTCGGGTAGGAAAGGGAGACGGGAGTATGTTTGCTGGTCTGGATGGAGTCAGGCTAAATATTTAATGTTCTTGACAGAGACCTGGAGGGGGCTGTTTCTTTCTTTAAACAGTGACACGCGAGGCTCCTGGGCGGGGAGACAGAGGAGCCAGCAGCTGGGGAGCTGCTTCCAGCTGCCTCTTAGGGGCAAGGCGGGAGAGACAGAAGGACGCAGTGGAGGATGTGGGAGCAAAGGGCCAGTACAGCTGGAGGCTGGGGGTGCGGAGGGGCCGGGACCCACCGAGCACTCCCTTTATTAAAAAAATAACAGTTCATTCTTTACATTTGGAATAAAAACATGTTGTAATTACCTAGCAGTGGGAAAGCAATTTCCAAGCAGCTTTATTGTTCTGCTCACCAACCAAATATGCAACGAAACATCCACCTGGGAATAGCAGGAGCGAAGACACACGGCAGTAACTATGATATTTAAATGTTTCCACAGTAGAAATTTCAATAAGGTTTAAATGAACCGCAAGCTGATTGCTCTCCGGATTATTTTTTCTCCTCCTCCTTTATTACTTAAGACATTGTGCTCCTACACCGCATTTCTATGGCACTAGCAAAGAAGTCCTAGCAGGAAACTTCAAAACTTTGTTACCATTCTGAGCACCTCTCACCCAGTCCATCTCCCAGAGGAGTTAGGTGCCCTCCATCTACCCAAGACCTTAGGGGTGAGCCTGGGGCCACTGAGTTCTCACCTCAGATCCCAAAGGTGCCCTGTGTAGACTGCACCCAGGCTGGCAAACGCTCCTTGGTCCCCACGTCCTCAGTTGCCCGTCTGACAGTAGTGGTTGCCAACTTTTCACCTGGTGAGAGTATATAAGCTTGATCAAGACCATGTCTCAAGTGTCCCTCTGCTGAGTCCAGATTGGGCCGGGATCCTGCAGTAGCTAATATCTGAAAGCAGAATGTTTAACATCTCCCGTGTTACTGTCACACAGATAATTTTTTGAATACTAGGCAAGTTCTAGTCTTAGAGGGGGATACAAAGAAGGGTAAATTTTATTCTACTAACCTATAAATGTCTAACGCTCCCCTGGTGGCTCTGTCAGTAAAGAATCCACCTGAAATGCAGGAGACCTGGGTTCGATCCTTGGGTTGGGAAGATCCCCTGGAGAAGGAAATCTCTACCCACTCCAGTATTCTTGCCTGGAGAATTCCATGGACAGAGGAGCCTGGTGAGCTACAGTCCATGGGGTTGCAAGTGTTGGACACGACTTAGCTACTAAATTACCACCGCCACCATAAGCGTCTAATAATAGATAGTGCTATTACAGGCAGCTAATTTATTAAGCAATACACACACACACACTTAATCATTTAATCCTCACAGCAACTTTAAGAATGGTCTCCACTATCATCATCTCAGGTTCCAGGTGAGGAAACTGAGGTACCATTCCCTTCTCCAGGGGAATCTTCCTGACCCAGGGATCGAACCCTGGTCTCCCACATTGTAGGCAGATTCTTTACCATCTGAACCACCAGGGAAGCCAGCTGAGGTACAAGGAGCTTAAGTAACTCGCCCAAGATCTCACAGGCGGTAATGTCAGAGCTGGGACTTACCCAGACAGCTTAGCTCCAGGGTAAATGCTGACCCTTCACTGCCACCCTGCCTCACCAGCCTGCCCCCAGATTCCCCTCCTCAAGTCTGCATTGCAGAAACATTGGCCTCCCTTAGAATTAAAGTATTTGGAATCTTCTGGAGGAGCCAACAGTAGAATAAATGAGTGGTGAAACTTGTGGAGGTACTTTCCTTAGAGACCTTGAAGCACTGCAGAGACCACACACCCAGATGAGAGCCCTTCCTCTTGGAGGCAGGAAACTAATAAAGACAGCCCCGTTGAATTCAGCCATTGTCTTCCCAACACTATACTTGCATCTGGACACCCAAGCAAGCTTCTCTTTGCAAGGCTGAGATAAATCATGTTCAATCTCTCACACCATATGGTTCTTCTCAGCCCTATAACACATACAGAGCTGGGGAAGAATGAAAAGCTCTGCTCATGGACTTTCACTTCAATTTTTTAAAAACAGGCCATATCTAGGAATATTTGGCCAGAGAAGTACCTTCATGCTGAGTTTCCTGCTCGAAGCAGCATCTAGAAGTGGTCATAAGAGTAACTCCCGGAAGCTGAGAGGCCAGCATACAAATACATTGACCCAGAACCTTCCCTCACAGATAGAAACCCAACTCATCACACTCCAAGCCAGGTCCCCGTCAATGAATATTTATGGTGCCTGTATTAGTCAGAGCTCTCTGGAGAAACAGAACCAATAGGAGATACATGTTTCATATAAGAAATTGGCTCACACAGTTATGGGTTTCCCAGGTTTCACTAGTGGTAAAGAACCTGCCTGCCAATGCAGGAGACATAAGAGATGTGGCAACCCACCCGGGTATTCTTGCCTGGAGAATCCCATGGACAGAGGAGCCTGGCAGGCTACAGTCTATGGGGTCACAGAATCAGACATGACTGAAGTGACTTTGCACACTGACACACAATTACAGAGGCTGAGGTCTGCAACTGGTGAGCTGGAGACCCAGGAGTGTCGATGTGTAGTTCCAATCTGAGTCTGAAGGCCCAAGGACCAGGACAGCCAAAGGTACAAGTTCAAGTAGTAGAACTGATGTTTCAGTTGGAGTCCAAAGGCTAAAAAAAATAGACCCATGTCCCAGTTCAAGCCATCAGGCAGAAGTTTTCCCATAATTTGTGGAAAGGTCAACCGTTTTGTACCTATTCGGGTATTCCACTGATTGCATCAGGGCCTACCCCCATTAGGGAGGGCAATCTGCTTTACTCAGTCTGCCAACCACATATTAATCTCATCCAAGAACATCCCCACAGACTTACCCAGAATTATGTTTGATCAAATCTCTGGGCACCCTGTGGCCCAGTCAAATAGATACACAAAATTAACCATTAGAGCAACCCTGCCTTCTCCACCACTTGCCCTCCAACTGTTATTCTAGGCGGCAGGAACGTGGGGAGAGTGCCTAGAGCATCCTATTAACTCCACTAATGAGGCTGCCCTTTCTGCTGGTCTCCTACATCTGTCGCCCTCAGCAGCCAGCTGTGCAGGTTCAAGCACCAGTATATGACAGTGGGAGTGCCTCTCTTTATCCCTTAGCTTCTTCTTTTCCTCCCAGGACCCCATAAAACCAGAGAAGCCAGGGATGGGGAGAAGGGCCCATGCATGAGTCCTGTCTTGTCTGTGACCTTGGGCTTCTGTGCTGGGCACCCTGAATGGGCAGGTGGTGGAGTGGAAGCAGTGTCCCTGTGTCCCCCCTTTGCTCAGCATCTGAGCTCATGCTGACTAGAAAACCTCATCTTATTATGCAAAATAAGGCCATATTGTGGCTGGCAGGAGGGAAGCTCATTTCACACTCTGGGAAATGGGATTCGACAAAGAGGCAGGAAGAAGTTTCACGTCCGTGCTTCTCTGCCTGCTAGTCTGAAAGTTGGCAGTGGCGACCAGCCAGAGGACTTGAGTACAAACTTTCCTTTCCAGTAACCAGAGGTGAGATAGCACTGAGGTTCATATGGGGGCTTTTGTCCCAGGAACACCTTATCTTCCATCTACCAGCTGCGTGACCTTGGGCAAGTCACTTAGCCTTTCCTTGGGTCAGCTTACTTACTTGAAAAAAAAAAGAGAGAGAGAATAATAACACCCACTCCATAAGACTGTTCTTGTGAGAATTAGATGAATTCGTCTATTTATAGATGAATATACATATGGCTTAAAAAATGCCTGACTCTTTTGGTAGCAACATGGATGGACCTAGAGATGATCATACTAACTTAAGTCAGACAGAGAAAGACAAATAGCATATGATATCACTTATATGTGGAATCTAAAAAATTATATAAATGAACAAACAGACTCACAGACATAGTAAACAAACTTACCAAATGTTAACAGAGGGGAAAAGGGTATGAGGGATAAATTAGGAATTTGGGATTAGCAGATATAAACCATGTATATAAAATAAACAACAAGGTCCTACTATATAGCATAGGAAACTATATTCAATATCTTATAATAAACGATAATGGAAAAGAATCTGAAAAAGAATATATGTATGTATGTAATGTACTGTGTGTGCTCAGTCATGTCAGGCTCTTTGTGACCGCATGGACCATAGCCCTCCAGGCTCCTCTGTCCATGGGATTCTCCAGCCAAGAATACTGGAGTGGGTTGCCATGCCCTCCTCCAGGGGATCTTCCTGACCCAGGGATCAAACCAGCGTCTCATGTCTCCTGCATTGGCCGACAGGTTCTTTACCACGTTACCACTAGCACCACCTGGGAAGCCCCATGTGTACGTATATATACATCTAAATATAACTGAATCGCTTTGCTATTTGCTAGAAACTGACACAACAGTCAATCAACTATACTTCAATAAAAGAAAGAAAAACTTCTTGGTAGGGCCCCAATACATGTTAGTTATTATTAATATACATCAGCCTCCTTTTGCTTCCTGAGATTTGGGAAATCAATTTTCTCCTAGTGGAATGTCTACAGCAAATTTCAAGTTCAAGGCTGGCTCCCTGCACAGTCAAATGTGTGCCCTGGGGGGATGAACTTACTCTAAGAAAAAAGTCAATAACTCTTTCCCACTGTCCCACTACATGTCATGAGGCTGAGGGTCAACAGCCCTGGGTTGAGTGAGTTTGAGGATCGTCCATAAGATCCTCTATTATCACGCCTCTCTCCTGGTGTGGCCAATTGAAGAGTGGTTGTAGATCTCCAATACACAAGATGAACAATATCTGTGTCTTCCTCACGATCTCCCACTCCCTCCATGCCGCTTTCAGCCCTGAAGCCCTGCATAGTCTTCTTGGGCCTTCCTCACTGATCATGATCATGTCAGAAGTGCATGATATATTTCTTTGTTACAGGCAACTCAAAGCGTCTTATTCCCGCTTCCCTATCCCCAGGCTCCAGCCCGACTTCTCCACTGTGTGCACATAAGTGCACAGAGCTCCGACTTCTCCAGTGTGTGCACATAAGTGCCAGAGCTAAAGTGTTGGGGACAGTGGTTTGATGACATTTCAAGCATTTTTTGGATATAGGCAAAATGGAGACTTAGGGCGACCTCTTCCCAACTCCACCAGACATCAGTGATACTCTAAACAAAGACAACTTGGCAGGTGAGCACACTGCCTGGCACATAGAAGGTACTTTTCAAAATGTATTTGAATGAATGAGTGAATGAATGAATTATGGAGCTCTGAGATAGGATCCCAATCAGTCCATGTAGGTGTGGAGCCATCCTACCTGGAGACAGAAAGATGGTGAGGATACCTGGGAGCCAGGCTTGCTGGGGGAGTCAGGACTAGGGAATGACTCGACTCATCTTTATTTCCTCCCCCACTTCCAGGCAGGAAACACAGCTCCAAATCTTCTTCCCTCTTCCCTCTTCTTGCCTCTCCTGCCCTGGGAAGAGCATAGTCAGAAGAGGGAGAACAAACTCTGTCTCTGTCCCTACCCTGTCTCATTCCTGAAATCACCTTTCTTTGACCTCAGAATAAGTCCAGTGTGTATTTTGGAGCAGACTGAACCTGCCTGGTTTTGTTTTGCTTGAGCTGGAGTTCAAATCCACTCACAGTTCCTGGGGTTCCTCCAGCTGAAATCAGGGCAGGGAGCCTGTAAGCAGAAGTGCCAGATAGAGTGGGGCCGCATCATGGAATTAAAATTTGTCTAAAGAGAGCCGAGGAAGTGGGTTAGCCACTTACTAGATCAGGGCCAGAGAAGTAGCGTGGAATACCTCGTACGCTCTCAGCAAATACACAGTGTGATCGCTCTGGGCTTCTCCCCAGTCACGTGGTTTATCTGAATCAATTCCATGTAGTGGCTCCTATAAGTATGGAATGTCCTAGCCAAAAAGGACCATTTTGCAGGTATGGAAACTGAGGCTCAGACTGGTAAAGGGACTTGCCCGAGGGCACAGAGCAAGTCAGGAGAAGGGCTATTGGTGCACTTGGAAATGTCAGCTTAGTGGCTTTAATCCATGGGCTATCAACTCGACCTAAGGAAGAACTGGACACCGGGAGGGCTGGTTTGCCTGCCAGTTGACTAGACAACTGCCTGAATCTGTGTGTTCCTGAGCCTTCCTGCCACCCCCAATACCTACCACATCCTGAAGAGAAGGCAAACAGCAGGCAAGCCCATCAGCCCTGTTTCTCTGCTTCCTCTATGAGCATCCATCAGCCACAATTTTATGTTGAATGGGGCTGTGAGGAACTTCAAGGCCGAGATGATTACATTTTGTACATTACCCTTCTGCCAGAGAGCTAAAAATACCCTCCTGGTGGTTGCTAAGTGCAGGTCTAATAGTTTTCCTTAGAGGAAAGAATGGGATTCTAGTTTCTCTGAATCTGGAGGCTCCACATCCAGGGAATGAAGTCGTGGAAACTGTCGGAGTTGGTTGTAGAGCGTCCCTGGGGGAGGAGAAGCTAGGGACAGCCCGAGAATTCACTGCTCCCTGGTGTCAGGGAGAATCTCCAGGGACTGGTGCCAGCAAAGATTGTGGATCTCGGAAGGAATACAGCAGACTGTGGCTTCCACAGAGAATTATCCCTGATCTGTGGGCTCCCCTCCCCTTGGGGTCTGACTTTCTGAACCTCTGTCTTTGTTTGGCACAGAGTAGCCAGTTCCCAAAGTCGTACCTCGAACCTGGATATTTTAAAGGTAAAAAGGTAGACTTAGGGATATGGAGCAGGGTCTTGGGAACAGCTTACCTGCCTTGCTAGAGACCTGACGGTGGATCTAGGGTGTCTCTCACTTGATATATTAAAAGCAGACTTACAAGCATATAGCCACCCCAAGACTGCCCAGCTCCTCTCATCTGGCCTAGCACTCCCTCTGACTACAAACATAAATGTTTGAATTTTTAAATTTTTATTTATTTTCTTTTTGGCTGTGCTGGGTCTTCATTGCTGCACGGGCTTCTCTCCAGTTACAATGTGCAGGCATTTCATTGTGGCGGCTTCTGTTGCAGAGCATGGGCTCTGGGGCTCACAGGCTTCAGTTGTTGCAGCACATGAGCTCAGTAGTTGTGTCTCCTGAACTCTAGAGCATAGGGTCAATAGTTGTCGTGCACAGGCTTAGTTCCTTCACCATATGTGGGGGCTTCCCAGATCAGGGATCAAACCCTTGTCTTCTGCATTGGCAGGCGGTTTCTTTACCACTGAGCCACCAGGGGAACCCCTGAGTTTACTTTTTAACCAAAATATCAGAAGTCCTAAATCCAACTAGGAGGCTTGACCTCCCCTGAGAGATCCTTTTGGGGACCCACACACTGTAGCCACATCTCTTGGGATGGCTTTGACGCCTTCCTTTGAAAAGTGTCCAGCCTTGGGTCACTGCAAGCCCACATTGCCCCTTGGGAACCAGAATGTCTCCGGGACCTTTGGCCCATTCTCTAAAGGCTGTTGCCATGGTTTCATCCTCCTGATTACCTTGGACATTGACATTCACACAAGTTTGCCTTTCCTGGCACAGGTTGCTGAGTGGCCCTGGGAGGTGGGTGAGATGTTGGTTGCCTGGTGAGGGAAGCTGGCCTGGAGCAAGATGTTTGAAGCTGATGTTTCAGCAGCTCACGAAGGAGAAGCCCTGGGGGCTATTTAAAACGTGGTGGTGTGCCATGTGGCTGTCAGTGAGTGCCTGACTGAGCACTCGGTGCTCAGGAGAAGGAAAGAAAGGTCCCTGTGTCATCGCTGGGACGTAGGGTTTCTTGTGCTCATTTTGTTCAGGGAGCATTGTTGCACTCACCCCTTGCTTAGGCAATGCTCACAAATGCAGAGTTTACCTTAAACTGCTTTCCTGGAAAAAAAAAAGGAAGTGGGAAAACAAATCTTTATGAGTAAGAACTAGAAGATTGTACTTGACTCACTACATTTTGCTCCAGAATGCTTCCTGCTGTCACTAAAATCAATCCTGCCCTCCCAAGATGGAGATCTGCCCCCTTGGGAGAAGACAGGCATGTTAAAGAATGGGCAAGAAGCTGCAAAGGTGATTCCCCTCCCACAAAAGAACTTCCATAAGTGTCTTAAACCAGGCAGTGGCTCAGTCTCAGTCTGATGATTTTGAAAGAACAACACACTTGAACGTGTGTGTTCTCGGATGTTTGTTCAAACAGCCTCATGGGCTGTGGCTCCTCCTCACTGGTTCATGCTAATGGAGTGGGGAGAGCAGGGGGTAATTAACTCCAAGCAACAGATAACCAAAAACTCAGGATGTTTGACTTCAGATATGTGGTATGATATATGGAAAGCGTACATATCTTACCGTGTGTTTGTCTTCTTAATTATGTTTTGCTTCAGCCAGTATGGGAATGAGCTAGCTGGCTGCGAGCACAAGCCAATTAATGGCTGGGTCAGCCTGCTGGGAAGCTTTTTGGGTGTGTGGAGCAATGGCAAAAATCTCAAGGGATTTAATGTTTTCTACAGAAAACTGGCCCAGTATGTAATCCACCTGGGTATAATGGAGTGTTGGCTGCAATCAGATTCATTAGTAGCTCAAGAATTAAACCTACCCTCCCACCCCATCCCCGTCCAGTCTCCATTTTTCCCCCTGCTCCTGCCAGATATTTCATGAATCTTGAATAACGAAGGCTGCCAAGCAGGCAGCTTTGCGTCAGTGGCAAGGGGGCTAATCTATATTCTCATATTAACCATACTTCCCAGTGAATTTCAATAACTTGGAAATGGGCATTTGGCAGCTGCGAAAGAGAAGGCTTGGTAAGTGCTCAGAACAAGTCTATAATAAGCATCTGTTTAAAAGAGACCTCTCCAGCCAGATGCCCTGGCCTAATGGGGACCCTGGGCTGGGGCGGCAGCTGCACATTAAAATACATTGAGTCTGTCTTCCCAGGTGGAGGGAGCAGCATTTCCTTCCCTGTGAAATGGATCTAGGACAAACAGGCAGTTTCTTATTCATAAAGCAGGATTTCTAAGCTAGACTGCCTTCTGCCCACAATCCCCTGCCCCTGAGCAGGGCTACTGATTAAGACTCTTTCCTTCAGAAGTCTTTATCTAGTAATTTCTACCACCTGTCATATCGTATATGCCTGCTCTCTATGCTACTAGGCTCAGTCATATCCAACGTTTTGAGACCCCCATGGACTGTTGTCCACCAGGCTTCTCTGTCCATGGGATTCTCTAGGCAAGAATACTGGAGTGAGCAGCCATTCCCTTCTCCAGGGGATCTTCCAGACCCAGGGATCAAACCTGGGTCTCCTGCATTGCATGCAGATTCTTTACTGTCTGGGCCACCAGGGAAGCCCTTGCTACTAGGCAGGCTCTCCTTAGGAGAGCATTGCTACCTCTGCCTGCTGAGTTTGTGTCTCTTTGAGGACAGGTTCTATTCTCATCTGAATGCTCTCATCCTTTGCACCCTCACCCTACCTCGTAACACACACAGCTCCTGGCAGAGGGCAAGAACAGATCAGGGCAGGACTAACTGGGACACTGCACAAGGGGACAGTGTCAGGGTGGATGGTCCAGGACTAGATCAGCTTTCTTACATGAAGCTTCATGAGACAATGGGAGCCAAAGAGGGATAAAGCAGAGACTAGTGCAGAAACTGGGCTTCCCAGGTGGCGCAAGTGGTAAAGAACCCACCTGCCAATGCGGGAGACATAAGAGAGGCAGGTTCAATCCCTAGGTTGGGAAGATCCCCTTGAGTAGGAAATGGCAACCCACTTCAGTATTCTTGGCTGGAGAATCCCGTGGACAGAGGAGCCTGGCAGGCTACAGTCCATGGGGTCACAAAGAGTTGGACACAACTGAAGCAACTCAGCTCAGCGTACAACACACAGTGGGGAAAATGATCTTCAAACTCCAGGAAAACCAAGCACAGCTTCAAGTCCAAATGCTCAGAGGCAGGACCAAAATCCAGACTGCCGAACCAAGAGTTGAGAGTTGGGAGGAGAGAACAGAGGAAGAGCAATGCCTGACACGCTCCTGGCCCAGAGGAAGTTCATTCTGTGTTTTTTTGAATGAATTAATGAAACAATGAATGAGGAAGAGGATTCAGAATTAAATCCCTCCCTAAAACTATGGGAGCATCTCCCCTAATGAAGCTGTGAGTGTGCTCAGTGGGTTCACAGGAGTGGACAGGCCAAATTTCTGAAGTGCAGTTAGTCATAATATGGTCTCTTGTGGTCTCTTTACCAAGAATCCCAGCTCAAAGCTCTATAAATGTGTTGTTGCTGTATTGTCCAGCACTATGATTCCTTGTTTCCCATTATCCCTCACCCTCACTTCCTTTAGCTCACCCTAAAATTTTGCTCCCCTATCATAAAAAACAAACACCCATCCCTCTCAAAAAAGAAAAACAGGATGCCCCAACCTCCCCGAGTTTCTGTCCATGACATTGTATAATAAAAGAGTCTTCACTCCAGCATTCCCCAAAGTGTGGAACATTATTCCATAGAATGGTAATGGTAAAAGTTTTGTGCATGCATGCTAAGTCGCTTCAGTCGTGTCTGACTCTTTGCAACCATATACACTGTAGCCCATCGGGCTCCTCTGTCCACGGAATTCTCCAGTCAAGAATATGGGAGTGGGTTGCCATTTCCTTCTCCAAAAGGTTTGTAGGTCAAATAAATCTAGAAAACATTGGATTTCACAAAACCAAACAAGTCTCTTCAATGAAGGGCTACTCAGACTTTAATAAACTCATCTGCATTCCTAAAGAGGAAACACCAAATTTACTTAACCTCAGAGCGCTTTTACGTGGTGCTTTCTGCAGGACTGGGGCTCTGCACTTTGGAAATCTACAGTCTTTTCCTTTTTTCTTATTTTCTTCAGTGCCCTGGTTCCCTTGTCTGTAAAGTGGGACTTAATAATAGTACTCACCTCATAGAGTAGCTGTGAAGATTAAATGGATTCGTTCAGGTAAAGTGTTTAGAGGGCTTCCCTTGTCACTCAGCTGGTAAAGAATCTGCCTGCCATGCTGGAGACCTGGGTTTGATCCCTGGGTTGGGAAGACCCCCTGGAGAAGGGAAAGGCTACCCGCTCCAGTATTCTGGCCTAGAGAATTCCATGGACTATATAGTCCATGAGGTTGCAAAGAGTGGTACACAACTGAGCGACCTTCACTTTCACTTCACTTTTCAAAGTGTTTAGAAAGTGTTTGGCCCTTCAGTTCAGTTCAGTTCAGTCACTCAGTCATGTCCAACTCCTTGCAACCCCATGAATTGCAGCACGCCAGGCCTCCCTGTCCATCACCAGCCTCCGGAGTCCACCCAAACCCATGTCCATCGAGTCAGTGATGCCATCTAACCATCTCATCCTCTGTCGTCCCCTTCTCCTCCTGCCCCCAATCCTACCCAGCATTAGGGTCTTTTCCAATGAGTCAACTCTTTGCATGAGGTAGTCAAAGTATTGGAGTTTCAGCTTCAACATCAGTCCTTCCAATGAATACCCAGGACTGATCTCCTTTAGGATGGATTGATTGGATCTCCTTGCAGTCCAAAGGACTGTCAAGAGTCTTCTCCAACACCACAGTTCAAAAGCATCAATTCTGCGGCACTCAGCTTTCTTCACCGTCCAACTCTCACATCCATACATGACCACTGGAAAAACCATAGCCTTGACAAGTTTGGCCCTTAGTAGGCATCAAATGCAAGGTTTCATTTTTTTTTAACCAGTATCTTTATAATGACTCTTTCTGGCTCTTTTTAATCTAGCTCTTTCCTTCACTCCACCCCCTCCACCCCGATAGTCCTTGATTGCTTCTCAGCCCCGTGAGTCCAGTGGCCTTTTCCTGTTCCTCCTCTCCTGGCCTTTGGGAGCATTTGGTGTTCTGTTCTCCTTTCCCTGTTGCCTCAACCCTCTCCTTGTCTTCTCTCCAGCCACTCCCTCCTGCTGTCCTTCTCCTCTTCTGGCCATTGCTTCCTTGGTTCCTCCTTTCTTCCACTTTACAAACTTGGGTTTTACTCAAAAATGGCTCTTATTTTGCTCTTCCTCATAGTCTGTCCTTAGAAGAATTCAGAGCTTCATCTGCTAACCTTGGTGAAGGCATATGGTACTCCAGTTAATTTCCTATCCATCCCTAACTTCTCTCCTGAACTCCATACTGTCCATCTTTTCCAACTATGTACTGAACATTTCGGGCTTCCCTGATAGCTCAGGGGGGCTGGTGGGTAAAGAATCTGCCTGCAATGCAGGAGACCCCAGTTCGATTCCTGAGTTGGAAAGATCCACTGGAGAAGGAATAGGTTACCCACTCCAGTATTCTCGGGCTTCCCTTGTGGCTCATCTGGTAAAGAATCCGCCTGAAATTCGGGAAACCTGGGTTCAGTCCCTGGGTCGGGAAGATCCCTTGGAGAAGGGAAAGGCTACCCACTGCAGTATTCTGGCTTAGAGAAGTCCATGGACTCTATAGTCCACCAGGTCACAGAGTCATAACGATTGAGTAACTTTCACTTTCATTGAACATTTCAGCCTTACTTCCCTCCAACCCCTCAAACCCCAGTGTGTCTAGAGATGAACTCACAGACTGACCCCTTTAACTTTGTCCTTTTTTCCATGCTCCCTATTTCTGTTAGTGACACAGCTGTCCTCTTCACCCCTCAAGCTTGATTCCTCCCCGTCTCTTGCCAGGTCCTACCAAGTGGGTGACCATTTTGCTCTGAACTCCATTTCCTTGTCTGCATTTTCTCTGCTTCTCCTGCGATTCACTCCTTCCTTATGCCTTCATTGCCTTGACCATCATGGCAACTTCTTACCTAGTGTCTCAATCACCGTCCATTTTACACTGTGCTTCTAGAATACTCATCTATGAACCAACTTTCATCATCTCATATCCTGCTTGAAAACATGCAGTTCCTCCCTACTACCAGCAGAACAAAACCGAGACCCAAGACCTTTCATGATACAGTCTCAGCTCTCTTTCTGATCTTGCTGCTGTGACATCTCTTCACAAAACCTTCTCTATAACCCACTGGATTTCTCAACATGTTTATGTATGCCCCCACACTTTCCTCCCCATCTCAGTTGCTGCTTCCTTCGTGAAGCCACAGCTGCTCCTGCTAGATGGTACCTTTTCTTCTTCTGATCTTTTCTATTGGAGATTATACAGTAAGTCCCCTACATGTGAACCTTCAAGTTGCAAACTTTCAAAAGATGTGAGCGTGCATCTGGTTCCAGCAAGGAACCAAAACCTGTGCCATCAACATCAGGCATGAATGAAATTGCACCTCTCTTATTCTATCTCTTATTGCTGACGATCCTTCAACTCGACTATCTCCCACCTTCTCTCCCTCCTCCAGTCAGTAACTCTTCTTGTCTGTTCTCTCAGTGCCAGCCTCTGTAGGCCAGCTATTATACTGTGCTACTATTCTTTTCAAGGTACTGTACTGTAAGATTTAAAATGTTTTCTTAAAACTTTTGTTTTCTTGTTTTTATTTGTGTGAAAAGTATCATAAACCTATTACAGTACACTACTATATAGCAGATTGTGTTAGCTGAGTACATAGACTAACTTTGTTGGACTTACAAACAAATTGGACTCATGAGCACACTCTCAGAACAGAACTCATTTGTATGTATGGGACTGTGTTCCTTCAGGATGGGATCCATGTCTGATTCATCTCTATCTCCCAGTCCATATACACTTTGCATAGGATAGTAGCGCAATAGCTCTTTGTTAAATGAATGAATAAATTGGTGTATTGATGATTGGAAAAATGGTTAAGTGGTTGGATGGAGACTACCTCTTTCCCCTTTTTGTGTTTTCCTTTTCTTTTACTAAATGCAATCCTATGTACCATCTTACACAAGAGACCCCATAGCACTATACTCATTGACTTATACATGGCTGCCATTCCAAATCCTGGATGTGGTATCCCCCACCCTGTCCCCCAATCAAAGCCTTCTTAACAAGGTGTCATAGCTGATAGCTCTCCACACACTCACACACACAGACACACAACACACACAGGGTCAGCAACTGAAATAAAGTGCTTATATCAAATCAGCATCAAGGATAATTGTATAAAGTGTATTACTGGGGCAAATGGGATGGGAAGCAAAAGGATGAACTGAGACACATACTGGTAGAATAATAATAGATAAAAATTTTGAGCACTTGCTGTGTACTAAACACTATTCTAAGTGCTTTCTTTGTGTTAGCTCATATAAGCCTCACAAAGATCCTATGAAGGAGGTATGATTATGATTATTATTCCCATTTTAAAGATGAGACACTAGTTAAGAAGCTGCCATGATGGCCAAGGAAATGAAGGCACAAGGAAGGAGTGTGTGTCTGTGTGCGTGTGTCTGTGTATCTACGTGTGTCTCTGTGTGTGTGTGTGTCTCTTTGAATATGCATGTGTCTGTGTGTGTTTTCATTCTTTGGAAAGGAAGTTTCCAAAATAAGTACAGACTTTTTCAGATGTGAATTCCAAACTTAGATCCATTGGTCGCTGGCTGTAGGTTAATCTCTGAATTCCAATTTTCTCATCTGTAAGAGCAGACTCTCACTAGCTCCCTGCAGTATTATTCATGACGTGGTATAAGTGGAACTGCCTGGCACAGGGTTCAGCACACGGTAGATGGTTACTGTGTTGTTTTCACTCCTCTCTTCCTTCCTGGCTGAGCACACAGGGCCATGCATTCTTAGAGCCTTGAGCTTGGAGCTCTCTGTTCACTGTCCTGCTCGGCCAGTGCTGTGTGCAGACCAGTCCTCACAAGAACCATCACACAGATTATGGACCAAGGTGAAAGAGACCTGGGAGCAGTCAAGACAAGACTTAGCCTCGTAAAATTTGAGCTCTGGTCCCATCTCTGCTTCCTGACCACTCAATGATCCTTGTTCATTTTCAGTCTTAGCTTCTATTTCCCTGTTTTCAGCTTGTAAACAAGGATTACAAGATCTCTGGAAGAATATGTGGACTCGTATACATAATATGGCCATAGCCCCAACTCATTCGAAATCCTGCAGTGACACTGGGGGTGGAAGAGGGAGAGGCATCACTGTGGCAAGGAGAGAGTCCAGGCTGGGGACAAATTTAGGATGAGGGTTAGGGGTCCTAGAGGCTGGCCAGGGGCTCTAGAAACTCTGCTTCTGTCTAATCATTCTTACAGCTTGCATTATTTCTGTCTCATGAGCTCACTTTAAAAGGTGTGCACTCTATGAATGCTAAATGGACCTTTTTGAGAGAAAAGATTATAAGAAGGAAAAGGAAAGAGAGAAAAGAGAGAAAGTAAGGATCTGAGTTCAGTCAGATACAGCTGGTGTCTGCTGTGCAAGGGCCTGTGGGTGAATCGGTGGCTTATGGATGGGAATAGCATGGGATTTAAAAGCATGTGTTTTAGAGTTAAGGCATCCTGGGCTTAAATCCTGACTCCCTGCTTAATGTTTGGTCTGGGATAAAACTACCTAAATTCTCTGGCCTCAGTCTCCTCAACTGTAAAATGGGAATGATACCTCAAAGGGTTATTGCAGAGTTTAAATAAAATAATGTTCATTAAGCACTTTAGCAGAATGTTTGGTATATGCATGCATGCGTGCATGCTAAGTGACTTCAGTCATGTCCAACTCTTTGCAACCCTATGCACTGTAGCCCACCAGCCTCCTCTGTCCATGAATTCTCCAGGCAAGAATACTGGGGTGGATTTCTGTGCCCTCCTCCAGGGGATCTTCCCGACCCAGAGATCAAATCCTGTCTCTTACAACTCCTGCATTGGCAGGCAGGTTCTTTTCCACTAGCCCCACCTGGGAAGCCCTTGGCCTATAGTAAAGGCTCAATAAATGATAGCTATTGTTACAATCAGACACTTAAAATAATTAAAGCCACAACTTACAGAGAGCTTCCTACACTAGGTACTCTGCTGAGGGCTTTACAGACCTTACTCGTGGAGGTCTATTAACAGCCCACAGACATGGATGCTGCAGTTACCCCCATTTGACAGATGAGGCCCTGGAGTGCAAAGCAATGAATACCTTTCTCAAGGTTACACTGCTTGTATATGAAAGCCTGAACTGACACTGAGGTCTATTTTTCACCATAACCTGTGCTCTTACCACTAAAACAGGGTCTTCACTGTGCTCAGAAGGGGTTTCTTCAAAGTTCCTTACAAAATTTCCAGAATTCTCCTATTCACCTTTATCAACATGCCTGCAATGCTGTCTCTGGTAAATCTGTTCTTTGAGGGTTTTTTAAATCTTTTTTTTTTTTTTTACTCTTAGAGGTGCATATTACCTCAGGAGAGGGGGGACTAAGTCTCAAAAACTAACACTTTAGCAAGTCCTGCTTTCCAATATGATGAGAAGAGTTCCAGTTGATAGCACAGACCCCATCCTTCCACCACCCCCTCTGCATGGAAATGGCAGTGAGGGGTGTTCCCATAGGGGAGAGGGGTACTCTGAGGACCCTAAGTCTTGCTTGCATTCCAACTTCACAGTCTCACCCAGTTATGACCCAGGATTGGGATGCTCTGCGTATTTAGAAAATATCCAAAACATGATCTTAGAAATCTATCCAAGAGAGTTCTCTGTTTTCAGTAAATCCTAATACAAGCCTTCCAGTTCCCAAAGGGCTGTGTTTGTGGGTGTGTGTTTAGTCGTGTCTGACGCTTTGTGACCCCATGGACTGTAGCCCGCCAGACTCCTCTGTCCATGGAATTCTTCAGGCAGGAATACTGGAGTAGGTCGCCATTCCCTTCTCCAGGGGATCTTCCTAACCAAGAGACCAAACCTACTTCTGTGTTGGCAGGCGGATTCTTTACCACTGAGCCACCAGGGAAGCCCTGAAGGGCTATGTTTAGTCCTAGTTAGATCAACAGACATGCTTTGAAAAACCTACCTTACTCCAGACTCAGGACCAAACTACCTAACATGCCTTAACTCACTGGGTTTTCTACCTGGGGATGTTCCTAGAAGATGAAGGGCAAGAGGGTGTACTGTAGGACAGTTGAAAGTGACCATCTACTGCATGCTTCCAATGGGCCAGGCACTGTTCCAAGCAGAGTTTACTTGTGTTGGCTCATTACTATCCCCTTTCTACAGATGAAGGAACGGGGCACAGAGAAGCTAGGTAACTAATCCAAGGTCACACAGATGACTAAATGGCAGAGCCAGGACTTTAATACAGTTTTTAAAAAATAAGTACACGTAGGAATCTTTCCACGATGTGCATTTAAAAGATTGCAGTGCACTTTGAAGGGCTTAAGGGTTGCCTTGGGAGGCTGCATACTTAATTCAATGGTGCTGGCATTCCTGACTGGTTGTAGGGTACCTCTTTGTAAATAACCATTATAACCAATTTAGGAATTAAATAGGAAAGTCAGCCTCAATACATTAGAATCACACCTTGTGTTTGACCTGAAATAGCGTTGCTCGGCTTCTCAATCACAGTGTGTGTGTGTGTTTGAAGACACAAACGAAATTAGAGGACCAACAAAGAAAAATAAAATGGTATCTTCTCAATTTTGCTGTGAGCCTAAAACTGCTCCAAAACAGAAAACCTATTTTAAAATGTTTAAACTAAAATAAAATGGTCAAAAGTATTTTGTCAAAAAACTAATTTGCTCCCAGAAAATGAAGGATTTTTATAATTGAAAACATATAAATAAGGGACTTCTCTGGTGATCTAGTGGTTAAGTGTGGTTAAGACTCTGCCTTGCAATGCAAGGGATGCAGGTTTGATCCCTGGTTGGGGAACTAAGATCCCATATGCTGCAGAGCAGCTAAGCCCTCCCACCACAAGTACGGAGCCTGAGCACCACAACTAAAGAGTCTGTGCACCACGGAAACCTCTAGATACCCTCTACTGTTCTCCCAAAATTGGTTATCTGGGCCGGAAGAAGGTATTGTTTCTCACATGGGATTAAGAGAAGAATGTATGTCCTTTTCTCCCCAGTCCAGTCATCTGACTCCCACACCCTCCACCACAGCTGACTCCCACACTAGCCAGTCTTGGCCTGTCTAAAGTGGAACTCTTTCTGTAAAATCCTTCTGCCCTTCTGTTTCCCATATCAGTCAAGGTTGTACCCATTCCTATCATCACCCAAAGCTCCAAACCACCCTCAACTCCATTCTTTCTTCCCCACTTCACCCTTAATGTCAATCAAATCCAGCAACCTTATCTCCTCAATATCTCTCAAACCAATCTTCTCCTCCCTAGACCCACTGCCATTTTTTAGTTAACCCTTTCATCATTTTTCCCCTGGATTATTTCTGTTGTCTTTCAGATGACCTCCCTATTTCCTGCCTCATTCACCTTCCAGACCAACCTTCATTTTTTATTTCTAAAACAGAATTTGGTTCTATAGATACCCCACTGAAGACCCTTTATAATAGATGTCTCCCCATTGCATACAGAACCAAGTTCAAACTCTTCATCATGATTCATAAGGGCCTCTCCTAACCCCTTGCAACTTGACTCTCCAACCACTTTGCCCCCTGCTTGTCCGTGCCACCCTCCAGGGCAATCAATATTCTCAAAAGCACCATGTTATTTAATGCCTGTGTGTTTGCATATGATGTCATTTCTCCTGTCCTCTTGGTAGACTCCCATTCATTCCTCAAGACTCAGTTTGAGTGCCTCCTCCTTGGTGAAGACTTCCTGCTCCCCCAAACTTTCCTTTGTAATCAATCCCACCTTAAAATTATTGATTTAAATTCTCATCTCCCCCATCTAGACCATGAGCTGGTTTTATATATCTCTGTTTCACAAGTTATGTCTGTCCAACACACAGCTGGTGAAAAAGCAATATTTGATGAAAGAATGAACTTGTAATTAGGCAGTCTGGCTGACCTTGAGCATGTCACATACCCTTCTGGAACTTCATTTTCTTTGTCTGTAAAATGAGAACACTAAGGTCTACCTTGCAGGATCATTGTGTGGATTTTATGATATAAAAGTGTGAAGCACTTAATCCTGGACAACCCACTGTAGCAACTCAATAAATGCAGTTTCCATGTCCTTTTTCTTCTTCTCCTTGATATAATTCTATTCTAATACAAATAGACAAAGGCAAAAGAGAAATCTCAAATGCCTGATGCCAAGGTACCTGGATGGGAATGGTCTCCTATCGCCCATCTAACAGGACCTGTGTCCTTACACCTCAACCTCTCACGTCACCCAAGATCAGCCAGCCCTGGGCAGTGTTTAGTGAAGGATCTGGATCACTTTTAGGATCTGGAAACATCTGAGGATTCACCACCAGCCAGGCATTGTGTTTTACCTATAATAATTCATTCAGTTCCACAATGACCCTACAAGGGTGAATTGTTATGTCCCCATTGTACAGACGAGAAAACTGAGACAAGTGAGGTTAAGATCATATAGTTAGTAGTAGAGTTAGGATTGATGATTCCATAGCCTGTTGTCCTAACTCCTACCACCCCTGTCCAACACTGATTGAGGATGTTGTAAGAGATAATAGCCCCAAATCATGAAAAAGCAGACCCCTTTGGCTTTTGAGACAGTGAGACAATGTATAGGCTCCCTGTATTGAAATTTAGGGTAAACACCATGCCCTCATTGCTTGATTTACAGCTTTTCATTGTAAAATTTATCATGATGATTATTAGTTGATATATCTTATCCTAGGTGGTGCTAGTGGCAAAGAACTTGCCTACCAACTCAGGGGATGTAAGAGACACGAGTTCAATCCCTGGGTCAGGAAGATCCCCTGAAGTAAGAAATGGCAACCCACTCCAGTATTCTTGCCTGGAGAATCCCCCAGACAGAGGAGACTAGTGGGCTCAGTTCATAGCGTTGCAAAGAGTTGGATACGATTGAAGTGACTTAGCATACATAGCCTGTTAAGAGGAAGGTTCCCCTAATTCCTAGGGTTTCGGCCATTAGCATATGGCCAGTCACCTGTTTTTTATAAATAAAGATTTGTTGGAATGTGGCTGCTCTATTCATTTATCTATTGTCCGTGGCTGCCTCTGCCCGAGAGTGGCAGAGCTGAGTGGTTATGATGGAGGCCTTCTTTTAGCCAACATCTTCCTGTCAAAGAAGGCTGGAAAAACCCCAATGATCCCACACACCTGGGCAGAGTCTCTGAGGGCTGCTCCCTTCCCAGACAGTGCAGTCTGCTAAGAGAAGCCCCCTTGTTTCCCACAGGCCACGAGGAAATACATCATGTCCTTCAGGGAGTCTGTGCAGCCTAGGGTGGGAGCAGACAGGTGCAGTTTGTAAGGTCCTAGCTCTGTGGACGATCTTTAAGTTTGATTCCTTGTGCTGGTTTGGGGGTCTTTGGCATGGCTTGAGCCACAGGAGCCCAAATAAAGCAGCAGAGCTGTGCAGTCAAGACAAATGTCCTGACCTCATGGAGACTGCCGGAGGCAGCCCGCTGATGGATGACGGAGGGAGAATTTCTCAGTTGCCGTCTAATCTGCGCCCGGGAAATAAATTGCTCTTGTCACTGGTGTCTGCCCCGGCCCTGCAGGCCCCCCTTCCCGCCGAGCCTTCCCTGCACCCCACCCTGCTCTGCCAGCCTGGAAATACTGCCTCGGGAAGCGAGGAACGAGAGGATAGAGAGGAGCGATGCGTTCTGTCCTGTCCCCGCGGCCCCTTTCCGCCGCTGGCCTCCCTCCATGAACACGGGGAGGCAGGAGCTGCCTGTGAGGAGGGGCCCGCTGTGCGCCGGCAGCAAGACTCGGGGCCTCGGTTTTCTAATCTGTAAAATGAGAAGGCTTTTAACATGATCTTCAAAACCTTATTATTCCAAGTTTCTGAGACTGAACTGAGGCTAGGAAAGTAATTTGCATAACCAAAGTCTGGAAGAACCTCCAAGTCTAAACATAAGCATCCCCAAATCTCCATGTGCCGAAACCTCTGTGTTTAGAGTTAGGGCACATCTTCACCAGAAGCCAGGGTGCAGACTCTGGTGTTCTGGGGTTTTCCAGGGACCCTCAGCAGAACCTCCCCTAGGAAATGTTCCTTCTCTCTTTTTAAAGGAAGCTTTTACACCCCTCCCCCCACCAATAGTGATCTGTGCCTCTGTGCCATCAGCCTCCCACTCTCTCTTTCTCTTTGTCTCTGTCTCTCTCACTCCTCCCCACCCCCTTCTGCCCCTTCACTTTGTTCAAAGCACCCTTGATCACTGGGTTTACCCCATGAGCCCTTCGGAAATGGGATCTGGTGAAATTGACTCTGCCAGACAGCTCCTGCTTGAATGAGGGCCTACCTCAACATCAATAAGGAGACTTCCTTGCTGGGACCTAAATCTTCACATAAATGTCCCATCAATAATCCAAGAAGACAGGGGCAGATGCTAACTGAGATCTGGGTCCAGAGCTTTCAATGAGTGGATGGAAGGACTTCTGTCAGCTGACAGCTGACTTCTAGTCAATCCAGGAAGCCTTGATGGAGGAGGTGGTGTCTCAGAGCAACCTGCATAAGAAACAAGAGCTTGTTTGTCACAGGGAAAGGACAGAGAAGGGGTGACCTCCCCGCCAAGGCAGGCATAATCACAGGCGCATCCAGGGAACTAAACTGGATCTGTCACTATGATTTCACAGCTTCAGCTCAAGGGTGGGCAGGGCTGGGAGGGAACTCGGGAGCGTGGGTCATCCATTAGCAGCATGGATAGGGCTAATCCCAAGCCAGAGGGTTGGGAGGGGGTAGGGAGGGCTGAGAAGCCAAGCAGTAGCCACGCTCCAGATCCTCTTCTGCCGCCAGAACAGCTCTTCCCACTGCACGGTGCACGATGTTGGTGTTTTTATCCCAGGCAGAGCTGTCAGCAGCCCAGTTTTCATTTGCCACCTAACAGTATTAATCAAGCACCTAAGCTGTTAGAGGCAAGTCAAACAGTCCTGGGAACAAATCCCAGCTTCAACATTTATTAGTTGTTTGGCCTCAGTTAAGCTACTTATTCTCTCTGAGCTGCTATTTCCTCATCGGTTAAATAGAATTCACAATACTACTTGGGGTTTTGGTGTGGCATACATGAGACAAGGCGTGCAAATTACCTTCTCAAGCACTGGTACTAAGTAGATGCTCAATAAATTCATTTATTCACCACATATTTTTAAATGACCACCATACTCCAGGCATCGCTACTGTTAGTGGTACCTAAGATGGCAGAACTTGTGTCAACTCCAGCTGTATATATAGCAGAATAGCATCAATGAGGTTGTCTCCACAGGATTGGCCCTGATCGGCCTTAGGGTGCTTTCCCAGATAATGCAGGAACTTCTGCTCCAAAAAGAGCTGGGGAGGGGAAAGGCCTTCCCACATCTCCTACCACTCTGGCATCTTAGGGTCAGGCAGATAGGAGCTCCAAACCCTCATCTCACCAAATAATACCCCTTCCAAGGGCTATTGTGAAGAATAAATCACCTTGGGCATTAAAGTGCTGAGGATGGTTGGCACAGGATAAAGGTTTGATATTAAAATATTCATTTTTATTGTTGAAATATGGCTCAGCACTCATGAGAACAAAGGGCTTTATGGTAGGAGGACCTCCTGACCCTCTGTTTCCATCATGGAGGGAAAGCATAGTATGCTGCATGCAGGAAGGCACAAGGCTTCCTCGCTGTAGCCTATCAATTCTCTGTTCTGTGGCTTCTGGAAAGTACTGCCCAGCCTCTGGCAATGCCCAGAGGTAAAAGAAGGTGAAAATTTCCAAGTAAAATCCTGTCACTACTGCCCTGGCCAAGTGGAGCCCAGTATTCTTCGAGGTCTCCCCAGAGCTTCCAGCTGGGTTTGGGAGAGGGTAAAAGCCCAGACTTTCTGGGTCTCTCAGAGTCATTCCATCCATCCATCTATGTCCTTCCCATTTGCACCAATCCCAAGCCTTCCTTTGGCATGCTGAGGTCTCCTCTCTTCTCAGATGAGGTAAAACTGAGGCTCAGGTGCCCCAAAGAGCTTCTCACAAGGTGGTCAGTGCAGCTGTGCACTGGGAGGGCCTTGGGAGAAAAACTTCAAAAGGGTTAGCACTATAGCTCCTGACCAGAATGTCTCCCCATGGAAGCCTGGAGTGTAACATCAGCTCATCAGGGCCCTGTAGATCAGGCAAGGCAACCTGCATCTTCTGAACACAACGAGAACCAAGAAACATTTCTTTGCTGTTGTTAGGAGACAGACATGATCAATTTTCTTTATTGAAAGGTCACTTTGACTGCTGTGTGGAGGAACATATGGACATGAAAAGGAGGGAGGAAGGGAGACCATGAGAGAGCTGTGCCCTGGTGGTCACAGAGGGTTACACAGACAAGGGGACACTTGGGCACAGATCTTGATGAAATTCGCCAAATGTTTATGTCAGGCAGAGGGAGGGGTAAGTGCAAATGCTCTGAGGCAGGAGTGTGCGCAGGTTGATCAAGCACCAACAGAACAACCAGTGTGTCTGGAGGAGAACTAGCCAAAGAAGTAGACACTGAGGTCAGAGAGGCAATGGGGAGCCAGATCATGTGGGGGTTGGGGGGGGGGTCTCACAGTAGAGTCACCAACTGCCCCCGTTTGCCCAGGACTGAGAGGTTTCCTGGTATGTGGAACTTTTGGTGCCAAAGTCAAAAGAACCAACCCATCCATCAGGCACAACAAGCATAGGACCTAGAGCACACCATACTTTCAGGGGCCCAAGAAAATATTTAAATTTTATTTTTTTTAAATCATGAGAAAAAAATAATATGATGATAATGAATATATAACAATAAATCCAGCCTGAATTATATTTGTCTTTATATACCAATGAAAAGTTAATTTTTAGGTTCTTTTTATGGAGGGAGAAAACTATGAAGGCAAAGGGCCCACAAATAGCATAATGCCAGACATAAACCAGGACTGTTGGTCAATCTACTTGGGAGGCCTTTGGGAGGACTTTGGCTTAGAGTTGGTTGAACTTACCCCCATTTTGCAGAGAAAAAAACTGAGGCCTTGAAGGGTCAAGGTAAGACAGCTCTGAGAGATGATTGTGGGTTGGCTTTGGAAACTGCCAAGAGAAAAGAGATTAGATGGAGTCAAGAAATATTCCAGTGGTGGAGTTGGCATGACTTGATGATGTATGTGTGCTGTGGGATGGGAAAGGGTGAGGAGGTGAAGGAAGTAGGACTCTGATTCACAAGCTTGGGCAGCCACATGTTTGATGGTGCCTCTCGTTGTGATGCGGACCAGGGCAGCCAGGATGTGACTCCGGGCAAGTCTTGGAGCCTTTCTGAGGATCAGTTTCCTTATCACCAAAATGTGTATACCAAAAGTTATCACCTGACATCATTGTAAGAATCAAAAGAGTTAAAAAAAAAAAAAAGTGCCTGGTGCATAGTAGGTGCTCATAAATATGAACTGAATCTTCCCAAAGGTTGGGGCTTCCCTGGTGGCTAAGACGGTAAAGAATCTGCCTGCAGTGTGCGAGACCCAGGTTCGATCCCTGGATCAGGAAGATCCCCTGGAGAAAGGAATGACAACCCACTCCAGTATTCTGGCTTGGAGAATTCCATGGGCAGAGGAGCTTGGCGTGCTACAGTCCATGGGGTCGCAATGGGTTGGACATAACTGAGCGACTACCACTTTTACTTTTCCCAAAGGTTCAGTATAACTCTTTCAGTTATATATTCAGACTCCCAATATTTA
The DNA here is from genome assembly GCF_054371585.1 of Giraffa tippelskirchi. NCBI lineage: Eukaryota > Metazoa > Chordata > Mammalia > Artiodactyla > Giraffidae > Giraffa > Giraffa tippelskirchi. The sequence goes on from NC_137279.1 coordinate 110,765,969, forward strand.
GTACTCTTTTTCCGTAAGAAACTTACATTCTAGTGGAAGCAACAGAGAGTAAAGAAATGAAAGTCTTAGATTGTCAGGGTGAATATGTGCTATTCAGAAAGATTTTGTAAGAAGATGGAGAGTCAGGGAGCGGGCTCTATAGATAGGGTGCTCAGAGAAAGCCTCCAGGAGAAGGCATATGTGGATGTGAGTTCCCCTGGAGCCAGGGTGGCCCTTCCCCTGAAAAAGGGGGCATGCTCTGGATACCCTGAATGGAGCAGAGCAGAGAATGCAGTTGGAGTGCCCTGGAGCCCAGGGCATCCTAGCAGCTGTCAGAGGTAGAGGTTTGCTGAGAAGGCAACAATTGCCACACTGTTCATCAATGGAGGATTGCCACATGTCCCCGGCCCCCTGCAGTAAGGGATGGTATTTACTTTTCCCTGCTGCACTGTTGGCAAAGGAACCCCCAGATCTCAGGTAGGAGAGGGGAGGATGACGGTCCCGCATCAGCCCATAGAAACCCTTTGTCTCACATCCGCACTACCTGGGTCAGCAAAACCAGCCCAGGCACCCAGTGAGCCGGTGAAGAATAGTGCCATCGGCTCTGTTCTCCTCCTGGGTGCCCACAGAGGCCCCGTGGAGGCCCAGGGCTGCGCCAGCAGACAGCCTCCCCCCTCTGCTAGGGGCATGGAGCCCCAGGCGGAGTGGAGCATCTGTAAAATGGGGATACTGATAATAATAGAAACTGCGCAGGGCGGCTGTGAGACTTACACGGATTAATGGTTGTGGAAAGTGCCTGGTAAACTGTAAGACATTATACAGATGTTCATTTACAATTTGTAAATGAGTTGATGGGAGAAGGCACAGGATGCTTGCCCAGGAACTACTTGGAGGCAGAGGAAGTTAAAGAAGGGGGAGTGGCCGCAAAGCGCCCCTGGAACTGTGACCGACACAGAAAGACAGTGTGTGAAAGGTACATGAATAAACATGAGACATCCTCTGACTCCTAGCTGCCTAGTTGTGTTCCAGTTAACAAGGTAGACAGGCAGCTGCTGGTTTCTCCCAGGCAGGGAGGGCCACCTCATTCCTGCCCTGCTTAGCTGCCCACCCAGAGTACTGGGAACCAGACCCTGCGGGGAGGAGGGGTCTCCCCTCCCTCCTCTGCCACAGCCTGGCCCCCTGCCCCTTCATGCTTGCCTCCATCCACAGCAGCCCCTTGGGGGGCGTGGAGCCAATACTCATGAGCAAACAGAGATGGAAGCTGGGATGGGCTCAGTGCTGGCGAGTGTTGCTGTGGAAATTGGCAGGTAGGGCTGGCAGCTGGCTTCCTGGAGCTGACCGCAGGCTGGGAGAGACTCAGATCCACGTGTGTGAGGAGGGGCCTGCATGGAAGGAGGCTGGGTGAGATCGCAGGGAGGAGGCCCAGGACAGGAGGGCAAGCACGGGTCATCAGGCAACCTTCTGCAGACATTTAGATCTGGTTATGTTTATTGCACATTTACTACAGGCCCACACTGTGCTGAGGGTTTTTGCTCACGTTATCCTGGGTAAACCTTACAGTGGGCCAGGGTAGTCAGTATCACACTTTACAGATGAGACACAGACTCGAAGTGGGTAAGTGACCAAGGTCACACACACAGTTCAAGGTCCTGAGGCTTCTGAGCCCAACATATGTGTTTCTTTTCCTGAAACTTGTAAACCCATCTGCCCACACCACATCAGTGCCCTCACAGACTCTAGGGGAACAGACACCCTCTGCTCCACTCTTTCCTGTTTCTTCTCCTGGGTGGGATGCAAAGAGAAGAAACATCCCCTTAGTTATTCACCCTGAAGGGGTGGGACAGTGGTCTCCCTCCAGGTCTGCTCCCACCCTCCCCTCCTTGCCTTCTGCTTCCAGCTGGGTTTGCCGATGGGGAGTCCTGGCAATGGCTTGGAGGGAAGGAGGTGGGTAAAATGAAAATGTCCTCTGCTGGCCACAACTGCAAGCCAGAGCTCCTCTCAAGGGGGCCCTTTCTGCAGGCCCCTCTACCCCAATTTTGGTGCTGCTTCCTCCCTTCATCGTTTCAGTTGGTGACAGCCCTGCTTTCTTGCTCCAGCTGTACTCTGCTACTGCCGTGGTTTTGGCAGACCTGGTGCACGCCTCTGTAGGGATACCCTTTAGCGACCTTCCTGCTTCCCCTCATTTGAGCTGCCCTCTATCAGCAGTGGGGATGTGGAAGGAGGTCAGAAAAGGTCCAAGGTGAGATGGATGATCCTTTTGGACCCAACTGGAGAGAAGGATGCTGACTCTGCCTCAACTACAGGGATACATACCTCAAAGCTCCCCCAAACTCCAGCAGTCTGGAAGAAGGTACCAACAGCCTCCTTGATCTTGTATATTCTCTCCACAGCCCTCCCACATCTGCCCACATCAGTATGTGATCATTAGCATAAGACTCTTTGCTCAAAGAGGACCGTCAAGATGCAGCTGGGGTGTGAAAAGTAATTATAGACTGGTGATTAGAGTCGCCCTGGGTCTCACTTGCCAGAACATGCCTTCCTGACCCTAGGAGGGTGGGTGAGATTAGTTAGCTTTTGGATAACAGGCACCAGGAACTCTAACCCTTGGGAGGGAGACAGGTGGACTTGCCCAGATGAGAGGGATGGAGTGGATGGGGGAGGTCTTGAGGCTGCCAAAGGGACATACTGGGGCAAGGATGGGGAGTAGCCCAGGCCTTGGAAACCCAGAATATAGTGATAGGCAAGGGAGAGGCAGAGGTGGGCTGTATCTCTGATCTGAGATTTCAGTCTGGGTTTGACCTCAGCCTACCTTCCCCCATGGGCCTAAGGACCTAAGATTCACACAGTGGCCCCCAGAGGTGATGAGGGCAGCCCACCAGGCCAGCAAGGAGTCTAGGCACAGCAGGGTAGGAACCAAGGTTGCAGGACTGCCCACACCACAGAGTTGCAAACACTCACCTCTGCCTGTGACGTGGTGTCAGGTATATAACAGGCTTCTGAGAAATGTTGGTGGGATTCTCCAGGTGCTTCAGAGCTCAGTCATGGCACAGACTAGACAGTGTGCTGTGGTTTCACCCCTTCTCCAACAGGAGGCCAGGGGCCAAGCCCAGTTCAGCAGCTACTTAGCTGGGTAACACAGGCAGTGCTTCCAGTGGCTTGAGGCCTTAATTTCCTCATCTCTGAGGCAGAGGAGATACCTACTCTGAGATGAATGGATGGAAGCATTTGCAGATGGAGGAGGCATAGCCAGTAGCACCTAAGAGCAGGGATCCAGGGAGAGACCTGAATTCTCACCCTTTCACACCCACTCCTCCGAGAAAAGGTCTAAGGTGAGGTATATGGTCCTCCCAATGACAGAGGTCAGCGTCACCCTTTCCGAGTCCCTCTGACCCCTTCTCCTGCCTCTCTCTCCACCTCTGAGCTCATGAAGCCCCTAAGCACACCAGCCACAGCCAAGGAGGAGATATGGTTGTCTCCAAGAGGAATCTTCCTGATACCTCCATTTTCTCAGAGGGCCCTGAAGACACACCCTCAGCTAAGGATGAGCAAATGAAAATAAAGGATAAAGCATAATTTTTCAGTTCAAGTGTGTCCCAAATATTGCATGAGACATTGTCATTGTTGTAGTTCAGTCGCCCAGTCATGTCCAACTCTTTGTGACCCCATGCAACCCCATGGACTGCAGCACGCCAGGCCTCCCTGTCCCTCCCGATGTCCAGAGTTTGCCCAAGTTCATGTTCATTGCATGGAGAAGGAAGTGGCAACCCACTCCAGTATTCTTGCCTGGAGAATCCCATGGACAGAGGAGCCTGGCTGGCTACAGTCCATGGGGTCGCAAGAGTCAGACACGACTTAGCGACTAAACCACCACTACCATGTCCTTTGCATCAGTGATGCCGCCCAGCCATCTCATTCTCTGATGCCCTCTTCTCCTTCTGCCCTCAATCTTTCCCAGCATCAGGGACTTTTCCAATGACTTCTCAGTTCACATCAGATGACCAAAATACTGGGACATACCCATACCAATAAATTATCTCTGTTTATCTGACATTCACATTTAACTGGGCATCCTGTATTTTATCTGGCAACCCTACCCCAGCCAACAAGGCTCCCAAATAGAGTCAGTCGCCTGGTGCCGGCTCTGACATGTGGCCACGCTCTGAGCAATACCCCATCCTCAGCCCTAAGCCTCTGGGAACCACAAGCTGTCCTTTAGAGGAGGGAACATCAGGGAGCCTCAGGCTCTAAGAGGCCTCCTACACCTTTTCAGATTCAAAGAACTTCAAACAGTAAGAATCCATTCAACAGATGTTTAGTGAACATCTATCTTGTACCAATCACTCTCTTGAGCACTGAAGTTACAATGGTGACAGAAAATAAACAGTTTCATCTCATAACCATCATGTCTAGAGAAGGTACCAAATGTCAAGCTCTGTGTTAAGCACCCTAGAAGCTATATCAGGTAATCCTCACAGCCATCACCAAAGGGGAAAGGAGGTAGGGAGGGATAAAGTAGAAGCTTGAGATTAGCAGATACAAAGTACTATATATAAAATAGATAAAGAGCAAAGTCTTACAGTATAGTAAAGGGAACTATATTCAATGTCCTATAATAAATCAAATGGAAAAGAATGTGAAAAATATATATGTGTGTATGTATACGTGGGCTTCCCTGGTGGCTCACACTATAAAGAATCCCCCTGCAATGCAGGAGAGCTAGGTTCGAACCCTGGATTGAGAAGATCCCCTGGAGGAGGGCATGACAACCCACTCCAGTATTCTTGCCTGGAGAATCCCCATGGATAGAGGAGCCTGGCTTCAGTCCATGGGGTTTCGAAGAGTTGGACACACTGAGCAACTAAGCACACATGCACACATATATCTGTATATCTGGATCGATCAGTTCAGTTCAGTTCAGTTCCTCAGTCGCGTCCGACTCTTTGCAACCCCATAGACTGCAGCACGCCAGGCTTCCCTGTCCATCACCAACTCCTGGAGTTTACTCAAACTCATGTCCATGGAGTCGGTGATGCCATCCAGCCATCTATCTCATCCTCTGTCATCCCTTTCTCCAGCCTTCAGTCTTTCCTAGCATCAGGGTCTTTTCCAATGAGTCAGTTCTTCTCATCAGGTGGCCAAAGTATTGGAGTTTCAGCATCAGCATCAGTCCTTTCAATGAATATTCAGGACTGATCTCCTTTAGGATGGACTGGTTGGATCTCCTTGAAGTCCAAGGGACTCTCAAGAGTCTTCTCCAACACCACAGTTCAAAAGCAGCAATTCTTCAGCACTCAGCCTTCTTTATAGTCCAACTCTCACATCCATACATGACTACTGGAAAAACCATAGCTTGGACTAGACGGGCCTTTGTTGGCGAAGTAATGTCTCTGCTTTTTAACATGCTATCTAGGTTGGTCATAACTTGTCTTCCAAGGGGCAAACGTCTTTTAATTTCATGGCTGCAGCCACCATCTGCAGTGATTTTGGAGCCCCCAAAAATAAAGTCTCTCACTGTTTCCATTGTTTCCCCATCTATTTGCCATGAAGTGATGGGACCGGATGCCATGATCTTAGTTTACTAAATGTTGAGTTTCAAGCCAACTTTTTCAGTCTCCTCTTTCACTTTCATCAAGAGGCTCTTTAGTTCTTCTTTGCTTTCTGCCATAAGGGTGGTATCATCTGCATGTCTGAGGTTATTGATATTTCTCCCAGCAATCTTGATTCCAGCTTGTGCTTCTTCCAGCCCAGTGTTTCTCATGATGTACTCTGCATATAAGTTAAATAAGCAGGGTGACAATATACAGCCTTAATGTACTCCTTTTTCTATTTGGAACCATGTCCAGTTACATGTCCAGTTCTAACTGTTGCTTCTTGACCGGCATACACATTTCTTAGGAGGCAGGTCAGGTGGTCTGGTATCTCATCTCATGAAGAATTTTCCACAGTTTGTTGTGATCCACACAGTCAAAGGCTTTAGCATAGTCAATAAAGCAGAAGTAGATGTTTTTCTGAAACTTTCTTACTTTTTTGATGATTCAACAGATGTTGGCAATTTGATCTCTGGTTCCTCTGCCTTTTCTAACTCCAGCTTGAACATCTAGAAGTTTATATATATATATATATAATATATATATATATAATATATATATAAAAAACAATACTTCAATTAAATAAATAAAATGAAATTGATGTGAAAGAATCCTCACAACCATCTAAGAGGGTGGTAGTTTACAGATGAGGAAGCAGGATTACTGAAGTTAATCATTTGTTTATTCATTCACCAAATATTTATAGAGCCCCTACTAGGTGTAAGGCAGTGTTCCTCGTGGTGGAAATACAACAATGAACAAAACAGATAAACGCCCCCCTGCTCTCATGGAGCTTGCATTCTGGTGGGGAGCAGGGATGGGGGAAATGGGAATTAACACAGTATAAGATATAGTATGTGAAAAGGTGGCAAGTGTTATGAGAAAAATACAGCAGACAATGAGGGTATGGAGTGTCCCTGGTGGGAGCAGTTAATTCAAATCCACGTGGTCAGGGAAGGCCCTGGACAAGGAGCCATTAGAGCAAAGCTGTAAAGGAAATGAGGCTCATTGAGGAAGAAGTGGAAATTCATCACCCCCATCGCCCACCCCATAGTGCTGATTCTCACACCCCGGTTCCTAATCACTATGCATTCCCACCTACCAGACCTTGATTGAGGCTTCCTGCCTGTCCCCTTCACATACATGAGTTCTTTTAATCCCCACATCAGAACAACCCTGAAGGTAAGTTTTATTATCACACTCTTCCAGAGAGGAAAGATGAAATGACTCAAAAAGATGAAATGACTTGCCTAAAGTGCTGGAATGCCGGGACTCAGGCCTGGTTCCTCTGTGTCCTCCAGGGAGCAGAATAGGAAGTTCTCGGGGCAGGCTGGGAGGATGGCTTTGACAACTTACTTCACTCCCTTAGCCTCAATTTCTGCATCTGAAAAGTGGGGCTAATAATATCTACCTCATAGCATCTCTGGGAGGATTAGTAGGTAACACGTGTAAAGTGTCAGATTCGGCACGTTCACACTGTTACTATTATCCTGAGTCGTGCCCTACCCATGTAATAATCCCTCTGAAGGACCCGAGTTAAGCGGCGTGGTTCCTAGGACCTGGGGAAGGAAAGGATGTTGTGGGAAAACAAAGGATGCAGATATGGAGGAAGTGCCGGACAGGAAGAAGATGGACAACCACCACACTGCAAGCCCACCTGCGTGTGAGCCGTTGAACAAACTTTGCTTACACCTAAGTGGCGCGACTCAGTGATTGTAATCACACTGGTTTGAGGTTATGACTTCAGCAATTTTAGTTTTCTCTTGGAGGCCCCGGCTCATATTTTATGCATGCGCAGGAGCTAATTGCGTCCCAGAGAGCGCTCTCCGCCTGCTGGTCTGGAGGTGCGCCGCGCGCCATATGCTCCGTGAGCGCGTAATTAACCCACTGCAGCTGCGCTCCCCTCTGTCTGGATTATGGATTTGATTTCAGTTTCACTCGCAGGCAAGAGGCCCCCAGTTCATATCTATTAAAATGATTACCCTAAAGCGAGGTGCTGAGGACAGAGTCCAGCCCTGGGCTAGAAGCAGAGGCCGGAGGCCCAGTGCAGAGGGAGCACCTTGCCAGCTTGCAGGAGGGGCTGCCAGCAGCCCGGCCTGAGAGCTTTGGGCTGCCCTGCAGGTGTTGAAGCTGTTTTTCTGACATCTGAAATTTATTGTTTCTGGGACTTTCCTTGCTGGTCTAGCCTTCACCTTCATCTTCTCCCTGCCAGCCTTCCTCCAACTGTGACAGCCGCTGACCACTCAGGCTGTCTTTCCAGAATTGCTTTCAGCACCTGGAAGAGGGACTCAGACAAAGTGGGCATCTGATTACTGTTGAGGTGAGAGAGTTCCAATGGCAAGAGGACAAAGGGATGCTCCATTAAACCTCCAAGAGAGAGCCCTGAACTTGGGGCCCACCTGTTCTGTGACCTCCACAGTCGCTTATCCAGACGCGACAGCTATAACGATGGATGGATCATGTGTTTGGGGGGACTTGGGGCAGGGACAAGAGGCAAGCCAAGGGACTGGCCATCTTTCTAAACTTGCCTAGCACTTTACTGCCCTCACCTAGGGACAGTGGCTCTGGCCTAGGCTGTCCTGTGAGGAGCCAGAACCATATCAGTCTCATTCCAGGGTCTCCATCATGCTGGGAACCACTCTTGGTCCCCCATAGCCACAGCCCCCCTCCTGGTGGTGACTCACTCCATATGCAGTCACTGAGCATCCACAGTGCCAGACACCCTGCTAGGTGCTGGGATGGGGAATATAAAGAAAAATGAGAAACACACTCGGTCCCCAAGGAGCTCATGTCTAGTGGGGAAGACAAATATGTAAACAAATGGTTTCAATACAGTGGGATAAATACCATAATGCAGGCATGTTTACAGAGGTTTGAACACAGAGAAGGGAGCAACTAAATTTGCCAGGAGTCAGTGGTGAGATTGTTGAGATTTTCATTGCGTACAGATGGGTTTGGGGGCAGAACCAGAACAATAACGCTTCCTTTGTTCCACAGAGGTATGTGTATACTTCTGCACTAAGCATTATGCTGACTTGTAGAAAATGTATGGTTCCTAGATTCAAGGAGCCTGCACTCCAAGTGGAAAGATTCACTGTGTTCATTTATTCAACAAGCATTTACTGAGCACCTGCTGTATAACAGAGCCTGTGCTAGACTCAGAAGATACATAGATGATTAGACATTATCGCCACCCTGTTTCAGAGGGGAGACAGGCAAACAAAATACGTTATAAGTCAATGGAATAGATCTATCACAAGGAGAGCCTTTTCAAGGTATAGAGACAGAGGAACAATTTCTTACATGGAGTGGATGGAACAGCAGCTCAGGGAAGACTTTCTAGGGATGGTTATGTCCAAGTTGGGTTTTGAAAGGTGATTAGGAGTTTCCAGGTTAAAAGTGGTGGGTTATAAAGTCAAAGGGAATGATTATAAGGAAGGAAGCAGTTTGACAATATAGGTGCTCAGGACTTCCCTGGCAGTCCGGTGGTCAGGACTCTGCACTTCCACTGCAAAGGGTAAGGGTTCGATACCTGATCAGAGAACTAAGATCCCGCATGCCAAAAAATTGAAATATATATATATATATATATGTACTACTCTGTAGTAATAGGAATGAGAGATACACAGGTATCCCAACATTGAAGACTAGCCTCCTATGTGCCAGATGACCATCACGGAGAATAAACTCTACTATGCAGGCTTCTCTGCATGTGAGACATAAACCCAGTTTTGTCTTAGTTACTGCAGCTTGAACCTTATGTGTACATGTCATGGGGGCATTTGAACATGGAGCCAGTCTTCTTCTGCCCCCAGTAACATCATCACTGGTCATTTTCCCCATCTCTGGACTTCCTATTCTTTGAAAATAAACATGGGAAAGCCACCTAGTGCAGTGGCTCCCGGTGACCAGTGATTGAACCAGTCATGTCAGAGTCTTCTGAGAGCCTGTTGGCACATGGTTCCTTGCGTGCTCCATGCAGTGTGCGTTTAAAGTGCCCAGAGTGATTGGGATGAGACTCACTGATCAAGTCTTCCTCCTGCCAGGATCCTTCCTTTCATGTGAGGGGTATGTTCCAAGGGGAAGTGATGCCTGTGAGTTGGCTGTGAGGGGTCCCCAGATAGTGCTGCAGTCCCCAAGGATTCCTGAGGGAGCAGAAGCTCAGAACACGTGTCCCCAAGCAAACTGGGCAAGGGAGAGTGGGGGCTGCTGTTTGTCAGGTTGTTTAGTCGCTGATGAAGATGCTATTTTTAGCACTCAGGCAATTTGGGCTTCTCTAATCAGGGAGCAGGGAATAGGCCTACTGAGGGGCCAGCAGATTTAGAATTCCAGACTGAGGCTATTAGGACTAGACCAGAAAAGATGACATTCTAGGGCAGGGATTGGCTGGAGGAGAATCAGATATTTTCTAGCCCCACAAAGAAAAAGATGAGAGGAAAAGGTGCTGAGATTGAGCAGGAAGGAACATGGTGGGATGACCAGTGAGGTACAAGGCTCTCCGTGGGTTCCCTAGGGAAGCTGGCTCTCGTTTGCTTTCAAAAACGCAAGTGCAGCCAACCAGGAAGTTCTGATGGCAACTGCGAGGCAGGTCTGATGAGAGATAGAAAGGCTCAGGATGAGGAGACTGGGGGCTTCCCAGGTGATGCTAGTGGTAAAGAACCTGCCTGCCAATACAGGAGACCTAACAGACATGGGTTCAGTCCCTGGGTTGGGAAGATCCCCTGGAGGAGGGCATGGCAACCCACTCCAGTATTCTTGCCTAGAGAATCCCACAGACAGAGGAGCCTGGCGGGCTACAGTCCATGGGGTCACAGAGTTGGACATGAGTGAAGGGACTGAGCATGCACACATGGAATGTGGAGGCTGGATCCACCAGATAGGGAATCTGATCCCTAAAAGATTAGACAGAGGGACCAAAAAAAGCACTTAGTCACAGAGGAAGTAAGTCCAAGCAAGGAAGCAGTCACCATGCTCTGAGAGCCTCTGGGTTGAGCAGTGCCCAGCCAGGCCAAATGGCATCATCTTGTGAATTAGAAAAAGCCCCTCCTCCTGCTCCCCACCCCCTGCAGATGCAGCACACAGATGGCCGCCTCTCAGACAGGACCTGCACAATAGAAGACATGCCCTTGAGGCCAAGGTCCTCAACAGTTGACCTCGGATTCCTCTACCTCCCACCTAGAAACAGAGTCATTCCCAGAGATTGGGCTGGACTGCCCCAAACGATTGCACCACCCGCAAGAAGAGAGGTTGTCGGGTCCCCCTAACCAGGCCTAAAGTCGAGAGTTCCTTGCTAAGAAGAGAGGTCCCATGAGTCCTCAGGGAGCAAGAGTGCCCCCAACTCTGTCAGGGGTGATGAGAGGAAAATGAGCTGGGACGGAGACCCTGAGCCAGGTGCTCCCTGCTCGGCCCCTCCCACACTCACACTAGTGGCTGGAGGCTGGCGCTGGGCGACTCGCCAGCTCACAGCTTCGGTCTTCTGCTCGGCCTACCCAGGGGAGGGGAGGTACGTGCCAAGAGTCATCGAGGAGTTTGGGTGATATTGCGGCCAGTGTCCACTTCGGGAGGTTTGCCTCGTCTAGACAGTGTTCTGGCCCAATCAATAGGACATCAGTCTCCGAGGACCGCCTGCGCCTGGCCAGGAATAGACCCAGGCAGGAGGGGAGTGTGCATCTGTCCTTCCTGTGGCCTCTGCCTGAGGAGCAGGGAGCCATGGAGAGGCGTGGGGGGGGGGAGAGGAGGGAAGGAGATGGAGGGAGGGGTTGGAGGCCAGAACTGGAGACAGACTCAGGGGTCAGGAAGGAGCACGGAGGAGAGCCACGGGCAGCCAGCGCCTCCTGGGGGAAGTACTTCTTGGGTTCCTGGCACTATCCTACATGCACGTGTGCTTCCCTCATCTCATCCTCACCCTCAGCCCCACCGTCACCCCACCAGTCTTATGATCCACGTCTTACAGACAGAAGCTGAGACATCAAAGGCACAGTAACTCTGCCAAGTTCTCAGAACTGAGAAGGGAATGCCAGGCCAGCCCCAGGGCCACACCTGGTGAGCAAGGGCATGTGGCAATTTGGGTGCCAGTCTCCTGGGCTTATGCAGCACCCAGAGAATGGAAATCTAGGGTTTGTGAGGCCTCTGAGTTGGGTTTGAGGGTGTGTGAGCCTGTTTCCTGCGGTCCTACTGACAGGCAGCAGGGAATCACCTCAGGGCCAAGATCCACATCCAGGGAGTGGGGGCTGGGGGCCAGAAGGGACTCAGCACAAGCGGGAAGCAGGCAACCTGCAAAGCCCTTATTCTGCGGAGTTTCCATTTGACTTAGCCCCACCATCACCACCACCCCTCCCACCCACAGCCACACTCCTCTGAGAGCCCTGGGTCAGGAACCCCAGAAATCTACAGGGCAGTCTGCACTGGCACAGCTGTGACCTCAGTGCTGAGACTCAGAGAGCCTCTCCCTACCCAGGACCCATAGGGCAGGCCCCCTACCCCTGATGGAGCCCACCCTGCTAGGAGGTGAAGTCACAGAGGACGAGACTGTGCATGAGGCCAGGCGTGCCCCGGTCTGTAACCTGCGCCCTCACGCAACACACTAAGGGTGTTAAGATGGCAGCAGGGGAGCTGTGGGCCTGAGAAGGGCTTCACAGGAGGGAGGAGGGCAGGGCAAGGGCTCTCAAGGCACCGGGGGCCCTGTGGGTGCCATGCCAGGGCGGCCACTCAGTCCATCTGGGGTGAACCACGTGAGCTTCCCCTGGACTCTCTCCACCTCCGCTTCCCCTCCTCACACCCTGGAGTCCTGACCGCAGCTCCCAGACACTCTGTCCTGCTCGAGGGAAGCGGGAGGACTCTGTCCCCCCTCCCCAACTGCTGCGAACAATTAAGCTCAGGACAGCCATTAGCTAGCGCTGAAGGGCCTGTATTGATTAAGGATAATTATATTTACTCTTTAGCAGTGTGAGGCCTGGTAGGAATATTTTTTTGCTAATTTGCTGCTGCTTAGCCTCAGGAATGGGCACTGATATGCCAGCCTCCACCTGGATCATCCTCTATAAACACACACACACACGCACACAACTTCACTGTTGCTGAATTACTGTAAATGGGTGTCTAAGACACATGGCGTTCTGAGCTGTCCTTCCTGCAGCTTAATTCCAGAAAAGAACACGGAAATGGTTGAAGGAGTTTTATTTTCTTTTGGCAACTTTTACCTTGGATAAGACACAGTGGAGCCCGAATTGCAGCAAAACACGGATACACACACAACACCCTTTTCCTCCCTCCTCCCAGTAGATTTATTTTTAAAACCTAAATTCTAGGAGGAAAAAAACCCAGATCCCATGAGAAGATGGCCCTGGGCTGTCCCATCACCTGGTAGAAGGTATCCGTCCCACTTCATCTCTTCTGGTCCCCTGACCCCTCCTCCCTGATGACATGCCTCCCCCTCAGCGTTTCATTTCAGCATGAGCATGCCTTCTCCTGATCACCTGTAAATACCTTCCTCTCTTTCCTCAGGAGACACTTGCGGGATGGGGCGGCTGAGGATACAGGGCCACAGATTCCATCTCTGCCCTCAGCCTAGCGAGGGAGACCAACTGGGACAGCACAGGTACTTCCTGTACTGCGGGTCCAGGGGACCTGGGCACAAACTGGAGGCCAGCACTTGTCAGAGCTGCCTTATTATCTCGGGCAAGGAACTTCATTGAGACTCATCTCCCCAGTTGTAAGATTAAGATGATAACAAGCCCCACTCTGCAGAACCATTGTGGCAGACAGCACACGAGCTGTGCTGCATATGAAGTGATCGCCCACGCCTGGCACATAGCAAATGCTCAGGAAACAATTGTAGCCATGCTTAATGAGCATTTGTTACGAGACAGGTGTTTGCTATGTGATATGGCTTCCCTGGTAGCTCAGCTGGTAAAGAATCCACCTGCGATGCAGGAGATCCTGGTTTGATTCCTGGGTTGGGAAGATCTGCTGAAAAGGGGATAGGCTACCCACTCCAGTATTCTTGGGCTTCCCTGGTGGCTCAGATGGTAAAGCATCTGCCTGCAATGCAGAAGACCTGGGTTCGATCCCTGAGTTGGGAAGATGGCCTGGATAAGGGAAAGACTACCCTCTCCAGTATTCTAGCCTGGAGAATTCCACGAACAGAGGTACCTGGTGGGCTATAGTCCATGGGGTTGCAAAGAGTCGGACACGACTGAGCAACTGTCACCTTCATTTTCAGGCGAATTTCATGTGCACTATCTCCTACAAGCCTCATGAAAACTTCTGACAAGATAGAACCATGGAGAGGTTAGATAACTTAAAAGGGATCACACAGTGAGCTGAGACCTGACCCCCAGCCATTTGACTCCCTTGCCCATATGTTTAACCACTCTGCTAATGTGTCCCGCTGGAGAAGGAAATGGCAACCCACTCCAGCATTCTTGCCTGAAAAATCCCATGGACAGAGGAACCTGGCATGCTATAGTCCATGAGGTCACAGAGAGTCGGACATGACTTAGCGACTGAACAACAATGTGTCCCTCACCCCAACCCTCAGCCCAGGTGACACTGACTCCCATTCTTTTATCAGCAGCAGCAGCAGAGCATGTGATGGACGCATGACGGAAAGGTGTCTTATGTAACCTGGGGACGTGACATCAGGGAACGGCTCCTGGAAGAGGATAAATGGTCTTTGTCTGGGCTGTTCAGAGGCCCAGAGGTGAAAGAACCCAGTGTGTTCGGAGAACAGCCAATATTTCCATCGGAGTGGATGAGAGTTAGGGTGACCATATATCCTAGTCTGCCTGGGACTGTCCTGGTTTACACCTATTGGCTCAACTTAATTATCAATAGTCCCTGGTCCCTCTCAGACAATCCCAGTTGGGGTGATAAATTACATGGTCACCATAATTCTAGTGTGTGGGTCCTGGAGACGTGAGAACGGGGCTTTGCTAGCCCACTCAAGGATTCAGATTTTATCCGGAAGGACGGGGGGACCCACTGAGGCATGAATTGTAGGGAACAAGCCTGAGGCAGACCAGGCATTTGGGATGCAGTGGTCCAGATGGTTAGTGACGCTGAGTTTTTAAGGAAGTAGAATCTATAGACTTTGGTTACAGAGAGGCCGTGGAGTTAGTGGGTGAGGGTGAGGATTCTGGCACCAGGATCTCTGGGTTCAAATCCAAGCTCAGCCACTTATTAGCTATATGACCTTGGGTAAATTACTTAATCTCTCTGTATCTCACTTTCTTTGCCTCTGAATGCGGTATCATAATAGCATCACCTTCCAGGGTGGTTGTGAGCATTACATAGAGTTAACATGTAAGGCAGTCATAAGCAGTAACAAGCCAGGGATGACTTGGTCTCTGGCTTGGGTCCCTGGAATAGAATCGTTCTTTGAGCTTGAGAACAAGAGGAGATGTGGGGCAGAGGGTGCAAGGAGGACACAGAGATGGTGAAACCCATTTGGGATATGCTGGATTTGAGGTGTCAGAAGTGAGAGGAGATGATGCTTTCAAACTGTGATGCTGGAGAAGACTCTTGACAGACCCTTGGACAGCAAGGAGATAAAACTAGTCAATCTTAGAGGAAATCAACCATGAATATTCATTGGAAGGACTGTTGCTGAAGCGGAAGCTCCAATACTTTGGCCACCTAATGCAAAGAGCCAGTTCATTGGGAAAGACCCTGATGATGGGAAAGATTGCAGGCAAAAGCAGAAGGGGGCGACAGAGGTTGAGATGGTGAGATAGCATTACCGACTCAATGGACATGAATTTGAGCAAACTCCAAAGATAGTGAAGAAGAGGGAGGAAGCCTGTTGTACTGCAGTCTATGGGGTCACAGAGTCAGACATGACTTACAACTGAACAACAACAGCATGAGAGGAGATACCGTGTAGGAAGCTGGGCATGCCACATCTAGCCTGCAAGGAAGATCTGGGCTAAAGATTCCAATCTTGGCATCATCTCCACCTTGCCAGGAGGGGATAGAGTAGGAGAGAAGCATCCAGAAAAGTCTGGGAGTACCAGCCTTTAAGTTGCTGGTGGAGAGGAGGAACCCAGCAAGGCATCTGAGACATTAGAAAGTCAGGAGGAAAACCAGGAGAGATTTATTTCCCAGAAGCCAAAAGAAAGTGAAAGTGAAAGTCGCTCAGTCATGTCCAACTCTTTGTGACCCCATGGACTCTATAGTCCATGGAATTCTCCAGGCCAGAATACTGAAGTGGATAGCTGTTCCCTTCTTCAGGGGATCTTCCCAACCCAGGGATTGAACCTAGGTTTCCCACATTGCAAGTGGATTCTTTACCAGCTGAGCCACCAGGTAAGCCCAAGAATACTGGTGTGGGTAGCCTATCTCTTCTCCAGGATATCTCCCCAACCCAGGAATTGAACTGGGGTTTCCTGCATTTCAGAAGCCGAGGGAGAATTGAATTTCAACAAGGAGGGAGTCTCCAATAGCAGTAGATGCTGCTGTGAGGTTGGAAGGTTCAGAGAGGAAGAAAGCTTGCTGGATTTAGCTGTGGAGGCCATGGGTGGCCTTGATGGTTGTCTTTTACCATAAATGGCAAGGATTATAGTGTAAAAGGAAGACGTGGAAGGAACATGTATAGACAACTTTTAAGAAGCTGGGCTGCAGAGGAAAGGGACACTGGCCACAGTGCAATGCCAGGTCAGGAGAGGTGTGTTCATCTTTAAAGAGCAGAGCCTTGAGCTCGAGAGAGAATGGTAGAGATGGAGAGGTTGAAGATGTCAGATAAAGGCATAATTGATGGAACAGAGTCCTTGAGGAGGCCGGAGGGGATGAGGTACTGGGTTTACTGGCAGGACTAGCCCTGACACAAGGAAGGCTGCCTTCTAGCATGAGACGGAGGAGAGAGATGAGGGTGTGTGGGGACACAGATCACTTGGGGGTTGGGTGTGCCAAGTGGGCAGCTGGCACCATTTTCTCTGGACTGTTGGAGGCAAGATCTTCAATGAAGGGATGGGTTAAGGAGGCTTGAAGAAAGGGTGACCTTATGAAAAAGCTGTGTAGGGAATGAAAAAAGTGTTTCCTGAGGGCACATAGGTCCCAGTTAGGAACTGGGAGGAACACTGTTGTTGGGGCATCCCCATGGATGCTGTGTTTACCTGGGATGTTGGCAGGGCTTGGACTGGAATGAAAGCCTATGCCGTGGTTTTCAGGGGGCAGAAAGGTGATAAATGACAGAGACCAATGAAAGGATGAAGCTTCCCAGGTGGCTCAGTGGTAAAGAATCTGCCTACTGATGCAGGAGAGGCAAGTTTGAGCCCTGGGTTGGGAAGATCCCCTGAAGAAGGAAATGGCAACTCACTACAGTATTCTTGGCTGGAGAATCCCATGGACAGAAGAGCCTGACAGACTACAGTCCATGGGGTCGCAAAAGAATCGAACATGACTGAGTAGCTAAACAAAAGCAACAATTAAAGGATAGAAGTGTGTGTCTAGTATCAACGAAGAAGGATGGTTTTTTTAAAATTAAAAGAGGAATAATTTTGAAGTGGCCCCAGTCACAAGGGAGGGGCTCCCCATCTCCTAGAAAAAAGAGCGTCTCCTCCTAGAGCAGTCTGCAGGGATATGGTGACCATGAAGGCAGAACCTGGGCCTGGTTTACCTTTGTCCCATGTTCCTACCCACCTGGCATAGTTAATAGGTTGTTTTAAAATGTGGACTGGTTGAGAGTGACTGAATGAATGCCTGAATGCCTTGCTCCTATCCTGAGAAATGCTTCCACCTATACCCATGTTTCTTCCTTTTGACGTTGCCTCTTCCTGTCCCTGAGAAGCGCCTGCCCAGCCTGTGTGTGCCTCTCAGGGGCCATATGGAGGGCTAGAAGGTAGAGAAAGGGGAGGAGGGGATGTTTGCTGTCATTCTCAGAGTCTACTGTAGACCCTGAGAGCATGAGACCCGCCCACCCACCCAGCTCCATGCCCACAGCCCATTATATGCCCGCATAGGATGATTGCTATGTGGTCTGCCGAGTAACTCTTGGGTCTTTAGTAACTAATACTGCAGTGTGGAGCCAAAAGAGCAGTGGTGACACAGTGTGGGGGGAAATGCAGTGTCAGATTTGAGGGGCCTTGGCTTTTTGCAACCATAGTTCTAGTTTCTCAATAGGATTCATTTTATCCCCATCACTACCTTCTTCCTTGCCTCCCAGCCTAGCACCAATGGCTTGATCAGAGAACCCTCAAATGCTGGGCAGAGGGTGCCTTACTGACTCCCCAGGGCCAAACAAAGCAAGATGTCCCCCAGGCAAGGAGGACCGCAGCTCATCCGACCGCAGCTCATCCATCCCCAGTGGCCGCCCAGACCCCCACCGAGGGCGCAGAAACAGACTGGCTGTATTTTTAGCTCCCTTATGGGCCCCTGAGCCCTGCCCCACTTTCTGAAAGCAGAGGGCTTGGGGCCCAACACCATCTGGACTTAGTAGCAGGGACGGTGCCTTCTCCTGCCACTCATGAGCAAAAGCCAGGGGAACACACAGACCTTCCCATGTCCACATTTTCCAGGCCAGGAAATCCATGTAGTGGGGTCTCCAATGGGACTTGGAGTCTCCTGGAACCACAGGTCCTGCGTCCGGGGCTCTGGCAGGGCCTCCAAAGGCTTTGCTATGGGAACCCCAAATTCCAGGATCTGTTTGGACTCTGCAGAACAGAATGCTCCCCAAACCCCAGCTAGCATTTTTCTGAGCTCAGCTTGAGTTTCCTGTAGGAATTGGGAACAAATCCGTAACTTGGAGGTAAAGGACAATGAAAGCAATAAAGAGGCTCCCAGTTGAGCTCAACCCAGACAATGTAATAAAAAGCATCCTTTATTCATTCACTTAACCACAGGTGGACTGCATGCCTATAAAGATGCTAAGGATGCCAGAAATGCACATAACATAATCTTTGCCCTCAAGATTCGATACTGCTGTTCTCTGTCCCATAACTGATCACGGAGACTGCCAGGATCCAAGGACAAAAGCAGAGGGGGTGGGGCATGGTGCTGAGAGACCTAGCATTTCTTATTCCTGAGCAGAATTCTTGGGCTTATATTATTTCTCCCCACTTTTTCTCTTCTCTGGCAGTGCCCCTTGGTTCATTGTGTCTGCCACATGTTCTCAACCCCTGCACACATCTGGATTGGGAGGGCACCTGCCAGACAGACCCAGCCCTATTGATGGAGGTGGCTGTCAGAGATTCGTGGCTTTAACTGGCTGCTGCTTGGAGCCCCTGATGGTTACTGTCCAGAGTGAAGATCCTTCTTTGAATCACTTTCTGCCCCTGCTCTATGGTTATCTAGAGCTACTCTGAAATTTTTTTTTTCCAGGCTGATCTGGGTCTTTTGTAGTCTGGGCACCTCTCAATGGCATTGACTCCCTGATCGGAACCTTGCTGGGCCTCCGCATGGATAATGGTACCTGGTTTCCCCCTCTTGGTCCCTAGCTTCTGCAGGGCTTCCTTCCTGCCCCCAAGCCTATTCCTTGGAGGGACACTAAAATGAGACAGCTGAACTGAAGGTCAGGTAGTCATCTGGCCAGGGAGGGCCCCTGGGGGTGGGTGGGAAGTCTGGATAGCTGAGAGCTACTTGGAGCTCAGCATTGGCTAACCCTCACCGTTGCACTTCTGCTGAGCCCTGAGTCCCCTGAGGGTGCCCAGCTTAGCAGGAGCAATCTCTAAGCCAGGATGCCAGGGCCCCTTTCTGGCTGGCATTGGGGGCCCAGACTGATGCCCCTGTGGCCTCTCGGGTGCTTTGCCTCCCAGCTGCCCTCCCTCTCTCCGGGATGTGTTTTCACGGTGGAAAGCCCCAAAGTGCACTGGCCTAGATGCAGGGGGCTGGAAATCAGGAGCTGTTGGAAAGGGATGTATCTGAGACAGGAGTTAACCCCTGGTTGTCAGGGCACCTTGGGCATAGCCCGCTGCCACCCTGACCATTTTAGGGCATACTTCTCAGTTCAATCTTCTCTCCTAAAGAGCCCCAAACAAGCAGACACTGAAATACTGCTTCAACTTGAAAGCAGAGGGAGTAAAATGCCCAGAAAAAGCTAAGTACCCTGAAGGAAGTCAGGCATGAGGGATCCAGAACAGCCAGGGGGCTGACATGGGTTGCGCCCATACATGGGGGCCTCATTTTACATCTGGCAGCATAGTTCCTTACCCCTGTCTCATTCACACACCACGTCAACCTCACGAGATAAATAGTATTAATCTTGCTATAGCAATGAAGAAACCTCTGAGAATTTAACCTGCCCAAAGTTGCATGGTGAGGAAATTGAGCACACTGATTCTAGAGCAAGAGGGGCCCAGGAAGCCTTAGAAAGTGGCCGCTGAAGAGTCAGGGGCAGTGAGGTCCTCTGATGTGTGTGAGTGTGTGCTTAGTCAGGTCCAACTCTTTGTGCCCCCATGGACTGTAGCCTTCCAGTTTCCCTTGTCCATGAATTCTCCAGGCAAGAATACTGGAGTGGGTTGCCATTTCCTACTCCAGGGGATCTTTTCAACCCACAGATCGAAGCCACAGCTCTTGTGTCACCTGCATTGGCAGACACATTCTTTGCCACTCCACCACCTGGGAGGCCCTGAAGTTCTCTGATGCCTATATAGTAACACACAGAGGGGAAGTCACATTAACTTGTAGTCTAGTGGTCCTCCAGCCTATTGGATGGAATGCATGCCTGGAACGTAGAGCAAGGTTAAGTTCTGACAACACAGGGAGAGGGAAATACTGCGTGCCAAAAAGGTGGTACCTGTGTGTCTGAAACCTGTGAGCCAGAGGGGTGACCCAGGTGAGAGGATTTCAGTGAGACTAGGCCATGAACTGCCTGCCAGGCACAATTCCCCAAAAGCACAGGACAAAAAAGAGATAATGATGGACCTTCTGACTAATTAGACGACTGCAAATATCATTCTGCTAAAAGCAGAAGAACTGATAAATTTTTTACTTGACTGCTAATAATTTTATCCCTTAAAAGGTAGAACAGGCAAATAGGGGAACTGAGTCTAGACAGAGCTGTGATCCACAGAGTTACTTGTTGCTGTGAAGAGTGCTAGTTCCCCACAGACAAGGACTTTGTTTTGTCTCCTCTGCCTAGAGCAGTGCCTGGCACATTGTAGAGGTGGAATTACTTGTTTGGTGAACAAAAGGAACAGGGATGGAAAGCTGGAGGAGATGGCCATGTCATCTCAGCATGACTGATCACCAGGGAAGGGAACACTAGCAATTTCAGACATAAGCCTGAGGTTTTATAAAGGGTGCATCTAGGGAGTACAGTGGAACAGTCAGTTCAGTTCCGTGGCGAGGGACGCCAAAGGGAACATAGCTTAGGATAGCTGGGGAGATTACAAAACTGAAATGTCTGTATTACAACACAAACCAACTCTAAGAATAAAAAAGACACATTAAAAACAAAGACACACATTTTTGAATGAAGGGGTAGATAATAAAACACTCTGAGAATCTACAAAAAGCACATCTAGGGCTTCCCTGGTGGCTCAGTGGTTAAGGAATCCACCTGCCAAGGCAAGAGACATGGGTTCGATCCCTGATCCAGGAAGATCCCACATACCGCGGAGCAACTAAAACCACGCGCCACGACTACTGAGCCTGTGCCCTCTAGAGCCCATGCTCCACAACAAGATAAGTCACTGCAATGAGAAGCCCGAGCTCCACAACTAGAGGGTAGTTGCCACTCCCCACAACTAGAGAAACGCCTTTGAAGCAGTGAAGACCCAGCACAACCACAATAAATAATAAAGAATTTTTGTAAAAAGCACATCTAGCTATCATTTCGTGTGTAACTTTAGGAGACACTGGAGACCTCATGGTAAGAAGCTCTAACATCAAGGAAACAATGGCAGTGCAGGGAATCCTTCTGAGGAGTTATGGCTTGGAAAGGATGTAGGGCACGTGGGGAGGTGGGAGGGCTGCATAACAACGGAGGGTACCAGAGGGCCTCACCCTGCAAGAGGTGTGTCTAGAAGTCTAAGCCCAGAATAAACCTTTAAAAGGAAATCTAGACAATAAGAAGGCACTTTGAATTTTTCTGTAGTTATTATGCTAAGAGCAAGGGTTCAGGAATCAGACCCACCTTGCTTGAATCTCAGCTTTGTGACCCTAGACAAGCTCTTGAACCTCACTAAGCCTCAGTTTCCTTATATATAAAGTGGGGGGTGATATCTAGTCCCAAAGGGTTATTGTAACTAATAAATTTGATAAAACCTGCCAAGAGCTTGGCCTGGTGCCAGGCAGATTTGGTTCAATACATCTTCACTATCATTATTATTATCATTATTCTCTGCTTGTAATGCCCTGGCTCTCCTTTTCTGACTATCAAACCCTTCAAAAAAGATTGGCTTTTAGCAGTTTTTGTTAATTTTAAGTAATGCCTGAAGCAGGAAAATGAACAAGGTAAAGGACTGCTCCTTGGGGGAGATGATGTCACATTAACTTTGTTGGAAAGAAATATCTAACAGAAGGGAACTGGGCTGGCATAGGAAAGTGGGAGAGGAATAGCATGCGTATGCCTATGTGGCCCCTGGAGAAGAGAGAAAAAAGAAATGCCTGCCTCTTGTTTTTCTCCCATCTTTGTTACTAACGGGAGCAATTTTTGATCTGATGTGCCAGGAAGAGCATCTCTCATCCTTAAATGAGGCCAAGACTCCAGACCCAGATGCTGGATGTCCTGGGACTGAGAGAATTTGCAGATACAGTGACAGAAGCATTGCTGGTAATTGTTGAAGAACCACATAGAACAGAGGAGATGCTCAAAGACTGGAGGCAACTCACTTTTCTCAAAACAAGATTCTAGAAGTTCTGGATTGATCAGCCTGATATCAAACTGATGACATTGTACAAAAACAGAGTGAAAAGTAGATTGCTTGGGTGCACTTAGAAAAGAAATAGAGACCCAGGAGCCAACATGCTGCTGCCTCTGCTGCTAAGTCGCTTCAGTCGTGTCCGACTCTTAGCGACCCCATGGGCTGTAGCCTACCAGGCTCCTCCATCCATGGGATTTTCCAGGCAAGAGTACTAGAGTGGGGTGCCATTGCCTTCTCCAGCATGGGATCACTGTAAATAAATCATAAAATTAAAATGATTTTTAGCAGGTATTTTTTTCTAGACTATTAGAGGAAGATAACTGTTGTGCAGTTTGATTTCAGAAAAACATTTAATAAAGCCATTCCTTATCACATGGTGGACTAAATGTAGATCTGAACAATAATGTAATGATATGACTTCAAAAACCTCCCCCTGAAAATGCCAATCATTCTCCCCAGGTGTCAAGAGAATCTCTTAAAAGGTGGTCTCCCCAATGTTTGTACAAGTTACCCAGGAGTCATGCTAGATAGATCCATAGATACCACGTAACAGGGAAAGTTAAATTATCAGATGGATATGGTATCAGGATCCAAAGAGATCTCCACCAACCGAAATGATGGGCTTACACTGACTAAAATGTAACAGAAAACTAAAAATAGAGTTACCGTATGATCCAGTAGTCCTACTCTTGGACATATCCAGAAAAGATGAAAACTCTAATGTGGAAAGGTACATGCACCACAATGTTAATAGCAGCACTATCTACAGTAGTCAAGACATGGAAGCAAGCTAAATGTCATCAACAGAGAAATGGATAAAGAAAATGTGGTATATACACATAAGGGAATATTACTCAGCCAGTTAAGTAGAAAATGCCCTTTACAACAACTTGTGGACCTAGACATTATCATATTAAGTGAAGCAAGTCAGACAAAGACAAATATAATATGATATCACTTATATGTGAAATCTAAAAAATGATAAAAATAAACTTATTTACAAATCAGAAATAGACTCATGGACAAAGAAAACAAACTTATGGTTACCAAAGGGAGGGAGAAGGAATAAATTAGGAGTTTAGGATTAATAAATATATCCCACTATATACAAAATAGGCAGCGAGGATCTACTGTATAGCACAGGGAACTATATTCAGTATCTTGTAATAACCTATAATGGAAAGGAATCTGCAAAAGAATATATATGTATACATATACATATATATTCACATATAACTGAATCATCTTGCTATACACCTAAAACTAACATAACATTATAAATCATCTATACTTCAATAAAAATAAAAGCACAAAAATGTAATGGAAACATGCAGAAGAATAGTACGTAGTTTCTGTAGATACTCCACCCTCAAGGAGGTGGTACATAACCCTCCACTCCTCCCGTGTAGGCTGTGCATAGTCACCTCTTTCCAAAAGTACAGCAGGAAAGGAGCGAGGAGTGTAATTCTGACAGCAGAGAAACCTGGCAAGCACTACCTCAGCCAGGTGATCAAGGTCAACAGCAACATGATAAATCACGTTACTAGTGTAATAGGACTCCTTGATGTGATGTGATGTGATGTGATGAGAATGACACTTTCTCTCTGTGGTCTTTCTCCCAAAAGCCTGTAACTCCAGTCTCATTGTGAGAAAAATACTAGGCAAATCCCATCGAGGGACCTTCTATGGTCTACCTGGCCAGTACTCTTCAAAATGGCCAAGATTGTCAAAAACAAAGACATTCTGAGAAGCTTTCATGGTCCAGAGGAGCCTAACAAGACCTAACAACTAAATGTAATGTGATATTCTAGATGGGATCCTAAGTAAGAACTAAGGAAATCTGAATACAGTGTGGTCTTTAGATAATAATATATCAATAATATTCATTCATTGTGGGAAAATCTACCATGTTAACATGTAAGATGCTAATAATAGAGGAAACTGGGTCTCTGTGTGTACTAATTTCACCATTTTTCTGCAAATCTAAAACTATTCCAAAAATTTTTAAGTTTATTTAAAAAATATAGTGAGTAAGATTATAAAATATAGTGGGTAAGAGTGTAAACTCCTACATTTAGCATAAAAGTGACTTATTATGTAAGTGTGTCTTGGGGGACATCCAAATTAAATACAGCTTTTGGGAAAGACATCTAGGGCTTTTGAAGGACCAAATCTCAATACATGGCCCTGGGCAATGTGATTGTGAAAGGAAGAGTGATCCTGTGCTGGTCTAACATCTCAGAGTCCAGATCAGGCAGCCTGGCAGGACTCCACTGCTCAGACCACAAGAGGAGTCTCAGCTTGGAGCCCAGATTTCCTGGGTTCGAGCCCAGGCTCTGCCACATACTAGCTGTGGGAACCTTGTAAAGTCATTTAACCTCTCCAGTTCTGTTTCCTCATCTGCAAAATGGGCAATTAATGGTAAAAACCTGATAGACCCATTGGGTGGCGCTAACCCCTGGAAGTGGGGTTCCACTTCCCTACTCAGGAAGTGGATCTTTGTGGACAAAGGGTCTGATGTGGACACTGCAAGCACCTTACCTTATTTCAGATCCTTATTTCAAAAGGGTCTTCAGCATCTCAGAGAATAGCTGGGGGAGTCACAGGGAACTCATGATTTACCTTGGAGAAAAGACTGGACCCAACAGTTATTGCTTCAATTCAGAGAAAAGGCCACCAGGAAGAAGTGACAATCTTTGTCATTCATTTATTGAAGCCCTAAGTATGTCCTTAAGTTTGTCTGGATTTTTGCTTCCTTATCCTCAGAATATTGATAAGGGCATCTTTTGGTCAATTTTGCAAGGAGACTGAGAGGATGAATCAATTAATAAATATGGAAGTGCACTGGAAAAAAAGCAACTGCTGTTGACAAGCGTGTGTTTTTTATTAAAACTACATTGATACCTAGACATTTGTGTATTTCCTATTGTGCTTGTTCAGGCTTCCCTGGTAGCTCAGCTGGTAAAGAATCCTCCTGCAATGTAGGAGACCTCGGTTCGATTCCTGGTTGGGCAGATCCCCTGAAGAAGGGTTAGGCTACCCACTCCAGGATTCTTGGGCTCTCCTGGTGGCTCAGACAGTAAAGAATCCACCTGCCTGCAATGTGGGAGACCTGGGTTCGATCCCTGGGTTGGGAAGATCCCCTGGAGGAAGGAATGGCAACCTACTCCAGTGTTCTTGCCTGGAGAATCCCCATAGACAGAGGAGCCTGGTTAGCTCAGAGAGAATACACAAGCTTTGGAAATTTACCGAACTTTTGTGAACCTCAGTGTCCTCTTGTATAAAATAGAGCTCATCATATGAACCTCACAGGGTTTCTGTGGGATCACGTGCATGACTGGGCCAACACACAGTCAGCATTTAGCCAGCAGTGACTGCTATTCTGCCCCTCCAGCAGGGCTAGGGAAGTGCTGGTATTCTGAGTACCCCATCCATAGGGCCTCTCAGGTGAAATGGTGGCTGCCCTTGGTGGCTCTGGGGGTTCAGAGGGGAAGAGCCATTCTAACGGGAGATGAACTTGAGAGAGAATAACAATGGAATCCACATCACTGGAGGGCAGACTGAGAATGATCATCTGTTAGAACCACTTTCTGTGGAGCTCTTAATTGTCAAGAAGGTTCTGGGTAAAGCTGGAGACCAAAAGGTGTCAGATTACTGGGAAAGAGGAGAATTGGATGGATGAGAGAGACATGAAGTCTCTGCAGAACTACCCAGCAGTAATTATACCTTAGGAGACAAAAAAAAAAAAGAGAGAGAGAAGGCAAGAGGTCCAAGCTGGCAGTGCCCAGACAAGGACACAGCAAAAGGAATGCAAGTGACTTGGTCCCTTAGGATTCCTGTTGACTTGTCACATATCTCAGATGACCAGAAGTCTTGTCCTGAATCCACCCATGTGAATTTCAACACCTTTCAGGGCATGAAACCATGCATTATACCAAAAAAATCTCCTTACACAAGAGATTTCTAAAGATATTACCACATGCCTTTGGAGAAAAACAACAATGTATTAAAAAAATTTTTTTACAGTGCCTGGAGGTACGATAGACAATGACAGATGGATCTGGATTTACGTAAAATGACACAGACACTGATTTGCTGAATATTTTTGATAAAATCAACAACTAAAATGGATCACCCAGACCCACAGTTCCCCACCCAACCACTGCCAAGAAGCACAGCTCTCAGCAGGGGCCAAGCGAAAGATGTGAATGCAGAGTGTCCAAAGGTCAAGAGTTAACCCCCCCCATTAGGCTTGGCTGCTTCCCTTCCAGACCTCCTGCCAGCACTGCCTCCACCTCTGCAGGTTGCTTTGGAGGATAGTCAGCCTGGAGTTTCTCCAAAAAACAGCGCTAGCTTAACTCTTAGATGGACGGAGAGCCCTCCAAGTCACCGGGATCCAGGTTGCTGTCTGTCGCTCCAGGGTGGTTCGAACTCACTGGATGCAGATGAGTTGAATTATCTGTGCTCAGAACAAGTCCCCACATTTGAAGAAAGATATTGACAGACTAAAGCATGTCCACAGTTGAGCAATCTGGCTGGTGAGGGGCCTGAGCCATGACCTGCTAGGAAAGTTGAAGGAAGATGCAGAGGGATCTGCTGGCTGTCTTCAAATGCCTGCAGAGTTGTCATATAAAAAATGTAAGAAACGTGCTCCATGTATCCTCAGAAAGCAGAATTAGGACCCAGGTATCCTAGTTAGGGGCTTCCCCAGTGGCTCAGTGGTAAAGAATCCACTGGCAATGTGGGAGATGCAGGAGATGTGGGTTCGATCCCTGGGTTGGGAAGATCCCCTGGAGGAGGGCATGGCAACCCACTCTGGTATTCTTGCCTAGAGAGTTCCATGGACAGAAGAGCCTGGTAAGAGTCATACATGACTGAAGTGACTGAGCATGTACACATGCTAGTTAGGGGCATCCCTGGTGGCTCAGACAGTAAAAGAAACTGCTTGCAATGCAGGAGACCCAGGTTCAATCCCCGGGTTGGGAAGATCCCCTGAAGAAGGGAATGGCAACCCACTCCAGTATTCTTCCCTGGAGAATTCCATGGACAGAGGAGCCTGGCGGGCTACAGTCAATGGAGTCACCAAGAGTCAGGCACAACTGAGAAACTATCACTTTCACTTTTTCATACAAGTTAGAGGGAAGCAGATTTTGGCTTCATCTTGAGGAAGACTCTCTCATGGTTGGTGTCTCTGATAATCTGATTGCAAGGAAAAGTGATCAGGTTCTTCATTGTGACCAGAGTTCAAAGACTGGATGGCTTCCCGTGCAGCTTGCTGTTGAGAGGTTCTATTTTGGATAAAAGATCGGATGAGGTGATCTAAATTCCTTTCCAAGCTTCAGATCACATTCTCAGTCAGTAGGGAGAGTAGAAACTGAGGATCATAACAACCTGCAAGTCAATCAAGGCAGAGAGAACTGAGATGAGTATGTTAAGCTAGGAAAAATATCTTTTAAGTTTGATAAGACTAAAGTTCTGGTGTTAAGCTCTTGGGTTTTGTTTTTCAAGCTCTTTTTAAATAGAAGGAGCAGTAAATCTGAGTCTGAGCAACAGGATTAGAACTCATTTCTGTTGTAGTGTTTAGAGACACCTGCCCCTCATAGGAGTGT
The DNA here is from genome assembly GCF_054371585.1 of Giraffa tippelskirchi. NCBI lineage: Eukaryota > Metazoa > Chordata > Mammalia > Artiodactyla > Giraffidae > Giraffa > Giraffa tippelskirchi. Next base: position 110,793,944 of record NC_137279.1, read on the forward strand.
CTGCAAGTTCTAGTGGGCATCAGAGGCTACTTTTGTTCCCAGGTATTTTCCTCTTCTCACTTTCAGGTGGTCCCAGAAACAGGAAGAGAGCTGGATGAACATACCTAAAGCTCTCCGTGGCTTAACTCCTTGGTCTGGTCCCATGTGAAATGGCATGAGTGGAGTGACCCAAGTGTCCATCTCAGATAACTCAGAGCTATACTTCCTATGTTGTCCAGGATGTATTCCTAACTGTGGGAAACCAGCCTTCTTCCCAATTTTAGCCTGTGTGTTTGGGCCCTTCACCCATATCCTGGATAGTCCATTTTCCTCCTGAAATAAGCCCTGGTCAGTGCCACTTCTTGTTGGGTTTTCTTTCTTTCTTTCTCAGCTTTAGTCAGATTAGTTTGTTCTTAAAGGTTTTTAGCTATCACTGCCCACAACCACCTTCCCTGAACATCTATGTATGTACCATTTATCAGTTCTATATTTAAGGAGATGTCCCCCAGATTAAGAAATTGATAAAGAAAGTGACATTGAGAGACCCCGTCTGAGACTCCTGGCCTTTGTGTATGGGCAGCAGAAGGCTGAGTAATTATTCCAGAGATCAGCACCATCAATATTTGGACAGCAGTATCCTTAATTCATTCTCTTCCTCATCCAACAAATTCTGGCTGGCTTGATGCTCTTGCTTCGACCTGTCTGAATTTCTTATTTTGAGCATGATTCCTAAGGAGCTGAGAACTTGTTACAGGCTTGACGTATAATTTCAGGCAAGTCATCTTTCCTTTCTGGGCCTCAGGCTCCTTGTCACTGAGCCTTTGACTGCCCCTATGGGCCATGCTGGGGAAGGCCACTCGTTAAGGATGCACTGGATGCCGACAAAACAGGTGCACATGTTTCAGGCTGCTTGCAAGCAAGAGAAAGGTCTGCACTAATCATCCCAGAGTCTAAAAGGTTTCCAGCATCTGTCAAGATCCAAGAAGTGTAAACTGGGCGCCATAATTGGGCTTTAGTATCTCCAGCAAGTTTGCTTGACACCTCTGCAGAGCAGTGGATGGATCAGACATGGTGTCAAATGGCGAGCCTGTTAATGTGCAAAGCAGAGAGGTGTCAAAACTGGCAAAAAGCAAAGCCTTCATTTCTTCTCTGTCTCCATGAAAATGAGTGAATGCGGAAGCTCGGCTGTCACCAGGAACCAGGGACCAAGGCCAGCTTGACAACACTGCCAATGTTTGGTCCTGCTGCTTTCCTGGCTCTCTCCCCTCTTGCCTCCCACCTGCCCCTGAAACTTTAATTATTTCCTGGACCTGGTATAATGTCTGTTTGCTGGTGAGGGAAGAGAGATGGCTCCCATAGAAATACAAAAGCCTGTCGACTTTCACAGCAACCATGGGGAATAGAGTGGCTGTTTTTAGTTACAAAGACATGTTGGTGAGAAGATTTACCAAAGGTGTATTTATTCATTAGAACTACCCTTCCGTTCAGCCTAGTTATTTCCAGCATCACATTTGTCACTCTGCCACAACATTGGTGGGGCAGGAGACGGGGAGCTGGGGGAGACACACGGAGAGAAACTCTATCTGAACTGAAAATTGAACTTTCAGATGAAGGAGTTGTGAGTCTAAGTCAAGCAGGACCTGGGGACCCCCTCCATGTTCACCTTTCCCTGCACTGGGCTTAAAAATAATTCAGGCTGCCCTACCCTTTAGGGCAGCGAGGTAGGCTTGGAGAAATTTTCAGAAAAGATGAAAACAGTTTAGAGAAGGAAGAGATATAAAGTTATAGAAGAGATAATTGGAGAATTGCATTAATGTTTATTAAAGATAGCTTTGATTGGCCAAACCCTCCCTAGAAACTTTTCAGGAAATTAGAAAGTCTCCATAAAGAAAAAAAACAAACCCAGAAAAATAATTGCCAGATCTGATCCGTACTGTCACTCAGCATCCCAGGCTGGTCTCAGAGTTTGAAGCCTCATGGCCACAGTCCATGGGGCCACAGAGGATTGGACACAACTGAGAAACTAACACTTTCACCTTTTTTTCGATTTCACATTAAAAGAAAAAGGGGTTACAGACCTTGAGGCTAGGAGGAGTGCTGCCTGAATTGCTCTACCTCAATTTGTCTGAAGGTCTGTTTAGTTATAAAATTCATGCAAACCATGTTTGCCTTTAATATAAAAAGAGTGATTCCCCACATCTTCTAGTTTAATAGAGCAGTTCTCAACCTTTCTGATCTCAGAAAAATTATTGAGGATCCCAAAGAGCTTTATTTTTGTGGGATGAATATGGTATGGAATTTTTTGAGTATTTAAAATATTCATACATTAATTTATTTAAAAATAATAATTCATTGCATGTTAACGTAGTCTTATAAAAATAGCTGTATGTTCAAAAATAACAAGTGAGAAGAGTGGTGTTATTTTACATTGTTGCAAATCTCTTTAAGGCCTGCCTTAATAGAAAACAGCTGGATTCTTGCATCTACCTCTGCTTTCAATCTGTTGTTCCATGTGGTTTTAGCTGAGGTATCTGAAGAAAACCTAGACCCACACAGCAATGCCAGGACTGGGGTTGGGAGAAGCAAGGCACCTAGGACAGAAGATTTAAGTAGGTACCCTCATCCAAGGTCATGCCAGCACAGGGTCGGCTCTGAGAGTGTGGGCCTCCTTAAATTTGGCATTCTAGGGGCTTCAGAAGCCTCACACTAGTCCCAGCCCTGTCACACAGATATGGAGTTGGGAAGGCAGGAAGTACTGTTATAGCCTCGTCAGGTAACGGATATTATTTTTTCGTGCATGTGTTTGTGCTCAGTCACTAAGTCGTATCTGACTCTTTGCAGCCTCATAGATTGCAGCCTGCTAGGTGCCTCTGCCCATGAAATTCCCCAGGCAAGAATACTGGAGTGGGTTGCCATTTCCTCCTCCAGGGGATCTTCCCCACCCAGGAATCAAACCCACGTCACATGTGTCTCCTGCATTAGCAGACGGATTCTTTACCATTACACCACCTGAAGGTAGTAGGTTAGTTGCATTGTGGAATCTGAACCATACAATGTACTTTTCATACCATGTTTACAACTAAAATCGATTGTTCATTCTTGCACTCCGAATGGACCTTTACCCATATAGTCACTGACTCTCTGAAAGAGTCTCAAGACCCAACCCCCAGGACTCTACAGACCATAATTTGAAAACTGCTGGCTTCAGAGATGCTCCAGGAACTGCAAGGAAGTGATCATAGCTGGAATGTAGGCAGATACAGAGTCATGAGTAAGTCCAAGAGGCTTAAGAACTAAACTGGGGCCAGACCTGAGCAATAATATATGCTACACTAAGAAATGGGCTTGTGTCTTTAGCCTTCTAAGGAGCCACACTAGAGTCTTAAGCAGAGGAGTGAAGGGATCAGATTTGAATTTTAAGATTCATTTAGTCATTTGTTTAACTGATATTTATTGAGCTCCTTTTATATGCCAGGCACTGGGAACACTGAACAGAGAAGTTTTCTGCCTTCATGGAACTTATATTCTAGTGGGGAAGCAGAAAATAAATAAATATAGACTGAGATCCACCCTGCTGGCAATAGTGGACGGACTGGTAGAGAATTAGACCAAGGGGAGGAGAGTGCAGACAGTTGTAATAATAGTCCAGGGAAGAGATGATGGGGACCAGGGGAGTAGCAGCAGAGATTAGGGGAGGGAGCGCTAATGAGCAGGATTGACATTAAAGACATGCTAAGCCATGTTCCTATAGTGGGGAGTGTAGGATGGTGCCCTGCGTGCTAACTCAGGCAGTCAGGGGGCACTGCCCCTAAGATGGCACATCCACAAGGAGTAGCACTTGGCTTTGGATCACCAGCTCAGTTCATAGCTTGCTGAGACTGGAGTGCCGGGGAGAGGGGGTTCATTCAGGTGGAGATGTCGAGTGAGTTGTTGGATTATATGAGTCTGATCTCAGAATGGAGGACTAGTCAGGGACTGAGATGTAAGAGTTGTCACTTATTCTGGTGGTGAGCGGATAATGTCACCCAGGGACAGTGTTCAAAGCCAGGAGAGACGACAGCCAAGGGACACTAACATGTCTACCTGTTCTCGTACTTGCTTCGAATTTCACATCTTAAGGCAGACATGTCGTCTCCCCACTCCTGAAGGCTGTTCTCTGTCTCGTTAATGATGCTGTTGACCTTAGGAGCTCCCTCTTGCTCAGCCGTCACCTACCATGGCTTCGTGGTTTGTCCAGCTCACCCTCTCTTACTCTGTACACCCCTATTACCCACAGCATTCCTAAACTGCTGCCTTACTCTTCCACTCTGTTCTGTCTGGAAAGCCATTTCATCGCCCCCTTCTACATTCAGCAGAATCTTGTCCACCTAGAGAATTCCTACTCATCCTTCAAGAACTGCTCAAGCACCCACTTTCATTTTAGGTCTTCTCACCCACTCCACCTCTGACCACACACAAAAACACACCATCAGACATGGTTGGTCATCTTCTCCCTAAGTTTCCAGTCTTCCTCATCTGCCGCATTCTAGCACTCATCACACAGTGGTGCAACCATTTGTCCACGTGACTTTCTCCTGACTAAAGTGGAAGTGGGAAATATGTGATTTGTCATTTTCACTTTGGTATCTAGGATGATTCCTGAATGAGTGCTGAGACCTCAACCTAATGAGTTTACTGGGGAAGAAAGACTGCCAAGCACCAAGGCTGGAGAAGTGGCCCTACCAGCCCACGGACCCAGCGACAAGGCCAAAGGGAGCACTACTTGGGGTGTGAGCAAGGCTGCAGAGGGCTGCAGGCATCACAAAGCTGAAAGGCAGCTAGGAGGTGGTGCCTTGGTTCTGGGCACCTCATTTGTTCAGAGAAAGACCCCAGCAATGACTAGTGTGGCAAAGCAGCGGCGGGGGGCGGGGGGAGCGGAGGCGAAGAGGGTGCTGACAACAACAAAGGGCAAAGCCAAGTGTCCAAACAAGAGGACAGAAAGCTGAGCGGAGTTTGCAGGTGGGCTCCCTCCAAACCCCAGCCTACCAGGCTTGTGGCACCTAACAGATCCCAGGGCTCCCCCAGAAGTAACAGTGAAAATCCATCCTCCCTGGACAGGCCTGGGAACTAGGGACTACTGAGCTTTCTTGGGAACCTAAATAAATATCTCTGAGCCTTCCAACAAGAGGGCTTGTCAAGGCAGCAGCTGGCAGCACCTGAGACACACAGAGGGCATTTGTTGCTTGAGGAGACAGGGAGAGAGCAGGCTCAACCAGGAGAGAGGGTTCACATTGTGACCAACGGGAGATGGAGCTGAAGAGTATACACGCACTCTTCTTTGTCTCTTCGAACAAGAGCAGTAACAAGCTAAAAGCCGACATAAAGACAGAAGCCTATAAAGCGAGACAGTTATTATGAGACAGCCACAGGTGGATGGAAGGAAAAGCTGGGTCCCAGCTTTGTTCACAGAGCCCTGGAACACTGTGTGAATGTCAGGTTCTGTGAGGGAGGGTAAAAGCCTTTGTCTGATTTTGATGCCAGAACTGAACACAGCCCTGAACCCAGCAAAAGTGGCTGGAACCCTGGTCACTGGGCTTCCCATGCCCAGTTGTGCCCCATCAGGCCACGCTTCTTGCAGCGGAGGGGCAGAGGGACGAGCCTCGGGCTCCGCATCACCCCTTTGGAGAAGCCCCTGAGCCGAAGAGGAAGGAGATGGAATAGAACAACCCGGAAGCTGCAAACCTTTCTTACTTGCTCTCTATCCCAGGACTCTAGAGAAAGAATGGCAGGACCAGTGAAGCTCCATTTCTTCTTCCTCTGCTCATCCCTGGCTGATCATCAGGGTGTCTGGAGCAGGAGGGAGGGAGGAGCTAGATGAGACCAACACCACCCACTTGGGGAAGGGGGTGTCAGAGGGGAGTGGGACAATATATAGACTTTGGAGTCAGGCAGGCTTTTCTAACTAAAGCTTTGAAACCTCTCTGAGTCTCAGTTTCCTCATATAGAAAATGGGTATAATGGACTTCCCTGGTAGTACAGTTAGATAAGAATCCACCTGCCAATGCAGGGGACATGAGTTTGATCCCTGGTCTGGGAAAAATTCCACATGTCATGGTGCAGAGCAACTTAAGTCCATGCACCACAACTACTGAGCCTGCCTGCTGCAACTGCTGAACCCATGGGCCTAGAGCCCATGCTCCACAACAAGAGAAGCCACTGCATTGAGAAGCCTGCACACAACTAGAGAATAGCCCACACAACAACAAAGACCCAGCACAGCCAAAATAAATAAATAACTAATGGGTATAATAATATTAATAGCACCAGCTAATAGGATTGGTATCAGGAGTGCATAAGCTGATGCATATATAGTTGTTAGCTCAGTGCTTGGCATATACTAAGTGCTCACTTCAAGTTAGCTATTGCCATTGTAATCACTGCAGTTATCTGTTCTGGGCTCTCACTGGGCTTAGGAACCCCAGTACTTGACTTGCAAAGTCAGCAGGTATGAAATTCTGCCTGCTAAGTGTCCTGGGGTCCCTGGGAAGTGCTGAGATTTCTATTCAAATAGGATTAACACAGGAGACCTGGGTTCGATCCCTGGGTCAGGAAGGTCCCCTGGAGAAGGGAATGGTGACCCACTCCAGTATTCTTGCCTGGAGAATTCCATGGACAGAGGAGCCTGATGGGCTACATTCCATGGGGTCACTAACAGTCAGACATGACTGAGCAACTAAAACATCTTCAGTGTGAGCTGTTATTCTTATTATTATAGGAAATCCATGTCTCCCATGAGTAAGGACTTTGCCACGTCCTATGAAAACCCTGAATGAATTATTCAGCTTTAGGAACCTTTCAGAAACTATGAATTCATGAACATAATAACCCACTTGTGAGCAACCTTCTGACTCAAACAAGCATTAACAACAGAAAGAGTAAAAACTCTACATCATGCCTGAGGGCCTGAGACCCAAACATCTCTGTGTCCCTAACAGGGATCAAGTGGGGGGCAGTGCATGCAATGGGCAAGCATGCCGGGTCACAACAGACACATATCCTAGACCTGGGAAGTCAGGAGTAACGTTATTATGATCCCATGGCTGCTAGAAGAAAACATATCTCACAAGGAATGAGAGACTCTAAGAACAGAATTATAACAATAAAAATCACATGTAATTCTAACTAGGAAGAAAATAGGGCACCTAAAAACATCAGTGTGGCTACATGAGAAACCTCTAATGAACCTGGAGTTTAAAAGTCCAACTGGGAAAAAATACAGTTGCAGCAAATATTGGATGAATGGTTAATATCTTTAACACATAAAGAGTTCACACATATCAATAATAAAACCCCTAAAGCACAATGGGAAAGTGAGCCAAGGATGAGATAAACAATTCACTAAAGAAGAAATAAAGCCAGCTTTCCAAAAGATGAAAATTCTTTAATCTTACTTGTAATCAAAATGAAAATTCAGACAAGATAGCTACTTTTGCCTTGCAAATTTGCAAACGTTTCTAGTTTTTTAAATGAGTATCCAAATCTGGTAAGTGTGCAGCAAATAGTCCCACTCAAACATTGCAGGTGGGATATGGTACCCAGGACAGTCACTTCTTAGATCTATCCTGTGGAAATAGTGCTAATCCAGAAGTTATTAATAGTGTTATTTGTACAAGCAAAACTTAGAAGTAATTAAAATGCAACCATATAGAATGATGTTTTCAAAAATATTTATTTATTTATTTGGCTGCACTGAGTCTTAGTTGCAACCCATAGGATCTTTAGTTGCAACATTCAAACTCTTAATTGCAACATGTGGGATCTAGTTCCCCAATCAGGGAATTAACCGGGTCCCCTGCATTGGGAGCTGGTGTCTTAGCCAGTGGACCACCAGGGAAGTCCCTAGAATGATGTTTATGATGAGTTCATGGTGGTGTGGGAAAATGCAGGAGACAAAACTGCACAGATTTTTTTTTTTTTTTGTATATTTACAACAGACTCACAAAGGGATTATTAATACCCCTTAAATCTTTTTTTTTTTATAAATTTATTTATTTTAGTTGGGGGCTAATTACTTTACAATATTGTAATAGTTTTTGCCATACATTGACATGAATCAGCCATGGGTTTACATGTGTTCCCCTTCCTGGACCCCCCACCCACCTCCCTCCCCATCCCATCCCTCTGGGTCATCCCATTGCCCCGGCCCTGAGCCTTTGTCTCATGCATCGAACAAGGAATGGTGTTCTGTTTCACATATGATAATATACATGTTTCAATGCTATTCTCCCAGAACGTCCCACCCTCACCTTCTCCCTCAGAGTCCATAAAATTGTTCTATGCATCTGTGTCTCTTATTCTGACTCGCATATAGGGTTATCGTTACCATCTTTCAAATTCCATATATGTGCATTAGTATACTGTATTGTTGTTTTTCTTTCTGGCTTACTTCACTCTGTATAATGGGCTCCAGTTTCATCCATCTCAGTAGAACCAATTCAAATGTATTTTTTTTAATGGCTGCACAGATTTTTAAAACAGCAGCAAGAAAGACTGGTAGAAAACAAAATACTAACGGTGGTGTCTTTGGGTAATGGAACGATGGACAATTAGTTCTTTGTGCGTTTCTGCTTGGTGGTTAAATTTCCCTCAATGAACACACATGACTTTCATTATAGAAAAAAAAGAAATTTTAAAAGTTCAGTAAATATGAAAAGACTAGAAAGAAAGTTACATAATTGAAGACAAATGCAACAGACAAGTGCAGTCCTGTGGCCAATGTCACCTTACACCTTAAAGCTTCAAGTGGGTCTGGCTTGTGGGAAGTGCTGTGATCCACCCAAAGAACTTAAACCATGTACTCCCAGGAATGCATACACAGCAAGGAAGCACGTGAGAGTTGACAGGAAAAACTGAATACAGTGGGCTGTTGTGCTAGAAAGGGAGGAGGATCCTGGACCACAGACTCATGGGTCAAAAAATCATAAGAGTTTTGGGGCATTAGTGACCCCCAGTGTAGTCTACCGTTCCCCATTGTGTGGTGCCTGGACCACTGGCGCCCCTAAAAATGACTCTAAATGAAGCTTGAGGAAATTTTGGTGGTATACGGATGCAGAATTAATTTTTTTAAGCTTTTTCTTTTCAATTTTCTGTCCATCTTTCCAATCATACCAAGGAGAAAGCCTTAGTTTGATGACTTAGATTAGTCTCGTTGAATGAGTGTTGTTGTGAATCTCTCTTCCTAACAAAGCATGTGCAAGCTGCAAGCTCTGTACCTTCGGCAGGCAACAGCATCTGGCTGGCATTTAATAATGCAGGTGGTGTGTGGACAGAGCAGAACAGCCAGGGCAGGAGAAGGAGGAGTGGAGTGTGGTAAACACTTGGGCATCTGGAACATGAGGGGGCAGGAAAGCGGGGTGGCTGGTTGTGAGTCACCCGGCTAGCCAACGGCTGCTGAAGCCTGGACACTTCCCCCAAGCCCCCCATCAGCTAGGAGCCCTCCCCCGATGCTCCCCTGCCTTCCACACAGCTGTCTCCTCTAGGTCAGTATCTCTCTCCACTTTCCTCTAAGCAGCAGATTTACCCTGTCTTGTTCTTTGCTGTGATCGTCATTTCTTGTTTGGTTTTGTTATGTTTGTTGTTGGGCTTTGTTTTTTCTTTGAGTTGGGAAGGGCATGGGATCATGCTAGCAGCACAACTAAAAACGTTTTTAGTGTGCCTCTGCACTTTTCCTAAGAAGCCAGCATCTTCCACATCCTTCTCTGGGGGCCGTGCTTCTCCCCAGTGCTGGGCTTTGTCTATTCACAACTAAAGCAGCCTTTTTCTTTTGTTTTCAGTTTTCAAATGTGAATTTGTACAGAGAGTCCCCAGCATGGCTACATTAGTGGCTTTAGATGCCTCCTGATTGGGATTATTTGTGCTTGTATAATCAATTTCCCCTAAGGTCTCGGGCCGTGGGTTGGTACCTCCTGGTCTTGCCTGGGCTGCTAACTAGCTGAGGGACCTTGTGTGAGTCATTCAGCCTCACTGACCGGCTCATAACCCCACCCCACTTCACTGTGAGGGTCGCACAGGAGGACCAAATGAGCTGCTAGTCACGAAGTGCTTTGCAGGACAAAAACACCCCACAATGAAATGCGTTATGCAGCTCCTATTTTCCTTTTGCTTTTCCCATCAAGGAAAATGTTCTTCATATTGAAAAACATAAAACCAGCACCATTAAAAAGAACCAAAGCTCAAAATGGGAACAAAGAGAGAGAGTAGAGCAGTCTTTATATGAGCTCAATCTCTGGATGCCTTAGAAGCATCAGGCCTGATCTGCAGGCTGGGATGTGACATGAAGGCCATGCTGTGCTGGGGACCAGAGTAGCTTCAACGGAGGGAGAACAGTGGGACAGTGGGGACTTTGGCCGCTGTTAAATGTGAGACCCCGTTTAAAGGAACGGGAAGATTTAGATAAAAAAAACTGAAGGATGACACACATACCACTGCTTGCTTAGGATAGGGATTCTTCCAACAACCTCACAAATTACCCTGCCCCACCCCCAGGACACTCTTTGGGATCTTTGAAGAAAGTTCACCATCTCCCCAGCAGCCTACTTGGTGGTACTGGCAAAGAAGTAGAGAGACCCTGGAGCAGTAAGACCCCCGACTCCTGTGATTCCACCCACAGCTCAGCCCCCAGGCTGGGCCCCACCACCATCTGTCTGGATGCAGATGGCTGCTCCACACTTATAAACCATACGACCTGCTGCAGGGGGCTGTGTCTTGGCTTTCCCATCTATAAAGTGGAAATGGTATCTCACTCAAAGGCTTGTTGTGAAGTTTAGAAAAGATGACATGAAATTCTTAGCACAAAGTGCGTTCACAAGATATTAGTTCTTTTCCCCGTCTCCACTTCTCATATCCCTATTTCTGATTATACAGAGGGAATTGCTTCTACAAAAAAATTAACATAAACTCCCAAATGATCCAGCGATTCCATTTCTGGGTATATACTCAAAAGAATTGGAAGCAGAGACTCAAACAGATGTTTGTACACCCATACTCATAGTAGAGTTATTCACAACAGCCAAAAGGTAGAAGCAACCCAAATATCCACCCACCACAGATGAATGGGTAGACAAAATGTGGCACACACAATGGAATATTACTCAGCCTTAAAAAAGGAAGGAAATTTTCTCCCATGCTACCGTATGAAAGGACCTTGAGGATGCTATGCCAAGTGATTAAGCCAGACACAAAAAAGACAAATATTGTATGATTCCACTCATATGAGGTACTTAGAGTAATCAAATTTATAGGGACAGAAAGCTGAATGGTGGCTGCCAGGGACTATGGGGAGGAAGGAATGAGGAATTAGTGTTTAATAGGCATAGTTTAAGTTTGGGAAGACTAGAAAATTCTGGAGATGGATGGTGTGATAGTTATAAAGTGTAAATGCATTTAATGCCACTAAACTAGACACACCTAAAAATGGTCAAAATGGTGAATTTTATGTTATTTATATTTAACCCCAGTAATAAATTGCTTACGTAACAACAAAAAGAAAGTGAAAGTGAAAGTTGCTCAGTTGTGTCTGACACTTTGTAACCCCAAGGACTATAAAGTCCATGGAATTCTCCAGGCCAGAATACTGGAGTGGGTAGCCTTTCCCTTCCCCAGGGGATCTTCCCAACACAGGGATCGAACCCAGGTCTCCCACATTGCAGATGGATTCTTTACCAGCTGAGCCACAAGGGAAGCTAACAACAAAAAGGTATACCTTAATTTTAGATCATGACACTATTTCAGAAATATTAAAATGTAAAAGTCACGTACATCTTAGAATAAAGAGAATATGATTTTTAACATCAAAAAAATGAAAGAAGACACACAAAGAGGAGAGTAGAAATACCATTCATCAGGGCGCACTGTCAAGGACATAAACCAGGTCTTAGCGGAGAAAATCTCAGAATGTAGCTTATAATTCCTGAAAGGAATCTGAACCCCCACCACTCGCAGTCCCAGAAGGTGGGATAAACAATGAGGAGATGAACCCCACTTCCTGACTTCCGTGACATCAGCACACACACCCCTCAGAGCCAGCTGTGCTCACCATGTCCCTTCCAAACAGCAGTGGGGCTACAGCATGCTCCCTGGCCCAGTGACTGCTCCTGGCCCCCCATCCAGGAGCCCACTGTCTGCTAACAGAGGTCACAGGAGCCCAGGGTGAGGGGGCACCTGGGGTACCCGGCTGCTAGCACTACAAGAGGAGAGGATAGGATGCTGGCTGGACCTCTGGCTGGTGTGGAGGAATGGGAGGGGCTTGCAGCTCACCACGGGGTGCATCCAGTTGTCCTGAGTCCCACAGCCTTCAGGCTGCCCCCTGGAAACCTGGAATCCCAGAGTGATCCTAAGGCCCAGGTGGACCCCAGAGCGGGCCACCCTCAGCTTCCCGAGCAGGCAGGTAACAGACCTCCCCAAGTCCTCTCTCCAGCACCACCACAGACCCAGGACATTTTAAAAGGCCCACAGATGAGGGCTCCAAAGAAACCCAAATGTACTTTCAGGCCTCAGGCAGGGCTGAACTCACACGTACAGACAGGTCCACACCAGGCGCCCCATTGCCCAGATGCTGAGGCCATGGGCTCCTGTCCTGGACAACTCCACTACCAACTAGCTGTGAGGTAACTGGGCTCTCCAGACCTCTAAAGCTGGATCTGTTCCCAGCCCTGGAACCTCTGCAGACAGGGAAGGGAGATCTCTGTTCCTCTCCACAGGCCTCCCTAGGCACCTGAAAGGACACTGAGGATTGACAGATCCTGCCGTTGGAGGGAGGTGTTATATTTATAGTACCAGCAACTCAATGGACATGAATTTGAGCAAACTCCGGGAGATAGTGAAGGACAGGGAAGCCTGGCGTGCTGCAGTCCATGGGGTCACAGAGTCGGACACAACTTAGCAACTGAACAGCAGCAACAACAAATTTGTTTCCTAGGGCTGCTGTAACAGAGTACCACCATCTCCGTGCTTAGGATGACAAAAATGTATTCCCTTGCAGTTCTGGAGGCTGGAAGTCAGAAACCAAGGTGTCGGCGGGCTGGTTCCTTTTCAGAGCCTCTGAGGAAGAACCTGCCCTCTGCCTCTGGGCTGGCTTGTCTGGTTGCCCACAGTTCTTGACTTGTACGTGCGTTACTGGAATCTCTGCCTCCATCCTTACATGGCCATCTTCCCTCTGTGTGTGTTCACATCTCCCTCTTCTTATAAGGACACCAGTCATTGAGTTAAAGGCCACTCTAATGCAGTATGGCCCCATCTTAACTTGATTACATCCACAAAGACCTTCTTCCTGATCAGGGCACATCCACAGGTTCCAGGGGTTAGAATTTCTAAATATATGTTTGTAACAAGATGCAGTTCAACCCAGAGAGCTTCTGACAGTAAGAGTGAAATAATGGAGCAAAAAAGAAACAGCAAAAACTTTATAGAGCCAATCAGAATTGGTCTTCTTACCCTTTCAGAGCCTCAGTGTTTCCAACTGTGAAATGGGGTAACAGTGTCTACCTTGCAGGATATAATATGTGCAAGGCAACTAGCACACAGTAGGCACTCAGTAAGTCAGAACTAATACTGTTATAACTCTTATTATCACTATCATTTTTAGCCAAACTGCAGAGATGTAACTGGAGCACAGGGCTTCCCAGGTGGCACTAGTGGTGAAGAACCCACCTGCCAGTGTAGGAGACAATAAGAGATGCAGGTTGGATTCCTGGGTGAGGAAGATCCCCTGGAGGAGGGCATGACAATCCAGTATAGAATCCAGTTCAAAACAGAATCTCCATTATTCTTGCCTGGAGAATCCCATGGACAGAGGAGCTTGGCAGGCTACAGTCCAAAGGGTCACAAAAGAGTCAGATACGACTGAGGCAGCTTTGCACATACACACAACTGGAACATAGCAAAATACCCTGGAGGGAGACTAGATCAGAGTGTGGGAAACAGGAGTAGTCTAAGAGAAGAGAAGCTATGAAGTAAGCCTGGGAAAGATGGCTAGGATTTTGACAGGTCAAAGCTTCAGGGGAAGGAAACCCAGGAGGTAGGAGCTCCACAAACAAGCCTTGGAAGCAGGAAAGTGTAAAGCGTGTTTGAAGAAGAGCTTTGAGTTCCATTTGGCTGGAACTTGGGAAATGAGTGAAGAGTAATGGTAATTAAGATTGTAAAGGAGCATTTGGACCACAGAACACAAGGAGTTTGCACTTAATTCATAGTCAATGGGGAGCCCATGAATGTTTTTTGGAAGGAGGAAGGCAATTAAACCTGCATTTAAGAAAATTAATCTGGCTGCAGTGAGCAGAATCAGAAAGCCCTGGAGCAGGCAGTGATTAGGGCAGAACCTGGAGGAAATCCCTGCAGGAGGTGACAGTCTTCCTGTTCCTGGATAAAGTATGAAGGTGAGTTGTAGGATGTGCTTTGGGACTCATCACTCGGTGTGGCCACTCAGACACAGTGTGTGACCTCACACACTGGTTACCCCATTGTTAGTGGTTGGCCAAGTGAAATAAGCCAGAGAAAGACAAGTCATGCATGGCATCACTTATATGTGGAATCTAAAAAAAACAAGCAAACCAAGAAACAGAGAGTTAAATGGAGGTTTCCAGGTTGCAGGGTAGGGGAAATAGGGAGAGGTTAATAAAAGGGTACAAACTTTCAGAGGAGCTAATATAAAACATGGTGACTGTAGTTCATAATGCTGTATTGTATAACTGAAATTTTCTAAGAAAGTAGAACTCAAATATTCCCACTAAAAAGGAGGAGGTAAATATATGAGGTGATGGATATGTTAATTAACTAGATGAGGGGCATCCTTTCAGAAGTATATACGTGTGTCAAGTCATCATGATCTACACTTCAAATATCTTACAATTTTATTTGTAAAATTTATTTGTGAAAGCAGCTCATGCAAAGGCCCTGCTGAGAGAGTAAAACTCAAATGTTGTCACAAAAAGAGAAGATAAATATGTTTTGTCAATTATACCTCAATAACACTGAAATTTAAAAAAACAAAACAAAACAGGGTGACCAGTGACGGACACTTGGTGATCTTTAAGACCCTCCCACCAGAGGGGTGCTCTTATCTATTAATAAGAAGATGCCAGCAGGGCCTTCATCTTTTCTTTTCTAGCGAGAACATTTGAGTTTTACTCTCTTAGCAAAAGGGTACATGGAGGTGGGAGTGGGGAGGGCTCATCACTCAGCGTCTGCCCCCTGCCCTGCCCCTTCTCCTCCCCACTGGGAGACTGGCAGTTTGAGGGAGGCCAGAGCCCAGTCAGGCTGCTCAAGAGCTGTGAGCAGGCTTAATTGCTGCACATTAACTTAACTTTCACCTCCGTCTTACTTTAGAATTCTGTGAATATTTATGAGTGCGCTCTTGCTTAATGAGTAGAGGAACAGAGACATTAATGAGCTTTTTATCCCTGTTGGGCTTGGGGAATTTTTTTGTTTGTTTCATATCTCTAAGCTGAATTCTAGCTCTGCTGTACCTTTTTTCCTCCTGGATCCTTAGAGGTGAGACCTGTGAGACACTTTTCACACCCATCATCCAGGCAGAATCTAAGCACACAAAGGTGGAGGGGCAATGTGTGTGTACCCATGTGTGCATGCGTGTGTGTGTGCCAATGAAAGACGGTGTCTGCTTATGTGTGGCCACACATGGGGATGTGTGAGCTCTCCTGCAATCAAAGAAGGCCTGTCCATGTTCAAATGAGAACCCCAAATTGCTTCTCCTCTTGAGTTGGGCCTCTCAGAGATGAGAGGAAAAGTGAGGCAGGGCCTTTTATCTTTCTGAGGGTCTTCTTAGAGGTAGCTGAGGTGTGGGGCTGGGCATCCCCTGGGCCCAGCATCTAGGGCCCTGTGCTGGGATCTCCTCAAAATGGGACAGAGCCTGAGGCCTGTGCACCTGCCCGTGTGAGCCTGGAAAGCTGAATGAGGCCCAGATCTGCCCTGCAGACCTGGGGGAGGGTCAAGGAGGCTGCTCAGAACAACCAGCCTGGGGCTTGAAGCCAGAAGGCAAGCTTAGGGGGACGATGCACATTCTCACCTGCACCCAGAAAATTTGGAGAACATCAGTCCTGTTCCCCTTGGGTTTTAGCCCAGTCTCTAAGGGATATGAAAGCCTGGCCATTGCATATTTGATCAATTAGTAGAAAAACAGAAGAGGCCCCAGAAGGGTGAAAACCCCTCCCTGCTAAAACATTGGGTTGTTTCTCCCTCAGCCTTTCAGCTGCTGGAGACCCTCCACCTCTCTCTGCCTGAGAAGAAAGAAGGTGGATAAGATAGGAGGAAAAAAGTAACTGTGACTTCCGGTCGCTCAAACCTAACCACTCTTAATATTTCTGTATTTTTATGTATAGCTTCCATTGTTCCCTTTGCCTAGCTCAATGGCCAATCCCCTAGTGTAAGCCATTGGGTCAGTACCAAGTTTGTGCTATTATGAACAATGCTGAGTTGAACATTTTTATGCATGTACTTCTGAATGACACTCAGATAAAATTACTGGATCAATGGTCCTGGACACTTTTACATCTCTTGATGGATACTGCCAAGTCACTTTCCAAAAGAGTTGTACCAACGGGCAGTATATTAAAGTGCCCATTTCAATGCATCCTCAATGGGACTATTTTCTTATTTTTTTCCTAATTTTTGCTGATTCAATGGGCTAAAATGATAGTATTTCCTCACTGCCTTAATTCACATTTTTTAGTGTATAATGAAGCTGGATTCTTTTCCAGGTGCTTATTGATTAGTTGGAGTGTTCACAGTTCAAAAGTTAGGGGGGGAAAAGTTTATTTGTACACGAACTGTGTGTGTGGACATGAGGAATGTGCTGTGTGTGTGTATATGTGTGTGTGTGTGTGTGTGTGTATGTATGTGTGTGACTTTGCAGGCTGTACAAGCATCTCTGAGACCAGATGCTTCCATTTGTATGTTTGTAGGTGTGACTGCATGTAGTTGTGATGTGTGGTTATTTTCACCTTCTGTGGGCGACAGGGAGGTGAAAAGCTTTGGAAGAGCTTTTGTAAGCTTTGGAATCTTTCAGGCTGCAGTTCGGTGTCACCAAGTGGGTAATTATATGAGTTGGGACCAGTTACTTGGCCTTTTGCTTTAAGTCTTTGTTTTCTCATCTGTAAAATGGGGCTAATAATAATTATGACATAGAACTATGGAGACTAGTACATGAACCAATGAAGGTACAACAGAGGCCCTCCTACCCAGAGTTCCCCTTGTTTTTCCTCAGGTTTGGGTGTAAAGATGGGTATGTTTGTATGTTGGTGGAGACCCGTGGGGTGACAACATCCTAGAGAACCATGGCAGCCTCTTCTCTGTCCTGCAGTCCCTAGCAAAAAGCCAAGTCACTCTTCAGGCTCTGAAAATGTCTGTGTGGCATGAATGGATGAACCTCTATATAAGCACATATAGGGCTTTGTTGGAAGAAACAATAGGATCTGAGTTAATTCCACTCTAATCATCCTTACCTCCCTCAAGTTCTTGAGAGCAGGGCAGGTCTTGGGGTGGCCCTTTTCAGCCTGATGTGTTTCATGAATGAAACACATATGCCCATGAGAGAGGGAAGAGGCTACTAGCAGGAGGGCATGTGGGAAACCCTCCCCAGAGTCAGCATGGCCAGCCGACAGCTGGAGATGTCATCAGAAGGTATTCTCAGGACTTGCCCCCTTCCCAAGGAGGCAGCAATGGCCAAGTACAGGCTCTGGGGTTCACATCCTGGCCTCATTGTATTGAGCTATGGGGCTGAGGCAAGTCATTTATACTGTCTCTGTCTCAACTTCCTCATCTGTAGAATGGGAGTCTGATAACACCTGCCTCCTAGACTGTCATGAGGATTAAGGGAGATCATTCATGAAAAGCTCAGGAAGGTGAGCTGCTTTTATTCTCATTGTAACCCCAGCCTGCCTTGTTTTCCCTCACTTTCTCCCCAGGTCCTGGGAGGGGCTGCTGGCCATAGAGGAGGGGCTGGGCAGGATTCTAAGGAGGAAGACTTTTCTGTGTGTGAATATCCATGAGAACCCAGAAATTTCTTCTCACCTTCTGCCAGACATCTCTAAAGAGTGGGGCTTATGAACTGGTCAAAATGGCAGACCAAAAAGAAGAGGAAGGAAAGGGAGGGAAGAGGGGAAAGGAGGAAAGAGAGGGAGCGTCACTGTGCTATCAGATTCCTGAAATTGGCCAAGGGGCCAAGGGGCTGGTCTGAAGGGCAGCATGGCACAGAAAGCTGGAGCTGGCACGCCGCAGGCAGGATCATTTCCCCGAATGCAGTCTGGAACCCCACCCCCTCAGACTCTGGCCCTGTTCTGCCACCAAGGCCTTAAGGGTTCAGATGCATCCTTGGGCCTCAGCTGTCCCATCTGCCAAAGAGAGAAAATTGACTACTCCTCTTAGAAGCAGGAGAAAGCTAAACTGACCAAAAGTCTGCCCACTGCTTTTTGTTCTTGGGAATAAAGGCACCACCGCATGAGTCAGGGTACAAATATAGTCAGGTCTTCCACTATTTGATCAAATACTAGGGCACTGGGCCTTCCTCATATGGCTAAGCAGCCACATCCTAGGGACTTAGGCAAAGAAGATAAATATGTACATGGCTAAGACAGCAAAGCCAAGGGCTACAGAGGTAGATTCAGTTCAGTTCAGTCGCTCAGTCATGTCCAACTCTTTGCGACCCCATGAACTGCAGCACGCCAGGCCTCTCTGTCCATCACCAACTCCCAGAGTCTACCCAAACCCATGTCCATCGAGTTGGTGATGGCATCCAACCATCTCATCCTTTGTCGTCCCCTTCTCCTCCTGCCCCCAATCCTACCCAGCATTAGGGTCTTTTCCAATGAGTCAACCCTTCGCATGAGGTGGCCAAAGTATTGGAGTTTCAGCTTCAACATCAGTCCTTCCAATGAACACCCAGGATTGATCTCTATAACTGAGGGGAAATTCAGCCAGCATCTTGGCAGCTGGGCCTGGGTCCCCTCCACCAGCAGGACATTGGAAGAAATAGGACCTGAACTTTAGCATCCATCCTCTGGCAATAACCTCCCAGCTCCCAAAGCAGATCTTTATCCCAGAAATAGGGGTTTCTCTAGTAATAAGTTCTCTTCTCTGAGCATTTGGTAAAGCCAGATTAGTGAGAGATAAGAAAATAAGAAGATGACAGAAGCACCTCAATCACTCATCATTCGCTAATCCCTCATGCAGCACCCACGGTATGCAGAACTCAGGCTCCATCGTCAGACCCAGTTCTTGTCCTTAAGACACACCCATGTCTTATTGCCATGGATGTTCACATAGTGAAGGCCCAATAAATGTTGTTTTCTCTTATCACTGTGGAATCTGCAATGCTCTCCCAGGTTTCCCCAGGAAATGTAGGGGTCACCTCCTGCAGGCCCCACTTTGGTCTGTGAGGCGTCTATTTTGAAGCTTACCCTGCTGCATTGTAATCAGTCAGGTGATATTTGGGCTCGTCCACTAGTCATCACATCTCTAGGATGGGCACAATGACACTGCTACATCTTTCTCTGCCCAGTGTCCAGACAATGCCTGGCATGAGACATATGTGAATGAAGCCTATTCACGTCAGATGCTACAGATCTATCTCAGATAGTGGGCTCTCCAAGGGCAGGCCCACTTCCTTTGTTTACCTCTATACTGGAGACCTACCCTTGGGCCCAGTACATCATCAGTGCTCCTCATCTGACTGGTGTATTCAGCAAATTCTGTAAACGCTCAGACAACTCACAGTATGCAGGTGGGGTAGGGGCCCTCAACAGAGGGAGATGATATGTACAACACATTCAGCACGGAGCATGACAAAAGCATATGCACTCACTGAATACGGTTATTGTTACCTTGAGCAAGTCACCGAATGCATCTGGGCCTCAGTTTCCTCATCTGTAAAATGGGAGAGAAATCCCAGTTGCCACAGGATTCTTGTGGATGAATCCTAGCAAGTCCTTGTCTGTGTCTGCTGAACCCATCTGCACCCTTTGACCCAGCTACAGAGCAGCACCTGGCTAGGGGAGATGCCCAGAGCAGAGCCCCCTCACCTGGCACAGGTGTGCAAGGCATGGGCCCCTCTGCCCTCGCTGGAGCCTCGGGATGCTCACCCTGGCTACAGCAGCAGCCCCTGCTAACCCCAGTGACCTGGACAAATATTTGCGCTCTGCATTATGCCGTGATGTGAAGATGGTCCAGAGGTACTGACCTGGAAGATCAGGTGCCTCAGCTGCAGGAGAAAAGGCATGGCCTCGTCTCTGATGCTCAGCCTCCTCGTTGCCATGGCTCCTTTCCGACTCTTCATGTATTTTTAAAAAATACGTAATTTCCTAGAGGGAAAATAAATTGGATTGTGCATTAATCTGAGGGACTGTGGTCTGATAAGGCTGGCACTGAAACTGCTAGCTTCTCCTCCTCGCTAGGGTTCAGAGGGTGATCTGGGGGCACCCTGGGACCCCATGTGACCTCTCCCCCATACCTTCTCCACGCAGAGGGCACTCCCATATGGTGGGCCTTCAGCTACGCCTCCCTGCTCTTCTCTAGCCAGATTCCCAGGGGCCTGAGGTTATTCACCCGCCTGTGGGTGCCCCCTCCTCCCCGCTTCTTCACCTGGGAAGCTGAACCAGCTGTTCCTGCTTCCCCGGTTCTAGTCAGCAGGCCCTCTCCTGGTGGGGGCTGAGGGCAGAGGATGTTGGGAGAACACCTGTCTGAATGTCCCAGGGGCGGAGCAAAAGAAATCCGAAGGGTGGGAGTGCAGGCGTGTGTTCCGCAGGGTATGAGGCTCACCTCCTGCCAGCCTGCGCCCAGCAGCCGATGTGTGGGGCTTTGGTTCAGATACTGGTGTGAAACAGAACTGGGTTTGAGGCCCAGGTCTACTGCTTATGAACCGGGTGACCTCAGTGAGGCTGTTAAATGAGTCCTGGTGTCACCATCTGTGAAGTGGGGATAAGAGAACCTACTTCACTGAGCCCTCGGGCAGATTAAAATGTAAAAGGTCCAAGGGAAGAAAGTGCTGCCACAGTGCTAGCATACAGTAAGCACTCAATAAGTATGCACTGCCCTTATTTTTAATAGCTTGCCTATTTCATGCAGGGATCCTACCCCAGCTCACCTTGGAGGAAAGCTCCTTAACCCAGACCCTCAGCACTGAAGCCCTGACTGCTCCATGTGTACAGTCGTGGGCGCCCAGGGACCCCACTGACATGTCTGCATTTTCAGAATGCCTGTTGCAGAGTGTGGCATAGGGACAAAACCAACTTAGTAGCTGACCCTGCGGTGTGAAAACCGGCTTCCCCAGTGGTACCAGCAGAGCCAGGGAGCCAGTCCTGACGTCCTCTTCCCACCCTGTCCTCCCCGACCAGCACAGCTACTGCTCAGGGAGCATTTAGCAGGAGTCAGCACTGCAGGAACATCACCCTGCCCAGGAATTAACATTGTCCCCAGTTAGATGAGAAGACCAAACCTCAGAGAGACTGACCCATGTGACACCACAGGTAACAGCCAGAGCGGTTCCTGCCTGTTCTTAATCCCCACACTGCACCAACTGCCTCTTGGTCCCTTGGAATCACTCTGTGCTGGGCCTGGGAACAGGTAGGCGGGAAAAAGGTAAAGAGATGTCCAAGTCTTAATTCTCTAGACCCCAGACTCAAGGGAAAATGCCAGTTACTCACCTCTTCCCAGTGATTAACATCTCTCCAGGGAAAGTTTAAAATAGAAATTTTAGTTATACCTTAATGGAGCTGAATGATTTCTGAAAACAATCAAGCCTTTGTCCTTTGCAGCCAAAACTGACTGCTTGGAGCTAATGGAGTGGACAGAGGCACAGAACATCGATCCCCATAGGGGATGGTCCTAAAAGTGCCTTTGACTCGGGAGTTCCATTGGCCTTTACCCAGGGACCCAGAAACGCATGCCCAAACCCTGTGGATCTGCTCACCCTTCCACCCTTCCATCTCCCATCACTCATCCATTCCACTTTAGCTGAGCCCAGTACCCAGATAAGGACAGACACCACCCAGATAATCCAGGGTTCTTTAGCCTGTTTCCTGAGCACCTTCTATATCCCAGGTACAGTCAGAGCTGCCTGGGTCAAGGCACCCAACAGTAAAAATACATTGGCTTCTGTATTTGTATAGTGTTACCTGGTTTTGTCCAAGTTCCTTGACATCTCCTTTTGACCCTCACCATAACGCTGCCCATGGAACAATGTATATAAAACACATGGCTTGAAATGCAGCACCCTGTTGTCCCACTCCAAGAGCATGAATCCTCTTTTTCTCCTGTGTACAAATAGCACGCGGGTCACCAAACTTACTGAGCAAAGGAGGAAATGTAAAGCACAGAGAGGAAAACAACGTGCTGAAATTCACAGAGCAGTGAGAACCAGGACCCCTCCCCCATGAATGGTGCTATCCAGATGCCCTCTCCCCTTACTCGACAGTTTTATACAGATAAAATCTGTTTAAATTGACTATTGATTGTGGTGTTGGGAAGGTGTGTGTCAGCCTGCCTGAGGCCCACGTAGGTGCAGGCTGCACAGACTGAGACCAATTATTTTAGCCCCGTCATTAGCTTGCCTACTCTTACAGCTGCCACAGCCCTTCGCAGCAAAGTCCCCAATTTGTTATACCCCAGGGAAATCCCCTGTTCTTTGTACACATACACACACACAAAAAAAAAAAACAGACACAGTCTGGAAAAGATATGGCCAAGTTTTACTCTTTTTTTAAGTCACTCAGTGGAGTGTTCCTTTGTCTTTTCTGTTATTAAAGCCTTGGGCTGACAGCTGCAAACCAGCTCACAGGGTCCTGGGGGGTTACCCCAACCTCGCCCTTCACAGAGATGTCTGCAGGAAACATTGGATTTGCTGTTAGCTCTGGGGATGGAAAGAGGCATTCTCCACCTTCATGGGTACAGCTAATTGGTGTAGATCATTATGGAGAAAAGAAGGGACAGTTCTCAGACACCTGCCTGCTCTCCAGCGAGGAAAGATGCTGGGAAAGAAATTCAGGGTGTGTCAGCCTGTGCCTGGTATGGATGGTTGGATACAGCCTTCGGGCAAAGTGGGTGGATGGAGCCCCAGAGCACAGTTCTTTTCTCTGCCCCACGGGTCTCAGGGCAATGAGAACTGCTTCCTTTCAAGGTGTTTGGTCTCAGCATGAGGGGCCTGCTCTCCCGCAGCAAGGTAAAGTCCATTCTGGACAGAGAACAGGAAGAGACAGTCACTGAGTCCAGGCACCCAACCCAGCCCTGAATCAGAAGAGGGAAATAAAAACTAGAGGGGGAAACAAAAAACATACCACTCACCCAATTTATTCAAGACAGAGCCACAAATCAATTCAAGGCCCCTCCCGTGCTGACCTCCCAGTTATCTCCTGCTCCATGATCAGGGGCAGAAAGGCAGACAAGAACCAGAGCAGCTCATCCATCCTCGATCTCAGTAATATCCTGTCCACACTGGGTAATGCTGGACCAGGAAGTGGCTTCTTGCTTGAAATTTCCGGTGCTGCCTTTGGAACCCAGGAGGAGCTCAGGAAAGCATTTTGACTAGACCAGATACCAATCAGTGAATACAGAGACCCCGAAAGCAGGCCGTGCACAGCAGCACACCATCGAGTGCCTGCCTCTCCCCGGAGCCCATGAACAACCCAAGTGCAGGGTGGGGGCCTTGTCGTGATCATCTTTGTGTTCCCAGCACTCTGCCCAGTGTCTGACACACAAAGACCATCGATCATCATTGTTTTGGGGGTTTTTGTTTATTGGGGGATAGTTGCTTCACAACGTTGTGCTAGTTTCTGCTGTACAACGAAGCAAATCAGCCATATGTATACATATAACCCCTCCCTAGATGGGATTTCCCATCTAGGTCACCACGGAGCATCGAGTGGAGTTCCCCGCACTATACAGCAGGCTCTCACTCGTTATCTATTCCATGCATAGCGGTGTCTGCATGTAATCCCAATCTCCCAAGTCATCCCACTTCCCCTTCCCCATTTTGGTATCCACACGTTTGATCTCTATGTCTGTGTCTCTATTTCTGCTTTGCAAGTAGGTTCATCTGTATCATTTTTTTAAATTCTACATATATGTGTTAATATACGATATTTGTTTTTCTCTGACTTACTTCAGCGAAGTAAATCAATTACATCTCTAAGTCCATTACATCTCTATAAATGACCCAATTTCATTCCTTTTAGTGGCTGAGTAATATCCCATTGTGTAGTGTGTATCATATCTTCTTTATCCATCCATCGATGGACATTGAGTTTGCTTCTATGTCCTGGCTATTGTAAATAGTGCTGCAATGAACATTGAGGTCCAGTGTCTTTTTTGGGAGAATATGATTTTCTAGTGGGATTGCTGGGTCATATGGTAATTCTATTTTTAGTTTTTTAAGGAACCTCCATACTGTTCTCCATAGTGGCTGGACCAATTCATATTCTGATCAACAGTGTAGGAAGGTTCCCCTTTCTCCACACTCTCTTCAGCATTTATTGTTTGCAGATTTTTTGATCATAGCCATCTGACCAGTGTGAGGTGATCCCTCCCTCATTATAGTTTTGATTTGCATTTCTCAATAATAATTAATGATGTTAAACATCTTTCATGTCCCTCTTGGCCATCTGTATGTCTTCCTTGGAGAAATATCCATTTAGGTCTTCTGCCCATTTTTTGATTGGGTTGTTTGTTTTTTTTGATATTGAGCTGTTTGCATATTTTGGAGATTAATCCCTTGTCAGTTGCTTCCTTTGCAAATATTTTCTCCCATTCTGAGGGTTGTCTTTTCATCTTGTTTATGGTTTCCTTTGCTGTGCAAAAGCTTTTAAATTTAATTAGGTCCCATTTGTTTATTTTTGTTTTTGTTTTCATTACTCTGGGAGGTGGGTCAAAAAAGATCTTGCTGTGATTTATGTCAAAGAGTGTTCTGATTATGTTTTCCTCTAAAAGTTTTATAGCTTCCAGTCTTACATTTAGGTCTTTATTTTGAGTTTATTTTTGTGTATGGTGTTAGGGAGTGTTCTAATTTCATTCTTTGACATGTAGCAGTTTTCCCAGCACCACCTATTGAAGAGCCTGTCTTTTCTCCATTGTATATTTTTAGGTGGCCACTTGCATGGATTTGTCTCTGGGCTTTCTATCCCATCCCATTGATCTATATTCCTGATTTTGTGCCAGTACCATTCTATCTTGATTACTGTAGCAATATTGTTTTAACTGAGACATGGGCCCTTATTCTTGGAGAACACTTGAGCAAATGAGTAGGTCAGTGCATGTGCACGCAAAACACACACACACCAGAGGAAGTGTGACACAGTTTTTTCTAACTCTAGGAAAATAATTTTCTGCTGTTGAAACAGAAGAGTGAGGACAGGGCATTGGATGCTGTAGTCCCCTCGGGCTCTTCACTAATCAAAGCACATTTCTTCTCAGCACCTACCCAAGGCACCTCCCAGGCCTCCCACTCGCAGGCCCCTGCATGCCTCCTGCACCAACCTCCCTCAGACCCAACACAGCCACGTCCCCAAAGCTCTCTCTTCTCTTTCTCTCCTAGAACCTTTCCAGTCCTGCTCCCTTATGTCACAGCCTGTTGAGGGGGAGACAGGCCACTGGCCCTGGTGTGCCTATATCCTTGAGGCCAGGAGTCTGAGATGACCCAGATGAGGGTGGGGTTTATTCAAGGCATCTCTCTCCCTGTTGCTTCCATGAAAGGCAGACATGCAGGAGGTATCTCAGGCTTCTGCCAGATACCCGGGAATGCTACCAAGTCCAGGACCACCTTCCTCTGAATTCCTTAGCCCAAATTCAAGGCTGCACATCCATGAGAAAGAATGTTTACTTCCAATTCATTTTCACCTTGAGAGTGAAGCCCCTCAGGATCCCACCTCTGAGAGAGGTGAAGAGTATTTATTCATGCCTCCCACGTTGGGGATGGGGTGGGGACTGCAAAACCTGGAGCTCCTTTGTGTCACTGTTGCTTCTATATTAATTTATTTTTCAAAAACAAGGGTGTGTTGGACTATACCTGTCTGAACTCTCACTTCATCAGAGACTGTGGCCCAGTGATTCCTCATCACATTGTTACCTCTTTAGTGATCCTAAGAAAATGTTTGTTGCATTTCATCCAGCTTTTTATTTGTCTTCAGCAGAAGGGTTTATTCAAATCAATTAGCTTTCCATTACTGCAAGTAGATGTCCTTATCTCACTTGTCCTTACAATGATTCAGTGAGGTGAGTAGATATGAACATTCCCATTTTATAGATGAGACAATGAGGGTTAGAAACTTTGCCCAAGTCAGTGATCCCCAAGTGGAGGACATGAGGGTTGAATCAAGACTGTCCCAAGTCCAGAGCCCATAGTTTTCCTACTGTACCATGCTTAGGAATGGAAAGAGGAGCAGGAGAGCTATTTGAAGTGTCCGTGAAAGGCACATGCAAGAAGTCAGAGGAACTGGGAGAGCTGGGCAGTGAGTGTCATAAGCAGAAGTATCTGCAAAGCAGGCCTTCAGTGTCAAAAGAAAAATTCTCAGGACTTCCCTGGTGGTCCAGAGGTTAAGAATCTGCCTGTCAATGCAGAGGACACACCTGGCCAGGGAAGATCCCACTTGCCTTGAAGCAATTAAGCCCATGCACCACAACTACCGAGTCTGTGCTTCTAGAGTCCACGCACTGCAATAAGCCACTGCAATGAGCATCCCCCACTCGCCACAACTAGAGAAAGCCTGTGCACAGCAACAAAGACCCAGCACAGCCAAAAAATACATAAGTAAAAATATTTTTTAAAGTCCTCAGATGGAAAGGGCGAGCTGGGCTGAGCAGGTGCCCTCTGCTGGAGCAGGAGTCCCTGTTGAGACAGATGTGCCCCCTCGAGTGGCCCTGTTCCAGGGGACACAGATGCTCCCCACTGGAGCTGGAATATACCGAGAGCAGGTGAGTGTCCCAGCAGCTGGGAGCCCCCGTTGAAGCAGATGAGCCCCAAGACTGCCACTTGTGGAAGGACCTGGGAGCTAGGCCAGTCCAGGACTTTCAGACTCCACCTGACCTGATGGGACCTACACGGCGCTTGCTAACTCCCATTCCTCTCTCTTCTTGCCCTGCCCTCCTTGTCCTCTTCCTGCTACCAGGAAGTCACCCAGCAGCCTCTCCAGAACACCTTGATCCGGGATCTCTGAGTTTATGAAAACATAAACACATTCTGTAATTACTTTCCCTCCCCCACAAGCCAGTTGCTGCCTCTCTGCAGCACAAGGGAATTTTCTCCAGTCACTTTCCCCAAGCCAAGCCAAGCCAAGCCAACAGCAGGCTCAAGCCCTCCACATCTCTGCCCTCCTAACTCTGACCTTGCTCTCAAGTCAAGTCTGCTTCTTCCCTAAAGTTTAGGGTCTCTGCCAAACCAGGCTGGGGGTGAGAGGGAGAGATTTATGCCCCTCCAGGACTTTCTTTTTGCACTTGGCAATATTTCTAAATTTGATTTTCATGCCACCCACACAAGAGGCTCATGAACACACACAGGTGTGTGTCCCCTGGCTGTGATGGCGCTCAGTGGGGTCCCACCAGCTGGGAGCCGGTGAGGGTGGGCTGGGAAGGGGCGGGAGGAACCGAGCCTGGTGCTGGGGGCACGGCAAGGTCATGGCCCTGGAAGACATGCTCCTGCAGCGTCCCCAGGTATCACCTCACCAGTGGACTGAGGCTGAAACACAAGGCTTCTCCTCTTGCAGATTTTCTAACTGTTTTTCTCCCTGTTGGGGTTGATGTTTCACCAAGATTAATAGTCGATTGAGTCATTTTTAAAGGGACCCTTTGATGAAGAAAAAGCACATAAATAAGCCCTGCCTGTCAGCTTAGGCCACCCTCTCCTCATGCCACCGGTTCTGCTTTGTAGCCAAGAAGCCCTCTGCCCTCAGTTGGATACACCGTCCTCTGCAGCAAGCTTACCTGCCAGCAGCTGTGCATGGGGCCCTGGAGGGACCAAGGCTAGGGAAGGAGCACAGGGAGGTAGCTGAGAAGCCTGGACACCTGTGCCTGAACTTCTGGGCCCAGACTTCCTCCCTCGCTGAGAGGTAGTGGTCAAGAGTACAGGCTCTGGAGGTGGACGGCCTGGGCTCAAACACTAGCTCTATTGATTATTACCTGTGTGATTTGGGGATTATTTCTCAACCTCTCTGAGCCTTAGTTTCCTAATCTGAAAAATGGGGGTAACCACAGACCCTGTCTCCTGGGGTTGTTGGGAGAATTAAATAGACAAAGACTTGAAAATTACTTGGACCAGTGCCTGGCACATGCTAACCGTCCACACATTAGAATGAGTTACATTACGTCACCTTCCCTTGGAGCAGCCGTTGTGTCTCCCACAGGGGCTGACAGTGTCGTGGAGGCCATGCAGAACCATGGGGCTGACCTGACGTGTTCCCTTCCCAGCACGCTGCAGCAACAGGGGATCCACAGCTTTGGAGGTTAATTGAAGGAGAGAGGACAGAAATTTTATAAAGGAGGGTCCAGAGTACCGGGGCTCCATTACAGTGTAATGTGTGTGGTCATGTGGGAATTTGGGAGGAGCCTGGGAGACGGGTCCTGCCAGCCCTGTAGCAACTCCAAGCCCACCTGTCTTCCTCCATTCAGATTTAACTGAATAAGATATTGACAAGAAGAGCAGGCTGCCAGTGCTGAAGGAAGGGTCTGATTAACTAGGAAATGGGGGTGCCCTTGACCAGAGCATCACCTTGGCAAAAGCCAGAGAGTAGCTGGGATGGGTGAGGGTGGAGAAGGAGTGAAATGCCATGGACATGAGGATGGGAAAGAAGGTCTTGGTCCATAGTCAAGGACCAGGCAGCTCCCTCCAAAGAGTATTTATGCGTTCCCATATGCTCCAGCCCTTAAGCTCCATGGTGGTGGTGATTTAGTTGCTTAGTCTGACTCTTCGCGACCCCATGGACTGTAGCTCACCAGCCTCCTCTGTCCATGGGATTCTCCAGGCAAGATTACTGGAGTGGGTTGCCATTTCCTTCTCGAGGACATCTTCCCAACCTAGGGATCAAACCCTGGTTTCCTGCATTGCATGCAGATTCTTTACCAATTGAGTCATCAGGGAAGCTCCATAGGAGGATATAAAATAGCAAAATAGCCCTGCCCTCAAGGAACAAGAATCTGGTTGGCAGCAGGAGCCTCACACAAAAGAAACAAAATTAAATAAACAACAAGGGATTTTGTAGGACTGGTTGTCATAGGTGAAAAATGAGCAGTGGCTTCAGATAACTCTGAAATGAGGGGTTTGGAGTAGACAGTTCTTCTTTTAAATTATTTGCCCCCCCACACAAATTATTATGGATAATTTGAAGCATTTACACAAAGGAGAGCATGGTGAATGAAACTTCATGCCGCTACCTACCTGGCTCTATCTTTCTTCTCCTCACTCGGTCTTTTTTCCTGGAGTATTTTAAAGCACCTTCCAGATATGTGTCATTTCACCCATAAATATTTCAGTATGCATGAAACAGATGGTTTTTAAGGTTTCTTCCATCTCTGACCTGGTGTGAGTGTATGTGTGCTGGCGAATGTCAGAATAGTTCTCTGAAGGGGTGAGGGGGAAGTGATATGTCTATTTGGGGTCTGGTTGTATGTGGGAAATGCTATTTTACACACACACTCCACCAGCTGCCCTGAGTACCACCTCTAATCATTTCAAAACTATCGTGACTGATGCTAGCAGATCTCAGCCCGGAAAAGGCTGGTTGGAACGGCTTGGACACGAGGATCCAAAAGAGGCAGAGACTGAAAGAGAATCAGCTAAACGGCCATTTCTTCATAAGATGTGTCAGGAACCCTACTCCCTGGCAGCCACTGTGCTCACTATACACTGAAGGAGCAGAGGTGACCCAGGCAGGTGAAGCCTCTGCTATCACCAGCTTTTATGGGGACATGTGGGTTAGAGTCAGAGAGCAAATGGGCCAGGGTGCACCATGGGGATGCTGTTCAAGGGTGTCACACGCCAGAAGCCTCTCATAGACATGAGGGTGAGACAGAGAGAGAGAAAGAGAGGCAGAGGCTCAGAGACCCAGAGACCAGAGATTGAGTCCAAAGGGGCCAGGCTCCCCTCCAGGCAGGTGTCACAGGCCAAGCACTTGCTGAGGGCCGTGCAGACCACCTCCTCACCATTCCCTTCCCCAGTTGGGTTTCCAGGGGAGCAGGGGGTGAGGGGGTGCCGTCAGATGAGGCAGAGTCCAGCCTGTGGCTCATTTCCACCTTCCAAAGCAGAACACATACTTCAAGGCGGGTGATCAAGGCTCAGTGAATGCACCGAACTGAATCAAATCCAGTAGCTCTGAGCCTGGAGCTGGCAGCATGTAAGATGTGGAAGAATGCTTCTGGGTTTTCTATAGCTCAGTGGAAATGTAAATTAGCCTCAAGCCATGGAGCAGGATTTCAAGCGCCTCAGATGAGGTGTCTTGAGGACCCAAGAATTTAGTCCTGGTACAGGCTCAAGGGGAAAGTTGCCTTAGAAATGATGACTGAATTTGACTCAGATGGTAAAGAATCTGGCTGCAATGAAGGAGACCTGCGTTCGATCTCTGGGTCAGGAAGATCCCCTGGAGGAGGAAATGGCTACCCACTCCAGTATTCTTGTCTGGAGAATCCCATGGTGGACAGGGGAACCTGGAGGGGTACTGTCCATGGGGTCGCAAAAAGTCGGACATGACTGGGCGACTAACACACACAACACACACACACAGAGGTTCAAGGTGAAACTTGCCTTAGAAATGACTGAATCTAGTCCACGAGCCCCAAAAGTACCTTTGAACAGTCCACCATGTGTCCACTAGGCAGAAGTACTATGGTAACACAGAAGGAATCCCCTGACTTCAAGCTGGTGATGTCAGGTTGGTGAGACACCAACTGTGTGTGTCCAGCATGCTGCCAGGCCTGCTCTCATGGAGTTTCCCATCTAACGAGTAGAAAGATGTGTGGTTCAGATGAGGCTTAATGGGAGAGAATGTCTCCTGGTCTTTAGAGGGTGGGGATGGGTGAAAAGGGGAAGGGAGAACACCCAGATGAAAGAAGGTGCTATTAGACAGTACAGAGTAGAGGAGAGGAGGGCCAGATAAGACTTGGGAAGGGCAGTTGAAATAGAATGGATTTACCCAGTGGGTCACGGAGGGCAGAGTGCTGTGATGAGTAGGGAAGCCCGGTGATGGTTATACAGGGTCAAGTGGCTAAATCACTCAATACCTCAATCTGACCTGGCCTGGGGCTTAAATTTCTCTCAGTCCTGCAGTCCCCAGTCCTCCCTGGTCACTACCCCTGCCACCATGCCAGATGGAGCCATAGGGGAAGGAATCAGAGGTGTGCTGGCAGAGATGAGACTGGTCCTTCAGGGACTTCCCTAGTCCAGTGGTTAAGTCTGCGTTTCCACTGCAGGAGATGCAGGTTCCATGCCTGGTTGGGGAAAACAAGATCCCATATGCTGTCCTGTATGGCCAAAACACCAAAAAACAAACCAAAAAAGACTGGACCTTCAGAGAAGGTCTGCACAACCATAGATACTCTGCGCTCGAGCATTTGCCTGCTTTGGGACTTCTCTGGTGGTCTAGTGGTTAGGACTCCATGCTTCCACTGCAGGGGGCACAGGTTCAAACCCTGGTCGGGGAACTAAGATTCCCACCTACTGCCTGGTGCAGCCCCCCAAAAAGAACTTTTCTGCTTCACCACGTACCCACCACAGCTTCTGTATCCTGGCATGTCATCACCTCTGTGGACTTTGACCTGAGTGCTTACCCTCTTTAGGAGGGCCGGCTGGAGTCTGACTCAGCCACACCCCCACCCCTCCTGTGCTCTTTGTGACCCCGCTTTCTCCCAAGGTCAGCCTGACTTTCTGCCATACTAGCCCACCCCAGTGCCAACCAAAGGTTTATTGTGCTAGGGCTCCCCTTTGTGGGGGAGAAGTGCTTGCCAGTCCAGGGTGGCAGAAGGCCGAGAAACCGCCCCAGGGAGAAGGGCTGTTGGATGGCCATGTGGAGAAAGAGAAGCAGATGGCACGAGCCTGCAGGACAGGGTCTCTGAGGGAGCACCGTGGTTTGACCAGATGCATGTGCTGCTCTTTCTTATCAACCTCTGCTCCCAAGGGTGGAGAGGGGATAAACGGGGACAAGTCTCTGGGGCACTGAGACCAGGGAAGATGGATGAGCAAGGCCTAATTTCCAGGAGAGCATGCCCGTCAAGATTGGGACTGGAACTTTGGCCATGCCGACATGGCTCCTGGCCCACAGGCACCCCAAGTCAGGGCATGGGCCCCCTCTAAGTCTGACAAGGCTCGTCCCAGGCCTGGGTCTGGTCAGGGTGGGGTGGGGCCTCAGCCCTCAGCTTCTTCCTTCCAAAGAATAAATGCCCTTGCAGCACACACTCAGAGCAAGCCCACTCACAGTTCAGGGAACCACTGACTGGGGATTTAGGAAATGCCACAAGAAATAACCAAATTTCAATTTTCATTTGAATATTTTCCCATTGACAGGAGACCTATAGTGAATGTGATTATATCTCCTTCCCTGGTTTTTATACAAAGGTGGCTGGCACCATTCCCTTCTGGTGATAACACTGGTTTTCTGTCTGCTTATCCTGTGTATTCTCATCTGAGTTAGTGGGTCTTTCCCGGGAGCTGTGTGAGCAAAAGGGATTGTGTCTCTCCAGGAACCAAGCCTCACTCAGCACCATGATAGACCACAGCGATGGCCTCTTTTGGTGACAAGGCTGCTGCAGGCCTCTCCTTGGTCTTTATTATCCTGCTACTGGCCATGACAGGAATAGACTCGGATACAAGGGCCTTTTGACCAAGTGACAACATGAAGGTCCTCGAAGATAAGCTTGAGAAGAGGAGGTCCACTCCAGAAGCTGAGCCCATCAGGGATAACCAGTTGGATTAAGGCACTGTGTTCAGACATAGTTAATTTTAGCATTTCACTTTTTCACTTCTCGAAGCTCCATTTGGTTCTTTTTCATATCTGGCATTTCTGATAGTGTTCTATTGTAGTTTATCTTTGTGATTCCATCCTTTATTTTGAAAAAAAGTCATTTCCATGTGTAACTCTTCTGCATTTATCAATTCCAATATCTGCAGTTCTGGGGGTGGGAGGGAGGGGGCTAAATCTATGGGGTTTTTTCCTCCTTTGACTCTCACTCATGGTTGTTTGCTTCCTTATGATTTTTTTAAAGCAAACTCATATTTACATGATCTTAATCTGTAGGAATCCTAAAGGCCTGGATTAAAGAAGCTTTCCTCAGGACAGGATTTAGATCTGGTTTGCCCATAAGCCAGCTAGTACTACCGTTTTGGGAGCACTTCAGCCCATGTGCAGGGCTGGTTTCACTTGAACACTCCGAGTTCCTTTCTGTCATTGGCCCAAGGTTCAGTTTCCCAGTGACGGGTCCCTGATCACCAGGTTCTTATTGGCACACATCCTCAGAGCATCAGTGCTCCTCCCTTTGCCACTGCACCCTCCTCCCAGTTGTGATTTTCCCTTTTGTTTTGGTCCTTTCTACTGGGGGTAAAATACATTTTCCCCGCTTCAAGTGAACTCAGCAATGCATCAAAAGTGTATTTTATCCAGGATTTACATATTTTGCAGCCAAAGGGCTCCCCGATGGTCTGGTCTGCTGAGGTCAGCGGTTCCGTTACTAATCTGTTCATAGCACATCCACCCATTCAATAAATATCTGAGTGCTCACCACATGCTGGGCATGCTTACAGGTACTGAGGGAGCAGCCTCCACCCTCCTGGAGCTTGCAATCTGATTCCAGAAGGAGTAAGTACGGGAGTCCCCGACAGTCCGTGGAATACACACCAGAGGGGTTGTTTTATCTCTATTCTCATGTGTGTCTCACTCTTATGTGTTGAGTCCCTACTGTGCATCACACAACATGCCAGGCACCAGGGATGCAGAGACAGATGGCCCTGTGCTCAGATGACACTTATGCCACTGGCAAAAGCAGCCATCTTGAGAGGTTTATTAAGGAAGGCGTAAAAGTGCAGTGACTGGTCTGAGTCTGGTTCTGCCACCACTTTCTAGTTCTGACAGGTCTGTGATCTCCAGAGAGAGGATTGTTTAGAGCAGTGGTTCTCTAAGCATGGTCCTGGATCACCAGCATGAGTGTCACTTTGGAGCTTGCTTAGAATACAGATTCTCAGGTATTATTCTACACCTACAGAATCAGAAGTGTGAGGCTGCGGCCTAGCGGTCTATGTTTTAACAAGCCTTGTAGGCAATTCCAATGCACACTGAAGTTTGAAAAGGCTGACTTAGAAGAACAACTTTGTCACCCCAGTGCAATTGCTGTTGAGGTGGTAAGACAAGGAGGTTATCACCACAGCCTCCTTAGTGGTCAGGGGCCTGCAGCCATGACTGGCCATGACCCTGCAGACCAAACACAGCAAGGCCTGGAGAGATCATACATCCCCCTTTCCTGGGATTCTTTGCTGGCAGAACCCAGAAATACCTCCCTCAGCACCTGAGAGTGTCCCAGCAGGGTTCTGGGCTCACACCACCTTGGAAGTGTCTCCATTTTCTTGAAGTTGTTTTCTCATGTAGACTAGCCAAGTCCTTTGACTTCTCTCTCTCCTCCTGCAATAGGCATAGTAAGGAAGAAGGTGCTCTGCAGTCAGACCAGCCTGATTTGGAATACTGGCTTGGGTTGGCTGATGATCCTCTCAGCATGTTAACTTAATCTCTCTGAGCTCTGGTTTCCTCATCTCAAAAAGGAGTCTAATTATACCTCATAAGGTTGTTATGAAGATTGAATGGCATGTATTGATGCTAAGTAAAACTAAACTATTACTGAATTCCACTGCTCCAAGCCTCAGCTCTCCTCTCTGGGTCCACACCCCCACCCCACTTCCCCGAGGTCTTCAGAGGAACCTCAAGATTCCAAAATGCCAGCCCATCCTTTTGGCTCTGGGCTTGCTTCTGGGGATCACTTGGCAGGTGGGCCCAGGAGAGTGCTGAGCCATAGGGTCATAATCAGAGAGGTGGTGGTTTCATTCTGGTGGAGGAGGGACACACAGTAGGAAGGAGGAGTAATATGGGGCTTTCATTTCATTCCCAAGTCCCCCTCCTCGAGAACTGGCAACACAGGGCATGGTGTGGTTAGGCTGCTGCCCTGGATCTGGTCACCTTTAAAGTCCCGCCCTTAATCTCCAACTGGACTTCTGCCTGCCATGTTGACTCCTCAGGGACTGTGACTTTGGGCTGTAGTAACTCGTAGTGGGGGGGTGAGAGGGGGACTTTGAAATCTTAGAGGCTTGATCCATGTCCCGGTTCTGCAACTGGCTAGCTAAATGCATACATGCCTGCTAAGTTGCTTCAGTCGTGTCTGACACTTCGACCCCATGGACTGTAGCCCACCAGGCTCCTCTGTCCATGGGACTCTGCAGGCAAGAATACTGGAGTGGGGTTGCCATGCCCTCCTCCAGGAGATCCTCCCAACCCAGGGATAGCACCCAGGTCTCTTAAGTCTCTTGCATTGGCAGGCAGGTTCTTTACCACTGTGTGTTTTATGTTGCTTCAGTCATGTCCGACTTTGCAATGCTATGGACTAGCCCACCAGGCTCCTCTGTCCATGGGATTCTTTAGGCAAGAATACCAGAGTGGGTTGCCATGCCTTCCTCTAGAGGATCTTCCCAACCCAGGGGTCAAACCCGCACCTCTTAGGTCTTCTGCATTGGCAGGCAGATTCTTTACCACTAGCACCACCTGGGAGGCCCCTGGCTAAGTGACTACCAGCATATTACTTCATCACTCTGTGCCTCGGTTTCCTTATCTGTAAAATGAGAGTGATCGTTGCATCTATTGCTTAGGGCTGCTGGGAGGAACAAATGAGATCATGGATTTGCAGGACCTGACATGATTTAAGAGCCAAATAAAAAAGTTACAGCTGTGCTGCTCCACAGGCAGGGATTTGGACTTGAAAAGAGGCTGACCAGATGTTTGTCAAGGGGCGAGCTTATCAGCCAGGCTGTGTCATTAGTGTCCTCCAGGGTGGCCTACCAGTGTCCTTCGCCTCCGGACAGGGAGGCAGCCCCAGGGGTATGAGTGCCTGGAACTCACACTAGAGCCCACACTGCTCTATCCCCTGTCCTCAGCCTGACTCCAGCCCCCAGGATAGCTTTCATCCCCCATCTGCACCCAGCACAGGTGAACAGAGGCAGAAGCCAAGTTCAGGGTCATCCCAGTGGAGAAGGTAGGTGTAGCACTGGGTGTCGCTGTGAGGTAGAGACTTCCTCCCTGCAGAAACTCATCAAGGATGTGCCTCCTCAACTGAGCTCCCAGCAGCCAGGATGGGCAGTGGCCTGGCCTCCAGGAAAGAACAGACTCCCCACAAGATGGGCAGCCTTGCCCCTACCTGAAAGGAAGGCAGAATCAGACAGGGGAGCTTGGCTTGCACTTATCTCTCGGCTCCTGGAGGAGGAAATGAAGGCAGCAATTAATTGTACAAGGCGGGTGGTTTGTGCAGCTTAAGTTCAGATAAAAAGTTTAATTATCCCTAAGCCCTAATACAAATTAATTAGCCTTCCATATTAGGAGGGTAAGCTTCCCTGCTCTTGCCACAGCCCAGACATCACTGCAGATTACCGAGGATGTGCTGGGGGGGAAGCAGCGAGCCCAGAGACCCACCAGGTCAGCAGCAGACCGCTGGCTCCACCCTGGCCCCAGCTGAGGGCTGTGTGAGGGTCCTAAGTCTGGGGTGAGCACCACAGCCCCCCTGTATATGTTGTGTCATCTCCAGGAGAGGCTTTTCTTGTCCCTTATTTTTCTCCACCCTCAGAGCCAGGGTGGTGGGTGGAGGAGGGGAGTCCTTATTTGCCTGAAAGACAGAAAGAAAATAAGGCTATGGCTTAGAAAAATTTTTTCTAGGCCACGACATTTTCTGTTTTTTTCTTTCTCCACCCTTTCCTTCCTCAAAATTCCACGGAGAAAATAGGCCATCATGGCCATAAGGACTTAGAGAATCACTACCAGCTCCAGCACCTCAGTGCTCCTGCCCAGGGGGCCCCAGGAGGGTCTGCAGGCGGGACAAAGGGCACTGCCCATCACAACCATTACAGTCCAACAAGCTGTTACCTAATGAGTGTTTACTATGTAACAGGAACTTCATCTTTGCAACCATATTGCAAGGAATGTTTTCTTCATTAACTCACACATTCGATCGACATTTATTGAAGTGATTTGAGCAAGGGAATGACACGCTTGGATCTACATTTTAAGACTATGGTTCTTTGTGAATTAAAGGAGAACAAAGCCTGCGTGAGGTGTCTGGTTAAGGGGCTTTCACAGAAGTTCAGTCTAGAAACCACAGTGGCCTGGACCCAGGGTTTATTTAATAAACGTTTATAAAGTTCTTAATATGTGCCAGAATTGAGCCTTTTACAAATGGTAACTCATCTAATCCCTCGCAATAGCCCTGTGAAGTAGGTACTATTATATTATCAGTCCCAGGAAACAAGATAAAGTAATTTGCGCAAAATTCACCCAGCTCACAAGTGATAGAACCAGGACTTGCCCCAGATAGTCTGCTGCTCAGAGTCCACACTTTTAACCACTGTGCTATGCTGCTACCTCTGAGGGAGCAGAGATGGCTGAGAAGGGGGTAGGCTCCAGCTGACTCCTCAGAGCCTCCTCCCACCACCACCCTCTCCCTCGCAACAGCCTCATCACTCCCCTGGAGAAACAGGATCTGACAGACAGAGCAGGACAATGTAAACAGACCAACCTGGGTTTTAACCCAGGCAGTTTTGCCTCTGACTACCTGAGGACCTTGAACAATTCACTGTCCTCTCATCTCTAGGGAGGGTTAACCTTACTTGGCGGAGCTTTCATGTGATCCAGTGATGCCAGAGTTCCTAACATATGTCCCAGTACACTGTTCCCTTTCATCTTTCCATTCTCTATCCTTCCTTCTTTAACCCAAACGATCCCGTTCCTTTGATTGTTTCCCCTATGAATTCCAGAAAATTCATCATCTCTTCCTCTCCTTTCTGGACATGACCCAGTTAATCAATGCCCTATAGAATATGTAATGTCCAGAACTCCACACAGCAGCCGAGAAGCGGTCTGCACCAAGGAGCAGAATCCGAGCACCCACTCCTTTTTTCTGGTCAGTGTACTCCCTTCAGTCCAGCTCAAGGCAGCATTAGGTCTTTAGCTGCTGCATTACACTGGTGGCTGTGTTAAAGTCAATTCCCTCAGTGATTTTTAACTTGGATGGCTTTTAAGCTGCTCTCTCTCATCAACTATACAAGTCATTGATTATTTGAACCAAAATGCTGGTGTTGTCATTTATCTTTGTTGAAAATAATCTGGTTGATTTCACCCATGATTGCAATCTGCTAAAAATCCTTTTGACTCCTAAAGACCTTAATTCATAGTAGTGCTGTCATTTAGAAATTCGAAGAGCTTGATTAAAAATAATCAACCCTGGTAGCTCAGCTGGTAAAGAATCCACCTGCAGTGCAGGAGACCCTGGTTCGATTCCTGGGTCAGGAAGATTCACTAGAGAAGGGATCGGCTACCCACTCCAGTGTTCTTGGGCTTCCCTAGTGGCTCAGCTGGTAAAGAATCCTCCTGCAATGCAGGACACCTGGATTCAATCCCTGGGTTGGGAAGATCCCCTGGAGAAGGGACTAGCTTACCCATTCCAGTTTTCTTGCCTGGAGAATCCCATGGACTGTACAGTCCATGGGGTCACAAAGAGTCAGACACGACTGAGTGACTTTTCACTTTCACTTTCATAGCCACATCATCACCAGCATCATCATCATTGTCATTGTCTCAGGATCCAAATGGAAGAAGGTTAAACAAAAGCAATAATTTGTTGGTGTGCAGAGTCAAAAAAAGGCTTGCACAACTTAACCACAGGAAAGGCAAAAGTAAAGCTGATCCTCTCCAAGAATTAGAACAGGAACTCAGACCTCCACCATATTTCCCTTTTCATCTCTCATCTCTTTCTACTGTCAGCCTGCTTCATTTCTAACTATAATCTGGCTTTTCCCCATGGCAGAAAGCATGGCAGCCAATAACTCCAGAGGTTTTTAAGTTGAGTTTCAACTTCTTTGAAAGAGATTGATCTGGTCTCAAGGGTAAAAATCCAGGGGAGGGAAAAAGTCAACACTATCAGCCAACAGTATAAATGCAAATCAAACTCACAGTGAGAAACTAAAACGAGGGTTACCATGTGATCCTGCAATTTCACTCCTGTGCATGTATCTGGAGAAAATGCTAATTCAAAAAGATGCACACACTCCAGTGTTCGTAGCAGAACTATTCACAATAGCCAAGGCATGGAAGCAACCTAAATGTCCATTGATAGACGAATGGGTAAAGAAGATATGGTGTGTGTGTATATATATATAATGGAATATTCAGTTCAGCCGCTCAGTCGTGTCTGACTCTTTGTGACCCCATGAACCGCAGCACGCCAAGCCTCCCTGTCCCTCACCAACTCCTGGAGTCTACCCAAACCCATGTCCATCGTGTCAGTGATGCATCCAGCCATCTCATCCTCTGTCGTCCCCTTCTCCTCCTGCCCCCAATCCTTCCCAGCATTAGAGTCTTCTCCAATGAGTCAACTCTTCTCATGAGGTGGCCAAAGTATTGGAGTTTCAGCTTCAACATCAGTCCTTCCAAAGAACACCCAGGACTGATCTCCTTTAGGATGGACTGGTTGGATCTTCTTGCAGTCTAAGGGACTCTCAAGAGTCTTCTCCAACACCACAGTTCTAAAGCATCAATTCTTTGGCGCTCAGCTTTATTCACCGTCCAACTCTCACATCCATACATGACCACTGGGAAAACCATAGCCTTGACTAGAAGGACCTTTGTTGGCAAAGGAATGTCTCTGCTTTTAAATATGCTATCTAGGTTGGTAATAACCTTCCTTCCAAGGAGTAAGCACCTTTTAATTTCATGGCTGCAATCACCATCAGCAGTGATTTTGGGGCCCAAAAAAATAAAGTCTGACACTGTTTCCACTGTTTCCCCATCTATTTCCCAAGAAGTGATGGGACCAGATGCCATGATCTTAGTTGTCTGAACGTTGAGCTTTAAGCCAACTTTTTCACTCTTCTCTTTCACTTTCATCAAGAGGCTTTTTAGTTCCTCTTCACTTTCTGCCACAAGGGTGGTGTCATCTGCATATCTGAGGTTATTGATATTTCTCCTGGCAATCTTGATTCCAGCTTGTGTTTCTTCCAGACCAGCGTTTCTCATGATGTACTCTGCATATAAGTTAAATAAGCAGGGTGACAATACACAGCCTTGACGTACTCCTTTTCCTATTTGGAACCAGTCTGTTGTTCCATGTCCAGTTCTAACTGTTTCTTCCTGACCTGCATACAGGTTTCTCAAGAGACAGGTCAGATGGTATGGTATTCCCATCTCTTGAAGAATTTTCCACAGTTTATTGTGATCCACACAGTCAAAGGCTTTGGCATAGTCAATAAAGCAGAAATAGATGTTTTTGTGGAACTCTCTTGCTTTTTCGATGATTCATCGGATGTTGGCAATTTGATCTCTGGTTCCTCTGCCTTTTCTAAATCCAGCTTGAACATCTGGACATTCACGGTGCACGTATTGCTGAAGCCTGGCTTGGAGAATTTTGAGCATTACTTTACTAGTGTGTGAGATGAGTGCAATTGTGTGGTAGTTCGAGCATTCTTTGGCATTGCCTTTCTTTGGGATTGGAATGAAAACTGACCTTTTCCAGTCCTGTGGCCACTGCTGAGTTTTCCAGATTTGCTGGCATATTGAGTGCAGCACTTTCACCGCATCATCTTTCAGGATTTGAAATAGCTCAACTGGAATTCCATCACCTCAATGGAATATTCCTCAGTCATAAAAATGAATGAAATAATGTCATTGGCAGCAACACAGATGGACATAGAGATTAACATAGTAAGTGAAGTAAGTCAAACAGAGAAAGACAAATATCATATAATACCACTTATATGTGGAATCTACAAAAGAATTTATTAATAAAACAGAAATAGACTCACAGACATGGAAAGCAAACTTATGATTAATAGAGGAGATAGTGGAGGGTGAAGAGGAAAAGACAAATTAGGATTGGGATTAACATATTCACACTTCTATGCATAAAATAGATTAAAAAAACAAGCACCTACTGCATAACACAGAAAACTACATTCAGTATCTTATAATATCCTATAAGAGAAAAGAATCTGAAAAGAAATATGTACATTATATATATATATATATATATATATATACACACATATAATTGAATCACTTTGCTATACACCTGAAACTAATACAACATTGTAAATTAACTATACCTTAACTATGCCTCATTGTAAATTAACTTTACCATTTTAAAAAATGGGTAAAAAAGGAAAAAAACATGAGATACCACATCACATCCACTAGGGCAGCTATAATCAAAAGACAAAAGGTAACAAGTATTGGTGAAGATATGGAGAAATTGAAACACTGATTTATTGGTAGTGGGGATGTAAAATGGTACAGTTTCTCCAACTGCTAAACATAGTAACCACATGTCCAAAATAAGGAAATCCATGGAGGCAAAAAGTAGATTAGTGGTTGCCTAGGGCTGAAGGGTGGAATGGTCACTGCAGGATGAGTACTAAGTTTCTATTAGGGGTGTTGAAAATGCTCTAAAATGCTCCCCAGTGGGAGCAGGGATATTGGGGAAGGCTTGTAAGGATAAAGCAGCTCCTCTGAGACCCTACTCTTCTGGACAGAGTTTATGTCATAATGGGGAGGGGAGGGGTTTAGTTCCTAGGAGTGAGTAAGATATTAGCAGACGAAATATTGGATGCCCTCTGCACTGGCTATTCATAGAGAATTTACATTTACCCAGATAAAGCATCGAGGGCTTCTTCTGAATTATCTCATTAATTATCACAACAACCTTGTAAGTTAGGTTTATAAAGCCCATTTATATTGGTAGAGGCTCAGGTTATGTAACTTCCCCAAGGACATTTAACTATTTAGTAAGTAACATTTGGCTCTAGTTCAACCCCAGATCTGAAGCCAGTCTCCTCTCTCAATCATTAGGCCACACTGCCTCCTTCTGGCCTGAAATGAATTGGTAAAAATTCTGGAATGCACCAGTGGAGACCTGAATTTAGATCCCGTCATTTCATTTGCTTATTACTCTCTCACTGAAGGACACCCTTCTAACATGAAACCCAGGAATTTCCTTTGCTGTTCTGGGACCATCGTTGGTCATCTTTGAGAAGGGCCAGAAGACTCGAGATGGTTGCTCAGTGCTTGCTAGCCACGCTGCTGTCCCCTCCCCATTCCTCCAGCTCGCCCAGCGTATAGAGAACTGGGCAGGAACACACCTTGCTGCAGTCACGATGCAGTACGTCTGTAGCCGGTTAACTCTCTCAAAATAGGAATTAAGGGTCATCTGGCAAGATGTGTGCTTAGTGAACCAATGCAGCTTATTTTCCAAGTGCTCGCAAGCTGTCTGCTTAATAATCCACTTTCAAATTCTGCCAGCAATTGGTTGACAGAATCGATGGATGCCAAGCCTGCTGGTCGGTGGTTCCTTAGACCTCCTTTCCCTTTCTTTAAAGACACTGATACTTTAGCC
Source organism: Giraffa tippelskirchi (assembly GCF_054371585.1). Lineage (NCBI taxonomy): Eukaryota > Metazoa > Chordata > Mammalia > Artiodactyla > Giraffidae > Giraffa > Giraffa tippelskirchi. The sequence goes on from NC_137279.1 coordinate 110,836,550, forward strand.
TCCTGGGATTTCTCTGCGACATCATGATTTCTCAGTCATCATGAGCAATGGTTCTATAACACCATTTGCACATTCCTCCTGTCTCCTGGGGTAGGATCCAGGTGGGCCTGCGATGGGAATCCACTGAAGACAGCTGACCACTTGCCTGCTCTCCACTCCCCTGCTTCAAGCTCTGGATACTTTTTTTCCACATTTGTCCCTGCCTTCCCAAGATAAAGCAGGTTCTCCTTCCTGGAGAACGCAGAAAGTGCATGGGAGTTGCACTGGTCAGCTTTCTCTCTATCGTCTGTTTCCAGCAGACCATCTGCCCAACAGATGAGTAACTTTCCTTCCAGTGGCAAAAACAACCTCCCTGTTGTCCTTAGCATTTTTCACAACCTCAATCACTGAAATGTAGCCTTCCTTAGACTGTTCTTACAAACTCCCACCATGCCTCATTTTCACCCATGGTCATGTACCCAATGTCCACCTTTCAATCATGTTATCTAAAAATTTCTTCATCACTCGGATGGTTAGAACTTGGAACAATCAGCTCCTCAGCAACAGAGACCATGGTTTTCAGAATGCCGAGGTAAAAGTAAATGTATTTATTATTTGTAGAGCTGTACACGTCACAATGGGGCTTCCCAGGTGGCTCAGTGGTTAGGAATCTGCCTGCCACACAGGAGACATGGGTTCAATCCCTGGGTCAGGAAGATCCCCTGGAGAAGGAACAGACAACCTACTCCAATATTCTTGCCTGGGAAATGCTATGGACAGAGGAGCCTGCCAGCCTACAGTTGATGGGGTCACAAAAGAGTCAGACATGACTCAGCAACTAAACAACGACAACAAATACATCACAATAGAATTATGACCTAGGTTACTTATTATCTTCATTTTTGAGACAAGGAAACTGAGGCCCATAGTCACATTCCCCCAAGGTCACACTGTGATTTCAGGTGGAGCTAGGGGAGTCTAATCGAAGCCAGGTTCTGGACCACTTCACTGGAAGCCTCTCCTGAGCATCATGGCAGAGAAGGCAAACCTAGTATCAGTGCTCCCAAAGGAGCTCTCAGTGGTGTGACCGAGACAGCTTGAGCCAGAACAAAGGGCCTCAACACTGAAGAAGAAGGAAGAAGGGTGTTGAGAAGCTTAAATGTGCTCATGCATCCAAGTATGTGTCAACCATGGCACCCCTTTGACCAAGCCCTTAGGGTTAGGGGTGAGAACTTCACAGTTCTGCAATGGCTCCCCCATCACCTTCCACAGTCTTTTTGGACCCCAGGACACCTGGGTCCTTCAGGACAAGTGACTTGGAGCCTCACAATTTCAGTAGCAACAATTCTAGGTCATGCTAAGGCTGTGTCTGCTCTGGACACCCAGAGGGCACAGAGGAGGGGAGAGGTGGTGGTTCTGGCTTTGGCCAAAGGAGTCATCACAGTTCTTTACTTAACGTGGCCTTTAAATGATCTCAATAAAGAAGAGGCTGAACACTTAACTGCGGCTGAACGTGTCTTATTGATTGGAGGAGAAGGCTCTGGCCTGTTTGCCTGGGGCTGAGCAGGAGCCAGGCCAAGCCAGTCCCAGTGTGTGGCTGCCAGGGTGTGAAGTACTTAGGAGAGTTTCTCCGAGCTCTGAGAGGGGCTGGCACTGTCCCAAAGTGGCTTCACAGCTTAAGGGGCTGAGTTTTGGAGCTCACAGACCCCTTTAAGACAGTGGGAGGAGAAGGCAATGGCACCCCACTCCAGTACTCTTTTGCCTGGAAAATCCCATGGACAGAGGAGCCTGGCAGGCTTCAGTCCATGGGGTCGCACAGAGTCGGACACGACTGAAGCGACTTAGCAGAAGCAGCAGCAAGGCAGTAGGATGAGGTGAAAAGAGGAGAAAGCAGGAGGTGTGGGTTTTGCTCCCAGCTGTACCCAAACATGAGCAATCAACTTCATGCCTCTGAGCCTCAATTCCTGCCTCTGTCCAGTGGTGATTGGGGTTCCAAGTTCACAGGGTTCGTGGAGCTTATGTGAGTTAAATGTGTAAATGTGCTTTGTAAACTGTAAGTTTTCACATAAATAGAAGGCGGTTTACTCTTCATTATTTTTATTACCGTAAGAGAAATCGTGTTGTTCTGCTTGAAACTTGTCCATGGCTCCTCTTTGCGCTTGGGATGGAACCCGTGCTCCTCGTCAGGAGCCCCTGGACCCCATATGGTCGGCCCTGCCTGGCCCCCACCTGCTGCCTCAGTCTCCTTTTGTAGAACTCCCCACCTGCCCTGTGAGCCAGTCCTGCTGGCCCTTTCACTGTTCCTAGAACAGGCCAAGCCCCTTCCTACCTCAGGGCCTCTGTCCTGTCTGTTCCCTCTGCCTGGTACACTCTGCCCCAAGTGTGTGGCATGGCTGGATTCTTTACCTTCAGGTCTTAGCTTAAATGGAGGGAGGCCTTTCTGACCACACTCCCCCAACCCTGCACTGCACCATCTCTATTCTCTCCCTGGAAGGAGTCAGAAGTTACAATGTTTTTATATATTCACTTAAGTGTTATGGTCATCCCCTGGAAGGATGCTGGCTCTGTGAACATAAGGACCTTGTCTGTTTTGTTCATTCACAGAGCGTATCATAATACCTGACACATAGCAGGAACCTAAATAACTGTCAGATGAATGAATGGATGAATGAATGGGTGAATGATTAGCAGGGGATCCTGATTGTTGCTCAAATGGCCCCTCTTCTTTACACCTGCTTGTCTTCGTTTTTCAGATATGGAGACATGGTACCCAAGACGATTGCAGGAAAGATCTTCGGTTCCATCTGCTCGCTGAGCGGTGTCCTCGTCATTGCCCTGCCGGTCCCTGTGATCGTTTCCAACTTCAGCCGGATTTACCACCAGAATCAGAGAGCAGATAAACGCAGGGCACAGAAGGTAAGCCTCAGACCCAGAAGGGGGTAGGCCACACCGAGAGGGTGACCCTGGCCTTGTGCCTCTGTCACACAGAGCTCCTGGGAGAATCCCTGCACAGACGGCTTCTGGCTTTGGAAGGTAAGCAGCCCTAGGTGCCTTCCCACCTACCAGTGTCCTGCACGCCAACCGCGGTCAGCTGCGCAAGGCTGCAAACTCTCAATTACCCACAAGCCAGTGTTCTCCTTGTGGATATTCTGTGCACTTTCCTTGGGCCCTGGCCACCCCTCCTAGACCACAGCTACTAACACTGGGCAGTGCCTGGACTCCTCCCTTCCTCAGCCAAGAGCTTGCTGGGGAGTGTAATCGTTTTTCAGTACCCTGTAATAGCCTATACCAAACAGAGTGACAAAAATTAATTTGCTAAAAAGAAAAATGAATACTCTGAATGGAGAACATTCTGAGGCCATTGAGTTCAGGGACAAATTGCACAGCGGGCTTTAGTCACCTCAGGGTATCGTAGGATAGGGCATAGAACTGCCCTTGACAGTCGGGACACTAAGCATGGGTCCTGGAAAGGTTTCCAGTGATGTCCAGTGAGCACGCCTTAGGGAATCTGGGCAGGGCGAACAGGATGAGGAAAAATGTCTGAAGGTTTTGGTGCCCAGAGAGAAGCCTCCTTTCCTCACCCTCTGAGCCAGCTGTAGTTCACCTGCATTTTTTGGACATCTGGCTGGTGAAGGTTCTTGGACCCAGGGAGCAGTTTTTCCTTTCTCTTCTGATCTAGGCTGAAATACTTCCCCTTCAGCAGCATCTCAACCTCCAGGGGGTACCATCAAAGCCTTTCTGGGTAGTGGAGTGGGGGGACCTGAAAGAGTCGCTTAGGGAGGCCTGAAATGTTATGTCCTTATTGTATTCTTTCTTCATTCATTCATTCCACACATGTTTACTGAGCACCTACTATGTGCCATGCCCTATGCTGTACAGCTGGGTTACTTCCTCACCATGTGAGCCTCTCTCCTGGCCTTGCTTTTGCAGAGATAACCCACCAGTGGCAGGGCTTCTTTGACATATCAGAGGGATCCAGAATTTCAGAACATATTTGTGTATGCTGACTGAAACGAAGCCTCAAAGTTTATGAAAGTTAGCTCTGAAATGCATAATGATTTGCATGTAACAATACTTAATGGGGGTTCCCCTGGTGTCTCACTGGTAAAGAATCTACATATAATGCAGGAGACCCAGGTTTGACCTCTGGGTTGGGAAGATCCACTGGAGAAGGAGATGACAATCCAGGCAATCCACTCCAGTAGTCTTGCCTGGGAAATCCCATGGACAGAGGGGTCTGGCAGGCTATAGTCCATGAGATAGCAAGAGTCACACAACTTAGCGACTAAACCACCACCATACTTAATAATATATATCACATAGTTATATAATAAATTCAGTTGGTCCCCACTTCCAACATCTCCCCTTTTGTGTGCCCCTGTGGTCATCTCCATGCCCTACTGTCTCCGTCTGCCTGTGCAGTAATATACTTTGACTTATCCTGACTGGGGTCTGTGATGTTGTCAGCCTGCCTTGGGTTGATCTGCAGTACTCTCTATCCCCTCCAGCACCAGTTTCTACCTCTTCACCCAAGGTCAGGGCTTCCCCACCCTCATCCCCTTCAAGCCAGCCCCAAAATAGAAGTCTTATCTCTTTCCCCATTCAAGTCAGCTGGCAAGTGTGAACAATATCTACATTCATTATGCTGTCCTTAAAAAGGGGGCAGGAAGAAACTGGGATCTCCTTTCCAAATCAAGGAGCCTAAAGCCCTAAAGGGCCAGGGGCCCTATAGCAATGGCAACCCCACCCCTCACTGTCCACCGCACCCGCCAGGGCTGACACAGGGTTTTTGAAGAGCAGTAAAGGTTCCTGGAATCCTCAGCTCTCACACCAGCCCACGGCAGCCCCACTCGAGCAGGGCTTTAGCCGCCCCTGCACTCCCTTCCCTTCTGTGCTCACGCCCTTACCTGCTTCTTAGAGCATCACATCTGCTGTCATTTTGCCTTCTGCAAAGAATGCTGTGGGGGCCATTTCTCCACACAACTTCACAGAGTTCATCCCATGTGAATAAGATACACGAGGAATCAGCTTGGGCCTCTTCCTCCTTCTAGCCGCTCAGGATGAGAATCCCTCCCTCTGCCTCCCTCCTCCCTCTCCCTCTTTGCTCTCCCTGGAAATCAAAGTAAATATTTATAGTGTTTTCATCTTGCCTAGATACTCTCCCTCCTCAAGGTCCACTCAGCTCTGTCTCTTTCACCTTGGGCTTCTTGTGAGAAGGGAAAAAAGACAACACAAGAATACTGCTTGCTTCCAGCCCCAGGTCTATCACAGCAGTGAGGCAAGGCAGGCAGGTCAGGGGACTCAATGGGGAGTGGAGAGATGGGCCAGGAAGGGGGTCAGGGGAGTTGATGACAGCTCTCAGCTCAGACCACATACTCAGGAGTCATGAGGGTAAGCATTAGCTCATGTGCCTCGGGTGGAAAGGGAGGGACCAAAAAGTTGTCATCCTTTCCCATCATGACTGATTTGCTTGGGATTATTGCTGAAATGACTCCATGACTCTTTACTACAGAGACTGGGTCCTCTAAGCCAGGTGAGCTGGAGATCAAGTAAGGAGGCAGTGGACAGAGGGGAACATCTGAGTGTGGATTTTTATTGAAATAATTATAGATACACATGTAGCTATAAAATTATCATATCCAATGCATGGGCATTGACATAGCTACAACCCACCAAGCCTATTCAGACTTGCCCAGTTTTTCTTGCACCCATGTGTGCCTGTGTGTGATGTTTCATACAGTTTTATCACCTATGCAAGATCACACATCCCCCACCTCAGTCAATATACCACACAGTTTCAACACCACAAGGATCCCTTCCACTGTATCTCTTATAACCACTCCCCCCAATACACCTCCACCCTGTCTCTAAACCCTGCCAGCCATTTATCTGTACTCTCTTTATAAAATGTTTTCATCTTTTAAATGGTATATCAATGGGCTTATATTGTAGGTAACCTGTGGAGATTAGTTTTTCCCATTTTGTTGTAATTTCCTCAAGATTCATCCAAGTCAGGTGAATCAGTAGTCTGTTCCTTTTCCTTGCTGAGTAGTATTCCCTGGTATGGGTGCATCCCAGTTATGATTAACAATTTGCATGTTGAGGAACATTGAGTTATTATAAGTAAAACTGCTGTTAACAGCCACTTGCAGGTTTGTGTGTGAATATAACTTTTCTTTTCTCTGAGATAAATGCTTAAGAATGCAATTGCCCATGGTCTCTTTTGGCTTTTCCAGTTCTCTCTCTTTCTGCTTCTTCTGCCTCTCCCAGGGTAGAGATGTCGACACTCATGCTCCAAGGACACCTGGCAGCCAGACAGCTAGGAAGTGCTTCATCATGAAAGGCTTCTAGGGGCCCACAGAATTCTTGAGCTTATTAGCCTGTACCAGGAACTGTCCCCAGGGTGGCAGGATCCTCCATCCTTACCTCTCCTCCAAACCTGGAATCTCTACAGCTGTTGAAAATGCAAGTTTGGGGCTTTGCTCATCAGGTTAAAACTTGCCTGAACAGAGCTGAAATTTAGGGAAGGAGAGGGATGTTATGGAAGCAGCATTGGCCTGAAGGTTGGAAGATCTGAGCTGAAGTCTTGCCCTGAAAAAGTCCCTTCCCCTCATAGCCTCCATTTCCTTGTCTTTATCTTTATCTTTTTTTTTTCTTTCATTTCTTTGTCTTTAAAACAGCCTAGATGATCTCCACATTCTTTTAACTCTCACATTGTACTTCTGGCCAGAGAAGAGAGGGAGGCTGACCAGCCCACACAGGACTGAGTCCATCACAATGGCTTTTTTAACGTGGATTTCTGGCCAACTGTGTAGAATCATCTTCCTTCCTGGGCCATCACAAGCCTCACTTGAGCAAATACTCAGTGCAAAGCTCTGTGCTAGGTGCTTAAGATAAAAATATGCATAAATCACAGACTCTGGCCCTCAGGAGCTCAAAGTCAAGCCAAAAGTCTCACCAAATTATATGTGTTGGGTAGGGTTCTGTAAATACATTGCAGACCTCTTTATCCTGTGTGGGAAATGATTAAACGATATAGTGCATTTGATATGACAATCTATTGCTTTAATAGAGCCCAGGGTAAGATAAGATTAAAAGAAGTGCCACAGAGGAGAGCAGGAGAATCTTTCATCTCAAGAAAGTAATGAAGACAGAGCCCAGATACAAGAAAGGTCTGGCTCTAAGTGGTGCAATCAAATTATATAAGGCTATAATGAGCTTGACACAATTGGATTTCCATATGCAGCTCTCAACACCCAGCACTCACCCAAAACAATAACAGTACATCCTCAAATGATGGAGGACTTGCGTGAATGCAGACATGGAGCTGAGGGGAGAGCTGGAGCTGGATCTCAGGGAGGAGAACTGTCCTGCAACTTGAATGCATGTTCTTTGCTCAGAGAGAAGAGGAATGAGGGGCTTGCTTACCGCCCTTTCTCTCCCAGCTTCCTCTTTCCTTCTCAATCTAGAGGAGAGTTCTTTCTCAGATTTACAGGCAGATCTTCCAGGCTCAAGTGATGACCTCTTCCCCATATTTAGAAACAAGGGAAGGTCGTTGACTTGTCCCTCCAAGGACATACTGGCCACAGGGGGACTTCCCAGGACATGATAGGTATCATGTGTTCTTTGTGCTTCTGTTGAGAGCCAGAAGCCAATTCCTGGCCTCCTCTTAGTAGATGAGCCAGACCAGCAGGACACTTAGAGGGGATACTTGCCCACGCTGGGGAGAAGGTGACAAGAAATGAAAATTAAGGACTCCTCTGTTCAGAGTCCATGCTGAAGTTAAGTGTGGATTTTCCCAGAGGCAGGAGGAAGGACCCCTCTGGCCTAGAATAGGGCTGTTAGTCCACGTGGGCTCCTCTGCTTCCTGGAGCTGAGTCTAGATCCACAAGAGCCCAAACATGAAGCTGCATGTTTTTAAACCAGCAGGAAGCCCTCTACCCATCCCTTCTCCCTCCCAAAGCCTCTTTCCTATTAGGCCTCACTCTGCGGTTGTGCTGCTGTCATGGTGACACCGATTATGTTTATTGGGAAGGAGAAGAGAAGCCAGCCTGTGCAGCATGTCCGCCTCTCCCACGGCCTCTGCAAGCAGGAGAGATGAGCATGCATGGCTGAGGTCCCATGAAGTCTTCCTGTGGGATACTGCTGCAGGCCTCCCAGGATGGAGCTGGGGAGATTTCAGGTGCCATAGCTAAGGCTGGGGCTTCCCTGGTGGCTCAGACAGTAAAGAATCTGTCTGCAATGGGGGAGACCCAGGTTTGATCCCTGGGTCAGGAAGATCCTTTGGAGAAGGGAATGGCTATCCACTGCAGTATTCTTGCCTGGAGAATTCCATGGACAGAGGAGCCCAGCAGGCTACATACAGTCCATGGGGTCACAAAGAGTCAAACACAACTGAGCAACTAACATAGCTCAAGCCAGGGCAGTGTATGGAAATATGTTCCATCTTCCCCTCTCTCACCCACACTGGGCCCCATGTCACACATACATGCATCTACATTCATTCCCACAGACATGCACAACAAAACAGACATATAGAGACATACCCCAAAGACAGATGTGCAATTGTAAATTCATCTATTGATTTACAACTTGTTAGGCACTGGAGAGATACCAGTGAACAAAACAAAAACTGCTACCTTTGAGGAGTTTGTTTTTTTATTTATTGGGATATAGTTGCTTCACAATGTTGTAACTAGTTTCTGCTGTAGAGTGAAGTGAATCACCCATTTGTATATACATTTCCTCTCCCTTCTGAATGTCCCTTCCATCTAGGTCACCACATTGCATTGAGTAGAGTTTCCCACACTATACCATAAGCTCTTGTGTGCATGCGTGCTAAGTCGCTTCAGTCATGTCTGACTCTTTGCAACCCTATGGACTGTAGCCCACCAGGCTCCTCTGTCCATGGGATTCTCCAGGTGAGAATACTGGAATGGGTTGCCATGCCCTCCTCCAGGGGCTCTCCCCGACCCAGGGGTAGAACATACTATGTTGCGTATATTGGAAGGCGGGTTCTTTCCTACTAGCACCATCTGGGAAGCCCCCACAGGCTCTTACTAGTTATCTATTCCAGGCATAGCAGTGTACACATGTCACTCCTAAATCTCCCAATTCGTCCCACCCCCTTGTTTCCCTGCTTGAGGTCCATACGTTTGTTCTCTACGTCTGTGTCTTTATTTCTGCTTTGCAAATAGGTTTATCTGTACCATTTTTCTAGATTCCACATGTATAGCCAGACCTTGAGGAGCTTTACATTCTGGTGGGGGAGAGAGACAGTAACAAGATAACTATATAAAACATATACTACCTTAGTAATGAATGCTAAGGAAAAAATAGAAAGACGGGGAGGAGTTGAGGGCCACATGTACACACACCCTGATTTTCTCCTAATTAACTGGTATTTGGGCACCTGCTGAATGCAGGGAGAAGCACTGGACCCTAGGGGAGAATCAGGGAGCTCTAACATGTGCTCCTTGCAAGAGCCTGCAGTCTGGAGATGAGAAACACCCTGATGCAATACTGAGTGGATAAAGGTCATGAAATTTGGGGGAAGGAGGGAGGACTTTGATGAGTGATATTTCCCTGGCCAGGATTACACTCAGGCTGAAGAGACGAGTAGAGACCCATAGGCACTCTGACCACACCTCATACCACACAGGGAGACCACAGCCCGCAGTGGAGAAAAAGCAACTGCTTCCCCTCCAACAGATAGCATCTGGGAATCCAGCCTCACTGGGACAGCCCACTGCTGCTGGCTTGACCAAGCTCACTGTGTTTTTGTCTCTTAGTCCCCCTCACTCTTTTATCATCTCTGTCAATCACAGAAGGCCCGCCTCGCCAGGATCCGTGTGGCCAAAACTGGTAGCTCCAATGCCTACCTGCACAGCAAGCGCAACGGACTCCTCAACGAAGCGCTGGAGCTGATGGTAGGTGCCTGGAGGACCTGGGGCCGGGAGGTGGAAGGGAGGACGAACTCGGTTTCTCCTCTTGGGGACACCAGCACTTCCGCCCCAAAGCCCCAAACTTTCCCCCAGTAGCAGCCCCCTCCACATACCTCTTCCATAGGCTTATCATTGCATCCCTAAGCCAGCTTTAGCTTAGGGGCCCCTAGCCAAAGGCTAGCATGTTCTAGGGTAACCCTAAAATTTGGTTCATCCAGATTTTTCTGGCCCCTCCTCCCTTCTGTAGAGAAATGAAGGAGATGGAGAGAAGGCGAGCCACCAGCTTTACACTCAGTCTCTCTTCTTTTCTTCCTAGGCCACCCCAGAAGAGGAGCACATGGGCAAGACAACCTCACTCATCGAGAGCCAGCACCATCACCTGCTGCACTGCCTGGAAAAAACCACTGTGAGTCCCAGCCCAGTGCCACCTCCTTTCTCATCCCTGACCCCTGACCCTTTTCTAAGGTCAGAACTTACAGAGTGTGTGAACTCTGTACCCACATCCTCACCCTGGGCCCAAGTTTCAGAAGTCAAAGTCTGTCCCCTTAGAACAAAAGAGTAGTGATAAGGTCTTTCTATCAACCCTCAGAAGCAAGACCCCAAAGATCGGAGGCCAGCTCTGTCCTGCAGTGGCACAGAGGAGGCCATTCCCCTGGACTTTCCACACAACCCCTCTATCTCTGTCCCCATGGCCCATTTCTTAGTTACTGAGGCCTAAGGGCTGTGTCTATCAGTTTCTCAGTTCTGATGGGCATCACTCTTCAAAAGTAGGGCTGAATTTATAACAGATTGCTACAGGACAGCCGAGAAGAACGTCAACTTCTGTCCCAAACTCGGGCCTAGATGGATGGAATTTGTGGGTCCCTCTTCTCCTTCCACTCCACTTGAAACAGGAGACAGTGAATGAAAGAGGCAGTGCATATAGTTCTGTAGCCAGGGATTTTACCAGTACCACCCCATCTTAGCCACTCTGCGATTCTCAGGGAATTCAGATTCTGAAAGGCTTATTGTTAAAATAGAGTCATGGCTTAGGGTGCCCCAGCTGGAATGTGGAATGACGCTTGTGCCTCACCAGCAGGCTGAAAGGAAGGGCAGTGGGGCCAACCCTGGACCCTTGGCAAAAAGTGTTAGAAATAGTGGGGAGGGAGGAGAAGTCAGGCTGGACAACCAAAGAGGGACAAAGGCAAACTTTCCTGTTCCTTTCTAGGATCTCCCTCCCCCAAAAGCCTATCTCAGGGCTCAGCACACTAAGGAGGGAACTTTCTAATTCTCAATATTCCATATCCCGGCCTCCCAGATGTGGGGGGAACAGATATTAGATGACTCTTAGATGAGACAAAGGAAGACACTGGATGGCAGTTGAACCCAATGAGGACTTCCAAGGTGGGAAGGTACTCTGAAAACCCTAGTTTCCAGGATTTATCAAATATTTCATAGAGTCAAGAACTGTATATGCATATCTAGAATTTTTCTCAAAGATTCAGAGCTTGCCAAAGAAATAGGCCTGGACCCAACTGCCCTTTCCAAGTTGCATGTGCTGGGTGGAATGTGTAAGTTGAAAGGATATGGGTAAAATTTAATATTGGGTTTGAAGGGATGGAATGTTGGCATTGAAGAAATGAGATCTTGGAATCGAGGGATGGAATGCTGGCATTGAAGGGGTGGAATGCTGAATTTGGGGGAAAGAATGTTGGATTGGGGGTGGGGGTGATATTGGGATTAAAAGATGGAATGCTGGGTTTTAGGGGAGGAATGTTGGACTCCAGGGGTGGAATGCTGGGACAAAGGAGGAAGAATGCGGGGAGCAAGGGTGGAATGCTGGGATTGAGAGACTGAATGTCAGAACTGAGCTTGGGAATGCTGGAATGTACAATCAATGGTGTTTTTATCTTCTGTTGGCATGTTGTCCTGTAGGGGTTGTCCTATCTTGTGGATGATCCCCTGTTATCTGTACGAACCTCCACCATCAAGGTATAACTTTTTAAAACTTTGATTGATGTTTCTCTCTCTGATTCCTCTAAGTCTGTGGAGTCTCCTCTTTTTACCCCCTGGTCTGGTTCTCTGCATGCGCTGTTGATTCTTCTGGGGCTTATCCCACCTCTGCTGTCACACCCAGTACCAGCTCAGGCTTCTAATTTTCTTGTGCCTTTCTGATTCCCTTTTTTGACCTCCCCAGGGGCTTGGAGGGGTGGTGGGACATGGCACCAGTGTTGGTATTCTGTGAGTGTCCATGTGCCATGTCTGTCTACACCCCCACCCCCCAACTCCATGGGAACTCCTGGTATTGGCTGTTGGGGCTGGTCTCTCTCTCTCTCTCTGAACTCTGTTCTCATGCTATTTCTCTTCAGGCTTTCTCCTCACTCTAGCAGCCTTAGCCAGACTGTTCATGCCATAGATGTTTAGTTACCTTGGCCAAAGAACCATATTATAGTCATCCTGTGTTGCACTCCACCCTATCCTGATGGCCTCTATAGAGAGTCTGTTAGCATCCCCTCCCCTTGCTGACACTTGACCTAGGGAATCCTGTGCCTTTAGGTGTATTAAAGAGCCATACCCCATAACCAGCTTCCCTGGCAGCTCAGTTGGTAAAGAGTCTGCCTGCAATGCAGGAGATCCAGGTTCCAACCCTGGGTTGGAAAGATCCTCTGGAGAAGGGAATGGCAACCCACTCCAGTATTCTAGCCTGGAGAATCCCATGGACAGAGGAATGTGGCAGGCTACAGTCCATGGGGTCACAAGGAGTCGGACACGACTAAGTGACTTTCACTTCAACCCATAACCAGGTAGGAAAAAAATCAATCATCAAAAGAAATGATAACTCTGACATTGTGACCCCATTGGCCTTCAAGAGCAAAGCTCTCCCAATTCTGTGAATAATTCAATGCCTTTAAAATCTTGGGTCTCATGCTTACCCAGGATTCATAAGGATCTCACCCAGTAAAGCCAGAAAAAAGACAACCTAGCACACCCACTACTCATAGTCAGGGACTCCTTGCCTGCTGCCCCTGGGGGGGATTCTGTCAAAGCCTGCAAAGTCAGGCAAGTCTTTGCTTCTATCTCTGAGGATGCCACAAAATCCCTCCACATCCTCTATATCCCTTCAGCCAAAGCTGTAGATGAAGTACAAGAAACATTGTGATTTCATGACTGCAGTCTCCGCTCAGTCTGATGACCAGGGCTGCCCATGGGAATCTCTTCCTTCCTTCCTTCCTTTGATGCCTATGGAACACCCCCAGGTCCAGAATGCTTCTTGGTGCTCCAGGCAGCTGGGCACCCTCCTCTCAAGGCCCAGAACAGAGCCAGGCAGAGTGTTGGGGCTCATCCCGCCCCCGCCCCCACTTTCTATCTCTGTCTCTTACCTGTTCTCCCTCTGCTTCCCACAGAACCACGAGTTCATAGATGAGCAGATGTTTGAGCAGAACTGCATGGAGAGTTCAATGCAGAACTACCCGTCCACACGGAGTCCTTCGTTGTCCAGCCACCCAGGCCTCACAACCACCTGCTGCTCCCGTCGTAGTAAGAAAACCACACACCTGCCCAATTCCAACTTGCCGGCCACCCGCCTGCGCAGCATGCAAGAGCTCAGCACGATCCACATCCAGGGCAGTGAGCAGCCCTCCCTCACTACCAGGTGGGTGGCTCTGATCCATCGCCATCCATCGCTCACTAAGGCTTTTAGGTACTCCCTGGGCTTCCCTTGTGGCTCAGCTGATAAAAAAATCTGCCTGCAATGCGGGACACCTGGGTTTGATCACTGGGTTGGGACGATCCCCCGGAGAAGGAAAAGGCTACCCACTCCAGTATTCTGACCTGGAGAATTCCATGGACTGTATAGTCTGTGGGGTCGCAAAGAGTCGGACACGACTGAGCGACTTTCACAGAGTGATGCCATCTCCACTTTAGGAGAATCCTGGGGTCCTTAGCCCTCCCTCCCCCATATCTAATGCAAGGGCCTCCCCCACCTTCCTTATCCTTGCAAGTTAGCCCATAAGTCCCTCCTATGCTTTGGAGGATACTATAGCATGTTTAGACCCAATGGAAGGGTAGATATGAGAAATAAATAACAACAAAAATCCAAAAATGACCTACCTGGTGCAGAGAATTGACTGTTTTCTCAAGAAAGTAATTTTCACAATTGTATTAGACATAGCTTATCCCAGGCTGATTTTGCATCACAAAGTGACTCTGTTTATATTTAGGCCACTTTCCACTATCTCCAATGAATTGCAAGGAATTCAGGGGAAGTAAAATCAAGTGCCACAAATGATAGGAAAATAGTACACTGGAGGGGAAAATGTATACTCTGAATTCCAAAGCCCAATATGCATGACTTTTGTAGTTTGGGGTAGTTGAGGAATAATCATCAGAATGGATAATTACAGGCCAAATATCAAAAGCAGAGATGGAGGGACACCCAAACCACCTCCTAGTTACTATAAGCTAGACATGTAGAGGGTCATAGAAGCTTTGGGACACTAGCAAGATGAACCATCATCAACTCACTCTTTTTTTTATCCCAGTCGTTCCAGCCTTAATTTGAAAGCAGATGACGGACTGAGACCAAACTGCAAAACATCCCAGATCACCACAGCCATCATCAGCATCCCCACTCCCCCAGCACTAACCCCAGAAGGTGAAAGTCGGCCACCCCCTGCCAGCCCGGGCCCCAATACGAACATTCCTTCCATAGCCAGCAATGTTGTCAAGGTCTCTGCCTTGTAAAACCACTGGACAGAGGGCCAGTGCAGGTAGTGGGAGTGAAGGGGGCTGGCATGTTGGTGGGTGGCCACTGGGACCACTCCCTCCCCCTTCCCCACTATTCCTGCCTGCCCCGTTGCACCCCTAGCACTGAAACTTGTGCCTGGAAGAGAAGGAGGCAGCGAAGGGGCACGTGAGGTTCACTGCTGCTGGCGTGGACGCAACCCTGAGCTACTGCATCTTGCTGGGGCCAGAGGAAGGGAGGACGGGTGGGGGTAGGGATGGGATGTGGGGGTACAGGCTGTGAGCCAGGACAGGGCCCAGAGGGGGGGAGCCTCAGACCAAATAACAGATGTTTCTGGAGACCCCAGTGAGGAAAATACAAGACCAAGAGCAGCACAGAGGCCGAGTTGTCACATGCAAAACAGGAAGAAAATATAACACTGTGTATTTAAGCACCTTTTTCAAGGCTCTTAATGGATAATATTTATTCATGGGAAAAGGTGGAAAACAAAAACACCAACAGAGTTTTGTGAAATGTTTTTCTCCATGGACCCAATACCTTTGAACCAAAACAATGCATTTTGTGAGGGTTTTTGTTTTTGTTTTTTTCTCTCTCTCCTTTTATAGCAAAAGCTTTTAGGCTAAGAAGTCAGTTACTGCTGAGTTCTCTCTCTGTTCCCCCAGGTAGGTGAGGTCAAATGAGTCTGGGCCTCACTGCCCAGCTGACCTGCACAGAGCTGCCAAGTGACCACACAGCAACTCTCACCCTCTGTCTGTCCCCGTCTGCTTTGTCTCTGTATCTCTCTGCTTCACCCCCTGGGTGTTTTTCTCTGTGTCTAGCCATCTGTCTCGACATGGACCCCGGTGATCCTGAGACATGTTAAAGAAGGCCTTCCCCACTGCCAAGCACCTACAGACTCATGCCCAGGAGTTCTATTTATGTGAATGCAGTGGTGGAAGAGAATAGAACAGAGCAAAAATGGGCATTTAGGGATGTGGGACATCTACCTTAAAGAGCAGAGTGCTTCCCTTGTGGTTGGAACCACCGGTGTTTGAAGTTTGCATTTCTGGGGAAGAAAGGGAATGACCAGATTTATCACATTGGGATCTTGTAAAAGGAAACAGCCAGCACCAGAGAGGCACAGGAAATTCCAGCGTGTGCCAGTGGAGAGAGAACAGAAGAACCCAGGGCTCCCAGCAGCAGCCAGCCCCTATGGCACCTTGCTCTGTACCCTTCTTTCAGGACCCACCATAAAGCCCATCCCGAGCTCTGCCAAAAGGCTCCATGAGCAGTTAACTGTCGAGAAGGCAGTGGTATGGGGACCAAGCTCTGACTTATCTCATACCTGAGGCAACTCCCACAGAGGCTGCGGAAGGTTAAGCCTGTGTGCCTCATGAAGGATTCTCCAGAGTGAAAGCAAGTAAGAGATCATAGATGATTCTTACCTGGTCTGAATGATGCCTTGGGGTCTGAAGAGTCTTCAGGCCAGCTGTCCCTGAAGATAACTGAAATGGGGGAGAAGCCTGATCACCTCCCTGAAAGTGAGGAAGTAATTATTTCCGGAGAACCTAGACACATTTCTGTGCAAGTGGTTTGTAGCCAGGTGGGGCTGGGAACACTATTTCTGGAATCCAATCAATTTTCACTGCTTTTAGCAGAGCAGGTGGGCGTTGGGGTTAGTGACAAAGCCCTTACCACTCTTCCCAACCTCTAGCTAGCCTATTGCAGTCTCTCTAGCCTGGATTCTGAGATACAGGAGTTTCTCAGGAACTCTTTATCCATTCAGCAACTTAGTGATTAGCTGTTTAATCATGGGTCAAGAATTTTTCTGCCCACCACAGGCATCCAGATGAGTTTCACTAGCCGGGAACCTAAAAATTACATTCATTGGCTTCCCTATGACCCCAGCTCTATTGACCCTGCAGAAGGAGAAAGTCAAAGGGTTGTGAGGTGGCACCTAACCAGAAAGTGAGCAGAAGGGCAGAGGAGAGGGAACCTTCTACTTTATGCTGTCCTCATTGGTCACTGACTGTGTCCTTTCTCTGGGTCTGACCTCAAGGATTTCCCCCTAACCTGAGAATAGGGGTGGTTCTGGCCCTCTGAGCTCATGGTAGAAGTAGGCAGAAAGGCTTTACAACTACAGAGGAATTTGTGTGTATACACAAACACACAACAACCTAAAAACACTTGGGAATAAGTACTTCAACCCATTCATGTCATACATATATCTCATTAGGGAAGGCAGAGGACTGGGCTGGACTCCATTTAAATGGCGGGCCAAGGACTAGAAAAGGAACTTTCCTCTTGAAAGAATGGATAATGGAACAAAGTTAGGAAGGTCTAAAGTTTCTAAGTATGTACCATGAGAACTGAATGGGGTAAAGGCTAAAGAGGTAAATAGGAGCATGGTTACATATACATACGAATGAAGTGTGTTTAAGAACAGATCACCACAGGGTTAGAATAATGACTGCTCCAACCTGGGACCTGTTTGGTAGTGTACTGGTGGAGCATATTAGTTGTTCCCGTAAAAATTAATGAAGAAATTTTAAAAGTCATGTCCCAAATAATTTCCTGTTGTTTTTCGACCCTAATGAACTAAATGTTTTGTATTCCTTAAATTTCATTTCCAAATCTCACATTATACCAGGTCCTAAACGACCATTAGACTAACCCCTTCAGCTCCATCCCTCAATGTAGCCTTAGCCAAAGATGAGAAATCCACTTCACTCAAGAAAATGGCTTGTCTACACAATGGAATACAGCCAGAAGGGCCAATACTGCTAAAGGGTATTTGTAAGTAAACAAAAAGGCCAAATATGCCAGTTTAATGTCTAACTCAATGGCCAGTGACTGAAGAAATGGGATATTATCAGGGTTTCCAGGGGAAATGGCTTTCTGGGGAAATGACTTGAGCTTTAATAGTTTGTTCATGAACCACTTCAGCATAAGAAAAGATTCACAAAACTACCCATTCAATCCTACTCAACATTAGGGAGGGTTAAAAACAAACCAATAGGCTACATTCAAATGAATGGAAACAGAAAACACAGAATTAAGAGTATATCAAACTAGAAGAAATTAGAGACTATCTAAGCCATTTTACAGTATAGGCTGATACCCAGAGAAATTAAGTGACCTGCTCAAGGTCATGAGGTCATTTAATGACAGGGCTGGGATCAGAACCCAAGTCCCTTGAATATTAGTCTAATGCTTTTTCCATTACACGCATTGCCTCTCAGCAACGATGCTCAAAGAAGACCCATCAGAGATTACTTGCTATAACTAGAGACACAATCATGTGTGAATGCCAATTATTACCTGGACACAAGCCCTTTGAAACCACCTGACTGTACCAGTATAAACCATACCTTGGAAACCACCATCCACTTGATAGAATCAGCTAAGGACTATCAATTCTGTCCAAAGCAGGTGAGTAAGTATACAGTCAGGTTTTTTCAGCCCAATGCTGTCTTTCCAATGCCCTCAATGAAGAGAGGGCTAGAACATTTTAAAGCATACTTTATATAGTCTTAATCCTTTCTACAACCTCTTGTGGTAGTTGGTCAAGAACTAAATCTTTAATTCACAGAGGGGAAAACAGGCAGAAAGAAGCTGAGTAACATTCAAATTCACATGGGAAGTTAGTGGCAGAACTAAGATCGCAATCCAGAGCTTAGGCATCTTGCCCTGGGATTTTTCCCTTGACATCATGTTGTATTACTCTGAGGCTTGCTTATATTTTTAATACTTGGATTTTCAGAGCCATCCTGAGCCAGGACTTTCAGAAGCACACTCTGTACTATTCCTCCTTCATCCCTTCCTTTCATTACCAGTGTCAAGCTCAAGACTAATTGCATAGAATCCTGTTCAAAAGACTAGATATTCTCAATGATAGTTGAACACGTGAATCTACAATCATACAGGAGGATAAAGTCAGCAAGTAGAAAAGTGAAAGCAAGAAAAATAAAAAATTTGAACAGAAATTAAAATGGCCAGTTAATGCTGATTCACAATTAACAAGCATCAATTTATGGATATGCTTGAGGACCTGACCCAGTTTTCAAATGATGATTCTTGAAGTTTAGGATTATGTCACTTTTTAGAATTGATCTAAACCTAGATGTTTAGGCTATTAATGAATTCTAGTGATCCAGGCTCCCTCACTTCAATTACCAGGGAACTACAAGGCATAAACATCCTAACGCTGTTAATCTAAGGCAATATTAGTTTCCCTTCTCACCTAGTTGGCATGGTAACCATAACAAGAACCCAAAAGACTATTTTCCCTTTCTGATTTCCTTATGAAATCTCAGCAAAGCTTTAAAATGAGTGAAGGAAAAATGTTATGACCTGTCACCCTTGGAGCCCAAAGAGCATCATGATGAGCATCATTAGAACTAAGAGAAAGTGGATCAGAAAAAGAAACAGCTTTAAAGGGGTTCCTTTTGAGTCTTGTTTTCAATTCAGAATGTTCTATGTTTTTCTCATCAAGTGTGGGTATGAATTTCTCTTAGCAGGTTTCTCAGCTACACTGGATGATGTCACACTAACCAGTGTAGGGTACTGACCCAAGTCCTGGGGGGCTCCTTGGACCTATAGACTATTTTACAAACCTGGGTGGTGGGAGGGATGGTATATTTTTGATAATCAGACATTCCAATGTAATGTTTTCCTTAGAGGTCACCCTCCCCCATTAATGTTATCGTGAAAAACATCAAGTGTGTTCTTTTCTATTTTCATATAATAAATGGGCTTTGCTTACCAACATCACAATGGCAAAGAAGAAATACTGTACAAAACTGCAGAAAGATAAACATGTGAAATCTTTCTATGGAAACAAACAAAAAAACCCCAACTCTTGAGTTTCCTGTTGTCTTCTTTTGAAACTGTAGTGCATATGTTAAAATGTATATCATTTACAGTATTGAGTCATGTGCCACTGCTGTACCTGATGTATCCAATCTGGATTAAACAATGTGCCACAAAATGATTATGACTGTTTAATATCTGTATTCTCCTGCTATACATTAGAAAATAAGGGTAATTTGAACAGAGACTTTCTCCCTCTCCAGAAAAAAGTCACAGAATCTCAGAAGGGTGCTTAAGCTCTAGCCTCATCTTCCCTTCCCCATCCTCCCTCAATGCGATCAACTCCTTTATGACATCCGAGACGGTTCTTGCCTGCTTGTATACTTTAGTCATGGATGTTCACTAACAGGGAAAGCATTTGATTGCATTTGTCAACAGCTCTATTTTGAGATTCAGCCCTGCATTAATGAAAGAAAATAGGCTTTTATGTATCCGTATTTGTTCTGCTGAGAATACACTGAATATCTACCATCTAAACCAACATCTCAAACTAAAAGGAAAATTCAAAATTAAATGCTATATAGAGTATAGCAAAAAGCTCGGATATTAGAGGACAGAGCACATGTTCAGGTTCTACCATTTATATGACTTCATATCAGTTTTTGTGTGTGTGTACATGGTCATACCCCGCGGCTTGCGGATTCTTAGTTCCCTGACCAGGGATTGAACCCTTGTTCCTTGCAGTGGAAGCACGGTTGTCTTTAACCACTGGACTGCCAGGGAAGCTCCCAGTTCTCTTCTCTCTTGGCTTCAGTTTGTTTCCTCATCTTAAAAATGAGGGGATTGGATTAGATGTCTTGAAGATCTGTTCTTAGTAATTCTGGTTTAGGTAGTGAGAGCAACTGGCATTTTCACATTTCACCATAATGTGGCAAGAACAATGGGAGTTCTTTTGATTTCCCCACAACAGCCATCGATGAAAATTGTAGGTTAAAGCAAATGTAAGAAATGCAAGGTTAAAGCAAATGTGTGATGCCAGAAGGCCCTGAGTTGGCTGTGAACTTCATTTCTATCATTAATGTTCATAGCTTTATCATCCACTAGGTGTCACTACAGATCCACAGTTCAAATAATCTGGAGAAAAGTAATGAAATCAAATGCATGGTGAGCAATATGTGCTTTTTCATGAAAAATGGTAACTGGGGTATACATACTTGTTCACAGAGACACAAAACAATAAACATATTCTGTCAAAATGAGAGAACAACCTGGTAATGGAGTTCCAATGTCAGTTACGACTATCAAAAATATAATTTTATTTTTTAAGATTAAGATACGGTTATTTATATTTGACGGAGGGAAAAAAAAAACCTAAGACTTCAAACTACTCTCTTGATTCATATGAGTTGATCCATTAAGTATCATAATTTCTGTTCAATTATTTTTAGTGTTCAAGGGCTCTTACCTTTAAACCATTGTTTTAAGGTTAGTGATCATGTTAGTAGCTTAGTCATGTCCAACTTTTCATGACCCCATGTACTATAGCCCACTAGCCTCCTATGTCCATGGAATTCTCAAAGCAAGAATACTAGAGTGGGTTGCCATTCCCTTCTCCAGGGGATCTTCCCAACCCAGGGATCAAACCCAGGTCTCCCACATTGCAGGGAGTCTTTATGGCCTGAGCAACCAAGGAAGCCCCTTTTAAGGTTAGGTTAGGTTTAAAAGGTTAGCAATTATTATTGCAATATTTACACTACTTTTAAAGATTACTTTTAATTACCCAAAGTTAATTGTATTCTTTAAGTCAGAATTATCCAAAGCAACAGCTTTCCCAAACATTTCTCTACATGTTAATGCTGCTAGCCTAATTTAAGTCTAACTTGAACAGCTATATAAACGCATTGACTTAATATTCTAGAAGTCAGACATTAAACCAAATCATAGTAGTCCTCATTTATGTAAATGTATAAAGGCTCTCTATACTCATAAAAAGATTCTTTTTCTCTAGAAATTATCTTATTAGTCATGTATCAGTTAAATCTTAGAGCTGGAAGGGACCCTAAAAATCTTTTGATCTAACTGCCTCCTTCTACTGGTGAGACTATTGGCCTTTGAGAGGTTAAATGACTAGTACAAGGTAAAAAAGTAGGTAGTAGAGAGTCAGTTAAGACAAACACTCCTTCCACTATACCACAAAACATTCTCAAGTAAATCTGCCTAAAACCTACCTACAATTCCTAACAGATTAGGGAGATATGCACCTAGACTCGGAGAAGGCAGTGGCACCCCACTCCAGTACTCTTGCCTGGAAAATCCCATGGACAGAGAAGCCTGGTAGGCCGCAGTCCACGGGGTCACTAGGAGTCAGACACGACTGAGCAACTTCACTTTCACTTTTCACTTTCATGCATTGGAGAAGGAAATGGCAACCCACTCCAGTGTTCTTGCCTGGAGAATCTCAAGGACGGGGGAGCCTGGTAGGCTGTCGTCTATGGGGTCGCACCAAGTCAATCACAACTGAAGCGACTTAGCAGCAGCAGCAGCAGCACCTAGACTGACAATTTCAGCAGATTCCTTCCACAGCCAGCACAATAACTACACCCCTTATTTGGGAAGGTAACTGCTGAAATGTTCCAAGGAAAATGCTTATGAAAAATGAAATTAGCATTTTCATGTGTTATGGTATATGCTTACCTCCAGCTTCTTTTCCTATTTAAAAAAAAGCAAACACAAAAAAGACAACCCTAAAAGAGAATCCAATTAATTTCAAGACTAATGGGTACCCTAATCTCTAATTAAGATACAGAAGTTTCCTAATTAAAATCCCCTAGCAATGACAAACTGTGAACTTGGCTGTATTGTGGGGGAAAAGGGTATAAAAAAAAAAAAGAGCTAAGCTCAATTATGTAACAATGACAGGATCTTAAATGTGTAATTAAAGTCATCTTAATGACATGCTGGACCTAATTATGGACTTGCTATTTACAATGTTAATTCACTCTAACTTGGTAATACATGTACAGTACTGGTATGTATAAGTAAAGCCTATCACTGCCCAACCCAGATGACAGGAATCTAAGTTAAACCATTAGGGCTGTTATGTGAGTGTTGGACAGTTAATGACAATAGCTGTAGATGTTTGCCGACAGCCCTGGGGGAAAATGTTTATACTGCCTAGACAAGTATGTATACAGGAAAGGAGAGCTTTCCTTTTAAAAAGGAAATACGTATCTCTATTCATAGGTGGTTCTCTCACCACAAAAATCCCTTTCACAGAAAGGATTGGGAACCAAACACAAATTCATAAAAGGAATGCTATAAAGAAATTAAAGAATATGTAACTTCCAATTACATTTTTCCAAATCATAATTTATAGACACAGAATTTCAGACAAATGCTAGAAACTTCCCTTAGCCTACTAACTAGCAGAGTAGGGCAGCTATCAATCTCCGTCCCAGAGATGGGCTTCAAAAGGTCTATGAACCCTTTGAAAAAAAATTCTTGTTTATAGAATGAGAAATTTTCTGGGACAAATCTATAGCTTTCATCAGATTCATAAAAGGATCCAAAAATCAACAAAGATGAAGAGCTGCTCCTTTTCCTGAGAAACAAAAGACAGCCACTGATCCTTAGCTATTTAATGCATATCAAAAACACAGACAGCTTCCATAATCTTAGAAACAAGACATCATCAAAAGATGAACAATAAACATGTCACCACACTTGGCTCAGTTTCTTTTTTTACTGGAAGCAAACAGCATCAAAACAAGGACCTTGGGAAAGTCTGAATCAGTGTTTATTCCCTCCTGTCTAAACCTAAAAGGAGAAGCAGTTTTCTGATCTACCATGCTACAAATTTCTGTAATAACACACCTCTATGGAAATGCAGCCCAAGACTTTTGGAAAGAACTCCACAACATAAACTAGCATTATCTTTCAAATCTCAAGGTTTTTATTTCTTTTAAAGTAAGCAGTGGTATAAGTCTTTTTCAGTGCTTCTTTTCAGAATGGCTTATAGAAAATGGCAGCCTGGGACCTTTAGCTTTACGTCCCCCCAAATTTTCTTTCAAGAATCTAATCCAGGGAGTTTCTTTAAAAAGATCTTTAAAAAGATAATACACTTGACCTACATCAGATTGATTCAGGTCAAAACAATCTGAAAAATAGATATGTCCCAGCAGAAAGCCTCAAGACTTCTCCAATTCCTCAAAAAATGCCACTATACACCACTCCACCATAGGTCAAGGAGGATGGCAATCACTTGATATGCCCAGATGGTGTGAGGGAAAGCCTATTGTCACTGGTTGCCGCGCATCATTTCTTGTAGATAAATGGTATTCATCTGATAGGCTGCCATCCAAGTGGGATGCCTCTGAGCATTCCAATAATAAGACTGAGAAGCAGCAGCATAGTATTCCTGCCATGCCCTGTAGTAAGCTCTCCAGTACTCCTCATAGTCCTGATAGGTATCAGAAAAAGTTGGATGTGTTTCCCTATGGCAGTCATACCAACCATCTTCCTGGGGTTCTGTCTGCAATCGATAGGAAGATCGCCTGGGAAGGTTTCTCCGGCTCTGCTTAGCTCTCTGGTTATGGTTAGCTCCCTCCTTATGCCTTGTCTTTACTTGGATTTCAGTTGATTCTTGATACTCTACTAGGCTAGGAGTGTCATCTCCATTCAGAGGCTGTTCCAAAGAGATATGGCCATCCACAGGAATAGATTCCGAGTCTTTCAGCTGAGTATCAGAAGAAACTTCCAAGTATGACTTATTTCCTTTGCTGTGGAAAGAAGTCCTTGAGCTGTAAGAATCACTGTCACTCTCAGAGTCTCCAGATTGGCTACTACTTGCCAATATCTGCACTCTCTCTTCAGTAATTCTATTTTTCACAAAACCATTTTGAGGATTCACAGACTGATCCCCAGGACCTGTGTAGTGTCTGATGATCTCCACAGGTTTTTCTAAACCCTCTTTAATATAGTGTTCATAATCCTCCAACAATTCTGCAAAAGTCAAAATACATGGCAAATGGGTTTTAAAGGAAGACAGACAAGGAATTTTGGGGAGTGATACAGAAGCTTCTTTGACTTGGTGCTGACTGTTAGTAGGGTTTTCAACAGAGGTCTGAACAGAATTCTTCATTTGTTCTTCCAATTGTACTGCACAGCCCAGTTCTTTTGGTGACATGGCTTTTTCTATGATTCCACATTCTGAATGGCTTTTCATAGGAAGTTTTTGTTTGGTATTATTTTTTGATTTCACTGATAGTGCAGATACAGAAGTATTTCTAGATGAAGCCATGTGTTTACCGTGAGCTTTCTGAGTTTGAAAGGTTCTCTCTATTTTTTGAATGTGCTTTTTTAGAGGCTGGGTAGGTACACTTGCTAAACCATATGTATGCACGGCAGCTTCAACCTCCACATCCCAATCCAAACATTCTTCCATCAGACCAGGAGGAATAGGATCTACATAAAAGGAATTTAAAAAGTATTAAATTCTCAAGTTGCCTTAGATCAGCATTTTCTGAATGGTTTAATAAAGCTTTCCATGGTCAAAAGGGTTAAGAAACAAAATACACTAACAATATACTAAGAAGCTTAATATATTAGTATTTTTAAAGACCTAAGTAATCCTCATAGGAAAGAATAAATAAATATACTGATATTGCTGATAAATATACAAGACCCATCCCATACTCATAAGCAATATCACCCTCTAACCTCTCACTGAAAAGAGCTGATTCTAGGAGTGAGGTTTGCCTCTGTAGCAGTTCTCATACCCCTCGTCGTCTCCCGCTCCCCAACTCCTCCCTGTGATCTCACTACTCATAGCAGCAAAACAAAGGTATTAGAAAATGGATCATGCTCCCTAAAGCTTACAGTTGGGAAATATTACAACCAGAACTCTGCACCCGAGTAAATCTGCCACCCTATATTATATTCTACCAGGGAAAAATCAAGGCCCTCAATGGTGGAGGGAAAAAAACCTCCACAGGGGAAAAAAGACAGATGACTGTGAAAAGATCTGTGATATAAATGGCACTTGTAAATCTAAAAACATTTACTGGATGCAACCCTCTGAATATCCTATCCCAGCCAGATGTGATAATTTGCTTCCACCTGCACTCAGGTCTTTCCAAAGTGTGACCAATTTTCATCTTAGACCAAGTACACAGAGCCTCAGCTTTACAAAGATCTCACTTGTCACTGCTGGTGCTGTTCCATGTATGTGCACCCACTACTCATTCCCTCAGATCTGGATTCTTCATCTGGGGCTCTTGATCCTTCATTGAATAGAAACTCTGACTAAACTCAGATTCCTACTAAGATGATATCCCTTGCTTGCAGAGATCTATCATTCAGGTCAATTTCCCTCCTAATCCTGCTCCAGGCTACTCACCTGAACAGTCTGTGGTCACACAAGTGCCTAGTCCAATATAGATCTAACACCATGAGTATCATTTTCTCACAATTTCAGGGCTCTGTTAACACTTCATAAAGATCCAAATACATGTCATTTTCCAGTAACCAAAGACAACTTTTTTTTTATCACTAGATGTTATGATACTGAATCCTACCCAAGGCCTAGCCCTCATATGTCAATTTTCCAACTTTTTTCTGTATTTATAATTATAAAGATTATCAATAGACTTATACATAGAGAGAATTAATAAAATATAGTCTCAGAGAACCTAAAGACCATCTACTCTAAAAACAAATACTTTGTAAACAGGACATAAGCTTAGAGCAATTTAAAAAGATCTGTAAAAGATCATAAAATGAGTTATCACAGAGCCAGAGCTACTAAAATTCATAGTACCCCAGACCTGTGCTTAATCTAGCTTTGTAAAAATCACTGAAGGAGTGAAATATATTGGTAAATATTCATTGCTATATTTATTCAATAACATATCCCATTTTCTAGAAGATCATGTATATATAAGTATATGTTTATATAACTATACAATATCTATATATGTATATAAATATGTATCTATATAATGTATGGAGGAGAAGGGGACGACAGAGGATGAGATGGTTGGATGGCATCACTGACGCAATGGACATGAGTTTGAGTAGGCTCCCGGAGTTGGTGATGGACAGGGAAGCCTGGAGTGCTGCAATCCATGGGATCGCAGTCGGACACGACTGAGCGACTGAACTGATTGGTGTGTGTGTGTGTGTGTGTGTATATTATACACACCTGCCTTTATATATATATATACACATATGACCTGTCTCTTGAGAAACCTATATGCAGGTCAGGAAGCAACAGTTAGAACTGGACATGGAACAGACTGGTTCCAAATAGGAAAAGAAGTACGTCAAGGCTGTATATTGTCACCCGGCTTATTTAACTTATGTGCAGAGTACATCATGAGAAACACTGGGCTGGATGAAGCACAAGCTGGAATCAAGATTGCCGGGAGAAATATCAATAACCTCAGATATGCAGATGACACCACCCTTATGGCAGAAAGCGAAGAGGAACTGAAGAGGCTCTTGATGAAAGTGAAAGAGGAGAGTGAAAAAGTTGGCTTAAAGCTCAACATTCAGAAAACTAAGATCATGGCATCTGGTCCCATCACTTCATAGCAAATAGATGGGGAAAGAGTGGAAACAGTGGCTGACTATTTTTTTGGGCTCCAAAATCACTGCAGATGGTGACTGCAGCCATGAAATTAAAAGACTCTTGCTCCTTGGAAGAAAAGCTATAACCAACCTAGACAGCATATTGAAAAGCAGAGGCATTACTTTGATAACAAAGGTCCATCCAGTTAAGGCTATGGTTTTTCCAGTAGTCATGTATGGATGTGAGAGTTGGACTATAAAGAAGGCTGAGCACCAAAGAACTGATGCTTTTGAACTGTGACGTTGGAGAAGACTCTTGACAGTCCCTTGGACTGCAAGGAGATCCAACCAGTCCATCCTAAAGGAAATCAGTCCTGAATATTCATTGGAAGGACTGATGTTGAAGCTGAACTCCAATACTCTGGCCACCTGATGCAAAGAACTGACTCATTTGAAGACCCTGATGCTGGGATTGAAAATTGAAGGCAGAAGGAGAAGGGGATGACAGAGGATGAGATAGTTGGATGGCAGCACCTACTCAATGGACATGAGCTTGAGTAAACTCCAGGAGTTGGTGATGGACAGGGAGGCCTGGCATGCTGCGGTTCATGGGGTCACAAAGAGTCGGACATGACTGAGCAACTGCACTGAACACACTAACATGCATACATTAACATATATAGTTGACCTTTGAATAACACAGGTTTGAACTGAGGGTTTGAAGGTCCAGTCATAGACAGACTTTTTCTAGTATGTATGACAGTACTACACAGTCTGCTGTTGGCTGAATCAGTGAATGTGGAAACACAGACATGGAGGGCTGACTCTGAGTTATACAGGGACTTATGCTGCGTGGAGGCTCAGCACCTCTAACTCCCATGCTGTTCAAGGGTCAGCTATACAGCATATAAATCATATTTCCACACAAGAGTTTAGGGTTTTTAAAAAAGTTTTCAAGAAGTCATTAATAGTTTCAAAACATGCATTGTTTCCAAGATGGCACTTTTAAAAGGCAGCTTGATAAATGATTCATTAAAATCAAAAGAAAATACTTAAACATTTTCATAACAGTGTTCAAATTAAAGATACTTCCTCATAATAACAAAGGAGAACATGACAAGAATTATCTTCACCGCAACATAAAAGGTAAGGTACATCCTTGATATAAAAGAATAAAATCAAATTTGAAGGCTATAAAGTAAAATATGGAGTTAATACAACAGAAATATATTTTTCACTTTTCATGTGTGAAAAATATAGTTAGCTTACAATTTTCTCCCTGCTACTTATTAACTGTAAGACCTTAGGCAAATAGTTAACCTCTCTCTGTCTCAATATCCTCTTCTACAAAAGGTAGATAATAGCACATAACTCAAAGGATTGTGGTAAGCATTAAATGAGTTAACATACATAAATACTTATAAATACTTAGAACATTATACAACACATCATAAATACTCTATGTTTGCTATTATTTTTATTAGGCCTATCATCATTACCATTATTATTTCAACAGCAAATGAAACAGATAAAAAATACCTGGTAAAGGCAGAAGATTGATATTACATTTCTGGGCAATTTTCATCATCATATTTTCTTCTTCTCCCCTGCAGCAGTAGGTCACTGTCAGTCCCAAAGTACCTAAAGCACCGAAGGAATGTTAAGTAGTAAGTCAGTTTCATATAAATGACACTCCAAGTCCACTTGCCACGTTACAGCTTCCTCCCCTTAAAGAAAGCATCCCAACTTTCTTTTTACCGAAACGGCCAGCTCTGCCAATCCGATGCATATATGTCTCCCGATCCAATGGTACATCCAGGTTTACAACTAGGTTCACCTTCTCAGCATCAATTCCACGGGAAGTCTTGAATTGAAGAAAAGAACAATTGTTTGTTTGCAGTAACTACTGCATGGACACACTACTATTCTAGTATAACCAAGAGCCAAATTAAGAACAGAAGGATATTTAGGAGCAAAGGAAAATTTGTTTCTAATGAATAACTGACTTCAAGAATAAAGATAAAAACACAAAAGACATTTTTATGAAAGCATATTCCCCAGCACTGGAAATATGATTATCTTCTGGCATTCCTGTCAGATACACCCACCTAAAATAATAGTTGAAATCTGTACATTTGATAACAGAACATATGTCCAGATGGATTAGTCACCCAAACTGAACAGGAAATTTACCAAATCTGTGGAAATGAGGACTCTGCAATGAAACTGCTTCAGTTTAGCCATAGCATCAAGACGCTGATTCTGATTCATGTTGCCTAAAAAGATCCAGAAATAAAGTCACATAAAACAAGCTAATATACATTTATCTAATCTGCAAAAAGTAGAACTCGTAACACCCAGTCTTAGTTTAAAAATATAACAACCAAAGTCAATTCTGTCATTATATGGAAATCTAGGTTAAGACCTAAAGTCGGAATCTTTTAAAATATAGTTAGGCAATCAACTCAAAATTCAATTTTAATTTTTTTCTTATTTTTATATTTTGGCCAAGCTGCAGTATATGGGGATCTTAGTTCTCCAACCAGAGATTAAACTCATGCCCCCTGCAGGGGGAATACAGAGTCTTAACCACTGGACCACCAGGAAAGTCCCTCAAAATTCAGTTTTAAATGGTGACTTAGGCTATGCCTCCAGATATAACATTATATCTAAAGTTACATATAAGGTTTAACAATTCTTAGCAAAATAAAATTGCTTTAATCAGCTGCTTTTCAATTTGGTATTGAAATGTGATCTACAGTCCAAATATTGGTCCATGGGATATATCATCACCAAATAAGCTTATGCTAACAGGTTAAAAACTAAGCTGAGATAGCAACCAAAACTCTAAAAAGGCTCTTATTGATCAAAAATTCCTTTAAATCTTCCATTCTTAGGTCAGCAGTAATAATTCAGCTTTGTGTCAAAAATCAATCAGTTCCGAGTCTTCCTTGGTAGTAGCTCAGTGATAAAGAATCTGCCTGCCAATGCAGGAGACACGGATTCAATCCCTGGTTTGGAAAGATCCTTCATGCTGTGGAGCTACTAAACCTATGCATCACAACTACTGAACCTGTCAGCCCAGGAGCTGCAACTACTGAAGCCTGCAAGCCCAGAGTCCATGATCCACAACAAGAGAAGCCACTGCAATGAAAAGCCCAATCACTGAAACTAGAGAAAAAGCCTTCACAGCAATGAAGACCCACCACAGTCATAAATAAATAAATGAAAAATCAATTGGTTTTGCCTTCCAAGAGACCATAAAAGTCAATTTAGTCAGCAATTCTTAGCAATTTAAAATGATTATTTTAAGACAAAAAAAAGACTGTTTTTATAAAATTAGCTATCTGTGGATATAACTCAAGTTTTCTAATATTATATTATAAACCATGTTACTTCTTAAAAAAACAAGGACACTGGTATAACCAAATCTCAGTGAAAAATAAACCTGAAATTCCTTTTACTCTGAAGACTCAGTATAACCCCACACTAACAAGTCAACTCATGAAGTGGTGTCTCTCCTGACTTTGGAGAAGCTTCAAGTCAGGATACTGACTTAACAAAGATTAAAGTTAAGAGGTGAAGTTACCTGAAATGCACTCGGCAGGAAAGCCTTTAGAAGAAAGGATATCAGCCAAGTGTTGTGCTCTATGAAAAATAACACAGAGGATTATAATTTTACAAATATTCCCCACACCTATCCTTGTATTTCATAAGTTCCCCAGATGACTTTTAAGGTACAGTACCTGCTGTGTAAGTTAGAAAAGACTAAGGCTTGATTAAATGGAATTTTGCTGAACAGTTCCTGTAAATGTTGAGTCTTTTCCTCAAAAATCTTATGGGCCAAAGGGTATGAATTGACAATCTTATAATACTGCTTCAAACCTATAAAGAAGAGTCTTCTGTTAAAACAAACCTATTTGCTAAATAAAGCAAATATGAAAGCAATAGACAACTAAATGAAAGAAAGCTCCAGAATATCATGAACAAACCCAGTAAGTAACAAATCCAGTATCTATACACACCTATTAGACTCGGATCACTGGAATTTAGTCTTACAAAAGTGGGCTCCCTCATGTACTTTGTCAAAGCATTAGCCAAAAATTCAGGGTAAGTAGCTGAAACTGCCAACATCTGTTTACTTGCAGGCAAGGAAGAATAAATCCAACTGCAAAATAAAAGAAAAACACACACACTCTGAAAACTATTCAGATGGTAATCGCCACTTAGAAAAGCCAAAGACAGATACTTTGGAGCACCATTTTAATAGTCAAGTTACTTATTTTCCTTACTTTATTTGCTCCTGGAAGCTGCCTTCTTCTAAAAGCTTATCTGCTTCATCAAGAATAAAGAGACGTATACTGCCTGGATTCAAGTAGTCAAGTTCTATCAGTTGTTTAATTCTGCCTAAATTCCAGAAAACAAAACAAAACATATCCAAATATTCATAATGCACAAATCTGTGGAAATTTCAGCCAATTCTGTTACTCTACTTAATAGGTGGAACTGCTGATCTGAGCCAACTCTCACTATTCTCTATTTACACACTAAACCACAAATTAGAAATCTTGAGTTCTGACCTTACCTAAATCCATTTTTCCCTCACATTTCATCACCAATATGTATGGAAAATCAACACTATTCCTGTTAAGAACTGTAAGGCACTGAATGCTAGATTGTGATTCTGAGTGATTCATGACTGAAAGACAATACGGAAGCAAAGAATAATTCCAATCCATGGCTTAGAAGGCTTCCTGGAAGTCATCTAAATACTCTTCTTTTCAAAAGCCTATCCCATACTTGTTCTTAAACATCCTTAGGAATGGAGATTTTATAAATTCTGTTGGTAATCCAGTCATATGTTATATCTCACTAATCTAATGTTCTTCATCTTTAACACTCAAAATAATTACCATAGCTATCAAAGACTGCCATATTCTTATTGTTATATACAAGTGCTCAGTTACTTAAAAGCCCAGTAATTAAAAGGTGCTGATATCTTACCAGGAGAACCAACAGCAATATGACACTTTTTAAGTCTGGTTTTGTCTTGTGATAATGGAGTCCCTCCAATAAACACATGACACTCTAACCCTTCCATTTTTATACCAATGGCTGTGATAACAGAATGTATCTGTACAGCAATTTCTCTTGTGGGAGCCAAGATTAAAATCTAAAAAAAAAAAAAAAAAAACATAAAATATACCTTTAACAAGTCAGCAGAATAAATATATAAGGCAGGACTCAAAAAGATATCCCTGATGCCTGGCATAATTGTTTATAGATAACATGGGCAAATCATGTTATCTTTAACAAATCTTTGTCGAAGAAATGATCCCCAAACCCAAATCTCCTGTTAATTTGGGTAAGGCCATCTTAGACATACTCTGAGAGAATCTAGAAAATGGGAGATCAGTATAATACATTCACTGTAAGAACCACCTAGTTACCAACAACAGCCAAGCACCTCATTACCACAAATCAGGCAAAATGCTAAACCTCACATAATCTGGTGAGCGAATAAAAGCATAAAAAAATCCCTATCTGTATTCTCATGAAATGACAAAATTGACACACATGGCAGACTTGTTTTATTTAACATGTAATAATAACAGAAATCTCTAAACTTCTATTTGGTCACTATCCCATCCATACCACCACCACTCAATAGCCTCAATGTCTACTTTCCCCGTATACTTGTCATATGCCTCAAGGGAATCATTCACCAACTTCACTTCTATCTCTGGGGAGCCACTGGTATTTCATCTGACGTGTAATAAAATCCACATAACATACCCTTCTTTGGGTCATCTGAGCTAAACTCACCTGGGTACTTAGGTTCTCAAGAACAAGAGAGTCCAAAGCAATGGTGGAGAAGACACAGGTTTTCCCAGTTCCAGACTTAGCCTGAACAATTAAGTCTGAGAAGAAAAAAAATGTTAGCTAGGACTGAAGAAATTTAGGTACCAATCCCAGAACTAAAAAGGTCTCCAGAGAGATCATATCGTTGGCACTTTGGTTTTTACCCTTAACTCTTAAAAAAGCATGAAGCCATATCCAGAAACAGGCCTCCTCCCTGAACCCCTACCGTTTCGTTTCTTCTTTAGGCTTCAGAACCAGAAATTTGAAGTATGAAATCAAAGTATCAGTAGGGTCACATTCCCTCCAAAGGCTCTATGGTTATCAATACAATTCTTCCCTGTCTCTTCCAGCTTCTGATGGCTCAGACATTTCTTGGTGCGGAGCTGTTAACTCCAATCTCTGGCTTTCTTCTCTTTCTGTTATAAAGACTCTTGTCACTAGATTTAGGGCCTACCCTAATCCAGGATGATCTCATCCGCGATCCTTACTACTATTTATTTTCTCAAACACAGAACCACTTGTCAGAGTGGAATGGATCTTAAATATCTCCAAATTCAGTACTGCGCCTCCGTTTGACAGTGTAGGAAACAGAGGCTCGCGGAATGCGGTGTCGTGGCCCTGCAGGCAGCTGCCCTGGGCCCTTCCCGGCCCTCGCCATAGCTCGACCCCCACCCCCACCCCGGCCCACCTGGCCCCTCCAGTGCCCCCTCCCTCACCGAGTCCACATCGCCCCAGCGGGATGGCCTTCAGCTGTACGGGCGACGGCCGCTCGAAGCCAACCGCCCGCAGGCCTTCCAGCACCGGGCGCGACAGCAGCAGCGACTCGAAGTCTGCCGGCTCCGCCAGCAGCACGTCCCCAGTGCGGGTCCGCGGGCCGCTGATGTCGTGAGCCGTACGCAGGCTCCGCATCGGCCGTGGGGCTGGCTCCGGGGCCGAGAACTGCGCGGCCACACGCTCCGCCGGCATAGCGGTCTCCCCGGTCGCTAAGGCCGCCGGGGCTTCAAACGCCGCCGCCATGGTAGCCGCGCCGCCGGATCTCGCGGTACTTAGGGCGAGGCTGGGCGCCTGAGAGCGAGAAGAGGAAAAACTTTATTGGCACTCTTCCCGCGAAGACACTGACACACCAGGCCTCGAAGAGGAGGGGAAGTTGAAGGCTTAGATAGACTCGGAAACAGCTACAACAACAACAAAAAAGTGACCAGAGGATGGCGGGAAAAGGGAGGAGAGGAAAGCAGAGGCTACCAGCGTGTCGCCGCCTGCGACCTGTAGAGGGCGCCGCGCGCTAGCGGTGGGAGCACCGCCCCGCCCCACGGCCCTCTGTGGGCGGGTCCGCCTCGCCCAGCGCCCAGCGTTGGCTGCCTCACAACGCTGTCTTTGTGATGCGCTCTGTGCGTCAAGCTCCCGGCCTCCGGGCCTTGACTCCGCGGTCGCCCCCTCCCGATCCCCACCCGGTCCCGCCCCAACTCGCTGCCTTGTCCTGCGCTCTCGGAGAGCGCCCGGAGTACAGCGAGACGATTGACCACGTTGCATAGTATATGTGGTTTCCTCTTTGTGTCCCCAACCCCTAGCACAGTACCTGGCAACACGGTTAGCCCTGATAAAAGAAAAAGGATGGGAACCAGCAACTGCACTAACAGCTCCCACATTCGTATCTCCACCTCCGACCTCTGAACTCCACACTTGCACCTCCATCTCCCGTCTCAACACCTCCACTCCGATGTCTAACAGCTCAAATTTAACTTTTCTGTGTGTTGCTCCTATCCCTCCCCACCACCATCTCAAGAACGACAACTTTAGGTCTTAGCTCAAATACCACCTTTTCAAAGAGGACTTTCCTGAACACCCTGGGATAGCTCCCTCATCCTGGCAGCTCCCCAGCTTTTCTCATCACTCTATTCCCTTGTTCTGGTTTATTTTTCTTCCTGGTACTTTTCACTAGCTGAAATCATGTTTATTGTCTGTCTCCCCGACTCTGAGGACAGAGATCTATTCTCTCTTGTTCTCTTCAATATCCCTTGTTGGAAAAAAGCAATCTGACCCAGAGTAAGTGCTCAGTATTTATTGAACAAATGAGTTCCTCTAACAAAGTCTGAATCATAACTCCGAATGTAAGTATTGCTGGAACCTAATCTTACAATTCCAAATCTAAAGATAATTCTGCATCTAACCCCAACTTTTGCCTTTGTCCTGATACCATAATTCTGGTCATTATCTCTCACCAGTTCACACTTCCCTCCTCTCTCTCTCTCTCTGTCACACACACACACACACACACACACACACACACACACACACACACACACACACACACACACACACAGTGATGACTCAGATTCCAAAAGAGGTCATTATCTCTCACCAGTTCACACTTCCCTCCTCTCTCTCTCTCTCTGTCTCACACACACACACACACACACACACACACACACACACACACACAGTGATGACTCAGATTCCAAAAGAGGTAGGAGAACTTTGGCTTGGTAACTCATTGGGAAGGGGTCCTCAGATGCATTTTTCTTAGAAATTTATAAAAACACTGAGAAAGTATCAACTGTTTCTATGAAAGAAGGGGGCCTGTTGAGAGTGAGCAGTAAAGGTTTCAGACTTCCTCTTAGTACTCCGCGTCTTTCATTCACCTAATCCTTGAATCCCAAACCTGGGAATTATTCTTGACTCCATCCTGCACTATACCTCCCCTTTCTTTTTTTCTTTTTTTCTTGACCACATGGTGCAACTTGCGGGATCAACCAGCGAGTGAACCCCTTGAATACTAGGTCAGCAGTGAAAGTGGTGAAGCCTAACCCCTGGACTGCCAGGGAAGTCCCTCCCTTTTCTAACAGTTACAAGGACAGGTAATTTTGC
This sequence comes from Giraffa tippelskirchi, assembly GCF_054371585.1. Classification (NCBI taxonomy): domain Eukaryota; kingdom Metazoa; phylum Chordata; class Mammalia; order Artiodactyla; family Giraffidae; genus Giraffa; species Giraffa tippelskirchi. The sequence goes on from NC_137279.1 coordinate 110,872,283, forward strand.
CTCCGAATATCCCATCCATAACTCTTCTCCAGTCTCCATAGCATCTGTCCTATTTTAGGTCCCTTTATCATCCTAACTATTGCAACAGCCTCCTGAATGGTGCCCTTGCTCAGAGTTTCTTCTCTCTCCCAGCCACCTACCCCACAGGCACTGGAGTGACCTTTCTTAAGTAGATATCTTAGGTTGTTTGGGTCCAGCTTCTGATCCTGCTTTTGACCACCTTTTTTATTTCCCATCCCAGGATCCCACTTCTCACTATAAGTGATTCCAGTCTAGCTCTTACCTTGTTCTGTTTACTTATTTACGTATCTGTCCTTCACACTAAATAAACTATGCGTTTCTCAAGGAGGGAGATTTTCTTACCCTAGGCTCTCCAGTCCAGCACCAGGCCCTTGGTGGACCTAATAAACATTGAATGGCAGACCTTTTCCTGCTCAAAAATCTAAGCTGAATTTTCACACTCAGCAGCAGCTGTGTAGAACTCACACCAATCACCAATGAAGAACTTAGGTCTCATCCCAAAAGAAATACAAAGACTATTTTTCTAGAAAAGAACATTTATAGTTTTATAGGCATTCTGTCATTACATTCGTTGTTTACAAAGTTTTATGGACACAAATATTGAAGTTATATTACTAGGCATAAATTATATTGCTATAGCTAAAAACAAATCAATACAATTTTTTCTTCAGTAGTTAAAACTTGGAATAATGCTGTTGTTCATAAGGTTTAGTGCCATAAAAATGAAACACAAAGGTAAGAGACCATTAAATAATCAGGAGGTGTGAGAGTAATATACACAGAAAAAAGTTGGACTGTTGTCTACCTCCTGGCCTCTCCCAGGATAAAATCACAATGGGACCTCACCCTCCTTTTACACTGTTTTGTCTACCTGGAAAGTCTTTCCTTATTTTATATGCCTGGAAGCTAGTGGAGGGATAGATTCCTGTGAACTGAAGAAGTGGGAGTACAGAATGGATTTTCAGTTTCAAACGGTCCCAGACAATCATTTCACAGTGGAAGTTTCTGCGCCCGGTGGAAAGGTAAATAATGTAAATAAAGACAGGAGTGTAAGGTGGCCCACCTGGGTGTGAGGATCCATGGGAATATGTGGGGGAATAGGAAGGAACTAAGTTTTTTTAATTTATTTTTATAGCATTTATTTATTTATTATTTTTTGTTCCACTGGTTCTTTGTGCGAGGGGGTTTCTCTAGTTGCAGTGCACAGGTTTCTCATTGCTGTGGCTTCTTTTGTTGCAGAGCACAGGCTCTAGGACGCACAGTACTGGCAGCACAGGGGATCAGTAGTAGCAACTGTAGAGCACAGGCTCGATAGTTGTGGCACAAGGGCTTAGTTGCTCCACAGCATGTGGAATGTTCCTGGACCAGGGATTGAATCCATGTCACCTGCATTGGTAGGCAGATTCCTCTCCACTGTACCACCAGGGAAGTCCTAAGATTTATTTTTAATTGGAGGATAATTGCTTTACAATGTTGTGTTGGCTTCTGCCATACAACAGTGTGAATCAGCCATAAGCATACATATATCACCTCCCTGTTGAACCTCCTTCCCACCCTTCTACCTCATCCCATCCCTCTAGGCCATCACAGAGCACTGGGCTGGGCTCCTTTGTTACACAGCAACTTCCCACTAACTATTTTACACACGTAATGTGTATATTTGAAGAACTAAGATTTTTATAGCCACTTTTTCTTATTTGATCCTCAGAGCAACAAAGGGTAGGCAACCTTATTATTTGCATTCAATCTGCAAACATCTCTATTCATTCTTGCAACAGAAATCTAAATGCCTAATACAAATCAGCCAAATGCTGAAGATACAAAGATGGGACAAATTAAACAGAGCACTTGCCCTCAAGCAGAAAGATACATGCAAACAGACAGCGCTGACCAAGGAGGAAATATACAAGTAGCACAAGGTGCTGTACAATTATATGCAGCACTGACATTTTTCAGAACCTTAGCTGCTCAAAGTGTGGCTGTCATGTGGGAGACAGTGAGAACTTCTGAGAAATGGAGAAAAACAGCTTTTGGTATTCAGAGACCAACAGCTTTTTTTCTCTATGCCCTTCTCTCCCCACCCGAAATCAAAGTGGTTTAAAGCGTGCATAGAGCTAGAAGAAAATGCCCAGATCACTTCCATGCCCAGATCACTCTTTTCCTACTCCCTGGAGTCAAGCCCTTCTGCCATGACAGCAGCACCAGGAGACAAAGTCCTAGTCCCTTGAAGCACTGGGGACTGATTTTCTGAGCTGATCCTGGAGGATAGAGAAGGAGTTCAATCAGGCAGTGGAGGTGGAAAGAAAGCTCATCAGGCAGAAAACGTAGAAAGATATTCTGGGCAGAAGGAACAGTTTGTGCAAAGGCGTGGAAGCATGAGAAACCACAGCAGTTAGGGAAGTTATGAGCTTCAGCGTGAACAGAGGCAAGTATGGCAACAATTACCAGGAAATAAGGTTGCAGAGATGTATTGCTCCCATAGTGTGAAGGGCCTTGCCTGCCACCACAAGGAATATCAAGTTAATGTGTTATGCTTGCCCAAAGTGGGATAGTGTTAGGTCAGAATAGAGAGAAATACAATTGGAAATATAGGCTAGGGCTTGATAGATGACAGAACTGAGGAGTTTGGATTGTCACTTGCAGACCATTGAGCATCCTCTGTTTGGGATCTAACATGAGGTAGTAACTACAAGGCCCACTTTACACACTGTTTCTCACACCTAACAGGGTCTTTTAGGTGTTAAACACCACTTTCTGAGTGTCAGTGCTTACCTGTGTGCTGCTTAGCCCACAGTGACTGAGCACGTATTTTCTGGTTCTCTCTTCCAGGCAAAGGGAACCTTTCCTCCTGTATTTTTCAGTTCATCTACTCAGTGGACTAGTACCATCCACAAGCTTAAGTTATGTCAAGTTTATTAAGTAACAATATCTGGCCTTCTGGACAGAATTTTTGTTTCATGACCTTGTTGGATCCTCTGTAGTGAACTTTTGACATGGAGAATAACTATTTTCACATGTGCCCCTTGGCTTGTGGGGTGACCATATCCTTAGTATTTTCAGACAGGTATGAGGAGCACGGGAGAAGCAGCAAAGGCCCAGGTTCCCACTCTCTTCACAGCCACCTCTCACCATGGGGACTCACTGGCTTTCAGTAAAGGACTCCAGGCCAACCTCTCTCTTTCTCTCTCTCTCTCTCTCTCTCTCTAGACCAGACTCCCCTCTGCTCAAGGCCCATATTGATGAATTGCCCCATTTAATACCACAGCCTCAGTCTTCAGGGAGAAAGGCATCACGTTTGCTCTTCTGAGAACGGGGACCAATTCATTCTTGTCCAGGCAGCATAATAAATAACCTGCCCTTGTTGGCAAGGGGTTTATTAGAGACTGATGGGATGTTTAACAATAACTGGGGTCTGTGATTTATTAGGTAGGGAGGTTGGTGGCGTCTCTGAAGACTGGGAAGGTGGAATTTAATTGATAAAGTGACTGTCAGCAGGAATGAGATGCACCCAATAGAATATGCATTTAAGGGCTTCTCTTTGAAGCTGTCAGGAAGGGTTTCTGCTAATCATATTCAGCTCCTGTAAAGGTGGCGTCTGCTGGATATCTGGGTGAGACACAAACGGCAGGGAAGGGACTCCGAAAAGGACCCGGGGAGGGGTACACCTGTCAGTCGCCTGGCCCGATGGAAGAATGTGACACAAATGAGCAGAAGGGAAAAAAGATTTTCATCACCCCCAAGAGAGGTCCCCTTTGAGGCGCCTTTGTTTCTCTTCAATGAGCTGCTCAAGAGAGCAAGAGGTGCTGAGCACCTGCTTCCTGGAGAAGGAGGGAAAGGCAAGAGTTAAGTGGCAAGAGAGATTTGTTCCAGAATTCTAAACTCTCTAAACCTGAACTATTTGCACCAGAGCCCCCCTGCCTGACTCCCCAGCCACAGACACTTAGGTACACAACACACCCCTACACACCACAGGTACCCCATGTCCACACAGCCTCCTCCTGTCGCTGCTGCCTTCATGCCAAGGACAGAGTCACAAAAACTCAGATGGATGGAGCCTCACCTTTTTTATTGTTGTTTCCCAGCTCCGGAGACCCCAGAATCCAGGCTGAGAAACTGGAAATAAATTCTTGTGGTCTGGAGTGTGCAGAGCGTACCTTATCTCTTCGGCCTGCCCTCCATCCAGTTGCTTGACAATAAGGGAGCTTGGTTTTATCTCCAAGGCCATCCTTGATGGCACTGAGGATGGCTCAGCTCTGTCCTCAGGCAGCCCTGAGCCTTTCCAAGCTGCTCCGCTCACATTCTCTGCTCCCCACCCATCCCTCGGGCTGTTGCTCAGCCTTAAACAAGGACATGTAAGGCAGGAGAGGGGCTCTCTGAGGCCAGTCGGCTTCCCTCCTTTGATCCTCCCGAATCTATTCTTAGGTCCCAGGAGACTGATCTGCCTCCTTGTCCTCCCCAGGGAGAGAAAGGGAGGGGGAGGCCATAACCAGGGAAGAAGAAGTAATTGTCACCGTCTAATCTGAGCCTCAGTGGTGACACTGAGGGACCTCTGAGCAGACTGGATACAGCAACTGGTTTGATTAAATCAAACCTCTCCTGCAACATTGTTAAATTAAACTGACAGGCCAGGAGCAGATGAGGGAGAGCAGGGGAATCATTGCCTCTGGTGGGGGCAGGGGAGGCCAGGTCTGGGAAGAACATCAGATGGTAGCAGAGCAAGGCCTGTCCTTTCCCTTAATTGCTGACTATAGATAGGAGATGAGATTTATGGATGTGAGAGGCTGAAGTACCTGTTTGAGCACAAGCTGCGAAAGTGACGCACCGGCAGACTGCTGCCTCCCAGGAGGCTCTGCGAATTCCCTTGGCAGTCAGGCCTCACATTTGGAACGGTGTTCTTGACATTTCAAAGGGCTTCTACCCACTTTATCTGCACAACAAGCAGACAGAGTGAGATTATTTTCCTCACTTTGTAGCCAGAGAAACTGAGGCTGAGGGGGATTACAGAGCCAACTTGTAGGCAGAGACAGTCCAAGGACCCCAGGTCTCCCTCCTGCCCGTCCTGGCCTGCTCGCCCCCAACATACGCCATATGGCAGAATTTCCCAGGACTCAGTTCCTGGATCACCAGCTCTTCTCCCACCCACCAGAGAAACGTAAACCACACAGCTTGCTTCATGGGCCATCAGGAAAATGCCAGTCTCCACCTGGCTTGGTGCAGCCCACCTGCAAAGCACACAGCTGGCTTTCAAAGGTCACCAGGCCATCCTAAGGTGCTCATATCACTCTTCCACCAGCCCAAGCCCTTCTGAGTCACTTCCATTCCACCCTAATTACTAGTTGGGGGGTGGGGAGTGGGAAATATAATGTTAGCAACACTAGCACACAGCAAGAGGAGACAGATAACACTGATACCCTGCTGGCTTCAACTGTCACCCAGTTCCTCACCTGCCAAAGCTAATTTTCCACTCACCAGTGGGTGAGAGCTCATTTCCGAGTGTGTGAGCCACACACACACTCACGTACATGCATGGGTACCCAGTGCCATTGCGAACCAAGTAATGCCTCAGCCAGGATGTCCTTATTCTCACTTCCGATGCACCCCAATGATTTGTTTATTGACACCTGCGCCCCTCTCCAATCTATTTTCAGTTGGGAAGACACTGGGATGGGGATGCTGGCAAAGATGGTGCATAGTGATTACCATAGATGCCGTGGATCCCTACCTCCTCCAAAGCAGACTCAACACACACCAGTTAATGATCAGAACCTGGGACAGGGAGAACAAAGGACAGAGGGAAGGGGAGAGAGGAGCAGACTTTCAACCACTGCCACCATAAAGGAAACTAGAGGAGAGAGAGGGTGGTACCATTTACTTGACAAGGACAGACAACTGGAAATAGTATCCACTAGGGGAGAGTGTGTATGAGCCACACCAGATATGGCCTCACTGTGCTCTTCCCTCATGGTTATCACATTATTTTCATCACCATTCTTGACCTGAAAAAGATAGTGAAGAGTAGGTGGGCAGATAGGTCAAAGGTACTCCAACAAATAATCACCAGCCTCCTGAGTTCATCATTGGTATTGTGACTGGCCACATCCAAACCCAACACCTCCAACCTATCCATCTGAAATCATAGATCTCCAAGGCAAGGAGTTGGATTCCTCTAAAGATACCTGCCAAAGTGTTATGGAAGGAAAAGAGGTCTTGGGTGGGGTGGGGAGAGGAGAGGAAGAAGAGGGAAGATCACAGGATCTGGGTTCCCATGCTGATTTTTGATATCAGCAAGCTGGGTGACCCAGGGCAAATCACTCAACATTTCTGTGCTGCGCTCTCCTGGTTTGTAAAACCACATGCTTGTGTGGGAAATGCAGACTCTCAAACTTTAGAGGTCACAGAGGAGAAAACTGAGACCGAAAGAGGTTAAATTACTTGTCTGAGGCCACACAGTGAGGCAGTGGAGTGACAAGAGAGCATGGGTTCTAAACTGAAGCCAGAGCCTCTGCGTGACCTGAGGGGAGTTCTGGCTCCCCATCCCCTTCCCCATCTGCAGAATGGAGCAATAGGAGTCCTGCTTCCGAGGGCTTGGGAAGAACAGATGAGTGCCTGACACAAGGAAAGCCTTCAACAAATGGTAGCTAGCTCTATTTTTAGTGATAGACTGGAGGTTCAGACCCATAGAGCTTGATTTCGGGTCTTTCCACAAGGTCACAATTCTCTGATTATCTATAAGATCCTTTTCAGCTCCCAAATTCTATGATTCTAAGTCAGAGAGATTAACATGCAAGTTATTTCCAAAACCCTCCAGGCAGAGACACAAAAGACCATTTAGGGGATTCATTATTCACTCTCCATTGCCTCAGTCACTTTCTATGGATGATGATTCATGAGGAATAATCAGAGCAAAGAAAACCTGTCCAAATGCAGGGAGGAGGGAGGGCAATAAAAAAAAACCCAAACTCCTTTGCATGTTCAGCTCCTGTTCTTCCATTTGCATCTTCATTTGTTAAATGACGGCAGTGTTTCTTGGCCTCATTGCCTTTCCACTTTGGGAACTAGAGGCTGTCTCTTGGTACAGACTGAGTCCCTGCCCACCCCACTCGCATCCCTATGAACCCCCTGGGAGATGGCCCAGCCTCTCTGGCCAAGCAGAACCCCTCACAGAAGCAGCTGTCACCTTTGGCACTGGTTCCCCTCAGGATCTCAAGGCTGAAATTTCAACTGGACCCCCAGGCTGATGTCTGGTCAGGGTGAAGACAGTTCTCCAGCACCTGCAAAAGACCAAGGAGAGGCTTAGGAGCCAGCCTGGTGGAAGCAAATGCTCAGTAAGCCAAACCTGAAACATGACCTCTTCTTCTCCTCACTCCATGGCCTCAGGGGGAGAAGCCAGTAGACTTCTTTCTCTCTTGCTGACAAATCTCCCCCTGGCAAGGGGCCAATGCCTGGTCCTTGCTTATAGCTTCCAGAAACTGGTGGAGAGGGCCAAGTCGTGTGTAATAAAAGAGCTTTCCCCCTGAGTTGCAGGCCATATGAGGTTATAGGGAAGTCAGTGCTGGGCCTCCAGGGAGTCAGACATGTCAGAATATCCCCCAGAGAGTGCAAGGAGCTGGTCACTTTCCTTCCCAGTTTGCATCAACCAGCATTAGTTTGCACAAATTCCAAAAGTACTTCCCTTCGCTCTGCCCTGACATTCTTCAGGTGTTCTTTGCAGTTGAAAAATATTTGCTTTTCCAGCCAATGTTTGCAAAATGGAAATGTTTACTTCCCCGCAGAAATGAGACCATCGCTTAGGCACCATAAGCACAGGCCCATAACTGCAAATAATTCCAAATAGGGGTGGGGAGTAGCCCATTGACTAATTGCTCAGTATTCAGACTAGTCTAATTTTGCACTTACAATTACTTCTGAATTGTTCAGGTGACATAGTCCATTCATTCATGGGAGTTTTCTCAAACTACTATCCCACTACTGCTTCCTACAACACCTTCCTGTGTCCCTCCCTCAAAATTTCAGTGCCTGTAAAACTGAGAACATGGTCTCAGAGCCCAGGGAATTTGTAAAGAAGTGATGGTTGTGGGAGTGGCATCTAAGTTAGCACTCTGTGTAAGAGTGATGGCTTTTCTGCAGATGGGGAAGTACCAGGACTCACTCCTTCAGTGGCTCATCATCCCAGTAATCCACTTGTCTCCTGCTTTCTGCAGAGGAGGGCAGTAGGAAAAGATTACCTTGGAAACAGGGAGACTTTATTATATCACCGTAAAGATGAATTTCTTTGGGCCTCAGTTGCTCTGTCTGTAAGCAGGGAGAATGATGCTCTATGTTTGAAGACACTAAACGCTAAGGAGCTCCTTATGACTAGAGTCTTTGATTCCGTCACCCAGTCAAAAGAGTTTTTACTTAAATCCCAAAGTGAATCTTTCTTTTGGAACCTAGAGAGCTCCCAAGATACAGGCCACTTCGTCTCTCTGCTGTCTCCCCTGGAGTTGGAATTGAAGAGGCTTCTGTCTAAGGTGGACAGAGGAAGATGTCATGAAAACTGAGAGATTATTTTAAGAAGAGTTAGGCCTCTGTCCAGTTCCTCCCCCACCATCCGAGCGTTCACACCAGACACACAGTCTCTGCTCAGCACCTCTGGGCCTGCCTGCCAGGAGAGGTCCTCTGACTGGAGAGAAACAGTTCCGCAGTGATATCTGAACACATTCCAACAGCACATGTTTATCTCTAGGGTCAGCCTTTCCTGTTGATGCTCAGGAGGCATGGGGAGAGCAGCGAGGGGGATTGGGATAATGGTGTTCGCAGCCACAAGGGGTGGAGGCATGAACGCAATGGGGACATGGACCCCACCCTTGGGAGGGTGATGTCATAATGAGGTTTCTAGACTGCGTGTGGCCACATATCTCTTTCCTCACATCAAGATGAGCTCCCTGGCTCTTCTGTTGCCAGTGGAGATGAGATAGGCACAGCCTCACTCGGCAGTGCCTCATCCAGAGCAGGCTAGGACTTGGTGGGTGGAGACGTCCAGGTGGGGACCGTAGGATCTGGAGCCAGAAGAATGGCAGTGTTTCCATTGTTTAGTTTAGGATCTGAGCTCTGTTGGGACACAACAGGTTCTGCCTATCCCTTTGAGTTCAGTCATCAGTGCCAGGACCTTCAGGCTCTGGCAGTGGGGCAGAGGGGACCCCCTTCCCTGAGAGGCTGGGCAAACCACAGGAGTTTTTTACACCCTTAGGAACTGTCTCCAGGAGCTGCAACTCGCTCCCTCAAGAAAAGCACTTATCCCCACCAGCAGGGGGCAAAACTGAGATACCTTCTGAGGGTTTCACCCCAGCTCTGGAAGGCTTTGAGAAAGTACCTTCACATCCAATCTCAACACCTTTGATTTATTCTTTATTTTCAAATGAGGTAATCTCACCTTCCCCCCCAGGCTGAGTTTTGGGGGGCTGGAGGGAGGAGGCTGAACCATTTGATTCTTCTTCAACAAAAATGAATCATGTCCCCTATCCCCCACCCCCATCCTCAGCTCAGGAATATTTATCTCTGTTTACACAACCATGGCAACAGGCTTTATTCTCTACTACTTAGGAGGAAAAAGAAGAAGAAAAGTGGAGGGCAGTGCTTTTTCCTATTCCTATCTCCTGCTCTGCTCAGGTGACAGATCTATCATTTCAGAAATCAGGTAAGACAGACACAGCCCTGCACTCTGGTGTAATGTTGTTCTTCTCAGGGACAGGGGAGCAAGAAAGCTGCAATGTACCGGGATCATAAAAGCACTCCAGAGCTTGACAGTGATTGTCCTCCAGAATCCTGTAGGAACCACAGTACTAGCACTTCTGACTTGTCTGCAGCTCCTCTTCTGAGCACTGCAGTGAGATTATGGTCATCATTTTTTTTTTCTTGCCATAGCTTTGACCTTAAAAGTGGGTGGTGTGCAATCTTTGGATGTGCTAACAATATATTCTTCATCTCTAAGAAGGATTCCTCTTGCCCTGACCACTTCACAGATTATCAAAATAGAGTTTTGTAAGGAATGTAAAAGTTTTAAATTCTTGTGTTTAAACTATAAGCAAGGGAAACTGAGGCTAGTCAAAGGAAAGCATTTGTTCAAGATCATACTGTGTTGTCAACAGTTTGTTGTTGTATAGTCGCCCAGTCGTGTCCGACTCTTTGCGACCCCTTGGACTGCAGCACCAGGCCTCCCTGTCCCTCACCATCTCCAGAAGTTTGCCCAAGTTCATGTCCATAGTCTAGAAGGCCTAATTACCCAGTCCTGAATTCTTGCCAAAAGATTAGCCTGCATCTCTTGGAGTTTTAACCATAGCCACCCTCCTACTAACTTCCAAGAGGATTCCAATCCATGAAGTCATGGGGATGGAGAAAAATCAGATCTGAACCTTGATTCTCAAGACTATTTCAACCACTACGCATAAACTCCATGCCTCCTATAGTTTGCCGCTGTGTTGGGTGCTGGAAAGCAAAGCACACCCCTCTGGGTTGGCGAACCGTTTTGTGGTGTTTCTCCCCCCTCCCCGCCCTCCCCCGCATAAAGCTTCCCCCTTGGACTAAATGTTAATGCGCAGTCCCAGTGGATTCAACTTCAGAACCAGCTCAGTTGGGCTGGAGTACTCAGCTCTGTCCGTGGAGGTGGCTCCCGCTCTGAACTCTCCTCGGGTCCTTTCCAAAGGAGCCCCTTGGGGATCTCGACTCACAATTGCAAAGAAGCCGAAGCGGGCGCTGCGACGCTGAGTGGACCAGCCGGGCCATTCTGGCTGCTGGCTGTGGCCGACCTGGGAGAGCGGAAGGAAATGTATTTTCGGGACTCTCCCAGCCGATGTTAGAAATGCGGCAGCAGATTCTCAGCTCCATCCCGCGGCGGTCGGCTTCTCAGACCCCCGCGGGATTCTGGGTAGAGACCGTGAAGGGAGCGCAGGCATCTGAGCTTGGCGATGCCACCGAGACACAGGCTTCGGACCGGGTTTTGACCCGCCTGTTCCTCTTCTTCCTTTTCTCTAGCCAGCGGCTACCGCCGCCCAGCTTCATCCAAAGGGGGCACTCGGGGCTAGGCTGAGAACCCTAGATAAGGTCCACTGTAACTGAGAACCCGGGGTTAAGTGGAGGCCATCCCACTGGACTCCGCAGTCTTCACTTCTAAAGATGTTCCTGGCTAACCTCTGTCCTCTTTCGCTCTCACCTCTCCATAGAAAGCAGAAGTGGTGCTCTTTGCTGGCACGGATCGGAATGGCTGAAGCTTGTGCCTTCTCTTTTTGCTCCCTTTCTCGCGTCTTCACACGATTGTCTCACTCGGAGACTCCTACATTCTGCCTGGGGCAAACTTTCCGCGTTAATTACCTTGAAACAACACGTCTCTAATTGAGCTAATTACTCTCGTGCCCTGCAACACGCCCCCCCGCCCCCCTCTCCATCCAGATCCGGGCCAGGCCAGGTGGCACGGTGTCTGGGCACAGGGTGGGAACCGCAGCCCCAACACTCACGGAGCCTAGTGTTGGGGGTCCTGGGTTCAGCTGGGATGAGCGCCCGGGTCGGCCTGCGGGCCCTTCTCCGATTCATCTGCGGCACCTCTACCGCCCAGGGCCTGGCTGGAGCTCGCACACCTCCGCATCTTTGACTTTCCTCTGCCTTCTCCGACTTAACAGAGAGCTTCGCAAGTGGCCAGAGCAAGAATTAGGATAACTGGGGGAGAGCAAGGCTTGCTCCTCCACCCCTGCCCACCCTATTGAAAGCAGCCCCTATCCCATGACCCTATTTTATGTTTTCATAAAGAATCATTACCTGAAATCGCAGTGCCTATGTGTTTGTTTTTTTTTAAACCTGTTTGCTTATTCCATTCCGTCCCGCCGCCCCATGTTCGTTCTTAAGGCTAGAGAGCCTGCTATCCGCACGCAGACCTCCAGCCCTATCCGGAGTACTAGGTAGAGCCTCCTTTGCTTCGTGTTAAATACGTGAATGGACCGAGCGGCGGCTCCTCCGCTACCGGGGTGATGAGTGGACGGGGAGGACCCTACGCTAGGAAGTCAGGTAGGCCCACTCTTCCCAAGTCCACTTTTTTGAACAGTTTAGAAAAGAGCTGCCGAGTAGCATTTGGGGTGGAGGGTGTTCCTTTTCTGATCAGAGTTTGGGAAACTGGGTTGACACTGAGGCACTCAGCTTCTTCCGAGACTGGTACCCAGTGCCCATCCCTAAGACGGGGCATCTCTGTCGGGGGGAGGGTCATGTAATTTGCTGCGGACGTCGGTACAGTCTGGCGTGACGATACCCTCCTCCGCCGCGCCGGCCAGGGGCCAGGTAGGCGTCGCCTGTGCTAGCCTAGGCCCCCAGGAGCGGAGGTCTCCGCTGTGTGCACACACCCGCCCCAGGGTCCACCCACGGTCGCCCAGCCCGCGCCCCCTGTGCGCTCTCCTCATTGGCTGAAGGCGTCCCCCTGAGTTCTCATAGGCTGTCCCACTTTTCCCTCCGCCCCCAGCACGGACCGCGCGCAGCTAGCGGAGGGGAAGTGGCTCCAAGTCCAGACCTGGGAGCAGATCCTTCGCTCAGCGCTGTGAGAGGCGCGGAGCGCAGGTTGTCGGGAGCGCGGGTTCAGTGAGACCAGTGATCCCACCCCGGGACTCTCTCGTGGAGCCGAGCCCGGCCAATGGGCGCATGAGGTAGAAGAGTAGGGAAATGGACTGCTATTTACGCCGCCTCAAACAGGAGCTGGTAAGAGCGGAGCGGGCGCCGGGGTGCGGGAAGGCTGCTCCGCCCCGACGGGTACCTACCTGGCTGGGGCGGAGGAGGTCCGGAGAGGAGAGGAGGGGACGCGGCTAGCAAGCGGAGGACATGACCTGTCCTGAGGGAAAAGGGCCGCGAGCGAACTTGTGTGAGAGGGAGGCAGTCAGGAACCAGTGAGAGGGACCGAGAGCCAAGCCAGCCCCGACCGAAGTGCGTCCTGAGATCCCGAGGGAGCAAAGAGGACGCATCCGGGACGCGGATGCCGGGCTGCGGGAGCCGCACGGGGCCGCGGGGAGCCGGGAGGAGGGTGCGCGGCCCCAACCCTGTCCGGGGCAGGAGGTCGGCCGGGGACTGGTTTGCTCGAGGGGAGCTGGCACCGCCGCCCCCACCCCCACCCCCCAGCCCTGGCGGCCGGGCTTGGCTGGGCTGGCGCGGCTGCGGGGGCAGGCCCGGCCGGCTGTCTGCCTGGGCTTGCCTGCCAGCGGGGAGGGGGCTGGCAGCTGGACCCGCGGGGGAGGGCCCGGCGCGGGAGGAGGGGCGCCGCCTGGCAGCTCGCGAGCGGGAGAGCGGAGGCCCCGCCAGATGTCAGGTCTGGGCTTGGGGAGTGCGGAGCGAGAGTGCAGAGGACGGGCTGCGGGGGCTGGGAGAAGTGGCACCGTCTGGAGGAGTGGGGAGCGGGGATGGAAATCGCGCAAGTGGGGAGAGGGGCGCCCCGCTGAAACTCCGTTGTGGGGCGGCATGTTGCTTCTCACCGACTTTCTATCCCACCCCCTCACACCTGCCACCTCTCTTGTTCTTTCCACCACCAGAATTCAGATAGATACACGGACGTCCCCGCATCTGGGCCCCCACGCCCATCCCGGTCAACCAGGCTCCCCTGGGGCTTTGCCTCCGTCTCTTTTTGTCCTTTTTAGTCTGTTACTCTTGGAGTCGACCTTTTTTCGGTCTCACTTTTCTCTCGTCCCTTTTCTTCTTACTCTTCAGAGCCAGGGGCATCCAGACTCACGACCACAGACCTGGATCTAGAAAGTGTCAGCCCGTGGCTCTTCAGAGTCCAGGACAGCCTCTCCCACTCTCCACTCTTCGCACTGAGGAGGGAACTTGGCAGTTGTATCAGGGGCCAGCTTGGGGAGGAGGGGGAGCTTATAGCAGCAGGTGTCCCTTTTGATTCTTCATGGTCAAGTGGCCCAGGCACTCTTTCTGTCTGTCCCACTCCAAGCCTGCCTTCTCAGGTCAGTGGTCATTTCTCTGGGACTTCTTCCTGAAGCCCTTTTTGTGGTGACACTCGGATGGGAACTTTACCCAGAGGATTGCTTCTTAGATGAGGGACAGAAGAGTCTCCATCATGTCCCTTCCCATGCTCATTTTCTAATGATTTCTGTGTCAGTTTGGGATGGCTGGTCCCAGCCCACACATGACACAATTCTGACTTTTCCCATTCATTTGTCCAATAACAGAGAGAAAGGTCAAGGTCACCAAGAGGATGTCTGAAGTCCAAGACTCAAGTCAAGAAAAGAATCTAACAGAATCCTCTTTTTTTTTTTGCTTGAAATCTGGGACCACACCACCCACCTCAGGATCTGCCTTAATAGAGGGTTTGTGGGTGTTCCTGGCATGGGCTTGAATTTTAAAATCCCACTGATTTGCATTTTTTACAGCACCCTAGGTGGGAGGTGGTGAGGGGAAGAAGACAGCCTGTGGATGCCAGGAGAATAAAAGAGGCAACAGGAATCTGAACAGAGCTGAGCTCCAGGTCTTGATTTGCACCCTCTCCTGCCAAGGACTTGAGCCCCAGTCTCCAGGAGGAGGAAGGGGAGAGGCTGAAGGCACCCAACTCCCCATTAGCTTTCATTTGGCCCTTTGTCTGAGCAGCTTCAGCCTTTGCCTCTCTTGGAGAGGAAGCCAAATGCCTGGCCTGGGGCCCAGAATGACACTCAGATGGGAGAGCTCTGCACCCTCCTCCACCCATGGTGTTCCGCCCCCTCCCCAGTGCCAGTTTGCCCAGAAAGGAGACCAAGTAGAGTGACAGGCAGAGCTATCAGAGTCTTGTTCACTCCCTGACGCCTCAGCCCAGGGCTTAGGTAACAGAGCCAAATCGCAGTTCCTCTGTTTTCCCAATGGGAGTGAAGGAGAAAGTGGAGCTGAGTTAGCTCAGGCTCAGCTTTTTGGCTCCTCTAAGGATTTTGGGGTTTGAATTCAATGCAGCTTGCTCGTGGCTGGGTTAGGAAGGTCTGTGATGGGGCGGGAAAGGCTTATAGTTAGTATGTGTGATAAGCTTAAAGTGTGTGTGTGTGTGTTCATCTCAGGCAGAATCTTCCCCTCCCACCCAGGAGGGACTGTTGCTTGGCTTTGCCTTAACTTGGTGTGTGCCCAAGAATGGCACTCACATAATACTAGTCAAGTTCTACGTTCATTTATTTATGCCATTAAATCCCCCTTAAGAAACGTTATATCCTGAAGATGCTGTGGGTTAAAGCTGCTGGAAAAGGAAACATGAAGAATAAGTTGTGAAATTATGTTTGTCAAGGGTGTTCTGAGCTCCTCTCTTGCATCCTGGCCCTGCCCTTGGCCTGGAAGATCTAGACAAGAAGAGTCTGTTCATGCAAAACCGAAGTAGCAGAATTTCCCAATTTTCTGAGGCAGAAAATTTGCATTGTAACAAGTGAGCAGTGGGGGGAGGCTGAGGACTGGGGGATCCTGGCTTAGTTAGGTTGATGTCTAGAGGACTAGCCCTTTCCCCCTGTTCGGAAGAGGATGGGGATCTGGTTTCAGGGCTGAAATGTAGCAGGAGAGTAGCAGCAGCTGACATACTTCTTCATTAGGACGAGAGGGTCAGGCTGTAACTATTCAGTAGGGAATACATCTCTCCCCACTCCAGCAGCCAAAGAGGGGCCCTGCCTGAACATGGGCCTTGGGACCAGCTGTTCCTTATACGCTGCTCCCTTGAGGCTGTCCAACAAATGGGGCAGACACAAGCACACAGAGGAAGCAGATATAAGATGCTCACAGGGTGTCACTCATGAGTTCAGATCAGTGTAGAAGAGCAAATAGAGTGTATAATGGGTGAGTCAAGTATAGTCAGGCCGGGAAGGCTTCCTGGAGGAGGAGGAGGAAGTTGATAGAGTCAGCTTCTGGAATGTCAGTCCTAGCCAAGGCATGGTGAAGCAGCAGGGAGACTTCTCTCGGGCCAGGAAGGTCCTTCTAGGACAGCTTGTTCCTAGAAGGCAGTTGTCTGGCCACTAGCGGCCACAAGTTTAGGAGGTACTGGAGGAGGACCAGAGTATAAAGACAGAATAAGGAGGAGATAAGAAGGTGATAGAGGAGATACATTTAGGAACAGCCTTCAGCCCTTGGGGCAAAAGAGCAAACTTCCTGAGGCAGAAAACAGCTTCTGCAAAGGATCTCATAGTGTGATCACCCTTGATGGTTAGAGCTAGGGTGAGACGACTTTGGACTAGACTATGTGGGGTGGTGTGCTCAGTGGGAAGAGTGTGGAGCACTGGGTTTGGGGGTCTCCAGGTCCAACTGAACTCAAATCCTGGCTCTGTGTGACCCTAGAAGATTACTTGACATCTCTGTGCCTTGGCTTTCTCATCTGTAAAATGTTGTTTTTAAAAAATACCTACTTTAGGGACTTCTCTGTGGTCCAGTGGTTAAGACTTTGTGCTTCCACTGCAGTGGGTGTGCATTCAATCCCTGGTCAAGGAATTAAGATAAAATAATAATAAAAATAAAAACAATATACCTACTGCATACAGCTACTGTGAAGATTACAGCTACTGTGAGGTGCCTCCCCAGCTGTATGTCCCTAGCATATAACACAGTACCTGATGAGTTGTAGGCACTTGGTAAACTCACAGTGATGAACTAATCAGACTGGTATGCGTGTGTCTTTCATTCTCAGAACACGCTTACTGAGTTCATACTATGTTTAAAGCACTTTGCCAGGCGCTAGTACTGTGGCTACAAATATAAACAGACACTGATCTTGCCTTCTGAGAACTTACAGTTTAATAGGAATGATAATAATAACATTATTAACTGTTAATATAATTATTAACTGTTAATATTGATTCACAATTTTTGATATGATATGCCAGATAGCTCATGTATTATGTCAGTTGCCAGAGCAGCCCTGAGATGTTGTAGTTCTGTTATTCCCATTTAATAAATGAGACATGGAGAGGTGAAGTGACTTGGCCACAGTATAGGGCTAATAGGTGGCAGAGCTAGGATACAAACCCAGCCAGTCTGACTGCAGATCTCACACTCAGAGCTAGCATATGCATGGAGATCTCTTGCACAGAAATAGAGGATACGTGCTTGATGAGAGGCATGCATTCAGTGCTCTGAGAGAGAGAGACTCCCTCCAGTTAGTGGATCAGGAAACGCTTCATGGAAGAGGTGACATTTGAATCAGACCTTGAGGGATAAATAGGAACAGGAATAGGAGAAAAACAGCATTTCAGGCAGAGGATGAAGTGATGTGACCAAAAGATGCAGAGATGGAAAGCATAGGGGTGTTTGAAGACTGTCTAGAGGGGAGATTTGAAGACTCACATGAGTTTGGCTAGAAAATAGGGTATATGTAGACAAATAATGGCAACAGGGCTGAAAGAGCTGTTGAGAGCAGACTATGGTAGTGGTGGTGGGGGTCGGGGGGTTGAATGCCATGCTATAGAGTCTGATCTTTGCCATATGTGTTACAGAGCAGCATGATTAGAGTGATTAGAGATGTACCCTGGGATCTAGGAGGTGGTAGGGGGTGGAAATGGCAGGAGACGGAGGAAATTGAGGCAGAAAGATAAGTTAGAAGGTTACTACAAGAGTCCACGCAGTGGAGTATGAAGACCCAAACCAGAAAGGAGAAAAGGAAGATAGCTTTTTGGGTTTCCTTGGATGCCCAAAGAATTGGGTTCATTGGCTGCAATGGAGAGGGGCTAAAGCTGGACAGGGGAAAAGTGAGGCTGGGAGCTGAGCTCCCTACAGGGGCAAGACTGGGTTCCTCTCTCAGTCTGTCTGCCTCTTGCCCGGGCACATGGCCCCCCAGTAGACTGTTCATTTGTGAAAGTGGGCTCATGCATTTCACACCCGTCCCTCCTCCAGCTCTTGGCACAGTTTCTGCTTTACCTTCCTGTTGAGAGTTCCAGCCAAGAGCGGGGGGCTGTGAAGGTCCCTATTCACTGAGCTGCAGAATGGGCCACTTGGCAAAAGTGGGGCCTTTCCCGTTTCCGGCCCTGAACCCCCTTCTAGCTTCCAGAGGGGTTGAAAGGAACTGTGTGGGGATCTTGTGAGTAATGGGGGTGGGGGGAGCGAAGCAGGGCACACTGCCAGGTCTATGGGCAAAGCTGGAGCCTGTGTCAAAGGATTCTGGCTGAGCTGAGAGAGGGCGTGAGATGGATAGATGCAGGGCACAGCTGTGGGATCAGTCAGGGGCCTAGGAGAGGGCTTGGGAAGGTTGCCGAGGATGCTGGTGTCACATTTTCCCATCCTCAATCCTCCCACACCACAAAAGGCCCAGCAAGTGCCAAGGGGTGGGGGGAGCTGTCCATGGACAGCTGACCCCACACTACCCCATTGAGCGCTCAGGGCTGGAGGGCCGGGATGGTGGGGTTTGGCCTCCCAGCAGCATCTTCCCCTTCAGCCCCAGGCAGGCAGTTCCTCTTTTCCCCTTTCAGATGAGTCAGTAAAGAGATGCCTTCCATGAAAATGAACTGAATTGGGTCTTGGAGTCCCTCCAAGACTTCATGCTCTTCCTCCCTGTATGATGATAAAATTGCCCTCACACATTGCACTGACAGTCCTGGTTTCTTCTCACAATGATCCCATGAGGCTGCAAACTCAGGGATTATGATGACATGGAAAGCTCAGGCCAGGCGTGGCATCCCAGTCCTCCCCCTAATCCACCTCAGAACCTCAGTCTATGGATCAGTGTTTCCACTGGAGGTGCTCAAGATATCAGGAGATACTCAGCTGAAAAACTTAGTTTTAAATAGAGAAAGAAAGTGTTACCATCTATTTATGGAAAGTGATATACATTTCGTATATATTTCCATATAAAAACATTTATTCACATGAACAGATTAAAGTATTAAATAGGAGCCTAGGTCGTTTATAGATATGATGTAATCCTGACAGAAAGTCTAGGGAATTGTGTTCCGGCAAACACTGAGGGAGAAAACAAACCTCCCAGATCCCAAGTTTCCTAATCCATTAGGTGGGGATAACTCCACCTGCCTCGACAACCTCCTAGTAATTGTGGCCACGGTCACGTAGAAGACAGAGCAAGTGCTGCACACATGTGAAGGGTTATCATTTTACACTCAGACCAAAGTACAAAAGGTTGGTGAGTCCACGTCATGTTGAGTGACCGAGTCGGTCAGCTGGAGCAGCCAGGTCCCCACAGGACAGCATGGGGCTCCTTACACACACTGGGGTGCCCCGCAGGCGTCCAGCTCTGACACAGGGAGGAAGCCAGGGCCGGTTTAGACTGCAGTGGGAGAGACTAAAGTTTGACAAGAAAGAAATTTTTAGAGGAAGTACTGGGGGCGGGAGATGGACTGTGGGGTGGTGTGGATGTGAGTAGGTGGTGAGACCTTTCTCAGAAAGGATTCACACAGGATCCACTTGTCATGGGTATTGTGCTGGGTGGGGGAGCAGGCTACCCCTGTGCTTGTGTGCATACACGTGTGTACAGACATGTACGAGTGTGTGTGAGCTGGGGTGGAGAAAGAGAATAGTGACTGTTAGAGTCATTCCCACTCAAGCCATTCCCACTAATCAGAACTAATTAGACCCTCTTGCAATTTTTTCAGGGCTTCCCAGGGTGGCTCAGTGGTAAAGAATCCACCCGCCAATGCAGGAGACGCAAGAGACCCAGGTTTGATCCCTGGGTCAGAAAGATCCCCTGGAGGAAGAAATGGCAACCCACTCCAGTATTCTTGTCTGGAGAATCCCATGGACAGAGGAGCCTGGCAGGCTACCGTCCAAGGGGTCACCAAGAGTTGGGCATGACTGAGTATACACATGCATGTGACTTCTCTGCCTGAGCCCTGGGGGTGAAGTCAGGTGTGATTCAGCAGTGGGAGGCCAGAGAGGAGCTCAGCACCCACAGCCTGGAGATGGGGACTTACTGTTCATTTCTAGCTCAGGATTCTCTCAGACTCGGCCCCTTTCTTTTACAGCCACCCAACACCCCTCTCTCTTGTCACTCTTCGGCAAGAGACACCCTGGGATCTGATCACGTCCCACGCTCTGGGGAAGACAGCAGCCTGCCCTCTGGCTCTTTCTCCTTGGGTGACATCACTCCCCTGGGGCTGCTGGGAACGGCAGCTCGCCTCCCAGTCAGGCCCCAGCGGATGCTCTGACCTCCCCGACGCCCCCTGGCCTTCCTTCTTCCATTCGCAGCCCGCTCACAGCTGCCTCTTGCCCTCCAGTGTCAGCACTCCCTGGCCAGCTGACTGAATCCGGCTGGACAGTGGGCAGGGGGGGGTCTGAGGCTTCCTTTTCCTTCCCCTCTCCTTCCTCTGTGTGGGGCCAGGGTGGGAGAAGGGACTGGACAAGATGTTTCTCCTTGATCGGGCCAGTTAGATGAACAGAATTCTGTCACTACTTTGTGTTAAGGTTCACGGAGGAAGAAATGTGCGGAAGTTCTTAGGAAGTCTTAAACTAAGAAAATAGCCACACATAAACACACATTACATCATGTCATCTGTTCAAAGCTGGACCAGGAAGGAGCTCTTATTCCCATTTTAAAGAACGCGGAAATTAAAATACAGACTTTAAATAGCTGGCCCAGATTACATGGCAGAGCTGGGATTTGAACCTTGTTCCATCTGTCTCCAGCACCCAAGATCTTAACCAGGACACTATCGTTTTCCATAAGTCTGTAACTTCAGCTCTTATTTACTTAAATGGGGCCTCTTTTTAATGGGCAGCCCTGAGTTCATGCATTACCCACACATTCATTCTCACTGGAAAAAAAGGTACAAAATATCAGAGTTATTTCTTAAGGATTTTTCCATACTGGAAGAAATTGAATGGGGTCATTTCATTCCTCCCACCACCTCTGATCTGGACTGTGTTCAGCCTTCTGGAAGGAAGCCTGCGAGCTCCGACTCCGTGCCTCTTGGTGAAATGAAGCCTTGAGAAGCATCCCTGACTCTTTCTCCCTGGGTAATGACTGATAGTCTGAGGGCAGCAAGCAATCTAGGAGGGGTGACTCAGGGGTACTCTGTGTTCATTTTATGGATATGTAGCAAGTGCAGAGGTGCTGGCTGGGTTCTGGGGTAACACAGTGATGTGCAGACCTTGGTCTCTGCCCCCAAGAAGTAGATGCTCAATGGATGTTTCATGAACGATGCCGCACTTATACGCACAGACGAGCTGGGGCGGGTCTGAGAGGGGTGAGCATTTTAAGTGTCACAGAAGAGGTTTTGACAGGAGCTTGGGGTGTATATGGGAGCAGATTATGCTTCTGAGGGTTGGAGGTCTGTGATTTGGTGGCCAGAAGGCCAGCGAGGAGGCTCCTGCAGCACTGCAGAGAGTGGAAGGACAGATGTGCGACATCTGGAGACAGGAGCTGGCTCCAGGTTGGGGTGAGTGTACAAGGGAGGGGACAAAAATAGGAGAGTCAGAGCAGCAGTTTGCCAGGAAGGGACCTTGAGGAGTTTGGTTCAAGGCTGAGTCTCCTGACTCTGCTCTGGGTCTTCCAGTTGTGGCCAAGCTGTCCCCAAAAGGAAGGAGTCAGGAAGGTGGCAGCCACAGGAGACAGAGCAAGAGGCTGCCTGTACATGGGGGCCACACCACAGGCTGTGTCTCTAGCTGCTGCTGCCACCACTCAGATGCAGCACGCTTGCCCAGCAGCCTGGCAGACCCCAGGCTGTCAGGCCCGACCACCACTTCTTGCTCTTTCTTGGGCAAGGTGCTGAGTGTGGGCAGTTCTTTACTCAGCCAAGGCCTCCTTGGCTTCAGGGACAGTCAGTCCTCCACTGTCTGTTAGCACTGCTGGCTCTGGAGAGCCTGGCCACCAGGGAAACCCGGCTGGGGCCCCTAACCCCTACCAAAGCCAGAGTTGGCAGGGGCG
The DNA here is from genome assembly GCF_054371585.1 of Giraffa tippelskirchi. Lineage (NCBI taxonomy): Eukaryota > Metazoa > Chordata > Mammalia > Artiodactyla > Giraffidae > Giraffa > Giraffa tippelskirchi. Next base: position 110,894,112 of record NC_137279.1, read on the forward strand.
GGTCTGACCCCAAAGCCCAAGAGGGTCAGCTGCCAGCACAGTGCTGCAGAGCCTCTGCACCTTCCCTCTGAGTCCCTCCACCCCTGCACCACATGGGCTGAGCTCTGTGCCTTAGGACAAGGCCAGGACAAGGCCGGGAGGTAAGATGATCCCTGCAGGTCTCCAGGGGGCTTAAGAAACAGATGGTCCCCTCACATGAAGTTTGCAGTTGTAACTTGAGCAGATCTGGAGAGGGAGCTGGCAGGACCAAGGCAGCTTGGGCCCTGGGGACGGGAACCTTCTGAATGTTATCAGGCACAACATCCTCTGCCCAGCCTCCAAACTGGGCCCTCACCCAAGTCCATCTCTCAGCCCCTTCCAGCTGGCACCTGGGGCTCGGGCCTTAGACACCCACAACGGGGCTGGGGACCCTGTCCCCACTCTTGGCGAGGGCAGTGTAGCCAATTGGGCCAAGAAGACAGGAAGAGCGCAGGAGCCAAGTCTGAGAGCAGCTGAGAGAGGACAGGTGTTTGGAAGGGAGAGAAGGGCTGGGCAGAGCTGAGCAGCGTGCGTGCGTGCTCGGTTCCTTAGTTGTGTCCAACCCTTTGTGACCCCATGTCCTGCAGCTCACCAGGCTCCTCTGTCCATGGAATTTTCCAGGCAAGAATACTGGAGTGGGTTGCCATTCCTTCTTCAGGGGATCTTCTTGACCCAGGGATTGAACCCTTGTCACCTGCATTGGCAGCCAGGTTCTTTACCACTGTGCCACCTGGGAAGCCCCAGAGCTGGGCAGGGGTCTCAGCAAACAGAAGCTTCCCAGCTCCTCATCTCTCTCCTAACCAGCCAGATGTGAACAGCAGTGAAATGAAACCCCAGGCCTACTCTCCCAGCTCCTCCTCTTCCCCAAACGTTCCTCTCAACCCTCTTCCACTGCCTAGCCCTCCTGAGATGGTGCTTGGTGGTTAGGACTCTAGCATTGGGAGTAAGATGTCCTGGGTTTGAATCCCAGTAACATGAGCTGGGTGACCTTAGGCAAGTTACTTCACGCTGCATTGTGGTTAATGCATCTGTTAACATGAGAATTATAATACCAACCTCCTAGGGCTTATATAAAGATGAAATGAGATGATGTGCACAGAATACTAAGCTCAAGTCCTGTTCACAGTAACTGCCCACAAACTGTTATTGTCATCGTCATCCTCCTCTCGTGGAGGCTCAAGAGAAGCAGGCAGAGACACAGAGGACACAGATGGACACAGAAGTTTTTGTACCCTCAAACTGATCTCGGCCCCACCTCTTACTATCTGTGTCATCTTGAGCAAGTTACTTATGTGCCTCAGTTTCCTCATCTGTAAAATAGGTACAGTTTATTAGTCACTACCTCATAGAGTGGGCTTCCTGATGGCTCAGACTGAAAAGATAGCTCTGCCTTCAATGCGGGAGACATGGGTTCGATCCCTGGGTTGGGAAGATTCCCCTGGAGGAGGAAATGGCAACCCACTCCAGTATTCTTGCCCGGAGAATCACATGGACAGAGGATCCTGGCAGACTACAGGCCATGGGGTCGCAAAGAGTCGGACATGACTGAGCGACTAACACTTTAATTTTTCATGGAGTAGCTGGAGAGATTAAATTTTGATTAATTTATACATATGCATATGTGTATATCTATATGTAGCTTAGGACAGCGCCTGTCTTAGCAAGTCAGCTGCCATTAATATTATTTCCTTAATCCAGCCATATCTGTGTTAAAACCCCTCCTCTCCCAGTCCTGATCTGCACTATCTAAGCCATACAGAGGCGGGGTCAGTGGCAGGCTGGAGTGACCCTGGAGGTGTATATTTGGGGAGCAACCCTTCCCCTGGCTCACGGGCCCTGTGCTCTCTCCCCTGCAGATGTCCATGAAGGAAGTGGGTGATGGCTTGCAGGATCAGATGAACTGTATGATGGGGGCGCTGCAAGAACTGAAGCTCCTGCAGGTGCAGACGGCCCTGGAGCAGCTGGAGATCTCTGGAGGGGGTCCTGCCCCAGGTTCTCCTGAAAGCCCCCGGACACAGCTCGAGCCCCCTCAGTGGGAGGGCGGCAGAGGTCCTGTCAGATCTGGGGCCTGCTCCCCCTCCAACCAAGCTTCTCTTGGCAGCACCAGCAGCGCCAAGTTTCCGTCACATAGGAGTGTGTGTGGGAGGGAGCTGGCCACCCCACCCAGGACACCGCTGCCAGAGCCCCAGAGCTGTGCCCAGCAGGGGCCAGAGCTGGTGGAACCCGATGACTGGACCTCCACGTTGATGTCCCGGGGCCGGAATCGACAGCCTCTGGTGTTAGGCGACAACGTTTTTGCGGACCTGGTGGGCAACTGGCTGGACTTGCCAGAACTGGAGAAGGGTGGCGAGAAGGATGAGACAGGGGAGGCGGGAGAGCCCAAAGGCGGGAGGCGCCAGCCTCGGGAGCTGGGCCGCAGGTTCGCCCTGACAGCAAATATCTTCAGGAAGTTCTTACGTAGCGTGAGGCCTGACCGCGACCGGCTGCTGAAGGAGAAACCAGGCTGGGTGACACCCACGGCCTCTGAGCCCCGAGCTGGACGCTCCCAGAAGGTCAAGAAGCGGAGCCATTCCAAGGGCTCTGGACATTGCCCCTTCCCAGGTGCCTCGGAGCCCAGAAGAGGGGAGAATGCTTCCACCAGCTGCCCCAAGGCCCTGGAATCCTCACCCTCCGGCTTTGATATTAACACAGCTGTTTGGGTCTGAATCCTAGAGACAGAAATGTGACTGAACCCAAAAGGGCCAGGTCCCAGTGCTGGGCCCCTGGGAAAGAGGCCAGGCGGGGTCCCTTCCCCCAAGAAAGGATGAAGAAGAAGCAAGAGGGTCTGAAGCAGGGTTGACAGGCCTGTAGTTGGGAGAGGCCGTGGTAGGGCCTGGCTGGTGGGGGAGGGGAGAGCTCCTGGACACTGAGAGAGAGAGAGAGTGTGTGTGTGTTCTGCTACAAGGCTGGAGGTAACAGCAGGGGAGGGCCTGAGGGAGGAGACCAGGAAATCTGACATTCCTTCACTGCCCCCAAAGACCTCAGTTGAACATTCTGCATGGATCTGGCATTGGGGCCTCAGGTTCCCCAGAGATGCCGCCAATAAAGACCTTGTTTCTTGTGTCCCCAGGCTCCTGTGTGCTTCATTGGCAAAGCACTGCTCCAGGCACAGGTATTAAAGCTCAGCCCTCCTGGGAGTGGGAGCAGAGCAGCAAATTCCCACCCCACTGTCTTCTGTTGCCTTTGAGATTTCAGCCCATCCCCAGACCCTGGGCCACAGCTGAATAAGGAGTGTGTGTATAAGGAGTGCATGGGGAAGCCCCACGCCTTTCCACAAGCACAGGAAAAGAAAGCCAGTATTTGTATAGCGCACTAAATGTTTGGAATCCTTTTCGTATCCATGATCTCCCTTGTAAATGGGCAAGAAAGGCAGGTAATAGTCCCAGTTTCTAGATGAGGAAGCAAGCCTGGATGTGCTACCCCATCCAAGGATGGGCTGCAGGCAGTGGCTGACTAAAGAGCAGATGCTGGGCTCTAGAACCCCATATACTCCTTCGGCAACACCCTGTCCCCGGGGCACAGCCCCCACCCACGGCGCAAGAACTTGTAAATTCACCGGCGAGGTGAGGGTGAGCCAAGAAGAAATGCACACTCGAGCTTCATCTTCCCCTCATCCAGAACAATCCACAGTGGAGGGGGCAGCGGCTCCGCTCCAGCACCGAGGCTGCACCTAAAGCCTCGCTGGGCACGTGGCCCGGAGAGCCTGCTGCCAGATCCAGGGCCCGCCCTCTTGGGTGGGGAACACCCACGGGCTGGGAAAAGACAATGTGGGTCCCTGTTTGGGCCGAGCCTGCCCAGGAGGGCACTCCCTTCCTCCTCCTTCCCCTTCTCCTGGCTGAACTCCCCTCTGCCTGATGAGGGGTGGGGGGTGACAGCTGCAATTAGAGGCAAGACGCCTTCCCGCCCTCAGAGCATTTAATAGCAAACTGTGGAGCAAAAATAACAAGGCTCTTCCTGAATCCTGGACCCCCAGGGGAGAGATGGAGGGAGGAGGCTTAGCGTGAGTAGCCCCACAGCTCTAGTTGGGAGGTGGTTAGGGTCACCCTCAAATTCCCACGCAATCACATGGTAGATGTCTAGTTCTGGGTGGTGGCAACTACAAGAAGAAAGATGCTTCTCTCTCCTCCCCCCCACCTTTTTTTTAGAGCTGGCTATTTGCCAGGCAGTGGTGCACGTGTTGTTCAAACTTCAAAATAACCCTAGAAGATATTGTTAATACCTGGTCATTCAATGAAGGCTCTCAGGAGTCTTGTAAGCTGCCCACATCAGATTACTAGCAAATGAAAGAACCAGGATTTGAAACAGGGCCGACTGGATCCAAAATCCCTGTCCTCTCCTCTCTTATCCTTGGAGTTTGCCAGCCAAGCTAGGCCCTTCTGAAGGAGCAAGCCCCCACCCATCCTTTCTGTCTCCACAGAGATCTGAAATCCAACCTAGGTGAAGGCTTATTGGGAGTGGCTGCCTTGGGTGGTGGAGGGTGATGTGTGTGGAGATTCCACCTACTGATTCATTGAGTCCTGAGACAGGGAGACATGGGCTGCTGGGTGAAGGAGAAACTTTGCTGTGCGCTTAGTCGCTCAGTCGTGTCCGACTCTTTGCGACTCCATGGACTGTATAGTTCACCAGGCTCCTCTGTCCTTGAAATTCTCCAGGCAAGAATACTGGAGTGGGGAGCCATTTCCTTTCTCCAGAGGATCTTCCCAACCCAAGGATCAAACCCAGGTCTCCCGCATTGAAGGCGGAGCTATCTTTACAGTCTGAGCTATCAGGAAAGCCTATCAGGTAGAAGCTACCCAGAAGTTATTCAAGAAGGCACCACCTCTGATTCAGCAATGATCATACAGAAAACCAAGTCACCTCTTGGCCATTCATCTGCTTTGTGGACCAGTCACTGCAATGCAGACCAACTGAACAAAACTTTCTCAACAGCTCCCCATGCCAGGTACTGCGGTCGGAACTAACAACAGACCAATCGCAAGGACCCAGTATTCCTGACTCAAGGGATCCAGCAAGAAGAAAGAAGCAACTCGTAACCCATCAGTGAGCCAGGAAGGATCCAAGGGAATGAAAACTCACTGTATCTTGGGCCAGGACAAAGCAATTAGTGACATTTGCTGCCACAGATTCACAGGGGCTGGGCACCGTCATCTTCATGCTCTTATTTCCTTCTGACCACATTCAGGAAGCGGCTGCTGTTACTCTTGACTCTACACAGACAGCCTCAGAGAAGGTGAGCAACTTGCCCAGGGTCCCGGTGCCAAAGCTGGGATTGAAGCAGTTCCAACTGACTTGCAGGCTAGAGCTTTCACACCGCCCCACAAACTGCCCATATTTACTCCAAAGCCAAGTCAAGAGGAACAACAACAAAACCCATCCTCCCCGCGTTATCCACGCATGGAGAATAAATGGAATGCTGGCTGCCTGTGGCGGTGGCAGAATTTTGCCTGGGTCTTGACAGGGCTCATGTAGCCAGCGCCCCATCCTATGCTTTGCTGATGCAAGACTAGGGTCGATTCATTTGTGTCCCCCTGCTGCCCCATTATTTTTCCTTCTCCCTCCCCTTCTGGGCTCCTGCTGGGGAAATGATGGAGACTGTATTTTACTGACACTGAGGGGACAGGTAAACGGGAACCCGTGGAGCCTAGGCGATATAGGAATGTGGGGGGCCGTGTGCGCGAAGGGAAGTAGTGGAAGGAAGTAAAGGGAAACTGACAGCTTAATGCTGCCCCTGGGGCTCATTTTATGGCTAATTAGGACATGCAGATTAGCTGGAAACTCTTTTAATACCCTCCCTGGCATGATGCCTGCCTCACACCTGGCCCACTTCCCTGGGCAGGTGTAGGGGTCCCCTGACTGGCTCAAGCATCTGCTCGGGGCCCCACATGACCACTCTGTGGCCCTGGGACCAGAGTGTGTCTATAGGTTATCCCTGACCACAAGCAGGAGCTAAAAGAGGCCCTGCTGGTATGGCCGGAGGGCTGACTGGTCTCCTTCATCTTTCCATCTCTTTAGACCTGGGACCCCTCTTTCCCAGAGGGTCTGTCTCCCTCTAGCACTTCCCCTGCACTACCCCTCAGGGTGAGATCTGAATTCAAACTTGCCGTAAGGACTAAAGGTCTGGTTCAGCTCTGTGCCCACCACATATCCCTGAGAAGGGGGACCCTTCATCTTTGCCAAGTCACAGCAACATTTCCTACAGGGTCTCTATGAGACAGAAGCACAGCATGTGTCTCTGGGGAGCAGGGGTAGGAGACCGTCTCCCCTTCACTGGGTAAGCTTGATGGGGTTGCCTGACCTCCCTGAGCCTCACTGTCTGCAGTGTGAAACAGAGATCATTCAGGGCTGCTGGGAGATGTGAGGGCTTGAGGCACCTCCAGATCTAGAACTCTGAACAGAGCAGCTCAGTACGTATCGGATGACTGACCTTCACTTCAGGCACTGACCATGTGATCCAGGGCAAAAAAGCTGAAAGATAGGAAACAGTTTTGTCCAATCCCCGGTCTCCTCTTCTGGCGCTATTACCCCACGGGATTATAGCAAGGATCAGAGAAGACAGTAAGTGCAAACATGTTGTTGTACATTGTAAAAATGTTACCCAGATGGGCTGTTGGCCAAACGGCAAAAAAACAATTTACACTTTTCCGTGGAAGGATATGTGTGCGCGTGTATGTGTGTGTGTGTGTTGGGGTGGGGGGGAGGCTGGGTACGGGGGGGAGGCTGGGTACGGAGGGGTACCCAGCACAGGCTGAGCTCAGAAACGGTGCTTGAAAACCCCCCACTGCCTGAGGATGTGCTGGAGGATGCACTCTCACCCCCCTCCATACCCCAGCTCTCCCTCACTGCAAACCCTCAGGGCCCTCGAATTCCTGGCAAGGACTAGAGAGGTGAGTGAGCCAAGTTCTGATGGTTTTAAGAAGTCAGGCCCCCATCTGTGTGCTCTCTAAGGCCTTAGTTGCCGGAGTCCCTGCCTGGCCCCACAGCTCTGCTTCCCCCCGCCACCCCCAAGCAGTCCTGAGGGTTTCACAGTCCTGGCTGTGGCTGCCTTCCGAGAATCTACTAACTCTGACAGGGTGAGAGGGAGGCTTCCGTGAGTCCTACCCCTTATGAGTAGCTCAGGCCAGTGCCGCCAGGGGAAGGGTGCTGGCCTAGAAGGGCCTGGCAGACCCTTCTAGAGTACAAAGCAGAGGCACAGGACCCCAGACTGTAGTCCCCTCTTCCTACTATTATCAGGGTGCCCGACTCCCCTTGTTGTTGTTAGTCGCTAAGTCATGTCCGACTCTTTTGTGACCCCGAGGACTGTAGCCCTCCAGCCTCCTCTGTCCATGGGATTTCCCAGGCAAGAATACTGAAGCGGGTTGCCATTTCCTCCTCCAGCGGATGGATCTTCCTGACCCACGGATCGAACCTGAGTCTCCTACACTGGCAGGTAGATCCTTTACCACTGAGCCACCAGGGAAGCCCTGACTCCCCTACCCAACACTTAAAACAAACAGGATGATGAAATCTCGTTCCCAGATTCCCTCTGAGGATGACAGAGAACCTATTTCCTGCTCCTCTCCCTGTGCACTTCAATCAGTTCCGGCACGTCCCTCCACCCACCACCACCAAGCCCCAGATGTATTCAGTACACCCTCAAAGCCCAGGACACACACACATGCACACAAGGGCATCACAATTCAGTCAGTCTCTCCAATGTCCCTAAAACAGAGTCCACATTCTTGTCCCCCACTGGAGCCCTCCTCTTTCTTCCTGGCCCTCTAAGTGTCCCTACCCCACACTCCGCCCCCATCACTCTCTGAAAGCATCTTTGTTACTGGTCAGAGAGGTCTCCAAGGAACAAAGTGGGAGGGAGCCTTTCTTGGGCACCTGTTCCTCCACACAGTGCTTGGGGCCAGAATAATCTGACAAGGGGCCATGACTGCACCTCGCACTTGGCCTTCTTGTTGGCCAGGCTGGGCCTGGGGCCGAGCAGGGAGCAGGATCTCTGAACCACACAGAGATCTCTGAGATCTGTGTCTCAGGCCACAGTGACCACACTCCCTGGCTTCCTCTCCACAGACTCCATTTCCCATCTGCCCATTCTTCAGCCCACCCCTCAAGACAACCACCCTATTCCAGAGACACAAAAATCATTGCCCAGAACGACCTCCTGTATGTTCTGCACTTCTGCCTTCCCCCAACCACCACCCAGGGACTTGGTCCTGCCCTCGAGTTCCTCCCACTGGCCAGGGAGAGGGCGTTCGGGCACAGCAGATGGCACCTGGTTTGCGGGGGTGGGTGTCCCCATCCAAGGGAAGAATCAGGTTTTGTTTTCTTGCTTCCTCCGCTTTGCACATGTCGCTCCCCTGGCTGCTCTCCGCTTCCTCCTGTGCCTCCCTCAGCCCCCTTCCTCACCTCCTGCTGCTGACGGGGGTGGGGGGAGAGTGGGGTGGGGTGGGGGTGGTGCTGGAGTGCTCAGCTGGGAGGAAACGCTGCCTGGGATCTGAAGGAAGCGTCTTTGGGATCCTGTGACTTCATCCTCACTTGGCCTGTATCCTGTGGTCGTCCACAGGCCCAGCCCTGCCCTACAGGCCCCAATGGACTTGCTTAGCCTTATTTCTGGGCACTTCTCATCCCCTCACTTGATGCTCCAGGGAGGTGAGCACTTTGTTCCAAACTTGGGCTTTTTTATGCCTTTAGATCTTTGACCTGTTACCTTGCCCACTGCCTCAGACTGGCTGATTTGTTACTCATCTTTCACGCTACAGTTTAAAGGGTATCTCCTGTGCAAACCCTTCCCTGGAGGCTGTATCTGTGCCTGCCCCCAAACATGGGACTTATTTTGTAAGTCACCCCAGACTGTGAATACCTCCAGGGCAGCAACTCCTCTTCTTCATTCCTCTCCATATGACCTCTACCCCTCAGAGTGAGCCCCTGAAGCGGGCTGAGCCCGGATCCTGCATCTCCTGCTTTAGAAAAGATCAGCAGTCACAGCTCCTCAGTTGCCTCCCCAGGCCCACATCTCACTCCTCAGTTCACTCCCCAGGAGAGGGAAGCTGGGCCAATGTCACCTTCATGAGAGCAAACTCCCCACCACAAACCCTCTCCCAAGCTGCTGTGCGGTGCCCTGGGTCCCTGGCCTGTTCCTTTGGCATCTCCACACCGGCTTCCCAGGCCAATCCTATTGTAACACAGACCGTCTGGGGAGCCCTGGCCGCCCTCCCAGCCAGCTCCCTGCACCTAGCTTGCTGTCCCGGGGGCCCAGGGCTCAGGCCCTGCAGGTGAGTGCAGTCACTTCTCTCCCACGCCTGCTCCATCCCAGTGGCTCCAACCTGGATGACATGGCTTTTACCCCAGCCTCCAAGTTTTCTCCTTTTCTACTTGCTCTGTCTCCACAGGTCTTCCTGATCTGGCTCATCTCCTTGTCCCTTCTGGCAACATCTGACCCCAGTCTCACATACCCTAGGAGTTTCTCTTAACCTGCTTTGCCAGGGATCCCCACCCCTCCTGGGGACATAGAGTCTGCTTGATTCTCCTTCCCCCATTGTGACTGTGGAGGGTCAGGGTGGGGCAAGGGGGAAGGAAGCTGAGAGGTGGGTGCTGAGCGCCTTCCCTACCTCCAGTCCTACTCCTGGCCACATTCCAGACATTGTCTCCCAGGGGCTGAGCTACCAGCAAGGCAGCATGCAAGTTGTTTGTGGAGATGTGGTGGGAAAGGGGAGGGTATCAGGCAGACATTTTTTTAAAAGCAAGAAGCAACAGATTCCTCCAAATGGTGTGAGTATAGCAGTGAAATCCCTGCATAGACTCTGCTCCTTGAGCAGACGTGCCAAGGCTGGTAACTCCATCCCTGATGCCCCCAACTTGTTACTTGAAGCCTCCCAAGTACACTGCGCTAGGACTGAACTAGGGAATCCTGCTCCTGTCAGAACCCCTGCTTTGCAGTCCAAGTATATCAATTTATATTCCAGAAAACAAGGGGTCAGGTACAACTGCATCCATGATTTCAAGAGCCCAAAGAATTCCCAAGTTCCTGGTCTTGGCTTCAGGACCCTACCAGGAACACAGGGATCAAATATCTTCTTTAAACTTCTCCATTAAATGCATCCTCTTCCAGGAAGGCAGGCAGGCCCCAGTGCCTACCGAGTCCCAACTTGCCTACCTAATCCCACAATTCCAAGTCCCACTCTCCAGAATAGGACTGCATACTTAGCATCCCCTTAATCCTGATGGCTCCTTCAAATTTCCCAACCCATCCAACTGGAAAGACACTAGTGATTCAAAAGGCAAGGTGAACAGGGGCTACAAAGTTGTGGCTTGTGGCTTTGCTTTTTACCCACAAGGGAAGGTCTGGATGATGGGATCTTGGGGGGAAAGGGGTGGATTGAGGAAAAGAGCCTTCTCACTCAAATGGTAAATCCCCAGGGAAAGGAAGGGCCAGAGGGGCTGCTGTCTCCTGCTGTGAAATAACAGTAAAGGAGAGCTTGGGAGGGTGTGAAGATGTGAACTAATATTTACTTCATGCCCACCAGGTACCAAAGGGTTTGAGGGGAGCAGACTTATGTCAGGTGAAATAGAGGAATACAAAGCAAAAAAAGACTTTTCTCTTCAGTCCTAATGTCTTTGAGTCTCAAAGTGTTAATGCTGGTTCCCTTCTAAACGGAGTTTTGTTTGGGAATGATCATAACTATATGCCTGAGATCACCGTCATTAGAGAAAGGCAAAATGAAGTGAGAACTGAAGGCTGGGAAGATTACTAGAATCCCTGGAGAGTAAGCCGTGCCACCCTGCAACTGCCATCCTCTCCATTTTGGAAATCTCCACACCCCTGCCCTCTGCAGGACTCACCCATACGATGCTATGTGCTTGCTATTTGCCTAGCTCAACCTACTAGTTGCCAACTTCCTGTTTCAATGACTGTCATGATGTGGCTCCAGCCTCTCTCTTACTTCCACGTTAACACCAACTGAAACTATATCACACCTGGTTCCTGTTTTCACATTTGCTTTTTCCTGAAATCTGCCTGTAACATTCCAACCCAGTCTCACCTGCTGAAGATTCCATCCTTTAAAGCCTTCTCTTGAAGCATTTCAGATCTCCCGGAACAGAAAGCACCTTTCTCATGCTACTTTGCTTAAAATTCCTTTATGGTACTTTTTATTGGTTCTTGGTGACCTACCGCATACTGTTTCCCTTCTGCCACTATACCTGCCCATACTCCTTCTTCACCTGTGTGCCTGTAAGCACATATGCGTGCACTGTTTCACCCAGCTTAGGAGTAATCCATTGACATCTCCATTGTCTTTCCTTCCATTTTCTCCTATACCCGTTCCAGATACTGTCCCCCACCACTCTACTGATGACCCATCAAGGTCACCAGTGACCTCCGTGTTCTTCTTTGCTAATTTTTCATCTCTCAACCTCATGATGGGATCTGTGGGTCTCTTCTGTCAATAATCAATCCTAGTGATCCTATTCAGCTTCATGTTCTTTAATATTAAATGTAAATGTCCTGTCTGGACCTCCTTCTCTGAATGCCAGACTTGTATCTAACCACCTATTGTACAACTCTAGAATCTGACACAGTCTTACACGTGGTATGTTCAAAATGGAACTCCTGCTCCCCTCCCACACCTGTTCCCGTCATAACCTTCACAACTTTATCAGCCAAAAATCTTGGGAGTCATCTTTGACTCCTCTCTGTCTCTCTCACACACATTCTACATGTGTCAGCACTTCCGCTGGCTCCACTTCCAGACTTGATTACTCAAGTCCCCTAACTGGCCTCTCTGCTCCCATCCTGGGCCCTCTATAGGTTATTCTCAAATCAATTGCCAGAGCCATCCAGATGGCAGGCTGACTCAGAGCATGTTATATCCTCTGCCAAAATCCCTTCCATGGATTCTGCTCAGTAAAAGGTGAAGGAAACCTGCCCTGACCCAATCCCCCCACCTCTGTTATTTCCTATTACTCTCCCCCTTGGTCCCTCTGCTCTAGCCACACTGGGCTCCTTGCTGGTCCTCCAACACATCAGGCATCTGCATGGAAGGCCATTCTCCCCCCAGGCAGGTATATGGGTTGCACATTTCAAATATTTATGCAAGAGTAACTTCAGTGAAACCTAAACCGGTGACCACCACCACACTCCCTCTGCCCCAAACTGCTGCCCCTTTACTCTGCTTCTCTTCTCCATAGTGCTACACACACACCCTTTTGACACCTGCCAGAAACTCAAGGGAAGGGATTTTGGTTTGTATTATTCTCTAATGTACTCCCAACATGCAGGTCAGCACCTGGCAAACCAAAGAGGCATAGTGAATATTTGCTGATAAGCCTATAAGGGTCATGCTTTGTTCTGCTTTGTAAAGCCTGCAAGAATTTTTACATGGTTGAAAGTAGACACAAGAACTTGCATTTGGTTAAGCTTTTAAAAGTGCATTGAAAACAACACCTCAAAATAAGAGTCACATCACTGCTTAAAATGGGAAGGTTTATTAAGATTTTTCCTCAAAAGGAACAGCCAAGCCCATGCTTCTTAAGAGAAGCCATCAGTAGGAAATGTATGTCACACCTTGGGCCCAGAACCACAGGAAAGTTCTTAACAAGCTCTTGTTGATGTCTGCAACATAGAATTCATGCTGTCTCCTAGAAAACAGAACTAGGCACCCAGTTCAAAGTCTCCAGCTGTTCTCAACAAGAATATTTAAGCAAGATATGGCATTAGATGAATGGGCTATATATTCAACAAACCCAAGATGAAGCTGTAGTAAGAAAAATCCATGTTGAAGGCAATGTCGATACTACATTTTCAAAAATAATTTGCATTTTTTACATTTTTGGAGAATAGAAATGCTAAAAGTTGGGTGGCCAGACTGCCTCAAAGCTCACATTCATTTCCTTCCCGGCAAGATGGGCTCTTTCCAGACCCTGGACAAGCAACCAAACCACTCTTCCCTTTCAAGTCTGGAGCTGAGTCAAGAGGGGCTATTATATTTTAACACACATTTAAGTAGCACCTTAAATAAGTACATGACCCAAATAAAACAAAGGTTTTGTTTCCTTACTCCAAATACCTGACCAACTCTTCACACTTTGGTTTCATGACACACATATTTATGAGCGTATTTTACACCCTCTAACATTCTACTTTGCTTACAAAGGAAACTACTGAGGTAATCTTTATATCTTTCTGTCTCTCAGTCCTGAAAACAAAAATTGGATCATGAGCTAACAAAGACATATGTACCTATGAGAATAATGAGGCAAAATATTTGAAATTGGGAGGTCCAGAAAATGAAGAATGTTCATATGTGGAGAAAAACAGTCCCAGGCCAAGTATATCGTTTTAATAAAGTTGGTAATAAAGATCAGTATATTCCCAAGGAGCAACTTTTCCCAAGTATATTCTAACGTCTAAGAAACATATTGTTTCACCAAGGAGTAAAAGGCACCAGTTATGATGGCAAATCAAGGTGCCAGAGATCAGTTCAAAGTTGTAGGGGAAAAGAGTAACATCAGTATCCATCTTGAAACATTTCTAAGAGAATTTAGCCTGTGGCCACACTAGTGAATTACTATTCATATTTCAGATGAATTTCTTATATCTTCTCTCACGAGGGAAGGCCTTTTATTGCCTCGTGGTGAGGCACGCAGTGTTATATAATAGATGGCTTTAATATATACTTTTAATTCAATGCTGGTAGAAGTGTTAACTGATACTGAAGCTCCCCCTGGTGGAGGGTAAAATTATAGATTACATATTTACTGTTAAGTTTTTAAAACTAAGATTGTTTGGGGGCACTACTAAGCCATTCAAGTTGTTTGTATTCAAAGTGGGAAAGAGCAAACTATCAACTATGACATCAAGTCTCCTTTAAATCATAATATTACTCATATAACCAAAGTTATTATACTTTAAATAGCCATACTAATATGGTATCAGTTCTTGAATACCATATGAGATTCATATAATATACTTGAGGACTTTAACATTTTTATGCTATAAAAATACACCATTATTTTCAGGTACCTTCCCTTATGGAACCAAGACTAAGGACTTCATATAGAGACATTATAAAAGCACACCTATCTCACGTTCTAACAGGATACCTTTCCCTCTTGCTCAGCAATGGCAGATTTCTTTCAGATAGCGATGCACATCTCTGATTTTAGCTGGTCCCGCTCTGCACACTCCCGTGTGCCAGAAGGGCATTTTTCTTCACAATTCTACCTTTATCCCAAGTGGACTGTATAAGATGTAACAAAAATATCTGTCATGTTCTAAAACAGGGGACATGGAATTCACGCTACTCCTTAAGCAGACTGGAACTTGGGAGTTATTCTTATTTAAAATAATTCCTACTTAATCTGGCAAATAACTACACAATCTATGTAACAGGTAATATCTAGAAATGTTTGCTCACTGATGAGATGTTTGTTTATGATTTTAAGTCCAAAGGAATGTTTGTGAGGTGTGTTTTAAAACAGAATGACTTTAGAGGACCTTAAAATATGCCACAATGACCTGGACAGACTGGCCCTAATGCTTTGCTTATTTTTTAAATTATTGCATTTAGGAGATTCTGGCCCCTTAGTCCCAGACATATGTATAACTGGATCAGCAGAAGGTAAGTATTAGGTAACTAAGTTTATTAGAAACTTAAAAGAATACAATTTCCAAAAATTTTTTTTACAATATTTTAACATTTTCTCAGGTTGGTCAGAACTTACATTTGAAATCTGATGTTTAAATGTCAATTTAGTAACTGATGGGGCTGACCACACTCCTGGAAAGTCTCAGCAAGGCGTGAACACTACTTCACACCCAGTTGCAATGAGACAGTGTCTAGATCCCTGAGCAATGATTTAGACTTTCTAGGACTGGTCTCCTTGATATTCAGTAACAAGGCACAGGGTTTCCCAAGCTTCTTTCCTTCTCCAGTACTTAAGTGGCTAATGAGCTGTTTGGCTCTACTTCACGGTATACATAAGTCATATCACTCTAGATCCATGATCTACTTAAGCCCCAACTTTTATAAAAAAATGGAAAAAACTGGGAAGGAAAAGAAAAGCACCACTATATAACCAGCTAAAATTTTTAACTTAGCAACCTTTTCCATATGACCACCACTATACTACTACTTACACAGTTGAAGAAAAAGCAACTGATACATCCTTTATATGCTTTTTCACTTTCACCCACTTCTCTTAGATACTTCAATCTACAATACTATAAAGCAAATTTGAAAAATTTTACATAACATTTCATGGTGGACTTATACTCAACAAATTAACAATGGCAAAAGGATTTCCTTGATGAAATTACAAGCTGGGGAAGACTAGAAATAGTAAAAGTTAAACCCTGATACAGTGTTAAACTTATCTTTTTACATATAAAAATAATACACAGTGGGATATTTTATTCAATAAGATACAATCTTTAAGATCAAGAGAGAATATACAAAACTACTGTATGTAGTATGATGTATTTTACTGTATAATAGGAATAAATATATATAGAACAGAAAGTGCGAGGTCTGTTCATAGAGGAAATCACCATTTACTTAGGGGTTTAAAGCCAAGTGCTCTGCAGGTACCAGTCAGAAAGGAGCTACTGCTGCATTTAAAACAATGTGATCATTATAAAATAAAGGACTTAAATCTATAAACAATAACAAAAACACACAAACCAAATGAAAATGTACTAAAATTTAATCATCCATAAAAGCTGTAATTTAATCTGACAGTAAAACACAAGAAGCAATATTAGAGTTGGTTTAGTATATTATATATTTTAGCTTTGAAAGCCATAGAAATCAGTATCCCAGTTTTTTCCCTATAAAAGACCCATTTTTCCAAAGCATTATGCACAAACAATTTTAATTAGAATATAGTGACAGAATGATATTTCATAATTTTTTAAATATAAAATGAAGTCAATGACTCAAAAAAGTTATCTGCTGCAATGAGTTTGAGGGCAAATTTTCATAATCTATACCATTACAGATATAAAGTATAATGGTTCAACTTTTTAGTGCTTGACAGGGAGGAAACATGATAAAAAGGTCAATATGAAATCATTTGATTATAGTAGCAATATCTAACATTTGAAATGCATCCATGCTTTTTTGTATAATCATATTAGAGTCAAGTATATTTATTTTCACATCTGTTATAACTGCTATTGCAAAGGAGAAATACTATTGTCTTATTTTCCAAGAGATATACACAGAGCAATTCTTTTCTCCAGGGAACTTGTGCAAACCAATATAAGATCTAAATTCTTCACATAATATATAAAACAGGAGAAGCCTCTTCAGATTTATTTTTTGAAGTCTGGAATGCTGGCACTTTCCAATTAGGCAACAGTTCTTCATTCCTGTAATCTAGAACATTGAATAGATACAGATATACATATATATTTATATATATGTTTAATCTCTTCATGTCAGAACATGATAGTAAACAGATATCTAATATTATAGAAAGAAAGCTTTTAGCTGATCATTAGATAACTGAACATATTAAACAGATATAGTAACAAGGTTATTTTAAACTCTTTAAAAATATTTTTTAAAAATAGTTTTATTATATTTAGTGTTTCACAATATATCCGGCAGTCCTGTCTGTACAGAGGAAAACAGTGATGATTTCATTTCTACCCCATTATCACCTTATTTTTAAAAGTTCCTTTTCTGCTAAGGAAATAACTCATACCTGCATCAACTTTCCATGGAAAATTCTTTAATTCAACCACTTTATGATTATTATATTAGGGTTGTAAGTATTACTAAGTGTTAGCCATTCAGTCATGTCCATCTCTTTGAGACCCCATGGACGGTAGCCTGTCAGGTTCCTCTGTCCATGGAAGTCTCTAGGCAAGAATACTAGAGTGGGTATGGAGTTTATAGCCATTCCCTTCTCCAGGGGATCTTCCCAACCCAAGGATTGAACCCAGGTATCTTGCATTGCAGGCAGATTCTTTACCATCTGAGGTACCAGGGAACTCCATATTAGAGTTACCTCTTCCAATTTAGGCTAGATCAAAAAGAGATGATACAGAAATAGCTGATGCCTGTTTTCAAGGGCAGAAAATTCAAAGTAAGGTTTACTATTCAGCAGAAAAGAATTAGGTTAAAGGAGTGATTTCCTTCCTCCGTTTTCAAAAGTAGGACATATTAGAAAGAGACTAACATGTTTCAATATGGTTTTGCCTAACGGCTAAGGCTAGATAAGCTGCCCTTAAGGTTCACACATTCTTTCTAAAAAAACTTAAGAGTTGCTGTTTAAATTTATTGTGTCTCAGTACCTTTTAAATGGGATCAACATGGCACTTCAAGCCTGTAATCACAGCAAAACGCTCTGCAAAGTATCCTGATTACTAAGTGACCTACTATTTGGTATTATTAAATAGGCACAGAGGTCCCAGATAACATTAAATATATTGAAGGCTGAATTACCTATCAGAGTCTAAGAATTTATGCAACCAGGATGAAAGTCCTATTTCTAGATTTAAGTCAAGATTTCTTTCCTCCAAGGTAAAACTCATAGTAATACACTGTAGTGTGTGTATGAATGAATATTCACAATAGGCCAGAAGATGGCACCTCTTCCTTTAAACATAAGCTAAAAGGACATTTTCAGAGAACTGGAAATTCAGTGAGAGTCAGCTAAGATAATGATAGAAATGAGTCAGTCAACTAATTTATAAAAGAGTTAAATATATTTCAGAACAGGAACTGGAGTTCTCGTTTCTTTTTACCTTTGTACCCTTACCTAAAGAAACGCAAATACCAGCAATTTTATCAATAATCCTCTTCAGAGAGCTGATTCATAGTTACTGACTCAAGATTTCACTAAAAGCCTAAAGCAACCATGTGGCCAGAAGCTGTTGTTCTGAAGTCTGACTACCAGAGGCAACCTATGAACTTTTCTGCTTTCCCTCTACTTTATTTCAAAAGGGGGCATAATTACTCAGTTGTTTCCCCTAAGAGAGATTTGTTCATATCTCTAAGGAAGCACATATTAGTTAATTTGGTGCTCTGGAAGAGGTAATCTACTAAATGGACTCGAGGGACTTAACAAGAGTTAGCACAACCAACTCTCAAGTGGGGAGCAACTGACTTTCCTCTAAGTGGACCAAGTTTAGTAACAGTCCCATAATTAGCATCAAATTACATCATAAACCCACTTCATGAAAATATTCTTTTTTGGTATGGACATGAGTTTGAGTAAATTCCGGGAGTTGGTGACAGACAGGGAGGCCTGGCGTGCTGCAGTCCATGGGGTCGCAAAGAGTCGGACATGACTGAGTGACTGAACTGAATGTTTATAGAGTTGATGAACATAAGCAGAAACTGTTCAGGGGATTTAAATATGTAATTAAAGAAGAACAAACAAATGGCCCCACACAGCCTGGTTTCTCACTTGATAGGCAGCTTCAATGCTGCCACTAATTTCTCTCCAATGGGTTCACTTAATGAAAACTTAAGTGCTACTTAAAGTCAACTACTCCTTAGAGACCTACAGAAGAAACATTTGAAAGAAGTCAACCCATACCTGAGAGGAAATGACTACTAAAACTACACTGACATACCACCATACCCAGCAGAGTTGCTCAAGTTACAAAAACTGGCAATATCAAATTTGGGAAGGATGTGGAATTCGTAAACTGCTAGCACGTGTGTAAACTGGTACAACTACTTTGAAAAACTTCTTAACAGTTTTCACTAAAGCTAACCACATATACAGTGTACTGTCTGGTCATTCAATTCCTACATACAGAAATGCATGTGCATATATGTATATGTGCATAAAGACTTGTATAAGAAAGTGCACAGGAATCATACTCGTTCCTGAAAAGAACTCAAATGTCCATCAATAGCAGAATACATAAATATACTGCTAGTGTAGTCATACAATAAAAATAAACTATTGCTATATGCAACAAGGATTAGTCTTAGAAACATTTTTGAGTGAAACAAGCCAGACATAAAATAGCACATTACATGCTTTTGTTTCTGCTTAATTCAAAGAGAGGCAAAACTCACTTTTTCCCCAGATGAACCACTGTTCCACTTCAATTCAGTATGAATTTGGGTGTGTCCTTGGAAGGCTTTCTATTCATTCAACCACTAATTTTTGAATACCCATTCTATACTAGGTACTGAGAATGCTCTGGAGCAAAACAGATATGATTCTTGCCCTCCCTCAGACAGCCTAGAACCTCATTGAGAAAAAGACAAATTTTCCAACAGATGAACATATCTACAAGTTATATAACACATTTATGTTTACAAATTACAGAAGCTTGGAAATACCCCAATAGGTGAAGTGGGAAGTGGTTAACGTTGGGGAAAGCCCAACCTAAGAGGATGAGAAAGGCGTTTGTTCTGCTTTTAGCACCTTACCTGGCTCAGAGCTGCTGCTTACTGTGGGTCTAAAGCAGCAGACACGATTTCTTTTTAGGCTTCTTCTTTTCCACTGGTGTTTTTCTATTTATCTGTCTGACCAGGTCATAAAATATCTAAAAGCAAGAAAATAGTAGTACTTATTCAACCAATACTCGAGACCTTTTTCCACAAAACAATCTTGATTCTGTTAAATATTATTCTGCTCTCGGGTCTGTATTTTGCCGCTTTAACAGCAAGTCTCAGACGCTACAGCTGATTTTCAGTCAGGGTAAAGCAGGACTTATCTATTTACAATGAGAAATACATTTGCTCTTAGATATTCAATAACATGGAGAAGGAAATGGCAACCCACTCCAGTATTCTTGCCTGCAGAATCCCAGGGACGGGGGAGCCTGGTGGGCTGCCATCTATGGGATCGCACAGGGTCGGACAAGACTGAAGCGACTTAGCAGCAGCAGCAGCAGCATTCAATAATAAGTTACTAAAAGGAATTAGTAGTGAAGAAATAAGAGAAGTCACATTCTTCACAGAATCTTCTATGCTTCAAAAACCTAATTATACTTGCTTTATTTTTTAAAAATTTCAAACTTACAGAAAAGGTGCAAGATTAGTACCAAGAACTTATGTATTTTCTTTACCCATATTCACTGATCAGTAACATTCTGCCAAGTGTATATTTTTCCAAAGAGGAAATGCAGATGGCCAACAGGCACATAAAAAGATGCTCAACACTGCTAATCACAGGGAAATGCAAATCAAAATGGCAACGAGACACCACCTCACATCTGTCAGAATGGCAAGCATCAAAAAGAATACAAATAACAAATGTTGGTGAGGATGTAAAGAAAAGGGAACTCTCATATATTGTTGGTGGGAATGTAAATTGGTGCAGCCACCCTGGAAAACAGTATAGAGGTTTCATAAAAAATTAAAATCAGAACTATCATATGACCCAGCAATTCCACTCCTGGGCACATATCCAAAATGAAAAACACTAATTTGAAAAGATACATGCCCACCAATGTTCATAGCAGCATTATTTACAAGTGCAAGATATGGAAGTGTCTACTAACAGATAAATGGATAAAAAAGATGTAGTGTACATATATAATGGAATACTACTCATCATGGGCTTAGTTGCTCAGTCCTGACTCTTTGTGACCCCATAGACTGCAGCCTGCCAGGCTCCTCTGTCCACGGGGATTCTCCAGGCAAGAATACTGGAGTGGGTTGCCATGCCCTCCTCCAGGGGATCTTCCCAATCCAGGGCAAACCCAGGTCTCCCACACTGCAGGCAGATTCTTTTACCTTCTAAGCCACCAAGGAAGCCCATTACTCATCATAAATAATTAAATTTTGCCATTTACAACAATATATATGGACTTAGAGGGCATTAGGTTAAAAGAAATAAGTCAGACAGAGAAGACAAATGTTGTGTAATATCACTTATGTGTGGAATTTAAAAAATACAGCTAGTGAATATAACAAAAAAAAAAGCAGACTCAGATGCAGAGAACAAACTAGTTGTTACCCATGAAGAAAAGAAGCCAGGAGGGGCAATATAGGGGTAGGGGGTTAAGAGGCACCAATTATTAGGTATAAAATAAGTTATAAGGATTTATTATACAATACAGAGAATATAGCCAATATTTTATAACTATAATGGAGCATAACCTTTAAAAATTATGAATCATTACACCGTACACCTATAAAATATAATATTGTACAGCGAGCATGCTCAGTCACTGTCATGTCTGACTCTTTGTGATCCCATGGACCAGCTCGCCAGGCTTCTCTCTCTATGGGATTTTCCAGGCAAGAATACTAGACTGGGTTGCCATTTCCTATCCCAGGGATCTTCCTGACCCAGAGACTGAACCCACATTCTTGTGTCTCCTGCATTGGCAGGTGGATTCTTTAGTACTCCTCCATCTGGGAAGCCCAATATTGTACAGCAACTAGGTGAAAATCAAAGTGTTATTGCTCAGTCGTGTCCAACTCTTTGCAACCTCATGGACTGTGGTCCACCAGGCTCCTCTGTCCATGGAATTCTCCAGGCAAGAATACTGGAGTGGACTGCCGTTCCCTTCATGTCTCCTACATTGCAGGTAAATATCTTACTGTCTGAGCCACCAAGGAAGCCCATACAGCAACTATACTATAAATTAAAAAAAATTAATGGTCCCAAGATCACAAGCCTAAATTAATTGTTGGGGGAGGGGGTACCACTACTACCAAACAATTTATTCAGAGCTATAAAAGTGCTTCATTTATATTCTTTTCCTTCTGGTTCATCCTACTCAGTTCCATTTTCTTCAAACCATTTAATTTTATTATCTTATTTCTAAGAAAGCTGAAAACATAAGAGTTTATTAACAAAATGGTAGTTTCTGTTTCACAAGTCCAAAACCCTCCAAGAACTTAATAGTTCTGAGCATAGTGAAAGTTGTTCAGATGTGTCTGATTCTTTGAGACCCCATGGACTATACAGCCCATGGAATTCTCCAGGCCAGAATACTGGAATGGGTAGCCTTTCCCTTCTCCAGGGGATCTTCCCAACCCAGGGATCGAAGCCAGGTCTCCCGCATCACAGGCAGATTCTTTATCAGCTGAGCGACAAGGGAAGCCCATACTTATTATTATGCTTAATATGCATAGCCACAAACAAAATCTCATTAGTTCCTCAGCTTTAATACATAAGCTATAAAGTGAAAAATAACAAAAGGATAAACTAAAATAGTAAATTAATCAAAACAGCACATTTCTTCATGCTAGCCAGTCTGGGTGTCTGGTACTAAACAAAATGATAACGGTTTTGTTGTATTACCCTCAAGGATTTCTTTGGCAAATGGTGCCTACCTCACAGCAGCAGCTGGTTCAGTGATGCGGGCAAGTTCAAACTATGGTTATTTGGTTAGATATGCTGAAAGTCCTCAGCCTAGATTCTTCCTCATCTTTCTGAACTACAGAAAAATCTAAAGGGAACTTAGAATAATTTCTTAATCCCTCTGTCATTCCTCAATTGGGATGTCTTGATTCCAATTATTATTCTAGCATCAGCAAAGAACAATTAATTCCTGATTAAGACTGATGTGGATGTGACTGGTGATAGACGCAAAGTCCGATGCTGTAAAGAGCAATATTGCATAGGAACCTGGAATGTTAGGTCCATGAATCAAGGCAAACTGGAAGTGGTCAAACAGGAGATGGCAAGAGTGAACGTCAACATTCTAGGAATCAGCGAACTAAGATGGACTGGAATGGGTGAATTTAACTCAGATGACCATTATATCTACTACTGTGGGCAAGAATCCCTTAGAAGAAATGGAGTAGCCATCATGGTCAACAAAAGAGTCCAAAATGCAGTACTTGGATGCAATCTCAAAAACGACAAAATGATCTCTGTTCGTTTCCAAGGCAAACCATTCAATATCATGGTAATCCAAGTCTATGCCCCGACCAGTAACGCCGAAGAAGCTGAAGTTGAACGGTTCTATGAAGACCTACAAGACCTTCTAGAACTAACACCCAAAAAAGATGTCCTTTTCATTATATGGGACTGGAATGCAAAAGTAGGAAGTCAAGAAACACCTGGCATAACAGGCAAGTTTGGCCTTGGAGTACAGAATGAAGCAGGGCAAAGGCTAATAGAGTTTTGCCATGAGAACGCACTGGTAATAGCAAACACCCTATTCCAACAACACAAGAGAAGACTCTACACGTGGACATCACCAGATGGTCAACACCGAAATCAGATTGATTATATTCTTTGCAGCCAAAGATGGAGAAGCTCTATACAGTCAGCAAAAACAAGACCAGGAGCAGACTGTGGCTCAGATCATGAACTGCTTATTGCCAAATGCAGACTTAAATTGAAGAAAGTAGGGAAAACCACTAGACCATTCAGGTATGACCTAGATCAAATCCCTTATGAGTATACAGTGGAAGTGACAAATAGATTTAAGGGACTAGACCTGATAGACAGAGTGCCTGATGAACTATGGACAGAGGTTCGTGACATTGTACAGGGGACAGGGATCAAGAAAATCCCCATGGAAAAGAAATGCAAAAAAGCAAAATGGCTGTCTGAGGAGGCCTTGCAGATAGCTGGGAAGAGAAGAGAAGTGAAAAGCAAAGGAGAAAAGGAAAGATATTGCCATCTGAATGCAGAGTTCCAAAGAATAGCAAGGAGAGATAAAAAAGCCTTCCTCAGCGATCAGTGCAAAGAAATAGAGGAAAACAACAGATTGGGAAAGACTAGAGATCTCTTCAAGAAAATTAGAGATACCAACGGAATATTTCACGCACAGATAGGCTCAATAAAGGACAGAAATGGTATGGACCTAACAGAAGCAGAAGATATTAAGAAGAGGTGGCAAGAATACACAGAAGAACTGTACAAAAAAGATCTTCACGACCCAGATAATCATGATGGTGTGATCACTCACCTAGAGCCAGACATCCTGGAATGTGAAGTCAAGTGGACCTTAGAAAGCATCACTACGAACAAAGCTAGTGGAGGTGATGGAATTCCAGCTGAGCTATTTCAAATCCTCAAAGGTGATGCTGTGAAAGTGCTGCACTCGATATGCCAGCAAATTTGGAAAACTCAGCAGTGGCCACAGGACTGAAAAAGGTCAGTTTTCGTTCCGATCCCAAAGAAAGGCAATGCCAAAGAATGCTCAAACTACCACACAATTGCACTCATCTCACATGCTAGTAAAGTAATGCTCAAAATTCTCCAAGTCAGGCTTCAGCAATACGTGAACCGTGAACTTCCAGATGTTCAAGCTGGTTTTAGAAAAGGCAGAGGAACCAGAGAGCAAATTGCCAATATCCGCTGGATCATCGAAAAAGCAAGAGAGTTCCAGAAAAACATCTATTTCTGCTTTATTGACTATGCCAAAGCCTTTGACTGTGTGGATCACAATAAACTGTGGAAAATTCTTCAAGAGATGGGAATACCAGGCCATCTGACCTGTCTCTTGAGAAACCTGCAGGTCAGGAAGCAACAGTTAGAACTGGACATGGAACAACAGACTGGTTCCAAATAGGAAAAGGAGTACGTCAAGGCTGTATATTGTCACCCTGCTTATTTAACTTATATGCAGAGTACATCATGAGAAACGCTGGGCTGGAAGAAACACAAGCTGGAATCAAGACTGCCGGGAGAAATATCAATAACCTCAGATATGCGGATGACACCACCCTTATGGCAGAAAGTGAAGAAGAACTAAAGAGCCTCTTGATGAAGGTGAAGGAGGAGAGTGAAAAAGTTGGCTTAAAGCTCAACGTTCAGAAAACTAAGATCATGGCATCTGGTCCCATCACTCCATGGGAAATAGATGGGGAAACAGTGGAAACAGTGTCAGAGTTTATTTTTTGGGCTCCAGAATCACTGCTGATGGTGACTGCAGCCATGAAATTAAAAGACGCTTACTCCTTGGAAGGAAGGTTATGGCCAACCTAGATAGCATATTTAAAAGCAGAGACATTACTTTGCCAACAAAAGTACGTCTAGTCAAGGCTATGGTTTTTCCAGTGGTCATGTATGGATGTGAGAGTTGGACGGTGAAGAAAGCTGAGCGCCGAAGAATTGATGCTTTTGAACTGTGGTGTTGGAGAAGACTCTTGAGAGTCCCTTGGACTGCAAGGAGATCCAATCAATCCATCCTAAAAGAGATCAACCCTGGGTGTTCATTGGAAGGTCTGATGTTGAAGCTGAAAGTCCAATATTTGGCCACCTCATGCGAAGGGTTGACTCATTGGAAAAGACCCTAATGCTGGGTAGGATTGGGGGCGGGAGGAGAAGGGGACGACAGAGGATGAGATGGTTGGATGGCATCACCGACTCGATAAACATGGGTTTGGGTAGACTCTGGGAGTTGGTGATGGACAGGGAGGCCTGGCGTGCTGCAATTCATGGGGACGCAAAGAGTCGGAAACGACTGAGCGACTGAACTGAACTGAACTGAAGACTGATGTGATTCTGATACAGCTATGTACTACTTTCAGAACACCACTTGTTCACAAAATGATGTGAACACGGTTTTAAAAATTATATATTATATATTCTATGATATAGACAGTAGAGAATTAAGGAGGGCAATTTAGTTAAGCAGGATGTCCCTGTATGATCTCAAACTTGAGCCCAAGAGCTGAACTGTGTTAAAGTAGGATACCTCTATCTTCAGGCACTCAGAAATCACATATGTATTTCCAAGATATTAGCTGTCTAAGAAACTATTAACTACCCATAAAACTCTATAGTAGGATTATCAGGCTATCAAGACAGAAATATTAAAAGAAACAAGTTATTATACTCTCAAGAATTTTTAGCATGACGTTTGTATGTTTTCCAAAAGAATAAAGAGCCTTAAACAGCTAATGTATTTCATTTTGTTGTATCACTTTTCTATTTTTGTTTTAAAGACATTTATGTCAACAGTTGACTTCAATGAGGCTACTGGTTTCCAATGCAGCAGGCCTCTGAGGGAGGGAGGCCACCCCAGAGGGAGGCTTAGCAGCACGTAAGTTCCCACACACAGGTAATGCTTGAAAGGTAAGGAATGCCTCCTGTCCCCTCTGGTCCCTGGACCCTGGCCCAACTCAGCTCTAGCCAGGGCCTATGAAATCTGTGGGTGGGTACCAGTGAGGATGACCGCAAGGATACAGGAACTAGATCTCTAAGGAACTAGATGCAATCATGCTGCAGATGGTGACCTGGCACTACTATTTCCTTAGCCAAGCTCATCTATCAATCTTAATGTGTATTATCTCAAAGTTATCTCTTTGAGATAATTCTCAAGGAGTAAGACTAAACCAAAAATTAAAATTATGATTAGCCATGTTTTTCAAGATAACATCTATGAAACTGTAATTCTACAACAGAGAAAGATGAAACTGGAAGCATTTCACACTTCCTTTCATTACTTGGCAGTGAATTAGAAGTAAGTGTTGTTGAAGATCACAGCAGAACTTTTCCCCCATTGGTACGTAAATTTCTTCAGGGCAGGACCAGTGTCTGTCCAGATGAGTGTTACTGGTGTCTAACACAGAGCCAGGCACACAGGGACATGATGAATATTCACTGAATAAATAAAATCGGTGAATTTCTTATTTTTATGTATTTATTTAAGTTGGTTTTACCTAAAAGGCAAGTTTTGACATGCTTTATTTTCGTAAAACAGAGGATGTGTAGCAAGCTAAAATTTTTTTCATGCCACATGTTTAAAATAATTTGGTCACTGTCTACAACCATAATATCAGTCAAGAAAAAGAGACCGAAAGGACCAAAGGCCGGAGAGGAATGGCAAGCAAAAACAAACACAAGACTCTGATAACCTAACTCAGTCTTAACTTTCATCTATGTGGTGTGCTGAATTCTGACTGACTACCTGTGATCCTATAAATGGCAAAAAAAAAAAAAGAAAGTGAAAGTGAAGTCGCTCAGTCGTGTCCAACTCTTTGTGACTCCATGGACTGTAGCCTACCAGGCTCCTCCGTCCATGGGATTTTCCAGGCAAGAGTACTGGAGTGGGTTGCCATTTCCTTCTCCAGGGGATCTTCCCGACCCAGGAATCAAACCCGGGCCTCCTGTCTTGTAGACAGATGCTTTTACCACCTGAGCCACCAGGGAAATCCTAAAATTAAATGGCAAGCACACTGGCAAATGAGAACTTTTGCTCTACTAGGGAAGGAAAGAAGTCTATTTCTTTTGTTTGTTTGTTTTAAAGCCTGATGTTAAAATTAACAAAAGCAAGGGAACCTCTTAAGATTTTGCTTGGATGTGGTAGTGGCAGTTGGGAACTGCACTCGTCTTTTAGGGATCGAGTAAACCATTGGCCCTTTACACTCAGGCAGACAAGCTTACTTGTTAAGCATTCCTGTCCCCAGCTGTGTTCTCAGGATAGCGGAATGCTTAAGTCATGGACAGAAAAAGCTTTGTGCACCTGCTCTAACAGGCCTAAAAGACAGAGTGAATTATAGCTCTGTATCCATCCACTCACACAGATTCTTCCTTTGAGTCATACACCAAAGGGAAGCAGGACTCAAATTACATGACGTCTTTCTGTACAACATAAGTTCATTACAGTAACTACCTTGATTTCTGTATTTTTCTACTGAATTTTACAACCTATTTACACACATCTGCATAGTTAATTGTTGTAAGACAAGGGTGATGTGTCAATTTTCACACACCACCTTCTGGTGTATCATTTAGAGGCTTAGCAGGACTTTAAAAAACACATTCTTTAACTTAAAACTTCCTCTTTGCCAACAAGGTAAGTAAATGTGTTCTCATTATAGCCATAAAAGTGATTTTATACAGAGAAGGAATATAGTTTCTAGGAATTACTTAGTGTTTTCCATAAACTGATGAAGACTGCTTAAAAGAACATGCTTTTTCTTTTTAAAAAGTTGTTTTTGGCTGTTAGCTTGAAAGAAGGGAAACTAAAAAGGCACTTATTTGCACTGCCTCACAGCTGTTGGTTACCTCATTAACGTTGATCTTTGACTTTGCAGAAGATTCTAAAAAGGCACAGTTACACCACTGTCTTGCTAAATTCTGACCCTGTTCTTTGCCAACTACTCGCTCGTCTTCCAGGTCACATTTATTGCCAACCAAAATCATTGGAACCTGTGGAAAGGAAAAAAACATACAATAAGCAACTAACATACTTGTTACTCAGCTTCTTATAAGCAAGCAACTACCTTCCACCAACTAAAATGTGTTAGGACTATTAGTTTCACCAAAGAAAAGTGAAAGTGAAGTCGCTCAGTCGTGTCCAACTCTTTGTGACCCCATGGACTGTAGCCTACCAGGCTCCTCTGTCCATGGAATTTTCCAGGCCAGAATACTGGAGTGGGAGCCATTCCCTTCTCTAGGGGATCTTCCCAATCCAGGGATTGAACCCAGGTCTTCCACATTGCAGGCAGATTCTTTACCGTCTGAGCCACCAGGGAAGCCCATAAGCTTCACCAAGTGCTTTAAAAAAGGTTTATGTATGTGTGTTGGGGAGGAGATGAAAAGGGAAGAAGAGACAGAAAAAAATGGACAAGATTCTACCACATTGATCTGCTAAAATTATTTTAAGAATATAATCCCAAAACTCTCATGTGGACTCATGCTAATGGCTGAATTCCAAGTAGAAAAATATGAAGGAAAAGGAAACGCTTGCAATACAGAGAAGAACATACTCAATGGTCTGGGTGTGTCTTAAGTGCCTTAACTCACAGGACCAAAAAATGTCGAAAACATGGCACAACCAACACAGTAAGTAAGTTTTACTTCTAGATCTGAAAACTAGCTTAGGTGAAACATGAAGGAAGAGTAAGACTAAAAATAAAGCCACTGAGCAGCTATGTCTTCATCTATGATTCAATCTTTAGTTTATTACATGAGATAAAGAGATTAACATTATCAGAGTTCAGTGATTTGCATGTAATTGACTATGAAAAGAGAACTCTCTTAGATGAATTAGTCATGGGAAGAAAGAGAACTATTCATTAGGTTATGGTTGGTTATGAGTCATATGGTGCAAATCCCCCCTGCCTACAATATTACCCAAAGTTCTGGTGCTGAGCAGGTGCCTGTGTTCCCATTAATAATGAGTGAGAACACACAGAAACAGGAAGGAAGGTACATATGAAATTTTATACCCTACCTTATACAACTTTTGAAAAGGAACTTTGTAACTCAAAACTGAGACAAACATGTAAAATACAGATTTCATCTTTGCAAAAAGGCACGTTATTCATCAAATAAGAATTCTAAAACAGTATATTTTACCACAATAAAAAATTAACATTAAAAAAATCTAAAACAAAAATAAAATTATAAAAACTCAGTTAATTAAAATATTTAACATAATTCAAAGGAAATAACTGTAAGTAAAAACTGTACTGACAGAATTTTAGAAATGGGAACATAGCATTATGGTTCTTGATAATGTTTTTGAACACTGTTTTTGACATTAACTAACTACCACCTTTCCAAACAAAACCTGAGTCCCCCTTCTGCTACCAAGTATTCTTTGACTGTTCTTTTTTCACTACACTTGTGACCCATGTAGCACATGGTGGGTCATAGTGCAGTGGAGAAAGAAGAACTTTACATACATGTCCTTCATTTCATGGGCTTCATTTCTAACCATCTCATCAGCGTATCTGTTGTTGTTTAGTTGCTAAGTCGTGTCTGACTCTTTTGCAACTCCATGGACTGTTGCCTGCCAGGCTCCTCTGTCCATGCAATTTTCTAGGCAAGAATACTGGAGTGGTTTGCCATTTCCTTCTCCAGGGGATCTTCCTGACCCAGGGACTGAACCCGTGTCTCCTGCATGGCAGGTGGATTCTTTACCACTGAGCCACCTGGGACGCCCTCTCAGTATATTACCTGTAGGTAAATTTAGAAAGCTTAAAATTGTTTTTGGTCACCAGGCCTCTTTTAGGCACAAGGTAGATACCCTCTCCAAGTCCCTATTGATAGAGAAAATGGATACTTTATATTTGACCACAGAGAAATGGCAATGGCAACCCACTCCAGTACTCTTGCCTGGAAAATCCCATGGATGGAGGAACCTGGTGGGCTGTAGTCTATGGGGTCGAGAAGAGTCGGACACGACTGAGCGACTTCACTTCACTATATACAGAGAGAAATACTTACATCTTCTGTGTCCTTAACTCGTAAAATCTGTTCCCTCAGGTCTTGTAAGTCATTAAACGTGGACTGAGCGGTAATAGAATATACTAGTGCAAACCCTTGGCCATTCTTCATATACAAATCCCTCATTGCTGTAAACTGCTCCTATAATAAAAACATGCAATAAATTATAAATATGACTCTTTAAATGTACTGAATTGAAACAATAAAATGGAAACAATTTAAATCAGAATAATAACAAGTTAGCTACTAAATTCTTTATTACATGTTATAGTGATAGAAACCTAAGACATGATATACAGCTTCTGGAAAATCTGAGGTGAATGTTCCTGTCTCCTATTTACCTGACTAAAAACAATAAACTATAGAATTACGAGGGAAATATTAACCACTTTTTTTTTGGCTGGGCTGCTGTGGCATGTGGGTCTTGAGTTTCCTGACCAGGGATTGAACCCATGCTACCTGCAGTGGAAGGGTGGAGTCTTAGCCGCTGGACCACCAGGGAAGTCCTCACTTTAATTTGTTTTTGTGTGATTTAGAAAAACTGTATATAATTCTTTTATATATACAGATTTTAATTAAATTATTTGGGTGCTACAAAAAGATGATCTCCAAGGTAGTGTTTTCAGAGAAGTTCAAGGAGCAAACCCTGATGCCCTCCAACATTAACAGGTTGGGAAGATGAAGCCAAATCAGGAAAGGAGACTTACAAACAATGAACGATACAGGGAGAAAACCAAGCAAGTATTGTTTCCCGGAAGTCAAATGAATAAAATTTTCACAGAGAAGGATAACAATCTACTGAATCAAAGGTTGCTGAAAAAGTCAAGGAACTGAAGATATATGTTAAGGGATGTATTCTGAATGACAGACCATGTGCTTGAAGGTACATAAAAAGGGGCTTGAGAATATGAGGGATAATCGAAGATGTTAGAATAAACAGACTGCAGCTTCCAGAGAAGTTAAAGGGCTTGAAAGGAAGTGAGCTGGAGAAACGAGATGGTGAGTGAAGAGTAAGACACTTGAAAATGAAATTCAGGATGGTATTACATTATTGGTTATCATACAGTCTAGGGTAAAGACCATGGGAATGAATGACTGATGCAGAGTGGGGGTCAAGAAACTGACAAGCCAAGCTACTAAATCATCTATATTACCCATAAAGATTCTATTTGGATACCAAAATCACCAACACTTTGGACTAAAGCAGTGTTGGAGAAAGTGAGCAATCCTAAAGGAGAAAGAACTGATCTAGAATAAGATTAATGAGCATCAACTGCTTTCTAACCTTTATGCAAGGCACTGGGGATAGACAAACATACAGAAAATTATAACACAGCATGCTGACTGCTAGAATAGGAGAAATACAAGCTATTTGAGAAAATAAGGGAGGATCTCTGGAGTGGAGGAAAACTTCCTTAATTTGGACAAGAGGAAGAAGAATGTCCTCATAGTTGTGGAAGCTGTGAAAGGAAAAAGTAGAAAGTTTTTTTTAAAGTTTTTTAATTGTTGGGGTCTTTGGAAACAAAGGAGAATTATTGCTGATTCAGAAGCTAGGAAAATTGGGGGTTGGGGAAAGTGGCAAGAGGGAGAGACCTCAATTTAGCTGATACAAGGCTCCTGTTGGAATAAAGATCCATTTTCCCACAAAAATACAGAAAAATATGGTATAATTTGTACTCTAATTGCTCCAGTCTTCTCATGTTTTTTGATCTGAAACTTTCTCACCATTTATAAAATTATAATGGGGGATATTTGTGAATTTTAAAACAACTTAAAACATTTAAGAATGGCATTCATTTTAGAGCACTGCCTAATAGGAAAAGTCTATGCATATGGAGAAAAAAAGAAAATCATTTAATGTGTGCATTTTTTGTGGCAGAATAAAACATCATTAATTAATAAAAAAAACTTTAAAAGGTAATGACAAGTGAAGATAATGAAAATAAAAGCAAATACATAGAGTTCATTAACTATATTATAGGTATTTTGTGCCAAATGATTTATAGTCACCATCTCATTTGATCAATATTGTTGTTTAGTTGCTAAGTCACGTCCAACTCTTCTGCAATCCCATGGACTGCAGCCCACCAGACTCCTCTGTCCATAGGATTTCCCAGCCAAGAATACTGGAGTGGGTTGCCATTTAGTTCTTCAGGGGATCTTCCCGACCCAGGAACCAAACTCTAGTCTCCTGCATTGGCAGGTGCATTCTTTACCACTAAGTCACCAGGGAAGACTCATTTTATCATTACAAGCACCCTATAATGTACTATCATCATTATAGTCATTTAAAGATATGAAAAATGAGGCTTGAAATAATGCTAAAGATTTTTGTCAGAAAACACTTATCCATCACCAGTCCCTTGAGATGTTAAAATGCTAATAAAAAGCAAAAACAATTTTTAAAATAAATGAATTACCATGGTATCAAGAGACAGTCTTATTTAAGCCCAGAGAAATACCTATCGTATTCCTCATCAGCATTACATTCTCCAGCAACTGTGTTGCACTGTAGCAAAAGATCAGCTCTTCTCTGCGACCTATATGGCCTGGCCCCTACCATCCCTTCTATCCTCACATTGTTACCATTCTCTCCCCTAACTAATACCCTCTAGACAAAGTGTGCTTGGAGTTTCTTCCATTTGAAATGCACTTTCTTGAATTCTTGCAATGGTTAATGCCTTTCCATGCTTTTTTAAGTTCTTTTGCTTCACCTCCTCAGGAAACTCTTCCATAACTGTCACATTTAAATAAAGAAGATCTTTCTTTTCCAAAAAAATAAATAAATAAATTAAAAAATAGAATAAAATAAAATAAATGAATTACCATGGTATCAAGAGACAGTCTTATTTAAGCCCAGAGAAATACCTATCTTAACTAAAATTCTGGATTTAAAATACCTTAAATACCTTTTTTTTTTTTTATGAGCAGTAATAGCATAATCCTCACCTCAATACAGGAAAAAAGAAACTCAACACACAGATTCTGTAGGTGAACTCAACATACAATTTAATAGTGATATGTGGGAATTAAGTACATCAAAGAGTTTAATGCACATAAGAAAATTTACGAAGTTCTACATTTAGAGACTTAAGTTATTAATCAAAACAAATGTTTTTACTCAGAGGAATCAATCAGGTGACAAAAACCTGTTTACACATTAAAATCTAACAAAAAAAAGGGAGAGAGAGAGAAAGAAACATCCTTACTGTTCCCGCTGTATCCAGGATTTCGAGCATACACTGTTGGCAGTCTACTTCAACTTGCTGTTGGGGTCGGGTTGGAGGAGAATAAAAAAGTAACATCAAAATGTCAGTCTGTTTTCCTCCCACTTCTTCACTCAAAGTTCCTATTAACAACTGGAAGCCTTTCTCTAGCAGTTTGCTATATTGGTGGAGACCTAACTTGGTACTATAATAAAGAACAGGAGGTCTCAAACACATTCTACCAGGATGGACTGTTAATGCTGAGTTTAGATATTTTTCTGACCACCTTGATATATGAGCATTGATTTCTGTTATTATTAGAAGGCAGTGGTCATATTCTGCAATTTAAGAAAAACAGCAATCAACAGGTATAGTTCTAAAAGGAAAAAAAAGTGTAAAGTATGTATATTTATATTATCTTCAAAACAAGGCACAAAAGTACCAAGTAGCTCAAAATATAGGCAAGATTTGGGGGTAAAGAAAACTCTGACCATTTATCACATTCAAGTCGTCAAAGTTTTACTAAAATGTGTCCCAAATTTAATACAGAGGAAAATTTAAATTGAAGAAATAAAGGGAACACAGTAACACTGAACTCATTTAGTTCTCAAGACTTTAACAAAAAGGTACTTCTTTGGAAAAGCTGTGGGCATATGGTGAAATTTTATGTACTAAATTCTATTTTCCCAGGGTTTTACAGAAGAAGAGAAGGCTGGCCAAAAGAAAGTATCAACTATTAATGGTTTGGAAAATTTTTAATAAATACAGGATTAAGAAAAGTGCTTCGGCACTCAAGGTACAGATCTCCATTTACAGTTGAAGCTTTAACCTGCAACTTATTTGGGGGAAATTTCAGTAATGCAACACTGTCTTCTAAAAATAAACGTGTTAACCTAAGGACTATTTTAAACTGCCTCTGTGTCAAATAAAGGATGATGAAGAGGACCATGGGCAGTTCTACAAACTCACACTCCACCACTTATGGGACTAATGTGATAATAATCTGCACAATCTGTGAGGGCGCATGTTCAATGAATAACGAATTAGGTCTGTGGTTTCTCAATATATCACAATTTTGTTTCCAATTTGCAGGTAATAAAGCTGCTCTGCTGGTAGGCTTAATGAACTTAATTCAGCAAGAGTTACAGTACTATTTAAGGTAAATTCTAAAACATCTGACAACACAGCCCTTTCTTATTTGTTGAAAGGCAGGTTTAATCTTTTGGATGGGGGCACCTACCAGCCTTTCTTACAACACTGTCTTTTCTACCCCATAACATACTTGGGAAATAAAATCATGAAAGTTCTCCACAATTCTAGCTAGTCTTATAATTAAATAAAACAGTACTTTTTGTCAAGACCAACTATTAAAATTTATTTTCCTTTTAAACAAGTGTTATTTTTCAGAGAGTAGTTTTTGGTACATAGCAAAACTGAGCAGAAAGTACAGAGTTCCCCTATATCCCTTTCCTGCTCCTTGCTAGCCTCCCCTCTTATCAGCATCCTACTTACATCTGAGTGGTACATGTGGGAGGATCAATGAACCTACCTACATCAACACATTATCATGCAAAGTTCATGGTTAGCAGTTTTATTCTTGGTGTTGTGCTTTCTATGGGCTGGGATAAAAATGTACAGTGCCACATATCCACCCTTATAGAATTATACAGAATCCAAATATAGAATTTTTTAAGTCTAAAGATGAAATATTTTTGAAGTTATTTAACTAAACAAAAATAACTTTCAGTCACAGTATAACTTCAAGCATAAAGTGATCTTAATTTTAGTCCATAAAAAGAATAATTAAAAAATACCTAAAAAATATACTTATTTATATGCAATTTTTCTACATTAAGAAAATTCCCATCATTAAATGCATATATTAAAGAAAGATTAACAATCAGTAAGAACACAGAGCTCTATAGTTAAGCAGTATTCTATCTTGGTGAAACTTTTAAAAATAGATACAGAGTATCTGTATCATTTTTCAAAACTATTTTCAAAAAAGCTATTCCATGGATACTTGTAAGCATGTGTATGCAAGTTTCACATTTTACCTTTCTGTAGGAATCTTCTATCGTTGGGTCATATTTTTCCACAAAAATTCCCTGAACAAATTGAACTGTCTAGAAGAGAAAAAAAAAAGCAGATATAAGTTAAGGACTTAAAAGAAAAACCAGCCCCTCTTATAGGTCATTTAACATCACAAAGTGGTAAAGATTAAGTGAAATTATGTGAAAACTCTGGGTGAACATGCAAATATGAAGTATCATTGTTTTCCCATATAAGGACACATTCATAATTAAGAGTATATTTATGAAAGGAGGTGGTCATGTTAAAAACTGTCAGCTGACATTATACTGTTAAAATAATTACTATATTAAGTTTTAAAATACAACCAGGATACAGAGAAAGACATGGATTCTCATTCACTAAAATGTGAAAATTTATCAGTGTTTCCTATTACCCACCTTTATATATATATCTATAGCAATTTTTATCTCATGCCCTCAAAGGATAAAGGTAAAAGCTATAAATTTTTAAAAAGTTTTGAAACAGCCTTTCTAATTGTGGGGGAAAAAAAAGAGGGAATTAAAATTTATTGAGTTTATTAAATTTATAATCACAGTCATATTTCATATTCACCCCAGAAGTAGTTATTTTTCTGATCTGCCAGCTGAGATTCAAATGTCATTCACACTTCAATTAGCCAGAGGAATATTTCATACACTATTTTAGCTTGAACTAAATAGGTCAACTTGAATATAGTCAGCTTCAACTATCTATTATAGTGGTTCCATCTCCTCAGCTCTCATTTACTCTTCAATCCACCCAGGATGGTTATGGCATCATCACCTTACTGAAGCTGCTTTGATCACAACCAGCTACCTCTGTGTTATGACTTCTACGCAGTCATGTAAAGGTACTCTTTATATCCAAGTACAAAGATACATTGTTCCATCCTGGATCCTTCAATCCTACCTACTCTTTCAAGGTTGAGAGGTACTCAGAGCACTGTCCTGACTTTTCTCTCTCTAGTCCCTTCCTAGACAACCTCATTAATTCGTATGGATTTCTATTTTTAATTAATTAATTAATTTTAAAAAGGTATTCATGGACATAGGAAAAAATGCAAAAGACACAAAAGCATATGTAATGATAACTAAGCCTATTTATTACCACTTTTTCCAATTCTATTCCCAAGGAAGTGACTGATACGCTATTTGTAACTTACTGAACCTTGCAGAAATAGTCTCTGTTCTTTTGTAATATCTCCAACTTCCTTTCTTATCTCTAGGAAGAAGACTGTGACTATTCTGTTCACAGTTGTAACTTTAGAGTCTGATGTTGTAGAAGCTCAATAAATAATAAATAAATACAGCATGTGTACAAAAAATGACCTTTATGCTACTTAAGTCTGGGGTGGGGTAGGATAAGAATTATTCCACTGGTACCTTTAATGATCAGTCTTCCCCACTAGAATGTAAATTTCTTAGAAATGAGAATAATTTCTTTCTTTTAAATCACAAACACTAATGTTTGACATATAATAGGTAGTTAATAAATATTTGGTGAATAAAAAAACAAAGAGCCACCATTATAAAAATACAAATCCATGGTTACTGAATGAGTCTGTGTTTCCTGGTGAGCCAGATACTAGGCATATAAAAACACTGCCACTTTTTCTCTTCAGTGACTAGAAATTGTAAGGCAAGAAATATGAACGTCCTTTTTGTATTATATTAATTCATATAGTTAGGTGGCTAACTTACCAGAGCAGACTTCCCCACGCCTCCTGAACCAAGGACCACTAGCTTGTACTCACGCATGATGTGGTCTGTTTAAATACTGACAATCTGAAAGAAAAAAAAATTCAAACATTAATAAACATGCTAAGAATAGCCTAAGAACATACAACTGTTACATAAAATAACATGAGATTTTCATTTTTGTTTGTTTTTCCTGAAAACTATCCAAAGTTCTGACCAGAGGTCTTCTTTGTTGAAAAATAGGTAATTCATGTGAAATCCCAGAATCCTCATATTTTTTTGTTTTGTTGTTTAGTCGCTAAGTTGTGTCTGACTCTTTTGTGACCCCATGGATGTAGCCCGCCAGGCTCCTCTGTCCATGGGATTTCCCAGAGACTGAACCCATGCCTCCTGCACGGGCAGGTAGATTCTTTACCGCTGAGCCACCAGAGCTCTCCCATTCATACTTTAGCACAGAAGTAAACAAACCAGGGCTTCCCTGGTGACTCAGCTGGTAAAGAATCCGCCTACAATGAGGGAGACCTGGGTTGACTCCTGGGTTGGGAAGGTCTCCCCAATAAGGGAAAGGCTACCTACTCCAGTATTCCGGCCTGGAGAATTTCATGGACTGTATAGTCCATGGGGTCGCAGAGAGTTGGACACGACTTAACGACTTTCACTTCACTAAACAAACCCTAGAGTAAAAAAATGCTTCCAAAAAAAGCTTAAAAACAAGCCTCAAAGGATTGAGTCAATCCCTAGAAAACTGCCTGTCAGGACAAGTCCAAAATTTTTTTTAAGAAGGAAAAAAATTCCACCATTCAATAATATAAAATTTACAATGTCCACAGCATCCAAAAAAAAAAAACAGATGACAAAGAAAATATGACCTGAAATTAGGGTGGAATGAGTCAACTGAAACAGTCCCAGAACTGAGACAATGGAATTAGTCAATAAGAACTCTAAAACTGATATGATAAATATGCTCACGGATTTAAAGGAAAATAGAATGAGGAGAGAAATGGTAGACATAAAAAACAACCAAAATGAACTTTCAGTGTTCAAAAATAACATCTGAAATGGAATTATAACCAGATGGGCTTAACAGTATATTAAACACTGAGAAGGAAGCTTCAAAGGAACTGAGATAAAGATAGAAAAAGGTTGATGAGGAGGAGGGTAAAGAGCAGAGAGACAGAGGGGGAAGGAGGGAGAAAAGAAAAGGAAGAAGGAAAATAAAAGAAGAAAGAAGAAGAAAACCACAGGACAATATCCAGCTATCAGGCAGGCTAAATATATATGTAACTGGAATCGGGGAGGGGGGGATTTCAAAAATAAAATAAATAATAAAATACTTTCAAAACTTGATAAATTATAAATCCACAGATCCAAGAAATTCAATGAGTCCTCTCCTTAGTATAAATACAAAGAAAAGCACAAGGCACAACAACCAAATTCCTGAAAGTTGTAAGAAAGAGAAAATCACAAGAAGCCCAAAGAAAAAGTTTAGATATAGAAGAATAAAGTTATGAAAATATATAGATTTTCTCAAGAAGCTAGGCAAGACAAACGAAAATACATCTTTCAAATGCTTCAAGAAAAATACAGTCAACCTAGAATGCTAAATACAATGAATATAGCCCTCAAAAATGAAAGTGAAATAAAAAATCCTTTCAGATCCCCAAAAAAGAAAAAAAAACTGAGGAGAGGAAAAACGTTCACCAGCATGCACTTAATATACCATAGGAAAGGAAGGGAACAGGAAGAATAATGTTCAAGGTTCTTACGTTATATCTGTAGTAGTACAGTAATATTTGAAGGAAGGTAATTATGTATCAGGGCTCCCCTGGTGGCTCAGCAGGTAAAAGAATCTGCCTGCAATGCGGGAGACCTGGGTTCAATCCCTGGGTTGGGACAATCCCCTGGAGAAGGGAATGGCTACCCACCCCAGTATTCTGGCCTGGAGAATTTCATGGACTGTATGGAGAATTTCCATGGGGTCGGACAAGACTGAGTGACTTTCACTTTCCCTTTCAATTATATATTAACGATGCATACTGTACATACTAGAGCAACTACAGGGGTAGAAGGGCAGGGGAGAAGGGGCTCGATTAATAAGCCAAGAGCTGAGATAAAATGAAATACTGAACAAAACAATTCATCCACAAAACAGCAGGAAAAATGCAAGCAAACAAGCAAAAAAGCACAGAGGAGATGGGAGAAATACAAAACAGGATAGAATTAAAAGGCAATCACATCATTATATTAAATGTAAATCATCTATTCTAATATTTCAACATTCAAATTCAAAGGCAAGATAAAAAAAAAAAGCAAGACCTAATTATATGTTATCCTCAAGAAACAAACAAATACAAGAAAAGTTAAAAGTAACATTTACTAGTGACAAAGTCACAGTTGGTGCTAACATTAGACTGTGGTTTGTTCCCTGCATCCAAAATAGAAACAAATACTAAATTTCATTTAAAGGTTGTTGTTACTGTTAAGTCCTCTGACTCTCTGCAACCGCACAGACTGCAGCATGGCGACCGCACAGACTGCAGCACGCCACGCTTCCCTGTCCTTTGCCATCTCCTGGAGTTTGCTCAAACTCATGTCCACTGAGTCAATGATGCCATCCAATCATCTCATCCTCTGTTGCCCCCTTTTCCTCCTGCCCTCAATCTTTCCCAGCATCAGTGAGTTTTCCAATGAGTTGGCTCTTCACATCAGGTGGCCAAAGTACTGGAGCTTCAGCATCAGTCCTTCCAACGATTATTCAGGGTTGATTTACTAACCCTACTAACATTTAGAGGTTAGTAAAAAATAAAGATGTATCTTTTTTTTTTTTTTCTGTACAAGTGCTGGGGACTCTAGATTATGACTCCCTGCCTATTCTAAGCAGATAGCATTTCAGGTTACTCTAGTCAGTATTCTCAAACATTTTGGTTTCAGATTTCTCTATACTATTTGCTATACTCTTTATTCTCTTAAGAGCTTCTGTTTATATGGGTTCTCAGGAATGGATGCTGGATTTTTTTCCCAATCTTTTCCTGCGTCTAATGGTATTATGTTTTTTTCTTTTTCTTCTACTAATATGTCCACACTCACCACTTCCGTTCAACACTACTAAGCTATATATAGTAGGTTCTGTGTGTGCGCTAAGTCATGTCTGACTCTTTGCATCCTCATGGACTGTTGCCTGCCAGGCTCCTCTGTCCATGGCATTTTTCAAGGGAAGAATACTGGAGGAAGTTACCATGCCCTCCTCCACGAGATCTTCCTGATCCACTCGTCTCTTGAGTTTCCTGATTGGCAGGCAGATTCTTTACCACTATGCTACCTGGGAAGTCCATAGTAGGTTTTAAGCCTGTACGCCTATGCAAAAGGAAGAAGTGAAACTTTTTTCCAGACTGACATGATTCTATATGTAGAAAATACTAAAAGGAATATGCCCCCCCCCCAAAAGCCAAACTAAGAAGTGAATTTAGCAAGGCTTCAGGATAAAAGGTTGATACGAAAAAAGGCAATTATATTTCCATATATTGGAAAAGAACTGGAAATGAAATTTAAAAAATACTATTTATAATAGTATCCAATAAGAAATACTTAGATAAGTGTAACAAAATGTGTGCAAGACTTCTGTATTAAAACTACAAAATGTGTCTGGTTAAGGACTTAATGATTATAGAGATATGCCATAATAAGATATATCCATATCATTGTTAAGATATCAAGTCTCCTCAAATTGACATACAGATTCAATGTAATCACAATCACAATCTTTTTGTAGAAACTGACAAGATGACTTCATTTATATGAAAACGCAAATAAAAATAACTACCTTAGTTTTGGGAAAAAAAAGAAAACGTCTTACACTACCTGATTTCAAGACATACTATAAAACTATAATAAAGACAGTGTTGTATTAGCCTAAGGACAAACATAGATCAGTAGAATCAAATCAAGTCCAGAATTAAAACCATGGACATATGTTCCATTCATTTTTGACAAAAGGGACTGTGATACCCATCCTCTCAGATGCCCTCCAATGATCCTGGCCTCTTGATAGTCCTAATTTGTGTTGTTCCCTCTCATATTCATATCCTTGTGTAGTTTCTTCCCATGCTTACTCAAGATTGGT
The DNA here is from genome assembly GCF_054371585.1 of Giraffa tippelskirchi. Classification (NCBI taxonomy): domain Eukaryota; kingdom Metazoa; phylum Chordata; class Mammalia; order Artiodactyla; family Giraffidae; genus Giraffa; species Giraffa tippelskirchi. The sequence goes on from NC_137279.1 coordinate 110,935,322, forward strand.
TATGTGACCAACAGAAAATGGCAGACAATACCTGACTTCCAAGATTATCATCTAAAAAGCATTGCTTGGACCATGGTCTCTGGGATCACTCCCTCTGAGGGAAACCACCACCATGTCATGAGGATAATCAGCCATTCTAAGAGGCCTCCTATCAAGAGCTAGCACCCATTTGTCAACTCTGTGAGCCAGCCACCTTTGAAGCCTGTCTTATAGTCAAGCTTTAATTCAGATAACTGTAGCCTCAAGAGACCATGAGCTAGACTCTTCCAGTCAAGCCACTCCCAAATCTCTAATCCTTAGAAAGTGAGGAACAATAAATAATTACTGTTGTTTTAAGACAGTAAGGTTTGGGTTCATCTGTTACATAAGAATAGATCAATAATACAGGGGCTAAAGAAATTTAGTGTGTAAAAGTCTTTTCAACAAGTCAAGCTGGGGAAAAAAAAAAAAGAACTTCAACTCTTGGTGCTCATACTAGCCAAAATCCAGAAACAATACAAGTATATATCAAGAGGTGAATGGGTAAATGGTGGTATATCCAATCAATGGAATACTATTAATAAAAAGAAACTACTGACAGATGCAATAACATAGATGAATCTGAAAACATTGCTCAGCAAAATCAGCCAAACATGAGACAGTGAATATTGTATGATTCCACTTACATATAGTTCTAGAAAATACGAAACTAAGTTATAGTGCCAAAAAGCTACTTGGGCCCAGTGGTGATAGGGCAGGAGTGATGACTACAAAGGAGCATAAGGGAACTTTTCAGGGTGAAGGAAATGATCTCTGTCTTGATCATAATGGTAGTTAAATGGGTATACAGATTTATCGAAACTTACTGAACTGTACATTTAAAATAGGTGCATTTTATGACATGTAAATTATAGCTCAATAGAATTAATTTAGGAAATTCAATGGGAAAAAGGGAGGAAATTTCTCAGACTAACAGTTATATGTGAAAGTCAAAGTATTAGTCGTGTCTGACTCTTTGCAACCCCATGGACTGTAGCCCACCAGGCTCCTCAGTCCATGGAATTCTCTAGGCAAGAATATTGGAGTGGGTTGCCATTCCCTTCTCCAGGGGATAATCCCAACCCATGTATCAAACCTTGGTCTTCTGGACTGCAGGCAGATTCTTTACTGTCTGAGTCACCAGGGAAGCCCCAAAACACTTATATATATATACATACTGTTAGAAACCGAATATGCCCCCTAAAAATTCTTATGGTGAAGCTCTCCCCACAATATGATGGTATTAAGAGGTAGGACCTTTGGGAGATAATTAGGATTATATGAGGTCATAAGGGCAGAGCCCTCATGTATGGGATTAATGCCCTTGTAAGAGGCTGAGAGCTTGCTTCTCTCCGCCCTCTGCCATATGAGGATGCAAGACAACCAAATACAAGCCAGGAAGTGGGTCCTCACCAAATACCTAATCTGCTAGGGCCTTGATCTTGGACTTCTCAGCCTCCAGAACAGTGAGAAATAAATCTGTTGTTTAAGCCACCCAGACTATGATAATTTGTTATAGTGGCCGGAACTAAGCAACATAGTAAGGATAAGTTAGTAGACTATGCAACAGACATGACAGCAAGAATGGCTGCTGTTCTGAATCAAATATTTATAAAATATCTCCCAGGTACCAGGTCTGTTAATATATACTAGATACCAGGAACAAAAAATAAGAAGTATTCTTCCCTTCCTCAAGGAGCTCATAGAGGGAAAAAAAAAAAAAACTACAATATAACTACAAAGTTATTACAGAGACAAGATTAAAGGGTTGGGGAAGGATGGAGGAACAGAGAAGAGCCTAGGATAGTTTTTAAATAGAGGTTACATAAAAGATAAGTGAAAAGCTAAGGAGGAATGTTATAGGTATGTAGTGAAGGGAATTCTAACCAGAGGAAACAGCTTGAACAAATACTCCAAACTATTAAACACAGAAGATTCAGGGAATACTGCATAGCTCAGCTTGAGTAAAACACAGGGTTTAAAAATAAGGTATGGAAATTGAAGCCGGGTATGGAGACTGGGTTACGCTTACAAAAGCATTAGCCACGTTAAAGAGTACTTTTTATCTAGTAAGCAATGAGGAGAAAACAATGAGTTTTTTTTTTAAAAAGTATGTATACACAAATATTATATAATTATAATATAGAAGACTGATCCAGTATATAAAGGAGACCAAAGGAAGAGAGAGATCAGAGGCAGAACAGCAGGCAGCGACTGTGACAGCTCAGGTGGGAAACGACACAGGCCCGTACAGTGGCTCCACAGGAGAAGGCGGCAGGGGCTTTCCGAAGGTGAAACTGAAAAGACTCCAGAGCTGATTAGAGGTTATTACTGAGGCTTTTATTAAGAGGCTTGAAGAACAGTCAGGATAATTCTCAGGTATCTACCTTGGGCAATTTAGGGGGCTGGTGGCACACCTCCTCCAATTAAGATAGGAAATATAAAAGAAGATTTAAAAAGAAAGTTAAATCTTTCTGCCAAAAATTAAGTTTGAGATTCCTACAGGAAAAGCAGGTAAATATCTGACAGATACAACTGACAGACCAAGTCTAGAAGCTCAGTAGAAACCAATAAGGACTTAGGAGTGGGTGTTACGAAAAGATGGTAGTAGTTGAAACCATAGCAGATGAGATCAAACAAGAAGGGGAATTTATTAATTCAGTGAAAACAGAAGAAAGCTAAGAAGTGAACTCTGAGAAACAACCACATTTTACTATCTAGATGAACAGGAACCTGAGGAATAAATGAGGTGGGAGATGTTTGTGCTGGATACTAGTGATCCTATTAACTCTATCTGTACCAAGTAAACCTTTCATTTCTATGGGGTGCAAAAAAGCTGACTATTAAACACAGGAGACAGATCCCCATATCCCTAACCCCGCTTCCAGGCTTCCAGTGATTCTCAGTCTGGGGATTACTGTCATTTTAACAAGAGGTGAATTCATCATCTCTCTCATCCAAAAATGTGTATCTTTTGAGAGGGAATCCTAATATAGTAAGCCTCATTTATGCTTCCCAAATTGCCTCCTAGGGCAATAGCATTTGGGGAAAAACATTCAGACACGGCCAAATTATTTTGGGTATTCTGTAACAACAAAATATTTGGCCCCTCTTCCTCAACTCGAGGAGAAAGACAGTCAACTTACAAAGTTATTTTTCACATGTTTTGTAAGCACAGAAAATCATTTTCTTTACACCAAGCAAGTACCATGGATTATAAATGTATACACATATGCACACATGCAAATACAAGAATAATATAGCTCAGATAAGGAGTCACATACAAATACCAATGAGGAGTAATGTAGATGGATATTTTCTTTTTAAAGGGGGTTAGTTCTAACTCATTACTGCCAAGTTAGAAAACCACTATGTTCTTCCAAGCAAATCCCATGCCTTTTTATGGAAATGTCCTGTGCCCTGCACTCCCAACACAGCACCAGAAAATTTCTCACTCTGGTTAAGATTCCCCGACAAATAAGGAGGATAAGAATAAACATTACACTATGTTTACATTTTAAGTCAATCTTGAATCCCTAACACTATGGCCCAAGTTATAATATAACAATTTTTTCATGCTTCACACTTCAGTAAAACTACTTCTAAATTTCACAAAATAACATAACAATTTTCCCCGTGATACAAACAGATCTGCTTTTTCTGTTTTTAAATATTTAAACTAATTACAAGATGAAATGGTTTCTCCTGTACAACTGAACCTATGAAAGAAAATTCATTAAAGGAAATTTAGTTGTGACAAAAAATTCTGGATAAAAAATATTTTACATTAAGGAACACTGAAACTTAACAAGCAGTTATATTGTTGGTTATATTATTTAAATATTTACAGAAGCTGTGAATATTTTAAATCTGACAACTGACCACAACATATTGGGGATGGTGGTAAGTAAATATGGAAATTATGGTAAGACTTAACTTTCTAAAATAAAGAACAACATTCCTCATAGTACATCATAATGGAAAGTCAATCGTTTCTGTAACGTGAAGTCATAGTACTATCCCATTGAGAGAGTATCTTCCTTGATACTTTGTCCTCTTATTCTTCTCAAGACTAGTACTTTGGGGGGAGGATATACATATATAGGGGTAAAATAATCAGATATAATATACTTACAAACGAAGTTTATAAATTAGTCTTCACACTCTAAAACCAGGTAACTCAGCTCAACAGTACTTTCCTATCCCTTACCAAATGAAAGAAGATAAGCTCCTGGAAATAGAAGAGGCCAGCAGGGACTCTCAAAAAGAGCAGACAATTAGTCACAGATTTGAGTAAAATCTTACAAGAGGCAATAAATTCAACAAGCAGCAGAACAAAAGCCAAAGAAAACAGAATTAAGAGGATTATAAAACACTGTAAAATAAATGTAATATCCTTGAAGAAACCTGTGAAGCTATTAAATCTACATGAAAACCCTGGAGAGACTTTCCCGGCAGTCTAGTGGTTCAGAATCCGCCTACCAATGCAGGGGACACAAGTTTGATCCCAGGTCTGGGATGATTCCACATGCCTTGAGCAACTAAGCCCATACAAAACTACTGAATGTGTGCTCTAGAGCCCTCAAGCCAAAACTACTGAAGCTCACACTCCCAGAGCCTGTGCTCCATAACAACGAGAAGCACCCCTGCTTGCCGCAACTAGAGAAAGCCCATGCAAAGCAATGAAGACCCAGTGCAGCCAAAAAGTAAATAAATTAAAAATAAAATAAAATAATGCAGAAGTGGTGTTGTATGACTTCTGAAGCTAGAAAGGGTGCCAGAAATTCCTCCTGGATCTCTATTTGAAGTCATGCCTTTGGGCCCAGAGCTAAAAGGCTGCCCTGAAGTGGCCACTTTGGAAAAACCACAGAGATGGACAGAGCTGCCAGAGGAGCACCAGCTGTGAGACCTATCAATAAAGAAGACAATTCCAGACAGCCACCATTCGACTGCAACACTCAGAGGAGAGACCTTAGGCCACATCTACCTAGATGAGTCACTCCCTAATTCCATACTCAAGAAACTATGGATGATAATACATGGTTATTGTCTTGAAGTGAAAGTTGCTCCATCGTGTCTCTTTGTGACTCCGTGGACTAGAACTCTCTGGGCCTGCATACTGGAGTGGAGGAGAGCCTTTCACTTCTCCAGGGGATCTTCCCAACCCAGGAATCAAACCCAGGTCTCCTGCATTGCAGGCAGATTCTTTACCAGCTGAGCCACAAGAGAAGGCCACTGAATACTGGAGCAGGTAGCTTGTCCCTTCTCCAGTGGATCTTCCTGACCCAGAAATCAAACCAGGGTCTCTTGCATTGCAGGCGGATTCTTGACCAACTGAGTTATCTGGGAAGCCCGGTTATTGTTTTAAGCCACAACATTTTGAATGGTTTGACTACTAAAAACAGAAGGTAGAAAGGAAAAAACAAAAGAACAAAGAACAGAAGGACAAACTGAAAATAATGGATAACCTAAATGTCATTAATTACGAGTACACATTCAATAAGAAAAATGAAAATTAAAATGCAAGACAAAACATATATATAGCAAAAGTTGACAGAACCAACGGGAAAACTAGTCAAACACAAAATCAGGATTAGATTTTAACAAACTCAATAACTGAGAGAAAAGGAAGATAAAGTCAGTGAGGATATATTAAGGATTTGACCAAATAATGAATCAACTTAATTTAGATGATATATATAAAACACCATACCCCACACCCAGCAACTGCAAATTACACATTTTTCTAAACTGCATATGGATCATTTATTAGAGACAATGCTGGGCCATAAATCAGGTTTAAACAAATTTCAAAGGACTGAAATCATACAAAGTGTACATTCTGCTGCTGCTGCTGCTGCTAAATCGTTTCAGTCGTGTCCAACTCTGTGCGACCCCATAGACGGCAGCCCACTAGGCTCCCCCGTCCCTGGGATTCTCCAGGCAAGAATACTGGAGTGGGTCGCCAATTCCTTCTCCAGTATATTCTGTCCATAATGCAATCAAATTAGGAACCAATACAAAAATATAATTATATAATCTCAAAATGTTTTTAAGTTAACACAATCCTAAATAATATATGTGTCAAAGAAGAAATCAAGATGGAAAGTAAAGGATCAGAGCTAAATGATAATAAAAATATATATCAGCAAAAATTATAGCTAAGTATTTGATTATTACTGTAAAATAAGTACAAAAATCTGAAAATAAAACTGCAATTATCTCAACCTTTTAGTTTGGGAGAAGACAGAAAGGAAGGCATGTTAAAGGCTTTCTCTTCTTGGGAACAGCATAAAGATACTGAACCTCTCTTTTTCTATAAACTGAAAAAATATAAATCAAAGTGTGAAAAATATAATGTCAACAACTAAATCACATATAACTTAAAAATCACTAGAGGAAAAACAAGCAAAGAAAATCTGACCAGTGCCAGAGTCACAAAAATGAAAACTAAACAACACAAAAGAAAGGTCAAGAAAAGAGTACAGGAATAAGACAAAATAGATCAGTAATCCCAATAAAAAGAAATCCTCCTAAATCCTAATTCTGCAAACCACAAATCATAAAAGTTTATTCTATGAAGACTATGATGACAAACTTAGAAAACAATACACTTATCTTGCATGTAGCAAATCTTCTAATATGCTATATTAATAGCTGGCTTTGTCTTTTCTTGTTTTAAATACTGAATTCAGTATTTAACAACAGAATGCCTGAACTACAGTAAGCATTTCTTTTGTGGCAATTCACTCTAAAAACATCTCTAGATACCGTCATCTATTCCTTTGAACTCTATGCTCACTAAATAGAGTACATTCCATTTCTGGATAATTTTACATTGCTGTTTCTTTGTAGTGGCTACGTGTTGGGCCCCTGCCTCTGATGCTAAACAGAATAAAGAGAATTCCTCTCCCAGGCTATGCTCCTTCAAATATTTGAGGACAGCTATTTCCTCAACCATAACGTCTTTTTCAATAAGCAGTCCTATTTCCTTTTTTCAAATGATAGTTTCAAATACTGCTATTATGGTAGGTGAGAATTCTAGCTCTCTTAACACACAGCAAAATAATATACTAAGATTACATTTCCTTTTTCATATAACGTGTGTTTATTCTGGAATTGTCTACCAACATTTTCTACCCAAACTTGCCAGATAATCTATCAATATCATACCCTTTTCTCCCCTGCTTCCATCAAAATCCTTCCTGGAGCTTGCTGTAATCTGTACCAGCTGCTCTCTAGGCCTGCATATGTCTATCAATCTAGGACTTTGTTATGTGTTGGTGTGCTTCAAAGTGCCTATCCACAGAGGTTACCACTACTAATTCTTCTTTTCTTTTGTCTAGGGTTTTATTTTCCCCAACACCAGAAAGGAATGCAGTTCCAATATTATCACATCTCACAAATTTTCAAGAGAAGCTAGAATTCTAATGTTTGGGAAAGCTTCCAGTTTGCTTTAAGTTGGGAATTAAACTTAATTATTTGTGTGTGTGTTTACATGTATATATATAAATATATATATATGTATATATATTTTAAATTGGAGTATACTTGCTTTAAAATGCTGTGTTGGTTTCTGCTGTAGAACAATGAGAATCAGCTATATGCTTACATGTGTTCCCTCCCTCCTGAGCCTCCTACCCCTTCTAGGTCATCACAGGGCACTGAGGTGAGCTCCCTGACCACTACTATTTCTACTATTCCTCCAGAAAATGAGGAATTTGTCCCTATAAGTCAGCATCTTCTTTAAGTACACTGTCTAAATCAATTGAACAGTGTGAATATGAACTACAGGGCTGATGACAATATTTTTTTAAAAGAGAAAGAAAGAAAACACTAAATTATAGATCATTTTCAGTACTGTGCCATCACTTTTTCGAAATGGCATGGAAAACTTAAAAGAAAAAAAAACTTTTAAAAGCACAAGGTCTCCACTGCTTCTCAGGTTCTTACATTTCTTTGAGGGCTTCCCAGGTGGTGCTAGTGGTAAAGAATCTGCCTGCCAATACAGGGGACATAAGAGACATGGGTTCGATCCCTGGGTCAGGAAGACCCCCCGGAGGAGGGCATGCCAATCCACTCCAGTATTCTTGCCTGGAGAATCCCATGGACAGAGGAGCCTGGTGGCTACAGTTCACAGGGTCACAAAGGGTCGGACATGACTGAAGCGACTTGGCACAGTACATTTCTTTACTAAATGACACTTCCTTCTTTACATATTAAAAAGGATCACAAATACTACCATTATAAAAGAAACTCATCCATCAATTATCCCCAAACAAATTTTTACTAAAATTTTTAATAAATTATGACTGAGACAATTATTCCATTCACTGTACCCTCGACATTCTCTACGAATTCAGATAAAGGATTAAAATATTTAATCCAACCATATTACTTTTTCAGGAGTAAAATTTCTGGCAAATTTGACCAGTGGTCTTGAAAGGCTTAATACTAGTATGCAACAAATGCAATAATCTACCATTTGAAGTTATTCCTTAAAAAAATGTGTTAGTAAGTATACATTTTTCGTTTATAATAATCTTTGTAGCATCTGTAGTTACATCTCTTTTATTATGGTCTCTCTTTTGATCCATCCTAGTAGATCTGTTAATTCTATTAGTCTTTTTCTAAAAATCAACTTTGGCTCTGTTGATCCTTCATTGTTGGCTTCTTTTATATTTCTTTTGTATTTACTTTTATGTCTATTATTTCCTTCTTTTCTTTATTCTGTCCTTTTTCTAATTTAGATTGAATGCCTGGCTCTTTCATTTTCAGCCTTTCTTCTTTTCCAATGAGTATCTCAGAGCCTTCATCAGGGATCTCTTTCTTCTACCTAAAGTGCATCTTTTAGAATTTCTCTTAATGATACTCTACTGGTGGTAAAATGTTTTAATTTTTCTGAAAACTACGTACCTACACTCTTAAAAGACATTTTAGCTTTAACAGTTATTTATTCTCAGCACACCGTAGTTATTCTTTTGGTTTCAGTTCCAATTTTTCCTTTTAATAAGCTAGTCTAATAGTAGATCTTTTGAAGGTAATTTGTCTTCTCCTTCAGACTATTTTTAAGATTCCTGATTATGTGCAAATTAAACTATGACGTGTTTAGGTATTGTTTTTTCCTCTCCTGTTTAGGATACACTTCTTGAATTTATGCCTTTTTGCAATTTTATAAATTTTCAATTATAAACTTCAGATACTATCTCTACTTAACTTTTCTTCACATCTGTATTCTGCTTTGATAACTGTTAGATCTTCTTATGCTTTTCTTGTATTGGTCAAGGTTAATACAAGACTGGGCTGATACAGTAAGAGACTCTACTATGGCTTGAACAAAATTCAAGTTTTTTTCCTCTCTCACATGACAGTAGAAAGGGATAGTTCAGGACTGGTTTGGCAGCTTAGCAGTCTGAGAGAGCTAAGCTCTTATATCTTGTTGTTCTGTCATCCTTAGAGTATTGCCCTGTGCCATATAGCTAAAAATAATCCACCACCATGTCCACATTCCAGTCTATGGGAAGGAAGAAGAAGGAAGGAGATGGCATATCTTTATTCTTATAGGCATAAACCATCAAGCTAAAACATATGCACACATAACTTCCACTTGCATCCAAATTGCTGAAGCCGACACACAGGCAAACCTCACTATCAGAAAGGCACTGAGATGGAAGCTATAGCTGGAGAGCAAAGCTTCCGACTAATACAATGATTACTCAGATGGAAAAAGAAATCAAGGAAATTTAGCAATCTCTGCCTCAATTTTCAAATTCTCTTTTTTTTCTCTTACATATGGTCCATCTGTGTCTCTGCAGTTTGGTTAATTTATTTTTCAGGTCATCTTCCAGCTCACGAATTCCTCAATCTATTGTTAAACCTATCTACTGAATTTAAAATTTTTATTTGTATTTTTCATTTCCAAAAGTTCTTTTATTCATTTTTTTGTCAAAGCCATTGTTCATAGTCTCATTCTCCTTCTCACAGCGTTACACTGAAATGTTCAGAAGTCTGAATTTAGTATCCATACTGCCTGACTAGAATCCTGCTCTACTATTTACTAAACTCCGACTAGAACACTGACTACTAAGAATCTGGGAATGACACTATTAAATAGAATATGGGAGACTATCACGCTATCCAAAAATATTGCCTAAAAAAAAAGAGTGAATGCCTATCTTCTTTTAGCAACAGAGTAAATCATCATAAAGTACCTCAGAGTGGACTGCTTTTTATATGTAGTATAATCTACTTAGATGAATATTCTTCAGCAACTGTTATCATTACAGGCAAATAAAACATTTGTAAACCATGAAGATAATTTTACAGGCAATGACTAATACTTTCTATGTTGCCCCAAAAAGTTTTTTCCTTAAAAGATAAGTCTTACTAAATTAACTTTGCTAATCTATGTTAAGTATATCAATTATAGAATCCTGATGTCAGAATCTTGACATTTCCATAAATAGAGATAATCTACTCTAATGTTATTCCCTTAAGGGCATTGCCATATAAATTACATAACCATAATCTGAAAATTTAAGACTAACACTAAAGCAAGTCATAGCAAATTAAAAAAAAAAAAGTATGAATTTAAAGAGGCTTCCCAGGTGGTGCTAGTGGTAAAGAATCTGTCTGCCAATGCAGGAGACATAAGAGACCTGGGTTTGATCCATGGGTCAGGAAGATCACCCGGAGGAGGGCATGGCAACCCACTCTAATATCTTGTCTGGAGAATCCCATGAACAGAGGAGCCTGGAGAGCTATGGTCCATAGGGCTGGAAAGAATCGGACATGACTAAAGTGACTTAGCATGCATGGGCAGGAAATAATTTCTAGAGTAAAACAGCATACCTGTCACAAATTTCTGAAATCTTTATAGAGACTTCACTTCTTATAACCAACGGAAATGTTGTGATCTTTCCTAGAAGGGAAAGTAAAATGATGTGACCAATAACAACTAACCTCTATACAGCATTTTATTATGTACAAAGCTCTTTCCTTTATATTTTTTAGTTTACCATATCAAAACTGTATATGATTTTCTCCACTATAAAGATAAGGAAACCATCTAAGATTTAACTTGAGTTAACGACTTAGGTGCAAAAGTAACAGGAAACTCTATTCAAACCTATCCTGATAGTAAATGCCATTCTCTTTTCAATGTATTCTGCTTTGTTACATAACAACAACAAAACAATATTAATAGCATATATTTACTGAGAACTTACCATGTGCCAAGCACTACCATGAAAAATCCTCACAAAAGTCTTAATGAGGTAAGTACTATAATTTTTCCAAACCACACATCTAGTAAGAGAATCCACACATCAAACTTTGGCAGCCTGGATCCCGAATTCACACTCTAAAACGCTAACTCACCTCTACTCTTGTATGTGCTTAGAAACTTGTAAACACATGGAATACCTCTGGAAGGAAACTGAGGAATTAGGGGACAAGGAAAGATTTTTACTATATGCCTTACTTTTTGAAGGCAACAAAGAGGAAGGGGTTGGGGTAGGAATTCACTATAGACATGGAACTTCGTGGGAAAAAAGGTGTTGCTGCTGCTGCTGCTAAGTCGCTTCAGTCGTGTCCGACTCTGTGCGACCCCATAGACGGCAGCCCACCGGGCTCCCCCGTCCCTGGGATTCTCCAGGCAAGAATACTGGAGTGGGCTGCCATTTCCTTCTCCAATGCATGAAAGTGAAAAGTGAAAGTGAAGCCGCTCAGTCGTGTCTGACCCCTAGCGACCCCATAGACTGCAGCCTACTAGGCTCCCCCGTCCATGGGATTTTCCAGGCAAGAGTACTGGAGTTGGGTGCCATTGCCTTCTCCGAAAAAAGGTGTAGATTCAAGATAATGAAAAGCCTAATAGAGTCCAGGTGGTTTGAGCATTTACAATGAACAGTTGGGAGAAAGCTAGGGGGAAAGAATGAGTACAGATGTGGTTTAAACAGTGATTAGGCTAGCAAGCTACCAAAAACCCTGCATGATAAAAGACCTGAAGTTTGCCTATCAGAGGCAGAAAGCCACTTAAGGTTTTTCAATAGATAATGCAAGGGAAAAAAAGATTAAAAAAAAAGCTCCTAACTTCTATGAGAAGTGTGTAGGTAGGAACAAAGGATTGAGAAATTGAAGCAGGGAGTCCAGTCAGGAGAACAAAGAATGGGGCTGGAATTTGAGACACAGAGAGAGTTAGCCTTAAAGTAAGGGGACACACAGTTCAGCAACATTGTTGTGAACACCAAGTCAGATAATTCATATATAGCACTTAGCACAGTGCCTGGCTAAAAAACAACTACTACTACTATCACTGCTTTACTACTGTAATTAGAGTTACTGATATTTGGAAAAGAATTGTGGAAAGGTAATGTAACACAAGAGTGCACAGCACTGTCAGATTAGGAACCCCAGATTAGGAGGCAGCATAATAAAATTAATTGATTCTGAACTTTACTGAATTGAAGGGTCATCAGTTCTCTGAAAACTGTTAGCACATAGGGAGAAGTGGAGACAAAGGAACCCAAACTAAAAACCCCTGATCAAAAGAAACCTCTGGCATATCTGGATCCCTGTGTAAGCCTGGGAAAGTTATTTGTTAGTATACAATTTCCTTATTAGGGAAACAAAGCTGGATTAAGATACTGGTTCCTGATAATTAAACAAAATAACGTATTTTAAGTAGGTACAAAATGCATAAAATATGGAGAAGTTAAACGCTTTCCCCTCGTAAAGTAAAAACATAGGATCAACATTTTGGTTTGATGAAAACACTGCCACATTAGAAAATCACTGCTTGGATTCTAGTTTACTCGTCTGTTTGCTTTAAGAACTTCAAATCTATCTTAGCATGGCCAGATTGTCATGAATTTCTGATTCACAGAAACTCTGAAGGTTTCTGTGGCCAGAGCATTGGCTCTGTGACAAGAAATAACACAGGCACAGACACCTTTGTCTTTAAAATTTCCTGTTGAGGACAGTCTTAGTCCTAACCAACTTCTTTATATTTGAGATGAGAGGAGGTCAGAAGAATATAATAAGAAAATTATTTAAAGCTCGCTTCATGAGACAAATCAATTCGATCAGGTCTAAAAATGGACCATTAAATAAGAACTAAACTTAATCAGGGGATATTGTGTTTTGTGTCTAATGCTAAGAATACACAAAAAAATACATAAATATTGATTTATAGTTTCTAGAATTTTTACATTGAAGAAGAGTACCACTGGGTGAGAGATTTTACTTCCTTGTAATGCAACCAAATGGAGATTCTATAAATGAGAGATCCTAATTTAGCAATTAAGAGTTATGAATTGCTGACCACCTAGGTTTATAAATGGAATTCATGATAAGTATCAGTTCCAAACATTCTTTTTTGTATGGCCATGAAAACCCTAGTAGATTAAGCTACCATAAGTTTATATCTAGATCACTGCAATAGCCTCTTATTGAGTCCCTTCACATCCAATTTTCCCCTCTCCAATCCTTCTCCCACAGTGAAGACAGAACGATCTTTACAAAAAAGACATATTTCATCATGTTAGTGACCCTCCTCCCAAATCCCTCCAGTTAAGATACTTTAGTGATCTACCCCCACCCTTAAGAATAAAGCCAAAATATGCTGACATGGCCAGCAAGAGCCTGCACAGTTTGGTCCCTAACTCCCACACTAGTGTTATCTCACAATGTGCTTCCTCTTTGCTCTACATGCTCCAGCCAAACTGGCTTTACACCATTTTCTCCACTGTGCCATGCTCTCTCCTGATAGATATTGGTCAGCTGGTAAACTGTTCTGGAGAAAAATAAAGCATGAAAGGGGGTACAGGGAGTTCATAGGGCATGAAGATTTGTAATATGAAAAAAGTGATATCCGAGTAAAGACCTAAACGCAATGGTAAAGAACAGAGTCATGTGGACATCTGAAGGAAATGGAAAAGTCTTGAGACGGCTGGTAACTTCTAGAGAGAAAGGAGAACATCCTAATTGGAGGGCAATGATGAGAGGATTAGTAGGAGGTAAGGTAAGAGATGAAACAGCTAAATATGGGCTTTCGGGCCACAGTAAGGACAGTGGCTTTTACTTGGTATGACAAGGGAAGTCAGAGGATAGTTCAGATCACAGGATGACAAGTTCCCACTGAAATTTTAGACAGATTTCTCTAATCTGTTGCGTGGTGAAAGGAAGGAGGAGATCAAGGGCAAACGCAGGGAGAACTATTTGAAGGCAAATGAAACCCAGAAGATGGCAACATGGACCAGCGGAAGTGGTAAGAATTAGTTATCTTCCAGATACATTTAAATACAGGGCTAAAAGGAGTGAAGAGTCAGGAGAAAAAAGGCTACTAAAGAATAAACAGAAGATACCAGACACCAAACAGAGAACATCAAGCAGGATAAACACCAAAAAATCTACACCTAGGAATATATTCAAACTGCAGAAAATCAAAGACAAAGAGAAAATGTTGAAGAAGCCAGAGGGGGGAAAACACTGAACTTCTAGAGGAGCAAGGATGAGAATTACACAAGATGTCTTTTCAGAAATTACACAAAAATAAGAGAAGAATAAAGTGAAATGTTTAAGCATTGAAAGAAAAACCCCCCACAAAGCTACGAATCTGCAAATCCAGCAAAATTATCCTTCAAATGACAGAGAAATACAGACTTTCTCAAACAAAATTTCAGTGGAATCTGTTGTTTTATATTTCTTCCCTATAACAAATGTTAAAAGAAGTTCTTGAAAAGAAGAGAAATAATTTAAGCCAGAAACTTGAAACCAAATAAGAATATATGAAGGTAAAATTAAATCTTGTATTTTTCTTGTTCTTAACTGATCTAACAGACAATTTGAAATAACAGCAGTAACGAATTAGATGATTACAGCTGATGGATAAGTGAAGTGAATGACAGCAATGTTGTAAGGGATTTTAGGAACTGGAAGTAACTCTGTTTACCTGTATTATCTGTGAGGTAGTATAATGTTACATGAAACTGGACTTGGATTAGTTATAAATGTATATTTCAAATTCATGGGCAATCACTAAAAAAAGTATAACTGATATGGTAAGAGAAGAGAAATAAAAAATGCTCAATTAAAACCAGAAGGCAACAGAAAAAGAGCAGAAGACAAAAAAGAAACAAGGGCAATGAACAGAAAACAGTCATACCTATGGTAGCTATTAATCCAGCCACATTAAAATCATTAGTCAAAAATCAAAAGTCTAAATACACCAATTAAAAAAAAGAAGTGTCAGAGTGGATCAAGAAATCCACTTTGAATGTAAAAACACAGATTAAAAACAAAGGGGTGGAGCAAGATATACTATGCTAATACTAATCAAAAGAAAGCCGGAGTAGCCATATTAATTTTGGAGAAAGCTGACTTAAAAGCAAGGAAAATTACCAGGGATAAAGAGAGGAATGTATAATGTATATAAGTATGCATAATGATAAAGGGGTCAATTCTCCAAGAAGATATAACAGTCCTTAAGGGCTTCTCTTGTGGCTCAGCTGGTAAAGAACCTGCCTGCAATGCGGGAGACCTCGGTTCGATCCCTGGGTTGGGAAGATCCCCTGGAGAAGGGAAAGGCTAACCACTCCAGCATTCTGGCCTGGAGAATTCTATGGACTGTATAGTCCATGGGGTCGCAGAGTCGGACGCAACTGAGCGACTTTCATGAACGAGTGAATGAATGTGGATGTGCCCAACAACAGTGTCAAAATACATGAGGCAAAAACTGACCAAAGAGCATGGAAAACAGATGAATCTACCATTATAGTTGGAGAAGCTAACACCCCTTTATTAGTAATTGGCAGATACAGCAGCAGAAAACAGTAAGGACACAGCTGAACTGAACAACACTGCCAATCAACTGGACCTAACTGATAACTTTTACAACACTGCATGAACAACAAAATATATATTATTTATAAGGGCATACAGAACATTTAAATAGCTAGACCATGTGGGACTTCCCTGGTGATCTAGTGGTTAAGACTCGGCACTTGCAATGCAGAGGGTCAGGGTGAGTTTGACCCCTGGTCAGGGGAACTAGGATCTCACATGCTAGTTGGGGGGTGGGGGTGGTGGGGTGGTGGAGACAGACCCTATAATCTAGACTATAAATAAGTCTCAATAAATTAAAAGACATTTAAATCACACAAAGTATTTTTTCTGACCAGAGTGGAATCAATAATAGATATCAAGAAAATCCCCAAATATCCGAAAATTATAACATACTTCTAAATAATCCTTGATTCAAGGAAGAAACCAAAAGGGAAATTAGAACAGAATGAAAATACTAAACAAATGAAAATAAATATATCAAAATTTGTAGAATGAGCCTAGAAATAAACCCTTATATAAATGATCAAATGAATTTTGACAAAGGTATTAACACCACCCAATAAGGAAAAGGCAGTCTTTTCAACATATGTATTGGGAAAACTAGATATTCACATGCAAAAGAATTAATTGGACTCTGGCCTTACACTATATATGAATATTAATTCAAAATAGATCAAAGACCTAAAGTTAAGAGCGAAACTATAAAACTCTTAGAAGAAAATAAAGGGGAAAGTTACATGACACTGGATTTGGCAATGATTTTTTGGATATGACATTAAAAGTACAGGCAACAAAAGCAAAAACTGATTAACTGGACTACATCAAAATTTAAAACTTCTGTGCATCAACAGACACAACCAACAGTGCAAAATGGCTACATGGAAGAAAGTATTTGCAAATCACATATCTGATAAGGGATTAATATTCAGAATAAAAACTGCTAAAACTGAACAACAACAACAAAAAAAGCCCAAGCAAAATGGGGAAAGGACTTGAATAGACACTTCTTCAAAGATGATACATGGATGGATAATATGTACATGAAAAGATACTCAACATCACTTATCATTCAGTTCAGTTCAGTGCAGTCGCTCAGTCATGTCCGACTCTTTGCGACCCCATGGACTGCAGCACGTCAGGCCTCCCTGCCCATCACCAATTCCCGGAGTTTACTCAAACTCATGTCCATTGAGTCAGTGATGCCATCCAACCATCTCATCCTCTGTCGTCCCCTTCTCCTCCCACATTCAATTTTTCCCAGCATCAGGGTCTTTTCAAATTAGTTGGTTCTTTGCATCAGGTGGCCAAAGTACTGGAGTTTCAGCTTCAGCATCAGTTCTTCCAATGAATATTCAGGACTGATTTCCTTTAGGATGGACTGGTTGGATCTCCTTGTAGTCCAAGGGACTCTCAAGAGTCTTCTCCAACACCACAGTTCAAAAGCATCAATTCTTCAGCACTCAGCTTTCTTTATAGTCCAACTCGCACATCCATACATGACTACTGGAAAAACCATAGCTTTGACTAGATTGACCTTTGTTGGCAAAGTAATGTCTCTGCTTTTAAATAAGCTGTCTAGATTGGTCATAACTTTTCTTCCAAGGAGCAAGCGTCTTTTAATTTCATGGCTGTGGTCACCATCTGCAGTGATTTTGGAGCCCAAGAAAATAAAGTCTGTCACTGATCCCCCATCTATTTGCCATGAAGTGACGGGACCAGATGCCATGATCTTAGTTTTCTGAATGTTGAATTTTAAGCCAACTTTTTCACTCTCCTCTTTCATTTTCATCAAAAGGCTCTTTAGTTCATGGAAAGGTAAATCAAAACCATAATGAAATAACACTTTATATTCATTAGGATGGCTATTACCAAAACAAAATAAATGAAGAAACCAGAAAACAAATCTTGGTGAGGATGTGGAGAAATTAGAATCTTTGTGCACTGCTGGTGGGAATGTGGAAAAAGATATGGCAATGCCTCAAAAAAATTAAAAATACAATTACCATATAATCCAGCAATTCCACTTCTGGGTATATACCTAAGAGACCTGAAAGCAGGGATTCAACCACATATTTGTAGTATACTCATGTTTACAGCAGTATTATTCACAATAGGACAAAAGTGCAAACAACCCAAGTGTCCATCAATAGATGAATGGATAAACAAAATGTGGTATGTTCATGGGGCTTCCCTGGTGGCTCAGTGGTAAAGAATCTGCCTGTGTATGCAGGAGACCTGGGTTGGATCCCTTGTTCAGGAATATCCCCTGGAAAAGGAAATGGCAACCCACTCCCGTATTCTTGCTTGGGAAATTCCATGGACAGAGGAGCCTAGTGGGCTACAGTCCATGGGGTTGCAAAAGTCGAACACGGCTTAGGAACTAAACAACAAACAACTGTATGTACATACAATGGACTATTATTCAGCTTTAAAAGGAAACTGTGATACCTGCTACAACATGGATCAATTTTGAGGATATAATAAGTGAAATAAGCCAGTCACGAAAGGACAAATACTGTATGACTCCACATGTATGAAGTATCTACAATAGTCAATAATCAAATTCATAGACAAAGAGTAGAATGGTGGTTGCCAGAGGTAGGAAGACGGGAGTTAGTGTTTAACAGATATGGAGTTTCAGCTTGGGATGATGAAAATAAGTTCTGGAGATGGATGAACAATTTCACAAAAATGTAGATGTATTTAGTGCCACTAAACTATACACTTAAAAATGGTTAGAGTAGTAAATTTTATGTTATGTGTATTCTATCACAATTTAAAAATAATGTAATTCACCATACTAAGTTAAAATAAATCATAGGTAGAGGTGCCAGCAAAGAAAGACCAGATGCAACAGCCATTAAGGTAAGCGGAAAGCCAAATATGTGGCTTCTTGGAACAAAGAGAAGAAAATATTTCAAAGAAAAGAAACTGATCAACTGTTAAATGCTGTTGACAAGTCAAGTAAGATAAGGATTGAGAACTGACCACTGGAGGTCACTGGAGACTTGATGAACCATTTCAGTGAAATAACCCAGGACCAAAAACTGGACTGGATTCAAGACTGGGAGATGGCAAACTGGAAATAACATTAGATGATTTTTTCTGAGGTGTTTGCTTAAAGAATAGAGAAATAGGGTGGTCACTATGACAACGGAAAGAGGATTTGGGTTCAAAAGGGGTTTTATTTGTTCTATTCTTACAGTACGTAGACGTTCAGTAAGTCAAACACTTAAGAACTACTTAGTAACGTTTGTCCAGAATGAACCATTCTCAAGACTAGGTTTACTGCTTGACGCTAGAGGGTACAGGGCTGCAATTCTGAATCTTGCCTCCCTCCACCTCCCAAAAGTATGCTATCTTATTTTTCCAAGGTCATTAAATTTTTTTTAGTAAAACTCTTTATCAAGAAAGCTGAGCGCCAAAGAATTGATGCTTTTGAACTGTGGTATTGAAGAAGACTCTTGAGAGTCCCTTGGACTGCAAGGAGATCCAACCAGTCCATCCTAAAGGAGATCAGTTCTGGGTGTTCATTGGAAGGACTGATGTTGAAGCTGAAACTCCAATACTTTGGCCACCTCATGCGAAGAGTTGACTCATTGGAAAAGACCCTGATGCTGGGAAGGATTGGGGGCAGGAGGAGAAGGGGGCGACAGAGGATGAGATGGTTGGATGGCATCACTGACTCGATGGACATGGGTTTGGGTAAACTCCGGGAGTTGGTGATGGACAGGGAGGCCTGGCGTGCTGCGATTCATGGGGTTGCAAAGAGTCGGACACGACTGAGCAACTGAACTGAACTGATCAAATAATACTGCAATAAATGTACAAAAATTTAACTATCTTTTTTGTTCCGTATGTCCAA
Source organism: Giraffa tippelskirchi (assembly GCF_054371585.1). NCBI lineage: Eukaryota > Metazoa > Chordata > Mammalia > Artiodactyla > Giraffidae > Giraffa > Giraffa tippelskirchi. The sequence continues at coordinate 110,955,048 of NC_137279.1, forward strand.
ACATTCTGTTATAATAGATAATACTGCAATGAATCTGTGCATACATTTTTATCTAGAGTTACCATTTTTTCTTGGGGTAACATTTTCAGATGGATCATTATTAGTTTTAAGGTTAGGAGCTTTTTGAAGGTTCTTCATGGAGATTAATAGTTTTATCAACTTATATTCTCATATCAAGAATACATGGGTCTTGGGAATTCCCTGGTGGTCCAGTGGTTTGGACTCTGAGCTTCCACTGCAGGGGCTATGGTGTTGATCCCTGGTCAGGGAACTGAGATCCCCTAAGCCTTCACATGGTCAGAAAAAGAAAAAAAGTCCCATTTTTCCCTAATAATTTTCCCTAAAAGTTTCAACTTAAATTTGCTCATCACAATTTAAATGTTCTTATTTTGTCAGCTGTATCATCCAAGATGCATTATGCTGCTTTTAGTTTAAATTTCTTCGATTAACTAGTGAGGTTAAAATGTTTTCCAAATATTTATCAAGTCACATCTTTTTTCTTTTGTGAACTGCCTATTCGTTCTCATTTGTTTTGAAAAAAGTTATTTTTTCTATCTGTTATGTTTATTAATTAGGGATAGTCACTCTTTTGATTACTGCAAGTTTTCCCTGTAGGTGTTATTTACTTTTAACTTTTTATTTTATCGTATTCAAGTAAATTTTTGTTAATCATGTTAAATCTGCATTTTCCTTTGCCATTTTTCCCTTTTACAATTTGGTTTATAACTACTAAGAAGTGCACATTGGTGAATTAAAGCAAAAGACTGGCTTTAGGAGTGAAAGTTCTGCTGTAAGAAAGTCAGAAGTTTCTGGCTTATTATCTGGTCTCTATTTAGATGAAAGTTTATAAATGTATATGCAATAAATAAATAAGTATATAATAAAATCTGGTAAAGGCAACAGGACTTGGATTCAGAACAACTGTAATTAGGTGCTGGTTCTACCACTGAGCAGCTAAAAGACTTTGGACTTCTTAACCTTACTCAACTCTCCTGAGCTATAAATAACAGCATTTCTGAGGGCTTACCATATGCCAAGCATGACTCCAGGAATTTCACTTTTGTCAACTTATTTAAATACAATCCTATAATATTATAATCGCCACTTTACACGAGAGAAAACATGTAACCTAGAGAGGTTAAATAACTTATCAAAATTCACACACAATCAGCAAATGGCAGAACCAGGATTTGGATCTAGGCTTTCTGACTCCAGTGCCCTCCATCCTGGCTCCTAATCACTCTATTATATGATCTCTTTCATCTCTAAAATGGGAATGATACCATTTATCTCATAGGTGTGGTGAAAGGATGAAAGGAGGCACTATACATGAAAGAATTTTATAGTGTAAAGTGGCAAACATGAGGACGAGTACTATTAAAGATTTTTGTTCTGAATATCAGCAAGAAATCAGAAATACTGTATGACTTAATAAAACAAAAAAGATGGGAAATTCTTTACCACATATATTGAGAATTAAAATCCTTATGGTAACCTGTTAAAAGTACCTTGGAGATAGCCCTTAGGTTCCAGCTATCTGGCTGGAAAAAGTCTGCTTCAGGCTAGAAGAATATACAATTTATTCCATGAAAATGACAACATAAAGCATGATCCCAAATCAGTTAAATATGCACTTTCAGAAGCCCCATGAAAATAAGAGACTCAGTTTGTCTTTCTCTATTAGTCTTGCCGCTGCTTCCTCTTCTGTGTAACAGATATAAACCCTAGCTTATATCCCTCATGGTGTTATAACATACCCACTTCCTTTTTCTATCCAAATCCTCCAAGCCCCGTGGGGTGTATTTCAAGTCCCAACTTCAAAGTTATATCCAGTAACTCAGGCCTATAGTCTTCTTTATCGAACCTCTCATTACTTCTTTTACAAAAACTACTTAAGTCTTCAGTTATGTTTTCTATTGTCGAGATATAACTCACATACTATAAAATAGTTTAAATTACATTCACCAGGTTGTACAATGATTCACCACTATCTAATTCCAGAACACTTTCACCACTCTAAAAAGAAAACCCCCATGTCCATTATTTACTTACTCTCCCATTCCCTACCCCTAGTTTCTGGCAACCATTAATCTACTTTCTGTCTCTATGGATTTGACTATTCTTGGAGTTATGAAATAACAGAAATATGTGACCTTTTGTGTCTGGCTTCTCTCACTTAAAATGTTTTTCAAGGTTCATCCATGTTGTAGCATGTATCAGTACTCCATTTCTTTCTATAGCTGAATACTCCATTGTATGGCTACACCACATTTTGTTTATACATTCAATGGATGAGTTGCTTCCACTTTTTGGCTATTATGATCAATAATTTCATGAACACAATGTGCAAGTTTTTATGTGAACCTGTTTACAATTCTCTTGGGTATATACCTAGAAGAGAATTGCTGGGTCATATGGTAACTCTAAGTTTAACTTATTGAGGAACTGCCAAAGTGTTTCGCACAGTGGCTATACCATTTTATGTTCTCACCACATCCTTGTCAACAGTTGTTACTGCCCATTTTTTTGATTACAGATATCCTAGTGAGTGTGAAATGGTATCTTATTGTGGTTTTGATTTGCATTTCCTAACGTCTCTGGTTATATTTTATGTGACATATTTCCTCTAATTTATAGTCAGCAAGCTTTTCCTATAAAGGGCCAGACAGTAAATGTTTCATGCTTTGAGGGCTACATATAGTCTATGCTACATAATCTCCTCTGTTTTTTTTTTGTTTGTTTTTCAAACAACAAAAGCAAAAGCCATGCTTAGCTTGAGGGCCATACAAAAATGAGCCTCAGACTGTAGTCTGGCAACCTCTACTCAGATTGCTTCATAATTAGCCTGGCCTTTCCTATCAATGTCAATTTTGTTGAAAGCAAAGACCAGACTATTTTATATTCCTTCATAGTGATCTTCACAGTTCAGTTTAGTCACTCAGTGGTGTCCGACTCTTTGCGACCCCATGGACTGCAGCACGTCAGGCTTCCCTGTCCACCAACTCTCAGAGCTTGTTGCTCAAACTCATGTGTATCGAGTCGGTGATGCCATTCAATCATCTCATCCTCTGTCGTCCCCTTCTCCTCCTGCCTTCAATCTTTCCCAGCATCAGGGTCTTTTCAAATGAGTCAGTCCTTCCCATCAGGTGGCCAAAGTATTGGAGCTTCAGCTTCAGCATCAGTCCCTCCAAAGAATTTGGAGGGCGGATTTCCTTTAGGATTGACTGGTTTGATCTCCTTGCTGTCCAAAGGACTCTAAAGAGTCTTCTCCAACACCATAGTTCAAAATCATTAATTCTTTGGCACTCAGCTTTCTCCATGGTCCAACTCTCACATCCATATCTGACTACCTGACTCTGATCTGCACAGAGCCCACAAATACAAAAGTATAGGTTTTAAAAATACTTGAACTGAACTTTTTGCACAAAGAATATCCCCAATTAAAAAAATATCTTCCCATAGGTATTTACACAATATAAATAAAGCATACAAGTTATCCTAAAACTACAAATAAGATTAGAATTATAGTAATACACTATGGCAGAACTTGTTATCTGTTCCTCTAACTTACTAGCCATAAAACAAAAGGTATATACTCTGGCAAATGTGAAAACCCAGTAATTTCAACAATTTGCGTTTTACATTCTGGAAATTTTAAGTTGATCACAAAGAAGGAATTGATTCTACATAGAAACTCCTGGACAAAGAATGAAAACTAATGTATCAGGGAGTAGACAGCTAGTTATTTATCTCTGGAAGTCACTGAACTTCTTCCAAGTCCAGATTTCTCATCTTTAATAGTAGAAGTGATTTCATCCATCCTACCTTTCCCACAAAATTGTGAAGATCAAATGAGACAAAGTTTATAAAATTTTATAAAAAGCACTACAAATAATATGACTCATATATTGTTAGAAGAATTCTAAGCCAAAACCAAGATTTCACTATTAAAATAAGTATAAACAAGAGTTCTCTGGGTCTTTGCTGCTGCTGCTAAGTCGCTTCAGTCGTGTCTGACTCTGTGCAACCCCATAGACAGCAGCCCACCAGGCTCCCCCGCCCCTGGGTCTTTAGAGGTATAACAAGTATTTTTCCTAACGGTCCGCTTGACATCAACAAACTCTATGGTGATTCTCTTTTTTTTTAATCTTTCTAAAAGAGGAATGGAAATCAGAACAAACTGGTGTTACATTCTGAGTCTCAGAAAGGTTAACCAAGTGCATAAAAACAATCAGACCAGTTCCCCGGGTCTTAGAAATCTAAGACAACATTCATTCTATGGCATCTTTACTTTATTCTAGCTAAAAGGAATAATATACTAAATATTCCTTTGAACACTCAGCTGCCTGCTAAAAATTCAGGGGAACCAAACAGTAACCTCAAAGACAAAGCCAGAATCAGCAGTAAAGTTCTGATCAACAGAAAAGAAGGAATAATATAAATACCTAATATTCTATGCTAAGTACTTTATACATACCATACCATTTGATTTTTATCACCACAAGGTAGGGGTACTATTATTATTCATATTATAGCTAAAAAGTGAGGCTAAGAAAAATATCTTACCAAAGCTCACAGTAATTTGCATAGCAGGAATTAGAATTCAGATAAACTGTGTTTATCACATTTTAATTGGTTAGCAACCAATGCTAACATTTGGTTAGCAAAAGCTAACCAAAACCAAAATCTAAGAGAAAGCAAAAATTTCCAAAAGTGTGCTTCAATTCTGTTTCTTTCCATATCTGAGTACTACAAAGCTGATAAAAAAGTAGTTAATGATCAGAAGACCACGTACAAAATAGGGTGATGTCCATGGGATTTCCCAGGCAAGAAGACTGGAGTGGTTTGTCATTTCCTTCTCCGGGGGATCTTCCTAACCGAGGGATCAAACCAAGGTCTCCTACATTGGCAGGCAGGTTCTTTTCCACTGAGCCACCAGGGAAGCCCACCTTAAGTATTACTAAAGTCTTGAGGCTCAGGGTTCAGAGAGAGACACTACCATTAAACATCTACAATTAAGTTTTCTAGAAGTTACAATCTTAGATCTAAAGCCCTGTTTCTAACAATGCCTTTTCACTGGCTAGAAGCGAGTAATTGAAACATGAGCCTGAATCAATCTGTAAGGCACACCAAACAGAGCAAACATCAACCTTACCTTGCTATCTAGGTTAACACAGGAAAAAAAACAATAAAACAATGGTCCCTAGTGCCACAAATATCTATTATGTTTATCTTCTATAGATGAGACACTTAGAGACAAAGGAAGATAAAACCAGTTACCCAAATTTAACAACAAAAATATACTACAATCCCATTTTTCAAAGTGTTGGTTTGATTAACTTACCAATTATATATAGACTGTAGGTAACAAAAACTGCTAGAAAAAACCAAATACTTTTCAAAAAAGCAAACTGGTGTTGAGAAGGTGCTCCACTTTGAGGGATGCACACATTTTTTGATTCTCTTAGTTTGCATTTGCTGACATTTATTTACAAATTTCGCACCAAGTTAAAAACAGGATAGAAAAGGAAATCTGATGGAGAACTTAAAGACAAACACACACATGCTGTCTTTCCAAATCAGAAAAAAAAAAAACATCTCCAGCTGTAACTGGCAGAGCTTCCCTACTAAATAGACAGAAGTATACTAGTGGATACAAACAGGCAAAAATGAAGAAGTCTGCCAAATTAATGTTATGTTATGAGAGGAAAGAGAAAGAATAGGAAAGGATCTGGTCAGTAACTAGGATTCTGTCAAAACTAGGGTGGTGAAGCATACAAAAGGAAACAGAGACGCTTACTATTAGCACACAAAAATGGAGCAAAAAGTATTGTGCAGTCCAAATATGACTCAAATATTCATTGGAAGTACTGATGCTGAAGCTGAAGCTCCAATACTCTGGCCACAAGATGCAAAGAGCCAACTCATTAGAAAAGATCTGATGCTGGGAAAGATTGAAGGCAGAAGGAGAAGGGGACGACGGAGGATGAGATGGTTGGATGACATCACTGACTCGATGGACATGAGTTTGAGCCAAGTCCGGGAGATGGTAAAGCACAGGGAAGCCTGGCGTGCTGCAGTCCACGGGGTTACAAAGAGTTGGATACAACTAAGCGACTGAACAACAACATTAAGAATTACTGGTAACCGTCTAAATTAGTATCTTTTTTCAATACTTGGCCTGGTATAAACATACCTGTGTGTGGGTGTGTTCCTTTTCCACCTCACTGAAACTTCTGAGTATACAGTGGAAGTGACAAATAGATTTAAGGGACTAGACCTGATAGACAGAGTGCCTGATGAACTATGGACAGAGGTTCGTGACATTGTACAGGAGACAGGGATCAAGAAAATCCCCATGGAAAAGAAATGCAAAAAAGCAAAATGGCTGTCTGAGGAGGCCTTACAGATAGCTGGGAAGAGAAGCGAAAAGCAAAGGAGAAAAGGAAAGATATTCCCATGTGAATGCAGAGTTCCAAAGAATAGCAAGGAGAGATAAGAAAGCCTTCCTCAGCGATCAGTGCAAGGAAATAGAGGAAAACAACAGATTGGGAAAGACTAGAGATCTCTTCAAGAAAATTAGAGATACCAAAGGAACATTTCATGCAAAGATAGGCTCGATAAAGGACAGAAATGGTATGGACCTAACAGAAGCAGAAGATATTAAGAAGAGGTGGCAAGAATACACAGAAGAACTGTACAAAAAAGATCTTCATGATCCAGATAATCATGATGGTGTGATCACTCACCTAGAGCCAGACATCCTGGAATGTGAAGTCAGGTGGGCCTTAGAAAGCATCACTACGAACAAAGCTAGTGGAGGTGATGGAATTCCAGTTGAGCTATTTCAAATCCTCAAAGGTGATGCTGTGAAAGTGCTGCACTCGATATGCCAGCAAATTTGGAAAACTCAGCAGTGGCCACAGGACTGGAAAAGGTCAGTCTTCGTTCCAATCCCAAAGAAAGGCAATGCCAAAGAATGCTCAAACTACCACACAATTGCACTCATCTCACATGCTAGTAAAGTAATGCTCAAAATTCTCCAAGTCAGGCTTCAGCAATACGTGAACCGTGAACTTCCAGATGTTCAAGCTGGTTTTAGAAAAGGCAGAGGAACCAGAGAGCAAATTGCCAATATCCGCTGGATCATCGAAAAAGCAAGAGAGTTCCAGAAAAACATCTATTTCTGCTTTATTGACTATGCCAAAGCCTTTGACTGTGTGGATCACAATAAACGGTGGAAAATTCTGAAAGAGATGGGAATACCAGACCATCTGACCTGTCTCTTGAGAAACCTGTATGCAGGTCAGGAAGCAACAGTTAGAACTGGACATGGAACAACAGACTGGTTCCAAATAGGAAAAGGAGTATGTCAAGGCTGTATATTGTCACCCTGCTTATTTAACTTCTATGCAGAGTACATCATGAGAAACGCTGGGCTGGAAGAAACACAAGCTGGAATCAAGATTGCCGGGAGAAATATCAATGACCTCAGATATGCGGATGACACCACCCTTATGGCAGAAAGTGAAGAAGAACTAAAGAGCCTCTTGATGAAGGTGAAAGAAGAGAGTGAAAAAGTTGGCTTAAAGCTCAACGTTCAGAAAACTAAGATCATGGCATCTGGTCCCATCACTTCATGGCAAATAGATGGGGAAACAGTGGAAACAGTGTCAGACTTTATTTTTTTGGGCTCCAAAATCACTGCTGATGGTGATTGCAGCCATGAAATTAAAAGACGCTTACTCCTTGGAAGGAAGGTTATGGCCAACTTAGATAGCATATTTAAAAGCAGAGACATTACTTTGCCAACAAAAGTACGTCTAGTCAAGGCTGTGGTTTTCCCAGTGGTCATGTATGGATGTGAGAGTTGGACGGTGAAGAAAGCTGAGCGCCGCAGAATTGATGCTTTTGAACTGTGGTGTTGGAGAAGACTCTTGAGAGTCCCTTGGACCGCAAGGAGATCCAATCAATCCATCCTAAAAGAGATCAATCCTGGGTGTTCATTGGAAGGTCTGATGTTGAAGCTGAAACTCCAATACTTTGGCCACCTCATGCGAAGGGCTGACTCATTGGAAAAGACCCTAATGCTGGGTAGGATTGGGGGCGGGAGGAGAAGGGGACGACAGAGGATGAGATGGTTGGATGGGATAACTGACTCAATGGTCATGGGTTTGGTGATGGACAGAGAGGCCTGGCGTGCTGCAATTCATGGGGTCGCAAAGAGTCGGACACGACTGAGCGACTGAACTGAACTGAAACTTCTGATACTGTCATCCCTTCGTCATCTCACAGACAACCATCTCCTTTCTTTCCCTCCTAAACTTGGACTCCAAGAGTGATCATCAGTGCAGCTTAATAGTAGCTAAGCACAGACATTGAACCTAACTTCCTGGGTTTTGAAGTCCAGCTCTGACACTTGCTCTGTAATCTGAGCAACGTCTTGACCTCTCTGTGCCTTAGTATCATCATGGGACAAATAATGCCTACTTCCCAGGGTTATTTTGAGTAACTGTGTTAATATCTTTAAAGTAAATTTATAAATATGCCTACCACAGAGGAAGGGCTCTAGAAGTGTTTGTTCTTTATTATTATCGCCATTTTTGTCTGAGTTATTCTTTGCCTGAATATCCTGAATATTCACTGCAAGGACTGATGCTGAAGCTCAAACTCCATACTTTGGCCACCTGATGTGAAGAACTGACTCACTGGAAAAGACCCTGATGCTGGGAAAGATTGAGGGCAGGAGGAGAAGGGGATGACAGAGGATGAGATGGTTGAAGTCGCTTCAGTCTTGTCTGACTCTTTGTGACCCCATGGAGTCGCTTCAGTCTTGTCTGACTCTTTGTGATGTGTGTGTGTGTGTGTGTGTGTGTGTGTGTGCGCGCGCACATGCATGCGCGCGCGAAGTTGTTTCAGTCTTGTCTGACTCTTTGTGACCCCATGGACTGTAGCCCGCCACGCTTCTCTGTCCATGGGAAGAATACTGGAGTGGGTTGTCATTTCCTCCTCCAGGGGACTCTTCCTGACCCAGGGATCAAACCTGTGTCTCTTGTGTCTCCTGCATTGGCAGGCGGGTTCTTTACCACTAGTGCCACCTGGAAAGCCCAGTTAGGCTACAGCACTCAGTTATTCAAATAAACACTAATCTAGGTGTTGCTGTGAAGGTATTATGTGAATGTTGCTAACCGTCATGTAAAGGAGATTATTAATAATGTGAGGAGGCCTCACCTAATCAACTGAAAGCCCTTAAGGGACAAAAATGATGTTTCACTAAAGAAATTCTGTCGCAAGAATTTATGCCAGTTTCCAGCTGGTATGACCTATAGATTTTGGACTTGCCTGTCCCCACAATCATATAAGCCAATTCCCTGAAATAATGTTTTTACTTTTATACACACAGAGACACAAAATGCATATGTGTATATGTTTAATGTGTGGTGCACATGTTGTATCCTACTGGTCCGTTTCTCTGGAGAACCCTGACTAATACAAATATCTGCTGTTTACTGATGCTGAGAACAAGATAAAGTCTGTTTCTGTTGCTTGCAACCAAAGAACTCCAAGTACAGTTATATATGTCACCATTTGAGAAGGAGAGTCCACAAAGATCTCACTGTTCAACCACATGCTAACAGTTTAAGATCAAAGTTATAAGAAGATTCTAAACCTAATGGCAATAAAACTAATTTTCTAGACTCCTCCAAAGTACAGAGAAACTAAAGAATGAAGGCATACTTAAGAAAAAAAGGGTGTCTAAAACAGCTGTTAGAATGTTCAGGCTCCTTTACACAAGTTCAGTCCACTACCTGTTTTTGTGTGGCCTATAAACTAAGAATAGTTTTCACATTAAAAAAAAAAAATTTTTTTTAATTAAAAGAAAAAAAAATTAAAGAAAAACAGTATTTTGTGACACGTGGAAACTACGTGAAATTCAAATTTCAGTGTTCATATATAAAGTGGACACAGCTATGCACATCTGTTTACATATGGTCTATGGTTGCTTTGCCTATAACAGTAGAACTGAGTACTGCAACAGAGTCAATATGACCCTAAAAGCCTAAAATATTTATTATCTGTCTCTTTACTGAAAAATCTTTGCTGATCCCCAATCTAGTTTATTAGAAAAACCATAGCCTATCTTTAGGAGGAATGGGCAAGAAAAGGGTAGGAAATGTTAGAAAAGAGGATACAAGAAAAGGAATAAATTAATTGTAGGTATAAAGGTTTGAAACCTTATCATGCACAAAATACTGTTTGCAGCACTTTACATATATTAATATTTTTAATACTTACAACATTCTTATGAGGTGGAGACCATTATCCTGATTTTATAGATGAGGCAGAGAGGCTAAAACAAACCTGTCAAGCTCAACAGACATAGATTACAGAACCAGGATTACAACCCAGGCTGTTTGGCTTTAGCATCCATGTGGTTAACCACAACATCATACTGCTTTATCACTCATCTTCTTGTCTATCTAATCTGCACAGTACTAACGATGCTGACTTTCCTTAAAACTAAAGTATTAACAAACTATGTAACTGAACTAACCCTGGAATAAATGAAGATGTTTGTGGCAGTATATTCATTAGAGAACTTGAGGGACGACAAATACCTATGCTTGTCTTCTTTCTTGAAGACATGAAACTCAGGAAGATGACCCCTGGATTCAATCACTGCCTTCCCCAAACTATACTTGAACTCAAAAGCTCAGGCAAGCTTCTATATGCAGGCCAAGATAAAGCATGTTCTCCTCCCACATGTCTTGCCTCACCATGACCAATTAAATAAGAATCTGGATGGTGGAGCTGTGATGCTGATATTTCTTAAAACTTCTCAGTCAATTCTAATACACAGTCTTTCCAGGGTTGAGACCTGTCACACTACATTTCTCTCCTTTCAAGGAGAAGAGTGGTGATCAAAAGAAAAGAGTAAAGGTGAGGGGAGGGGCAAAAGCAGAGATGGGGAAAACTGACAAAACTTATCTTCCAAGAATGGAATTTTCATTTAGTACTATAACATCCTAGTAAAGTACATTTCTAAGTCTTCGTGTATCAACTCTACATCTAAAAACTTAAAATAAACCCAAAAAAGTAGGTATAAAAGTAAAATTAAATGTTTTTATATATGCATGTATATACAGGAATTTCTGTAAGATACATAGCAAACAGATAACCATTATTTTTGCCGTATCTGTATTTTTTATTTGATGTGTGTTTTTTGTCAACTTGTATTTCTTTTTATAATGTATTACTTGATTAATTAAAAATAATTTTAAAAGTGTAACTAAAAGGATGTTCAAGGATTACTTTATACTTTGAATATGAAAACAGCTACATAAAGAACTAGTAAAAGTTACTTGGTACCCTTCTGGAAAGCAGTCTACTTCTTGTCAGAGGTCTCCCCAACTTCTATGTGCAGCAGAGATGTATATTCTAACAAATCTATTAAAGAATCTTTTCCACCAGATGACTATTACTAACTAAAGTCTTACTGGTACTAATTTACCATAGTACCTAAGTATGAGGGGAAAATATTTTAAATAATAAAAAATAATAAGGGCTTCCCTGGTGACAAAGAATCTGCCTGCCAATGCAGGAGACGAAGGTTCAATCTCTGGTCTGAAAAGACCCTACATGTCTCAGAGCAACCAGCCTCTGGGCCACAACTACTAAGCCTGTGCTCTAGAGCCTGGTGGCTGCAAATACTGAGCCCACGTGCCGCAACTACTGAAGCCCATGCTCTGCAGCTAGAGAAGCCACCACAGTGAGAAGCCTGCGCACCACGACTAGGGAGTAGCCCCTGCTCACCACACTAGAGAAAAGCCCACGTGGCAACAGAGACCCACACAGCCAAAAGTTAATACAAAACTATAAAAAATAGTAATAAAATGGAAATATTTCGTTTTAAAACACAAATATCTATTACACATTCTAATTTTTATAATCATTTATAATGATCTCACATAACAGTTAAAATCAAATCTCCTCTTTATATGCACTATTCATTTAAATGAATCTCAAGTTTTTAATATGGCTTCAGAAACAAAGTAGGCAATGGAGGTAGTAAGACAACATCCAAGCAATCACACAGGCTTGGCCTTGTCACTATTAAGGTCATAGTGAGTTAATGTTCAAGCATGGCTTGTCATTCATTTGCTACTGTGATTCTAAGTAAAAGACCCAGCTTCATGTACATTCACAAAGTGTTTAAGTTTGCACTAAAGAATAAAACCTCAAACCCGGTTACATGCTAAGTAAGCCTCAATAGATAAAACCACATTTGAGATGTCTATTGGTAAAGAATCTGCCTGCCAATGCAGGTAGACGTAAGAGATATGGGTTCCATCCCTGGGTCGGGAAGAGTCCCTGGAGGAGGGCACAGCAACTTACTCCAGTATTCTTGCCTGGAGAATCCCATGGACAGAGGAGCCTGGTGGGCTATAGTCCATGGAGTCACAAAGAGTTGGCACAACTGAAGCGACTTAGCATGCACACACACTGAAAATAACTGGCAAGAAAAAGCAGACCATGAGGGAACAACGGTTGGTTTCCATTTGGCTAGATGCAGAACCATGACCCAAAGCAAGGTGGGCCTTTGTAATAAGCCTAAGCTAGCTGTGGTAAGAACTTAACTCCAACTCTTAGAAAACAGTTCTCTCTGAATTGCCTAGGTACTGAATATCATTTGTTGTTCAGTTGCTCAGTCATGTCCGACTCTTCATGATCCCATCGGCTGCAGTACATCAGGCTTCCCTGTCCTTCACTATCTCCCAGAGTTTGCTCAAACTCATGTCTGTTGAGTCAATGATGCCATCCAACCATCTCATTCTCTGTTGCCCCTTTCTCCTCCTGTCCTCAATCTTTCCCAGCATAAGGGGCTTTTCCAAAAAGTCAATTCTTCACATCAGGTGGCCAATACTGAATATCATGTATTCTATTCATTATCATTCGCTTTTAACCAAGTGGTGAACATGGTACTCTCAGAAGAGATTTTTCTTGACAGAGGTAAACTAATCTTCCAGAACACTAAGAGTGTTTTCAAGGAAAGGAAAGGGAAAGGGAAGTCGCTCAGTCGTGTCCGACTCTTTGCGACCCCGTGGACTGTAGCCTACCAGGCTCCTTCGTCCATGGGATTCTCCAGGCAAGAATACTGGAGTGGTTTGCCATTTCCTTCTCCAGGGGATCTTCCCGACCCAGGGATCGAACCCAGGTCTCCTGCATTGGAGGCAGACGCTTTAACCTCTGAGCCACCAGGGAAGTCCTAAGAGTGTTTTCAAGTCTCACTCAAAAAAAATGTCTTAGGGAGTTCCCTGGCCATCCAGTGGTTAGGACTCCACACTTTCACTGCTGAGGGTGTGAGTTCCCTGGGATTCAGAGCTCACAAGCCATGTGGTACGCCCAGAGGGGGAAAAAAAGAAAAAAACAAAAGTATGTCTTAAGAAAAAAAGTTAGGTTACAGTTAGTAAGTAGGGTCAGAAACAACATTTAAAGATTTTGGTAATGGTGTGAGCAGTTAAATTTAAATGAGAAACTATCTCAGGAAAAAATGCCTTTAAAAAAGAGCCTAAAAACATTTCTACTTTGAAAACCAAAGCGTAATTCTTTCACAATGTTTAACGACTCTATTCTCATGTATTTTGAACTTTAGGAAACTGAACTTCTGAAAAATGTAAGCAGAAATAGCATATATTATGAGATACCTAAAATAAGGGCATTACCAAAAATGTAAAAAGGGAGATATTATATCTCCTTTTAAAAGGAATAAAAGTTAGATAGCAAAGAGAGTATATATCCAAGATACTTCAATCAATAAACCAAAGATTAAAAGACATACTGGACAGGAATGTTGTGGTCCAAAGTATTTCCATAGAGCTCACAGCCCAACAACTTGTTTGTCCACTGTGCAACTCAGAGGTGCCTTTAGAATTCTGAATTACTGCCAGGCACTGAAAGTTGTCAAGCCTAAATATGTCAATCCTCAAAATTTTGTATTATTCTAATCTAGTTAAAATACATATACTTGCCTTCTTAAAAAAAAAGGAAAACTTAGCCAAACTTAAACAGTAACTCAGAATCTGAAAAATATACAAAAGCACATCTACCTATTAAAGAAACCTTTAGTATTTCCAGATATGAGAGTACAACACTATAAAGTGTAGTAATGAAAATCTAGTGCCAACATCAGAGTAGGTAAATAAAAAATGAAAAAGAGAAAGCCTAAAGAGACTCAAGCATATAATGCCATTTCAATTCTTAAATGACCCAGCAATTCCACCATAAATGGGAATTTATGACACAGAAAAACACAAGCAAACAAATATGTATGCCAGAAACAATCACACACGAAACAAAAGGCCCTTCAACAGAAGAATGGATAAATGTACAGTAATTCAGTAAATACTCCAAAAAGAAATGAGATAAATTACAAGAGTGATATGAAAAGATGACCAAAATGCCTTGGACAAAAAAAAAAAGCAACTTGCCATAGTTAAAGTTCAGCCTATTAATCTTTTTCAAAAGATACACAGATACAAGTTTATAAAACTATTTATGTTAGAATATATACAGGAAAAAGCTGGATAAATATTCATATTACTAGTGGTAGTCCTTAGAGAAACGAACTTTCGTTAAGTTATACATATCAAAAATATTAAGATATACAGAATAAAATTATTCTATTCTATTCTTGGAATTCATCCTAGGGAAATAAGTAAGAATGCCTGGAGAAATTCAACTACAATGATATTCAAAAAAGAGTTTTTATTATAAAAAATGGAAAGCTATAGGGAATAAGGTTTTTAAATGATGGCAAATTCACCCAACAGAGTATTTACTATCTATTGATACTATTTATCCAATAAATACTAAAATATATCCATTTTGACAAAAAAGTCACAATATACTTTTTAAAGGGAGCATGAACTATTATGGATCTGATTTCATTTTCTGAAGGAAAAAAAGTATGTACTGAAAACCACTGAGCAAGATGTTAGTAAATGTTAACAGGCTGGGAGGTAAATGAAGGATGAGTTTCCTTTTAGTTTATTGCACTCATTCCAACAGGGGCAATATCACTCCTAAGGGGGTAAAAAAACCTTTATCTTTTAGTGTATAAAGAAAAATATTAACATACAATAAATAAACAAACATACAGGATACCCGTGGTATTAAAATTGCATGAGGGGAACAATTAGGAAAAAACATACAAAGACTTGACTGAGGGGAGCAAGTGATAATGACAAAAAAGGCTAAGAAACTATCTCATCGGTACTCTCATTTTTTTCTACAATGAACTAGGTATTGAGCCTTTATAAGTAATATATATACATTGATTTAACTACTTAAAAAGGAACATACCATGGAAAGTTAAAACATAACATTAATTTTCATTGCTAAATATAAAGTTTTTTCCTATAGTCTTAAAGTTTTAAAAATACAATACAGTTTTAAACACATAATGTTAAAATAAAAATACAGAGGGACTTCCTTGGTGGTCCAGTGGTTAAGAAGCCGCCTGCAAATGCAGGGGACATGGGTTTGATTCCTCCTCTGGGAAGATTCCACACACGTAGCAGAGCAACTAAAGCCCATGAAAGAAAGTGAAAGTGAAAGTGTTAGCTGCTCAGTTGTGTGGGACTCTTTGCAACCCCATGATAACTCTGTTGGTAAAGAATCCACCTGTAATGCAGGAGACCCTGGTTCAATTCCTAGGTCGGAAGATCCCCTGGAGAAGGGATAGGCTACCCATTCCAGTATTCTTGGGCTTCCCTTCTGGCTCAGCGGGTAAAGAATCTACCTGCAATGTGGGAGACCTGGGTTCGATCCCTGGGGAACATCCCCTGGAGAAGGGAAAGGTTACCCACTCCAGTATTCTGGCCTGGAGAATTCCATGGATCTACAGTCCACATGGTGGTAAAGAGTCGGACAGGACTGAGTCACTTTCACTTTCACTTTTCACTTTGCAATCCCATGGACTGTACCCTGCCAGGTTCCTCTGCCCATGGGATTCTCCAGGAAAGAATACTGAAGTGGGTGGCTAATTCCCTTCTCCAGAGGATCTTCTCCACCCAGGGATTGAACCACAGTCTCCTGTATCGCAGGCAGATTCTTTACCATCTGAGCCACCAACTAAGCCCTTACACCACAACTATTGAGCCTGTGCTCTAGAGCCTGGGAGCCGCAACTACTGAAGCCTGAGCACCCTAGAGCCCGTGCTCCACAACAAGAGAAGCCACCGCAACGAGATGCCCGAGCCACAACAGCTAGAGAGTAGCTTCTGCTTGCTCTAACTAGAGAAAACCCACGCGCAGCAATGAAAAATCAGTGAAATCAAGGATAATTAACTTTTTTAAAAGCTAGCCCTAAAAAAAGAAATTATAAGAGAAAAAGAAATTCAAAGAGTATTGCATCAGAATCATCTGGGATCACTTGGTGGAGTAAACTACAGGTTCCTTGACCATACTACAGATATGATAATAAAATCAACATTTCTATGGATGGGGCTAGTAGCTTTTATTAAATGAGCCACAATTCTATCATCATACCACTCTATGGAAATATGGAAATCCAGACAGATACATATCCTATTACCCATTATCTCTACTGGGTACAAGGCATTGTGAAGAATATAAAAGAAATAGGCAAAATTCATAAATTTTGCCACTATAATAGTCATTTCAGATAAATCTGCAAAACCCAGCACATTATATGACTGACTTTCTATAAAACACTGGCTCATAGGATTGAAAAAAAAAAAGTTTCTTATATTGTGAAAATGAACCGCAAGGTAGAGAGGGGACGGTTGGTCCTTCACATGGAGTCATCTCTCTTTTTCAAGTACTTGAATGCTTTAAAAAAACGATCATTTAAAAAATTTTACTCATTAAATAGGCACACTCTGCATTACTAAAACACCTCACTCGTCCATCTTCAGCACACCAACACACAGAAGGCATTAATATATACATATATTATGTATTCCATACATAGTTACGGAAATGGTATGGTTGCAAAAGATCAAAAATGTGACAATCCATGTAGACACAAGCTCAACCCAGTACAGTGGAACCTAAGCAGAGCCAGCCTGGAACACCACAAAGCAATGATTCTTTATACCCAATGCTTGAGGCCTACTGCTTACACACAAACACAGGCAGATGGCACCAGTGGTGACACAATCCCAGGCTTGTTCTACTGATGACAGCAGTGCAAGTCTAAAGCATAAGAGGAATAACAGAACAACTACATCACCTAAAACCCTAACAATGGTTTCAACTGCAGATTTTGGTTGGTACTTAAATTATAATGCTGTCACTTTTTCAATGTAGAAACCATGATATTTAAATAGCAGTAAGAAGTTGCCATTTATTTAAAATTCAAAAGAATGTTTCACAAAGTTCGCCCCAAGTGTGAAACTCAATATTCAAAAGGCACGGGAACTTTTCTTTTAAAGAGTATATACCATTTCTCCAGTTACGAGTTACTTAAATTCCGTATATGTCATATGTATATAAAAGAAACATCATTGAAATAACCTAGTATCTGAAGATCTAAACAAATAAAGGTGGGTCTGAGACATAAGATTCACCCTCCAGCTCACTTGTCCATGGTTTTTCTTAAATTAACCTAATATTCTTAAGTAATGCATAAAAGTTTCACTTATACCAACTTTTAGGTATACACATCAACAGGGCAAATTGATGCTTGTACTTTATATGCAAAACAATTTCCTGAAGCATGAAAATTTCATGCCAAGGGGTTACGTACGCCATTCTAAACTGATTATATGATTAAAATAAAGAGCAGCAGACTATAACAGTAAAGCAGTTGAAAACTCATATAGAAATCTAGCCCCCAAAACCTTAAAAAACAAAAAGAGCACTTTGAGGATACCAAGAACCAAAATATCACATAAAGTTATCTTTTATAGACCTATCATATTATAACCTTAGTCTCAAACTACTAGAAACAAATTTAAAAATATGTCCCATTCTTCACAAAAACAAGGGTCTTCATTCTGTCCAGGTTTATTGTACTTCAGACCCAAACCAACAAGACAGATCCCATCCTGCACAAAGTAGTGATACTGCCACAAACGGTGAGATTCGTTATATCCTCTCAGGAGGTCCCTCTAGGCCACCATATCTAACCTAAAGTGTTCTTTCTACCCTTCAATGTTAATTTATCTCCAAAAAGCCCTCATCTCATCAATTTCCTTTCTTTTCTCTTTAGGTGAAAATAAATTTCTTTTCCACAGTCCAGCAAAACAACTTCTATGTGTTATCCATTCCCTTACAGAAAATCCTGTATTAGAATTCTTTCCCTTTTGCTGCTGCTGCTAAGTCGCTTCAGTCGTGTCCAACTCTGTGCGACCCCGTGAGACGGCAGCCCACCAGACTGCACCGTCCCCGGGATTCTCCAGGCAAGAACACTGGAGTGGGCTGCCATTTCCTTCTCCAGTGCATGAAAGGGAAAAGTCAAAGTGAAGTCGCTCAGTTGTGTCCGACTGTTAGCGACCCCATGGACTGTAGCCTACCAGGCTCCTCCGCCCATGAGGTTTTCCCTCCACTAAAATAGTTTCTTTCAATCTCTCGATTATCAGCATCTATTTTCATCTCTTAAGTATCCATTCCTATTAAGTATTAATTTAAATGTTCAGTTTAGTTCAGTTCAGTCGCTCAGTCATTAATTTAAATGTTCAGTTTAGTTCAGTTCAGTCGCTCAGTCGTGTCTGACTCTTTGTGACCCCATGGACTGCAGCATGCCAGGCCTCCCTGCCCATCACCAACTCCCGGAGTTTGTTCAAACTCATGTCCATTGAGTTGGTGATGCCATCCAACCATCTCATCCTCTGTCATTCCCTTCTCCTCCCGCCTTCAATCTTTCCCAGCATCAGGGTCTTTACCAATGAGTCAGTTCTTCACATCAGGTGGCCAAAGTATTGTAGTTTCAGCCTCAGCACCAGTCCTTCCAATGAATATTCAGGACTGATTTCCTTTAGGATGGATTGGTTGGATCTCCTTGCAGTCCAAGGGACTCTCAAGAGTCTTCTCCAACACCACAGTTCAAAAGTATCAATTCTTTCGTGCTCAGCTTTCTTTCTAGTCCAACTCTCATATCCATACATGACTACTGGAAAAACCATAGCCTTGACTAGATGGACCTTTGCTGGCAAAGTAATGTCTCTGCTTTTTAATATGCTGTTTAGATTGATCATAACTTTTCTTCCAAGGAGCAAGCATCTTTTAATTTCATGGGTTACAGTCACCATCTGCAGTGATTTTGGAGCCCAAGAAAATAAAGTCTCTCACTGTTTTCATTGTTTCCCCATCTATTTGCCATGAAGTGATGGGACCAGATGCCATGATCTTAGTTTTCTGAATGCTGAGTTTTAAGCCAACGCCAACTTTTTCACTCTGCTCTTTCACTTTCATCCAGAGGCTCTTTAGTTCTTCTTCGTTTTCTGCCATAAGGGTAGTGTCATCTGCATATCTGAGGTTATTGATATTTCTCCCTGCAATCTTGATTCCAGCTGTGCTTCACCCAGCCCAGTGTTTCTCACGATGTACTCTGCATATAAGTTAAATAAGCAGGGTGACAATATACAACCTTGACGTACTCCTTTCTCGATTTGGAACTAGTCTGCAGTTCCATGTCCAGTTCTAACTGTTGTTTCCTGACCTGCATACAGATTTCTCAAGAGGCAGGTCAGGTGGTCTGGTATTCCCATCTCTTGAGAATTTTCCACAGTTTATTGTGATCCACACAGTCAAAGGCTTTGGCGTAGTCAATAAAGCAGAAGCAGATGTCTTTCTGGAACTCTCTTGCTTTTTCAATGATCCAGTGCATGTTGGCAATTTGATCTCTGGTTCCTCTGCCTTTTCTAAATCCAGCTTGAACATCTGGAATTTCATTGTTCACGTACTGTTGAAGCCTGGCTTGGAGAATTTTGAGCATTACTTTACTAGCGTGTGAGATCATTTAAATGTACTCTAAACTTAATTAATTAAGATATTAATTTATTTGAAAGGTTAGAAACTTTATGCAGTTTTGAGAGATCTCATACTGCTGTTCTGCCTGAGTATTAATATCAGTTGCAGAAAAAAGTCCCATTATATAATTTTTTAACCCTACTAACCATTAAATGCCCCAGAATTACTGGATCATATTTCTGAACAAATCACACACTATGATATACTAGTGGTGGTGGTGGTTTAGACGCTCAGTCATGTCTGATTCTTTGCGACCTCACACACTGTAGCCCACCAGGCTCCTCTGTCCATGGGATCTTCCAGGCAAGAATACTGGAGTGGGTTGCCATTTCCTTCTCCAATGATATACTAGAAGACAGAAATAAACACATACTTCCCCCACAATGAAACAGAGATTAGATGGACAACACATGTTGGCTGCATAAACAGTTTGATTACTGTTTCATTTCAAAAAACTAAACTTTTAAAGAGTTAAAATTTAAGTGATACAAACAGAACCAAAAGAAGATGATATCCTGAATACGAATGGAAAGATCTAGAGCAAATTTCCTTTAAGCTGAAAACATTAGGGACTACTCAAATAGTCAAAATCTTAATGAAAATTACACTTTCTGGGTTTCTGGTCTTTATTTCTCTCCTTAGAATTTTTAATGTGTGATTTATTTTAAGCAATTGAAGCCTCATGGGGAGTGCGAGTTTTGAAAGGAAAAAGATAGGTGAAGTCAATTATTTCTGAAGAGTTTTCTAGACTCATCTAGAAGAAAAAGAGTGTGCTGCACTGAAGATTAGAGGGAGAGAGGCAGTCTTCTGTCATTTGCCTACTCATTCATTCATTCATGTTTGCATGCAAGCAAAACACATATATTTACTGGCTTCTTATTTTGTGCTTTGTACTGCAGTAATTCTTTCTTCTGAAAGTTTGCTGTCAACATTATCCTCTACAATTAAAGAGTTTGTGGGACTTCTGTGGTGGCACCGTGGATAAGAATCCACCTTCAAGTGCATGGGACATGGGTTTGATCTCTGGTCTGGGAAGATTCCACGTGCTGTGGAGCAACTAAGCCCATGTACAACTACTGAGCCCGTGCTCTAGAGCCCACAAGCCACAAATACTGAGCCCGAATGCCATAACTCTGAAGCCTGAACAGCTAGAGCCCATGCTCTGCAACAAGAGAAGCCACCCCAATGAGAAGCCTGTGCACCCCAAAGAAGAGTAGCTCCCACTTGCCGCAATTAGAGAAAGCCAGCATGCAACAATGAAGACCCAGTGCAGCCAAAAACAATCAAATAAAATTTTTAAAAAGAGTTTGTGAATTTTCATATATACAATTACTTTGGGTTTCATCATCTTCAAAAAATGAACAATATTCATTTCACAGATTTGATATGCAGATGAAATGGGATGTAAGGGCTTTACCTTCAAAAAAAAAAGTTCCCTTTTCCTTATAAGTTTCTCTAGAGATTGGGACATTTATCAGTAATTCTCAACCTAACTATGAAAAATCTTTTATTCTCCACAGATTCCATGTCTTCAAAGACTTTTGTCTATTAAATGCACTGATACTTTACTTATAAGAACTCTCAAACTGTCACAGACATAAAAACTAATGAAACTCAATGCTGGGTTCCTGAGGCATAAGCGCAAAGTTTCATTTCATTAACAGCCTGCAAATCACCACAATGTATGGTAAGGAAAGTGTGGTGATTAGTCCCAAAGATTTGAGTTAATATAATTACTGGCCAAAGATACATAGTATTTCACCTGTATAAGTCTATTGAGAGCAAATACTAGGCTTTTTGCAGCATTAAAAAGAATCCATTCCTATTTCTGCAGACCCCTGGGGAAAACACAATTTATGTATAAGTTAGCGATTTTCTATGTCTGGAAAATTACTGGTTACCCGGCAAATTTGTTTCAAGCCAGATTCATTAGTAACACTATCTTCAAAGTCAAAAGTTGTACATATTTATCTAAAAAGGTAGGTAGTGCTATCCTGTGTACTTCCTTTGTTTTTATAAAAACAAAATCCAAACCCTTCACCAGAGACTTATGTGATCTGTCCCTTGCAAACTTCATCTAACGGTCTCCCCTCAGCTTACCACTTCTCAGTTATGACTAGCTGCTTCCTACTTTAGGGCTTTTACACCAACTGGCCCTCTTGTCTGGTTCCCTCTTCTTGCAGATCATCACATGTCTGGCTTTTTGCAACTGAGGAGTCAGAATAAATATCATCAGGGAATTTTTTCCTCAGCACTCAATCTAAACCCTTCCATCACTATCATTTCTTCTTGTTATAGCTTTTTCATAGCATCTGTGACCTCTTAAATTATCTGTTCACTTATTTATTTATTTACTGTTTCTCTCCAAAACCACCAAACCCCAAAGAATAAAGAATTCCACAAGAGCAGTCTACTCATTGCCCTATCTCCAGTTCCTAAAATAGTACCAGGTAACCAATAATCACTCGATAAATATTTGCTGGCTAACCAGCCAAACTGTTTAAGATTACTCTGGGGAAGGTCTATGATTTCTTTGTTAAGAACTTATTTAACATTTAAAATTGTTGATTCAAAAGAAATAAGAAATAATGTTCTTTTGATTAAAAACAGAGTAAGAAATGTACACAATAATCTATTCAACCAGTGGGCTTTATTTTCTTTTATGACAATCCTTTGGGATAGAAAAATATGAAAATCTATTCATGTTTCACACACCTCATAGGTCACCTCATGTAAAAACTGAGTAAATTTTCTTTTCTTAACTTTAGCTTTATTGCAGTCTGACATTTAAAACTGACTTTTCTTATAATAATATACCATGAGCTGCTAGCCACTCAATTTGATAACATTTTTCCTGCCAAGAAGCAAGAAGCCTTCTAAGAATGTAAGAAGTACAGATTGGGAAGCCATAGCTGACATCACAGTGACAGTGCCAGCATGGCCCAAATCAGGGAATATCCTGTTCTCAGCTATGACAGAAAAGAAGGAAGGAAGGAAAAGACTGATCAGTTCAAGGAAAGTCACCGTAGTTCTGATTTCAGTTGACAAACATGAATATCTTCAAATCAATTCAAAACAGAGTCAACTGGAATCTTATAGCTTGAGACATTAAATCCCTGCTTTGACTATCTGAGGTCTCTAGTAAAAGAAATAATCACACAGTTCACCAGATCTGGGCTTATATAAGAAAAACAAGTCCTTGTGGAAAACCAAACAAACAAACATATAATCCTCAATACTATATGCTACATTTGCTTATTAATTTAAAAATATTTTCAAGGATACTTGTAAAGTGGAGAGACGTGAATAAAAATAATAATGACTTTATTTCTGAGTTTAGAAAATATTTGGAAACTAAAAGAAACATTAAGAAGAAGTATAAAACTCAATGGTTTAAAAAATGCAAACACCCTGAATATAACACAAACCTGTATTTACTTTTTTAAAATTGGAGGTTGCTTCTTTTCCCAACTGGTAATATAAAAGGAGACAGCAAGCAGATAATTCACAGCTCATGTGAGTTTACTTATCAGTCAAAAAGAAATATTAATATCAATCTTTAGGCTAACTTGCTTACATAGTATTCAACCAAGTGGAAAGCACAACGAGCAGAGAGCTAGAAGCAGGTACCAGAATGATTAAGAACAGCATTTGCTAACTTTCTTTTTTTTTAATTAAGTAATTAAGAAGTACTGAAAGTGTTAATTTTTCTAAAGATAATATACTTAATTTCCTATTTTTTGCTGTTCCATATTTCACTGTCTTCAACATTATAAGCTGCTTAATAAGAAGCTATACTTCACTTTTCATCACTTCTGCTCACAAAACCGATATTTCTAAAGTCCAGTCACATTCATGAAAGCTGGAAAACTACATATAGAATTTTACCTTACAGTTAAGTATTTTAAGGTAGAAAGAAAGTGAAGTTGCTCAGTTGTGTCGTACTCTTTGCAACCCACAGACTATGTAACCTGCTAGGCTCCTCTGTCCATGGAATTTTCCAGGCAAGAATACTGGAGTGGGTTGCCATTTCCTTCTCCAGAGGATCTTCCCAACCCAGGGATCGAACCCAGGTCTCCCACACTGCAGGCAGACTCTTTACCATCTGAGCCACCATGGAAGCCCTATTTTAAGATAATACCTCCAGAAATATGTCTAGAAGTGAGGATTCTCTGTTAGCCAAGAACTCAAAATGCTAGTAAGTAAATTTCTGTAGGAGACTATATATTTGTCAAAGAAATAGCATAAACTTATGCTTTTTACTGATGAAGAACAGGAATCTTTTACCGTTCAATTTTTTTAAAAAACGCAGCAACAAACAAAGTGTACAACCAAAGAGTCCTATTTTCTCTCAGAGGTTACACACCTAACTCTATGTAGCCTATTCATTAGACTCAGACTCTTTCTTTTGAATTTCATCTCCAAACTGGGTATATCTCCAAACTGAAGATCTAGAGAGCTTCACAATGGCTGATTCCCAGCAACGCCCCCCCAAACCTTTCCTCTTGCTTTCTGTTAAACTCTCAGATTTTGGCTTACCTCTCATGTTTATTTTAGTAAAAGGAGATTAAATGCTCTTATGTGTTTAAACCAGCCTCCCTGTCTTCAGTCTCTTTCTTCCTCAATTCATTCTGTACTCTGCATCTAGATTCATTTTCCAAAGATGAATGCTCTGATCGGATCTTATTCCTCATATCAAAACTTCCTGTGCTCTGCATAAAGCCTATACTTCTCAACCTAGCACTCAATGACTTCCAAACTCTAGTCCCTATCAATCTTTATGCCCTTACTGCCATTATTTTCTAATTATACAAGCCTAAGCTTCTGTCAAATCAATCTTCTGTCCTCTAACTTGCCCTGAACTTTCTATCTTGGCTCATGCCATTCCTACCACACAAAGAATGTCTACCACTCCCTCTCAGCTGCCACTGCTCAAGGCCCCTTTGCATCTCTGCATTTATTTATGTAAATAAGGACATACAAAAGATATGTTCTGCCCCACCCAGCAAAACTGCCCCCAAATTTTCAAACCCAACAACTGCCAGCTTTTATTAAATGCCTACTATGTGCTCAGCAATCTTAAACAGTATTTCTAAACCTCTCAACAATCCTATAAAGTAGGTATTTTTATTTATTCTCCTTTCACAGATGAGAAACCCAAAGCTCAAAAACATAAAACTATATATTTAGTAGATATCCTCAAACTGTATACTCAGTAAGTTGCCTCAAATCATACACTGAGTAAGTGGCGAAGCAAGGATTTCAACACAGGCTGCTTAACTCTACAGCTATTGTTCTAAACACTAAGTTGTGTAGTTTGAGGGTTTTTTTTTAAGTCTGAATCATGTGACTATCCCTCTCCTCTATCTGAAATAATTTAGTTTTACATATTTCTACTTACTACACACTATAAAATAAGCCTTCTCGTTTTTGTTATTTTAGTAAAGGGAGAAGATTAAATACTATTTCTTTTCACGAGAAGAACAATACTGAAATTGTAATGTCAAGGAACATCTTTTTTGTCACAAAGATTACTTTTACTAAAATATTTTCAAAGAAATTCATTCCAAGCAACTTTTTCAAAGATGACTGCAAATTAATAATCATACACTTTGATGGTTTTACAGATTATTAATAATATGAGGATTTTGTGATCACTACCCAAGAATTGTAATTGGTATCTATCAAATTGGCAAAGACTGTAAAAACTGACCTACTCAATGCCATTGAAGGTGCAGTGAGACACACATTCATACACAGGGTAACCACCCTTTGATCCAGTTATCCCACTTCTGGGAATCTATCCTAAAGGAAAAAAAAAAAAACCCAGAGATGCAATCAAAGATAAATGTACAAAAATGTCTGTCCCAGTGTTATTTAAAATAGTAGTATTATAAAGATCAACCTAAGAGTCCCACATTAGGAGAACAATAACCTGTTCAGAGATAAAAGCACGACCAAAACCACATTTATAGAAGTATAATTTCAGGTTTTTTTTTTTAATTGAAAAGAAGTAAGAAAGGAGAAGAACTATAAAACTTAAATCGAAATGTTTGTACAAATTATCTCTGGGCTATAGGTTTATGGGTAATCTTCAATTTCTTCTTTACATTTACACTCTTTTCAAAATTTGCCACCACAATGAACATGAATTAGCTTAAAAAAGAAAAAAAGGTTTAAGCAGCTATAACTCCTGAATATGGCCCTGAAACAAACAAGGGCATATTGCTTGGACTAGAAACTACACTTCCTACCGCAAAGAAAGCGTCAAACTTGTTTTCTTTCCAGCTTTTATTAGGCTCACTTGTACTTTTAGATTGTGTAAAGAATGTCATCCAAAACTCAGTAGTACTCATGAAATCGCACAAGGCTATCTAAAAGTCAGCCAATACTCCAACAGAAAGCACCACAGTTAAACGAACTGTTTTACTGTATGCCTATTAAGGATAATAAATGTCCAATTAAACCTAACTCAAAACATGCAAAATGGAAAAACCAGAAAAACTATTCTTGTTTCACAAATTAACTAAATATACTGTTGTTGCCTTATAAGCACATCACAGTTATATCTGGGAGGAGCTTGAAAATAAAGCTGGCAAACTACCAACAACATCACTAAAAACGCACACTGATGCATTTGACTACTATCTTTTAGTGGATAGTTAACTTCAGTGGCACAGGATGATTTTAATCACTGTAGAAAAAATATTAAGCTGTCCTTCCAAAAAAAAAATCTCCAAAACTTCTCACATTAAACATTAGAATTAAAACTGTTAGCTGAACCAGGAAAAAACTTACCTACAATGTAGCATATATGCAGAAAAGCAATTTGGAAAAAAAAGACCAATGGAAGTAAAATAGGCAGTTGAACAAGCAATTCTTATTTTACTATATACTTTAACCAATGGGAGACTGGTTTGCTCGAATACTAAAAAGCTGTTAGGAAATAAGACCACAGAAATAGTTGTTAGCAACTGAAAGAGAATTAAAATATCACAAAGATTTTACTTAGAAAATGAGTATCGTTCTATTTTTACTCAATCATGAAAATACAACATTTATTTATAAAACATATGTCAGGTTCTGGCAAACAAAATAAATTACTAGACTATAAATTCCTTAGAGTAGAAACTACAGCCCCACATCTCAGTTTCCATCAAACAGCCTAATACTGGGTCACTCAAACATCTGTTCAATGACTGAATCTGAAATCTATTAATGAAATTATGCAATATTTTCACAACTACACAATGAAATTTAAAAGGTAGTTTAAAAGACATCAATGATTTGAGATAAACACTGAAAACTACATAAAACCCAAAGATTAGCGTTAAATGTCAGCTGCTAAAATAATTAAGTTATGGTTGCTTGCTTAATACTCTATACAACACTTGTCTAGAACAGAATGATCCTATGAATTTAAAAATATCATGAAAAATAGTGAATGAATTTACTCTAGGGATCACATATTTGACAGATCTGAAATGTTCAGTCTGCAATAAGAATTCCTACTACTACTAACTTAGAATCTTATATAAGTGGCATCTGGGCTTTGTCCAAAGAAACAGTTGTACCCAATTCTTTGTGTCTCTTCAACTTTATACTTTCGTCACTGATAACTAAGCTACAGTTCTATCTTAAGCCAAGTTATGAGTGAGTATAACATAGCACTGCAAACAACCATGCATGTTACAGGCATACATATGTACTTGTGAATTCAAAGTAAGTCATCTCAAGTTTTCATTAATCCAGCAGTGTCTTTTATCAGTTATGTGTAGTTTAGTACATTCCTATCCTTATGAGATATAGCCTAACTTAAATATATTCTGAAACCAAACATAGAATTATGCATTTAATCCTAAATTTGGTTTAT
The DNA here is from genome assembly GCF_054371585.1 of Giraffa tippelskirchi. NCBI lineage: Eukaryota > Metazoa > Chordata > Mammalia > Artiodactyla > Giraffidae > Giraffa > Giraffa tippelskirchi. The sequence continues at coordinate 110,982,918 of NC_137279.1, forward strand.
TTTACCATTCCACACTTTGAACCACTCTCTATCAATGTGAACTAAATAAATAGGGTGGATACAGGAAACTATCTCTATCCCTGGAAAAACTGGATATGCAAAGAAATTTTCTTTTCCAGATTTATCTAAATTTATACAGCCTAAATAAGTCATTAGAACTTTAAAAAAAGCCATTAGTCTAATAATTGAAAATAATTTCACAGAATATATTTAATCCTCTACGTGTGTATCATGTACTTATGAAAATTATAATAAAAGGATGGTTTTTAGACCACTTAACAAAAGTACACTATCTCAACTCCACCTTAACCATCATACACAATTTCCTTTGCACCTTTTACCTCTAAAAGGCCTATTTTCAAGTGGAAATGAGAGCACGGCACAGTTCTCTGCTGAACTGCTTAACTGATCAGAACATTGTGATAAGTAAGTTTACAGGTTCAATACTAATCTGGATCTTTTAACTTTGAAACAAACTGCTCTCTTAATCAATCATCTCAAAACCGAATGCAAACGGGATTGGAGACAGCATGTGTGAATCTTCATTGCATACTCATAACCACTATTACAAAAATTCAACGTGTAAAATGGACAATACTTTCTCTGTATATGAAAGTGAAAAGCACATAAAACTACCATTTGTAACTTCCAAATTTCAGACACACACAAAAGGGAAAAAAATGGACCCTTCATCTGTCTCAGTAACATAAGAAAGCTTAAGTATCTTTATTTTAAACAGTAATCATTTCCATAAGATATGAATTTGGCATAAAGTCATATAGCAGTATACGACATCAGAATGAGCAGAAAATACTTGGCAATATGCCATAACTCTTTTTAAAATTGATGAGTTCAATTAGAAAGGAACATTAGGAGGAAGTAAGTTTATGTTCACAATTTTAAACTCACCACAACATTAAGATATAAATGCTTTATACAAGATATTTTTATTGACCTTCTAAAATGAGAAGTTTAGAACTGGGAGCTTAGAGGTTATATGAGGTTCAATGGACATTTGCTGGGTCCCTAGCATGTGTGAGACACAGTGCTTGGTGCTTGCAGGTAAACTCCATTAACTCAGCCCAGTCACTTTATAGATGCTGGAGTCTCTGCTCATGTCAAATCAAGCCTTTTAGACTTCTGAATTAGAAATGCTGAGCGATGCCATCACAATGGTATAATTCTATTAAAACAGACTGATATCATCTTTCCTCATAATCTAAATAAAATTTCAAAGAGGCAATGTTGACTTAACAGAAACAATAGTCTCTGTGTTTTGAATAACTTATAAAGAACTACAACAATTTAAAAATTCAACTATGAGAGTCCTCAACTAAGTGCTAGTTGCATAATTTACTGCAAAGAACAAAACATGAGGCTATCAGAGATTTAAGATTCTAAAGACATACAAAACAGAAATTAAACTAATTGTTGATACCACTGAAAAGTCCTTCTATAAGAAAAAAGAATTATCAATATGAAAAATCAGGTGCTTGACTGGGCTATCTATTCTTTATAAAAGATCACCAACCATACACTAACAAAGTTGTTGAGTAACAGTAAACACTGGCAAGATTTTAAGTTATTTAACTATGAGATCACAAATTATGACATAATATAAAACTTCCTGAGGGCAGAGACCCTGTCTAATCCAACTGTTATCCCCAACAATTAGCACCCTGTTACTAAAGTGTTAAAGAGAGAGTTGAACAAACGTTATGAACTCATGTGAGCTAGCTACTGGAAAATTCCACCTAATGATCTAAAAAGTCTCTTTTTATAATTCAAGTTGTTTAAGTATTAAATAATATTCACTCAAGTGACATTGCATGAAACTTCAGATCAACAACTGTGGCTGTCACTTTAGTACTAACTACTCTCTGAAGGAATTAATAGCTACACCAAGAAGACAAGTATATTTATATACTTGGATTCAGTAGTCCTTCTGGAAATCAATTCCAAGGAAATATTCAAAAAGAAAGAAAATGTTGCATACACAAAAGTGTTCGTTTCATTGTTATTTTCAATAAGGGGAAAAGGAAACTATCTATACGCCCAAGAGCAGGTAGACAGACTATATTGCAACCATGCAAAAAGGGTTAAAATGAACATTAACCTCCTAATTGGTCTTCCTGCTTCCACTCCCTGCTGCCTTCCCCAAGTTGATTTCCACACAGGAGCCAGAACAGTCCCATAGACTTAAGTCAGAACTGTTCTCTCTTCTACCCCAAACCCTCCAGTGGTTTCCCATTTCATTCAAAGTAAAATTCAAAGTTCTGACCATTGCCTACAGGCTTTACAGTGGCCTCGGACACTTCTCTAATCTCAAGCTCTCTCATTTTCCCTCCTGCCTACTGGCCCTCTCCAAAAGGCCAAGTACACTGAGTGGTCTCTCCTTGTTATCTTCTTCCCCTAGAGAGCATAAATTCCTCACTTTCTTCAGGTCTCTCTACTCCAGAATCATGTCTTCCCTGACTACCCTTCCTTGGCACTCTCTCTATCCTCTAACCCTACTTTACTCTTCTGCATATCTCTTACCATCTGACTTATTCTGTATTTATATGGTTATGGCCCATCTCTCCGATTAGTATATAAACTCCATGATAGCAAGGACTTTGTTTTATTCACATAACAGACGTTTAAAAAGCACTTGTTAAACAGATACTGAATACTGATACAATAATTATTAACTACACAAAAAACCATACATATAAACAAACTTGCAAGAGAATAGGAAAAATGATCTGTGAACATTTTCAAGTGCTGATCATATTGCTAAGGAGTTTGAACAACAAAAAATGTAAGTCAGTTGTGATTATGATTTTAAGCTGTCAGTAGTGACTATGACAATCTTATATCCCTCAAAGCCATTTGTTTAGAATTATTATGAGAACTTTTCCCATAAAACTGTTAATAACAATCAGTCTTAAAGTCTTGTTCCCAAAGACCCAAAGTTTAGTCTGTGAGGGTAGACACTCATGCTTGAGGTCACACAGAAGGTGAAGAAAGGCTTCTGAACAGTTTTAATATAGAACTGAATATACTCAGAGTTTACATTTAAAACAAGCACCCATGGTTGGCTTCAGCGAGTCCCTGAAGATGTAAAATTCTGTGCCTAGATGTCTATTACTTCTTTCCTGAGAAGAGAGTCTATATGTGCATTTCATTATATTCTCAAAGGTGTCAGTCAGTGGCCCAGAAAAGGTTAATAATTACTATTTTGTATGTTGGAAGTGAAGTGAAATCTAATTTGAGCTACCTCTTAAAGGATAGAAAATATATAAAACCAAGACACATCTTTGCAATAACTCATTTCATTCAAGAAATACCAAGTGCCTACCATGTGCCAGCCATGGTGTGATTTTGAGCACCTTACACTTAACCATATTTTGTAGTAGTACATAATTCAAAATAAGTAGGAAACAAGATTCACTGAAACACCAGACTAAAAAGAAATCCAGGGAACACAAATATAATTTCAAACAGAAAGTGGTATAGGAATCATAATAAAGACAGAAAGGAGCTCAGGGCCTGATTTAGTGCTTATTATGTCAAAATATCCACAGATATCAGTTACATCAAAAGAAAAGAAAAACTACACACACGTGTGCCCACCCCCACACACTGTGACAGGAAACCAAAATAAAGTTTCCAAATCCTGTTTCCAGCAGCATCCTTTCTGAGACTGCCCTTCAGCATGTTTTTGAAGGTAGGAGCTCCACGTTAAAACTAAGAGCTGATACTTTACTCTTACAGTGATAAAAACAAAAAGAATCACCTCAAACCCAGGAAACAGAAAACTGTGGCCACCTGTACGGCTGTGACCCATTAACCTCCTGCCCTGTTATTCCCTTTCTTTTTATACCCTACTTCCTTCAAAGCAGTGACAGAACGGTCTTCTCTCCCAAAACGGAATGACTCGTGAATGCCAGTTCTTTTTCCAAGAGGTCAAAAGGTTCCCTAAACTCTGCTTCTTAGCCCTGTGAGTTGATGTCTTCCCCTCATCTTTTCCCCATAGCAGTAAATTACACAATTCAGCTGAGGACACCGTCCTTAACTTCCTGAACAAGGGGGCAGAAAGACACTCCTACCAGCCCCAGCCTAAAGGAAGACAAGTGACCTCTTCCCTAACAAAATTCAGGGAAAAAGCAGAGACCCAAGAAAGGCAACGCCGAAAAGGCGAATCGAACACATGGCATGCTATGGAAGACGTGGGGGACAGAGGGCGGGAAAGAGGCTGAGAGGTGGAGTGGGGTATAGAGATGTCAGCTCTGTGCACTAGGGCAATGAAGAAATGGGAGATCCCGAACCCTGACAAGTGAACACAGAAAGGACACCGCTCCCGTCTATCCACACTTCTTCAGTAGTCAAGGAAGGTCAGAAAATTCACCCAACCCTCCAACTCCCTTCTTCGCGTGCCCCCCAAAGGATGAACTGGGTTTGAAAGAAGAGCTGACCCTAGTCAGGGTACAAGTAAGAAGAAAAATGCAGCGATGTCCAATCTAGTACCTCTCTCAAGCAGCAAGGGGCGAGGGCACTATGTCCGGGGAGATGGCGAGGGAAATGGGTTTGTGCCATGACACCTCGGGGAGTTGGAGGGTGGGGGACACAATGTCCTCTTTCTCTCCCACACCCGGCCCGGGCCCCTCCCGTCCCTCTCCCGCAGGCCCAGCCACAGTCGACCGGCTCGGTCCGCGGGCGTGGTTGGCTCTGGCCCCGGCGGCGGCGGCCGGGCCTCCCCGAGTCCTGGCCCCTCCCGCCGGCCAGGCCCCCGGGCCGCCGCCCCGGACACCGAGGAAACACGGAGGAGGAAGGGGGAGCCAGGGGACTGACCGGCGACAGGAGCCGCCTCGGCCCGGACTCGTCCGACCCGAGCCCCTCGCTCCCTCTGGGGCCGGCTCCGGCTCCCCGCCCCTCACTCACCCCCCCGGTCCGGCACCTCCTCCACCTCCTCCTCCTCCTCCTCCTCCCTCCTCTCGGCCGTGGCTCCTGCTCCGGCTCTACGCGGCGACGGCGGCGGTAGCGGCCTCGAGAGCAGCGGCGGCGGAGCCTCCAGAACGCGCACGCACGCAGCACGCAGGCCCCGCCCCCCTAGTTCCGCCCCGCCCCTTCGAGTCGGCGTCGGCAAGGTTTCGGCCCCGCCTTCCCCGCGGCTTTCCGGAGTCCGCTTAAAGGGGCCGCGCAGGAAGGAGGTGGAAGAGCTAAGATCGCCGCGGGGGAGGAGTGGGGAGCTTCGGCTTTTAGCGTGGGCTGGGAGGGACCGTAAATGAAATGAGAAACGGTTCGAAGATTCAGGAGGAGAATTTTGGAGGGAATACAACCGTTTGACAAGTACTAATTGAGCATCTAGTAGGTGCCAGGCACTGTCCTAGGCGCAGAGAATAATGAAAGTAAAGGCCTTCGTGGAGCTTGCATTCTAATGGGAGAGAAGAGACAACAAACAAATAAAAATTTCGGAAAGTGATAAGTGAAGTGAAGAAAAATAAAACCAGGAATGGGATGACTTCATAGATGGCCAGGTATTGCCCCTCAGAGGAGCCCTATAAGCACATACACGTATGACATGAAGGAATAAGCCTAGCAAATACCTCGGGAGGGGAGGGGGAAGGGGTGGGAGTCTTTACAAGCTGAAAGAACATCAGCTGTACACGCAGAGGTAGGGATAGCCCGGCATGTTGCAGGACCAACAAAAAAAGCTAGTATGGCTGAGTGTAATCAGCTAGCCACAGAGGAGTAGTAGGTTGAGAGAGGTGATGGGGGAGGTCAGATCCTATGGAGACTTATGGGCTGTTATTAAGAGCAACAGAAAGCCATGGGAGGGTGAGCAGAGGAATGACCGCATCTAGTTCACATTTAAAAGAGTTACTCTTGCTAATATGTGTAAAATACACAACAGGGAAGCACAGATGTCTTCAAGGAGACCAGTGAGGAAGCTCTTTGTGGTCGATTGGACTAGGATGGCAGCAGAGGAGTGAGAAGGTGTGTATCAAAATGTATTCAGATACACTTTGAATTGGAATGGATTTGGCAGAGAATGTGTGAAGGAACAAAAAGCTCATGGATGATTCTTAAGTTCAGGACCTAAAGGGTAAGTTAGTGGTGGTATTATTTAGTGAGCTGGAGTAGATTTAAAGAGAAGAAAATTTGGAATGGGGTAAGTAGGAATTCTGTTTCGTACTTTACATAAAGTGCTTGTTCTACATCCAAGTGGAGATGTTGAGTAAACAATTGGATGGATATATGAGTCTGAGGATATGAATTTGGGAATCATCGGCACATAGATGCTTTTTAAGCCTTAGGTCTTACATAAAATCACTTAGGAGGTAGAGTACCTAGTGGAGAGGACGAAGGTGAACTCCAACCTTTGGAAATTCTGTAGAAGACAAGAAGAAACTACCAGATAGGAGCCACACCAGGAGAGGGTGGAGTGTTGAAAGATAAGAGAATTGTTTCAGGAAGGTGGGAGTGATCAGCCTTATCAAATACTGTTGAAATAAATAAGGTGAAGCTGAGGGTTTGAACACTGCATTTGACCTGATGAAGGATGCTGATGTCCTTGAGGAAGGCAGTTTCAGTGAAGTCATGGAGGAGAAACTCTGATTAGGGTGTGTTAACAAGAGATGGGAAGTGAGGAAGAGAAGTGTTTATAGCAAGTCTAAACAGCTCTTAAGGACCTTTGCCCTCAGGATCCACTGAGAGAGAGGAGTACTTGGGATTGTTGTTCAGTTGCTCAGTCGTATCCAACTCTTTGCGACCCAATGGACTGCAGTGTGCCAGGCTTCCCTGTCTTTCACCATCTCCTGAAGCTTGCTGGAACTCATGTTCATTGAGTCAGTGATGCCATCCAATCATCTCATCCTCTGTCCTCCCTTTCTCCTGCCTTCTATCTTTCCCAGCGTCAGAATCTTTTCCAATGAGTCAGTTCTTTGCATCAGGTGGTCAAAGTACTGGAACTTCAGCTTCAGCATCAGTCCTCCCAATGAATATTCGGGGCTGATCTCCTTTAGGATTGACTGGTTGGATCTCTTTGCAGTCCAAGGGCCTCTCAAGAGTCCTATCCAACACCACAGTTCAAAAGCATCAATTCTTTGGCACTCAGCCTTCTTTATGATCCAATTCTCACATCTGTACATAGTAGTAATAGTACTGTTAGTCATTCAGTAGTGTCCGACTCTTTGCGACCCCATGGACTATAGCCTGCCAGGCTCCTCTGTCCATGAGATTCTCCAGGCAAGAGTACTGGAGTGGGTTGCCATTCCCTTCTTCAGGGGATCTTCCTGACCCAGGGATCGAACCCAGGTCTCCTCCATTGTAGGCAGATTCTTCACTGTCTGAGCTATAGGGAAGCCCCCAAAAGACTACTAGAAAAACCATAGCTTTGACTAGATGGACCTTTGTCAGCAAAGTAACGTCTCTGCTTTTTAATATGCTGTCTAACTTTGTCATAACCATTCTTCAAAGGAGCAAGCGTCTTTCGATTTCATGGTTGCGGTCACCATCTGCAGTGATTTTGGAGCCCAAGAAAATAAAATCTGTCACTGTTTCCATTGTTTCCCCATTTATTTGCCATGAAGTGGTGGGACTGGATGCTGTGATCTTTGTTTTTTGAATGTTGAGTTTTAAGCCAGTTTTTTCACTCTCTTCTTTCACCTTCATCAAGAGGCTCTTTAGTTCACTTGGGATTTAGGGGAGATATTTTAAAGATAGGAGTTGTTTCCTTATGTTGGTATGCTGAAATTATCCTTTAGAGAGGTAAAGGTGATAGTGCAGAAGATAAGAGGGGGCAGGCAGCTAGGGAAAGCTTGTCCTTCAGTGGGTGAGAAGCAATGGGACCTAGCATAGAAGTGGAGGAGTTGACCGTGGATAGGAGCAAGGACAGTATTTTAGGAGAGAAGGCAAAGTCTATGGGCACAAACACAGTTAGGTCAGGTAGTAAATTTGGTGATGGCCTATTTAGACCATGTCTGTGCAGGAAGCATGTGGGAGCTGAAATCCACCTTCTGTTTTTCTAACCAAGTTTTGAGGCCAAATCAACCTGGAAGAAGGGGCACCTTTTCTAGTTGCTCCAACTGCAGAGGCAGTACCTTTTAGAAAATCCTCCGTAACATACACACGCACACATACACAGTCTGTGTGCCTCTTTTCCCAGTTTGTACCAAATATTCTTTGTGCAGGTTGCCTCAGTGGGTTTGATGAGGTAAATGAGGGCTGTTGAGCTTTCTTTTATTCTTAGCAATGGAAAGCTGTGAGTGGGTTGGGGATGTTGGGTATATGAGATGGAAGCTGTGAGAAAGATGGAAGAAGTGAGAAAGAATTCCCTCAAAGAGTGGAAGTGTAGTATGGACAAGGCTGAGGGTCTTCTTGAGTTGGTGGTCCTATATTTAAATGAGACCACTCAGCAAGGTTGTATGGTTTTTCTCCAGCCACATTCCATAGCTTTCGGGGTTGAAGGAGAGGTAGATTTGGCCAAGGTTGGGTTTTGCTGATGGAAGTCATGAAAAGGGGAGAAGTATAAGTCAGGGAGTGGTTATAGTGATAGACCTTAGAATCTAAGCTGGGAGGGAACAGCTGTTTTGCTGTTGGTCGCTAAGTTATGTCTGACTCTTTCTGATACCATGATCTGTAGCCCACCAGGCTCCTCTGTCCATGGGATCTCCCAGGCAAAAATGAATACTGGAGCGGGTTCCCAGAAGGCAAGTAAAAAAGCAGTAGGGTCAAGGGTTTGGTGGTCCCTGTAGGAAAGAATAGTTCAAGAGGAAGCTATCAAGTAAGTGGAAGCAAGGGGACTTTCCATGAATCAAGCACGGGAAAGGGTAAGTGAGGTGCCTGTTAGAAATGAGGGTCCAGGCAGGCACCTTGGAGTTGAGGGGACACCAGGCTCTCTGGCTCCTGTCTTGTCAGTCTTTGTGATCCACTGACCTGGGGGAGGTTGAGGGAAGGGTATTGTATGGCTTTACGAGCCTTGGGAGAGTCCCTCGTGCCCCGCTTTACTCACTGGAGCATTTGTGTAAGTACTTTGTCCTGCCTGATGTTTGACAGAAACTAAACATCTTTGTGAGTTATTCATGGGGTCGCAAAGAGTCAGACATGACTGAGTGACTGAACTGAACTGAAACTCTTGAGAGTCCCTTGGACTGCAAGGAGATCCAATCAATCCATCCTAAAGGAGATCAGTCCTGGGTGTTCATTGGAAGGACTGATGTTGAAGCTGAAACTCCAATACTTTGGCCAACTCATGCGAAGAGTTGACTCATTGGAAAAGACTTGATGCTGGGAAGGATTGGGGGCAGGAGGAGAAGGGGATGACAGAGGATGAGATGGCTGGATGGCATCACCGACTCGATGGACATGGGTTTGGGTAAACTCCGGGAGTTGGTGATGGACGGGGAGGCCTGGCGTGCTGCAATTCATGGGGTTGCAAAGAGTCGGACACGACTGAGCGACTGAATAGAAACATCTTTCCTCCTTACTTGCTTTCCTGCTCCTGGCATTATCTTTCTCAGTCACTCATCCACCAGACCTTAGCCACCTTTAATGTTCTTTATCTGCATATCTAATACAGTAGTCACACGTGGCTATCGAGCATTGACTGAGGAACTGGGTTTTGTAACTTTGTTGTTGTTTAGTCGCTCAGTCATATCCGACTCCTTGTGACCCCATGGACTACAGCACGCCAGTAACAAAGTTTATAACTTTAGTGTATGTAAATTCAATTTAGATAGCCACATGGGGCTGGGGGGTACCGTATTGGACAGACAGGTATAGACCTTTCCTATCCAGTGTCTTTTCCATCCGCCCCTGCCTCTGTGTCCCCATTGGCACTGCCCTCGGTCAGCTACTGATTACCTCTCGTCTAGACTTGTGCTGTAGTTTTTCCTATTTGGTCTTCTCCTTAGTGCTTTCCCTTCAATCCATTTGGTATTCTTGCTGGAACCATCTCCATAAAGCAGTGGCAAGATCACAGCTCCACCCTATTTTAAATATTATCAGTAGTTTCCTGTCAAAGTAGGTAAAACTGCTTAATCTGACGTTTGTCCAGTTGAATGTCTCCATCCCCCTTTTCCAGCCTCACCCTGCACTGCCCCTTTACATAATAGAGCGTTGGTTCTCAAGCAAGACTGAACTGCTTGCTGTATTTCCTACTTTTTACAAAGCAGCTAACTCATTTGTGTAAATTGTCTCTACCTGGAACAGTGCCTCTCATTTCTTCTTCCAGACCCCAAATCTGTCGAAATTCTTGAAGGCCTGTCTTATGTAGCAGTTTGTACCTGGAAACTTTTCTGATTTTTCCTCTCCTCTTAAATACAGTTTCTGGTTTTTGTTGTTGTTGATATTTGTTTGTTTGCTGCACTGCACAGCTTACTTCCCTGACCAGGGATCAAACCTGGGCCCCGGCAGTGAAAACACCAAGTCCTAACCACTGGACCGCTAGGGAATTCCCCGCAATTTCTATTTTTAACCTCACCTGTGGCACTTATAAGTTGCCTTGTCATTTATTTTATGTATTCATTGTATTGCTGTTACAAAATATTCCTTCTTACAGATCCCTGCATTCTTTAGCATTGCCCCTTTCAGTGTCAGTCTTGTACCTGATATATATGAGGTACTCCTCAATTAGCCTGTGAATTGAGCATTCATGTTCCTGTAACTCTAAGAATAGTATCACTAGCCCTAAAAGAGAATGTCTTTATATCCTGGAAGAAACACAGAGAAAAAGAAGCAGAAGGAGCCAAAAAGCACTGATGTTACAATTGAGAATTTCTTAAGCTGGAAGGCCAAGAACTCTTGGAAATTAAAAAGAAATGAAGGAAAGAAGAACAAGAAGGAAAAAGTTAATGAAATGGGAAATAGCCATTCAAAATAGTTAATAGTCCTGACACATCTTGATACCCTCTTCTTGGAGGATGTTAGAAACAACATGGAGGTGGATGATTCTTTGTTCCAGGACCTGGAGGAGGATGAGGAGGATCTAGACTACATTCCTGCTGACCCTGACACTGACTTGACTGACTGATGGACTACCCTCGTCCTCAAGAGTTCTGACTGCCACAGGTTCAGTGGCTATGGTGAGAAGGTGGTGATTTTCCTTTCTTTTTTTCCAAGAAAAAGTAATTTTTAGGAAAATCTTCTGATAGCTTTCATCATTGAGCTTGGTAAACTGATCTTAAAATTAAAACCAAAAACAAAACCGGGAGATTTTCTAATATAAGATTCCAACTTTTGAAAAGAAACAGACTATATTTCTTTTCATGTTACTATTTGCTGAGAGTTTCTTCCAAGTGCTTCCCACCTTTTACAGGGTAGTTTTACAAGTCACTTCTAACTCGTAATCCTAGAGAGCATGGGCATGCTTGGAACTCGCAGGATCAGCTTAGCTACTCAGAGGGTCAATTTATGGAAAAGGCCTATAAGAAGCATTCAGATGGTGATACAAATCAATAAAAAGAGGTTTCCATCTAGTAAGTGTTTAGAAAATGTATTTTTAGACCTTTATCTCTTAGAAACCTGAAACCTGAGAATAGAATTACATTTGCTGTGTTCCACAGTACCAAATATACTTTTCCTGTTGGTGCAGTGTTTTTAAGGATTTGAACAGCAGGTGCTACATTTTACACACACACAAAAAAAACATAATTCACATGGGTAGGACCTTATATCTGTTTATTCAATAAGCCTTAACCAAGTGCTTGCTACTTGCTAAGCACTTAGGCTTCTTACTAGGTATACAAAGAAAGAAGAAAATATGGTACCTACCTTCAAGGAGGAAACAGGGTAAAACTCTGACCTGACATTGGTATATCATTTTACAGTTTTCAAAATGATTCCACAGTACCTAATTTAATCCTACCAACAATGTCATTAAGGTAGGTATCAGTCTCATTTTGAATTAGGGAAAGATGTTCAGGGTGATTACAGGAATTGTAGAGAAGTACAAAGCTATTAGGGCTTTGCAGATGGTGCTAGTGGTAAAGAACCTGCCTGCCAGTGCAGGAGATATAAGAGATGCAGGTTCGATACCTGGGTTGGGAAGATCCCCTGGAAAAGGGCATGGCAACCCACTCCAGTGTTCTTGTCTGGGGAATCCCATAGACAGAGAAGCCTGGTGGACTACAGTCCATGGGGTCTCAAAAAATCAGACATGACTGAAGCAACTTAGCATCCACACGCACACAGAGATATTAACTGGTGGGATATTGAGCTGGAACTCAGATCTCTGGGTGTCAGAACATTGGTTGAATTAGAATGAAGTTTCCTGAGGACAGGCACTTGATCTGTTTTGTTCATTGCCGTATTTCCAGAACCCAGAAAAGTACCCGGCATATAGTAGTTTCTCAGTAAATATTTTAGAGATGTGTGTATTCTGTGTGTGTGTACACAGATGTGTGTGTTTGTGTGTGTGTGGTGTTGTGGAGAGAGAGTGGGGGGGGCAGTGGGTGAGGGAGGGAGAGAGAATACAAGCATATTTGTATATTTTAGTTCTGTGCTAAGTTGATCTCTATTAGTGCTGTCAAAAGTGTGGCCCAGAGACTGGTGCTGGTCCACAGAATTGCTTAATACCAGTTGTAGTTCACTGGGGCTGCTGTAGCAAAATATCACAGACTGGATAGCTTATAAACAACAGAGATGTATTTCTCACAGTTTTAGATACTGAAACTGAGATCACGATGCCAGCATGCTCGTGTTCTGGTTAAGGCCTTCTTTCTGGTTCTTATCAGCACCTTCTTGCTGTATCCTCAACTGGTGGGAGGGGCAGCGGATCTCTCTGGCATGTCTTTTTTTTTTGGCTGCACAGGGTCTTCATTGCTGTTCAGGCTTTCTATAGTTGTGGTGAGTGGGCTGCTCTCTAGTTGCAGCGCACAGGCTTCTCATTGCAGTGGCTTCTCTTGTTACAGCACATGGGCTCTAGGGCTTGCAGGCTTTAGTAGTTGTGATGGTGCGAGCTTAGTTGCTCCATGGCATGTACAGTCTTCCGGTGCCAGGGATAGAACCCATGTCTCTTGCAGTGGCAGGCAGACTCTCAATTGCTTAGACCACCAGGGAAGTCCCTTTCATAAGGGCACTAATTCCATTCACAAGGGCTCTACCCTCACAATCTAAGTACCTCCCAAGTGCCCACCTCAAATATATTTTTAATGTAAAGTTCCATGCAATTCTTGGGGTTTGTTTATCTGAAATTCAGATTTAATTTGGCATCCTGTATTTTATCTGGAAGCCCTAAGTGTGATTAAACATGTAGGCTCTGGAGTCACACTGTGTGACTTCAAATTCTGACCCTACCACTTACCAACTGTGTGACCTTGGGCATGTTACTTGGGAATTAGTATTTCAACATAAGAATTTTGGGGTAATATAAATATTCAGACTATAGCACCAGCTGACCTTTAGATAAATACAGAAAATGAGAGTATTTAGAGAGAAATTTAGAATATTTTGCGGCTACTTTATACTGCTCTGACATATAAGCGAGTGGTCAGTAAACCTGTCTAGTTGAGTAGGGCACAGACAAGCGCAGATGTTGTCCAACTTGTGTAGTGAATCACACGAGGGATGAGCTGTATGCTAGTCAGACAACATCTAATTTTCTTTAACCTTTTGACCCTCTTCACCCATTTCTCCCACCTCTGGCAATTGCCAATCTATTCTCTGTATCTATGAGTTTGTTTTTTTGTTTTTTTTCTAGATTCCAAGTATAAGAGAGATCATACAGTATTTGTCTTTCTCTCACATATTTCGCATAGCATAATGCCCTCTAGATCCATCCACATTGTCCAAATGGCAAGATTTCTTTCTTTTTATAGCTGAATAATATTCCATTTTATATACATAAACCAGATTTTCTTTATTCATCCATCTGTGGACACCCAGACAAACATGAGTGTTTGGTGGTGTGTATATTGCCTATTTATTGTTTTACACAACAGATTTGATGTGCAGTGTCCCTTTCTGATAAGCCAGCTCATCCTTTCCATTTCTTTCCGTGAACATCGTCATCTGGGAGGAAGCAGCTACTCAACTGTGCAGCTCTAAAACTCCAACAAAGAATCGAAGATTTCTGCAGCAAGCAAGTTGGTGAGCCCTGCAGCAAGCAAGTAAGAGGGAGCACCAGGCAGGACACTTCTGGCCCCTGAAGAGAAAGTTTGATGTAGGCAGGAGGCCAGAATGTGCCAACTGTAGGTAGAGACTTCTCTTATCAATAGAGAAAAGCTTGCACTTAACCACCCTATCAGAGGAAAGACTGGCCCCAGACCAACCCAGCCTTCAATAAATGGAGGGAAGAGGAATCCAAGAGGCCTGTTCTAGTTTTGTGGATGAGTTAACATCATTTCCTATTCTGTAACAAAACTCAAGCATATGTAAACCACAAATTAAGCAACCTGTGTAGATACAGACATATGTATGCCTTTTTAAGAAGGCAGAAGAGTGTGGTTAGGGTTGCTAGGTTTAGCAAATAAAAATACAAGATGTCCAGTTAAATTTGAATTTCAGATAAACAACAAATGTATTTTTAGTGTAAATATGTTCCATGCAATACTTGGGGTTTGTTTATCTGAAATTCAGATTTAACTTGACATCCTGAAATTTATCTGGAAACAGTAAGTGTGATTAAACATGTAGGCTCTGGAGTCACACTGTGTGACTTCAAATTCTGACCCTACAACTTACCAGCTGTGTGACCATGGACAAATTACTTCTCCTCTCAGAGCCTCAGCATCTGTGTATGTAAAATTTACCTCATAGAATTGTTGTGAAGATTAAATAATACATAAACATTTACAATGATAACTGACGCATGGTAAATGCTAAAAGGAAAAATACTAGCTGTTTTTATAGGAAAGATAAATCATTATTTGCTAACCAAACATCTTAAAAAATAGAAAAAAAATCTAGGCAGAGATTCCCCCCCCCATTTTTATGCAACTTTCAATACTGCTTATGACAAATTTCAGTAATATGACTTAGACCCATTATCTATGGCATAAAGGAATACCCAACCAGCATCTCACAGTATCATCCGGCTTTCTATTCCTTCCCTTGATGCACAACACTTGGACCCACTCTTGGAGATGTCTTAAGCTCCAAATTTCTGTGAGAAATTTGGGTAAACCTTTATAAAGTATTACTTGAGTATTTACTAGATAAGTATTTACTCAGGAGCCAATGCCATCTCTAGGGTGGGGTTTCATCAGAATGGTACATACTGTTAAGTAACATGCAGATGTCTGTCCTCTGTAGGTTACTTAAGAGTAACCACCTTGTACAGAGAGTTACAGTTCTAGCACATAGAATTTTATTAGCACAAAGTTAAAAATCAGACAAGAAGAAACATGTTGAAATGTGAAGAACAGTAGACCTGGAATCCAAAACTCTGGTTCTACTCCTCAGCACGAGCCACCTAATATTTGAGGGGTGGGGGTGAAGTAGAAAAGAATAACGTTATTGCTTTGCCAGGCAAAGGTGGCCACAGCAGGCTAATGCCCTCAAAACTGTGTCCCCACCTGGAGCGGGTAGTGAGGAGTTTCATAGTAATGGTTCGAAGAGTGCAGGATCAGCCCATGAATGTTTTTCTAATTGATTTGTAGGGAGGTAAGTGGGAGTCACCATCATCAGTCTTCTGGTTCTAATCATCTTGGATCTATCCCACCTAATATGTTTAAATATTTAAAATATTAAATATTTAAATTTAACGTAAATTTAAATATTGCTTTCTCATTTATGAAAATGAAAACATCAATGCTACCTTAAAGGGTAAGAGTTAAGTTAAATGAAATAACATAATGAACAATACAGTACTGGGAACAAAATAAGCATTTGGTAAATATTTGTTAACGTGAATCTGCTTATTCATTAGAAAGAAGAACATATCCCAGAGCAGTCTTACAGAAAGATTAAAGCCTCGGATCTGTACTACTTTATATGGCTGAGCTAAAACAGTAACTCTTTTACTCTGTCCCTGCCTGCTTCTGGATAAGAACCAATCATTTCAAAACAATGATACAATCTAAGGGGAATTCAAGCAAGGACTCCATCTTTCCCATCTCCAGTGGGGTGTGTATGTGTGTGTGTGCATGCGTGCACGCTAGGGTGGGAGGGAAGCAGTGGTAAGATAGGAGAAAGGCCAGGGAAAGGGTTGGAAATTTCCTTTCTGTTTTAATAATGAGTTGAGCCAGATCCTAAACTGTGTGCATAAAAACTATTAGTTTTAGGTCAGAAAGTGGAAAACACACTTCTAGTACATTGACAATATTAGTTTTGACTTGAGGGAGCAAATCCCAAATTCAAACCAGATTCAGAAATTATGACCTCAGCTTTTCCAGAGTTTGTACTGATTAGGCTTGTTACAGATTAACCAGAGGTAGAATGTATTAGGGGGAAAACATAGAAAAAAATATATAATTCATGAGATTACTCAAACTCAGCGAATGAAATTTCCTGTCTTAGTGCTTGCTGTTAATAATTGAGATTCAAGGGAAAGTGTGGTGTTTTCTAAGGAGGACTGAAGGGGTGAGTAGTAGGGTTTTGCCAAGGGGATTACCAATGGCGTCAGTTGCTTTGGGCTGGAAAGTCATGAGGAGTCCACAATTTTGCAGGGCAATACAGAGATGATGGTAAACTAGGGGAATAGAGCTGCTAGCTGTAGAATGAGCTACATATGACTCTCTGGAAAATCAGTTAATTACCATTTACATATTGAATATCAACTAAATACTCTGTTGTTGTTCAGTCACTAAGTCGCTAAGTTGTGTCTGACTCTTTGCAACCCCATGGACTGTAGCACACCAGGCTCCTCTGTTCTCTACTGTCTCCAGGAGTTTGCTCAAATTCATGTCCACTGAGTCAGTAATGCTATCTAACCATCTCATCCTCTGTTACCCCCTCCTCCTTTTGCTTTCAACCTTTCCTAGCATCAGGGTCTTCTCTAATGAGTTGGCCCTTCGCATCAGGTGGCCAAAGTATTGGAGCTTCAGCAGCAGTCCTTCCAGTGAACTTTCAAGGTTGATTTCCTTTAGGATTGATTGGTTTGATATTCTTGCAGTCAAGGAACTCTCAAGAGTCTTCTCCAGCACCACAACTCAAAAACATCAATTCTTCGGCACTCAGTTTTCTTTATAGTTCAACTCTCACCTCCGTACATGACCACTGGAAAAACTATCACTTTGAATATATGGACCTTTGTCAGCAAAGTGATGTGTCTGCTTTTTAATATGCTGTCTAGGTTTGTCATAGCTTTCCTTTCAACAGCAAGCATCTTTTAATTTCGTGGCAGTAGTCATCACCGGCAGTGATTATGGAGCTCAAGAAAATAAGATCAGTCACTGCTTCCACTCGAGAACTTAATAAACTCTCAGGAGACTCAATGAGACATAGAGTGGAGCACTAGCACACAGTATGCCTAGTTTAGGGGAAAGTACCCTATGAGCCTAGTGCAAGAGAAGAAAAAGCTAAATGGAAGGCCCTGGAACCAGAGGGTTAAGAAATCTTGAATGACTAGTAATTTGAGTTTCAAAAGTAAAGGCTAAATTCTAAAACAAAGAATAGCAATAGATTTGCTACCAAAGAGGAAGACTCTTGACAAAAAAATTCATTAAGTGTCAGGTATGCTGGGGACATGATTAAAGGCCTTGGCCTGGGCTTTGAACTTGGCAAAGGGTAGAGGGGAAGTGTTTCTGAAGCCCCTCCCTTGTCTCTTGCAGAACTGAGATGCATGGTGTAAAGAAAGAAAAGCCAGGGGCATGTACATCACAGGACAGGCACCTGAAATGCATCATAATATTCTTGCTGGGAGTTGTAGCCTTTCTCACCACCTCTCTCTTCACCCTTTGAGCCATAATTGCGAAAATGAACAGATTATCACGATTTCAGCCTACGCAGCTATCTCACTAATGCTCATTTGCTGACTTTAATGAGTTCCAGAACCAATTTGTGTGATCCTACAATCAACTCAGTTTTATCATGGAAAGAAAGCACTGTCTTTCTTTGCCGAATACAGATCCATTGATATGAAAATGAATTCAAATGAATTCTTGTGGGCATTGTAAGGCCCCAAAGTTCCCGAACACCATTAAGCATAGATATGTTAGATGCTGGCTGTCGTGATGAGCTGGCTTTTGTCCAATACCTGTCTGGCAGACTACATTCACATATCCTTTTGTTCTAGCTTCACATTTCACAGCTTCCTCTTCTCTGCCTAAAAAGGAAAACGCACATCTTCAAGCTGTTACAATAAAACTACTGGCAGTGTGTAAAGTGAGAACAGAGACTTGCTTTAATTTACTGCACCATGCAGATTTATTACACATCAGGATAATAATAACAATACCTAACAACACTGTGACTTGCCACCTGATAATCTCCTCCTCTGCTCTAGTAGGAGAGAGTTTAGAGGACCCCGTAGACTCCCTGTATGGTGCTAAGCGCTGCCGGGCACACTCTTGGCTCAGGCCCAAGAGATGATGTGGTACTACTGGGCTGTGTAGCGCCCAGACATACTGCAGAGCTGGTGAGGAGATGTAGTGTTTGGACAGAAAACGCCAGAAACCATTTGCCAAGTCTACAGAGAAGTATTTTCACAATTGCTCATTGCCGGGGGAATAAGCATTCTCCTTCTTCTCACGAGAAGTTCCTCTACTTGAAATGTGATGAGAGCACAGTTTGAGAGTCGTAGAGGTGAGAGAGTCCTTTAAAAGGAATTTGACCTCCTTTAGGCATCACTGCACTTGAAAGAATCTAGGACCTTCAGAGTTACATCTGTTCCGTTTCTGAGGAACAACTAACAAAAGGCAGGGTTGTTTTTTTTTTTTTAATTTATTTATTTTAATTGGAGGCTAATTACTTTACAATATCATAGTGTTTTTGCCATACATTGACATGAATCAGCCAAAAGGCAGGGTTAAAGATAGTCAGCCTTTGGCCCAGGGTCTCCTTCAGGATGCCAGTGTCACTTCCGGCCTTCTTCTTGGGCTCCTCCCCATGGCTTCTGAGTCTTGGGTGCCCCATCTGTCTTGGCTGCTTCTAGGGAAACTGCTCCGAGGCACGCGGGCACACAGCTGGCCTGTGGCAACAGTGACATCCTCACAGAAGACAGCGTCCATCAGATGTGCCCTCCTGCTGTTCCACTTGCTCTGAAAGTGTCTCATTAGGGTTTCTAAGTTTTAAGATAATAGGAACTTAATGAGGATTACTTTGATTTTCTCTCACCAGCCGATGCTTTTGTATCCAAAGCGCTGCTGCCCCCAGCTGCACTGCTTGAACAAATTGCATCGTGAGCAAGCAAAAGCTGCAGCCCAGGAGACTGCTGACGTGACCTCAGAAACGCACAGTCCTGTCCTATTGCCCAATGTTTTTGCTCTTATACCAAGAGCTTTGCCTGTCATAGCGTTTGGATTTCTGGCCATCTTGGTGACCATATTGGACCTTCCTTCTCCCTGCTCCCATCAGGTTTTAAACAGAAACATCTTTAACAAATCATCAGTGACCAATCAATGAATTCTAAGCTCTTGGGAGGCTCAGGCTCCTGCTGCTTCTCTCCTCTCCTCACCACATTTTATAACAATTGAAAAATTAGTCCAGCCACAACCCATTACCTGGTTGTACTCTAAGACAAGGATTTACCTTCCAAGGGCAGTTCCAAGACAGAAATGATTGGAAAATTATGTATGATTAACTCTCCCAGGAATCAAATGACCTCAGTAAATATTTTTTGAGACCGTTAGGCCCCAGGGATGCAAAGACATTATCCATGTCTTCTGTCCAGAGCTTTGGTTTTCTTCTCAATAAACAAACTTAAGTTTTTGTTTGTTTTTTGTTAAGTGCTGGTCGGTGGGGTAAATTGGCCGTTGGGGATTTTTATCCTACCAAAATGATGGCCAGCCACAAAAATGGACAAACCACCATTTTTAGCAGACTGTGCCCAGCACTTCACAGCATAGGCTGGCTGGTTAGGGGCATCCCCTTCCTCTGTTGGCTGTTAGCAATTAGGACCACTCAGCAAATCCTGAATTTTGGAAATCATTTCAGTCCTGTGGTTGCTGATTTGTGGCAAGTAAGATACCATGTCACTTTTCTGTCTGAGGTTCGGTGTTGTATTATCACTACCAGCTTGAACGTCTGGCAATAGGTCTTCATCTCACAACTAAGCCCAAAGTGGTCTAACTGAGTGGAAGCCAGAGTGTCTGAGAGGTTGATGAGTCACACAAATGGAGAGAAACATGGTCCTAGCTAGGTTAAGAGAGGTGACAGTCCTGATGCTTCAAAGCACATTGCTGATCTTTTCTGATGGAAGGCCCAAGACTATTTCACCTCAAGTATTGTTTTGAGGATGAATTTTCAAGACAGGCAATTCACTGTCCAGCCATTTTCTGGAATGGTTGTCAATAGGCTGGCCCAAAGGGTACCAAAGAAAGCAAATGACAATGCAAGATGGAAAGTAGATCGAAACTGCCACATGGTAAACAAGTCAAGAAATCAAAATTTTGCCAGAAGTGGACTCCCAATTTTATTTATTTTAGTGTTTTTTTTTTTTTTTTTTCATTTTTGGTTTTGGTTTTGAAGAGTATAAGCTAACTGTGGGGCCATTGGAAGTAGAACTAGTAGAACTAGCATGTGATAGGAACCCTGATAAGAATTCGGATCACATGGAAGAGCTGAGAGTGAGGCAGAGGCTTCTGCCCTACAAGAAACAGCTCCTCCACTCACAGGATGCCTGTGTCACTGACAGCGTGTAGGAGTGCAGACAGCGTGCAGAAACTCACCAGCCCCAGATGTTGCCCGAGAGGGGAGTTTCACTGTGGGGCACCAGGCACAGACCGGTTTGCTACCTTCATCAGCCTGTAGGTGCTGACTTCGCTGATAGAGTCTCCACCGCAGCCCAGGGGCCCCTTCCCACTTCCTTCTTTTCTCACGGCTCTCCTGTCAGAGAAGCCAAGGCCCACTCTAGCCTGCTTTGCATCTCTTATATCAGAGGTTCAGGAGGGCAGATTGCAAATGCTCTTTGAAATCTTTTCCTTTCGTGTTCTTGACAGTTGAACAGAGAGGCAGAGAGTATGTGGCCTAGGAAGCAAATAAAAGTCTACATTTTCAAAATGAGTCTGAAATGAAACTCATTTGAAAATGGAGGGGGAGGCAGAGACAACCGTCAGGGCAGAAGCTGATCTCATAGACTCTCAATCTTAGAAATTTTACTTGTTTTGTTTGTAAGAGGGGGAAAATAAGCTCAGTACTAGCTCCTTTGCACGGCATGGTATGAACGAGAATTTAAAAGATGGGTTCAATTATTTTTTTTAAATCGCAGTCCTGAACAGTTCGACTGGGAAGAGTCGGTTTTGTAATGCAACACAACTGTTCATGCCTTGGACTTAGAAAGGTGAGGATATTTTACAAAGGAAAAAGTAAAATAATTGTTATTGAAAAATTCTACCATGACAAAAAATTGAAGTGTAATCTACAAGCCAAGGAACATCCTGTCAAATTGTCACTGCACCCCAGCTAACACGCTGCTGTTTGACTCAGTTCTGCCTAATTTTGGCACCTTTCATCTCAGAAAACATGGTAAATACTAATTACTTTTAACAGCATTCTAAAGTCAGTCCAGTCATTCAAGCTTATAGTAATGACAGTTTGGGCAATAGGTAGCAATTTTCCTTTGTTGTCATTATCCTTCCCACATGCTGGGAAACTGAGGCAGGGAAGGCTTCAAGGTTCTGGACTAGATTGGTCGTGTTCCAGGAACCAAGCCTTGAGAACTTCCGTCATCTCTAGGAAGTGGCTTTTTGATTCAGCAGCGGTACTTTCCAATGTCAGCACTTGTGTGTGTCAGCAGCTAAGATGACTCCTGTCCAAGGGGCCCCAGATTCTTGGCCTCTGCTTCATCTCAGAAAAGTTCTCTGGCGGTTGAAGAAAACAGAGTGGGTGGGGAAGTAGGGTGAAGCCTTGGTGAGTCTGATGGTTAGGTGACTGAATGGATCTTAGCAAGGAAGAGAAGGGCTTTGTGACTGTGAATTGGTATCACTGGAGCCAATTGGACCAGACACTGAGTGTTGTCCTTAGAACCCTGATAAGAAGCTGGCAGGACTTGCACTATCTCCTCTCTTGATAATGAAGCATCACAATGCTCAGGCCAAGCCTGACCCCTTGCCTTACTTGTCCTACTCCCTTGGGTGTTGCATACATCCTGTAAACTCTACAAAGGGGCCATACTGGGGTGGATTTTCCTGAAGCCTTGTTTGTTTCCACCTTCAATAGTGATCAACACAGCACTTACTCTTGGTTGATCAAAGTGTTCTTAGATTAGCCAGATAATTCAGTATCAGCCGGACTTTGATCATTGTTTTGAAGTGCTATAAGACAAAAATGAACAATTTCCACCAGGTAGAGAGGAGTAAATCCATCTTCATGATCCCTTGCTTCAGAAAAGTGGGAGAAATATAAACTGACACACCCTTTGGTGAATGTCCATACCCACAGAGTAGTCCAACTCTCTTATCTCACAGGAAAGGGAGAAAGAGGAAGTGGGAACTGACATTTGAGTGCCTACTGTATGCTGGTCACTTTAATTTCATCTAATCCTCCCTCACAAGACCCTACTATATAGGTATTATCCTTATTTTTAGAAATAACTCGCTCAGGTGCTCACATTTAAGAACCAGAAGGCCAAAATCGAAAACCCAGGACTTCCTAGCTCCACATTCTTTTCATGAATATTGTTTACATGCTGAAGTGCCCATTTTAAATGAAGGCTGACTGTATCCTGAACTCAGCCTACAGGAGGGAAAGGACAGTAGTTGGGTACTGTCTTCATATATGCCTGTGGGTGAAGCCGTTTCAGTCCTGTCCGACTCTTTGCCACCCCATGGACCATAGCTCGCCAGGCTTCTCTGTCCATGGGATTCTCCAGACAAGAATACTGGGTTGCCATTTCCTCCTCCAGGGGATTTTCCTGACCAGGGATTGAACTGGCATCTCTTACGTCTCCCGCGTTGGCAGGAGGATTCTTTACCACTGAGCCACCTGGTGAGCCCCATTTCCAGGTGGCAGTAGTGATAAAGAAACCCCCGCCAATGCAGAAGACGCCAGAGATGCAGGTTTGATCCCTGGCTCAGTAAGATCATCTGGAGGAAGAAATGGCAGCCCACTCCAGTGTTCTTGCCTGGAGAATCCCATGGACAGAGGAGCCTGGTGGGCTATGGTCTGTGGCGTCGCAGAGTCGGACGCAGTTGAGCAGCTGAGTGCGCACACACACACACACACACACACACACACACTTTGTTTATTTACTTTTGGCTATGCTGGGTCTTCATTGCTGCAAGAGGGCTTTCTCTAGTTGCAGCGAATGGGGTCTACCTTCATTGTGGTGCACGGGCTTCTCACAGTCGTGACGTCTCTTGTTGCAGAGCACAGGCTTTAGGCACATGAGCTTCAGCAGTTGCAGCGCACAGGCTCAGTAGTTGTGGCAGGTAGACTCATTAGTCTAGAGACTCACGGTCTCTAGAGACCAGGCTCAGTAGTCGTGGCACGTGGGCTTAGTTGCTCCTTAGAGGCATATAGGATCTTCCCAGACCAGGGATCGAACCAATGTCCCCTGCATTGGCAGGTGGATTCTTACCCACTGTACCACTAGGGAAGTCTGGGGTACTATCTTCTTATATAAGATGGTTATCAGAATATCCTTTCTGACAGGAAGGGCCAGGATGTCAGACTTGTTTAAAAATCCTATTTGGCTGAAAGATCTGATTCATTGAATGAACACTTTTCTTTCCAGGGCATGGGATGCAGGTCCTTCCAAAAGGTGACTGACCTATAGAGGGAGATACCCTATGACTTTGTTGAAAAATCCAACTAGAGTTTACCCTTAATCACTTGTCAATAAATGTAGGGATACCTTAAACTAGAAGGATCTTCAAAGTCATACCGCTCTCACCCTTGTCATAAAAGTAATTATACAACTTCCTGCTTGTCCAGTGGTTGGGAGTACACCTGCCAACGTAGGGAACATGGGTTTGATCCCTGGTCCAGGAAGATTCCAGGTGTCTTGGGGCAACTAGGCCCATGCACCACAACTACTGAGCTTGTATGCTGCAATTACTGAAGCCCATGTGCCTAAAGCCTGTGCTCCACAACAAGAGAAGCCACTGCAATGAGAAGGCCAAAACCCACAACTAGAGAGTGGACCTTGCTTGCCACAGCTAGAGAAAGCCTGTGAGCAGCAGGGTACACCCAGCACAGCCAAAAATAAATAAATAAAAAATTTTTAAAAAGTAGTTACAGCTAAATTTATTGAGGGCTTATGTGCCAGGCAGCCGAGAGGGGCTAGGCCAGGCCGGGGGCTGGGGCCGGCGGCGGCGGTGGCAGCGGCAAGAGTAATTACCCAAGGCCCAAGGTAAGAGAAACCCAAGTAAGACGGTAAGTGTTGCGAGAGGGCATCAGAGGGCAGACACACTAAAACTAGAACTGCAGAAAACTAACTAATCTGATCACACGGACCACAGCCTTGTCTATCTCAATGAAACTAAGCCATGCTGTGTGGGGCCACCCAAGACGGATGGGTCATGGTGGAGAGGTCTGACAGATTGTGGTCCACTGGAGAAGGGCATGGCAAACCACTTCAGTATTCTTGCCTTGAGAACCCCATGAACAGTATGAAAAGGCAAAAGGATAGGACACTGAAAGATGAACTCCCCAGGTCAGTAGGTGCCCAATATGCTAATGGAGATCAGTGGAGAAATAACTCCAGAAAGAATGATGGGATGGAGCCAAAGCAAAAACGATACCCAACTGTGGATGCGACTGGTGATAGACGCAAAGTCCGATGCTGTAAAGAGCAATATTGCATAGGAACCTGGAATGTTAGGTCCATGAATCAAGGCAAACTGGAAGTGGTCAAACAGGAGATGGCAAGAGTGAACGTTGACATTCTAGGAATCAGCGAACTAAGATGGACTGGAATGGGTGAATTTAACTCAGATGCCAATTATATCTACTACTGTGGGCAAGAATCCCTTAGAAGAAATGGAGTAGCCATCATGGTCAACAAAAGAGTCCAAAATGCAGTACTTGGATGCAATCTCAAAAATGACAGAATGATCTCTGTTCGTTTCCAAGGCAAACCATTCAATATCACGGTAATCCAAGTCTATGCCCCGACCAGTAACGCCGAAGAAGCTGAAGTTGAACAGTTCTATGAAGACCTACAAGACCTTCTAGAACTAACACCCAAAAAAGATGTCCTTTTCATTATAGGGGACTGGAATGCAAAAGTAGGAAGTCAAGAAACACCTGGCGTAACAGGCAAGTTTGGCCTTGGAGTACAGAATGAAGCAGGGCAAAGGCTAATAGAGTTTTGCCACAAGAGCGCACTGGTAATAGCAAACACCCTATTCCAACAACACAAGAGAAGACTCTACACGTGGACATCACCAGATGGTCAACACCGAAATCAGATTGATTATATTCTTTGCAGCCAAAGATGGAGAAGCTCTATACAGTCAGCAAAAACAAGACCAGGAGCAGACTGTGGCTCAGATCATGAACTGCTTATTGCCAAATTCAGACTCAAATTGAAGAAAGTAGGGAAAACCACTAGACCATTCAGGTATGACCTAGATCAAATCCCTTCTGAGTATACAGTGGAAGTGACAAATAGATTTAAGGGACTAGACCTGATAGACAGAGTGCCTGATGAACTATGGACAGAGGTTTGTGACGTTGTACAAGAGACAGGGATCAAGAAAATCCCCATGGAAAAGAAATGCAAAAAAGCAAAATGGCTGTCTGAGGAGGCCTTACAGATAGCTGGGAAGAGAAGAGAAGTGAAAAGCAAAGGAAAAAAGAAAAGATATTCTCATCTGAATGCAGAGTTCCAAAGAATAGCAAGGAGAGATAAGAAAGCCTTCCTCAGCGATCAGTGCAAACAAATAGAGGAAAACAACAGATTGGGAAAGACTAGAGACCTCTTCAAGAAAATTAGAGATACCAAAGGAACATTTCATGCAAAGATAGGCTCGATAAAGGACAGAAATGGTATGGACCTAACAGAAGCAGAAGATACTAACAAGAGGTGGCAAGAATACACAGAAGAACTGTACAAAAAAGATCTTCACGACCCAGATAATCACGATGGTGTGATCACTCACCTAGAGCCAGACATCCTGGAATGTGAAGTCAAGTGGGCCTTAGAAAGCATCACTACGAACAAAGGTAGTTGAGGTGATGGAATTCCAGTTGAGCTATTTCAAATCCTCAAAGGTGATGCTGTGAAAGTGCTGCACTCGATATGCCAGCAAATTTGGAAAACTCAGCAGTGGCCACAGGACTGGAAAAGGTCAGTTTTCGTTCCGATCCCAAAGAAAGGCAATGCCAAAGAATGCTCAAACTACCGCACAATTGCACTCATCTCACATGCTAGTAAAGTAATGCTCAAAATTCTCCAAGCCAGGCTTCAGCAATACGTGAACCGTGAACTTCCAGATGTTCAAACTGGTTTTAGAAAAGGCAGAGGAACCAGAGATCAAATTGCCAATATCCGCTGGATCATCGAAAAAGCAAGAGAGTTCCAGAAAAACATCTATTTCTGCTTTATTGACTATGCCAAAGCCTTTGACTGTGTGGATCACAATAAATGGTGGAAAATTCTGAAAGAGATGGGAATACCAGACCATCTGACCTGTCTCTTGAGAAACCTGTATGCAGGTCAGGAAGCAACAGTTAGAACTGGACATGGAACAACAGACTGGTTCCAAATAGGAAAAGGAGTATGTCAAGGCTGTATATTGTCACCCTGCTTATTTAACTTCTATGCAGAGTACATCATGAGAAACGCTGGGCTGGAAGAAACACAAGCTGGAATCAAGATTGCCGGGAGAAATATCAATAACCTCAGATATGCAGATGACACCACCCTTATGGCAGAAAGTGAAGAAGAACTAAAGAGCCTCTTGATGAAGGTGAAGGAGGAGAGTGAAAAAGTTGGCTTAAAGCTCAACGTTCAGAAAACTAAGATTATGGCATCTGGTCCCATCACTCCATGGGAAATAGATGGGGAAACAGTGGAAACAGTGTCAGACTTTACTTTTTTGGGCTCCAGAATCACTGCTGATGGTGATTGCAGCCATGAAATTAAAAGACGCTTACTCCTTGGAAGGAAGGTTATGGCCAACCTAGATAGCATGTTTAAAAGCAGAGACATTACTTTGCCAACAAAAGTCCGTCTAGTCAAGGCTATGGTTTTTCTAGTGGTCATGTATGGATGTGAGAGTTGGACGGTGAAGAAAGCTGAGCGCCGAAGAATTGATGCTTTTGAACTGTGGTGTTGGAGAAGACTCTTGAGAGTCCCTAGGACTGCAAGGAGATCCAATCAATCCATGCTAAAAGAGATCAATCCTGGGTGTTCATTGGAAGGTCTGATGTTGAAGCTGAAGCTCCAATACTTTGGCCACCTCATGCGAAGGGTTGACTCATTGGAAAAGACCCTAATGCTGGGTAGGATTGGGGGTGGGAGGAGAAGGGGACGACAGAGGATGAGACGGTTGGATGGCATCACCGACTCGATGAACATGGGTTTGGTTAGACTCCGGGAGTTGGTGATGGACAGAGAGGCCTGGCGTGCTGCAATTCATGGGGTCGCAGAGAGTCGGACACAACTGAGTGACTGAACTGAACTGAACTGATGTGCCAGGAACTGTTCTTTAAGCTTTACATATGTTATTTAATCCTTCAAAAATCCTTTGAGGAAGGTATTATTATTTTCTCCATTTAACAGATGAAAGGCACAGAGAGGTTAAGTAACATGTGGCACAACTGGGATTTGATCTTCTAAACCTGGGCACCTATCAACTACACATTTTGCTGCCTGTCATTCAAAGAAGATTATACATAGGCAAGAAAGGTCGAATGAGTACTTGAAGAAGAGTGTTTTCTCATTTTCTGTTTCTAGAGGAATAGCAAGCTTCTGCCACATGAAGCACTAGGTCCCTTTACTCGCATTCATGTTAACCTGCTGGAGAAGCCTGCTGAGTTCAGCTCCTCATCTTTCATTGCAGAGCTTGGCCTCTCTTTCCTCAAGCTGGTCTTCAGGATCTTCCTCATGTGATGGGAGTGAGGGGCAACTGCAGACTAGGAGCTTCCTTCTCGGCTATGGGTTACCCATCCTCTGGTGTGATCATTGTCCTGGACACTCACAGGCAGTACAAAGTGGCTGACATCCCACTCCTTGGACAGGAAAGATCCCACCATCATCATGGGCTTCAACAGAGAGAGGCAGGTCGATTACTTACGCTGAACATTGCGGATGAGGTTCACGGACATGGACCTCAGTTGGGAGAGACCAGGTCTTCAAGGAGAGCTCTTGGAGATCCCAAGAGCTCTCCTTGCCGCTGTGGAGAGGGACTGAGGGGGCCTCTGGTGACCTCGGCCTCTGACACTGTGTGCTGAAACTCACATCTGCCTCTCTTTTCCTGTGTAAACCAGGATTGCAAAATTACTCACTCCACTCAGATATGTAAAGAAAACACAGTTTCTTTTTTCTCTAGGTCATTATGTTTTCCATTATGAGTCCCCACCTGCTCGATAACAAAAGGGAAAAAACTAATTTTAGTTTCACAGGTTCTAAAACTTTGTCATTCAGTTTTTTAAACAGTTTCTTTAGGTTTAACTCTGTGTCTTGGGGTGAGGCTCTGTCTTTCAGGTTCTTCCATTCTTCTGCCTGCCTCTCTGTAAATGGTACTACTCATGCATCTGAGACCAGGCCCCTGGCTCCCTCATCCCATTGCTATGCCCCTCTTAAACACAGTGCCTTAGCAAGGGCTTTTATGGGAATGCGAAACAGTTCTCCTGCTGTGGATGTTCTCTTAATTTATTTCATTCTCTTCAGGCAGAGATGTGGAGAGGAGGGGACAGGGGCCCGGGTCTTGTGTGCCTTTTACCTTGTGTTTGCAAGGAGGCCTGCTACCCTTTATCACAAGCAGAAGAGTATTCCCTTTATACTAAGGAGGAAACTCTAAAATTAAAGTGCTTGGTTCTTGAACCTCTAAAGAGAATGAAGTAAAAGTGAAAGTGTTTGTTGCTCAGTCAGGATCCTCTGTCCATGGGATTCTCCTGGCAAGAACACTAGAGTGGGTAGCCATTCCCCCCTTCTCCAGGGGATCTTCCCAACCCAGGGATTGAACCAAGGTCTCCTACATTCCAGGCAGATTCTTTACTGTCTGAGCCACCAGGAGAGCCCTCTAAAAAGTTTAGAGTATCCAATTCATTTTTTCCAAGCTTGTTGTTAGTGACTGTCCTGACTTGCCCGAGGCATTACACCTTAGGCAAGCCCCTGAGATGCAGGCTGCAACAATAGAGATTTAGAGAGGAATTGAAATGCAATCTTTCCTCCACAACAACATGGGATTTATTCCAGGACCCACTACAGATACCAAACTCCAGGGATACAAGTCCTTTATATTAGAAGGTGTCGTGTTTGCATATAATTTATGTACCTCCTCCTGTATACATTAAATCATCTCTAGAATATTTGATGCCTAATATAATGTAAACATTATGTAAATAGTTGCCACGGTGGCAACTCAAGTTTTACTTTTTGGAACTTTCAACTCATTTGTTTTTTTCCTGATTATTTTCCATCTACAGTTGGTTGAATCCCTGAATGTGGGAGCTGCAGATATGGAGGACTTAATGTACTTTGTTTACTGAATACTGTCTTCATTCTATCAACGTAGGCTTGGGCAGCTTAAGGGGAAGAGAAGTTCTAGAATGTGTTTAAAAGCACTCCTTGAAGGAGAGGCAGTGTGGTAGTGTTTAGATACATGGATTCAGGGCTTCCCTGGTGGCTCAGATGGTAAAGAATCTGCTCGCAATGCAGAAGACCTGGGTTTGATCCCTGGGTTGGGAAGATCCCCTGGAGGAGGGCATGGCAACCCACTTCAATATTCTTGCCTGGACAATCCCCACGGACAGAGGAGTCTGGTGGGCTACAGTCCATGGGGTCTCAAAGAGTCACGACTGAGCAATAAGCACAGCACATGGATTCAGGATCCAGATTGGGCTCTGCTATTTCCTCGTAATTTGGACAACTTTATTTATGTGCTATGCTTAGTCACTCTTTAGTGTCCTACTCTTTGTACCCCATGGACTGTAGCCCGCCAGCCTCCCCTGTCAATGGGGATTGTCCAGGCAAGAATACTGGAGTGGGTTGCCATGCCCTCTTCCAGGGGATCTTCCCAACCCAGGGATCAAACCCAGGTCTTCTGCATTGCGAGCAGATTCTTTACCATTTGAGCCACTAGGGAAGCCTTTATTTATATTACTTTATTTATATATAAACTCAATTTCTCCATCCTTAAAAATGGGATAATAGTAGTATCTACTTCCTGGAGTAATTACAAAGTTTATATCTGGGAAGATATATAAAGAACTTTTATTTTGCTGTCTCATAGTAAACACTCAACCAATGTTAGTTGTTCATTTAATTATTTAATTTTATTGCCACACCATGTGACTTGCGGGATCTTAGTACCCTGATCAGGGATTGCACTTGGGCCCAGCAGTGAAAGCACCAAGTCCTAATCACTAGACCACCAAGAAACTCCCCAATGTTAGCTATTTAGGTTCTGAACACAAAAAAAATATTAGATTTTAAGCCTTAGAAGCTCCATACGTATGATATAGGGGGAAAAGCATGGATTTTCAATATAGACAGCCTAAGTTGCATAATGTTGAACAAGTGATATGGCCACTGTGAGGCTTAGTCTGAAGAACGAGGATGAGAGTATTGTAGGACAGCTACCAGGATTAAATAAAATAGTGTATGTGAAACACTTGGCAAAAAGTTGGGCAGATAACTGAGGCTCAACCAATATTTCTTCCCCTTTCTCCTTAGGTCAGTAACATGCTTTTATAATGGTTTACTGTTATATCCTCAACCAGAAATCTTGAGCTTCTATAATCCCCTAACTGGCTGGTGCATAGGAGAAGCCCAACAGATTCACTGACAGATTCAAATAAGCCTCCAAATCTGGGACTCAGGACCCAGAACTTCTTCCTGTCAAGTGCAGCTGGTCAGAGGACAGTTTCTGTCTTCTACTTTTCAGATCTCATAAGATAAATATACGTATTTCTCCCTTCTTTGTCATACAGTTTCACTGAGGTCCGTTAGAGGCATTTGCATCTGCTTTCCTCATATTGCTCAACCCACACTTGGAGAGAATTGTGTTTGCATAAATACTAGCAGATGAATTTTTTAAATATCACTTTTTCTCTCCTGGCACTCTGTGAGAGAAATGAGCAAATATAAACAGAAGAGTATCAGACTAGAAATACAGCAGATGGGTTCCTGTTGGGAATCTTGACTTTCCTGGAGTTTACACACTTGGGAGATGTGGGATTATGACAAAATCCACTTGTAATGCTCTTGCTTTTTTTTTCTTGGGCATAATATTAATTGCTTAATGACTAAGCTTAACGTACACTTTCAGCCTGACTTTTCCCATTGGGAAACAAGAGGATGCTGTAAGCACTCTATGTAGGAGGGATTCTCTTCTCAAGCCTAGCATAAATCCAATTTGGTTGAGATATCAAGGAAAAGAAAAAAAAAAGAAAACAATGTTTATCTTCACTCCATGCTGCAAGAGCAGGGGAAAAAAGGAAACATTTCACTTCCCATGTCTAATGGCCTCATGCTTGTGACCAAGAGTTTATTATGGATACTAAAAAATGGAAACAGATTGTACATACTTCCTGACCAATCCTGATTCGGGTTATCTCAATTCAGACTACACATCCTGAGAGACACATCTGTACCTGAGGAGTTGATCATAATCCTTAACTCAGCCTACACCTTTGGCTCAGACTTGATTAGATATTATCTTCATTCATTCATTCAACAGATTTATTGAGCATCTGTTATTGACTAAGCATTACATTAAGAGAGGAAATATAGCGATGAAGAAAATAAGTATAGACCCTGACTTCACAAAATTTAAGTCTGGTGGGAAAACAGATACTTGTCTTATGATACAGTCATTCCATTACACAGGTATCTTTAAAAAGCATAGTAAAGCAATAGTTTCTATTCCCATCAACTGTAATATGTTCCAAGAACTGGCCTTGGAAAAAATGGGAGGTAGAAGCTCCCTGTGACCTCCTGCTGTCAGAACCTCCACGGGGTCTTTAAGACAACCCCGTGGAAGAGGTCCTTGCCCACTGTTGGACTTGACTGACCCCGGGTGGCTCAGATGGTAAAGCGTCTGCCTGCAATGCAGGAGACCCGGGTTCAGTCCCTGGGTTGGGAAGATCCCCTGGAGAAGGAAATGGCAAACCACTCCAGCACCCTTGCCTGGAAAATCCCCTGGACAGAGGAGCCTGATAGGCTACAGTCCATGGGGTCACAAAGAGTCGGACACGACTGAGCAACTTCACTTTCTTTAGCTTTCATGAGTTAGGGTCTCTTGAAAGAATGCTGTGAATGACTTCTGGATCTCAGGGAAAGCTCCACCTTTAATCAATAAGTATTAGCTTGTTTTTTATTACAAGAATGATTATCAATAGAGAAACAAGGCTTAACAAGGGAGGCACTGTGATGTAGGGCAAAGACCACAGGCTTCGAAGTCAGCTCTGAGTTCTAATCTTGTCTCAAACATTTATTAGCTATCCCCCTTAAGTGAGTTATTTTACTTTTCTGTGGTCGAATGGCCTCATATCCAAAATAGGGAAAAGAGCACTTGACTCTGAATTGTTGAGATTCTTAAAATGAAATAATCACTAAAAAAGTACTCAGCATCCTCCTCCATTATGCTCCGGAACTCTATTCTGTATGGCGCAGTATTTGCCTTTGAAAGAAAACAGCATTTGCATGAAATACTTAATGACCACCATACAACTATGAACTATTTGGTAAAGGATAAATTACCTTCATAACTGTCTTTGCCCATCCTAACTAGTACCAACTCTTCCTGCTTCTGTAGTTCAAAACTTATCTCTCCAGCAAGCGACCCAACCAGGGAATTCCACAAGAAATCAGAATGCTCTAATAAGAAATCAGAATAAGAGTAAGATACTTTATAAATATTTTAAAAGGAGAGCCTCAGCCTTGTCACACTGAGTATAGTCCCTGTCCTTTATTTTACTGTTCTTTTCATTCATTGAAAATATTATCTGTTGTCTTCAGGATACTTGAAAATGTGAGGCTAGAGATAGAATTTGTGGGCCACATTCAGCAGGAAATACACAGCTATATGCCGTGACGTTACCTCAAGCAATGTCTGTGTCCTTCAGGACTCCTGTACTGGAAAACCATGAGTTTTATATCTGAAGAGGGGCTAGATCCCGAAAGAAGTCTGACCAGCAGCTCCCTCTGATTATCTGTCTTATAGATTCCTCCTGAAACCCTCAGGTTACCAACGGGGATATTATTATGATTTACCACATGGCTAAGTGATGGGGCTAATGTGAAAAGCTCCAAATTTTATACACTTATCAAATCAAGACATAGTTCCAAAAAACTGGAAGCATATATAATGTCCAAAACATAATCTATGAATTATATGTTAGCCGTTAATAATTATCATGGTTACCTAATTTTCCACGTGATAACAGAAAAAGATATATTTAGCAAAAAGCAGTGCACAATATTCTATATACAGGATGAGAACAACTGTGTAAAAGAATGAATCTATGCCTATGAAAGCCCTGGAAAGAAGCATACTAAAATGTTAACATTCTGAGTGTGGGAACTATGGCTGGCTCTTTCATTTCTCCTTTTATTTTTATACGTTTATATCATCTTAAAAGTGCTTCCCTGGTGGCTCAGACAGTGAAGACTCCGCCTGCAATGCAGGAGATCCAGGTTCGAGCTCTAGGTCAGGAAGATCCTCTGAAAGAAAAATGAAGACTTCTGAGACCAGGAATATGAACTTCCCTGTGATGATTTTCACAAATCATTTCCAAAGAAGATTTTCAGCAATTCACCAGTCGGCTCACTGAGGTAAGTTGAATTGAACAGAAGCAGCCTTCTTCAGGAACTTAATGGGGATCAGGAAGCTTGCTTTGATTGGGTCTTGGGTTCTGGTCTTTCCTCACAGGGGCTGTGATTGTTCTTTTTCTAGCTGCACAGCCTTGTTAGCGTTAGTTCCTCCACTTTCTCTCCAGATCAAGCTTTGATCTTTCCAAGTCATGGCATCTGTTTGTGCTCTTCTGTGGGGTGAAGGTGGGTGTGCAGGGGCAGCGGAGACGAAGCCAAAAGCTGAGTCCAGCCCTCACTGCAAGGTCACGTGGAACGGAACATGGCTGCAGACTTATAAACCCAAAGCAACTCCTGTCCCTCTCCTCTCTTTTTAAGGTAGTCACCAAACTTCCACATAGCTTGTGAGCAAACCCCGTTATCCTCATGATCTGAGTCAGCCTATCTCAAGGAACATTTTATTTTTCTTCAGAAGATTTTCTTGACAGCCATGCCACATTAACAATCTTACTTGCATCCCAGCCCTTGTCTCTTGCGTATGTGGCTTTTCCTTCTGGCTTCTTGTGACAGTTTAAAAGTCTTTGAGAAGGATTGTGGGCTGGCCAGGCCCACATGAAATCAGACCCATGAAATCAGACCATTAGACATGTTCCAAGAACTCAGCCTACTCCACTCCCTTTTTACTTAGAAAAGTAGAAAAAGTAGGAGTCGTGTCCTAAGCTTCCAGGTCACATGCCCTATGGCTTGTAAGCCAAGCTGACCTGGATGGGGTAATGTCCCCAGATCTCGCAGCAGAGTTACAGCCTTAGTTGCCCACAGTGTTCACTCCCAGTACCACCTGGAGCCTTGGACTTGAGCTTGCTGTTCAGCTCAACTATTATGCTTTGAGATAAGATTTTTGGCGAAATGATGCATCCTGCTGCTGCTAAGTTGCTTCAGTCGTGTCCGACTCTGTGCGACCCCATAGACGGCAGCCCACCAGGCTCCCCCGTCCCTGGGATTCTCCAGGCAAGAACACTGGAATGGGTTGCCATTTCCTTCTCCAGTGCATGAAAGTGAAAAGTGAAAGTGAAGACACTCAGTCGTGTCGGACTCTTAGCGACCCCATGGACTGCAGCCTACTAGGCTCCCCCATCCATGGGATTTTCCAGGCAAGAGTACTGGAGTGGGTTGCCATTGCCTTAAATCCCCAACAAAGAAGTACAAAGAAGTAATTTAAATTAATGTCTTGACTGTTGCCATCCAGATAACCTATAACCAGAAAGGGAATGGCCCTGGATCAATATCACCGTGTCCCTGATTAGAGCCTCACAGCAACCTGGACAAAGAATTCCAAGCCCTAGGACTCAGAACTTGTAAACCAGAGAGGACAGCAGTCAGATGACTTGTCCAGCCAGGTTTTACTGGACGGTTCAGTGTTAGCAGGTCCAGAGGGGGCTGCACTTAGCCTGAGTCAGCCAGGGTGTGACAAGCCACAGTGCCGATTTCACCTTTGCAAGCCAACCAAGCTCCCTGTCCCCTCCACCCCCTCAGCTGCTGTCAGCCACCTCTGCCAGTTTGTTCATTTTGTTTCTATTTTTCTCCCT
This sequence comes from Giraffa tippelskirchi, assembly GCF_054371585.1. Classification (NCBI taxonomy): domain Eukaryota; kingdom Metazoa; phylum Chordata; class Mammalia; order Artiodactyla; family Giraffidae; genus Giraffa; species Giraffa tippelskirchi. The sequence goes on from NC_137279.1 coordinate 111,018,450, forward strand.
CTCCCTCCCTCTCTCTCTGGGCAGCCACCTCCTCTGCTATTTACCCCCAGGAACATACCCGCTGATCTTCAGAGTGCTGCTGTTGAGTTTGGTGACTCATTTGTTACTTAGGTATTTTGGGTTCATTACTCTTCAGCCACGTTACCGAGAAGAACCACACAGAGCCAAAACAGAGAAGAGAGGAAACGGGGGTGTGCAGATGGAAGGGGATGGGGCAGAAATCCAAGAGCTGCTGTGGAAAAATTCAGCAGAGGTGCTGTTGTCAAAGCTTGGACTCAGAGAACAAGGCCATTCCAAAAGCAACAATGGGAAGGAAACAGTGCTTTGATTAAAACTTCATTGAGAGTCCTGGACACACACCCCAGAGCTCTCCCACAGGGAGGTAGCATGTTCAGGAATCCAGAAGAATCGTCATTGCTCTTTGGGAATATTTACGAACAACCACACCCAAGCTGTTGGCCAAAGCAAGGTGGAAGGGTACAGTTACGGGTCAGCCAAGTACCGCCTACAAAATACAATGCAAATCATTTGCCCTAGACTTCCCCAACAACCATGTGCCTTTGGCTCAACTATTTAGATTTGTCTTGTGGACAATATCTGGTATGAAGTTGGTACTGTCCAGAATAGACAGACACTGCTTATGTTGTCAACGATGGGAAAATCCTGTGTGATAGGTCAGCCAGAAGATTCATGAATATGTATATTTCAGAGGCTCCCAGAAAGTTGTCTCAAAATTAATTTTCCTGAAATGGTTCCCCCAAGACTGTGCATCCCATAATACTTCCGTTTGCACAGTAAGCCTGCCTTGTTCTATTTTCGATTTTTTAGTAAGAGTACTGAGTTACTGTTTGTGACCTTTGTCATCTGTTCCTAGTTTGGGACTTGCAAGATTAGCATACTGGTAGATATTAATTCCTTTCTAATTATGCATTCTTTAATTCAACAAATATTTTCTAAATGCTTAATGTTGGAGGCAGCTCTTCAGGTCCAAAGCTGAGGAATGAGATGGAGAAATTCCAGAACAGGATTGTGAACCCTATCTGAGAGAAAGAAACTGATGAGAATAGAGTGAGGACTGATTCACGACAAATCTCAAGATTATTGAGTTTCGGGCTGTTAATTCCTTCTTACACAGCTTGATATGTTAAATGAGTTCATTGTACCTAACAGCTGCCATATGAAAAGCATTTTCCTGGAATAGTAACAAATATAAAAAAGGTATATTGTGAAAATCATATATTGGGATCACGGAGCAGTTAGATAGAAGAATCTAGGTCTCTGATGGCACATGCCACCATCTTAACCAGACAATAACAAATCAGTAATCACGTAGATCACATTCTCTGATTTATTAAAAAAAGTTTACTTAAAAAATTTAATTTCCTTTGATTAGGATATCTAAATATTCTTCTAAATAACATGAGTAACAAATCATAGCTGATGGGCCAAAGGAAAAATATTGTGATTAAACTTAGTACAGAGAGCTAAATAATTAAATATATTTCAAAACTTATATGATACAGTAAGAACTTCAGAGAAATATATAAAAACTTGAAAACGCTTATTATAAAAGAAGAATAACTAGAAATTAATGAGTCATTGTCCAACTCAGGACACTGGAAAAAGGGACAGCAGCATACACACAAAGAAAAAGAAGAAAAGAACTACTGTAGAGGAGAAATTAATTAATAGAAAACAAAGTTGCAGTAGAAATGATCAAAAAAACAAAAAGCTGGAGGTTTGAAAGACTAATAAAATCCACAGATTAAAAGACAAAATCACTACATATATGAAGAATTTTTGAAAATAAGAGAATTAAAAAGAATAAACTTCATGCAACTAAATTTGGACACTTATATGAAATGGCCAGTTCCCTAGAAAAAGGAAACTTACCAAAACTGACTCAAGAAGAAATAGAACACTTAATTAGACAGCTATAGTTATATTTTGAAAACTGAATTGGTAATTTACAAATGAAAATGAAAATACAACTCTCCAAAACCCATCAGTTCAGTTCAGTTCAGTCGCTCAGTCGTGTCTGACTCTTTGCAACCCCATGAATCGCAGCACGCCAGGCCTCCCTGTCCATCACCAACTCCCAGAGTTTACCCAAACCCACGTCCATCGAGTCGGTGATGCCATCCAACCATCTCATCCTCTGTCGTCCCCTTCTCCTCCTGCCCCCAATCCTTCCCAGCATTAGAGTCTTTTCCAATGAGTCAACTCTTCGCATGAGGTGGCCAAAGTACTGGAGTTTCAGCTTCAACATCAGACCTTCCAATGAACACCCAGGACTGATCTCCTTTAGGATGGACTGGTTGCATCTCCTTGCAGTCCAAGGGACTCTCAAGAGTCTTCTCCAACACCACAGTTCAAAAGCATCAATTCTTCGGCGCTCAGCTTTCTTCACCGTCCAACTCTCACTGCATCCATACATGGCCACTGGAAAAACCATAGCCTTGACTAGACGGACCTTTGTTGGCAAAGTAATGTCTCTGCTTTTAAATATGCTATCTAGGTTGGTCATAACCTTCCTTCCAAGGAGTAAGCACCTTTTAATTTCATGGCTGCAATCACCATCAGCAGTGATTTTGGGGCCCCCAAAAATAAAGTCTGACACTGTTTCCACTGTTTCCCCATCTATTTCCCATGAAGTGATGGGACCAGATGCCATGATCTTAGTTTTCTGAACGTTGAGCTTTAAGCCAACTTTTTCACTCTCCTGTTTCACTTTCATCAAGAGGCTCTTTAGTTCTTCTTCACTTTCTGCCATAAGGGTGGTGTCATCCGCATATCTGAGGTTATTGATATTTCTCCCGGCAATCTTGATTCCAGCTTGTGTTTCTTCCAGCCCAGCGTTTCTCATGATGTACTCTGCATAGAAGTTAAATAAGCAGGGTGACAATATACAGCCTTGACGTACTCCTTTTCCTATTTGGAACCAGTCTGTTGTTCCATGTCCAGTTCTAACTGTTGCTTCCTGACCTGCATACAGGTTTCTCAAGAGACAGGTCAGATGGTCTGGTATTCCCATCTCTTTCAGAATTTTCCACCGTTTATTGTGATCCACACAGTCAAAGGCTTTGGCATAGTCAATAAAGCAGAAATAGATGTTTTTCTGGAACTCTCTTGCTTTTTCGATGATCCAGCGGATATTGGCAATTTGATCTCTGGTTCCTCTGCCTTTTCTAAAATCAGCGTGAACATCTGGAAGTTCGTGATTCACATATTGCTGAAGCCTGGCTTGGAGAATTTTGAGCATTACTTTACTAGCATGTGAGATGAGTGCAATTGTGCGGTAGTTTGAGCATTCTTTGGCATTGCCTTTCTTTGGGATCGGAACGAAAACTGACCTTTTCCAGTCCTGTGGCCACTGCTGGGTTTTCCAAATTTGCTGGCATATCGAGTGCAGCACTTTCACAGCATCATCTTTTAGAATTTGAAATAGCTCAACTGGAATTCCATTACCTCCACTAGCTTTGTTCATAGTGATGCTTTCCAAGGCCCACTTGACTTCACATTCCAGGATGTCTGGCTCTAGGTGAGTGATCACACCATCGTGATTATCTGGGTCGTGAAGATCTTTTTTGTACAGTTCTTCTGTGTATTCTTGCCACCTCTTGTTAGTATCTTCTGTTTCTGTTAGGTCCATACCATTTCTGTCCTTTATCGAGCCTATCTTTGCGTGAAATATTCCTTTGGTATCTCCAATTTTCCTGAAGAGATCTCTAGTCTTTCCCAATATATAATACGTAGACCCCCTCAAATTATCATTATCAATAATACACTCCATAAATTATTAAGAATAAGGCAACTCAATAGGGGGGAAATAAGCAAGAGATGTGAACAGATACTTCACAAAAAACAAGACTAAAACTAGTGAAGAAACATAAGGAGAAAAAATGGTCATGTATTAATAATCAGAGATACATTAAAGCAATCATATATCGCTTTATACCTATCAGATTAGTAAAATTAAGAAAAAATGTTTGAGTGTTGGTGAGCTTGTGGGAGCTTGTATGCATACAGTTTACTATTTCTACTCTCTGCCACCTGGAATGTAAATTCCATGAGGGCAGGGATTTTTTTTTTGGTTCACAGGCATAATCTGCATTGCCTAGAAGAATGCTTGCACTGCAGGGAGGTGAGGGCAAGAGGTGGGAAAGTTGAAGGTGCACAAAAACTAACTCCATTCATAAGAATGTGATTTACAGAAGGTATCCTAGGAAAACGTTTTTACCCATGCACAAGAGATCATGTCCAAGTGTTTATCATTTCAAAATAGCAACAAGTTGGAAGTAAGAGAATAGATAAATAATAGATTGTGGAGTATTTAGACAACGGAATAATATATGCCAGTTAAAATGCATAATTTAGAACTAAGGTGTATCACTGTGGTTAGAATGTTATATTTTTCTCTATACTTGAAATATATTGCTCAAAATATGTCATTATAAGAGTTATACTCTGTCTTGAAGGGGTTGAAAAATGTTGAATATACAAAACTTCAATATAAAATGAAATATGAAACTGTATAGTCATTTTTGCTACACAAAAGTTAAAAAAATAAAACTGGATATGGTAAGAGGTACAAAATGATATGAAGAGAATCTCTTCATAAAAAAATCAGAAAGGTGTTTATGTATGAAGTTACGCTTAATATTTAATTGTTGGAAATGGAGCAAAGAGATTCTTGGTGGAGGAAATGAAGGCCCAAAGAGAAGAAATAAAGCATTGGAGAAATATAAGACATTTCATAGAGTGTTTGGAAGTTCAATTTGACTAGAATATAAGATAAGTACAAAATAATGGTGAAAGATGGTTTGGGGTAAAGTCTTGGAGAAATTTAAATGCTAAGTGAGAGTCCTGGTTGAGAAAACCCAAACCACATTAGGTGTATTGTAGTAACTGGATCTGTGTTTCAAGTACTTAGACTCTACTTGAATTTTCCTTTGGAGATCAGCTTAAGATATATTCCTAATAAATTAAGGTTTTTTCCACTTAAAAATTAGAACATCAGCAAGACACCAAAATATAAATAATATATTAACATACTTTTTTAAGAGAATAATACAGTTTAGAGAAAGATGTAAGTAAACAAAGTTATCTAATTTAATGAAGTGCTTTTTTTTCACATTTCTTTTACTGTTATCATTACTTAGTTTATCTACAATTTTTCCTCTGTCTAGAGTGTAAAACAGTTTTTTTAAAAATTGAAATAGAGTTGATTTGTAATAATCTGTTAATTTCTGCCATACAACAAAGTAATTCAGTTACACACACATATAAACTTTCTTTTAAAAATATTCTTTTACGTTATGATTTATTATAAAATATTGAAGATAGTTCCCTGTGGTATACAGAGGGACCTTGTTATTTATCCATTCCATATACAGTAATTTGCATCTGCTGACCCCAAGCTTCCACTCCATCCTTCTCCCATATCCCCTACCCCTTCACAACCCCGAGTCTCTTCTCTATGTCTGTGAGTCTGTTTCTGTTTCATAAAAGTTCATTTGTGTCACATTTTAGATTCCACATATAAGTAATATATGGTATTTGTCTTTCTCTTTCTGCCTTACTTCACTTAGTATGATCTTCTCTAGGTCCATGCATGTTGCTGCAAATGGAATTGTTTTGTTCTTTTTTATGGCTGAAGAATATTCCATCGTCTATATGTATCTCATCTTCTTTATCCATTCATCTGTCAGTGGACATACAGGTTGTTCCTATATTCTGGCCATTGGGTGTAGTGCTACTGTGAACATAGGGTGCATGTACCTTTCTGAATTACAGTTTTGTTTGGATATATGCCCAGGAGAGAGATTGTTGGATCATATGGCCACTATTTTTAATTTTTTGAGGAACCTCTATACTGTAAAACAACTTTTCATTCACTGATTTTTAGACTTGAAGGCTCAGTCCTCAAGTGAACAAATGAATGAGCTGATTTGTTCATCCATTCATTCTACTAATATTTATAACAGCCTAAGCCAAATAATACATGGTCCTTACTTTCTTGGAGCATACATTCTAGGACAAGACATATATATATATATAAACCAGCAATGAAATAGAGGTGATAGAGGTGTGCACAGGATATCCTGTAGAACAGAGGAGCAGCAGCTAATCAGGGAGTTAAGGAAGGCTTAGTAGAGGAAGATATGTTCAAGAAGGATGTTCAGCAGTTAGTTACCTGGACCAAAGAGGAGAGGCTAGGGGAGCACCGAGGAGGAGGCTGGGGGTATAAATCATCCTGTGTGTATTGTTAAGTGTGATCAGAAAAAGAAAGTAGTAGCGTACATGGCTGAATAAGAGTCAGAGAGGCAGGCAGGGGCACACCATGCGGGATTAGGAGTTAAAGTGGTTTTGGTTTTGTATTGGTTTGCCACACCTCACAGCATGCAAGATCTTAGTTCCCTGACCAGGGATTGAACCTGTGCCCCTTCAGTGAAAGCACGGAGTCTTAACCACTAGACTTCCAGGGAAGCCCCAGGGTGTTTTAATTTTATCTTGAAAGCTACTGGGGAACCATCTAATTAATTTAAGCAGGGAAATAACATGATCTGATTTGTAGTTTAGGAAGATTATTCTAGCAGATTGGAGAAGAAGCAATTAGCAGACCACTATAGTGATGCAAGTGACAGATGACAAAGGTGTCTTTAAAGTAGATGCATTCGAAATGGATCAACAGATGGTAGGAGGCAGACTCTAGAAGCCTAAGTAACTGATCAGATGTGCAGCTGAGGGAGGGACGAGTCCAAGGGCATGGCCTCACTTCTGGCTTGACAACTATGGGGCTGGTGATGCTTGTCACTGAGGCAGGAGGAGAAACAGGTTTATGGGAGAAAATGATGCATTTAACTGAAATCTGTTATCACCAATGTGGAGAGAAGTTTGAGTTGAATGCATTTAGCACAGATTTGGGACTGAGGGTCATATGTGGAAGCTGAAGTAGTGCATCTGATGCAAGACCACCCAAGAAATGTCATAAGTAGACCGGGAGAGCAAAAGGCTGAAGACAGAGCCTCCTTCTGTCTGATCAAAGAATAAAGTATGAAAAAGGAGGAGAGAATGGTGTCACAAAAACCAAAAGAGAAGAAATGTCAAGGAGGGAGGTTCTATGCTAATAAGGACTGTAGAGAGGTAAGGTCAGATACTGTTGGCCACATGGCAGTCACTGGTGACATTAAAGAACAATTTTATTGGTATAAGAAGGATGATTACCAGATTTCAGATTGCAGTAGCCTTTCAAGTGAATAGGAGATGAAAGTGGAGACAATAATAAGTGAACTCTACAAACTTGGCTTTGAAGGAAAGAGAAAGGGCTAGCATTAGGAGAGAGGAGCAGTGTGTGGATGAGTAAAAGTTGTTTTTAAAGAGAAGAGATGAAAATATTTGCATGCTGTCAGGAAAGATCAAGTGAAAGGGAAGCTTAGAGTAAGGGAGATAGAAGGGATGATTAATAGAGTAAGAGTTTCCTGAGGAGGAGGCAGAGATCAGATGGAGGGATTAGCCTTGAACTGGAGAAAGAGTCATCCTGAAACAGGAGGGGGGGAGGAAAGGATAGAATTAGTTTATAGCTTTTAGGTGCTGAGGAGGGAACTCAGGGAGTTCCAACCTGATGGCTTTTGATTTTCTGGTAGGGTGGAAATGAAGATGATTTGCTGAAATCTTGCTGCTAAGTCGCATCAGTCGTGTCCGACTCTGTGTGACTCCATAGACGGCAGCCCACCAGGCTCTTCTGTCCCTGGAATTCTCCAGGCAAGAATACTGGAGCAGGTTGCCATTTCCTTCTCCAATGCATGAAAGTGAAAAGTAAAAGTGAAGTCGCTCAGTCGTGTCCGACTCTTCATGACCCCATGGATTGTAGCCCACCGGGCTCCTCCGTCCATGGGATTTTCCAGGCAAGAATACTGGAGTGGGTTGCCATTGCCTTCTCCGCTGAAATCTTGAGGGTTTGGGAAAAACTAAGGAAAGGGTGAAAGAGAAGAATGACAGATTAAATAGGTGGAATGTTAGAGAATGACTGATATTCATGGACCAAGAAGAAGGATCTGGGAGGAGAATGCTGGAGAAGATAAGAAGGCAAGGCCACTGGTGTTGAGGAGTCAAGGGCATGTAAGATCATGTGACATAAGTCTTCCACATGAAAATCAGAGTTTCACAGTTTTATGGCATAAGAGGTGGTGGAGAAAAAATAAGAATGTGAGCCAGATTCCAAGTCCTAGGTGAAGTTTCAATACTTGGTTACCTGATGCAAAGAGCCGATTCTTTGGAAAAGACCCCAATGCTGGGAAAGATTGAAGGCAAAAAGAGAAGGGGGTGGCAGAGGATGAGAAGGTTTCATAGCATCACCAACTCAATGGACATGAATTTGAGCAAACTCAGCGAGATAGTGAAGGACAGGCAAGCTTGGGATGCTGCAGTCCATGGGTTGCAAAGAGTCGGACATGACTTAGCAACTGAAAAGCAACAACAGATGAAGGTGGGGAGATTCATGATTCCAGCCAGTGATTCAGAGGGGATATTATTATAAATTATCATATTTGGTTTGATCTTAAAGTTTTTGTTGATTTAACATAGTAACAAGGGTTCAGCTCCTTAAATATAATGTATAACTTTTAATGACAGATTTCAAGCAAACATATTTTAAGTACAAAGAATAATATATTTGGTAGTAATTTGCCACCACATAAAAAACAATCTGAAAGGAGGCAGGGAGTGAGGTGCCTTTTAGCATTCCCAATTAGCTACTGTCTGTTCACTCCTCCTTTCACTCCAATCCTTCAACAACCAAACAATATTTATTGAACATTTACTATGTTTCAGATCCCCATCACTGGGATGCACAAGAGATATCTCAATTCATCAGTTCCAAAACACACATCTCCTGCCCTCCTCCCAGTTTTTTTAATATCTCTGAAATCCACTGGGATATTTCTTACACTGATGTCAGCCAGGCTTCAGTCATGATGTAGTTGCCATGGTCTGCCCAGGCTCAAACTTACTCATAGCTGTCCATGTTGTCATTTTTTCAATTGAGTTAAGTACATTGTTGGTAATAACATGTTGAGTTTGGTTGCCATTTAAATTGCCAAAAATTACACTTTCATTTGTTGTTGAAATGAAAAGTGATTAAAAAAAAGAAAGAAAGAAAAGTGATTGTATTTGCAGAAGGCATGAAAATAGCAGGATATGCAACTGACATTAGCAAAGCAGATATTTATCACTGGAGAAATTACCACAATTCCATACATTATTGCAAAACATAAGAACCAAGTATTTTATGGGACCCATGAAAGAAAAAATACCTACAAACAAATAAAATTGTGCTATGTTTTGTTATTGGTATAGACACAAAAGAATTGCCTAGGATAAGCCAAGCAATACAGTTGAAAGCAGGAAAAAATCGTTCCATATTTCAAAGTCATGAGGGGCTAGTGTGACGGGTTCCTGGTCATAGAGTTGTGGTTAAGGCATCATGTCACTGTTCGGTTGGCAGGATTTTTTTTTTTTTCTCAGTGAAACATAAAATGATGATGTGTCTTAAATGTGTTTTAGAATGGATGTCCTAGAACTATCTAAATATTTTGTTTTAGAGAAACAGAATGTCAGATCTGGATGAACAAATTCTTTCCTTTCCAAATGAGAAAACTGAGTCCCAGGATGTAAGAGGCTGGCCCAGGATTGCACCACACAGCTTGTCAGAGGCAGAGGAAATGTATTTACTGTAGAGGATATTATTGAGCCTTCTGGCAAAGAAGCAAGAAGAGATAAAACTTACATAAAGGCTTAATGGCCCAGACCTCTGTTAAAAACCCCGTGATTGCTTTTTTTTCCTATTTGGAAGATGATAAACAGGTTTAGTAACTACTAATCTTTGACAACATGCTTCTGATTTATGCCACATCTATATCAGTTTAACCCCCTTAACCACTGTCTTCACTGGCTTTGTGGCTTAACTATTTCATAGAGTACACAATCTCAGTGTCCTGTTTTCTTTTTCTCAAGAAAATTTCAAGGAATATAAGGCAGTTTTAAAATTGATTTAGATAGCAATCTATTATTTGATGTGACATGTTTTTTGAATACTTAAGAAAACTAAGTTTCTTACTGTCAGTCTTCCCCTGGAGCTGGGATAGTTAAGGACAACAGGTGTACAAACTCGAGAGGCACAATTAAACCAAGGACAGTGGTGGTATCCTGTCCTATCCAACTGATGAAAGCATCATGGAGTAATTAGAGAATTATCACTTCCTTCCCCTTCCTTTGGCTGCATGCTGTCAAAAGAAGCCAGCTCTTTGTTTACCATCCACAGCTCCTAATATTGGTAAGAAACTACAGCACGGAGTGTGAAAATAAAGATGAGAGGTGCTTAATTTTCTAGTCTTCCAGTGGAAAGCTCCCGACACTTGTAAGAATTTCATGGCCAGCAGTTGGAATACTCTAACCAAATAAGATTCTCAAAAAAAATTTATGCTTGTTTTGGTTGTAATAGCTGCTATTGTTTTATTCTTACTAAATAATGGTATTCTGGTCACCAGTCATACCAGGCAGTTATAAATTATTACTATTTATAAATGAATCACTCTAAGGGCCTTAGGAGGATTTAGAGACAGTAGGAGAGACCCTATGTTTCTCTTCTCCCCTCTTTGAGGCTCCTTTTATCCCTAAGTATTTCCAGTACAGGAGAGGTTTGCCCTTTCATTCATAGTAAAATTGATCCCTAGTGTATCTTCTTATTCATCCTTCTGATCTTTCTTTTTTGTAAATAAAAACCTTACAAGTTGTAAGCAGCTATTGCTGGTTACATTTTTTAGGAAACTAGATTAGATTAATTCATTAATGGTGGCTTCCAGTTTTTCCTTATTAGCTCCAGAAAATTCACCTGCCTTTGGTCCCTTTTAAACAGCTGGGAGATTGGCATGTATTTTACTTTACACTCTGAAGCGACATCCTGGCAGTCACCCACAGCTATGTCAAGTTCAAAGGACGTTGCATTGGAGTACTTCTTTTATTTTATTTTATTTTATTTTTTTATTTTTAATAAATTTATTTATTTTAGTTGGGGGCTAATTACTTTACAATATTGTAGTGGTTTTTGCCATACATTGACATGAATCAGCCATGGGTTTACATGTGTTCCCCATCCTGAACCCCCCTCCCACCTCCCTCCCCATCCCATCCCTCTGGGTCATCCCATTGCCCCAGCCCTGAGCATTTGTCTCATGCATTGAACCTGGATAAGGAAGCTGTGGTACATATACACAACGGAATATTACTCAGCCATTAAAAATATACATTTGAATCGGTTCTATTGAGATGGATGAAACTGGAGCATTGGAGTACTTCTTACAGAGGAAATGAAAGGCAGGCTTGATCAGTTTGCAAGGCCCCTACCACGTGGCTAACTCAACTTCTTTGAGTTTATGTCCTGCATGTTGAAGACTTCCTGAAAATCATACTTTCTCTTCATCTGCTTCACCACTTTGACTGCAGCGTCTGACAAGCAACTATAAGAAATAACGGAGGTGGATCCAAAACACTGGACCAAGCTTCCCAATCCTTTCTCTATGCATATTTTTCTCAGTTAAAACATCGGTTGAAATCAACTGTGCAGAAACTCCCTGGTAGTCCAGTTGTTGTGACTCTGTGTCTTCACTGCTGAGGGCTGGGGTTCAATCACTGATTGGGGGAGCTAGGATCACACAAGAAGCAGTGCAATCAAAACATATATACATATATAGTGTATATGGTTGTGTATTCATTATTATGTAGCATTTTCTTATGTTACTAATACTCTTAAGAACAATTATTAATAGCTGCATAATTTTTCACTGTGAATATAACATACCTTTTTTTAAAAACCTATTCTGTGATTACAGATTTAAGGTGTTTTCAGGATTTTGCAATTGTAAATAATGCTGCAATGAACATCTTTATGCATTCATCTTTTTCTGTGAGAAATAAGATTAACTTCATTCAGGCTAGCTGGGTATTTTTTTTAATATACTGGATTGGTAATTAGTGAATGAATTAGTGGCCTAAAAATAATAAATGTGTTTAAATTGACTGTATTTAAAGAGGAACTTTTTTTCTTTTTGGAAGTATGTACATTTACCTATCATCATCAGGGCCGGACTCCTTGTCCCAGAGAATAATTGAGCACGTGTTCAGCAGCCTGGGATGAACACTGCCCTTTTCCCCTTTTCCAGAGTGGGGAAAGACATGGGTGAGTGAGAGAGGAGGAGTTTAGTGGACCAGCAGTGATTCTGTGCCTGAAAACTTCTGCTCTGTGGCCAGGAAATAGTCAAATACTGAAAAATATTTTGTGAATATCACTTTTTCCTGCATTTCCAATTAAATGATACATTCCATGAAAATCGAGTGAACCCCAGACCCCTATGCACTCTTCATCCCCTTGCAGCCATTACAGGACTACACGACTGTAGGATCTAGAAACCCAACACCATCAGGATCTGGGCCAGGAGACCGGGTTCTGGCCTGGGTGGGAGTAATCCCCTAGCTTGGCACCTAGTAGCTTCAAAGGATAATTTGATCCGAAAGCCCTTAGGTCACACTTTTTAACACAGCTGCTAGAACACACACCCTATAAACAGGAAATGCCTTAGGAAGTACAACTGAAGATTTATTTTTATTTTTTAAGAAACTACTAAAAAGCCTGAGCTGAGGATGACATTTATCTGACATTGCAGTTAACACGCTAGAAGTGCTTCCCCAAAAGCCTTGGTTTTATGTTTTGAGCAATTGTGTGCCCACTGCTGTTTAGTAGGTACTAAAATTCTTCCAGTAAATCTTTCACTCATTTTGCCTTGTAAAATGAGTATGTCTAGTCAGGGGATTTGTAAGTTGCATAGTTCATTTTTGCTTTCATAGAAAACAAAAAGATTTACTAAACCCTAAACCAATATTTAGATACCACTGTGCTTGGAATAAAGACAATTTAGCACCAAGAAAAAGGAAAACCGTATAAAACAGAGAATGAGGAGGCTCTAGCTAGTTGAATAGCATCAGGAAAGATTAAAATTAAGAACTGCCTACTTCTAGAAATGAATTATCTGTGTGGTGACAACACTACTCATCTACCCCTGTGCCAGCTTCCTTTCCTGCCCTGGCTGTGTTCCATTTGTTTCAGTCACACAGCCTCATCATCTAGGCTGTTTCACACCATAGGGTCTTTCCACATGCTTCACAGCACCTGGAATGCCACTGTTCCTCTCTTCTCTCTTTATTGAAGTCCTGCTCATCCTTTTTCTTTAAAACATTTTTTACTGGAGTACAGTTACTTTAAAAAGTTGCATTAGTTTCTGCTATGCAGCAAAGTGAGTCAGATATACATATACATATGTCCCCTCTTTTTTGGATTTCCCTCCCATTTAGGTCACCGTAGATTACTGAGTAATGTTCCCAGTGCTATACAGTGGGTTCTCATTTTATCTATTTTGTATATAGGATAAATAGTGTATATATTTCAATCCCAATATCCTGATTCATCCCATCCACTCCCACCTTTCCTCCTTGGTCTTCACACATTTGTTCTCTACATCTGTGCCTGTAATTTCTGCTTTGTAAATAAGATTGTCTATACCAATTTTTTCAGGTTTCACATATATTTGTTAATTACAGTATTTGTTTTTCTCTTTCTGACTTACTTCACTCTGTATGACAGTCTCTAGGCCCATCCATGACTCTACAAATGATCCAATTCCATTCCTTTCCACCATGGGCTTCTCAAGTGGCAAGGTGGTAAAGAATCTGCCTGCCAATGCAGGAGACACAAGAGATGCAGGTTCAATCCCTGGGTTGGGAGTAGGAAATGCCAACCCACTCCAATATTATTGCCTAGAGAATTCCATGGACAGAGGACTCTGGAGGGCTACAGTCCATAGTGTTGCAAAGAGTTGAACATGACTGAGTGACTTAGCACGCACACAATATTCTGTCATATATTAATATTCATACACATATTCTTTATCTATTCCTCTGTTGATGGATATTTAGGTTGTTACCATGTCAACACAATCAAAACATGGGTGGAAAACCTAGATAGACATTTCTCCAAAGAAGACATACAGATGGCCAAAAAGCACATGAAAAGATGCTCAACATTGCTAATTTTTAGAGAAATACAAATAAAAGTACAATGAGATATCACCTCACACTGGTCAGGATGGCCATTATCACAAACTCTACAAACAAGAAATTCTGGAGAGGGTGTGGAGAAAAGGGAACCCTCTTGCACTGCTGGTGAGAATGTAAATTGATACAGCCACTATGGAAAGCAGTATGGAGGTTCCTTTAAAAGCTAAAAACAGAACTACCATGTGACCTAGCAACCCCACTACTGGGCATATACCCAGAGAAAACCATAATTAAAAAGATACATCTACTCCAATGTTCATTGCAGTCCTGCTCATCCTCAAAGGCTAAGATGTCAGTTGATTTTTTTATAGCATGAAGACAGCATAGAATGAGAGATACATGTGTGCATGCTAAGTCGCTTCAATTGTGTCTAATTCTTTGAAACCCTGTGAATTGTAGCCTACCAGGCTCCTGTATCCATGGGATTCTCAAGGCAAGAATACTGGAGTGGGTTGCCATGCCCTCCTCCAGGGGATCTTCCTGACCCAGGGGTTGAAACTGTGTCTCCTGTAGCTCTTGCATTGTAGCCAGATTCTTTACTGCTGAGCCACTGGGGAAGCCCTAGAGTGAGACATAACTGGATTTAAATCTTGGTACCCTTTTTAACTAGATGGATGACTTTAGGCAAGTTAACTTGAGTCCGTTTCTTCCTTAGTTAATAGAGTTAATACCTTGCTCACCGAAGTGTAGTAAATGTTAAGTCATAATATATACAGTGCTTGGCATACAGTAGATACTCAGTAAATGTCAGTGTCCTTGTGCCATGCCTGTCTTCTAAGCCTTCCTTGATTCTCTAGGCAGCATCATTTTATTCAAATCTTAGAGTATGAGCTTGTGTCTTATCTCTGAGTTCCCAGAGATACACTGTATTCAAATTCTTCATGACCCATTTAAGTCATAAGGCTTCCAGATGGAATTTGTAATTCATTTATTTATTCAATAAATATTTGTTTGAGGAAATCAGATGGCAGTTCCTACCACTGTGTTCTTAATATGTTTTTTCTTCCTTTAGACTGCTGCTGCTGCTTCTGCTAAGTCGCTTCAGTTGTGTCCGACTCTGTGCGACCCACTGACGGCAGCCCACCAGGCTCCGCCATCCATGGGATTCTCCAGGCAAGAATACTGGAGTGGGTTGCCATTTCCTTCTCCAATGCACGAAAGTGAAAAGTGAAAGTGAAGTCGCTCAGTCGTGTCCGACTCTTTGTGACCCCATGGACTGCAGCCTACCAGGCTCCTCCGTCCATGGGATTTTCCAGGCAAGAGTACTGGAGTGGGGTGCCATTGCCTTCTCCTTTAGACTAGGGCTTCTCAACTTGGGCCAGATAATTCTTTGTTGTGGGGGGCTATCCCATGCACTGTGGGATGTTGAGAAGAATCTGTGGCCTCTATCAGCTAGAAAGTGGTACCAACTCCCCAACCCAGGTGTAACAACCCCAAATGTCTCCAGACATTGACTGCTCTTTGTTGAGAAAAACTTCTCTGGAACGTTGCTCCCTTGGCTATCCTCTCTCTCTCTCAGTTCAGTTCCGTTCCGTTCAGTTCAGTTGCTCAGTCGTGTCTGACTCTTTGTGACCCCCATGAACTACAGCACGCCAGGCCTCCCTGTCCATCGCCAACTTCCAGAGCTTGCTCAAACTCATGTCCATTGAATCAGTGATGCCATCCAACCATCTCATCCTCTGTTGTGTCCCCTTTTCCTCCTGCCTTCGATCTTTCCCAGCATCAGGGTCTTTTCAAATGAGTCAGCTCTTCGCATCAGGTGGCCAAAGTATTGGACCTTCAACTTCAACATCAGTCCTTCCAGTGAATATTAAGGACTGATTTCCTTTAGGAATGACTAGTTGGATCTCCTTGCTGTCCAAGGGACTTTCAAGAGTCTTCTTCACCACAGTTTAAAAGCATCAATACTTCAGCGTTCAGCTTTCTTTTTGGTCCAACTCTCACATCCATACATGACTACTGGAAAAACCATAGCTTTGACTATATAGACCTTTGTCGGTCAAGTAGTGTCTCTGCTTTTTAATATGCTGTCTAGGTTGGTCATAGCTTTTCTCCCAAGTAGCAAGCGTCTTTTAATTTCATGGCTGCAGTCACCATCTACAGTAATTTTGGAGCCCAAGAAAATAAAGTCTGTCACTGTTTCCATTGTTTTTCTATCTATTTGCCATGAAGTGATGGGACTGGATGCCATGATCTTAGCTTTTGAATGTTGAGTTTTAAGCCAGCTTTTTCACTCTCTTCTTTCACTTTCATCAAGAGGCTCTTTAGTTCCTCTTCACTTTCTGCCATTAAGGGTAGTGTTTTCTGCATATTTGAGGTTATTGATATTTCTCCCTGAATCTTGATTCCAGCTTATACTTCATCCAGCCTGGCACTTTGCATGATGTACTCGGCATCAAAGTTAAATAAGCAGGGTGACAATATACAGCTTTAACGTACTCCTTTCTCAATTTTGAACCAGTTCATTGTTCCATGTTCGGTTCTAACTGCTGCTTCCTGACCTGCATACAGATTTTTCAGGAGGCAAGTAAGGTGGTCTGGTATTCCCATCTCTTTAATAATTTTCCATGGTTTGTTGTGATCCACACAGTCAAAGGCTTTAGCATAGTCAATGAAGGAGAAGTAGATGTTTTTCTGGAATTCTCTTGCTTTTTCTTCCCTTGCAGGCTTCCCTTGTGGCCCAGCTGGTAAAGAATCTGCCTGTGATGCGGGAGATCTGGGTTCAATCCCTGGGTTGGAAAGATCCCCTGGAGAAGAGAAAGGCTACCCACTCCAGTATTCTGGCCTGGAAAATTCCATAGACTGTATAGTCCATGGGGTCCCAAAGAGTTGGACACGACTGAGAGACTTTCATTTTCACTTGCTTTTTCTGTGATCCAATGGATGTTGGCAATTTGATCTCTGGTTACCCTGCCTTTTCTGAATCCAGCTTGAACATCTGGAATTTCTCAGTTCATGTACTGTTGAAGCCTAACTTGGAGAATTTTGAGCATTACTTTGCTAGCGTATGAAATGAGTGCAATTGTGTGGTAGTTTGAACATTCTTTGGCATTGCCTTTCTTTGGGATTGGAATGAAAACTGACCTTTTCCAGGCCACTGCTGAGTTTTCCAAATTTGCTGCCATATGGAGTGCAGCACTTTAATAGCATCATCTTCAGCCTCTTGGCACCTTTCTCTCATGAAAATATACTATATTTTCTAGTCTTTCAAAACAAAACTAGTCAATCAAACAAGAAGCCCTCTCCCTTCACTGTCAAGCTCTCCAAAAGCATAGCCTGAACTTGTGGTCCCTTTCTACCCATTCTTCCACCTGCTGCAGTCAGGCTCCCTCACCCCCTTCATGAGTTGCTCCTACTGAATGGCTAAATCCTGTCTCCTCTTTCTACTGCTCACCTTACTTAACCTCCCTGACATTTGATGCTTCAGAAATTCCAAGATTTCTTTCTTTCCTGTTCTTCTTTGACCCTGTTTCACAAGCCCAAGTGGAGTCTCCTTTGCTCTGTCTTTTAAATTCTGTCATTCCCCGGGCCTCTGCTCTTGGTCTTCTCTCTTCTCTCTCCCTGGCACATGTTCACTTATTTTCAAGGCTTTAATTCTCACTTAAGCATCAATTCCACAATGCTTAGCTCCAGCCCAGATTTCTCTGCTGTGGAACTCACAGACTTCTCAAAGAGAACTTATTTTTCTCATCTCCTCATCCTAAAGTTGTTTCTCCTCCCATCTTCCCATGCCCCATCTCTTCTGACCAATGGATTACAGTATGCCCTTCTGGCCCTGGTGATGCAAACCCTAGATGGGCACTTCAGCAAAGACATTCATCTTAGGTAACTCAGTCACGCAAGACTGAGTTGGTTGCTTGGTGGCCCTCCTCACAACCCTCTGGCTGTAGCCAGTAACCTTAGAATTATATTAAATGATTTCCAGAAAGCACTTGGAACACAGTGGATACTCAGTACATGTTAACTCCCTTTCTTGTTATTTTCTTCTGGAAGATGCACTCCAGAACATTAAGAGTTGTATATGGGTAGTTAGATTATATGGGATGTTTTTTTATGTTCTCTAATACTTTTCCCACTGAAAAGAAATTATTTTTGCAACTAAAGAAAAATGTTTTGTTAAAATGCTCTTAGACAACTGATCATGCTACTTGCCTTTATTGGCTGTTCATTGTCCCTTGGTGAAGTCCAAAGCTCTAAGCATATCTTAAAAGACGACTTGTGATTTGGCCTTGATCTAGTTATGTAAACTTATTTCATGCTCTACCACTGCCCCACCAGTCATCACACACTCTGGCAACTCCAAACCTCTTCCAGATCCCTGAGCTGTTGCCTATTTCTGCAAAAGGTTCTTCCTCTGCTTGATGACTGACCCATGTCCTCCATCCCTTCCCTTCTATCCCACATCCATCACAAGTCCACACTTAGAATACTCTCAGACACCTGACCTACTCTCTTTTCTTAAAACTCAGTTCAAACACATCCTTGTTGGACCCTTTTTCTTTTTCATTCTTTTTCTCTCCTTTTTTTTTCCTTTTTAAGCATATATCCTTCTCAGCTTTATTATATCTGGGTTCAAGAGTGATTTTGCCTGCTAAACAAAATTAGTTCCATTTCTTAATTTTCAATAGTGGTTCAGGGCCTTCTTGCCTATGATGGTAGATCACATTAATGTCTGTTGAGTTCCACACAGTCAACCGCTCTAGGATTTCTGATGTGGCCGGTTGGACACTCCAATACCTTCCTTTATTTTCATTTAAGAGAGGAGATTGGACTTAGACCCTCTTTTCCACAGGGCTACAACAGATGCTGGTGCACAAGCTTGTCCCTGAAGGTCTGGGCCAGCTTGATTTAGTTCTTGATCTGCGTAGGTTGTTAATAAAAAGTGTAATGGGTCCACAAACACAGTTTTTGTGGTAGTGGTGTGTGCAGTGAGCATAAATCATTAGTTTGTCCTGGATCACTGGGACTGTCTGTGGCTTCTGCCAGAGTCCAGGCATAGGCACAGCCAATGGGGTTGTGGGGCCAATCAGGTACTTATAAAGGAGAGAGAGTCAGTCATCTAAGTTACCAGTTTATTAACATCCAGATGGAAGAGATACATACAGCAAGGTGTGGGGAAAGAGCGAGGTGCTTCCACCCTCTCTCCAGGAGTGCTTCTCTCCCCAAATCTCCACGCATTCACCAACCTGAAAGCTTCTGAACCCTGTTCCTATCTCCTAAGTCTCCAAGCTGAAAGTAAACATGCTCTGCTTTGTTGCTCTTTGTCCATTTAGACATTTGTCAGGGCACCTAGGGTACTTGATTATATTTATTTGTCCTCTGTCTCCCTCTAAGAGATGGTATTACTCCTTAAGGGCAAGGACTGTGTCTCTTGTTTGGCAAATAGAAGATGCTTATTTAGATTTTATCTCACTGAGAAGCACTGGGGTAGATTTTAGGGTTGAAAGAGAGAAAGGAAGTAAGCCACAGCCCCTACTGCCTTTATGGGGCTTGCAATGGGATCATGGAAATGAATGTGACTAACTGGGGTAAAGAAAGAAGAAATCATATAAAAAGCTAACACTTTAGGACTTTACTGGTGGCTCAGTGGTAAAGAATCTGCCTGCCTATGCAGGAGGCACAGGTTAGATTCTTGATCTGGGAAGATCCCACATGCTGTGGAACAGCTAAGTCTGTACACCACCATTAGTGAGACTGTGTTCTAGAGACTGGGAGCTGCAACTGCTGAAGCCAGCGCACCTGGAGCCCATGCTCTGTAACAAGAGAAGCCACCCCAATGAGAAGCATGCACACCATCACTAGAGAGTAGCCCCCCTCACTGCAATAGAGAAAAGCCTGCACAGCAATGAAGACCAAGCACAGCCAAAAATAAATAAATACATAAAAATTAAAAAGTTAACATTTTATATTTTTTATCTCTCAGTTAACCCATGATTTACTTGGTAATAAGTACTATTATTCCAGGATGTCTGGCTCTTGAGAGTCCCTTGCACAGCACGGAGATCAGACCAGTCAATCCTAAAGGAAATCAGTCCTGAATATTCATTGGATGTTCTGATTCTGAAGCTGAAACTCCAATACTTTGGCCACCTGATGCGAAGAACTGACTCATTTGAAAAGACCCTGATGCTGGGAAAGATTGAAGGCGGGAGGAGAAGGGGACGACAGAGGACGAGATGGTTGGATTGTATCACCAACTCAATGGACATGAGTTTGAGTAAACTCCAGGAGTTGGTGATGGCCAGGGACTCCTGGGGTGCTGCAGTGCATGGGGTTGCAAAGAGTCAGACACGACTGAGCGACTGAACTGAAGTACTATTATTTTGTAAATATGAAGAATTGAGAGTTTAATGAAGTTAGGTGATTTGACCAAGTAACTGGTAAATGTCCAAAATCCAATGTCCTAATCTAAATACAATAATGTATTTGATTTTCAGTTTGAAGTCCTCAAAAATCTATTTGAGGAAAATTGCCATCAGGGATCATTTTGATCACTTACTCTGCAAGAAACCTGGATTCCTGCAAAAGAATACCCAGACTGATAAACAATCAATCAATTGATTAATCCAGAGTTTCCAGGGGCTGCGATCTCTACTGCTCCACTCTGCCATCTCCAACTCTAGAAAAACATTAAAAAAAGAAGTTTTCCCCCAAGTTGCTGGATCCACCTCTGCTTGCCCGAGGGAAACTCCTGGGTCTCTGGGGGCCTCAGAGGACAAGGAAAATCTAACCTGTGCATGATCAGACAACTGGAAGCGATTACTTCTTGGGGCACAGTTAGAGCACTAAGCCATGACGATACAGATCTGGGGGCTCTACTAAAGATGTTCATCTTAGGTTACTCAGCAACCCAAGGCTGAGTCTGTCCTTCCTCCTCCCTAGGCCCTCTTCCTAAAGCTCTGGCTTCAGGCTCACGTGGAGACTTACCTCCTGATAGCTTTGCTAATGACTTTAAAGTCTGATTGAGATCAGGTAGCCTCCAAGCTGGCACCAACACCCATTATACTCTCCAAAGATAAGGAAACCAAACATTAGCTAGCTGGTGGAAAACAGTGCCATAAAAGCATCCACGCCTTCCTCCCCTCAAAGGAGCAGCAAAATGCCACTCCTGGCCTTATTTAGATAGGGAAATACAGAACTGAATATGACCTCAAGTAGACAGTTTAAGGTGACTTTAGAGAGGTTCTCCTACAGGGATAGCTTTCATTTACCCTGGAATCAAATGCCTTTCTTCCTTCCTTCCTTCAAGAATTCTCCAGATAACTTCACCTGCTCGAGCAGCTTCACTCTCCAACTCTGGATTATACATTCACTTACATAGCACTGAGAACTCTAATCATTATACATAGATACAGGATACAGCTTAGAGAGTATTTCCTTGATGTATTTTGTTTTGTGTCTTTATATCCCCTTGCGGCCTTGGCTTGCAGTCACTGGAAGCAGGATTTTGGTTCCCTGCCCGACATTGAAGTCAGGCTGTGGCAGTAAGACTGCTGAATTCTAGCCACTAGACCACCAGGGAGGGCTTCCCTGGTGGCTCAGATAGTAAAGAATCTGCCTGCAATGCAGG
This sequence comes from Giraffa tippelskirchi, assembly GCF_054371585.1. Lineage (NCBI taxonomy): Eukaryota > Metazoa > Chordata > Mammalia > Artiodactyla > Giraffidae > Giraffa > Giraffa tippelskirchi. Next base: position 111,040,186 of record NC_137279.1, read on the forward strand.
AGACCTGGGTTCGATCCCTGGGTCGAGAAGATCCCCTGGAGAAGGGAATGGTAACCCACTCCAGCATTCTTGCCTGGAAAATCCCACAGACAGAGGAGCCAGGCAGGCTACAGTCTATGGGGTTGCAAAGAGTCAGACCACCAGGGACCCGTAGTCAGTGACAAGGCCCCGGCCCCTTGGCTTTGTACAAATGAATTCCCACAAAAAGACAGAAAGTGAAACAAGTAACATGTTTATTAGGCAGAAAAAGTGTTCGTGTGAATAGATTCACACAGGCGGGCTTAGAGAGAGAGTTTCACTCTCGTTGTGGTTTGAATGATTTATTCTGGACATCTCTTCCAGGTTTCTTCTGGCTGATAATCTTGCTTTGCCTGGTTCTGAGTCTGTATTTGGTTTATCTCAGGTCCTCCCCCGTGTGTGCCTATCTCTTAGCCAAGATGGAGTCTAGCGAAGAGGCCTATGGTTAGGTTGAAATCATTTACTATGGGGTGACGCCCCCTTCCCTATTGACTTTCGAGGAAACATTCTTGGCATGTGTTGTCAGGAATGTCTCCTTGATCTTGAGAATGAGAAATATGTTGTCTCTTTATCTTGAATCTGGGCAGGGCTAAGCTCCTCTCTTGCGCCTGTCCCTCACTTCTGACCCACCTCCCCAGGGGACAAACTCCAGCTGCTCAGCCTGGGGCCCATCTAGCTCTTGCCTCACTTGGGATCAAACAACCAGCTTCTTCAGTGTTGCCTGGTGTGGTCCTCTGACCCGAAGCCTGAGAATCACTCCACCCTTATTAGAAATGCAGACTTGCTGGCCCCACACCCATCCCACTAAATCAGAATAATATCCTCATTTTAACAAGATCCTCAGGTGATTCACGTGCCCTTAATGCATGAGAAGCTCTGGGCTAGAATGTTGTTTACTGACACACAGACTCTTCTGTGATGCCAGCATGGTGGTCAGTATGCAGGGCATGGCAGTTTTCTACAGCCACCGCTCCAAGATTCACCAGTGTGGACAACAATTCCACCGATCCTTTCTGTATGGTTTTGTACATACTAAATAATTTTCGGTGCCCTGTGCAGATATTTTTATTAATCATAAATACTGATAATCATAAGAACAAGAAATGTTACTGAGCATTTGTGTGCTAGGTCATTTATGTGTGTTATTCTTTTAATCATTATCATATTAGTTTGCTGGGGTTGCTATAGCAAAGTACCACAGACTGAGTGGCTTAAACAACAGAAATTAATTTTCCCACAGTTCTGGAGGCTAGCAGTCCAAGACTGAGGTGCCAGCAGGTTTGGCTTCTACTAAGACCTCTCTCCTTGGCTGTATCTTTGCTGTGTCCTCACATGATCTTGTGCCTGTCTGGTGTGTTCAAACCTCCTCTTCTTATAAATCAGATTGGATTAGGGCCTCTGCTAAAGGCTTCCTTTTAACTTAATTACCTCTTTAAAGAACTTATCTCCAAATAAAGTTATCTTCTGAGGTACTGGAAGTTAGGACTTTAACATATGCATTTTGAAGGGGTATAATTGAACCCATAAAACTGTAAAGTGGCTGATAATTATAATCCCCATTTTATAGATGAAGAAACAGAGGCTTTCAAAAGTTGATTAACTTGATTAATGCCACATATCTAGTAATGATAGAGCCAGAACTAGACCTTTTCTGTTTACACATTTATTTACCAAACATTTATTGGATATCTGCTATGCATTGGGATAAGTGATAGGGATACAGAAGTCATAGTGCCTGCTCTCATAAACCTTATATTTTTGTGAATTATTTTTTATTCTGGAGTCTCTATGCTTGCCCTCTCAAATGCTATAGAGATTCATTTTGTATAACTCCATAAAATATTTACCGCCAAATCCAAGAAAACAGTATAACAATCTTAAAAAAATACCAGATCCTGAATCTAGCCTCATAAACGTCTATCTGAGACTGAGACTATTTGTTTCAGGTCAGTCCTGGCCATTTCCTCCAGTGACCAACTCATCATAGTTTGCCTGAAACTGTGGTCTTGGACTTCCTTGTTTTTTTCCCTTGCTTTAGAGCTTGGACTTCCATGGTTTTAGCACTGAAAGTCCTGTGTCCCAGGAACTTCAGCTCCACAAACCCATCAGAGTTGGTTTCCCCAATATTTCCTGATTTGTGCCTTGCTAGGATAGGAAGCAGCAGGAAAGAGCATACATCACATAAATAGAGCCCGATTTCAGATTTGAAATGAATTAACAGGACAACAAAACTTTAGTTTCACCCAGGCCTCTCTCTACTGCTGAGCCGGAAATTGTATGTCAGCCTTTTGCCTCCACAGATTGGAACTGAATCAGAGATTAATGGACTGTCTCCAGCTTCCACTATTCTTGATGTAAATATTAACACTGCAAGTGAACAAGGTATAATCTCTTGAGGTTCCTTAGCTGAAGATTCAGGAATTCCCGAGTACCAAATATCCAACTGTCCTTCCTTAGATAGTCCTCATTTCAGGTAACAACAGGTGACTCTAACCGGCCACCATGGTGGCCCAGGCAGGCGTCTCGGAGTAGCCATCTTGGGGACCGTGAGCCCCCTATGCTTTGTAACACAAGAGCCCTCAGAATGTGCAGAAAGGAGCTCCTAAACAGCAGCCAAATCCTCCTGCATAATGGATGACCATGGCTGGGCCCTGCTGACCTGCTCTGGTACTTTCCTGGTACTGATGCATTTCCACTGCCCCCTGCCTCTGAGATGCAGCTACTCGCCAGCCTATGGAAATGATAGGCTTCTCAGTGGCAGAAGTGCCAAGTGCACTGCACTCCAGCCTCTGCTTTTTGTTATCCTGTTAAAGCTCAAGGCTTCAACGAAGGGGTCAGAGAATAAGGAATAGTCAGGGAGCCTCAAAATTAATTAAATCTCTGCGTGCATGGGTGCTAAGTCACTTCAGTCCTGTTCGACTCTTTGCATCCCTATGGACTGTAGTCCGCCAGGCTCCTCCTTCCATAGGATTCTCTTATGGACAGCAAGAATACTGGAGTGGGTTACCATGCCCTCCTCCAGGATATCTTCCTGACCCAGGGATCAAAACCAAGTCTTCTGTGGCTCCTGCACAGAGCAGAATTCTTTACTGCTAAGCCACCAGGGAAACCCCAGTTAAATCTATGGAAACTCCTAAATAAGAGATTTAGCTTTTTAACAACAGCAAAAAAAAAAAAAAAAAAAAAAAGCCAAAATGTATGTTCTTTCACAAAATTCAAGTGGATGTATGGCAGCATACATTCTCCTGGCAGAATGGCCTGTCATAAACACAAGGGCCCTCCATGAACTTTCTGATTTCAGGGAAAGGGGGTTTCTTAGCCATATTTACTTCCTTATTTCCATTTACTTATGCTTTTTCAATTTCAAGTTAGTCAAGAAATTAACTGACACATGTTTCACTAAGAACATGTGTGTAATTGTGGTCTAATAAAAAATATATGTTTAGTCTTTGTCTCAGATTCTTGACATAGAGCTCCTAAAGCCCTTGGAATTTCCTAATATGAGCATCTTCTGTTATTTATAAAGAGCCTCTTTTGATCACACCTGAGTTTTTGCTAATGACCTGACCCAGGGTGGGACCTCTAGACAGCTTCAAGATGGAGGTTGGTCACTAGAAAGATCAAACTTCCAGCCTCACTCTCTGATGCCAGGGAGAGGAGGGGTCTGGAGATGGGTTACAGAAATAAGGGGACCCAGGGAGTTTCCATCTTGGTGAACATAATAATGTGCTGGAAGGGTGCTGTACCAGACAGAACATAAAGACTCCATGTACTCCCCCACCCCCACCTCACACTTTGCCTTATGTATTTCTTCCACATGGCTGTTCCTGAGTATCCCTTATAATAAACTGGTAAACAGAGTGTTTTCTTGAATTCTGTGAGTCATTCTAGCCAATTATGGAACCTGAGGGGGGTGGTTGTGGAAACCCTCAAATTTGCAGTTAGCCAAGCAGCGTAGCTTGGCACCTCATTTGTGTCTTGTGTCTGAAGTGGAGGCAGGCATGTGGGACATGAACTCCAGGAATTAGTGTCAGAATTGAACTAAATCAAATTGTTGGTGTTGGAGAACTGGAGCATTGATGTGAAAAACTCCCAAACCGCTGATGTCAGAGGCAGAGTTAAAAAACATAATTTGCGATGAACATACTAAGTATCAAGGAAGAGACATAAAAAAAATAGGTGGTCATTCAGAGCTTATAATCATTTGGGAATTTGGATGCCTATGAAAAAATTCATAATTCAAACTTATTTTGGTAAGTACCCAACAAGTGAATGGCTGTAACTTGTCCTTGAATTCTCTTTCAACTTCAATATAATTTCAATTTGTATATATTCTAAGGTGGGGACTTCCCTGGTGGCTCAGTGGTAAACAATCCACCTGCAATGCAGGAGCCACAGGAGACTCAAGTTTGATCCCTTGGTCAGGAAGATCCCCTGGAGGAGGGCATGGCAACCCACTCCAATATTCTTGCTGGAGGATCCTATGGACAGAGGAGCCTGGCGGGCCACAGTCCATAGGGTATCAGAGTTGGACATGACTGAAGTGACTTAGCATGCATGCATATTCTAAGGTGCACAGATTGCAGATTTATAAGAAGAGATGTTTCCTGCCTCCACATTACCTTAGAGAACCTGGGTTTCAGACCCTGCCACTTTGACTAGCTGCAACTCTGGCACATTGGCTCATACAGCGTTTGAATATGTAAGCCAAAATGAAGGTTAGATTGGCAAACTTTTGCACGTCCTTTGGGAAATTAAGACACTTACTTGCACCACACGCTCAGGACACCTCACTCAGCAATTTCTTCCCTGACATTTTATGCTTTGTTGTTGTTTTTTTTTTCAAGTGGAAGTTACACTGCAGAGACTCCTCCTATATCTGGGCAAAGACTTTCTCTATTTCTTGCTAATCAGAACCTTCCAGGGAAACCTCTGAACTCCCACCTCCCACGAATACATTGTGACTTCAAAAGTGCTGAAAAGCAGGAGACTCTGAGACTTCTGAGTAGATAGTAGAATTGTCTGTGCACCCCAGGGTGATTTGATGACCAGTGGGAAGGTCTCCTGGACAGAAGTGGGCTTCCCTGTTGGCTCAGACAGTAAAGAATCCATCTGCAGTGCAAGAGACCTGGGTTCGATCCCTGGGTTGGGAAGATCCCCTGGAGAAGGGCATGGCAACCCACTCCAGCATTATTGCCTGGGAAATCCCATAGACAGAGTAACCTGGTGGGCTACAGTCCATGGGGTTCCAAAGAGTTAGACATGCCTGTGCAACTAAGCACACAAGCATGGGGAGTTCTCCTGGCCAGAAGGATTCCTTCCTGTGGGACCTGGAGGCATTTCCATACTCACAGGCCCTTGAAAGTGACCATAGCTTAGAGTCCTAGAATCACTGAGGCAGAAGGGAGCTTAGGGATGGCTTACCCTACTTCCTCATTTCACAGTTCAGACAGGATTTGATTTGCCTGGGGTCTTATACCCAGGACAGTGGCCAAGCCAGGCTTTTTCTAAATATTACCAGGACTATAAGATAAAAATAAAATAAATTAAAAAGAATGATAACTTCCCTCACAGCCCAGTTAAGGCCAGCTAAGACTTCATGCTTCCACTGCAGGGGGTATGGGTTTGCCCCCTTGTCGGGAAACTAAATCCCACATACTGCTCAGTGCAGCCAAAATAAAATAAAAAGAAATAAACATTACCAGGACTCATTCAGCAATATTAGTCTACCTCCTTAATCTACAAGAATCATTTGCTAACTATGAACTTGACGCTTGGGAGGATGACTCTACCCCCTGGAGGGGCTAAATTGTCAGGAAGAAGGAGAAGGCCCCAAGAAGATGAGGGGACACCAGCCACAGTTCCTGCAACTCCCCTGGAAATACGGAGGGAGGCGAGCACTGGCCCACTGCTCCTGGCTCTTCTGCTTCGAGGCAAGTGTAGGGAGAAAATGACTGCATTGCTCTGGAGGCTTGTCTTGTCTGCTCAGCTGTCGTAACAAAGTACTTACGCCTGGGAGGCTTAAGCCACAGAAACTTATTTTCTCCCAGTTCTGGAGGTTATGAGTCCAAAAACAAGGTGTCACAAAACCTGGTTTCTGGTGAGGCCTGTCTTCCTGGTTTGCTGGGGACAGAGGGAGGGAGAGAGGAAGGGGGAGAGAGAGATAGACATCTATCTACTTATCTCCAGTGTCTCTTCCTCTTCTTATAGGGCTTCCAAGGTGGCACTAATGGTAAAGAACCCACCTGCCAATAGAGGAGACATAGGAGATGCAAGTTCGAACCCTGGGTGAGGAAGATTCCCTGGAGGAGGTTATGGCAACCCATTCCAGTATTCTTGCCTGGATAATCCCATGGACAGAGAAACCTGGTGGGCTACAGTCCATAGGGTCAAAAAGAGTCGGACACAACTGAAGCGACTTAGTACTCACTTCATCTTATAAGGATACCAGTCCTATTGGGTCAGGGCCCCACCCTTTTGACCTCATTTAACTTAATTACCTCCGTAAAGGCCCTACCTATATCCAAATACAGTCAAAAGGAGGCGTAGGGTTTCAAGATAGGAGTTTTGACAGGACACAGTTCAGTTTCCAGCAGGGTTGTCGTTTTACCCTGTGGAGGATCTCAGTCTTAGTAAGACATTTATCTTGACCATGATGAGACTGTCAGAACTAGGGTTGCCATTCTAGGCTCTTCTATTTTCAGTGGACAGATTTTGCAGCTTCATGGTACACAAGATGTTACGCACCCCACTCAGGAAGCCTCCCCAGCCACCCTGCCCCCAGGTGAGCCAGGTGCTCCTCTCTCTGCCCCCTCAACACCTGAGGAGAGAGCTCTTAGCTTCGCATTCCTGATGCAGTTCTATGCTGGCCTGTTTGCTATCTCCTCCACTTAATGCTGGACTTCTTGAGGGCAGGGCCTCTGTCTCATCCCATGCATGTGTCTGTCAGTGTCTTTAACCTTTAGATATTTGATAAATGTTTGAGGGATGAACGAAATGCCTCCTGAAACTATTGGAACCGAGCTAGACATACAGTGAAACTAATAAAGCTTAAGCATCAGGGCCTCTCATTTGCCTGAAGACTGATCTAGCAATTTCAAAGTCACAATTTGGTATTCTTTTCCTTAAAGAGATTGCTAATTCCCACCCCCTCCAAAACAAACAAACAAACAAAACACTACAAAATTCTGGCTCCATAAAACCCGGGTATGCCCCTGGATCGCTAATGTTGGGTGTGGCTCTCTCCTGTATTTAATATTTCTTCCCTACATAGCTTGCCCGTGGAGGGGAGGGAAACACCTCAAATACATTTTTCTTTCCTGAGGCTATTTTCGAGAGACATAATCTTGTTGCTAAGCCATCTATCTTATTATTATTTTAATTTTTACGGCAGTATATTTGATTTACAACGTGTGTTAGTTTCAGGTGTACAGCAAAGTGAATCAGTTATACACATATCCACAATTTTATTTTCTATTCCCATATAGGCCATTACAAAGTATTGAGTAGAGTTCCCTGTGCTAGTCAGTAGGTTCTTATTAGTTATCTATAGTAGTTATAGTAGTGTGTATATGTCAATCCACTCTCCCAATTTATCCCTCTCCCTTTCATCCCCTGGTAACCATAAGTTTGTTTTCTGTGACTCTACTTCTGTTTTGTAAATGAATTCATTTGTACCCTTGTTTTGGATTCCACATATAAGCAAAATCTTATGATACTTGCCCTTCTGTGTCTGAGCTAGTTCACTCAATATGACAATCTCTAGGTTCATCAATGTTGCTGCAAATAGCATTATTTTGCTCTTTTTTATGGCTGAATAATATTCCACTATAAATATGCAACACATCTCCTTTATCCATTCTTCTGTGAAGAATGTTTAGGCTGCTTCCATGTTCTAGCTATTGTAAACAGTGATACAATGAATACTGGGGTGCATATATCTTTTCAAATTATGGTTTTCTCTGGGTATATGCCTAGGAGTGGGATTGCTGGGTCACATGGTTGTTCTAGTTTTAGTTTTTTAAGGAACCTCCATACTGTTTCTCCATAGTGGCTGTACCAATTTACACCCACAGTGTAGGAGGGTTCCCTTTTCTCCACATCCTCTCTAGCATTTATTGTTTATAGATTTTTGATGATGGTCATTCTGACACTTGTGAGGTGATACCTCAACGTAGTTTTGATTGTATTTCTCTAATAATTAGTGATATTGAGCATCCTTTCATGTGCTTTCTGACCTTCTGTATGTCTTCTTTGATTGTTTGTTTTTTTGATATTGATCTGCATGAACTGTATATTTTGGAGATTATTTCTTTGTCAGTTTCTTTGTTTGCAGATATTTTATGCCATTCTGAGGGCTGTCGTTTGTTTTGTTTCTGGCTTCCTTTACTATGTAAAAGTTTTTAAGTATTATTATTATTTAAATTTTTATACATTTTTAAAGGCAACACTCCATTTACAATTATTAGAAAAGATTAGCTATATTTCCCATATTCACCCTGGTAGCCTCTCTTACACCCAATAGTTTGTATATTCCACTCTCCCACCCCTATACTTCCCCTCCTCTCCCTCTGCCCATTGGTAACCACTAGTCTGTTCTCTGTATCTGTGAGTCTATTAAGCCATCTTTTGATCAAAGGAAATGAAAATACTGGAGATGTGTGCCTGGCATCATGGGATATATAGACTTCTAAAATATTGTGTGTGTGTATGCTCAATCATGCCCGACTCTTTTCGACCCCATGGACTGCAGCCTGCCAGGCTCCTCTGTCCATGGAATTCTCCAGGCAAGAATACTGGAATGGGTTGCCATTTCCTTCTCCTCCAAAGTATTAAGGACTAGATAAAATGCCCAAGTGTAATTCCAGGAGGATTTTCCTCCCACCAACTATTACTCAGTGCCTTTCCAGAAAGGGGAAGCCCAGCCATGTGGGGCAGCCCTCACATTCTGAATCTGTTTAGGAGTTTAATTGTCTGCCTGGACATGGCTTCAGAGGGCAGGAATCTTCATACCCACTCAGTCGAAAGTCTAGCCAACCTGAACTCTCATTACTGCTTTATGTTAGCCCACTTCTTTCATTGTCTCCACTGTCACTGTCTTGCTCCCTTGCCTGGTTATTGCACTAACTGCCCTTCCTCCTTCGGCTCTTGCCCTCTTTAATTCATCCTTCACACAATAGCCAGAGAGACCTTTCAACAATTCCAAGCTGATCTTGTAGCTCTCCTGCTTGAATCCCTTGCTGACTCTCTATTATGCTCAAGATAAAGCTCAGATTCCGTGGCATTAGATACAGAGCTCTCAGGCGCTGGGTGCTGTCTGCCTTTCCCTCCTGTCTCCCTGCTGCCTCACTGGCATTTCAGGGCTCACCTCATTGAGTTACATGTAACCCCTGGAAGGTGCTGAGCTCACTCTGCTGTCTGGGCTTTGGCACACAGAGCCTGCTCTGCCTAGAGACTTCCCTTCTACTTTGCCTTGACTCATCTTTGCTTTCAGTTTGCTGCTGCTGCTGCTAAGTCGCTTCAGTCGTGTCTGACTCTGTGCGACCCCATAGACGGCAGCCCACCAGGCTCCGCCATCCCTGGGATTCTCCAGGCAAGAATACTGGAGTGGGTTGCCATTTCCTTCTCCAGTGCATGAAAGGGAAAAGTGGAAGTGAAGTCGCTCAGTCGTGTCCGACTCTTAGCGACCCCATGGACTGTAGCCTACCAGGTTCCTCTGTCCATGGGATTTTCCAGGCAAGAGTATTGGAGTGGGGTGCCATTGCCTTCTCCGGCTTTCAGTTTAGGTTAGTGCTATCTACAGAAAGGTTACAGGAGCCACACGATTTCTAGGAGCCATGTTTTTAAAAGTAAAAAAGCGCGTGAGCACCACAGCCCAACAATAATATCTTACATGATGCAATGGCAAAGGAATGTAGTCCTACCAAAACAATAAAGTTGTGTTTAATAGAAAAATATCCCACACTGTTTCAGCTTTTAAATTTCAACTTATAAAAATTACAAATCCCATTCCTATTCCTCAGTCATACTAGTCACATTTCAAGGGCTTGGTCACCCTATGTGGTCACCGTACGGACATCAGAGGTTTAGTTGTCACTTTCTCTGATGCGCCCAGTCGGCACTGGGTCCCCTCCCAAATATTACTACAGTATTCTGTGGTTAACTCAAGCATAGTGCTTATTACCTTGTGATAGAGTTGCATGCTTACTTGTCCCTGTTTTTCATTATAACCTTCTTGACAGTAGGACTTTGTCTTACAAATCTTGATATTTTCAGCAGCCAACAATCCTGGCTAAGATAGCTGCTCAGTTTGTTTGAATGATGTTGAATGCCTGAACAGCAGCAATCTCCTCAGAGCCTTTAAGGCACTACAGAATCTGGTCCCTGACTTGCTCTTCTCCTACCGCCCTCTCCTTGTTCACTGTGGCAGCCACACTGGCTCCATTCCTTGAATGGTCTGTGTATGTGCTAACCTCAGGCCTGTAGCACAACGTTCTCTGTCCCCAGAAAGCCCTTTTCCCTCATTGAATATATCTTTTTAAATTTTTTCATTTATTTATTTTTGGCTGTGTCAGGTCTTAGTTGCAGCACTCAGGATCTTTGATGAGTTATGCAGGATCTTTTCCTTGTAGTACATAGACTCTCTAATTGTGGTACATGCACTTCAAAGCACATGGGCTCTGGATTTGGGCTTAGTTGCCCTGTGGCATGTGAGATCTTAGTTCCCCATCCAGTGTTCAAACCTGTGTCCCCTGCATTGGAGGGCAGATTCTTAATCACTGGATCACCAGGCAAGTGTAAATGTCTTTAAAACAGCCTCATTCCGCCAGTCATTTTCTAACCCCTTAACTATTTTTCACCATGGTGCCCATCACCACCTGACTCTTCCTTCCAGAATTAATTATTATTTACTTATAGCTGACTCCTTTATATTTACTTGCATTATTTATTTATAATTATTGATCACTCCTAGAACAATAGATCACTGTCTTCCTTGGTGGCTCAACCAGGAAAGAAACCGCCTGCAATGTAGGAGACCCAGGTTCAGTCCCTGGGTTGGGAAGATCCCCTGGAGAAGGAAATGGCAGCCCACTCCACTGTTCTTGCCTGGAGAATCCCATGGACAGAGGGGCCTGGCAGGCTACAGTCCATGGAGTCACAGAGAGTCGGACACGACTGAGTGACTAACACTTTCACTTTTTCACTAGAACACAAGTTTCATGAGAGGAGGCACTTTTCTGTGATGTCCAATGCTATCTTTCCAGAACCGAGAACTGTTCGTGGCACCTAATAGGTGCTTATTAAACATTTGTTGGTTGCAAGTTTAGACTATCTATCTGAGGGGAGCTTAGGGAAATGGAAAAGGCACTCAGAAGCAGAGTTCCAGAAATTTCAGTATTTCTCCCCTTCAAATTTTAAAAAGTCCAAATGGCTTGAAAGTTATTCAACTTTCAGATTTTCTTTGGCTTGTGGTATAAAAGTTGCTGCAGGAGAAAAGGATAATTGTGAGTTAAGGAGGTAAAGTCTTCATGAGTAAGTCCTGTTTTTTGCCCCTGGAACAAGGGAACCCCTGATCCTCTAAAGGCAAAAGGGTTGGATGGGTAGAATGTGGCTGTTGGAAGCTTTAACAGCAGTTGGTAAGGGACACCAGTTGGACCAATACAGGGACTCCAGCAGGTTGCTTGGGAGAGAAAGAGACAAGGTAGGAAAGATGCTGGGAAAAGCAATCAGACCGACACTTGTCCTGAGTGGCAGTGAGACAGAGCAGAAATATGAGCTAGAGGCAAAGATCTCTGTGTCTGTGTCTGCACACTGATCACTTTGAAACACGACTCGGTGATGTGAGGCAAACCACTCAATCAGTGCTTCGTCCTCACTTGTGAATAGAGATAATTTGTATTTCACAGGGTTGTTGTGAAGATGACATGACGTGATATATGTGAAAGTGCTCTGTAAGCAGAGAAATATCAGTTTTTAGCACTGTAGGCATTTTCCCATGAGTTCTCTTGTCTGCCTGCACGACACATTCAATCATTGAATTTCTTTATTGTTTATAACTCAGGGCTCTTATAAACTTTTATTTTGTTATAAAACTCAGCCCTCTCCTCTTGAATGTCCCTCAGGGTTCAGAGAAATATCAATCTGGCTTGGAAAACCATCATAATTTGTGACTTAATGGACTACACTTTGGCATTTCACCAGATACTGCTTTCCATTGATTTCATATATGAATTTCTTCTACCCCAGATAAAGCATAGCTGCTTGGTGCTGAGGACACAGACTTACTGAGGACATTTACTCCTGGGTTTAAATTTTGGCTTTGCTACTTGCTTGCTCTGTAGGACTCTGGGTGGGGTTACTTATTCTCTTAAAACATTATTCTTTTCATCCACAATATTGACATTATAATAATATCATTTGTACTGTGAAGTGTTGTTGTGAGAATTCAGAGAGATAATGCATCAAAGTTGTTAACCCAATACCTAGTACGTGGTAAGAGCCTAGTCAATATTCTGAACAGGAGTTGCCAGCAAAACCCTTGGCACATACTAGTGCTGGGTTTTCCCACAATACTTAATTGAGAACTGGAAGTGAAGAAGAGAAAGAAAACAGTGATTCAAAGCCAGTTTTAGTTTTATTCTTCCAGCCTATCGATAGAAACTGAAAGCCTTATGGCTTCCTGACACAGGTAGAGACTTAAACAATAATATTAAGGCAATTTATTTTCTTGGGTTGACAACTGATAAATCTCACTTGAAATATGGCAATAGGTTTGGGTAGAAGGGGATAGTGGCTATATTAGTACTGAGATGTTGATGGATATACATAGGAGGCAGCATATTTTCAAGGATATTTTCCTATTACAAATCATCCTGCCCCATTTCCAGACCATGCATCTTGATTCTTGTTCAGAAATTTTGATGGATACAAATGTAGATATTATTGTACATCACCAAAAGTATGATTAGCATTATGTTTGTTTGTCTGGCTATTTGTTTAATTTATCCACACAATAAACAGTTTTTGAGCTACTGAGCTCCGTAGTAGGTTTTAGCTATCAAAGACAAGGCACCAATTTTGACCTTGTATTCTGATGCAGGAGACAGACACATAACCGATGGAATTAAAATGCTGCACAAAATTACATGGGGTATATTTTCCACTTATTTCTGTAAATTAAAAAAAAAAATGAGGAGTACATTTTTTTGTTGTTCAGTCACTAAGTTGTGTCCGACTCTTTGTGACTCCATACACTAGCATGCCAGGCTTCCCTGTCCTTGACTATCTCCCAGAGTTTGCTCAAGCTCATGTCCCTTGAGTCGGTGATGTCATCCAATCATCTCATCCTCTGTTACCCTCTTCTCCTTCTGCCCTCAATCTTTGCCAGCATCAGGGTCTTTTCCAATGAATTGGCTCTTTTGAATCAGGTGGCCAAAGTATTGGAACTTCAGCTTCAGCATCAGTCCTTCCAATGAATATTCAGGGTTGATCTCCTTTAGGTTGGACTGGTTTGGTCTCCTTGCAGTCCGAGGGACTCTCAAGAGTTTTCTCCAGCACCACAGTTCAAAAGCATCAGTTCTTCAGCGCTCAGTCTTCTTTATGTCCAACTCTCACATCCACACACGACTACTGGAAAAACCATAGCTTTGACTGTATGGATGTTTGTCAGCAAAGTGATGTCTCTGCTTTTTAATATGCTCTCTAGGTTTGTCATAACTTTTCTTCCAAGGAGCAAGAATCTTTTAATTTCATGGCTGCAGTCACCTCTGCAGTGATTTTTAGGTAGAATTATTTTTCATCTCAGTTTTTGAAAAACTTTATACTTCTCTATTCTGGCTTCCATAGTGGTATTGAGAAATCAGTTGTCAATCTTAATATCATTCCTCTGTAGTGATATCTTTTTGCTTTGACAGGTCTTAAAATGGTCTCTTTGTTAGTCTGTGGTTTCACTCCAACATACCTAGACATATATTTATTTTACTAGGGATTAATTGTCATTTCTTAAGTTTAACATCCCTGTCTTTTTATTGGTTCAGGAAAATTATCAGCCATTATCCTTCTTTAAGTTAAAAAACAATTGTGGTAATCTATAGATAACAAAATTTACTGTTTTAACCATTTTTAAGTGTACAATTCAGCAGCATTAAGTACATTCACATTGTTGTACAACCATTACCACCATCTGTCTCTGGAACATTTTTTCATCTTCTAAAACTTTAATTCTGTACTCATTAAACACTAACTCTCCCTTACACCAACCCCTGGCAATCACCATTCTACTTCTTGTTTCTGTGAATTTGACTACAGTATTCTAAATATCTTATATAACTGGAATCAAACAGTATTTTTCCTTTCACAGCTGCGTTATTTCACTCAAGATAATTTTCTCTATGTTCATTGGTATTATAGTGTGTGTCTTTCCTTTCTAAGACTGATTTTATTGTATTTCATTTCATTGTATGAATCTACCACATTCTGTTTATCCATTCATACAGATTAGACTGTATTTCCATCTTTGGGCTATTGTGAAGAATGCTGCTATGGGTATACCAATATCTGAGACCCTGCTTTCAATTCTTTTGGCTGTATAACCAGAAGTATCACATAACAATTTCATTTTTAATCTTTTGGAACCACCATACTATTTTCCACAGTGACTGTACCATATTAAATTTCTCTGAGCAGTGTACAAAATTTCCAATTTCTCTCCATCATCATCTATACTTGTTATTTTCCACCTGATTTTGTTCCATTTTTGTTTTCTTTTTTGATAATAGTCATCCTAATGGGTATGAAGTGGTTTCTTATTGTGGTTTTGATTTGCATTTCCCTAATGATTAATGATATTGAGCATCTTTTCATGTGCTTATTGATCATTTGTGTATTTTCTTTGGAGAAATATCTGTTCAAGCCCTTTGCCCTTTTTTTTTTTCGGTGTTGTTGTTGTTGAGTTGTTAAGAGTTCCTTACCTAGTCTAGATATTAATTCCTTATTAGATATATGACTTGCAAATATTTTCTCCCATTCCATGAGCTGCCTTTTTACTTTGTTAATAGTATCTTTTGATACTCAAAAATTTAAAGTCCTGATATAGTCCAATTTTTTTTTCTTTTGTTACCTATGTCTTTTTTTTTGGCCAGACCTTGTGGGATCTTTGTTCCCCAACCAGAGATCAAACCCGTGTCCCCTGCAATGGAAGACTAACCCTGGAGTCCTAACCACTGGACTGCTAGGGAATTTTCTGTTACCTACATTTTTGCTGTCATACCTAAGAAATCATTGCCCAGTCCAATGACTGAAAATTTTGCTCTATGTTTTCTTCTAAGAGTTTTATACTTTAAGTGCTTCCATTTAGATTTTTATCTGTTTTAAGTTAATTTTGATATATAATATAAAACTTCATTTTTTTGCATATGTGTATCCAGTTTTCCCAACACTATTTGTTGAGAAGACCATTGTCTCTTTAAATATTGCCTCTCCATTTTTCATTTCTAGTCCCTCCTCTGGAAAGCTATATAGACACAGATTCACTTCATCTTCCATGTTTCTTAGTACTTACTCTCAATTTCCTTTGTTTTTGTAATACTAATTCTGTTTAACTTCTTCTGCTTTGTTTTTCAATTTAATAATTCTTTGGGTTAGTCTACTATTTAACCTGTCCATTGAGTTTTAAATTCAATTATTTCATTTTTTTTTTTTAATTTCTAGAAGTTCTATTTAGTTCTTTCCCAAATATGTCTTGTCATTTTTGACAGTCTCTTACTCTTTGCTCATATTTTCAATTAATTCTCATACTTTTAAAACATATTATACATACTCATTAAATATTCTGTAACCATTAATACTCATACTTAAAATTCTGATTGGTGATTTTTCCCCTGCATACTTCTGCTCTCTCTCATGCACAGAATTTTGTGTACTCATCTGTTTTGTGATTTCTGATTGTGAGCTAACATCCTTTGGAGCTTTGTGGGAACTCTGAGATAACTGAGTGGAGAGAACTTGTGTCTGCTTTTACTAGAAGCTAGGGTACTACCAATCTGGGACCATTTTGAACTAAATTTTTTATTTGGTTTCTTTTTTTTTTTTTGGAACATGAAGGATATCTGAATTCAGGCCCCAATCTTATTTGAGATTTCACATGTGCTTAAAACTTTGCAAAGTTGGCTTTAGACCTTATACCAAATGCCACAAGTGAGATATATGTATACACATTAAACTGTATTCCTTTGACTGATATGTGTGTGTTTCTCGTAATTATTTACTTTGCATACAGATAGTTCTTTTCAACTCTTGGATAATGTTTGGGTCTCTTTTGTTACTCTAGAAATTATGTGGATTTGAGACTTACTGTGCTGCCTCCAAGTGGCCTTTAAAACAAATACTCTAGATTATCATGGATCAGCAAATGCTCGAGAACAGCCCCCTAGCTTTAGCATTCACCCTCCTATGGTTTCATCTTTGACTTTTGAATATTTAAAAAATTTTCTTTCTAAGCAGATGTTTACATTTTATCTGATGCTTATGAGATACTTATAGTAGAAAGGGTTTTCAAATATGAAAATCCTCATTTATAGGTTCTCATAGCTCTGAATTCTGGGTTTTTAACTTGATCTTTGGTGTGCTTCACTATGTTCTTATTACCTTTGGTGTATGGTGTTATTATTTTAATTCTTAAGACAGGTTTGTGAGGTAGGTGTTATTATTATCATCGTTCCCATTTTTAAAATGATGAAACTGAGACGTAGGAATATATGTTCAAACACCCAGGCTCATGAAGCAGAAGCTCTTCTTAAAGAAGAAATGAGCAGTTCAGTTGGACAGGTATAAGGAGCCTGAAAGTCAGATTTTTTAAAAAATTGGATATAAGAGGTAGAACTTAGGTTTAAGGAGAACACCCTGATAATAGCATACTAGATGGAAGTTATAAAAAACCATGTGGGTCTGACATTTTACTCTACCTGTAAGCCAAAAAAGTTAGCCTGCTGCATGGATACGGGCAGAAGACAGAAGGCTCCTGAGTCAGAGACAAAGGATTAAGTAAGCACAGTAAGCAGCATGAGTTTCAGTTTCACATTCTTTCTCCTTGTTCCCAGAGTTCCGCAAAAGTGATATATTGATAGACTTAATGCTCTATATGCCAGGGATTTGCACCACAGCTGAGGAACCTCAGGCCTAATGAACCCAAATCTTCTATAATGGGCTACAAGAAGACCTGCTTGATTTCTTCCAGGAGAGAGACATAATTTTTATTATATTAGACAATGAGCAAACCAGTTCTCTGTGCTAAAGAGAGACAGTCTAAAAGTAAGGCCATCTGTGCCTCTGCGTGCAAGATGGAAGCAACGTGAGAAACCCATGAAAAATTGTATCCCAACAGAAGGAATCTGAAAGATAGCAATATGACCATGAAGTATTTGCAACATTGTCAATAAGCTCTGTGAGACCAGGGATTTGACCTGTTGCTGTAGACTGAATGTCTGTGTCCCCACCAAATTCGTATTTTGTAGTTCTAGTGCCCAGTGTGATGATACCTGGGAGGCAGGGCCTTTGGGAGGTAATTAGGTCATAATCATGCATGGACTAGTTCAGTTCAGTTCAGTCACTCAGTCATGTTCGACTCTTTGCGACCCCATGAATTGCAGCACGCCAGGCCTCCCTGTCCATCACCAACTCCCGGAGTTTACCCAAACTCATGTCCATCGAGTCAGTGATGCCATCCAGCCATCTCATCCTCTGTTGTCTCCTTCTCTTCCTGCCCCCAGTCCTTCCCAGCATCAGGATCTTTTCCAATGAGTCAACTCTTCACATGAGGTGGCCAAAGTATTGGAGTTTCATCTTCAACATCAGTCCTTCAAAGAACACCCAGGACTGATCTCCTTTAGGATGGACTGGTTGGATGTCCTTGCAGTCCAAGGAACTCTCAAGAGTCTCCTCCAACACCACAGTTCAAAAGCATCAATTCTTCAGCACTCAGCTTTCTTCACAGTCCAACTCTCACATCCATACATGACTACTGGAAAAACCATAGCCTTGACTAGACGGACCTTTGTTGGCAAAGAAATATCTCTGCTTTTTAATATGCTGTCTGCTACTGCTAAGTCGCTTCAGTCGTGTCCGACTCTGTGCGACCCTATAGACGGCAGCCCACCAGGCTCCGCCGTCCCTAGGATTCTCCAGGCAAGAATACTGGAGTGGGTTGCCATTTCCTTCTCCAGTGCATGAAAGGGAAAAGTGAAAGTGAAGTCGCTCAGTCGTGTCCGACCCTTAGCGAACCCATGGACTGCAGCCTACCAGGCTCCTCTGTCCATAGGATTTTCCAGGCAAGAGTACTGGAGTGGGTTGCCATTTCCTTCTCTGATATGCTGTCTAGGTTGGTCATAACTTTCCTTCCAAGGAGTAAGCATCTTTTAATTTCATATGCTGTCTAGGTTGGTCATAACTTTCCTTCCAAGGAGTAAGCACCTTTTAATTTCATGGCTGCAATCACCATCAGCAGTGATTTTGGAGCCCCCCAAAATAAAGCCTGTCACTGTTTCCACTGTTTCACCATCTATTTCCCATGAAGTGATGGGACCAGATGCCATGATCTTAGTTTTCTAAATGTTGAGCTTTAAGCCAACTTTTTCACTCTCCTCTTTCACTTTCATCACTTATAAGAAAAGACACCAGAAAGATGATTTCCCTCTCTGTCTGCCATGTAAGGAGACAGCAAGAAGGAAACCATCTGAAAACCAAGAAAAGGACCCTTCACAGACACTGTATCTGCTAACACCTTGATCTTGGACTTCCCAGCCTCCAGAATTGTGAGAAATAAATGGTTATTATTTAAGTCACCCAATCTATGGTAGTTTGTTATAGCAACCCAGGCTGAGACATCTGTTGTCAGTCTCGTTCACTATAATAGTCTTAGAGACAAGAATATACCAGCCCATCAATAAATATTTGCTGAATGCATTTAGTGTGTAACAACTTTTTAATGTTTATCATTTGCTAGACCCAGGACTAATCACTTGACAAGTGTTAACTCATTTAATCCTCATAACAATAGGTACCC
This sequence comes from Giraffa tippelskirchi, assembly GCF_054371585.1. Classification (NCBI taxonomy): domain Eukaryota; kingdom Metazoa; phylum Chordata; class Mammalia; order Artiodactyla; family Giraffidae; genus Giraffa; species Giraffa tippelskirchi. The sequence goes on from NC_137279.1 coordinate 111,059,261, forward strand.
CACTTTACAGAGGGTAGAGTTGAAGCATAGAAAGTTTTTTTAACACTATATAATTTTTAAATTAATTAATTTTATTTGGCTGCATCGGGTCTTAATTGTGGCATGCAGGATCTTCATTGCATCACGTGGGATCTTTTGTCATGGTGCAAGGGCTCCAGGGCTTGAGGGCTCAGGAGTTGCTCTGTGGCATTCAGTTCAGTTGCTCAGTAGTGTCTGACTCTTTGTGACTCCATGGACTGCAGCATGCCAGGCCTCCCTGTCCATCACCAACTCCCAGAGCTTGCTCAAACTCACGTCCATTGAGTCAGTGATGCCATCCAACCACCTCATACTCTGTTGTCTGTTTCTCCTCCTGCCTTCAGTCTTCCCAGCATCAGGGTCTTTTCCAGTGAGTCAGTTCTTCACATCAGGTGGCCAAAGTATTGGAGTTTCAGCTTCAGGATCAGTCCTTCCAATGAATATTCAGGAATGATTTCCTTTAGGCTCTGTGGCATATGGGATATTAATTCCCTGACCAGGGATCAAACCCATGTCCTTTGCATTGCAAGATGGATTCTTAACCACTGGGCCACCAGGGAAGTCCTGAGGCATAGAAAGTTTTAATTAACTTACTCCAGATCATATATGTACGAAGTGGTAGAGCTGAGATTCAAACACCAACATATGATTCCAGAATCTGCTTTTAGTTAGTATGATAAACTACCTTTCATTGCCTGTCTGGTGGTGGTGCTGACTGGGAAAAACAGATGAAAAAGGAGTTTTAAAGGAAGAGTAGACTGGTTTCAGTGATTTCCTGGATTAGGGGATGAATAAAAAGGGATGAGTTTTGATCGTAGTGACAAGGGTGAAGTGGGATACTTCAAAAGTCCACCCCTCCGTAAAAGCAACTAAAAATCTGCCCCAAACTGTAAGAATAAACTTTTTTTCCAAACTCTGGAAAACAGATGCTTGCAGGAATTCAAGGAGCACATGTTCCAGAAAAAATAGCTGGATTTTGGGAAAAACAACTAGTTTTGTGGCATTTTAACTTGCCTTAGTCCCATCACCAGGTCCCCAGCTCAGTGGTGGCCTTGAAAATAGCAACCTGCATTCTGGTGGTAACACCAGATGGAGTACTCTGTGTATGCTCAGTCATGTCTGGTTCTTTGGGATCCCACAGATGGTAGCTCCCCAGGCTCCTTTGTCCATGGAATTTTCCAGGCAAGAACGCTGGAGTGGGTTGCCATTTCCTACTCCAAAGGGTCTTCCTGAGCCAAGGATCCAACCCACATCTCTTGTGTCTCCTTCCTTGGCAGGTGGATTTTTTACCATTGTGCCGCAGTGGTAAGAATCCACCTGCCAATGCTGGAGACCCGGTATCCATCCCTGGGTCATGAAGATCTCCTGGAGAAGGAAATGGCAACCCACTCCAATATTCTTGCCTGGGAAATCCTATGGACAGAAGAGCCTAGAGGACTACAGTCCATGGAGTAACAAAAGAGTCGGACACAACTGAGTAACTAAACAACAACAAATTATAGTAGCAATACCGGAAGGAGTAGAATAAATGTCTTTTGGCAATATTTGCCTTTGGTTAGTCTGTCTGGTGAAGACCAGCTCAAAAGGAACTTGCTCAGCTTTGAAGCCACTGTCTGGGATCATTCATTGAATACAGAGGCAAACATTTTAGCCTTTGCTACTAAGGCAAGGGATAACAGTTGGGCAAACAATAGATTAATCAAATACCTGGAAAGGAAAGGCTGGGGAATGAGATACATTTAGAGAATAAGGGCTTTGAAAAGTTCTGACACATTTCTGAAAATCTACAAAGCTGTTCTCATGCTCAAGAAAGACCAAAGAAGTTCTTGAAGTCTGACCTCTAGTTGGTCTGAACAAGCAGGAAGTGAAGGCCAAGGTACAGTTGTTAATTGCTTTGCTGAATATTGAAGGCATGCCCCAATAAGCACACAGAATCTCTGTGCAAAGACCAGGAGTACTTTTGGTGCTGGTGTTCCAGGTGTTTAAGAAAATTTCTGTACAATCATTAACTGTCTACTAAATTAACAGGTCAGAAATTGCAGTGGCTGCTCATGATGAAGAATACAGCCTTCACAAAACTGGTTCAGAGAAGTCAATTAAGAAACAAGGGCTACAGCAACAAAGCCTGTGGAAGGAGTAGAGTATGTTTTTAGAGTTGCCAAACTGTAACACCCAAAATTTCCAGTTTTCAATAAAAAATTATAAGACACACCTTGAAACAAAAGGTTATGGCCTATTCATAGGAAAAAAAAAACAATCGATAGAAAGTGTTCCTGAGGAAGCCCCAGGTATTAGACTTTCTAGTCAAAAACTTAACATTAGCCATTTTAATATGCTCAAAGGTCTAAAGGAAACCATATCTAAAGCATTAAACACGAGTATGAAAACAATGCCTCATCAAATATCAATAAAGAGGTAGACATAAAGATAAACCAAACAGAAATTCTGAAGTTGAAGAGTACAATAACTTAAATGAAAAGTCACTAACAGGGCTCAGCAACAAGTCTGAGGAAGCAGAAGAAAGAATCAACAACTTGAAGACAGGTCAGTTGAAATTATACAGAATTAGGAACGGAAAGAAGAAAGAATAAAGAAAAATGGCAGCACCTAGGAAATTTGTGTGACACCATTAAGTGACCTAACACATGTATAACGGGGAATTCCAGAAGGAAAGGAGAGACAAGAGCAGGAAAAAATGACTGAAGAAATCAAGTCCAAAATTTCCCAGATTTTCTGAAAAAATATGAATGTATACCTCCACAGAGCTCAATGAACTTCATGAAGGATAAACTCAAAGACTGAGATACATTACAATCTTTTTGTCTTGAGCTTTCAAGACAAAAGGATACTCTTGAAAGCAACAAGAAGAAATTTGCCAAGTTAAACTAATTTCTCATCAGAAAACACGGAGGCCAGAAGCCTGTGGGGAGATATATTTAAGTGCTGAGGAAAAAACTTGTCAACCAAAAATTCCACATTTAGCAGAAATATCCTTCAGAAATGGAGGAGAAATCAAGATATTCTCAGATAAACAAAAACTGCGGGAGTTTGTTTCTAGCAAAGCTGCCCAACAAGAGATGCTGAAGGCAATCATTTTGGCAAAAATGAAAGTATACTAGACTGTAACTCAAATCCATTGGTAATGTTAACTACATGGATGAATACAAAAGACAGTATTAACAGATTTTTACTCCTCTTTTTTCCTATCTGATTTAAAAGATGATGAAAACAATAATTATAAATCCATATTGATGGGCAAGCAATGTATAAGGATGTAATTTGTGACAATGACAGAATAAAGCAAGGGAGAGACTGAGATATATGAAGCAAAATTCTGTATAATATTGAAATTGATTGATGGATTAAACTCTCAATTAGAAGAGAGATTGGCAGAATGGCAATTCCACACAAAGAGTAATGGTAAGAGAGCTGGAGTAGCTATTCTAATTATCAAACAAGTATATCAGAGATTAGGACAGAAATTGTCACCAGAGACAACAGATATTTTATAATGATAAAAGGATCAACCCTTCAATTAGATACAGGAGTTATAAACACATGCATTTAACAACAGAACTGATATAAGCTCACAGAATTGATGGGAGAAATAGACAATTCTATAGTAATAGCTGGAAACTTTAGTATCCCACTTTCAATAATGTATAAAACGAAAAGACTAAAGTCCATCAAAGATGTAAAAGACTTTACAACACTATAAACCAACTATACCTAACAGATACCTGTAGGACACTACCTAATAACAGCAGAATCAACATTCTTCTCAAGTGCACAAGGTACGTTCTCTATATTAGACTATATGCTAGGCCACAAGCAAATCCCAATAGACTTTAAAAGATTGCAATCATACAAAATATGCTATCTTACCATAATAAAGAGAAATTAGAAATCAAAAACAGAAGCAAATCTAGATAACTGATGAAAATTTGAAAATGTACTCAATCAGTGGGTGAAAGAAGAAATCACAAGGGAAATTAGAAAATACTTTGAGATAAATGAAAATAAAAACACAGCATAGTAAAACTTATGGGATACAGAGAATGTTAGAGAAATGCTCAGAGGGAAATTCATGTTGTAAACACCTTACCTTCAGTAAGAAAAAAGAAAGACCCCAAGTTAGTAACAATCTTCCATCTTAGGAAATGAGAGAAAAGCAAACTAAGCCTAAATCAAGAAGAAGGAAGGAAATAATAAAGATCAGCGTGGAAATAAATGAAACAGAGAAAAGAAAAAAAAATAATAGAGGAAATCAACAAAACCAAAAGTTTATACTTTAAAAAGAGCAAGAAAATTGCAAAGCTTTATCTAGACTAACCAGAAAAATAGGGAGAAGGCTCAAATTACTAAAATCAGGAATAAAAATAAGCACCTTATCACTGACCTTAGAGATATGAGAATTATAAGAGAATTCTATGAACAACTGTATGCCAACAGATTAGACAACCTAGGTGAAATAGAGAAATTTATAGAAGCGTGTCAACCACCAAAACTGACTGAAGAAGAAGTGGAAAATCTGAACAGATCCGTAAAAAGTAAAGAGATTGAGTCAGTAATCAAAAAACTTCCAACAAAGAAAAACCCAGTATCAGATGGCTTCACTAGTTACTTCTATCAAGTGCTCAAAGAATTAGCACCAATCCAAAACAGATACTTCGAAAAAAATAAATAAAGTGCATCAATACTTCCTAACTTGTTCAAGAGGACAGTATTACCATGATACTCAAACCAGACAAAAACATCAGAAGAAAAAACTACAGATCAATTTTCCTTTCAAACATAGATGTAAAAAACTGAACTCAACAGCATATGACAATATTATAAAACATGACCAAGTAGGATTTATCCCAGAAATGAAAAATTGGTTTAATATATAAAAATCAATGCAGTAAAAACAAGATAATTTTAATAAAAATAGAAAAATATTTGACAAAATCCAATATTCTTTCACCATAATAGCACTTAACAAAATCAAAAATAGAAGGGAAATTCCTCAGTTTGATAAAGGTACCTATGAAAAATTCACAGCTAACATCAAACTTAAACGGTGAAAGGCTGAAATTTTTCCCCTTAAAATTAGGAAAAAAGACAAAAATGATCACCCTCAACATTCTATTGGAAGTTCTAGACAGGGCATTTAGGAACCAAAAGAAATAGAAGTCATTGAATTTGGAAAGAAAGACTAAAACTGTATTTATTCATAGCTGATATGATCTGGATACAATTTAAATATAAAAAACCCTTTAGGTTTTCTTTAAAATGTGCACATTGTGCACACACGCACACACACATTGCATACACACACAATTAGAGCTGGTAAATGAGCAGCAAAGTTGAAAGATATAAAATTAACATATAAAAGTTGTGTTTCTATACACTAACAGTAAACAATCCAAAAATCAGATTAAGAAAACAATTTCATTTATAATGCCATCAGAAAGAATAAGATAATCAGGAATAAATCATTGTTAAGGTGGCATTATTGCACTTCAAACCCCCCATTAGTATGACTGCTAGCAAAAAAGATAACTGAAGCTAACTAAAACAAAAAAATGGAAAATAAGTGTTAGTGAAGATGTAGAAAAACTGAATCTCTTGTGCATTGCTGGTGGGAATGTAAAATTGCTTAGCAGCTATGGAAAATGATATAGTGGCTCCCCCCAAAATTCAAAAATGGAATTATCATATGATCCAGCTTCTGGGTATAGAGCCAAAGGAATTGAAAGTAGGAACTCAGATAGGCATTTGTATACCCGTATTCATAGCATTATTCACAATAGCCCAAAGGTAAAAGCAGCTCAAATGCCCATTGACAGATAAACAGATTAACAATGTGTGGTATATACACACAATGGAATATTGTATGTATATATGTATACATATCTTTAAAAGGAAGGAAATCCTGATACATTACAACAGGGTGAATTTTAAAGACATTATGCTATGTGAAATAAGGCAGTCACGAAAGTGCAAATTCAGTATGGTTTCACTTACTTGAGGTACCCAGAACAGTCAAATTCACAGAGCCTAAGAGTAGAATGGTGGTTGCCAGTAACTGGGGGGAAAGAAGAATGGGGAGTTATTGTTTAGTGGATATGAAATTTCAGTTTTAGAAGGTGAAAAAAGTTCTGGAGATGGATAGTGGTGATGGTCAGAACAATAGAAATAAAGAAAATGTGGTATATCCATATAATGGAATATCGTTCAGTCATAAAAAAGGAAATGAAGTACTGCTTCAATATGGATGAACCTTGAAAACAATGCTCCATGAAAGAATTCATATATAAAAGGTCATATATTCTATCATTTCATTTTTAGAAATGTTCAGAACTGTCAAATCCATGGAGACAGAATGTAGATGAGTAGTTTCCCCATTAGGGAGTGGTAGGGAGAAGAGGGTGTTGAAAATATGGGGTTTCTTTTTAGGGAGATGGAAATGTTCTGAAACTAGTGGTAATGGCTATACAACATCGTGAATATACTGAAAATTACTGAGTTATACACTTGAAAACTGGGAAAATGAATTTTATGTCATGTCCATTTGATTGCAGTTTTTTAGAAGGAATGAATCAAAGGTGAGTGAATCCCCTTCAGGTTTCAAGTCTGGGCAATTAAGAGAATAATACTTTTGATAGAGATGAATAAGTTAGAAAAGGAGACTTCGTTTTGAGGACAAATGGCAAATTTGACTTTAAACATGTTGGCTTCAAATTCGAAACTCAACTTCGGTTGGAGACTATGACCTCTGAGAGATGTCTAATGAGAGTTTGGGGCCAGACATCAGATTAAGCAATCTTCAGCATAGGATGTAGTAGATGTTGAGAGAATGAAGCCCTCTCCAAGAAAAGGGCACTTCCCTTGCAGATCATAGCCTACTTTTTCTGTCTCTGTCTTTCTCTCGGAGAAGGCCAGATGCTTTAGAACAAACACAACCCCAGCAACTTCAAAAATGGCTCACTGTAGGTTGGCAAGATGAATACTCCAGGTTAATTCTATTTTAATATGAAGTTCTCCAATTTGTGCTACAACTTTTCCCTTGCTCTTCGTCAAGGTAGGGACTAGTCTTTCAAAGAGGGAAAATTACTTTTCATTTCATCAAAGCATTGACACATCGAGAAATGATTGTGCTAACATTTTGGGGGCACACTCTCCAGCGTGAGTTTGAAGTAGAAGAGAGATATTATCCAATTATGTTTCTGAGATCACTTCAGTTGCTGTGAGTTGAATGGATGGGAGACCGTAAATAGGGAGACCAGACACAGAATTCTTCTGTCTAAGCAGTGAATCTCCTCAGAAATGAAATTCTTCAGTTTTTCTTTCAAAATCAAGTTCTTCTCTGATTGTAAGTTTAATAATATACATACACCTGAGTTTACACAGAACAACTTTAGTTTGCTCTTTTTTGGTTCATCAGTAAAAATACCCATAAAAACTTCATTTCACAGTTGGGTTACCAAAAATTCTTAACCCTATGCTGTGTGTGTTTGTGTATTTAGCAGAAATAATTTCTTTAGAGTTGTTCCAGATATTATAATCCAACGGAAGAAACCTGCAGATAGACTTTTGATTTCAGTTTCCCGACACATTCCAAATTATACTTCTTATGTTTTCTTCTCTCAGGAGGAAACTGAGTTTGTGAAGGAGGAGACATACGCAGTTACTCATCTGGCACTTCAGCAGGGCTGGTTGCCAGTCTCCCAGAACAAGTGAGATAAATAGACATCTGCAAGTAATACTTTGGTAAGATACTGTGGGAGTCAATACTGTTGAATCAACGCAGGTCTGGTTAGTTTTTCTGTGTGAGTGTTCAGAGAATTAGGAATTTAAAATGATGCTTTCAGAGATTCTAGAGACCAGAAAATTCTCTTTTGTTCTTTGGTTATCCATAGGTACTGAAAAAGAAAACCACTCATGGTAAGTTTTGGATCTAGGAACTGGTCTGGATATGGTCAAACATTCCCAGTATTGTGAAGTCAAGCATAAGAGAAATGCTTCCTTCACACTGTAAACCACAGATGAAAGGACATTGATATGGCTGTGCTGCATGAAGTCTGCACTTATTTAAATTAAATTTTCCCATGCCCAGGGGACTGTTCCCTAACTTCACTTCTCCCTTCAAACTCTCTACACTTCCTCTCTCAGTGACTGTGCCTGGTACTTCATCAAATAAATAGAGGTCACCAGGCAGCTCCCTGGGGCTGTTGCCTCTCCCCCAGCACGGTCCTTTCCACTCCTGTGGGAAGAAGGAGCTGCACACCTACTTCTCCTGTATCTAATATCTGCATCATCCCCAGGTTAAACAAGTATTTAAAATAGGGAATGTCGCAATGTTCACTACAGCACTATTCACAATAGCCAAGACATGGAAGCAACCTAAATGTCCATTGACAGATGAATGGATAAAAAAGTTGTGAGATATATACATATACACACACACAATGTAATACTCAGTTCAGTTGAGTTCAACTCAGTCGCTCAGTAGTGTCCGACTCTTTGCGACCTCATGAATTGCAGCATGCCAGGCCTCCCTGTCCATCACCAACTCCCGGAGTCTGCCCAAACTCATGTCCATCAAGTCGGTGATGCCACCCAGCCATCTCATCCTCTGTTGTCCCCTTCTCCTCCTGCCCCCGATCCTTCCCATGATCAAGGTCTTTTCCAATAAGTCAACTCTTTGCATAAGGTGGCCAAAGTATTGGAGTTTCAGCTTCAACATCAGTCCTTCCAGTGAACACCCTGGACTGATCTCCTTTAGGATGGACTACTCAGCCATAAAAAGAATGAGATAATGTCATTTGCAGCAACATGGTAGAAACTAGAGACTGTGAAAAACAAAATATCATATGATATCATCTATATGTGAAATCTAAAATATGATACAAAAGAAACAGAAACAGACTCAGATATAGAAAACAAGCTTGTGGTTGCAGAGGGAAGGGGAAGGATGGAAGTGGGGAGTTGAAATTAGCATAAGTAAACTATTATATACACAATGGATAAACAACAAGGTCCTACTGTATAGCACAAGGAACTATATTCAATATCCCATGATAAACCATAATGGAAAAGAATATGAAAAAAGTATATATATGTATGTATAAATGAATCATTTTGCTGTACAGCAGAAATTAACACAGCATTATAGATCAACTATACTTCAATAAACTAGATTTTAAAATATAAAGACAAGAATGCTAATAGAATGACCATGCTCTGGTGACTGCGTGCGTGCATGCCAAGTTGCTTCAGTCGTGTCCAACTCTTTGCGACCCTGTGGATTGTAGTCCGCCAGGCTCCTCTGTCCATGGGATTCTCCAGGCAAGACTACTGAATTGGGTTACTATGCCCTCCTCCAGAGGATCTTCCCCACGTAGGAAGGAACCTACATCTCTTTACATCTCCTGCATTGGCAAGTGGATTCTATACCACTAGCGCTACCTGGGAAGCCCTGCTCTGGGACTAGACTTCATAAAAATTCACACCTTGCTTCTCCTCATTAAATGTTTCTTTTGAAAGCATTGGCCTTGTTCCTGTCTATTTCAGTTCTGACTTAACCAAATTCTCCAGCACAGTTGACCCAGGTTTGTTGTAGTCACTCCCAGTGTCTTGAAATATCCATTTCCTCAGCCTCTGTGAGGCTATTCTTTTCTTGGAGTCTTACACCCCTTAGGCTCTTTCCTGGGTGCTCATCTCCCCAGCTCAGGGCAGCATCCAGTCCTGCAGTTGCTCCACCTCCTCCTGGATCTTTCTTGAGCTTTTTTGACTCCTCAGCCAGGTGAATGTTTAGCTCCATGACAAAAGGTGCCAGCTCCTTCTGAGCCCCTAGATAAGAGACAATGTGCATGAGCTCCATCAGTGCCTCCTGCACCAAACTTTTGTGCATCCAAACATTATGGCTTCTGCTTCTCCTCTACCTTCCAATGCTTGCACAACATGTCCCAGTGGGCTACCCTAACCAGAAACATGCAGGGAAGAGAGTTCTGGGAAATAGTTATTTTAACCAACTTAACAAATTACAAACCACCACAATCACATTCCCAGTTACCAAATTTTTCTTTCAAATATTTCAAGTTCTAATTAAATTATATTACATTTTAGTTAAATTTTAAAATTTTTCTAATTAAATTATATTTTCTGTTTTTCTGTGTATGCAGTCTTAAATAATGGTGCTCTAGTCAGTAAATTCCTGAAACTGGGTACTTGGATGTCTTCCTCTCCATCCATGTCACTGGTCATTCATCAGATCTTGCTCACTCTTCAGGTCCTAAGTATATTTCTAATATGTCTGTTCTTCTTCAGCAGTTAACTAGCACTTCCCTAGTTCAAGCTTTCCTTATCTTTTGCCTTATTTCACTACCTAACCTCTCTCTCTGCCTTTCATTTTATCCTGCTTAAAGCCATCCTCCTTCCTACAGTTGGAGGAAACTACCTCAAACTCAAATTGAAACACTTCATGTATTCTCCCATTCACTACTCAAGTGTTATATTTGGTACTGGAGATTGGGAATATTGTGTAAGGTTATGAGTAACTATTTTTTTAAAAAAGAGATTTGGCTGATTTTTAAATTTTTATTTATTTTTGGCTGAACTGGGTCTTCATTGAGACACACAGGCTTTCTCTAGTTGCAGCGAGTGGGGGCTACTCTTTGTTGTGGTGCATGGGCTTCTCATTGTGGTGGCTTTTCTTGCTGCAGAGCATGGGGTCAGTAGTTTGGGTACACGGGCTTAGTTGCCCCATGGCATGTGGGATCTTCCTGGACCAGGAATCGAACCCACGTCTCCTGCACTGGCAGGTGGATTCTTAACTACTAGACCACCACAGAAGTCCATGAGTAGCTTTCTTGCTTTTCTGTGTTTCTAGGGGCTTTTTCTGAAGTAAAGATTAAATAAAATTTACTGTATTACCCACTTTTAGTATGAAGTTCAGTAATACACTTACATTGTTGTGAAACTCTTACCACCATCCATGTCCAAATTTTTTTCATCTTTTCAAACTGAAACTCCATATCCATTCAACATCAACTCCCTGTTCCTCCCTCTGCCTACCTCCTGGCAACCACCATTCTACTTTCTGTTTCTATGAATTTGACTATTGATTACTCTTGGTATTTCACATCAGTGAAACCATATAATATTTGTCTTTTTGTGACTGCCTATTTCACTCAGTGTAATATCCTCAAGTTTCAGCCAAACTGCAGCATGTATCAGAAACTCCCTTTTAAGGGCTAAATAATATTCCATCGTATGCACACCATTTGTTTGTTGATGGACCTTTGGGTTGCTTCTATCTTTTGGCTAATGTAAGTAATGTTGCTATGAACATGAGTATACAAATATTTGCCTAAATCTTTGTTTTCAGTTCTTTTGGGGTGATATACCCAGAAGTGGAATTTCTGGATGATAGTGGTAATTTTATTTTTAATCTTTTGAGGAACTATCACACTGTTTTTCACAATCCTAGCAGCAATGCACAAGGGTTCTAATTTCTCTGTATCCTCACTAACACTTGTTATTTTCTGATTTCTTCATTTGTTTGCTTGTTTTGTTTTGGTAATAGCCATCTTACTAGATATGAAGTTATATCTTACTGTGGTTTTGACTTGCATTTCCCTAATGATTAGTGGTGTTAAGTATCTTTTTATGTGCTTATTGTCCATTTGCATATCTTTTTGGAGAAATGTTTATTCAACTCAGTTTACTCATTTTTTAATTTGGTTGTTTGTTTTTATGTTGCTGCGTTGTAGGAATTCTTTATATATTTATGTATTAACCTCCTATCAGATATATAATTTGCAAAAATTTTCCCCAGTTTCATGGGTTGCCTTTTTACTCTGTTGACAGTGTCCTTTGATGCACAAAAGTTTTATATTTGATGTAGTACAATTTAGTCATTTTTTACTTTATTGCCTATGCTTTTGTGTCACATTCAAGAAATCATTGCCAAATCCAATGTCACGAAGTTTTTCCTTATGTTTTCTTCTAAGAGTTTCATAGTTTTAGTTTTTATGTTTAAATCTTTGATCTATTTTGAATTAATATTATAGTGTAAGGTAAGTGTGTGTGTGTTCAGTCATTCAGTCATGTCCGACTCTTTGTGGCCCCATGGATTGTAGCCTGCCAGGCTCTCCTGTCCATGGAATTTTCCAGGCAAGAATACTGGAGTGGGTTGCCATTTCCTACTCCAGGGGATCTTTCTGACCCAGGGATCAAATGTGGGTCTTGCATCTCCTGCATTGGTAGGCAGATTATTTACTAGTTTTTCCATCACTATTTGCTGACAATACTGTCCTTTGTATTGAATGGTCTCCACAGCCTTTCATTTGACCCTACATGTGAGGGTTTATTGATAGGCTTTCTGTTCCATTCCCTTGACCTGTATGTCTGTTTTTATGCCAGTACTTCAATGTTTTGATAACCACAGCTTTGTATTAACTTTGGAAATCAAGAAGTGTGACACCTCCAAAATTTTAATTTTTTTCATGATTGTCTATTTGGGGTTTTTGTTCCTAGTTTTTTTTTAAATAATGAATACTAATTTTATTGATAATAAAACATTAAAAGGTAAATTAAAAAATACTGTTCAACCAAACAACATCCTATATAAACAAAACAAAACTCACCAATGGGTACCCATTATGTACTGAATAAAGTCTGAACTCTATAACAGGTCATTCAAGGTTCTCCATATCCTCTCTTCTGTAAATTGTCCCTTCCTTTGTCTCATCTCTGTCTCAATCTTCCATTTTGTAGTTATTTTATAACTTCTCAACTAATGCCTAACTATGTGAGCATCTTATCACAGCCCATTCTCTTTATACTGCTGTCCTCTGCTTATACTCTTTCCTCTGCCAAGAACACCCTTTCATGATTGACACCCCCTAATTCTTCCTTTAAGAGTATCAACTTATATATCATCTTCTCCAAGAAGTAATTCCCAGACCCTCATGTTGGGTTATGATTCTCTCCTCTGAGTTCCAATGCCCTCTACCCACAGTGTTCTATGTTGTTTGGTTAAGACATTATATTATATAGCAATTGTTTATAAGCTCTTCAAGCTCAGAGACCAGATCTTCTTCTTTTGTTTAACTTCCAGTGGCTAAATACAATTTTTGGCACATAGATAACATCTGCTAAAATTAATTTAACAGAGCTGAAGGGAATTTTGTGTCTTAACGGCAAGGGCCTGCTGCTGAGAGTGGGATAGCACTGCCACTGCCAAAGAGAGCCTCGGGTGAGAGGAACCCTTCAGCACTGGTTTTGAGGATCAGGCTCACTAGGGTGCAGACTATATGGACTCTTGCAAAGGAATTTGATTATCACATGACTTCTGTATCATGGGCTGGGAAAATGCTCCTGTTGCCAGGTCATCGTGCAGGGCATCCATTTGAAAAGAATATAAATTTCAGGTCATTCCAAAGGCGAATAGGCAAAAATCCAATTCCTCTGTGGTGTGGTAGTCCTTTCCTGGAGGAAAGCCAGAGGTCCTGGGAAGTTTTCTTTTTTTAATTCTCCAGTGCATTTGGATGAAAAAAACGTATTTTTTAAAAAAATTTTTTATTGAACTTCAGTTCTTTAACTCTGGAGAAGGTTTCTCCAAATGCATTTCAATGACTGTAGATGCTGCAATTATTTTATAGATTGTTATTGTTGTTCAGTCACTAAGTTGTGTCCAACTCTTTGCGACTTCATGGACTGCAGCATGCCAGGCTTCCCTGTCCTTCACTATCTCTGGGAGTTTGCTCAAACTCATGTCCTTTGAGTCAGACCATCTTGTGCTTTGTTGCCCCCTTCACCTCCTGCCCTCAATCTTTCCCAGCATCAGAGTCTTTTCAAATGAGATGGCTCTCCACACAGGGTGGCCAAAGTAGTGGAGCTTCAGCTTCAGCATCAGCCCTTCCAATGAATTATTTTGTAGATAATATAGTTCCAAACCTGAAGGAGACCCAGTGAGCTTGGTTCCTGGGATCAGAAATGAGCCAGGGCATTTAGAACAAATATGAAGTAGTAGTAGGTGCTTCCCACTAGGCAGGGCCAAGTGCTGGGAGCAGACTGATCCAGCAGTCCCAATGAAAGAAAGACATCCTTACTGAGAACCTCCTTCTCACAGCCTTCTCAGAGTCAGTCGCACACAGACATGAGGTGGGTCCAAACAATGAGCCTGGTAATGGAAAGATCTTGCAATTTCTGTAGATGCATGAAGGGTGTGAGTAATGAACTTCCCAACTCAAATCTTCCTCCTGTATTTGGTCAACCTGAGAGCAAGGAGTTGCTCATGTACTGCTTGGTTTTCTGCACAGCATCTTGTCCATAATATGTACTTGATAATGTCTGATACAAGAACTATTTGAGAAGAACAAATTAAATTTTCCAGGGAAATTGCTCTAGTCTTCTGCTTATCATCTGAAGTGTATTTTTAATGGCTGACATCATCCATGGTATCAACCTGATATGCTAAATTTTCTGATCCAATCATTCTCTTAAACACTGTGAAAGGATTTCCTTGGTGGCACAGTGGATAAGAATCCACTTGCAAATGCTGGAGACACCCATTCAATACCTGGTCCGGGAAGATCCCACATACCACAGAGCAACTAAATCCATGTACCACAACTACAGAGCCCGATCTCGAGAGCCCCAGAGTCATAACTACTAAGCCCATGCACTGCAACTACAGAAGCCTGTGTGCCTAGAGCCCGTGCTCTGCAACAAGAGAAGCCACCACAATGAGAAGCCCGTGCATTTAGCACAAAATGTGAAGTAGTAGTAGACTACTACAATGAAGAGTAGCCCTCGCTCACGACAACTAGAGAAAGCCCATGCACAGCAATGAAGACCCAGTGCAGCCAAAAATAAAAATAAATTTTAAAAAATTGTGAAAATGCTGTATGAGCTGACAAACAGCAAACAAGTCATTGATAATTTTAAATGCTTAGGTATTTAAGGAAAGTAAAGAAAATAGTAAGAGGCCCATTCTGGTAAGTAAGGGCATGGGGATAACATCTTGAATAATAAACACCCTCTTGAGTAAATATATAGCTATTAAAGTGGTTCAGTGGAAAAGATCACATCTATTCTCATCCAAGTTATTATAGCCCTCATGTTGTCTCATGTTGCTAACTACATTCTTCTTAAAATGTATTAATTTCAAATTAAATATGTCTTTCTTAGGCTTGATGAAGAGAGATTGTTTCCTTTGGAAACATAATATTTTTATTCCTTAGCATTAATGAATGAGTTCAGACTCCCATCTTTTTAATTCTTTAATGTGTCAAAAAGGGAAGCTTCCCCTTGAAAGGAGAACTCTCCCATGTCCCAAAACAGCTTGTCCTGGGAACAGTTTTAAAAATGCTGCTTGAACCTTGATTCTCTTTGGCCCAGGTTACTGCAAAAGGGAAGTTTCCCTTTAAACAACAATGCTCTTATGAACATAGTTTCGATGTCATAATTGCCATTTACATCCCTGCCTGAATCACTGGGTGTTGAGCTCTGATGTCAGGTTACCTTCAAGTGCCCAGCAAGTCTTCACTGTGCATCTGCAGTGAACTCAGCGCTGCTCTAGGAGCTATTCATTCATTGTATTCACGACATTTATTGAGCACCTTTGCTCTTCTGGACACTGGAACAGGATATCAAAAGGATGGTCCCTGTGTTCAAAGAGCTCAGAGTCCAGGTAAGGAGATAGCCGAGGAACAAATAACCATGCGGCAATCTGAGTAGTCTTCTACTAGAGGTGAGTGCCCAGGGAGGTCTAAGAGGGAGTGATTATTGTGATGCTGGGGAAGAGGAACTTTTCAGAGAGTAAATGATACTTGACCCCAGGCCTGGAACAATGAGTGAAATTTTGCTAAAGAAAATAAGAGCTATGTGAGAATGAAGGTGGAGAAGGCAATGGCACCCCACTCCAGTACTCTTGCCTGGAAAATCCCATGGATGGAGGAGCCTGGTGGGCTGCAATCCATGGGGTCGCTAAGAGTTGGACACGACTGAGCGACTTCACTTTCACTTTTCACTTTCATGCATTGGGGAAGGAAATGGCAACCCACTCCAGTGTTCTTGCCTGGAGAATCCCAGGGATGGGGGAGCCTGGTGGGCTGCCGTCTATGGGGTTGCACAGAGTCGGACACGACTGAAGCGACTTAGCAGCAGCAGCGGCAGAGAATGAAGGGGAAATAAATTTGGGTAGATAAGGTGATTGTGGGAAGATTTAAAAACCAGGGGGAATAATTTGGACCCGAATTGATTGACAATAGGAAGCAAGCAACTGTAGGTTGAGGAGCAGAAAGATGACTTAACAAGTGACTGTTAAGCAAAATTTGGAAAATTCATCAGAAGTGATGTTCTGGAGACAGAGGGTGGCCTGGAAGTAGCCAGGTAGTTCTTGCAAATACCAGTCAATTGGAAGGTGGCAAAACCTGAACTGGGGTGATAACAGAAGGAACAGAGAGAAAAAGAAGGTATCCCAGTGGAAAGGGACAGCGCTTGGCTCAAGGTAGGAGATGACAAATGTCCACTGTAACAAAGTTGGAATATTTAATGAATAACTATGACTCTAAAAATTTGAATCAAAGGGACAAAAAGGGTGATTTATTATTTTATTGACAGGAGTGAGAGAGGAAGTGAATTCAAAGAAAAGAAGATTTTTAAAAATTTATTTATTTTTTAATTGAAGGATAATTGCTTTACAGAATTTTTTTGCTTTCTGTAAAACCATTAACTCCTGCAGGGTAGAATTTTGCCTCCTCCTGAGCGCAGGACTCAGTATGTAACAATTTACCAATAAGTGTTGATGGGAAGTTAGTAGTGCAAGTAAATGGAGGAAATGAGGGAGTGACTTTCAGCATCTCCCGTGTCCTAAGATGGCTTGTCTGGGAGCTACTGCTCAAAGTGCTGCCCGGGTTGTTAACCTTTTTGGCCTCAGTTTCCTCCTCTGAAGAATGTGGAAATTGATTGGTAGCTGGCTAACACCCTTCCAGCATTAAGAATCAGTGACTGTTCTTTTTGCTGGTATCTTTTTTCTCAAAAAGCAGTTCAAAAAATGAACCCCAACTTATCAGATCCACCCCTTCTCTCTGAAGTGAGCAGAGGAAACTAGTGTAAGAGGTACAGAATCGAAAGGGCCAGCAAGCTGAAGGGCTGTGTTTCTCACTGTTTGAAGATCCCATTGCCAAAAATGGAAGTGGCGTTTCAAGTGTGTTTTTGCCATGTCCCCTGGACTTAAATGGAACTAAATTCTCTTGCAAAGATGGAAAGGAGAGGAGAGAAGAGGAGGGGGTGCCTGGGCTGGGAGCTGGCTGCTAAGCTATGCACTGGAGGTCCAAGTTCAAAAATGCTTGCAGGAAAGCTCCAGTTCAATTTTTTTCTCCGTACACAATGACACTGTTGTGTGTCCAGAGCTGGGAGGAGGCAGCTGGGTTTCTAGAGCTCAATGGCCAGTATCCTTTTTTATTCTTTTTTGATTCTCCTCTTTTGAAGACACCCCACAGGACACGTTGGTCTGGAGAGAAAAATGCTAGTCAGTCCCATATCCTAAAGTCTAGAAAACAAGAAACATATCTTGAGCGGGACTTGCCAGCTCTCATTAGCATGAGGCTTCAGTGAATATGTGAATAATGACTTTCAGTAAAACAAGGAACATGAAACACTCTACATTCACCTGAACATGTGCCCTGCCTCTGATGATCATTTTAGGTGGGTAAGCTCCTGCAGTGCTGGGTCCTTTTGCAGTGTTAGCTTAATTTTGTAAACTACCCTGTACAGGAATGTGTTGAATAAATGTCCATCTGATTTCAAAAGTCCAGAGGTATTTCTGTGCCTACTGCTTTACAGGATCTAATCAGATGTTTCCCGAAATGGGATCTGACCCTTTCTTTGGGGAAAAATTTCTAAAATGATAAATTATTTCTTCTGCTAAATCTTTGTAGTTTTTATGTGATTTCTCTTCAAAGAGATGAACTTTAAGGAATTTACACTAAAGGAATTTGGGGCTTAGAGATGAGGGTAGTAGAATACATTGACACACAGGATAATAATAGTTGACATTCCATGCTAACCCTGTGCCAGGCACTGGTGTGGATCTTTACAAATTTAATTCGTTTAATCCTTGAAGTGACTCTATAAAATAGATATTATCATCTTTGTCACTTTAAAAAATGAGGAAGCCATGACACTGAAAGGTTAAATCATGAAGCTGATAGGTTACTGAGCCAGGCTCCCAAACGTAGTCCTTAGATCTGGAAGTGAAAGTAAAAGTCGCTCGGTTGTGTCCGACTCGGTGACTCCATGGACTATATAGTCCATGGAGTTTTCCAGGCCAGAATACTGGAGTGGGTAGCCTTTTCCTTCTCCAAGGGGATCTTCCCAACCCAGGGATTGAAACCCAGGTCTCCCACATTGCAAGTGGATTCTTTACCAGCTGAGCCACAAGGGAAGCCCCCTTAGAGCTAGACATTATACTAATTTCCTGTGAGTAGTGTGTTTCCCTAATGTTCATGCCTCTTGGTTTCCTGACAGCTATGACTTCACTTTCACTTTTCACTTTCATGCGTTGGAGAAGGAAATGGCAACCCACTCCAGTGTTCTTGCTTGGAGAATCCCAGGGACGGTAGAGCCTGGTGGGCTGCCATCTACGGGGTCGCACAGAGTCGGACACGACTGAAGTGACTTAGCAGTAGCATGTTGTATTTTTGTTCTAGGTACAGGACTTGACTATTCATTGTCTTTATACTCTGGTTCCCCAACATAAGATGAACAGAAAATCATGGGAGAGTAAATAGGGCTAGACAGGAAGGGAAGCAGTCATGATATCAAGGCTACACATGCTGTTACACACACACACACACACACTCACAAATACACACATACACACTCGCAATAAAGTTTATTTATTTTATCCTCACATCACTCATGTGCTTTCAAATGCTCCCTTCCTGCCAGG
Source organism: Giraffa tippelskirchi (assembly GCF_054371585.1). Taxonomy (NCBI): domain Eukaryota; kingdom Metazoa; phylum Chordata; class Mammalia; order Artiodactyla; family Giraffidae; genus Giraffa; species Giraffa tippelskirchi. Next base: position 111,078,228 of record NC_137279.1, read on the forward strand.
TTTTACATAGCATTTCCCTGAGGGCTCACTCTTTCCCACTCCAGGTCATGGGGAGGGGTGGGAAGGAGATGATTTCCTTTCTAAGGGTCTGCCAGAAGGCCATGTTTGGAGAGGCACACTTAAAAGGTTTGATCGATAAGAATAGCAACTATGAAAGCCAAACCTCTCTGAGTGAGAGAGTGCCATCACCAGCTCTCTGATCATAGAAGGAAACCAGCTCTGCCCTTGAGGAACTCAACATTGACAAAGCAAACCCCAGTTCTGATATGTCATCCCCACACCCTAAGACTGTCATCTTGGGACATATTCTGTGGAATGTGGTTGTATACTTTATAGTTTGTTTTTTTTTAAATTTTTATTGGAAGATAATTGCATTACAATATTGTGCTGGTTTCTGCCATACATCATCATGAGTCAGCCACAGGTATACATATGTCTCCTCCCTCTTGAACCACCCCTCATCTCCTTCCCCACCTCACCCCTCTAGGTTGTCACAGAACCCAGGGTTGAATTCCCTGTGTCACATAGCAAACTCCCACTTGCTACCTATTTCACATATGGTAATATATATGTTTCCATGCTATTCTCTCTTGTACCCTGGATTTAAAAACAACTCCAACTCTTGCAACCATACTGTGGGACAATATGCTGTCATTACAACAAGTGAGATTGTACTAATACTGAAAGTTACTCTTGGTGTATTCATTAGGTGAAATAAGCTTGCAGAACAATATACATGGTGTACTCCTCTATTTATGTAACAAAGATAAAAGCATACACATAATAACAATAATAAAAATTCTTATTATACACAAGGCATTGTTCAAAGTGCTTTACATTTATTAACTTAATCTTCCAAATATTCCTATAAAATAAATACTAATATCAGCTCAATTTTATATGAAGAAATCAAAGTATGGAGAAGTTAAGTAACTTGCTCAAGGTTGCCCAGCTAAGTGGCAAAGTCAGAATTCAAACCCAGGCCTCCTGGCTCCAGAGTGTCTACTGTTAACCAGCATGCAATACTCTAAATGCCTTGGAAACAGAGAACATTTCTAGACAAATACACAGCAAAGTGTTAACAATGGTTAGCAAAGATGTGGAAATCAGGGATTGGATGAGGGACAGGAGAGGAAATTTTATTTTTATAATACAGACAGCTGTACTTTGGGGCATTATTCTTACACTATCCAATTAGTTACAGTTTAAAAAAATCCTTTAAGAGCTGCAGACAACCACTGAATTTGAAGTAGCCTAGTCAAGAGAAAGTGGGCTTCCCTGGTGGCTCAGTGGTGAAGAATCTGCCTGCAGTGTAGGAGGGGCACATATAATTCCTGGGTCTGGAAGATCCCATAGAGAAAGAAATGGCAACCCATTCCAGTATTTTGGCCTTGGAAATCCCTTGGACCTAGGAGCCTGGCGGGCTACAGTCCATGGAGTTGCAAAGAGCTGGACATGACTTGACAACGAAACAACAGTATCAAGAGAAGAGATTAAGAAGATTCTGTTTTTAGAGGAGAGAATGGGAACTGCATTAGGTTTATAAGTAAAAAGGAAAGAGAATGGATGTAACTTAAAGAGAAGGGGAGATGTGAAGTACATAGGAGAAGTCAACTTCATAGAGACAGAAAGTGTAGTGGTGGTCACCAGGGGCTGGGGGGAGAGGGAATCAGAGGCTGTTGCTTAGTGGGTGTAGAGTTTCCATCTTACAAGATGAAAAGTCCTGGAGATAGATGGTGGCATGGTTTCACAGCAATGTGAATGTATTTAACACTATTGACCTGTGCACTTGAAAATGGTAGTGCACTTAAGATAGTAAATTTTATGTTAAGAGTATTTTACTACAGTAAAAAATACTGAAGAGAAGAAAAGGGAGAAAGATGATTGAGGAGCCAGCAGAAGCAACAAAGAAGGCAAGGAGTTGAAATCGATGCACGGAGGTGTGATGAGAAACTTGGGCATCTAACCCTGTTGACTTTAATGATCCACACTTATATATAAGGTCTCAACAGAGGGAAAACCTGTCATCTCCATGTACAGAAATGAAATATTTTACCCATTTTATAAGTTAACCAGTAATTGTCCTTTTGGCCGATGGCTGGAGAGTTCTGTGGAGAATTCCAACACATAACACAGTTGTTTCTACCCTGAAATCGAGTGTTCTGGTTTAAAGGAAAGGTTGCCGTTTTAAAGCAGGAGTGGGCTCCCAGTCTCTGAAAAATGCGAAAACAGACTGATCCTCTGCTCTGTAGAGCAGTATGGATAAACAGAGCCGCCTACCACCACGGCAGGCAGCCTGAGAGGGAAGGGATCAGGTTTCAGCTGCTGGGACACCTTGCTGGCCCGGAGACAGGCCTCTGTGAGGTGGCCCTGTTCCAGCAGACCCCAGCAGCTCCTTTGCCAGGTCTGCTATTAGCTCCTCCACGTTTTCTCTTGAGCTCAAGCCAAGGTCTCTGGAGGCAGGAGCGTGCAGTTGCCTTTCATATCAGGCCTTCGTGATACACAGTGGACAGGTAGTGCTCAGCCCTGAGTGACTCCCAGGGTCGGGTGTTGGGGGCACTTTTGTCTCTGCAAAAGCTACCCTCTAAAGAACTGGGCTTCCCTGGTGGCTCAGTGGTAATGAACCTTGCCAATGCAGGGATGCGGGTTCCATCCCTGTGTTGGGAAGATCCCCTGGAGAAGGAAATGGCAAGCCACTCCAGTATTCTTGGCTGGAGAATCCCATAGACAGAAGAGCCCAGAGGGCTACAATCCATGGGGTCGCAAAACAGCTGGACATGACTTAGGGACTAAACAACGACAGCAACAAAGGACTCTCAATCAAAGCCAAAATAGCCATTCTCACTTGAGAACTCGAGATACTGATATTTCTTACAGTTTTGGAGTACACATGAGATTTTCTTAGTTTGTTCCCCCCCCCCCCAAAAATGTTTAGGACTGGATTGGATGGATTCCATCTTAGAGTATGACATATTTTCATCTTGACAAGTAAGAAGAGGTCCCACCTTTCTTCTTCCTACAATCATTGTTTCATCCTCAGATAGCTAGCATAACTTTAATTATAGCTATATTTGCTAAGTGAATATGATGTGCCAGGAATCATACTTGAACATTTCTCACAACAAAATGCTGCAACAGAGAGTATCACCCTCATTTTATAAGTGGCTGCAACTGATCTTCAGAGAAGTTAGGAGTCTTATTGGGAGGCCACTCAGTTTTGGCAGAGGTGAGATTTGAACCCAGGTCTGTTCGACTCCGAAGATGGTAAATTCATTTATTAACCATATATGTTATACAATATGCTAGACTGCCCTTTCAAATGCAAATAGGAACGATGTTTTTCCTTTTTTTAATAGGAGAATAATTACTTTGCAAGGTTGTGTTTGTTTCTGCTGTACAACAATGTGAATTGGCTGTTAAGTATATATATATTCCCTCCCTCTTAAGCTTCCCTCCCCACCCCCACCCCACCCCTCTAAGTCATCACAGAGCACCGAGTAGACATAGAGAACGGACTCGTGCACCCAGCAGGGGAAGGAAAGGGTGGGATGAACTGAGAGAGTAACACTGACATATATATGCCACCATGTGTAAAATAGCAAGTTTCTGGGAAGCTGCGGTATAACACAGGGACAATATTTTTAATCAAGTAGCTCCATAATAAATAAGGGGTCAGAGCTGCCGCATAAATGCAGAGTCGTACCTTGCCTGACATCTCAGATTCTCCTCTGCCTTACTATGTGTGCATGGCACTTGCACGTGGACACTTTGGAAGCTATATTTACTCAGCTACTAAATACCATGAGGTCCTAGAAGAGGGTTATCCCCGTGTAACTCCGTGTACGCATGCGTGCTCATGCTCAGTCGTGTCTAACTGTTTGCGACCCCCATGGACTATAGCCCACTCTGTTCTTGGAATTCTCCAGACAAGAATACTGAAGTGGGTAGCCATTCCCTTTTCCAGGGGATCTTCCGAACCCAGGGATTGAACTTGGGTCTCCTGCATTGCAGGAAAATTCTTTACGATCTGAGCCACCAGGGAAGTACATGATCTTAATGATTACTTATGCTCCTTGAATTCAGGTTTTCAATCTTTATACAAGCTACTGAGTGCCTTTACAAAGGCAACTTGGGAGCACTCTATTAAAGAGGTGATTTTCTAAAGCCGGTTGACCTTTGTAAGACCAAACTCTGCAATGGATGGAATTTTTATTATGTATGGAAATATGTCTTCAAAGATAGCATTTTTATACTTCCCCTCATCCCACAACCCATATAAAAATACGTAATAGACTTTTAATTACAGAGAAGATGGAGTGAAAGGAAGCAGATTTAGTTTCCTGCCAGAAATGAGTAATAAATCAAACAAAATATATGAAACAACAATATTTGAACACTGGGTATCAAGCTATGAAGACAGTGGTCCCTGAGAGAAGGAAAACAAATGAAGTTAGCTCCACAATTACTCCTAGCTTACTTCTGGGAGAGTGTCTAGGTTTCAAAGCAGGGAGGAGAAATCCAGGCAGACCCTGATGATTGAGGAGACAGAGGTGGGGAGCCTAGGGAGGACAAGGTGGCTAGAATCTGCAGAAGAGAGCCGGGAGGGAACCAGAGAGAGCTTCACAGAGAGAAGCCCCTGCTCAGTGCAACTAGAGAAAAGCCTATACGAAGCAATAAAGACACAGTGAAGCCAAAAATGTTGTTGTTCAGTCGTTCAGTCATATCTGACCCTTTGCAAACCCATGGACTGCAGCATGCCAGGCTTCCTTGTCCTTCACCATCTCCTGGAGCCTGCTCAAACTCATGTCCTTTGAGTCAGTGATACCATCCAACTATCTTATCCTCTGTCATCTCCTTCTCCTCCTGCCCTCAAGCTTCGCCAACATCAGGATCTTTTCCAGTGAGTCAGCTCTTCACAGCAGGTGGCCAAAGTAATGGAGCTTCAGCTTCAGCATCAGTCCTTCCAAAGAATATTCAGGACTGATTTCTTTTAGGATTGACTGGTTTGATCTCCTTGCAGTCCAAGGGACTCCCAAGAGTCTTTTCCAACACCACAGTTCAAAATCATGAATTCTCTGGTGCTCAGCTTTCTTTATGGTCCACGTCTCACATCCATACATGACAACTGGAAAAACCATAGCTTTGACTAGACAGACCTTTGTCAGCAAAGTGATGTCTCTGTTCTTTATACACTGTTTAGGTTTTTCCTAGCTTTTCTTCCAAGGAGCAAGCGTCTTTTAATTTCATGGCTGTAGTCACTGTCCAAAGTGTTTTTGGAGCCCAAGAAAATAAAGTCTGTCACTGTTTCCATTGTTTCCCCATCTATTTGTCATGAAGTTATGGCAAAAAGTCAAAAATAAAGTAAATGAAAAAATATTGAAAAGAAAAAAGAAAATACACTGGATGAGATCAACAGATTAGATTCCACAGTATAAAAGAGCAATAAACCTGAAGGTCTAGCAATAGAAATGATGCCAAATGAATCAGAGAGAAAGAAATTTTAAAAAATTTAAGAACATCAGTAAGTTGTAAAACTTCAAGTAGCCCAATATGCATGTAAATAGAGACCCTGAAGGAGAGAAGAGGGATAAACAGAAAAAATGTTTAAAAAGTCATGGTTGAAAATTTCCAAATTTGATGAATACTATAATGCCACAGGTCCAAAAAGTTTGATGAACCCCATGTAAAACAATCATAAATAATTACAGCAAAAAACAAATTGCTCAAAACCAGAGATAAAGATAAAATCTTAAAAGCTGTCAGAAAGGGAAAAAAAGAAGACACATTACATATTGAGCAACAAAGAATGAAAGACGATGAATGTCAGGAGCAATGAGACACAAGCCCATGGAGCAAAATCTTTGAAATGCTGAAAGAAAAATCTGTCAAAACCTAGCAAAAATGTTTTTAAAAAATAACTTTTGCAGATAATTCAAAAATAGCTTTTCCAGGCATACAAAAACTGAAGGAATTCATGACCAGCAGACCTGCACAACAAGAAATGTTACAGGAATTTCTACAGGGAGAAGAATGATACGAGATGGAAATCAAAGGAACAAAGAGTAGTAGAAATGGGAAATAGAGATATAAAAAAACTTCTTTATTATTAAAAAGTTCTTTAAAATAATTGATTTTGGAAAGCAAAAATAATAACAATGTATTGAAAGGTTTATAACATTTGCAGAAGTAAAATGTATGGCAATATCACAAAGGCCAGGGAGGGGAAAATGGATATATATTGTCTCTAGGTCATTATATGATGTGTTAAATGGTATAATATTATTTGAAGGTAGACTGTATTTTGCAAATCTTTTGTTATAAAATAATAAAGTTATGGCTAATAAGCCAACCAAGGATATTAAATGGAATCATTTAAATTATAATTTCAGTAACAGGACAAGGATGCCCCCTCTCATTATTCCTTTTCCACATTGTACTGAAAAAGTGAAAAGTGAAAGTTGCTCAGTCGTGTCTAACTCTTTGTGACCCCATGGACTATAGAGTCCATGGAATTCTCTAGGCCAGAATATTGGAGTAGGTAGCCTTTCCCTTCTCCAGGGGATCTTCCCAACCGAGGATTCGCATCCAGGTCTCGCACATTGTGGGCAGATTCTTTACCAGCTGAGCCACAAGGGAAGCCCATCCTAGCTAATGCAATAAGACAAAAGGAAATAAAAGGTATTCAGACTGGGAGGGAAGAAATAAAACTGTCAGTTTTTGAAGATAAAATGATTATCTATGTAAAAAATACCAAAGAATCAACAAAAAGCTCCTGGAATTAAAATACAATTATTGCAAGGTTGCAAGATACAAAGTCAATATACAAAGCTCAGTTGTTTCTCTATATATTAGTAATTATCTTAATTTGAAAAAGAAAATACAATATTATTTACATTAGCACCCTAAAAAATTAAATACTTGAGAATAAATAACAAAAATATTTATGTGATTTATGTGAGGAAAACTATAAAGCTCTGATGAAAGACATAAAAAAGGAGATAAATTAGTGGAAAGATATTTCATGTTGATGGATAGGAAGACTCAATATTGTCAAGATATTAGTTCTTCTATCTAGAGTTATAGACTCAAAATGATCCCAATCAAAATCTCAGCAAGTTATTTTGTCAACAACCTAAAGTTTATGTGGAAGTGCAAAAGATCCAGAATAGCCAACACGACGTTGAAAGAGAAGAACAAAGTTGGAAGACTGATACTGCATGAAATTACCATATAGTTATAGTAATTGAGACATCACAGTATTGGCAAAAGAACAGATGAATAGATCAATGGAATGGGATAGAGAGCCAAGAAAAAGACCTACATAAATATAGTCAACTGATCTTTGACAAAAGAGCAAAGGGGATACAATGGAGAAAAGACAATCATTTCAACAAGTGGTGCTAGAACAACTGGACATCCACATGCAAAAAGTATATCTAGCGCAGACCATATGTCCTTTACAAAAATTAACTCAAAGTGAATCATAGACCTAAATGTAAAATGCAAAATTATGAAATTTCCAGAGGATGCCATAGGAGGAAGTCTAGGTGACCCTGGGTATGCTGAAGAGTTTTTAGATACAGCAGCAAAGGCACAACTATGAAAGAAAGAATCCATAAACTAAGCCTTGTTAAACTGAAAACATTCTGCTCTGCAGAAAGACACTGTCAAGAGGATGAGAAGACAAACCAGAGTCTGGGAGAAACTATTTGCAAAAGACATATCTGGTAAAGAACTGTTAACCAAAATATACAAAAAACTCAAAATGCAGCAATAAGAAAATGAGAAATCAGATTAAAAAAGGGCAAAAGGCAACTCACTGAAGAAAATATGCAGATTTTCAAATAAGTATATGAAAATATGCTCTATGTCATACATCGTTGAGGAAATGCAAATTAAAACAACAGTGAAGTACTACTACACGTATAGTAAAATGGCCAAAATCTAAAACACAACACCAAATGCTGGTGGTTGGTGGGGATGTAAAATTGTACTGTCTCTGAAAGACAGTTTGGCAGTTTCTTGTAAAACTAAACATACTTTTATCATGTGATCCAGCTATTGTGGTCCTTGGTGTTTACCCAGATGAGTTGGAAAACATGTCTATGCAAAAACCTGCATATGGATTTTTATGGCAGCATTATTCATATGGCCAAAACATGGAAACAACCAATATGACTTTCAGTAGGTGACTGGACAAACAAACTGTGGTACATCCAGACAATGGAATATTACTTGGCACTGAAAATAAATGAGCTATCAAACCATGAAAAGATAAGAAGGAACATAAAAGGCATATTACTAAGTGAAAACAGCCAATCTGAAAAGAGCACATCCTGCATAATTCTAACTATATCACATTCTGGAAAAGGCAAAACTGTGGAGACAGTAAAAAGATCAGTGGTTGTCAGGGGTTGGCAGGTGGGATTAATAGATGGAACAGTAAGGATTTTTAGAGCAGTGAAACTATTTTGTATAATATTATAATAGTAGATATATATTGTTATACATTTGTTAAAACCCACTGAATGTACAACACCAAGAGGGAAAAGTAAAGAATGAACTTTTGGTGATAATTGTGTGTCAATGTAGGTTCTTCAATTGTAACAAATTGTAACAAAAGAGCCCCACACTGTGGTTGTTGATAGTGGTGGAGGCTATGTGTACTGCGGGGCAGGCGATATTTGTGAACTTTGTACTTTCCTCCGTTCTTCCTGTGAAATTAATATTGCTCTAAAAAGTAGTTTATTTTTTAAAAACCTTCTTAAAAAATAGTCCAAAAGAAGACACAGAAAGAGGAAACAAGGAACAAAGAACAACAGAACAAATAGAAAACATATAACAAGATGGCAGATTTAAATCTAACCATATCAATAATTACATTAAATGTTAATTAAAAGGCACAGATTATCAGTTTATATACAAAAGCAAGAATGAACTACATATTGCCTCCAAAGAAATCCACTTTAAATATAAAGATAAAAATAGAATAAAATTAACAAGATGGAAAATAATATAACATGGAAACACTAATCAAAGGAAATCTGGATAGACTATTAATATCAAGCAAAGTAGATTTCAGAGCAAAGAATATAACTAGGAATAAAGAGAGTTATTTCATAGTGACAAAAGGGTCAATTCATCAAGAGGACACAGTAATCCTAAACATTTATGCAGTTAATAATAGAGCTTTAAAATACTTAAAACTGATAGAACTGCGAGAGGAAACAGATAAATCCACAGTTAGAGCTGGAATTTTAACACCTCTCACTCAATAATTATTAGAACAAATAGAAAGTCAGCAAGTATACAGAAAAGCTAAATAACAACCATTAATTAACTAGGCCTAATTGGCATTTATAGAACTATCCATGCAACAACAGTAGAACATGTACTCTTTCCAAATTTACCACAAAAACATAAAACAAATCCCGAAAAAACTGAAAAGGGCTTAAATCCTACAAACTTTTTCCTGACCACATGGAATTAAGTTAGAAATAAATAATAGAAAGATATTAGGAAAATCTCCAAACATTTAGATATTAACACACTTCTAAATAATTTATAAGTCACAGAAGAAATCAAAAGGTAAATTAGAAGGTATACTGAAATGAACAATAAAAATATAATATCAAAATTTGTAGACACAGCTAAAGCAGTGTTTAAAAAGAAATTTATAGAACTAAACATCTCTATTACAAAATAAGAAAGGTGTCAAATAAATGAGACCTTAAGAAACTAGAAAAAGATGAGTAAATTTAACCCAAAGCAAGCAGAAGAAAGAAAATAATAAAGATAACAGCAGAAAGCAATGAAAGAGAAAACAAAAATAATAGAGACAATCAAACAAAAGCTGACTCTTTAAACATATCAATAAAATTGACAAACCTCTAGTTTGACTAATCAAGAAAAAATGAGAAGACAAAATTACCAAAGTGGGGACACATCACTACATGTCCCACATACATTAAAGGTATTTGTTATTGTTGCTCAGTTGCTAAGTCGTATCCAGCTCTTTCCAACTCCGTGGACCGCAGTATGCCAGGTTTCCCTGCCCTTCACTATCTCTTGTAGTTGCTCTAATTCATGTCCATTGAGTCCGTGATGCTATCTAACCATCTCTTCCTCTGCCACCCCCTTCTTTTGCCTTCAGTTTTTCCAGCATCAGAGTCTTTTCCAATGAGCTGGTTCTTTGCAACAGGTGGCCAAAGTATTGGAGCTTCAGCTTCAGCATCAGTCCTTCCAATGAATATCCAAGGTTGAATTCCTTTAGGATTGACTGGTTTGATCTGTGAATATTATTTACAGTCTTACTGATAAATTCAACAATTTAAGTAAAATTGTTTAAAATTTTTGAAAGACAAAGCTAAATAAATTTAAATTCTAGTTAATCAATCTTCCTATAAAGAAAACTCTGGGGCCAGATGACTTCATGAGCAAATCTTATCAAATATTTAGGGATGAAATATCATCAATTTAACCAAAGCTCTTTCAGCAAAATGAAGAGAACACTTCCCAAATGGGTCTATGAAACTGGTGCTGTTTTGATATTGAAATCAGATTTGCCCTACAAGAAAACTATATACTGATACCCTTCATGAATTAATGCAAAAATTCTTAAAATTTTAGTAAATTGAATCTAACAATACTTAAAAAGGATAACATATATGATGTCCAGTGGGATTTATCCTAGAGCCCAATCTATAATTTAAAACCAAATCTTTAATTCCTATATTAACAGACTAAGAAATAAAAAGAAATCATGTTATGTCAATAGATGCATAAAAACTATTTGACAAAAGTCTAATATCACTGACATAAATTCTTAGTAAAATAGGGACAGAAGGGAACATCCTCAATCTGATTAGGCACCTATGAGAAACCTACAACAAATATCACATTGGAAGACTAAAGTCTTTCTCCTAAGATCAGAAAAAAGGCAAAATGGCCACTGCCACTATTTCTATCCAACATTGTAAAGGAGGTCCTAGCCAGTAGAATAAGGCAAGGAAAGAAATAACAGATATTCTGTTTGGAAAATGAGTAAATTGTCTTTATTTGCAGATGACACGATTGTCTATGTAGAAAATCTTATGTAAGTTCAATATGCAAAAATTAATTGTACTTCTTTACTCTGGTAATGAACAATTAGAAAATTGAATTTAAAAACAATACCATTTGTAACAGTAATAGCAACGAACAATACTTAAGGATAAAACTAACAAAAAATATGCAAAATCTGAATACTGAAAGCCAGATAATTGCTGAAAGAAATTAAAGAAGGCCTAATAAAATGGATACATTGTCTTTAGATACTGTATTTTAAGGTTCTGTGTTGTTGAGATGGCAGTTCTCTCTACCAAACTGATCTCTCAAACTTAATACAATCTCAATCAAATTCCCAGAGACTTTTTGAAAGAAATTGAAAAACTAATTTTAAAAGTGTGTATGAAAATCCAAAGGACCAAGACTACTCAAAACAACTTTGAAAAAGAAGAACAAAGTTGGAGTACTAACACTACTTAATTTCAAGACTGACTATAAAACACAACAATTAAGATGATATCGTATTGGTATAAAAATAGATAAATAGATTGATGGAACTGAATATAGAGTCCAGAAGTAGACCCACACATAATGGTCAATTGATTTTCAAGAAAGATGCCAAGACAACTGAATGGGGAAAAGACCATCTTTTCAGCAAATGGTGCTGGAACAATTGGATAGCCATATGCAATAAATGGGGCTTCCCTGGTAGTTCAAACAGTAAAGAATCTGTTTGCCAATGCAGGAGGCACAGGTTTGATCCCTGGGTTGGGAAGATCCCCTGGAGAAGGAAATGGCAACCCACTCCAGTAATCTTCCCTGGAAAATCCCATGGACAGAGGAGCCTGGCGGGCTACTACAGTCCATGGGGTCACAAAAGAATTGGACATGATTTAGCAACTAAACAACAATAACAAATGCAATAAATGACCCTCAACCCTTATTCAACATCTTATACAAAAACCAACCTGAAATGGATCATAGACTTGAATATGAGGCTAAAACTATAAAATTTGTGGGAGAAAACACAGAGGAAAGTCTTGGTAGCCTTGGACTTGGCAAAGATTTCTTAAATATGATGCAAAAAGCACAAAGTTCAGTTCAGTTCAGTCGCTCAGTCGTGTCCAAATCTTTGTGACCCCATGTATCGCAGCACGCCAGGCCTCCCTGTCCATCACCAACTCCCGGAGTTTACCCAAACCCATGTCCATCGAGTCATTGATGCCATCCAACCATCTCATCCTCTGTCATCCCCTTCTCCTGTCCCCAATCCTTCCCAGCATTAGGGTCTTTTCCAATGAGTCAACTCTTCGCATGAGGTGGCCAAAGTACTGGAGTTTCAGCTTCAACATCAGTCCTTCCAATGAACACTCAGGACTGATCTCCTTTAGGATGAATTGATTGGATCTCCTTGCAGTCCAAGGGACTCTCAAGAGTCTTCTCCAACACCACAGTTCAAAAGCATCAATTCTTCGGCGCTCAGCTTTCTTCACCGTCCAACCCTCACATCCATACATGACCACTGGAAAAACCATAGCCTTGACTAGACGGACCTTTGTTGGCAAAGTAATGTCTCTGCTTTTTAATATGCTATCTAGGTTGGTCATAACCTTCCTTCCAAGGAGTAAGCGTCTTTTCATTTCATGGCTGCAATCACCATCTGCAGTGATTTTGGAGCCCCCAAAAATAAAGTCTGACACTGTTTCCACTGTTTCCCCATCTATTTGCCATGAAGTGATGGGACAAGATGCCATGATCTTAGTTTTCTGAACATTGAGCTTTAAGCCAACTTTTTCACTCTCCTGTTTCACTTTCATCAAGAGGCTCTTTAGTTCTTCTTCACTTTCTGCCATAAGGGTGGTGTCATCTGCATATCTGAGGTTATTGATATTTCTCCCAGCAATCTTGACTCCAGCTTGTGTTTCTTCCAGCCCAGCGTTTCTCATGATGTACTCTGCATATAAGTTAAATAAGTAGGGTGACAATATACAGCCTTGACGTACTCCTTTTCCTGTTTGGAGCCAGTCTGTTGTTCCATGTCCAGTTCTAACTGTTGCTTCCTGACCTGCATACAGGTTTCTCAAGAGACAGGTCGGATGGTCTGGTATTCCCATCTCTTTCAGAATTTTCCACAGTTTATGGTGATCCACACAGTCAAAGGCTTTGGCATAGTCAATAAAGCAGAAATAGATGTTTTTCTGGAACTCTCTTGCTTTTTCGATAATCCAGTGGATGTTGGCACAAAAGACACAACCAAAAATAAGAAAACTGGGTATAAATGTAAAAATAAATAATCAAAGTTAAATCTTCTGTTCTTCCAAAGGCACTCTTTTTTTTTTTTTTAAAGTAGAAGGGTTAGCTAAAGACTGGAGAAAATATATGCAGAATATATATCTGACAAAGGATTTGTAATTAAAATAAAGAACTCTAACACCTCTATAAGAAGATAAGAAATCTAATTAAAAATAGGCAAAAGATTTAACAGTCACTTCACTGGAAAAAAAATAGACAAAATCAAATAAGTATACGAAAAGATGCTCAATCTCATTGGTAATTGTGTGTTTAGTTGCTCAGTTGTGTCTGACTCTTTGCGACCCCATGTAACCTGCTAGGTTCCTCATGGGGATTCTCCAGGCAAGAATACCAGTGGGTTGCCATGACCTTAGTTTGACTTATATGAGAGGTGAAGTGAAGTGAAGTGCTCTCAGTTGTGTCTGACTCTTTGTGACACCTTGGACTGTAGACTACCAGGCTCCTTCGTCCATGGGATTTTCCAGGCAAGAGTACTGGAGTGGGCTGCCATTTCCTTCTCCAGGAGATCTTCCTGACCCAGGGATCGAATCCAGGTCTCCTGCATTGCAGACAAACTCTTTATCAGTTGAGCCACCAGGGAAGGTCCTCATTGGTCATTAGGGATGGACAAATTAAAACAATAATATACTACTGTGTAACCACTAGAATAGCCAAATTAAATCAACTGGCCATTCCAAGCCCTGGCAAAAATTACTGGCATTCATTATTGGTGGGAGTGTAAAATGGTAAAAAATAAAATAAAATGCTTTGGAAGTTTCTAAGGAAGCTAAATATACATCTACTGTATGATTTATTTATTCCATAATCATATTTTTATCCAAGAAGATATGTGTCCACATAAAAACTTGTGTATGAATGTTTATGGCACTTTTATTTGTAACAGTCCCAAACTGGGAACAATCCAGATGTCCATCAACAGGTGATGCATAAGCAAATTGTGATAGATCTATACAGCAGCATCCTACACAGCAATGACAATGAATTAACCATTGATTCTCATAAGAACATTGATAAATCTCAAAGTAATTATGTGAAAAAGTCAATGAAAAGGAGTGCATACTTACTGTATGACCCCATTTATATAATTTTCTACAAAGTACAAACTATAGTAACAAAGAACAGGTCAGTAGTTAATGAGTGAAGCAGGGATTATCGAGGGTCATGAGAAAACTTTTGGGAGCAATGGATATGCTATCTTGATTATGGTGATGGTTTCACATATGTAAAACTTTATCAAATTTTGTACATTATGTATGTAAAGTTTTTAGCATGTTAATTATTTTTCAGTAAGGGTGTAAAACCAAAGGAATTCGTTTTCAATTGCTATCCACTGCACACTGGAACAAAACTGAAACAAAATTACTTTTGCTATGTGCAGTGTAATCTGACACACACATTTCATTCCATTCCATTTAATCGAAAATATACTCTGATCAGATCAACTATAAGTTGATTCTGTACTTCTACAGGGGATTGGGATCTGCAGTTTGAAAAACACTGCTTCAAAATATGTTTGAAAAATGGATGGCGTGAGTCCCAAATAGTTTCTTACACTGACAAGTTCCTCTGAGTCCATTTCTATGTCTTTACCACTGACTTTCATCTCCCCTTCTGTTAACATGGTTGAGAAACTATAAAACTTTATAAAGTAAAAGTCCCAATCTTTCCAATTCTTGCATTGGAAACTGAAACTTACTCTCACCCTTTTGCCACCATCTGCCCACTGTCTTGTTCTGGAGACTGTTGATCTTATGATCTCATAATGAAAATTCTTCTGTGATGACTCCAGACGAGAGGAACACTATAGGGGGCTTTTGAGGAAATGTGAGATGGCAGCTACCGACCACACAGTTACTGCGGCTGCCAGGGCTTTTGGACTTTATGAACATGGGTCGCAGCTGCTGTTATCATTTCCCTCATCAAAGCAAGCAAGCGGGCTCCAGCAGTGAACCTATTCTTTGTGATGACTTAGTTTTCAGCAGAATTTACTTTTAGTAGTTATTTTTGCATAAAGAAGGCCATATGAAAAGTGGTTCTTTGTTTTCTAACATCCAGCGTGTTAACAGTGATAGCTATCTGTGCACAACAGGGTTCAGCAAAGAAGAGAAAAAAACAGGGGAGGGAAGCAAAGAATGAAAAATGATGAAAGAAATCTAGGCTTGGAGTTCTGCTATGACGGATGTTTCTGTATGCAACTTTATCTTCATGTGCCTGGCAGTATCTGTTCAAGTAGGCATCAATCTGTGTCACAGGAATTGATATAATGTGCAAATTTAGCCCATTTAATGTTCATGAAGATTTTATCTTATTGTTTTTTAATTTTTATTGGAGTATAGTCGATTTACAGTGGTGTGTTAGTTTCAGGTGTACCGTTAAGTCATACATTAAGTTCTACTTATACAGTTAAGTTCTACTCTTTTTTTATTAGATTTTTTCCCCCATATTGGCCATTACAGTGTATTGAGTAGCATCTCTGTGTTATACAGTAGATCCTTCTTAGTTATCTTTTTCATATATAGTAGTGTGTATATGCCAATCCCAAACTCCCAATTTATCCCTTTTCCCCGTTTCCCCCTGATAACTGTAAGTTTGTTCTCTACATCTGTGATTCTATTTCTGTTTTGTAAATAAGTTCATTTGTACCATATTTTGTAGATTCCACATATAAGCGATACCATATGATGCTTGTCTTTCTCTGTCTGACTTACTTCACACAGTATGACAGTATGCCCATGAAGGTTTTAATCAATAACTCAGAGCCAAAGGAGATAGAACTCAGGCAGAAGTTTGGGTTGGGATTCTGGCCTCAGCATTTTTCTAGAAAGTGGCTGTGGACAAGCTGCTCGAAGATCTGCCGTGATTTTCCAAAGACTGCAGCCTTCCCACAGTTCCAGAAGAACCAGTGTGGTGGATGTCCAAACTAAGCTCTTGGCACATGTAGGGGAGACAGGGTTGTAAAGAAGAGCTTAAATCCCCACCCTTGGCGGAGTGGCCTAAATCTCAGTTGATTTAACTCCCAAAGTCTAAGATCTAGATTTTGCTCCAATAAGCAGCAGCCAGAAGTTGTAAGTTCAGAATTTGAACAGTCTTAGGGGGTGGGGAACCAGTTTATTGATGCTATTGCCTCTGGGCCAATAGATTTCAGTATTGAGTTCACACCTTCCTTATATAGTCCCGGGACTTCCCTGGTGGCTCAGATGGTAAAGAATCTGATTGCAATGCAGGAGACCTGGGTTCGATCCCTAGGTTGGGAAGATCTTCTGGAGAAGGGAATGACTACCCATTCTAGTATTCTTGTCTGAAGAATTCCATGGACAGAGGAGCCTGGCGGTCTACAGTCCATGAGGTGGTCAAGAGTGGGATACGACTGGGTGACTAACACTTTAACTTTATATAGAACTAGGAGAGAGCATGTTGTTGCTGTTGTTGTTGTTGTTCAGTTGCCCAGTCGTGTCTGACTCTTTGCGACCCATAGACTGCAGCAAGCCAGGCCTCCCTGTCCCTCACCATCTCCCGGAGTTTGCCCAAATTCATGTTCATTGCATCGGTGATGCCGTCCAGCCATCTCATCCTCTGACACCCTCTTCTCCTTCTGCCTTCAATCTTTCCCAGCATCAGGGACCTTCCCAATGAGTCAGCTATTAGCATCAGATGACCAAAATATTGGAGCTTCAGCTTCAGCATCAGTCTGTCCAGTGAATATTCAGTGTTGATCTCCCTTAAGACTGACTGGTTTGAACTCTTTGCTGTCCAAGGGACTTCCAGGAATCTTCTCCAGCATTTGAAGGCATCAGTTTTTTGGTATTCGGCCTGCTTTACTGAAAGAGCATGACAGACTGGTAAACACCTGGTTTTGGTGTAGGCAAACTTTGGTTCAGATTCTATCTCTGCTGACTGCCAGCCTTATGACCTTGGGAAAATTGCTTAACTTCTGAATGTCAGACTTCTCATTTAGTGCAGTAGTTCTCAATTGGGAGTGATTTTGCAACCCCCACCCTGCCCAAGGAACATTTTGTAACATCTAGATACATCTTTGATAATCTTGACTTAGGGGAGGAGGTGTTATTGGCATTTAGCAGGTAGAGGCCATGGATGTTGCTAGACATTCTACAATGCACAGATTGCTTCTCACGGCAAAGAATTAAGTCAATAGAGCTGAGGCTTGGAAATCCTGGTTGAGAGATAATGTATACAAGTGTCTGGCATAAAATATGAAGGTGCTAGATCAATGGTACTATCATTACCCAGTGATCAATTCAGTGTGGTTAACTGAAAACCAGATTCTGGGGAAGAAACGACTGTGCAAGTCTGTCTTAGGTTCTGGGAAAGTCCCCAACAGAGCTATTCAGCAGTGCACTCAGTAGTTAATGCAGGAGTAGCAAAGAGGTTTTAAGTAGTGACTCTGGAGCCAGCCTGCCTGAATCCAAATCCTGGCTTAACCATTTACTACCTGTATATTCTTAGTCAAGTCATTTAACCTTAGTCTACTTATCTGTAAAATGAGGACAACAATGATACCTGCCTCACAGAGATGTGTTAAGACACACAAAGGACGTATTTGCATAGTTTAGCAACTGCTCAACTGATATTTTCTGTTATTACAAGGGGAGTAGTTATGGAGACAGTGCTGAGAGGAGCACTGATTTTAATCAGAAGCTCTGAACTTTTTTATATGAACCATGAAGGGGAACACAAACCAAACAGAAATGGACAATTTGCACAGCAATATAAAGTTCATCAGGAGAAGGCAATGGCACCCCACTCCAGTACTCTTGCCTGGAAAATCCCGTGGACGGAAGAGCCTGGTAGGCTGCAGTCCATGGGGTCTCTAGGAGTCGGACACGACTGAGCGACTTCACTTTCACTTTTCACTTTCATGCATTGGAGAAGGAAATGGCAACCCACTCCAGTGTTCTTGCCTGAAGAATCCCAGGGATGGGGGAGCCTGGTGGGCTGCCGTCTATGGGGTCGCACAGAGTCGGACACGACTGAAGTGACTTAGCAGCATAAAGTTCATCAACCCTCGAAGGACCCAGTATGAGTTGCTGGGCAAGTTGCCAGGTGTTTATAAATATCATCTCATTGAATCCCCTTGACAACCTTTGATATGGCTCTCATTAGCTGATTTCAGTCTTATTTTACACATATGGAAAGATGCTCCAAACAAAGCAACTTGTTCAAACCCACACAGTCCTAAGTAGAGCTGGGGTTCTGAATTCAGGTAGGACTCTGTTGTTGTTTAGAAGCTCAGTCATATCCAACTCTTTTGTGATTCCCATGGACTGCAGCCCACCAGGCACCCCTGTCCATGGGATCCTCCATCCATGGGATCCTCCATCCATGGGATCCTCCAGGCAAGAATACTGGAGTGGGTTGCCATTCCCTTCTCCAGGGGTCTTCCTGACCCGAGAATTGAACCCAGGTCTCCTGCATTTCAGACAGACTCTTTACCACTGAGCCACCAAGGAAGTCCCAGTTAGGACTCTAGCCTGTGCTTTGAGGGGTTGAAATTCAGAAATGCCCACCTCAGGGCATATTCTAGGATATAAAGTATCCTACTTTATATTCAGTTAGTTGGCGTGTTCTGTGTTTAAGGATGGAAAGAACAACGTAAAGGCAAATCTCTATCTCTAGTGCCAGCTGGGACAAACAGCCTGGGGTACGTGAGGACAAGTGAAGGGGAGCTGGACACAAGTGACAGGAACAGTTCTTGCTGTTATCCAATGACAACCAGTAAGTCCAGGAAAGTCTCCTTGCCTTGCTGAGCAGCGTCAAGCTGCTCATAGAGAACATTCTTGGTAATGGCCAAGGCCGGGCATCCTAAGAGAGATGTAGACCAATATTCAGCATTAGTACTTTCTGCCATGTGGGGATATTTTCAAGAGGATTCCTAAAACACTCCTCCTTTCACTAAATGTTTCATGAAGCTAGTACTCTGTGTGTGTGTGTGTGTGTGTGTGTGTGTGCGTGCGTGTGTGTCTAGTGGGATGAGACCACAATAGCCTTGGCCCAGGGAGCCAGAAGAACCAGGAAAAGGTCCCTGGTAAAGATGTGGTCTTCCTCTAAACAAACAGCTCTGTTTAGATAAGGGTGGAAATGGCAGCTAAAAATAGCCAAGAAGAATGCATTCATGCTAAGTCACCAGTAATGTCCGACTCTTTGCGACCCCATAAGCTATAGCCCGCCAGGCTCCTCTGTCCATGGGGTTCTCCAGGCAAGAATACTGGAGTGGATTGCCATTCCATTCTCCAGAGGATCTTCCTGACCCAGGGCTTGAACCCGTGTCAGGTCTCCTACATATCCTGCATTGGCAGGCAGGTTCTTTACCACTAGCACCACCTGGGAAGCCACCCCCCCACCCCCCCGCCAAAATAGCCAAGAGGCCTGACTATATCCAAAGACTAGTTGAGGGGTTGCATCCCCTGGTGCTCAGAGCTGGGGCTGTGACATAGGTGTTGTTTCATGGATCTCTGGCTTTCCTGGGGGTCCCCTTCACCCCATTCAGTGTTGGAAGGTATCACACACTGCTCACACCCAGAAAACCATCTGGGCACACCCTCCCCCCACTTCTCCTGCCTCACTGCCAGGACCATGGGGCTGGAGGCCTTCTCCAGAACTCTGGGCCCCACTCACCCAGCAGAAGCTGGGGAGGAGCCCAGCACAGGCCACAAGGTCTCAGGGTCATCCTATGCCCTGTGTGTTCCATGGGAA
Source organism: Giraffa tippelskirchi (assembly GCF_054371585.1). Classification (NCBI taxonomy): domain Eukaryota; kingdom Metazoa; phylum Chordata; class Mammalia; order Artiodactyla; family Giraffidae; genus Giraffa; species Giraffa tippelskirchi. Next base: position 111,098,298 of record NC_137279.1, read on the forward strand.
ACTGTGTTCTTCCTGGGGCAGGCAGCAATGCTCTCTTCAGTTCACCAACCTGGTTGTTTAAATATAGGGGAGGAAACAGCTGCTGGTTGGGCGGAAGTTTCTGAGAAGACAGGGTTTTGGCAGGGGCTTGCTAAGGCTGATAAGGACACAGGGTGTGCTCCCTGATGGGTGTCTGCTGATTCACTTTGGGCCTTTCAGACACTGCCTTGAGCCCCGGCTGTCAGAACTTGGCTCCACGTGCACTCTGACATGGAGGGGAGAGTTATTTTTAAGCTGATCTTTGTGACTTCCTCTTGGCCCTCCTCCTTGCTCTCCTTTCTCAGAGGCCCTGAGAGCAGCTTCCTGCTTAGGCCACTGGACCACAGGTGATGTGTGCAGGATCGTGGAAGGTGAGGGCGGGCTGTGTAGCTAGGCAGGTGCCAAGGACACTGTCCTGAGAAGCAGAGTCCAAGCCTGGCTCCTCTTACAAGAGGATTGTGGGAGGATCCCTGGCTCTGGTGACGGGAGCAGGGAAAGGAGACACAGCCTCCAAATCAGTCAGTCACCCATCCCGGTGACTGCAGACCACGGGCATAGCGGAAACTGCAGTTCCAGGCTTCTTGGGGCTGCCCGCAGAGCATGAGCACCCCGGCTGGACCTGATCCTGACAAGGGCGCCCCTCTCTGGGCCAGGCTATGCGGACCAGACTAGCTCACACCCGCGGTCTGCGGGGAACACCCCTCCGGCGTCCAGTTCTCTCAGAGTTCCGGAGGAGCGCCTGGGGCGGCCGGGTGAACCACCAGCATCCTCAGATCGTGTGGCGAATGAATCAGCCCCACAGCCCCACCCTCTCCTCACCGCGTTAGAGCCAGGGAGCTGAGCTGATGGTACTGTGACTCCTAGCGGGTGCCCGGGGCACCAGTCCCACCCTCCCGCCCTGACACTACCCCCTCCCCCACACCAAAGACTCCGTGAGCTTCACCTCCGTGTTCCTGCCTCTGTCCAGTTCTCAGGCCCACGGCTGAGCTCAGCTGCCTGTGAGGACGGGTCCCGCAGCCTCGGCGCCAAGGGCTCGTTGGATCTTTGCAGGGACCTCCTTCCTTGTCATCTGCTGGGGGTGACTGACATGAGGGAGCACGCAACCCCTTCCTCGCCCCTCTCCTAGCTGACCCAACATCCAGGGCCTGAAAACTCCTTTCAGCTGGTGTTTCCTTCATCAAATAAGCCAGGCTGACGACCAGCAGGGGGCAGTTTAGGAAACTGGTGCCTCCTCTCCCAGACCCAGGGACTGAGGCTCAGTCTTACCTGGTGGGAGTCCTGGCTGGGCAGCCCCTGTGCCCTAGTCTATGTCATGTGGTGTTGTTCCCCCACCCTCCGCCCCCACCCGCCCGGGGGACAGTAACCGGTCCACAGGATGCTCAGAAAGGCCTTCCCAGGTTAGAGTCTAGGTCAAGAATGTGCCCTTTCCTCTAGAGGTTCCCTCTTTAGGAGAAGAGCAGCCCCTGAGGCCGTCTTACTGTCCAATTCAGGATTTGAGCTGCTCACCTCTGTCTCTCATCCACAGAGACTGGCAACGCCCACCTCCCAAGTTTGCAGTGGGACTGAAGGAGTGGCCCAGGGCAGGTGGTACAGGGGTTCTTGTATCTCCCTCCCCCGCCCCTCTCTGCCTCCCCACGTCCCACCCCAGCCAGTGGCTGCCCTCGCCTCCCTGCAGATGTTTTCAGTTCATAGATTGCATGGAGTTCACGTTGGTCATTTGTTCCATTTGCTCAGAAACAACAGCCACCATTATTGGCAGGAAAGGGAGAGGGTGCCAACTCCCAAATCACACAAAAAGCCCTAGTCATGGCCACTGGGCGCAGGACGGGAGTGGGGAGAGGGAGGAGCACAGGCTGGGCCATCTTGCAGTGACCTAGAGTTCTGTTGCCCCAGCTGAAGTCATGGTCATTAAAGCAGGGTCTAGCCTTCCCCTGGGAATTGCCAGAGCAAGTTGACTCATCTTGGAGGGACAGGGACAGAATACGATGTTATCTTGGAAGACCGGAGTGATTGGAACCGGCTCCACAGTCTGGCTCTGAGCCTAAACCCCTGACCTAAAAGAAATTTATTTCTTTGTTCCTTTGAAATTAGGAAATATTCCAGGGGTAATGAAAGATTGGATGATGTTTGGTGTTTAGGGTCAAGAACAGATACAAATAAATGTAATTCAAGTTAAATGATGGACCTCATGTGCTCCCTGTGATTGCCGTGCAGCTGTTTTGACAGAAGTTGGCTGGAATATTCAGCAACCCTCACACCCTGTGCAGGAGGGGCCCTTCATATTGGTGAATAGTGTCAAGTGATGTGCCAGGTCCTCCAGAATGAATGACACATGAGAAATGGAAACTATGATTAGTGCCTGGGATAATCTGAGACTGGCAGTGGGAGAGCATCGCCTATGGCAAGTGGGGGGCCTGAGTGGCTCTTAGGGGCTAGTGACCAGCAGGCTGCATGTCTGGAACTGAGTATTTTTAGATCTGAGGCACTCAGAAGAGTCATGGGTGGGACTTTTGTGAGCCCAGCAAGGTCCCTTGCTTCTGCTTCCCTGGGTGGGCACCAGGAATGGGTGGGCACCTTTCCCAGTGCTGACACACCACTCGGAACAGGGTAAGCAAGGTTACTCTGAGAGGAAGAGGGTACTGCCTCCTCCAAGTCTCCCTTGGAAGCTTCCTGTTTCAGAAGCCAGGAGCACCGATGGGGGAGCTGGATGGCAGTAGAGCTGCTCCCATGAGACTGGGAGAGTCAGCCCTGAAGAGACCAGTGTCTGGGGAGCATGTCCTCAGTGGTTCCCAGCAAGCCTGTATCTCACAGTTTGAGGAGGGTGGTAGGTATGGGATGATTTTCCTTCTGTTCAACATTGATCAAGCACCTCTTAAGGGGAGCACAGGGCTGGGTGCTGGAGTAGCCTTAATGGGGCAGACAGACTCTCCCCAGTAGTGCTCACACACTGGCACAGGGGGTGGTGAGCCAGGCTGTGGATCCAGTTCTGTACCAGCTGCCATGCCCACATTGCTTCCCTCCAGCCTTGTTCAGGTTATCAACGGGGAAAGGAAGACACGGAATGAACAATTTGTCCACCATCATCCGTTTAGAAACAGAGTTCAAAAAAGACAGATGGGTGTGTTTCACAGCACAGGGATGGACCTGCCAGTGATTTCTCTCCTGGAGCACAGTGGGGACAGGCCTGGCACTGGGATGAAGAGGCACAGGTATGCAGTGCTGTCAAGCATCTCCGCATAACTGAGCATCCATTAAGCGCATCTGGGGTGCTCTAGGTGTAACTCGTTAGCACCCACTGTGGCACCCACTGCATGGGCTGACAGGCAGAGTGGTCAAGGATCAAGTACAGCCATGAAAGAAGAAAAAAAAAATCAAATACAGGCTTGATTGGAGGGTCGCAGGCTGTTTGGAGATTCAGAGAGATGGGGACCAGAGTGATAAAGGAGCCAGTGAAGCAGAACACCGATAGAGCCCTTCCAGCGAGAGACTGAGAGAATCAACCCTAAGAAAACACAGGACCTGGGGACATAACATCCTTATGGATGCCCAACCATGTGGATTCTCAACATTTCTTCTAGTGAAGAACCTGGAGTGCTTGTTCCAGGTTTGACCTTGAACATCAGACTGTGGGCATCAGACTCCTCTGGTGCTCCCTCCCACCTCAAGTCCTCACATCCTGGAAACCTCACACCAAACACAATGATCCAGGGTTTCATGAGCCCCTTACATCATGTGCCACATTAAATGGGCCCGTCAGGGCCAGAGGTGGTTCTGGGTCCTGCAGGTAGAGCAGTGACCTGACACGAAAGGAATAAACTCTGATGAAGAATTCTAGTTGTGAAAGGAGTAACACAGGAATCGTGTTAGTGCATGTGTGAGAGAGAGAGTGTGTGTGTATATGTGTGTTTGTGTGTGTGTTTGTAGAGGGTACCATTTTAGACATATCACAGAGATGAGAGAATGAAACAGAAGATTGTATGTTAAAATGCTGAAAGCACGAACTCTAATGTAAATATCAGGCAGTTTGTCTGAGGGTCCCTTTGACCAGACCTAAACTTTGACCAGAGAAATGCTGCTGTCTATCTGTATTGGTATGCAATTGAAGTTAGATGCAAAATGCTATTTTTGTTGAGGAAGCGGTCTCCTAGATCTGTTCTGACGCCTCACTGGCCGTAGAGAGGTATGGTCAGCATTCTTGCAATGTAAGGGGCAGAAAGACCTGAGAATAATAATACATCACACATTCAGTGAGAATTTGTTGTAGGTTTCCTATGTGCCAGGTACTATTTCAGGCTCTTGGTACTTTTGCGATAAGGGTATTGGGAGGGAGACAAAAACATGAATAGACATAATTTCTTATGGAGTGTACTTCAGGAGTTTACTAGCTACTGGGGGCTTACCAGCTAGTGAGAGGAGCAGTCATGCAAACAAATAACTACAGAGTGGTGTAGTAAGTGCTCCAACAGAGGAATGTGTGAGCTAACGTGGGAGGACAGAAGAGGAAGCTATTGACTCAGCCTCGTAGTAACTTCAATCCTTTGTGGAAGTGGGTGGGGTTACATAAATAAAAACAAGTTCTACCTGGGGAATCATCATATTATGCTCTATAAGCATCATTCCTAAGGGAGCATTTACTAGATCCTGGTAGATACTGAGGCTTCAAGCATTGTATTGAAAGCTTTTCCCAAAATGCTCACTTAACCCCAGAGGGCATTTCCAGTCTCAGTAGTTTTTTTTTTTTTCCTCTTTTGTCCAAACTGATAATGTAAAATATGATTATGGCCCACTTTTCAAATAAAATCCTCACCCCAAAATCACGGGGGAGGGGATGACAAGAATCTTATATAACAGCGTGAGATAATCGACCTTCAGGCCTGCCTTTGAAATAAACACTAACAGACCTTGTAATGTTGTTGTTGTTCAGTTGCTAAGTCATGACCCACTCTTTTGAGACCCCATAGACTGTAGCACGCCAGGCTCCTCTGCCCATGGGATTTCCCAGGCAAGAATACTGGTGTGCGTTGTCATTTTCTTCTCCACGGCATCTTCCTGAGCCAAGGATCAAACCTGCCTCTCCTGAATTGCAGGCAGATTCTTTATCGCTGAGCTACCAGGGAGGCCCCTCCTTGTAATGATAGTTCTGTGAAATTATCATTTACACCTTGACTACTTAGAAAAAGGTTGGGAACTACTTAGGAAAAGGTTGATAGTAAAAGGAGGGGTATGAAGAGTTCCGGTACACCAGGTGCCAAGGGTGGATACGGGGCATATAGATGCCATGGGAGATGTAAGCAGAGAGTGATTACCGAGACAGGACCCCAGTGCTGAGCCTCTTGGCTGCCCACGGAAAACCAAATTATACAAAACTCTCCCACTCAGCAGTTCAACAAAGAAGGCTAGTTTATTAAGGAAAGCAGCCTTTTTTTTTTTTTCTCCCCTAGCACTAAACTGCTTGGAGAAATGTATCCTCAGAAACTTTCTGCAGGGAACATAGCAGTAGATAGTATCTTGGGTCATGATGAAATGCAAGACATACTTCCACTGACAGCTTTCTATATTTACCTTTAATAAAAAGCAGAGAGGATAAGGTTGTCTGGGAATACGTTTCAGCAGGGAACTAAAGTGATATGGTTCTAGGACAGCATTGTCTAATATGCTCCCTGCAGGAGCAGCACGTAGAGTGTGGAGGGAGAGGGGGCTGGCTTCACTCCACCACTCGCCCAGGATAACCTCCTGCTGAGCTGAACTTTGGCAGGAGATGGAGCACAGACAGTTGACCTAGTGACACACTGCCCCTAGCAGCTGGCCTGACCTATGAAGCAAGTCTTATCCATTAGGACACTGAAGAATGTCTGCCCAAAATGACAATTGGGGTTTTGGCATAATTGATGTGTAACTGTCCTCATGTGGTTCACTGAGACAAGCCAGGGCATTGAAGCCAAGACAGACTTGGGTTTGGGCCCAGTTCTGTCATTTACTGGCTGTGTTGCCCAGAGCAAGTCATTCAGAGGCCACCATGCCTTAGTTTCCTCATCTCTGAAATGGATCTAACAATAGCCACTTACAGGGCTGCTGTATAATGATGTGTGTATAATACCTGGCAGAGTGCCTGGCATAGGTTGGTTGGCACCCTATTGTGCAGCTCTCATGAGCATAAATATGAAAGGCCTTGTGGAGGAGGAGGCCTTGTGGATATGTCATCAGAATGGGGGACCTCTCACCCAGTTCCTGCGGGAGTGGCTTCACATTTGTTAGGTAGAAGGTAAAAAGAAGGGACCAGGGCATGGCCCTGCTGGAAACATTTAGGATCCACGGTTGCTCTATCTGGAGTTTGTTCCTACACCTTCTGGTGTTTAGGGCATGCGGGTCGACAGCAGGCTGTGCAGTTGGCTACCGTGGCGACTATGGCCAGCACAGGTGATAGGAGGATGGAGCTGTGCTGAAGAGGAGGCTGGGTTATGAAGAGACCCATGGTGTTTTGAGAAATGGGCTCCAAAAAACGGGATGCTCTCAACAAAGGTCAAGTAAATGGACCAATGGGCCCTGTGCCCATAGAAGGGACAGGATAGGTGGAGAGACTGGCAGGCAGCAAGGGAGGGTCTGGTGACACAGGTATAAGGAGAGAAACATCCTGATGGGACCTCCCCTGGGGATTTCTGTCCTCCTCTGAGTGAGATGGATCCATTCTCACACTGCCTCTGACCAGATGGACAACCTTGAGTAGATTCCTCCATCTCTCTGCCTCAGTTTCTTCTGCTGGGAGGTGAGACAAATGATACCAGCCCAGTGGGATTATTACATTAATTTAGTGAGGTGGGACATGTGAGGTGCTTTGCACACTATGAAGAACGACAAGTATTGCTTTTATTGGAACACACACAAGTTTGAAAGGAGAACCTGCTTCTTAGCCTCCTTGAGTCAAGAGAATGGAATTTGGTTCTGCCCAGGAATATTCTTTGGGATTGGATTGAATGCAGGCAGACAGTAAATGAATGTCAACTCAAGTTGATTTAAGCGTATATATATATATTCTTTCAGATAGGTAGATATAGATATAGACACACACACACACACACCACGGGAAACATTGCTTATATTTTTACAGCTTACTTTTAAGCAGTTAAAACTATTCTAGATGAGAATAAACATTTCTTAATAAAAAAATGTTATTATAGTCTTTTCAAAGTCATATTTAAAGTCTCCTTCAGAGTCTAATTAAGCATGCTAACTTTCATGAGTTGTTCAATAATATATTAGCAAACTTTTTTTCAGAATTTCATTTAAAATAATTCAAAAGCTTAGTTGTCTAATTTCAACGTTTATGTAATTAACTCCGTGTATTAATTGACTACCTGCTATATGTCCAGCTTTCTGTTTAGATCTTGGATAATAGTTTAACCAAAGAACAGGCTATTTAACTCACTGATTTTATACTTGATGACAGACATATTAATAACACAGGAATTCACACATTTCTGTGATCTATTAGTAAAAATGCATATTCTGTCTAAAATGAAAGAATGTAGACAGACGGCAATCTCTCCATGTCTTCCTTTTTTAAAAAAAATTTTATGTATTTATTTTTGGCTGTGCTGGGTCTTCATTGCTGCTTGGGTTTTTCTCTGTTGTGGTGAGCCGGGGCTGTTCTTTAGTTGCAGTGAGCGAGCTTCTCATTGCAGTGGCTTCTCCTGTTGCAGAGCACAAGCTTCTAGAACACAGGCATGCGGGCTTATTTACCCTGAGGCATGAGGGATTTTCCTGGACCAGGGATCAAACCCATGTCCTCTGCATTGGCAGGCAGATTTTCAACCACTGGACTCCAGGGAAATCTTCTCCGTGTCTCCCTTGCCCTTAGTCTTCTCTTTCCTTTTCTGAACGATCTGAGGGGGCTGGCTAGACGTTGCGGAGGTGGAACCCCCAAGTTCTTGCTTTACTTTCTTGCTCAGCCAGCATCCTGAGTGGCAGTGGAAATGTGCTGCCACCTGGTGGTCATTGCTGCACATAGCGTCCCAACAGGGACACAGAATAAAAAGCCTCTTTCCACTGAGACTCCTGCCGTTGGAACACCTCCTCATTTCCTAAGTGCCTAGAACCTGGAACACACACAGTTAGCTGAGCCCTTCTCAGATTCTCCACTAAAGCCCAGAGAATTTCTGACACACTCAGTAGGGGTGGGTGGGGCGTAGGCGCCAGGAACAGTTCCCCTTTGCCTGGGCAGGATTTCCTGTTGCTCAGAGTGAAGGAACCTTGACCTCTCTCCTCCCCCTCACACTGGCTCTACGTGAGTCTCCTGAACTCGGACTCCAGGGAGTCCCTGGCTCCTTGGTCACAACTGAAGCCCTAGTAGGAAGCACCCAGGGGACAGTGGCTTCAAAGAAGCCCAGTCTCCACCCTCTGGCTTAACTGAGAGGCAGAGAAGGGAGGGTGGCCTGGGAGAGTGGGTTGTAAGAGCTGGCCACCGTCCTGGGGTGACCGAGCACTCGTTCTTCCTAAGCCTTGGCTGTTGGCTAGCAAGCATCAAACTCTGTAAAAATATAGGGCTTTGGGGAAGTGGCAATGGGGCCAAGAGGAAGTGAGCAAGATGGTTTTGTGTAGCTCCGCAGGCAGCAGTGGAGTCGGTGAGAGCAGCCCCCTGGCAGAAGCCGCCACCTTCTGCCCGCCTGACATCCTGTCTCAGCGCCACCTGTTCTAGTCCTGCAGCTCCAGAGCGCTATCTCTGGTCGCCTCCTAACACTGCACCTTGTGGTTACTGCAGGCTGGTTGCTGGGGTTTCTCAGGCTTTACTGAGAAGCTGCAGAGGATCCGATGAATCATCTCTGGCCAGGCTCTTAGGATTTTAAGCAGAACTCCAGCATCGTGGTTGACCTAAGTCCAGCTGCATCAGCCCAAGGTGGCTCCGGGGTAGGCTTTGGGACACACGAGGCCTTTCCCTAGAAGTCTGTGGCTTTTCCCCCATTCAGGCTCATGATTCCTCCCAGAGTCTTCCCTCCTCCAGAGTTTTCAGGTTTCTTTCAGTAGGACTGAAACAGACATGGGCCTTCTTTTAGATGGGAAAACGACCTGAGCCACGTTTCATTTATAATTTACCTTATTATTAAATTTTTTGTGTATGGCACTTTGGTCCAACAAAAGGTTTTCTTCCCGGCACAGACCTCCCCTGGGAGAGCTCCCCTGGGAACCCAAGCTGCTCTAGAAGTCTCTGCTTCCTCCATCTCTTTCTCACTCAGATTTGGTGCTCAGGCTATGTTATTCTTGCGCTGTGTTTTGGTGGTCTTGGTTGCCACTTTCTTTTCCAGACGTGAGTGTAGAACCTCCAGTTGACAGTATGGCAACAGTAAATCCAAGGACAGCTTATACTTGTGAAAGCTTGTTCACTTGCTTATTGATTTACTGAAGCCAGGAGCCTGGGTTTGACTGCCAGCTCTGCCACTTTCTTGCTCAGCAACCTGGGGCAAGTTACTTCACACTTCTGAGCCTCAATGGTAATGATGGCATATGTTTCATCAGATAACATTGCAAGAGAATAGGTGTATAAAAACATCAACACAACAGCTGTAGAATGGAAAATGCTTCACAGGTCTTAGCTGGCTTCTTGGTATTCTATACCTAGTGCTGAGTTTATTACGCCCCTGGTTCACTGAGGTGCTTTCCTATCCATTTATTTGTCTGTATCCTGAGTACCTAGTAGTTGCCAGGTGCTGTTGTACGCGGTTGAAAGAAATGAAAAGGGGAGATTCCTGCCCTCCAAGAACTTATAGGGATTGTATAACCCCAGCCATGGGAGGAGGTGTGTGTCTGCAAAGTTTTCTTCAAAGTTCTGTTTGAGAAGAGGCTAGAAGGAGAAGGGCTTGTTTTCTGGGTGGATGCGAGGGAGAAGGGCCTTCCTAGACAGAAAGGAGCAGTGTGCACAGGGGAGAGGAAGTGAAAGAGCACACCCGAGCCCCCAAGGCACTTACGGTTTCCCCGGGAACCAGGCAACAAGAGGCTGAAGGGGCAGGGAGACCCCATAGCAGAGTCTGGACGCCATTATGAGGAGTCTGGACTTTATCCTTCGGGCAACACGGAGGCTGTGGAGGCAGTCGAATCTGGGGCTGGGTTAGGCAGCTCAGCCGTGATGAGGCCGGTTCCGTGACTAAGAATGGCTGTGGGCAGGGGCGGGGAATGGGGAAAGGGGTCTATTCCTCCTGGCTTCTCTGTCCTCTCCCTGGTTGCTCTTTGATATTTAATCTAGAATGAAAAGGACACTCAGTGCCCCCTCCTAGGCCAAAATGCTAAGTCACTGTGAAAGCCTTTCCCCATCACCCCTCAGCTCAGATCTCTGAGCAGAGATGAGCTCTATCTACTCAGAAAATACAAAGGAAGGGCTTCTTTTATTTGCAGAGAGGGAATTCCCCAGGTCTGTGCAGAGGATTCAGGGAACAATTCCTAAGGGGTGAGGTGGCTGAGTTGACGGCCCCAAGTTTGTCCCCTGCCTCTCCTTTTTCCTGGGGGTTATTCTCCTGCAGGCCACCCTGTCCCCACCGCACTGCCCTTGCAACTGGTCTTTGGGCAAAGCCTCCTGTCCTTGGTTTCTTGAACCCGGAAGGACTCACCTGGGTCTTAAAGGAGAGGAAATGAGCTGAAACCTGAAAACACACACCAGTCCAGGTTTCCAGCTGTCACATCCATCCCTAAGTGCTCAGCTCACTTCTGGTGTGATGGATCCCTGGTTCAGGGACTTTCCCTGACCTCTACTACCTTTCCCTACCCCAGCTTCTGGCCCACAACCATGTAAGGGCCACAGCATTTTTCTTTCTAGATACAGGAGCTGGCCACTCTCTGACCAGTCACAACATGGAGCAGAGGTCTGTGCTCCACTCTGCCATGAGCCAAGGCCCTCTGTCCTTGGCCACCCCAGGAAGACCTGGGGTTACCAAGCCCTCCAAGAAAAGTGCTCCTTAGCTATCCCATCGCCACAACCAGTTAGTGTCTCATCCCTTCCCCAGAGGGTTTTTCTCTTATATAAGGTTATTTGGTGCTACTGGGTGGCCGAGGGCTGAGAGCCGGGGTATCTTTTATTGCAGTAAGTTACCAAGATGCAGCAGACTTCCCAGGTGGCTCAGTGGTAAAGAATCGACTTGCTAAGGCAGGAGACACAGGAGATGTGGGTTCAATTCCTAGAGAAGGAAAAGACAACCCACTCCAGTATTCTTGCCTGGTGGGCAAAGAGTCGGACACCACTGAGTGACTAAACAACAACAAACCAAGATTCAACAACTGCTTTGTAGTGGACTTACAGAAAGGCTTGTTTTGGGAGCACGTAGCCTCCTAGAAATCTCTCTCTATGACTTCCTTCTGAACAGAGATAAAGAGAGCAGCTGCAGTAGAGACATTCACCATGTTGGAGGTTAGGGCTTCCCTGATAGCTCAGTTGGTAAAGAATCCGCCTGCAATGCAGGGGACCCCAGTTCGATTCCTAGGTTGGGAAGATCCACTGGAGAAGGGATAGGCTACCCACTCCAGTATTCTTGGCCTTCCCTGGTGGCTCAGCTGGTAAAGATTCTGCCTGCAATGTGGGAGACCTGGGTTCGATCCCTGGGATGGGAAGATCCCCTGGAGAAGGGAAAGGCTACCCACCCCAGTATTGTGGCCTGGAGAATTCCTTGGACTGTATAGTCCATGGGGTGGCAAAGAATCGAACACAACCGAGTGACTTTCACTTACTTACTTACTTATGTTGGAGGTTGGTGACACCTTTTGCATTCCCAAAGTGCAGGGGTGCAGGCACAGCTAATGCTGGAAAATTCGGGGGTGACAGAAACGCAATTGAAGAGGGCTGCCCCTTATTACCTGTGGTGTTCGCTCAGGGATATATGGCAAGTCTAGCAGGAATGAGCAAGGCATGCCAGACAGACTTGAGATGCAGCTGGGGTAGGGTATCGATGGATGATACAGAAGCAGAACAACTAAAGAAGACCCTGGCAGGCCCCATGCCAAGGCATCTCACCCATGCCCCAGTGAGAGGTGTTTGTTAGTAAACAGCAGAACAGCACTCCTGTGATAGTGGAATTTTATTTGTGGCTCCCCATAGATTGGTGCTTAGAGGTAAATGTTATAAATCCTTCAATCCACAGTGTGGACTTAGGTTCAAATGTTCCTTTTGCTGGCTCTCTAAATAACCCTTTTGTGCAGCACAGACAAATCCCTGAACCAGTAAGTGTTAGTTGCTCAGTCGTGTCTGACTCTTTGTGATCCCATGTACTGCAGCCCGCCAGGCTTGTCTGTGTATGGAATTCTCAAGGCAAGAATACTGGAGTGGGTTGGGATCTTCCCAACCAGATCAAACCCAGGTCTCCTGCATTGCAGGAAGATTCTTTACAATTTGAGCCATCAGAGTGGACTCCAAATCACAATTGCATTTCAAGTGTCTGATTCCCAGGAGTTGAAACCAGGTGAGCAACTTAAGCTTTAGTATTTGGTAAATCAGCCCAAATGACTAAGGCAGTGCACAACGTAAGCACAGAGAATCCATAGCTATTTCTGCAGGGTGGGGGTAGGGCTTGGGGCAGGAAATCTGTCATGTGATTACGTGCACAAGCTGCTCTTTCTCTCTTTTCTGCGTCACTGGTCATCCTGTTGTCCCTCAAATAGATTTGATACGGGCTGGTTGCTAGAGTGAGTGAGCCCACAGTGTGGGCTGAGAAGGGGAGCTGAGGGTTATCAGATGTGATGCTTATGGGAGGTGCTGAAGTTTTGTTCATCTGACTAAGGAATCTTAGTTTGTCCCTTTGGCAAAAGATCTTCAATACAAAGGCTTGCCATGTATTGCCATGTTCAGCCATGCCCAACAGGGTCAACTCATGTGACCGAATTATCCATATTTACTGTTATACGCTGTCTTAGTCATTTGGGCTGATATACTAAAGTCTAAGGGACTTAGAAACAAGGGAAGTTTATTTCTCACAGTTCTGGAGGGCTCTTAAGTCCTAGATCAGCATGCTGGTAGAACCTGTGTCTGATGAGAGCCTTCTTTCTGGTACATAGATTGTGGAAGGGGCAAGAGAGCTCTGTGGGGTCTCTGTCATAAGGACCCTAATCCTGTTAATGAGACCTCCACCCTCATGACCTAATAACCTCCCAAAACCTCCCCCTCCAAATGCCTTGACTTTGAAGGTCAGAATTCAACCTGTGAGTTTGGGGCAACACAGTCAGTCAGTCTATGGCATGTACTCAGAAGGAGTAAATTCTCAGTTTAAGAACCTGCCACCAGAGACCAAATTGCCAACATCTGCTGGATCATAGAAACAGTAAGAGAATTCCAGGAAAACATATGCTTCATTGACTATGCTAAAGCCCCTGACTATGCGGATCACAGCAACCTGCAGAAAATTCTTAAAGAGATGGAAATACCAGACCACCTTACCTGTCTCCTGAGAAACCTGTATGCAGATCAAGAGGCAGCAATTAGAACCAGACATGGAACAACGGATTGGTTCAAAATTGGGAAAGGAGTACATATGGCTGTATATTGTAACCCTGCCTATTTAACTTCTATGCAGAGTACATCATGCAAAAGGTGGGCCTGGATGAATCACAAGCCGGAATCAAGATTGCCAGGAGAAATATCAATAACCTCAGATATGCAGATGACACTACCTTAATGGCAGAAAGTGAAGAGGAACTAAAGAGCCTCGATGAAAGTGAAAGAAGAGAGTGAAAAAGTTGGCTTTAAAGCTCAACATTCAGAAAACTAAGATCATGGCATCCGGTCCCATCACTTCATGGCAAATAGATGGCAAAAAATGGCAACAGTGACATTTTATTTTCTTGGGCTCCAAAATCATTGTGGATGGTGACTGCAACCACGAAATTAAAAGGCATTTGCTCCTTGGAAGAAAAATTATGACAAACCTAGATAGCATATTAAAAAGCAGAGAAATCACGTTGCCTACAAAGGTCCATTTAGTCAAAGCTATGATTTTTCCAGTAGTCATGTACAGATGTGAGTGTTGGACCATAAACAAGGCTGAGCACAAAAGAATTGGTGATTTGAACTGTGGTATTGGAGAAAACTCTTGAGAGTCCCTTGGACAGCAAGGAGATCAAACAGGTCAATCCTAAAGGAAATCAACCCTGAATATTCACTGAAACTATTGATGCTGAAGCTGAAGCTCCAGTACTTTGGTCACCTGATGTGAAGAGCTGACTCACTGGAAAAGACCCTGATGCTGGGAAAGATTGAAGGCAGGAGGAGAAGGGGACGAAAGAGGATGAGATGGTTGGATGGCATCATTGACTCAATGGACATGAGTTTGAGCAAACTCTGGGAGATAGTGAAGGACAGGAAGACTGGTGTGTTGCAGTCCATGGGATTGCAAAGAGTCAGACACAACTTAGTGACTGAACAACAACAAAACCAGAGTCTACTTCTTTTTCTTCTGTGTGTTCTGTTTGCCTCTGCCAAGTCAGCAGAAAACCAGAATATTATTACATAGTCAGTGCTCCCAGTTTCTTTCCCACCCAGTGTGACATTCTTATCTAGTCCCTGAGGAAATAAATGCTGAGGCTTCTCCATGCTGCGAACATCCCTCTGCCCCTTCTTTCCATCTTCTTGCTGAGTGTTCCTAGCTCTGTGCTTCCTCTTGGCCCGTCTCACTTCCTGAAACACCACTGAAGAGCGTTGCTTATCTCGATGGAGCTTGGGTAGCCCTCCAGGGGTGGGGGAACTAAGAGCAGCTGCACTTTCATATTCTGCCACAGAGAACTGTCCTCCCCAGACTTCTGCAAGCTTGGAGATGTGTGGCCTGTGTCAGGGCTGGAAGTGATGGCCCTGTGATGGAATCTCTCTAAGGAGACTGGGTGCCACCAGAGAAGAGAGGGCATGGGTGAGTTGTGAGTTCTGGACTGTGGCTGCTACACCTGGACCTCTGGCAGGATGTGTGGCAAGAGCTAGGCGGACTGGCCCACACGGATCTTGTTGGCACACTACTCACCTGGGAGGCTCCTTTTGGAGAACGAGATGCCTGTCAACAGCACTGCCATGTCCTTGGCCAGCGTTACCTACATCACTGTGGAGATTCTCATCGGGCTCTGCGCCATAGTGGGCAACGTGCTGGTCATCTGGGTGGTCAAACTGAACCCCAGCCTGCAGACCACCACCTTCTATTTCATTGTCTCCCTAGCCCTGGCTGACATTGCTGTTGGGGTGCTGGTTATGCCTTTGGCCATTGTCATCAGCCTGGGTGTCACAATCCACTTTTATAGCTGCCTTCTCATGACCTGCTTGCTCCTGATCTTCACCCACGCATCCATCATGTCCTTGCTAGCCATTGCCGTGGACCGATACCTGCGGGTCAAGCTCACAGTCAGGTAACTTGCCTAAAGAGGAGTGGTGTCGGGTGGTGATAGAAGTGCCTGGGAAATGGAGCTACAAGTCCAGATCCAAGACTTTTTAAGTGGAAACAAATGAAATTTGGCTTCTGAGCCTGAAAGTGATTCTTTTCACCATTTGATGTGTGAAGTAGGTTTAGCAATGATAAGCAGAGACTTGGGAACAAGGAATGAAGGAATCCTCCAATCCCCCCCACCCCACTGATATGGGAGTACCTGCTCCATATCCCCTGGGGCAGGGGCTAAAAACTTGATCCATCTTTAATTAGTGAAAAATGCTCTTGATTATTAGAATTGATAGAAACATGCCAGATAATAAGATAAGCTGAGAGGAAAAAAAGAGAAAGAGATAAACTGATGGTTCTGTCCTTTACAAATGTAGGCTATTTTAAAGTTATTGTAATTTTGCTTCCTCTTCCATGATGCGAAGGGGACCAAAAAAGTGCTCCATTGCAGAAGGTAGTAACAATTTTTCATGTGACCATGTGAACAGTACAGACTGCCAAATGAATAATTCCCCAGGTGTCCTGAATTACACTGATCTCTTGTTGCTCCTCTCTTCTCTTGGGGAAAGAGCATGGTGAGGGAGCTACAGACAACTTCAGATACAAACAAGCATTAGTTCAAATATCAGATCTTGAAGTCTGATCTTGGGCAAGTTATTTAACTTACTATGTCTTAGTGCTTCAGCATGGTGTTGCAATGCTCAGACTGTCCCCCATTCAATTTTAGTTCCACCACTTTCAGCTTCTACATGTTGCTTGTCTGTTTCATTTTTTTCGCCCATAGAATGGGGATCATAATTGCACCTTCCTGGTAAGGTCAAGTGAGTTAGCACATGTAAAGCTCTTAGAAAAATGTCAACAAAGAGTCTGTGCTCAGTAAATGGTAGCTGTCACTACTGTGATTTTCACCATTACCAACAACGAAACGGAGATTGTCATAAAAATACCCCCGGTTTGTCATGAGATTTCATTGAGAGAAAGTCTACTGAGTACATAAGCCAGTACTTAATAAAATCCACTTTCTTCTTGTAGTCTGTGTAGAATGTTGTCAGGATGAATAGTTTAAGGAGAAATGGTGACTTCTGATTGGGTGAGTCTTTTAAGGTCCTGGAAGAACTTCAACACAACTTTTGCAGCTCCATAGACTCTAACTCAAACACCAAGTGTTTGAAAAGCGTAGAGAAGCAGGGACAGACACAGGTAGAGGGGAAGTGTGGGAGAGGCAGAGTCTAAATGATGGATGTCAGCACAACAGCCAAAAAAAATAGTGCAGAGCACAGCAGGCAAACATGCTTTGAGCAGATTATTTCTTCTCAGGTAGGTGATCCTAGGAGACTTCAATAACTCTTACCTCCCAGGAATTGAAGAATTCTTGGACTGGAAATGGCGCTGTGAGAGGGGCATGCAAACCCCAATTGCCGGCAACATGTTGTTGCTCTTCTTTAGTCACTAAGTCGTGTCTGACTCTTTTGCAACCCTATGGATTGTAGCCTGCCAGGCTCCTCTGTCCATGGGATTCCCCAGGCAAGAATACTGGAGTGGGTTGCCATTTCCTCCTGCAGGGGATCTTTCCAACCCAGGGATCGAACCTGCATTTCCTACATGGCAGGTGAATTCTTTACCACTGAGCCAGTAGGGAAGCCCTTGGCAACATACTCCTGACATATTGTAGATTGTACTTCTTTAGAAAAGTGCCCAGAGAACTTTGCTGGATTTTTCTCTGCTCATCTTGTCTTCATATCCAGTAGAGTTTAGTTGAAATCACCATAGAATCCCAACAGTCCAGCTCCATCTCCCCCCACCCGTTAGCAATTTCTGCTGTGAACTCACTGACTCTCTTCCATGCAAACAGATACAGGAGAGTCACCACGCAAAGAAGAATATGGTTGGCTCTGGGCCTTTGCTGGCTGGTGTCATTCCTGGTGGGATTGACCCCCATGTTTGGCTGGAACATGAAACTGACCTCAGCAGACAAAAATCTCACCTTCCTAGCCTGCCGATTCCGTTCAGTCATGAGGATGGATTACATGGTCTACTTCAGTTTCTTCACTTGGATTCTCATTCCCCTGGTTGTCATGTGTGCCATCTACTTTGATATCTTCTACATCATCCGGAACCGACTAAGTCAGAACTTCTCTGGCTCCAAAGAGACAGGTGCATTTTACGGACGGGAGTTCAAGACGGCCAAGTCTCTGTTACTGGTTCTTTTCTTGTTTGCTTTGTCCTGGCTGCCTTTGTCCATCATCAACTGTATCATCTACTTTAAGGGTGAAGTACCACAAATTGTGCTGTACTTGGGCATCCTGCTGTCCCACGCTAACTCCATGATGAACCCTATTGTCTATGCTTATAAAATAAAGAAGTTCAAGGAAACCTATCTCTTGATCCTCAAAGCCTGTGTGATCTGCCAGCCCTCTAAGTCCATGGACCCAAGCATTGAGCAGACTTCTGAGTAGTTATCCATGAAAGATGGCTCTCCATCTCATTGACCTTCAGATTCGGCATCAACACTTGAGGGCCTTTCCACCTGGGATGGGGCTCTCATGTCTTTGATTCCTTCTACTGATACGGGAAGCATTTGGCTGGCTGCCTCTAGTTGTAACGTCTCTATGACCTCTTTCTCTAATTCATTTTTTTTTTCATGTCGTCCTTTTCTCATTCAATTTTCTGGGTATCTGACTTGAGGACAATGCGCCATTGTTACTGCTACGTGTCTTCTCCTCAGACAGAAGCTATGGAATCTGAAGGATGCTTCATTGACTTACTGACAAAACGGGACTGAGCGGGCTGGACATGTACCTGAGGGTGACTCAGTTCTGCTTCGCTGTGGAACTAAGCAGAGAACCCTGCTCTCAGCAGTTGCCTGGAAGATGATGGAATGCAAGGACTGAACTGAGTTTAAGGAGGGCTTAACTTTCTGGATTCAGCTGTAAATGTATTGAGTGAATAAAAGATGATAACTAACTTTTTTATAACTCTTTGCTGAGGGTCAGGGTCACTTGGGGCTGGAAGACCCGGCTGGCTGCTCCTGGCACTCAGCCTGCTTGCTACGTGATGCCGTGTGACACCTTCTCCTATAAATTCTGTGTAAATTCTAGGACACTCACCCCTGGCCCCAGCACACTCTGCTCCTTTTTCCTGGGCTGATCGGAGTATTTGTCAGCTTTCTGAACCATTCATCAAGGGTTAGAGAAGAAACAATTCTCTCTTAGACCTGAGTCTTAAATTATTTCCTCTGGTATTTTATTTTAATAGGAATAGTGGGGGAAGGGCAAAAAGAGACACCAGACAGCTATTAATATTATTTGTTGAGCATGTTCTATATATTTCCCTAGTGGCTCAGACAGTAAAGAGTCTGCTTGCAATGCGGGAGACTCAAGTTCGATTCCTGGGTCAGGAAGATCCCCCGGAGAAGGAAATGGCGACCTGCTCCAGTATTCTTGCCTGGAAAATCTCATGGACAGAGGAACCTGGTGGGCTACAGTCTAAGGGATCACAAAAAGTAGGACACGACTGAGCGACCAACACTTTCACTTGCTATGTACTATTTTACATGCGTTCTCTCTTTTGGTCCTGATAGTCTTTGAGGTACCATCCTCACTACCATCTCTATTTTGGAGAAGGAAAAACTGAGGCACAGAGAGTTTAAGTAACTTGTCCACAATCACGTAATTAATCAGTATGAGCACCAGGATTTCAAGGCAGCCCTGCTTTATAGGAGAACCCAACATTCTTGCTACCTATCCTTAGACATGCAGCGGGACTCGCAATTTCTACAAAGCCCAAACTCTTTAGTTCACCTTATGTACAATTATCAGAATCACGAATGCAAGCTATGGTTTGTATATTTGAGGACTGCTGTTTTTTGGGGTTTTTTTTTTTGCCTTAGTTGCTGTTTCCTTTTGGGACACCAGACAGCAATAGCATGCTAGTCATGTCATTTGGGCATTGCGTGTGGCCCTGGAATTTGGAGGTGGCATCTCTGATTAGGCAGTCCAAATTTGCAGCTGTGGACTCTCAGTCCCAAGTCAATACAGTACATATATTAACGTGATGAGAACAGCAAGCTGGGGATTTCAGTTAAACCACATCAGAGAGGATAAGTGTACTGAAAATGTGCTTCTTATTAATTCTCAACTAGTCCTGAGAGATTATCCTGACCCTAATCTTAGGCCAGAGCCTGATAACCATATTTATCTTGTTAACATTTCACTTCAGGGAAATGTTCTTGTGTCTGCTTTTGTCAGCCCAGGAAGAATCAGCACTATCTGGGATGTTTAAAGTTTGCATGTTCTTTTCTACTAATGCCAAACCCAGTTGGTCACCCCACCCTCCCACTTCCTGGTACCATTCACACTCCTGTGTCAGAGGAAGAAGACTGGAATGCACACCCCCATTCCTGAGGGTCCCTGGATATAGAAGGGGACTTTGTTCCTGACAAGCTCCCCATCAAACGTTTTGGGGGATCTTTTTTCTTTCAAAAAACCAAGTCTCTGCCACCTCCAATTTTTCTTAATGGTATCCCTTTGCTTGATTTCAGCCTTTTCCCCAGAATTAATTTTTGTGGTTTAGGGAAAATGCTCCTCCAGGATGAGGCCCTGGGTTTACTCGGGGGTGATGGGTGTTCCTGGCACACTGGTCTGCCAACAACTCACCTTTGCCCAGTTGGAGACTTGAGGGAAGTGTTGGTTAGTTCTCAGCCTCTAACCCAGTTGCTGCAGCAACATCTGACCTATGCCTTTTTTGGAAGACTTGATTTAAAGGAACTGTTTCTCTCAAAGGAAAGCAGCAGTCTGTCCTGAGTCATTTGGTGTCATCAGATAAGCTGCAGCTCCTGAGTTTCAGAAACACTTTTATTTCCCTTTTTCCTCCTTCCTTCCTTCTCTTTTCCTTTCTGATATTCACTGCTTAGCAAACCCACTGAAGGCTTGTAGGAAGTCATATCTTGGGAGTCAGTGAGAATCTCTTGAGCTCAGGGGCTCTACCAGCCCAGAAGAGGCCTTTCAGTGAAGTATCTTTGGGTGTGAACTCAAAAAAGATGAAGCAAGACTCACTGGTGAGGAGTTGGCCTAGAGGTAGTGAGAACCACCCTGGTTTCAGGTTTAAAGATTAGCTTCACAGGAGTTTCCCCCAATCTGTCTCCTGGCTCCTCCCTTCAGCTAAACATTGTCAAAGGTGGCTGTTGGGCTTTCATTTTAAAGGAATAAGGTAAAGAGACCACCCAGACAAAATCAAGGTTTGCTTCCTCCTTCTCCTCCATACAGATTCACTGGACCAAAGGTAGATGCTGAGTAGATGGCTTATTTACCCGATTTTTTTCTGTTAACAGTAGAAATAAGCGAAGGCCAACAAAATGAGAACAAATGAAGGCTATTTATTCTGATCTTTCTAGAGAGGAGTCAGCCACTAAGATTTAGTCACTAGGCTGTGTCTGACTCTTTGTGACCCCATGAACAAGAATACTAGAATGGGTAGCTATTCCCTTTTCCAGGGAATCTTCCCAACCCAGGGATCAAACCCAGGTCCCCTGAGTTGCAGGCAGATCCCTTAGCCTCTGAGCCACCAGGGAAACCACTGCCTGTTGCTCTCTGACAGAGTCTCAAAGGCAGGAGAAGAGTGGGATGGTTTTATAGTGGAAGAAAGAAGGCTTCAGGTGCACCCTGACTGGAGACCATTGGTCTGGGGAGACTGCAGTGGGCAGACTAAAAGTGGGGCATCCTGTGTGGTAGGTTAGGAGGCATACTTTACTTTCTCTGGTTGGTCTTTAGTTGGAAGCAGGACAAAAATCAGGGATGCTGTCAGTTATTCATCTAGCCCTGGCCATGCAGGGCCAATTGTTACAGGGATTATTGTTTGGCTTTCTGGATTGTTACTAGAAATAATGGTCTGACTTCCGATCCGTCTGGTTTATATCAGGCTGGCTTCCTGGGCCAGTTACTATAGATAAGGGGCTGGTTTCCTGGGCTGGTTGTGGGCCAGACTTCTATTTTTATATATGGTTTGGCCATGGTCCACTTGTACCTTCTGTTTCTTAGAACTAAATGCACATTTTCTACAGAAACTCTGCCCTTAGTTACTATAATGGGTATGATGGGAATGAGAAAAGTTGGGTTGCATCTTGCCCTGGCCACTCGGTGGATATGGCATATGTAAAGTCTCTTTGTAATCTCTGAAGTGCTTTACAGTTTTGCAGTCTTGTTACTACTGGGGAAGCAGAATCAAGTGATGGACAGCAGTTTTTTCTTTCAGATTTAGCATTAGCTCATGGTGGCTATAGTAGCTGTACGAATTTAAACTTAGGCTTATTTAAACTAAGCCTCAATTTTTCTTATTTTTAAAGTGAGACTAGTAATATCTGTGTCAATGTTTTGGTTGTTTTCTTGCTTTTTACTTTTTATTATGAAAAACTTCAAACACACAACATGGAGAGACTAGAATAACAAAGGCTCGTATAACTATTATCTTGTTTTAATAATGATCAGCTCACAGCCAACCTTGTTTCATAAATGGCCCCTCCACACTTGACCTGATTATTTTGAAATTTTGGACATCAAATTATTTCATCTGTAAGCATTTTGGTTTGTATTTTTAAAAGGTATTTTTAAAATGTAGCTTATTCTTATTACCCGTTTACTTTCTTATTTACATACCAAATAGAGTGAAAATTAATTCTCCCCTTAAGAGGGAGCAATAGAACTAATTATACCAAATAATAGTCAGAATGCTAATAGATGCATCTGTTTATTCTCTGCACTCAGAGCCTGTCATTTGCTTTAGAATTTTACTTTTTCATGTCGGGTATTTTCCTGATATCTGTGCACAATCTTCTTTGGTTAGCACTTTCTTTGGTTTCACGATACAAGCTCTGAGCAAGTCTGAGTGTTTCACATGTGGTTTTCTCAGAGATAAACGCCTACTTAAAAAAAACCCCACAATATCAATATTAATTATTGATTGTGATTTAATGAAACACTCCCAAACTTAGAGGCTTAACATGATAATTCTTTATTATCTCTTGTGGTTTTGATGGGTCAGGAATTCAGGAGCATCTTGGTTGGGCGGGTCATGCTTGAGGTCTCTCACAAAGTTGCTGAGTCTGCATTCATCTGGAGGTTTGATGGTGCTGGAAGATTTACTTTCAAGGCGGGTCGTCCATGTCTAGCAAGCTGGTTCCTTTCCTCATGGCCTTTCCATAGTTCCACTTGAGAGTCCCCACAGTGTGGCAGCTGACTTCTGAAAGAAAGAAAGAAAGCAGTACAACCTCTGAGGTGGAAGTTGCACATCTTTTATGATCTAGCCTTGGAAGCCATATGCCATCACTTCTGCCGTATTTTATTGATCACCTGGGCCAGCCCTGATTCAAGTCTGGAGGGAATTACATAGTGGCACGTATATCAGGAGCCATCTTAGAGGTTGGCTGTGACAATGTCATTATCACATCTGGAAAAAAGTGTAACAGTGTTTCCTTTTCTTTTATTCTCACTTTTAAAAAAAAATTATTTTTTAATTGGAGGAAAATTACTTTACAATGTTGTGTTGGTTTCTGCCATACAGCAATGAAAATCAGCCATAATTATACACATATCACTTTCCTCTTGGGTTTCCTGTCCCTCTTCCCATCCCACCTCTCCAGGTCATCACAGAGTACAGGCTGGGCTCCCTGTGTTATATAGCAACTTCTCACCAGCTCTCTATTTTACAGATGGTAGTGTGTATTGCCGATGCTACTTTCTCCATTCGTCCCACTCTTTCCTTCCCCTACTGTGTCCACAAGAATAATTTCTGAATATCACCATCTATCTAGTCACTGTCCAAATTTTCTCAGTTGTTTGCTTCTGTCAGGATCCAAAATCCAGAATTTCCTTGTATTACTAAGTTCCATATATTAAAACTTGTTAGTATGTTTCTCTTGCATGCGTGCTCAGTCGCTTCAGTCATGTCTGACTCTTTGCGATCCTACGGACTGTAGCCCACCAGGCTCCTCTATCCATGGGATTCTCCAGGCAAGAATACTGGAGTGGGCTCCTGTGCCCTCCTCCAGGGAGTATGTCTCTCAAGCCCCTTTGAATCTATAGAGTGCTGCTTCATTTTGTCCCCCTGGCAGTTTAATTGTTGACCTCACAAAGGTTTCATGAGGAATAAATGAGGCAACATAAGCAAAACCCCTCCCACGATGCAGGCCTGCTGCTGGCCCAATGCTGACTTGGTGTGAATAGAGAAAGTCTCTCCTTGCTCAGGAGAGGACATTATTGAAAACCTGGACAATCACCGCATCCAACCCTTGATGAGAAGTGCTAGCTCTGGGTGTGATACATAAGCATTCAGCTTAAATTCACCTGAGTGTGGTTCCATAATTCAAACTTTAAAAATCAGTAGCCAGACCACATGGGTCCCATGTGGAATCAGGGGAGGCATCTATCTCATGGACAGCCTTGATGTGTCCCAAGAAGGCTTTCAAGATGTCTGTAGGCTGCAGCCTGGCTATTGATGCCCCAGAACCCACACTTTCACCTGCTCACATGCTCCGGTTGTCAGCATGTCTGCTTCAGGCTCTACCCTCTAGCCACATTCCCTGGATGAGGCTGCAGTGTTCTCCTGGAAGGCAGGATAGTTATGACTCTCCCTATTGGTCTTCCCCTCAGCTAAATAGGAATTGGGCCTTCAAGAGTGGTGAACAAGACAAGAGGCCTGACCTTGGATGGTACCTGGGCCACTGTGCAGGACAGGGCACAGTTGCATAGACGAATGTGTGCCAGTGAGGGTTTGGATTCATGTGCCCTTCTGAGTGTGCCTTGTGTGCCAGAGCGGATATCCAGGAGGGAGAGCTCCTCTGTGTTCTGGGCTCTACCAGGAATCCCAGAATTTTATCACTTTACTCTATAAGTAAGTTTATGTCTGCAAATGGCTTCCCTCTGATGAACCGCCCTTGTGCAGTGCACAACGGGGATATCTGTACATAGCAGCACTTCTTGGATTAACTGGTTTGTCCTTCTTTTCCCTAGTCTCTCCAAACAGGATAAAAGCATCTTCAACTCAAAGTATCTGTTTCCTTTAAACAGATCCAGGATTCCTAAGGCCCCTGGGTCCATATGGTCATCCCAGTTGAAGATTCACTTCTTTCCATCATGAGACTCTTCATTCTGCTCTCTTTGACTGTCTTTTCAGGTAAGAGATGGGGAAGGACCATCTCCAGGCCTCCAAGCTTCCCAGAGGCTGTGCATCCTAACCCTAAACTTAGCACTTTTCCTCTCCTACCTGGAGTTCCTGCTTATTAGTGCAAGCCACTGAAGGAGCCAGATGGGAAAATAAAAGGCGGTGAAATAATAGATCTTGTCCGAATTAGTCCTTGTTCTTCAATCTGATAAAAGGGTTGTGGGGAATTTGAAACCCTCAGCTAAAATGAGGGCCCTGTATTCTCAGAGTAAGTTCCCCTTCCCTTTCCCCTTCTTCCTTTAAAAACATTTGTGCTGATATATGAGGACGGGACTTCCCGCTTTCTGCACGTACCTGACCCCAGAGATGAGAAGGTCAGAGGACTAGGCTGGCCCCAGCTCTGCCCTCCTCCAGCCTTGTGATCTCTGAAGTTACTGCACCTCTCTCTGGGTCAGCATCCAGGCTGGTAAACTGATTATCACATGATCTTTCTCATGGGGTCCATATGAGAACAAAATATCATAGCCTGTCAAGTGACATCAAGACATGAGCCTGTTTTGTCTCGTGGCTACTCTGGAAGCAGCACTGAGGGGCCTGCTCCAATGCACATCTGGAAGGCTAAGGGAGGGCTGGGCTCTCTTAGCCATCTCATCTCCTTGGTCAGACACTTCCCCAGCCACCGTCAAGCTGGATGAGGCCTGCATGACTTCCTTTTTATGCAACATCTTGAGATGACAGAGGTGCCCATACCGGTCTGGCACAGAGGAATCATGAAGTTCTTAGCCCCTGAGGATAGAACAGAACCGGATGCCTCTGTCTTCAGCCCTGTACAGCCAGAAGAAGCCTCCAAACTTCCTCACTTTTTCTTTTTTAAAAATTTTTTTAAAAAATTTTATTGAAATATAGTTGATTTGGGGCTTCCCTGGTGGCTCAGCAGTAAAGTATCTGCATGCAATGCAGGAGCTGCAGGTTCGATCCCTGGGTTGGGAAGATCGCCTGGAAGAGGCCATGGCAACCCACTCCAGTATTCTTGCCTGGAGAATCCCAAGGACAGAGAAGCCTGGCAGGCTACAGTCCATGAGGTCGCAAAGAGCTGGACACAACTGAGCAACTAAGTGAACACACACACACATATATGTATTCTTTTTCAGATTCTTTTTCATTATAGGTTATTACAAGATACTGAATATAATTCTTTGTGTTATACAATAGGTCTTTGTTGTTTAGCTGTTTATGTACAGTAGTGTGTATCTGTTAGTCCCAAACTCCTAATTTTTTTCTCCCCCTGTCCTTTCCCCTTTGGTAACTGCAGTGTTTCCTATGTCTGTGAGTTTGTTTCTGTCTCAAACCTCCTTACTTTCCTTTCAAGGGTGCCAAGGTGAAGTGGGGCAGGGAGGGGGAACTAGGGGTGGAGAATCTAACAGTAAGCCTCAGGCTCTTCAACTCTGCCCCCAAGCAACATGAGTGGCCTCCTAAAGTCTTTCAGAGGGGCATACGTATTTTACCTGCTCTTAGAGCAGGGAAAAATTCTTCTCCAGGTTTGCTAGGCCTCCTGTAACAAACCCAGACTGTGTCGCTTCAACAACAGATGTTTGTTTCCTTACAGTGACGGAGGCTAGAAGTCCAAGGTCAAGGTGTCAGCAGGTTTGGTTTCTCCTGAGATCTTTCTTCTTGGCTTGCAGAGGTCCACCTTCTCACTGTCCTCGTGGCCATCCTTCTGCTGTCTGTGTCCTGATCTCCTTTTCTATTAGGACAGCAGTCAGATTGGATTGGGGCCTATTCTAATGACCCTACTTTAACTTCATTACCTCTTTAAAGGTTCTAAATCCAAATACAGTCACATTCTAAAGTACCGAGTGGGGCTTCCATGGTGGTTCAGTGGCTAAGAATCCACCCGCCAATGCAGGAGACACAGGTTCAGTCCCTCATCTGGTATGGTCCCAAATGCTGTGAAGCAATGAAGCCTGTGGGCCACAACTATTGAGCCTGTGCTCTAGAGCCTTGGAGCTGAAACTACTGAAGGCTGCATGCCCTAGAGTCCGTGCTCCACGACAAGAGAAGCCACCACAGTGAGAAGCCCGAGTACCTCAACTAGAGAGTAGCCCCCGCTCACTGCAACTAGAGAAAGTCCACATGCAACAATGAAGACCCAGCACAGCCAAAAATAAATAAATAAGATTTTTTTTAAAAAGCCCTGGGTAGTTACCACTTCAACATATAAATTTTAGGGGAACACTGTTCAACCTGTAGCAGTTAGTTGCCAACTCCCAAACAGGCAAAAATCTGCCTCCAATGCTTTCATTAATTTTCCTCCAGGGTACAGGGGCTGAGATGTGTTTAAAAGAACAATGGTGTTTGTCTGTGTGTGTTTTCACAGATGCCATGGTCATGGACGAGAAGGTCAAGGAAAGCTTTGTGCTGGACACAGCTTCCGCCATCTGCAACTACGACACCCACTATAAGGACCACCCCAAGTACTGGTGCCGAGGCTATTTCCGGGACTACTGCAACATCATCGCCTTCACACCCAGCAGCACCGACCGTGTGGCCCTGAGGGACACAGGAAACCAACTCATTGTCACTGTGTCCTGCCTGACCAAGGAGGATACGGGCTGGTACTGGTGTGGCATCCAGCGTGACTTTGCCAGAGATGACATGGACTTTACAGAGCTGGTTGTGACCGATGAC
Source organism: Giraffa tippelskirchi (assembly GCF_054371585.1). Lineage (NCBI taxonomy): Eukaryota > Metazoa > Chordata > Mammalia > Artiodactyla > Giraffidae > Giraffa > Giraffa tippelskirchi. Next base: position 111,125,531 of record NC_137279.1, read on the forward strand.
AGAAGAGCCATCACCAACAATTTCTGGTCCGGGCAAGGTAAGGAACCTGTTGTGAGTCTAGCTGGGGGTGACCCATGGCGGTGGGTGGGAGCTGGTGAGGTAAATACTCATTGAGCACCAACTCGGTTCTTGGGTTAACCTGGTCCCTCCCTCCCTCCAGAGTTGGGTGGCTGCTGATGGCGCTTATGATTAACTGGGAATTGGGGGGAAGAGGAGGGTGCCTGGGCCCCAGGGTGCTCTTAGAACCTCTCTCCCCTCACAGCCATCTGATTTGGGCAGCTCGCTGGTGTGAGAGCTTTGCCTTGTGAACTAGAATCTTGAATATTCACTTCTTGAGAGGTGGCTGAGGCTGTAAAAAGTGGTCTAGGAACCTGGACGGGCTTCCCAGGTGGCACTAGTGGTAAAGAACCAGCGGATAAGAATCCACCTGCCAATGCAGGAGACATGGGTTCAATCCCTGGTCTAGGAAGATCCCACAAACCGTGGACCTGGAACCGCAGCTACTAAAGCCCATGAGCCCTGAAGCCAGTGCTCTGCAACAAGAGAAGCCATCGCAATGAGAGGCCCATGCACCTCAAATAAGAGTAGCTCCCTCTTGCCACAATTAGAGAAAAGCCCTCACAGCAATGAAGACCCAGCACAGCCAAAAATAAATAAATAAATAAAAATTAGAAGGGAAATCTTTTTCTAGCTTCATCAGAGGAAAATGCCAGTAGGAAAACATAGCAAAGGGCATAGGGGAGGCTTGGGGAAGCCTCCTCCTGATACTGGAGAGCCTTGCTCACATTTGACCAGTTGGTAATTTCTTTAGCACACATCTTACTGAAAGTGTGACATCCTTCGCACCTACCGTGTTTCTACTTTGTGTGGTTCTGCTTTTACTGAAGTGTGTAGTCTGTCCTGAGTTTTAGGCTCAGGATGAGAGAAGTCCCACCTAAATGAGCTCCTCAGTTTAAATGAAACTCAGACACACACCCTATCCCTGATCTTCTCATAGGGGGCAAGGTGGGTGACCATGGTGGCCCTTCTCTTGCTGGGTTTTGATAGGTGTCGGAAACACAATGTGGCAATTATGTTACCTACTGATCAGTTCCTTAAGGACAGGACTGGCCCTCTGGTGCCTCTGATGGTCCCCTCTCATAGCCGTCAGCCTCTCTAACCAAGGGCCACATTTAGTCAACATAGAACCTTTGTGCAAATCTGGAAAAGGTGCCCTTCCTCCCAGTGCGTGGAACTCAGTGGCAGAGTATATGGTTTGGCAAACAGTGTATGGGCTGGATTTCAGCCCTTGCTTGTTCCATCCACCTTCTGCCTTGTGCAGGCTTTCCTGATATCTCAGTTGGTAAAGAATGTGCCTGCAATGCAAGAGACCCCGGTTCGATTCCTGGGTTGGAAAGATCCGCTGGAGAAGGGATAGGCTACCCACTCCAGTATTCTTGGGCTTCCCTGGTGGCTCAGCTGTAAAAGAATCCACCTGCAATGTGGGAGATTTGCGTTCGATCCCTGGGTTGGGAAGATCTCTTGGAGAAGGGAACAGCTACCCACTCCAGTATTCTGGCCCGGAGAATTCCATGGACTGTAGCGTCCATGGGGTTGCAAAGAGTTGGACATGACTGAGTGACTTTCACTCACCCTGCCCTGTGCAGGTGAACTTAGGTGACCTAGTACTCACCCAGGGCACTCACTCTCTGGAGACTGAGAGAAGGATAGGCAGAGGTGCAGAGATGCAGAAGGCAAAGGAGTGCCTGAGGTTGGGTCTTATCTGACTCTTAACAAATCCTTTCTGACACAGACCTATCAGGCAACAAGAACAGAAGCTGCAGGGCTTCCAAGGTTGTCCACAAGGGAGATCACTTCAGGTGAGCAACTTTAGGGGACAAGTGGACTCTGGGTGGGCAGTAACAATGCAGCACGGCAGTGGGTTTGCACCCTCTACTTTCCAGCTGTGTGTTGTTTCTCCTCTTGAACTATCCATCTTCAGTGTGACTGTTGCTTTCTTTCAAAAGAATACAGTTAAGGACTCTTGATGGCAAGCAGCAAAAATGCCCTCTGGCTATTTTGACTAAAGAGGAGATTTCATTGTAAGGAGAAAGCAGTGTCTGATGAAATGCAGGGGCAGAGATGTGGCTGCCCTCAGAAATGGGGAGCATCATCAGGATTTATCTCTGTCTTCAATCTGCTTCTCTTTTGCGTGTCTGCTTCTTCTCTCTCCCCACTGCCCTTTTATATTTCTTTCTTTTTTTTTCTGCCCTGGGAGAAGATAATCCACTTGTAGCTGCTGAGTTTATTTTTCCCCTATTCCCCCAGCCTAAGACCGCATCTTCCCACTCCCAGTCCTGTGTTAGTCTCCGAGGAGGGGACTGGGCCTGGCGTGGTGTCAAACAGCCACCCCAGGCCCAGTCATGTGTGATCATGTGTGATCTGGAGGAGATGGGTGCTCTAAAAGAATCTGTTCTCCAGGGGCTGCTGGAACTGGGTGGGAGCAGGGGCTGGGAAAGGGGATGGGTCCCAGGAAACGGGATCCTGAGCAGAGAACCTAAACGTGGTTTCTTCCAAGAGACATGGATACTGTCTGTGATTCCTTCCAGGATGTCCATTCTCATCATTTGCATACTGATCACGGGCTTGGGGCTCATCTCCATATTCAGTCGTTTGTCCAGAAGGAGGAGAAACCAAAGGAACAGAAGGGGTAGGTAGAAGTTTGGGGCGGGGGTGGTGGGAGTTGGGGAAAATGAAAGGGGTCAAGGAACAGTTCTCAAATGGGTGAATGTGACCCTCCTCCTATTGCCTGGACCCCTGAATTCCCATGCAGCCTGCCCATGGGCTGAGGGAAATTCTGTTTCATGGTCACAAAGGCACCCTGAGAGGTGGCAGAGAGCACCGTGGAGGCATGTGCAGACCAGGGAAGTGGGGGACTGAGACACTGGGAGCTTCTGGGGCACCTGGCATAGAAAGGTCTCCTTGAGAAGAAGGGCTGGGAGTGGTTGGGAGTGGAAAAGGACAAGCCCAAGGGCCTCAGTCCTGGCCTCGAACCACGGGAGGAGTGGCCCTCAAGTTTTGTGCCTCCTTCTTCCCTTGGGTGATTGCAGGTAAAGGCCTAATGAGAAGCCAGAAAACCAGCCAAGCTTCTGTGAGCCCCACACCACTGGTAAGTTCCCTCCTTGACTCTTCTATCTTGGGTTCCATACCCACTGCTGCTCCCTGACCTGTAGGGCACCCTGTTTCTAAACCTAGGAACTGTGTTCAGAAGAGGGTGTGTAGATATGCCCATCTCTCCTGTGGGACCGCTTCAGAGAAGCCAGCATCCCCAAGGCCACCACGTGGGGAATCGGCTAACCTCTCAAGTGGACACAGGGTAGAGACAGCATCAGACACAAGTGCCACTAGTTGGCTAATAGGTTTTTGTTTGTTTTTATGCTCAGAAGCCACAGAAATACCTTGCAGAATGGAGAGACTGTGGGCATAACTATAAAACAGACTCCAACCTCCTCTGGGTATGGAAATGTAGAAAACAACATTTTAGAGAATGAGAGAACACAAACAAACCAGAAACATCTGTTAATGAAACACAAGGGTCTACAGCCAGACAAATCTGAAACCCAAAGCTTGGTGATAATTTGGCTCTGGGGCCAGAGCAGGAGCCCTAAGAACTCAAAGCAGTGGCTCCCATGGCATTCCTGACTTTTTGCCATCTAAGAGCTGTGGAGGTGTGGGATATAGACAAAGCAACATCTTGCTTGGTTTTGCCCAAGATCACACCCTTTGTGGGGGCTTCCCAGGGGTCTCAGACAGTAAAGAATCCACCTGCAATGCAGGAGACCGGGGTTTTAATCCCTGGGTTGGGAGGATCCCCTGGAGAAGGAAATGGCTACCCACTCCAGTAGTCTTCCTGGAGAATCCCATGGGTGGAGGAGCCTGGTGGGCTACAATCCATTTCAGTTCAATTGCTCTGTCATGTCTGACTCTTTGCGACCCCGTGGACCACAGTACACCAGGCCTCCCTGTCCATCACCAACTCCCAGAATTTATTCAAACTCATGTCCATTGAGTCGGTGATGCCATCCAACCATCTCATCCTCTGTTGTCTCCTTCTCCTCCCACCTTCAATCTTTCCCAGCATCAGGATCTTTTCCAATGAGTCAGTTCTTCATATCAGGTGGCCAAAGTATTGGAGTTGGGCTACAGTCCATGGGGTCGAAAAGAGTTGGACGTAACCGAGTGACTAAGCACACACACACTCCCTTTGGGACACAATTGGAGTCTAGGTTTTTGCAAAAACCATTTTCACTTCTTTAAGGCATGACCTAGGGCAACTTATTACTTGTATGTTTACCTCCATATAAGTTGAGGACCCCATACACCCCAGGACTTTTTATTCATTCACTCATTCATTCATTCAATAAACAATGACCATACCAGATTCTAGAATACACAGCTGAGTCAAAGAAATAACATCTGTCTTCATGGAGCTTATAATGTAGAGTGGGAGGTAGGCAAACCATCTCAGACACACGCTCACACACACACACGTGAAATTGTCAACTATAAGTACTCTAAAGGAGAGATGTATGGTGCTATAAAAGTTGAGGCAATGGAACCCAACCCTAATTCTTATCTAGCAGGGCATTGTACAATATGGTTTAGCCATGGCCAGCTTCTTCACACTCAGGCAATGGGAACATACAGCCTGAATCAGTGTTCCTTCTGGGCTCTGAAGGAGGTCAGCTGCATTCATGTCACCAGAGCTTGGTGAGAGTTGAACGCAGGCCCCATGCACCAAGCTTTGCTGTTAACTAGCTGATGACTTTTAAATCATGACATGATTTTCGCTCTGCAAACAAACTTTGGTGTTGGGCCCCTGTGAAGCCCCTATGACAGAGTTTGCCATTTTTGCTGCAGAAACACCCAGCAGAGGTAGGCAATAAATCTCAATTCAATTCTCCTTTTTTATTTCCAACAAAGTAGACAACTCTTTGAAGTCTCTTCCACGTGTCCTGACTCCAAAGGCAATGGCTCATACTGAACAGGTGGAACTGAAGATTTCTTTTATTAAGTTCATAAATAAAATGATGCTACAGTAGAATCACCATGACAACTGGCCCACAACTTGGGGACTGATTCTGATCTCAGGTGTTCTGAAGGCCCCTCTAACCTTGCCAATGATCATTTGCAGATAGGTAAAAACAGAGGCAGTCAGGAGGTTGTGCTCGGCCACTCCTGAGCAACACCACAATCAGATAACATCTCAAGATCTTAGTTCTCATGCAATCAGCTAGTCAAAAGTGAAGAAGAGGGCCAGATATCGATCAGGGGGCCAGGAGATCACTTCTGCTGTATTCCTTAGCCAATAAATTTCTGACTCAGTGTTGAATGAACTCCAAGGTATGACTAACTTCTCTCAGGATATCACTGGCAAAGTATTTCTAGAAAAGTTTGTTTTAAAGTATAATATTCCAGTTTACTTCTGAATTAGTATTCCATGCTGTTCTACCCAAAGAAAGGGAGAGAAGCTACATCAGAGGTTCTCAGAGTCTCTTGGCTCAAGGACTGGGAAACTGCCACCAGTTTGGGAAACTGTATGGGTAACTGCCACCAGACTGAATGGACACTGCTTCTGATCAGTAAGAAACCAAAGTGTGATAAGTTAATATTAAGAAATATTCATTCACATCAGGAAACAAATCTAGACAAGGGCACAAGTAGTTGTGGGTGCAAGTGAGGTGATATTGTCATGAATGCCAGGATTACCTACACTCTTAGCTTCCACCTGCACATCTACACCTCTCTCTCCCTAGAGTGTGTCTCCCACATTTCAGACCCTGGAATCTCCCCCTATTGCTTCTGCTGCCCTCATAAAAACCCTTCTCTTCCAGTCCCTCCTGAGAGGGTTTTGGCCAGTCTCCATGCTAAGGACACTCAGTGGTGTCCAGTCTGGGCAGGCCTGGGACAGGGTTCTATATATAAATGCACGTTTAGGTCCAGGCTCTCACAGAGTCTTTTAAGAACACAGTTCCTTCAGCCCTAAGCCCTCTCTGCATAGGTAGGGAACCCACAGCTACTCAACAAGCAGGCTGATGGGAAGAGCAAGGAGGGGGACCCCATTCCTGCCATCCTCTGTATGCCCACTTAGCCAGTCCCCTTCCTTCGCCAGTCCCCTTCCTTCCCCAGTCCCAGATCAAACAACATCACAAGTGCTGTGTTTTCCCTCAGCCACTAAACAATCCTAATCCTTTGCCTGTGGCCATGTGTTGAATTTGCACAAAGAAGCCACTAGCCCACCGGTTTTGCAAACAGCAATCCATCCTTGGCTGGGTGGTTTAGGACATCCTACTACACAAGGCAAGAGAGCAGACATCCATTTTCCACGACGGATGAAGACATCCATAGACATCTTGGAAGATGCACACTTATCTATGTGGAAAACTATTTCCTTTGGGAATCCTACAGGTTGGTTCTGGTTCCACGATTGAGTCCACAGCCTGTTTTCTTCCCTTACATACCAAAGGCTTGTTGAATCTGTGGTCAATTATTTACTCATTTCATCTTTCAGCAAGGCTAGTTGTGTGCCACTTTTCATGATAGGGAGACAAAAAAAATCAAGACTTTGTAAATGCAGTGTTGTGCTGTTAAAAAAATAGGAAGTTTCAATAAAACAGGGAAGAGGAATTAATCTGATGTTTCATGTATTGGGTGGCCGTAGGACAATGGTTATACATCTTCTTGCAGGCTGTTCATAAGGTACTGGCCCTGAACTGGAAAGCTGATGTGGCTTCTAACTTCAGGGTTGGTAGAATTGTTTGAAGTCTGCTCAGTTTCAGCTGAAACCGAGTCCTCCCCTACCAACACATCCCACAGCCAGCGCGGGGTTGGGGCGTGGGGGTGGGGTGGGGTGGGGTGGGGGCGGGGAGGTGTGGGTGTGGGTGTGGGGAAGGGGCATTACTGGCACTCTGCTGCCCTCGTGTGGCCGACTGCGCTTTGGCACTGCCATCTCTTCTCAAGACTATTTCCCTAAACCGGCTCTCCACAGAGGGAGCCCTTTGTCAACTCTCTCTTCCTGTCTTCCCCTCAAAATCCAGCTGTCAGGAGCAGCTGCTCCATCTCAGAGCGAACATACTCCCTAGAATAGATCATCTAACTTGACCTTTCTAGTTTCTCTGCCACTGTATGGGCTCTGGGACAGCTTGCGGTGGAGGCCAGATGCAAGGAATTTGAAGTTAGAGGACTTGACTTAAATTTTGTTCTGCTGCTTACTAGCTGGGAGGCACTGGGTAAATTATTTCATCTCTTTGAACCTTAACTTTCTTACTTTGATTCTCAAAAATATTACTTAATGTATTTTTAAGAGAGATTTGTGGAAAAAGCTTTCCTCCCCGTGGACTGAGCTCCGTTGGTGGGCACTCTTTAGTGACGGACGCCTGGCAGAGGTGGAGTGGTCTGTCTAATGAGTGAATCTGGGGGTAGGAACCAGAGTGACTTCTCTGCCCTTCCCCTTCCTTTTTTAATCCCTTGGGTGCAGATTTCAAGAGCACACGGTATCTTTCGCAACTCCTGGGGGCAGCTGAGCTGCCGTTTGGGTTGTGGGGAGGGGCAGGGACTTGCCTTAGTGCACGGAGTTCAGGGTTCTGCAGCTATGGGTTTATGCTTATATTTTCCTGTGTTTGTAATGCTGCTTTGATCTCTATCTGCCGAGTCTTCTTATTTCTCACTTGGTCTAGAATTCAGGTGGGGAATGGAAACAGTAGGTATCCAGCTCCCTGAAAATCCTCAACAAGGTAAATGAAGGACTTCAAAAGTTACAAAAAAGGGTTTTTAAAGGAAAACATACTTCCTCCCATCTCTGCCCCTCAGTCCCTCAGTTATCAGGTTCCCCTCCCCAGAAAATAGCAATTACTAAAACCATTAATGATGTCTCTTCCAGAGAGAGACTGCTGCTGCTGCTGCTGCTAAGTCGCGTCAGTCGTGTCCGACTCTGTGCGACCCCATAGACGGCAGCCCACCAGGCTCCCCCGTCCCTGGGATTCTCCAGGCAAGAGTACTGGAGTGGGTTGCCATTTCCTTCTCCAGGGCATGAAAGTGAAAAGTGAAAGTGGAGTCGCTCAGTCGTGTCCGACTCAGTGACCCCATGGACTGCAGCCCGCCAGGCTCCTCCGTTCATGGGATTTTCCAGGCAAGAGTACTGGAGTGGGGTGCCATTGACTAAACATATGTAAATACAGGTATGAACTTAGTATTCGTGTGTAACTGAGCTCAGGCAAGTTGTTTGACCTCCTTGTGCCTCCATTTCTCTACCAAAAATGAGAATAATAACTGCTGCAACCTCCTGGTGATTTGTGGGGATTCCATGAACACATGCCAAGCACTCAGAATAGTGTTCAGAGTATAACAAGCGTCACTCAGTTTTAGTCTATTTGATGAATGGTGCAATTCAAATGACATAGGTGACTTCCACATGTTTAAGTAGGATACATTGTTTGAAATAGAATTTAAAATGTTGTTAGCTGTTGCCAAAATGCCTTTCATAGTAGTTGTATCAACTCACTCTCCCACCAATAGTATATATGTGTTTTAGCTCCCCACAATCTTGTCCAGTTTGTTAGCAAACTTTTTGAATTTTGCGGATCTTAGTGATGGAACTTATTATCTAATTATAGTTCTAATTATGATTTATCTTAAATAGAGAGTAAAATTGAGTATCTCTTCGTATATTTGAAGCCATTTATATTTCCTTTTCTACTAATAGCCTAACCTTTTCCATCCTTTTACTTTTCTGTTGAGTTGATTTATAGGAACCTCATATATGTTGAGAGAATCAGCCCTTTGTCTATGAGATGCTCTGCAAGTATTTTTCCAGCTTGCCATTTGTCTTTTAAACGGTACTTTGTAAGTCAAGTTAATCAGTCCTTTCTCTTTTATTGACCATACGTCATGTATTCAAAGGCATACTTCACTCTGTTGTTTTCAAAGTTCTCCCATAGTTACTTCTAGTACTTTTATGATTTTTTTAGTTAAATTTTTGACATATCTGGAATTTTGAAAAAAGGAGTAAGGTATAGATCTGATCTTATTTTCATCTTCATGACTACCTAATTTTCTCAACACCATTTATGAATAAACTAATTTTTCCCAAATGATTTGATATACCAACTTCATCATACTCTAAATTTCCTCTTGTATTTTTGGTCTGTTTCTGGTCTTTCTATTTTATCCCTTTATTTCTTCATTCATAAACCATTAATATGTTTTAATTAGCCATTCTTAATAAAACAGTACTTTCAGTTAGCTGTTCAGGTCAGCCTTCCCATCTTACTTTTATTTGCTTATTTTTATGAATGGTCTTTCTTGTTTATGGCTTACAAAGGAAATTTAGAATAATCTTACTTAGTAAAAAGTAATCTTGTATTTTTACTAGGACCATCTATGGGGTTATCCATTGGAATTTGTCAGGGGAGAGGGCTAACATTTAGATCAATTGTTAGTTCCCCTATAGTGTTGTATGCATATCTCTTATGCTATAGCAAGGAGATGGACATCCTCATTTGAATAGTGCTTTATCCAACAGGGACCTTGTTTTGTGTAGTACTCTGGGATGTACAGAGTACTTAATGATGTCTGATTTATTTTTACACTTGGAGATGTGTTATTAGTTCTGTTTTCAAGATGAGGAAATTAAAGCTTCAAAAGTTTTGCATACTTGCCCCAGTGAATGAAGGACGTTAGTTAGTGGTAGAGTTTGGGACTTTACCCCAATCAATCCTGAGTTAGTTCCAGAGTACCACCACTTTCATTAGGCTTTTCTGGCTGTGGATGAGCTCTGCACCTCTAGAGGTGATGGGGAAAGACACGTTAATGATGGAGAAGGAGTCAGCATTGCAGAGTTTGCTTTTATTTGTATCGAACCTGGATTGTTCATTTGGTTGACTCTTCCCAAGTAGATCAATGATGCCAAGGGAACACTCTTGGTGCTGTGAGCTCTGTATCACACTTTTTAAAAGGGGATAGGGGAAGTAGTCTCAGCTCTCAATGGTCTAACAGGATGTTGGTCCAAGTGGGAGGGCCATAGATCTTTTCTCAGGCCAGGAAAAGACTGACCCTTGGTCTTCAAACTGCAGACTAGCATTGTCTGAGCACACCCAGACAGCTCTAGCTGTGATTTCATCTGGTCGTAGTCCAAAATTTGTTAAAATGGAAAGTGATGGATGAAGATGGAGCTGAGATAAAAGGAACTGGACTCAAACCTCACTGGAGAGGCAAGGTAAGTTTGCCACTTTAACCTGAGCATAGACAACAGGATCTGAGTGTACAGAATGATTCTCGGTAAGGTGATCGCTGTTTTCTTTGGGGGCTTTGAAAGTCATGCTGGCGTAGGTAAGTACCTCCTCTGAGGATGAAAGCTGCAGAGGAGGAAGGAAGAGGAGGAATGAGTCAGTTCGATTTGGAGGAAGGTGTCTCTTAGAAGCAAGTGACATTTAAAAGCAACATGAAAGCTTGGGTCAGAGAAGACCCAAAGAGATCAGAAGAACCCTTCGAAGAATCAGTTGCCCGGTGTCCAATGGCATCAGGCCTCCATATCCAGGAAACAGAGTGGCTGTCTTACCTTGGCTGGATGATCTGAAGGAGGATCCAAGGTCTGGGGACTGGAATGACCTGCTCCAAGTGCCAGGAAGAAGAGGAACAAGTCTCACCCATGGGGCCTGGAGGAATTAGAAGCTTCTTTCTTTAATCTTGGGTGAAGGGGCAGGGTAGGGGGGAGGTGCGGGAGGTGGGAAGGGTGGAGGATGGAGAGAGCCAGGAGAGAAGTGAAGGGGTTCAAATCCTTGATCCGTGGAGAGCACGGGCTCTGTCTGTTTTATTCCCCTCAAAGCTACCTCTGTTCTCGATGGCAGAGAAAGAAGGGCTGTCACAGATCTCGGAGACTTACATTTTCTGTAGCTCTTCACGATGAGGAAGACAAAGGCCACCAGCAGCAGTGTCAGTATAACCCCAGCAAAAAAGGCTAAGACCAAATGTTCTTTGCTGTTATGGTGAAGAAAGGGAACAGATGACCCACGGGACTTTTTGAAGGCCTTAAGACAAGAGGGTAACCTTTTCCACCTATGGGTAAACCTCTGAAATAGCTTTCACACTGGTTAGTCAACTTGCAATCTCTTCCCCTGGTTTTCAACTTTTGGCTTTCAGGTTCCAGATCCATTTGAGGTGTCAGTAAAAGCTGTGGGCTCTGTTCTTCCTTAAAAATGTTCATAGGACTGCACATAGCAAATTTTATAAGTTTAGGGGCTTCATGAGTCTCTCGAAGCATGGGGGACCCCAGGTTAAGAGCCACACTCTGAAGGTAAAATACTGATTTACTACTTCTGCTGTTTCTGGTCCCTTCTCGCCAGACCTCCCTCCTCAAGTCCATAAGGCAAAGTGGTCAACACAGAATCAAATGCCATGTGGTATGAGATGAAATGGCACACATTTCTTGCTTACTTGGGGTGGCCAGAGAGGCAGGGTGCAGAGGTCACTGCCGAGGCTGTGGTGGGGTGGGTGCCTTGTCCCTCTGTGAAAGAATACAAAGGGGATTAGTGCATAGGCCACATCTTCTCCTGCCCAAGGGTCCCCAAGTGCTCCCCCTTATCCAAGCAACCAGTGGAGTCTAACCATGGGGGCTACAGCTCTGTAAAAGGAGAACATTGTTTCTTAGAACCTGTTTTTTTTAACATGAAAACTAGATAAGTAGCTGAAACAATAATCAACTACACAAGTGAAAGAAGAGCCTAGTGTTTCTGCAGTCCCATTTGTCCCTGTAATAACATTTCAGGGCTCTCCCTCAAAGATTTTAATCAGACCTTGAGACATATGCTCCCTGGGACTTAAGCAGAGAATCTCAAGGGCAGGGGTTAAAGACCAAAAGTAATACCTAGAACTAGCATGTCCCTAAGTCCTGGGGAATATGACCTTAGAAATCACTGCCTTTTTTGGTTCATTTGTTTTTCAGGGTAGCTATTAACAGTGACTAGCCAAAAGCAGCCTTGGTGAAGGGACTTCCCTGGTAACTCAATGCTAAAGAATCTGCCTGCCAAAGCAGGAGACACTGGTTTCAATCTCTGGGTCAGGAAGTTCCCCCTGGAAGAAGAAATGGCAACCCACCCTAGTATTCTTGCCTGGAGAATCTCACGGACAGAGGAGCCTGACGGGCTACTGTCCATGGGGTTGCAAAGAGTCGGACACGACTGAATAACTAAGCATGCACACACTCAAGGGAAGTGAGCCAGGCTCTCATAAACTACCAAGATGGCCTAATGTTGAGCACAGAGACTCCCTTTACTCATATTTGGAGGATCAGATAGTTCTCCTTGGTTCCCATTTTCATTCTTCTGGGCATTAGATCCTGCATCTGATTCTTTCAACTTCAGAAATACCATCCCCTGACACCCTTCAGCACAGTGTCCAGTGATTCCAGTCCATCTGAACTCAGCATCGAGGCAAGTAATGGGTTCTGTTGCAGACTTACTATCGTTTGGTTTAGGTTGGGACATTTGGTTTCCCATGTTGCCTTCCCCTGAGAATTAAAAAAAAAAAAAAAAAGGTAGGTCTTACAAAGCTTGGAAAAGAGAGGCAGCAGAGGGGCCAATTCTGAGATTGTGATCTTAATATCGGAGCTGTAACGAAGGAGAGAGGCAAATGGTGGGAGGATGTTCTAGTGAGGTCAGTGGTCCCAAACTTTACAGCATGAGGACCGCAGTGCAGCAGGCAGGCCTCAGCTCTTCAGGTCCATACATTTGATTTCATCAGGGCGTCAACAATTGACCAAATGTTCCAGAACAGACTCATACCAACCAGCTCATAGGAGACTAATGTATGAACTAGAATAACATAAGAAACAAGTTTGTATAGCTAGTGCATTTCATCAAAATGTACGAGAAAGCCAATTAAAACCATAATTTTTCTTGATAAACATCAAATTGAAGTATGAAAGAAGCAGAATGGATGACTTTAATATTGAGTGTCACATAGGTCTGATGCATTGGCTTCGGTCTTCCCTAGCAGTGTTGGGCAAACTAACTTGCTCTTGGAGGTCCTGCATCAGACACTTCTATTTTGTTCACATATTATCTTTTCAAGTGTGACAACGTCTTTATATACGCTATGGTTCTTTCATGTTAAACTTTCTGTATTTCCCTTCTTTTATGTATTTATACAAAAAAGTATAGAGTACCTAAAAGCAGAAAAGTAAAATCACTCAAACTTCCACTACCCATTGTTAATATTTTAGTGTATTTCCTTTTTGTTGTACTTCAATGCATCTTTTAAAAGCTAGTTGAGATACTTCTTCATATCTCCTTTTCTTTTCTTACTAAGTGTTTCATCATAAACATTTTCCTATTTCACTGAAAATTTCTATAAGTCTCTGAGTGGTGATAGGTCTTTCTGTTGTAACTATGTACTATAGCTTGCTTTTCTAGTTTTCCTGCCTGTTGATAAAAATTATTTCCACTTTAAATAAAATAAAATAACAAACACTTTTAGGAGGGCACAATTTTACTACATACTTAGACAAACCCATGAGAAGAATTTTTAATTCTGCTATAACTACTGTATTTTAAGGTTATTTATTTAGACAATAAATGACATCAATTATTTGTACTTAATTATTCAGCTGTCAAAAGTGAATTAATTTCCAAGTCCTTGGACATAGGGAAAGATTGGGAGAAGGACATCTTGTTGCCATGTACCAGTTACAATAGCAAAACTATCAAGTGCCTTACAATCAAACAAACTTTTAAGGATCATGTAATCTAGGATAACAAGAAAGATGCCAACAGGGAAATTTGGTGAGAATTCTGAGCCATAGGGATGCTGCTACTGCTGCTAAGTCGCTTTAGTCGTGTCCGACTCTGTGCGACCCCAGAGATGGCAGCCCACCAGGCTCCTTCGTCCCTGGGATTCTCCAGGCTAGAATACTGGAGTGGGTTGCCATTTCCTTCTCCAGTGCATGAAAGGGAAAAGTGAAAGTGAAGTTGCTCAGTCGTGTCTGACTCTTCGCGACCCCATGGGCTGTAGCCTACCAGGCTCCTCCATCCATGGGGTTTCCCAGGCAAGAGTACTGGAGTGGGGTGCCATTGCCTTCTCCGTAGCCATAGGGATAGAAAGTCCATTATCCATAGCAGAATCCATAGGGGTAACAATTTTTCCAGCACTTTTTGCTCCTTTGCTAATTTAAAAGTCAATAATCAAGAAGGAGGGGATATATGTGTACATATTGCTGATTCACCATGTTGTACAGCAGAAACTATCACAACATTGTAAAGCAATTATATTCCAATAAAAAATAAAAGGCAACATAATTAAACATAATGATGATAAACAAAAAGTCTACAGTGTTCTTTGTAGAGAACAGTAAAATATTTATGTTGTGTTTTTTAAATATTGAAATATGTGTTTGCACTAATCATAGTATGAATTTATCCTATGAATTTGTACTAGACCATATCACTGGGGAGGTGGGAGAGGGGAGGATCATAGGTTTCCTTAAAATCTTAACCTTCCCATGAGTGGTTCTGAATTTACAACCACCCCAAAGAAATGTTAGCACAGTCACCTAAAACAAAAGCTGGGTCCCCCATCCTGAAAGACAAAGCCTTCACATGATGCCACAGGGAAATAGTTAATGAATCCACGCTAGTTACGAATCCATGCTGAGAAAAACAGGAAGCATATACCCTTTGAAAACAACACTCCTAACATTCGACAGAAACATAAATTAAAATAGAAACAGTACTCTCTATACATACTTTTTTACATGTTGTCCAGCATTGGAGAATCTTACTGATTGCCATAAAATCCACCAACTACATGCAGCCATTCACATACAACCTTTCCCCGACCAGATAAGGTTAAAAAAAATAACTGAAACCACTAAAAATTAGATTAACATTTTGTTTTGGTAATTATTTCATCTATATTAAAAGATGGGGTAAATGTGTTTACCTTTTAAGACAAAGTCTGGTTGTAAGATGTCATTGTCTAAAACGCTTTTCACTTGCTGCTTCTGCTACCATCCTTATTTCTCGGAATGATGAAACAGTGATTACTGCCACTGCAACTGCCACCATCAAGCTGTGTGTCGCAAAGATCTTGTCTAAACTCCAGGGCCAACTTCCTGTTTGTGGCAAACTCTGTATTTTTTTTCATTCCACAAGCGGAGAACTTTTATATCTTTTGACACATGAATGCCAGAACATTCGGGGGATAAGATAAGCTTATTTCTAATTAAGTATTAATTGAATATGGAACTACCATATCAAATGTGGGGATCACAGTGGTGTGACATTATCATTGTCATCCAGCCTGTCATAATCTTGTTTATTCCAACCAAGGAAGTAAGGTTGGTAGAGAAAAATGAAAAGCAAATGTTGTTAAGTGCGGACTAGACAGACTTCAAGTGTTTTAAGACTATGGAAATCGCCAGCTTCCCCAGTGGCTTAGTGACAAAGAATCTGCCAGCCAATACAGGAGACATGGGTTCAATCCTTGGTTTGGGAAGATCCCACATGCTGCGTGGCAACTAAGCTTGTGCATCACAGCTACTGATTCTGCACTCTAGAGCCTGGGAACTGCAGCTACTGAGCTCAAGTGCTACAACTCCTGAAGCTCACACACACTAGAGTCTCATGCTCTGTAACAAGAGAAGCCACCACAATGAGAAACACACACACCACAAGGAAGAGTAGCCCCTGCTCAACATGACTAGAAATAGCCTGTGAGCAACAACGAAAATCCAGTACAGGCCAAAATAAATAAACAAGTAAAAAACATGGAGACTGCTTCAAAGGGAAGGTGGATCATTTACTTGTAAACATTTCCCCATAAAATAATAAGTATACATATTAAATAGACACAATGGGCCATGTGCTATGGGTATTTTAGAGAGAAGGCAGGAAAGCTCATGAGGCCTACTGTCTAATTGAGAAGAGTAACAATAGAAAAAGAAATAACAGATTGATTACGGATTGTGTTCAGGGACATGAAAGAAAGAAAAAGAGTGCCATGCAGGAGAGTCAATGATCGGAGGATGTCTTTAGATAAAATGGATGACCCAGGAATTCCTGTCCAAGGAGTGATATTTACCCTGAGAACCAGAGGATGGGAACAAGCTGGTTGGGCAGAGAGCCTGGGGAAGATAGTTCCAGGAGGAGGGCAGAGCTAACTCGTAGGCCTGGGAGAAGGGAAGAGCTGGCAGGGCAGGCAGGATCAGGCAAGGCTGTGAGCAGGGAGACCTGGAATATGCCTGGGGGAGAAGAAAGGGACTGTGTGAGGAAGTCCCCAACCCCCGGACTGCTTGCTAGGCTTTGAGCGATGGATTTCTGGGACATCAGCATGGTTCAAGAGAGAGGCCTTGGTAAAGGGTGAGACATAAAATAGTTGTGTAGACAGATTTGAGATATACTGTGGAGGTCTTTAAATCCAAGCAAAAAGTATATTTTAAATATTAACAACAACTAAAGATTTTGGAATTCTTGTGTGAATTCCAAACATGAGCTGTAAGGAAGATTATATCACATCAAATAAGATCAACTGTGGGTAAAGGAAGAGATAAGGAAATAAGCTGTGTCAGACATACAGGATGGAGTGGGACTCAAGAGAAAAGGCTCAGGTCACACAATAAGGAGGGGAAGTGGGTGCCAAGAAAAGCATCATAGAGGAGATGATGTTTGAGTTGCTTCTTGAAAGATGAATCACATTTTCTAGGCAGACAGAGGAAGGAAGCATATTCCAGGCAGAGGGACCATGTGAGCAAAGACATGCTTTGTCATGTTTGTGATGTTCAGCGAAATGCAAGTATTTCATCATTGCTGATGCTACAGAGATTAAGAGTGGGTGGAATCTTTTTCCAGTGGGGGAATGGAAAAAGAAAGACTGTAGAGGAAGAGCAAGGTCACATGATAGAGGACCTTAAACAGACTTACCTTGGAGTCAATGGAGAGACTGCTGAAGGATGAAACATGATCACATTCTGGTTTGGGCCACAGAGTGTAGGAGGGACTTGTGCGGGCCAGACGGGGGGCAGGGAGTCCTTTAGTATGGCAGAGTTCCAGGTGAGAAACAAGGATGATCTAATCAGAGACACTGGCCTTGGGGAAGAGGAGGCAGGGTAGAAAGGTGTTGAGTCTAATCTTTTTCTAGTTGTGAGAGAAAGGTAAGGCGGAGAGAGCTCAAGAGAACTCCCAGGTTTCTGCCTTGAATCACCAGTAAATGGTGAGAATATAGAAGAAGGTGGGTGTAGGATTGGACATATATAATGAGCTTACTTTTGAACAGACTGAGTCTAGGGTGCCTGTGGATTGTACTACCGAGAGATGTCAAGAGGGTAGTTGGATGCACAGGTCAGAGGCTCATGAAAGATCCAGAGCTGTGTGGTAGAGAGCACTAGTTCTCACCCTGAACCAGATCTCCTCTCCTGGCACAGACCCTCACTTACGGTTTAGTAGTGCCATGTGATAAGCTCTGGCCAATGGACTATGAATGAAAGTGATGTAGTTCCCTTTTAGTTGAAGCATTTAATTACCGAAGGAAGACCTCCTCTGACCCCTTCCACTTCAGGGTGATCACAGAGATTTTGTGATAAGATAAGGTTGAAAGCTCTAAAGTGGATCACTGAGTCACTATAAGGAGGATAGTTTCTCTAGTGGGTCACCTGGACCTAGAGTGGATTCTGTGTGAGCAAGAAATAAACTTTTCCACATTACACTACTGAGATTTTGGGGCAGTTTCTTACCTCAGTTGACTTAACTTATCCTGTCTAATACAACTTGGGATATAGATTAGGAAGCCATCAGCATACACGTGGCAGTAGAAGCCACGGGGATGGATAAGATTACCCAGGAACAGTTTGTAGAATGAGGATAAAGCATTCCTAGAACTCTGAGGAACACCACCACTTAAGAGGGAGTGAGAAAAAGTGGAGGAGCTTCCTTGGTGACTTGCTGGTAAAGACTCTACCTGCCAATGCAGGAGACACAGGTTCAATCCCTGATCTGGGAGGATCCCATGTGCCGTGGAGCAACTGAGCCTGTATGCCACTATTATTAAGCCTGTACACTAGAGCCCACGTGCTGCAACTACTGAAGCCCACACACGTGAGAGCCCCTGCCTCACAACAGGAGAAGCCACTGAAATGAGAAGCCCGAGCACCACAACTAGAATAGCCTCTACTCTCCGAAACTAGAGAAAAGCCAGCAGAGCAACAAAGACCCAGCACAGCCAAAAATTAAAAAATAAATTAACAACAACAAAAAAAATTTTTTAAGGAAAAAAACCTGGAGTCAGTTACAGAAATTGAGAGGACACAGTGATAGCAGTAATAGCAAATGTAGGGGCCAGGGAGGAAAAGAAGGAAAAGCTGTGAGCACTGAAGAATTGATGCTTTTGAACTGTGGTGTTGGAGAATACTCTTGAGAGTCCCTTGGACTGCAAGGAGATCCAACAGTCCATCCTAAAGGAATTCAGTACTGAATATCATTGGAAGGACTGATGCTGAAACTCCAATACTTTGGCCACCTGATGCTAAGAACTGACTCATTTAAAAAGACCCTGATGCTGGGAATGATTGAAGGCAGGAGGAGAAGGGGACGATAGAGGATGAGATGGTTGGATGGCGTCACCGACTCTACTGACATGAGTTTCAGTAAGCTCCAGGAGTTGGTGATGGACAGGGAAACCTGGTGTGCTGCAGTCCATGAGGTTGCAAAGAGTCGGACACAACTGAGACTGAACTTAACTGAACAGTGCCAGATGCTGCAGAGAGAGAGGTTGATTAAGATGAGAACTGGAAAGAGTTGATTGGATTTAGAAATGAAGAGATCCTGATCTCTATGCTAAAGCAGGTTGGGGTATGATAGTGGTGGGGAGAAAGACTTCAGTGAGTTAAAGAGTGAGTGGAAATCCCTAGATGTACAGCAGATTAGATCTTTAAAGAGATCCTCTTGTTAAAGAACACCAACAAAGGCTGGATAAAACATTTGTAACACCATAGTTTAAGGTGGTGCTAGTGGTAAAGAGGGCTCCCCTGGTAGCTCAGCTGGTAAAGAATCTGCTTGCCAATACAGGAGACATAAGAAACATGGGTTCAATCCCTGGGTCAGAAAGGTGCTCTGGAGGAGGGCATGGCAACCTACCCATGTTATTCTTGCCTGGAGCATCTCAGACATAGGAGCCTGGCAGGCTACATTCCAGAGGGTTGCACAGGGTTGGACACTACTGAAGTGACTTAAAGCACACAATTTAAAGATGCACGACTGATAAGTAAAATAGATAGCCAGTGGGAATTTACTGTGTGACACAGGGAGCTCAATCCAGTGCTCTGTGACAATCTAGAGGGGTGGGATGGGGTGGAAGATGGCAGCAAGGTTCAAGAGGGAGGGGAGATATGTATACATGTGGCTGATTCATGTTGATGTATGGCAGAAACCAGTACAATATTATAAAGCAGTTATCCTCTAAAAAGAAAAAGAAATTTTTTTAAAATGCATGGCTGAACTAGATGTTGGAAATCCTCAAAAGTCAGAGAGTTGAGACCTGGAGCTGCTGTTTATTCTGGGAAGAGCCACCCATTTTTGGTGACCTGAAGATTGGGTCTACAGGCCTTGTATGAAGTCAGGAAACCGAGTCTGCAGCAAGGTGGGAAATTGGATGAGACCCCCTGAAAGGGAACCCACAGTGAGTGAATCAGAAAAAAGCAAACCAGATGGAAATGGTAGGGATCCTTAATATATCAGTTTTCTATTGCAATATAACAAATATCACAAATGTAGAGACTTAAAACAGTACACATTTCTTCTTTCAGTTTCTGTGGATTAGAGGCTGTTGGAGTTCAGTCGCTCAGTCATGTCTGACTTTGTGACCCGATGGACTGCAGCACACCAGGCTTCCCTGTCCTTCACCACCTCCTGGAGTTTGATCAAACTCATGTCCATTCAGTCGTTGATGCCATCCAACCATCTTATCCTCTGTCATCCCCTTCTCCTCCTGCCTTCAATCTTTCCCAGCATTCAATGAGTCGGATTTTTGCATCAGGTGGCCAAAATATTGGAGCTTCAGTTTCGGCATCAGCCCTTCCAGTGAATATTAAGGATTGATTTTCTTTAGGATTGACTGGTTTGATCTCCTTGCAGTCCAAGGGGCTCTTGTTCATCTTGTTCCTCTACCTCTTGCATTTCCTGGAAATTGGAATTTACATCTTAAGTCTTGATAGACTCAGGTAAAATATTTCTGGATAGATTATACCACAAGTGACATTGTCTACTTTGTATTTCAGCAAATCAGGAAACTTATCTGGTTATTCCACCAGAGTGATACTAAGAATAACCAGTGAACTAGGTCACTGGCCACTTGATTGGGAAGATCTTGATTCGTATTAGCATTGATTTTATAAATTTTTTTTATGGTCATTACAAAACTTACAAGAATCTAACATTTCCCTCTTTTCATTGACATGTAATCGTTTGCTAACACAAACATATTTCAAATCAATTTGACCTTTTCATATCAAGTATTTAAATAATTGGTTGTGCAATGTCTAATTTGAGGTTGCACAACCAATGACCACACAACCAATTTGTATGTACTAAACCACAACCATCACAAAGAAATAAAAATTTTTTTTTAATTGGAGGATAAATGCTTTACAATATTGTGTTGGGTTTCTGCTGTACAACATGAACCACCCATAAGTATACATATACCTCCCATCTCTGGAACTACCCTCCCAAGCCCCCGCCCCTTCTATGTTGTCACAGAGCACTGGGTTGAGCTCCCTGTGTTATACGGCAACTTCCCACTATACACATGGTAGTGTACATAGGGTGGTGGTGGTGTAGTCGCTAAGTTGTGTCTGACTCTTGCGACCCCATGGGACTGTAGCCTGCCAGGCTCCTCGGTCCATGGGATTCTCTAGGCAAGAATACTGGAGTGGGTTGCCAGTTCCTCCTCCAGGGGATCTTCCCGACCCTGGGATCAAACCTGGGTCTCCTGCATTGCAGGCAGATTCTTTACTGACTGAGCTATGCACGGTAAATATATAAACTGATATTCTGAAGGTAGAGATTTGGGACTATACTTTGGAGTTTCACCTCTAAAATCCCTGCTCACCTTATTACCTCCATCTCACTCCTGACTGGCTTCACTGTGGGTTGTGACACCCCAGTCCTTGCACATAGGTAAACAAACTCCTCTAGCACATTCTCGTCCAAAAGCAGCAGCATGTGCTCTATAGCTGGCCACTATAGTAATGTCCAGGTGGCAGAACATCGTGTTGCTTACCCACAGCATGTTGCAGTGCTGTGTGAATACAGGATGTCACTCCCTGGTGCTGGAAACTATGGGCCACACTGCCAGTCTCTGCTCGGATCCAGTGGCCTTATGAGGAGTCCCAGGTGAAGCTGTTTTGTCTGAAGTGACTGGCTTGAGGGCTGACAGCCTCATGCCTTGTTGCCTTTGCAGGTGCCAAGCAGGAACTACTTTGTGGCTTATCCATGTTGTTGCTTATCTGTTGATTAGCAGGGCTGTAACTTCCCAACTTCTCTCCTTGGGTCATCCTTAAGCTTCTCTAACCTTTGAACCAGGAATATAAGGAAGGGCCTCGGGTTTTACAGAACAATCATACCATGAAGATCAGAGGTAATAAAAACTGACAAGGGTTTCAGTCTGTGCTTGTAGTTTCCACTTGTTCCTACCCTCTCCCACTTCACATCTATCTTCCCTTCTTATATGCCCGCTCCATGCATGTCAAGCTCCTTCATTAGAAACAAAGATTAAGAGCTTACAGAGACTGCTTAACCAGCTCCCACAAGAGCATAAAGTCAAATCTCTTACATATAAACACATATCCTAGTAGCTGTGCTTCTGACTGAAGACTGACTAATACAGTTACACACAAGAGAAATGATGAGGCTATTTAGACTACCTAAAATGGTCCTCTCAGAACACCTTATACCAAAATCTGTACTGTATCATATATTCTGCCTTTCCAGCAGATTAACACCTTGTGGTAGGAACTTTTTATCTCTGTGTGACCACTGTAGGATTGTGCTTAGCACAGCAATTCTTCATTTAATGAATAATTTGGAACACCTACTGATCTTAGTAAACTCTCCTTTAAGCAACATCTTAATAACGATGTCAATCTGATTTCTATAGAAGATGAATACATTAGCCATCAATACTGACCTAAATGATTGTTTTATCCATTTGTTCATAAGTAAATCCTTATAAAAGTATGAGAATTAAATGCAGACAAATCTATGGAAAGGCAGAATTTTCTATCTGTTGCATTCTTGAGAGTAATTTTATGACACATTGAGTCCATAGAATTTTCTGCAGACATACTACTAAAGCAAAAATAAAGTCAATGATATAAGATTTCCTTTAGCCATTTTAATACTGAAAAGCTTTAAATTCCCCATAACCTAGCAGCAATAAATAGCTTACCACTAATAATTATATAAATAAGATTATCAGTTCAGTAACATCATTAATTTTTACCAGTATAATAAATGTTGAAATAATATTTCAGAAAATTATGCATCTTGAAAAACTTTGTTTCAACTGTCACTTTATTGTTACGATGGCTGAATTAATTACAAATTTAAACTGTAATTTGACAATTTTTAGCCAGGTACCAAATTTTATTCAAAGAAACTGCTTATTTAAAAGTGATCACAGGACAACTCAAAATGTACAGCAAGATGGATTAGAGAAAGATCTTACTGGCCAATAGATTGTTTTAATTCTCTCATTATATCAGACTCAAAACTTTTCATTTATAGGAAAGGTAACCTGTAACTTCAGCAGACAGCAACACAGAAAGATTTTATCACATTGACTAGTTTCCATTTAGTCAGTCAACTGTTTCTAGTTGTCTTAATGGGGATAGATGTGTTTACAGAACTGGCTGAGCTTGAGCCTTCTTTGCGAGCAGCTTTAGATCTGCAATGCACTTGGCGATTGTTTCCTTCTCCTGTGATAAGGAAAGAGAAAGCTGGTTAGACCTTGTCTAATCACGGAAGGGTATAAACACTGTAATTCTAAAAGATACCTCCTATAAGACACTAAGGTTACTATAGAATCTCAAGATGGATTATTGGCTTAAAGATAGACTACAAAAAATTGTTAAATTGTTTAACATAGGGGATGATGAATTCAGTTCAGTCGCTCAGTTGTGTCTGACTCTTTGTGACTCCATGGACTGTAGCACACCAGGCCTCCCTGTCCATCCCCAACTTCCAGAGCTTGCTCAAAGTCATGTCCATCGAGTCAGTGATGCCATCCAACCATCTCATCTTCTGTTGTCCCCTTCACCTCCTGCCTTCAATCTTTCCCAGCATCAGGGTCTTTTCTAGTGAGTCAGTTCTTTGCATCAGATGGCCAAAGTATTGGAGCTTCAGCTTCAGCCCTTACAAGGAATAATCAGGACTGATTTCCTTTAGGATTGACTGGTTTGGTCTCTCTGCAGTCCAAGGGACTCTCAAGAGTTGGATTCTCCAACATCACAGTTCAAAAGCATCAATTCTTCGGCACTCAGCTTTCTTTACGGTCCAACTCTCACATCAATACATAACTACTGGAAAAACAATAGCTTTGACTATATGGACCTTTGTTGGCAAAGTAATGTCTCTGTTTTTTAATATGCTGTCTAGGTTGGTCACAGCTTTTCTTCCAAGGGGCAAACATCTTTTAATTTCATGGCTACAGTCACCATCTGAGGTGATTTTGGAGCCCAAGAAAATAAAGTGTGTCAGTTTCCATTGCTTCCCTATCTATTTGCCATGAAGTGACAGGACCAGATGCCATGATCTTTGTTTTATAAATGTTGAGAGTTTTAAGCCAACTTTTTCACTTTCCTCTTTCACTTTCATCAAGAGGCTCTTTAGTTCCTCTTCGTTTTCTGCCATAAGGGTGGTGTCATCTGCATATCTGACATTACTGATATTTCTCCCAGCAATCTTGATTCCAGCTTTACATAGGGGATAACCAATTATTAATAAAGCAAAACCAGGGAATTAGTTAAAAGTCCCCTGGCTCATAGCTTTTATGAGTGAAACCTGTCGAGAGGTTGAAGCTAGACAATCCTGTAACCATGTGCCACTGATGTTATATTTTACAGCTAATACTTGCTTAAAAAGGACCAACCTAACAAACATTAGTAATAAACAATGTTAAGAAAGAATAAAAATAATTTTTATCTCTTTTGTACTTTCCAAATTCCTTACATAAGTATATCACTTTTATGTAAAAGAGCATAATTTAAAAACCCAATTCATTAAATATCGATAGACCCTGTTTCTCTCCAGGCCTGCATGGTTATGCTGAAAGTGACCAGAAATGCCTAAGTATACTCTTTATTTGGGAAAGAAGAAATCAAGTGATAAACAAGTAAATAAAAATAAATAAATAGATAAAATAGAAAACATTTCTGTTCAAGATCAATGAATTTAGCAGCTGAGGAGAGGAAATGGAATGGGTATCACAGAATTAGAAAAAGGAAGAGGCTCAGAAATAGACTTGTCCAGTTTTTGTTTTACAGAGAAGTATGTTGGTTAATGTTTCCCAGATGATGGAACCTGAACATAAGTCGGCCACAACGAGTGTCCTCAATGATCTTCCCACTATGAGTGAGAGTTCTTTTGATAACCAAACTCTGAGGAAGGAGGAAACCTACCATGGCAGTTGTGCAGCACTTTCTAGGTTACCACTAACCAGAAAAATGAACCAATATTGTTAGGCTAAAGACTCCCTGCTATCCCTACACTATCAGAGTTATCAATACAACTCCAGAAGCTTTGAAACATCATGTACCTGCTGTGCAGAGATGCTCTGCACCACATGCTTCTCCACCCAGTTTATCATGTGCTCTTGTTCCTTCTGACGCATCATATTCTGCACAGAGATGTGATAGTCCAGGCGATTCTTTACCTCCCTGTATACTCTATGCAGCCGTTCCCGGTAAGTAACCTCCAAGGCCATAGCAATGTTATTCTGAAGCAAAATTAAGAAGTGATGAAAATTGTTTGCACAAAGGATTACTTCCATTCTGAGGATTCTGCCTCTTAAAACAGCTATCACTTAACTGTATTTTATGCAAAGTTCATTTGTTTAATATGAACAGGTAATACATGCAGCTGGTTAAAAAAAATCTAACAGCATATAGTAAAAATATATTTAAAAGTATATACAGTAAAAATAAGCCCTCTAGAGCCCCCTCATAGGCTATCATCTTTCTATATTTCTTGTATTTTCTCCCAGAAATACTTAATAAAGAAAACATATGTATATGTATACACATAAACATCACTTTTACTGGTTATGACATATAGACCCATCTCAGTTTTAGAACTTACAATGGATTCTACTATTTTTGTGTCTCACAACCCATAATTTATTTAACTAAGCTCTATTAACAGATTAGGTTGCTTCTAATTCTTTCAACTACATATTGCAGTTTACATCTTTGCAGTTATGTCTGAATATCTGCTGGGTAAAATAATAGCTAACATCTGTTGAGTATCTACTATCTTCTGAACATTGTGTGTCAATTCAATTCAATCTTAAAATCACACCACAGAATAGTTACTATATTCATTTTACAGTGAGGAAAACTGAGGCAGAAACCAAGGAATCTATCCAAGGTTACACGGTCACTGAATTATGAAGCCAAGGCCTGAGTACGAGGGGTCAGGCTACAAAGCCCATGCTCTTAAAGATCCATTTTAAATTGTGATTAACATTGTCAAATTCTACAGAAAAGTTGTACTGCTCCATTCTTTCACCAGCAACACAAACAGCCTGACCAACAGTGTTTATAAAACCTTTTACTTTCTGCTATTCTGATAAGCAGAAAAAAATTATCAATTTTAATTGTCATTATATAAGGAGAAAATTTATAT
The DNA here is from genome assembly GCF_054371585.1 of Giraffa tippelskirchi. Lineage (NCBI taxonomy): Eukaryota > Metazoa > Chordata > Mammalia > Artiodactyla > Giraffidae > Giraffa > Giraffa tippelskirchi. The sequence goes on from NC_137279.1 coordinate 111,151,453, forward strand.
ACTTAGAAGTCATTTACATTTACTTATATCTTTATAAATTGTTCATGTCCTATGCCTAGTTTTCTGCTGGAATGCTGGTCTATCCTAAGGTAACCACCCTTTTGTGTGGCATGGAATGCAAGTGTCCTTTTATCTCTAACTGGTTTATGGCAATTTCTACATGTAAAATTTAAATTTTTTAAAATGAGATTAACTTAACAATTTTTGCTCCTATGATTTTCTGGATTTTTGAAAATTGAGGTATAACTGACATACAATATTATATTAATTTCAGGTATACAAACACAATGATTTGGTATTTGTATATATTGTGAAATGATCACCAGAATGAGTCTAGTTAACATCCGTCACTACCCAAGTTTCTGGATTTTGTTGTCTTACTGGAAACATCTTGTCTTTCCAAAGGTATTGTATTGTTTTTCATGTTGTCTTTTTCTTCTTTTAAGGTTTCATTTCTAGTTTTTATACCTCTTATTTTTCTTCTTTAATATTAGCTACTGTCTCCAGAATAATAATCAATAAAGTGACAGGGATATTGTCATCTTCTAGTCTGTAATGAGAATCCTTATACATCTTCCTGTTAAGTATAAAGGTTTGAGATATTAAGCTCAAGTAGGCCCTATCTTCTTTCTCCTCAAATCTCAAATACTGCCTTGACTACTTTCCTTTTCAGCAAATGACCTAACTTCCTATTTCACTGAGAAAAAGGAAACAAAGAACTTCCCAAACTTGTACCACTGTATCAGCCAATCTACCTGAACCCATACTCACATACTTTGCCTTCCTTTAATTATGGAACTGTTGATGCTCTTGAAGCCAACCCTTCCACCTGCATACTCCAAGCCCTATAGCCCTACCAAAGGACACTGCTCTAGAGAATTCCTCCCTATGTATACCCCTTTCTTGCATCAATTTTCTCTCTACTAATTTCTATCAGATCCTAACATGTAATTATACCTTCTTTTAAAAAGTCTCTTTTGATTACTAAATCCTCTCCTCTGAGCTACTAATTTCTTTGCTCATCAATATTCTAACTCCTTCATAATTTTGACAGTGATTTCTACCCCGACTCCAATTCTCCTCTTCCATTTTTTTTCCTTTAATTTACTCCAACCACCTCACTAAAACAGCCCTTACCAAGGTCTCCAACCTTCATATTGCTAAATCTGATGCCAAATTCTTAGGCCCTTTATTACTTGACCATTAAGTAGGGCATTAATCCTTGTTTCCACCAGTTATTTTCTTTCTTGTTCCAGTCTTACAGCTGTTAAGGGCCACTTGTAAGCTCATGATTTCCAAATTCTCCCCAGTGATTCCAGACTCTTGTATCTAATAACTCTTACTTGGCTAACTCACAGGCATTTCAAACCAACACATGCAAGACTGAAGGCTATTTACAACAAGGCCATCAGATGACTCTTCAAAACACCAGTGAGATCATATCATTCCTCTGCCTAAAAGATTCAATGACTTTCTCTCATTCTGAGTACAAGTCAAAGTTCTCATAGAAGCCTATGAGACTTCATATGATCCAGCCCTTGGCCACTCTCTGCCTTGCTTCCTCTTTCCTTCCTCCTCACCCATCCTACTTTAGCTACGTTGGCCTTCTTACTTTCCCTTGTCTACACCAAGCAAGCTTCCAGGGTTAGGGCCCTTGTGCTTGTTCTTCCCTCTGTCTGCAATACTATTTCCTCAGATAGCAGGTTCAAATATCACATCAGAAGCCTTTCTAAACTGCCGAACAAAACAGTTAACTCCCTGCTTCTAAGATTTCTTTTCCTTTAAGTTCATTATTCTATAGGTACTTCACACAAGCTGACGTTCATATCTGTTTAATTTTTTTTCCCTTTCCTTCTCGCAATCCTTGGCTAGAAAGCAGGCACCAAGAAAGCAGACTTGGTTTTGTTCTCTGCTGTAATCTTAGCACCTTGCCTTGACCAGTGTGTTCACACTTAAAATATACCTATTAAATATTTCATAAATAAATAAAAATTTTAATCACTATCATTTGATTCTTACAAAAAGCTACATCTTCAAAAGCCAGGTTTTGTGTGACATATTACTTATGAGGTAGGAAGAATTCTCCAGCTGTAACCTACGCATGAAGAGATTTCTGAGGATTTCAAACATAATGTGCTAAGAATCTTCAGGGATACTGTTATGTCGTAAGACTTTCCTATAACATGCATGTTTGAAATGCATGGCATGTATTTCACCTACTGTATTTTACAGTGAATGTCATTTTTAAATCGGCTTTCTGTGTGAATTTAAAAATGTGTTCTTTTATACTTTTCATCCTCTCTAGTTTTAGAGTAATAATTCTAATTATTTATCCATTTGAGGGGTCTTAGATGTCTAAATAGCTTTAATAGCCTATCCCCACCCAAATATTCTTTTTTCCAAGTAAAATATGCTCAAACTATACAATCTTTATAAGATTGTAAATTTTTGTTTTAAATATACACAAATGAGTAATTTCACTCATCTGAGAAAGTTCTGAAACCTACCCTTTGAACATCAAAAAGGTAATGGCGCTTTTGAACCAGTGCCTGCTGTGACTTCTCCATATCAATAGCATCCTGGATTTGTTTGATGGACGCCTGTTTCACCTCTTCCAGTTGGGCAATTTTTTGCTGCAATTATGATATTTACAACAAAGATCAATGAAAGTATCAAGGGTAATAAAAAGATCCATTTTATACTTCTTCACTTGTGAAAACACCCACACATAAGGGGAACTGCCCAAATCCTTAACAAGAGTTGCTCACAGTAGCCATGCAGTATCTTGCTGAATGAACAAAACTACGGAAAAGCTAGAGAAAGTCTGGTAGTTTTTAAAAATTTATCTCAAATTAGTAATTAACATTTATAATTGAAATCATTATGATCAGATTCATTTTTATATGCTTTGTTCCTATCACCATGATGGCTTTGATGCTTCTAGTACTGTCTAAAACGGGAAGTAAGATTTATGGTTCTTACCTCATTGAGTTTATCAGCAAATTCCCCAACAGAGGCACCATATTTTTTAACTACATAGACAAGGAATCCTATTGTTGATATGGCAGAGAAGGTCTCTGCAGTTATCACGTATATTTCTTTGGAGAGTAAATATAAGATAAGCCCAGTTCCAAGCACATAGGGTCCTAAAAGGAAGAAAAAGTTATTTTATGATAGATATGCTATGTCTAAAAGGGTAAGACAGAGAGATACTTTTGCATTTAATTAGTTGAAGGTAAAAGTTTTTTTTCCTATTTTATTCTTTTTTAAAACTTTTTATTTTGTATTGGGGTATAGCCAATTAACAACACTGTAACAGTTTCAAGTGAACAGAGAAGGTAATCAGCCATACACATACATGTATCCAGTTAAGGAAAGTTAATAATGATTTTAAATAATCAGATTCAAAGATCAAAGCCTAGATGAGAACCAGTAAGGTACAACTGAAAGGACAACAATCTGGACTTATGGAAATCTGACCTTGCAATTTAGCAACATTGGACAATATAGATGATCTCTGAGCTTAGTTTCCTGAACTGTAAAATGGGAATAGTACCTTCTTGGTAGGATTGATGTAACTAAAAAACAATGTATATAGTGTCTAGTACAACTGCTTAACAAACAGGAAGTAGTTTATAAAAATTATTGAGAATAATTTGTGTAGCAAAATATACTATTTATTAAGTAGGGGATATTGGTCAGAATAAAATTTATCCATTCTTGCCTAGTTACTCAGTGTGAATCTGATACTGGAAATAAGCAAACAAAACAAATCAGCCACAAACCAGCATGTAAGTAAAAGAACTAACAGGACTTTCACTTCCTGTAGCACCTTATTATAATGCTTCTAATATGGTTCTCTTTTTCTTTAACCAGGTCATGAATTCTGAAAGGATACAAACCATCATGTACCTTTCTTTAGGATTTTCCTCTGTGCCTCAAAAGATGCTAAGTAGGATTTAAGACAGGTCTTTGGGGGAAGTGGTTTACAGTGTTTCTAAGCAACACAAGTGCCAAAGGATGTTAGGATATACTATGAGAACAAAAGGGTTACATTCTCAAATGTGTTTTATCCAGTTTCCCATACTAAGTTTAAACAGTTCACTTAAAAAAAAAAATCTGCCTTCAATGTATACATTTTAAATGTGAATTTATTAAAAAAAAAGGCCCATCACATGTAGCATTTTTATCACCTATGGAGATCTGATGTTTCTCACAATTTCAGGTATGGGAAAGCTATTTTAGGTCATTCCTTGGAGAGATTAAAAAAAATATCTTTGATTTCCAGTGTTTCACAGTCACAGTTATATTTGGATACAACAAGAGGACCAGTGTGTGTAATAAAAAGTACACTAAACTTAACTGGAGAAAGCATGTTTAAGTACTACTCAGTCACTAAAGAGAGAATAAACCTCAGCAAGTTGTCTTCTAGTTCTTCTGGGTAATAAAAATGTCTTCATAGAACTGTTATACGGATTAAATAAAGTGAAAGCATATCACATCACAAAAATGAAAGGTTTCAGGACAGTTTAGGCCTTTTTAAAAGGAAAAAACTGTAAGTCCAGTCCAGTTCTTTTTTCATAATCACACACACAATTATACATACAATACATAGCCTCTATTGCCTTACCTGGCTTTATGTTTATCCATAGTTCTTTCCATCATTACCTGAAAGTGTATTTTATGGTTATGCTTTTTTTTTGGCCACTTCACATGGCTTGAGGGATCTTAGTTCCCCAATCAGGGATTGAACCTGGGCCCCTGCTGTAAAAGCACGAGTTCTAACCACCGGACTGCCAAAAAATTCCCCAGTTACTCATTTCTTTATTGTCTATCCTACAAAAGAAAGTATGTTCCATGAAGGCAGGCGCTTTAGTTCACCACTGTATGCCTAGAACAGTGCCTAGGATAGGGCAGGCATTCAATAAATTTGGTGTATCAACAGAGACAATGCTATAAAATCAAGTTAAAATCCCCAACAAAATTACTCCAAAGACAAGTTAAAGCAATCAAATCAATTGTTACACTGAATCACTTCCACACTTTACTTTTGAAAATAGCCGACCTAATTTTTCTGGTCTATGTGGAAAAGGTAAGAAGCCACGAAAATTCTAGATTAACATAAACCAGAGCATCCAAACATACTATCAAACACTGGGCAAATGCTCACCTGTTACACCAGTTTTAGGATAAAGGAACTGGAAGAATTCCTCAGGGATCAGCCCAAAACGAACTTTTCCTCCATATTCAGGAAGAGGTGGTACAGGGGCAAGACTTGGTTGCCCTGTGTGAAAGATCCTCGTTGCCTGCAATACCCTATAGGTAGGAATTATACAAATTTAAAGCCCATTCTTTAAAGAGAACACAATATATGAACAATTGTAGAAAGAATGAATAGGGACGAGGATTAAGGTAGTTTCCCACTGTTCTAATGGAGAGAGAACCAAGAACAGGAAGGCCAGGGTCCAATAATTAGCTGTGACAAGGGAAAACAACTTACTTAAAGCTTTATGTAATCTTCTACCCAATACTGGAGTTCCTCTGTTAAATCTCATAGGTCATCTGTCTAGCACCTTACATATCTATTACTAGCACTAAAATATGTAAGAACATAGACTCTGCAGCCAGACTATCTGGGTCAAATTCTAATTTATGCTTTTGTAATCTGTGATTTCTCTAAGTAAAGTAAAATAAAGAATATGACCTTAGAAGGTTGTTGTGAGGATTAACTGAATTAAACAATGTAAAGTGTATTGAATGGTGCTCAGCATATGTTAAAGTTTTATGTAAGTGGTTAGTTATTACATGGCCACTGTGTTGTGAGCTCCCTGATGGCAAGAACTTTGACCTTTCTGGATATTCTCTGTGACAGGGTGCTAAACAACCACTAAGTGAAACATGCTTTTGCCATGTTGGATATCTCTACGTTCATCCTCTGAACTGCTACGTACATCCTTAAAACTTCTATTGATTAGTTCTAATTTTATTCATTTATTATATAAGATAACACCCATGTATTTGGGTTAAATAAACATCTCAGTTCCTTCACAAACCTGATTGTCCATCACAAGCAGCAATCTGGTTTTGTTTAAAGAAATGAAGTATACAGAACTGAACAGGATACCCTAAGTACAGCTTGACCAATCCATTCATTCTACAAACACATACTGGGAACTTGCTATTGCCATTATTGGACTTTAACTACTGTACTGTTATGAATTTGCAAAATATTCCTGTCTTAAAGTAACTTAAGGTTGCATTTTAACAGTTACAGCATATTGGTGTCTTATTAAGATTCTGATGAAATAAAATCCTCCAGTCTTTTCATATCTGCTGTCAAGTTTAGTTTCTTTCAAATTATCGTATGATTTTGTTCCTCACCTCCCCATTCTATCTGTCTCCTTGCAATGTAAGAGTTTATATTATTTCACTGATTATGGTTCATTGCTCGTCTTCCAAATATTATTGCTGTTTCCCAATGTATTATGAGCTACCATACTGACTTTTGGAATCCGAGAGTGATGCTCAAGATTCTTAGGTAAATCAGGGTTTCTCAACCTCAGCATTATCGAATTTTTGACAGCTGACAATTCTTTGTTGTGGAAAGCTGTTCTGTGCACTGTAATTAGCAGCATCCTTTATATGCCAGGTGGCAGTAGCATCCCTCCTCCCACCCAGTGCTGACAACCAAACACATCTCTAGACATTGTCAGAAGTCCCCTGGAGAGCAAAACTGCCCCAGGTTGAGAACTGATTTAAATCACAGCACTAAAGAACGTGCTTTATTGTGAATTTTACCTTTTATCATTAAAAATACTCATCTTGTGTTTCATTTAAAAATAAATAATTTTTTTAAAAAAAAACTTGCTTTAGTTGGACACAAATTCTCTCCCTAACTGGCCACCTTAGTTCAAGCCCTCAGGTACTCTTGCCTAAGAAAGTTAACAAGCAAAACCTGGTCTCTTGGCTTCTCCTCAAATACCCCTTCAACCCAGTACCTCCCTGCTGCTTTTAAAGTTTTTAAAATACAAATGTGACTTTAAAACTCTCCAACAGCCTCTCTTCTGGCCATAGTAAACAAAGTACTTAATATAGCATACATGATTCAGTACCTGTCAAGTTTAATAGCCTCCTCTTCCTTCATTCTCCTACTCTCCAGCCATATGCAACTACTTACAGCTTTCCCAGATGTTCAGATGTTCAACCAGGTTTTAGAAAAGGCAGAGGAACCAGAGATCAAATTGCCAACATCCATTGGATCATCAAAAGAGCAAAAGAGTTTCAGAAAAACATCTATTTCTGCTTTATTGACTATGGCAAAGCCTTTGACTGTGTGGATCATCACAAACTGTGGAAAATTTTGAAGGAGATGGGAATACCAGACCACCTGACCTGCCTCTTGAGAAATCTGTATGCAGGTTAGGAAGCAACAGTTAGAACTGGACATGGAACAACAGACTGCTTCCAAATAAGGAAAGGAGTACGTCAAGGCTGTATATTGTCACCCTGTTTATTTAACTTATATGCAGAGTACATCATGAGAAACGCTGGGCTGGATGAAGCACAACCTGGAATCAAGACTGCCAGGAGAAATATCAATAACCTCAGATATGCAGATGACACCACCCTTACGGCAGAAAAGTGAAGAACTAAAAGAGTCTCTTGATGAAAGTGAAAGAGGAGAGTGAAAAAGTTGGCTTAAAGCTCAACATTCGGAAAACTAAGATCATGGCATCTGGTCCCATCACTTCATGGCAAATAGATGGGGAAACAGTGTCAGACTTTATTTTTTTGGGGTCCAAAATCACTGCAGATGGTGACTGAAGCCATGAAATTAAAAGACGCTTACTCCTTGGAAGGAAAGTTATGATCAACCTAGACAGCATATTAAAAAGCAGAGACATTACTTTGCTAACAAAGGTCTATCTAATCAAGGCTATGGTTTTTCCAGTAGTCATGTACGGATGTGAGAGTTGGGACTATAAAGAAAGCTGAGCGCCAAAGAATTGATGCTTTTGAACTGTGGTGTTGGAGAAGACTCTTGAGAGTCCCTTGGACTGCAAGGAGATCCAACCAGTCCATCCTAAAGGAAATCAGTCCTGAATATTCATTGGAAGGACTGATGTTGAAGCTGAAATTCCAATACTTTGGCCACCTGATGAGAACAGCTGACTCATTTGAAAAGACACTGATGCTGGGAAAAATTGAGGGAGGGAGGAGAAGGGAACAACAGAGGATAAGATGGTTGGATGGCATCACCGACTCGATGGACATGAGTTTGAGTAAACTCCTGGAGGTGGTGATGGACAGAGAGGCCTGGCGTGATGCAGTCCATGGCAAAGAGTCGGATACGACTGAGCAACTGAACTGAACTGACAGCTTTCCCTGGTGGCTCAGATGGTAAAGAATCTGCCCGCAACACAGGAGACCTAGGTTTGATCCCTGGGTCAGGAAGATCCCCTGAAGGAGGGCACAGCAACTGACTCCAGTATTCTTGCCTGGATAATGCCATGGACAGAGCCTGGCAGGCTATAGTCCATGGGGTCGCAGAGTCAGACATGACTGAAGAGACTTAACGTGCACAGTTTTCAAAGTAAAAAAGACTGCCTCATGCTGCTTCTACTTGGTATGCCTTTCACTTAAGGACTGCCAAGACCAAACAGCCTTTAGAATATCTCAAGTATATCCTTTACAAAGTCTTCTCCAATTGTGGGCCAATATTTATTCACTCAACAAAACACTTACAGACTCTACTTATGTTAGGCACCAACAGTATAACAATAAGCAAAGTCTCAGCCTTAGACGTTCTAGTGGGGGTTTGGAGTGTGTGAATGCATAGGCGCGCACACAATTTCAGACAGCTGTAAATTCCATGTAAATTAGGGAGGGAAAGGGCTAAGAAGCAGTGGGTGGGCGGGAGAGAGGCTTTTTTGGGGGAGATTAGGTGACATCTGAGCTAATGACTGGGAAGAGAGAAGAGCAAGTATAAAGATCCTGAGGAAACAATAAGCTTGGCAGTTTTTGGAAGAATGGCAAGAACGTCAGTATGGCTGAAGAATGAGCTAAAAACAGAAGGTAAGAAGATAAATCAAGAGGTAGGATGGGGTCAACTCATGTTGAATTTGCTGAGTTATTGTAAGTTTGGATTTTATTTCAAGTAGGACAGGCAGCTCTGGAGGGTTTTGCAAGGGAAGGGTGGGGAAATGACAATCCCTGTGACTCCTGTGAGAATGGCCTGTAATGGGAAAAGAATATAGATTCAAGGAGACTAGTTAGGAGACAACTGAAATAGCCTAGGTGCAACGTGATGGTGGTTCATACTCCAGTAGTAGTGGTAGTGGAAGAAGTGGTTCGAGTCTGGATATAAGAAAAAAGAAGAGTCTTATGAATGCATTAGATATGAAATGTGAAAGAGAAATCAAGGATGTTCCTCGCATCTTATATATGTATTTATTACCTATACTACAAAGAGTTGTTTATTTGTCTGTATGGAATTTTTCTTCTTTGAGAAGTTGGAAGCAACCAATTAGTCTTACTTTAACTACAGATAAACCAAAACCACCTTTTCAAGACACAGGACCATTATCAAATTTTGCAAGACTTAGGATGAAGTCCGGAAGTAAAAAGAAATTCCAAAGAAAACTGACATGTTTTATGAAATAATATTAACAACAGGTTCTAACATTTACTAAGCACATATTACGTACCAAGCACTGTTTTTAGAGTTCCCAGGAATTACGTCCCTTAATTCTCATAATCCATAACGTACTATTATCTCTATTTTGCAGGTGGAGAAATTAAGGTCCCACAGCTTGTTAAGCAGAGGAGCCAGGTTTACTCTCAGCTTCGGAGTCCTCATTGTAAACTACTCTATAGCTACCTCCTCTGCTGTGTGAGGGTAGGTACTTAACCATACTCATTTCTGTATCTTCGGTTATGGAGGTGCAAGATAAAGATTTGCTGAAACACTGAATAATTTCTCTGATCTGACAGTAAAAGTTGGAATCTGGGAGACAGATTAAAAACTACATGTTTCATTTTTTTATTTAACAAAACTTGCCCTTGGGTATGCAATCTAGTAACCCCGATTGGGGTTGCAGCAGCTCTGTCTAGATGAAGGTCACAAGCGAGAGGGGCGGGGCTTAGGAGACATCAAAACCAGTTTCTAAACAGTTTAGTTAGAACACATTACTTTTTCTCTTAACCTCTGCTATTAGATGATACAATAGTGTTCCAGGCAGTTATAGGATCACGCGTGAATTAGACGTTAAGCGTTCCAATACAACCAAAATAAAGGTAATTACTGGCCTAAAGCTAAGAGCAGATTAACCTAGAAGTGAAATGAGGTGATAAAGCAAGGACGAAAGGAAATACTGCATCCCTCACACTTACCCTGGACCGAGGAGGGCTGCGTTCTTCAGAGAGGGGGCTACAAAAATACAAGGCGCAGGTTAGCAAGGTCACGATGAAATCTGGTTTGCCCCTTCCTCGGCCCCACAGAGCTCAATCACTAAGGCCATGCGTCCCCCATTCCTACCCCCCAAGACCCCACACTCACCTTCTGAGCGGCGCTACTCACTCTCCACTCAGACCCAAGTCTCACTGCGCTCTTCTTCACGCCCTTTCCTCCCACCCGCTCCAAGCAACCACAGACGCCTTGTTTCACAATCACTCTGCTATCCCGGACCAGGGTGTGTACCTCTCACCTGCTGCGGCGGCGGCAGAAAGTACCACCCGGGACAGCATTGTCAGGCAGCGTCTACAGAGCAATCTTCCCGCCCCAGTGACCCCGACAGGAGAATCTGTCAGGGACAGAAGCAAGATGGACGCTCACAAGTCTCGCGAGAAAAGAACATCGTGCTCTCTCCGTCAACTTCCGGTCTTTTTTCCCCCTCGCGATAAGAAGCAGAGAGCCAGTTACAGGAGGGTGCTGGCGGGAAAGCCGACTGGAATCGTAAAAGCAGATCTCGCGAGATGTAGGGAGGCTGTAGCTTCTCTAAAGGGGCGGAGGCCCAGAGGAGAACCACGTGGGGACTCCTGAAGCTGAATCTCAGGCGGGCATCCGATTTGGGTCTAAATTGAAGTTGGAACCGTGGAGATGCGGAAGGAAACACCGCCCCCCCTAGTGCCCCCGGCAGCCCGGGAGTGGAACCTTCCCCCTAATGCTCCCGCCTGTATGGAGCGGCAGTTGGAGGCTGCGCGGTACCGGTCTGGTGAGCCTGGGTCCTAGGCCTGGGAGTTTCCTTACTCCACCCTGGAGTGCCCCTTCCTGGGAATAAACCTTCCAGCCCGCACCTCGATTCCCCCGCTTGCCAGCCTGACCCCTGCTTCGCTTCCCTGAGCTCACCCCAGCCGTGCCCCGCGTTCCCGGGCTCGGGTCCAGATCCAGCTAGCGGGCTGCTGGGCGGTTACCAGGGAAACGAGCCCTTCCACTCCTGCTGACATCTTGTATCGCCTTTAGATGGGGCGCTCCTGCTCGGGGCTTCTAGCCTGAGTGGCCGCTGCTGGGCTGGCTCTCTCTGGCTTTTCAAGGACCCTTGTGCCGCCCCCAACGAAGGTTTTTGCTCTGCTGGAGTCCAGACGGAGGCCGGAGTGGCTGACCTCACTTGGGTAGGGGACCGAGGTATCCTAGTGGCTTCTGATTCAGGTGAGTCACTTGCTCCTCAGCTGTACAGGTGGAATGGAGGCTTGGGGTATAGGTCGGGCTGGGCTCAATTTTTAATTTCCCATACTCGGTGGAGGAATTCCAGGTGAGCTGTTTCAAATCCTAAAAGATGATGCAGTTAAAGTGCTGCACTCAATATACCGGCAAATTTGGAAAACTCAGCAGTGGCCACAGGACTGGAAAAGGTCAGTTTTCATTCCAGTCCCAAAGAAGGGCAATGCCAAAGAATGTTCAGATTCACACGATTGCACTCATTTCACATGGTGGCAAGGTAATGCTCAAAATCCTCCAAGCTAGACTTCAACAGTATGTGAACCGAGAACTTGCAGACGTTCAAGCTGGATTTAGAAAAGACAGAGGAACCAGAGATCAAATTGTCAACATCCACTGGATCATAGGAAAAGCTAGAGAATTCCAGAAAAACATCTACTTCTGCTTCATTGACTATGCTAATGCCTTTGACTATGTGGATCACAGTAAACTGTGGAAAATTCTTAAAGAGATGGGAATACCAGACCACTTTACCTAAGAAACCTGTATACAGATCAAGAAGCGACAGTGAGAACCAGATGTGGAAAATTAGAACTGGACAGGTTCCATATTGGGAAAGGAGTATGTCAGGGCTGTTTATTGTCACCTTGCTTATTTAACTTATATGCAGAGTACATCATGGGAAATACCAGGCTGGATGAAACACAAGCTGGAATCAAGATTGCCAGGAGAGATATCAATAACCTCAGATACGCAGATGACACCACCCTTATGGCAGAAGGTGAAGAGTAACTAAAGAGCCTCTTGATGAAGGTGAAATAGGAGAGTAAAAAAGCTGGCTTAAAACTCAACATTCAGAAAACGAAGATCATGGCATCTGGTCCCATCACTTCATGGCAAATAGATGGGGAAACAATGAAAATAGTGGCAGACTTTATTTTCTTGGGCTCCAAAATCACTGTGGATGGTGCCTGCAGCCATGAAATTAAAAGATGGTTGCTCCTTGGAAGAAAAGCTACAACAAACCTAGACAGTGTATTAAAAAGCAGAGACATCACTTTGCCCGCAAAGGTCCATATAGTCAAAACTACGGTTTTTTCCAGTCATGTATCGGTGTGAGAGTTGGACCATAAAGCAGGCTGAGTACCAAAGAATTAATGCTTTGGAACTGCAGCGCTGGAGAAGACTCTTGAGAGATCAAACCAGTCAATCCAAAAGGAAATCAACCCTGAATATTCTTTGGAAGGGCTAATGCTGAAGCTGAAGCTCCAGTACATTGGCCACCTGATGCAAAGAGCCAACTCGTTGTAAAAGACCCTGATGCTGGGAAAAACTGAAGGCAGGAGGAGAAGGGGACAACAGAGGATTAGATGGTTGGATGGCATCACTGACTCATCAGTGGACATGAGTTTGAGCAAACTCAAGGAGTTAGTGAAGGACAGGGAAGCCTGGCGTGCTGTAGCCCCTGGGGTCACAGAGAGTTCGATGTGACTTAGAGACTGAACAACAGCAACAACATATTCCGTGCTTGGGGGAGCTTGAAGGTTTTGGTCCCAAAGGAGAATAACTGTAGGTAGGATATACCTGTCCCAAGATTCTAAATTGGTGGAAATTTCTAGCAAAATTCATAACAAAATTAAGACATGAATGAAACTGTTTTTCTCTGTTTTTCATCCAAGATCAAGGATGATGTTGATCTTAAAGATGATGCTGAAACCAGTTTGTGCTCTTTCTGTCTCTTCCCAGTTTCTTACATGTCTTCATTCTGCTTTCTTTGTTTTGAATGTCAGACAGCAGTGGAGGGTTTATGTTTTTTTTTAAAAAAAGAGATGTTGGCAGGCATTGCGTGGAAGGATAAAGGTGGGACAATTAATGTCCAAATAACTGGGAATATTTAATCATACTAAACTGTGTGCTATTCATATCATTGTGGGGATGTCATCCTTGTTTCTCCAGAACTTAGCATCCTAGAAGTGAAGTGCTGTCTTGGTATAACCTGAGCTTGTTTCCTTTACCATCTTCCCCACCCCCAACAGGTGCTGTTGAATTGTGGGAGCTGGATGAGAATGAGACGCTCATTGTCAGCAAGTTCTGCAAGTATGAGCACGATGACATCGTGTCTACAGTCAGTGTCCTGAGCTCTGGCACACATGCTGTCAGTGGTAGCAAAGACTTCTGGTGGGTCCTCGCTCTCATTGCTTCTGTTTCTGGGCCTTCTTTGGATGTCTTTAGTGTCACATGAGCCTCATTAAGTAATGTTTTGAGCTTATTATAAGAACCCGGTGACTAATTATGGCGTACCTATAAGGTTTCTTATAAGGTTTTCTTAGAGATTTTGCAGTCCATTGTAAAAGTAGACTGTACCAGAAGTCCAGTAGACCACAAAGATGTAGGAATACATGTTTGAATACATGTTTTTATATATATAGTGTAGGTCAAATTAAGTCTGTTTCCTTTTGCTTCTTAGCATCAAGGTTTGGGACCTTGCTCAGCAGATGGTTCTGAATTCATACCGAGGTGAGTGCATCTTCTTTCCTTTTTAGTCCCTGTCTTAGCTATTTTGTTTTTATTCTCTCCTTTGTGCTCTTTGAACTTTCCTTGGATGTCAGTGACACCAATTCTTTGCTCTCCTGCCTGGTAGTTTTCTTCCAAAACTATGGTCAAGTCCCAATGTCGACTCTAGCTCTTAATCTCCCTATATTTTTTTAATTGACAGGCTCATCACCTTCTTGATCTGAGGCTCAAACTTCCAGTCCTCTTCCACTCCTCCTTTTTCCTTCTATCAGTTGGTCCCCAAGTTCTTTGGAATTTTTTTCCATTTGGTTGGTGACCTTCCTTTTCATTTCTTATGCTCCCATTTACATTCAGTCTTTATCTCACCTATACCATGGCACTCATTTCATCTCTTGACCCATCATCTTTGGTCTTTCATTGGTTTCTTGTGGCTTGCAGGTTAATATCTCAGGTTCATGTCATGACATTCAAGCCTTTTTACTGTCATTCCTCCTTCAAGCATATCGTGCTATCTAAACCCAGTCACAGTACATCTTAGGCATTCTCCAAGTATAAACTCTGATACTCATGAATCTTGAACTTTTTGAGTATTCCCCTCCATAAAATCTCATTTTTGGAGGATGAGAGCCATCATTTTCTATTAACATTCCCCTTTTTGCTCACTTTCATTAACAGCACTAGCAGTTAACTTTGTTTGGGGAGCCATTCTTCATGAAGATACCAGATCTTAATGAAGATAATGTATGGAGCATTAATGTATGTGTGACTGAAAGACGTAGGTATAGGTGATAATTGGTTCCCTCGCTGCCTATCTCTGCCAATTCTAACTTCAAAGTGTATGATTCAGACACGTGCAAAGCAAAACCACAAACGCACACATCTCCTGGAGTTTCAGATAGTTAGATAATGTTAAAATGCCAGTGTTCAAAGTCTACTATACTGGCCTTTTGTTTCCTAGGCATATAATATGTTTTTCTGGCCAATGCTAAATAAACACTTGCCCCTTTCAACCTTTTTCATTAGTTCGTTTTTTTTTTTTAATTTAAATTTAAATTTTTTAAAATTGAAATGTAGTTGATTTACAATGTTGTGACAGTTCTTTGTGTTTATTCTTATTCCCCCCACTGATTTCAAATTCCCTAAAGGCAGAGGCATCACGTAGTTTTTCATCTTTTGTCCTCCCCCATGGTGCTTTCCCCAAAGCTTTTTTTCAAGTGAGCAGTACGTTCCTGTTCATAATGTTGGCTTTCCATGGATTCTGTGGAAGGTGGCTTGAACCCACCCTTTTATCTTAAGGCAGAGCCACATCTATCTTAGAGTATGGTTAAATCACTTAGGAGAAGGTGGTTTCCACAGCCTGTAATTAACATTTAGAGTGACCTTTAACATTCTTAGTGTGCAGCCCTAAAAGAATTTTGAAAAACTGTACCCTTTCACATGTTTTTAAATTAGTACCTAAATACTTGTGTTTGTGGTGTGGCCGAGAAAGGTCAGCCTCCTTCACAGAATTTTACCCCGGTGCTCTTCTGTTCTTTGGCTCTTACGAAAACCCCCTTTTGTTTTATTATTTAGGTTTTTATACTCTGAACATCATGCCACGATAGAGTTTGGGGTGGAGGAGAGCTGTGTGTTTCTTCTACACATGGGAGAAGGATGACTGTGAGAGGAGAGCTCTGCAGTGCTGGCAGACCACAGGCAGCTTCTTAGTTTGATATGGAGAGAAAACATTGGAGAAATTCCCTTAAAACTCCGAGTGTCCAGGACTCCCTTGAAAGTCTTTGTACGCTACCTGGAGGCATGTGTGCTTGTGCTGGTCTAGGCTGTCTTTACTGTAAATTCCTCCACCAATCGGACTCAGCCTTTATCATTCATGTCTTTCAGTTCCATCCAGTTCGGTTGGTCAGTTGTGTCCAACTCTGTGACCCCATGGACTTCAGTATGCCAGGCTTCCCTGTCTATCACAAACTCCCGAACTCCGGAGCTTACTCAAACTCATGTCTTTAGCCGTTCACTTTCCTGCAAGTCTACTGAGGTTTTATAATGCTATCAACATTTCCTCTTAGGTTTTGTTTTTGTTCATTTGCATCATAAGACTAGGGCTAGTTCTCATACCCTCCCTCCTACCCCTTGATAGCATCTGGGCTTCTTGATAAGATTGCTTTCATTTCCTCTGTCATACTTCTTGTTCTCTCTCCTCTACAGGTCATTCTGGGCAGGTCACCTGTGTTGCTGCCTCTCCCCACAAGGATTCTGTGTTTCTTTCATGTGGTGAGGTAAGATATAGCCGTTTTTCCCCTTCCCACCCCCTGACCACACCCAAACCCTTTAGACCTAAGTCTAGCATGGATGGCTTCTGGCCAGCAGCTGTTTTTGGATTGTGAAGCCCTTTTTCTATTCTTTCTTCTAGGACAATAGAATTTTACTGTGGGATACCCGCTGTCCAAAGCCAGCATCACAGATAGGTGAGTCTGAGAGCTGGAGATGGGATGGTGGTACTAGGAGCCCACCTGGAAGAGACTTTCCTTGGCCAGAGTTAAAGGCGAAGCTCCCAGATGCCCAGTCACTGACATGAATGATCCAGTTGCTTTCTTTCCCACTGAGGTTCATGTTGTGCAGTGGGTCCCAAGAGGAAGGGCTAGTTCCTGAGGGTGGGAGTAATTTATATTTCCTGGATGGGCGAATAAAGGGGCCAGAGTTGTCAACTTCATGCTTTATGTCGAAACTTGCCTGTGACTCAGGTCTGGAAAGAGCAGGCGGCTGATAGGTAGACGTAGCTTGTGAGGGTCAAGAGTGAGGATGGGACTGCCTTAGCAGGGCTTGGGAAACTGAATAAAGATGCTTCTGGAATTTAGAGTGACTTCACCACCTAAGCTTCTTCTCAAAGCTGAGGTCAAAGTCTTGTTCCAGACCTCTCTTCTCTCCTTCACAGGCTGCAGTGCCTCTGGCTACCTTCCTACCTCCCTGACTTGGCATCCTCAGCAGAGTGAAGTCTTTGTCTTTGGTAAGGCAGCATGTCCAACTGTGTGTTGACTCTGGGAAGGGAAAATAAGCAAGAAAGCTCACTCCATAGTACACGAGGCTCTGGCTGCTCAGTCTATCAGCACACTTGAGCACTCAGTGAATTATGCTAATGGGGGTGTGTGGAGGTAGGATGATCCGAAAGTAGTTTTAGTTTAGCTTTGAAGAACATGATAATTTTTGTCCTAGTAGATTTGATTCCTGATTGTTTGCTGTGGCTCTTATATTCATGGCTAGAAGTCAGTGGGCTGCAAAGCAAGAGGACTGCTACATAGGGAATCCTATTGTATGGTAGGGAATAGTTGTGCTAACATGGTGATCTGGCTGTGTATACTGTGATGTAGTTTGTGGTTAACACAACAGTTATCTCATCCAGTAGTTTTAATTTTCACAACCCTCAAATGATTAATTATTCCTGCTTTACCAAAGAGGAAATGGATGCTCAGAACGGTTAACTTTTTCAAGATTGAAGAACCAGCATTCAAATACAGATCTGGCTGAGTCCAAAGCCCATTCTCTTAATGTCCTTGACATACTCCCTCTTCTTCCTTCAGGTGATGAGAATGGGACTGTCTCCCTTGTGGACACCAAGAGTGCAAGCTGTGCCCTCAGCTCTGTTGTGCACTCCCAGTGTGTCACTGGGCTGGTGTTCTCCCCACACAGGTACTGCTCTTTGTCATCAAGGGCCTGGTAGATATGAAAGGGAAGAGTGAGGGAGAATACGTGTGTTGGCATAGCATTAGCTGATTGGGTGGCTCCTTAAAACAGGCACTGTTTTAGCTGAAGACCTTAATAAGTGAAAGATCTCTTATGACTATAGTCCATTTTTTGGGTTGTATGGTCTCTGACTGCAAATGGCTAAAACATGGTCTTGTTCCTGCTCAACACCCCAAATGACTGATACTATGGGGTTCTAGGGCTGTGTGATTGGAAAGCCTGTGTTTCTGGGTTATTGCTGAAGCTACAGGGAGGGACCAGATGGGATGGTTAGTTGCAAGGATGGCTGTCAGCCCTAGCCTTGCTCCGTTTTCCTCATCTTCCCTTGGAATTTGTACTGTAGACTTGAGTGGTAGTCAGGCTTTAAACCAAAGGAGGGATCAAGCTACCTTCTCTGGTCACTTTAGAGTGGGGTTTGGGGACTGCCCAGTCAGTTTTTATCCTGATACCTACAGACTTATCTTTCTCAACCTTCTCCTTCTCTCCTAGTGCTCCCTTCCTGGCCTCTGTCAGTGAGGACTGCTCACTTGCTGTGCTGGACTCAGGCCTTTCCGAGGTGTAAGTGTGACATGGACCCTGTGATCACGAGTCATGGAGGGAACAGCAGATGGCTGGGTCTTTTTACCCTTTGGGAAAGCACGTTGTCTCTTTCAGGGAGACTTGGTGATGGAAGCAGGCTAACTGTTGACTGTCTCCCTGTTCCAGGGACTGACTCCCAAGCTCTGTGCCTGGTAGAGGAATGTGGTGTTGGGTGGAATTCCTGAGCCTGGCATTCCAGCGATCTCTCAGAAAGGGACACTGTGTGCTTTTTGCACAAAGTACCATGTGTAGGAATGCAGCCTAGGATAAAAGGCCCCAGACACAAGATCTGAGGGTACTGCCTTCTTTGCCACGAGATGCCATCTGACCCTGACTCACATCATACCCTTGCTCTAGCTGTCATTTCTTCTATGAAAATAGGGCACTGGATTGGATGATGGAGTCTTCTTTGCGTGGCTACACTGCTGGCCTGATGACTAGGTCACATATATGGTGAAGTGGGGAGTTTTTCCATTTCTCCTTTTTTCTTCTGTCTCTTACCAAACCCACACTTTTCTTTGTTCTCTTGTAGGTTTAGAAGCCGAGCCCACAGAGACTTTGTGAGAGATGCTACTTGGTCCCCACTCAATCACTCCCTTCTTACCACAGTGGGCTGGGACCATCAGGTCATCCACCATATCCTGCCCATAGAACCTCTCCCAGAGCCTGGACCTAAGAGTGCTGCCGAGTAGATTGGATTTCAGACAAGAAGTGAATCCCCCATGACTATCCACGCCCTCTGCCCCTGCCCTCTCAATTTATGAGACAACATAGGAGCCTTATGCAGTATGTTGGTACACCACATCTGTGCAGTTAAAAGGCGCTGTGTCTCAGCCTGGGGGAGGCTGGATCCTGGGGTCCTGTAGTCAGGGAAGAAAAACTCCCTTGAACATGGATGTGTGTGTGTCTGAGTGTGTGTGTAGATAATGTAGTCTTTGTAAGTGGGGGGAGGGAGAAAAATATCCATCCCATGTCTTTCCCAGAGTCCAATCCTCCCCACGCCCTAAAAATTAGCAAGGGGTTTTTATGCTTCCCACTGTAGCTGTGGATTAGGAATTGGCCATGTCTGAATGAGGTACAGGATGTGGGCATTCCTGGATTCTTGGAAGCTGCTCATAGAGATAGGAGCAACTTTATTTTTTTATAGAGCTTAATTCAGCTTTATCATGAGCAATACTTCCATTTACATCCAGTCCAGCCCACCTTGAGGAAGAGCCAGGACACTCACCACAGTTTTATGCATCTCCTTGTTATTAAACCGAGGCAGAAGTCCAGTTTCTGGCTGAATGAGAAGTTTGGCTGGTACCTGTGTAATGCCCCCTCACTACCGCCACCCCCGTGGAGTTGTGTTGATGAGGATGGATGTATTTCTGTCATAGATGCCACGGAAAAGGTTTCGGATGGAGAATTTAAAAGCATTTCAGTTAAAAACTGACACAGACCTACATAGGAATGTCTGCCACCTTCCCACCTGAAAACAGCCTGGGGCCTGACCTTTTTTGCCTCTGGCTCCCTATCTCTGGACATAGGAAACCTGAATGCTATTTTGGGGGACTGTGAAGAGTTTAAATACAGCATCAGAGAGAAGTACTGGTCAGTGAAATAAAAAGTTGATTCATCATTGGCTTGTCTTTTGAAGCATGTGTGTTATGTGCAGTTAGACATGTCACATTATGTGAGTCATCAAGGTATCTATCTTAGAGCCCATTACTTTTTCGTGTGCTTCCCCAGCACCCCCTGGAGTAGCTAGTTGAAACTTAAGTATTTGTTGACTGGATCGGTGGCTGCTGCCACTTAGAAGTTATGGATCAATTACTTATTGTATTGAAACTAAATTAAATCAATTATGTACTTTTGTGCTTTGCAAGTTTTGTTTAGCTAAAAATCTCATGAAACTGGGGTAGTTTCATGGGTGAAGTATTTGTAAGTAAAGCTGCTCTGTTTTACCCTTGCTGAGCATGAGCTCTGTTCTCACAATTACCCTCAAGTAAAAACATGGGACTTTGTTATCAGATGGTCTACCTGTTGGGTTTGGGGAGAAGTGAGAATGAAGCCTTCACTGTTCTTCAGTGTGACTTTAGAGAGGTAATAGGGTGTGTTGATAGTTTCCTGGAGATAAAAGCTTAAAATTTGTAATCTCTTAGAGAGAGTGAAGTAGGTAGGAATTAAATTTGCTAGGCCTGTTCCTCATGGACTTCGAATAGTGAAGAGAAAACTCAGTGAAAGAGATAATCCAGGGAAATGAATGTATTGTGTCAAGGTGGTTAAAATGACACCAAAGGAGAAAATCTAGAGTTTGAAGAACCACATTACTTAATGTAAAATATATTAGGATTCAGGTAAACCTTTGCTGATGAGAATAATTCCATCCATGATCATCACCAAGACATTTGCAAATGTAATCAAAGTCATGTTAGAAGTGATCGTCACGGTTTTGGTTGACTGTGTCCATTATGGTGAGAAAAAAAGATTGTTCCAAGATAGAAGGTGACCTCAGAGTAATCAAAAATGTACTATCACGTGTGGGGTTATTCACTAGTCTTTTACTTGAGAACAGTTTCAGTAGCAGGAGCACAGATTTGCTGATAACAGGTGGAAATGGGCTCACATTTTGTTTTGTTTAAAACCATACAAACATCTATTTTGTGTCTAATTTCACTGGTTCACATGTCTGAACACCTGCAGTAAATCTACCTGTTTTCATTGTCCTCACTCTGAAGTCCATTAACCTGGCTGACCATACACCACTGATAATTTCTAGTGCTCAGAACAACACACACAGGTTGGCTTGAGTACTGTTTCAGGTAGCTCCAGACATCAGGTTCATTCTCCAGGATCTGTCCTGCCTCACAATATAGTAGGAGGCTTGTCTTTAATGTCTGTAGGCATTACCTGCTGATTCACAGTCTCACTGAGGCAGCAGAATCACCCAAGCTCTGATGGGCTTCCAGCCACAAGTCCTCTGGGCAGTGTGTAGGGCATAAGATTGGGAGAGAGTGGGAAGATGTGTATAGTTATTTTTCACTCACCCAGTTACAGAGGGCTTCAAAACTTCCTTGTCACATCTAGACCTAAAAATGGGCTCTGATTTTTTAAAAGGCAGGTTTGTGGTGTTTGGACAGCATAAGCAATATTAGTATTTCCGTGGTTGCTTGACTTGTATCTACAAACTAAATAGGAAAAGAAAAAAGCTCATTCCAAACTCTACTTACATAAGCATTTCTTTCAGTAAGACATACACCAAATATTTGTATGCTAGGGAAGTTTTAGGGTATCTAAGGAGAGCCAACATAGGTGAAAAGCTGAAAGAATTTACATCAAATTGCTGTTTATAACAGGTTTCTTACTGCCAGCATCTGGGTCACACTGAACTTGAGAATCACTTGTGCAGGTAACTGAGTTTGTTCCCCAAAAGGGTAAGGAAGCTCTAATCTGATTTTTGAGATGAGTAAAGTTTCTGAAGATCATCAGCAGTCGATATAGCTTGATTTTGGAAGAGTAAGCAGACCAGTTTTGAACCCCAACGTTTGCTTACTGAGTCCTCTATCACAAATGGATAGCTGCAGAGTTTTTAATCTTCATTATGTGGTTATAGGACTGGTACTATCTAGAGAGTGAAGGAGGTGCAGAGAGGACAGGAAATGTTAACTCATTTTAAGTTACAGAGGCATTTAAGGTACAATTGCTGATCCTAAAATCTATCATCTGGAGTAAGGTTTACTGTAGTCCTCAATGTATTCTGAAAACTATACTTGTCTTGTGAATGATGTTCTGCTACTTCAGTATATAATAGATCATCAAAATTCAGAAGGTCAGTAATAAAGGGCTTCACCTCCAAACATCATCCTTTTAACTTTCTGGTGTGAGCCCAGCTGGCACTGCTGGGTGAGAGTTCCTTCAGTGAATGTAGACGTTTCATTATCACTGTGATGTTGGGTGTCAGATGCTGGTATACTTCACTTTGGGAGGAACCACGTTATATGCAATAAGAGCTTCAGTTTCAAGCTAAAAATTTTCACTCCAATAGTAACCCTTATCTGGGATCTTATGTGAATGGAATGAAGCTTGTTTGAATCAGAAAACGTGCTTTACATGTACAAGCTAAATCTGCTTCAAGCTCTACAGATTTTTAACAAGCAACTTGTGTCTCACAGAAGCCCTCTGATTAGGTCAGAAACTGCCTGATGTTCAGGCTCCTGACCATTATCCAGTGTCAGTTTGCCTGGCAGAGTTTGCATTAATGCCACCCTTGCCTTTGGCACCTGGAGACACAGCCTCTTGTGCCCAATGCCAACCTTGGGCCCCTGTTGCAGACTCCACTTGGCAAGGTTAATATGTGCCTTTTTGTTTTCTCTAAGTTGGTTTTTAAACAACATTATGGTAAAATACAAAATTTTAAGTATATAATTCACTGGCATTAAGTACATTTATGTTGTGCAACCACCATCCCTCATCCCAAACTGAAACTTTGTATCCATTAAACAACTCTTCTCCCAGACCTTGGCAACCACCCTTCTACTTTCCTGTCCATGAATTTGACTGTTCTAGGTACTTCATATGAGTGGAATTATAGTGTTTTTCCTATGTGTCTTACCATTTGATTTGCTAAGGTGTTGCTTTGCTCCTCAAAATGTGATCCATGGACCAAGCAGCGTTGGCATCATCTGAAACTTGTTAGAAGGACCAAACATTCAGACCACCAAAATCAGAGTTTATATTTTCACAACTTCCCCAGTGACTCCTGCATGTTAAAGTTGGAGAAGGACCAACTTAGATTACGATCCACTGAGAATTTTAGATGGTCAGGAACCAGGCAGGGAAGTCACCAGCGATTCATGAGAGAACAGCTTGGTGTGTCAATCTTTTGGGCATTGTGATGTGTGGTAGTGAACAAGACAGATGTGGTCAGCCCAGCCTCCAGCAGCTGAGTCTAGAGAGAAAGAGACAGGATGGAATTAGTGTTTTAGTGTTAGCCAAAAATAATGAAGACTGCTGGAAAACAGGGATTGTAGCCAGTCCTCAAGAAGTGGTAAATCTTCCCTGATGAAGTGACATTTGGATTGAGTCCTAAAGGTTGAAGGTGGGGGTCGCTGTTGCTTGGGGCTGGGGAAGAATTCCAGATGTGTGAGTCTTGCTGTGGAAGGAGCTTGGAGTTCCCTAGAGAAGGAGGTATTGCAACTAGGGTTAAATGGAGGTGGAGGGTGCAAGATAAAAGATGAGGCTAGTTGCCACTGGATGGTGCGTGTTGTGAGCCATGCTGAGGATCTCAAAGCAGTAACATGTTGGAAGTGCTTTTGAAATGGATTCCATTGCTGTGCTTTGTGGAGGGGAGACTATGGAAGCTTAAAGGTGACGAGGTTTTTATGTTTTGTTTTGTTTTTTTTCTTTGATCTCAGCCACTAGGGTGTAGGCAGCTGAACTGGACTTGGCCATTTGGCTATTCCCATCTGGGACTTAAATCTGGAGGCAGAGCTGCAAAGATTTAAAGAATGGTTATCTGACAATGACGAGGACAGCTCAGTAGCAGCAGCACCAAAGCCAGCAGTGGAATTCCTAACCAGACTTCCCATGGCAGGACTCTGGCAATGTTTGTGTGTTTTTTTTAAGTTGAAGGATAATTGCTTTACAGAATTTTGTTGTTTTCTGCCAGATTGTTGTTGTTGTTTTTAACATTCTTTCTTGGATCCTGACTGTGTTTTAAGATTGATTCTTGATATTGAGCTGTATGAACTGTTTATAAATTTTGGAAATTAACTCCATATTCATTTGCAAATATTTTCTTCCCTTCAGTAGGTTTTTGTTTTATTTTGTTGATTTCCTTTGCTGTGCAAAGCTTTTGATTAGGTCCTATTTATTTTTGCGTTTATTTCTTTTGCCTTAAGAGACGTCTAAAAAAATATTGCCATTTATGTCAAAGAGTATTCTTTCTATTTCTCTTCTAGGAGTTCTGTGGTGTCAGGTCTCACATTTAGGTCTTTAATCCATTTTGAAGTTATGTTTGTATATCATGTTTGAGAAAGTTCTAATTTCATTTTTTACATGTAGCTGTCCAGTTTTCTCAGCACCATTTATTAAAGTGACTATCTTTTCTCCATTGTATATTTTTGATTCCTTTGTTGTAGATTGACAAAGTGTGTGGGTTTATTTCTGGGCTGTATTTCCTGTTCCATTGATGTATGTGTCTGTTTTTGTGCCAGAACTATACTACTTTGATTAATATAGCTTTGTAGTATGGTCTGACGTCATGGAGTATGATACCTCCAGCCTAGTTATTTTTTCTCAAGATTACTTTGGCAACTTGGGTCATTTGTGGTTACTTGTTTAGTTCTGTGAAAAATGTCATTGGTATTTTGATAGGTATTGCATTACTTGTTTAGATTCCCTTTGGTAATATGGATGTCTTAACATGTTAATTCTTCTAGTCCAAGAACATGCGATATCTTTCCATTTCTTTGTGTTGTTTTCAGATTCCTTCATCAGTGTGTTATAGTTTTCAGAATGTATGTCTTTCATGTCCCTAGTTAAGTTTATTCCTAGTTATTAACACTTAATTATTTTTGATGTGATTGTAAATGGAATTGTTTCCCCTTAATTTTTCTTTATTTCCCTAATTTTCATTATTACAAACAAAGAACCCAATTAAAAGTGGGCAGAAGACCTGAAAAGACATATTTACATAAAGATATTTAGATGGCCAACAGGCACATGAAAACAGCTCAACATCCCTAATTATCAGAGAAATGCAAATCAAAACCACAATGAGATGCCACCTCACTCCTGTCAGAATGGATATCTCCAAAAGTCTACAAATAACAAATGTTGGTGAGGATATTGGTGAGGATATGGAAGAAAGGAAATCTTGGTACAGTGTTGGTGGGATTGTGAATTGATGTAGCCATTATGGAAGATAGTATGCAAGTGTCTCAAAAAACTAAAAATAGAACTACAGTAGGATCCAGGAATTCCACTCCTGGGTATGTATCCAAAGAAAACAAAAGCACTAATTTGAAAAGAATCTTACACCTTAATGATCATAGTAGCATTATTTACAATAGCCAAGGTATGGAAGCACAACCTAAATGTCCATCAACAAGTGAATCCGTCCATGGAATTTCCCAGGCAAGAATACTGGAGTGAGTTGCCATTTCCTTCACCACAGGATCTTCCTGATCCAGGGATTGAACCCACATCTCCTGAAATGCATGCAGATTCTTTATGGTCTGAGCCATCAGAAAAGCCAGAATGGATAAAAAAGCTGTGATATATTTACATACAATGGAATTTTACTCAGCCATAAAATGAAATTCTGCCATTTACAACAATGTGATGGACCTAGAGAGAATAATGCTTGGTGAAATGTTAGATGGATAAAAACAAATACTCTTTTGTTATCACTTACAGGTGTAATCTAAAAAATAAATGAATATATATAACAAAACAGACAGACTTGCAGATACAAAGAACAAACTAGTGGTTACATGGAGAGGAGGAAGAGAGGGAGGGGCAAGATAGAGGTATGGGATTAACAGACACTAGGTATAAAATAAATAATCAACAGGGACATATTAGCACAGGGACATAGAGCCATTCTTTTGTAATAACTTTGAATGGACTTTAACCTGTAAAAATATTGAACCACTGAAACTAATATTATAAATCAGCTATATCTTAATTAAAAGAAAAAAAAAAGACTGGTTGTACAACATGCCCATTGATTCCAACAGGCTTCCCTCTGAATTCCTGTTTGCAATGATTTAGCCAGAGTTGCTGTCTGTTGTTTGCAACTCAACCACCCTGACAACTACTGTCTTGGTCAGTGGGGAACAACTGACCCACATGAAGAATAGCTAGTGCATGTTCTGTGAGGTTGGAAGTGACGTAGAAGCTGTTGTCAAGAGTTATGGAATTGTTCTGTGAGATCATCACTGTCATCAGGAATAATAGCCTCTCTTTGTTGGTTTCTGTGAGGGGTATTTTTTCTTTCTTGTTCTGATCATGCTCTGCTGACTCCACTTCCCCTTCCCCAAGAGTCTTTCTGGTCCCCTTCCATTCTTGTGTGCTGTCAGAGAGGTTGAGTAGCTGCTTATTACCATGGACTTTACTAATAGTGTATCAGGTGCATTTGGCTGTCTAATATCTGTTTTCCCTCCTTCTTCCATCTTTACTAACAGAACTTTGATCTTGTCCAGATACAGGTGGCCCTGTCGTATAGAGAAGAAACACATTAGAGAAGAATCTGGGTCTTGGATGATGCTGCTGAACACCTGAATTAAGCAGTGCTGATTAATCCACCTCTTCTGGATTTCTGTTAGTGTGAGTTAATAAGTTTTCATTTTGTTTGAATGTAAAGTTTTTGTTGCACGTAACAAATGCATATAGTTAATGATGCATTATATTTTTGAGTGTGTGCGTGCATGCTCAGTCACTGCACTTGTGTCTGACTTTTTACAACCCTGTGGACTGTAGCCCACCAGGCCTCTCTGTCCATGGGATTTTCCAGGCAAGAATACTGGAGTGGGTTGCCATTTCCTTCTCTAGGGGATCTTCCTGACCTAAGGATCAAACCCATGTCTCCTGTGTCTCTTGCCTTACAGGCAAATTCTTTACTGAATTTCTTCAGTAATTCAGAAAAATTCTTTGCTGAGCTCTGGGGAAGCTCCATATTTTTGTATATGTGTCCTTTAAACACTCTATTTAAAGTGAGACTTTTAATAATCTGAATACTCTGATAGTTATTATTTTAATGTTATAGTAAAAACAGGCTCATAAATAATAAGCAACATGATCGAAGTTTATATGATATATCAGGTGGTGTCCTAAGGAAAACAGATGTACATTCCAATTAAGGTAATTTGAGGAGGATTTATTTACAAAGAGACTAACTACAGAGTTTTGGGAGTGGTGTAGGGGAGCCATGGGCTTCCCAAGTGGCACAGTGGTAAAGAACCTGCCTGCCAATGTAGGAGACACAGGAGACATAGGTTTGATCCCTGAGTTGAAAAGATCCCCTGGAGCAGGGCATGGCAACCCACTCCAATATTCTTGCCTGGGAAATTACATGGACAGAGGAGCCTGGCTGGCTACAGTCCATGGGGTCACAAAGAGTCGGTCATGACTAAGACTGAACTTGCATGCATACACATAGGGGAACCACAGAGCTAGTGTAGGAAGCCAGAGCTGGAACAGTGGAGCTGTTCCAGGAAGAGGTTATCTGACACTGGAGAAAGAGAGAGTCAGATAGATCAGTCTTCCTTGAGAGGAGCAGTGACCCTCGATGGAGGGATATAATCACCTTGATGTGACTTCATAGGGAAAGATCAGGGGAGTAAACACCCTGACCTCACTCTCCTCACTCTACCCTCCAGTCAAGCAGGGCCTTCTGAACTAATTGGATGTAGTCCAAACAGACTGACTTCCAGGGTCAGAGAGCAAGGTGGAGAGGCTGGGGAGGTAGAGGGATGATTGGGAAATATCTGTCATGTTCCACCCTGTTTGCCCCTAGTGTCCTTTCCTTCTGAGATACAGGTAAAATTTCATGTCCTCAACACAAAAGATGCCCAAAGTTCCCTCAACTATTTATCATCATGGGACAGTGTTCGTTTGTCCATACTTTCACCTTAAACCTAAACAGCCATCATTAGTGTCCTCAGATAAAGTAGCAGGAGGGAAATGGGGAGATAAAAACAAGTAATGTAAAATATACCTGTTACAACCCCTGCTTCTGTAACAATGCCAGTTGCCTCTTTCTAAGCCAGTGTGCTCCTTGGCTCCTTGGCTGTGCCTTTTCTTAGTTTATTCATTCCGAAGGCAGACCACTTCATTGTTGGTTCTGGGGCTACAAAGTTAAATTGACCATGTATCCTCACTAAAAGAGCTCACTTTGCAAGAGATGAAAACTGTTGTTTGCTGCTGCTGCTGCTGCTGCTAAGTCGCTTCAGTCATGTCCGACTCTGTGCGACCCCATAGACGGCAGCCCACCAGGCTCCCCCGTCCCTGGGATTCTCCAGGCAAGAACACTGGAGTGGGTTGCCATTTCCTTCTCCAATGCATGAAAGTGAAAAGTGAAAGTGAAGTCGCTCAGTTGTGTCCAACTCCTAGCGACCCCATGGACTATAGCCTACCAGGCTCCTCTGTCCATGGGATTTTCCAGGCAAGAGTACTGGAGTGGATTGCCATTTCCTTCTCTGGAAACTGTTGTTAAATTTAAGGTAATAAGGGGTGAGTAGAACTAATCTCTGGTTTGTGATGGAATTAAAAGAATAAGAACAGGAACAACAATGAAAGTAATTGTGCTTTAACCAGGATGTTTCATCCTTGGGATTATTAATTATCAATATTGGATAATTCTTTGCTGTGGGGGTCTGTCTTGTGCATTGTAGGATGACTAGCTGCATCGATGTCTTTACCCACCTGGTCCTAGTAGCACTCCTGCCTCCCCTGTGACAACCAAAAATTGTCTCCAGACATTGCCATATGTCTTATGGGGGACAAATTATTGCCCAGTTGAGAACCACTGGCTTAAAAGGCAAAGAAAGAGGCCATTGCATGGATGTGCATTAATATGGATGTGCTCCAAATAATGGTCATTTTATTTTGTTTTTTCTTTGTTGTTATAAATAAACCTGCAGTGAATATACTTTGTCTACTTGGGGGCAGATATATGTATATGGCAAATTTCTAGAAATGAAGTTGCTTGGCTATAGGATGTGTTTAAAATTATGATGTTCTCAAAATGACTTCTAAGGAGATTGAATAGGTTTTACCTTTACTACTTTATTAAAATATTCCTTTTTGAATTGCCTCAATTTTTGCACTTAAATAATATCTATGAAATCATGGGACTTTGGGATAGTAAACATTTTCTAGTAGACATAAAATAAATACATAAATATTAAACTAAAAAATCCTAATGCACAACCAAAAATCTTTTATTTAAATATTGGGAAACAATGCTCTAGTTCGTCTCCTTCATTTCAGAGATGTGGTAAAGCTCTGTCAAGTTTACACTGACCTGTAGTCAACACTCTTTGTGTTCTTATACTATTCGACCAGTTGCTTTTGTTCAAGTCATATTTCTCTAATTCTTCCACACGAGAATCGTGAAAAATGTTGCCAAATGCTTTGTTAAACCCAAAGCCCTTCCCATCTGTGATCTTGCCCTCATCTAGTGGAGTGCTGTAGAATATGGGAGGGGTTGTTTGCTGTGGAATTTCTTCAGCAGGTCAACTAAAAGACATTTGTACATGTCTTTTCTCACTTCATGAGAACAGGCTAAGCATTGGGAAGGAGTGTTTTCAAGTATCTGGGTGGGTGTGTAAAGATACAAAGCAGTGGTTGTATTTTGACAGCAAGAACTCGAGGAGGATCGGGAGTGACCGGAGCGACATGGCACACTGGTTTTCAACATAGCCCAGCGTTTCACTGTTCATCATCTCCTACACACAGAGCTTTAGTTGCCCACTCTTTGGCACAGTCACCCCTGAATGAAGAAAATATCACTCTTGGGCATCCATTGTTATATCTTGCCATTCTTCTCAGCATCATCAGTCACTTTTGAGGATATGGGACAGGTAGGTCTGTGATCCAGTCTTGCCCACTGGAGCAGAACAGGAGCCCAGAATACTGGCCCAGGTACAGATGAAGGAGCTTCAGCTGGCAGGCAGATTTGGCTCCATGATGGGCTGGATTAACAGCCAGCCACCCTGGCAGGAGTCTGGGTGGAAGAGCACAAACCTTGTAGGAAATCTCAGTGATGTAGAATCTGGGCAGCAGGAGGTAGGTTGAGAGGAGGCTCAGAAGCAGAAAGAGGCAAGCATTCACATCAGGGAGGTCTTAAAAGGCCGGCAGTAAGGCCCCAGGAGCCTGGCAAGAGTGAGTCAGGACCCAGGCACTAGAAACCAACTGTGGTGCCTATAGTTTATAATTCAGGAAGAAAAATCCAAGGAGAGACCTAGAAATAAGATTTAGGGCACAAGGGCTAGGAATTAGGAAACAGTAGCTTGGTCACTAGAGTTAGGAACTACATCAGGGGTAATCCAACCAGTTGTGAAGTCTGTTGCTGTACCTGATCCAATATTGCATTCAGGAGGCATAATTATCTCCTGATTCCGGTTTATATGAGACCAACGTATGGAGTTCAGCATTGAACATGCAGGCGGGACCTAACAATACTGCAGAGCAGGAACCTGATCGCAAGGTTGTTTTGAAGCAAAACTTGTATGTCTCCCATTGCACTTATCCAGGAGATACAAGAGAGAAAACACGTGCTCTGGGAGATGTGATCCGTGTACTCACTAGACTGGAAGCTCCTTGATCAGAAACTGTGTCTTGATCAGCACGTACCTAGGGTGTCTATCAGGACATGGCCTGTTCTCAACAAATATTGATTGAATACGTAAAGGCAGGCAAAGAGGGATGAACAAATGGAGACACAGCCTCTGCTGGGTGGAGTATTCCCTCAGGCTTTCCCAGGTTTCAGTGAAATATCCTCACCCTAAACATTCTATACCACTTACTGTTTTTATTCCATGATACCAAGCAACCTTTACACATGGACATCACCAAACGATCAATACCAAAATCAAGTTGATTACATTTTTTTTAGCCAAAGATGGATAAGCTGTGTATAGTCAGCAAAAACAAGACCTGGAGCTGACTGTAGCTCAGATCATCAGCTTCTCATAGCAAAATTCAGGCTTAAACTAAAGAAAGCAGGGAAAACCACTAGGCAAGCCAGGTACAACTTAAATCCCCTATTAATATGCAGTGGAAGTAATAAATAGATTCAATGGATTGTATCTGGTAGACAGAGTCTCTGAACTATGGATGGAGGTCCATAATATTGTACAGGAGGTGGCAAACAAAATTATCACAAAGAAAAAGAAAAGCAAGAAGGAAAAGTAGTTATCTGAGGAGGCCTCACAAATAGCTAAAAAAAAGAAGAGAAGCAAAAAGTGAGGGAGAAAGGGAAATGTATATTCAGCTAAACACAGATTTCCAAAAAATAGCACAGAGAGACAAGAAGAGCTTCTTCAATGAACAGTGTATAAAACTAGAAGAAAACAACAGAAGGGGAAAGACTAGAGATCTCTTCAGGAAAATTGGAGATATCAAGGGAACATTTTGCCCAAAGATGAGCACAATAAAGAACATAAATGGTAGAGACCTAGGAGGCTGAAGAGATCAAGAAGAGATGGGATGAATACACAAAAGAACTGTACAGAAAAGATCCAAATGAACTGGATTGCTACAATAGTGTGGTCAGCCACCCAGAGCCAGACATTTGGGAGAACGAAGTCAAGCGGGTCTTAGGAAGCACTGCTGTTAATAAAGCTAGTGGATGTGACAGAATTCCAGTAGAACCATTCACAACCGTAAAAGATGATGCCATCAAGGTGTTGCCTTCAATATGTCAGCAAATCTGGAAGACCCAGCTGTGGCCACAGGATTGAAAAAGGTCAATCCTCATCCCAGTTCCCAGGAAAGGTAGTACTAAAGAATTTGCTAACCATCGGACAGTTGCACTCATCTCCCATACTAGTAAGGTTGTGATTAAAATCCTTCATGCTAGGCTTTAGCCTTATGCAAACCAATAACTTCTAGATGTCCAAACTGGGTTTAGAAAAGGAAAGAGGAACCAGAGATCAAATTGCCAACATCTGTTGGATCACAGAGAAAGCTAGGGAATTCCAGAAAAACATCTATCTCTGTTTCAAAGCCAAAATCTTTGACTGTGTGGATCATAATAAACTGTGGAAAGCTCTTAAAAAGATGGGAATACCAGACCATCTTACCTGTCTTCTGAGAAACCTGTATGCAGGTCAAGAAGCAACAGTCAGAGCCCTGTATGGAAAAACTGATTGGTTCAAGATTGAGAAAGGAGTACAACAGGGTTGTCTGCTGTCACCATGTTTGTTTAATCTATACACTGAGCACATCATGAGAAATGCCAGGCTGGATGAGTTACAAGCTGGAATCAAGATAGGTGGGAGAAACATCAACAACCTCAAATGTGCGGATAATGCCACTCTAATGGCAGAAAGCAAAGAGGAACTAAAGAGCCTCTTGATGAGGGTGAAGGAGGAGAGTGAAAGAGCCAGCTTAAAACTAAATATTAAGAAAAACTAAGATCATAATATCTGGCTCCATTCAGTTCAGTTCAGTCTCTCAGTCATGTCCAACTTTTTGTGACCCCATGAACCACAGCACACCAGGCCTCCCTGTCCATCACCAACTCCCAGAGTTTACCCAAACTCATGTCCTTTGAGTTGGTGATGCCATCTAACCATCTCATCCTCTGTCATCCCCTTCTCCTCCTGCCTTCAATCTTTCCCAGCATCAGAGTCTTTTCAAATGAGTCAGTTCTTCGCATCAGGTGGACAAAGTATTGGAATTTCAGCTTCAACATCAGTCCTTCCAATGAACACCCAGGATTGATCTCCTTTAGGATGGACTGGTTGGATCTCCTTGTAGTCCAAGGGACTCTCAAGAGTCTTCTCCAAAACCACAGTTCAAAAGCATCAATTCTTTGGCGCCCAACTTTGTTTATAGTCCAACTCTCACATCTATACATGACTACTGGAAAAACCATAGCCTTGGCTAGATGGACCTTTGTTAGAAAAGTAATGTCTTTGCTTTTTAATATGCTGTCTAGGTTGGTCATAACTTTCCTTCCAAGGAGTAAGCATCTTTTAATTTCATGGCTGCAATCACCATCTGCAGTGATTTTGGAGCCCCCCCAAAATAAAGTCAGCCACTGTTTCCACTGTTTCCCTATCTATTTGCCATGAAGTGATGGGACCAGATGCCATGATCTTAGTTTTCTGAATGTTGAATTTTAAGTCAACTTTTTCACTCTCCTCTTTCACTTTCATCAAGAGGCTCTTAAGTTCTTCTCCACTTTCTGCCATAAGGGTGGTGTCATCTGCATATCTGAGGTTATTGGTATTTCTCCCAGCAATCTTGATTCCAGCTTGTGCTTCATCCAGCCCAGTGTTTCTCATGATGTACTCTGCATATAAGTTAAATAAGCAGGGTGACAATATA
The DNA here is from genome assembly GCF_054371585.1 of Giraffa tippelskirchi. NCBI lineage: Eukaryota > Metazoa > Chordata > Mammalia > Artiodactyla > Giraffidae > Giraffa > Giraffa tippelskirchi. The sequence goes on from NC_137279.1 coordinate 111,184,982, forward strand.
CAGCCTTGACATACTCCTTTTCCTATTAGGAACCAGTCTGTTGTTCCATGTCCAGATCTAACTATTGCTTCTTGACCTGCATACAGATTTCTGAAGAGGCAGGTCAGGTAGACTGGTATTCCCATCTCTTGAAGAATTTTACATAGTTTATTGTGATACACACAGTCAAAGGCTTTGCCATAGTCAATAAAGCAGAAATAGATGTATTTCTGGCCCAATTACCTCATGGTAAATAGAGTAGGGGAAAGCTGCAAGCAGTGACAGATCAAACCAGTCAATCCTAAAAGAAATCAGTCCTGAATATTCATTGGAAGGACTGATACTGAAGCTTCAGCTTCAATACTTTGGCCACCTGATGAGAAGAACTGACTCATTAGAAAAGCCCCTGATGCTGGAAAAGATTGAAGGCAGGAGAAAGGGATGACAGAGGCTGAGATGGTTGAATGGCATCACCAACGTGATGGACATGAATTTGAGCAAGCTCCATGAGTTGGTGAAGGACAGAGAAGCCTGATGTGCTGCAGTCCATGGAGTTGCAAAGAGTTGGACATGACTGAGCAACTAAAGTGACCTGAGTGACAGATTTCCTCTTCTTGGACTCTAAAATCCCTGCAGAAGGTGACTGCAGCTATGAAATCAGAAGACGTTTGCTTCTTGGCAGGAAAAGAAAGCTATGACAAACCTAGACAGTGTTTTGAAAAGCAGAGACATTACTCTGCCAACAAAGGTCCATATAGTCAAGACAGTGATCTTCCCAGCAGTCAAGTACCATTTTGAGACGTGTATCATAAAGAGCTGGAGCACCAAAAAATTGAGACCTTTGCACTGTGGTGCTGGAGAGGACTCCTGAGAGTCCCTTGGACATGAACATGAACTTGGGCAAGCTTCAGGAGATGGTGAGGGACAGGGAGGACTGGCATGCTGCAGTCCGTGGGATCGCAAAGAGTCAGACATGACTGGGCAATTGAACAACAACCAAGCAACCTGCTGATACAAATTAAACTTTCCTGGTCTTCATCCTGGAAGGGAAGTGAATTCAACCACTAGCCACTGTTACTTTGCAGTGTCATTTATTATATTGACATCTAGTTAATCCCTCAGTGGCATGTGGATTAGGTGAGCAGTAGTCTGAGTCTCTGAGAGGGTAAGCATAGTGGATACACTGAGAACATCCAATTTTTGGTCCTTGTGATAGAGTTCAGACACTGAAATATGGGACCTACTCATGGTGAGAACGGAGAAGGCAATGGCACCCCACTCCAGTACTCTTGCCTGGAAAATCTCATGGACGGAGGAGCCTGGTAGGCTGCAGTCCATGGGGTCGTGAAGAGTCGGACACGACTGAGCGACTTCACTTTCACTTTTCACTTTCATGCATTGGAGAAGGAAATGGCAACCCACTCCAGTGTTCTTGCCTGGAGAATCCCAGGGATGGCGGAGCCTGGTGGGCTGCCGTCTATGTGGTCGCACAGAGTTGGACACGACTGAAGCGACTTAGCAGCAGCAGCATGGTGAGAAACTTTTTAGCAGAAAAGTAAACTGGTGGATCGTGAAATCATTGGCTTATTTACCTATTTTATTTATCCTTAATATTTTTGCTATATTTAAAAAAAATTTGCTCTTAGGTGTCCAGAATTGCATTCAATTTACCCCTTAGGTTCATGACCCCTCTCATGACAGTGTCATCATCAGCTCATATACTGGCTCAGACATTGTTGATTCTTATAAAAATTCAGATTTTTGTCTTCTCTTGAGAAATTGAAGAATCCTCCAAAACATTGGTTCTGTTTCACTGCAAGGCAAAAGTTAGTGGCTGTTCATGCTAATCTCTAATATCTCCCACCGGAGAGGCTTCATGTTAGCTGAAGTATATTACTAGACTTGGACTTTTTTCTTCGAATCCACTGGAGAGTGAACTGTTGTGTCCACTTCACTGATTTACATTACCTGCTGTCAGCATTTGAGTTTGAGAACCCTGCTCTGGGGGCAAACTCTTATGCCATCTCTAATAACTGCTACCATTCACTGAGTCCTCATATATGCAACACACTGAACTCACAGTTTTTCATACAGTTTTTATCTCTTTAAATCATATAAAACCCTATGAGGTGAGTTCAAGTACTACTAAATCATATAAAACCCTATGAGGTGAGTTCAAGTACTATCTCCATTTTACAAGTGTGGAAGCTAAAGCTCAAAGAGCTGACTAACTGGCCAAGATGCTAAAACTTATGCTTTTTGACAGTGGGATTCAAACTTTGGCCTGGCAGAGTCCATAGCTGAGACTTTTTAACATTACATTATGCAACCCTCCAAATCACTAATCTCATAACAGTAGGATTCCTGCTGCCCTTCAGCGTTTCTTCCTTGTACTCAGTCTATGTGGGGCTGAGTTACAGGAAGAGGGGCTGAGCACTGCCCTGCCCACACCCCATCTATGCCAGTGTCAGAGGGAGTTGTTCCTTTTTTGGATCTGAAAGCTATGGGTCTGCTCGGCGGAACAACAGGAGATGCTGGGGTCACTGTGACCCCGGGCAGCTGCCTATTAATCACTGGTTTTGTGTGTGTGTGGCTGGGCTGTCTCAGCGCCGTCCCAAAGTTGTACCCGGGGAATCTCATATAAAGGGACTGCAGCTCTAGGCCTGCAGCTGTCAGACCACAGAGATGGGGAAGCTGCTGCTGTGGGTTGGTGAGTGTGGTGGGTCCCAGCCCCTCAATGTCTCTTAGTTCAGGAGGTGCCGGGCTTCATAAGCTTGTTGTCTCACTGGTACCCAAGGAGCATCCTGGGACTTGGGGGCCTGGATTAGGTAAAAGTGGGCAGGACACAGTGAAAGGAGAAGTGATCAGAGCAGTGGTTCTCAGCCTTTCTCACCTTTGACCAATTAATCAGAATCTCAGAGGGAGGAACCACGATATCACTACTTTTAAATTAGCATCCAGGGTTGAGAACTTCCATGATGGCCCAGACAGTAAAAAATCTGCCTGTAATGCAGGAGGCTGGAAGTCAATCCCTGAATGAGGAAGATCCCCTGGAGAAGGGAATGGCTACCCACTCCAGTATTCTTACCTGAAGAATTCCATGGGCAGAGGAGCCTGATGGGCTACAGTCCATGGGGTCACAAAGATTCGGACACGACTGAGTGACTAACACTTTCAGGGTTGAGAACCACCGGCCTGAACCTTGCTGGGACTTTCAGTGTCATGGTTGTCCCTATGCAAAGCCTGTGTGTCTATATGTAGAGTATATTGGAGTGGAAAGAAGCTTAGATAGATCTGGCTTCACCTGCTCAATGTAGAGAAGAGGAAGGAGGGAAGGGTGTGTATGTCTGCATTTGTGGGAGCTGGAGGGTGAGCTGGGGTGTACCCGTGAATCTGCGTGTATTTCTTCCTTTGTCTCTTGCAGGGCTGCTGCTTGTGCTGAAGCACCATGATGGTGAGGAAACTGTGGTCCTCTCCAGAGCTGGGGAGAGTGTCCACTGAGAACTGCTCCAAGCCCAGTGTCCCCTGTGCCCACCCGGGCTCTGCGTTGGGGATCATTGACCCAGTGTGGCTCAGCAGCAAATTCTCAGTCACTGTTGGGTCTTCTCTGTGCCAGGATCCAGGCTCTCGTATCCATTCTGACCAGGGTTTCATGAGGCGTTCTTTCCCCTGGGGACCCTGACAGTGGGGGAGGGACCGCCCCTCAGTGTAGCTTTGGGGGGAATGTGTTTGGTGGGGGTTGCAGTGGACTGGAATCTAGAGAAGTGTCCACGTTGCTGTGGATGCTGAGCTCCAGCCCCACTTGGTTTCTACCAGTGATGCCTGCTGTCCCCTGCCAGGTGCTGCCCACAAGCTGGTGTGTTATTTCACCAGCTGGGCATTCAGCCGGCCCGGCCCTGCCTCGATCCTGCCCCGGGATCTGGACCCCTTTCTCTGCACCCACCTGGTATTTGCCTTTGCCTCGATGGACAACAATCAGATTGTTCCTAAGGACCCGCTGGATGAGAAAATCCTCTACCCAGAGTTCAACCAGCTCAAGGAGAGGTGTGTTCACTTTGCCTGTGGGGGGTGTATTTTACAGGTGAAGAGAAGTAAGTCTTTTCTTCTGTTAGCCGTCACCTTTCCTCTGATCCTTGTGTTCCTCCTCCTGTCAAGGGCTCTCTGTAGTGTCCCAGCTGTGGGAGCTCCCCATTGATCAGCACTCTGAGCTCGTCCTTGCCTCCCTGCCCTTGTGGCTGCTGTGCCCCTGCCCAGAATATGCTCCTCTCTCTTCTCTGCCTTGCACCCCCAACTCACCCTTCAAGCCCAGTGCTCAGGATTCTATCTTCAAATGCTTCGGAGAGAGTTGCGTGTCACAAAAGCTTCACAAATGCTAGTGTTTCATTACCATTTGTCACCTGCAAATGAACCCCAAGGGAAGGGCAGGTGTCTATGATCTTTGTACAGCAGTGGCTGGGCCAGTGCCCAGTGCTGGCACAGTGCTCAGTGTTCTCTCCCCAGGCCTCCTGGACGTCCTCTCCAGGGAGTGGTCTGTCGCTGTGTGCATGGTTGTAGAAGGGCGGAGAAAATCCATGTCACTAGAGCACAGCCTCCAGAGAGGAGAGCAGGGAGCTTGTCCATCTGTTCATTGCTGTGTTTCAAGCACCTAAAGCAGTCAGAAAGTGAAAAGTGAAAGTGAAGTCACTCAGTTGTGTCTGACTCTTTGTGACCCCATGCACCGAGGCCTGTCAGGTTCCTCTGTCCATGGGATTTTCCCAGCAAGAATACTGGAAGGGGTTGCCATTTCCTTCATCAGGGGATCTTCCCAACCCAGGAATTGAACCTGGGTCTCCCGCACTGCCGACAGACTCTTTACCATTTCAGCTACCAGGGAAGCCCAAAGCAGTCAGAGGGACATATTAATTGTTCAATAAACATTTGTTGACCAAGAAAGTGAGTGAAGAGAAAACTTAGGCTGCTTTTGCTTTTCCTTTTTGTAGGAATGTCACGAGATTTTGGAGTTTGAGGGGCTTGGACAACCTGGGGTCCTGGGTGTGATGACCTTTATGGGGGTTGGTTGTTGTCTCTTTTCCTTCTTGCCCTTCCTTGGCTCAGCTCCTTTCTCCCTTAGGTTACTCCACCCACTGCCCCCTTTCCCTCCCCCTCCTCCCAACCCCACTACTTCCTACTGTTCCCCAAATGACTGATGAGAACCCAGCTCACCAACTCCATCCCTCATCACAGGAACAGGGGGCTGAAAACACTGCTGTCCATCGGGGGGTGGAACTTCGGCACCTCGAGGTGAGTCTGTGCTGTTAGGTCTTCTCTCTGGGGTGGGGGTGTGGTGATGGGGGTGGGGAGCAGGCCAGCTTTACACTCATTATCTCATGACTGATAGGGGAAAGGATTAAAGCAGCTGTTTGCATTCCAAATTTGTAGGGAAAAAAAGCACGAGTGAGAGCTTAGGGAACTTACCATATTTCACCCAGGTGTCCCTGTGAGATGACCAGCTGGGGTGATGATCAGGTAATGGAACTAGGTCTGCCTAAGTCTGAATCTGGTTAATCATTGCATGTAGGACTAGCTCCAAATTACTTAAAGTTCTGTATTACTATACTAAAGATTTTCCAATAGTGTCTTCGTTATGGAAGAGAAAATACTACAAAAAAGAGAAAACAATCAAACAGCCAGTGAACAGAAGAGCAGAGACTCTTGAACCCCTGGTCAGAGCCTGGCCCTCTTTTCCACCTTATGGGCCCATTAGCTCAGAGATCTTTCTGGAAATGCTTGCCCTTGGCTCATGTTCCCTCCCCTTATCTGTTCAGGCAGAGGGTCAGTGCTTGGCCAGGAGTAACCAGGTTTTCAAAGGCAGAGCTGTTCTGAACCACTGTCTCCACCCTGGGCTGAGTGTTGTTTCCATCTGGCAGGGGCAGGTGTGGTTTGCAAATACTCCCCGGAGCCTGAAGTCCAGGACTTGGTGGAGCTTTAAGAGGGTTTGAGAGTTTCAAAGCTCTGACTTCTTTCCTCAATCACATATGAACCAAAGAGCCTTGCAGGGGAGTGGTTGGGGGGAGCACGGTTATGCAGAAAGCACTCCTGGCCTCACCCCTGGCCCCGCTGCAGGTTTACCACGATGCTGTCCACATTCACCAACCGGGAAAGGTTTGTCAATTCAGTGATCGCCCTCCTGAGGACACATGGCTTCGATGGTCTGGACCTCTTCTTCTTGTACCCTGGACTCAGAGGCAGCCCCGCACGTGACCGCTGGACCTTTGTCTTCTTACTTGAGGTAAGGTTGGCTTGGCAGATCCCAAATCCAGAAGTGATTCTATTTTGACCATGTCTGGGCCCCAGGCACAGGAGGAGCCTAAGACCAGGGTTGGACAGGAGAGTGGTGTGGACAGAAGGCTACTGATCAGGGGCCCTGTGGAGGCCTGTCCCTCTGTCACCACTGGCCTGGCCCCAGCCCTCCAGCCTGAGCGATACTTTCTCCATGCATCTACTGGACTCCCTCAAGCAGGCTGTCTGAACTCTGCTCCTGGGCCTGCAGCCAGCCCTCTGCTCAATGTCTTACCTACTGGTTCATGTTCCCCTTTCTCAGGAGCCTGTGGGCAGGGCCTGTGTCTGACTCTCCTGGCTCCAGAGACTCTGTTATTACGGAAGATTGTTTCCTGGATGACTCCTGCTTTCCCCGACTCGACTCTGCTTTGTCCATTTCTCTCATGTGACTCTCTCTTCCCAGGAGCTCCTGCAGGCCTTCAAGAATGAGGCACAGCTCACCATGCGCCCAAGACTGCTGCTATCTGCTGCTGTCTCTGGGGACCCCCATGTCATCCAGAAAGCATATGATGCACGCCTTCTGGGGAAGTGAGTGGGTCCTCCTTTGGTGTTTGATGGGGGGCACTGGAGGGAAGAAGGCATCTTGGGCTCAGAACCCAGAGGTGCCCAGCAATGTCCTGGAGCTTCGATTTCCTGCCTTGTTGTGAGAGCACCTGTGGGAGGTGGGCCTAGCAGGAGCGTAAGTGGGGACAAGGATTATTCCTTATAGTCCAGGCTTTCCTGAGGAGATCAGAGGGGAGTGATGGAGCACAGGCCGCACCACAGCATCTCTTGGGTAGAGATCTGCATCACCCATAGCTGGGCCTCAAGGAGTGAATCCAGGGGCCTGGCCTCTGTTTTCCTGGAGTCCTCTGTGGATGTACACCAAGTGCCAGATGGCTGGCATCAGAGACATTTGTGAATTACCAACTACTGCCTCTGAAACAAAAACAGGAATGCCAAGTCAGGGCCTGTTTTCAGGGCAGAGATCTTCATGCTAGAATCACAAAATCAGTCAAAGAAAGATCATGCATGCTAAGTCACTTCAGTCGTGTCCATCTCTTTGCAACCCTATGGACTATATAGCCTGCCAGGCTCCTCTGTACATAGGATTCTCCAGACAAGAATACTAGAGTGGGTTGCCACGCCCTCCTCCCGGGGATCTTCCTGACCCAGGGATTAAACCCGTGTCTTTTATGTCTCCTGCATTGGCAGGCAGTTTCTTTACCACTGATGCCACCTGGGAAACCCCAAGAAAGCACACAACTTTCTGGAAATGCCAGTTCTATACTAATTTTCTCAAAGCTCAAGAATCAGGTATTTACAGATGTGAAAGCTGAGTTAGATGCAGAACACAAAAGATGAATGGGGGTGTTTCTGAGTGTGATTATACTTAGGGAGAGTGGTTTCAATGGAGAGTGGTTAGACAGGAAAGGTGGACCCCAGTGGAGTGAGTTGCCTAGTGTTGGTCTTAGGGCCAGGCAGGATTGAGGGAGTTCATCTTCACCAAGCTGGGTCACCTTAGACAAATTAGGTAACTGTCTGAGTTTTATCTTCTTTATTTTATGTGTTTATTTATGGCTGCACTGGGTCTTTGTTGCTGTGTGCTGGCTTTTCTCTAGTTGTGGCGATTGGGGCTACACTTTCAGTGCACAGGCTTCTCATTGTAGTGGGTATCTCTTGTTGTAAAACACCGGCTCTAGGTGCTTGGGCTTCAGTAGTTGTGGCGCATGGGCTTGTGGCACGTGGAATCTTCCCAGACCAGGGATTGAATCCATGTCTCCTGCATTGGCAGGCAGATTCTTAACCACTTGACCACCAGGGAAGTCCCTCAATTTCTTCATTTAAAATAGAGACAATTGTGGTACTTAGGGCATTGGCTAGATTAAAATTAAATTAGATGATCCATGTTAACCTCTACACTGTGACTTGATAAGGCTCAATTGCACTTCTCCATCTGAAAAGATTTCTGGAAGAGGTGGGTTTCAGTGGCTCCTGGAATGGTAGAAAGATGGATGCACTTTTATGCTGTCTGATTACACACGTTATTTACGCAGACCTCTGTTGCACTTGTATCAGCGAGAACGCCTTTGTTTCCTGGTCTGATCCCATCCACTTTGTTTCCTAGTCTGATCCCTTGGATACTCTGAGGAGGGCATAGGTCCTGACACACTGCTGTCCCTCACTGGCTGTGTGTTCCAAGACAGCCTCTCACATGCAGGGCACAGCTTGGGCAGTCCCCATGGGCAGAGACAGCAGGCGTGTTGGGTGGCCGATGTTCATCTAGTTAGCTAGTTGGTGCTGTGAAAGTCTAACTAGCATGATCTTCATACTTTCTCTTCCTGCCCCTTATAGACTCTTGGATTTCATCAGCGTCTTGTCTTACGACTTACATGGAAGCTGGGAAAAGGTCACAGGACACAATAGCCCTCTGTTCTCTCTGCCTGGAGACCCCAAATCTTCGGTAAGGAAAGGAAAGCTGTCCGGCAGCCCAGACATGCATCCCTGAGCCAGGCCAGTGGCTGTTGGTAACAAGGAGGGGTTGTGTTCTTCCTCCCTGTAGGCATATGCCATGAATTACTGGCGACAGCTTGGGGCCCCCCCTGAGAAGCTCCTCATGGGGCTCCCCACCTATGGACGTACTTTTCACCTCCTCAAAGCCTCTCAGAATGAGCTGAGGGCAGAAGCTGTGGGACCAGCATCTCCAGGGAAGTACACCAAGCAAGCTGGCTTTTTGGCTTATTATGAGGTGATGGAAATGGGAACCTCTGTCTGTGAGTTAGGGCTCCCCCACTTGAGCCCAGGGCCAAAGCAGGGACAAGGGACCAAGGCAAGACTGAGGGCTAGAGAGAGGACAGGAGGTGGTTTGCTGCGGTAAGCGACATCCAGTCTCTGGGATACTCTCTTTTCTTTTGGGGAAGTTATTTGAGTCCTTTGTAAGAGGTGAGGGTGAAGTCTGAATGGAGGGAGACAGATATTTCACTCCTTAGAAGATTCTTAAATAATATTTAAGTCAATCCTGAATTACTATATGGCCTAAATAAACCTAATTAATATTTGCAAGATATATATGTATATATTTTCAAAAGTTCAAACATTTTCAAAAGCAAAAGAATAGTGTAACATCCTCTCATTCCCCAATTCCCAAATGCCCTTCACCCAGCTTCAGTCATTAACTACTCTTGGCCAGTCTTGTTTTTTCTCAATATTGTTTCTTCTCCCTGATTCCTTCCTTCTCACTATCAGATTATTCTGAAACAATTCAAAGACATCCCCCATGACAGATTCTTTCTCCTCTACCTCAATTCCACCCCCTAGTCCCCATCTCAACAAAGTTTGCTCTAGTGGAGGAAAGAGCCATGGACCCAGGACAATGTGAAACACAAGAGAAGATAGTAAGAGGCATGGCTTGCATGGCTGTAGGATCTAGCTTAGGTGAATTTTGTGCAGAGCTGTGAAGCACAGTCAGCATCCTGATGGATGGAAAGGACCTTCTAGGCAGAGGACAGCAGACACCAGAGGGCAAGCTGTGTCTTTGCCTGTGGTGGTAGTGGAGGTGCTGGTGTCTCTCCAATCTCTGCTCTGTCCTGGCTCCTGGAGGTGTTTCCCTGCTAATCCAATGAAGCATGGTTATGAGTGATGACATAGTCGAGGGAGTGTTCTTGAAGGACATTATGTGAAAGAGATTTTGATAAACTTAATGACCACCCCACCCCCAAAGGAAAAACTTTTACACCTTAACTTCGATAGCCCAAATTGAACATGTCTTCATTTTTGTAGCATATGGCCTCCAGCTCAGGGCTGGGCACCCAATCCACACTCAGTGCTTTCTTGATTATAATAACCTAGTTCTCCCTGCCTTCCAGGCCTTTACAGTTATTATAGATTCAAAAGTTAGTTTGATAACTGCCTAGATGGGGCAGTTTATGTTGGTTTTAATGAACAGAGGAGATACTTATTCACAAAAAGTCTTTGAGAAAGAAACAGGTTTGGTCAAAGGTCAGGTTTGTTCCTGTAGTAGTTTGGTATAGATTTTACCAAACCCTGGTTTGTTTTCTTATGGCTATCCTCCACTCCTTAGTGTTCTTTTTGTTTATCCATCACAGATATCATGGAAGGAATGTGCAGTAGTAGGGATTTTTTGGAATAGAGAGGAGGTCCTTTGTGAGTGGCTTCCACACCCCTTCTCTGATCTGCCTTCCTCTCAGGCCCTGGTGAGGGATTCTTGGGTTCTTTTTCCTTGCTGGTGCTTCCCTCCATGGCACTTCACAGAACTACCCTGGTGATCTTCCTGGCAGATTTGCTCCTTTGTCCGGAGAGCGAAGAAGTGCTGGATTGATGATCAGTATGTCCCATATGCCTTCAAGGGGAAGGAGTGGGTTGGCTATGATGATGCCATCAGCTTCAGTTACAAGGTGAGACCTTGGTCCTTTCTTGCTCCAGCATAGTTTCCCTCTGGCTTCCGTGAGGCCCTTGTCTGTAGTGTGTGTGTGTGTGTGTACTGCATGGAGAATGAAGGTGAGAATGACTATATTAGATGAGTTTTAGGCATACTTGATCTAACTGGAGCTTCCTAATCAAACCTACTCCAATCGTCTTATTTTAAAAAGAAGGATTTATGGAGACACTTGAAAGCTGATGAAGGTGTTTGGCCTTCATCCTGTGTGAATTTTCAGGCAAAATCAGGTTTCTGAGCCATGTATATGATTTGTGATTTTGAAATCTTTAGACTTTAGTAATTGTGACCACCACTGCACCCCATATCAACAGTGGTCTATGATGTTGAACCTGGCAAGTTTTTTTTTTTTTTTTAAATAGTGAATGAAAACAGAAAAGACATGTTCCAGTGTTTCCCTAACCTGCCTCTGCTTGGAATCACCTAGATTAGATGTAGATTTAATAGATGTAGAAATTCTTAGTTCCAACCCTGAATATTCATCAGATCTTAGAAAGAATCTGGCCACTGCTTGCAGTATATCCCCTTGTGATCCTACTGTAATCTGTGTGGCATTTTGGGTGTGCACGTGTGAGATGATAAGGGTCTGGACTAGGGAGTTTGGGAGGAGAGGCCACTGATGAGTGAGCAGTTGTCAGAAGTCTGTCACTGCCTGGATGTCGGGGCTTATAAGTAGAGGGATGTCGCAGTGTCGCCTCTCATAAGTGATGTAGAAGTGACTGGTGTTGGTTGTTCTTTGGGGAACATTTGCGGTAGAAAGCAGAGATAATATGGCAGTTATCATGAAGAGTCGCTGTGACTTCCTCTAATCCTGTGTGAGACCCGCTGTGGGGAGAGAGGTAGAGAGCATGACTTTCAGCTTCCAGGATCTTACTCTGTGGTTTGGAAACAGAAGACACAAAAAAGGTCAGTGACCCTGGAATTATCCAGTTGGGTGGAATTAAATACATGATGCATAGGACACAGAAGAGGGGGTTGGACCCCATTGCTGGGGAAAGCCAGAAGCCAGCAGTGCAGGGTGGCCTTGCTTTGAGGGGCAGTTATAGAGCCTTACCGAGCTAGAGGTGGATGTGAGCCCAATGTGAGCATAATTAAGAGCTCTCATACAGAATCTCAGAGCTGAAAGAAACCTTGCAGGTAATCACTGGGAGGCAGTAATCCCTGGATCTCTCAGTGTTGCAGCACTGTCCAGGCATTCCGAGTAAAGCAAACAGACCAGCTGTAATTAAACAGAAAGTTTCCCCTCCCGAACTGTCCCCCAGAGTCATAAAATCTCCCTCCTGGAGAGGCCTTGTTTACTTTCCAGAGCCAAGCTCTTGATCTCTCTAGAGGAGAGGAGGGCAAGATGTGCCTGCTTCCTATGTCAGCTTGAGACTCGTAACTGTGGGATTCTTCTCCTGTGGTGCAGACCCTGCTGCACATGCAGGTGAATATCTGGTTGCCTTCACATCACTCTTTGGATAATTGGGGAATGGAGAGCAAACTCCAGGTGCTAATCTGACTTTTTACTGTGAGTAGAAAAGGTCACTTTTTTGATCTGGGGATCTGATGTGTGTGTGCATGTACATATAAAACAGACAGGTTAATTTAGCCTATGCGTGCTTGCTAAGTTGCTTCAATCATGTCTGATTCTTTGCGACCCTATGAACTGTAGCCTGCCAGGCTCCTCCATCCATGGGATTCTCCAGGCAAGAATACTGGAGTGGGTTGCCATTTCCTCCTCCAGGGGATCTTCCCAACCCAGGGATCAAACCCAAGTCTTTTATGTCTCCTGCATTGGCAGGCAGGTTCTTTACCACTAGTGGCATGTGGGAAGCCCAGTTTAGCTTAGAAGTAGGATAAAATCTCAGAATCTTCACAGTTTCAAATAATTAGGCTTAATAATTAGGCTTTGCTGTCTTATTTTACATTTGGGGAAATTAAATCTCAGAAAGGAGCCAACCGATTTGACCAAGTCTTTACCAAGTCATGCAGCTGTTTGCATATGAGTCTGCCTTTTCCGCCAGCACAGAGAGTGCTGGCAAAGTAATAATAAAACCTGGTTTGGAGTCTAAACTCTGCCTTTTAGTTATATCTGTGATTTAAAAAATTATGGACAAAAGACTATATTACTTATCTGTGAAAAGGATATGATATTATCTGTTCTATTCCTCCTTTATAGCATCATTTTGGCATGAGGTATGTTGAGGTGATTTTTAAAAAATGTAAAGCAATATCTACTGTTTAGTATGATGACAATGGTAATTAGCAGTTTGGGAAGTCAGACAGTACTTAACATTTAGGAACATTTACTATGTGCAAAGTATTGCTCCAAATAGTTTACATGTGGGAATTAAAAAAATTTTTTTTCAAGTTGTAGCAAAATATACATAACATAAAATTCACCATTTTACTTATTTTTTGTTACAGTTCAATAGCATTAAGTACATTCATGTTGTTGTGTAACTATCACACTTATCCTTCTCCAGAACTTTCTTGTCTTCCCAAACTGAAACTCGACACACATTAAACAGCTCCTCACTCTTCCCTCACACACATTCTCTTAATCACCACTCTACCTTCCATCTTTATGAATTTGACTACTCTAAGAGCCTCTATGAGTGGAATCTTAGTATTTGTTCTTTTGTAACTGGCTTATTTCACTTAGCATGATGTCTTCCACTTCCATCCATGTTGTAACATGTGCATGTAGGAATTCTTTGGATCCTAAAAATGTTGGAAATGTTATTAACCATTTTTTTTTACACAGGAGGCAACTAAGACACATAAAGTTTATGTAACCTTTTTTCAAGATGCCATAGCTAATCAGCAGTAGAGGCTAGATTCAAAGACAGGCTATGTGGCTAACTGTCCTGCTATATTATCTTCTGAGAGTCCATCTGATTTTGCCATTGTACTCAGTCTGGAGAATGGTTAGAACAGCAGGTTGACTGACCACTCCTTTTTTTCAGGCATTTTTCATAAAGAGAGAGCATTTTGGGGGGGCCATGGTGTGGACATTGGACCTGGATGACGTCAGGGGCAATTTCTGTGGCACTGGCCCTTTCCCCCTTGTCCACACTTTGAATAATCTCCTGGTGAATGATGGTGAGTAGCTATGACTTGGAAGCTGGGGTTGGCAATTGCACAAGCAGCCACTGGGTGGGTCCCTTCTGTAAGATCTAAAGGCTTTGTTGTGGCAAAATGACAGTGAAGGAAGAGAATAAGCTTTGATGGCCAGGCCAGTCTGCTTTCTAATCTTGGTTTGGATGCATGCTCCATTTGATCTCTCTGAGCTTTGTTTTCCTATCTACAAAATGGGAATAATCCTTATACTCATGACAGTATTATACAAACTAAATGAGATGTGAAATGAAAGCATGCTGGCTCATGGTGAACACTCAATACATATCAGTTTATTTCTGTATTTCTTTTCCTTGCTTTCATGCAACAAACACCAAAAAAAGAAATTAAGTTTCTTTTTGATATTTGTTTGATAGTAGAGACTTCCCTGACAGTTCGGAGATGGAACCTGGCATGCTAGAGTTGCAGCATTCTTGGAAACGGTCTATAACCCTCATTTTGTGAGGAGACCAGGGCTCAGAAAGATAATACAGCTAGTCAGGAGTGGAAATGAGACTCCAACTTAATTCTTTACAACATGCTTTCTAGGGCAACCTTCTTGCATTCAGCCTGGACTTTGTGCTTCCCAAAAAGGGAACACAAAAGGATTCTTCCTGTGGATTCCACAGGTTAGGAATAGGCTTCCGGGTAAGGTCTTGCTCAAGGTGCAAAGGTCAAAGCAAAGGCATAAGCTTAGAAAACTGGCAGACTTCTGCTTGGGGTCCCTCAACCAGAAATGTGGCAAAACCTACTGAGTGTCCATGGGTGCCTGGGATCATGTTGATATGTTGAAGTAGGGGAGCTGGGTTTCTGTGTGCGGAGACTTAATCTGTGTCAACAAGTGGATGCATTCGGAAATCCTCTGGTTCTGGTTTGGGAGCTGGTACTTCAGCCCTGGAGCAGCTCTAGTCCTGCCAGTGACAGGATGGGAAGGAAGAGGTAGGAGTCTCATCCTTTTCTGATGATTTCCTCTAGAGTTCAGCTCAACTCCTTCATCAAAATTTTGGTTCTCAGCTGATGCGAATTCTTCAAGAATTGGTCCTGAATTGCCAACTGTGACCAAGGATTTGACCCCTGATTTGGGCATTTTGCTCCCAGGAGGAGAGGCTGTGGCCACTGAGACTGATAGAAAGTCTGCAACTACGACCATAACCCCCAGAGGTGGGCTTGAGACCCCTACAAGGACCCCTCTGACCTTTGGAAGGCGCACTGCTGCTCCAGAAGGGAAGACTGAGAGCCCTGGAGAGAAGCCTGTGCTCCCTTTGGGCCATCTAGTGGTGAGCCCTGGAGGAAGAGCTGTGGGTCCCATGCACCTTCAGACTGGACAGAAGGTCACACCCCCAGGAAGGAAGGCTGGAGTCCTTGAGAAGGTGACCATCCCTCTGGAAAGATGATAGTCACCCCTGATGGGCAGGCTGAGACTCTGGAGAGGAGACTTTGACCTCTGAGGTGGACCCTGACCCCCTGGTGTGTTACTTTGGTCTTCAGACAGAAGCTGAAAAGTGGATGCTGCTCTCTGGCTATGTCATCTCACCCCCTTGGACAACTCTTCTTGCTTTTGAAAACCCCTTTGTTCCCACTGGATGGTCTCATTCTTTAGACGACTTGATAACCCTTCCAGTGAGTCCTCTCTGTAAAGAAACTTGGAAAACTCTGCTGTGAATAAAGGATCCCAAAGCCTGTTGTTAGCAGAAGCTGGGGGAAGCCCTTATCTTTTCTTCTTGGTCCCCTGACAGAAGCTGCCTGTGCCCAGCCATTTATGCATCTTTATTGGGGCAAACAGGCCCCATGTCATAGTGAGTTAATCTCTTCTTTCTTGAATAAACTGAAAGCATAAGAAGCTGTCTGAGTTCTCTGAAGTTCTTTTCTTAAAATGACCTGTGGTCATGAATTGTCAATTTCTTTCTTTCAAGATCATTTTCCCCTCCTGTAATTTTTGGAAGGAGGGAATTTGTGTCTGTCCCACCCTGATATTTTCCAGTGTTGATTATGCGCTTCTGTCTCTGCAATGAGCACTGCTGACTTCAGTGATGGTCAGAGCCAAAATCTCATCTAGAGAAGTTTTCCCTACTGCTGAAGGGTGCTGAGAAAGTGAGGAGGGAATTGTATCTTCCAGTTTTATTCCCTACTTTGGAAGTCTTAGTTATCTCTGATAAAACAACCTCACCTATTCTCTCCACAAGAAGAGGTGGAGGGGGGACTTCCCTTGTCGTCCAGTGGTTAAGAATCTGCCTTCCAGTGTAGCGGACATAGGTTCGATCCCTGGTTGGGAAACTAAGATCCCACATGCAAGGCCAAAAAAAAAAAAAAAAAATAGAGAAGAGAAAAGAGATGGTGGAGGGAAAAACAAAATCAGTATATTTTAAGTTACCTGCATACTTCTCCTGTTCTCCTCCACAAACCCCAGTTCCTGTACTCAACACTGTTGTCTACCTATGGAGTATTTTTCTGGGCATGATTGATCCTCATAAGTCAGCATAGACACAGGATCAATTTCTTGCCCTCCCCTTCTGGGAAACAATGATGCTAGTGAGTGTCAGATCTGCCATCAGTGTTATCTTTTCTTTTGGAAGTGCACCTCCTAGACTTTAAAGGTCTCATTAAAATATGTCCACACATATGTGGACACATGGCCCTAGGACCATGTTGCCACAGCATATATCACAAATCAGTTAAGCTGCAAAACAAACCAACTGCAAAACTTAGTATCTTACAAAACAGCTATTATATTTATTTAGCTCATAATTCTAGAGGTTAGTAACTTAGGCTGTGTTTAGGTGTCTTTGTTTTTTCTGAAGAATTAATTTTTTAAAAAATTGAAGAACTAGGTGGTTTGTATGTTCTGAACTGGTCTTAGCTGGTTCTTATTGGAATGGCTCAGGCATCTACAGTTACCTAGTGGGTTGGGGTGGGCTGGGCTGGTTTATCATGGCCTCAGCTGGGCTGACTGAGGTCTCTTTTTACAAGACCTCTCATTCTTCAACTGGCTAGTTTATAAGATTGTGGTCTCATTGTTACTAGAAAGCAAGAGAGAAAGCTCCAACAGGTAATTAATTTTTAAATCTCTTCTTGAAGCATATTTACTATTGTTCCATTGGCCAAAGCAAGTCAAATGCCCAAGCCCAGAGGTAGAATGGTAGGGAATTATCCAAGTGGATACATGGAGGCATAAATAAATTGAAGGATATTACTGCAATAACAAATTCAATATTACTTTGTTTAAGAAAGCTAAAACATCTAAAATTAGATGTTTGTGTTTGTGTGTATGTGTGTGTGCACATGCATGCATGTGCTTTGATAGGGCAGTTGGATGAAAGGGTTCCATGTTTGCAGTAAGGTCTGATGGAATAGAGATGGGTAACATTCCATTCTGGACACTGAATTGTCAGATTTCTTCTCCTACTTGTTGTATAAACCCTACCCTCATCTCCTCAAAGGTTAGGGATTATATATTTAACTGGACATTCTTAGAGTAGAAAAGAGATAGAGGTGAAGATTTTCCCACTAGCTCCTATATGGACAATAAATATTTCTGATGAATCTTTGTGATTATTTTCTGTCCCCTTTTCTCCATGTGCCTTATTCAAAGAAAATGTGCTTGGAAGTTTATACTTATCTATGTGTTTAAAAGAATTCTAACTTATAAGCTTCCTGGTACTTATCTTTTAGCTATAAATTGGTTGGGACTTCTAGCTTCATCATCCATCTCACAGCATAGATCAGTGGGCAGTCAAGGTTTACCTGTACTGGTTACAGGTAAAAGGGAAGAGGAGAGTTCAGTGTTGAAGTTACATGTTCTATTGTGAATTTATTCTGAAAGTGAACTCACTCTGACATGAAACCTGAGAAATATTGGTTTTATTTTATACTTATGAAATATATAACAGTAAGGACAGATATTGGAGGTAAATAGCTGTCTTTGCCATACATTTGCCCTTTTGGCCATTCACATATCCGTGTAAACCATTCTTTTATGTTTAGAAACCACATATTATCTTCCTGGAAAATGTCTCCAAAGTCCTTTCCATTACTACATCCACCTCAAAGGGTTTTGGGGTGGTACACAGTCCTTGGAAAATTGCATGGCAGGGATAGAAATTTATGAAAGAATCCAAATTTAAAGTAAGACACTAATAATTGTCAGACTGAGAAGTCAGAGCCTGAGGAAACAACGTTCATTTTCTGTTTTACCCCACTGTATCTGCCCTGGGGTGATCAGTAGAGTTGGATCTCTCTCTGTCGTTTACACACACACACACACACACACACAAACACTCAACCTCTGCTTGCTTTTATTTGCTTTAATTTTGCAAATAGTCTTCTTCATCTGATCAAGTCAATTGCTGATGCAATTCTCAAAACAATATCTTCCCAGTGTAAAGAATACTTCTTTCATATAACTCCAGATCAATCTCAAGAAACACTCTGGTGGCCTCATGAGGGTCAGGTGCTAATCCTGGTATCAGACATTGTTTCTGGGGAATGAGGCTCCAAAACTGGGTCTAAGTAATGTACCCACACTGAAACCAGAATTGGGGGAGGGAACACACAGTTTGCCTCTCTAGAAGGAAATGGAAGTAAAAGAAGTGTGAATTCCTAAGAAAGGCTGCTGGAGCTGACAAAATCCAATGTAACTCATGGTATTATTGTGTAGGCTTGTTGAACTACAGTGTGCAAAGCACCTGATATTTTTCACTCTCTGACTTAACAGCTGGAGGTTTGGATTTATTTTTTGACATTTCTTGAGGGTAGAGGCTAAGTTAACAGTGAGAAGGAATACTTAGAATGTTAGAGCTGAACTTAGACCTCCATCTCTAAAGTCTTTTATTTAAAAAAATATTTACTTATTTGGCTGTGTTGGGTCTCAGTTACGGCAGGCAGAATCTTTAGTTGTGGCATGTGAACTTAGTTGTGGTGTGTGGGATCCAGTTCTCTGACCAAGGATTGAACCTGGGCCCTCTGCATCAGGAGCAGGGAATCTTAGCCACTGGACTACCAGGGAAGTAGCCCTGTCTCTAGAATCTTGATGGAGCATTCTGTCCTGCAGAGTACAGTTCTGCCCCATGCCTTCCCTGGATCCGGCTCAGTGCCTAGCACAACATGGACCATGAGAAGAGCTTTCTTTGGGATGCAGCAAGCAGCAATTCAAATTCAGTAAGTTTGGCTCCTGAATTTAGAGCAGGTCTTCAAGTTGGGAAAATTTTACTCCAAAAATTAGCTGGAAGTTTATTGGAAATGTCTGCAGGTGACATACTCATGTCCCTAGTTGTAACTACCATCAATTGGGGACCTCCTTTGTGGGAATAAGGGACTATTTTCTGTTGATTTTCTTTGATGCTCACCCTTAATTTTTCACTGCAGTATAGCTTCTACCTACTTCTAATTTTTTCATTAATGTCTTTAGAAAGAAAACTATAATCTCTGGAGAGTGGAGATTGTGACTTTGGAGAAGGGATTGTATCGATCTCCGCATGTAGGATGATACAACACATCAAAAGAGGGCAGAATAACAGTGAGTTCTAAAGTTATAGCCTTTCCAGACCTTACTTCCCCCTGCCCAGTACTCGTGGTTTGTAAGTACTTCATTAACTTAAATACTTATAATTTTACCCTAGTAATTGTACATGATTATGAATTAACAGCTGAAGAGTTACGTTGTACACGAAGTCCTAGAGTCAATCTTGACATGTCCACTCTGAATGGGCTAAATTTCATGATTTCACAATTGTGCAGTGAGTTCATTGCTGGCAAAATAAAAGCCTCACCCTTGCATCTTCCTCAGGCATCTCAGTTTGCAAGCCCTCAAAAATGGCACCATATAATAACCAAAGGACTCAGTGGTAACAAATACTTAGATAAGCAATACACCAAAGCCTCCAATGCCTAATTGCAAGCTTTCCCCTAATGATTCCCTAAAGGTCAGGGAGCCCTAGAACCCAACACCTCCCTCTAATTCCTTGTCTTCTTTGCACTTTTCCAGATGGGTGCTGTCACTCAGACTGGATAAACCTAAGCTGAGAAATGGAGTAATTTTTCAGTTCTTGAATGATGCTTCATAAGAATTATAGCACCTGCTGAAGATGCCCCACCTGACTCTTCAAACTCTTCATACTTACTGTGATAAGAACAACTGGCCATGCCAGTGGTCTTTTTAGACGCTGTGATCAGTTCCCACAGGGATATGGCACATCACACAAATTTACTTAGGTCTGAAAGATCTGCAGTTGTCAAGGAGCAATGTCAGTGCTTGTCTCCTAGCAGACGCATTGCCATGAAGAGAAAGTGATGTGCAACCTTTGCCTAACAGGGGACAGAAGCCTGTGTAATGTTCCCCTCTTTAGTGGAAAATTCTGAGTGCTTTTTCTGAGTGGAAGCCACTGTGCTATGGGAAGTAGGTGGTATGTCAGGAATCAGGTTCCCACAAGACTTTAACACCAGTGAGAGAGACAAGACAATCATTCAAATGATTGTCTGAGAGAACTCAAGAGATCACATTGTGCTTTGCAGACATTGTTTTACTTGTGTGAGAAAGCAGACAGCTTAGGTACTAATATCATTCTACAAAGATTTTTGAAGTGCAGTAATAGAGCCTGGAGTATGTGGGTTGACAAGAAGCCAGAGACACAGATGTGTCGTGGGAGAAGCCTTAGGAACTGCTGGCAAGCAGATCGTTTGGCTGTCTAACGTGGATAGGAAGGGGGAAAGGTGCAGGCTGACAGGGCATGACTAACGAGCAGGTACCAGTTGTATCTACCTAGGAAAGTGACCTGTGGATGCTATGTACTTTGCTCACTTTCTAATTTGAATTTTGAAGTCACACAAAAGCTTCCTTTCAAGATTTCTAAAACCTATTTTTCTAAGTTAGAAATATTGCCACTAGGTGGCAGCAGCATACATGACTGCATTTTTTTTTTTTTTTAATGGAGGCAGGAAGAAAACTATGAGAGTATGAGAAAAGAATTAGACTACCTTTCAATAAAAAATAAATCAAATATAAATATTTTTGTTGTTATCATTCAAGTTGATGCTTACATGCACATTGAAGCAAAGAGACTGCGCACAGAGGCTCTAGGAAAGGAAGTCATGGTTAGACAGAAGTTGAGTTCGGACAAATCAGACTTGAAATCCTCAGTTCAGTTCAGTCGCTCAGTCGTGTCTGACTCTGCGACCCCATGGACCGCAGCACGCTAGGCTTCCCTGTCCGTCACCAACTCCCAGAGCCTACTCAGACTCATGGTCATCACGTCGGTGATGCCATCCAACCATCTCATCCTCTGTCGTCCCCTTCTCCTCCCGCCCTCGATCTTTTCCAGCATCAGGGTCTTTTCCAAAGAGTCAGTTCTTTGCATCAGGTGGCCAAACTATTGGAGTTTCAGCGTCAGCATCAGTCCTTCCAATGAATATTCAGGACTGATTTCCTTTAGGATGGACTGGTTGAATCTCCTTGCAGTCCAAGGGACTCTCAAGAGCACCACAGTTCAAAAACATCAATTCTTTGGTGCTCAGCTTTCTTTATAGTCCAACTCTCACATCTATACATGACTACTGGAAAAACCATAGCTTTGACTAGACGGACCTTTGTTGGTTGAAATCCTAGCTCTGCCTTTTATTGACTGTGTGATCATGGGGAAACTAAATTAGCCTCATAAAGTTGTTACAATGGTTAGAGGAAATATGTGCTTGGGATAAAGTTAATGTTCAGTGCGAGTTACTACTATAAGAATAGCTTCTGTAGCTTTTGAGTTTTCCTTTAAGAATTTATTTCTATAAAAAAACATTAAATCATACAAGTGAAATGGGAAACTTCTTTGGGTTTGTGGATAGGTGAAAAGCTTTAGGGTAGAAGCATGACAAAGTTCCAGCAACTTCCCTCTGCCAACTGCAACTTTACAAGAGAATCATTTTGGTAACTGGCCTCTTTCACTAAATGCTTCCAAAAGGCTACAATCTAAAAAACTATAGGGACTTTATAGAGACTTCCCTGATGGTCTGGTGTTTAAGAATCTGCCTCTTAATGCAGGGGACGTGGGTTTCATCCTTGTTTGGGGTACTAAGATCCCACATGCTTCAGAGCAACTAAACCCATGTGCTACAACTACTGAACCCTCATTCCACAACTAGAAGGAAGCCTGCTCGCTGCAACAAAAATCCTGCATGTTACAATTAAGACCTGACCCAGCCAAATACATAAATTAAGAAGAAAATAAATAAAAATACATTTAAAAAATAAAAACAAAAAACTATGCATAAGTGACATAAGAAGGTATTAACTGTATTATACTCTAGATTAATAAAACCTTAGTGTCCTCTTTCCACGTGCAGAATAAAGTCAGTACTGCTTCACATGACATAAAGGCATTTTTTTTTAAAATGATATTTCAAACTCAGAACCAAGGTATGTGAAGATAATAAAATGTTTGTAGCAAAAATACATGGTGAGTAATGCATATATTTACATTTTCCAGTTATAATACACTTGGTATATTATTGTTTGGTCAATTCAGGTCAAGAAGCAACAGTTAGAACTGGACATGGAACAACAGACTGGTTCCAAATAGGAAAAGGAGTACGTCAAGGCTGTATATTGTCACCCTGCTTATTTTAACTTATATGCAGAGTACATCATGCAAAATGTCAGGCTAGATGAAGCACAAGCTGGAATCAAGATTGCTGGGAGAAATATCAATAACCTCAGATATGCAGATGACACCACCCTTACGGCAGAAAGTGAAGAAGAATTAAAGAGCCTCTTGATGAAAGTGAAAGAGGAGAGTAAAAAAGTTAACTTAAAGCTCAACATTCAGAAAACTGAGATCATGGCATCTAGTCCCATCACTTCATGGCAAATAGATGGGGAAACAGTGGAAACAGTGACAGACTTTATTTTGGGGGGCTCCAAAATCACTGCAGATGGTGACTGCAGTCATGAAATTAAAAGATGCTTCCTCCTTGGAAGAAAAGCTATGACCAACCTAGACAGCATATTACAAAGCAGAGACATTACTTTGCCAACAGAGGTCTGTCTAGTCAACGCTATTGTTTTTCCAGTAGTCATGTATGGATGTGAGTGTTGGACTATAAAGAAAGCTGAGCACCAAAGAATTGATGCTTTTGAACTGTGGTTTTGGAGAAGACTCTTGAGAGTCCCTTGGACTGCAAGGAGATCCAAGCAGACCATCCTAAAGGAAATCAGTCCTGAATATTCATTGAAAAGACTGATGTTGAAGCTGAAACTCCAATATTTTGGCCACCTGATGCGAAGAACTGACTCTTTGGAAAAGACTCTGATGCTGGGAAAGATTGAAGGCAGGAGGAGAAGGGGATGACAGAGGATGAGATGGTTGGATGGCATCACCGATGTGATGGACATGAGTTTGAGTAAACTCCAGGAGTTGGTGATGGACAGGGAAGCCTGATGTGCTGTGGTCCATGGGGTCACAAAGAGTTGGACACGACTGAGCGACTGAACTGAACTGAACTGAATTCATTAAATTTTCACATACTTTTAAAAAAGTAAATAATTTTGGACTAGAAATCAACTACAATTTAAAACAACAATATAAAAGATAAATGAAAGTAAAAACTTGATTCTTTGAAAAGATAAGGAAAATGGATAAACCTTTAGCCTGACTCATCAAGAAAATAATGGAGAGGTCCCAAACCAATAAAATCAGAAATGAAAAAGGAAATGTTACAACCAACACCACAGAAATACAAAGGATTATAAAAGACGACCATGAACAATTATATGCCAATAAAATGGACAACCTGGAAGAAATGGGCAAATTTTTAGAAAGATGCAATCTCCAAAGACTGAACCAGAAATAAGGAGAAACTATGACTAGATCAATCAACAATAATGAAATTGAATCCATAAGAAAAAATGCCCAACCATAAAGCCCAGGACCAGTTGGTTTCATAGGTGACTCTACCAAATATTTAGAGAAGAGTTAATGCCTATCCTGTTCAAACTATTTCAAAAAATTGATAGCAAAGAATGCTTCCAAACTCATTCTGTGAGGCTAGTGTTACACTGATACCAAAGCCAGACAAAGATACCATAAAAAAAGAAAATTACAGGTCAATATCACTGATGAACACAAACACAAAAATTCTCAACAAAGTACTAACAAACCAAATCCAGTAATACTTTAAAAGGATCAGACACCATGATCAAGATGGATTTATCCCAAGGATATAAGGATTTTTCATCATCTGCAAACCAATCAATGTGATACATCATATTAACAAATTGAAGAATAAAAAACCATATGATCATCTCAAAAGATATAGAAAAAGCTTTTGACAAAATTCAATATACATTTTTGATAAAGACTCTCCAGAGAGTAGGCATAGAGGGATGATA
The DNA here is from genome assembly GCF_054371585.1 of Giraffa tippelskirchi. NCBI lineage: Eukaryota > Metazoa > Chordata > Mammalia > Artiodactyla > Giraffidae > Giraffa > Giraffa tippelskirchi. The sequence goes on from NC_137279.1 coordinate 111,209,182, forward strand.
CCTCAATGTAATAAAGGCCATCAATGAAAAACCCATAGCTAATATCATACTCAATAGTGAAAACTGAAAGCATTTCCTCTAAGATCAGGAACAAAATAAGAATGCCCACTCTCGCCAGTCTTATTCAACATACTTTTGGAAGCCCTCTAGGCACAGCAGTCAGAGAAGAAAAAGAAAAGTGATCCAAATTTGAAAAGCAGAAGTAAAACTGTCACTGTTTGCAGATGACCTGATACTGCACATAGAAAATCCTAAAGATGCTACCAGAAAACTACTAGAGCTCATCAATGAACTTGGTAAAGTTGCAGATACAAAATTAATACACAAAAAATCTGTTGCATTTCTATACACTAACAGTGAAAGATCAGAAAGAAAAATTAAGCAAGAAATCCTATTTACCATTTCAAAAAAAGACTAAAACACCTAGGAATAAATCTACCTAAGGAGACTAAAGACATGTTACTCTGAAAAATAGAAGATGCCAATGAAGAAATCGAAGATGACACAGATGGAAAGATATACCATGTTCTTGCATTGGAAGAATTAGTATTGTTAAAATGACCACAACACCCAAGGCCATCTAAGGATTCAATGCAATCACTGTCAAAATACCAATGGTGTTTTTCTCAGAACTAGAACAAATAATTTAAAAATTTGTATGGAAACACAAAAGACCCCAAATAGCCAAAGCAATCTTGAGAAAAAAGAACAGAGCTGGAGGAATCAGACTCCCTGACTTCAGACTATCTACAAAGCTACAGTAATCAAAACAGGATGGTTCTGGCACAAAAATAGACACATAGATCTACAGAGCAGAATAGAGAGCCCAGAAATAAACCCATGCACCTAGGGTCAGCTAACCTATGACAAAGGAGGCAAAACTATGCAGTAGAGAAAAGACAACTTCTTTAATATATGGTGCTGGGGAAAACTGGATAGCTTCATGTAAAAGAATGAAATTAGAACTTTTTCTAATACCATATATAAAAATAAACTAAAAATGGATTGAAGGCCTAAATGTAAGACTGGATACTATACTATACTGGATACTAGAAGAAAACGTAGAACACTCTTTGACACAAATCATAGAAATAGTTTCTGGATCTGTCTCCTAAATAAAGGAAATAAAAAACAAAGATAAGCAAATGGGAACTAGTTCAAAGCTTTTGCACAGCAAAATAAACCATTGACAAAATGCAAAGACAACCTACTGAATGGGAGAAAATATGTGCAAGTGATGTGACAGATAAAGGATTAATATCCAAACTACTTAAACAGCTCATACAACTCAACATAAAAAAAAAAGATTTAAAAAATGGACAGAAGAACTAAATAGACATTTTTTCAAAGAGTAAATGCAGATAGCCAATAGGCACAGGAAAAGATGCTCGACATTGCTAATCATCAGGGAAATTCAAATCAAGACCTCAATGAGATATTACCTCACATCTCTCAGAATGGCTACCATCAAAAAGAACCCAAATAACAAATGTAGGCAAGAAGATGTGGAGAAAAGGGACCCTTTATACACTGTTGAGGAGAATGTAAATTTGTGTAGCCACTCTGGAAAACAGAATGGAGATTTCTCAAAAAAATAAAATAGAACTACCATATGACCCATCAATTCCACTCCTGGGTATTTATCTGAAAAAAACCCCACTAATTTGAAAAGAATTATCAACATGTATCCCAGTGTTCATAGCAGCATTTACAATTGCCTAGACATGAAAACAATCTAAGTGTCCATTAACAGATTAATGGATAAAGAAGATGTGCTATATATATATGTATGTACACACACACACACACACAAACCCACACAGTGGAATACTACTCAGCCATAAAAAAAGAATAAAATGTTGCCATCTACAGCAATATAGATGGACGTGGAGATAAGTAAGATATCACTCATATGTGGAATCTAAAAAGATAAAATATAATAATATAACAAAAAAGAAGCAGGCTCACAGTTTTAGAGAACAAACCAGTTGGAGATGAGGGGCAATTTAGGGGTGGGAGAGTGGAGATACAAACTGTTGGCTTGAGGATGTATTTATATAACATGGAAAATACAGCCAGTATTTTGCAATAACTGTAAGTGGAAAGTAACCTTTAAAAATTTTATAAACAATTTAATAATATTTAAAAAATTTTAAAAGTAAAGAATTATGTAGAACAATCAGTTAAATACTTTTTAACTACACTTAATATATGAGAAAGACATGAATTATAAAAATACAAAGGCTATACAATACTAGGCTATACAATACAAAGGCTATACAATGGTTATACAATCATGCTGGTCTATAAAGAAAATTAACATAGTCTATCCAATTATATATAAAAATATGTAGAATATGTAGAAAAAATACCTTTAGAATTCTGAAAATAAGTATTTTAGCTGTCCTCCAGATAGTCATTTATTAACAGCTGAGGCAATAACAGAATGCTTTAAATAAATATGCGTCAACATGCCTTACAATCATGCTTATATTGGTACCAAGTACTGTAGTCTCGTAGTTCCACTCATGGTACTCTGGTGTGGTGTAATCAGTTATGAAGCATATCATAAATAATTTGGTAGAATAATAGTTAAAATACTGAAGGTACTACTTTAATATAATTATAGACTGGACACTATTCCTATTTTACCTTTATAGTCCTTTTCATTTCAAAAACGATTTCTTGAGTAGAAAATAATTTTCTGAGCTACAATTAACATGATGAGAATTGTGTAGATTCAGTGCAGGTCCTTTAGATGTGTCTTGGCTGGTGAGGAACCATATTAGGAATTGCCCTTCTTGGCTACACTCATTCATCCTAATGTTCTTTGAACTCCTCACATAACTTAACTCTTCTTTGCTATTGCTCAAGCTTTTCTTCTGCCTCCAATGGCTTTTCCGCTTCCCTTACTTCTTCATCTAGCTTCCTGTAAGATTGTTACTCAAATGTTACCTCTTCTGTGAAGCCTTTTAATCCTACCAGGATCTGTCACTTTCTCTCTGCTTGTTTTATGAATACTGTTATTTTCATTCTCATTCATTCAACATCCATTTGAATGCCTGGAGTGATAACATTCAAGCCACATAGCCTCATGATTTGAATGTGTGTCAGTCATTCCAGCAGGAATGTGGATGTTTACATACAAGGACCATTTCTTAATTATCTTTGTACTCCCAGAGTTCAGTGAGAAGTGACAAGAGTAGGCAGTCGGTAAATTCATGAACTAAAAAAATAAAGAGCATATTGTGTCATGGACTATTAGAATCTTATATGGAAGGCTATAGATGAGACTGATCAAGGGAAGAGGAAGGAAAAAGAGCAGAAGAAGTAGAGAGTAGGCTGTAAATCTCAAAAAAGCACGTCACTTGGAGCCAAAGAGCAAACTGTTCCATTGTTCCAACTAAAGTTGCTAGCAGCCATTTCCCAGTGGACAAGAGTACCAAGATCCTTTGTTCACCATGCATTTTATATTAGTCATCACATCCTAATCTTTAGATTCCCTCAGCAAAGCCATTAATTGCTTTTTAAGTTGGCTACAAAGTGGATATTAAAGTCCTTGATACTTGCCAGAGGGAAAAACAAACGGGATCCATGAATGTGCAGGGGCACAAGCTGGTACAAAGGTAGGAAAGCCCATGTGCCTAGAAATGAAAAGTACAAGGTAAATCAGGGTATAAGAGAGAGACCCAAACTCTTTCTGTGTGTCCCAACCCTTGTGTCTGCCACTGTGTTCTGTGTGCTGGTAGACAGTGGAAAATCAGCACCATGAAGATCCTGGTCTTGGTTTGTCTACAGTTTTCAGAGGGCATGGTAAGGTGTGTATTGGGATTTAGTTTCATCATGAATTTGTGTGAATGAGCATGACAACCTAGGGAAGAGCAAAGGACATCGTCCACAAGTCTCTTGGAAAGGCAGTCAGATTGTTCCTTGATATCATGAACTGGTGTTGGGCCACTGTTGTGGGTCAAGACTTAAATGAATGGTATGTGTGTGTGAGAGAGAGAGAGAGTGTGTGTGTTGGGTGTTTTGTTGTTTAAGAAGAAAGGATGCATGATCCCTGCCTCAGCTTACAGGAGGGACTGGGGCGAAACAAGCATTTCTTCTCTGGAAACAATTTATAAATACAAAACCAAATATATGGTGTAGTGTATTTCCATGCTGGGAATACTTGAGTGACTGTGGTGGTCAGAAATTGCTAAAATCTGGGAGCATTTCCTAAAAGAGGCTCTTTTGGGTAGAGTATTGAAGAAGTTTGGAAGCCCTAGGTTAGGTCCTTGAAGGGATTGCTGTGATGGGATGTGTGAAGCTCATTCGTTTGGTTTACCCTACCTTCTGCAGAATCATCCTGAGGAAAGACAAGTCTATCTGAGAGGCAAAGGAGGAGTAGGGTATACTAGAGAAATTCCTAAAGAACTGCCCAAAAGTTGATCCAGTTGCCAAGTATTTTGGTATTAATGCTCTTGCTTATGAGCCCTCCACCAACTACCTGGATGTAAGTGAAGTGGGATGTGGTGTTCATGACTCTCAGCTAATAACCATTGTTAAATACTTATTTGTGCCTCTCACTAGCTTTGATTTTGTACTAATTGTTGAACCTAAGTTTCACATTCCTGTGGAAAGCATCTGAAAGTTACAAGTTGGTGCTAATAGTATGGGCTTCTCAGGTGGCTCAGTGGTAAAGAATCTGCCTGCCAGTGCAGGAACTGCAGGAGACACAGATTTGATCCCTGGGTCAGGAAGATACCCTGGAAAAGGAAATGGCAACCCACTCCAATACTCTTGCCTGGAAAATCCCATGGACAGAGGAGCTGATGGGCTACAGTCCATGGGGTCACAAAGAGTCAGATGCAACTGAGCTCACACACAGGACTGCTAATAGTATAGTAGCTCCCTTTCTTTCTTTCTTTCCTCTCTTCTTTCTTCCTCCTTTCCTCCCTCCTTTCCTCTTATTACTGGCTCATCCCTCTACAGCCTTGTCTATGTAGTAAAGTGATTCATAGTGGGAATGTTCGAGTCAATTGAGAGACTGAAAGAACGTCCTAACAATGAGCTGCAGGGGAAAGAAGAAAAACACATGCAAGTCCATCAGGCAAAATATCCAGTGGCTCCACACTCTGTATACAATCTCCCTTTTCTGAAAAGGTTCACAGGAACCTAGAACAATTGTTTGAATGTTCTTGAGGCTACAATATCTTCATAGGCATCTTAATGTACATAGAGTCTCAGAGCTGGAAGTTACTTTAATGGATCTCCTATTTCAAACCCCACTCACCTAGAGCCAGACATCCTGGAGTGTGAAGTCAAGTGGGCCTTAGGAAGCATTACTACAGACAAGGCCAGAAGAAGTGATGGAATAGCTGAGCTATTAAATCCTAAAAGATGATGCTGTGAAACTGTTTCATTCACTATGTTAGTAAATTTGGAAAACTCAGCAATGGCCACAGGATTGGAAAAGGTCAGTTTTCATTCCAATCCCAAAGAAAGGCAATGCCAAAGAATATTCAAACTACCACCACTGCACTCGTCTCACACGCTAGCAAGACAATGCTCAAAATCCTTCAAGCTAGGATTCTGAAGTATGTGAACCAAGAACTTCCAGATGTACAAACTGGGTTTAGAAAAGGCAGAGGAACCAGAGAGCAAATTGCCAACATCTGTTGGATCATAGAGAAAGCAAGGAATTCCAGAACATTTACTTCTGCTTCATTAACTGCACTAAAGCCTTTGACTGTGTGAATCACAACAAACTGTGGAAAATTCTTCAAGAGATGGGAATACCAGACCACCTTACCTGCCTCTTGAGAAACCTGTATGCAGGTCAAGAAGCAACAGTTAGAACCAGACATGGAACAATGGACTGGTTCCAAATTGGGAAAGGAGTACATCAAGGCTGTATATTGTCACCTGCTTATTTAATTTATATGCAGAGTACATAATGCAAAATGCCAGGCTGAATGAATCCCAAGCTGGAATCAAGATTGCTAGGAGAAATATCAACAACCTCAAATATGCAAATGATACTACTCTAATGGCAAAAAGTGAAGAGGAATTAAAGAGCCTTTTGATGAAGGTGAACGAGGAGAGTGAAAAAGCTGGCTTAAAACTCAGCATTCAAAACACTAAGATCATGGCATCTGGTCCCATCGCTTCATGGCAAATAGATGAGGAAAAAGTGGAAGCAGTGACAGATTTTATTTTCTTGGGCTCCAAAATCACTGCAGACAGTCACTGCAGCCAAGAAATTAAAAGACACTTGCTTCTTGGAAGGAAAGCTATGACAAACCTGTGCTTAGTCACTTAGTCATGTCCGACTCTTTGTGACCCCACAGACTGCAGCCCACCAGGTTCCTCTGTCCATGGGGATTCTCCAGGCAAGAATATTAGAGTGGGTTGCCATGCCCTCCTCCAGGGAATCTTCCTGACCCAGAGATTGAACCCAGGTCTCCTGCACTGCAGGGAGATTCTTTACCATCTGAGCAACAAGGGAAGCCCATGACAAACCTAGTCAGCATATTAAAAAGCAAGGACATCACTTTTCAAATAATGTCCATATAGTCAAAGCTATAGTTTTTCCAGTAGTCATGTATGGATGTGACAGTTGGACCATGAAGAAGGCTGAGCCCCAAAGAATTGATGCTTTTGAACTGTGATGCTGGAGAAGACACTGGAAAGTTCCTTGGACTGGAGATCAAACCGATCAATCCTAAAGGAAGTCAACCCTGAATATTCATTGGAAGGACTGATGTTGAAGCTCCAATACTTTGACCACCTGATGTGAAGAGCCGACTTATTGGAAAAGACCCTGATGCATGGAAAGATTGAGGGAAGGAGGAGAAGGGGGCAACAGAGGATGAGATGGTTGGATAGCATCACTGACTCAATGGACATGAATCTGAGCAAGTCCTGGAAGTAAGTGAAGAACAGGGAAACCTGGTATGCTGCAGTCCATGGGGTCACAAAAAGTTGGACAAGACTTAGTGACTGAGCAATAACAACAGCAATGAAGAGTTGAAAGGAGCCAGACAAACAAAAGTTAGGAAGAATGATTTTCTAAAGGGGCAACAGCATCAGCAAAGGACTGAAGGCAAGAAAGTTTGAAAGTGAAAGTGAAAGTCACTCAGTCATGTCTGACTCTTTGAGACCCCATGGACTGTAGCCTACCAGGCTCCTCTGTCCATGGGATTCTCCAGGCAAGAATACTATAGTGGGTTGCCATTCCCTTCTCCAGGGGATCTTCCTAACCCAGGAATTGAACCCAGGTCTCCTGCATTGCAGGCAGATTCTTCACTATCTGAGAAGAGTTTAGCATAGCTATTTTTTTAAAATGAGACACTAGAGCTTTAAAAGGGAGAGTGAAGTCACAGTAAGCTTCTAGACCCTCTACTAGGAGTTCCTGGGCTTTTTCGTCAGAATTGTCATTAAATATGACTTAGATTCAAGGAATATTATTGTCCTGTATCTCTTTGGTTAAGGTTACACCTTACCAGCACCTATCCCTGTATTTCAGGGGCTATTTCCAGAAATAAGGGAATTGCTATAAGCTGGAAAGTAGCCCCAAGCAATTCAGGAGACCCTGGTTTGATTCCCGGGTTGGGAAGATCCACTGGAGAAGGAATAGGCTACCCATTCCAGTATTCTGGCCTGGAAAATTTTATGGACTGTGTAGTCCATGGGGCTGCAAAGAGTTGGACACAACCGAAGAATTGATGCTTTTGAACTGTGGTGTTGGAGAAGACTCTTGAGAGTCCCTTGGACTGCAAGGAGTTCCAACAAGTCCATCCTAAAGGAGATCAGTCCTGGGTGTTCATTGGAAGGACTGATGTTGAAGCTGAAACTCCAATACTTTGGCCACCTGATGCAAAGAGCTGACTCATTTGAAAAGACCCTGATGCTGGGAAATATTGAGGGCAGGCGGAGAAGGGGATGACAGAGGATGAGATGGTTGGATGGCATCACCGACTCAGTGGACATGAGTTTGGGTGGACTCCAGGAGTTGGTGATGGACAGGGAGGCCTGGTGTGCTGCGGTTCATGGGATGGCAAAGAGTCGGACACGACTGAGTAACTGAACTGAGTGACTGAGTGACTTTCACTTTAACTTGGAAAAAGAAGCTATAGAAACAGGATATCCCAGACTGCTGATCACAGCAGCTGTTTCTGCTGCAAGGGACCATTGACACAGGATATGAAATTGCAGAGACTGGGAAGTGAATGCGATGAGCTTCCCAGGGCCCCCAAATCCTAGAGCAGAGATTCCTAAACTTTTTGGTGGTGAACACCCCAAGTAGTTATGTAATGTTAAAAAGTTGGTACCTTCAATTACCAAAGAAATTTGGATAATGAGTGGCTCTGGAATAAAATGCTGACTCCTTTAAACTGCCACTATGATGGATCTTGGAGAAAAGAGGAACAAGGTTCAAGACCTTGCCAAATCCATATATGTAATAGAAATCCTCATTAGCAGTTCCTTTTGGAAAAGATTGTGAAATATGGAAAACTATTATTGACAAATCTACTCAGTTATGATTCCCATGATCCTGGAAGATGTGTGTTTCTGAAACACATACTCTTCTAACAACATTTGCTTGACTTCTTTTTGGGTTTGCCTTTAATCTTTTAAGGAAGTAAAGGAGACTTTCTGCCTAGGCCCATGGGAGTCAGAGAAGATAACAGGGAAGCACTCAGGAAGCCACATTAGTGGGCCCAGATGGATATCTACCTGACAAAATGAGTTTTCACTGATATCATTTCTTGCTCTTAAATTGTCTACTAGAAAAATCTCCCAGGATCTTGATGGCTCAAATCTCTTGTTCCAGGCTCCTTGATTTCATAAGTGTGATGACCTATGACTTCCATGGTAGCTGGGACACATGTACAGGACACAATAGTCTCCTGTATGTAGGAACCAAGGATTGAGGTGACATGGGTTATTTCAACTGTGTAAGAAAGAGAAGACTCACATATGCAGAAGGAAGATGGGGAAGGGATTTGGAGCCTTGGTCATTGGAAAACAGGCTTTCTCTTTGGAGGACAATTAGCTAGACTTTGTTAATCATGTGGGACAAACTGGTGAAGAATAATGTCTGCATTGTTTCTGCAGGAATGTGCTGTGAAGTACTGGAGAGACAACAGCATCCCTTTGGAGAAACTCATCATGGAGTTCACCACCTATGGGAGGACCTTCCAGCTCAGCACTTCTGACACCTCAGTCTGTGCCCGTTTTTGGAGCAAGGTCATCTGGTCCTTACACATGTGAAGCTGGCTTCTGGGCTTACTATGAGGTAATCACCATTTCTAATTCAGGCTAAGATGCCCTGGGGAAAATTCTTCAACCCTCCAAGTCATCTTGCTATTCTTACATTCTTGAGATCTTATTCCCTGCCTTTCACAGATCTGTGGAAAGGCAGTTGATGGCTGTGGAATAATTTTCACTTAAAAAAATCAATCTGAATTGTCTTTTGGGGTTTTGAAGTGTATGGTACCATCTTTCCCACAGACCAAAGCTATACTGAATTTTATTACATCCATGAAAATAGGTGGAAAGGATTTCAACAGACTAGCCTGGGGAAGGCAAATATTATAATCTCTCTACCAATCTGAATTGAATGAATTTACTCAAAATTTATGCTGAAAATACATAGAATGATTAGCAGTGTTTGTTACTCAGGTGTTTGTGGAAGAATGATCTCAGCATGTATGGTCATGCTTACCATTTCTCAATCTCTCCTGTGACCAGAATTAAAATTTCACTTCTTGCTGCATGTTTTCATAGAGATTTGTGTTCATTTTATGAAACAAAATCACTTTTGAGATAAATATGTGAAATTAATGTAGATATTTCACAATGTCCCCCTTTCCATCCCCTTCCCATTTCTTACTATTTTGCTCCCATTTAAAGTCCTTTCTCCTCCAACACATGACATAATCTGTGACATGTTCAGTGCTGCCTTCTTCATTCCTCCATAGATCTGTACATTCCTAAGTAAAGCCACAGTTGAAGACCAAAAAGTCCTATATGTTTATAAAAACACTGAGTGGTTTGGTTATGACAATATTAACAGCTATGGATATGTTATGAACAATGTAAAAAAAAATACTATTCTAGCTTTGAATCCTATGCTTATCAGGAGCCCATTTCACCAAGATCTATGGTTTGAAAGTTTTAAATATTCACATAGTGGGGTACACACCAGGCAGTGTCTAGATAAGTACTTTGAATGTAGCGTCTATGAGGTATGATCTTGGCACACCTAGAGTAACTTGTGAGACTTCAGGGAATCGTTAAAATGGGGACAGGAGGGTAGCCAATCCACTAGCCTCCCTAGGGAGTCCTTCTCATACTTCAGTCCAGCCTCAAGGAGTCAGTAGATGAGTTTAATTCCTGTTGTGACCCCAGTGCTTGCCACTCTGCCTGATTTGCATGGTAGGAACTCAATATGATGATGACTGACAGACTAAATAGATGATGTAATGGGAAAGGGGGGATTTTTGACTCGGTTTTACATGAATCTAGGACAGGCTATCAAATTGGGACATTCCCACTCCACACCAGGGAACTCAGACACTTGGAAGAGCTCCTTTTCAGGTATTGTATTCTTCAACTCTGTTTGGTGGTTCTTTATATTTTCTCTTTGTTAAAAAACTTCTTTTTACTTCTCACTCTGTGCATCCATTCTTTTCCCAAGTTCTTGGATCTTTTTTATAATCATTACTTTGAACTCTTTCTCAGGTAAACTGGCTCTTTCTACTTCATTTAGTTCTTCTTCTGGGGTTTTATCTTATTTCAAGTGAAGCATATTTCTCTGCTGTCTCATTTAGTCTAAACTATTTGTATTTTTATGTAGGTGGAATGTTACTTGTTAGTTACATTTCTCAGCCTTGGAGAAGTGGCTCTCTGTAGCCTATGTCCTATGTAACCTAGGATTACAAGCCCCATTCATCTCCCAAGAACTAGGGACCCGTGGTCTCAGGGTAAGTTCTGACCTGTTTGCAGCATCAGTTCCTCAGGCTGCAAGATTACAGTTTTCTACCTTATGACGCTTGCCCTCTTGTGGGTGAGGCTAGACTAGAGGTTTGTGCAGGCTTCCTGGTGGGAGGGGCCAGTGCCTGCCCAGTGGTGAGTGAAGCTGGAGGTCTTGGTCCTCCAGCAGGCAGAGCCATGTGAAGGGGCATGTTTAAAGGTGGCTTTGGCACCGAGGAAACCAGAATTGAAAAATACATGTGTACCCCAGTGTTTATCACAGCGCTATTTACAACAGCCAGGACATGGAAGCAACCTAGATGTCCATTGGCAGATGAATGGATAAGAAAACTGTGGTACATATACACAATGGAATATTACTCTGCTATTAAAAAGAATGCATTTGAATCAGTTCTAATGAGGTGGATGAAACTGGAGCCTATTATACAGAGCGAAGTAAGTCAGAAAGAAAAACACCAATACAGTATATTAACACATATATATGGAATTTAGAAAGATGGTAACCGTGACCCTGTATGCGAGACAGCAAAAGAGACACAGATGTAAAGAACAGACTTTTGGACTCTGTGGGAGAAGGTGAGGGTGGGATGATTTGAGAGAATAGCATTGAAACATGTATATTATCATATGTGAAATAGATTGCCAGTCCAGGTTTGATGCATGAGGCAGGGTGCTCAGGGCTGGTGCACTGGGATAACCCTGAGAGATGGGATGGGGAGGGAGGTAGGAAGGAGGGTCAGGATGGGGAACACATGTACAACCATGGCTGATTCATGTCAATGTATGGCAAAACCACCACAATATTGTAAAGTAATTAGCTTTTAAAATAAGCAATTAAAATTAGCAATTAAAATAAAAAAATAAAAATTAAAAAAAAAAAGTGGCTGTGGGTTCAGGAAGTCTTTTGACAGGCTGTCTGCTGATGGAAGGGGCTGCATCCCTACTCAGTTTGTTGTTTGGCCTGAGGCATCCCAGCACTGGAGCCTAGAGTCTGTTGGATGGGGACAGGTCTTGCTGCTAATGACCCAAGCAAGATGTCTATCTCCAGTCAGAGTTCATGCAGATGAACACCCCCCTCCCCCAATATTTTTACCACCAGTATCTTTGTCCTCAGGATGAGCCACCACTCTCCTCACCTTCCCAGGAGACCCTCAAAGCCCCAACAGATAGGTCTTGCTCAGGCTTCAATGAAGTTACTGCTTTTGCTCCGAGTCTTGGTGTGCATGAGATTTTGTGTGTAGCTTTTAAGAGTGGAGTCTCTATTTCCCCTAGTCCTGTGGAGCTCCTGCCATTAAGCCCCACTGGCCTTGAAAGTCAAAGGCTTTGGAGGCTGTTCTTCTCGATGCCAAGTCTGAGGCTGACATGGAGCTCAGAACTTTCATACCTGTGGAAGAACTTCTGTCGTATTATTCTTCAGTTAGTGAGATCTGATCATATCACAAGTGCACCCCTCCTAGTGTCTCATTGTGGTTACTTCTTTATGTCTTTGGATGCAGGATATTTTTTGGCGGGTTCCAGTCTTCTTTTAATCAATGGTTGTTCAGCAGTGAGTTGTGATTTTGGTGTGCTTATGAGAAGAGGTGAGCTCACAAAGTTTTTTTTACTCTGCCACCTTGTCTAGGAATTGGAAGTGCCCCTAAAACATTTACTCTGCCTTAAGTATCCTCTATATCTAGCAAGCCCAAATACAAAGTCAAGCAAGCTATCCAAATCCTTGATATGTACAGACCAACAATCTCCTATCGCCAGGGTTAGAAGTAGAAAACATAAAACTCATTCCTGGGACTTATAGCTAGAGGGCGGGGATGCACAAGTATAATATTTCAGTAAAGTGAAGCTACTCTACTGAGCACTCAGTTAGGAACCCTTCTGACCCTTCTACATCTTTACACAACAAACCAGCAAGTGGAGAGAGCACCCTCTGTACAATGAGTCTTTATGCAGTCATATAGTAATAATAAGCCCTTTGCCCCTCCCTGTGCCCCATGCTGGCAGACAGGAGGGTCAGACCAATGCAGAAGGACAAGAGCAGCTCTATCCTCAGTCCTGGAGAGTCTGTGGTCAGGAGCAGCATATGAAGGTAGTCACAGCTTTTCAGTTGTAGTACAAGCTTAGGTAGGCCAAATGGTTCCGATGCTTTCTAAAGTCTTTGTCTGTGGACAGCTGCAATGAAAAATACTGTCAAGGTCAGTATTCACTGAGAACTGCCTGCCTCTGGTCTTCCTGGCTGTGTGAAATAGACCCGTATGTTAGAGCTGTTTTAGCCTACCTGAGCCCCAACCACATAGTAACCTAACCTAATGAATCTCTCAACATTGCTCTGTACATCTACTCTTCGTCATCTTTTTCTGGAATATGTTATGGTAGGAATTATTTTCTACTTGGCAAATCATCAAGTATAGCTGGTAAATTTCTTGAAAACAAAGATTAGGGGTTAAATTCTTGAATGTTACCTGTAGGCCCTAGCACAATGATGTTAGTACATTTGGCATTTAATAAACACTTGCAGAATTAATCCAAAGTCCCACCAGGGGGAAAAAGGACACCTCTGGAATTATAAGTGACATGGGCTGAACATTTATTATGCTACAGGTCTGGTGCTATAATATCTCAATCTTTACAACTTTATCAGATCAAGTCTAGTTTATATCCATTTTAAAGGTAAGCAAACTGAGGCTTAGAAAAGTTAGAGGATACATAGCAAACAAATATGGAACTAGTGTTTGAACTCAGGCAGTCTGTTCCTAAAATCCATGTTCTTGCCAGAATGATCCACTGCACCTGGATGATCTAACACTAAGTGATGTGATGGGAAGAGCACTGGCTTAGAAGTCACATGATCTAGATTCTAGCTGAGCAACTTCAACAAGCCATTTAATCCATCTAAGCCTCACTTTGGACTTCCCTGGTAGCACAGCTGGTCAAGAATCTGCCTGCAATGTGGGAGACCTGGGTTTGATTCTTGGGTTGTGAAGATCCCCTGGAGGAGGGCATGGCAACCCACTCCAGTATTCTAGTCTGGAGAATTCCCATGGACAGAAGAGTCTGGCAGGCTACAGTCCATGGGGTTGCAAAGAGTCAGATGTGAAAGTGTTAGTCACTTCAGTCGTGTCTGACTCTTTGTGACCCCATGGTCTGTAGCCCACCAGGTTCCTCTGTCCATGGGATTCTCCAGGTGAGAATACTGGAGTGGGCTGCCATTCCCTTCTCCAAAAATGTTGGATGCAGTTGAGTGACTAAGCACAGCACAGCACAGCACAACCTCAGTTTTCTCCTCAATCATAGAGGATAATTATCTCAGACTACCACAAAGATTATATGAGGACTAAATGAGAAACTGTGACTTTTGTTCAGTCACATACACCTTTAGAAATCTAGTGAAATTGTGTAACTCTCCAAAATTTCCCATATGTACATATTACCCAAAATTGTGCAAGTAATTTCAGGGGACCAAGGATTTCTTGAAGTTTATTCACAGACCCCTGGTTAAGAATCACTGATACATGTGGAAGTATTAGGTAAAGGCTCCACATAAGTCCAATCATATTACCTCAGTTTTCAGGGTTCTTTTCTGTAGACATGGAACCTGAGCCCAGTCTGGAGATCCAAATTTCATTGGCCAGGTGATTTTCTGGGGTGCCTTTTTCTCTGAGTTATATGTGCCAGGGCTAGAAATAAAAATATAAAACATTATGTTGAAGAGTTAGTGACCCACCACAATTCTAGTCTTGAGAATACCCATGGACAGAGGAGCCTAGCTACAGTGCAGGGGGTCACAACGAGTCAGATGTGAAAATGTTAGTCACTTCAGTCGTGTCTGACTCTTTGTGACCCCATGGACTATAGCCTGCCAGGTTCCTCTGTCCGTGGGATTCTCCAGGCAAGAGTACTGGAGTGGGTTGTAGTGACCACAAACTTCATCAGTATTACCTGTGTACCTGAACTAGTCCTAACTCTTTTGGAAAAGGCAACAGACTGATGAATGTCAGGCAATCATAGGGTTCCTTTGCCTGCTAATGTGTTTCTAAATAGGTGTTAGTGTTCAAGATTTTTAGTCCTGACATTCAGTGAGGGTAAAAATCAACTCTAGTTTAGCTATTTCTGCAACCTCACTCTTCTTAACCGAGAGACCAAGAGATCCCAGAAGTGGTGGATGATAACAGAGATTTGCCACAGTGATGCTAATTAGTACCCATGATGTGAAATTTCTCAGCAATAGGGTATTTCGTATTGCCTTTGCGCATATTATTTTGTCTTTTGGTGTAGATGCTTTACTGTGGAAATAAGATGTAGAGTGGACATGGGA
Source organism: Giraffa tippelskirchi (assembly GCF_054371585.1). NCBI lineage: Eukaryota > Metazoa > Chordata > Mammalia > Artiodactyla > Giraffidae > Giraffa > Giraffa tippelskirchi. The sequence goes on from NC_137279.1 coordinate 111,224,471, forward strand.
AACAAGCTTCATCATCTCCACTTCTTTACTACAACCTTAAGAAAGTTATATTTCCTCTCTGATCCTTGGAATTCTCACCAGTAAAAGAAAGACCTTGACCATGCCCTATAATTTTCAATGGCTTCCTAAAGCACTGAGACCACCTCCCTTTGTCTGTGAGGTTTATGGACTCTAGCCCTTCTTCCTCCTCTGTTCTCATTTCCTCCTTGTCCACTACACTGTAGCCACACTAGCCTTCTTTCTTTTTTCCGCACACCAAATTCCTTCCCAGCTACAGCCTTTGTACTTGCAGTTCCTTTTGCCTGGGAAACTCTTGGCCTAGATCTTCACAGGGTCAGTTCAGTCTTGTCATTGTGCTTTCAGATGAAGCGTCATTTCCCAGAAAGACCAATCCTTGTCAAAGTAGATTCCAGCCATCACTCCATATCATATCATTTTTGTAAAATATATTACTATTTTTATTTATGTATTTATTTTAGGCTGTACTGGGTCTTTGTTGGTTCACAAGCTTTCTCTCTAGGTGCAATGAGCAGGGGCTACTCTCCAGTTGCTGTAGGCGGGCTTCTCATTGCGGCAGAGCCTCTTGCTGTGAAGCATGGGCTCTAGGGAGTGCCGGCTTCACTAGTTGTGGCTCCCAGGCTCTGGAGCACAGGCTCAGTAGTTGTGGCTCATGGGCTTAGTTGCTCCAAGGCACGCCAGATCTTTCAACATCAGGGATCCAACCCGTTTCTCCTGCATTGCCAGGCAGATTCTTTACCACTGAGCCACCAGGGACGCCACCCTATTATATCATCTTGTTGGGTGTTATTCAGCACTCCACCAGGTCACCATACTTCCTAGTGTGCCTATGGCATCCCCAGCTCATGGCTACTGTCTTGGTATAATTATTAATAAGACCCCCTTTAAAGTCTCATAAGTGTCACATGCTGACTAATAAATTATATGGTCACTCTCTTTATCACCACTGATTATTTTCTTGTTTATTTGCTTCTCATCTGTCTGGACTCTAGAACGTAAGCTCCAAGAAATGATGATGGGTGTAATGCAAAATCTTTGGAACCTATACAACTGCTTGGCCCTTTATAAATATTTATTGAATAAATCACTACACTGTACAATTTTATAATTCTAGAGACCTGGAAGGCAAGAGGTTGAATCTTTAAAGATAGATGGTTTCTTATTTAGAGGACATGATTGGGATGTAACCCCTTTTTGTACTTCCTTTCCTATTGCTCTTTGTTGAAGTGCACCAGAAGAAGGGGCGCATACCCAGGATAACAAGGGTCCTTTGAGTATGTCCGAAAGCGAGGCAGCAAGGTATTAAATGGAGCAAAGTTTGATTTCTGTGTTTGCTCCTGAAGATTGACTGTCTGGTACATGCCTGGGTAAGGTGTCACATCCTGTTCCAAGAAAAAGATCAATATGTCAGAGGGTGATGTATATATATGTCAAGACTTCTAACTAGAAAAAACAAAGTCATCCTCCCCCTCTTCATGTATCAGCTACGGTTTAACGATCTCAAGCTATAGAATTAGGCCTACAGTAGGTAGAAAACCAAGATAAGAGTATGGTTCAGCTACCTAAAGGTACCTAATGTTTTGGCTGTAGAAATAAACCTATGGGGGCAGAGAGCCAAGGTAACCTATCGTAGCTACTATCCCCACCATCCCACTATCCCACTCAGATTTTCTTTTGGAGCTAGTATCCCTCTCCCTGAGCTTAAGTGTCAAGAAAATGTCCAACAAGAGATTAAGAGCCTATACTGAAGATTTGAAATCCAATCACACAAAAAGGTTAAGAAGTTAGAACTGGTTTTCTAACTGATAAGATATTGTACTATATATTACATATAATTATATGATGCATATAAACAAAGCTTCCAGTATTTTATCAGCAGGTGTCTCAGGACTGAAGCCCTGCCTTGGTACCATTTCTTCTGAGGATTATTTTCCACTCTCCCAGGACACTCACACACACATTTCCCACATTAGCACCCAAGTTTTCATGTAGACTCCTTAGTAGCTTTTGTCCAGATGACTTTCATCTTGAATTTCAGGACATACTTTAGGTAACCTTCAACTGTGCTCCCCAATGCAAATACATGCAGCAACATGGATCACACTGAAATCTAAGCACATTCAGCCATTTCTAACCTTGTTCTTTGGCTTAAACCTCACAGCTGTTCTGGCTCCAAAACCATATCCTTTTATACTGGTTGGGATCTTAGCGAGGTTGTATGCCAAGTCTTTACTCTTCATGTGTTACGTAGAAAATACACAAAGACAAAACACGCATAGAGAACATTATAGTTACTAAAACAGAGTGATCTCAGAGTATCCCTGAATCTTCTCTGCTCAAGTTGCCCTTTCTTTCTTGATTCCTCTGAATCAAGACCAAACAATTACATAGGTAATACAGGCAACTCTACAAAGAAATGTGGCTGAGTAGGTAGTGAATGACATTTGAATCCAGTGAATCCACTTTTCTGAGCCTCACAGAGCTGAATCGGCTTCATATGGTTTCAGCTGAATCTTTTTATGATTTCATAAACTACCTACCAGCACAGACACAGTAGGTTTGGACTAAGAGGAAATATTTTGTCACCGGCCTTTGTAGGTGTGAATGGTGAAGGAACACTTACTGGGGATGGCATGAGGCCAAGGCTTGCATTTGGTGGGGATGGCAAATGCGAGTAATGGCCCTTTACTTGCTGATATTGGCCCTGACAGCTGGTTGCAGACAGAGGACCAGAGCACTTTCTCATGCTAGGACCCCGAAGGTCACAAATCTCACAGGGCTTTTCTTCCAGGAAACTTGGGTATCCTCAGATAGTCTGGAAACTGACACCCACCTGAGGGAAGGTGAATACTCACGTCTTCTGCTATATAACATCCAGGCCCTCTGTGGGGCACTCCCCTAATAGGGAGAAATTTGTTCCCCAACAAGTTTGGGGGATGGAAGTGAGGAAAGATCTTCCTATGTTGACATGTTCCAAAGGAGTAGTTAACCAGCGTCTCTGGAGAGCGACAAAGAGGAGAAACTCCATATGAAGGAAGGCCCTGTGGTCCAAATGAGGGTTGGGGGCAGGGGCGGTGTGGGGAAAGGTGGCCGAGATCTGAGCAGACTGCATTCTTAACGAAACCGTGACCAATCCAAGGAGACGGGCAAACTACATTTCCCTCCTTTCCCCCTTGGTCTTTCCCAGTCTCCCCATCTTCCTTCTGCCTCTACTCTTGACTCAGCCCTCCTCACCTGCTTTGCTGAAGCACATCGCGCCAGTGCCTCTAGGGCGAGTGATTTGTACCGTGTTGCCTAGGAAACAGGCTGGCCGGCAACCCCAGCTCTGGTGCGCCTGCGTGGCAAGGGGGCCTGCCACGGAGCCACGTTGGGCCACGTTGGGTGGGAACGTGCACCGCTAGGGCCAGGAGCCCAGGAGAGTGTGAACTAACAAAAACAAAATAAGTGTAGGTGTACCAAAGAAATGAGGGATATAAAAAGGCTGAGGAATTACTTCAGATTTGGGCATATTGATGAAGCATGAAAATCTAATGCGACATATGTTCCTAGACTGGATCTTGAGTGAGATAAGAAAGATACGTTGTTGGGAAAGTTATTTAGAGATTTTTTTTTTTCTACTTAGCCAATCACTGAAAAGACACTGAATTATTTAACATATTTTTTATGACTGTGTAAGATATTTATTCAAGTTATTCAACAAATATTTATTAGTGTCCAAATAATGGTAAAGATTTAACCACACTGGACCGTGTGCTACTTAGATCGTTTTGGAGATTCATCTTTGCTTTGTCTCCTAAGAACTTAATTTCCAATGTTTTCTCACTGGAAGCAGAATGATGGGTTTTATCAGCCATCCCATCTCCCCCTGTCTTTTTCTGGAAGCTTTCCCCACCTCGTTTTCTGGACTGTTAGTAGGACAACAATAATGCCAGAATAAAGCTAAACGGGTTGTTAGTTAAACCCTCTAAAGATACGGACTTTCCTTTTACAGAAATAATTTTGTTAGTTTAGTGACAATAGACTACTTGAATCCTAGAAGTGAATTGCTGTCTTGGTGTAATCCAACCTCCTCCCCACCACCAACAGGTGCTGTTGAATTGTGGGAGCTGGATGAGAACAAGCCACTCATTGTCAGCAAGTTTTGCAAGTATGAGGTTTGTTCCAAATTGTTATATTTACATAAACCTTTCTTTCAGTAAGTCAGACACTTAGTGCTTCTGTGCATTCTGAGGAAGCTTTAGAGCATCTAAGGAGAGCCAACAGATGTGGAAGAAGCTGAGAGAATTTATATCCAATCACCCTTTGCAGGGAGTTTCTTAGCGTTAATCTCTGGGTCACACTGAACATTATTAGAATCACTTGTGCAGAAACTGGTTCTGTTTGGATAAAAGGTAAGCAAGCTCTAGTCTCAATTTTGAGTTAAAGTTTCTCTAGAGCATCAGCAACCTATATAGATCAATTTTGAGAAAGTAAAATAAGCAGGAAGGTCTTGGATCCAAAACACATTGTTTTGTTGAGTTCTCCATCAAAAATGGGCATCTATGGAATTTTTCATCTTCATTATATGGTCACAAGACTCATTTAATCCAGAAAGACTCAAGCAGGTACAGAGATGGGGAGAGAAATTTAACTTATTTTAAGTTACAGAAGCATATGACACGTAATCCATGATCCTAAAATCTTTTTTCATCTTGTGTAAGGTTTAATACCCTCCTCAACTTATTGTGGAAAATTTCCTTATCTTGTACATGACATGCCATAGCTTCAATATATAATATATCATCAAAATCCAAAAGATCATCTGATCTCTATTCCTACCCTGCAAATATGTGTTAATATACAATATTTGTTTTTCTCTTTCTAACTTACTTCACTCTAACAGTAAAAGAGTGACAGTCTCTAGGCCCATTCATGTAGCTACAAGTGATGCAATTTCATTCCTTTTAATGGGATATTGGGATTGACATATATACTCTACCATGTGTAAAATAGATAGCTAGTGGGAATCTGCTATATAGTACAGGGAGCTCAGCTTGGTGGTCTGTGATGACCTAGATGGGTGGCATGGGAGGGGTGGAAGAAAAGTCCAAGAGGGAGGGGATATACAAAGGAGCCTGGCAGGCGAGCCTGCATAGCGTCATGCAGAGTCAGACATAAATGAAGCGATTTAGTACAACACAACACATAGCTGATCACTTCGTTGTACAGCAGAAACTAACACAACATCATAAAGCAACTATACTCCAATAAAAAACAAATCAAAGGAAAAATAAATAGAGTTTACACCAACCTTTTAACTTTCTGGTGGGAGCCCAGCCAGTGACACTTGTTGCAAGTTCCCTCAGTAAATATAGTCATATTTCAATATCACCATGATGTTGAGGGTCAGATTCTGGTAAAGCATTTCACTTTGGGAGGCACCATGTTATATGCATTAGGAACTTCAGTTTCAAGCTAAAATTTTCCACCCTGATAGTAACTTTTATCTGGGATCTGGGCTGAAAAGAATGAAACTTGTTTAGATCAGAAAATGTGCTTTACGTGTACAAGCTAAATCAGCTTCAGGTTCTGCCAGATCTTTAACAAGCAATTTGTCTCTCACAGAACCCCTCTGATTCGGTCAGAAACTGCCTGATGTACAGGCCTGTGACCATTATTCAATGTCAACTTGCCTGGCAGAGCTAGCATTAATTCTACCTTTGACCTTGGCACCTGAGATGCAGACTCTGTGCCCAGCACCATCTCTGGGCCCATGGTAGATTCCTCATAGCAAGACCAATTTGGGTTTCATTTGTGTAGTTATTTTTTAAAATTATAGTAAGATGTAATATACAATTTACCATTTTAATCATTTTTAAGTGTGCAATTAGGTGGCATTAAGTATTTTCACATTATTGTGCAACAATCAACACCATCCATCATCCCAAATTGGAACTTTGTAATCATTAAACAATAACTCTCTCCTCCCAGATCTTGGCAACCACCCTTCTACTTTCAGGTTTGTGAGTTTGACTATTCTAGGTACCTCATATGAGTAGAATCATACTGTGTTTGTCCTATGTGTCTGGATTGTCATTTGATTTTATAAGGTGTTGCCTTGCTCCTCAAAGTGTGGGACTAGCAGCATTGGCATCACCTGGAACTTGTGAGAAGGGCAGAATATTCATATCTCTTAAACCATAATTTATACTTTCCCGGTGACTAGTGCCTGTTAAAAGTTGAGAAGCACTGACTTGGATATTCCTTTGAGAATTCTAGCTGGGTCAGGAACCAGGCAGGGAAGTGTCCAGCCATTCACAAGTGAGCCACTCTGATGTGTCAGGAGCTTTTGGGCATTGTGATGTGTGGTAGTGAGCAAGACAGATGTGATCAGCCCAGCCTCCAGCAGCTTAGTCTAGAGAGAAAGAGATAGGATGGAATTACTGTTTTAGTGCTAGCCAAAAGAAATGAAGACTGTTAGAAAATGGAGAGATAGTAGCCAGTAATGAAGAAGTGGTTAATCTTCCCTGATGAAGTGACATTTGGGTTGAGTCCTAAAGGTTGAATGTGGAGTAGCTGATGCTTGGGGCTGAGGAAGAATTCCAGATGGAAGTGGCAGTGTGAACAGAGTCCTGCTGTGGAAGGAGCTCAGAGCTCCCTAGAGAAGGAGGTCACTGCAGCTAGGGTTAAATGGAGGTGGGGGTGCAGGATAAAAGATGAGGCTAGTTGCTGCTGGCAGTGGTGCTATGAGTTACGGTGAGGATCTCAAAATAGTCAAGTAACCTATTCAGTTCAGTTCAGTTCAGCTGCTCAATCGTTTCCGACTCTTTGCAACCACAAGGACTGCAGCACGCCAGGCCTCCCTGTCCATCACCAACTCCCGGAGTTTACCCAAACTCATGTCCATTGAGTCGGTGATCCCATCCAACCATCTCATCCTCTGTCGTCCCCTTGTCCTCCCGCCTTCAGTCTTTCCCAGCATCAGGGTCTTTTCCAAGGAGTTAGTACTTCCTATCAGGTGGCCAAAGTATTGGGGTTTCATCTTCAACATCAGTCCGTCCAATGAACACCCAGGGCTAATCTCCGTTAGGGTAGACTGGTTGGATCTCCTTGCAGCCCAAGGGACTCTCAAAAATCTTCACCAGCACCACAGTTCAAAAGCATCAATTCTTTGCTGCTCAGCTTTCTTCAACGTCCAACTCTGACATCCATACATGACTACTGGAAAAACCATAGCCTTGACTAGACAGATCTTTGTTGGCAAAGTAATGTCTCTGCTTTTTAATATGCTATCTAGGTTGGTCATAGCTTTCCCTCCAAGGAGTGCTGCTGCTAAGTCGCTTCAGTCGTGTCCGACTCTGTGCGACCCCATAGACGGCAGCCCACCAGGCTCCGCCGTCCCTGGGATTCTCCAGGCAAGAACACTGGAGTGGGTTGCCATTTCCTTCTCCAGTGCATGAAAGGGAAAAGTGAAAGTGAAGTTGCTCAGTCGTGTCTGACTCTTAGCGACCCCACAGACTGCAGCCCACCAGGCTCCTCCGTCCATGGGATTCTCCAGGCAAGAGCACTGGAGTGGGGTGCCACTGCCTTCTCCTTCCAAGGAGTAAGAGTCTTTTAATTTGATGACTGCAGTCACCATCTGCAGTGATTTTGGAGCCCCCCAAAAACAAAGTCAGCCACTGTTTCCCCATCTATTTGCCATGAAGTGATGGGACCAGATGCCATGATCTTAGTTTTCTGAATGTTGAGCTTTAAGCCAACTTTTTCACTCTCCTCTTTCACTTTCATCAAGAGGCTCTTTAGTTCTTCTTCACTTTCTGCCATAAGGGTGGTGTCATCTGCATATCTGAGGTTATTGATATGTCTCCCAGCCATCTTGATTCCAGCTTGTGCTTCATCCAGCCCAGCGTTTCTCATGATGTACTCTGCATATAAGTTAAATAAGCAGGGTGACAATATAAAGCCTTGACGTACTCCTTTTCCTATTAGGAACCAGTCTGTTGTTCCATGTCCAGTTCTAACTATTGCTTCCTGACCTGCATACAGGTTTCTCAAAAGGCAGGTCAGATGGTCTGGTATTCCCATCTCTTTCAGAATTTTCCAGTTTATTGTGATCCACACAGTCAAAGGCTTTGGCATAGTCAATAAAGCAGAAATAGATGTTTTTCTGAAACTCTCTTGCTTTTTCAATGATCTAGCCGATGTTAGCAATTTGACCTCTTGTTCTTCTGCCTTTTCTAAATCCAGCTTGAACATCTGGAAGTTCACAGTTGACGTACTGTTGAAGCCTGGCTTGGAGAATTTGAACATTACTTTACTAGCATGTGAGATGAGTGCAGTTGTGTGGTAGTTTGAGCATTCTTTGGCATTGCCTTTCTTTGGGATTGGAATAAAAACTGGCCTTTTCCAGTCCTGTGGCCACTGCTGAGTTTTCCAAATTTGCTGGCATATTGAGTGCAGCACTTTCACAGCATCATCTTTTAGGATTTGAGATAGCTCAACTGGAATTCCATCACCTGTACTAGCTTTGTTCGTAGTGATGCTTCCTAAGGCCCACTTGACTTCACATTCCAGGATGTCTGGCTCTAGGTGAGTCACCTGTTGGGGGTGCTTTTGAAATGGATTTCAGTGCTGGACTTTGGATGAGAAACTGAAAACTTAAAGGATACTAGGTTTTTTTTTGTGTTTTTTTCTTTAATGTGAACCACTAAGGTGTAGGCAGCTGAACTAGGCTTGGTAATTTGGCCAATCCCATCTGGAACTTAAATCTGGAGGCAGAGCTGCAAAAATTCAAGAAATGGGTATCTGACAATGATGAGGAGAGCTCAGTAGCAGTAGTACCAGCGCCATCAGTGGAACTTCCTAACCAAACTTCCCATGGCAGGACTCTGGCAGTATCTTTTATAAATAGCCTTTCTTGCCTCCTGTCTGTGTTTTAAGACGATTCCACAACATGTCCATTGATTCCATATTGCTTTACAGGCTTTCCTTTGAATTTCTGTTTGGATAGATTTAGCCAGAGTTGCTATCTGTTGTTTGCATCCAAACTACCCTGATAATGACTGTCTTGGTCAGTGGAGAAAATGCTGCATGTTCCATAAGGTTGGAAGTGAAGTAGAAACTGTTGTCAGAGTTATGGGAAACTTTCTGCAAGGTCATCACTGTCATCAGGAATAACAGCCCCTCTTTGTTGGTTTCTATTAGGGGTATTTTCTTTCTTGTTCTGACCCTGCTCTGATAACTCCAGCCCCCCCCCGCCCCAATATTCCTTCTGGGGCCCATCCCTTCTGATGTGCTGCCAGAGAGGCTAGTTAGTGTTAGTTTCTCAGTCGTGTCTGACTCTTTGCAACCCCACAGACTGTAACACCATAGACTGTAGCCCACCAAGCTCCCCTGTCGATGGGATTCTCTAGGCAAGAATACTGGAATGGGTTGCCATTTCCTCTTCCAGGGGATCTTAACAACCCAGGGATTAAACCTGGGTATAGCACATTGCAGGAAGATTCTTTACCATCTGAAACACCAGAGAAGGACTTAGTGTAGCAGGTGCAGTTGGCTGTATAACATCTATTCTCCTTCCTCCTCCATCTTTACTGATAGGACTTTGATTTTGTTCATCCACAAGTAGTCATGTCCTTCAGAGAAGAAACATATCAAGAACTTGAGTCCTGGATGATTCTGCTGAACGCCTGAATTAAGCAATGCTGATTAAGCCACCTCTTTCGGATTTCTTGTAATGAATGTTAATAAGTTTTTATTTTAGTTAAATTGTGTCTAGTTGACTTTTCTCAAATTGCCAATATCCGCTGGATCATCAAAAAAGCAAGAGAGTTCCAGAAAAACATCTATTTCTGCTTTATTGACTATGCCAAAGCCTTTGACTGTGTGGATCACAATAAACTGTGGAAAATTCTGAAAGAGATGGGAATACCAGACCATCTGACCTGTCTCTTGAGAAACCTGTATGCAGGTCAGGAAGCAACAGTTAGAACTGGACATGGAACAACAGACTGGTTCCAAATAGGAAAAGGAGTACGTCAAGGCTGTATATTGTCACCCTGCTTGTTTAACTTATATGCAGAGTACATCATGAGAAACGCTGAGCTGGAAGAAACACAGGCTGGAATCAAGATTGCCAGGAGAAATATCAGTAACCTTAGATATGCGGATGACACCACCCTTATGGCAGAAAGTGAAGAAGAACTAAAGAGCCTCTTGATGAAAGTGAAAGAGAGAGTGAAAAAGTTGGCTTAAAGCTCAACATTCAGAAAACTAAGATCATGGCATCTGGTCCCATCACTGCATGGGAAATAGATGGGGAAACAGTGGAAACAGTGTCAGACTTTATTTTTTTGGGCTCCAAAATCACTGCTGATGGTGATTGCAGCCATGAAATTAAAAGACGCTTACTCCTTGGAAGGAAGGTTATGGCCAACCTAGATAGCATATTTAAAAGCAGAAACATTACTTTGCCAACAAAAGTCCGTCTAGTCAAGGCTATGGTTTTTCCAGTGGTCATATATGGATGTGAGAGTTGGATGGTGAAGAAAGCTGAGCGCCGAAGAATTGATGCTTTTGAACTGTGGTGTTGAAGAAGACTTTTGAGAGTCCCTTGGACTGCAAGGAGATCCAATCAATCCATCCTAAAAGAGATCAATCCTGGGTGTTCATTGGAAGGACTGATGTTGAAGCTGAAACTCCAATACTTTGGCCACCTCATGCGAAGAGTTGACTCATTGGAAAAGACCCTAATGCTGGGTAGGATTGGGGGCAGGAGGAGAAGGGGACGACAGAGGATGAGATGGTTGGATGGCATCACCGACTCGATGGGCATGGGTTTGTGTAGACTCCGGGAGTTGGTGATGGACAGAGAGGCCTGGCGTGCTGCAATTCATGGGGTTGCAAAGAGTCGGACACGACTGAGTGACTGAACTGAACTGAACTGAACTGGGTTTTCTATTGCACCTAACAAATGCAAGTAGTTAATAGTGCATGATATTTTTGAGTACTTAGTCTTTAAAGTAAGATTTTTAATAATCTAAACACTCTGTAAGATAATTATCAATATATTAATGTTATAGATGGGAAAACAGGCTCATGAATATTAAGCAACATGATCTAAGTTTATCAGTATATCAGTCAGCATCCTAAGGAAAATAGATAGTATACTCAAGATAATTTGAGGGGGATTTATTTGCAAAGAGACTAACTGTAAAGATTAGTGTTGTAGGGGAACCAAAGGGTTAGTCCATGAAGCCAGGGCTAGAACAGTGGAGCTGGTACAGGGAGAGATTTCTAGAAGCTGGAAGAAGAGAGAGTCAGGTAGAGCAGTCCTCCTTGAGAGGAGAAGTGACCCTTGATAGAGGGATATAGTCACCTTGATGTGACTTCATAGGGAGAGATCAGGGGAGTAAACACCCTGACCTCATTCTCCTCCTTATTCTACCCTTCTTTCAAGCAGAGCCTACTGAGCTATTGGATGTAGTCCAAACAGACTTCCAGGGTCAGAGAGAAAGGTGGAGAAGGATGGGGAGGTAGAGGAACAATTGGAAAATATCTGTTAAGATCCACTCTATTTGCCTCTAGCGTCCTTTCTTGTCTGAAATGCAGGTAAAATTTCTTTTTTTTTTCTTTTTTTAAAAATAAATTTATTTATTTTAGTTGGGGGCTAATTACTTTACAATATTGTAGTGGTTTTTGCCATACATTGACATGAATCAGCCATGGGTTTACATGTGTTCCCCATCCTGAACCCCTCTCCCACCTCCCTCCCCATCCCATCCCTCTGGGTCATCCCATTGCCCCAGCCCTGAGCATTTGTCTCATGCATCGAACCTGGAATGATGTTCTGTTTCACATATGATAATATACATGTTTCAATGCTATTCGCTCAGAACGAACCACCCTCACCTTCTCCCTCAGAGTCCATAACACTGTTCTATGCATCTGTGTCTCTTATTCTGTCTCTCATATAGGGTTGTTGTTAGCCATCTTTCAAATTCCATATATATGCATTAGTATATTGTATTGGTGTTTTTCTTTCTGGCTTACTTCACTCTGTATAGTGGGCTCCAGTTTCATCCATCTTAATAGAACTGATTCAAATGTATTCTTTTTAATGGATGAGTAATATTCCATTGTGTATATGTACCACAGCTTCCTTATCCATTCATCTGCTGATGGACATCTAGGTTGCTTTCATGTCCTGGCTATTATAAACAGTGCTGCGATGAACATTGGGGTACACGTGTCTCTTTCAATTCTGGTTTCCTCAGTGTGTATGCCCAGCAGTGGGATTGCTGGGTCGTATGGCAGTTCTATTCCCAGTTTTTTAAGGAGTCTCCACACTGTTCTCCATAGTGGCTCTACTAGTTTGCATTCCCACCAACAGTGTAAGAGGGTTCCCTTTTCTCCACACCCTCTCCAGCATTTATTGCTTGTAGACTTTTGGATAGCAGCCATTCTGACTAGCGTGAAATGATACCTCATTGTGGTTTTGATTTGCATTTCTCTGATAATGAGTGATGTTGAGCATCTTTTCATGTGTTTGTTAGCCATCTGTATGTCTTCTTTGGAGAAATGTCTGTTTAGTTCTTTGGCCCATTTTTTGATTGGGTCATTTATTTTTCTGGAATTGAGCTGCAGGAGTTGCTTGTATATTTTTGAGATTAATTGTCTGTTGCTCCGTTTGCTATTATTTTCTCCCATTCTGAAGGCTGTCCTTCCACCTTGCTTATAGTTTCCTTTGTTGTGCAAAAGCTTTTAATTTTAATTAGGTCCCATTTGTTTATTTTTGCTTTTATTTCCAATATTCTGGGAGGTGGGTCATGGAGGATCCTGCTGTGATTTATGTCGGAGAGTGTTTTGCCTATGTTTTCCTCTAGGAGTTTTATAGTTTCTGGTCTTACGTTTCGATCTTTAATCCATTTTGAGTTTATTTTTGTGTATGGTGTTAGAAAGTGTTCTAGTTTCATTCTTTTACAGGTGGTTGACCACTTTTCCCAGCACCACTTGTTAAAGAGATTGTCTTTTCTCCACTGTATATTCTTGCCTCCTTTGTTGAAGATAAGGTGTCCATAGGTGCTTGGATTTATCTCTGGGCTTTCTATTTTGTTCCATTGATCTATATTTCTATCTTTGTGCCAGTACCATACTGTCTTGATGACTGTGGCTTTGTAGTAGAGCCTGAAGTCAGGCAGGTTGATTCCTCCAGTTCCAGTCTTCTTTCTCAAGATTGCTTTGGCTATTCGAGGTTTTTTATGTTTCCATACAAATTGTGAAATTGTTTGTTCTAGTTCTGTGAAAAATACCATTGGTAACTTGATAGGGATTGCATTGAATCTATAGATTGCTTTGGGTAGTATACTCATTTTCACTATATTAATTCTTCCAATCCATGAACACGGTATATTTCTCCATCTATTTGTGTCCTCTTTGATTTCTTTCATCAGTGTTTTATAGTTTTCTACATATAAGTCTTTTGTTTCTTTAGGTAGATATATTCCTAAGTATTTTATTCTTTTTGTTGCAATGGTGAATGGTATTGTTTCCTTAATTTCTTTTTCTGTTTTCTCATTACTGGTGTATAGGAATGCAAGGGATTTCTGTGTGTTAATTTTATATCCTGTAGCCATCAGCAGATAAAGTAGCAGGAAGGAAATGGGAAGGTAGAAACAAGTAATGTAAAATACACCAGTTACAACCCCTGCTTCTGTAACAATGCCATTTGCCTCTTTCTAAATAACCTCAGATATGCAGATGACACCACCCTTATGGCAGAAAGTGAATAGGAACTAAAAAGCCTCTTGATGAAAGTGAGAGAGGAGAGTGAAAAAGTTGACTTAAAGCTCAACATTCAGAAAACTAAAATCATGGCATCTGGTCCCATCACTTCATGGAAAATAGATGGAGAAACAGTGGAAACAGTGTCAGACTTTATTTTTGGGGGCTCCAAAATCACTGCAGATGGTGATTGCAGCCATGAAATTAAAAGACTCTTACTCCTTGGAAGGAAAGTTATGACCAACCTAGATAGCATATTAAAAAGCAGAGACATTACTTTGCCAACAAAGATCTGTCTAGTCAAGGCTATGGTTTTTCCAGTAGTCATGTATGGATGTGAGAGTTGGACTATAAAGAAAGCTGAGCACCAAAGAATTGATGCTTTTGAACTGTGGTGTTGGAGAAGACTCTTGAGAGTCCCTTGGACTACAAGGAGATTGAACCAGTCCATCCTAAAGGAGATCAATCCTGGGTGTTCATTGGAAGTACTGATGTTGAAGCTGAAACTCCAATATTTTGGCCACCTCATGCAAAGAGTTGACTCACTGGAAAAGACCCTGATGCTGGGAAGGATTGGGGGCAGGAGGAGAAGGGGACGACAGAGGATGAGATGGCTGCATGGCATCACCAACTCGATGGACATGGGTTTGGGTGGACTCAGGGAGTTGGTGATGGACAGGGAGGCCTGGCGTGCTGCGATTCATGGGGTCGCAAAGAGTCGGACACGACTGAGCAACTGTACTGAACTGAACTGAAGCATCTTGGACCTGGATGTCTATTTCCTTCCCCAGATTAGGAAGTCTTCAGTTGCTATTTCTTCAAATAATTTTATGTCCCTTTATCTTCTACTTCTGGGACTGTATAATGGGAATGCTGTTCTACTTGATATTGTACCGAAGGTTCCTTAAATTATCTTCACTTTTTAAAATTCTTTGTTCAATCTGCTGCTCTGTGTCAGTGAGTTCCATTACTTTGTCTTTTGGCTCACTGATTTTTCTACCTCTTCCAATCTGTGTTGAACACCTGTAGGGTATTTTGCAGTTCAGTTATAACTTCTGTTGAGTTTTTTTTTTTTTTAATATTTTCTAGCTATTTGTTGATGTTGTCATTGTTTTCTTACCTCTCCTCCCAAGTTCAGTATCTTTATGATCATTTTGTTGAACTCTTTATCAGGGAGATTGGTTATCTCCATTTCATTTCATTCTTTTTCTGAGATTTTGTCTTCTTCTCTTGACTGGAACATGTCTCCTCAGTTTTTCCTAATTCTCCGTGTTTGTTTTGATGCATTAGGTAAAGCAGCTACGTCTCCCAGTCTTGATGCGTGGCTTTATGTGGGAGATATCCTGTGGGGTTCAGGCGCACTATCCTACCTGGCCACCAGAGCAATGTGCACTAGCCATGTGACCTATGTGGGCTGTGTGTGTCCTCCTGCTTTGGTGGGGTCACAGCTATGATGACAGCACACTGGTATGCAGGTCTGGCCCTGCAGAATGCCTCTGGGGTCTCACCACAGTGGCTGCTGAATGCTGGTGGTCAGTGGTAGGTCTTGGAATGCCATGGTGGCTGCCAGTAACTAGTAGGTGAGCAGGCCCCAAGATGGCTGTGAGACTCATCTATGGTGGCTTCTGGGGGCTTGTGGGCAGGGCTGCCCCTCTAATGGCTGCAAGGTCTGTTTTCATTGGATGCCAGGTGCTGGGAGATAGGGCTAAATCTCAGAACCCACCAGTGCCCAGCAAGGTTATTTCCTGGCTAACTGTGAGGTGCTGCTGAGGCACAGGGGGAGGCAGGACTCTTGGCCATGTGCACCCACAGGTTAGATGGAGATTTCCAATATGATGCCACCAGTGCCATTATTAGTAAGGTGGCCTGAGGTGGCAAAAAGGTCTCCTACTAGGGTTTCAGTGCCCAGGGATCATCCCACAGTTCCTTACTCTCTAGCAGCTGCTTCAGGATTAGTGAGTGGGGCTCTTTCATCTATCTTCCATGTACTTTTCAATCTGGTGATTTTATATAGGTTTTTGATCAAGTGAAACTGGGCCCTTTAAAAATGAGTTTTCTTTCCCCTGTAGTTCTATAGTTTTCCTGGGAGTATTACATATTGGTTTTCAAACTAGTTTTTTTTTTGTGGGGGGGAAGGAGGAGAGGGGTGTTTTATCTCCTGAGAAGCAGCTTTGGGATGGCTTGCATGATGTGGAACTTGAAACTTTCATTCCTTAGGGAAAATAACTATCTCTCTTTTTTTAAAAAAGATTTATTGGAGTATAGTTGATTTACAATGTCATGTTAATTTCAGGTAACTGTACCTTCGTTATACTTTTCAACTGTGGATTACTGTGGCTGGAGTGTGGTTTTTCCTTGGAGTGACTGTATATCTGTTTCTTCTACCCATCTCAATGCTGTCTTTTTTACCCTTTGTTGAGAACACTATTCATCTGGTTTTCACGTCCTTTTCAGGGGATTTTTTTTTTTATATGGTTGTAGATTTGCTGTGCCTATGAAAGGAGTCAGTTCAGAGTCTTCCTACACTTCCATCTTGAATCTTCTTTTCAAATAAAGTTTTGAATCAGGAAGAAGGAATTTCACTATGTCATTCATTCAACAAGTGTTGTGTGCTTTCTGTGATCGAGACACACGGGATACAGAGCAGTGAGCAAGACAAACGTGATTCCTGCTCTTGGGATTACAGCATAGTGGAGAATATGGATCTAAATAAATAAATAAATGTCAATCGTGGTAAGAGCAATGGTAGCAGCAAAATTAGATGCTCAGGGGAGTCTTCTCAGGGAAGTGACATTTGAGCAGCAATATGAAGTAAAAGGAACCAGGAATACAAAGGATGGGAAGAATTTTCTAAGGATGTGGTAACAGCATTTGCAAAGACCTAGAGGCAGGAAAGACAGCCTAGCTATACACAAATGCTGAGAATAGAGCTTTAAGAGGGATGGTGAAGTCACAATAGGGAGGACAGCTCCTAGATCCTCTGCCAGGAATTCCTGGGCTTTTTCTGTAGAATTGTCATTAAATGAGACTTAGATTCAAGGACTCCATGTTTGCATCAATTTATTCCAAGTTATACCTTACCAGACTCTATCCCTAAATTTCAGGAGCTATTTTCAGAAATAGGGAATTGTTATGGGCTGGAAACAATCTTAAGAGGTATTCACCATAAGGAATAGATAATGAAGACAACCACTAAAATCCGCCCTCTTTTCTCTCTCCAGGAAATGCTACAGGCTTTTGAAGAAGAGGCTGAAGAAACAGGAAAACTCAGACTGCTGATCACAGCAGCTGTGTCTGCTGGCAAAGAGACCATTGATGCAGGATATGAAATTGCAGAGATTGAAAAGTGAGTGTGATGAACCTCCCAAGGCCTCCACATCCCAGAGCAGAGATTCCCTAAACATTTTAGTAGAAAGCATTCCCAGTAGTTATGTAAACATAATGTTGAGAAGGTTGGTACCATCAATTGCCAAAAATGTTTGAATATTTAGTGGTTCTGGGATAAGGTGGTGATCCCTTTATATTGTCATTATGGTAGGCTTTAGGGGAAAGAGAAATAAGATTTAAGACCTTGGAAAATCTTTATATGTAACAGCAATTTTCACTGACAGTTTCTTTTGAAAAGCTGTAAAATCTAGAAAGCTATTATTGACAAAACAATAGGAGAGCTTTCCACCTGCAGTTCCCATAATCCTAGAGACACGTGTTTCTGAGACACATACTCTAACAACTATATTTCCTTATCTTCTGCTCTGGGTTTGCCCTTAATCTTTCAAGGAAGTAAAGGAGACTTTCTGTCTAGCCCCACAGGAGTCACAGAAGATAACCAGGAGATACCTAGGAAGCCATAGGGAAATAGGGATGGGATCTTAATGGGATCAGATGGATATCTACTTGACATCATGAATTTCCACTGCTATCATTTCTTGCTCTTAAGTTGTCTATTAAAAAATGCTCCCGTATCATGATTGCTCAAATTCTCTTGTTCTAGGCTTCTTGATTTCATAAGAGTGATGACATATGATTTCCATCGTGGCTGGGACCCATGTACAGGACACAGCAGTCCTCTGCACATAGGATCCAAGGATCAAGGCAACATGTGTTATTTCAACTGTGTAAGGAAGAAAAACCTCTAATCATATGCAGAAGAAAGACAGGGAAGAGATTAGGAGTGTTGGTTGCTGGAAAACAGGCTTTCTCTTTGTGGGACAATTAGCTAGACTTTTTCATCATGTGGGACAAACACTGGTGAGGAATAATGTCTGTGTTGGTCCTGCAGGAATATGCCATGAAGTACTGGAGAGACAATGGGGTCCCTTCAGAGAAGCTCATCATGGGGTTCCCCGCCTATGGGGGGACCTTCCAGCTCAGCACTTCTGACACCTCAGTTTGTGCCCCAGTCTCTGGAGCAGGGTCATCTGGTCCTTACACACATGAGGCTGGCTTCTGGGCTTACTATGAGGTAACCACCATGGCTAATTCAGGCTAAAATGCCCTGGAGAAAATTCTTCCACTCTCCAAGTCATCTTGCTATCCTTATGTTCTTGAGATCCTATACCCTGGCTCCTCATAGCTCTGAGCATATAGCCTGTAGAAAGGCATGTTGATGGCTGAGGAACATTTTTCATTTAAAAAAAAATCAATGTGAATTTCCTTTTGGGTTTAGAAGTATATGGAACCATCTTTTCTATAGCTCAAAGCTATACTGAATTCTATTGCAACCATGTAAATAGATAGAGAAGGATTTCGATAATTTAGCTCAGGGATGGCAAATAATTGGATCTTCTTTCAAATCTGATTTGATTGCATTTACTCAAATCTGAAGCTCTAATACTTGGGCCACCTGGTGTGAAGAGCCACCTTATTGGAAAAGACCTTGATGATGGTAAGATTGAAGACAAAATGAGAAGAGGGCTGGAGAGGATATGATGGTTTAGATAGTCTCACTGACTAAATGGATATGAATTTGAGCAGACTCCAGGAGATAGTGGAGGACAGAGGAGCCTGGCATGCTGCAGGCCATGGGATTGCAAAGAGTCGGACATGACTAAGTGATTAAACAACAACAACTACTCAAATCTTGTGTTAAAAATTCAGACCAATAGGAGAATAGTTAGCAGTTTTTGCCAGAGACTCAAGTGTTTTCAGAAGAATGACCTTAGCACTCATGGTCATGCTTACCATTTCTCAACTAAACTGTGGTTTTAGAATTGGAATTTCACTTCTTTGTACCTGATTTCATAGAAATTTGTATCTTTGTTTTATGATACAAAGTTACTTTCTAGATAAATATGTAAAATTAATGTAGGCATTTCACAATGCAACTTTTTCTATCCCTCTTCCATTTCTTACTATTTTTCCCCTCCTTCCTCCTGCAATACATGACATAATCTGTGACATGCTCAACATTGCCTTCTTCCTTCACTTCATAGATCTGTACATTCCTAAGTGAAGCCACAAATGCCTGGATTGAGGACCAAAAAGTTTCATATGCTTATAAAGACACTGAGTGGGTTGGCTATATTAAGAGCTACAAATATAAGGTATGAACAGTGTAAAAAAAATGCAATTCTAGCTTCAAATCCTAAGTTCATCATGAGCCCATTTTACTAAGATCTGTGGCTTCAAAGTTATAAATATGTACAAAATAGAATAAATCAACCTCATTGTGATTTACCTTTTCCTCAAGACAGAGCAAATGATATGATTAAATACAGATTTAGTGATCCAGTGTACAGCATATACTACTATACACTAACATATAGTATAATATTCTAATGTGGTTAAAATTTATTTCCCCAATTTTTGTCCAGAATTAATCTATACTAACTCTGTGAAATAGTTATAAGCCAGGCTTAGGACGAACATTTTCATGGACAATAATGAAAATATCCTTTACATTGTTACCTAAATGCTTTACAACCATTACCTAACTTGATTCTACACAATCCAGTGAAGTAAGAAATAGCCTCTCCAGTTTATAGATGTGTACACTGAGGTTCATAGATGCTGTGACTAACCCAAGGTTTCATAGCTGGAAAATGCAAAGGCAGTAATTGAACATGTTGTCTGGCTCAGAGTCTAGGCTCTTTCCATAACACTGCTCTGTCAGTGCATCTTTATTGAATCCTGGTCAGGAGAAGGTGGTCAGAATGGAGGAGAAATAGAGCTGTATGGTGCAATGGTTAAGAGTCTAGACTTAGGTGTCAGATATACCTGGTCCTCAAGCCCCAAAAGACAGGATGAGTTCCCACAAACCTGTGAAAGAATAAGATCTACCTAGTAGTTCCTGTAAAGATTAAGCAAGTAATGAAAGCTAAAATGAAATATAGCTTAGCCTAGAATACTAGTATTAGTTTAATAGTATATTAAATTAGCTATATATATATATATAAGCTATATTTTTTACTATATATATTAGCTAATTTAATATACTATTAATATACTATAACATACTATTATATTAATTAATACTATTAATATACTATATGTATATATATATACACCTAAGAATTTATTAACTGGAGGAAGAAAACAAGAATGGAGCTGAGTTAACCCATGAAACCTTGAATTCACAAAGCGCATATCACATCCTTTCATGAAAGAAATATCGACAGGGTTTAAATCCACTTGCATTTTTCTCCCTAATATCACCTTGTCGCCCTGTACTTCACTGTTTGTTGTGTAGATGCCATTTGATTTTGGTTGCCAAGTGCTCTCTTCATCCACAGGTTGACTTTCTTAAGAACAATTCTGGTGGGGCCATGGTTTGGGCCATCGACCTGGATGATTTCTTAGGCTCCTTCTGCAATGAGGGCAAATATCCACTCATACGCAAGCTGCAGTCACTCTTGGGCCTGTCCTCAGGTGGGTCACTACTGAGTTTGCCATTGTTCTAAAGATGATGCACGTCAAGCTGCAAGAATGGCAACTGCAGAGGGACAAGAGTGCATGAGGCAGCCACAGAGCATCTAGACCCTCACGTGTGAAAAAGGGACAGGTTTATAGGAAGAAGCTTTTTAGAAATCCATTCTTCAATCAAAGAAGCCAGTCTAAGTTCAGTAGCTATGTGGTAAGGATTTGAATATACCTTATACCTCAGAGATGGGCTTTTCTTCTCAGGAAAACTTTGTCTGGGAGGAAGAATCAAATACCTTCAAAGTGAGTCTGATGCATGTGCTAATATTTTCTCTAAAGTAAACTGCATCTCTCTCAGTTCTGTGCACCATATCCTAACTTAGAAATAGGCAGGCTGGCTTAGCCACTTCCCACCTGCCTTAAAGGCAGATATTGTCTTTGGCCGCTAGCGGTGAGGGTTGGAGGTAGGTCTTGAAGAAGAACAGGGATAAAGACTCACATTGCTGACTCAGTAGTGTGTGACTTTGTATGTTCCTTGGTTAAGCATCTCTGGAGAAAGCCTAAAGGTGGAGATAGAGGTAAAGAAGTGAAAGATATAGGGTTCCCTATGTCTCTGCTTTCAGGAAATTCACAGAATCATTGTTTGTTTGTTTGTTTTAACTGTAAAACCTGTTAAAAGGTAATTACAAAAAGATGGGCTCAGGACTTCCCTGGTGGTCCAGTGGTTAAGAATCTGCCTGCCAATCCAGGGAACACAGGTTTAATCCCCAGTCTGGGAAGATCCCACATGGCTGCAGGGCAACTAAGCTAAGCCCATGTGCCACAACTACTGAAAGCCACACACTTTACAACCTGTGCCCTGCAACAAGAGAAGCCCGCGCGATGAGAAGACAGGGCAGCACAACCAGAGAGCAGCCCCGCTCGCCACAACTAGAGAAAACCTACACACAACGACACAGACTCGGTACAGCCTAAAGAAACAAAGAAATAAAATTAATTTTCAAAAAAGATGGGCTCAAATGATAGAGTGAGGGAGTAAGAGGCAGCAAATTGTAGTGGTGGAGAGTGTTCTAGCAATAGAGTAAAATGAAAAATAGAATGTCTGAATTGCCAGAGGGAGAAAAAAACAGGGAAAGGGCAAAGCTGAAAGGAAACAAGCAAAAAATAAAGCCTAAGAAACAAAACATAACAAGATGACAAAAAATCAAAATATAGCACTTAAGGTTAACAAGATGACAAAATGCAGGTGTATTACTTATGACAGAAAAATGGACAGATAAGCCTCCCCTGCTAACACAAGTGTTAATTAGCCTCCCACATAAAATCCTTGATCCAGTCACTGTAGGGCTGTGTTCACTCCCCCTGAGTGGAAACAGAGTAGAAGCCAAGGACTGCTTGGACCACTGCTAGGACTCCAGTGGCCCTGTTCGCCCTTCCTCCTTGCTTGGACATCTGTCTCCTTGTAACATTCTTCCCAGCCACAGCTTGGAAGTCTCATGTGGCTCAAGTTCTTGGAGAACAAAGCCAATATAGGAGGAGTCTAGAGTTGTTGCTTCTAGGCTCAAAGATAGCTTATGATGATGCTCTGAAGTGATATTCTTGTTCTTCTAAAATGCACTCCATCAGCCACCAAGACTTGGTGTCATCAACAAGTGACACCCAGAAGTGAAGGTTTCTGTGCCAATATTGGCAGAGACAGTGGCAGTGGTGGAGAAGCTGGTGGTGATGGAGAAAGTGGTGGAGAAGGTGGTAGTGACGGGGGCAGTGAAGGAGACAAAGGTTTCTGCACTGGTAAAGCAGATGGCATTTATAGCGATCCTGAAGACAACACCAAGCTCTACCAGTGTGCAGGAGGCAGGACCTGCTACTTCCAGTGTAACCAAGGTCTGGTGTTCGACCAAACCTGCACATGTTGTAACTGGCCTTCAATTTAAAATGTTGGAAGAAGTCTATTTTGTTTCAGATTTTCTCATGCTGCACGTCAAACTCCGTCTTCCTATACTCCATGTTGTCTATGTATTGTATCATTCTATCTATCAATTTGGAAGCCCTACCTTACTAAAACAGCATTATGATTAGGTTTTACTCCATTATAACTTAAAACAACTATAAACACTTTGAACCAAATCCATATGTAAAATAAATACGACACTGCATGTTTTATTTTTTATAATTGTTTGTATTTTTTCTTACATACTTGTATATATAGCTCAGCATTTCAAGTGACCCTGAAGGTTAATGGAAGTTATTTTTATTGAAGATAAAATTTTACTTTTTATCAAATCAGACTACTGTTTTAGAAAGGGGAGTTTCTTCCCTGGCAAAAGCCTTGAGAGTGTGAACCAAACAACAGTGTGAAAAAATTCTCTCACTCTTGTCAACACCTCCAAAGAAGGGGCCCAAGACCCTGTGTCAGAAAAATAACAAATGCTAAATTACCACCTCTGAAAAAAAGCTGCATGTGTATGGATCCAAAGGAGAAAAGAAAGGGATGTGTGTGAGAGAGGTGAGAAAGGTTAATCTTGACTAATTTCAAGTCATAAAAATACTTTTAACATGATAATAAAAATCTTTAAATCATCAGATTAAATGGAGTAAATGTTTTTAGATTGAGGTATCTAGCATTATCTTAATATTTTAAGTTGATTTCCAGTGAATTTCCACTATTTTCTCCAGAGGATCTTGTCTCTGAAAGAATTAGGCCTCTCAGCATAATTTAGTAGACTTCACCTTCCAGTGCCTCCTTCACCAGCTAACACTTACCATGGGATGGCCTTGAAGAGCACAGCAGGCTATAGTTTTTTGAGGCACTAACAGCATCTCACTCTTTGTTATCCAGACACATGAAGTCTTGACACCAGCCAGATAATTACTAAGACTTGGCTAAGTAGGGGACTACCCTGGTAGTCTGGTGGTTAAGAATCCACCTTGCAATGCAGGGCACATGGGTTCAATCCCTGGTAGAGAAACTAAGATCTGTGTGAGTAACTCACATGTTATCCTGTGAGTAACATGCTGTGAGTAACTAAGCTTGTGTGCCGCAACTACGGAGCCTGCATACTCTGGAGCCCATGTGCCACAACTAGAGAGGCCAAGTTCCACAACTACTGAAGCCCACATTCTCTGGAGCCCACACGCTGCAACTACTGAGCCCACATGCCACAATTAGAGAGTCCGTGCACTGCAAAGAAAGATCCTGCATGACACAATGAAGACCCTCTGTGCCACAACTAGGGCCCAACACAGCCAAATAAATAAATAAATAAGAAGGTTAAGTAGGCATAGAAGGACCTTCCCAATACAAGAAGCTGCTGCTGCTGCTGCTAAGTCGCTTCAGTCGTGTCTGACTCTGTGCGACCCCACAGACGGCAGCCCACCAGGCTCCCCTGTCCCTGGGACTCTCCAGGCAAGAATACTGGAGTGGGTTGCCATTTCCTTCTCCATTGCATGAAAGTGAAAAGTGAAAGTGAAGACTACACTTAATGCCCATTCTGAAGAAATCATACTTGAGTTATTAAGGTTTGTGTTGGAAGTAAAAAGCCTGTCTTCCAGGCAATGTCTGGACTTCCCAGGTGGCTCAGTGGTAAAGAATCCACCTGCCAACATAGGAGATGTAGGTTCGATCCCTGGGTGGGAAGGTCACCTGGAGAAGGAAATGGCAACCCATTCCAGTATTCTTGCCTGGAAAATTCCATGGACAGAGGATCCTAGTGGGCTACAATCCATGAGACCGCAAAGAGTGAGAACAAAACTGAGCAAATAAACACACATCAGGCAATGTCTAGATAAGTACTTTGAATCTGGCTCTCATGACTTCTGACCTTGGCACACCTAGAGCAACTTGTGAGGCTTTAGAGCATCATTCAAACTGGAAGTCGAGGGCAGATCCAGTCTACTATCCTCCCTAGGAAGTCCTTCTCATATTTTAGTCCAGGGCCCTGGAGCCAGTAGATGAGTCCATTCTGATTCCTGCTGCATCCGCAGTGCTTGCCACTCTGCCTGATGTATGTTTGGAATTCAGTAAGATGATGACTGACAGACTAAATAGATGATGTAATAGGAAAGGGGGAGGGGAGATTATTGGTTCTTTGAGTTTTACTCGAACCTGAGAAAGGAAATCAAATCAACAACCCACTCCAGTATTCTTGCCTGGAAAATCCCATGGACAGAGGAGCCTGGCTGGTTACAGTCCACAGAGTCACAAAGAGTCGGACTCGACTCAGCACAGCACAGAGAAAGGCAATCAAATCAGGACCTTCCCACTCCATGCTGGGAAACTCGGATACTTTGAAGTGCTCCTAAAACATTTACTCTACCTTTAAGTGTCCGCTGCATCGAAAAAGCCCCAAAACAAGGCCCAGCAAGCCATCCAAAGCCTTGACATGTATACAACAAGAAATAGTCTCCTATCACCAGAGCTAGTGGTGTGGTGGTTTAGTTGCTAAGTCATGTCTGACTCTTGCAACCCCATGGACTGTAGCCTGCCGGGCTTCACTGTCCATGGGATTTCCCAGGCAAGAATACTAGAGTGGGTTGCCATTTCCTTCTCCAGAGGAGAGGATCTTCCCAACTCAGAGACTGAACCCATAACTCCTGCATCACAAGCGGATTCTTCACTGATGAGCCAGTAGGGAAGCCCCGGGCTAGTGGTAGAAAACATAAAACTTGTGGCTGGGAATTAGAGGGCGAGGAGCCACAAGCATAATATTTCAGTCAAGTGAAGCCACCCCGCTGAACACTCAGTAGGGACTCCTCTAACCCTTCTACATGAATACACAGCAAACCAGCACAAGGAGAAAGAGTCTTCTAAACTAGTCTTTACACTGTCATGTAGTACTTAGGCCCTTGCCCCTCCCTGTGCCCCATGCTGGCAGACAGGAGGGTCAGAGCAATGCAGAAAGACAAGAGCACCTCTGTGCTCTGCATTGCTCTGTCCTGGAGAATTTGTGGTCAGGAGGAGCACGTGAAGCGAGTCACAGCTTTTCAGTCATAGTACAGGCTTAGGTAGGCCAGACGGTTCCGATGCTTTCTAAAGTCTTTGTCTGTGGGCAGCTGCAATGAAAGAATATTATCTAGGTCAATATTCAAATGAGAACCCACTGCCTCTGGTCTTCCTGGCTGTGTGAAATGGGCATGTATGTTATACCTGTTGTGGCCTAGCTAACCTCAACCCCCTAGTAACCTAGCCTCAATGAGTCTCTCAGCATTGCTCTGTACATCTACTCTTTGTCATCTTACTCTGGAAATGTCATACTAGGAATTATTTTCTACTTGGTAAATTGTCAAGTATAGCTGGTAGGACTTTCCTGGTAGTAGAGTTGATAAGAATCTACCTGCCAATGCAGGGGACATGGGTTTCATCCCTAGTCCAGTAAGATTCTACATGACATGGAGCATCTAAGCCCATGTACCACAACTACTGAGCCCACACCCTAGAGCCCGCAAGTCACAACTACTGAGCCCATGTGCTGCAGCTACTGTAGCCTGTGTGTCTAGAGCTTGTGCTCTGCAACAAGAGAAGCCATTGCATTAAGAAGCCCGAGCACTGCAAGGAAGAGTAGCCCCTGCTTGCCGCAACTAAAGAAAGCCTACCCATGTGCAGCAACGAAAACCTAGCACAATGAAAAATAAATAAATAATTAATTATTTTAAAAGTATAGCTGGTAAACTTCTTGAAAAGAAAAATTATATGTTTAATTCTTGAATGTTACCCATAGGCCCTAGCATAATGATGTTAATACATTTGGCGTTTAATACATACTTGCAGAATTAATCCCAAGTTCCACTGGAGAATAAAGGGCACCTCTGGAATTATGATAGGAGACATGGACTGAGCATTTATTATGCTACAAGTATGGCACTAAATACTTCTCTACAATATCTCAATCTTTACAATTTTATCAGATGGAATCTATTATTATATGCATTATAACACTAAGCACACTGATGCTTAGAAAAGTAAGATTATTAGACAAAATCACACAGCAACCAAATATGGAACTAGAATTTAAGCCCAGGCAGTCTGTTCCTAAAATCCATGTTCTTGGCAGAGTGATCTACAGCCCTTGATGATCTAACACTAAGTGGTGTGATGGGAAGAGCAGTAGCTTGAGTCACCAGACCTAGGCTCTATCTGAGCAACTTCAACAAGCTACTTAATCCATCTGAGCCTCAGTTTCCTCCTCAATTGCAGAGGATGATTATTTTGGACTAACCACAGAAGATTATTTGAGGACTAAATAAGAAAATGTGACTTCTATTCCATCACACTCACCTTTAAAAAACTAGTGAAATTGGGTAACTCTCCAAAAAAAAATTCCCATATGTATATACACAAAATTGTGCAAGTAATTTCAGGGGAACAAGGACTTAACTGAAGCTATTCACAGACTCCTGGTTAAGAATCACTGATACACCTGGAAGTATTAGGTAAAGGACTCCAGAGAAGTCCAATCCTATTACCTCAGCTCTCAGGGCTCTTTTCTGTAGACATGGAACCTGAGCCCAGTCTGGAGAACCAAATTTCATTGGCCATCTGACTCTCTTGGGTGGCTTTATCTCTGGGTTGTATGTGGTAGGGCTAGAAATAAAAATACAGAACATCATGTGTAATGAGTTAGCGATCATATATAACCTTCCACCCCTGATCTAGAGTCCTAACCCTTTGGGAAAAGGCAGTCAACTGATTCACATAGGATTCCTTTGCCTGTTAAAGTGTTTCTAATTAAGTTTCAGTGTTCAAGGTGTCTAGTCTTGACAAAGTAAAAAATCAACTCCAGTTTAAAATATTTCTGGAAGTTCAGTCTCCTTAGCTGAGAGATCAAAAGATCCCAGAAATGGTGGATGATAAAAGAAAGTTAACACAGTGATGCATAAGTACTGCTCGTGAGGTAAAATTGAGGAGGAAAGAAAAGTGCTAATTTAAAGTATCAACTACCTGGGGTCAGTAAAGTAGAACCACGTAAAATTTCTTGACAATGGGATTATTTAATTATAGCCTTTGTTCGTAACATTCTTTTGATATAGACTCTTTGCTGTGGAAATAACATGTAGAGTGGACATAGGAATCAAGATTCACCATCTCTATTCCTTACTACAACCTTGAAAAAGTTACACTCACTCTCTGATCTTTGAAATTCTCACCAGTTAAAAAAAGACCTTGACCCCATGCCCTACCATCTCACACATTCTCAACAGCTTCCTAAAGCCCTGAGACTGCCTCCTTTGGTCTACTGGCCTATGAACTATAGCCACCCCCACCCCCACCTTCCCCACCCCATTCTCACTTCCTCCTTGCCCACAATACTGTAGCCACACTAGCCTTCTTTCTTTTTTTCTGCACACCAGTTTCCTTCCCAACAACAGCCTTTGTACTTGAAGTTCCTTCTGCCTGGGAAACTCTGGGCCTAGATTTTCACAGGGCCAGCTCATTCTTGTCATAATGATTTCAGATCAAGTGTCATTTCCCTAAAAGATCTATCTTGACAACCCTTGCCAAAGCATATAGATTCTAGTCTACCACTCTGTATTATGTCAACATCTTGTTTGGTTTCATTCAGCACAACACCAGGTCACCTTACTTCCTAGTGTGTCTATGACAGCCCCAGCTAATGGCTACTGTGTTGGTATAATTATTAATAAGGTCCCATTTCAAGTCTCAAAAGTGTCATGTGCTGACTAATAAATTATATAGTCACTCTCTTTATTACTATTGATATTTTCTTGTTTGCTTCTCATCTATCTGGACTCTAGAATGTAAGCTCCAAGAAATCAGGAATCTTGCATGATGGGTTTAATGCAAAATCTTCGGAACCCACAGAACTGCTTGGCCTTTTATTAATTTATTGAATGAACCACTACACTCTACCACTCTATAATTTCTAGATACCTAGAAGGCAAGAGGTTGAATCTTTAAAGCTAGATGGTTTCTTATTTAGACAGCATGGTTGGGATGAAACCCCTTTTTGTACTTCCTTTCCTATTGCTCTTTGTTGAAGTGCAGCAGAAAAGGGGGCACATACCCAGGATAATAAGAGTCCTTTGAGTATGTCGGAAAGCGAGGCAACAAGGCATTAAATGGAGCAAAATTTGGTTTGTGTGTTTGCTCTCGAACATTGACTGCCTGGTACATGCCTGGGTAAGGTGTCATAACC
Organism: Giraffa tippelskirchi; assembly: GCF_054371585.1. Classification (NCBI taxonomy): domain Eukaryota; kingdom Metazoa; phylum Chordata; class Mammalia; order Artiodactyla; family Giraffidae; genus Giraffa; species Giraffa tippelskirchi. The sequence continues at coordinate 111,253,261 of NC_137279.1, forward strand.
TGTTTCCAAGAAAAAGATTACTATGTTAGAGGATGCTATATACATGTAAAGCCTTTTAATTAGAAAAAACAAAGTTATCCTCTCCCTGTTCATATATCAGCTATGTTTTAACTACTTCAATCTATAGAAATGGCCTACAGTAGGTAGAAAACCAAGATAAGTGTATGGTTCAGCTACGTAAAGGTACCCAATGCTTAGGCTGTAGAAACAAACCTATGAGGGTAGAGAGCTAGGGTAACCTATTACAGTTACTACCCCCACCATCCCACCATCCCACCATCCCACTCAGATTCTTTTGGAGCCAGTATCCCTCTCCCTGAGCTTAAGTGTCAAGAAAAAGTCCAACAAGAGATTAACAGATGATAATTAAGACTTGAAATCTAGTTACACAAAAGAATGAAGAAGTTGGAATTGGTTTTATAACTGATAAGGTATTATACTATATATTACATATAATTATATGATGCATATAAACAAAGCTTCTAGTATTTTACAAGCAAGTGTCTCAGGACTAAAACCTTGCTTTGGTATTATTTCTTCTTAGAATTATTTTCCACTCTCTCAGGACACTCACACACACATTTGCCATGTTAACATCCATGCTTTTAAGATAGGTTTTCTAGTAGCTATTGCCCAAAAGACTTTTTTGTCTTGAATTTTGGGCATACTCTTTAGGTAGCCTCCAGCTATGCTCCCCAATGCAAATACATTCAGCAACATGGATCACAGTGAAATCTAAGCACATTCAGCCATGTCTAACCTTGCTAACTGGCTTAAACCTCATGGCTGTTCTGGCGCCAAGAGTGTATCCTTTTTTACTGGTCGGGATCTTAGAGAGGTTGTATGCCAAGCCATACTTCTTCAGGTGTTATGTAGAAAACAAAGAAAAAACACATAATAGAGAACATTATAGTTATTAAAACAGTCTGAACTTAAAGTATTCCTGAATCTTCTCTGCCAAAGTTGCTCTATCTTTCTTGATTCTTCTGAATCATGATCATACAATTACACAGGTAACACAAACAGTTGCATTCCTACATAGGAATGTGGCTAGATAGGTAGAGTGAATGCCATTTCTATGCATTCCAGTGAATCCACTTTTCTGGGTCCCACAGAGCTGAATCTGCTCTAATTCAACTATCAGTATGATTATACAATTTCATAAACTACCTATCAGCACAGCCACAGTCCAGGTTTGGACTAAGAGGAGATACTGAGTCACTGGTCTTTGTGACTGTGAATAGTGAAAGAACAATACGGGAACTGCATGAGGCCAAGGCTTGCATTTGGTGAGGATGGCAAAGGGGAACAGTGGCCCTTTACTTTCTGATTGTAGAGGACCAGGGCAGTTTCTCATGTTGGGACCCTGATGGTCACAAATCCCATAGAGCTTTTCTTTGGGAAAACTTGGGTTTTTAGATAATAGTCTGGGAACTGACACCCATCTAAGGGAAGGTGAATACTCACATCTTCTGCTATATAACATCCAGGCCCTCTGTTGGGGGCTCCTCTAATAGGGGGGAATTTGTTTCCCAACAAGCTTAGGGGATGGAAGTGAGGAAAGATCTTCCTTTGTTGACATGTTCCAAAGGAGTAGTTAAGCAGTGGCTCTGCAGACAGAGAAAGAAGAGAAACTTCACATGAGGAAAGGCCCCTTGGTCTAAGTGAGAGCTTCAGGGCTATAGTGGGGGGTGGGCCGCGGGACAGAGCTCTTAAGGGCAGACCCTTAAGAAAAATCCATGTAAAGTGTAGCTCAAATCTATGTAAAGGGATGAACTGCATTTTCCCCTCCCTTTGCCCTTCTTCTTTCCCAGCCTACCTACTCTTCCTCCTGTCTCTATTGTAGACTCCCCTACTACAGCCCTCCTCACCTGCTTTAACGAAGCACATCTCAGGAGCACCACCAGGCCCAGGGTTTGTGTACTGCGTTGCCCAAGAAACAGAGGCGGGGCCGGGCAGCCCCAGCCGCCCAGCTCCCAGAAAGGAGTGGCTCTGAGCTAGCCTACTCAGCAGTGGGGATTCCTGTGAGCCCGCTTTGGGGCAGGAACTGTGCCTCCCAGGCCAGGAACCCAGGGGAGTGAGAACTCTGAAGCTGGGCAGGAGGTAGGGGGTTTGCTAGATTCAAGTTTTAGGCTGAAGAGCTTTGAAAGCTGGGCCACTGGAAATGCACTACTGAGGAAGGATGGACTCCTCCACGTGCAGGATACCCTGAAATCCAGGCTACTAGGATCAGGAATGTAGCAAAACACAGCCTCTGCAGTGATGATCTATGGAGGTGAGCTTCCTGGGCAATGCCCAGAAGAGGGGAGTTGGGAACCTAATGGAGCCTAGATAGTTCCATATTAGGCCCATTTTAGACCCATTTTTCCTTTTCTTCAAGGCATTCCCATCAGGTTACCCCCTTATACTCTTAAGAGGGGCTCAAGTCTTTAAAAGGTCTGGAATCCTTAAGCAGAACAGTACGAGTGCAATGGAATAAAAGAAGTGCTTAAATTTGGAGGCAGTTACTTAAATGTTTAAGTTCCAGGTTCCTCATCTCTAAATTAGGAACAATAATTTCTTTTTATAAGGTTGTTGAGAGGGTTAAGATAACAGGATTAAAGAGGGTCATTGCCTAGTGCTTGGTAGGTGACAATAGGAGAAATTTTTATTACTGCAACAGTATCTAGCCAGCTTAGGAGTACTCCCACCCTAACCTAAGAAGAAATATCAGGGTGTCTTGAGAGTCCCTTGGACTGCAAGGAGATCCAACCAGTCTGTCCTAAAGGAGATCAGTCCTGGGTGTTCATTGGAAGGACTGATGTTGAAGCTGAAACTCCAATACTTTGGCCACCTGATGAGAAGAGCTGACTCATTGGAAAAGACTCTAATGTTGGGTAGGATTGGGGGCAGGAGGAGAAGGGGACGACAGAGGATGAGATGGTTGGATCGCATCACCGACTCAATGGACATGAGTTTGGGTGGACTCCGGAAGTTGGTGATGGACAGGGAGGCCTGGCGTGTGCGGTTCATGGGGTCGCAAAGAGTCAGACACGACTGAGCGACTGAACTGAACTGAACTGATGATGACTTCTTTACCTTTGTCCTAGATATTAACCCTAACTTGTTCTCACTTGATTTTTGGATAACTATCAGAGTTGTCAAGTGTGGCAGGCAACAGAAAGCAGAAAGCACAGTGTGATTGGTACATTCTGTCTTTGGCTTCTAAGAATGGTCTTGGGATCCACACATACCCAGGGTTAGCACTGTCTACGGGCATGATTTTATAGCTCTAATGTAGGGTTCCAAGAGAAGTGACCCTGAGTCCTAGAGGATATTTTGGAAGCTTAAAGAAGTCTTTTGGGCTTCCCAGGTGATACTAGTGGTAAAGACCCCGCCTGCCAATGCAGGAGACCTAAGAGACATGGGTTTGATCCCTGGGTTGGGAAGATCCCCTGGAGGAGGGCATGGCAACCCACTCCAGTATTCTTGCCCAGAGAATCCCATAGACAGAGGAGCCTGGTGGACTACAATCCGTAGAGGTTGCAAAGAGTCTGACATGACTGAAATGACAGTACAGAAGTCTTTTGCTTGTTACAAATTATTGAGGTGATGCTGCTGGTCACTGGACTGAAGGCTGAATACCTGTAGCTCATTGTGCATTTACACAGTGAATTGTGTCAAGTCCTATATAACACTTCAATGTCTTCCTGGCCTCTATGAAAAAAAAATAATTATATTCGACATATATACAAAAAAGACAGTTTTTTTTTTTTAAGAAGTAATGCAGAAAGCCCAATAATATAGGAGAAGATCTTAAGAGAAACAAAACTTAACTGGAATAATGATATGGTCTCAACATTATTGAACAATTTGCTTCAAGTCTCCTTTCTACTCAAAATATAATTGCAGTAACAATGGTGGTAAACAAAATATAAAGAGATATACTATTAATTTGATTATTTTCACTGTCTTTAGGAATATTAATATTTGTAGTACCCACAGTGTTTTTTTGGAAATTAGTGTTTACATTATTAGTAACATGAAACAGGTCTCACAAAGTACTTTGAAATTGTGACAACATATTCTTCATTGGTAGGTTGGTTTGCCTCAAACTAATTCTCCAGCTGAGAAGAGATAGAAATACCAGATAAAGCATACATATTTCAAGATATCAGAGATATAGCAAAGAAAAAAGAATCTGAAGGGCCAAGACCCTGGAGAGAGGGCACCCCAAAGTGGTGAGCCCAACAGTTGGTGCTGTTGTTCCCTTTGAACATTCACTAATTAAAAATCTCACTGAGAAGCAGAGAATTTGAGCAGAACTTTGATCAGACAGTCTCTAAAAACGGGGAGTAAAAGTTGGACTGACCATGGCAGAGGAGGGAGAGACTGGAAAACATCCTGGACTTTTAGTTAGGAGTCTAAAGAGATACAACTCACCTATAAAAGTAAATATATAGAGCAGCTCTCAAAAAAAAAAAAAAAAATCCTGAAATTCAGTTTTGTATCAACTCTAGTCCCAAGCTCCATTAAAATAATCTATTTCTACCCTTATTGCATACCTAAAACAAATGTAAATCATCTTGTACAATAGCATTATATGAGCCCCAAATAATTTGTATAATTTTTAAGCAAAATGTTCAGCATTCAATATAAAGCAACCTCTCGTACCAAAAACAAAACAAAACACCCAAGTAGACATAAACCCAAAAGGAATCCAGAGATTGGAGTATGAAGAGTGGACTTTAACTGTACTTGGCTTCAGGTTTTACAAGAAGGCTGAAGACTGCAGCGTGAACATAGGAAGCAAAAGAAAGCAGGGAAATTTGTGATTATGAAGCATATTCTTGGCTTCTGAGCTAAGAGGCTAAAAGAAAAATATAGATTACACCCTAAAAACAAAGTCAATAAAAACTCCAGTGTACTTAGGGAAAGAGAAAATTTCCCCCACCAGTCTTTATGTTTATGTTACTAATATAACACACAAGAGTGTCCACATACATCCAGATTGATGCAAATTTATCAACTTTTCATTAAAGCCAATCCAGACATAGTACAAAGATAGACTGTATTTTATGTATATTTCCTGTATTACTAATTGTGTGATGGTAAAATTCAGAAGTTAAACAGAATTTCAGGTAGCTCTAAGGATTCTCTAGAATCGCTGAATCTTTAAATGATGGATTTTTTGAATGATGATCATGTGTAAATGAAACTTTGCGGGTGACTGCTTGGAACAGAATAATAGTTAGACAAAGTTTTTTATGTAGCCACTTTTGATGAAGACTTTTAAAGAATTCAGCAGGTCCTGTCATGTACATTTCTAACTATGATGATAGCATCAAGGAATGCCTGATGCTTATGGAGACTATTATAGACTTATGAGTTAGTTATCTGCTTTCCTCATTTGACTATGTATGAGGCCATTGTATTAATAAGAATTACAATTCTAGGAAACCACCTCCTCTGTTGAAGTGGTCTAATTGAATGGGGATAAGTAATTCAACATTTGTATAATGTTTTAGATATATTTTTGTCTCATTTTAAAACATATTGGATTTAATGGTATTATATCAATTAAGCAAATGGTGAAGGTGAAAATTGTATTTAAGAAACTAAATGAAAAGATGGAGAAGTTTAGAAACAGTAAGAAAAAAGCAAATAAAAATTGTAGAAATAAAAAGTGCCATCACCAAAAGTAAGAACTGAATACATGGGGAACAGAAGATTATAAGAGTTGAAAAAAAATTAATGAAATGAAAAATGAATCAGAAGAATGTATACAGACCAAAACTTGAGGAGGCAAGGATAGAAAATACAGAGGCAGAGGAGAAACAGTGAAAAGTTTTAACACACATGTATGTGAAGTTCCACAAGGAATGGAGAGAAAGAGAATGTAGCAAATGCTAGAGTTGAAGAGATAATGGTTGAGAATATTTCAGAACTGATGAAAAACATTTAACCAGAATTTAACAAATGCTATAGTCTAAGGCAAGATAAATACAAAGAAAATTTCATTTGGTCATATCATAGTGAAAGGTATGAAAAATAGAGAAAAATTTGAGATTGGCTAGATAGAAAAGGTAGGTTACTATTAAAGAAGCAGCAATAATCCTGGAGGATTAATTCTTAAGATAAACCAGAGAAACTAGGAAACAATGGAATAGTATCTTTAAGTGCTAAAGAAATAACAGTAAAAAGGATGGAATACATATTCCATATGAAGACTAACAAAAACAAAGTTAATGTGTGTGTACCAAGGATATGAGGGACATAGAAAAACTGAGCAATATACTTCAGATTGAGGTATACTGATGAACACAATGTAATACAACATTTAATCCTGGATAGGATCCTGTATGAGACAGGAAAGATACACTGTTGGGACAACAAATTTGAATAGGGTGTGTGGATTTAAGAATAGTGTATCAATCTGATTTTCAAATTGAAAGAGCTGTTCTGATCATGATTTATGAGAATCTCAGGGAGGGTAACAGTAGAGTTTTTAGAGGGGATGGGGAATCGTTTCAGAAAAAAAGATATATATATATATATATGTATATATATACATATATATATATATATATATATGGAAAGAAATAGAAGCAAAATTTAACAATTGAGGAATTTGGGTGAATGAGGCTGAGGGAATTCTTTGTACTGTTTTGAAGCTTTTCTTTAGATTTGAAACTTTCAAAATAATAATTAAAAATATGTATGTATAATTATGGGTGAGAAAGGAAGCCAAGATGTAAGAGAAAATATAAACAAGTGAAAGTGTTAGCCACTCAGTTGTGTCTGACTCTTTGCGACCCCATGGACTCTAGCCCACCAGGTTACTGTCTATGGAATTCTCCAGGCAAGAATACTGAAATGGGTTGCCGATCTGCAACGTACAACAAAATATCCACTACCCATATGTAACTACTGAGCACTTGAAATGTGGTTAGTCCAAATTGAGATGTATGTAAGTATAAAATGCACACTAGATTTTAAAAGCTTAAAATGAAAACGAAGTGTACAAACTATGATTTAGGTGTTATATTGGTTACATGTTGAAATAATAATTAGATATATTTGGTTAAATAAACATATATTTAAGTTAACTTCATATTCTACTTTTTGCTCTTTTTAATGTAACTGTTAGAAAATTTAAACACATTGTTTGAATTGTATTTCCATTGGATAATGCTGATCTCTAGAAATAAAAGCACTTACAGATCAATAAGGAAAAACAACTTAATTTTTTTAAATTGGTAAAATGCTTGAATGCACACTAAAGACAAAAAGAATATCCAAATGACTAGTAAACACATTAAAACTGCTCAATATCAACAGTCAAAAAGGAAATGCAAATTAAAACCACAATGACATACCCATCTGATGGCTAAAATTATAAACATAGAGAAGAGTGCTAAGGATGTGAAATAGCTAGAAACCTTTAATACACTTTTAGTGTAAGTGTAAATTGATAGATTCACTTTGAAAAATAGATAGTATTTACTGAAGCTGAACACAGACATCTCTATGATCCAATAATTTCTACTCCTTGGTATCTGGTCAGCAGAAATGCATACAGTTGTGTTCCAAAGACATTATAAGGACATTAAAAGCAACATTACCAATAATACTCCCCAAACTAGAACAACTGAATGGCCATTAACGTTAGAATGGAAAAATGTGTTGTGCTATACTCATGTAAATAAATACTATACAGGAATGAAAATGAACAAAATCCTGCACATTTAATGATGTAGATTAATCTCACAGAGTTGAATGAAATAATTCAGACATGAATATTTACACACTGTATCAGCAAATTTACATGATGTTCAAAAATAGGCAAAGCTAATCTATATGTTAGAAGTCAGATGGGGGTAGCTTTGTAAAGGAGAGTGGAAGGAAAAACTAAAAGGGAACTTGAGGAACACTTGGAGTGAAAGCAGTGTTCTACTTCTTATTTAATTGAGGTATAGTAGATTTATAATATTATATTGGTTTAATGTGTACAACATAGATTCAAAGTTTTATTGATTATACTTCATTTATAGTTATTATAAAATGTTGACTGTATTCCCTGTGCTGTATGACATATATTTGTATCTTATTTATTTTATACATAGTAATTTGTATCTCCCAATCCCGTACCCCTATTTTACCCCTCCCCCTTCCCTCTTCCCACTAGTAACCACTAGTTTGTTTGTATCTCAGTCTTTCTTTTTTGGTTGTATTCATTATTTTATTTTATGTTTTAGATTCCACATCTAAGTGATATCATACAGTGTTTGTCTTTCTCTATCTGACTTATTTCACTTAATATAATACCCCCTCATCTCCATCCATGTTGTTGCAAATAGCAACATTTTGTTATTTTTCATGGCTGCGTAGTATTGCTTCCATACCTTGGCTATTGTAAATAATGCTGCTATGAACATTGGGGTGCATGTGTCTCTTCAACTTAGTGTTTTTGTTTTCTTTGACTGTATACCCAGAAGTGGACTTGCTGGATCATATGACAGCAAGTGACTAACCTAAAATTGGCATTAACAAATATTAATACATTTTCCACATATCCCCCCTCATGCCAAGGCTATATCTAACTCCAAGGGTACCTTTGTGCAAATTTTTTAATGGTGCCCTTTTATCTGGATGGTTGCCACCCCTAGTCAAGGTTCATGTCTTGTTGAGTGGAGCACTGACTGCGTCCCCACTGGGATCAAGGTTCCTACCCCATTGCTTTTCAATTAGACTCCAATACTGAAGGAATGAGTTTTCATATATGTGCTAGAGTTCAAGAATATGATTACCATGATCAAAGTCCCAAAGGAATGGCTGGGTGATCCGTAGCATAGTGTTGTTTTCCTTCAAGCTCTTGGGTAGGCCAGATGGCATGAACTTTGAAAATCTCCGAGAAGCTCTGGACCATAACTCTTCCTTATAGGGACTTTCAAAAATCTTGACTCTCTCATGTATTGACTCCATTAGTGACAACTTTTATAAGTGGACTTTAACCAAGACTTTGGACAGTGTAACTCAGACTGGCTGCTAAGCAACAGCCCCACCCTTGAAGTCACCTCTTCAAGTCATTGTGACAGCGCTTTCTACAAGGCAACATTATGGTGTAGAGGAAGCCATAAAGGCCCAATTTTGAAAATAAACTCTGCCATTTATTATAACTTCATCATCTTGGACAAGTTTTTCCTCAATTTCTTCACCTGTAACACGAGGACAATATTCACCATACAGGAGATAACCTATATGAAGTACCCAGTCCAGTGCTAGGCTTACTTAACTTGTTCACCTCTCCCTTCCTGCCCTCATTGATTTATTCATTCAATAGGTACTTACTAAACTCTTATAATATTCTCTAGGCATTGGGAATATAGCCATGATCAGAGGCTCATAAAGGTTAATCCTCATTGACCTTAATTCTAGAAGGGGAGGCAATAAAAATGATAAACACATAAAATGAATGTGATATCACGTAGTGATAGGAAAAACAAAGGAATCAGCAGGAAGAAGGGAAAAGGGAGTTTCATGGCCAGGAACGGTGAAAGGTAGCTTCGAGGAAAGGCCTACAGGAAGTGAGGTAGAAAGTCAAATGGAAATCTCAGGAAAGAATATTTCAGCTTGTGCAAAAACCCTGAAGCAGTAACAAGCCTGGACTATTGGAGAAACAGCACAGATGTTAACACAGTTGAAGCAGAGGGAATAAGAAGAATCAAAGGAGGTGAGATTAGAGTAGTCATGGGTGCTGGGTTCTGCCTGTCCTCTTCTTGCACATATTAAGTATACAGTAAACATTAATTTGAATGACTAATTAATATGTAAATGTAGCACAAAAATAGGAGGGAAACCAATTTTTTAGGTTGCCATGATTTCTGCATTCTAGAAATGGTGACAGGATTAATCCTTGCAAGAAAATAGTGGCTGAAAAAAGCATTAGTCTAAGAAACCACTTTGATCTAGCCAGTAGCCATTGTATTGTTCAAAAACGCTTTTCCTCAAATTCAGCAGTATTTTTCATGCTCTTCATGAAAAAGGTCAGTTTTCACTCCAATCCCAAAGAAAGGCAATGCCAAAAAATGTTCAAACTTCCACACAATTGCACTCATCTGCTGGCAAAGTAATTCTCAAAATTCTCCAAGCCAGGATTCAATAGTATGTGAACTGCGAACTTCCAGATGTTCAAGGTGGGTTTAGAAAAGGCAGAGGAACCAGAGATCAAATTGCCAACATTCATTGGATCATCCAAAAAGCAAGAGAGTTCCAGAAGAACATCTATTTCTGCTTTATTGATTACCCCCAAGCCTTTGACTGTGTAGATCACAACAAACTGTGGAAAATTCTTAAAAAGATGGGAATACCAGACCATCTTACCTGCCTCCTGAGAAACCTGTATGCAGGCCAAGAAGCAACAGAACCAGACATGGAACAACAGACGAATTCCAAATTGGGAAAGGAGTATGTCAAGGCTGTAAATTGTCACCCTACTTATTTAACTTATATGCAGAATACATCATGAGAAACGCTGGGCTGGATGAAGCACAAGCTGGAATCAAGATTGCTGGGAGAAATATCAACAACCTCAGATATGCAGATGACACTACCCTATGGCAGATAGTGAAGAGGAATGAAAGAGCCTCTTGATGAAAGTGAAAGAGGAGAGTGAAAAAGCTGGCTTAAAACTCAACATTCAGAAAATGAAGATCATGGCATCCAGTTCCATCACTTCATGGAAAACAGATGGGGAAGTAACGGAAACAGTAACAGCCTTTATTTTCTTGAGCTCCAAAATCACTGCAGATGGTGCCTGCAGCCATGAAATTAAAAGACGCTTGCTCCTTGGAAGAAAAGCTATAACCAACCTAGACAGCATATTAAAAAGCAGAGACATTACTTTGCCGACAAAGGTCCATCTAGTCAAGGCTATGGTTTTTCCAGTAGTCATGTATGGATGTGACAGTTGGACTCTAAAGAAAGCTGAACACTGAAGAATTGATGTTTTAGAACTGTGGTGTTGGAGAAGACTCCTGAGAGTCCTTTGGACTACGAGGAGATCAAACCAGTCAATCCTAAAGGAAATCAGTCCTGAATATTCATTGGAAGGACTGATGCTGAAGCTGAAACTCCAATACTCTGGCCACCTGATGCAAAGAGCTGACTCACTTGAAAAGACCCTGATGCTGGGAAAGATTGAAGGCAGGCAGAGAAGGGGATGACAGAGGATGAGATGGTTGGATGACATCACTGACTCAATGGACATGAGCTTGAGCAAGCTTGGGGAGTTGGTGATGGACAGGGAAGCCTGGCATGCTGCAGCCCATGGGATCACAAAAAGTCGGACACGACTGAGCAACTAAACTGAACTGAACTGCGTGCTCTTCACCAAGTCTAGTGCCCACATCTTCACATCCCCTCCTCAGTATTATAGGAAACTCCTTCCAAAAATACTCCCCAAAATTCCTGTGTTCTCTTTTGCTGTTGTTGAGTTGCTAAGTTGTGTCTGACTCTTTGCAGGCCCGTGGAGTGCAACAAGCCATACTCTTCTGTCCTCCACTATCTCCCAGAGTTTGCTCAATTTCATGTCCGTTGAGTCAGTGATGCTATCTAACCATCTCATCCTCTGCTGCCTCTTTCTCCTTTTGCCTTCAATCTTTCCTAGCATCAGGGTCTTTTCCAATGAGTTGGCTCTTTGCATCAGGTGGACAATGTATTGGAGCCTCAGCTTCAGCATCAGTCCTTCCAATGAATATTCAGAGTTGATTTCCTTTAGGATTGACTGATTTGATTTCCTTGCAGTCCAAGTGGCTCTCAAGAGTCTTCTCCAATACACCACACTTTGAAAGCATAAATTTTTCTGCACTCAGCCTTCTTTGTGGTCCATCTCTCACATCTGTACATGACTACTGGAAAAATCATAGCTTTGACTATACAGGCTATTGTTGACAAAGTGATGTCTCTGCTTTTGAATATGCTGTCTAGGTTTGTCATAGCTTTCCTTCCCAGGAGCAAGCATCTTTTAATTTCATGGCTGTAGTCACCATCTAAAGTGATTTTGGAGCCCAAAAAAAGAAAATCTGTGACTACTTCCACTTTTTCCCTTTCTATTTGCCATTGCATGATGGGACTGGATGCCATGATCTTAGTGTTTTGAATGTTGAGTTTTAAGTCATCTGTTTCACTCTCCTCTTTCAGTCTCATCAAGAGGCTCTCTTCACTTTCTGCCATTAGAGTGGTATCATCTGCATATCTGAAGATGTTGATATTTTTCCTGGCAATCTTGATTTCAGCTTGTGATTCGTCCAGTCCAGCATTTTGCATGATGTACTCTGCATATAAGTTAAATAAGCAGAGTGACAATACATAGATTTTTGTACTCCTTTTCCTATTTGGAACCAGTCTGTTATTCCATATCAGGTTCTGTTTTACTCCGGGATTTATCATTCCTTGGCTGGAAAAGTAATTACATTAATAACCCAATTTTACTGGCTCTTGCCTTTACATGCTCGTTAAGGATGCTAGTCCCCCATATCAATGTCTTCAATCTCCAAGGCATGTCATAAAAGTGCTCAGGTACGATCATCATGAATGCTGTTTTTCCATGTTCTATAATCCTATCTCAGCTCCATTTAGATCATGATATAACCTTCAAATTATTTCACAGTTCACTTACAATAAAATCCGAACTTTTAACCATGTTTCAACACCTCACATGATCTGACCCCTCCCTAGTTGTTCCCTGGCAACACTGGGTTTTTTTTGTTTTTTTGTTTTTTTTTACTGAAGTGACATTGGTTTATAACATTATGTAAGTTTCATGTGTATGACATTATTGTTTGACATCTGTGTATAGTTCTGCATGCCCACCACTTAAAGTCTTGTTTCCATTCATCACCTCACACTTGACCTTTTCTACCCATTTTTTCCTCCCTTTCCTGCTCTTCCTCTCTGGTAGCCACCAATTTGCTCTCTGTGTGTATGTGTTTTGATTTTTTATATCCACGATGAGTGAAATCATACAATATTTGTCTTTCTGCATCTTATTTATTTTGCTTGGATTAATATCTTTAGGTTTCATTCATATTGTCACAAATGGCAAGATTTCAGTTTTGCTTAATGGCTGAGTAGGATTTCATTGCATACACATACCACACCTTCTTTATCCATTCATCTGTCAGTGGTCACTCAGATTGTTTCCACATCTTGGCTATTATAAATAGTGCTGCAGTGAGCATATGGGTGCATGTATCTTTTCAAATTATGTTTTCATATTCTTCAGATAACTACCCCAAAGTGGAGTAGTTGAGTCTCCCGGAGGCAGCATATATTTGGATCTTATTTTTTAATCCATCCAGCCACTCTGCCAAGGGAGGACTTAGTACTGCCATTTAATCTTTTGTTTACTGGTTGCTCTGTATCTCCATTGTTTCTTTTCCCTTGTGTTACTGTCTGCCATTTTAGTTTGATAGTTTTCTATGATGTTTTTCTCAGTTTCCTCTTTTCTTACATTTTGTTTCTCTGCTCTAGATGTTTTATGGTTATCATGCTGCTGCTACTGCTAAGTTGCTTCAGTCGTGTCTGACTCTGTGCAACCCCATAGACAGCAGCCCACCAGGCTCCCCTGTCCCTGGGATTCTCCAGGCAAGAATACTGGAGTGGGTTGCCATTTCCTTCTCCAGTGCATGAAAGGGAAAAGTGAAAGTGAAGTCGCTCAGTTGTGTCCAACTCTTAGCGACCCCATGGACTGTAGCCTACCAGGCTCCTCTGTCCATGGGATTTTCCAGGCAAGAGTACTGGAGAGGGGTGCCATTGCCTTCTCCGGGGATGGTTATCATGAGGTTTGTATAAAACATATCATAGGTAAAATAGTCCTTTTTCTGCTAATAGCAATTTATTTGCCTGTATGAATTCCATCCTTTTCCTCTTCCCCTCTTGTTGTCTCATATTAACCCTTTTTAAGTTGTGAGTTCATTACCAAATTAAAGTAAGTAAGTAATTTTACTGCTTTTTCCCTTTAACTTTTACTCTATCACTGTTTAACAATCTGTTCTGAAGTTGCAATTTTCTGATTCTATTTACTACTTTACTCAAAATTTTGAATGCTTTTGCCTTTTTGTTTGAGTTAGAAGATATGTTTTCAACATCTCTGGTAAGACAGGTTTAGTGATGATGAACTGGAGTGTCTCATATCACCATGATATTGATGTCATCCCTGATCCTTTTTCTAACATTCATCTCCATTTACACCTGAAGGACTTTGTACTTGGTGCATCTTTGTCTGAAATGCACTTTTCCCAGATCTCAAAGCAATTGGTTCTGCTGTAATATCGAGGCTCATCTCACATGGGATCTCTCCAGAGAGGCCTTCCTGGACTGCTCAAACTAAAGCTGGCTCTTCCCTTGGTCACTTTCTATTACTGTTTCATTTTCCTCTTTTTTATTTTTATTTTTTGGCTAATTTATTGCTTAAACTTCCTATCAGCAAGGTATAATCCCCATAAAGGTGAACTCTTTATCTTATTTACCACTGTGTCTTTAGTACCTAGAACATTATCTGGCACATAATAATAAAGAATCATTGTAGGCTCATAAATGAAAACGCATTACCCAGAAAGCTGCAAGTGCCTCATCATTAACAGCAGTACTGCCGTATGCCTTGAGAACACTGAGGTCTGTGTCAAAGGAGGCAGTGAAACATAATAGTTAGGACTGTGACTTCTCTTGAATCTGGCTCTGCAATTAATGAGAAGTGAGATGTTGGGTGGGTTATTCAGTTTTAGATTAATGTTACCTTCTCTTCCTCACTAAGTTGTTGGGAGAATTAAATAATAAAATACATGTAAAATACTTAGAACAGAGTTTGACTTTCAGCAAGCATGCCAGAAAATAGGAGCCATTATATTCTTATTTTATTAGTTAGGATCCTTTTAGTTGCAAATGAAGAAACAAACAAGCCAGCTTATGTAGCAAAGAGAAATTTATTATATAGCTATAGAGATGTTTCACAGAACCCAAAGGCAGAAATGCCTCTAGGCCTTAGGAAAGAGCTAGAATCAAGAGTTGGAAAGCCATCAATAAATGTTCTCTCTCCATCTCTCATCATGGCTTTTCTCCATAACCATCCTCTCCCCGTCCTCCTTTAATCTTGCTCTCCTTGGCTTCTCTCTACAGAGCCTGAACTTTCATATTATAGGCAAAGCCACTCTCAGACACTGACAGTCGTTCCTTGTTCTCTGTTGTAGATTCCAAGGGGGTAATAATCTGATTAGCCCTTGTGAGTCTGATGTCTACTCCCGTCAATCAGCCAAGCCAGGGGAGGATGTGATGCAGTACAATTATAGCTGCAAGTGACCACTGTATATGGTTTCAAGGAAGGGACCTCTTCTTTCACTCCTAAGAAAAGCAGACATCCCCAGAGTCCACTGCGCAGACCTTCCCAATGCTGACAATTCAGAGGGTTGGACCAGCTCCAGGACTTCAGCAAGCATGGGGAGAATGCCCTGGCCTTCTGTTCCTTGAGCAAGTCAAGAGGCCTGTGCCCCTAAGACCCCCAGAATCACCTTGGCTTCCTACTGAGGACACTCACCAAACTAGAGACCTATCTTCTTCATGGCTTCATCCCCTGCCAACACCAAACATGCATAAATTTCCTTCTGACAGCTTTCAACCTTCATAAAGATCAACCTAAGCAAATAAAAGACTTATGAATTTGTTGGTGCCATGACTTCCTCACACACACTCTTCCATCACTCCAAGCCCATGCACAGCCTATATTTTCACATCTAGAAAGGTCTCCACCCAAATCACTTAAAACCAAGGACACTCATGTTTTAACTGATGCGTTTTATTGCAGAACTCTAGGTAGGAACAAGGTGTGCTAGGCAAACGAGACTTCCACCCTAGGAAATGGGGACACAGGTCAGTTTTATGCCCAGTTGCAGCAGTGACAGCTGGTGTCAAAGACAAGCCCGGTCGGGCAATTTTGTTCATATGTGATTCCATTTGCGCAGTTCCAGAAGGCATTTCTGTTATTCTCCACTGGGTAGAGGCCATCGGCTTTGCCAGCACAGTATCCTTTACCCTCAGGGCTGCTTCTCTCATTTCCACTCCCACTTTCATTTCCAGGACTGCTGTTAGGCTCACTGGTCTCAGTGGAGGCATTACAGCCTGAAACAGCACAAAGAGCAGACCTGGCAGAGGCTCCCAGATTCACCTAGAGATGAAGAACTAGCAGGCCTGAGGTGAGGTCTGGGGATGGGTTGCTGTTTGCTCTGGGTCCTGACACCTGAGAAGCTCACAAGGTAACTCCATACTTAGGAATTAAGAGCAGCTTTAATTTCAAGCCAGGCTGGTTTTAAATTGTAAAAGTTCTCTCTTATGATGCTAAAATAATTTTTAAAAAATTTTACTAAGCATCCAGTATATGCAAAATGCATTCCTAGGATTTGGGTTTAAGTGGTGAGCAGATAAGCTCTAAGAGAAAATCTGGACAAAATTTAGAGAATTGGTACTTCCCCTGAATTACAGATTTAGAAATATGTCAGTATGGGCTTCACTCTTAGCTCAGTCGGTAAAGAATCTGCCTGCAATGCCGGAGACCTGGGTTCCAGTCCTAGATCAGGATGATCCCCTGGAGAAGGAAATGGCAACTCACTCCAGTATTCTTGCCTGAAGAATTCCATGGACAGAGGAGCCTGGCAGGCTACAGTCAGTCCATGGGGTCACAAGAGTTGGACACAACTTTAACGACTAAACCCTAAACCCACCCCAGTACTGCTTAGGGTTTGTTATTCAGTCTCCCCAGGCAGGCTTTTAATAAGGGGTTCATAGGAAAGCAAATGCTAATATTGAAAGTCAGCCTAATTTCTTGAGGCTTTTCCACACCTTTAAAACTTAGTAGGCCTGGAAAACCCTCCCAGCAGACCTGGTTTCTCATTAGAGCATACAATTGCTAACAAGGAAAGAATTCAAGTGCCTCTCTCTCAGCCAGGCAACAGCAATGAGGAGACTCCTGGGGGCAAAGGGAGTGGGAAGATGTTAGGCTGTCTTGAGTCGGCAAAGGAGCATCTACCTGGGCATTCCCCTACTGTCACTTACTTGCACTCTTCAGACCAAGAGCATCCTTCAAGGTGTTGATCAGGGGGAACTTGCCCTGGTTGCAGAAATTGCCTGTGAAATCATCCAGGTCAATGGCCCAGACCATGGCACCTCCAAAATTGTTCTCCTTAAGCCACTGAGCCTATTTAAGGATCGAGGATACCAGCAGTCATTTTATTTCTTGAGACTCTGGGCTGAGCTGACAGCACATTGGAGGGGCTGATCTTACCTTGATTCTGAAGCTGTTAACATTGTCATAGCCAACCCACTCAGTGCCCTTGTAGGCATAGGGCACGTTCTGAGAGTTATCCCATGCCTCAGTGGCTCCATCTTTCAGGAAGGTGCAGATCTTTAAAAAGTCAAGAGATTCAAATCCTTTAAATATGACTCCCATGAAAAATAAAACATACACCTTCCTCTTTGATTTTTTTTTCTGTCATGTCTCCAACTGGGATTTTCCACAGGCTTCTAATTATGGCCTTTTATCTGCAGTAAATGGGAACAAGTTGTTTTTGAAATACTCAAATGTTAGCCTTATTCTTAGTGCTTGATTTTGGGAACCCACATCAGTATGGGAGATAGTTACTTAATTCCCTTATGTGTTAATATAAATGACCTTAAGTATGCAGTCTGTTGTTTGAATGGGCTTCCCTGGTGGCTCAGAAGTAAAAAATTCACCTGCAATGCAAGAGATGTGGGTTCAACCCCTGAGTTGAGAAGATCCCCTGGAGAAGGAAATGGCAACCCACTCCAGTTTTCTTGCCTGGAGAATCCCATGGACAGAGGAGCCTTGCAGGCTACAGTCCATGGAGTTGCAAAAGAGTCAGACATGACTTAGCAACTAAACAACAAGCAACAACAATTATAGTTTGAAGGGATATTACATATTATAAATCTTCATATTGGATTAGGTAAATGAATAGGTTACTTACACACCTGAAGCATTTGGAGTAATATCTGTGTTAAAGTAGGTAAA
The DNA here is from genome assembly GCF_054371585.1 of Giraffa tippelskirchi. NCBI lineage: Eukaryota > Metazoa > Chordata > Mammalia > Artiodactyla > Giraffidae > Giraffa > Giraffa tippelskirchi. The sequence continues at coordinate 111,271,319 of NC_137279.1, forward strand.
TAGTGGACAGAATGAACATTCAAGCTTCTTGCAGGTTCTAGCCCTAAGGCTACTATGCAGCAAAGGACATGGCATTCCTAGAATTCCAGTTGTACAGCCCAGCCTACCTACCTCATAGTAGGCCCAGAACCCAGCCTCCCTGGTGTAGGGCCCAGCAGGACCAGCGCCAGAAGTGGGGGCACCAATGCCATTGTTGGAAACATCTCTTAGGACAAAATTGTGTCCGTAGGCAGGGAATCCAACGATGAGCTTCTCAGCCGGGGCCCCATTGTTCTTCCAGTAGTTCATGGCATATTCCTGAAAAGGTAGCAGGTGAGTTAGAAGCCCACCTAGATGAAGACCCCAAGCTTAGTTATGCTAGTCCACTGACCTAACAGGTAAAATTTAATGATGCTCATGACATAGATTAGTTTGTACTTTTTCAAAACTATTTTGGTGAGGTTATAGTTAATGAGATAAAATCGGTCACCTAGGAGAGTTATCCAAATGAGATTTTGCAGAATTTATGTTTGTTTTGTTCCTGAATCTGCATGTAATTTACAACATCTCTGGTCTGCATTTGCATCTGTGTGGAGACTCACCACATTGAGGTAAGCATTGCTGCCAGTGTCAGTTGGGTATTTGTAGAGAGGGCTATTCTCACTGGTGTAGCCTTCCCAGGAGCCATGGAAGTCATAGGTCATGACATGGATGAAGTCCAGGTACCTGAGGTAGAATAAAGGGTTGTAAAGCATTTCCCATGGCTATTTCCCACACTTACGTGGGCATCCCTGGTAGCTCAACAGTAAAGAATCCACCTGCCAATGCAGGAGACACAGGTTCTGAACCTGGGTAGGAAAGATCCCCTAGAGATGGAAATGGCAATTCACTCAAGTATTCTTGCCTGGGAAATCCCTTGGACCTAGGAGCCTGGTGGGCTACAGTCCATAGGGTCCCAAGAGTTGGACAAGACTTAGTGACTAAATAACAATAGTAGTTATCTCCCCCACTTAAGCGAGCAAAAGATACCACTTCCAAAACACCCTAAACAAAGTCCCTGGGTAGCAAGACAAAGGATAAGTCTACCTTGCAAGAGTGATGCCTGCAGGAGGTTTGAGGATAAAGTAAGTCACTCACTGGGATAGCTGGGGAATCTCATAGCCAGCCTGGATATTGGCGATGCCAGCAGGTACTGCAGCAGTGACCAGCAGCCTGGGCTTGTTGGTTTGTTTGGCTTCCTGTTCAAAAGCTTCACGTGTTTCCTATAGAATAATCAAGTATAGTAAAGCATCTATGAAACTGATTTCAACTCCTTAACTATTAATAAATTTGTATTTGTATAATGCTTTACTTTTTCAAAGTGCTTTCACATATTTTATCTTACTTTTGTTTCTCAATACCCCTAGAAAATAGACAGGATTGATGGTATTGATTGTATAGCTAATATGTGTGTAAGTTAGACAGTTTCACCAAAGTCTCACAGCAAGTTAGTAGCCAGGTCATGACCAAAACCCAGGTCCCAGATGATCAGTCAGAGCTCTACTTATATCACTGCACTATGAAGTTACAGTCACTGTAATAATTTATATCCAGGTTTTAGCAGTACAGAAATTTGCTTCCCTTTGTTGAGTAAATGAGCTACTTTATTGGACTGATGTCCCAACAAATGAGATGTTCAGTTGGTCAATGAGGAAGCTATTAACAGCCAGGTGATAGGTTCCCTTTCAATGCTAGAGGTTAATCCACCTTTATTCTGTGTGACTCTAATCTCATCCTGAGTACTGAATTCAATTTTCATAACTGCATTATTAGGGTGTACCAGAGTCTGCTCTAGTGAAGAATGTGTCTAAAAATTGTCATATGTATACTTGTTAAATGAACTAGGTTATTTAACTAGAAGAAGAAAAATTGTTAACAAGATATTATAGCTGTCTTCAAACATTGGACCAACCAATATACTGCCAAAGGGAGAAGCTTTATTCTTTGATAATTCAGTGAACAGAGCTAGAACCAATGATTGGAAGTTATTAATTGTGACTGGAAGTATATCTTGACTAAGAATATAGATGTTCTTTTTGATCATTAGAGCTGTTCAACAAGTAACTGGATTGATTTTTCAACCAATGAATTACTTAATATTGAAATTATTGGATACTGGCAGACAATCTGGTATAACAGATGGTATAGGAAAAATCTCTGTCTTGGGGGAAGGTAAATCTATGAAAGCCTTCCTCAGTGATCAGTGCAAAGAAATAGAGGAAAACAATAGGATGGGAAAGACTAGAGATCTCTTCAAGAAAATTAGAGATACAAAGGGAACATTTCATGCAAAGATGGGCTTGATAAAGGACAGAAATGGTATGGACCTAACAGAAGCAGAAGATATTAAGAAGAGGTGGCAAGAATACACAGAAGAACTGTACAGAAAAGATCTTCATGACCCAGATAATCACGATGGTGCAATCACTCACCTAGAGCCAGACATCCTGGAATGTGAAGTCAAGTGGGCCTTAGGAAGCATCACTACGAACAAAGCTAGTGGAGGTGATGGAATTCAAGTTGAACTATTTCAAATCCTAAAAGATGATGCTGTGAAAGTGCTGCACTCAATGTCAGTAAATTTGGAAAACTTAGCAGTGGCCACAGGACTGGAAAAGGTCCGTTTCATTCCAATTCCAAAGAAAGGGAATGCCAAAGATTGCTCAAACTACAGCACAATTGCACTCATCTCACACACTAGTAAAGTAATGCTCAAAATTCTCCAAGCCAGACTTCAGCAATACGTGAACCATGAACTTCCAGATGTTCAAACTGGTTTTAGAAAAGGCAGAGGAACCAGAGATCAAATTGCCAACATCTGCTGGATCATCGAAAAAGCAAGAGAGTTTCAGAAAAACATCTATTTCTGCTTTACTGACTATGCCAAAGCCTTTGACTGTGTGGATCATAATAAACTGTGGAAAGTTCTGAAGGAGGTGGGAATACCAGACCACCTGACCTGCTTCTTGAGAAATCTGTATGTGGGTCAGGAAGCAGCAATTAGAACTGGACATGGAACAACAGACTGGTTCCAAATAGGAAAAGGAGTACGTCAAGGCTGTATATTGTCACCCTGCTTATTTAACTTATATGCAGAGTACATCATGAGAAACGCTGGGATGGAAGAAACACAAGCTGGAATCAAGATTGCCGGGAGAAATATCAATAACCTCAGATATGCAGATGACACCACCCTTATGACAGAAAGTGAAGAACTAAAGAGCTTCTTGATGAAAGTGAAAGAGGAGAGTGAAAAGTTGACTTAAAGCTCAATGTTCAGAAAACTAAGATCATGGCATCTGGTCCCATCACTTCATGGGAAATAGATGGGGAAACAATGGAAACAGTGGCTGACTTTATTTTTTTGGGCTCCAAAATCACTGCAGATGATGATTGCAGCCATGAAATTAAAAGACACTCCTTGGAAGGAAAGTTATGGCCAACCTAGATAGCATATTTAAAAGCAGAGACATTACTTTGTCAACAAAAGTCCGTCATGTCAAGGCTATGGTTTTTCCAGTAGTCATGTATGGATATGAGAGTTAGACTATAAAGAAAGCTGAGCGCCACAGAATTGATGCTTTTGAACTGTGGTGTTGGAGAAGACTCTTGAGAGTCCCTTGGACTGCAAGGAGATCCAACCAGTCCATCCTAAAGGAGATCAGTCCTGGGTGTTCATTGGAAGGACTGATGTTGAAGCTGAAACTCCAATACTTTGGCCACCTGATGCGAAGAGCTGACTCATTTGAAAAGACCCTGATGCTGGGAAAGATTGAGGGCAGGAGGAGAAGGGGACGACAGAGGATGAGATGGTTGGATGGCATCACTGACTCAATGGACATGGGTTTGGGTAAACTCTGGCAGTTGGTGATGGATAGGGAGGCCTGGTGTGCTGTGGTTCATGGGGTCGCAAAGAGTCGGACACGACTGAGTGACTGAACTGAACTGAAATCTAAAATCCATCCTTTCTTTTCTCACTCCATTCATTTTTGCTTTGTGATCTCTTAATTATTTAACTTTGTTTATGATGTCAATACAATATATCAAATCAAGTTCTTGTCCTGAACACGTTTGTCATTCATCCAATATCTATTCATCCAGTGTCTATTGGGCATTCTTAAGACACCCTACAATTTCCTCTCACTCATCATGTTCAAAGACAAATTAATGAGTTTTTCTTCTTGTTTCAAATCTACCTTCTTCCTGTATTTACCATCTTAGTTAAGAGGACCACAGTCAAATCAGTTCTCAAGGACAGAAAACTGGAAGTTCTCTCTTTTCCCACTTCCAATTGGTCTCCAAATCCTATTGATTCTACCTTCCTAATATCTCTTATATACTTCCTCTTTCTGTTCTCACTGTTAGGATCTATGTTCAGGTCTTCAGCATTTCTGGCTTGAGTTATTGTAATAGCCTCCTAACTCTCTCCCTGTCTCCCTACCCCCTTCTAATTCATCCTCCATGGTTAAAGTCAGAGTAATCCTTCTAAAACATGAGTTTTGCCATATCTCTAGATTACTTAAAAATCCTTCAAAAAATTAGTACTCATTAGTACCCATGTAGTGGTAGTTATGACACCTATTAGTTGTTTGATGTTAGGTTACTTAAACTCTTTATATTTTAGCTTTCTCATTTGTAAAATAAAGGTTATGATACTTATAGTATCTTTATCATAGGGTACATAGGAAGATGAAATGGGTTATGACTTTAAAAACAGCTTATAAAATTGTGGCTGGCACATAACACACGTAATGTTGTTGTTGTTGTTGTTATCAAATGCTGTTGAATGTAGGCCTGATATCCAAGAATCTTTGTGAAGCAAAGATTCTATAAGTCTAAACTCCAGTTTACTTTCATTCTGGAACCACCAGATTCTCCTTGTAAAGAATTCTTCTTTGAATTTTCTCGGGCTCGACGCTGCCACCTTCCTCCTCACCTGCACCAAGACAGTGAAGAGATGCTTGTCCTGAGAAGGGCTTCCACGAGAGCCAGGGTACTCCCAATCAAAATCCAGCCCGTCAAATCCATACTGGTGCAGGAATTTGATGACTGAAGAAATGAAAGTCTTGCGGTTCTCCGGAGTGGCTACCATGGCAGTGAAACTGAGGGAGATTCAAAGAAGGCAGAGTGAGGCCTTGGTGGCCATAACACCTTGTTGTAAAGTCAAACTCCTATATTTTTGCCTCAAAGCTTTTCACTAGGGCCCAAAGCCCAGATAAAAGTATATTGCTGGTTTTCCCCTGTACTTATTTTATATAACTACTCTGCCAGCCCTGGTACCTCAAAGTTCTCTTTACTTTGTTATCCACCCAACTCTGATTTTTCTCCCAAGTTGGACCTGTTGCTTTGAATGCCTATCTACCTTGGCCGACTGTGTTGTCTCTCTAAATAGTCTCTGAAGTTCATATGCCCTCAAAAGAGTCTCCTTATTTATTTTCATGACTTTTTCTTCCTTTCTTCCAGAAGGTAAATGGAGAAAAGTGCTATAATACTATCCTCAAGCGTTGTGGTTCTGAAATATTTTAAGAAGAGATTGTTTTGAAGTCTCGGTAACTAAATCTCTGTGAATGGAGTCCTAGAATATCCATCTAAATGTTCAGTTCAGTTCAGTTCAGCCACGCAGTTGTGTCCGACTCTTGGTGACCCCATGAATTGCAGCACGCCAGGCCTCCCTGTCCATCACCAAATCCCGGAGTTTACCCAAACCCATGTCCATCGAGTCAGTGATGCCATCCAACCATCTCATCCTCTGTCATCCCCTTCTCCTCCTGCCCCCAATCCTTCCCAGCATCAGGGTCTTTTCCAATGAGTCAACTCTTCACATCAGGTGGCCAAAGTATTGGAATTTCAGCTTCAACATCAGTCCTTCTTCCAATGAACACCCAGGACTGATCTCCTTTAGGATGGATTGATTGGATCTCCTTGCAGTCCAAGGGATTCTCAAGAGTCCTCTCCAACACCACAGTTCAAAAGCATCAATTCTGCTGCACTCAGCTTTCTTCACCGTCCAACTCTCACATCCATACATGACCACTGGAAAAACCATAGCCTTGACATGACGGACTTTTGTTGACAAAGTAATATCTCTGTTTTTAAATATGCTATCTATGTTGGCCATAACTTTCCTTCCAAGGAGTAAGCGTCTTTTAATTTCATGGCTGCAATCACTATCAGCAGTGATTTTGGAGCCCAAAAAAATAAAGTCAGCCACTGTTTCCATTGTTTCCCCATCTATTTCCCATGAAGTGATGGGACCAGATGCCATGATCTTAGTTTTCTGAACGTTGAGCTTTAAGTCAACTTTTTTACTCTCCTCTTTCACTTTCATCAAGAAGCTCTTTAGTTCTTCACTTTCTGTCATAAGGGTGGTGTCATCTGCATATCTGAGGTTATTGATATTTCTCCCGGCAATCTTGATTCCAGCTTGTGTTTCTTCCATCCCAGCGTTTCTCATGATGTACTCTGCATATAAGTTAAATAAGCAGGGTGACAATATACAGCTGAATGTAAACATATATAATAAATTGTGTTCTATTTAGTATTGAGATTCTGGTATAGTAATTTATTTAAATAGCATATTTGTTTAATGTACCTCCTTAATATCCCATCTTAGGTTATGAAATCTGGAGAAAGAAATGGCAACCCACTCCAGTATTCTTGCCTAGAGAATCCCTTGGACAGAGGAGCCTGGTGGCCTGCTATCCATAGGGTTGCACAGAGTCGGACATGACTGAAGCGACTTAGCCTGCATGCATGCATTGGAGAAGGAAATGGCAACCCGCTCCAGTATTCTTGCCTGGAGAATCCCAGGAAGAGAGTAGCCTGGTGGGCTGCTGTCTATGGGGTCGCACAGAGTCAGACACGACTGAAGCGACTTAGCAGCACGTTATGAAATCTGAAGGGACATGGGTCACACTGGGCTAATATGTTATCCATAGCAAATTAAATGGATATCAAGCTTTCTCATAGAGGACTTACGGGGCAGTTCCAAAGTTCCAGCCTCCAATGGCCAGGAGAATTTTCAGCTGGCTGTTCCTGTAAAACAAAGTAGAGAAAAGAAAAACTTCAAAATCCATGAATGCCTCAATTTAAAATAATAATGCTTTGTATTGGGCCGGATTATAAATTTTCATGTTGTCTTGATAAGATATTCTGTAGAACAATTTCCCATCACTACAGAACACTTTCTTTACAAAAATTATTTGTGTTCTCATTATGAATGCACAGAGTTCTCTAGAGAAATCTAAATTAGAGGACTGTTTTTTGCCTTGAGAATAAAAGAACAGTTTATCCATGAGTTAAAAAGAACGTGGGATTCCCAGGTGACGCTAGTGGTAAAGTGTCTGCTTGCCAATGCAGGAGACATAAGAGAAGCAGGTTTGATCCCTGGGTAGAGAAGATCTCCTGGAAGAGGGAATGGCAACCCACTCCAGTATTCTTGCCTGGAGCATCCCATGGACAGAGGAGTCTGACGGGCTACAGTCCAGAGGGTCACAAAGAGCAGGACACGACTGAAGCAACTTAGGGTATAAAAGAGACATATAAGCATACTATAGTTTAAAATATTATAGTAAAAGATTGAGAAAAAAAATATGTTGATGCTTATGAAACTACAGAGCTTCCCTGGTGGCTCAGAAGGTAAAGAATCTGTCTGCAATGCAGGGGACCCAGGTTCGATCTCTGGGTGGGAAGATCCACTAGAGGAGGAAATGGCAACACACTCCAGTATTTTTGCAAGGAGAATCTGATGGACAGAGGAGCCTGGCAGGCTACAGTCCAGGGTGGGGGGGTAGCGAGGGGCGAGTGGTCACAAAGAGTCAGACATGACTTAGTGACTAACACTATTAGGGTAAGCCCTTCTCGTGGGATGGATGTTTCAGCGCAGCACTTGATGGGTGAGCAGGATCTCCTGGACCATATCCTGGAAGTTCTTTTCTGCAGCTATCCCTGCTTGAAACTCTCAAAGTTCCTCTTCCTTCTCTGCTTCTTTGGCCTAATGTTGGAAGCCCATTTACATCTGAAGTTGCTTCCAGTACTCCTGGGCTAAACCGCAGCAAGTAAGTGTCTTATAAAATTCTCCCTCTCTTCACAGTTAAGCTCTTTAAGATCTTCATTTATGAGTTCCTGTTCCATAGGACTAGGTTTTTTAAAAATAGGAATGTACTGGGAATTCTTACATTCTATCCTATCAGCTGAAATGGTAAATGTTGATTGGACATAATTACTTTCTCAAACTCTGTGATAATGAATATGAATCAGTTGGCTTAGAATCATGAACATTTTCTGGACTAGTGATTCTCAAGCATCAGCTTAGATAAGAATAAAGTACAAGGACCAGAGTTGAAGGATAACATTAAAATTTCAGGTGTTTAGCCCCTTTCTCAAAGACTGTGATTCAGTTGGATTAGGGACTGAGATTTTTATCAACTGCCTCATATGTGATTTTGATGCAAGATCAATAATAGATCACAGTTTAAGAAATACCACTCTGAAAGGGCTTGGGCTTCCCAGGTGGTGCTAGTGGTAAAGAATCTGCCTGCCTATGCAGGAGATGTAAGAGATGTGGGTTCAGTCCTTGAGTGGGGAAGATCCCCTGGAGGAGGGCATGGCAACCCACTCCAATATTCTTGCCTGGAGAATCCCATGGACAGAAGAGCCTGGTGGGCTATAGTCCATACGGTCGCAAAGAGTGGGACATGACTGAAGCGGCTTAGCATGCACACATACATCATAACTCAAACTCTAGTAGCTACATTCTAGATACTGCCACTACTGATGTTTGCAATAGTCTGCAGCCTTACTTCTCCTAGATGTAACTAACCAAACAAATTAGAAATTTAAAGATACCAAGGTTTTCTTACTTGTTTTTTTTCATTTTCCCAAAAAGTAGAACTCTACTAAAATACAGCAAACTCTTCTGATTTCCTGGCCTCTGCTATGTCTAATCTTCAGTGTCCTCTGCCTCCTGCTCTCTGATTCAAGTAGCTAAGATAGTTTGCAGTTTCCTAGGTCATAAAAAAGATATCAAGAAGATGGTGGAGGAATAGGACAGGGAGACCACTTTCTCCCCCACAAATTCATCAAAAGATCATTTGAACACTGAGCAAATACCGCAAAACAACTTCTGAATGCTGGCGGAGGACACCAGGCACCCAGAAAGGCAGCCCATTGTCTTTGAAAGAAGGTAGGACAGAATATAAAAGATAAAAAGAGAGACAAAAGAGTTAGGGATGGAGAGCCGTCCTGGGGAGGGAGTCGTAAAAGAGGAGAAGTTTCCAAACACCCGGAAACCCTCTCACTGGCAGGTCTGTGGGGAATTTTGGAATCTCAGAGGGCAACATAACCGGGAGGAAAAATTAAATAAATAAAACCCACGGATTACATGCCTAACTGCAACTCCCAGCAGAGAAGTAGCCCAGATGCTCGTGTCCGCCACCAGTAAGCGGGGGCTGAACAGGGAGGTGCGGGCTGCATTGCTTAGGGTAAGGACCAGGCCTGAACGCCCTGAGGGCAATCTGAGGGAGCTAACATGAGATAGCAACCCAAACTGTGGGATAGCCAGAGAGAGAGAGAGAGAGAGAAAGAGGAAAGAGAGAAAGAGAACTTTCCTGCGAAAAGCTCTAACCTAAAACACTGCATGCCCACTCACAGAACAAAGGACTGAGAGAATACCAGAGGAGAGACAGCTGGCAGTAGACAGGCCCATCCCCTGCTAGAGGCAGGGAGGCAGGCAGGCAACAGCCAGAGCTGAAAAGGGACAATCTCCACCCCAGAGTTGGCAGCCTCTACCAAACTGCGAGCAGGCTCCCAGTTGTTAACCAAGACTTCCTGGGATCCTCGATGGTTGACATCCACCAAGAGGGTCACAGTCAGAGATCAGGTCCCCAGAGGAGACACACGACACACCTGAGACAGCACTCCCACTGCACACCCAGGAAACTGAGCGGCTGGGACCAGGGAGGTGATAAGACCCCTGGCCCCACCTGGGGAGACTGTGCTCACCAAGCACCTAGTCGCCTGAGCTGCTCAGACCTGGAAAGGGCACAAAACGCAGGTCCAACCAAGTCTGTGCCTTTGTGGAGTACCCGAGAATTTGAACCTGAATAGCTAAGACCTGGGAAGTGCACACAACCTAGGGCCCGCCTTAGACAGTTCCCTTGCAGAGCAACCTGGAGCCTGAGCAGTGTAGATCGGGAAAGCACACATACAGTGGGCGGGGACAAACCCAGATACTGCGAGCACTCCCCACACACACCAGTGATATTTGTTTGCAGTGCTCCTTCCTCCCTGCAGCACAACTGAAAAAGTGACCCTAAATAAATGATCACCTTTGCCCCCTTGTGTAAGGGAGGAAGTTAGAAGAGACTTGCAAACAGAGGAAGCCAAAATTAACAAAGAAGAGGGAACTCCTTTAGAAGTGACAGGTGCAACAGATTAAAACCCTGTAGTTAGCATTGGCTAAATTGGAAGGGACCTATAGACCTTGAGAAGAAGTAAGAGCTGAAACAAGGAACTATCTGAAACTGAACTGACCCCACACTGCCTGCCACAGCTCCAGAGAAATTCCTAGATATATTTTACTATTATCATATTTTAATTTTTTTATTTTTAAGTTCTTTATCACTCCTTTAATTTTTATTTTTAAAACCTATTACCTTGCAAAAAAAAGACCCTATTTTAAAAGCAAATTTCATATATTTTTAAAAATAACTTCTGTGATTTTTTTTAATATTGTATTTTTGACAGTCTAACTTCTACTCTAGATTTTTAATCTTTGCTTTTTGGTATTTGTTATCAATTCTGTACCTTTAAGAATCCAATCCTCAGTACCAATTTTTACTTAGGAGTGTGATTACTGGCTTGATTGCTCTCTCTCCTTTTGACTCTCCTTTTTTCTCTCCCAGGTCACTTCTATCTCCTCCCTCCCCCTTCTAATCTCTACTTAACTCTGTGACTCTCTTTGAGTGTTCTGGGCTGTGGAGAACACTTAGGGAACTGATCACAGAATAGATTGGTCTCTCTCCTTTTGACTCCCTCTCCTCTTCTCCTGGTCACCTCTATCTCCTTCCTCCCTCTTCTCTTTTCTATGGAACTTCATGAACCTCTCTGAGAGTTCCAGACTGTGCAGAGCACATAGGGAATTGATTACTGGCTAGATTTCTCTCTCCCCTTTTGATTCCCCCTCTTCTCCTCCTGATCACCTCTATCTCGCTCCTCCCTCTTCTTTTCTCCATGTAACTCTGTGAACCTCTCTGGGTGTCCCCCACTGTGGAGAATCTTCTCATCATTAACCTAGATGTTTTATCATCCATGCTGTATGGATGGAGAAGTCTTGAGACTACTGTAAGAATACGACTGAAAGCCAGAGGCAGGAGGCTTAAATCCAAAACTTGAGAACACCAGAAAACTCCTGACTCCAGGGAACATTAATCAACAAGAGCTCATCCAAAAGCCTCCATACCCACACTGAAACCAAGCTCCACCAAAGAGCCAACAAGTTTCAGAGCAAGACATTCCAAGCTAATTCTCCAACTAAGCAGGAACATAACCCTGAGCACAAAAATACAGGTGGCCAAAAGTCACACCAAACCCATAGACACCTCAAAACTCACTGCTGGACACTTCATTGCACTCCAGAGAGAAGAGATCCAGCTCCACCCACCAGAACACCGATGCAAGCTTCCCTAGCCAGGAAACCTTGACAAGACACTCGTCCAACCCCACCCACAGGGAAGAACCTCCACAATAAAGAAGAACCACCAACTTCCAGCATACAGAAAGGCCACCTCAAACACAGCAACCTAAACAAGATGAAAAGGCAGAGAAATATTCAGCAGGTAAAGGAACATGATAAAAGACCATCAAACCAAACAAAAGAGGAGGAGATAGGAAGTCTACCTGAAAAAGAATTCAGAATAGTGATAGTAAAAATGATCCAAAATATTGAAAACAAAATGGAGTTACAGATAAATGGTCTGGAGACAAGGATTGAGAAGATGCAAGAAAAGTTTAACAAGGGCCTAGACAAAATAAAAAAGAGTCAATCAATAATGAATGATGCAATAACTGAAATCAAAAGCACTCTGGAGGGAACCAACAGTAGAATAACTGAGGAAGAAGAGAGGATAAGTGAGGTAGAAGATAGAATGGTAGAAATAAATGAAGCAGAGAGGAAAAAAGAAAAAAGAATTAAAAGAAATGAGGACAACCTCAGAGACCTCTGGGACAATGTTGAATGCCCCAACATTCGAATCATAGGAGTCCCAGAAAAAGAAGACAAAAAGAAAGGCCTTGAGAAAATGCTTGAGGAGATAATAGTTGAAAACTTCCCTAAAATGGGGGAGCAAATAGCCACCAAAGTCCAAGAAACCCAGAGAGTCCCAAACAGGATAAACCCAAGGTGAAACACCCCAAGACACATATTAATCAAATTAACAAAGATCAAACACAAAGAACAAATATTAAAAGCAGCGATTGAAAAACAACAAATAACTCACAAAGGGATCCCCATAAGGATAACAGCTGATCTTTCAATAGAAACTCTTCAGGCCAGAAGGGAATGGCAAGACATAGTGATGAAAAAGAAAAACCTACAACCCAGATTACTGTACCAAGCAAGGATCTTATTTAAATATGAAGGAGAAATTGAAAGCTTTACGGACAAGCAAAAGCTGAGAGAATTCAGCGCCACCAAACCAGCTCTTCAACAAATGCTAAAGGATCTTCTCTAGACAGGAAACACAGAAAAAATTTATAAACTCGAACCCAAAACAACAAAGTAAATGGCAATGAGATCATACTTATCAATAATTACCTTAAATGTAAATGGGTTGAACGCCCCAACCAAAAGACAAAGATTAGCTGAATGGATACAAAAACAAGACCCCTATATATGCTGTCTACAAGAGACCCACTTCAAACCTAGGGACACATATAGACTGAAAGTGAAGGGCTGGAAAAAGATATTTCATGCAAATGGAGACGAAAAGAAAGCAGGAGTAGCAATACTCACATCAGATAAAATAGACTTTGAAATAAAGGCCATGAAAAGACACAAAGAAGGACACTACCTAATGATCAAAGGATCAATCCAAGAAGAAGTGTAACAATTGTAAATATATATGCAACCAACATAGGAGCACCACAATATGTAAGGCAAATGCTAACAAGTATGAAAGAATAAATTAACAGTAACACAATAATAGTGGAAGATTTTAATATCCCACTCACACCTATGGATAGATCAACTAAACAGAAAATTAGCAAGGAAACACAAGCTTTAAATGATACAATGGACCAGTTAGACCTAATTGATATCTATAGGACATTTCACCCTAAAACAATGAATTTCACCTTTTTTCTCAAGTGCACACGGAAACTTCTCCAGGATAGATCACATCCTGGGCCATAAATCTAGCCTTGGTAAATTCAAACAAATTGAAATCATCTCAAGCATCTTTTCTGACCACAATGCGGTAAGATTAGATGTCAATTACAGGAAAAAAAGCTATTGAAAATACAAACACATGGAAGCTAAACAACACACTTCTGAATAACCAACAAATCACAGAAGAAATCAAAAAAGAAATTAAAATATGCATAGAAACGAATGAAAATGAAAACACAACAACCCAAAACCAATGGGATTCAGTAAAAGCAGTGCTAAGGGGAAGGTTCATAGCAATACAAACTTACCTCAAGAAACAGGAGAGAAATCAAATAAATAACCTAACTCTATACCTAAAGCAACTAGAAAAAGAAGAAATGAAGCACTCCAGGGTTAGTAGAAGGAAAGAAATAATAAAAATTAGGGCAGAAATAAATTCAAAAGAAACGAAGGAGACTATAGCAAAAATCAACAAAGCTAAAAGCTGGTTCTTTGAAAAGATAAATAAATAGACAAACCATTAGCCAGACTCATCAAGAAAAAAAGGGAGAAGAATCAAATCAACAAAATTGGAAATCAAAATGGAGAAATCACACAGACAACACAGAAAAACAAAGGATCATAAGAGACTATTATCAGCAACTATATGCCAATAAAATGGACAACTTGGAAGAAATGGGGAAATTCTTAGAAAAGTATAACTTTCCAAAACTGAACCAGGAAGAAATAGAAAATCTTAACAGATCCATCGCAAGCACGGATCGAAACTGTAATCAGAATTCCTCCAAAAAACAAAAGCCCAGTACCAGACGGCTACACAGCTGAATTCTACCAAAAATTTAGTGAAGAGCTAACACCTATCCTACTCAAACTCTTCCAGAAAACTGCAGAGGAAGGTTAGCTTCCAAACTCATTTTATGAGGCCACCATCAACCTAATACCAAAACCAGACAAAGATGCCACACAAAAAAGAAACCTACAGGCCAATATCACTGATGAACATAGATGCAAAAATCCTTAACAAAATTCTAGCACACAGAATCCAACAACATATTAAAAAGATCGTACATCATGACCAAGTGGGCTTTATCCCAGGGATGCAAGGATTCTTCAATATTCACAAATCAATCAATGTGATACACTACATTAACAAATTGAAAGATAAAAACCATATGATTATCTCAGTAGATGCAGAGAAAGCCTTTGACAAAATTCAACATCCATTTATGATAAAAAAAAAAAAAAATCCTCCAGAAAGCAGGCATAGAAGGAACATGCCTCAACATAATAAAAGCCATACATGATAAACCTACAGCAAACATTATCCTCAATGGTGAAAAATTGAAAGCATTTCCCCTAAAATCAGGAACAATACAAGGATGCCCACTCTCACCACTACTATTCAACATAGTTTTGGAAGTTTTAGCCACAGCAATCAGAGAAGAAAAAGAAATAAAAGGAATCCAGATTGGAAAGAAGTAAAACTCTCACTGTTTGCAGATGACATGATCCTCTACATAGAAAACCCTAAAGACTCCACCAGAAAATTACTAGAGCTAATCAATGAATATAGTAAAGTTGCAGGACCTAAAATTAACACACAGAAATCCCTTGCATTCCTATACACTAACAATGAGAGAACAGAAAGAGAAATTAAAGAAACAATTCCATTCAGCATTGCAACAAAAATAATAAAATACTTAGGAATATATCTACCTAAAGAAACAAAAGACCTATATATATAAAACTATAAAACATTGATGAAAGAAATCAAAGATGACACAAATAGATGGAGAAATATACCATGTTCATGGATCGGAAAAATCAATATACTGAAAATGAGTATACTACCCAAAGCAATCTATAGATTCAATGCAATCCCTATCAAGCTACCAACAGTATTTTTCAGAGAACTAGAACAAATAATTTCACAATTTGTATGGAAATACAAAAAACCTCTAATAGCCAAAGCAATCTTGAGAAGGAAGAATGCACCTGGAGGAATCAACCTGCCTGACTTCAGACTATACTACAAAGTAACTGGTCATCAAGACAGTATGGTACTGGCACAAAGACAGAAACATAGACCAATGGAACAAAATAGAAAGCCCAGAGATAAGTCCACACACCTATGGATACCTTATCTTTGACAAAGGAGACAAGAATGTACGATGGAGAAAAGACAATCTCTTTAACAAATGGTGCTGGGAAAACTGGTCAACCACCTGTAAAAGAATGAAACTAGAACACTTCCTAACACCATACACAAAAATAAACTCAAAATGGATCAAAGATCTAAATGTAAGACCAGAAACTATAAAACTCCTAGAGGAAAACATAGGCAAAACACTCTGACGTAAATCACAGCAGGATCCTCTATGACCCACTTCCCAGAGTAATGGAAATAAAAGCGAAAATAAACAAATGGGACCTAATTAAACTTAAAAGCTTTTGCACAATGAAGGAAACTATAAGCAAGGTGAGAAGACAGCCTTCAGAATGAGAGAAAATAATAGCAAATGAAGCAACTGACAAACAATTAATCTCAAAAATATACAAGCAACTCCTGCAGCTCAATTCCAGAAAAATAAATGACCCAATCAAAAAATGGGTCAAAGAACTAAACAGACATTTCTCCAAAGAAGACATACAGATGGCTAACAAACACATGAAAAGATGCTCAACATCTCTCATTATTAGAGAAATGCAAATCAAAACCACAGTGAGGTACCATTTCATGCCAGTCAGAATGGCTGCTATCCAAAAGTCTACAAGCAATAAATGCTGGAGAGGGTGTGGAGAAAACGGAACCCTCTTACACTGTTGGTGGGATTGCAAACTAGTACAGGCACTATGGAGAACAGTGTGGAGATTCCTTAAAAAACTGGGAACAGAACTGCCATATGACCCAGCAATCCCACTGCTGGGCATACACACTGAGGAAACCAGAACTGAAAGAGACACGTGTACCCCAATGTTCATTGCAGCACTGTTTATAAAGCCAGGACATGGAAGCAACCTAGATGTCCATCAGCAGGTGAATGGATAAGGAAGCTGTGGTACATATACACAATGGAATATTACTCAGCCATTAAAAAGAATACATTTGAGTCAGTTCTATTGAGATGGATGAAACTGGAGCCCATTATACAGAGTGAAGTAAGCCAGAAAGAAAAACACCAATACAGTATACTAATGCATATATATGGAATTTGAAAGATGGTAACGATAACCCTATATACGAGACAGAATAAGAGACACAGATGCACAGAACAGTCTTATGGACTCTGAGGGAGAAGGTGAGGGCGGGACGTTCTGAGAGAATAGCATCAAAACATGTATATTATCATATGTGAAACAGAACACCATTCCAGGTCCGATGCACGAGACGAATGCTCAGGGCTGGGGCAATGGGATGACCCAGAGGGATGGGATGGGGAGGGAGGTGGGAGGGGGGTTCAGGATGGGGAACACATGTAAACCCAGGGCTGATTCACTTCGATGTATGACAAAAACCACTACAATATTGTAAAGTAATTAGCCCCCAATGAAAATAAATAAATTTATTAAAAAAAAAAAAAGAAAGACACATGTGTACCCTAATGTTCATCGCAGCACTGTTTACAATAGCCAGGACATGGAAGCAACCTAGATGTCCAGTGGCAGACGAATGGATAAGAAAGCTGTGGTACATATACACAATGGAATATTACTCAGCTATTAAAAAATGCATTTGAATCTGTTCTAATGAGCTGGATGAAACTGGAGCCCATTATACAGAGTGAAGTAAGTCAGAAAGAAAAACACCAATACACTATATTAATGCATATATATGGAATTTAGAAAGATGGTAATGATGACCCTATATGTGAGACAGCAAAAGAGACACAGATGTAAAGAACAGACTTTTGGACTCTGAGGGAGAAGGCGAGGGTGGGATGATTTGAGAGAATAGCATTGAAACATGTATATTATCATATATGAAATAGATCACCAGTCCAGGTTCAATGCATGAGGCAGGGTGCTCAGGGATGGTGCACTGGGATGACCCTGAGGGATGAGATGGGGAGGGAGGTGGGGGGAAGGGTCAGGATGGGGAACACATGTACACCCATGGCTGATTCATGTGAATGTATGGCAAAAACCACCACAATATTGTAAAGTAATTGGCCTCCAATTAAATAAAAAAAACAAAATCCTGCCTTGAAAGGAACAATTAAAAAAATAGATATTGATAGAGAAAGGAAGGAAGAAACAGAGCTAATTTTTTAATACTAGCTAAAGCAGGCAATGTTCTATGTTGTCTACAGCCTCAATACTTGAAGTTCACTTCCTGGACAAGAGGCATTGGCATCACTGGGAAACTTGTTATAAACACAGTGTCTTAGTTTCCACCTGAGACTCACTGAACCTGAATTGCATTTTAAGAATGACTTGTTTGCTCATTAGTTAATGTCTGGGGAGTATTGGCCTGACAGCTACTAACTCAGATATCTCCCCTTTTTCTTACTTTTTTTTCAGGTCATTGAAAGAATTGTAGTGAGCCACATCATTCCTTTCAATGGTGGTGATCTCATTGTTACTCATCCCAGCGAAGGCATAGATCAGGTGAGTGCAGAGGCAGGGGTTGATGTTGTCAGGCTTGAAGCTTCCTAGGCCTGGACGGGACTGGGCCCAGTTAGAGAAGTAGCATACCAGCTGGTAGGTAGAACCTGAGGATAGTGAGAAGTAAGAACAATGGCCTGAGTTAGGTACCACTGAAATGTGCTGTAATTGTTAGCTTTGCCTGTTTGCTTCCCTTTGCCTCAGACACCTGTTCTCTGTGCAGAGTTGGTTAGTAGGAACACCTTCACAAATGAGTTTAAAGCTTCTAATGTGGGAACCAGTCACTGACTTGAGGCTGGTTATTTTGAACTTTGAGAGATTCACTTTGTGATCTCTGCTAAGCCAGAGAATCACTTAAGAAAAGATGCCCAATAGTCCTCCTATGAAGCCCAGTGAATACCACTGTATAACTCTCAGGTGGTCATGCTGAAGAAGATAGCAGTAGCAGCCAGTACATCAAACCCATCTGTTTGTGAAGAAGACAGTAGTTTTTTTCCCTAGTACAGTTTATCTCTTGGTATACTTTTTATAAAAGTAATATTGGGATATGAAAAAATAACATTTAATACATTAAGCAGACAAAAATTGCATTTTGTATAATTTACAGAGATTGGAGGTTTATGGTAGGAAAAGATTCAGTTCAGTTCAGTCACTCAGTCGTGTCCAACTCTTTGCAATCCCATGGATCTCAGCACGCCAGGCCTCCCTGTCCACCACCAACTCCTTAAGTCCATCCAAACCCATGTCCATCGAGTCGGTGATGCCATCCAACCATCTCATCCTCTGTTGTCCCCTTCTCCTCCTGCCCTCAATCTTTCCCAGCATCAGGGTCTTTTCAAATGAATCAGCTCTTCACATCAGGTGGCCAAAGTATTGGAGTTTCAGCTTCAACCTCAGTCCTTTCAATAAACACCCAGGACTGATCTCCTTTCGGATGGACTGGTTGAATCTCCTTGCAGTCCAAGGGACTCTCAAGAGTCCTCTCCAACACCACAGTTCAAAAGCATCAATTCTTCTGTGCTCAGCTTTCTTTATAGTCCAGCTCTCACATCCATACATGACCACTGGAAAAACCATCAAGGATAAAATACAGAGTCCATGACTTACCTAGCTGAGCATTCAGCAGAAATGCCAAACCTAGAGAGAAAGAAACAACATGAATTCTGAACAGGTTGTGTATATCTTGCCAAATATAATTCTGAGGCCTTGGGTACCATGCTATGGGTCATAGATGTTTACAACCCAAGTGGCACTCAGGGATTATGCCAAATAGTAGGTTTTTCAAGGAAGGCAAAGGTATTCCCTGGTGCTCAATGGTAAAGAATTTGCCTGCCAATGCAGGTGACATGGGTTTGATCCCTGGGTTGGGAAGATCCCCTAGAGGAAGTTATGGCAACCCACTCCAGTATTCTTGCCTGGGAAATCCCAAGGACCGAGGAGTGTGGTGGGCTACAGTCCATGGAGTTGCAAAAGAGTAGGATACAATTTAACGACTAAACAACAACCACAAACAAAAAAGCTACACTTCCTTTCTTTTAGTCAAAAATGAGCATGGCTCTCTATTCTTCCACTTCCATGTCAGTAACAAACATTACTGAATGTAGAGTTGGAAGTCTACTATCTATGGAAGATCTACTTACTGAAACTATCCAAAATTTACTCTACTCAGTGACTACACACCCATCCATGCTTCACTGTCCTTAACTCAGATGAATACAGCCTTCACATACAAAACATCCTCTAAATCAGTGAACTCAGTATCTCCGGGAGCCTTGGGATTTATTTAAACCAAGTTTAAGAACACTTAAACCTGAAGAGAAGAACAAGGAACTGTGAGGCAAGACACCAGATGGCATTCCCTGGCTTCTACCAGAGCTTTTTTGATCTGATTGTTTTATAAATTGAATTGGAGATCTCATCTGGAAAAGCTGAAGCTATAAAAAGTTTGTAAATCTCAGCTCTAGAGCAACTAATAAGCTGTGGATACTACATGGCTCTAAATAATGTACTGAATCTACCCATTTAAAGGATTGAATTTCTGATATTTTTATAATATATCAGCAGTATAGTAGAACAATAAGGGATAAAAGAGGAATAATCCTGAAAACAGTATAAAAAAAACACAACTTGTATAACTGTATCTCAGTTCCTACTGATTTCCATCTCTGAAAAAGATGGACCAAAAACACAAGCATGTAAATAAAAATAATGCCAATTAAAATGAGTTGGTGTAGGAAGATGAATAGAGAAAAGGAAACAACCCAACAAGAGATGGGAGAGTAAGACAAGCATTGGAAGAAAACTAGCTTTTCTTTCAGGACTGTTCTCGTGGCATCAATGAAGATAGAAATGCTTCCATAGTCAATTGAGAAGAGAATTAGAAGCAGACATACTTGTGCAAGTCAGGATTCCTTTGGAAATTTGAAATGATGAAAGAAGACAGAAAAACGTAGAGTTATATGTGAAGACTACTTCAAGCCTTTCAGATCCAGAGAGAAAAAGAAATCAGGTAAGAATAAGGCTCCATCTCCAATTACGGACTTACCTGTGACGAGAATAAGTTTTGCCATGGTTGCTGTCAGTATTGGTCTTGCAGAGCCTGGATTTGCCTTTTATACCATCTGACTACCAGGTCATCACACAGGATATCTTCCAAGCGGAGAGCATCTAATCCAGATGTGTATATAGCTTATCAGTAAGTCAACAGATCTCCTCCCCTACAAACAACCACTCATGGCCCTCCAACCTGCACCACCTCCCACCTCCTCTGCTTAATAAGGACAAACTATCATGTTTCCTAACAGAGTGGTAGAAACCATCACCATGAAAAGTACAAACTTGATAGGTTTTTTGGCAGTTCTCGGGGCTGATAAGCATCCATTTAAACATTATGATTAGGTTTTTATGCTGTGGACATTTTGTGCCTGGCATCAAAGCATGTATTTATTGGAAAGTAAACACTAAAAATCTTTGGAAGGTATTAGCTGTTCTTAAATTTTTTTTTTTTTTGTAGAATTAGTCTTATATAATTTGTATAATCAGTGCCTAAGGAACTTTCATCTTATTAAGTGCTACTTTATGAACATTCTACCCACACCTGTTCTTTGAAATGATCTTAGTCATGTGTGCTCAGTCACTCAGTCATGTTCGACACTTTGTGACCCCATGGACTGTAGTCCACCAGGCTCTTTCATCCATGGGATTTCCCAGGCAAGAATACTGGAGTGGGTTTCCAGAAGGAAGTGGGTTCCTTCTCCAGGGGATCTTCCCTACCCGGGTTTGGAACCCCTGTCTCCTTTATTGGCAGGCAAATTCTTTACCTCTGAGCCACCTGATGTGAGGCAACCTTAGTCATGATTATACAGTAATTTTATCTAAGAACATATGGTTCCCAAAATGTACCCTCTGGAGGTCAGTGAGAACTCCCTAATCCACAATTCCAAATTACATCTAGAAAACGTTCAAAAATATTTTGTGCTGTGGAGAGATGATAGTGATGATATTGAAGAGTTTCTTTTAATAGAAATATTTGCATCGTGACTTTTTATAAAATTTTTTGTTTAAAATTAATTCCAATCCACCCTCCTAAACATTATGCACTACTATTATCCTATAAAAAATTTCTGCTTCAGCAAAAATGATCTATTCTTTGTCCCCAACATGTTTTGCATGCCTTTGCTCACACTGTCTTTCCATACTTGGTATGTAATATCTTCTCCTTCTCTTCACTGCCTACCGCAGTATTACAGTTCTTCAAAGCCCAAGTCAGATCCTCTCTTTGAAGCTCAATGATCTCTCCTTCCTCTGAAATACTTATGTCCTGTAGTGCATACTGCCTGTGCTGGCTTCCATGATGCTGTCTTATGACAGTACCTGGAAAGCAGTTGGTGGACATATGAGTGCCCATCATGGGATGCCAGCAACTTAGCAGACATATTGTAGATATAGACTGATTTTTATTTTTATCACATTTAGAAACTATATTGTATCCATTCACCCAGTGATAATTAGGTCCTGGGTGTTTGGTTCTCACTCATAGAACCAAAGAAAGTTTGGTAGAAGTGCTGCTAGGGATTTCGGTTATAAAAATAATGTCAACAAACACTACAAGCACCTATATATGCCAGAGATCATGCTTGATGTTTATATTGTTAAGAATTTATTTTTTTCAAGTGAATAAAACCAACTTTGGGCTTCCCAAGTGGCTTAGTGGTAAAGAATCCACCTGCCAATGCAGGAGACATAAGAGATGTTGGTTTGATGCCTGGGTCAGAAAGATCCCTTAGAGAAGGAAATGGCAACCCATTCCAGTGTTCTTGCCTGGGAAATCCCATGGATAAAGAAACTGGAGGGCTACAGTCCATGGAGTCACAAAAGAGTCAGACAAGACTTAGCAACTGAAATAAACAAACAAACAACAACAAAAACCCAACTCTAGCAAGCACAAAACATTATATTAGAAGAATATGAGGAAGCTCACAGAATCAAAGATAAGAACATGGGATGTGCCACTGATAACGGCAAAAATCACATTTCTTAGGTTAGCAAAGTAGGAGGTGAGCCTAGGACCAATAAGCTCCAATTTTATTTTTTATTCATGCATCAGTCCACACAAGAATCCAAGACTTGGGAGAAATAGTCTGATTGTGTAGCTTTGAGCTTGAGCGACTCTTTGCTTAAGGAAAGAACAGGGCACTTGGCTTCAAAATCCCATCTGGATTGGCCACAAAATAAAATTCTAAAAGAACGGAGAATGAATATTGTGTGACTGAAAAACAATTAATGTTCATCAGAGGTCTCCACTTCATTATTTTATTTAGCCTATAAAAGGATTATTACTGTCACCTCAACTTTATAGATGAGAAAATTGATCAAACAAATCTTAAGCACCAGGTACTGGATTCAGTACCAAGGCTAGGGTTGTCCACAATGGAAACCTCTTAATATTTACTTTGCATTGCTTCCTTATATAAAGTGGTCGAGTTGGTGTCCTAGGTTGAACTGGGAAAGGAGATTCTATGTGGTTCAGTTCAGTTCAGCCACACAGTTGTGTCTGATACTTTGTGACCCCATGGACTGCAGCACACAAGATTTCCTGTCCGTCACCAACTCCCGGAGCTTGCTCAAACTCACATCCATCAAGTCGGTGATGCCATCCAACCATCTCATCCTCTGTCTTCCATTTCTCCTCCTGCCTTCCATCATTCCCAGCATCGGGGTCTTTTCCAATGAGTCAGGTGGCCAAGTACTGGAGTTTCAGCTCCAGTATCAGTCCTTTAAAAGAATATTCAGGACTCATTTCCTTTAGGATTGATTGGTTGGATCTCCTTGCAGTCCAGGGGACTCTCAAGAGTCTTCTCCAACACCACAGTTCAAAAGCATCAATTCTTTGGTGCTCAGCTTTCTTTATAGTCCAACTTTCACATCCATACATGACTACTGGAAAAACCATAGCCTTGACTAGATGGACCTTTGTTGGCAAAGTAATGTCTCTGGTTTTTAATATGCTGTCTAGGTTGGTCATAGCTTTTCTTCCAAGGAGCAAGTGTTTTTTAATTTCATGGTTGCAGTCACCGTCTGCAGTGATTTTGGAGCCCCATAAATAAAGTCTGTCACTGTTTCTACTGTTTCCCCATCTATTTTCCATGAAGTAATGGGACCAAATGCCATGATCTTAGTTTTCTGAATGTTGAGTTTTAAGCCAACTTTTTTGCTCTCCTCTTTCACTTTCATCAAGAAGCTCTTCAGTTCTTCACTTTCTGCCATATGTATGGTGTCATCTGCATATCTGAGGTGATTGATATTTCTCCTGGCAATCTTGACTCCAGCTTGTGCTTCATCCAGACTGGTATTTCACATGATGCACACTGCAAATAAGTTAAATAAGCAGGGTGACAATATACAGTACTTGACGTACTCCCCTGGAGGAGGGCATGGCAACCCACTCCAATATTCTTGCCTGGAGAATCCCATGGACAGAGGAGCCTGGTGGGCTACAGTCCATAGGGTTGCAAAGAGTTGGACACGACTGAAGTGACTTAGCAAGCCACACGCAAACCTTAGCTATACCAGTAATCACAGTGAAAGTAAATGGGCTAAATACTCTAGGCATAAGTCAAAGATTGCTCATTTATTTTCTTGTTTTAAAACTGCTTAAAAGTAAGCTGCTTATGAGACACATACCACAAATATACAGCAAGACTGAAGTATAAGGATGGGAAAAATATACAACGTAAACACTAGCCAAAGGAAGTTGGTGTAGCTATATTGATATCAGAAAGAGTAGACTTTAAGATAATAAGTAGTCTTTAAGAATAAAGAAGGACATTTTATAATAATTATGAGTTATTATATAATATTAATTAGTATAATAATAAATATTAGGTCAATTATTATAATAACTGATCCAATAAGAAGATACCAAAATTGAAAATCTCTATCATATATAAACTGACAAAACTGAAAGGAGAAATTGACAGTTCACAACCACACAGTGAGATGTTAAAGTATCTCTCCACTTTAACAGAACATAGAAAAGTCAGTAAGTGTCTAGATCTAAGTCGATTATTAATAAATTTGACCTAATTTGCATACATAAATCACTGTATCCACAGTTGCACAATCATGCTTTTCAAGTGTACAAGAAGGAATAAGGAATGTAGGAATACTTGTTTCCAGAGAGTTCCCATCACTTAAAGTACATCCAAAGAAGAAATACTCTGATAATGAGACAGAATCTAACAGGTGGTACTCATAGACGTGTACACAGAAATCTGAGAATGTTGCCATAGGAATGAACGTATGGGAAACCAGGTAAGACGTATTAAAAGAAGGCATTCTTCCAGTAAAAGGTTAGTCACAAGTTGGAAGAAATAAAGGGAGGAGGTGCAGTTCCCAATCCTTATAACCTAGTAGGGCGATACTGTACTCACAGTGAAAATCATGGGCCTGTACCTGTATCAAACTATTCATTAATGTTCATTTAGCTGTTTAATAATGACCTAACAAATGCCTACATTGTGCCAGGTACCATGAGGATGCTCAGTTATATAAGTAAACAAGACATAGGGCTCACTGTCATTGGTACAGATAGGTAAATAAGTGGGAAATTATGGTCTGGTGAATTAAGTTCTATAAGACAAATCAGTCTGTATTTAATTGGGTCCAACTATTAGAGCCAAACAAAAAGGAGCCCAGCTTGAGGAGTTAGCAGCTCTGCATCTGGAGTTAAAGATTCCAAAGGAAAGGGACAGAGGTAGATAGAGGGAATCAATAAAATGTATTTGGATAAGATCATCTTGAGAATATCCTGCATTTAGTACTGAGATTCAGGAAAGATGGGGGCAAGGGAAGCTTAACAAAGTGATAATGTAAAAACTCAACACTAAAAAAATTAAATACCTCTAATCTACAGATGATATGTCTGAGAAAGCGAAAAAAGTAAAATATAAAAGAGTGTGCTTCTGTACATATAAACTATAAGAAACAGATACTAATGGATTATTCTGGAAAATGGGACTACAGAACAAGTGTGGACCATTGTAAAAATAGCCACGCTGGTTTATAGCTCTTTGGATCAGACTTTGATTTGGCCTTGCTGTTTGCTTTGATTGATAGAAAGCAGTTGGAGGGATAATGCTGTGTGAGTTCCTGGTGTAGTTTTGAAGAGGCCATGTGATTTTTGCTCTCACAGTCTTAGAATGCTAAGACTGCCATGTGAGCAGGGCTTGCCTGAGGGAAGACAAGAAACATGTGGCCTGTCACTTTACTGGCTCTAGCTGATAGCCAGGCAACCCCAACAACAGGGCCAGGCTGCTGACTGTCAGCTCACCATAGAGGCATATGTCAGCTCAGCCAAGACCAGCAGAAGGAATATCCAGCCCATCCTAGCCCAAACCATTGATTCATAGAATTGAGAACTAAATTCATTGTTGCTGGGTTTTTTTTTTTAATTTAAATTTTTTGAATTGTGGTAGAAAACATGTGCTGTAATATTCACCCTCTTAACCATTTTTAAGCATCCGGTTCAATAGTGTTTACTATAATCACATTGTTACATAACAGTTCTCTAGAGCATGTTCATCTTCCCAAGTTGAAACTCCATACCAACTCAACAAAACTCCCCATTTCCCCCTCCCCACAGTCCCCTGTAACCATAGTCTACTTTCTGTGTCCACGCTTTTGACTACTCTAGATAACTCCTGTGAGGGAAATCATACAGTATTTGTCTTTTTGTGATGGGTTTATTTCACTCCACAAAGTTCATCCATGGTGTAGCATGTAAAATTGTCACTATTATAAGCCACTATATTTGAGGGAGGTTTATCATGCAGTAAAAGTTAGCTGATATAAAAAGGGTAGTCTCAAAGGGTTTGATTCATTAAGTCTGGGATACAGACTTGAAATCTGGTGAAAATATTGCTTTAGATATTAGTTGGAGGAAATAGCAAAAGAAGAGACTTCAGAGTCAAACTATAAGCCACACAAGAGACTTGAGGACCAGGGTAAGTCCTGTGAGACTTATTGTTTAGACCAGTGTTCCCTCAATCGCCCTTCAGAGTTGTGTCAATGAGTGTTGTGTTCAGGATGAAAAAGTTCTTTGGTTGAATATGTCTGGGAAATGCTGCATATATATTATATATAATTATATCATATTATATATTTTTATATATTTATTATATATAGAATATAGTCTAGGTAATATTGCATCTGTTCAATAGAAATATATTGGGAGCCCCATATATAACTCTAAAATTTTTAATAGCTGCATTTAGAAAAGTAAAAAGAAACAGGTAAAGTTAATTTAATAATATTTTTTTTTCACAGTAATAACAGTTATATTAAATGTTGAAATAAAAATTACTTTTCATTTACATCTGGAATTGAGATAATAATATTTTATTTAATCTGATCTATAATATCATTTTATCATGGGACTACTCATTTATAAAAATTATATTAAAGTTACTGGGATATTTTACTTTTTTTTCCTTTAGTGAGTCTTCCAAAGCTGATATGTATTTCAGCTTAAATATACATTTCAGTTTGGATGAGCCACATTTCAAGTGCTGAGTAGTCACCTGTGACTCATGGCTACTATTTTGGACAGCCCATCTCCAGAGAGCCCAGCAGAAAGGCCAGGTTTGGCTCTTATGTTATAGGCTTGCTATTGGTTGGCTCTGATTGATTGCATTTTCAACTTAGGCCCTCCCCTTCTTTTGAGGGATGCTATAGGAGGCAAATGTCTATAAAATAGGCCTTGTGTTTACTGGGAGGATGTTTATCTTCCCGTCGTTAGACAGTGTTCTTTTTATGAAAATCCTAGGGAGAAGTCTGTTTTTGTTCTTAGAATCTAAAATAGTTGGGCTTGTCTTATTAGTTTGTTCTGATCTTTCAGACATTATATATTGTGTAACTAATTTCTTTTTCTATTTTTTACTGGCTGCTAGAAATGTAGAATCAAATCTGTGGCCTACACATAGTATGAATATAGGATACATTTCCCCAAATGTGTTCTGTTTATATTATCCGTTTGCAAACCACTGGTGTTCTTCAGAGCATGTTTTGTGAGACACGGCAGCTGATTGGAACAGTCACTTGTCAGATCCAAATGATAACACTGATACTGATTTAAAAAAAAAACACTGGTGATGGAGGGAGCAACTAGAGACAGCAGAACAAGAGTGGGGCAGGTGAGCATCCATGGGCAGGAATAATGGGCAAGGTCTGAGCACCTGGTCCAATAGACTTTCTGCCTTCCATCTGGGTTCTCAGAGCTTCTAGCCAGGAGGTTTTTAAAGAAACCTTCCCTGGTGGCTCAGATGGTAAAGTGTTTGCCTGCAATGTGGGAGACTTGGGTTCAATCCCTGGGTCGGGAAGATCCCCTGGAGAAGGAAATGGCAACCCACTCCAATGGCAACCCACTCCAGTACTCTTGCCTGGAAAATTCCATGGACAGAGGAGCCTAGTAGGCTATAGTCCATAGGGTTGCAAAGAGTTGGACATGACTGAGCAACTTTACTTTCTTTCTTTCCAGCCAGGGCGTGGCCCACCTGTTTCTTGTTGCTGGAAATGGTGGCGGCTGCCTCCGGCTAGTCTGTGGTGGCCCAGATCGACTGGTTGAAAGGGAACCCCAGCAGCCAGCACCAAGCAGCCTTAGGAGTCCAGGGGCCCTGCAGCTGAGGGGGTCCTCACTTCCCTGGTGATTTTCCCAGGGCAGGACCCAGGACAGGATGCTCCCTCCAGCCAAGAATCCACCTTTGGAGTCTGACCTTGACAGCTCAAGCCAACACAGGATGCCCCTATGGAGGTTTGGGGGCGGGGGGGGGGGGTGGTCAGGAACTGCCGATCTTTAGCACTGGATCACCCAGTCTGTGGGTGTGGATGAAGAGCGCAGGTAGCTGGGAGAACTGTGAAGGGCAGGAGATGTAAATCACTGACACTTCCCACGCGCTGTCACTTGTCTCCTTCTGGGAACAGGGATGGGGATTTCCTCACTGGGTTCCCCCACCCTTCACGTCCAGTCCAGGCCAGCCATGACAGCAAACAGACTTTCTTCTTCAACCGGTCAACTACAAATTGGCACTTACCAAGAGCATTGCCAATGACTGAACAACAAAGGAATTTGCCATCTGCCTCTAGGAAGATTGAACCCCATGCTGCTATAGCTGTTGACCTTCAACAACCTCTGAGGGAGTTCAGGGTGGAGTGAGGCCCTCTGTGCTCCAGGGAATCTGGTGGGACAGGTCTTTAGATAGTTGGATGTTTTTAGGAACAGATTTTATTATCTCAATCCTTGCATCTCCTCATATCTAGAGAAGCACTAAATCCCTTCATGGTGACATCAGACCCTCACACTAACAAAAAACCTTTTGTAAATTGAGTGCTTCATGGTATTGAACTCCCCCTTCACCAAAACCTAATATATTGACTTTCCTCCACTGACGCTTTGGAACAGTCTCTCAGCTATCTGAGTTGCTGCCTCCCGGGCTGCAGTCCTCATTTTGCCCCAAATAAAACTTAATTCACAACTCTCAAGTGGTACATCTATTTTCAGTCCACAAACCTAAGAGATTTTGGCCCCTCTGCTCTGCGCGCCTCCACCTCCACACCCCTCGGCCTTCGAAAGCGGAGTGATGGAAGATGTAGGGTGCGACACAGGTAGAAGAAAGGAGAGAGCGCCGAGGTGCCTGCAAGTGCGCTCGCCAGGAAGCCACTTGGGGTCGCTCCGGCTGGGCTCCAACGCCCAGGGGCCAGGGTGGGGAAGGGAGGGCGGGAGTGAGGGGGAAGAGGGGCGGCCGCTTTCCCGGCCGGGCGCGCGGGGTAGATCCTTCCTTGCAGGAGCTGGGGGTGGTG
Organism: Giraffa tippelskirchi; assembly: GCF_054371585.1. Lineage (NCBI taxonomy): Eukaryota > Metazoa > Chordata > Mammalia > Artiodactyla > Giraffidae > Giraffa > Giraffa tippelskirchi. Next base: position 111,300,684 of record NC_137279.1, read on the forward strand.
GTTCTCCGCAACACAGCTTGGGCAACCGACTGCTCCGCCCGGTCGCCTGGGGCAGCGCGGTTGGGTCACCACCTGTCATTTTACTCCGAACCACCCCGGCTCCCGCTTGGAGGTCCTTTCCCCGCTCGAGGGCGATCAGACAGTCAGGCGCAGCGTGATGACTTCAGATTCCTGGAAGGGGTGTGCTGAAGTCAGGGGACCAGGTCCTAAAACACCGAGAGCTAACCCCCTGACCTCTTCACTTCGCTTTCCCCCTCAGGTCTGAGTGTGATCAAAGATTGTAGCCTGGGCTGGGATGAAGAGTGGCCTCAGGGTGTGGTTGGGCCAAAGGGCTGCAGAGTGTGGGCTAAGATCACGGACATCTGAGCCACGCCGCCAGCTTTGAAAAGCATTTTCCGGCCGTTTGACCTTAGGCAAGTCTCTCAGCCTCGTTGTGCCGGCTTCCTGTAAAGTGGGAATAATTACCATGACTACCGCAGGGGGTCCTCACGGAAATCCGGCGACTTGATGTTGATTAGAGTGCTGAGGACCGGGCCTGTTCATAGAGTGCTATGTAAATGTTGGTTAAATAAATAAAGCAGCAGGAAGGGACTTGGAGAGAGTTCTGGGGGGAATACCGAGGGTGACTTCCTGGCAGAGCCAGGGCAATGAGATAAGGAGCCACGGGGTGTGTGGACTCTCCGGATAAAGACAGCAATCCAGACACATGTACAGAAGGCTAAAGTGCAAGCCACAGGGATCACAGAGGGATGGGGATCTCTGGGCCAGAGGTGCTGTAATTGCTGTGAAATATGTCAGATCCACAAAAAATTAAGTTCAAGTTTTCCTTTTTTAGTTCGTTTACAAAATGACTGGGTCCCCACTCTTTGTACATCTGGGATCTTCTTTTCTGCAAACTTATAAGGACATTCAGTTTACAATGGAATATTTGATCAACAATTCTGAGTCCTTTCACATAATTTATCATCCAAACCCAGACATGCTTGAGAGTGAAAGGGGCATTAGAAATACATAATTTTTAAAAGCAACTATACTCCAATAAAAATTAATAAAATTGTAATGCCTATTAAAAAAAGAAACATGTAATTTTTGAAACGTTTACTTTTGCTTAGTGTTTTGCTATACAGATGAACTTAAATAGTTCTGTTAAAACTATTCGCAAAGATTTTTTTTCTAAAAAGTGAATATATATGCATAGTAAATATTTAAAATTTCAAATAATTATTCTTGCTATATATTCACAAACATCAATCAATTTCTTAGCCATATTTCTAAGTAAAGTGTTACTGGCATTTTTCTGAAGAATAAAGATTTTTCAGTATGGTTTTATTATTTTTTATAATGTTGCTTGAAATCTTTAAAATTGCTTTTCATGGTTAATCATTTCAAAGATGTTGATACCTTTGGTGTGAGATTGCTAGGGCTGCCACAACAAAATGCTACAGTCTAGGTGGCTTATACAACAGAAATTTATTTCCTCATAGTTCTAGAGGCTGGAAGTCTGAGCTCAAGGTATCTGCTGGGTTGGCTTCTTCTGAGGCCTGTCTCTTTGGTTTATAGATGCCCGTCTTCTCTGCGTGTCTTCACATGGTCTTCCCTCTGTTTGTCTCTGTGTGTGTGTCCTAATCTTTCATAAGGAAACCAGTCATGCTGGATTAGGGGTAACCCTAATGACCTTGTTTTACCTCAGTTACCTCTTTAAGGGCCTTATCTCCAAGTACAGTCACAGTCTGAGGTACTTAGGGTTAACACTTCAACATATGCATTTTGGAGTGATACAATTCAGTCCATAATAACTCTACTGATTTTTCTTTGTAGGCCAGAAAATTTTTAATTGAGGAAAACTCTCCTTACAGATGCTCAGAGGAAATTCTGCTAAATGGGTATGTGTGTACTCAGTCACTCAGTCGTGTCCAACTCTGTGATCCCATGGACTATAGCCCACCAGGTGCCTCTGTCCATGGAATTTTCCAGTCAAAAATATTGGAGTGGGTTTCCATTTCCAAGGGATCCTCCCTACCCAGGGATCAAACTTGTGTCTCTTGCACCTCCTGCATTGGCAGTGGATTCTTTACCACTGAGCCATCTAGGAAGCCTGCTAAATGGGGATATTCTCAGTGGGGGATATTCTCAATTCCGTTTTTTTCTATTAAAATGTTTTAATACTATAATGCTAATATTTTCACAGATGCTATCTTTTTGCATCCATCCACAGAAGATTTCTTCAACAAATATCTTCATGACTCCTTCGAATGATGTTTCCTCAAACTTAGATGCAAGATTGTACACCTCTTCAGTTTCTTTCTAATCTAATTAGCAATAAATATATCCAATTAAAAATCATACTAAAAATAGTAACTCTATCAAAATGGTCTTCCTTACAAATTGAAATGTCTCAAAATTTTAAAATTTCAAAATTGCATGTTATATAACATTTGAACATTTCTTGTTTAATTTGTTCAGTGCCTCTTTCAGAGTCTTCTTATTTGCAAAATTCTTTTTTGATAATATTAACTTATGAAAACTTCAAACATTAAAATAGTTTAGAGCTTCTCCATTAAATACTTTGATAAAACATTTATAACCAATTGGGAATAAAATGCAACCAAAATGTAGAAGACATACAAATTTTTTTAAAGTTCAGTGCCACTGTGGAACACTTTGAATTAATTAAGAAGTAATTCTTTAATGGTCCAAACATTTCTAAAATCAAACAGAAAATAGGCAGCAAAGAGAGGAAGCTTGTACTGCCACACTGATGTATATTTTCTTGACTCAACATCAGCATTGTCCAAAAAGTTATAGATCAGTTACTCTTTGCATATAAAAATATTTGAAAATTTTATAACTTTTATCTTGAACGATAGAATGTCACACTTTAAAACACATTAGTGAGTGATTTGTGACTTCAGCTAACTCCCAGGACATTTCTGCTCTGTAGGGTTTTTTAAATTTAGAAAGAATTTATTTTTCTTACATAATGTTGTTTTCCACTGATATTTAAATTCATCACCACAAAAATAATGTTTAATGTTGAACTTTTAAATTGAATTTACAATAGCATTTACAATAATGTCAGATGTTTCACCTATGATGAAATGAACCACAAAAAGCTTTACTTTGATTTCATGAACTAGGTGAAAAAATTCAACTATTATTAGAATTAACTTATCTGATTTTCTATATAATGCATTGTACTACATCAATATAAATTTGGTATTGTGTAAAAGCTTGTGAATTTTTTCTGCAAACAGAGTTTTACTTTTATAATTGTGTGCACACATACACACATACATACACAGTAGAAAAAGAGAGAAATGAATTTGGTACTTTTGTTCTTATAGGAAAAGTGTTCTTATATTTAAATTGACACTTTATGTTTCACCAAGTGATATAAAATACCTTTAGTAACTACCTCTGTTAAGTAGTCAAATTTAAGTAAAATTCTCTTAAACTAATTAGTAATTTAGAAATATATGGTGATGCTTATTCAGCAGATTTGTGTCCTCTGGTTTTCATGCAATACTCAACAACCCTATGGTAGACAGTTAATGTCAACTAACATCTTACGCAAGTTATACGTTCATCTCGACTTTCATGGAATATGGAAATTCAGTACTTAATTTTTCATTATATAGTCACTTAAATTGTATATAGCTTATTGCTAACAAAAGCAGTTACTTGAAAAATAGAAAGTGTTGTCAGAGAATAAAATAAGTGGTTGTAGATTTATGCCACACAACAAATGACAAACTCTGTAGCAAGAGCATTCAGATTACTCTCTACAAGTTCAATGGTGTGACTGCTTGATTTCTCTTTACCTGTTCATATTCCACATAATTCTAACCTGTATTTTCCTAAATTTCGCACTGATCCCACGTTGGTGACCTCATGATTTTATGCCTCTTGCAGGCCATGGTTCAGGGCACAGCACAGTAAGTGGCCCACCAAGGAGCAGCAGTATCAAGACTTCCCCCTCTAGCCCGGCAGACCAGAGGAAGTAGCTGTCCCTAGCCACTTCCATCCAAGCACACGTTCGTCAGTGAGCATCTGCAAGTGGTCATTATAAGAGGCAATAATTTAAGCTTTGTCAGAAAAGAACAGGGCTGCCCTGGTGGCTCAGATGGTAAAGAATCCGCCTGCAATATGGGAGACCTGGGTTCGATTCCTGGGTTGGGAAGATCCCCTGGAAGAGGGCATGGCAACCCACTCCAGTATTTTTGCCTGGAGAATCCCCATGGACAGAGGAGCCTGAGAGGCTACTGTCCATGGGCTCGCAAAGAGTCGGGCACAATGGAGCAACTAAGCACAGCACCACCCAGAAAAGAACCAGGAAAAGAGAGATGGGTTATCACCAATGAACATTTAGATTTAACCATGTGTTTTAAAGTAAGAACACTGTGTATGGAACATGGCAGAAATAGGAAGTAGTATAAAGTGGAGGTGTGTCAAATCCATTCCAGATAACTTTGCTATGGCTAGTAAAAAAAAAAAATTAAGTAAAATAGTAAAACTTATTAAATCAACAGGAGGCTGGGACAATAGTTAACAACCAGGACTATCCCAGACACACTGAGATGGATATAAACCCTGCTCATATTCAGCTGATGAGATGGGAAGGAAAGAAATTAACTTCCAGGGGTTCTGCTTGTTGTTTACACTGGTTTTGTCCAAACAGCACCATGCCCAGAACCACCCTTCCCTGACCCAAAAAATGAGCTGGTTAGTGTGGAAGCTCTTCCTGGCTTGGTGAGCTGCTCTCTTCCTCAGCTCCTTGGAGCAGGGGCCATGCCACCCTGGAGATGTCAGGAGCGAGATCTCCCACTCCTGCTGTAATGTGCATTTTCATTTTCTTTGTGCTTTCCCTTAGGGAATTAAAGGTACATTCAGGTGTGGTATGGCAATGAAGATGATGAACTAATTTTTTTTAAGTGAGCTAATTTTGAAATCATACTGATGAACTCTATTCCTAGGCTCATAGGTGTGGAAGTGGAGTGTGTGGACTGTCCTGCAGTTGGCTATCATGCTCTGTCCTCAAATAAGTATGGTTTGCTTGGGTTGTATAGCCCTGGGGTCTGGAGATGAGTTAACCTGGTGAAAGAAGAGTTTCCTGAAGGAGGAGATATAGTAAATTAAGTGTTCTGAGTTCAGCCACTTTTCTAGGTCCTTTTGCAAGGCCATTTGGAGGCATACTTATGAGAAAGAATATGGATCTGATCTCTCTTTCCTCCTAGGTCTTCCCATTTCCATTCCCCTTCTGCCTCAGGAGGAGCCCAGAGTTCCAGAACTTCCCACAGAGATGCTCAGAGAGACCCCAGTCACTACCCCTCCTCTCCCAGCCCCAACCTCTCCGGCCATCTAGGGGCAGGAAGGCAGGACTTCTCTTTTACATGCAGGAGAGTATCACACAGACTTATAAATCAAAGCAGACACTTGGCATTCTGAGGCAAAACTTCCATTTAATCATCATTCTGTTCCTAGAGTCCCTGGTGGACCCCACAAGGGGATAGTTTAAGCCCAGTTACTGCAAGAGCAGCTTGTGTCAAAGACCAGGCCTGTCTGATGAGCCTCCTCATAAGTATGTCCATCCACACAGTTGTAGAAGGCATGCTTGCTGGGGGCTGGGATAGAGACCGTCAGACTTTTTGGCACAGAATCCACTATCATCAGTGCTGCCAGTCTTGGGAGCTTCAGTGTTTGTGGAGGAGCCCACAGTGGGGGTGGGCACTCTGCAAGCTGAGAGAGTAAGTAAAGGAACCCATAAGTTCTAGAGTGGTCTCCTTTCCCGGCACAAGTGTTGTGTCTGTAGTGTCACTGGGGGTTCCTCATGTTATCTGAACCAGTGGTTAAATGCTCCGGGCCTGAATCAGTGATACCCAAGTTCATAGCCCAGCTCTGCCATGAGCTCGGTGACCACAAACAAGTCATTAACTTCTCTTTACCTGTATTATTTCCTCCCTTTACTAGTATTAGATATGCTAATCTCAGAATTACTCTGTGAAGCATTTTCCAGTGCGTATGGTATATAAAATACTAAGTGCTGCACAATTATTAGTTTTGTTTTTAGTTTATGTTTAAGGGGAAAATAATGCTTATTTATCACCTCCATAACTTAAATGCTTGCCCGAATACTATGTTCCATGTGTGCTAAGTTGCTTCAGTCATGTCTGACTCTTTTGAGACCCTGTGGACTGTAGTCTGCCTGGCTCCTCTGCTCATGGGGATTCTTCAGGCAAGAATACTGGAGTGGTTTGCCATGCTCTCCTCCAGGGGATCTTCCTGACCCAGGGATCTTACATGGGTCTCTTATGTCTCATGCATTGGCAGGTAAGTTCTTTACACTAGCGCCGCCTGGGAAGTCCATACCTTCCCACCAAAATCCTACAGAGTGGAGGAATTTTAAAAATCATTTTATTCATGTCAGCCAAGGTGAGAATTGAGATTCAAAACCAGTTCTGTCTTGAGTACAGAGCCTGTGCAATGCCAACTACACTAATATCTTTCTTTTAAAACCACCTAATTAGGTATGACTGACATGAGTTTGATGGTGAAGAAAGCTGAGCGCCGCAGAATTGATGCTTTTGAACTGTGGTGTTGGAGAAGACTCTTGAGAGTCCCTTGGACTGCAAGGAGATCCAATCAATCCATCCTAAAGGAGATCAATCCTGGGTGTTCATTGGAAGGACTGATGTTGAAGCTGAAACTCCAATACTTTGGCCACCTCATGCGAAGAGTTGACTCATTGGAAAAGACCCTAATGCTGGGTAGGATTGGGGGCGGGAGGAGAAGGGGACGACAGAGGGTGAGATGGTTGGATGGCATCACCGACTCGATGGACATGGGTTTGGGTAAACTCCGGGAGTTGGTGTTGGACAGAGAGGCCTGGCGTGCTGTGATTCATGGGGTCGCAGAGAGTCGGACACGACTGAGCGACTGAACTGAACTGAACTGAACTGACATATAATGCATACAACTTGATGAGATGGAGATAAGTATACATCATGGTTACTACAATCAAAGCCATAAACATGTTCATCCCCTCCAAAAGTCTCCTTTCGCCCTCTTTATTATTAACTTTTGCAATAAGAGCATGTATCATAAGATCTATCCTTTTAGCAAATTGTAAAGTATACAATAAAGCATTGTTAACTATAGTTACTGTGTTCTACAATAGATCTCCAGGATTTATCCATATTGTATAACCAAAACATGCACCCTTTGACTAATACCTCCCTGTTTCTCCCTCTCTAGTTTTTATGTTTAAATAGACTAATTACGCCTGGTGTCCAAGAGCACCTGTGAGGATAACTTGAAATTTGAAAGAACCGGCAGACCTGACACAGTCCATCAGTCAGCACTGGCTCTCCCCATGGTGTCCTGGCCCCTCCCTTCTGCTTTCTGCATGTGCCCTGGTCCTTATGTTAGGGGCAAAATTGTATCCTGAGACCAACATGTAACTCTGCTCCTCACTTCAGAAAAAGGGCCAGATGGACCCCTTCAGAGTTCTCTTTTTTTCATCCCTTTCCTCATCATCTAACTTTGGCATCCCTTGCTTGGTTTGTCTTCTCTACTCCACATAGTTCCTAAAGGCTGGAGCTGGACAGATGAGAACAGGAACAAGGTGTTTGTGGTCCCCTCCCTACCCAGGCTCCAGGATGTTCTCCAGGGGCTCCCAGAACAGCTCTACAAGAAGCACTCTTGGGAACAGTGATGGACCTTTCATGAGGGCAGCCACCCAAGGGCTGCCCCATAGCAGCCATCTGAGTCTTTCTTTCTGAGTCACAAATGCCAGTGCCCATGGACATGCTAGGACAGGTGGAAGATCTGAAGGAGGCTTCCTTTGAGGCCAGGCTGAGGGGAGCCCTGGATAGTCCTTTATTCCTCCTTAACCATGTCCAGTTTGTCATCTTGTGGATGGTGAGAGGTGCATCACTACTCACCGGGAGTGAAGATGCCAAGTGCAGACTTGAGGGCATGCGTGAGAGGGTATTTGCCTTGTCAACAGAAAGTGCCTGTGAAATCATCCAAGCCAATGTTCCAGACCATGGTCCCCCCAACCTGTTCTTCAGCAGCCTCTCGGCCTGAGGGAGAGAATAAGGGGGACTGTAGGGTAGCATTTGCACAAGTGCAGGGAATGACTCCAGCAGAATGACGGGGAAGGCCATGATACAGTCATTGAGAGGAGGGAATGCAGAATGGCTTTCCACAGACACTTTGAAGGACTCATGGACATAGTTGTAGACAAGGAGAGATTTTAGGACTACCAAGTCAGGGAGAATGAGTCTCACCCCTGCTCTCTGTATCACCAGCCACCTTCTGAGAAGGCCTGTCTGAGCTGGAGCTTGAGTGGGTTGCAGTGGCAAAAGGTACACAGGGCCCTTCACCTGGCAAGTGTCTGGGCAGAGAGACAGAGCTGGTGATTACGAGGTATAGAGTGAAGGGCTTTGGGGCTGATAAACAGTAACCATCCAGATGTGAGCATGTAAAGGCCAATGGGCAGATGCCTAATGGTCCCATGGATCTCTCATCTCCAGATTTGTGTTCTTCCTGCATGAAGTTACTGTAAGCAGGAGCAGAGGAGAGGAAGGAACTCGAATCTACACCGTGGTCCTGGGGCAGGAAGAGTGTCAGAGAGCTGGATCAGGAGCAGAGTTGTAGAGATGAGGAGGGCAGGGGATCAAAGGGGAGAGTCCAGGAAGGGGCATGGGGGCTGGACATGGGGAAGAGGCTGAGGGAAGGGAGAAACCAGCTGCAATTGCTGAGGAGCAGAGGGACTGTTCCAACTGTTGGGCTCTGCAGCTGGGTCACTGGCTCCCTCGAGACCTCAGGGCCACCATGGGTTTTGCTTTTCCTCTCTTCAGTATTTTCTTGTACTAATTCCAATGTACTTGGAGGGGAGGTTCCCTGCCTCTCCCAGGTGTACAAAAGATAGGGTTTGGAGGGACTTACCTTGATCATGAAGCTCTTGGGGTTGGCATATCCAATCTACTGATTCCCCTGTAGGCGTAGGGCACCTCCTAGGGGGGCATTCCACACTTCAGTGGCTCCTTTCAGGAGGGAGCAAACCTGGGGCAAGAGGAGCAACCACGGCTCGGATGGACCTGACTCTGCCTGGCTCATGTCTCCCTCTCCCTCCCTTTCTTTTTTGGAATACACTCCCACCCAGCCCCTCTTTACTGGAAATAAGAGCACATGGCTCCCATTTCACCCAGGCTCCCTGCTCTGTCTCCTGTGGGTGGCACAGTGGAAAGGGCACTGGCTGAGAAGATGACACCCGAATTCCTGCCATTCCTGGGTGTGCCAATACCCATCTGTGCATAAGGAACAGGGCAGCTTCTTTGTGCCTTGTGCCCCAGTTTCCCTTTGAAACTAGCTTGTTTGTTCCTTTATTTGAAAGAATGTTTGTCACAAAAGGGCCAACAAGGGGATGCTAATGCATAATTGTTAGGGTCTGAAATGCTGGAGTTGGACAACCTTAGTTTGAATCTTAGCTCGGCCACTTAGTAGTTTTGTGACCTTGAGCGGGCTTCTTAATCCCTCTGTGCCTCCCTGTCTTCTGTGTAAGATGATAAAATCCATCTCACCATTGTGAGTGTTAAATAGGATAATATATAAAAATCACTGACAACAGAGCTGGCTATCCATTTGGACTTGGTAAATGTTAACCATTACTAGTATTAATCATGCACATTTACTCTAAAAGATTAAAATTTAAGATATTTTATTAATAGTTTACCCTTCCCTCCCCACCACATACACTCAGAGCAGGCAACATGGGGTACCCTGATTAGAAATCAAAGAATAAATAATCTCTTTTTGTGGAAGCATTTTTGACCCTTTAGAACAGAGAGTCAATCTCCTTGGTCCTCCCAGCCCTCTGCGACATTACCTCAAAGTAGGCAAGACTCCCTGCCTCCTGAGTGTAGGCTCTGGCATCCCCCGGGCCAGAGGTGGGAGCATCCAGGCCACAGTTGGCAGGGTTGGTGAGAATGAAGGTACTGGCATAAGCCCCAAAGCCCACCATTAGTTTCTCAGCCGGGCATCTTGGTTTTTCCAGTAGTTCATTGCATAATCCTAGAGGAAAGGTAAGGAAGATGTTTACTAAGCAGCAGCTGAGCTTGTGCCCAGAGGCCTGTGGAATAGTCAACATTTTCTACCCAGTTTCCCAGCCACTTTAGACATAGCCTGCAGTCAAGACTCTTCCATAACCCAGCCTCATAGAAAGGAAAGGTGTACCCTCCCTTCTGGAACTGGGTGTTATAGGCACCCTCGTTAAGAGGTACATTATGTAGGTAGCAGGGCTCAGTGTCAATTAGGAATGAAATGTTCCATTACCCTTCTTCCGCTCATACTAGACTTGGCATTTGGGATATAATTGGAGTTCAGTCATGCATTCTCTCATTTCCCCAACTAGCAAAATATGGCATCTCAGAATTGTTTAAGCATAGGGTATTCCCCTGGGAGACTTTCCCATGCCAATTTTAAAATCTCTGGTTGAATTCTGCACTGAAATCACATCTGATCAATTTATACATCTACTAATCATTAAGAAGGTTTATTATATAGCTGCCTATGCCATACAAGTTAGGAAGATCAATCTTATAGAATAGGGAGAGAGTGGATGAAAAGTGAGGAAGATTAAGGGCAAGATAGATCTGAAATGTGTTCCTAACATCAATGAAAATGATAGTTATATTTTTTCCCCAATGTTTGGGATTATTGCAAACCACAATTCTGCTTCCTTTGCTGTAAAAGATAAATGAGTACAATTAATCATAGGCAACATGAACTGAGTTAAGAAAACTCATCATCTTCATGTTGTCCATCAAGCTTCCTTAGCCTTCCTTTTACTCCTTGGCCAGAGATCTCAAGACTTGGTTGAAAATATCCATCAGAGCTGACTGGCCCAAATCTTCACTTACCACACTAAAGTATTTGTAGTCACCCTTGTCGTTGGGTCCTGAAAACAAGGGGCTGTCCTCCCCTGTGAAACCATCCCAGGAGCCCCTAAGGTCATAGGTCATCACATTGATGAGGTCCATGTACCTTGGGTAGTGGGGGGTAGGATACAAGAGAAGAAAAATGACCCAAGGAAAATAATACTCTCCATCCCACTTCCCCTAAAGGTACTAGTTCCAGCTGAATATGGTTTGTAATCATGTCATGAAGGATTATGCTTTAGTATTCTTTACTCCATTCTGTCTCACTTTTATTTGAAAAGTTGATATATAGAAGGCACACAGTCTATAATCAATAACTCATTGCACTCAGACCTTCAGGTCTTATAAAAGTTTGAAACTCAACTAACTTTTCCAAGTAGCCTTTTGTCATTAAGAATTTTAACTGGCTTCCCATGTCTCTCTCGGGCTTTGAGATCATTTTATTCTTTTGGGACGGAGACCTCTCTCTCAAGGGTATCTGAGCATTAGCCAATCTATGGGAGAGGTCTCAGGGTTAATTAGCTCTGATCTTGGGCCCACAGGCCTGGGGGTTACTTACTTCAACATTTCAGGGATCTGGTAGGCAGTCTCAAGGGTACATTTTCCAGCAGACACAGCAGCAGAAATCAGCAACCTGGGCTTGTTGCTCTGGGTGACTTTGTGCTCAAAGTGAAGTCACTCAGTTGTGTCCGACTCTCTGTGACCCCATGGACTGTAGCCTACCATGCTCCTCCATCCATGGGATTTTCCTGGCAAGAGTACTGGAGTGGGTTGCCATTTCCTTCTCCAGAGGATCTTCCCAACCCAGGGATCGAACCTGGGTCTCCCACATTGTAGGCAGATGCTTTACCATCTGAGCCACCAGGGAAGCCCAAAGCCTCATACATTTCCTATGGAACAGAGGACACTGGACTGAAGCTGCAAGGACCGATAAGCATCTTACAAGGACATGATTCTCATAAGGGAAGCTGAAAACTATTCAGCTTAGAGTTCTTTGCTTCAGAAAGTATTGTTGATCTCTGGGAACAATAATGAGTTTTTCTTCAAAAAAAAATAAACTTGTATTGAGGGAAAATTGGTGACCTTCTAAGAGTCCTCCTATATAAAAGAGACCTTTTAAATATTAAAACCAACAGGGCTTCCCTGGTGGTTCAAAGATAAAGAATCCGCCTGCCAATGCAGGAGACACAGGTTCAATCCCTGGTCTGGGAAGATCTCACACACCACGAAGCAACTAAGCCCATGTGCAACAACTACTGAGCCTGTGCTCTAGAGCCCAGGAACCATAACTACTGGAGCCCCAACCCTAGCGCTTGTGCTCAACAACAAGAGAAGCTACCACAATGAGAAGCCCATGTGCTGCAACTAGAAAAGTAGCTCCTGCTCACTGCAACTAGAGAAAAGCCCATGCAGCAGAAATCAGCAACCTGGGACTGGCTGGGAAGATCTAGCACAACCAATAAATTAATAAAATTATTAAAAAATAAATAACTAAAATGAACAAATAATGTCCAGAGCAGAAAAACAAAACAAAAAAGCTTCTATAGGACAAAAAATGGCTCCTACCTCTACAAACTACATGTAATTAAATGTAGCAATTGGAAAAATCAATCAAGAAAGATGAGGAGGTAAGAGTAACAAAGCAATCATTGTGCTCAAACAAGCTGCCCAGGGGAGAAAACACTCTGGCCCAACAACTTTATGTCTGTTCTTGGTGGCAGAAGTACCCCCTGGAGGCATCTGCCTCCACTTACCAAAGCGAGGGGCTATTGAGCATCTCAGTCGGTAACTAGTTCATCTTGTCCTGTACACTGCCCCTCAGGGAAGGACCTATTTGAGGACTATTTGACTTCCCATAATGGTGCTTAGAACATGAATGTTTCAGAGTCTTTGGCAGGTTTCTTACTATAAATAAATTACCTTTCATTGTGCTGCCTTACATTAGTCTCTATAACTTGGCTCTATGAGTTTTCCCTGAAAGCATGATCTGATCTTGCACTAAAGAAATCAGGCTTTGAGCCAGGCAGGCTGAGATTCACACTTTCAGCTGTGTTCAGAACTCCTCATCATGCAGAGGTCTTCTTCCCGCCTAGATCCTATATTCTTTGGACACAGAGAAGTTAAGTCACCTTCAACAGGACAGTGAAGAGTTGCTTGGTGTCAGCTGGGCTGCCATGGTTGCCAGGATACTCCCAATCAATATCCAGCCCATCGAAGTTGTTCTTCCTCAAAAGCTGTACGGCTGACTGGATGAAGGTCTGGCGGTTCTCAGCAGTGGCCACCATGTCAGAGAATCTGGAGTCAACAGGTCATTATGATCTTAATGGCAGTGAGGGGCTTCGACATGGACTTTCTCAAGTGCAGAGTGCTCCCATGGAGCACTTGGGGCCAGGGGATGGGGGACGTGAAACACAGGAAGAAGCAATAGTGATCTAAGCTCTTGGATCCTGTCTTGTCACTTAGCCTCTTATTTGTCCAGATGCATATTCAATTATTCAGGTGTTCATTTGACATTTGGTAGTGCTGGGGTATAGTGGTGAATAAAATAGCTTCTGCCCTGGAGGAGCTTCTTTGGAGGAAGGTATAGATAAGTAGACAGTCAGTTAAAATACTGCCTGGTAAGAGCTATGATCAAGGAAGGAAAGACTTCAAAGAGAACTCTGATGAGAAGGTTAAGGGATATCTAAACTGATACCTGAAATCTAGAGATGACCCATGTCAGAAAATCTTAGAGCCTTTGAAGTCTGGATGAGACTGAATGATCTGGGAGTGATTCTGCCTTGAATACAAAGTCTTACCCCTGGGTTCCGAAGTTCTAGCCTCCAACAGATATCAGGGTTTTCAGTTCTGTATTGCTGGAGATAGGAAGATTCCAGTGTAAATGAAATTTCCCAGGGAAAGTGACGTCATCTGCTGACCACCCTCTTATCCCACACCTGAGCAGCCCCAGGCCTGCCCTATTACCAGTCTATGCTCTTGTGCTGGGAGCAAAGCTCTCTATAAGAGCAAGGTACTCTCTTACTGGGGCTTCCCCAGTGGCTGAGTGGTAAAGAATCTGCCTGCAATGCAGAAGACACAGGAGACGTGGGTTCAATCCCTGGGTTGGGAAGATCCCCTGGAGGAAGGCATGGCTACCCACTCTCACATTCTTGCCTGGAGAATCCCATGAACAGAGGAGTCTGGTGGTTAGAGTCCACAGGATGGCAAAGAGTTGGACACAGCTAAAGTGACTTAGCACACATGTACTCTCTTACTATAGGTACCTCCAGGACACAGTATTAATACTCATTGAACAGGTTCCTGTTCCTGGCCCTGAGAGTGAGCTGATGGATTCTGCTTTGACAGGAAGCTTCAGGGGAAGACAAGGCAGGCCTTCCTAGGGAGGATGAAAGAATCTAAAACCAGTCCCTTAACACAGATGGTAGGTGGGCTGGAGCTGTTGGGACACACAAGACCAGAAAGCTGAAAGTCTGAGTCTTTTAAAGGAAAGAGCAAGGAATAGGGGCAGTAGAAGTATCTACAATTTACTAAGTGCTTACCAAATGCCAGGCATGTCACATGCATTGCTCCTGTCACACTTACAATCAGGCAGGAACTATTAGTCTCACATTGCCCTCTAAGTAATATTCAGAAAGGTTAAGCAATTTGTTTCACATCACCCAGCTACCAAGGCTGGCAGAGCAGGATTCAAACCTAATTCTTCTATTCCATGGTGACTCCCAGCAGGCACCAGGTCCTTTGAGTTTGATCTTAAAACCTACCCACTGATTCCCAACTGGACCAAAGTATCAATTAACCCATCTGATAAACTTGTCAGGCATTCCTGGATTCTGCCACTTACTAATTGTATGGTCTAAGGAAAACCTCTCTATGATACAGTGTCCTCAATTTAAAATATCTGTTAAAACTTTGCATCTGTTATGAGAGTTACATTAAAAAAAATAAATGAAAAGCACTTAGCATAATGCCTGGCTCACCCAATTCATTGGTAGTCACCCAATAAATATGCTAAGTGTTAACTGGCATGAGAGCCTTCTTAAGTTAAACTGGTAGCTAGCTCATAGGGTGGTGTGGGACTTTACTGCAATGCAGCAAACTCCAGGGGACTGTATTCACAATGAATCCCTTGTAGTAGTACTTCGTGGGACCCATAGAATATGATGCAGAGGGTCTGCTAAGAAAATAATCTAGGCAAATGACAGCAACCTGCCTCCCCTGGGGAGAGTGATGTTAACAACTCTGTCAATGAGGCATGAGAGTGATTGCAAACAGGACTCAAAGACTAGGCATTCTGATACTGGTATCTTTAAGGACTTCTGAAAGGCTTCCAACTCAGCCCAGAGCCTAAGCCCAGAACTCACTAGTGCTTGAGTCCATTTATGCCGGCATAGAGGGTCTCATCATTCCACTCAATGGTTGTTATCTGGTAGTTGGTCATGCCAGTGAAAGCATAGATGATGTGTGTGCAGAGGCAAGGGTCCACCTTCTCGGGCATGTAACAGGCAACCCCAGAGCAGTACTGGCTCCAGTTAGTGAAGTAACAGACAGTTTTGGTGGCTGTGCCTGGAATGGCAGGGAAATAAGAGATGATCCCTGCCCTGACTAATATCCCTTGTACCCAGGGCCTACCCTGGCACTCCCCAGCCATGGGGCACTTACCCAGCTGCAGCAGGAGGGCCAGCCCTAAAAAGAAGACAAGAGATCTTGGTCAGAGGGTAGCAGGGTCATTATTTCCCTGGCTGACCTGGGACAACACAGAGCAGTAAATTGAGAAGGGAGTTAGGGCCTGCTGTAAGTCCTTTCCCAACATGGACCCCTGCATGATGCTTTCAAGGAAGGTGGCTAATGTAGGCATTCAGTGAGCTACCTGAAAGCTCAGATGATAGTGAGCAGTTCAGGAACTAGGACTGTTATTTACCTGCTATCTATTCAACAAACTCATATTAAGTACTGGTTTGTTGTTCAGTCTCTAAGTCGTGTCTGACACTTTTGTGACCCCATGGATTGTAGCCACCAGGCTCCTCTGTCCATGGAATTTCCCAGGTAAGAATACTGGAGTGGGTTGCCATTTCCTTCTCCAGGGGTTCTTGCCAACCCAGGGATCAAGCTGGCATCTCCTGAGTCTCCTGCATTGGCAGGCGGATTCTTTGGCACTGAGCCACCAGGGAAGCACAAGTACTGGCTACTGAAAACAAAAAGAAAAATTAGGCAAGCTCCTTGTCTTCAAAGAACTCAGAACCTGGTGGGAAATCAAACCTATAAGCACAATCAAACCTCAATGCAATGCAGTGACACAAGCAATAAAACTGGGATATGCAAAGTATTATAGAAAACAAATCAGGGAAGACTTCCCCAGAGAGAGAATATTTGGACAGCTCTCTGTGTTTCCTCTAGGCTTCTTTAGGATTTGTGCTTTCTTCTCCCTGTCACGGGGCTTCCCTGGTGGCCCAGACGGTAAAGAATCTGTCTGCAATGCAGGAGACCAGGGTTTGATCCCTGGGTCAGGAAGATCCCCTGGAGAAGGCAATGGCAACCCACTCTAGCATTCTTGCCTTGGGAATTCCATGGACAGAGGAGTCTGGTAGGCTACAGTCCACAGGGGTCCAAAGAGTCGGACATGACTGAGCGACTAACACACACACACACACACACACACACACACAAACACACACACACACACATCCCTTTCTCTGCATATATTACACTGAAGGCACTAGTTTATTGGTCTGCCCACTAGACAATGAACTCCCTGAAGGCAGGGACTGTGCTTACACTGCTGAAACTCCACTACCCAGTCCAGTGCTTGGCACATGATCTACTCTCTATTAACACGTGTTGAATGAACAGACCCAAAGGACAATCCAAAGTGGTGGAGAAGGGCATAAGAGGCAATAAAGGTGGAGAAGGGGTGGGCAAGCAGAGGTCACTTCTGGTAGCAATCTCTTCACACTGAGAACTAGAACTCACCTTTTCCTGAACCAGCTTTGCTCTGCTTCTCAACTAAAATGATGGTCTTAAATTTTATTTTCATCCAAGCTATTAATACCTAGTCATATCCAGGATGAGCCGCTGTGCCTGGCCCAGTGGCCAATCTCATTGGGCTCCTATCCACAGTCTGGGCATCATCTCTGAGGGTGAGTTAGCACTGGAGGAATTTCATGAGCTCTATAAGATCTTGTCTGCCTTCCTCCCTAGAACCCTCACACCTGTCCCCAGAGTGTTCATTCGGAAAAACCTCAGCCTCACTGATTTTTTTTTCTGCTAATCATTCCTGTTAATTAATCTTAGTCCAGTCTATGCACTGAGCTCCCTCTGTGGTTGGCAGAACGTTGGGATCAGAATGGCTAGCCCAAGTCTTTCATCATCTTACATGAGGAAATGGCCTTGTCCTGCTGCACCAGAGAGATACACTTTCTTTCCCCTCTGAAGCTCTTGGGTGCTCACTGGGCCCTTCCCTCCTCCCTCTCTCCTTCTTTCTTCCTTCCTTCCCCGCTATGTTATGAACTCAAGGAAGCTGCCAGAGAGAAAGGGGACAAGGAAGCCTTGGAGTGAAGAGAGCTAGGGTGGAGACAGAGTAAATGGAGGAGAGGAAGCCCGTACTCTGAAAGCTCAGCTGGGCCTCCCGGGACAGACTCACCAGAAAGAAGCAGTAATTTGCCATTTTGATGGAAAGTGCTCCATGCAAGTTCCAAGGCTGAATGGACACTCGACAGCTTTGTATAGGTAGCACTGCAGACCTTGCCACTGTACACCTGGCTCCCCTCAGCAAGCAAGGTGGCAGCCCAGAAATAAAGGGATATGAGGGGGCACATGGTTCCCATTTACCCTCTGAATCTTATCTGTGTTTTCCTTCTTAGACAATCAACCCCGAGACACAATGGAGACTTGGTAGGAACAACCAAATGTATCCTAAAAGATACATTTAGGAAAATGGCTTATCTGATACAGGCATAAGGCAGGCCTTGGGTTCAAAGTCACTACAGGTCAGAGTGGGCCCCACAGGTCAAAAGGGACCATCTGGACTCTAAAGGAGGAGTGTGGACAAGCGAAGTGAGTCTGCCATTTGACCAGGACTTGTCTCTGCCTGGACGGCGGGAGATGGTCCTGCCCAGCCTCCTGCTCTTTGATTCTATTGTAGCAGTATATGTCAGGTAACGGCTAGAAGTTTGTGAGGTTTCACCAAGTCTGGAGTGAGAAAGTATCACTTTCCAAACTTGCTTCTGTTTAATTGAAGGCTGCTTGGTTTACAGAGGATGGAAGAAGTTCATGGAGGGGTGGGGCACACATTTCTAGTTAGGCTTTGATTCAGAAGGGAGAAGCAGCAAGGCCTAGGACAAGGCCCCAGAGAGCCATAAAAATCAGAGGAAACATAGCTGTAAAAATGCCTGCAGATCGAGGCTGAGAATCTCAATGTTTTAGGACCTGCCTCCCTTCACTCCACTCCACACCCAGCCTAACTACCCAGACAGAAGGGGATGCACCTACAGGAGGCCCACCACAAGGTCATATTCCAGGTGTCCAGACTGTGTTTCAGGATCCCTCAGCCCCAGAAGGCATTGAGAGGAGCAAAAGTGTGGTTTTACCTTTGGCGCTGACACCAGCCCCAGGACATCCACTTAGTCTGCCTAAAATCCCAGTCGTGGGTGGCATCGCTGGCTGCACTCCGGGTGACACCTCCCACTTAGAGATCTACCAGGTGAGTGTTCAAGGTCTTCAGAAAGATGCTGATCAGCCTGTTGGGAGCTTCTAATCCAGACTCATTTATAGGCAATCTGGGTTCAAAGAGAATACAGGAAAGGAACCTACAGACTTCAATGCAAGTACTCCCCGGGGCTATTATCCACTTTCCTCTGACCTTTCCCAGGCCTTAGACTCACTTGGCCTCTGGTCATTGACTGCCAAGAACTTGATGCATTAACTAACTAGAATTGGCCCAGTCCTGAAAATAATAATAACAGCTAACATTTACTCAGCACATGCAATGTGCCAGGTGATTAATTCACTTAATGCTAAAACAAAAACAAAAACAAAAAACCCTTTGAGGTAGATATTATTATTGCCTTGCCATCCCTTTTACAGACTGGGGGAACTGAGGTTTAAGGGAACTTAAGTAAACTGCCCGAGGTCACACTGAGAAGCAGAGCTCAGATCCAAGCAGAGACAGCCTGCCCCTGGGACCTGGAATCTCTTATTCTACTCCCCTTCATCCATACCATCCCATGCAACTATCAACTAAAAAGATGTACAACCTGAGAGTTGTGATTTAAGTTTTATTTGGAGCAAAATGAGGACTGCAGCCCTGGAGACTGCACCTCAGATAGCTCTGAGACACTGCTCCAAAGGGGTAGTAGGGAAAGGTCAATATATAAGATTTTGGTGAAGGGGGAGTTCCATGCAATCAAGAGCTTACCTTACAAGAGGTTTTCTGTAGTCATGAAGAGCTGATGTCACCAAGAAGGGATTTCGTGTTTTCCTAGATATGAAGAAAAACTATGTCAAAGCTATAGCTAAAGCTATGGTTTTTCTAGCAGTCATGTACGGCTGTGAGAAAGCTGAGCATAAAGCTCAGCACTGAAGAACTGATGCTTTTGAACTGTGGTGTTGGAGAAGATTCTTGAGAGTCTCTTGGACAGCAAGGAGATCAAGCCAGTCAATCTTAAAAGAAATCAGTCCTGATTATTCATTGGAAGGACTGATGCTGAAGCCGGAGTTCCAATACTTTGGCCATCTGATGTGAAGAACTGACTCACTGGAAAAGATCCTGATGCTGGGAAAGATTGAAGGCAAGAGGAGAAGGGAATGACAGAGGATGAGATGGTTGGATGGCATCACCAACTCGATGGACATAAGTTTGAGCAAACTCCGGGAGTTGGTGATGGACAGGGAAGCCTAGTGTGCCACAGTCCATGGGGTTGCAAAGAGTCGGACATGACTGAGTGACGAACTGAACTGAGAGTTAATGAGATAAGATCGGTCACTTGAGAGGAGAATTATCCAAATGAGACTTTTGCAGAATTTTTGTTTGTTTCCCTGGAACACAGAGTGCCTCATTCTCCACCAGCTGCAGCAGCACAGGCTTCAGTTTCTGCAGAGGCAGGTGGCAAATGCCCTTAAAGCGTCAGTGGTTCCTCTTTGGTAGAGAACATAGCCTTAAAAGATCTCCTTAAAGGAGTTGTTTTAGGGGTGGGGGAAAGGAGGAGAAGGCTGATCAGGGTTTCTCTCCAATCTCAGCTGAACAAAAGATCCTAAACTCCTTACCCTTCTCCTGGATATTTGCAAAGCAAATGGTTCTCTCCTCACAGCGACTATGAGAAAGGAATGCATAGAGTTCAGGGCTTAGAGCTCAAGACACAGACCTTCCATGGACTCTCGGGCTCCATGAAAGGCCAAGGGTAGTATGTTGGGCAGCTGTCCACTATAATCAAATTAACAACAAACACAAGTACCAGTCTTCCTTACCCCTCATACCTCTGGCAGCAAGCATGCTTATTATTCCCATTTTACAGAGAAAACTGGGGGCACAGAGAAGGTAAATAACTTGACCAAAGTCACATGGTCAGTGAGTTAGAGCAAAGCCAGGATGTGCATCCAGGCAGCCTGACTCTCAATTATTTCACTACTCTGCTTCTGGAGAATGCAATAATCAGAGGAAGCAAAGGACTGAGCCAGTGTTAGAAAATCAGAGAAGTGCCCTCAGGCAATGTCTAACTTATAGTAAAAAGATCGGAGCTCTCAGGCAGCATTTAGGGGACCCTGGGGACAAGGTTCCCCTAGTCTCCAGCAGCGCTTGCCACCGCTGTTCTTTCATATGTACATCTGACACTTTCTCAATCATAAAGGAATAAATCCCCTTTTCAACTAAAAAAATGCGCAATATGAGAGTTTCAAGTTAAATTTTATTTGGGGAAAAATGAGGACTATAGTCTAGGAGATAGCACTTCTGATAGCTCTGAGATACTGAGATAGAGATTACTAGAATGTTGAGACCTTGGTCTTGTTTTCAGTAAATATCCAGCTCCATTGTCCTGAATTCCTGGAATGTATGTTTAGTCTGATAAATTATCAGCACTCAGATCCAGGGAAGGGTAGTAATTAAATTCTGTTCCATATGCTTGAGGGTAAAACAACTGATGATCATTAATCTTAAGCCATACATCTGGTCCAAGGTAAAATGGCCAGAGGGCATGAAAAAGGGTGGTCACTTAATCCAAGAATCAAGAGAAGCCATAAAGATATTAAGTTAAGTATCTTGACCTTTAAATTTATTGGTTAGAAATAATGTGATTTAAGGAAGGATATAAAAACTGATGTAAGACCCACCTTGGGGGGACTTTTTACTCCCTCTCAGTGTTTATACTGAGGGCTTTGTACTTTCCTCCTCCTCTTTAATAAATCCTATTCGTTTGCTTCTGTGTGTTTGCGTGTTCCTGGATTCCATTCTTCGGCTCCATGGACAAGAACTCGGATTCCCGTCTCAAAATTGCTCCAAAGAAGTAGGGGGAAGGACAGTATACATGTGGTTTTGATGAAGGGGGAATACATGCAATCAAGCACATATTTTTTTACTGAAGGTTTCTGCTAATCATGAATAGCAGTCATTACCACAAAGGATTTTAGTGCTTTTCTAGATATGAGCAGATACAAGAATTGGGCTCATAAAATTGGCTCCTCAAAATGTCTAACTATCTGAAGACCTATTCTGCCAGTTTTCAGAGCACAGAGTGCCTTATTTCTGCTCTCCATCTTGAGCTCCTTTCAGGGGGTATTGAAAATCAGCAACTGCAGCAGCACATGATTTAATCCTTTAGAGGTAGATGGCAAGTGCCCATGTCAAGTGCCAATTTATAGTTGACACCCTAGTAGTCCACTCTCACTCTCCTTCAGACCCTATAGCCATCTCTAAGCACCCCCTCTGCAGAAATCCTGGCCCTCCCACCACTTAGATATATGACCTTACATTCCCTGAGCCCCAGTCAGCTCATCTGCAAATTGGACTTATACACCACCTTTATAAGCCAAGAGGATTAAATGTGCACATGAAAGTGTTGCTCAAAGTTTAGGGTAAGGGACTTTCCTGGCAATCCAGTGATTAAGACTCCACACTTCCTCTGCAGGGGGCATGTGTTGGATCCCTGGTTGGGGAACTAAGATGCCATATGCTACGTAGCCAAAAATAAACAACTAGATAGACAAATAGATAATAGAAAGTTTAGGGTAAAAATCATTTTTCAATAAGGAAAGGGAGAATGAGGGGAAACACAATTTATCCTGGAATTAAGGTGTCTGAGTACAGCCTTAGACTTCAGGCAGCATTAGACCCAGCTTTGGGCACCATGCTTTAGAGGAAGAATTGCAAGCTTTTCCATAAAAGGCTATATAGTAATATTTAGGCTTTGTAGGCCATTCTGTGAGGGCTTCCCATGTGGGTCTAGTGGTAAGGAACCCA
Source organism: Giraffa tippelskirchi (assembly GCF_054371585.1). NCBI lineage: Eukaryota > Metazoa > Chordata > Mammalia > Artiodactyla > Giraffidae > Giraffa > Giraffa tippelskirchi. The sequence goes on from NC_137279.1 coordinate 111,323,070, forward strand.
CCAGCCAATGCCAGCAGCATAAGAGATGTGTGTTCGATCCCTGGGTTGGGAAAATCTCCTGGAGAAGGGCATGGCAACCCATTCCAGTATTCTTGCATTGGAGAAACCCATGGACAGAGGAGCCTGGTGGGTTACAGTCCACAGGGTTGCAAAGAGTCAGACATGACTGAAGTGACTTAGCATGCACGGACACAGAATCTGTTGCAGCTTCTCAACCCTGCCATTGTGGAGAGAAAGCAGCCATAGACAATATGTAAACAAATTATGTGAAGCTGTGTTCCCATAAAAAGTTTATTCACAGAAGCAAGAGGAGGGTTAGATTTGACCCGTCAGCCACAGTTTGCTACTCCCTGCTTTCGGTGTTTCCACTCTGGTCCTCCTCCAGCTGCAGCCTTCACCATGAGGTGAGGAGATGGCAGGGCTAAGGGCACATCCTTAGCCCTGAAGCCCACACCCCTGCACTTTTAAACACTAATCCAGATACCCAGGGTTCCTGCACAAGTAGCCAAACATCCTGTTCCCACTTTCAGGTCCTGTGCAGCCCTTTTCCCTGTTCGCTCATCCTGAGTGTGGACCACAAGGCTGGTGTGAACACACTTGCCAGAGGATCTGTGTATGCGTGTGTGTGTGTGTATGTGTGTGCACGCGCACTGGGGTGGAGTGAAGACAAACTTTGGATGCAAAAGCTGAGATGTCTGTGTTGCAGGAAGGGGCCCTTTCCAGGGCCCAACAGTGTACTCTTGTCTAACACTCAGAAATGAATCATCCGAGGAGACACATGTTCTGCCAAAGCAAGAGACTTTATTGGAAAAAGGCACCCAGGCAGAGAGCAGGAAGGTAAGGGGAACCCAGGAGGGCTGCTCTACCACATGTCCCTCAGTCTCGGGTTTTATGGTGATGGGGTTAGTTTCTGGGTGGTTTCCAGCCAGTCACTCTGAATCAGGGTGCTTCTTGTTGGCACATGCATTGCTCAGCCAAGATGGATTTCAGTGAGGATTCTGGGAGGTGGAAGGACGCATGGAGTCTCCTTTTGAGTTTTCCTGAATTCTTCCAGTTGGTGGTGGCTTGTTAGTTCCATGTTCCTTACCAGGACCTCCTGTTGTAAAATAACTCATGCAAGTGGTTACTATAGTGCCTGGCAGGGTGGGCAGTTTCAGTCATTGTTTCCCATAACAACTTCCCCTTCCAGCAACATCTGCCAGTGTGTATGTGAGATCCTTGCTCTCTGAGTCAGGGCTTTAGATGGGAAGGGAAAGGGGCTACCAGTGGGCTGGGAATCAAGGACACAAGCTGCTGCATTCCGGCACAGAATTCCCAGGAGTCTGGGAATTCGGAATTCAAACCTGATCTTTTGGGTCATTGCAAAATCATATTAGTTAAGAGTATAAATCATATTTTAACCCTTGGCTCTTAAATATTTAGACATGTGATATGCAGGCCTACATTTGTACCCACAAATGGTGGGAGAGGACAGCCTTATACCACAAAGTCCAGGATTGCACAGAGGAGGCCACACTGGCTGGAACAAAATGCTTTTTCTTTATTGTGCCTCAAGGGAACCAATTAGCCGCTGCAGGAGAATAAAGCCAGACCCAGCCTGAGGTCTGAGAGACAGTCAAAGGGAGACTTGGGGAAGAAACATCCTGAGGGTCTCATCTAACCTCTAAGAATCCCACACATGAATTACTGCAGCAGGAGTACCCAGCAAGGTCAACTTACCTACTTAGCTATGAGTTAAGCCTGGAAACAAAAGAAAGTATTTCAAAGCCCAATCAATAACATAAGGCCTCAGTCAAGTTACTAAGATATAGATGTTCAGAGTTGACAGGCTGCTGCCCAGTCATATAGTTTAGGAGATTTTGCACCGCTCTGGGCCCTTCTCCAGGACAATATGGCCAGTCCTCTCCAGTTGTCTGTCTGCAGTGATTTCCAGTGTCCCGCTCTCCACTGAGATGATGTCAGCACACCTGGTTGGTCAGCAGCACTCTCACCTGCACAAGAAGATATAGGATTTGCTTACAGAACCCAGGACCCAGGGATGAAGCAGCAGCCAAACCACCTGTTGTTAAGGCAATAATGAGCATGGTCACCAATAATGACCATGAGACCTTCTGACTGTTCAGACTAAAGCAAGATCTAGAGAATGGACTTGTGGACACAGTGGAGGAAGGAGAGAGTGGAACAAATAGAGAAAGTAACATAGACATACATACACTATCATGTGTAAAATAGATAACTGATGAGACGTTGCCGTATAACCCAGGGAGCCCAGCCAGGCACTCTGTGACGACCTAGAGGAGTGGGCTGGGGTGAGGGGAGGGAGACCCAAGAGGGAGGTGATATATGTATAATTATGGCTGATTTGCATTGTTGTACAGCAGAAACCATCACAACATTTTAAAGCAAATTTCCTCCAATTAAAAAAAACAAAACTGTGGATGGGGAGAGGGATAGAGCATTAATAACAACTGAGATTGGATCTCTCGGCAGTCAACTGGGAGCATAAAGTCAGATTTACTCTGATTTAGAAAATTAAAACAGGCTGATGATTTTGTAGTGAAGAATTGCGGTGGAGTAAATGTTTATGCCCACTCTACATGAAAAGAAAACCCTTAGCTTAGACTGTGCTCAATAAATGGTAGCCAGATTACTATTGTTATACGTTAAAAGTCTTTGGAAGCTCACCAAAAGAACAGAATCAGACTAATCAATAAGAAAAATGAGGACAGAAGTTCCAAAGGAATTTGAGAATTCATCAGTCCAAATATGTGAAGACTACCTCCCCCAGTCTCCTGTGTCCCGCTGTGCCCAGCTCTCTGCCCACTCTCTCAGTCTGTCCTAAATTCTGTTACCTTTCTAGAGAGCCAAGACTCCTCTTGACAGCTTGAACAAGCGGGTAGGGACCCTGGCTGCAGAATTTGCCAGTGAAGTCATCCATGTCAATGGACCAGATCATGGCCCCTCCCAGGTTTAGATTCTTTAGAAACTGAACCTGAGGGGAGAACAGGAAAGTATACTGAGGTTAGAAGGAGTCCTTAAAGGCCCAAGACCCAAGTCAGGTTCACAGAAGGGTTTGAGCTTAGAATGTAGCAGTAGATTTACACTCTCTGGAGTCATGGATTCCCTGAAGGAAAGGGTTGCTCAGGAAGGCTTATAAAATGAAGAGAGAGCCACCTGCTATTAACCACCTCTCATGGAATAATCACATCCCAGGTCCAAAACCTAGGCCTCTAGGATGAGGAGTAGAACCTAGGAAATCACTAGCAGGATTTCAATTACAATTGGGTTGTCAATTACACTGATGCCTTTGTCCTGCTTTGCACCTGGAAAGCAAACATCTTAGCAAGGTCTAAGAACAACCCTGTATACTGTAGCCTGCCAGGCCCCTCTCTCCATGTGATTTTCCAGGTAAGAATACTGGAGTGGGTTGCCATTTCCTTCTCCAAAGAACTGGTAGACTCAGAAATCTGGAGCCTCATAATCCATGAGAAAGACTTCAGGGTCTGTCCTGAGATAAACAACCAGGTGGGTGACCATTCTGTATAGGCACCAATGTCTCCTTTGCTCTTTTTCCCTTCTTCTCCCTCCTCCCTTCTCTCCACTCCTTGCTTCTCCCCTTATTCTTAATTCTTCCTTGCATCTTTCCACCTCTCCTGCATGTACTATAGGTGCTCACAGGTATGACTTAGAGTCATGACATGACTAGCTTTGCACCACAGAGGCTTCTCTCTTTCCACACAGAGTACTGAGGCATTTGATCACACACCCTATTCCCCAAGCACCGGAGTGTTCTGCTCTCCTAGAGCCTCTTACTTGGGGCAGCTGTCACAGAGCCTCTTGCTTGGGGACAACTGTCTCAGAGCCTCTTGCTCTCCCAGAACCCAGACATACCTTGGTCTCCACGCTCTCCACATCATCATAGCCCACCCACTGGTTCCCCTTGACTGCATAGGGAACTTGCTGATCGTGGAGCCTTGTGATCTTGGCTCCTTGTAGGAACTGACAGATCTGGTAAGGAAAGGAGGAGCAAGAGGTTCAGTAATGGGCTCTTCTTGAAATTTATTGAGATAAAAGGAGAAGGTAAGGGTCTTGGGGACAATATCAGAATCTTTACTCCAGGAATCAATGGGAGAAATGATCAGATACAACATGCAGAATGAATGGTTCAAGATGAACCTTTGGAAACTGTTGATGCTAAGGCCTCATCAGGAGGAACCACAAACAGCCAGAGGGCAGAGAGTACTTGAATTCCACATCAGGCCTCAGTATTGATCAGTAAATCTTCCCATGTCTTCAGTTGCAAAATGGAAACAATTATAATTATGTATCTTATATACCTACCTAACAATATTGTTGTTAGGATCAACTGAACTAATACATGTTAGGAAAAAAAGACAACTTTGAAAACAATAAAGTGCTTTACAGACATGTAGCGTCACAATGCCCATCACCATCATTCCCCACCTTGTAGCTTATCCCCACTTCAACCCCACTACTCTCCCTCTGCCCCTTCCCCCTCACAATGTGCCTGTGCTGGGATTCCCCTTCTATCATCAGCTATTTTTCTCTTCTTGTTAGCAGAAGTAAGAGCTACTAAAAAAGACACATCTTTATTGAAAAATGCATTTTAAAGCCACACAGAAAACTCATTTTGTTTTGCTTACTCTTTTTAGATTATTTAGTCTCATGTTCGCCTCAATGAGACCACGTGGACTATAACCCGCCAAGCTTCTTTGTCCATGGGTTTCTCCAGGCAAGAGTGAAGTGGGTTGCCATTTCCTGCTCTATTGCCTCAATGAGGGTGATAAATGGAAATCTGAATATTTAAGGAAATACCAATTTGTCAAAGTTATAATGATGTAGGGTGATACACTGAACAATCAAGTTAAATTTTCCATGCAATAGGGGAGTGTGTATCCAGTGGTCTGTACTAAAATCCTTCCAGCAGATTCTGAACTCCGACCTCTCTTATTCCTTAAATTAAGTGAATCAGTGAGGACTCTGATGGTGACTCATACCCTTTTCCCCATGTCAACTCAACTGATGGTTCTTCAGTCATTCCCCCATGTGAGGTGAGACAAAAAATTGAGCATTACACTCAGAGTATCTCAGTGGATGCCAAGACCCTCAGTAGCAGTTGATAGCATGTCCATGCCAGTGATGAGGGGATAGACTAGGACTCCAAGGGGAAACCAAGATGTAGGACATTGTTCTTTCCTTACCTGATCAAACTCCTTCCTATCCTTCAAGATTCAGCATACATCTCTCCTCCTCTATGGAGCCTTCCCCATCACCCACTTCTGAACTCACGGCCCTCCACATTGGCCACTTAATCATATCTCATTTTGCAGTACCCACATAATGTTATTAACTATGACAGTTTTAAAACTCTTATTTAACTAGTTTCATTTGTATTCTACATTCTTTCCACCTGGACAGTAAGCCTTTTGAGACAAGGATGAAGAATGAGTTATTTCTAGCTCTCACAGGACCTAGTCTTTGCGATATGGGAGCAATCCAAGAGTTTCTGTTAGTTGAATTACTGTTTGACTCTTAGAGCTTCCTATACATTAAAAATTTTTTTTCTCCAGGTTGAGGAGCAAAAAGGAATGATAGTCTAAACAGCCAAACACCTTTGATAGTTATCTCTATGATGTTAAGTCTGTCTGACGGTGGGACAGAATCTGACGTATTTGACTGCTCCTTGCTTCTTTTTATTTATTTATTTTTAATTGAAAGTTAATTGCTTTACAGTATTGTGTTGGTTTCTGGCCCCTCTCTTCTTGAAACACCCACTTCTCACTCTTTTCTTTGGCACAGAACACTCTGGGTTCTGCCTACCTTCCTGTAGATCTTGTCAGTTTCATTGAAGTTCTCCTCTTCCTCTGCCTAACCCTTAAGTACAAGAGGTCCTTGGGTTTTGTTGTTTCTTGCACTTTGGCTTCACATACCAATTTTATGCTGATAGTTTTAGAAGCTACATCTCTAGCACAGGCTGGCCTCTTGTGGTCCAAACCCACATACCTAACTACTCACCTTTTATATATACATCCCACAGGCATTTGGATGTCCCACTTGCTCCTCAAACTCAGAATGTCCAAAACTGATCTCATGATTGAGACCAACGCCCACTATGCTCCTTCATATCTTCCCCAACTCAGTAAAAATGGCATTACCATCTACTTAGTTGCCCAAGTCAAAAACGTGGAACAGTCTCCCTTTTTCAATCTCCCATACCTGTTTCACCCTTCCCCATTCCTCACTAGTTCCACCTCCTCTCCAGATTTCAGCTAACGTCACTTCCTCCAGGAAGCATTCCCTGACCCTCTCCCCAGTCAGGGTGCAGAGCTCCTCTTACATGTTCCAATAGCACTCCATACTTTCCTTCTCAGCACTCAGGATGTGTTACTCTTTTATTGTCAGACTGAAACTGGACTGCCTATCCAGATACAGGGGACACCTGAGGGCACAGGGAGGCTCCAGGTACCTCATAATAAGCCAGGAAGCCTGAAGACTTGGTGATGGGGCCAGCAGCTCCAGGACCAGAAGCAGGGGCCCCCAAGGCAGTTTCTGCAGAGGCCAGTGTAAAGGAACGTCCATATGTGGGGATGCCCATGACCACCTTCTCTGCAGGCATCCCCTTGTTTATCCAGTATCCCACAGCATATTCCTAGAAAGAGAAGATAGACTGAGGCACAGCATGTGTGGGAAAGAAAGGTGTCAGGCCTTACTGAGCCTCCAACCCAAATTCACAGAAGGGACTCCATGATTCCTTCTCTACATCAGTGACTATGGAGGATCCTATTGGAACCAGAGTGTTTATTCTAATGCTCTTAATGTTCTTCAGCACTAAGTGACCAAGTCAGCTTTTTCTAATCATGAAAGAAAACTGAACAATGGATCAGAAAAGAAATCAGGCAAGTGACCTAGAAAACATGAAATAAAGGTTGTCACCATCTATCTTTCCCCTTTGAGTCAACAGCCTATGGAATTTATCAACACTATGACTGGTAGTGTTACTGATGAAGGTGATGCGGGATGTGGCCATCAGACACTAGCCTGTGAGGCCTCACAATGACATCAGGTCCAAAAGGCAAGATAAGAGGTAAGAAGCTAGTTTGGGCCTTACTGGCTTCCAGGACAGAATAAGGGGTTACAGAAGACGAGGGTATGTCTCCTCATCCTTAAAAATTGTGGAGAGAGAGGAAGGAATGAAGGGGGCTTGGTTTGATGTGACTTGATCATATGGTATTCTAGAAAACCCCAGACTAGAAATCAGTATACCCAGCTTTGGACTGATCCATTTTGTTATTTTAAATATGAAGGCTTGGAAATATACAACCCAGACATTTCTTCCTGCCCAATTTTAGGAATACATCCACATGTACCATGACAACAACAAAACTGTTTTGTTAATGACTTTTTTTCCCTTGGATTTTCCATTTTCTACCACTTTTCAGGATATTCACATCAGCAAGAACTTGAAGAGCCAATTAATTTGCCAGGTTTCCATTTCATCATCTGTGTAGTGAAAGTAATGCTTCCTGACCAGCCAACCTCAGATTATTTTGAAGATCAAATTAAATAGGGAATGTGGACACATATAGGAGAGTACTAAGTTCTCTACATCCATGTGGGTTTCAGGAAATGTATCAAGGATGGAGAATTAAGAGAAGATGTGGGTGACTGATACCTTGAGTCAGAGAAAAGTTTAGGACATTTCAGTTGCAAAGTCCTCTGACATTTTCTAAGTGACATGTTACTGTGCCTGGTCCAAGCATTGTCCCTGTTCTCACCAGCTTTCAGGGTTATCTGAGTCCCTCTTGGGCAATGCACCTTCTCCTCAGTTCAAGACAGAATTAACTCTAGATGACCTGCACTGTCCTCAGCTCCTCCCACAGCCACTGTACTCACCACTCTTTCTCCCTAAGACTCACCACATTGTAGTAGGAGTTTGTCCCTCTGTCCAGCTGCCCCTTTCTCAGGGGGCTGTTGTGGCCAGTGACAAGGGGCTTTTCCCAAGACCCATGGAAGTCGAAAGACAGGAGGTTGATGAAATCCAGGTCTCTAGATTGCCAAAAGCAAAAGAAGAGATTCTGTGATGAGCAGAGGTAGAAGCAACTACAGTCGACCCTTGAACATTGAACGTTTGAGCTGCACAGTCCACTTTAATACTACAGAACAGTAAATACTATGGAACCACATGGTCTGGGGTTGGCTGAATCCACAGATGAGGAGGAACCATGGATACAAAGGGCTGACTGTAAATTACACATGGATTAGCCCTCGCTTTGTTCGAGGGTCAACTGTACACATATTCATGTAGAGCTTTGGATGCTGTTAGAAGGACTGAAATTAGTCATAAAGGAGAAGTTCCTGGCTGGATGACGTGGTTAAGATAGTGACTTCATGCTTTCCCTTCATCCCTCAGACATATTGACATGCATCACTTGTGTGGGCCAGGCTGACGGCAGAGATGGAGGGGATGATCCAGTGCACTTACTTTGCCAATTCCTTGATCTGATAGCTGTTGTCAATCATCTGCCTCCCTGCAGAAACTCCTGCAGTCAAGAGAAGCCTTTCTTTGGTGGATTTTACAAAGTCCTGCTGAAATGCTTCTGCTAACTTCTGTGAAAAACAAAAAGCCCACAAGAAGTCAATTCTCCCTTCCAGAGCACAGACCTAAGATTCTTACCCGATTTGAAATTTCTAGAACCACATTAGATGGAAAGATCAAAACTTTTCTCCCCATTCCCACATAGAGATGCCTCCTGCCTCAAGCTGAGGAATGTCCACATTACACAGGAGGACCACCAGTCTCACTGTACTCAAGAACTATCTGGGTTTCTTCCTAGTAGATTCTCTGATCTATGTGATAAAACTTTATGAGACTATTCCAGTGCTCAGGACAGTCTATGGCCCTATACTCTTTTACATGGGTATTGCTTCATTTTGGTGTTGTTTATTCTATGAGGAGGCTCTGTTCTTTGATGTTGTCCTTGCACCAAACTAGGTCCAAGGGCTTTTCCTTCATGAGTTCAGGCTTCTGGAAGGAAGGGACTATCTTCCAACAAGAGCCAGTCTCTTCCTTTTTTTTTCCTGGTATGGCCATGGGTTTCATGTAAGGGTAACGTGGAGTTTGCCTTACATGAATCAGCATAGCGAAATGAGTGTTGTCTTTTACATTTGGGTAGATCCAACTTATGTCTAGTCCATCGAAGTTATGATTCCTCAGAAATAGGATTACAGAATTCACAAATTTCAAGGTTGATGAAGAAGATTCAACCATGGGATGGAACCTGGGTAGAAGCAAGACAGGTGTTTCTTGGAAAGAAGAAGTAGACATAACACATTTTTTTTTTACAGAAATCCTGATATAGTCTTCCTTTCCCCAATATTTTCTCCCTATTTTTCTATCTAAACCCCTGCCTCTTTTGGAACAAACGGGGAGAGAAAGGATTGCTGAGCCAGAAAATCAATGGAGTTCGGTAGAGGAAGACTGGGTTCTCTGCAGCTCTTTCTGCAGGATAATGGAGCTGCCTATGGCAGAGACTTTCCTTGACCAAACTTCAGTCGTTTTGTCACTAAGTCGTGTCCAACTCTTTGCGCCTCTGTGGACTGTAGCCAGCCAGGATTCTCTGTCCATAGGATTTCCCAGGCAAGAATACTGGAGTAGGTTGCCATTTCCTTCTCCAGGGGATCTTTCTGACCTAGGGTTCAAACACGTGTCTCCTGCATTGGCAGGTGAATTCTTGACCACAGCCTCTGGGAAGCCCAAACTTTAGTCCAAGTCCTCTGAATTCTCTTCTCAACTCGGCCTTGATCTTGTGCTTCTGTCTCTATCTTTGCAGAATCCTAAACCAGCTTAATGAGAATCCTCCACCCTTGGTATCAGATCACCCTCAGTATCATCCTCATCCCCTACCATCCCCCAGATGATATCTTATTATCCTGTTCTACCTTCAGCAAGAGTTCTGTTGAGTCAGTTTAGCAAGAATCTCCCTAGCCCTAATGTTTCCTCTTAGTAATTTTCCATCCACCGTCCCCCACCCACAACCTGCTTCTTGGCTATAAATCCACTTTTGCCCCTGCTGTATCCAGCATTGAGTCCAGTACTATCCTGAGGTCTCTTTTCCCCTATTGCAATACTTCCTGAATAAAATCTGTTTTTCCCTCTTTAATTACTATTCACCTCTGACTTTCTTTAACATCTTACACCCTTGAAAAAACAATTTGCAATGTGATGGGCTGAGGGTCAAGAGATCTGGATTTGAGTCCCAGGTCAGAGTCCTTTCTAGTGACCTCTTTGTCACCAACTAGCTCTCTAGGTTCAGTCTGGCCCATCTTTAAAATGGAACTGAAGACACTGATCCTGCCTCATCGATCTCAAAGTGACCACATTTTGAAAAGCTTCCTAAAAAGAGAGCTAGACTTCACAGGAACTTCTCTTTCCCCACATAAACAACCTAGTCCTCAATAAGCAACCCAGGTCTCCGCAGTCCCTTCTCGTGAAAAACCAGGAGGACCCTGAGCCACAGCAACCCTCAGGGGCTTTCATCTGAACTAGAATTCTTAAGCCAGGAAGTTGACTCTGAGCTGCCCATGCAGAGGGCCTGTGCTTCACAACAAGATTTAAAATCCAAATCTGTAGACAAGATATCAGTATTTTCCAGAGGATGTATCCTTTGACGTGTATCACCTCCCACCTCTCACAATACCTCCCATCCCAGACAGATTCAGAGTCTTGAATTCATTTGTTTCAATCAATATTAAATTGAGGATTTGCCTCTATGTTATAGCTTATATATGGGATCTAAAAAATGAAACGAACAAATGTATGCAACAAAAGAGAAAGAGACTCACAGATGTAGAGAACAAAATACTGGTTACCAGTGGGGAAAGGGAATGGTAGAGGGATTAGATAAAGGTATGGGATTAAGACATAAACTACTATGTATAAAATAAATAAAGATATTATTACACAGTACAAGAAAATATAGCCATTATTTAAATGGAGGATAACCTGTAAAAAATATTGACTCACTATCTTGTATGCCTGAAGCTAATATAATATTGTAACTATACTTCCATAAAAATTTTTTTTTAAATGAGGATTTTGTTCCTATATATATCTCAGCAGCACAGTGGAGGAAATAGAAAAACCAGGCCTATTAGCTGAAAACCAATGGTAGAAGTAGGTTTGTAACTTTTCTCTTGTATTTCAAAAGTGTTCACAGTGCTTAGAAGGAAAGCAAGGGATAACCCTTTTAGAGAGCAGTTGCATCTGATGCTCTGATCAGAGGTGCTCTGATGCTCTGGGCAGAAGCCTCCAGTTTTAGGAAAGACAGCCATTCAACAGAGAAGTAAGTCTGTGTGGTACACATTTTTAAGCACTGCTGCATGGCACCTGGCACAAAGACTGACATTTATCTAATAATAGTGCAAAGAGTATGAATAACAATAATTATTGCAACCACTGGGCCCTTATGGCACATCAGCACTGCCTAAACAGTTTGTTTGTATTGCCTGCCCTCACAACTTCATCTTTAAGTTGATCCTGTTATTTTCTTCATTGTGAATTTTTTTAGAAAATGAAGCATAGTGACATTATAAAGTTGCCTTTAAAAAAAGAGAAGAAATTGCCTAAAGTCAAACAACTTGTACACAGCTTGTATATAGCTAAAGAGAAATCCAAACCAAATTTTTTAATTTCTGGAGTCCTATCTTCAACCACTAAACTAATATACAAGGAGTACTTAACAAATTACTTATTGAAAAATGAATGCATGCATGTAAGAATGAATGAATGAAGATATTTTTAATTGAATCAAGGATAAGCAAGTATTATGATTGAGAGAGAATTTGGGAATCAGAAGGATAGTTACCATGAAAACCCATTAAAAACTGACAGGAGATCATGATGAAGTTAATGTAGAACCAAATAAGTTAGATAGGTTGATATTTTTTCTGTCTGTGGGTAGAAATTGTGTTGCTAAGTATTTTATAAGTTTTGAACTGGTAAAAACTTTAAAAATTAATTAGGTCAATCCTATTATTTCATAGGTGAATGTATTCAGGATAGAAGAAGAAGAGAAAGGAAGGGAAAGTTGGCATTAATTGAATGATAACTAAGGCAGGCACATGACATACGTTACCTCATTCAAAATCTTTACCCACACCTTATGAAATAGATGTTGTGATGTACATTTTACAGATGGGTAAACTGAGCTCAGAGAGGTGTGTTAACTTCCCCTAGGCAACTCATCTACATAGGTCTTCTAATGTTACTTCTTTCCCCTGCTTACTCCAGCTATAGAGAATACTGACCAGCTGCACAAAAAAGATGTCTTATCAGATTTCTTGTGAAAGCTGAAAACCTCTGCTGGCTAAGATTAAGATCTCTCAGCTTTTTTTAAATGCTGGCACTTAAAAAAAAATTAAAGCAGAAGAAATTCGAAGTTAGATTAACTGTATTTGAAGATTGCAAAGAGATGCCTTTCTTCTTTACAGATTTGTGTTTATTTGGCTCTTGATGCAAATGGAGTATCATTTTCATGTGACTAGAATTATAATTTGTAATATATGTTTCAAATTAATAGCTATTGTGCTTTAAGCAAGACCTACCCAATTGTCCCTATGCTCTGCACTTTCAGGCCATCCAGCTACACAACCGTGGCCCAGGAAACTATGGTTCTCTGACTGCTGCTCGTCAAGGACTTGGTTTTAGGAAAGCACTCACCTGACCCCCACTCAAGGTGAAAGGCAAGCCTTCAAATCCCTTAAACCCTTAAAAAATTAAATTTCCCAACTAAAGCCGTCTCCCCATAGTCCATCAGGTGAAAAACCTTCATGTAAATAATTGAGTTTATACTGCTCCCAGCTCAGTTTCTTAAGCTCCTGCAGAGTTCCTTCCAAGATGTCAGAAAACACAGGGCTATGCTTCAACTTGTGACAAAATTCAGATCAGTTTTCCCATCTAAGCCAAGGAAGGACCTTTCTAAAGCCCAAATCAATGTCCCTTTTCAAGAGTAAGAAAAGCAGTGACAATTAGAAATTACCCATACCATGACTTTCCTGGTGCTTCAGTGGTTAAGAATCTGCCTGCCAAGGCAAGGGATGCTGGTTCAATCGTTGGTCTAAGGAACTAAGACGCCACGTACCATGGGGCAACTCATCCTGTGTGCCACAACTACTGAGTCCACATGCCGCAACTACTGAAGACTGTGTGCTCAAGCCCGTGCTCCACAACAAAGAGCAGCCCCCGCTCACCACAATTAGAGAAAGCCTGTGCGTAGCAACAAAGACCCAGGACATCACCACCCCCCGCCAAAAAGGACAACAGAGAAGAAATTACATGGCAGAATGAACAAAAAATAAAGAGACTGTGATCTTACCCTTTGGAACCAAACAGATACCCTCCAATGGACAAGAGAATTTTCAGTTTGGGATTCCTGGAACAGAAGAATAAGCTGATTATTTCTTTGCTGGCTGCCAGGGAAAACTTTGCCTAAAGAGTTAGAGCTAGAATGTAGATAAATGGGTCCTGGCTACTTGGCAGCTAAGTTTAGTGAAAGGATGAGGCAGAGGGAAGAAGAGGAAGGATTGAGGTTATACCCAAGGAAATACACATGAATAAATCACAAATGAGTGAATGGAGACAGAAGGCCTTAGGCCCAGTTTAGAGCTATCTTCTCTCCCTCAAGACCCACCATGGGTGCTCCCCACTCCTCTCCTACTGACCTGGTTTTGAGACTGTTGATGGTCTGGTAAAGCTTCGCCTCATTCTTGTCCTTGATGATGACCTTGTTGTTACTGATGCTGGCGAATGAGTAAATGAGGTGAGAACATAGGAAGGGGTCAGTGCTCTCAAGGGTGAACTTCCCTGGTTCCTGTCTGTCTTGTGACCATTTGGTAAAGTAGCAAACCAGTCTGTAGGCAGATCCTGGAGTAGAGGGAAGAGGGACAGTGGAGAACCCAGTGTGATGACCTCAGAGCCCAGACTGCCGCAAGTTTCTTCCCCAAAGCCATTGCCTCCTTTACTTATTTAGTCAGAGCCTCTGAGGGTCATTCAGCCTGGGCCCTCTGTGTTGGAGTCTCTTGAGCATCCAGACTCCAGTTAAGAGACACATTGAGAGACAAATACATCATCCACGTGGAAAACATCCCCAGAGCACTGAGATTTAGTGTGGATGGATAGATGGATGACATAGTGATATAAGTGGATAGAGAGATGATACACAATATTGAGGTCGGTGAGAGACAGACAGAGAGGCTCAAAAGACAGAAGCAGAGCCATGGATGCACAAAGAGATCACAGAGCAAAAACTCAGAGTCATCAATATGTTAATGTCGGAACCTGGGAGAGTCGTAAGAAGAGACATAAACCCAGCATCAGAAAGGACACAGCCCAGGGGACCCAGGAAGCAGTAACTCACACATTACTTACCTTCCTGAAGAAGCAGCAAGACCACTAAACCTGTAAGAGGTGGACAGGAAGGAAATTTGTTGAGCCCAACATGGTTCTCGCCTCAGAGTGTGTGGGTGTGCCTACGTGAAACATATAGTTGTGCTTGCTCTGAGCAATCCAACCACTGCTGCTGAGGTCCCTCTATAGGGCTTTGAGATACCCAGCCTTTGGGTGTCTTGCAGAGTCAACAGCCCTACAGAGAAACATTTTCCAAGCTGGGAATTCTTTCGCTCATTCATTCATCCAACAGAAATTTATTGAACCACCTGCTCTGTGCCACGTGTTGCCCTGGATACTGGAAAAACAAGGATGAAGTCAATGCCGTCCCTGTACTCAAGGGGCTCACAGCCTAGTCTGGAACTGAATATAGTTAAGGTGACCAAATAGTTTATTGTCCAATCGGACTCTTTGGAGAGTGAAAAGGAGCATTATTAATCATTTCCCTGTGGGCAACAGTGTGGACCAGAACTCTCCTGGGTGAACTGAGATGAATAGTCGCCTTGTGTACAGACAGCTAACTCTTAAGGTGAATTGAGGAGCATGAGCTGGCTCTGGTAATGTTCTAAGCCTTCCTGTTTGAGGTCCTATCCAGCCTCTTCTCCACAGGACACCTCCCCTGGAAGGACTGGTAAGACTATCATACCCTTCATTTATTCTGTTAAAGGAAAGGCAAGGGCAGGACTCTGGTCCTGGAAACCTCACCCAAAAGGCAAGAGTCCTTGAACTATGACCCCTTCCCTGGGGACATTGTCTAGAATTACCCACACTAGGACACTTGAAGGGTTTGAAAATGGAGAAAAAGGCAGTTAAAAATGAAATGAATGGTGGCAGGAACAGCAATGGAAGAGATATTTGGCAGTGACATATGACATTTGGCATATAATATGCTGAATGCTGCTTGGCATATTATAGTCTGGGGGTAGGTCTTAAAGAACATAAAAAAATTCATAGACAGGGCTTCCCTGGTGGTCTGGTAGTTAAGAAACTGCCTGCCAATGCAGGGGACAAGGGTTCAATCCCTAGTCTGGGAAGATCCCACATGCCACCGAGCAACAAAGCCCATATGCCACAACCACTGAGTCCGCGCGCTAAAGCCTGTGCTCTGCAACAGGAGAAACCACCACGATGAGAAGCCTGTGCACCACAGCTACAGAGTAACCCCTGGTTACTGCAACTAGAGAAAGCCACGCACAGCAACAAAGACCTAGCAACAGCCAAAAATAAATAAATAAACCTTGAAAAAAAAAATGAGATGAAACTTTGGGTGCCAGCTGCTGAAGTGGGTGCCTTCCTCACGGAGCTTGGGGCTAGGGAAGTGAACTCTAGGGTTCTGTCCTGCTGATTCGTGTCACTTTTAGGCAGAGCAGGTAGGGACCTGGTCCTCCGCACACCCACTGAGAAGGTAGGAGAATGCTCATTGCCTCATCTGCTGTCAGGTTGGCCTCCAGGTCCTTTTCAAAATGCAGGCTCCCTGTGGGCTGCTCTCCCAAGGACTCAAGGCTGAGAACCTCAACAGGAAACTCAAAATGCTCTTGTCATTTCCAAGTGGGTAGGCATGGCTCAAGAGCATAGACAAGCAGGAAGAGGTAAGGACATGATGAAATGGCTCCTTTTCCTCTGTAAGGCACACTCTATCTCCTCCCAGCACACTTCTCTTATTCATGCATAGCCCTATGTATTTAGTCTCATCCCCACATTGATCCTATTTCCAAGCCACCACGAAAGTCAGAGTTTTGGATCAGAACTTTGGAACTGAAAGATGGTTTTAGAAAGCATCTACCAATGAATCATTCTGCAGACAAGAAATATGAGGTCTCCAAAGTTTTAAAATGTGCAGAAAGTATAGTCTATGAATCATGGGACTCCCAAGACAGTGCTCGTACATAACCACCTGGACAAGAGGCACCTCTGTGCAAATGCATACAGACTGACAACATCCCTGATGGGCTGAAGGGCTTTGGCCACTGCCACTCCCTTGCCCATCTGGGAAATATCAGATGGTCCCTGATGCAGTTGCCTTGGCTCAATAGGTATTGATAAGGAGGTGAACAGAGAGACTGGAGTCCCGGAAGAAGAAAACAACCACTTCTTCTATTGGTCTAAGTTATCTAGGTTATTATACCTGCTCTCCTCATTAACCTCCTGCTGAATTATCAGCCCAGAGCTCACCTTCCCAGAAAGACTTCTGGTCCATGGCAATCACTCCCATATCCCTGGTCAGTTTCTCTGGGATGCCCATACTCTGGGCCTTTTATGCCTCTGAGTTTTCGACAGCCTCTTTTATGGGAAGGAAGCAAGAAGAAGTCCAGGAGATTCCAGGGACTTCCCCTGGCAAATATGCCTTGTGAAACTTCCTGGCAATGAGACTCAGGTTTGAGCAATGCCAATTGTCCAAAAAAAAAATGCTGCGGTGGGGACAACCACTGAGAGGTCCTTTTCCTCCAGTCTCACCCTGAAGGTATGTGGTCCCTGGGAAAGGAAGGAGATGGTACTTTGGTTTGCCTCCTTGTATTGCTTTCTGGTTCCCAAATCTTGCTACCCCTTCATCCAGGATCTGTCTCCTTCTTCTTTCCCTCACCTCCCTCCACACTCACATCACCAGTGGCCTACATATGCTTGGTCATCACCCCAGTTGGTTCTACCCTAGCAGCTCTTCTTCACATGATACCACCCGGTGATGCCTTCTTTGTGGAGCCCTTCTTGCTCCTCCCTGAGCCCAGGGAAGCTGGCTCCTCTGCTCACAGTTCAATGTATTTCTTCTCATGTCTCCTTTCTGTACTGTATGTAATGCACTGGTGTACATGTCTATCTCCCCAATTTGACTGTGCAGTTCTTAAGTACAAGAATTAAGTGAAACAAGAAAAACAAAAATCTCAACAAGTATTTATTGAGGAATCTCCATTAACTTGTTAGAATTGAATTGTACCCCGGATTGTAAGGTTTAGATTCTCAAGGCCCTGTGCCATCTGCTCCCTGCCTTCCTCTCCCACCTCCTGGTTTTCTCTATGGGTGTGTCTGCATCTCTCACTTTTCCTATCCCTGTTCTCTCACTCTGTATTAGTCCCAGGAGGCTTCTCTCCAGCCTCAAGCCTGTTGTTTTTCACACAGCAGATGTGGGTACATGGAAAAGAAAAATGGGCTGGATCCATTTAAAACCCTGCCCAAGGAAGGGCACGGGACCCCAACAGAGAAAGTCTGCTGTTTGGAGGGACATACCTGAAAAGCTGGGGCAGATGGGAAGCGGCACCTGGAGGAAAATGCACAAATTCTCTCAGTTCAGTTCAATTGCTCAGTCATTTCTGACTCTCAGGAGGGATAAATGTCAGCTTCAAACATCTGCTAGGGCCTGGAGGCATGATGCCCTCTTAAGCCCACACCAGTTAAGTGATAACTATCCTATTGCCCTTGCCACTCCTCTCCCTCCCCTACCTCTGACTAATGCTGGGTTAGAAATCATAATAGCAAGTTGGAAAAAGACAGGGCAGAAGAGTAGACCAAGAAAAGAGAAAAGGAAGTTGAGTTTAAGCAGCGTCCCATAGCTGACTGGGCTGGGGAATAGGATCAAATTCAACATTCAATCAAGCTTGGAGTCTTGGTTATTGAAAACTACAAGTTGGTGCTTGCCAAGGGCATTTGCTAGTGACTGAACAACAACAAGGGTGTTTGCCATCTGCCTCTGTGGAGATTGAACCCTGAACAGCTGCAGCTGTTGACCTTCAGCACGCCCCAAGGAAGCTCAGGGTGGAGAATGAGGCACTCTGTGCTCCAGGGAAACTGGTAGAACAGGTCTTTTGATAGCTATTTTCAGGAACTGATTTCCTGATCCCAATCCTTGCATCTCCTCAGATCTAGAAAAGCACTAAACTCCTTATGGTGATATCAGCTCCTCATGACTAGCAGAAAACCTTTTATAAATTAAGCACTTGATTGCACTGAACTCCCCCTTTACTAGAATTATATATATTGACCTTCCCCCACTGCATCTTTGGAGCAGTCTCTCAGAGCTATCTGAGGTTCTGTCTCCTAGGCTGCAGTCCTCATTTTCCCTCAAATAAAACTTAACTCACAACTCTCAGGTTGTACATCTTTTTTTAGGTGACATTATCATGTGGGACTGGCTAATAAACTGAACTGGGTTTGGAACTTAGTGACTATAGAACTTTTATTATCTACAAGTCAGGAGAAAAATCCAGGAAGAGGGCAGAGCCATTCCCACTGAGAAGTAAGCTTAAAGGGACCAGAGCAAAAAGTAAAGTTGCTTTGAGGATTCTAGTAAGTCCTGTTAGTTCAATGTACCAGCCATACTGGTTCACATCTTAGGAAATCTAGTGTGTGGGTACATAAGTGCTCAGTCGTGTCTGACTCTTTGAGACCACACAGACTGTAGCTCGGTAGGCTCCTCTGTTCCTGGGATTTCCGAGGCAAGAATATTGGAGTAGGTTGCTATTTACTCCTCCAAGGAAATCTTCCTGACCCAGGGATCCTTGAATTCACATCTCCAGCATCTTCTGTATTGGCAGGCAGATTGTTTTTTTTACTACTGAACCAAGAAGTCTCGAGTTATATCTAAATAGAAGCATAAAATCTCATTTTCTTTACTTTTTTCCCATTTAATATATGTAGATGTAGCAAGGAGAGATAATTTCTTATCTTCCTAAGTGAGCAATGCAAAGAAATAGAGGGAAACAATAGAATGGGAACGACTAGAGGTCTCTGCAAGAAAATTAAAGATACCAAGGGAACATTTCATGCAAAAATGGACAGAAATGGTATATACCTAACAGAAGCAGAAGATATTAAGAAGAGGTGGCAAGAATACACAGAAGAACTATACAAAAAAGGTCTTAATGACCCGGATAACCACAGTGGTGTGATCACTCAACTAGAGCCAGACATCCTGGAATGTGAAGTCAAGTGGACCTTAGGAAGCATCACTACAAACAAAGCTAGAGGAGGTGATGGAATTCCAGCTGAGCCATTTCAAATCCTAGAAGATGATGCTGTTAAAGTGCTGCACTCAATATACCAGCAAATCTGGAAAACTCAGCAGTGGCCACAGGACTGGAAAAGATCAGTTTTCATTCCAATCCCAAAGAAAGGCAGTGTCAAAGATTGTTCAAACTACTGCACAGTTGCAGTTATTTCACATTCTAGAAAGGTAATGCTCAAAATCCTCCAAGCAAGGTTTCAACAATACGTGAACCAAGAACTTCCAGATATACAAGCTGGATTTAGAAAAGGCAGAGGAACCAGAGATCGAATTGTCAGCATCCACTGGATCATAGAAAAAGCTAGAGAATTCCAGAAAATATCTACTTCTGCTTCATTGACTATGCTAAAGCCTTTGACTGTGTGGATCACAACAAACTGTGGAAAATTCTTAAAGAGATGGGAATACCAGACCATCTTACATGCCTCCTGAAAAACCTGTATGCAGCTCAAGAAGCAATAGTTAGAACTGGACATGGAAAAGTGGGCTAGTTCAAAATTGGGAAAGGAATACATCAAGGCTATATATTGTCACCCTGCTTATTTAACTTATATTCAGTGTATATCATGCAACAGGGCTGGCTGAAGCACAAGCTGGAATCAAGATTGCCAGGAGAAATATCAATAGCCTCAGATATGCAGATAACACCACCCTTATGGCAGAAATCGAAGAGGAACAAAAGACCCTCTTGATAAAGGTGAAAGAGGAGAGTGAAAAAACTGGCTTAAAATTCAACATTCAAAAAACTAAGATCATGGCATCTGGTCCATCACTTTTGGCAAATAGATGGGGAAACAATGGAAACAGTGAGAGACTTTATTTTCTTGGGCTCCAAAATCACTGCAAATGATGTCTACAGCCATGAAATTAAAAGATGCTTGCTCCTTGGAAGAAAAGCTATGACCAACCAAGGCAGCATATTAAAAAGCAAAGACATTACTTTGTGACAGAAGTCCATATAGTCAAGGCTATGGTTTTTCCAGTAGTCATGCATGGATGTGAGAGTTGTCCATAAAGAAGATTGAGTGCCGAAGAACTGATGCTTTTGAACTGTGGTGTTGGAGAAGACTCTTGAGAGTCCCTTGGACTGCAAGGACATCAAACCAGTCAATCTTACAGGAAATCAACCCTGAATGTTCATTGGAAGGACTGATGCTGAAGCTGAAGCTCCAATATTTTGGCCATCTGATGTGAAGAGCTGACTCATTGGAAAAGATCCTGATGCTGGGAAACACTGAAGGCAGGAAGAGAAGGGGACAACAGAGAATGAGATGGTTGGATGGCATCACTGACTTGATGGATACGAGTTTGAGCAAGTTCCTGGAGTTGGTGATGGACAGGGAACCCTGGAGTGCTGCAGTCCATGTCGCAGAGTTGGACACAACTGAGCAACTGAACAATAACAACAATACACTTAGATACCCTTCCAAATCAGCCCCTGTCTAACTCAGTCTTTTTTTTATCAACTTCATTGCATTCCTTTGTATGGCTATACCTTTATTTACTTACCCATTTCCTATTGATAAACATTTAACTTATCTCTAGATATTTTTATTTAAAATAAAGCTAAAATGTTATTTTAAATAAAGCTTGAAAATATCTACTTTTTATATGTGCAGGAGTCTATCTATAGGAGAAATACTTAGCAGCAGAATTGATAGGTCAAAGGGTATTTGAATTTTTAGATTTTGAGAACTATTGTAAAACTGCCTTCCAAAGAGTTTGCATATCTCTCAACTTGTTATCTCTGCCAATTTCATAGTTGAGAATGTTACCTCATTGTTTTAATTTGCATTCTTTTAAATGAGTATTACTATTTGTATTAGCAATCATTTACATTTCATTATCAGAGCACTGCCTGCATATTTTTTGTCCACTTTTCTATTGGATACTTTTTTATTTGAAAGAACTCTGTGTAATGAATAAATTAACCCTGATATATATAAATTGTATTAGAGCTTTGTCAAATGTGTTGTAAATGTATTTTCTCAGCTTTTTGTTTGTTTGTGGTGCTTTTGCACATAGTATTTTTGATTTTTATGTAATTAAAACTAATCCTTTTTTTTTTAGTGAGTTCTGGCTTTGGTATCTTGCTTAAGCAAACAGGCCTTTTTAACCCAATATTATATTTTTTAAAGTTACTTATGTTTTCTTCTAACATTCTGTGATTTACTTTTTACATTTTTGATCTATGTGGAGTTAATTTTTTTTAATGCATGTAGATACAGCTTTTTCCCCCAGAAAGTTAGCTACATGCTTCAATATTATTTGTTAAAAAATTTTTTTTCTTCATTGATTTGAAATGCCATTTTAAGGTGGCAAACTGACTAGGTAAGTTTCTTTATTCTTTGCCCCTATATTTTGTTCATTGATGAATCTGTGCATTTTAACATGTAGCATATCTCATTACACTTTATTTCTGCTTTTTAAAATATGTAACATTATGTTATGCCATGTACATTTTTTGAGAACATTTTCTTTTACATGATTGCATATCTAAAGGAGACCTCCAAATGAGTTAGATATGAAATATAGCCCCAAGATAATAAAATAAAATATTAAATGGAGTCATTTTGTGTGGATACCAAATCATAGAATATTAAAAAGCTGACATTCATCAGGCCATGTTGTAGAGGAGGGAAGTGTATACCAAAAGCAGCAGTTTTAATTCTGGAATTCATTCCTACCTATTCTGATTCTCCATGGCCCCAGAAGCCAGCAAAACCTGGTTCAATGTGAAAATCATTCAGCTCAGTCCACTAAGAGGGGGTCAAGAAAATGGTGTGGAAAGCCTTAATTTTCTTCTAGTTTCTTCAGTGAGTTTTACAAAATATAGCAGAGAAAAATATTAATATTATGTATAATATTAACATTATGCATACAGAAGTGTTCATTCTCCTCGCAAATTAAAATGAGACTTTGGAAAGCATTTTTGTTTGTTTGTTCATCTATTGTTTAGGAGAAAGCAGTATGTAGATCTGAGGATTTATGTAGAAAACCAGTGTGTTTGTGTTTTGGGTAAATATAGAGCTTTGTACTTTTTGAAACTAGACTAGATCAACGGTTCCCAAATAGTTGTCATTGGACCAGTGATGCACTAGCTACAGTCAGAGTTAGGTAGCCTGGGAAAAGCTAAAAGTTAAATTTATCCTAAGATAATCACATTTGTTTAGTTAGAACTTGGAAAAGTGGGGGACTTACTATAAAAATCAGAATTAGATTTCAGTAGTTTCAGTAGACAAAGATCTCCTAGGATGTTTTCAGTGGCTTATAATTAGTCAAATAAACTAGAGTAAGTGATAAGATTGAAACTGTTTTGGTGTCATTTCGGGGGCTCCAAAGAGCTCCAGTACTATAGTCTTTTATGTCTTAATGCAGAAAGAATTGAGTGTGAGCCAAATGATAGGTAAGTGATTTATTAGAATGGCTGGAGGGCATCACTGATGCAATGAACATGAACTTGGGCAAACTTTGGGAGATGGTGATGGACAAAGAGGCCTGGCATGCTGCAGTCCCTGGGGTCTCAAAGAGTCGGATACTCCTGGGCAACTGAACAACAACATTAGAATAGGATGCTTGTTAGGCTTACAAATGGATACTGTGCCCTGAGAACTTAATGGGCTGCAGTTTTATAATCAAAGGAAAAGTGGGGAGGGGAAGAAGAACTTCTTTGCCTTTCTTGAGTAGACAGCATGCTTTCATCATCAGCTCCTTTTCCAGGTTAAGCAGGGGAGTTTTCTTGTTCCAGAATGGTCAAGTTAGGTTCACAAATTATTGTTTTGTAATGTGTGTAGCATGTCCTAGGGATCATTAACTTATGGAGCTCACTGGGCAGGATGTGAGGCTCATGCCACTATTGTTTTATTGTTTGGGGTCATGTCTTGTGCTTCTGTTGCATAGTTTTATTGCTAAGCAAGCTTGCTTGGTTTTGTGGTTAAGCAAACTTGTTTTCTTGAGTAATCATTAACTTACAGGGGTCTCCTATATTTTTCTACTTACAATCTCCTAGTGGGATTAACTATTTAACTACCTACTTTGTCCCTTTACTCGATTCCTGTCAAGATCTTATAGAAATTTTCTAGTACTTATGAAAGATTTTCTGTCACAGGGCAACCAAGGTGGGAAAAATAACTATGTCATCATTGGATGTTGGTGCCTCTATGTTTCCCAGGCTGAAATTGACACCCCACATAGTATCTGAAATTTTTACTTTGAGCAATTAATTTTATTAGGGTCCTTGAATTGTAGTCAGTCAGAAATGGAGGTGACTCCAAGGGTTATGCTGTCCAGCAACTTTGACACTGAGCTTCGTGGATTCTGGAATTCCTTGGATTCCCTCAAAGGCAGCCTGTGCGAACAGATGGTTCCAGGCACTCATGCCAGCTTCAATCAAAAT
Source organism: Giraffa tippelskirchi (assembly GCF_054371585.1). Taxonomy (NCBI): domain Eukaryota; kingdom Metazoa; phylum Chordata; class Mammalia; order Artiodactyla; family Giraffidae; genus Giraffa; species Giraffa tippelskirchi. The sequence continues at coordinate 111,346,923 of NC_137279.1, forward strand.
AGTTTCATTTTTATGTTTGTATACATGCAGCATCTCTAAACTTACATTTTAAGACAGCGTGCTGGATTATTCAAAACAACAACAAAATTTTTTGAAAACAACTTATCAGTTTTAATTTCCTCATTTTGAAGAAGAGAAAATCATGGCCTATAAATGTTTAATTATAGATCCAAGATTCTGCATCTAATTAAAGACAGAACCTGAAATTAAACCCTTAACCTCTTAACATCAATTTGGTTATTTTTGATATTTCCGCAAGATCTCATCGTTTAATCTAATTTATTTGACTAATAATTTATTTGGTTTGAATGGAGGTCTTCCCATCCTGTGGCAGGTATTTCCTACCTTTCTAGAAAAGTTAGCCGTACTATTTCATGAGTGTATCTGTGAATTATACACTGGCTTGTATTTCTTTGCTTGTGTTCATCACAGTTTTTTAATCAGATGGCCAGGTCCACAGACAATATTTTAAAGAAAGTAATTCAGGATTTATCTCCTCTTTCCTGCCACTATACTTTATTATTAATATGTTGGTAGAAGAAGAGATGTATCTTTTTTTTTCTACCTTTATCTTAATTCTGGAAAATAATAAATTTGTCCCCAAGACTGAAAAAGGGCTTCCCAGGTGGCACTAGTGGTAAAGAATCTACCTGCCAAGGCAGGAAACGTAAGAGACGTGGGTTTGATCCCTGGGTTGAGAAGATCCCCTGGAGGAGGGCAAGGCAACCCACTCCAATATTCTTGCCTGGAGAATCCCATGGACAGAGAAGCCTGGTGGGCCACAGTCCATAGGGTCCCACAGAGTCGAACATGACTAAAGCAGCTTAGCACACAGCACAGACTTAAAAAGGAAATTTAGTCAATCATACTTTGCTTTTCTCTATCAAGGTCATGGCAGTTGTTTGCAGACTTTCTTCTTAAACAAGTCTTCTTCCAGATTCAAGTTGTGGATTTTATTCACAGAAGTCCCACAATAGAGGGACTTCTGCTCCATTGTTACATTGTTCAAAAAGCTTATATTACAGACATTCCTTACTAGATTCATGCTCTCACAACAGGCATTAGTATGTTCTAGACTCAAAGCTCCACTGTGTAAAAGAAGAATGAGTGGAAAAAATGAGGTCTGAGCAGTGAGTAAAGTTTGCAATTATTTAGCATCCAACAAGTTCAGCAAACTTTATGCAAAGTCTATACCTTGCAATGAATTGCTAAAGGCTTTATAAGGGATGCACGTGATCTGCCTCAAGGAACTTGTACTTATGGAGACAAATTTATAAATATAGTTGACCCCTGAACAACACAGGTTTGAACTGTATGCGTCCACTTATATGTGGATTTTTAAAACTAAACATATACTACAGTGCTATACAATCTGTGGTTGAATTCGCAGACGTGAAACCATGGGCCAACTGTAAAATTTTATGTGGATTTTTGACTATTCAGAGGGCTGCCATCCCTAACTCCCACATTATTCAAGAATCAATTCTACATCTAAGTATAATACTAATGTTACAGGAAATGAAGTATAGTGGTCCCTTCTCTCCCATGGTTTTGCTTTCCTTGGTTTTATTTTCCACAGTTTCAGTTACTTGTGGTCAACCAGAATCTGAAAATATAAAATGGAAAATTCCAGCAATGAACAACTCATAAGTTTAAAATTGAGAGCTGTTCTGAGCAGCATGATAAAACCTTGGTCCACCCCTCTCCAGCACACCTGGTGTGTGAATCATTCAGAGTATCTGTGCTGTATCCACTGAACTCGTTTAGTCACTTAGGAGCCTTCTTGGATATCACATCTGTCCGAGTATTGCGGCACTTGTGCTCACATAACCCTTGTTTTAGTTCATAATGGCCTCAAAGTGAAAGAGCAGAGATGCAGGCGATTTGGATACTATCCTACTGTGCCTAACTTATATACCAAACTTTACAATAGGTATGTCCGTATAGAAAAAACAAAACAAAGCATAGTATATATAGGGTTTAGTGCTATATACTGTTTCAGGCATTCACTGGTGGTCTTAGAAATTATACTCTGTAGGTAAGGGAGGAATGCTAAACAGAACAGCAACTTGTAAATCGTGTAAAAGAAAACCAATTCAAAATAGATTAACAGAATGTTTAATTTATGTCATCTACTTTATAAATATTAATATGATATGGTTCCAGCTTTCCAATAATTTACGTTCTTAGTGGTGGAGACAAATGCATAAACAAATTGTTCTTTTCACTCAGAACTGAAAATTTGGGGGAAAAAAAGAGATAATTGTGGCAAATGTATACTGCAACAAAACCCTAAAGTACATGCCAGTGTTCAATATGTAAGAAAGTATACCAAGCATAAAATTAAAGTAGCTTGTCATCCTCTAAAGAAACCACTGTGCCTGTTTAATACACACATACCTGACTCTCCTCTTTCTCTCTCCCTGTCTCTCTCTCTCCACATACACACACGTGCACTCAACCATTTATGATAAAGCATCCTCACAATTATCAATCAGGATATATCAACTTATATGCCTTTTTAAACAGCTACAATTCCCCACTGATGGATATTTTAGTTCCTAAATTTCACAATTACGGTAAATACTTCAATGAGATGAGTTTGTACCAAGAAAACATGCGTTTGCTACTTCTATATTACTCTTCAAAATGCTACTCAGATTATATTCCCTCTAACAGGATGTAGAATGTGCCAATCACCCCCTTTCTAACAAATAATAGTTAGTATCAGTCATTTGTATCTTTTCAATTAAACAACGATGCCATATTTTAATTTATATTAAAAGTAAATATTGGGCAACTATTTTATTTATTTATTGGCCAGTACTATTGCCGAACCATTCTACTGGATTGTCCCTTTTTTTTTGGTATTGCTTTTTAGGATTTTTCTCTACGTTACATATATTAACCTTTTCTTCCTCATATTTATTTTAATATTTTATCATTTTGTTTATATTTTGTTTATATCTTCTTTGTGCAGTTAAACAATTTGTTTTGAAGTCTGATCTGTTAATCTTCATTTATATCTTATGCATTTAACCCAGGAAAAAGGACATAGGTGAGGGCTATGTCAGATGCAGGATGAAGGAAGAGAGAATAAAATGCACGCAGCACAGTAGTGCAAATGAACTAAAATGCAAATGAACTGAAGACTAACCGGAGAATGGCTGCAGTGCCCTGAGAGGAACAGGGCTGGTTTCCTGCAGAAAGCAAGCCTTCGGATAGGTCGAGAGAGTGGGCTCTGCTAGGGTACAGAAGAAGAGTCAGAAACACGCACTGCAGCCGGACCTCAGGCATGCAGTGCCCTGAGAGGAACAGGGCTGGTTTCCTGCAGAAAGCAAGCCTTCAGATAGGTCGAGAGAGTGGGCTCTGCTAGGGTACAGAAGAAGTGTCAGAAACACGCACTGCAGCCGGACCTCAGGCAAGTCTCAGGCGGAAACAAGAGTCACTGAGAGCTTTCACGAGCATCATGCTGCTGCTGCTGCTAAGTCGCTTCAGTCGTGTCCGACTCTGTGCGACCCCATAGACGGCAGCCCACCAGGCTCCCCTGTCCCTGGGATTCTCCAGGCAAGAACGCTGGAGTGGGTTGCCATTTCCTTCTCCAGCGCATGAAAGGGAAAAGTGGAAGTGAAGTCGCTCAGTCGTGTCCGACTGTTAGCGACCCCATGGACTGCAGCCTACCAGGCTCCTCCGTCCATGGGATTTTCCAGGCAAGAGTACTGGAGTGAGGTGCCATTGCCTTCTCCGCACGAGCATTATAGGAACCGAGAATCACCAGATTGGGGGGGGAGGGGGAGTGTGAGGATGTCCATTTTGGTTATACGGCCAGATTTCAATGCCAACTCTGGGGCACCTTGATTTACAGGGACTTAGGAAGGCAAAACTAAACTCCAGTACTTTGGCTGAAACTCCAATACTTTGGCTACCTGATGCAAAGGACTGACTCCTTGGAAAAGACCCTGATGCTGGGAAAGATTGAAGGCGGGAGGAGAAGGGGACGACAGAGGATGAGATGGTTGGATGGCATCACCGACTCGATGGACATGAGTTTGAGTAAGCTCCAGGATTTGGTGATGGACAGAGAAGCCTGGCGTGCTGCAGTCCATGGGGTCGCAAAGAGTCAGACATGACTGAGCGACTGAACGGAACAGAGGAAGGCAAAACTCAGCTCTGGTTCAAGCCCCAGGAAAGACCCAAATTCCTAAAGGTGGGAAAAAATATATTTACTAAGTCAAGGTTTGGTCAGAAATACACTTTTTACGGATTTGCTTGAGGAGGAAATTCAGAACCCAGTTCTGCCAGAAGAGGAAATACACATGAAGGATGACTTTTTATGAGTCAGTGAGGAAAGTGAGGCATTGGCACTGGTTCAGGCAGAACTCTGTCCAGGCCCCTGCCCTGGGGCCGAACCATCACCAGCCTGGACTGGGAGAGTGCCCGGGCAGGAGGCCAGGGGGAGTAGCGCCCTCTGGTGGTAGTTAGTGGGAGGCTCAACTCCTGGGCTTGTGTCCTGAAACGGCACTGTCTCCCCCAAGCCCTGTTTTTATAAAGAATGTCTGAAAAGTTGGGAGGATTAATAGGGATGGGAATAAGGAGATAGGAGTGAGTCTATGACACCACTCACTGTGGAAATAGGTACAAACCAAAAAATGGGGGGGGGGGCGGGGAATAAACAGAGGTAGAACACCAGGGAAAGTCAGAGGGAAAAAGGATGAACAAATATTCTGTTTTAAATATGGCAAATGGGTTTTTCCTGTTTGCCCCAACTTGCACACATTCCTGAGGCTTGGCACCTTCCCACTTTGCTATCTGGGACCCGATTCAGACCTAGGCTTGGTGCAACAGAAGGGGGCTTTTGTTAATGCGTCTCAAGACAGAGGAAGACACAGGCTCTTTCAACACATGTCAGCCTGACACATAGGATTTGTGCTGAGAGAGGCCCCACTACGGGGCAGGGAGGCTAAATGAGTCCAAGTGCCCATGATGAGGAGGAGCGAGAGCAGGTTCAGAAAGAGGTATTTCCTCCCTGGTGAGAGGAACTGGCCTGTGACACGCCCAGAGGACTTAAACAGAAAGACCCATACCCCTCAAAAGAAGTACCCACCTGTCTGAGAACCCCTTTTGCTGTTAAATCTGAACTAAAAATGTCTTCTGGACTTCATGTATGAGACAGGACCATGGTAAAGTAGTGTGATAATGGACTCTAGCCCTTCTCCTTGGAGAAGGAAATGGCAACCCACTCCAGTATTCTTGCCTGGAAAATCCCATGGACAGAGAAATGTCGTGGGCTATAGTCCATGGGGTCACCAAGAGTCAGACATGACTTAGTGACTAAACGATAACAACAATAGCCCTTCTCCTTTCCACTAAGTAGAGTGTGAGGTCAAGACTGTTTCTTACAGAAACAGACTCTCAGACATAAAGAACAGGTCTGTGGTTACCAAGGGGGGAGGGGGAGGGATGGAGTGAGAGGTTGGGGTTAGTAGATGCAAACTGCTATATATAGAATGGATATGTGTGTGAGTAAAACAAGGTCCTACTGTGTAGCACAGGGAATTGTATTCAATATCCTGTGATAAATCATAATGGAAAAGAATATAAGGACTTCCCTGGTGGTCCGGTGGTTAAGAATCCACCTTGCAAAGCCAGGGGTATAGGTTTGATCCCTGGTCCAGGAAGATCTCACATGCTGAGGAGCAGCTAAGCTCATGTGCCACAACTACTGAACCAGTGCTCTAGAGTCCAGGAGCTGCAACCACTGAAGCCTGGTCACCTAGAGCCTCTGCTCCACAAAAAGAGAGTAGATCCTGCTCGCTGCAACTAGAGAAAGCCTGCAAGCAGCAAAAAAGACCCACTACAGCCAAAAATAAATCTTTTTTAAAAAAAAGAATATAAAAAAGAATGTATACATATGTATAGGGGCTTCCCTGATGGCTTCATGGTAAAGAATCCACCTGCCAATGCAGAAGACACAAGAGACGTGGGTTTGATCCCTGGGACAGGAATATCCCCTAGAGCAGAAAATGGCAACCCGCTCCAGTATTCTTGCCTGGAGAATCTCATGAACAGAAGAGCCTGGCAACTATAGTCCATGGGGTCGCAAAGAGTCAGACATGACTGAGTAGACACACGTGCTCATGCATACTTATGTATAACTGAATCACTTTGCTGGACAGCAGAAATTCACACAACATTGTAAATCAACTCTAGTTCAATTTAAAATACTGTTTCTTGCTCTCCCTCCTCCTCTATAACTTCAAGGCTTTGCTTCAAACAGAATAAGATCTCAGTTAAGTCTTTATTAAATAAACAGGGGTAAGAATAAATGAATAAGCCATTCATCTGTGTTCTTCCAGTTGGCTCATGTCCACTGTAGGCCCATTATCAGTAGTGCATCATTGTTAAACAGATGAATGAGCAAGTGAACTCTTGAGACCCCAAGTTGGTGGTTGCTAAGCTGGTGGGAAGCTGAAAGATGTTGCATAAAGGCTTGCCTAGGTTGAACCACTGGTGAGAACTTGGCTCAAATACAGGATGTGGGCTGAGTGAGTCTTGCCTTCCTATTTTTGAGGGTGGGGGTTGAGCACTGAAATTGCCTCTGATTTGTTAGTGGGCCCCGTGCAGGGGCTGCTAAATCTGCAGAATTGAAAGTTGGGGGAGGAAGGAGGGAAAGAAGGATGTAAGAACCAGCCAGAAATGAAAAGCAAGCTGTTGTGAGGGGTTCATGCTATAGAAGTTGGGGTCAGATTCCTGGAGGGGCCTGAGATAAGCGTACATCATTGCCCATGGACCTGCTCCAACTCTTGCAGACGCAGGTCAGAGAAGACCAAAGTTCTCTATACAGTAAGGGTAATAAGATGACCTCCCCTGTGGGATTGTCTGAGGGATTAAATTTGATCATACATGTGAAGCATTTAGTATTGTACCTGGATGAAAATGTACACTCAATAAATATATTATTTTCCAGCACCTTCTGGATGTTTATTTCCATTTTCTGTCGCACTGACGAAGAAGGGAGGTGGAGAGCCGTGAGGAGACAACCTGTGCAGTAGGGTGAGCCTCCTGTGAGGTCATCACCCACTGCCTGGCCTTGAGACCCCGGCTGCAGGGAACCTGGACTCCACGTAGCTGCCCAGGTCCAGCTGTGGTCCCCTATGTCACAGGTTAGGTTCTCCAGTAACAGTTGTGGAATCAGAGCACAAGTCATTTATCAGGAGTCAGCACCTGTGAAAGGAAGGGAAGGGGGCAGGACGGGGCAGAGGGAGAAGCTGCCTCATGATGCAGCCCTGACAAAGCTTTGGCCAACCTGGCCAGGAGCTGTAGAAAAGTGGTGTCCAGCTGAGCTGTCCTCCTTCAGACTAAAATGCCTGGGCCTTTCTCCTCCCACCTAAAGTGAAAGTGAAGTCGCTCAGTCGTGTCCGACTCTTTGCAACCCCATGGACTGTAGACTGCTAGGCTCCTCCGTCCATGGGATTTTCCAGGCAAGCGTACTGGAGTGGATTGCCATTTCCTTCTCCAGGGGATCTTCCCGACTCAGGGATTGAACCCAGGTCTCCCGAATTGCAGGCAGACACTTTACTGTCTGAGCCACCAGGGAAGCTCCCACCTAAATTAGTCCCCAAATATGGGCTACCCTGGTAAGGGCATGACCTTGGCAAAGGGGGACATCTGTACCTGAAACAGGCCCTGAAACACCAGCAGTAAGATGTGCTTCCAAACACAAGTCCCTCAAACTGGTGCTGCCGGAGAAAAGAGGCCTTTTATTTGTGACTCTCAGCCCCTCCAGGCCTGACACACAGAGGCAGGTATTTATTACTCTACTTATTTTTTGACGAATGCCATTTGCTAATGTGTTACTGTTCACAGGACAGTTTCCTAGACATGGGCTCGTTTTGTTGCACGTTGGCATGAAGGGCCTTTGGGACAGACCTGAAGCAGATGCCCAAGTGGGGAGAATCACAAAGATCCCACTGGCTGCTGATGGAGTGAGTCTCAGTGCTTCTAAATGGTCTGTTATGACTTAGACACAGACGCAGGGGGAAGATGACCATATGAAGACAGAAGCAGAGATTTAAGTCACACTGCCCCAAGTTAGAGATGACCTGGGGCTGCCAGAGCTGGAGGAGACAAGGAAGGGTCCTTCCTTAGGGGCTCTGGAGTAAGTGTGGCCCAGCCAGTATCTTGATTTTGGACTTCTGCCCTCCAGAACTTTTTGGAGAACAGATTTTTTATGTTTCAAACCAAAATAAATAAATAAATGGTCTGTTACATGTGGACCTGAAAGACCTTTCCCAGATAGTCTGAAAGCAGGGTTGGGGAAGCGTTGGAAGGGAGCTGGCTGAAGGAGAGTCAGTATTCCAAGCATTAGAAGACAGGGACCAAGTAGGGAAAAGTGCTCAGAGGCGCTAAGTTGGGGGAAAAAAATGATATGGCTGAACATAAAGAACAGCCTGAGAATGAAAAGCACCTGGACACGCCTCTGTTACCAGCAACAGCTTTATCTTAGGCAAATTATCTCCCCACTCTGAGTTTCAGTTCCTCCACCACGTGCCCGTGTATTTACACTCAGCTCCATATCCTGGTAACTAGTGCAGAGGCTGAAATGCACTGTACGTTTAAAAAGGGTTTGTGACCACTTCCAGTTATGACTGAGTAACCCTCATGCCATAAACTAGAGAACTAGATCAAACATGTGAAACCATTATTTCACATATTTAGATGCAGGCATGCAGTAGGTGGCATGCAGTGCAGGACTATGAAATCAGAGAGAAGGAAAACAAGTGAGGTGAGCCCAGCTGCTCCCCTGGATTTCTGCCTTGGGACCATTTCCTGACTGTAGCACAAGGAAGGGTAACCTATTAAGAGAATCGTGATCTCCCTGAGCTGAGAGGACAAAGATGGGAGTTGGAAGAGGCTGGGAGATACAGAAATTGTGCAACAGAGTCCCAGAGACAAGGGAGCAATATGGAAAAAGAGCTTCAGAAATCTGTGTTTCCTCTGGATCCTTACTGAACACAAACTGTATGCAGAAAGGGTTCAACTCCAGAAGAATGGGTGAAGATTTATCACAGAGGGAAAAAAAAACAAAAAAAACACCACTAGAGAGCTGAAAATTAAACAACCACTAGAGCTTGCACAGGGCTGGGAGACATTAAGTAAGTAAGACTGGCCAGAGTGGAAAGCCTTGGTTAAGCAGTTGGTAAATTAAACTGGGACCTCAGAAGGTTCAATCCTTGGTAAAAGACATGCTGGCCCAAAGACAGCTGGAGACCTTCTCTAACAAAGCCTGAACACAAGCTTCAAAACACTGAAGCCAATCTGCCAGTAGATTGACTGCCTGCCAACAATATCTACACATTCAATCTACACATACACGGGAATTCAACAGTTCCCGTGTTCAGCATCTGATAAAAAAATTACTAGATATGCCAAAATACAGGAAATATGACTAACAACCAGGATGAGAATGTTATATGTATATAGACATAGAAAATGGAGATTGACCCACAAAGTCCTTAAAGCAGCTATAATTAACATGTCCAGGGACTTAAAGGAAAACAGAAATATAACCGGCAACTAAAGAATGCTACTCACCATCTGGCCTCACAATGATTGAGTCATCAGCCATTAAAGTCACTGACCTTCAACATGCCCTGAAAGGCGTTTAGGGCAGAAATCAGGAATGAGGAACTTTGTGCTCTGTGAAAATTGGCAGAACAGGCCTTCAGACAGATATTTTCAGGAGATAATTTTATGAACCCAATTTATTGCATCTTCCCATACTTAGAAAGCAGTAAAATCATTAGCTAAGATATTCCTGCCTTGTGACTAACAGCATGATTGATTGAATGTACCTCCCTCTTCAAAATCACATGTATGCTGTCTCCCCCTTCTTCCTCCAAGCAGGCCCTCAGAGCTCTCCGAGAGACTGTCTCTATGGTTATAGTCCTCAGTAAGTCCCCAGAAAAAACTGAAACTCATATCTTTCACATTGTGTTTGTATACCAGTTGAAATAATGAAGAGAGAAATAGAAACCATAAAAAACGGAAACTCAAGCGCTAAAAAATATAATATTCAAAATGATGAATTCACTGGATAGGCATAAAAGTAGATTACATCAGATCCTAAAGAAGAAAGTAAACTTGACACTTTACTGTACAGCAGAGATTGACACAAATTTCTAAATCAATTATATTTCAAATTAAAGAAAAAGTAAACTTGAAGGTGACATAACAGAAACTGTCTAAAACCAGGAATGAAATCAGACAGATGCCCTGTAAGTCATTCTAAGGACATTGACTTCTACACTGAGTAATGTGGACACCATTGGATAGTTTTGATGAGGGGAGTGATATCATCTAACTTACATTTATGGGATCATTTTGGTTGCTGTGTTGAGAATAGACTAGAAGCAAAAGGGTAGATGCAGGTGGTCTGTCAAAGGAATACTACATTATTCTGAGTGAGAGAGAAAATGGTAGCTCAAACCAGGTTAGTAGCAGCAGGGGCAATGGGAAGTGGTAAATCTGAGATGTATTTTGATGGTAGAACAGGCGGCATTTTTTTCATGCACTGAATTTGGAATCAAGATTGATGTCAAGGTGTATAATATACACTGAGCCATTAACTTCTTCTGGAGAGCAACTATACATCAATAAGACATATATGACAGGAAACCTAAGTACATAAACAAAGAGAGGCTTATTTGTTTCACATAACTGGTTAGACCAAGGATCTTCAACTACTCAAGGTTACCATTAGTATCCCAGCCTTTTGCTGTCTTTCCCTTAAACCATACTTAACAGACTGTATTTTTGTCCTTTTCCTTGTGTCTCATGGTCCCAAGATAGCTGCTGTACTTCCAGGCATGATGTTGGTATTTCAGGAAAAGAAGCAATAGCAAAAGGGGCTCTGGCAGTTGAATTTGTCCCTTTTAATCCACGAAAGCAAAAACTTTCTTGGAACCCCATCCAGCAAACTTCCCCTAATATCTCATTGGGTCAAGTAGCCAGACTTAGGAGAATAGATTGCTACGTGTGGTCTAGGAAAATTGCAATTCAGTCCTTATGGTCGGAGTAAGACATCTTCTCTCCCCAAATTCAGAAGACTTCTGATAGCTAAACACATGGAGGTTTTCTTAGCAGAGTAGAAGGGGCAAGCTGTAGGAAGAGTGTTGGTGATAGACAATTTCTATCATAGATTGCTTTTTGCAATTTGGTTACAAACCGTGCGCAGTGTTCGGCAGATGTACATAATAAACATGTACTGCTCTGACGCGGGTATGAAGGCAGTGATTTTTGGAAGACTTCATAAACAAGCTGACTGAAAGACAGAGGAGGGAGGTGGAGGGGAGAAGGGTTGGCATGACTGGTTTCAGTTTGTTTAAAATAAAAATGACCTGTGATGGGAGCAATGCTCTGGGGACTTGGATGAATATATCTTCCCTGCCAGATGTTTGAAGCATTGAAGATTTGTCATTTTAAATTTCTAAATGTAGAGATGTCTAAAGATCTTCAGTGAGTTTCAAAGCCATCCATGATCCTCAGGGCAGAGTCTGTAGAGATGGCAGGATAGGTTGGCCCTCTCATCCATTTTAGGTTACCTTGAGGAATGGGGGAGGTAGGGAAGTATAGAGTGAAGAACCAATACAGTAGCCATGAGGGGGAAAAATGGATTTTATATTAAAACTGGAGGCAGAATTCCTTCTAGAAAAGAATTTTACTGTTGCTAGTGAAACACTTGCAGAGTCACTCACTTTTGCAAAGTTAGGTCTCAGAATCTGGTTTAGAGAGCAAAACATGAAACAAAGAAAACAAAACTTCTTTGCAAAAGAAAGTAAGAAACATTTTGAGTTCTGGCTGGCTGAACAGGAAAAGAGATAAAGGGAACCTGGGAACTGAGAAGGAAAGGGGGAAAATTAAAATGAATGGGAGACAGTTATGTAACCCTCCTAGCCAGTGGGCTTTACACCCTCTCCTCAACACAGCTTTCGAATGGCAGAGCCAGGAATCCGAAAGCCTGGGGCTCCTTCTACCTCCAGCCTTCCCCAGTCAGCACGAAAGAAAGAGTTCAAGTCTGAGCTGGGAGGCAGTTGGCTGGTCATTCACAAATCCTCCCACCTGCATCTATGGAAAGATTTTGAGGTGAAGGCGCGCCTGAGTCCTGAACTGAAATGTCAGGTGCTCTGGCAGGAAGCGCATAATGACCTTGGGGAACAGTTTCCTCTGGTTAGTGCTGTGGGTGAGGGTTCCACCTTCTTCCCCAGAACAAGCTGGTAAACAACCATTCCCCCTCCTTCCCCCTCCTCCACAGGTCTCTTACAACCCAGACTCTGTTGTTAAGGGCAACCGATACTTTCCATTTCCTGATGAGCAGGCGACTCTGGGCCCCTATAGAATAAGTAACAATTTGCATTTGGTTTCCTTTGTATATTACAAAAGGGGGGAAAAAAAAGAAAACAACAAAAAGAGCATTCACCAAGGGACTCGGCTCATGGTTTCTCACCTACTCGAAACTTGATCGCTGCTCAGACCTCACAACATTCATGTGGTCCATGACGGTGCTGAGTACTGTTACCTTCTGCTTCCTCTCGGCTACAAGGACACTCATGAACTCTGTATATGGCAATAATATCAGCTTGGATAATCCAGTTACTCAAAGCATGTTCATAACTAAAATTTCCCTTGGTCCTGGCAAGAAGCCTGCAATTTACATCGGTGGGAACTCCTCTGAACACTTGAGAGGGTATCTCCTCGGAGCCAGGTTCAGGTTTGTGGGTTTCAGTCCACAACACCCAGCAGCGTGCCTGGGACACAGGAGACGCTCAGGAAATGACAGCTGCATGACGAAGCGTTAGAGTGAGATGTAAAGTGAGGAGAGAAGGGGAGAAATGAGGACGTAGGCTGCAACTTTTTTCAACTCTTAGAAAAGTCTGATATAGGCATCCACTGGGACGGAGGCAGGCCCCTATCCTTGAGTCTGTATGTCATCCCAAGAATGGCAGATCCCTGAGGGCACTGGGTTTGTGTGGCTCCATTCAGCAGAGTGCAGTTTGGGGACACATGTTAGTTTGGTATGTATAGCTAAATAGCCATGAGGCACCTATGTGAGCATGTGTATGTGTACGTACACACATTTTTGTGTATCCATCTCTTTAAATATGACCAAGACATAAGACCAAATAATATTTTCTGCAGGAGTCCAGGGGTAGGACAGGAGAGCAATCTTGGAGACCCAAGTGGGCAGCCTTGGTTGTGAGGGAGATGCCAGTCCTGCCCCCAGCCTCTCTACCCAACCTCCTTTCTCTCTTCCCTGCCCCTGGTGACCTTCTGCCTTTTTTCACTTACTTGTCTTGCAAAGTCTTTCATCATTTCCTTAGCTTCCCCTACACACTGGCCATGATCAAGTTTGTTCAGCACAGCTCCTTTCTGAGCCGGGCTAGGGTGAGGGGAGAAGAGACTCGTGGGGGTGTGTTGGGGGCTCTGATATTAGGGTGAACGTGGACAACTGGAGGTCAATGTCACTAATCAGTCAGTGAACAAGTATTTATTGATCTCTTCGTTCTAAGGCTGTGCTGAGTGCTCACTGCTTTCTGTGGTATCTGCTCATTAAGGGAAAAAAGGGGAAAAAATTGAAGACAGTTATATATCAGACCCCTTCATTGGGCTAAAGACAAGGGCTCCTGAAAGCCACTAACTAGCTGTGTGATGACAAGGCTCCACACACACACACACACACACACACACACACACACACACACACACGACTGGCTGGGATTTTCCTACTGCTGAGACTGTGCCTGCAGAGGTGGCAGCCCTTGAGAGGGCCGGCTTGGGCCATAGGAATGCCTCTGAACCTGTTCCTTCTGACTGGACATTCTACAAGCCTGGGTTCTTTCTATCAATAAATAGCCAGAATATGGTTAATAAGACAAATGAGATAGAGAAACAAAGAGATTTCACTGCAGGGAATAAAAGTATTTCATTGCAATTTTGACAAGGAGAAGAGAAGTTAAAATCAGTGAATTAAAATGTACTGGGATGAAAGGACTTCCCTGGTGGTCCAGTGGTTAAGACTCTGTGTTTCCACTGCAGGGGGCCCAGGTTCCACCCCTCATCATGGAACTAAGATTGTGCATGCCACATAGTGCGCCCAAAAGAAAATTTACTGAGATGAAGACATCTCAGTAAAAGTGTTATAAAATATTACTGTCCAAAATAGCAAAAAGGTGATAGAAGATGTATTATGTTGTAAGAAAAGGTATAGGATTGAGAAGACTTCATAAGAATAGTTCAGTTTATTCATTTGTGGCTCATCTAGAATGATCTTAGAATTATTATGTAAGCTTTGTTTAGTCCTTCCTGGTGGCTCAGAGGTTAAAGCGTCTGCCTGAAATGTGGGAGACCTGGGTTCGATCCCTGGGTCAGGAAGATCCCCTGGAGAAGGAAATGGCAACCCACTCCAGTATTCTTGCCTGGAGAATCCCATGGACGGAGGAGCCTGGTAGGCTACAGTCCAGGGGTCGCAAAGAGTCGGACACGACTTCACTTTCACTTTCACTTTGTTTAGTCATCCAGAGTCTCAGACCAAACTCTGATTCTGAAATGTCAGTTACTACAGTCATGGGATTGAGGGTTTTTTCCCCCTTGGTTGGATGAGAAAAATATGTAGTTCTAAGAAAATGTACAAATAAACAAGGAGACAATAAACAGATAACTGTGGGGTCAGTACTTTTGATAAACTGTGTTCATTCAGGTAAAGTGATTTATCTTCATGGTGCTGCTCTGGTTGGGCTTCCCCAGTGGCTCAGCAGTAAAGAATCCTCCTGCAATGCAGGAGACACAGGAGACTCAAGTTTGATCCCTGAGTCAGGAAGATCCCCTGGAGAAGGAAATGGCAAACCACTCCAGTATTCTTGCCTGAAAAATCCCATGGGCAGAGGAGCCTGGTGGGCTACAGTCCATGGGGTCTCAAAGAGTCAGACATGACTGAGCACACACACATGCTGCTCTGGTTTTGTTCTATCTGCTTGCCAAATTTAGCAGGTGGATCTGTCTGATTTGCAAGACTCATTTACATGTTTAGAAGATTCGCTTGTTGGATTAATATGTCTTCCCTGCTAGAAGTCTGAAGCGTTGGAGAACCGGTCATTAAAATTTTTTTAAATGTAGAAATGTCTAAGGATATTTGATGAATTACAGAGCCACACATGATCTTCAGGGCACCTTCTTTAACTCTACAATGGTGAATGGTGGAGTTTTTTCCCTACCATTTCAGTAGAACTGTCTACCTTATCTCTAGGGGTTCATTTATATCTCTGAGGACTTTTAGTAGCTGGGACACTGATTATGGTAAGCCTTGGTCCCATATAGAGAAAAGCAACAACAACAAAACCCACATAGAGTTTGAGGAATTCCTTCATGTGGAAGGTAGAGCATTTTAGGAGCACTGAGCAGAGTGGTCTGACTGTAATCATACAGGATATCTACCTGAGGACATCAGGAAGGCTTTGAGGACCAGACCACTTACTTCTCAGTTCCATAGAAGACTCCACAGAAATTGCTGGTGGAGTCACCTGCAATGCCTCAAGAACCTGGAGGTAATGTTCCCATCTCAAAGTGAATGAAAGTTTCACTTTACCTCGCTGTGTGACCTTGGGCAAGTTTCTTAACATCTCTGAACTTGTTTCTTCATCTATAATGCAGATACTGTAACACCTAGCTGAAAGGATTATTAGTAATGCTGATTTGAAATAATATTTATAAAATGCTTAGCATAGTTCCTGGAACATATAAAGAGCTCAAACCGTGAGAACTATCTGTTCCTGTTAAGTGAATAGCCAAGGAGAATTGGAAAGCACCTAAGTTAAAATCAAGTTCAGATCAACAAATATGTACTAACCATGTGCTAATGTTGTACTCATAGCACTGGGGATTAATTCATATTTTTTTTAATAAATATTTATTAAGCAGATGCTTGTCAATGACATTGGTTATGCCTATTGGTTGCTCAGAGCCCTGAACAGTGTTAAAAGACACTGCCAAGTTCTTACTGTTTTGTTCTTTTTCTTCAGAATGTATTTTGCATTCAGAGAGGTTTTTTAAAAGGTAAATAGATACTGTTAAGTGAAAGAAGCCAATCTGACAATGTACATGCTAGATTCCAATTCTATCACATTCTGGAAAAGGCAAAACTATGGAAATAGTAAAGAACCACTGGTTGCCAGGGAAGGAATGAGGCAAGAATAGGTTGGAACATAGGGGATTTTAAGGCAGTGAAACTACTCCATATGTTATTGTAATGATGGAGACACATCATTACACATTTGTCAAAACCCACAGAATTTACAAGACCAAGAGTGAATCCTATATAAACTATGGAATTCAGTTAATAATAGTGTACCAATATTGACTTATCAGTTGTAACCAATGGAGTACATTGATGCAAGATAGTAATAATAGGGAAAACTGGGTTTGAGGGTAGGAGTGAAAGATATGTATAGGAATTCTCCATACTGTCCATTCAGTTTTTCTATAAACCTAAAATTTCTCTAAAGTTAGTCTATTATTTTTTTTTAAGTAAGTAGAATTTTCACAATTCATTGTATATCCCAGTCCTACCTCCTGGAGATTAGACTTCATTCCACAGCTGGAATACATGTTTCTCTTTCATGTTTTTGGACTGTTCTGTATTTCTATTAATCTCAGCATCTCTGTTACAGTGTCTTTCCCATAAGAATGCAAACTTTGTGAGGACAGGGACCACGGCTAATTTTCTTTGTGAGAGTATGTCAGTCTTCTGTTCAGACCTCCCAATTTCTTCCCTTTCCAAGAGTTTTGGGAATATTAACTCGTTTAATCCTTAAAGCAGCCCTGTGTGGTAGGTCGGTCTTATATTCATCAAATATGAGAAAATTGAGTCACAAAGAGGTTAAGAAACTTGTCCAGTGTAACAAAGCTAGGAATTGGCAGAGGTGGGATACCAGCCCAGGTATCTGGATCCACAGTCTGAAGTTAAAAGTACTAGAAAACCCCCAAATTTTTTAAAGAAATTTATTTATTTTTAATTGAAGGATAACTGCTTTACAGAATTTTGTTGTTTTCTGTCAAACCTCAATATGAATCAGCCATAGGTTTCCATATATTCCCTCCCTTTTGATCCTCCCTCCCCAAAATGCTGTGAACTGCAGATTATACACGTTTGGGGAGTGATGACATCATTTTAGGGTGCCTTAAATAAGCATATTTTTTATGCAATGATAGAATGGAAGAAAAAAGTGGAAGTACATTGCATGTAGTAGGACTGGTATTGTTTTGTGAAACTTGTGTTTTTTTGTATATTACCTGTGTGTGTATTTGTGTTGGATGCCATGTAATATATACTTAGAAAGCTCACTGCCGTAATCTGTAAGATGAGTTGTTACCACTGACAGGTAACAAGAAGTACAGGTCTGAGGCAGCTCCAGGCTCCTGCCAGCCCAGGTGTACCTGGCTTCCATCCCCAGCAGATTTCCCCTTGACTAGGATAGACCTCCTTACCTTTCACTGGACCAGAGTCATCTGCCTGCTATAAATCATTCTCAAGAAAGGAGACTGGGACTGCCATGATCAGATCTCATTGATCTGATATACCTCTGATCAAAGACTCTTCCAGAAAAAAAAAAGAGAGAAAGAGAGACTGGAAGTTAAGTAATCTAAGTGTTAGCCCTGAAAGAACTTGGAAGACCAAAAATATTTAAAGGTCTGACTAGTCAAGGCTATGGTTTTTCCATTAATCATGTATGGATGTGAGAGTTGGACTGTGAAGAAAGCTGAACACCGAAGAATTGTTGCTTTTGAACTGTGGTGTTGGAGAAGACTCTTGAGAGTCGCCTGGACTGCAAGGAGATCCAACCAGTGCATCCTAAAGGAGATCATCCCTGAGTGTTCATTGGAAGGACTGATGTTGAAGCTGAAACTCCAATATTTTGGTCACCTCATGCAAAGAGCTGACTCATTGGAAAAGATCCTGATGCTGGGAAGGATTGGGGGCAGGAGGAGAAAGGGACGACAGAGGATGAGATGGCTGGATGGCATCACTGACTCGATGGACATGAGTTTGGGTAAACTCTGGGAGTTGGTGATGTACAGGGAGGCCTGGTGTGCAGCGATTCATGGGGTCGCAATGAGTCGGACACGACTGAGCGACTGAACTGAACTGAACTGACTATGTCTCCTTAGAGGCGGACAATTTGGGCAGACTATCCACCTTGTCATTCACTCATTTATTCAATCAAGAAATGTGTACTGATTACCTAATGTGTGCCCAGCACTGTGCTAGGCACTGGGGACACAGGGATGAGCAAAAGAGACATGATCTATGCCTCCTGGGGATGACTCTAGAAAGCGAGAGAATAGTTAAAACAACTAATCTTGGAAATATATGTATAGCTATAAAGTGTTAAATGCTTTTTAAGAACACAAAGGAAAGAGGGTTATCTGATGTTGTAACAGGAAGGTCTTATTTAAATAGAGAGAAGGCATCAGGTTTGGTCAAACTTACCAAATACAGAGCAGAGACTCTAGTCCAGGAGAAAGGTTTGAGAACTTTGACTTTAGGATCTCTTTGTGGGAATGTAAAAGGTAGTCTTTGTTTCCAATATTCAGAGGCCTTTTGCTAATTCTGGCTATTGTTGATTATTCCTAGCAGATGTATGGGTCGTTGTTCAAGTCATTTTTTGCAGGAGATCAGAAGCCAAGACTCCAAGGTGGCTTGAAGAACAGAGAGATGAGCTTCTGTGCACCTCAAGTTATGAAGAGAAATTGTACAGGACTATGGACAGTGCTGTTCTGTACTGAAGAATCCATTCTTTGGAGATGTATTTTGCTGTGGTTTTGTTCTGATGCTTTGTGCCAAAGGACAGGATCACAGGATCACCTCCTGTCCTTTGGGGAAGGGGTCCCCCACCGAATGTGAACACAGAGGCAGGTCTGTGTTCAGAGCTTTTCCACTGCAGTCAGGTCTGTTGGTCCCTGCAACATGGGGGCAGACCTAGGGGCAGGCAGAGAAGTACCAGGACAAGACCCCTCTGCAAACCCCAAGAGCAGTGATACTTAGTTTTGAAATTCTGTTTTGTAAAAATATCCTTTTCTTATCAAAAAACCTTCAGCAAAGTCCTAACAAATCTTATTTCCTGATCTCAGTTATCACCATACTAAACAGGAGATAGGGCCAATGTCCAAGTTGGGCAAAATGACACAGGGGAGAACAGTAGTTGTCTTGAGACAAACACGCATAACTGAGGAAGGAGAAAGTAACAGTGTGCTTCCCTGTTGCAGATTCTGATGACAAGCAACTACCAGAATTCATTTTCAGAATGTGTAAATACTTCTTAACAGTTTCCCAGAAATCCCTGGAAATAGGAGCCTCGTCATAGATGATACTTCTGCAGTTAAAGGAAACAGAGTTGAGACTACATGTGCATTAAAGGGATATGTGAAGTTTCAATATTTGGATTACATATCAATTCTTTCTAGTTTTCACAAGCACCCTGCTAAGTGATTCTGTTGTTTTAGGAGAGTGAGGTATCAGTTCAGCTCAGTCGCTCAGTCGTATCTGACTCTTTGTGACCCCATGGACTGCAGTATGCCAGGCTTCCCTGTCCATCACCAACTACTGGAGCTTGCTCAGACTCATGTCCATCAAGTAGGTGATGCCATCTAACATACTGTTGTCCCCTTCTCCTCCTGCCTTCATTCTTTCCCAGGGTATTTTCCAGTGTGAGCGAGGTATAAGAAAAGCCTAACCCAAGACTGCAAGTAAGCGGCAGCCTGGGGCTAAGTCCATGCACCCAAGTCATTCTGCTGTGCCATGCTGTCTTCCTGAATAACATTTACCTGTTGGCTTCCTTTCAAGACCTTCAGGAAAAGGCTGGCACATTTTCTTCCACTCCACAGCCAGTCTCTGGGACAACAGGCAGAGGGACAGAGTGGGAGGCGGCAACTACAAGAAGGGGAAGGGGTTGTGGAATTTTTTCCAGTTGAAACTGAGCCCTCTTTTTTATCGTTTAACTTTTCACTTCCTCATCTACAAATTAATCAACATCTATGACCATTTCCCACAAATAAAGCTCTTTTCCCTTTTAAAGCCAGTCTTCTGCCAAAGCCCCTTCCATCTTATTGACCCTCTCAGACCTTGTTGCCCCTACCACTTTCTTCTACTCTACCTCTCCCTGCCAATCCCCGGTTCCGGCCCCTATCCCCATAAATATGCTCTCATCTCCCCCACCTTATCCCACTTTACACCCAAATCTCCCTCTAACTCCACTTCCTTACATTTCTCAAATTAATCTCAAATAATTTCTCAATTATTTCTCAACTTGCTTTGTTATTGTTCAGTCGGTAAGTCGTGTCTGACTCTTTGTGACCTCATGAACTACAGCACGCCAGGCTCCTCTGTCTTCCTCCATCTCCCGAAGTTTGCTCAAATTCATGTCCATTGAGTCAGTGATGCTAGCTAACCAGCTCATCCTCTGCCACCCCCTTCTCCTTCTGTCTTTAATCTTTCCTGGCATCAGGGTCTTTTCCAACGAGTTGACTCTCCACATCAAGTGGCCAAAGTATTGGAGCTTCAGCTTCAGCATCAGTCCTTCCAATGAATATTCAGGGTTGTTTACCTTCAGGATTAACTGGTTTGATCTTCTTTCAGGTCAAGGGACTCTCAAGAGTATTCTCAACTTGCTTAGGCCTCCATTTATATCATCCAAACATTCTAATGTATACTTTTAAAAAACAACTTTTTAGTTCCACATACACAGAAAGAAGTACATGTAAGTACATACTGCGAGGAATGACCACATAGTGAGCACACCTATGCATCTGCCACCAGGTTAAGAAGTAAGACATTACTAGCACCTCAGAAACTTTATGATGTTCTCAATTATTACTTCCTCCTTCCTCCCTAACGTAGCATCATCCTGACTTCTCATTCCATATATTAGTTTTGCTTGTTTTTAGCTTTACATAAATGGAAACTTAAAATATGTCTTCTATTGTGTCTGGATGTTTTGCTCAACATTATATTTGTATGATGTAGCCATGCTATTGCATGCAGTAGTGGTTTATTCATTCTTACTGCTGTATAGTACTCCACTGCAAGAGTATGTTGTGATTCATCCATGTCACTATTTATGGATGTGTGATGTTATTTCTAGTTCAAGGCTATTTCAAAAAAGATTTGACATGAACATTCTTGTATATAACTTTATGTTGTACTTACACACATATTTCTTCATCTGTTTTTAAAGGAAGGGAGTAGTTTGGGTAAGACCACCATAAAATAGATTGGGAAAATTGAGGCACAGTTATGTTCAACCAATTGGACATGTTTGTCATGAACTACTACTGTACTTACACAGAGAGGCCTAAGACACAAATACAGACAAGAGAAGGTACTTGATGAAGACACGTGTCTTTGTGTGTGGGAATTCACAGAGAATAGGGAACAGAAACAGGCTATGTAATTAAGTACAAAATTGCATAGGCCCAGAGAAGAGGCAACTTTTAGAACCTCCGGGTTAAGGCTAGACAGTTTAATACCAGGGCTCACTCCTGCTCACCCACAGTCTGTGACAGAAGAGTCACCTGGAGGCCATGCATGGAAAGGGTAGGGGCTGTGGGTCTGGGGGTCATTGCTATAGATCCCAGACATATTTCTTGCACAGTGTCCTCGTCCCCGCATCTCCCATACCTTAAACTGAGACTAAAACCTCTGTGAATGGAGAAATTTCAGATGGACTCTGTATTTTTCTTATCTTTTCCCTAAAGATCCTGGGAAGCAGAAGGGAACCAGCGCAGACCCCTCTGGGAGCAAGTGGAGCTTATCAAATGCAAATTTTCATCTCTGACAGCAGAAGCTTGAAATCTGGGTGTGTATGTTGTTGCTCAGTCGCTCAGTTGTGTCCAGCTCCTTGCGACCCCGTGGACTGCAGCACGCCAGGCTTCCCTGTCCTTCACCATCTCCTGGAGCTTGCTCAAACTCATGTCCATTGAGTTCGGGATGCTATCCAACCAGCTCCTCCTCTGTCGCCCCTTCTCCTCCTGCCTTCCATCTTTCCCAGCATCAGGGGCTTTTCTACACACTTTTCTAGGTGTGTATGGAAGCTAATAAAGATGAGCGGCACGGAGGAGGAGCTGAAAGGCTGTATTCGGAGGCGGGATTAGAAGGGGAATGTGGTTAGCTGCAGCTATCATCATCCCTAGCATCATTTTATTATCACCATCCCTTAAATTTACATCACACACGAGTTTACAAAGAGCTTTCTATTCTTGACTTTCACGTCTCTGCCGTGGCAGGGTGGGGATTGCCCTCCTTTGACTGAACTGCCCAAGAACAGGCGGCACAGAGGGCAGGGTCAACGCCCTAAGCTTCTCTAGGCCCTCCTCAGGAGCCCACAGGGCTCCGGTCCTTTAATTGGAGAAGTGGAATAGGGAAAAGAGCAACGCAGGGATACACGTCCCGCGGAGAAGGACACACACAGCGAGAGATCTGGAACTGGACAGAGGCTCAAGTCCTTGCAGGCGGTAAAGGTGGACGGGTTGGCGAGGTGTGCAGTCGCTGAAAACTCCTTCTGGGGTACTTGCCCGAGCCACCTGGAAGGTGCACCGACGCTCACCGAGCGGACGCTCACCGAGCGGGCACTCCCCGCGCTTGCCGCGGAGGTAGAGGGAGACTTCGTGGAGACGCGGGGCTGGGAAAGTCAAGCTTCCCTGGGCGCCCCACTAGCGAAGTGGTGCCGCCCCTCTGGGACGCGCGTCGGGTGCCCTCTGTCACCGCAAGCCGCCCCGCCTGCGGCCCAGGGAAGAGCTGGCCCGCCCAGGTGCGCCGGGGTTGGGCCGGAGTCCGGAAGGTGCGCCGCCCCGCCCCGGGCCGGTTCCCTCGGCCTCCCCCCGCGGGAAAGTGAAAGTGTGGCGCCGGCGGAGGTCGCGCATTGGGGGGCGGGGCCGCCACGGACCTGGGAGCGGGCGCCCGGCACCCGAGGGGCCATGGATGGGCTCGGCCGCCGCCTCCGAGCCAGCCTGAGGCTGAAGCGCGGCCGCTGGGGTTAGTGCCGGGCCGGGGCGCGTCCGGGCGAGGGCGCGGGGACGGCCGGGGAACCGCGGACCAGGACGGGAGGCGACGGGGACGGGGGGCCAGGGCAGGGGTTGCAGAGGGTCGCGATCGATCGGGGAGCAGTCTGGGGGGCACTTCGGGGGCTTGGACAGGGGTCAGGCGAGCTAGAGAGAAAGGGCGCAGGTAGAGGTGGAAACGGACGGATGGGGAAGGAAGGGGTAGGAGGTCAGAGGAGAAGCCACGCCAGCGGGGGTGAAGCGGAGGCTGTCAGCCAAAGGAAACCGCTGTGGGGCCCCGGGGCCACGTGTCCTTCCAGCCAGGAAGCTGGTGGGGCAACCGCAGGGTGCCTGCAGCGCCGGGGCCGCGGCGCCCTCACGGGAGACCCTGCCTCTGCCCCCAGCCGCCCACCGCCTCGCCCCGCCCCTCCCCACCCCTGGACTCCCCTCGTGGGAGCCCGCGATTCTGCCCGGCGCAGAGCCGCGGGCTACAAAACCGCTCTTCCCTGCTACGTCATCCCTACCCGCCCCCACCTGCACCCAAGGGCGACGAGGAGACCTGGAGAGTGTGGCCTCGAGCAGAGCCGGGGTAGAGCCTGCTCAGCTGCTTCCATAGAGCCTGGGAACCTGACAAGTCAAACCTCACTTATCCCTGATCCCCCATTAGAGAAGCGAGAAGGACTCCTCCCGTCTAGGGTTTTAGGGATTAAATTGGAAGTCAATATTCGTTTCCTTTCTTCTCAGCTGGACCGCTGGGTTTTGGAAGGAAGAGAATCCAGAATTCATTTTCTTTTTTTATTCATTCAGCAAACTTTTTTTGCTGCTTACCACTAGCCAGTCCTATGCCTCAGCAGCCACAACTCTTACTCTGTCCAGAGGTCCCACCTTTTGAGAAGCAGAGAACCAATGGAAAAGTAGGGGTCATTCCCAGACAGCCCACCCCTTTTAACATTTGCAGTGAAAAGAGTGAGTGAGATCTCCTTCTATTACAAGCCCCAGAGCTGGGGAGACCTGGAGGGGGAATCAGTGCTCCTTCTGCCGTTACCCCTGCCACCACCCCCAGCCCTGGCAGTTCTCCCTGAACACAGGTTTCCATTACCTGGTCATTCCACCTGTGCTGAGGCAGAGAGGTCAGAGACCGAGCCCTGGGTGTGAGTGGTGGCAGGAGCAGAGGCAAGGTGGGGCTGGTGGCCTCTCTTCTCTACAGAACACTGTCTTGGTGTCTCCTTGGTCTCTCTGAATCCTCAGAAGCCTGTGTGAATGGAAGGGTCGAGAGAGACCTGTGTGAATGGCTGCTTCTGCAACCCAGAGGAAACACTCCAGTTGTTTCCAGAGCAAGGCTGATAACTGTGACTGGAGGAGCTTCCTGGACAGTGAGGAACTGTAAGATACACAGCCAGTATTACCTGTCCTGAGGTCTGGCATGCAGCCTGCAGGAGAGTGTGCTCTTTTCATCTTCTGTACTATTGTCCACCTTCCCTGGAGTTTCCCCTCCCTCTTTTGCCCTTTTGGTTCCAAGGCAAACTGTGTTGGTAGGAGGATGTGCGTATGTGTGTGTGTGTGTGCGCACACACAGGTGCAAGTGTAAATCATCCTTGTGGGGAGGAGTGGTCCTGGGTTGAGAGTGGCTGAGCTAGAAGAGGAAGCTTTCAAGACCGAGGTCCCAGAAAGTCTCCTCATCTGTATTCCAGCTGGTTCTGGGACTTTTCCTCAGAGGGCTGTGGGAGGGGCTTCCTGGTGGAGGAACAAGTGTAACCAGACTTCTGACTTCTCTAGAAAGGGTGGCTCCCTCCTCTACTTAAAATTCAGAATAATAATTCCTTTCCAGGGCACTGGGGATTAAACGAGATTGTTGTTGTTCAGTGAGAAGCCCTTAAATGAGATGTCCCATTATAAACCTGTGTTTGATGGACCTTTTCTCTTCTGTTGTTAACTCCCTTTGAAAGGGAGAAGGAAGCAGTCTTTTTTTTTCTGGATTTCTTGGTCTGCAGCCCAAAAGTCCTTCTGTTTGAGTTTGTGAGATTTGCTGTTCTCTTGGCTTTTCCGATAAAGCAGGAAGAAATGGGCTGAAAATGCAACCCAAACGATTTAGGGAAAGAAATCATTTCCTTAGGTTCCAGAACGATCAGTGAAAAGATTTTGCTTCCCAAGGTCTTTTGCAAACAGGAGGCATCCCACATCTGTGAGATGTTTGGTGTGTACTGCATCCAGAAGGTAGGAGCATGAACATGAAACTCTCATAAGTCCCACCCCCAAGAGATTCTGTTGTATTCCCCAAGTAGTCCCTGAAATACTCTGTGCCTTAGTTTCCCCATCTGATCAGGAGATGCCTGTTTCTCAGATTGGTGATGAGTATTATGCAACCTGCCTGTGCATATTGCAAGTAATGTGTGGTGACAGATCTGAGTGTTCCGGGTCACTGTTCTCATCATTGCAGTGACTGTAACATTCTTATTTACTGTGACTGTCGTTCTCCCCAGGAGTCATGGCTGGGCCACTGAACACTGGATTTTACTAGTCCACAGAAGTCAGGTCTGGAGCTATTAAGAGCAAGCAGCTGTCTCCCTTATTTCAGCACCCCACTTTTCTCCCAGAAGGCTATTGATTCTATGCAGGAGTGGCAGACACTGGCATCAAACCCCTTTGCTCCCAGGCTCCTCTTAGGGACAGCATCTTGGCAAAAGTCCTTCTCTCTTACTATGTACATTTACACACTCAAGGGTTGATGTGAGAATCCCAGGTGATGGATTGCTATTCTGTCTCTCTTCCTCAGCCTCCAGACATAGCATCACTGGAGCCCCAGGGGCCAGCTGTTCCACTTTTAGCTTGTGTAGAACTGTTGTCCTGGACCATCTGGGATAAAAGACTGAGCAGGAGTAAGGATGGGGTGGACAGCACTCAGATGCTTTCCATTCCACCGAGTGCCCCTCAGGCTGCCGATGCAACCAGTCCCCTCCTGGGCCAGGGAGAGTGTTCTAAGTCAGTGCTTCCTATCTAGGGGAAGGGTTCTCTGCTGGATCCCTGGCACAGGTCTCAGTGAGACAAGTCTGCCTTTGGACATATGGCAGGGGGTGAGAGATGCACCATGGAAGATCCTGCTGAGATATCAGGAACTCTCCAGCCCAGAGATGGACTTTGTTCTCTATTTCCCCACCAGGAGAGGAGACTTTTAGGTTTGTGCTGATATCCAGGAATTGCTCTTGCTTGAACAGTTTCTCCACCTAGATAATGGATGGGGGCAAGTCTATTGATGTTAATCAGGGGAGGCCGTGGCAACCTTGCTGTGAAGAGTCTTTGTTCCATGCTCTTGCTTGCAGTCTTGAAGTCCTAGATGTCCCAGGGTGCAGCAGGGGGCAGTGCAGAGGTTAAGAAGTGAAAGATCAGGGATCAGTTATGGAGATTTATGATCCTGGTCCTAGGGCTGGTGAGGTCCAGTGCTCACAGTCTGATGTTATCAGGCATTCTTCTTTGTCCGGAGGTTGTACATAAATCCATTGCACAACCTTCAGCCCGGAATTAAAAGCCCTTACCCCAGAAGCAGCTGGGCTCTGGGGGTGTTTGCCTATGACCTTTTCTCTCACCACACCCTGGGGCTCTTGGGAGGAGCTGAGGTCTGAGCTGCAGTGCCAGGATGCTGCCTCTGTCAGTGCAGGCGTTCTGCTGCCTTCCTGGGTCCCGCCGCAGTCTTCTTGCTCAACCGTTGGGTGCACAGGATGGAAACAATTCTCCCCTATTTGGAAGACAGCACGTGGCTTGGCTGCATAGAGTCGTTGCTGGAGACTGAAACGGCAGGCGGTTTCTCAGGCTTTCTCTAGCTGGTCTGTATTGGAGGAAAGGAGGCACTCCATGCCTGACAGGCCCAAGAAGATGGAAAGACAAGCCGGAGGAGGTATCCTCAGTCGCTTCCGCAAACGACTGCCTCTACACCGAGCAGGTCTGGGCTAGATTACCCACTTCCTTTTTTTCCAGGACGGCCCTCTTCTTTGGGGCTGTTTCTTCCCTTGAAATACTTCTTTTTCTTCTTCCTTTTATATCTCATCTTCCACGCGGTTCTACCATGTGACCGAGCTGGGAGGTTTCCCCTGTTGGTTTTTAGAGCTGGTCATGCCCTCTGTGGGGGTTGGTGTGGTCACAGCCACATGGCCCTTGGCCTGTTCTGATTTCTTGAGTCCAGGTTGACTTGGGGGGTGTATTGCTTCAGGTAGGCAGAAGAATCTCTACTACCCTGGGGCTGTGGGCCTCCCAGGTGGCCTCCCCGGTACGTTTCCTTGGCTTCTGAATCAGTGGTTTCTTTCCTTGTCTTGACTCCTGGTGATTCCAAATGTCGCAGGAAGGCACAGAAACTGCCCAGTTGGCTCTGAGCCCGTGCTGGGATGTGAGGCGCTGGGCCGGCTCTAGGGACTTCGGCATGGGCATGGCTGCCTGGATGTGTGGAAGTTGCCAGAACCCCACAGCCTCCACTGGGAACCCGGATCAGTGAGATACCCATGGGCCCTGCTGTCTTGATTTCAGGACCTCCCCAGGACAATCTGGGAGAAGTAGTGAAGGAACCAGAAAGAGCCCTGGAGCACTGTCTACCCAGCTTTGCTGGAGGGCAGCACTTCTTTGAATACCTCCTCGTGGTTTCTCTCAAAAAAAAGCACTCAGGGGAAGATTATGAGCCCACGATCATCTACCAGTTTCCCAAGGTAAGGATTGAAGGAAGGGGCAAGGGGGGCCGAGGGTTCAGATGTTTGAGGGGCAATGGGGAGAGGTGTGCCCTCTGCCTCCCCCACCCACCCTGCCCGGGCTCCGCTGGAGCTGCCCTGAACTCACTGCTCCCATTTCCTTCAGACCCAGCCCTGTTTTCTGTTATCATACACAGAATCTAGGTCTGACCTCTTTGTGGGGAACAGACCTAGGCTCCCTAGCCAGGAAACTAGGTTAGTTCTTCTGCCTTTGAGGCAACCTTCTAGTACTTCCCAATTCCATCCTCAGCCACCCTTCTCTGTTGAGAAGCTTACCTTCTGGCAGAGGTCCTTGCAGGAATCCCCTCCCTGGGGTGGGTGGGAGGGGAAGGGAAGGGCAGGCAAACAACTGATGGCTCCAGCCCAAGCATCAGGCTCCTTCTTGTCTGGTCCTGTGGCGGGTGAAGGGGTGGGGTCAGGGCACCCTTCTCATTAACCCTGACGGTGAGGCGACTGGGCTGGCCGCTTCTCTTCTCAGATGTGGTATCTCTCTGATGAGGTC
The DNA here is from genome assembly GCF_054371585.1 of Giraffa tippelskirchi. Taxonomy (NCBI): domain Eukaryota; kingdom Metazoa; phylum Chordata; class Mammalia; order Artiodactyla; family Giraffidae; genus Giraffa; species Giraffa tippelskirchi. The sequence continues at coordinate 111,375,237 of NC_137279.1, forward strand.
CCTCCAGGAAGCTGGGCGGTCTCTGGGCCTTTCTGTATTTAGCGTGGTCCTGGCCCCCTTCTTGACCATAAACACCATTAAGGATACTGAAGTCTAACTCAGGTTCATATAGACTTGGCCCAGGAGTGGCTGTTTCAGCCGTGGGATTGTTCCAGCCTGACCCAGAATGCAGTCTGCGAGCAGTGATGGGGACAGAGGCAAGCTTTAAGTTCCACACCTGTGGAAAAGCTTATTCTCAGGCTGCTTAGGAGCCTCCAAAGAAGTTTGCCAGACCCCAAGCCCTCTCCACCTGCTCCTACCTCCACACCACCTGTCTCTTTTCCTATTCCTCATAGCGAGAGAACTTGCTTCGGGGTCAACAAGAGGAGGAGGAGCGGCTGCTTGGAGCCATCCCCTTGTTTTGCTTCCCAGATGGGAACGAGCGGGCCCCACTCACTGAGTGTCCCAGGTAATGGCTTGGCTCTGGGACAGGGGCCTGAGATTGGAGGAGAAGGGAACGGTGTGAACCACGTGATTCCTGTGCCCACTTCATCTCGATTTCTCACCAGCTTCCTTCCTGTTGGGGAGGGAGGGACTGGAATTGATTCGTTTTTGAATATCTTGCCTGGAGTCTCTCGAGGCAAGAGATGTTAACTAAGCAGGCTAACCAGTCCCTTCTGTCCAGAGAAGGGTGAGGTTCTCCTTCCTGTCCTAGGAGTGATTTTCACTGTGTTTTGACTGCCTCAGGCAGAAGATGGACACCAAAGAAGTCCTTTGGCCACTAATGAGATCCTTACATGGCAAAGCCCTTTACATCATGAGTCTTGGAATGTGACTGCCTGAGCTCAAATTTTGGCTTTACCACTATGAGTTGAGTGACCTTGGATAAGAAATACTCTCTCAGAGTCTCAGTTTCTTTATCTTTAAAGTAGGGTTAGTAATTGAACCTTCCTCAAAAAGTTGTTTTGGGAATTAAATGAGATGATGCATTTAGAGCTTGACACCAGTAAGCACTTTTTACTTAAACCGACTGGTATTATGATTACTCTCAGGATCAATCAGCAGCTCCCTTGGCCCTCCTCTCCCCGCTCAGCCCCCCTGATGCCGACCACCTTCCTGCTTTAGAACCTAGTGCAAACCAGGTCCTTGTTTGCTCTTCCTCAGGGAGACCTTCTCGTTCGTTCTGACCAATGTGGACGGGAGCAGGAAGATTGGATACTGCAGGCGCCTCTTGGTCTGTGCAGCTCAGAACTGCCCCCTCCTCTCTGCATCCTCTTCTGCCCCACAGCTGGGTTTGCTCCAGCCTCAGTTGCAAAAGCCAAGGCTCCTTGGCAGGGGTGGTTGTAAAGAGAGAGCACAGCCCAGCACCTGCTGCCATTGCAACCTCACAAGAACAGAGATACACGCCTCTCCTCACCTACCCAGAGCACCTTTGCTGCTGGGGTTGGGTCTTTACTCTTCCCAGCTTTCAACTGTTCCCTTGTGTGGGAGGCTTCATTCTAATCTACTCTCCACCATCTCTATCTAGGCCTTGTTGCCTTGGCCCCTGGGCCCTCCCAGAGCCCAGCTTGGGATTGGGACCCTGAGGTTCAATCCTTGGGTTTCCCCAAGTCACTTTTACAGCACACCCTCCTTAGCTGTTTCTTGTCTCTACAACACACTTGCTCCCTCCTTGTCAACCCCTGAGGGTATTGGCGCTAACAGAGGCAGTGCTTGCCCCTGAGCCAACCAGCCCCCTCAGGGCCATGGTCTTTTGGTTTCTGTGACTGCTCTGGCCTTCCCAGCTGCCTGTCCCAGGAGTGGGATCCCCCAGCGCCAGCCCCAGCCCTATGCCCCATCAACCCCAGTTGGGCAGAGGTCCTGGAGAGGCTGCGACGCTGAAGGAGCCTGTCTGTCCCTCCCCAGCCTGCCGGCCGTGGTCCTCGCCTCCCAAGGGTGTACTGCATCATCAGCTGCATTGGCTGCTTTGGCTTGTTCTCCAAGGTAGGTGTGGAACAGGATTCCTCCAGTCCTGTCAGGCCTGTTTGGCCTCCAGCTCTGCCCTGGCTGCCTGCCCTGCCTGGACTCCTGGCGCTCCTCCCCGACAGTCGGGGTCAGGCGAGGCACTCTGGAGACACTCAGGCAGAGAGGGGCTTGGGCTTCACCTGGCTTTAGAGAAAAGTAGGAACTGAACCTAGTAGACTGTCTCCCCTGCAGAGAGTTCACTGCCCCCAAGTCTAGTCAAGGTAAGAAAGCAGCTGAAGTAGGACATGAGAAGAGCTTCAGGTTAGAAATTGGGAGTTTCAGCTTCCTCGTCTGTCAAATGCATGTAATGATGCCTCATCTTTCTGTCTCACGGGTTGATGTGAGGTGCAGATGACATGATATATGGAGAAGACAGAATACTAAACAAATATAAAGGCAGTTATACAACAGGGCTTGGGGTACTCCCTCTGATTCCTTCCAGGATAGAGGGGAAGTTGAGGTCTTCTTGTGTCAGTACACCTGAGCCGGGGTTAGAAAGGAGTCCTTCAGGATGGATGGGGCATGTCTTTTTCTTCTTCTTTGTTGTTGTTTTAGTCACTAAGTTGTGTCCAACTCTCTTGTAACCCCATGGACTGTAGCCCTCCTGGCTCTTCTGTCCATGGGACTTTCCAGGCAAGAATCCTGAGCGGGTTGTCATTCCTTCTTCAGGGGATCTTCCTGACCCAGAGATCGAACTCACATCTTCTGCATTGGCAGGTGGATTCTTTACAACTGAGTGACCAGGGAAGCCCATGGGGCATATCTTAGTAGCCAGGAAAGGGCATCAGTGTGCTTTGCCCCAGACAGACCCCTTGGGGGATGAAGGCAATAAACTCCATCAGCCTTTGCTTGGGCGGATGGTTCATCTGTGTAGGGTTCTGCAGATGGAGGCCATCCCTGGCCCTGGGGAGTCTCCAGTGGAAGTTGGAGGCCAGAGTGGCACCCAAAAGGCCCAGTTTCTAGGCCCCAGCTAGCACAAATGAACATGGTACCATCATGAATGAGTAGTTTACTCTAGGATGACTTCCTGGAGAAGGTAGTTTAGGTTGATGTTAGAAGAAGGGAGGAATATGAATTGGTAGAGAGAGGATGAAAAGAAGAACGCTAGGAAAAACATCAGGTCTTGTGCAGGAGATAAACAGCAGACTGGCTTCTGCCAAGAGGAAAGAATCCAGTTAAGGATTGGCTGGAGCAACCTTACATATATGATCTTGGCTGGCCGCCTGGGAGCATCCCTCGAGTCATGTCTCCTGTGGTTCTTTTTCATACAGATCCTGGATGAAGTGGAAAAGAGGCATCAGATCTCCATGGCCATCATCTACCCATTCATGCAGGGCCTCCGAGAGGCAGCCTTCCCCGCTCCTGGGAAGACTGTCACCCTCAAGAGCTTCATCCCTGACTCAGGCACTGAGGTGGGTGAGCAAAATGGGGGAGACCCTCCCTGGGTGGAGGGGGCGGGTTCCAGCAGCACCTCCCATAACAGTGTGCCCATTTACCAGGTTAACATTCCAAGAAACTGAGCTAGGCAGGGACTGGCACTTGGCTAAAATTATTGGCAGAACTTAAAGTCAAACCCCAGTTCTCTGATTTCCTCAACCTGATGTTCACAAAGACCTAGTTACTGTTCAAATAACCAAGATCTTTTTTTTTATAGTAGACTATGTAAGTGGAGGCTCCCAGTACTAGAATGGCCTTTGCCTCCAGTTCCCAAACTTCCGCTCTTCACCATTACCTCCCTTATCTCCCTGTGTCTGTCCTTTATCTCTACCTATGGCTTCCACCTGTCTTTTTCTTATCACTCATCCCCACCCCTGAGTCCCCACCCATTCGATACTGGGGATGCTATTGCTTTAAGACACTAAACAGACAAAGCAGCAAGTAGAAAATTGTTTTAAGAATCCCAGTCTTGACCCCTGGTATTCTGGATATTCTGTGTGTCCCTCTGAACTTTGGCTTTCCCATATCAGAATAAAGGGAGGTTTAGGCATCTTCACTTACTCAAAAAATAAGTGTGGAAGGCTTGCTATGCCCCAAGTTGTACTATTTTCTGGCTCGTTGTTTTTGTTCAGTCACTAAGTCATGTCCAACTCTTTGTGAGCCCATGGATTGCAGCATGCCAGACTTCCCTGTCCTTCACTATCTCCCTGAGTTTGCTCAAAGTCATGTCCCTTGAGTCGGTGATGCCATCCAACCATCTCATCCTCTGTCACCCACTTCTCCTCCTGCCCTCAATCTTTCCCAGCATCGGGGTCTTTTCCAGTGAGTTAGCTGTTCCCATCCGGTGGCCAAAGTATTGGAGTTTCAGCTTCAGCATCAGTCCTTCCAATGGATATTCAGGACTGATTTCTTTTAGGATTGGCTGGTTTGATCTCTTTGCTGTCCAAGGGACTCTCAAGAGTCTTCTCCAACACCATAGTTAGAAAGCATCGATTGTTTGGTGCTCAGCCTTCTTTATGGTCCAACTCTCACATCCATACATGGCTACTAGCTTTGACTATACAGACCTTTGTCAGCAAAGTGATGTCTTTGCTTTTTAATACACTGTCTAGGTTTGTCATTGGAGAAGGCAATGGCACCCCACTCCAGTACTCTTGCCTGGAAAATCCCATGGCTGGAGGAGCCTGGTAGGCTGCAGTCCATGGGGTCGCTAGGAGTTGGACACGACTGAGCGACTTCACTTTTACTTTTCACTTTCGTGCACTGGAGAAGGAAATGGCAACCCACTCCAGTGTTCTTGCCTGGAGAATCCCAGGGACGGGGGAGCCTGGTGGGCTGCCGTCTCTGGGGTTGCACAGAGTCAGACACGACTGAAGCGACTTAGCAGCAGCAGCAGCAGCAGGTTTGTCATAGCTTTCCTTCCAAGGAGTAAGTGTCTTTTAATTTCATGGCTGCAGTTACTGTCCACAGTGGTTTTGAAGCCCAAGAAAATAAAATCTATCACTGTTTCCATTTTTTCCCCCTCTATGTGCCATGAAGTGATGGGACCGGGTGCCATGATCTCAGTTTTTCAAAAACTGTTGAGTTTTGAGCCAACTGTTTTCTGGCTACAAAATGGTAAATAAAATGAATGTGGTCCTTGACCTCATGGAGCTAAAAGTCTAGTGGGGGAGACAGACTTAAACACACAAATAAATAAGATCGTTGAAAATTATACTGATGGAAGGAAAAGAAAACAGGATACTACATGAGAAAATGATGAGAAACGTGTGTTGCATTAGGTGGCCAAGGCAGGCTTCTGAGATATAAAGGAGGATAAGAATGAAGACAGAAAATATTGTAAGTCAACTACACTTCAGTGAAAAGCCAGTTAATTAATTAAAAAAAAAAAAAAGAGAATGAGGGACTTCCCTGGTGGTCCAGTGGCTAAAACACCATGCTCCCAATGCAGGGGGCCCAGGTACATTCCCTGGTTGGGGAACTAGATTCCACATGCTGCAACTTAAACTCAGTGCAGCCAAATAAATAAATAAAACAAAATAAATAGTTTTTTAAATGAAAGGCATCCTAGGGGAGGGAAGTACCTCAGGCAGGAAAGACGGAAGGCATGCTGAAGGAACAGAAGGGAATTGATGTGGGGAAGCAAGGTGGTGGAGGTGGTGAGGGAGGCAGGGTGCTGTGAGCCACACCGAGGTTTACAGCAACATTACCCTCAGAGCAGAGGGAAACCATGGGTGGATTTTTAGTAGTGGGGAGGTAGGATCAGATGTACTCTTTTGGGGAGGATAGGGTAGAGGTAGGTAGAGACCCAGCTCTCTGGGGCTTGTGTGGTATTTCGGTGTGGTGACCCCTTTCTCTCTGTTTCCCAACAGTTCATTTCCTTGACGCGGCCCCTGGACTCCCACCTAGAGCACGTGGATTTTAGTTCTCTCATGCGTTGCCTCAGTTTTGAGCAGATTCTTCAGATCTTTGCCTCTGCAGTGCTGGAAAGAAGAATCATCTTCTTGGCAGAAGGTCTCAGGTTAGTCCAGTCACTGAGCAGGTCACCTGAACTGACTGGCATCCCTGGGCTCCAGGGGACAGACGGGACGGTGCTCCAAGGAGCTCAGGCTGTAGGACCTGTGTGCTCACCTTTCCTCCACACTGTCTTAATCTGCACTAAAGCCTAGAAAATAGCTGCTGTAATAGCTGTTGTAATTTCCTGTTCCTGCCTCCAAACTTGATCGCCGCCTAAGCCTGAAGGAGGTTTGTGATTTAGTTCTGAGAAGGGCATGAAGCATTCTTGTAACAGCCTAGGAGAAAACCAGTTAGGGTGGATGCAGAGAGGATTCTGCTCCTGAAAGGTTGAGGGAGGACAGGGCAGGAAGATGTATGTATAATGGTATGGAGGTCAAACCCATTATCCTAGTGGCAAACACACCTCATTTGTCCATTTATTTACTCATTCATCAAACACTTATTCCGTGTCAGCTGTTAACCAGATGCCAAGCATCAGGGAGATACAGGCAAACAAAAGATGGTCCTAGACCTAAAGGGGATATAGACTTACTCCTGACTGAAAGGAAGCATAGGTGTTGAAATCAGCAGAACAACTCAAGTTCTTTTCTTCTACCTTTAGCAACATGGTGTTCCTTGGGTTAGTTTCTTAACTTCTTTTATTTTTCTATTTTTTTGGATGCATGGGCATGTGGGATCTTTAGTTCCCTGACCAGGGATCGAACCTGTACCCTTTGCATTGGAAGTGCAGAGTCTTAACCACTGAATCACCAGGGAAGTCCCTAGTTTCTTAACTTTTTGAATTCATGATCTCCTTATCTGTGATTGGACAGATCGACTGTACCTACCTCATAAGGGCGTAGCAAGGATTAAATGAAGTAATTCACTTTAGGTACCTAGCACCCTGCCAGGCCCACACTGGTAAGTGCCAGTTGTTTTTCTTAATAATAATTTCATAGTTGAGTATATCCATGTATAGTGTATAGTTGAAGCAGAATACTATCATATCTTGGTCTCTGCCTCTTAGAGGCTTCAAATCTGGTGAAGACATGGGGAGATACGTGACAGATGGAAACAGGAGAAAAATTTTAAAACAGTAGAAGGTTGACTCATTTATGTCTCGGGATGGAGAAAGCTGCTTATGTTGAGCTGACAATCCTGGTTTTATCTTTTAGGAAAGAAGAAGGAAAGGACTTTAGGGACCCAAATGTTAGCCCAGAGGGTCAGGTGAATGTCATGGGTTTTAAAGGAAAGGAAGTTTGGGCAGGCAGTGGGACCTGTGGGTTGAAAATTCTGTAAAAATCAGTGATAACCAAAAAGGCACCGTGTGTGCATGCAAAGTTGCTTCAGTCATGTCCAACTCTTTGCAACCCTATGGACTGTAACCTGCCAGGCTCGTCTGTCCATGGGCTTCTCCAGGCAAGAACACTGGAGCTGGTAGCCAGGCCCTCCTCCAGAGGATCTTCACAACCCAGGGATAGAACCCGCATCTCTTGTCTCCTTCATTGGCAGGTGGGTTCTTTACCACTAGAGCCACCTGGGAAGCCCCAGAAGGCACTAGTTGTGGGCTAATCCTTGTGGAAAGCGGTGTAAATCTCTTGCTTTAGAAATAGCTTTTCCACTCGTGGCCCTGTAGGGCAGGGATCCCCAACCCCCAGGCACCAGTCCATGGCCTGGTAGGAACTGGGCCGCACAACAAGAGGTGAGCAGCGGAGTAAAGCTTCATCTATTTACAGCCACTCCCCATCACTCCCATTACTACCTCCTGTCAGAGCAGCGGCGGCATTAGATTCTCATAGGAGCACAAACCCTACTGTGAACTGTGCATGCGAGGGATCTAGGTTGCACGCTCCTCATGAGAATTTAATGCCTGATGATCTGAGGTGGAACTGAGGCAGTGATGCTAGTGCTGGGGACTGGGTGCAAATACAGATTATCATTAGCACAATAAATGTAATGTGCCTGGATCACCTTGAAACCATCCCACCCCTCCCCCCCAACCCCAGCCCTCGGTCCATGGGAAAAATGTCTTCCATGAAACTGGTTACTGGTACCAAAAAGTTTGGGGACTGCTGCTGTAGGGCATTGAGAAGTTTCTGTTGTGGCTAGAGCTAGGATTCTGGCTTTTGCCCCCTAGGATCAATGTTTAGAAAGTGAAGGGGACTCCAGGTGTCAGCTGGCCTGGACAGGGGCAAAGGTGGCAGGACTCACCTCTCAGGCGTTAACTTTCTTTAGGGAAACCCCACCACTCCCACTTCCTTCCTACACTGAGTATTTCAGATCTCTACCGCTCAGCCAGGAAAGGGACTTCCAGTCAGCCTAAGCCTTGGCTAGACTCTCAGAGACTTGATCTTTCTAACTCAGGAAGTGCTAGCTTGATACCAAGAATTGAAACAAGGTTTCCGCATCTGTGTTTTTATTGGCCTTGGCTTTAGGGCAGTTTGGAGAAAGGAAGGGAACCGAAAGCTAGTGGAGAATAGAGAAGACAGGGAGGGTGTGTGCGTTGGAGGGGTAGAGGGGTGGGGGGCATGAGGGGACTTGGGTCTGAGTTGTGACTTAGGCAGTAATTACACAGGGAATGCTTCCTTGGAAAGGGTGGAGGAGTCATCTCGGGGGGACTTTCCGGGTGGGAATTGCTGGTCAGAGGTTCCTGGAATCCAGGAATTTCCCAAGCAAGCTCAGGCACCAACCTGATAAGTTTAAATAACTACGAGTGGTCAGAGGGAGCCGTGAGAGTTAAAGCCTGGGGATGAGAGATAAGGAGGAAATAGACTTGACCTCTCTACTGCACCCCAGTGTTTACATGTTTGTCTCCTTAACTACACTAAGTGGCTTAAAAGCAGGGCCAGTCTTTTGCTTCCTGGTATCCACCTGGTTCACCCTAGCACAGTGGTGAACACAGAGAAGGGACTCCATCAGTGATCAGTGACCTCATAGAGAGAAGACATTTCTTCTTCCTCCTCCTCTCTTTAAAGACACTCCCTCCACCCCCACCCCCAGTGGAAAAGAAGAATCACACAGAGGCCCCATACTTGACGAGAGGAGCCTCAGCCTCTTGTGAGGCTGGTTTCTGCTGGGTCTACTCCTCCCCTCCCAGCTTCAGGTAGCCACAAGCTCTGTGACCGGCATGGCTCCCAGAATGGATATGGCTCCAGCACAGCCAGCATGAGCAGCCGCTGTCAGTGGCGGGCGGTGGGGAGGTGGCGTGGGGGTGGGGGCCTGGGCAGGCCCCTCTGACTCTCACTCTCTGTGCCCTGTCCCCAGCACCCTGTCTCAGTGCATCCACGCTACTGCCGCGCTGCTCTACCCCTTCAGCTGGGCCCACACCTACATCCCCGTGGTCCCCGAGAGCCTGCTGGGAACTGTCTGCTGCCCCACTCCCTTCATGGTTGGAGTCCAAATGCGCTTCCGGCAGGAGGTTTTGGACAGCCCCATGGAAGAGGTACGAAGCAGCAAGAAGGGGGCTTGATTTGGAGCCAGGCAGACCTGGATCCGGATCCCACCTCTGCAGCTAACAGCTGTGTGATTTTGTGGCAAGTTGCTTAACCTCTTTAAGCCTCAGCTTCCTCATCTGTAAAACTGGAATGGCAGTGTTTAGACCCTAAAGGATCCTAGGGGAAAAAAATCAGCATAAAGCACCTAGCCTGGTGCTTAACATATAGCTGATACTCAGTGTCTGCTCCATTCTCTGAATGATTTCCCTTTGGACTTAAGGGGCAGCATATGGCTTATTTGGGCTTCACTCAACTGTCCTAGGCCAGCTAGTCCTAGTGAGCAGGCCCTGGGTGTCCCATTTTTCTTCTGAATGGACATGCACAGCTGGTCTATATAACACACACCCCACTGGAATTTATTCACATTGCTTGGAAGTGAACTAACAGCCTTCCTGGAAACAATGAGTCTTGAAAATGCAGATATGTTTTTGTAGTAGGGGTCATCCTTCCAATTAGCTCAGAGCTCAGTTGGTTAATGAGGCTATAGGTCCAAATCCTCTTTGATTTTTTCAGCCTCTTGTGTCTTGGCAGTGCCCCCAGATACACCAAAGAGCTCAGTGGTGAGAATGGGTGTTAATAACATAAACCTACCTCCAGTGTTGGAAGAACAACTTCTGCTTTGCTTGAGTTGTCAATAGAAACTTTCAAGAGATAGCTCGCTACTATAATCTCAAGCCGAAAGAGCTACTTAGTTTGGTCTGGCTAACCATCGACTCCCTCCGTGTAGACAGAAAGGAAAGAGGCAGAGCCTCGAAGTAAGCTACTGGAGGCATGCGACCAGCCCTAGTGGGAGGACTTCCTCCATTTACATAAGAAATAACCAAGGTCCAAAGAGCTCAGTCCACTTATTGAGGCCGCACAGGCAATCCCGGAATCCAGCAGAGATAGAAGCAAAGCACCTCTTCCGCAGAGTGCTGCTGGGAAGTAAAGAAGCAGGCTGTTTCCCTTCCTTGCCTTCCCCAGCCGGCCCTGCCCTCCTCAGAACTGCTGAGTACACATGCCCTTTGAGCCAGCCTCTGCCTTGTGACTAACTGGGACAGAGTATAAGCCCCACGTTTAGTAATACGACTCAATAAGTGTCCCAATCCCAGAAGTTATGAAACTTCCTGATGCTGCAGTGCCATCTTCTTGGACGCTGTAATTCCTCCCCCAGTGGCCTGGCGGGAAGACACCCCAAGGCTAGTCAGACTCCAGCTCGTGCTGTCCAAGAGCCCCAGCTGATGAAATGGGCAGGGGATAGGGATGGGAGAGGGCTAGGGGTCAGGGAGAGAGATAGGCCCTTTTTTAGAAGGGCTCCTTGGACAGACAGTAACATACTCAAGTACTGGAAAGATTTCTGGGAACAACTTCAGAAAGAAATTCTTTACACATGCTCTTACCTCCCAGCCCACAAAGTGAACAGCCTGCCCTAAATGAAGGCATCTGAGCCTATGTATACAAGTGGTTTCACGCCTGAACTAGTTCAACTTTTCTCCCCTGATGATGGATAATTACAGTGCCTACTCTGTCTTTTGGCACACATTCCTATTTCTCCTTTCTTTTTATTTGGGAGAAGGGTGCATAGAGGGATCAGTCACCCTCTTGTTGAGACCAAGGTCACAAACTGAAAAGACGGACCCAGCAGGCATTTAAATGGCCAACACAGGCTTTGGGGGATTATGATAAAGGAGGCAGCTGTAACGCAGTTCCCTCTGAATGTGGATCAGTGTTAGAGCTCCTGACTTTTCCAGAAAAGCCCTAGATCCAAATTCTGTGTGAAATTTTTTAATTTAAATGTTGAAAACTAATTCAATGATTTGAAAATTCTCTGAGTCTCAAAGAAACAGGTCTGTAGGTTGTAATCTAACCAGCAGGATGTGTAGTGGTCATCTCCAGTCTAAACTGAAGGCCCCTTAGGCAGTGATGGAGCTGATACTAGAACTCAGGTCCCTCAAGTTCCAGCCCTGTGCTTGTCCTACTTGCACCCTACAAACACGTGATTACTGCCTTTCTTTCCCTCCTCCTGTTGACCGCAGGCTTATTTTCTCCTCTCGCTATTCCCCGCTGGAAGGTCCAAAGCTCTTATGGGAGTTTTAATAATTTTTATTTATTTATTTTTGGCTGTGCTGGGTCTTCGTTCCTGTGTGGGCTTTTCTCTTGTGGTTGCAGAGAGAGGGGGGCTACTCCCTAGCTTCGGTGCATGGGTTTCTCTTTGTGGCAGCTTCTCTTGTTGCAGAGCACAGACTCTAGGGCATGCAGGCTTCGGTAGTTACAACACCTGGGTTCAGTAGTTGTGGCACATGGGCTCAGTTGCTCTGTGGCATGTAGGATCTTTCCTGGATCGTGGATCGAACCTGTGTCTCCTGTGCTGGCAGGCAGATTCTTTACCACTGAGCCACCAGGGAACCGCTGTGGGAGTTTTAAAAATGGAATTCTAGGCAATTGTACATAAAGTTGTCATAAGCATTAAAAAAAAAAAAAATCAAAAGATGCCCATCCCTGTCCTAAAGCTCACCAGAGGGAAGGGAACTGAAGAACTGTAGGAAGAATGATGTACTACCGAGGACAGCACAACCCAGGCTTGGAACTGGTTCTACTCTTTGATAGCAGTATCACCTCAGGCAGTTTAACTGCTTTGGGTGTTTCCTCACCTGCAAAACTGGCACAGTATCTGCCTCTACAGGAGCACTGGGAAGATTAAATGAGATAAGATATGCAAAGCACATGCCATGCACTTAATGCCTCATACATAGAAGTTATTACTATGATCAGTGCTTTTTTATTAAGAGAGTGACTGGTTTCAATTTACCTATATTGTATACTCCATCTTCCTTTGCTCTCTCCCCTATTTCCTGCTTCCTATACCCTCATACCCTTTTCTCAGGAAAGAGTGGGCGGTGAGAAAGGAGTGTATCAGACAGGAAATGAGACCTGAAGATGCTGATTTTGTTGTTACTTGGGCTGAAAGGTACAACAACAGGCAGAAACGGAGAAAGGGGAAGAAACCAAGCTGTCCCATTTTTATTTCAGGTCCTGTTGGTGAATCTTTGTGAAGGAACCTTCTTAATGTCAGTAAGTGTCTGGGTTCAGATCCCTTGCAGACCCACAACCAACTCACTTGCTCTTGGCTCTTCAAAGTTCCACTACTTTAACAAACTTTAAGTATGGTAACAAGACTTCACCTCTTTCAAGGAGACGGTGACTTCACAAGGCAGTTGGTATTAGTGCTTTTAGAGCAAGGACATAGACCAAGTACCAGAGGGACAGAGACTTCCTAGTGTTTAGAGTTGAAGCTTCTGTTGTGTCTCTTGTATGTGGCCAATTATTTGGGGGTGGAATGGGGTGTAGAATTCATGCCTCACATTCTCTTTCAACACTTCACACCTCTTCCCTGACTGCTTGACCTCTGAGCTGACTCTGTCCTCTCCTAGGTTGGTGATGAAAAAGACATCCTACCACCCAAGCTTCAGGATGACGTCTTAGAATCTCTTGGTCAGGGCATCAAGGAGTTACAGAGTAAGTCCCAGGTCCCTCTTATTCTGGCTTTCTCCAAAGAGTTTAAGGGCATGATTCCCAACAATTCCCTTCTAGAACTAAAAGGAATTCACTCCGCAGTCCTGGGCTAGTCCCAGAGGCCTTGATCCTAAAGGGCAAGTATGAGATTTTATTCTTCCTAAGTAATGGTGAACCCATCTCCAGTCTCACATTTTCAGCAACCAGTAATTACGAACCCTGCCTCACCCCACCCCTTGCCCAAGAGCTTTCAGCCTGCATTGGAAGCCACTTGGAGGTACGGGTGGGTAGTTTTCATCCTTCTGCTACCCCTGAGATGGTCTCTTTATATCCCTTGCAGCTTCTGAACAGATCAATGAGCATGTTTCAAGGCCTTTTGTGCAGTTCTTTGTCAAGACTGTGGGCCACTATGCTTCCTACATCAAGCGGGAGGCGAATGGGCAAGGCCGCTTCCAAGAACGGGCCTTCTATAAGGCTCTGACCTCCAAGGCCAACCGCCGGTTTGTGAAGAAATTTGTGAAGACACAACTCTTCTCTCTTTTCATCCAGGAAGCCGAAAAGAGCAAGAACCCTCCTGCAGGTACGCAGTAAAAGCTATCAACCCAAGCCCAGAGGGTCACTGCCTCCAAGTCAGGTGTGGTCCTAGGAAGGGAGGGAAGAGCACTTCTAAGAGAGGTTCACAAAAGCAGCTGTGATCTTATCAAATGAGGTTGGAAAGAAAGATCCTGAAGCCTAAGAAAATACCTCCGAGGCTGATGTTTTGTAGACATTGCTCTGTTCATCAGCCAGTAGGAGGACCTTTGCTTTCTCTTTTAGTCTAGAGCTAATTCCTAATAATTATTCTGTTTTAGGCCCCTTTGGGAGCCTAATCGAATACCTAGATCTACAAAGGCCTAGGATGGCATGGGGATCCTGGCGGGAATGTGGGTATAGTGGGGGAGCATGGGCAGCAGACATTGAGAGTATCTCTGACCCTTGTTCTTGAGCTCATCTTAGTCTGGCCAGATTAGCTGCCTCTAATACCTGTATCTCTAACACCACAGATTATTTCCAAAAGAAAATACTTGAATATGAGCAACAGAAGAAACAAAAGAAACCAAAGGAAAAGACTGTGAAATAAGAGCTGTGGTGAACAGGAGTGACTAGACCTATAGGCCAGTAGTGGACTTTGACCCCTGCCAGCATGGTAGGATGTGAAGCTCTCAGTCAATAGAATCCACAGCCTCCTTCTGAGTCCTGGTAACCAGGTCTTGCTTCAAGTTGGTGTCTTGAGTTTGGGATTCCTGAAATCAGCTTTCTCGAGACTTTGGAAGGCTCTGACCTCTGTGCTCACAGAGCCGGGCACATAGCTGCCTTTTCTGCAGAGGTGACACAGAGCAAGAAACAGTAGTAGAGGTGGTGTAGAGCCCCAGAAGTTTCTGGAACTGCCCTCTCCCAGGAAGCACTATTACAAAATCCTCCACAGAGAAACAAGTTGTCACCCAAATGCTCCGTTTCTTCACATATAAACAGAGGTCTGTGGACATGTGAGGATAAGAATAAAGATGAAAATCTTCTTGCTCTTTACATGTGTATCTCTGGCTTCCACTATGGAGAGATAACCAGCAAAACAAGGCAAGAGATGTGAGAATAAACTGGACTAGATGTGGAGGACCTGGCAATAGTGCCCAGAACTCTGGTGCTGTGTCTGGAGTAGTAGAATGATGGGGATTAGGAGAGCCTTCTACTAGCAAAGGTGAGGGATACTGGTAAAAACAGCAGCAGTACTGAGGATACAGCAGCAGTTCTTGGTTCAAGTTAGGTGTGCTTTCCAGAATCCTGGGACGAGAGGCTGCTAGCCTTTCATGAAATATTTGAAGTTGAGAGTAACTTGACAGTAGGAATCTCAGCTGAAGAAGTCAGTGAAGAACACTACATTGATTCCATCAAAAGGTCTGTCTGCCCATCACTTCCAGTTTGGAACTTTCCATTTTAGACATCCTACTTCCAACTTCATTATTTTGAGAAGCCCAGTTCAACTCTTGGCTAAGGACAGAGGGATCTCCGCATTGACATTTTTTCTCTCGGAAGAAGAGAGAATCATCATCTTAAAACTCCAAAGTTTAGTAGTCACCTGGTCCCTCTTCCCTCTGTATCTCTACTGACAGCTTCTGTTTAAATACTGTAAGGGATGGGAAACTTTTAGAAGCATCCTGTTTTTCAAAAATTCCATCTTTTTAATGTGTGTATGTGCGTGTGGCCCTCAGAGGCCCCTGGATTCTGTACAGAGAACCCAAATGTTGTTGCAGGATGGAATAGGAGACTGGAGTTACCGAACTGAAGTTAAAGTCAATATAATTTCATTTCAGGGGCATAGAGACCTAATGCAGGTGGCACGGTGGCACATGTTCTACTGTCCATATGCCACCCCAAACTAGGCTGCTACTCTTCACAGCTTCCAAGACTTAGTGCACTTTTTTAGGTAGTTTATGCCAGTGGTTCCTAATCCTACTTGTACCTCAGGACTGGAATCCTGGGGAGCTTATGAAAATATGAGGCTCCATCTTTAACCTACCAAATCATCATTAAAGATAGGACCTGGGAACCTATATTTTTTAAAACTTCTTCAGCTGATTCTGACACCTAACCAGGTACATAAATATGCTCACAAGAATCAGGACCAACTGAGGTTTACTATAAACATACCCTGACCTCATGTTGATAGTTATCTAGAGCTGAAGGAAGCACACACCAAATACCTAGATGTCTTCCAGATTTCCGTTATGCTGAAAAAGATTCTAGCACCTCGGTTTGTAGCTTCAGCTCACTAAAACCTAGTATGGTGTAGAAGATAACCCTGGACCAGGATTCAGAAGGTATGGATTCTAGTCTCCACTTGGAAAAGGAACAGCTGTTGTGACACTGGTATGCCACTTAGCTTCTCCAAACCTCAATTTCCATTGTAGGCAGCTAACATCTGCTGTGTCTATCTCGTAAGACAATGATGTAACTCTGCCAAATTTAATTATTCTTTTTTCTTTTTTCCTTTGTCTTTGTGACATTTGATCTGCCCTAGCATTTTCTTGTATGAACTTCTCTATGCCAGGTGCTGGAGAAGTTGCTAGCAAGCAAAGATAGTGAAAACTTCCTTTTCCTGCTACATTCTAGCAAAGAAATGAAAGTTACCACATTATGCATGCTAACAGGACTTCTCAAGCCCATGAGATACCATATCTTGAGCAATAAAAAAATGACTTCCTCAACAATGTATAGATAGGAAACTTTTCAATCCAAATCCAAAGAAATGAAAGGTTTCACTACCACTGCTAATCAAGATTACATGGAATTGATGGAATCATTAGAAGTGCAAGCAAGAGTTGTGGTTGCCAGGCAAAGCAGCACAGCTATTGTGTATCCATGATTACGGAAACAGGGTATAAATAAGAATCAATAGTAAGATACCTCATTTTAGTCAATAGTTTAAACCTTTGCTGTTTGTCTGCCTCTTCATTCAAGCATTTGAACTATACACAATAGAAACAGATCTGGTTTATAGTTACTGATGACACCTGTTTTTTTGCTTCAAACTTGTAGCCAGAAAAGGAGAGTGCAAATATTCAATAATTGCCAAGAGAGGCACAAGCCTCTCTTATTTTAAATCTGGGGGACGGGCTTGAGATTCTGAGAGCTACTAACCAGTCAATTCTAAAGCAAACCTGAATTTTCATTGGAAGGACTGATGCTGAAGCTCTAATAGCTTGGCCCCCTGATGCGAAGAACTGACTCATTGGAAAAGACCCTGATGCTGGGAAAGACTGAAGGCAGGAGCAGAAGGGGATGACAGAGTGTGAGATGGTTGGATGGTATCACCAACTCAATGGACATGAGTTTGAGCAAACTTCAGGAGACAGTGAAGGACAGGGAAGCCTGGTGTGCTGCAGTCCATGGGGTCACAGAGTCAGACACGACTTAGACCTACTAAACTCTTTTGGACTTTTAAGATTATAGTTCTCTTTTTACAAAGGGAAAAAAAGACTTATAATCTCAAGGGTGACAACTATAGCAACAACAAAAAACCTACCAAAAGGTAAAATGAAAATAGCACTCCCATGTTTTAAGTTAAACAGTTTTATACAAAATAGAAAGGTCACAGGACACATGTTGACGACACAGCTGACTTAATTTCCTTATTTACTTAAGAACAGAAATAAATTTTGCTTAAAAATTTAAAAAGTGACATTAAAACTTAGTTTATCTTTCCACTGAATAAAACTGAGAAAAAAAGACTGGCTTTCAGATCATATGTTTATTTAAAAAAATAAAATGGATCGACAAAGTTACCACATTATTATGCATGCTAACAGGATTTCCCAAGCCCATGAGATACCATATCTTGAGCAATAAAAAAATGACTTCCTCAACAATGTAAAGATAGGAGACTTTTCAATCCAAATTCAAAATCTTTATCAAGTTCCACCTCATAAGCTAGTAGGATATATCTGTGCCACAAGCTGAGCTCCTTAGTAAAGAAAGCTTGAGAAGATACTAAACAAGGATGTCACTAAAAAGATGATGATTTGTTAAAATTATAAAGCAACCAATTTTGGCCTGCAAATATTCTACATTAGAAATCACCACTGGGGATCTGCTCCCCATGACGATTTTACTCTGAATCCAGGATAATTACAAACATATGGTATTTTTTTCTTGCATGCTTTCTTGGGCCAACCCTGCATGACAACACGTACATTTACAGGATGGAACTTGAAATTCCCATTCTCACACAGGGATAGTTAAGGAGTGTTATCAATAACAAAGAATAAAAGTTATACAACATTGATTATTATAAATTATTCTTGTTCTTAACCGCCCCATTTTCCTTAATATGTTCGGATTCTTTCCTGCAGAAAGCATGAGCTTCCTATGTAACATCAGTTACATCATTAATGATGATTAGAATGAGCTGTGGAGACCTTGATTCTGAAGACATGTATATGCAAGTGAGATGCAATCTGATTGCAAACACTGACACAGTAGCGAATCAAATCAAAGAAAGAGAAGACCTGGAAAATGCAAAAAAAAAAAAAGAGAGACTATTAGATTCTCAGCACCTGCTCAGGTCATCCCTAAAGCCAGAGAGGCTTCTGACTTTCTTCTCTTCTCCTGAAATTCATCTTCAATTCCATACAATAACTCAATTTCCCCACAGATCTCCTTTATACCAAGGAGCAACAAACTTAGTGAATATTTTACGCTTTGTGGACTATACTTCGTCATACTGTTCAACTCTGCCACTGAAGCATAAAAGCAACCACAGACAAGACATAATGACAGGCCATAACTGTGTTCCAAGAAAACTTTATTTATAAAACCTGGCCATTGGCCCACACAGTATATAGTCTGCCAACTACTGCTTTATAGTTGGAAATACAGAATTTATGAGCCAGGATGTAGGCAGGACTAAAAAGAATACAAAAGAATGACTAAAGACGAAGTCATAAGGAACTCTCATGAAGTACCACAAATGTTTTCTGGTATTCTAAATCGTTACAATTTTTAAAAACATTTTTGGCCACACCCCCATGGCATGGGGGATCTTAGTTCCCTGATCAGGGATAGAACCCAAGTTCCTCATTTTGGAAGGTGGAGTTTTAACCTCTGGATGGCTGAGGAAGTCCCTAAATCATTATATGATCTATCTCTCAGGACTGGCCCACTGAAACAAGAAAACAAGCAGCCTCCAGATCATGAAATAGAACACAGTATAAAACTTACCAGGGCTATCCAAAGTACAATATATTCATCAATAAAGCTGTTAAAATACTGGTCCAGAAACAAAAGTGCTGGACCTATGAATGCTGTGTCATGCAAATGCATCTCACTTTTAG
This sequence comes from Giraffa tippelskirchi, assembly GCF_054371585.1. Taxonomy (NCBI): domain Eukaryota; kingdom Metazoa; phylum Chordata; class Mammalia; order Artiodactyla; family Giraffidae; genus Giraffa; species Giraffa tippelskirchi. The sequence goes on from NC_137279.1 coordinate 111,394,006, forward strand.
TCATGTGTGCCACCTATGAATAAAAAAGAATCATGATGTAGGTAGCCATTTTCATTTTACAGCAATTGTGAGCTACATAGTAAATCAGTATTGTGATCAAATTATCATGTTTCAAGAATCCTTTAGCAGTATATGCTGAATGTTCAAAACTAAGATGACAACACAGAGTGGGTATGAGAGCTATACACTGAAGGTATGTAACATGACAACTAAATCTCCCCTCAAAAAAGCTCTTCACAGGGAGCCTTAAGTGTACAGAATGAGAATGAAGAATAGAGACAAACTAAATAATCAAATTAAACTGTGGATAGAAGAGTTGCAGAGGTTTTAGGAGCTTCTGTAAATCTCAAATGGTAGCTTCACGTAAGAGTAAAAACAGCTCCTATGTTGCTGTCAAGAGATTTTGACTGGAGGAGAGCAAACTCCAGAATTGCTTAAGAAACTGTGAAATAAAAACTCTGGCCATAAAACCAAAATAAGAAAGTTAAAAACAAAACTGGTGCTTACCACAAGCTTATTGGTGATTTTGGCAGATACAAAACCAAATGTCAATATATAAAGACAGGGATGCTTTTCGAAAAGCTGAACTGCTGATTTCTTGTAGATCATTGCAGCTAATGTAATTACTGATCCAATATGGAGGAAAGGAGAAAGGACACTCGTTCCCTGTTTAGAGTAAAGAGAAGTGAGGAATTAGTGGTATTCTATACCGATCAGATACTGTATGGATCTGCTTGATGTAAGACAGAGCAACTCAAACTTCTAAGAACCTCATGGTGTCTGACAGCCAGCAATTTTTATAACTGAATACCAGAACAGCTGGTGTTTATAACTGAATACCACAGCAGTGTGGACTGGTTAGGCACAAACTGATTTTACTTAAAGTGGCCAGACGTATTTTACAAAGCAGATTGCACTCTTTAAAAAACATACACGTTTTTAAAAGTGTGTGTGTGTGAGTATATGTGCATGCACAAAAATATGCAAATATGAGCATGTAAATGTTTACATGTGTAAATAAAACAGAAGTTTCAGACACTACTTCTTTAACGCTAAGTGCAAATTCTCAATTAACAAGTGATTTTAATTAATTCAAATAACAATTCAAATGAAAAACAAAGCAATTACAAAACTAAGTCGAGCACAGAGATTACAAAACTAAGTCTGAGCAGAGACAATCACTGGAAATCTTAAGAAATACTTACTGCTATCGTTGATCCATTTTTTCCAACACCACCAGTGAAGATTACACGGAAGTAATTTGTACAGGAAAATATGGTCCCTGCTACAGTACAAAGCGCAGGAAAAATTTTCATTTGAATATTCAGCACTGGAATCTTCAACACGTAGAGAGAGAGAGCAATTAATATATATATACACACACATATACAGATTAAAATAACAAAACATATATTTGATTCATATTCTGATATATTCTCCATTCCTTCTATAGTTTATAAATACTCAAACTGATGGAAGTTTCCCTAGCCTTTCCATTATAAACAACATAACAAGTCTCAACAAATGAGAGACTACATAAAAATTAATCTTACTTCTGATACAACTTAAAAAAAAAAAACTGATTCAACTTTATTAGTCTGTGTCATAGCTAAGTTCACCTAACACATCCCAGAAGTCTGGCAACACTGAATCAGGTTATCTTCTAGTCTTTTTTTTTAATAAAAGAAGTGTGCTTTGCCTTTTTCTTTGTGCATTTTTTTGAACTCTACTGGCAAATCTGTAACTAGTTATTAATTGTTATGAGAAAAGCATAGAGCATAAAGGACTAGAAGTATGTGCAACAAGATTAAAAAAAATCTCCAAACTTGAGAATGGAAGACAAAAGTTCTACTGAAAAGAGGTCCCAATTCCAAACTGTTGGGATATAAGCTGCTAGCAAAAGCAGAGAGCAACTAAGAAAGCATTCATATTCAAGAAGCTTCTGATAATCTCAAATTGTAGCTTCACATAAAAGTAAAAACAGCTCCCATACTGATGTCAAGAGGTTTTCATTGGAGGACAGAGAATTCAAGGACAGGAGGAAAAATATATGACACATACCCAAGCAAGTACAGCTCTATAATTGTGTATCTAAAATTTTAACATACAAGTTTACTTTCCAGAAGAATTAAGTAATAAATTTTTGCAGTGTACTGAAAATATGAATCGATTTACCTAAAGTAAGGGGGCGGGGGCTGAGTAGATTGAGATTATGTATCTAACCTTGCAAACACAATACCCTCATTTAAAACAAAACACACTTGTACTAAATCTTAAAAATCATTTAAGATTTCCTTTTTACACTTCTCTTTTTAGCTTTTCTGAAGTCTCCAATTTTGTCCAGTATGGAAGGAAAAGAAAGCAACAGTAAAATGATACATTCTATTAAGAGAGACAAAATGCCTCTAGGAGTAAGATCCCAAAAGCAATGGTTTTCCAACAGCAACCATTCCAAAACAATGGTTTAATAGGCAATGAGTTCTTACAATGAAGAAGACATTTTAATCAGGGCTCTTTATACTTTTCAGGGCTGCCATCTGCCTATATTTTAAAAATCAAAGAAATGTGACATTGCCCATTCTTTTTGTGTATAAAACCCCATGAAGATTGACAGATACAAAATTTAACATTTAGATACTCTGTTTCTTTAAAACTCTCAAGAACTCAGTTTATTCACACAACTCTATGACCTCTTGCAAAACTGTAGTCTAAAAAACAGGGGAAAATCAACTATTTAAATTTCAAGTTGTACTGTGGCTGTGTTTAATTTTCTAAAATGAAATAGGTCAACTTGAAAAATTAAGCCCAGAACTTTATGGAGCACCTTAAATTGTCCCCTTCTTTCTCTAATTGATCTCCAAACCCTTACAGTCCAAATTCAAAGTTTGTTTTCAATAAAGGAGAAAATCAACACCACAGGGCGCTCTGAACTCCAAGAGATTTCTTTTTTTTTTGCTCTCATTCAGAAAACTATAAAGATATCACAATCTAAATCTGACGCACCTGGCTGAAATTCAATACTCTGGCTAGTTCCCCTTTCCCTCCAGAGACGAAGGACCTGCCTGGCAAAGGAGGAAATACTACACTCTTTCAGATTTCAAAGGAAGCAAAGCATTAATCCATTACAGGGGCATGCCTTTATTAGGGCCAGGGTACTAAATGAGTGCCAGTGACTTAGTGCCACAACTAAATGAGTGTAGCAGTAATCTGTGCCACAATTGAACTGAATAACATCACAACTGTATTTAAAATTTGGTGAAAATGGTTTAGGATCATGGAAATTTTTGCTCTTTGAAAGAACAAACAGCAACATTAGAAAAGCCAAGCAAAGCAGTAAAAGCCAGGCAAAGCTTGGACCACAAACCAAGCTAGAGACTTAGGGGCAAAGAATCATAAACATTCTTAGGGCCCTCTTCACTCTGTCATATATGATAGCTATATACACCAAAACATTCACTCCTGAATGTAGGTTTATGCTTAAATTGATTTTTATATTCTCTAGAACCCTGGATATTGTAGGTGCTCAATATAAACTTGTCAAATAGATTAAGATGTCCTCCCTTTCTCTTACTCTGTATGTAGAACTTTTTTGAGATACTATGCAGACACATCTTGCCCCCTCATTAAGAAGGAAAAAGGAAGCTAGCTACAAGAAAATCTGAGGCAATGTGAAGGAAAAGCTGAAGTCAAAGGAATCCCAAGTCCTACCAGGTGATCCCTTAAAAATCAGCCCAACTGAACCACCTATAAAAAGTACTAAAAGAATTGTCATTTTCACCTCACCCAAGATCAAGGAGGGTGGATACATTCTGTCTTTCTCAATCTTTCTCCTTCTGTCCTCATCTTCCTGGAATGTATTCAAGGTGATCAAAGTACATGCACTTTATAGACACTGACAGAAAGCTGTATTAAAAACACCTTCATCTCAGGCCTACTCAGAATGTCCTCAGTCTTTGAAGCTGGAAAGAATACAAACTCACTTGGGTCACAGTGTCTGCTCTATAGTTAGGGTGAAATCCTCAAGTTGTTGTTTAGTCTGGTTATTGTTAAATCGTGTCTGACTCTGCATCCCTACAGACTGTGGCCCACCAGGCTTCTCTGTCCATGGGATTCTCCAGGCAAGAACAGTAGAGTGGGTTGCCATTTCCTTCTCCAAAGGGTCTTCTCGACCCAGGGATCTAACCCCCGACTCCTGCTTGGCAGGCAAATTCTTTACCACTGAGCCACCTGGGAAGCCCAAAATCCTTTGGACTCATGCCATAAATTATACAACCAAATAATACCAATCTAATGTAATTCATTTTCCATAGACGAAAAAAATCTTAAACTCTCATGTTTACAGATTAAAACAGCTGCAGGTTTTGGTTGAATCACTTGGATTAAAGCAAAATATCAGTTACTAATAAAATACTCTTATAGGCTTTGTAAATTTCAGCAGAAAGTATAATTTTGAGATTAGATACTTTCTTCCAAAGAATGTGGATGTCTGTTTTTAAGTTATGACCAACCTAGACAGCATATTAAAAAGTAGAGACATTACTTTGCCAACAAAGGTCCATCTAGTCAATGCTATGGTTTTTCCAGTAGTCATGTATGGCTGTGAGAGTTGGACTATAAAGAAAGCTGAGTGCCAAAGAATTGATGCTTTTGAACTGTGGTGCTGGAGAAGACTCTTGAGAGTCCCTTGGACTGAAAAGAAATCCAACTAATTCATCCTAAAGGAGATCGGTCCTGAGTGTTCATTGGAGGGACTGATGTTGAAGCTGAAACTCTAATACTTTGGCCACCTGATGCAAAGAGCTGACTCATTTGAAAAGACCCTGATGCTGGGAAAGATTGAAGGCAGGAGAAGGGGACGACAGAGGATGAGATGGCTGGATGGCATCACTGACTCAATGGACATGAGTTTGGGTAAAGTCTGGGAGTTGGTGATGGACAGGGAGGCCTGGCGTGCTACAGACCATGGGGTTGCAAAAAGTCAGACACAACTGAAGGACTGAACTGAAGGTCTGATTTACTTAAGTATAAAAGCACTCCTGAAGTCTTTCAGTCTAAGAGTAAGATACCTAATGAATTCTACCTAATGAATTCTGAAACTTCTGTAACCTGTAATATGTTTGTGTGTACGCTCAGTCATGTCCGGCTCTTTGTGACCCCATGGACTGTGGACTGCCAGACTCCTCTGTCCATGGCAATTTTCCAGGCAAGAATACTTAAGTGTGTTGCCATTTCCTCCTCTGGGGGAATCTTCCTGACCCAGGGATCGACCCTCCATCTCTTGTGTCTCCTGCATTGGTAGGTGGATTCTTTACCAACTGTGCCACCTGGGAAGCCCTTCTCCTGTAAAGCCCCTCACCTGTAATAACACCCACCATTTGCCTTAACTGGATTCTAGAAGGTGTCTCCTGGTTTAACACACATTTATTTAACACACATCAACTGCTACTTAAAGAATTGAATGTCAGTGAAAGTAACCAGCAGGGGATTTTATGTGGATCCCTTCCAAAGTAATATTTCTTTTTTCAAGAGTGATATATATGATAGAAGATAGTTTCAAGACATCCCAAAAGGATATATTCTTTTGGAGAAGCAATACACACAAAAAATATCTTGTTTCTTGCAATGTATAAACTATGTAGTAACTTTTGTGCATGAGAATAATTTCTTTTCTTAAAACATGGGGGAAAAGAAACACAAACCACACATACACAAATCCTAACCAACCTAAACAAACAAAAACTAACTACAACCTCTGGTAAAACAAACAAACAAAATCTCTTTGAAGGAAAAAAAAAAAAAGCAAAAAGTGGGTGATCAATAAGCAGTAGATGGAAATCACTTACCTTTGCAAAACAGCTGATCTTCTAAAATCAGCTTTAAGAAGACATTTGCACTGTTTTTATTTGTTTTCACCATAAAGCTGCTTTCTTAAATAGCAGTAAAAGTCTTTAAATGAGGATTTGGAAGGTAATTTCCATTTTATGTCCTCAGGCTCACAAGAGACAAAAAATTCATTCCTGGGCCCTAAATAAATATCTCCTCTCCATTTTGGCACACAAATAAATCAGAGCACTGGAAGTATAGTCTTTCCTGAACTAAGACAATGCATTTCAAAATACCTTATTCAGCCATGAGCTCATGGGGCCATGTATAAAGAAAAAAAAGAAATAGAGTGGTTGAAGTCAATTATGGGAGTCTGTACTGAAAACTGCTCAAAGAACACAAGTATTTCTCTAAGCCTCTGAACATCACCAGAGAGGGAAAGTCCTTTCCTTTTAGTTTAATGATAGTAACAGTAGAACCAATGATACTAATAATAAGACATGGGTCTGGGAATCTGTTTCCTTATTGCAACCTAACCTCACTAATCCTAGAATTGAATTGCTGGGTCTGGGACCTCCAATTCAGTCTTGGGTCTGAGAGTTCCTCAGATCACTTCTTTAAACATATTATAAAAATGATTGTATATATCTTGTCAATAAAGACAGGACAAAATATTTGATCCCTTAAAGAAAAATAATTTCTGTTATGCACATGTATAGATTCTGTGTATAAATCCTAATAAAGGGAACATGTTTACTTGAAGCAAATTTACTGCCAGGTATCACCTAAAAATTAAGGATACGTGTATAGCCTGTGTGAATACACAACTACATTGACAACAATGCTTTCTGTACTTCCATGCTGATATGGATAATTAGGTATATATACCTGACGTTGACTTGTTTCTAGACGATTAAGCCAGAAATTCTTTTTTTTTTGCTATTGATATGTTGAAACACTATAGGTAATTTATATATGTATAAGAGATGCAAAGTAACTTTGGAGGGGGAGATATTTTGGTATAAAACACAAAGCCTATGAAAAAAATAATCAATATAGTCAAGAGATAAAAAAAATTAAGTGAGAGGTAAGCTTTAGGCTTTATAAAATAGTTTCAGGAGAAGACTACTCTTTCTTTCCTTCTTCTACAGACAAATTGTTTAAAACTATTACCTATTTAATAAAACTATTAAATAGTTTTATAGTTACTTATAACTGTTTAACTATTTAGCCTACAAGAGAGCAAAAGTAATAACATTACAGTGAAATCCAAGATCTACAGAGATACATATATATAGGACATGTTTATATATCTATAGATCTTGGATTTCACTAGAGACAGTACTGGCATTTGAGACTAATGTGTAAAAAAGATGCGATTTTGAATGATACTATGCATGAACAGTTTCAGAATTTTCCTGGTTGGCTAACGATTATTTTTATTCCTTCATTTCCCTCCTCACAAGGCTGTCCTGTCAACAAAAGGCATTACGCAATTTCTGGAAGCATCTTAATTATACTTCCTTGAGTATCAAATTCACCATCATTAAATGAGTTAGGTAAAGGGAAAATTTTGCTCAGTAAATTTCCCTTATACTTAAATATTAATCTGACTTTTAAGAACTGTGTTTGTTTAGGAATAGGAAAAATTCCAATTGTAAGAGCAGCCACAACTTCTCTTGAGGGCTTATCATTTGATGGAGACTGTTCCTGAGTGCTTTACACATACTCATTTAATCCACAAAATAACCTTGTCAGACAGGTACTATTATTGTCCTCATTTTATAAGAGGAGAAAACTAAGCCACAGAGAGTTGAATAACAGATCAGGTTCACTCAGTAGGCAGTGAAGCCAGCACCAAACTCAGGCAGTCTGGTTCCTTAGCCTGTGTTCTTGACCCTCCCTGTATTATATGTATTACATTCTCTCTCCAGAAGTTTGTGGGAAAAGAACTTGTGTTTGTTGGGGATGACTATATTTCAGGTCAGGTTGAAAATCAGGGTCTCGGCTTGTTGAAACAATCCTATAGCATTGATTTCAATAAGCATTTATTCTGTCCTGGGGTCAGAATTAATTTACTACCAAAATTCATTATTCAGCTTTAAGTGTATAATGGTGAAACTAGTCGACTCATGTAGTTCAGCAAGAGAATAAAAGATCTGACTTAGTCTTGTCATTGGTTAACTTGATACACTACCTGCTGTTCCCTCACTTATACAATGGGATAACAAATAATAATTCTGAAAGCCTTCAAAAATATCCTTGAAATGGACCTACTGAACCACATAACTCCAAATAGTAAAATTCACTATGCCCTAAAGAGAAGTTTGTGTCCTACTATTGCTGTGACTTTTTGTTTCCGGAGAGAACAAAACAATTTGACATATCACCTTTTAACTGGATTATACTGCATTAGAAAAACACAAGCAAAAGACAACATGCATTATGTGGGATACACAATGTGAAGAGTTACCATAGATTGCCAAAAAGGTGGTCCTCCAATCACTGCCAGCAAATGCATGATTATTATGAAGATTTGCACTTCAGTCACATCAATTCTGATTAGGTACAAAAAGCCAAAAAAGCAGAATTACTCAAAACAATTTCAAGTTAATTACTTGCAAGCTTAGCAGCATTCCTCTATCATGCACAATAGAAAAAAAATCTCAAATATTGAGGAAAGGGGAAAAGGAGGTGTCAAAAATTTGTTATGAGCAAAATCAAATAAAATCCAGAGCGTTTTCATTTAATTTAATGAATTTCACAGAGCAATAAAAACCCCTCCTTTCTAAAGAAAATTTCTGAAGTTGGGCTGAAACTATAGCTTAACCTTTCTCACCAAAAAAAAAGAAAAAAGAAAAAGAAAAAAATAAGTGTGTGTATTAAATTTTGAATGTCAAGCAGAGGACTACACTGTATTGGTATATGAGATCTTGAAATAAGTGCTTTGTAGTATCAAATGGAAGAAATGGTGAGCTTTTACTAAAGTAACATAAATCACAGACGCAAAACTTACTGCCCTTTATATTCATTTAATGCCTTCCATGGTATGGGTGTGGAAAAAACATTCACCCAATTCTCAAATTCTTATGCTTATTAGGTCAATTACTCTAAGACATCTGGAAAGAAGATACTGAAAGCAGTCAAGAATTAGCTTTGAGGTTGTTGAAAATGATCTTTACAGTCAAGAAGAGACAAACCTGGTACAAAAACAGGGCAGTAGAAATTAGAAGCCTGAGAGTCTGAAAAAAGAATCTGGGCAAAAAGACTGAGAAGTAAAGCACAAACTGGTGTTCCTTTCCCTCTATAAACTAGCACTTTATATAATCTTGAGACTGTCCTTCTCATATTATTGGTCCAAATGCCTTTCAGTTTTGATGATTTACCCTATGGTATGCTCACACAAAATGTCTGTACAAGGTTATTTATTACAGCATTATTTATGGTAGCAAAGCTTTAAAAATATCCCTCAATGAGGGAATAGTTATAGAAAGTATGGTATTGTACTTCCATACAATGGACTATTGGGTAGTTTTTTAAAAAAAGAGTGGGACGGGTCTCTATGTGGTGATATGGAAAAATATGTTATATTAAGTGAAAAAAAAAAGTTGCAGAAAAGTATATGCTACTTTTTGTGTAAAAATAAAGAAGAAAAATATTATTCCATTTTAATTTTTGCCAATAATTACATAACAAATTTCTGGAAGGATACATTACAAACTAAGAACAGTGGGTACCTACTAGAGAGGGCAGTGTGAGAGCTGGGGAATGAGATGAGAAGAGACTATTCACTGCATACCTTTTTTATAATGTTAGTTTTTAAACAAAGTGAATCATTTATTAAGATAAACTCAAAAAAAAATAAAATCAGTCTAAGAAAGTGGACAGCCACAACAGCAAGGGGGTTCAAATTCTAGAGCAAAACAGAGTCCCCATTTCTAAAATTGATACTTAAAGCAGACAATCTATAATGTGAGCTTAAGAAATGTGAGTTTTATGCTCATAATAAACAACTAGACTGAAGCCAGTCTCTCACAACTGAAGAAACTGATCTTTGATTGCACAAGAATGTTTTTTAAACAGAAGCGTATTAAGCTGCAAACACATAGTGATGTAGTTATCTTGATACACACATTTATTGGAAAGAAAAATGGACTGAATTAGGCTAAAAAGAATCTGTAGAGCTGACCTGGTGAGTGATGTTGCCAATAAGGGGAATTACACTCAGTAGCAGACTCAGGAGACTAAGCAGGTGTCAAAGATGATCGACTCTGTCTTGGGTGGAGGAGGGTAGACATCTTACAACATTTTGCTGGATATATGAAGTAGCCTTCTGGGAGGGGAAGGGCCAGAAGTATAGAATTACAAAATAAAAATGGAGGGAACCTCATGCAATTAATCTATGTACCTTGGATGAATGTAAGAGATTAGGAAACATGAATGATCTTTTACAAAGCCCAAAATTGGGATTCCTAGGGAAATTTTTATGGATTTTATAGCCTGTTTGGAAACTTTGGAAGACAAAATTTTGTAAACCATTCAGATAATATCACTGAATTTAGATCAACAATGTCTTAATGTTAGGAAGGAGAGTCAAGGAAAACTTACTTACCAGTTGGTAATTAGTTAAGAATATTTTTTCCCATGTGATTGTATGATTTAGAGGAATACTCTGTACTCCCTCCTACTCTCAATCATGAGAACTGCCTATTACCACTCCTGGATGTGTGGCTCTAATCATTCTAATGATTATGTCTAATCACTGACTGTTAATGAAAGAGGGTGCAGTGTGAGGCCATCCCCAAAGACAGAAAAAGCACGCTAAGAGGGACACGAGGCAGAAACAGTTAACAGTGAACAAGAATTAATGATTCTGTTTAGAAGAGAATTGGTTACCCGACAGTCCATTTTTCCATCCTCCACTAAGAAGTCTCTCAGCATGGGCTGAATTTACTGTGACACACAGTAGGAGGGGGCTCATCTTACGTTTTTTGGCTATATAGGAAAGACATAATTATCTAGAAGGAAAATTCTATATAAAGGCAGGAATTCGGCATTTCTATAGTCACTTGCTTATTATTTTTTCTTCAAAATAACAACATGGGTGATAATATTTCCAAGTGCTGGAACTATTTCTCTAAAACAAAAGCAAACAAAAAAAAAACTCAATCTCCACAACTACAGCAAAAAATAAACCCTTCAGAGTACAAGGGCTATGGGGTAGAAAACCACCTAAAACACCACTGTGACTTTTTTAAAAGATGTGGGAAAACAAATCTCATTATCTGTAGGATTAGAGTTCCACAGCCTAAGAGTTTCAGGGGCGGGGGGGGGGGGCAGGAATTAGATGATAATAAATACAATTTTCTACAACCATGAAAGTATTTAAATATTTTGATTGGTATTGCTTAATTATTTCTTACTTCTACTTTATTTTAGAATAGGTTTTGTCAAAGAACAAAAGAAAACTCCCCAAATGCTGTGGATAAATCTGAGTGCTCTGGTCAGAACACAAAAAATTACTACAACAAGCCAACAACAAACAATATCCTGGTGGTTGTCACAGAAGAAAGATGGAAAAAAAGCAAACTAGTTGTGGAGACAGCTCTATCATTTTTCTGATTCGGAGGCTACAAGTGTGGCAGTCCTGAGTCAAAATAACCTTAGAGACTCATAGCAAATCCCTTGGTCCATCACTCCTTACAGGATCCTAGTGGTCTACCGATTAAGAGGTAAAGATAATCAGGGTATCCTAAATAAATATGAGTAATTTAAACTTCTGAACAGGAAATAGAAATTTTCTAGTTGGAGTGATGATCTTAGGGAGTCTTCATCACCAGAGAAAGGGAGCTTAGAAAGTTCCCTGATCAGGACAATTATTACATGAGAAGTACGGCTTTTAAAAGTGATTAAGGGTATAACAACTCCAAATCATTTAAGTTACCTAATTGTAAAGAAAACTTCTATTCTGAATGTTTCATTTTATGCATTTGGTTTGAATTCCAACAAGACTCAGCATTAACTGAAGGATGTGAAGGGATTTAACTGACATTCTGTGAACATCAATAAGCATGTTAATCATCATTTCCTAGAATTTTTAATATCAGAAGACAATTTAATCTAGTTTTCTTTCCTACATATGACATACATATTACAAAGATGTACTTGCAGTTCATTTGGAAATTAATTTTTCTGTTAAACTACATATAGTAAATATGATTTTGTTTTAACTGGGTTGGCTACTAGCTTGGTTAACAGAGAATGTGCACTAGGGTTAAATTCACAATGTCACAGAATTCTGATTTGTACAATCTGACTTGTTAGTTATTATTTTAAAAGAAGTATTCTTCTTAGAAGTCACTGAAGTAGGCTGGAGTCCTAGTTAAGGATTAGATTGTTATTAATTACAGATTTGCAATTATTTGTAAATGAATCTGATGTTCTAGGGAACTTGTACATAAGCAGAATCTAATGGCATCATCGACACAATGGACATGAATTTGAGCAAACTTCAGGAGATGGTGAAGGACAGCGAAGCCTGGTGTGCTGCAGTCCATGGGGTTGCAAAGAGTCAGATTCAACTTAGTGGCTATATTGGTATCGGTAGACTGAAGACTGACCTAGAAATTCAACATACTGCCTTCCAATATTTTACTTTCTACCCTTGATAAGGGGCAAACTGGGCATGACAAACTTAAATGTTAATAATATTAACCATATAGCTAAGAGACAACTAAGAGTATTTTCAAGTCAAGTGTTACATATAAAGTTTAAGCCTCTATTTTTGAGATAAGTTGAAATATTTAAAACAGTACTATCTACCACATGAATGACTGAAACAAAACAACTCATTCAGTGACTGAATAAGAGACAAATAGCAAAGGCTAGAACAGAACAAGTCCTCTAAGAGGAATGCAAGTTTAGGTCTCAGATTTAAGGGGCAGCCTATCCTTATCACCTTTGGAAATAGAAAAATTAGAAGAGAGGACTCTCATCTCATTTAGTAATAATCTCAGAGTTAAATAAAGGGGTCATGGACATATTCTTCCTCTCAAAATAGCAGTATCAATTTTGGAAGAAATCTGGAAATTAGTGGGAGTTATTAACACAGGTCTTATAATGATAATGAACACTTACTATATATGATAAGCACTGTAGTCAGCACATAGCATGTTTTTTACTTTTTTAACCTTCACAACTATCCTAGGAGGTAGGAAATATTACCACCATTTATAGATGAGGAAATCTGATCAGATAGGGTAAGTGACTTTTCCAAGATTATAGAATGATAAGTGGAACAGTCTTGAAAGAAATTAATGTTGTTCCTCCACAGTGCTGAAACTCTTTCTAATTTTCAGTCTACTAATCATTGGGACAAACATTTGACATATGCTTTTAACTTGCTATCACTAAGATGTCTGTATGTTTCGGCATGACACTTCTCACATTCTAACACAATTTTCCCTAAAATGGCAGAATACAACAGGCAACAGCTAACACAAGTTTAGATACTAATAAATTGAAATAAGTTGGAAATAAATTAGGAAGAGTAACTCTTTCTGAAGCTTAGAACTTCCTCTGAACTTTGTAAAGAAAAAAGAAAGTACATCTGACAATTTCATTTCTATGATCAAATCAGTTAAAGCAACACACATTAAAAGCAAAGGAAAATCTATGCAAGTTAGCAATTGATAAAAATGAAGACAACATATCTGGAGAAATAAATGTATTTCCAAAACATTTTTCATGATGTTAAAATTAAAATGCATTAGTTTTAGAAACATTTTAATAGGAAGTGCTCTATACACAGAAGGTACTCTGTTATAGACAGACAAGGTGAAGGTAAAAGGGTCAATATCCTGACTATTAATTTAATTAAGAACACGAGTGGAAAAAACCTTTTGGTAAGTTTAATATTAATAAATGAGCTATTAAAAATTATAAATCTAGACAACTGCAGTGAGCATAAAGCTTCAGGTCTTTGGAGAAAGTACTAGAAACAGGTTAAAGGTAAAGGAGTGCTAAAGAATGACACATCCTGAACTATGCACATTATTCTACTCTGGGAGGGCATCACAAATAACTATGCCAACACATTGTAATTCAACTGAAAATGGCTTCACTTTTGCTTCTAAAACATGCCTATAGTACTTCTTAATATATTCCATATTCCAAGTTGATTTGAAAAAATGGTGTAGGATATCCCTCACTATTAATTTGTCCCCAGAGCCACCAGTACCACCACTGAATAAATGGATTTACAATGCTGCAAGATACTTTTCAGAAAGCACTCTGTTATCAGAGACTCACTATTTCTATCATATTATTGAAACATTTTTGGATATGGGGACTCAATGCACAAAACCTAATGCAGTCTTCTAGCCTTGTATTGCTAGAATGATCTATAATATGAACAGTTCCCCAATACTATTTTTTTCCCAATACTATTTAGACTGTAAAAATTTTTTTGAAAAACTGTTTTTCTTGTAAATAAAATCTTTCAGACTAAAGTGTAAAGGATTCTGGAAAATTTCACTGGGAAACCATTTCCTAGTAAGTTTTTCTGAACTTTTAAAAGTCATAAGGCCAAAATTATAATTCTAATATGAAGGGGGAAAAAGATATTACTTACTCTGTTAGCATCAAGGAAATAATATTTACCAAAACAAAACAGAAAAAAGAAAGTATTCAAAGGACGACCGATAGTAACATGAAAAGCTAAGAATACTTAGTTTTTAAAGCACAACTAAGAGAGGAAAACAGTAAGCAAAACAAATAGAAGTAACAATAGCTTCTAGCATTATTTTTTTTTAACCAAGATCATTTAATAGAAGTAGAAGAAATAGTACCAGGTATCTTAAAGAATATTAAGAGAATAAACAGAATCTTTCCTATATAATTATAAAGAAGCTTCTCAAATTACCTATCTCAGGAAAACTCTGCTTGGCTTATTTTTTTCAAAATATAAATACCAAAAAGTTCTGTTTAATGGTGGAAAGGTATTTGTTTCAAAAATATTACATAGAGCAAAAATAATATAAGGTACATAAGGTAAATGGGAGAGAACTGTTTTTAGCATCAAATCACCAGAAATATTAATTTCAAAAAATTTTGTTTAATAGGGTGGATTTTTATTGCCCTATTATATAGTAAAATTATTTGTTTTCTAATGACCTGTTTGTCTGTGAAATACCACCAGGAAGACTTTTAAATTTTTGTTTTTTAATTACTCTGTGCATGACAAAGGTGCCGTCTTTATTGAGTTCACGCCATTGTTCATTGGACAGCATGAATATTCTAGCAGTTACCGTGAAGTTCCAGAACCAAGGTCCCAGGGTTCCTGTGAGAAGCTGGCATATTATAATTATGATCTGGGACTCTGTAACATCGAATCTATGCATAAGGAAACAAACATTTCAAAATAACTTTACTCAGAACTTTTGCTAAGGAGCCCTACGAAAACAAGGGAGCAAAAATGGATTTAAAATGTAGCATTCTCCTTATAAAGACATCTAAAGATTCAATGATACAATTTATATAGCACTATTATTATCCTTATGCATACAGGTGTATTTCTTACCCAAATCAAAATAGTATAGAAGTTTAAAAATCAAAACTAATACACTGAACAAATGACTTACAAATAGGCAGTTGGAAACAATGGAACTAAAAACACACAGTCAATGCTCAATTACCTAGGAATGTTGAATACAGCTTGCCAAAAATAATCACACTGTCTGTGACATAGGTCCCTTCAGTGCCAGAACCTACCCAGATTTCCCAGTGGATAAAAATACTTCCCAGGAGCCCCAGTGGACAGTCATCTATGTGTGTGAAAAACCACTAATCACCCGACACCCCTTTACTTCTCCATACCTCATCCTGCTCCTGCCTTTGCAAGCTCAGTAAAATTATCACATGGATGTAGAAAGGGCAAGTAAGAAAGTGAATGTGTGACTTCTTTTGATATGGTCAGAGCAAAAATCAAATTGGCCACTTCTCTATCCTGCTTCCTGATAATCTTTAGTCTAGAATCTTCTTCTTCCTCTCTCTTCCCTTAATTCCTCATAAGCATTATATCTCTTTACTGTATGGGATTACTTTATCAGTCATAAAAATCATTAAAACATCCAATACAATCACTAAAGAAGTTTTGGAACACATGGTGACAGAAAAAGAGAGGCAGTATAGAAGAGACTTCAAACAAAAACTACACAATAAAAATTAAGAACTGAGGAATGAGAAAGAAGTCTATGATTTTACCTGATGATTTGAGAGTCCAAACTACAGTCTAGGTTTTACATTAATATAAATAGCTATTTTAGTATATTACCTATAATAATTTGATAAAATTTAAATGGGCAAGTCCAACTGAATTAATTATTACTGAGGGGAAAAAAACAGGAACTAGAAACTAAAAGGAAAGTCTCTGGTACTAAATAATTCATGTGATAAATCTTAAACATTTAAAGACAGGTAGATCCTATACAGGCATTCAATAGGAAATTTCCTTCTTTTATTTTTTATTGAAGTTTAGTTTATTTACAATGTTGTGTTAGTTTCTACTGTATAGCAAAGTGATTCAGTTATACAAGATATAACTATATATATTTAAAAAATATATGTTATATATATAATACACATATTCTTTTTTATATTCTTTTCTATTATGGTTTATTACAGGGTATTGAATATAGTTCCCTGTGCTTTACAGTAGGATCTTCTTGTTTATCTATTTTATATATAGGAAATTTCCTAATTCTTAATCCATAGAAAGTAGATTATGTATTAACAGACAACAATTTTTAATTACTTGGAGGTAGGAGGTCTCTGAGTACTTATTCTTTAGAGGTTATTTGGATAAGAAGATGAACTTGATTTGTCAGACTACCAGTAAATACATAGCCTATTAACTTATTTCAATTAACTACAGAAAAGGAAAAAGTCATAAGTTATTTATTTACATAGGAATAAATGTTGTGGCCAGGTTTTTGGTTAATGTAAATGTGAAACCCTAGATGTAAGAACTGAAAAATGCCATAAACTGAAACAATATCTGTAAAAGTAACAGACTCACAGAAGGAACCTTAGATGTCAAAACTCTTACAAGTTGGGAAATGAGGCTCACGAAAGTCATGGGCCTTGCCCAAGCTGATATGCAGATAATGTGGAGATAACACCTGAGGAAAGACACTGGCATGAGTTCAATCTATTACAATTTCTTTCTTTTATTCTCTTCTGAAAAGATAACTTGAAATAGTAATTTAAGGGTTTTACCTTTTACAATGTGTAAGATTTTTTAAGGCCTCCATTTTATATAAATATAGTTTTATTAATGATTGTTTAGGGTTTCTAAGCATTTAATTTATAAAAATGATTCTATACATACAACTTATACATTTAAAAGTATGTAGATATAGAGGGCTTAGGCCTTAAGAAATATGAACTCTTTCATTTAATATAATCCATGAACAATTAAAAGACTATTTTACAAATGTTTACCCATGAGCTTCAATTAGTAATTTTTCTTTTCCTCCTCACCTATGCTTCTATGAAGTTGTAATATCTAAGGCCATATCCCTCCCTCAGTTTTTCACATCCAGGGCTAGGAAAAGTTGAAAAGTTCCAAAGGTATAAACTGGGTCAAGAAGGGTCTCAATTAGCAGTACTTATCTCCATCAGATCTCTACTTGCTTAGTCCAGAAGCACTGTCAGGACAGAGGTCTGTCTAGATGTGAAAGGTATTGATATTCTCTGTGCAAGGCAGCTTTTAGCAAATCAGATTTCAGTGATCAGAGCAAAGATACAGCTCATAATTCCATTCACTTCTATTTCCTACAGTATGGCCTCATTTTGAGTCTTGGCAGCACTTAGCATTGTTCTCTTTTGAAATTCATCCCTCTTCTGGCTTTTCATTCCAGTATGCCTCCTCCTACTCTGGGTGTTCAATAATTTTTACAGGCTTCTTTCTAGGCTTGCTCTCTACATTTTCTGCTATTCTCATTCTGTTTGGATGTCTAAAATCCCTCACATACATGTTCTAGAGAAAACTATTCCTTCAAATAGGTTCCTCTCCCTGCAGGGCCTTTTCCCATCTTTCATTCAGCCATCCTAGAAGGGGAAATGGGACTCAATCCAATCTCTGCTCTTTCATTCATTCTCCATATCCAAATACAGACTGCGGCCTATAGTTTCTACCTGTTAAGTTTCTCTCCAAAGTATCTCTTTCTTGTCTTTTTTTTTTTTCTGTTAAGATTTTTTCATGTGGACCATTTTTAAAGTCTTTATTGAATTTGTTACAATGCTGCTTCTGTTTTATGTTTTGGTTCTTTGGATACAAGGCATGTGGTATGTTAGCTCCCTGACCAAGGATTGAATCCACACTTCCTGCACTGGAAGGTGAAGTACCAACCACTGGATGGTCAGAGAAGTTCCCCCTTTCTCTACAATAGCACTGTGACTGTGCTAGTTCAGATTTCATCATTCCTCATACTTAATTATGTTAATGCCTTCTAAAGGATCTAACTTCTGTCATAGCCCACTCCAATTCACCCTCCAAACTGTTGCCAGACTCATCTTGTCTCATTTCCTGCAAAGGTTCTCCATTGATTGAGGACGAAAAGCCCTCAGTTCTTGGCAGAACACAGAAGGCCCATGATTTTCTGGATCTTCTCCAGCCTTATCTCCTACCACACCCCTACAGGCATCTTATGATTTAACAATATAGAACTGCTTGCAATTCTCCAAGTACGTATTTCATCAAAGGAATATACCACATAGGACATTTCAAGACTGGCAAAAAGAAAGAAGTCATAGCAAATCACTCCTAAAAATACTGTCTATTTAACTCATCCCCTGCTCCATGGTTCATTTTTTTTCCTTTCTTCACTTCCCACAATAAGACTGGTGCTGCTTTACTTGAAAGGGAAAGAAAATAAATTAGGGCTAAATGATAAATAAGCTTTCAAAATAAGAGTTTGAAAGTTAACCGTAAGATAATAACCAATGAAACAAAACTATGTGAAATCCAAGTACTACAAATTCTGCTATTTTTGAAAACAATAACATCACTAACAATTAAAACTGAATTAGGGCAAATCAAGTGATTTTAGAAGTCCATTATATTTTGTGGTTTTTACCTAATGCAGATAAAGACTATGAAAACATTACGGAGATTACAATGAAACTATGAAAATATTGAAAAAAAATCTGTACACAATATTTTTGATTACTGCTTTTTTTTTTTTTTAAAGTATCTGATGTCTTCTATACTTTCTGAGTATAGATCATTTTATAAACTGCTGATGAATGCACAGAATACAGTTTTCAATTAGAAACTCATGGCCACTATTGTCACTTAAGCTATGGCTTAAACACATTCTCTAAATCCCACTATTTTTAAGTCATTCCAAGACATGGCTTTTAGCTAACATTCAAATTATTATTAATTATTCATTTACTGTCATAAGAACATATAAAATCCTATTTAAATAAGGTTAGCAAAAACCACCTGAAGAGAACTTGTAGGGGACAGCTAAATTTCTATGCATTCTGGCTTTTTCAAGGACTAGAAAACTAAGTTTATCAGTGACCTAAAATTTTAAAATCCATTAATGATTTGTCTTCATGAAAGACTTGGTTAAGATGGTCTCCTATCACTTCACATCAGAGATTTTTACTATGATATTCCATGAAGTTTTCAGAGTCTTTTCTCATGATCTTTTTCATTTAACCTACAGCAGGAAAAAAATAAAAGACTAACTAGAGTAGTGTAAATCAAATCTGTGATACTTAATTAAATACCAGTTGGTGAATTCCATCCTTAACCTTTCCAAGACTGTCTTACTCATTAATATTTACACACACACACACACACACAATATTTACAGAAAAGCACTAATCATCAAGTAGGAACTATTCATTTTGGAGTTTAAAGAAAGTTCCTATTTCATTTTTTAAATTCTTAAGCATTTTGTTGGCAGTAATAATCTATATGGTGTGCTCATATTCACTAAAGTATCCAGAGCTTAGATATTTATAGATTCATAAATAAAACAATGCGAAGAGAATAAAATCTAATTAAGCTATGATGTTTAAAGAGTTGCTCTTAGCTTTAATAAACTATGTTTTCTTTCCTGAAAATACAACTTCATAGGTCAAAATAAAACACAGTTATTAAGATGAATAACAGTGGTGAAAAAGAAAAATGAATTTGAGGGAAATACAGTTGGATATGAGTGAAGGGGCTATTGTTTTTCATATTACTTTAAAAATATTGGTTGGGAGTTTCTAATGTTTCCTTTTAAACAGTGTGACAGAAGGACACATGATAAAATAATGAGTTTCTTTTATTTACTAAACTAGTGATTTGATAAATTTCTAATACTTAAATATTTATAAGCAACAGTCTTCGTATCTGAGAGAGGAAAAAAACACACCATTAAGTGTTACTTACATTCCAAATCGCAATGTTCCAGAAACATATGTTTGCCAGTGTGCACAATAGAACATGAATGTCCCAGCAAAACAACAAAAAAACATCCAGTCAGGGTTTGTCCCCAGTTGCACTGCAATACAAGTTCCAAGAACCACAAAAACTGAAAAAGAAAGATTACAATGAAAACTAAACAATCTGATTAACAAACATTAACTAAGCTGGTAATGATTTTAGATGAGGCAAAAAGAAAACATGCCATGAATATCTAATCTTTTTGCAGTCATCTACGCAAATAGGAAAGCAGGCTATAGTCTTTTATATTAACATTTATCCTGTAATTTCAATCTATTCTTTCACTATACCACTAGGTGAAAACAAACTTCTTGAAAGCAACTAAAATACTTCAGCATTTGTTTGGAGTACATGCGTATCTCGTTTTATTACACTTTACAGATACTGTGCTTCCAGATACTGCATTTTTTTTTCCAATTAAAGGTTTGTGGCAGCCTTGCATTGCATGTTTATCAGTGCCACTTTCTTTTCAACAGTTTTAGCTCACGTAGTATCTGTGTCACATTTTGGTAACTGTTAAAATACTTCCAATTTTTTTCCATTATTACATTTGTCATGATTTCTGATCAGTGATCTTTGATGTTACTACTGCAAAAAGATTACAACTTGCTGAAGGCTCAGATGATAGTATTTTTTTTAATCAATAAAGTATTTTTTAATTAAATAATGTACATTTTTCAAACATAATGCTATTGCACAGTTAACAGACTAAAGCGTAGTGTAAAAATAACTTTTACATACACTAGGAAATCAAAAAAACTTGTGTGTCTCGCTTTATTTCAATATTCACTTTATTGCAGTGGTCTGAAACTGAATCCGCAATACATCTGAGGTATGTCTGTATTCTCTCAATGATGGAGTACTAGTGAGCAGTGAAAAATTACAAGGCAGAAAGTCAAAAAGAAAGAAAAACAAAGGCCTAGATAATTCACTAGATAATCTACTGGCTTTAGATAGCAATCTTTTTTATTTAGCAGATTTCACTATGGGTACTATACATTAAAAACAAAAAAAGGACTTCCTATAAAAGTTTCAATCTCAAACTACAATGTAAAAATGACTATCACTTAGAAAAAAAAGAACACCTATCATTCTGCTGTTACCACATAAAATTATAATAGTGTTTCAAGATGCCCAACTAGCATATTCAGTAGAAGCTTTTTCTTGAGTCTTAAGAGTTACATGAACTTATCTGTTCCTTCCCCTCTGCTAAGCAAGCTGCTATTAGGATACAACCAAACCATGATTTTAACATACACTTACATTTGTGAATCTGAGTTCACGAAGTAAAACCATCAAGGGTTTTTGTTCACCTCTTTAAAAATATTTTAAACGCTGTGCCAAATGACAAGAAACCAACCGAAGAACTAAATAAAAAAATAGTAAGTGTGTTGGGAGGAGTATGTGGCAAGGTGGGGAGTAAGGGGGAGCAGAGTTCTTGAAAGGAAGACTAGTTAGAAACTGTCACTTAATTTCTAAATCTCTTTTCTCTCCTCTAAAAAAGTACTAAATGATTATTCTTTAAATGGTACAAATAAAGACATACCACATATAATCTAATTATAGTAATTCATCTTTTGCTAGCACCTTAGTGTATTTTTTTCTAGTCTTTTCATCGAAGCCCACTATCACAGTTACAGTCCAAGTCTACAATGAAATTTTAAATGTCTGTATAATATCCATTTAAATATAAAGACTATCTTATAAAATTGATCAACATTTATCTACCAGTACAAAATTAATAGCTAATATAACCTGGAGTAGAATCAGAATTCAGAAATATCTTTAGAGTTGAAATAATGGCTGAATTTACTAAGAGTTCATATGAGATGTCTAGAACAGGCAAATTCATAGAGACAGGAAGTTAGTGGTTACCAGAGCCTGAGGGAAGTAGGGAATGCAGAATGACTACTAGCAAATGATTCCCTTTTGGAGTCGAAAGGAAAAAACTGACATCTGACAAAATGTTTTGGAATTAGAGGGCTTCTCTGGTAGCTCAGCTGGTAAAGAATCCACCTGAAATGCAGGAGACCCCGGTTCAATTCCTGGGTCGGGAAGATCACCTGGAGAAGGGACAGGCTACCCACTCCAGTATTCTTGGGTTTCCCTCTTGGCTCAGCTGGTAAAGAATCCACCTGCAAGGTGGGAGACCTGGGTTCGACCCCTGGATTGGGAAGATCCCCTGGAGAAGGGAACAGCTACCCACTCCAGTATTCTGACCTGGAGAATTCCATGGACACACACAGTCCATTGGGTCGAGACTTTCACTTTCACTTTGGAATTAGATAATGGTAATAGCTGCATAATTTTGTGACTACACTAAAAGTCACTAAATTGTACATTTTAAAAGGATGAGTTTTATAGTAAGTGAATTATATCTTAATAAAAACTTTAAAAAGGCAAAAACAAAAATACAAAGACTATGAATTTCTTAAGTCTCCCATTACTGAACTCTCATCTATTATTCATGAGATTTTTTTCATGATAACAATTATGCCCTAAGAATTTAAAAACAACAGGTGCCAAAACAATACTATTTACGGTTAAAAATAACTTAGGTAGAAATTAATTTCTAAATTTCTTTATGTCATAAAATAATGAACAAGTTATTAACCTGTTTTATATTTTTTGACAATATTAAAACTTAATACAAAATCACAATAATAATATCACAAGCCTCTTACTTATCTTATCATTGTTTTCATATCCCTTTTAACACTATTAATCATTAACATTAAAAAATCAATAATACCTGTTGATAGTGAATCACACCCATGATCAAAAAGTTCTCCCAAAGGAGAACTACTATTAGTTCTTCTTGCCTGTTTCCCATCAATAGCATCCAAAGACTGGTAAATGAAAAGGCCGCATGCACAAGCAATATACGCCCACAGAGGTGCCTGTGAAATAAAATTTAAAAAACAAGAGTAACAAGACATATTAATATTATGTTTGGCTAATATACTTTTACTTGCAGATATGTTATCTTCATTCTCCAGAGAAGCTGGAAGCTATGGGAGAGAAGATCCAGGTGCTACATAATGAAAAACTTTTCAAAACAATCAGAATTATGAGAGAATTAAATTCCCTGTTTTGCAGGGATACTCAAGCAGATGCTGGGTAACTACTTCACCAGGGTAATACAGAAATGCCATGCGAGATTAGATTAGGTAACTTGTGTAAGATTCCTCCTAACATGTAGACTCTAAGAATCAATTAATGAATAACTAATAAGGTTTTTCCTAAGTTGTATTTTTGAAGATGTTTATAGATATTACACAAAAAGAAAATTTCCATGTTAAACTCAGTTGGGAAACACTGGATTAAACAATGTTAAACCTATTTTTCCACTGCAGGACTGCTTCCAGCCCTTAAGATTGCTAACGCATATTGTGCATGTTCAAAGAGGGTACTACATGCTGCCATTTCCCAAATGTATTTGAGCATGTGACTTAGTTTTTTCACTGTTTCATGAAGCAACACTAGGGAAATAATGATCTACTTACTAGACAGAGTGCTTACATTACTTTTCAAATACTTATTATGGTCACATTTTCAAGAAATAATTTCTCTTTTGTCAGACAGAAACTAAACCACTAATACTGAATTGAAATGTGATGCATTAAAAAAAAGCGAGCTTCTATTTGGTCTGTTCTCTGTAAGAAAGTAAAAGAGTTTTTTGCATCACTTTTTCCTTTTCCTATGCCTAGGCCATGAAAACAATTTTATAACCACAAGATATTTTCTCAGATATTGTTTTTCAAGTTAACTGTACTAAATGCTCAGAGCTGCAAATTAAAACTACTCAGAGCTACAAAAAATATTCAGTATATTCTGTACTACAAAGAAGTATCTCCCTGAGAGAGATCTATTTGTGTGTGTGTGCTCAGTCATGTCCAACTCTTGCAACCCAAAGGACTGTAGCTTGCCAGGCTCCTCTGTCCACGAGAATTTTCAGGTAAGAATACTGGAGTGGGTTGCCAATTCCTTCTTCAGGGGATCTTCCTAACACAAGGATCAAACCCACATCTCCTGCATTGACAGGTAGATTCTTTACCACTGAGCTACCTGGGAAACCCAGAGACCTATTTAGACTCAGTTATTAAAGGTAAAGATCTTCTCTTAAATTTTTTTTTTTTTTGAGTCTCATATTTTAAAACATTGAGGCTGCTAAAAAGATCATCGTATATACCTCCCCCGAGCTCGAGTTACAAACCTGGAGAGGAATACCTGGTTTTGTAACCAAGTTTACATGGCAGCACACTGGACTAAGTGGTTAATCTTTTTTGTTGTTGTTTTTAACGTATTTGTTTTAAAAAAAATTTATTATTATTTTTTGGTTGTGCTGGGTCTTCATTGCTGTACACAGGCTTTCTCTAGTTGTGGAGAGTAGGGACTACTCTAGTTGTGTAGTGTCTTCTGTTTCAGAGCATAGGAACTAGGCGCACAGGCTTCCGTAGTTGTAGCACGTGCATTTAGGAGCTGTGGCTTACTGGCTCTGGAGTGTGTGTGCTTCAGTAGCTGCAGCATGTAGGCTCACTGGGTGCGGCCCGTGGGCTCTAGAGAGTGGGCTCAGCAGCTGTGGCGCATGGGCTTACTGGCTCCAAGGCATGTGGAATCTTCCCAGACCAGGGATCAAATCCATGTCCCCTGCATGGGGAGGCGGATTCTTATCCACTGCGCCACCAGCAAAGTCCACTAAGTGATTACTCTTATGTGACTAAGAACTCTCCCTTCTAGACTTGGGTTTACTGCTTCTTGCTCCTAAAGGAATCCAGTAATTCTCTAGAGCTGCACTGTCTTATACAATGGCCATTAGCCAGCCATCTGTGACTATTTTAGTTTAAATTCATTAAAATAAACCAAAAATTCAGTTCCTCAGTTGCTAAGTACATTTCAAATGTTTGATAGCCGTTAAGTATCTATGGCCTTTGTATCAGATTACACAGATACAGAATACGATCATCATCACAGAAAATTCTATTGAACATTACTGCTTTAGGGGACTAGAAAAACAAGGAACTTCTTGGGGAGGGGGCGGTTTAGGATTTTAATGGGGAAATGTGTTACCCTGGAACAGAACTGGATACAACTTAGTGACCAAATAACAACCACCTAGAAAACAGCAAGATGGTAATTACATATATAAGAGAGAGAAGCAAAGCCTTCTTATCTTTGGACTTTTCTTTTTTCTTGTGAATACATAGAACACTTTAATATTTATCTATTTCTTCCTTATTTCCATTATTTGACAACTTGCAGAGGTGTTTTAAGAAGAAAGCCTTCTCATTCAGGAGCAAGTATGGTCTCAGCTGGGTTAAGAGTCTGATACACTGAATGTATAAGTCAGGAAACTATTATAGTCATAATCTACCTTGATTTCTCCCAGCAGCATTCTGAAATTAGCGTAGTTCCTATTCTGGAAGTTTCCCAAAGACTTAACTAATGCTAGGGTTACTCTAATAATTACAAATCACTTAAGAAAGAGGCTGAGGAAAAGTAATACAGGGAACATGGTGCCTGGTACAGTCTAGGTGTTCAAAAAATGACTATTAGTGGCCAAGCTAACCTTGAACTTGCTCTCATTCCCTGATCTTTCTCCTGGAACTAGTTTAGGACTTAGAAGGTTTCAAAGGGAATCAACCCACTTCACTGTTGTATCTCTAAGGATGTGTGAGATCTGGACCAGATTCCTCCGGAAGGAGATGTCAGAGCCTCAAGTGATCCACAAGAAAAACAGCTCCAAGGAAATGTGATAAAGAATCCCAAGACATATTTAAACAATTGTATTGGTGTTTATTTTTGGTTTCCAGATTGCAAAGCAAGATAGTTAAAAAATGAGGGGAAACCAGAAATATATCCATATAATCTGTATGAATTGTATCTATATAGTAAAAAAGGAATTAAAGGTAATCAAGGGTGAGGGGAAAATAAGCATCTGGAAAAAGACAAAAAACAAAAATATGTTTTATATGTAACTGTGACCCTCAATAACTGTTCACATTAAGAGCTATATGTGGAAACAAATGAATTAATGAAAACAGAAAGGGATAAAGGATTAAATGGTGATAATTTTACCTCAAAAAACAAATCATCTGAAAAAGACTACATTGAAAAAATTACTTCAAGTTTAAAACAAGACAAGGAGCGTTGTAGCCATTATGGTTTACACAGTCACTTTCAACAGCTTTACTTGAGGATCACCTTCTATCTTTTTGGGTTATCTGTATTGATCATTCTGGCAAAGTAAATGTTTTGATTCTCTTTCATCTACCTAACTACCTTGGTTAACTTTTTGACAAGGACATTTTGAAGCCAAATAAACTTCAATTTACCCATTGAGTCTCAGTTTTGGTTTTAAGAAGTGAGAAGAGAGAAGGTAAAAGTGAAAGAGCAGCAGAGACATTTATATTTGAGAATGCCCAGCAATACCATGTTTCCTTTTTTTAACAGTAGCCACAGCAAGATACAGAGCAGGAAATACATTATACCATTTCTTTCTTCTATTTTCTTTTGCCGTGTTAAAATAACAGAACAATAGAGATACACCTGAGGTTATCAGCCACATATGTTTACAGGAAGAGAAAAGGGATATTCAACAACTCTCACTGGAAATCAAGAGGACACTTTTGATATGACTAATTTATAGCCGTGCCATCTTCCTACCAGAGACTTTCCTCTCTGATCATTTTAAACCTTGCTAAAACTTTATTAGCCATAATAAAGGGGGATAAAAATTCTTTTTGTAAAGCATTGAGATTTACTGATTTTAAAGGAATACTTTACATGTTAATCTCAACTAACATTAATTTATCTACTGGCATCAGAGTCCACACTTTGCTTCTGGTTTCTCATAAGCATAGTGTATGTAAAGTAGGTTGTAGTTATGAGAGTTATTAATAGTATATATGACAGAATGCTTTAAAACAGCTGACAAATAGCTGTCACATTATCTTACCTTTAGCTAAAATGACCTAAAAATCCCAATTATAGTGTTTCCGGCATACAATAAATGTTTATAACTGTTATAAAAGAAATTCCTCTTACCTGCTCTGTAGCTGTAGGGCAGTAGAAGACTAATAAAACAGTTGTACAGATGTTTATTGACAATCCAATGATCGTGATGAGATTTGGAGCAATCCAGGAGGGAACTCTTCCAACGAGCCATTCCCAATACCCCTGCATCAAAGGCTCAAGCAAGGACCGTCCGGCACTCTGATACCTGTGTTCTTCTAGCCGCTTAAGTTGATGTCTTGACAATGGTGGTGTAGGTAACTGGAACAACTTATTTAATACACACCCGGGAGTACTCATATGCCCAAAGCCCAAAGGGGACTCCGGGTGAGAATCTCCACATCGTTTCCTTGTTGACCGATGCCCACTCATGGATCTTGGCTTTCTTTTATTTGAGGAGAATAGTTTATCTGGTTTTATAGCTTTTGGTGGATGGTCTTTCCCTGGGGGTAGGAAAAAAAAGATATATTTGTCATCCACTATTTATATCAATGTCAGTAAATTAAAAAAATCAAGCAGGCAATAAAATAATACATATTAAACAGGGATCAGGAAAACAGGGATCTGCTTTTAGTTCTAATTCTTACTGGTGTAAAGCCAAAAGAAGTCATATAACCTCATCTTTATGTGAAAAATATTAAGAATTTTAATAATAATATGCTTCCTGTTACCTTATAGCTTACCTGACTTCAAAGCTCATGATTTTTTTTTCAATTTCACACTATCGTAGTATAAACTGAAAAAAAAAAAAACCTAATAACGACATGATCATTTCACATATGCGGAAACTGAGGTCCAAGACACACTCAAAGACAACTAGTAAACTAGTCTTAATATTGGAGAAATGACTTAAATAGAAGGAGTCTTAACTAGATTTTTGTTTAATGTGAATAGCTAATATTTACTGAGCACTTACTATGTACTAAACACTTTAAGCAAGTTTCATATATTAATTCATTTAATCTTCACAACCACCATAGATGCTAAATACTATTAATTACTCCAGTTTTTACAGAAAATTAAACTAAGGCACAGAGAGGCTAATTAACTGTCCAAGTTCACACAGCTGTTAAGTGAGGTTCATGTAAACAGGGTTTCTGTTTAAATTAAAAGATAGAACTTTTTAGTGGCAAGGGCTATAGATAATATTCCATGAAGGAATCAACAACAATGAAAAAAATTAACTTTAAGAGGACAGTATTTATGTGTTAGCAGAGTGACCTGAAAAACTGAGGTAGTAAGAAAACAACTGCAAGTGCATTAAGTGATGACTGTTCATGCTGTTGTTGTTCAGTCACACAATCATGTCCGACTCTTCGCGACCCCATGTTCTGCAGCAGGCCAGGCCTCCTTGTCCCTCATAAGGTTTTTTTATAAACCTTAGATTTAAACCCATGAAGTACTTGTACCTTAGAAAGGATCAGAAATAATATAATTACTGTAAGTTATTAACCAATGTAAGAAAACAAGGACAAGCTGATAACATATAAAAATTAATATGGTCACACCAAAGGTTTGAAGTGGTGAGGGCCTACAGTAGGGTGGTAAAAATGGACATATGAAGACAGTCAAATCTGTAAGTAATTTCTACTTAGGAGAAGGAATCAAGAGGAAATACTTAGGAATTTGATATGAGGGACAAAGAAGCAGAAGAAAAAAGAAATCGGTCAGAGACTACTGGTACTATAGTCAAAAAGGAGAGTGTAGAAGGAAAATCTGTTATTTTGGCTTTCGGAAGGTATGGGATGAGAAGGGATCTTGGAATGAAGGTAGGAAAAACATACATGCAACTTTTATGTAGAGGTTTTAGACAAAAATCAAATGACTGGCATTTGGGTGAGATATCAAAATTTCAATTTTTTAACCTGGAAGCTAACGCCTAGTTGAAGACTGGAAAGCAGAAAATTTCTTAAAAGGATTACGGATGAAGAGAAAAGGAAACTCATGATTAGTGAGCAGGAAGAGAAACTATGAAAGGATTAAAAAAGAAAAAAAAAATCTTAACAGAACTAAAAGGGTAGTGGCATTTGCCCAACACAGGTGTACTTTGATCTGGCAGAAATCTATCCAGAAAACAGTATGAAATTCCCAGAAATGCTGCACTATGGGAATACAGAATGTGATACAGGGTCTAGGACAACTCAGCAATGAACCTAGTATCAAAATATGCCCACAGCTTCTCTCTATTCCCATAAATAAATTCCAAAATTCCAATGTCACTAATGATCTAACTGCTACTGCTAAGTCACCTCAGTTGTATCCGACTCTGTGCCACCCCATACATGGCAGCCCAGCAGGTTCCGCCGTCCCTGGGATTCTCCAGGCAAGAACACTGGAGTGGGTTGCCATTTCCTTCCCCAATGCATGAAAGTGAAAAGTGAAAGTGAAGTCGCTCAGTCCTGTCCGGCTCTTAGCGACCCCATGGACTGCAGCCTACCAGGCTCCTCCATCCATGGGATTTTCCAGGCAAGAGTACTGGAGTGGGGTGCCATTGCCTTCTCCAAAGTGGCATTCCAAACCTCAGTTAATCCTGTATCTCGATAACTGGTTTAGAGAATAGTTACTGTAGTTATTTACTGAGTTACATTTTCAGAAATCTAGAAAGAATCACTGGTAGCCCAATTTAACTAACCGAAGTGCTCTGAAATAAAAATACTAAAATAATTTCAAGCCAAGGCAAATCAAAGCTAATTTCCGACTATTTCAAAGAATTCTTTCACACACTCAATTGTATCATAAAGAAACTGATTTAAACTGTTGATTAGACCAAATGTGTAATAATTATGTGGTAGACTGATGCTGGAATTACTCCTGTCGATATAAACTTCTATATGAAGAGAAGATTTCTACCAGGAAATCTTTGTACAGCTTTAAGTTTTAAAGTAATATTTATATAATGTCAAACATCTGGTTACAAAATCATTTTAGATGATGAAATGACAGACCGATGACCACCAAAATACCGTATTATAAAGCGGCCAAATTTTCAGAAGTCAAACTGAATGATGTATTTTCATATTTGGTGAGCTATAATCAATCAGCTCTTACAGATTTCCACTTAAAACGGAATAAAATGTTTGGCCAACTCAATTTATATTTTATTATTGTAGTATCCTATTCTCCCATAGTTTAAAAAAAAAAGTGACATATTGAGGATGCTTTTGACACTAAACAGCTACAAGTTTCTGATCCTAATGGTTTTAAGTTTGAGCATTTGACAGGACTATATGATAAACTGGATACTTTTCCTTTTAAGTGTTTTCCCCTTCAGACCTAGATTTTTGTCCTTCTATTTCTCTTTAAGAAAAATCTACATTTTGACCAACCTTCCTAGACCTAGTTATTATATAATACAAACATGAAAAAAAGATATTTCAATTTGGCAACACTATCTCTGAGAAGCTTACTAGCAACAAGATTGCAAATAGAAATTCAGATACATGTTGCCCTTTGCTTTCCACACACACGTAGCCACAGAGGTTGAGACACTGCACAGATCCATCTCCACTCTTCCTTCCTCCCATCACACCCAAGACCAGGAGGCTACTGCCAGGAAAATTGTCTCAAGAAAAAAAGAGGAGTTTCTGAATTTCACCAAGTGAAAAGCAAGCATATCAAGGGAGCAAGACAGTGAAGGTGGTACAATAGAAGAGGAGACTCCATGGAAAGGATCTGAGATAGGAGTATGGAAAGAAGGTACAAACATTACAAAAATTATCTCAGCTACCTGAGATTTTTATCTAGAGTCAAGCCTATGACCAAAAGGTTGAGGAGAAAACATCATTTTCTACCCACACTACAAGTAACTAAAAAATTAATGCAAGAAATTAAAACCAGTGCTGGTTAGCTTAGAAATCCAGCCACCAGTGATCAGTTTTTATGAGAAAATGGATCCCAAGTTACAGATGCATTCAGCCAATATCTGAGTGCAGTCAAGAAGACAGATATGATCCCAGATCCCAAGTCCAATGGAAAAGTAAGTAAAAGAAGGTAAATAAGCAAATGACATCACACACTTATACACTGTGATGGGCAGCAGAAGAAAACAAGATGTGGAGCCAGAAAATAGTTGAAGATGAACATTGCAGATAATGAGGTTGAAGACCATGAAAAAGAAGCATTTATACCTGGTGGCTCAGATAGTAAAGCGTCTGTCTGCAATGCAGGAGAGCCAGGTTCGATCCCTGGGCTGGGAAGACACCCTGGAGAAGGAAATGGCAGCCCACTCCAGTACTCTTGCCTGGAAAATCCCATGGACCAAGCAGCCTGGTACGCTACAGTCCATGGGGTCGCAAAGAGTAGGACACGACTGAGAACTTCACTTTCACTTCACATACTAAATTCAGAGGAAAAGGAGAGAGCCATTCCAAAAGCAAGAGGAAGAACAGTCCAAGAAAAGAAAACAGACCCTGAGGTAAGATCCAGCTTACCTTTCTTATTCATATCTCTGGTGTCACTAAGGCTGGACAGTAGAAAACCATATGAAAGAGTGAGATACAGGAGAGTATGAAAAGCCCAACAATGCAGAGGTTTATAGATTGTGGTAAGGAGTTAATATTTTATTCTGATCTTATAGAAAGCCATCAATTAACTTATAAAGAAATCTATAATTTTGTAGCACAGCTGATTTATTAACTGAGGAAATGTTTTAACAAATTATAACAATAAAAGTGAATATTTTAAATGTTTTAAATCCTCATTACCTGGAATTCAGATTACAATAATACTGATCACTGTCCTATGTAACCTCTCCACTTGTAATCAGCAAATTCCTCTCCTCTGCTATAACGTGGCTTGAACGTGATACTTCTTTCACAGCACTTACCACATTTTGAACTTTTTCTTGGTTAATTGTTGGGTTTTTTTGGTCTTTTCCTCACACTGATATGTAAGACACAGGAGTGCAGGAGCCATGCATGTCTTAACATTCTTTTCCCAAAATCTTATACCATACCTAACACTAGGTGGGTGATTAGTACTTATTTGTGGGACAATGAACAAATGTGATTCATCTAGTTATTTAATGAGCACCAGATTGTTCTAGATCTTTGAGGAAACAGAAAGACTGAAATATGCCATCCATACCCTCAAGCTCAAACTGGTGGTGGGGAGTGTTGCAAATAGCTAAGCTATAACATACTGTGAACGAACTGCTGTGGGACTTCAGGGGAGGGGGCACACATGGTCTAACAAAATTCTTCTTTGCACAGACATGTATTTATGTGAAAAGTCCAATGAAGGTACAAAAATAAAATCATAGACATTTAATGAGTATCTTTATTAAAATTAAACACAATTTGTAGACCTTCAGTCTGTGATGCGAAACATCTGTGCTTATAGCCGCTAAGGATAATAGCATGCTGCCTACAATATTCCAGTGCTCAGCACTGGTGAAAATCTGACAAGTATCACACTAAAAAAGGAATCTCCAACTGCTCACCAGAGCATAAGGTAAGCTTACACAATATCCAACCTGTAGTGTGAAATTCCAGAATCCCCATCCCCCTCTATGTCTAAGGGTGCCAGGTTTTGAACTGCACTGATTCAGCAGTATGTTTACAACCTTTTCACAAGAATTGGTGACTACACAGCTGTTTCCACTTTTATGGCACGACTAAAGGAAAATACTAATAGTGAACAATATTTGGCAGAGCAAACTATAAAAAATCAAGCTTAAAAAAACTAATAGGATCACAGGATTACACTCAGCATTATTTAACAAGTGATACACAGAACAAGTTACCAAAAACAAAAGCCTTTTCAGAAGACTTGGAAGCTGAAACAGTACTGTGTAACACAATTTAGATCTACTGCTTTGCTGAAGTGAAATCTTGCATTCCTTAAAAAAAAAAAAGGAAACAACTTCTTCCAGAAACAAACAAGCAAAAAAAAGCCAAAGCTTAGTATATGGTGGATTATTTTCCTATTCCCTTAAAAGAGACAGCAT
The DNA here is from genome assembly GCF_054371585.1 of Giraffa tippelskirchi. Classification (NCBI taxonomy): domain Eukaryota; kingdom Metazoa; phylum Chordata; class Mammalia; order Artiodactyla; family Giraffidae; genus Giraffa; species Giraffa tippelskirchi. The sequence continues at coordinate 111,427,299 of NC_137279.1, forward strand.
AGCATGACCCTCAAAAAGAATGTCACCGGTACTTTTAGCCTAAACAAGTCTACTGCTGCCTAGAAAACACACTGACTATGCAGTAATATCTAACGGGGGTTATAAAACAAGTTTATATTTAAATATCAAACATATAATAGTTTTTATAATGTAAATTTTAAGAGACTGGGTATGGGAGAGGAAGAAGAATGCATTTATGAAACCACAGTTGTAAATATTCAGTAATAATCTAACAGCTGGACAATAAATGAAGGTACCTCTGTCAGAACAGGTAATACAAGAGGCAGCTTTATCTGGCTTTTTTCCTAAATGCAAGGGTTGTAAAGACAAGTTGTATAAGGGGCTTCCAAATAGTTTTTGCTCAGCACAAAACGAATATGCAGCAAAATGCCTTTAGAACTTCAATATCTGGAATTTTACATGAAAGCTAATGGTTCTTAAATTCTTATGCTCTAAACGCTCTCAATTCAACACCTCCGTTGAAAACACGCCTAGTAGTACGAGTAGAAACCGAATCTTTATTCCTTGTTCACACACACGACACTAACGTTTGTTTAAAGATAATTATGAACTTGCCTATTACCGTTAACACGGATTCATCATTGAACTAAGAGCCTCAAAGCAAAATCACATATATATATATATTAATACCAACGATGCAAAATGTCATAAATGACACAAAAACGCCAATCACCGAACTGGAGTAAAAACAAGTTAAACACAGCAAAATGTGAAGATCCCATTCATCTAGTGTTCTTGGGACACCGGCAAAGACTGGCAAACCCTTCCGTCGCTCCAAGAATACTGCTGAAATAAACCCTAGGTGGCAACCTTAGAGATTGTCGCTGAGGTTTCTAGAAAAGTTGCTGACCAAGAAGTGTGGCCCCAGCCACGAATCACCAGCACCGTATTCCAAACGGAAGGCAAATTCGGCACAGGATTCAACACGGTTTGTGGACTTGGCAACACCTGAGCAGGAGGGTGTGGACCTGATAGGCAAGGTCAGTTCCGCTCAGTCAGCGCCCCCATCCCTCGGCCCGCCCAGCCCGGGCCGCCGAGGTTTTCTCCAGCCTGACACCCAGCACAGTAGCCCCCGAGCTCTCGCGCTGGCAATGAGCCACCTCAATCTCTCCATCCGGGGTCAGAGGAGCAGTAGCCCCTCGCCCTCCCCACAAGCCCGCGCGCGAGGCTACCCTGCGCGAGGAAGAAACTGCGTTCGCCTCGCGCGAGTCCATACAGAGATATATTCCAATGCCCCACCCCAGAACTTGCAGCCCTCTCTCCGCCCCTTTTGAGAATCGTGGCCCCCGACACCTTCTTTACACTCTGGCCGTTTACCCCAGGACCGAGTCTCGCAGCCTTACCACGGCCCGCAAAAACACACCGCTAGAAATAAGACCTGCGACTCCAGCCGACTGGGTGACTCTGATCCGCGGCAGCACGTTCACGACACTTTCGCGATTGCCGTAAAGGGATATAGGGTCGGAGCAGGCGGCGGCGCGAGCGCGCACCTCCGAGTGGTGAGCGCGCCCCGGGACAGGCTTGGCTGCTCGGGAGCGCGCTTTGGGGCCCTGCCCCATCTCCGTTCAGCCGGCCGCCGCCGGCCCCGGCGATCCGTACTGGCAGGGTCGTCTGAGCGAGGTAGGCCAAAAATGGGGATGAGGGCTGGCCCCAGCCCCAGCTAAGGAGAGGTGTATTAGAGAATGGGATCGGGCGGGTCAGAGACGGGGATGCTGCCAGGAGCCCCACAACCCCGTGGCGGGCATGCGAGGCGCCCTGCTTCCAGGGACCACGCTGTGCGACTTGCGGGAGAGGGACCGGGTGGCAGCCGGAGCGCGGACGGACTGCTGGGGGTCCGAGAGGGGAGGAGGGATCTTGAGTGGGTGCAGGCTGGGTTCAGGTCTCCGCGCCTCACCTTTCTGTCTGAGTTCTTGGTCTTTTCCCCTCCCCCGCATCCCTCCACGTCTCGCTTGCCCCAAGCCCTGCCAGGCCTCCGCCTCCCACGTCTTTTCTCTGCCTCAGGCACGGGTTAATCGAGCTCTTCGTTCCAGTTCTTTGCGCCTCCGGAAGAAGGCAGCGGTGGGTGTAAATAATTCCTTGGTTTTATTTATTTTAAGCGGTTATCGAGAACCTTTGCCCCAGTCCCACAAAAAACTATGGTTGAGTACACTTTCCCTTTGTCACTCCCGGGCTTGGATTCCTTGGAGGGGTGGGGTAGGGGAGGAAGGTTATCTGTGGTGACTTGTGTTTACCTGAAGCTCATCAAGTCTGCCCTGGGGTGAGCAGAGGTGTGTGTGTGTGTGTGTGTGTGTGTGTGTGTGTGTGTTGGGAGTGTGTGTGTGTTGGGAGTAGTGTGTGTGTGTGTGTGTGTGTGTGTGTGTGTGTGTGTGTGTGTTGGGAGTGTGTGTGTGTTGGGAGTAGTGTGTGTGTGTGTGTGTGTGTTGGGAGTGTGTGTGTGTGTTGGGAGTGTGTGTGTTGGGAGTAGTGTGTGTGTGTGTTGGGAGTGTGTGTGTGTGTGTTAGGAGTAGTGTGTAGGTGTGTGTGTGTGTTGGGAGTGTGTGTGTGTGTTGGGAGTAGTGTGTGTGTGTGTTGGGAGTCTGTGTGTGTGTTGGGAGTAGTGTGTGTGTGTTGAGAGTGTGTGTGTGTGTTAGGAGTAGTGTGTGTGTTGGGAGTAGTGTGTGTGTGTGTTGGGAGTGTGTGTGTGTTGGGAGTAGTGTGTGTGTGTGTGTTGGGAGTGTGTGTGTGTGTTGGGAGTGTGTGTGTGTTGGGAGTAGTGTGTGTGTGTGTTGGGAGTGTGTGTGTGTGTTAGGAGTAGTGTGTAGGTGTGTGTGTGTGTGTTGGGAGTGTGTGTGTGTGTGTTGGGAGTAGTGTGTGTGTGTGTGTTGGGAGTAGTGTGTGTGTGTGTGTTGGGAGTGTGTGTGTGTGTTGGGAGTAGTGTGTGTGTTGGGAGTGTGTGTGTGTGTTAGGAGTAGTGTGTGTGTTGGGAGTAGTGTGTGTGTGTGTTGGGAGTGTGTGTGTGTGTGTTAGGAGTAGTGTGTGTGTTGGGAGTAGTGTGTGTGTGTGTTGGGAGTGTGTGTGTGTGTGTTAGGAGTAGTGTGTGTGTGTTGGGAGTGTGTGTGTGTGTGTGTTAGGAGTAGTGTGTGTGTGTTGGGAGTAGTGTGTGTGTGTGTTGGGAGTGTGTGTGTGTTAGGAGTAGTGTGTGTGTGTTGGGAGTAGTGTGTGTATGTGTGTGTGTGTGTGTGTGTGTGTGTGTGTGTGTGTGTGTGTGTTAGTCGCTCAGTCGTGTCCCACTCTTTGGGACTCCCGGATAGAATTCTTCAGGCAAGAATACGGGTAGCCATTCCCTTCTCCAGGAGATCTCCCCCACCCAAGGATCTAACCCGGGGTTCCTGCGTTGCAGGCAGATTCTTTACCGTCTGAGCGACCAGGAAAGAAGTCCAGTATAGAAAGGTAAATATCTAGTCCTTTGTACCCTCACAACTGTGCTTACATTAGGATACATTTGTAAAACTCCACATTTTTCCAGTTCTCCCAAATTTAAATTTATAAACCAATACTAACATACAGCTCTAATTTGCCATGCACCATCAGATTCTCGCTCGACTTCTCTCCCTGTAATGTTTGATCCGACTTTTAAAAGTGTTACTTAATTTTCTAGACTATTTAATTTTTAATCATTATGAGAATAGTATGTTTGTTAGAAGGCCAAATTAGAGTTTAGAAAAATAACCATTTACTATTATGCTTTGCTTTGGGCATGATTCTGTGTACCTGCGGCTTTCTTTCTTCACTTGGACTATCCAGAATTTACTTTTTTATTGTCCCTAAGCAGTCACCACTTAGAGGAGACAGCATAAAGAATTCATCTTTTTACCGGTGGCATTTAAATATTGCAGAATTTAAAACTTGTAGCTGCAGTTCTGATTCAGAGAGCTTCAAGGAAAGCATGGATAAGATAGGTGAGAAGTGCAACATTTTGTTAAAGTGTCATTGCTATGTGAAGGTTATTCCTGCATATTTTCAAGAATCTTGAAAGGTTTCTTAAATTATTAAGCATTAAAATTCCAATTTGGTTGGTTGGCAGTGCTTCCAGCTTTCCAATGTGATAATATATAGGTAACAGTAGTCTTCCTCACCTCGGTGCACTTAAATTTCTCAGTGGTCCTTTGCAAACTGGTAAACCATTTGCCCAATAACCTCAGATATGCAGATAAGACTAGCCTAATGGCAGAAAGCCAAGAGGAACTAAAGAGCCTCATGATGAAGGTAAAAGAGGACAGTGAAAAAGCTAGCTTAAAACTCAGCATTCAAAAAACTAACATCATGGCATCCGGTCCCATCACTTCATGGCAAATAGATGGGGAAAAAATGGAAACAGTGAAAGACTTCATTTTCTTGGTCTCCAAAATCACTGTGGACGGTGACTGCAGCCATGAAATTAACAGATGCTTGCTTCTTGGAAGAAAAGCTATGACAAACTTAAGAGTATTAAAAATCAGAGACATCACTTTGCCAATAAAGGTCCGTATAGTCAAAGCTATGATTTTTCCAGTAGTCATGACACATGTGACAGTTGGACCATAAAGAAGGCTGAGTGCCAAAGAATTGATGCTTTCGAACTGTGATGCTGGAGAAGACTCTTGAGAGTCTTTTGGATAGCAAGGAGATCAAACCAGTCCTAAAGGAAATCAAACCTGAGTGTTTGTTGGAAAGACTGAAGCTGAAGCTCTCATACTTTGGCCAGCTGATGCGAAGAGCCAACTCATTGGAAAAGACCCTGATGTTAGGAAAGATTGAGGGCAGGAGAAGGGGGTGACAGAGGATGGCATGGTTGTATGGCATCACCAACTCAGTGAACATGAGTTGAGCAAACTTCAGGAGACAGTAAAGGACAGGGAAGCCTGGCATGCTGCAGTCCATGGGGTCCCAAACAGTTGGATATGACTGAGCGGCTGAACAGCAACCATTTGCTGCTGCTTTTCCTCTAAATTGTCAATTTAGATAACTAGAACTGTGTTCTTCCCATTGCATCTCAGGGTCTAGTCAGTGCTTTATTTGCCTTAATAATAAGCTATCATTTTTTCCTCAATATTGTTTTTCCTCCTATGGGAGGGAACTCAGTGTTCTTCATTTAATTTTATCCTTTTTGACATCAGTGAAAGGTGTCTAATGTGAGAAAGAATGAGAAAATCGATATCCCAGATTTAAAATATTATTTAATTATAGATATTATATTATTATAAAATACACACATATCAACTCTTTAAAGAAAAAATTAATAGCATAGTGTTCTACCCTTGAACAATATTGGTGCATTGACTTGAAATTTGACATATTTTAAAGACATGTGGGTTGAAACAGCCTCTATTTTGTTTATATGTGAGTTTCAGGATTTACAAAAAGGTGCAGGTTTGGGCATATTTGAAGACTGGTATTTTGTGAACTTTCATCTTTTACATTCTAAAAGAGGAACAAACATTTACTGACCACCCATGAGAGCATCTTTACATATACTATCTCATTTACTTCTTGAATAAACCTCTCTGAAGCAGGTATTGTTTTAGAGCATTTAACAGTTAATACTAAAAGGTACCAGTATCAGTAAGTGTTTAGGTTCTTTACTTGTGCTTTATCAGTGTAATCCCTGTAATAGTGATCCAGCGCTGTCCAATAGAACTTTTCCATGATAATGGAAATGTTCTATATTTTCACCATCCTGTATGATAGCTACAGCTGTGGCTTCTGAGCTCTTGAAATGCATCTAATACAACTGAGGAACTGAAATTTTTAATTTAAATAGTCACATGTGGCTTAGTTGTTGTTCTTCAGTCGCTAAATTATCCCACTCTTTGTGACCCCATGGACTGCAGCAAGCCAGGCTCCTCTGTCCTCCACTGTCTCCCTGAGTTTGTTAAATTCATGTTCATTGAGTCTGTGATGCTATCTGACTATCACATCCTCTACCACCCCCTTTTCCTTTTGCCTTCAGTCTTTCCCAGCATCAGGATCTTTTCCAGCGAGTCAGCTCTTCGCCTGTGGCTGGTACCGACTGTATTGGACGGTACAGCCTTTGCCAATAATATTATTGTCATTTTTCAAAGGAGAAACTGGTTCAGAGAAATTAATGAAGCTTGCCCAAGCTCACACAATTTTATTTAAAGAAGTTTTTTGAGCAAAATATGTTTTAGGAAAGTTAATTTGGCAGTGCATGTAGAATGGACGGAGGGGAAGGAAAAACACAGGCCAAGAGAACTGAGAATCTTATTTGAGTGTTTACAGTGGTAACTAGGAATAAGAATGGTTGCAAATGACCAGGAGCTGCATCTTGTCACAAAATTATTGTATTGCATATCACTAGGCTGGGAAAAGAGCAGAATTTGATTTTCTACTGAATGATTTCTACTGAATGTAAATTGCTTTGGATCACTTGTACTGTTAACTGAAATAGAAAAATCATGAACCTTTTTGGGGTTTATGAGGATCTGGTTTGGGTTATTGAGTACTTTTTATGGGCAAGTCCTTATTCTGTGCTTGAGTAGAGAAGTGGAATTCCTCATCAAGGATTTTATCCACTTCAGACACCCTCCCCAGTTTTTATACTGTCAAAGAAAATGAGCTGTAAGAGATGTGCGAGTCAGATGTTCTCAGAAGAAGGGATGTTTATTTCCAGATCCATATGGATTAGGGAAGGTTGTGTGGATATGGTATCTCAGCCCGATTTTGAAGAATAGGAAGGATTTGACATGCACAAACAATTAAAGGAAGAGGTCATGTGGGAATTCTCTGGTGGCCCAGTAATTAAGAGTACGAGGCTTTCACTGCCATGGCCTGGGTTCAGTCCCTGGTCTAGGAACTGAGATCCTACAAGCTGCGTGGCAAGGCCGAAAAAATAAAATAAAATAGGCTTTCCCATTCTCCCTGGAGAAAGACAGTACTTTCCCCCAACTTTGAACAAAATGAATCATCTATCTTCACCACTCCTATTCTCTTCTCTGACTTTATCCCATACTCTGGAACTTGACTACGACCACAGCCTCCAACATACCTGAGATTAACACGGCCCTTGGGATTCTGGGAGTTTTTGTTTTTTTTTTTAAGAAGAGGTCGTGCTTCTAGCAATAGGGTCGACAAAATCTTTTGAAAGTCCCTTTTGCCAAAACACCCAAATGCTGAATAAATTATATTAGCCTTGTAAATGTATAGCAGTCCTCGTAGGAAAGAAGGGGAAATTCCCAGGGCTAAAACGTTGAAGAGAGTTGACACCAGGGTAGTAAACTAATAGTGTGTCTTTTGAGGGGATTTTGAAATAAAGTACAATTACGGATAAATGGTAGGCTACCCCTGTTACCACCCAAGTTAGATAGAATTCATAACCCTTTGACCTCCCAGGTGTATAACTTCTAGAAACACCATTCATGTTATATAGTTTGTGTAGGTGATGCCTTTGTGTCAGGGGATGAGTTTTTCATAAAAAATAAAGTGTAAATATTCCCATTTGAAATTGTACAACTTGTGGCCTTGGAGAACCACCTCTCCCCTCAAATCAGCCAGGACCCTCAAAAATCTACATATTCAATGAAAGGTGGGCTAGGAAAAATATCTCCTTCCTGGCAAAGAGGGATCACAAATTTGTTCCTTTTCACCACAGCTCCAGGTGGGGGAATAAAGATACCACATAAGAACTTAAAACCATAGGGCTTGTCATCACTCAGATTCAAAGTTTAAATTTACTTGTATACATGGTCTGAAAAACTTGGAAGCCAAGAAGTTAAAATCAACCCAGGTTCATAATGTGCCAGACTATCTGGAAAAAATACAGACCCTCTCTGGAATGATTCACCCTTAATCTAAACCTTTTAGAATACTCCCAATTAAGATCATCTAAACAGGAGCTCCGGAGAAGGCAATGGCAACCAACTCCAGTACTCTTGCCTGGAAAATCCCATGGATGGAGGAGCCTGGTAGGCTGCAGTCCATGGGGTCGCTACGAGTCGGACACGACTGAGTAACTTCACTTTCACTTTTCACTTTCATGTATTGGAGAAGGAAATGCCAACCCACTCCAGTATTCTTGCCTGGAGAATCCCAGGGATAGGGGAGCCTGGTGGGCTGCTGTCTGTGGGCTCGCACAGAGTCGGACACGACTGAAGCGACTTAGCAGCAGCAAACAGGAGTTCATAGTCAAAAATTTAAAAAAAGAAAAAGTGTGCAAGGGCTGTCAGAACCAACAAATACGAAACTAGACTCCTAAAGATTTTAAATTCAAATTTTTAGAAGTTATTCAAAATTTATAGACATTAAGAATTATTGTCCAGAAACATGCTGGGGAAAGTCCTATAGGAACTTCACAAGGAATTGGTATCAGGTGAAGGACTGGGAGTGATCCCTGAGAGATGGGAAACAATGGCTCCAATTTACTGCCTGGGGAGAGTTCCCAAGCAAGGCACCCAATGTGAAAGTGATAGTTGCTCAGTCATGTCCGACTCTTTGCGACCCCATGGACTGTAGCCCGCCAGGCTCCTCTGTCCATGGAATTTCTCCAGGCAAGGATACTGGAGTGGGTTGCCATTTCCTTCTCCCAGGGATCTTTCTGAACCAAGGATTGAACCTGGGTCTCCTGCATTGCAGGAAGATTCTTTACCATCTGAGCCACCAGGGAAGCCCCAGGGAACTAACATGATTAACTAAATAGAAGAGTAAAATTGATGGAATGTTAAGGGATGACAGGAAGAAAGAACAGAAAAGAGGAGATTGTGATGATTCAGACAGGAAATTACTCAAATTGTACAGTGGTGACTCTAGGGATAAAGGAAAAGAAACTTACTTAGCAAGGTTTAGATGTACATATTTAGCAGCCAGTCAGATGATCAGAGTTAAAGAGAAGTACAAGTCAAAAATGGCTGAGGTTTCATTATTTGGGAGGTCAGTCTGAGATGAGGAAGCTGAGCACATTGGAGGATCGTGGAGATAAGAGTGTAAGTTTTTACAGAGTTAATGGGAAATACTGAATTGAAGTCTGTTACACTATGAGAAGATACTCCTCCAAATATGAAATTATTTTCACATGTGTGATAGTAATTTCTTATAATTTGAAAGTATTTCTTTATTTTTAAAAATTAAATGCATGACGATACATTAATATTTTCTAATTCATATTATTGACACCTTATTACTTACCAACATCCTCAGTCTGGAATTTAAGGGAGAAAGTGATGATGTGTGGTATGTGTGTAAATAGGCCTTCTCAAGTTTAGTGAGGAAGATAAAACCAAACAAGCAGTGTCCTTGTTGAGAAAGTAAGGGTGCCGTTGGAAACAAAGCAGGAATACTCAGATGAAGCTAGAAGAGTTGAGACTTGAAAATGTATAGCACTTAACGTGTGGTAGTGGAGGAGAAGGTGTGACACTATTGTAGTCTAGTCAGCCAGACAAAACAAAGGTTCAGAGGTGTGCGAGAGGGCATGACACACTTGGCAACCTGAAAGAGATTTGCATCATGATTGGTGTTAGAATGGAGCTGCCTGAGTTTGAATCCTGTCTCTACTGCAGCCCAATGACCTTGGGCAGTTCTCTTAACCTCTATGATTCTGTTCTGAGGAATAAAGGAGACCATATGTTTAAGGTACTTAGTAGGCTTGCTGCCACAGTAAACACTGTTTTTGTAATGATAGTGAAGATGATGATAGCTAGGGCAGGGAACTGGGAGCAGATAGAGAAATGGCCAGAGAGGAATGTATTGAATAAGTAGAGATCAGACAATAATAAGACCATAGGTCATGTTAAGAAGGAAAGAAAACTTGTAAGGGCATGGGGGGAGGCACTGAAAGTTTCTCTGGAGGAGAATAAAGTGGTCAGATTGGTATTTTAGAATTAGAATGCTTTTTTAAAAAAATTTTATAGTAGAGTCTAGGTTGGTTGTGGTCCAGACTAAGGGAGGACCATTTAGAAGGTTATAATAATAATCTGGTCAAGAAATGATGGTGGTTTAGGTAGAGTAGTAGCAGTGAAGATGGAGAGAAGGGGTAGATTTGAGGAAATCCAAGAGGTGAAATTAACAGCCCTTGGTAGTTGTAGTTGATTATGTGTGGAAAGATGGGGTAGAGAGGTAGTGTCTGGATGCAGAAAGTGGGTGATTCCTGGTTCCATTTATTGCGAAAGTGAAGGAGAGTAGGTGTCAGTAGATGGTGTGGGAATTGATCAGAAGTGAAACAGCTGAGGATGAAAAGTACAATTTTGTGGGATGGGATGGCTGAATAGAATAGATGAAATACTTGTGAATAATCTTACCTAATCGGTTTTTTTTTTCTGCCTCAGGAGACCTGTTTGAGATGTGGTGGTTTCAGCAAGGCCTCAGTTTCCTTCCTTCAGCCCTTGTAATTTGGACGGCGGCTGCTTTCATATTTTCATATATCACTGCTATAACACTTCACCATGTTGACCCTGTTTTGCCTTATATCAGGTCAGTGAAATGTATTCTTTTGTGGAGAATGGTATGTATCATTCGTGTTTTAATACTGAACTCAACATTTAATTTTAACATTTTGAAATTCAAATTTTATGTTTGATATTACAATAGTAAAAGCAGAAAAAGGGAGCTGTGTTTGGTTCTTTCTGTGTGATAGAGAAATGTGGAGACAGATGGTTAAGGTTCAGTTAGTGAATTGTGACACCTCAATGCCTGTTTTCCAAATAAGTATTCAAGGTTTCAGGAGATAGAGTTGGAATTATTTTCCCCTTACAATTCAAAAATACTAGAACAACAATAATAAGAATCTGCCTGCAATGCGGGAGACTCGGGTTCGATCCCTGGGTCAGGAAGATCCCCTGGAGAAGGAAATGGCAACCCACTCCAGTATTCTTGCCTGGAGAATTCCATGGACAAAGGAGCCTACCAGGCTACAGTCCATGGGATCTCAAAGAGTCGGACACGACTGAGTGACTAACAGTTTCACTTTCTTTCAAAGATAATGGTAATGGCAAACATCAGTTGATTTGCTTACTGTGTACAAGGTGATGTTCTAAGCATTCTTCTTAAATAGGTCTTAAATAATTGAATCTTTACAGCCACCCTTTGAATTAGGAACTATTACCCCCATTTGACAGAGGAAGAAATGAGGTCCAAGGAGGTTGTTTGTCCAAGGGCATATGACTCAGTAATTGATGGAACCAAGATTCAGTTTGACCAGGCAAGCCATTTGATTCTAGAGACTATGATCTTACTCTTTATGACATGTTGCCTAGATTTTTCTGACACACTAAGTATCTAAATTTGTTGATAATGTTCTTGAAATATCAAAACTACTCGTGATTTAAGTATGGGTACTCGATTACATGTGCTATGTCCATAATCTTTTTTTTCCCAGTTATAAAGGCAATGTGTGTTTATTATAACACATTTTAAACAGTAGTAGAGTGATTATAAAAGTGAAATTCAAAGTCTTTTCCAGCCTCCCTCTAGTTTCTGCCCCTCCAGAAATGATTAACGACTTGCTTGATTTCCTCCCAGTTTGGTTGTTTGTCATAGTTGTTTCATTTATTTGTTTGTTTACCCTCTGAAAAATAACCTTTCCAACACAGAAAATAGAGCACTTCTAAAAGGTAATAAATTTAAAGGCTAAATTTATCTTTTTTAAATGTCAAGAAGAGATCAGGGCAATGCCATTTTATTTATTGTTTCCACAATGGTATGGTGTAGCATACAGGTCACCAACAGATTGAGTCTACTTTAAGAAGATTTATAAAATCCAAAGATATTGTAGAATTTAAGTTTCCAATTCTAGGAATAATTTTGATAAGTCACCACTGTTCACCACTCTAATCAAAGGACCTGTAGCTTAAACAGCCAGTTCATTCTCTAGTAACTCCAAGAGAGCATACATATTCGTGAGAGTCTTTCATCATTTTTATTTCCCCTTAGAGAATTTGCTTTCATTTCAAAGAGCTCTTTATAATTTGAGACTGTTGAGTTCTTTATCAGTTTCAGTTCTCTGATGGTACTGCATGTGATTTTCTGATAGAACACTAGACACTTCCTTTTCTGTCTCTGTTCTGCCTTTTTTTTGCTAATGAACTTAGTATTATTATCTGGAGAACTTCCTCACACATTTTAATGTATGTAAACTCAGTGGTACTTATTTTTACTTCTCCTAGGCTCATTGTCTTCATCTGAAAAATCATAGAGTTAGACTAGATACTCTGTGAAGTTCCTTTCAGCTCATAGACCCTACCTGAAAGACTTCATTGTTACAGTCCCCATAGGACATAACCAAATATAAATTTCACTTCAAAGATAATTCACAGTTCTGAGACAATTCTGCGAGTATGCTTCAGGTGTTTTCTTGGTTCAAGTTATGAATGTGTAGGTAGGGTGCATGAGACTAGCCACTGGGGTATAAGAAGAAATTGTTAAGAATGTCTATGTATTTTATATTTCAAAAATATTTTAACTTTTATTTGAGAATTCTCTGGTGGTCCAGTGGTCAGAACGCCTCACTTCACTACCAAGGGCCTGGGTTTGATCCCTGGTTGGGGAACAGAAATCCCACAAACCACGCTACGTGGCCAAAAAAAGAAAAGAACTTGTATTTAATATATGCATAATAATATAAATAACATATAATAGTGATCAGATCAGAGAAGGCAATGGCACCCCACTCCAGTACTCTTGCCTGGAAAATCCCATGGACGGAGGAGCCTGGTAGGCTACAGTCCATGGGGTCGCTAAGAGTCGGACACGACTGAGCGACTTCACTTTCACTTTTCTCATTCATGCACTGGAGAAGGAAATGGCAACCCGCTCCAGTATTCTTGCCTGGAGAATCTCAGGGATGGTGGAGCCTGGTGGGCTGCCGTCTATGGGGTCGCACAGAGTCGGACACGACTGAAGCGACCTAGCAGCAGCAGCAGCAGTGATCGGATAATTTTTTTTAATGGTGTGTAATGACCACTGGGTTGAAATGCAATGCTGACGAGGTGATGGGCTTGGCTATTTTTATTTGTAAGCCAGTTTGTCATTCTGATCCAGAGCACACTTAGCCAGCCATCTTGGAAGTGCATGCTGTAACTTACTTGAAAATGAAAGTGTTAGTCACTCAGTTGTGTCTGACTCTGTGCAACCCCATGGACTGTAGCCTGCCGGGCTCCTCTGTCCATAGAATACTCCAGGCAACAGTACTGGAGTGGTTTGCTATGCCCTTCTCCAAGGGATCTTCCTGACCCAGGGATTGAACCCATGTCTCCTGCATTGCAGGCAGATTCCTTACCATCTGAGCCACCTGGGAAGCCCCATAAGTTATTTATTTAAGGGTAATCTAAAACAGGAGCATCATTTGGAATACCATGGTTAGAATTATGGATTTTTTTTTCAAATTTATTTTTATTTTTTGGCTACACCATGCAGCATGTAGGATCTTAGTTCCGCGACCAGGGATCAGACCCATGACCCCTGCCTTGGAAGCACAGAGTTTTAACCATTGGACCATCAGGGAAGTTCCATGGACTTTTTTCTGATTATAAGAATAATACATATGCATTTATTCTTGCAAATTTGAAAGGTAGAAGCAAAGACAATCCCCACTCCCTGAAAATGATCAAAGAGTAACAAAATCTTTTGTGTCTTAAAAAACATTGTAGAGTGGGAAGGAGCAATCCTTAGAATCCATATTTGATACTTTACTTTCCTAAACCTGATCCAAATATTTACCAGATATTATTGATTCCTTAGCAGATATGACTTTCTTTTTTTTAAAATTACCATTATCAGGGTTGAGATCCTTCTTATCTCTTTCCTGTATTACTTCAATTTGAGTATAAAGACTTTGTCTTTTTAATCTTTTCCATAGTTTGAGGAAAGGGGAAGGAGCTAACATTCACAGAGTGTCTTCATGCATGACCACAGTTTCATTTCCTTATGTTGATCTAATGAGTCTGGGAAGGAATTGATAGCCCCATTTTTTAGATAGGGGACAACCGTGGGTATACACAGAACATACTCAAGGTTCCCCAGTTAGTAAATGATGGGCTCTTAATCAGGATCTATGCATTTCACCCTGCACTGAAAGACAGGCATGTAAACAGACACATTGCAATACAGTGTGATCTGTGATTTTAATAGAAGTCTGGAGTGGAAGCAGTGTGAGTCAGCTAGGCTGTAGAGAGGAGAGAACTCAAAACTGGCCTTGAGCGGAATCTCCAGAAGGGCAAAGGCAAGGGCTTTGTCTCTTTTATTTCCACAGTGTTTTTGTCCCTAAAATGCTGTCTGAAAATACTGTTAGGTGCTTGATAAATATTTTTAAAAAGTAATCAAGAAACAATTAGGTGTTAATTATAGGTAGAGAACAACAGATGCCCAAAGAGTCTGAAAGGATCTTTGGTATTTAGGGAATATTCAGGTGAGACAGATAAACATGTTGCCTGACTGATGTAAGTTAGTAATGCAGCCTCAACATGACAAAGATAGCTATTTTATCAATTTATAGTGAATTCTATTATGTGAAAAAGAAATAACCGTAAGTGATATTAGAAAAAAGTGAACATCTAGTATTAAGAGCTGAAATTGTCGTGTTCTCATTATAAAATTAAGAGTTGAGTCGTGGAATTTATAAAAAGATAAAGGATTTGAAATAACCTCTTTTGTTTCTTATCCATTAGAAGAAATACACGTGTATATCTAAGTCTAATATGAGAAATCCTCATACCTATTTTTTTTTTCTTCTAGTGACACTGGTACAGTGGCTCCAGAAAAATGCTTGTTTGGGGCCATGTTAAATATTGCCGCAGTTTTATGTAAGTAGTAAGAATGATTTTGGGAATCAAAATTTATAGCTGAATTGCCCTTTTATTCTTTCAGTACTGTTGGGTTATTTGTTTTACTTGCTAGTTACATTGAAGGAGGGTCATCACTAAATTATTGATGACAGATATGTTTCTTTTAAAGTAGAAACAATGTCTAGAAATCTAAATTATGGAAATAAATCTTTTAAAAATATCTATAGAGCTATTTGACTACTCATGCAAATAGAAGCTGTAAAGTATAACCAAATATTCCTTGAGGAGGTCTTCAGGGGATTTCTTAAGCAACCAATAGAGGACAAAGAGCTATCAACACACTGACCACAACTAACCTCAACAAAATTCCTTTACGATAAACAATTGAAAAGTTTGAGAATAGCTATGAAACTCTGTTTTGATTTTTGAGTGATATTGTAATGCCAAAGAAATGGAGTTCTACTATACTATTTTACATTCCTTTCATTATTTTTTGAGCTAATTTTTTTATTAATGGTTTACTAAAATAATGCTTTTTCCACCAATTGTGATTGTTTTAAATATTTGCATTTTTCCATATCATGTTTATTATTTGCTCAGGGCAAACACTTAAGTTAAAAAAATTATTTCAGTGTACAGAAGTTCATCTTATAACTAAAGTTTTCAGAAATATGTCTCTACAAAAGTATATCTCTGTTGTGTTTCCTACACTTTTAGTTCTTTGGCAATATTTTTGCAATGGAAGGTTTAATTTGGCCCTTTCTTAACCAATAAGGACAGTCAAGTGGGGTTTTGGTTTTTTTTTCCTGTGTTACTGACTGCTGTATCTGATTGAGCCAAGTTGTAGCAATTTGAAATGAAATGAGAGTGAGGCAAATAATCCTTTGGTGTTTTTTGCCTATGTCTATCTTATCCATATTCTGCAAACTAATTACTTTAGGCTTTAATGCTAATCATATATAATAGTTTGTGTGAAGTCACTTTAGTTACATCTGCCTCTTTGGGACCCCATGGACTGTAGCCTGCCAGGCTCCTCTTTCCATAGGATTCTCCAGGCAAGAATATTGGAGTGGTTGCCATCCCCTCCTCCCAAGGATCTTCCTGACACAGGGATCCACATCTGTTATATCTCCTGCATTGGCAGGTGTGTTGTTTACCACTAGCACCACCTGGGAAGCCCCCAGTTTGTGCTTTATATAACATTTATTATTAGAGATTTTCAGAAAACATCAAAACTCACCTCTTAAATTTTTCCAAAATGTTTTTAACATGAGGAAGCAAAGAACTTGCTCAGTCACACAGAGATAATAGTAGTTTTACAGTACAACCTTAAAAGTTCTTTAGAAAGGACAGCTGGTTTTTTTGCTTGTTTTGTTTTTTCTTCTCTCAGATTATCTTTAAAAGGAAACTATGTTTCTTGAGACTTCCCTGGTGGTCTAGTGGTTAAGACTGAGCTTCCAATGCAGGGGGCATGGGATTGATTCCTGGTCAGGGAACTAAGATCCCACATGCAGCGCGGTCAGGGGGTGGAGTGGGGGGGGGGACTCCATGTTTCTAGATACCACTGACTTTTATGAGCTTTTTATTGGCAACTTTATTCCTTAGTTATTTATTACTTTTTTGTTTTTCCAATTGTCTTTTCCTAGGCATTGCGACCATTTATGTTCGTTATAAGCAAGTTCATGCTCTGAATCCTGAAGAGAATCGAATCATCAGATTAAACAAGGCTGGCCTTGTACTTGGATTACTGAGTTGTTTAGGACTTTCCCTTGTGGCAAACTTCCAGGTTTGTGTTTTAGCCCAGCATAAGTATTTTCCTAAAGTACATAAAAATACATGCTAAAAAAGGAAATCTAAAGATCCAGTTATATAATCCTAGCAGATATTAGAGTAATGCTTGCTGCTATAACAAAGTCCAAAATTTCAATGCCTTAACACAATTGAAGTTTATTTTTTACATAGATGTATCACATGCTGGTATTTTTGGTTGGTAGATGGCTTACCTTCCACAGTGATTTAAGGTCCACACACTCCCCATCTTTGGGCCTTGCAAATCCTTAAGACTCTTGTCTTCTGCATCTAGCTGCCTGAAACAGTCAAAAAGAACATGCAAAATTCACACCTGCTTCTTAAAAACTTTGACCTGGCAGTGACTCACATCGTTCTACTCACATTCATTTTTACTAGATACAAGAAAGACTGGGAAATAAAATCTTGCTGGGCAGCAGTTCCCAGGGCAACTCTATACTATGGAAGGAGTACAGAAATTTGTGTGGACAGCCAGCTAGCTGTCTACCACAAATACGGTCCTGCCTTCTGTAGTCAGTTTGTATAGCTCAGTGTTTAAAAATGTGGAGGTTTTTAGTATATGGATAGTGATTCTTTGCTCTATTATCCCTTGATCAATTTAACAATATCTCTCATCACTGTATAGTAAAAATGGATTGCAAAGTGACCTTCACATTTAACATACTGCTTCTATTAGTAGCTGATACTTTTTTACACAGCCCAGTGAATTCCAGTGGCAGTTTCTAATAGCACCCATGCAAAACTGCCTTTCTCCCTTAATCTCATTCAGCCATTAAAACAGTTTATATTTGTATAAATTCTTTATTTTCAGCTTCCATTCTAATTCACATTCATCACAAGGGTCTCACTGACCTTGTAATTTTGGTTCAAATTACTTTTTCTCTTGATAATATCTGTTTTCATGCAGCTTTGGACCTGTTGAATGAATATGCTCTACATCTTTTACTCATGGCTTCATTGCCTGTCTATAAGCAAACCCTGTAGTGTTACTCACATAGCAAGCAGTTCTCCTTCCTTCCTTTATAATGTAAACTTTCACAGCTTATTTAAAATGGTGAGTTAAATGCCTCTTTCTCTTCTCCCCACTTCTCTCTTGCAGAGACAAACTCTAATTGATTCATATAGCAAATATTATACACAAACCAGGTCTCCAAAGATTTATAGGTGCAGAGCTTAAATTAGAAGAGAGGCAAGCACTTTATTTTAAAGTAGGGACTTGTTGGTTTTATCTCTTAAATATTTCTTGAAGTCATCCCTTCTCCATTTTTTTTTCCAACTGTCTCTACCATCTCCTTCTCAACCAGTTTAGATTTCACCACCTCTCCTCTGGATTACTGCCATAGCCTCCCTAATAGTTCTTCTGCATTCAGTGTTTTATCCCGTTAATTTGATGCTGCAGCCAAAGTAATCTTTTAGAAATATATGTACACCTCATTCCTGTCTCCTTATACCCCTGCTTAAAGCTCACAGGTCCAAGGTCACTTGAAAAGAGATAAAATCAAGAGAGGAAAAAAAATAATTTGTTAAACTGCCAAGCTGCTTAATTAATCGAAAGGTCCTGTGTGATCTGAGTGCTGTCTACCTGTATAGCCTCATGCTGCATCATTGCCCCTCCTTATATCATACATAGCAGGGGTCTTTCTATGTTCCTTAAATAAGACAGGTTTACTTAACTCTGCTTTCATACATTGTTTCTTCTGTTGCACATGCTACAAACCAAGCCTAAATAGATGTAGGCAGACTTTATTTCCTCAGGGCAGTCTTTTTTGTCAGTAGATTTCCTCTTGTAAATTTCAGGTTTTCTTTCTTTGTGTTCACTAATCCTCTGGAAACTAATTCTTTGCAGCACTTCTGGTAGTATAATCTTTTATTAATGTTTTTTAAATTTATTTTTAATTTTTAAGTTGATATATTTCTCCATTAAGTATAGCTTAGTGGTTTCATTCACCATTGTATACCCAGCACCTAACATAGTACTTAGCACAGACATGCTTTCATACTAAGTATTAATATTTAGTAACTTATTGAGAGGGGCTAAAGGAACTAAGCAGGATGGATAAAAAATTCCCTGTGATTACTGTGATTGTCTGCATTTAAAGAGACCTAATAATTACAATATGGCCTTTGAAAACTCTGACTTAAAAAAATACGTTATTTAATTTCTTTGAAAACAAGTGTGTATAAAAGCATCCAGCAAGGAAATTCCCTAGTGGTCTAGTGGTTAGGACTCTGTGCTTTCACTGCCAAAGTTTGTGTGTGTGTGTGCTCAGTCACTCAGTCATGTCCAACTCTCTGTGGTCCCATGGACTGTAGCCTGCCAGTCTCCTCTGTCCATGGAATTTTCTAGGCAAGAATACTGGAGTGAGTTGCCATTTTCTAATCCAGGGGATCTTCCTGAACCAGAGATTGAACCCACATCTCTTGCATCTCCTGCATTGGCAGACGGATTCTCTTTCAGAGGGCTTGAGTTCAATCCCTGGTTGGAGAAACTAAAATCCTGCAAGCGTACAGCCAAACAATCAAAAAAAAAAAAAAAATGCAGCAAAACAAATATGTGTCCTCAGCGTTTAGGAATTTTTCCCATCCTAGTGTGTCGACTGAAATAAAAACATACCATGTGAGAGCTGTGAGTTGCAGTTTTATTTGGGGGCTTATAAGGGCTTCCCTTGTGGCTCAGCTGGTAAAGAATCCACCTGCAATGCGGGAGACCTGGGTTCAATCCCTGGGTTGGGAAGATACCCTGGAGAAGGGAAAGGCTACCCACTTCAATGTTCTGGCCTGGAGAATTCCACGGACTATACAGCCCATGGGGTCGCAAAGAGTTGGACATGACTGAGCGACTTTCACTTTCACTGAGAACGATAGCCTGGATGCAGCCTCTGAGATAGCTGTGGGGAACTGCTCCACAGAAGTTAAGGGGTCTCCCATCAGCGTATATGTGATACTGGAGAAAGAATACATTCAGTCAAACACATGTCTCGTAGAAAGTTGCTGAGAGTCATAAGGCAGGGCTATCTAAGTTAGTGCTTTTCTAAGTATGAGAGGGTACAAGAATTTGGGTTCATAAAATTGTCTCTTGAAAATTATCTCTGAAGGCCTGTTCTGCCAGTTTCTCCCAGCACACAGTGCCTTGTTCCTGAGCTCTGCCCTGAGCTCTGTTCAGAGTGTGTTGAAGATCAGTGATTACCAGGGCTAATCCCTGTAGGGCCAGATGGTGAGTGATATTCTTTAGTTGACCCTAGAAAAATTTATCCTCAAGGCAACTTGGAAGGGATAACTAGGCAGGAATCTATATTGATTTTCTAGAGCTGTCATAACAAAATACCACAAGGTGGGTATTAAAAAATAAGAGAAATTTATTCTCTCTCAGAGTTCAGGAGGCCAGAAACCTGAAATCAAGATGTTAGTAGGGTTGGTTCCCTTTTAGGGGCTCAGTGGGAGAATCTATTCCATGCCTCTCTCTCAGCTTTTAGTAATTCTTGGCATTTCTTGGCTTGTGGTGGCATAACTGTAATTTATGCCTCTGTTGTCACATGGCATTCTCCCTTTCTAGAAAATTTATCTTCAAGGAGACTTTGGAAGGAATATCATTCAGTTCAGTCGCTTAGTCATGTCCAACTCTTTGCAACCCCATGGACTGCAGCATGCCAGGCCTCCCTGTCCATCACCAACTCCCAGAGTTTACTCAAACTCATGTCCATTGAGTCAGTGATGCCATCCAACCATCTCATCCTCTGTCGTCCCCTTCCCCTCCTGCCTTCAATCTTTCCCAGCATCAGGGTCTTTTCAAATGAGTCAGCTCTTCACATCAGGTGACCAAAGTACTCGAGTTTCAGCTTCAACATCAGTCCTTCCAATGAATGCTCAGGACTGATCTCCTTCAGGATGGACTGGTTGGATCTCCTTGCAGTCCAAGGGACTCTCAAGAGTCTTCTCCAACACCACAGTTCAAAGGCATCAATTCTTTGGCGCTCACCTTTCTTGATAGTCCAAATCTCACATCCATACATGACTAGTTTTTAAGTTTCATTAAAACTTTTAGGTGAAGATTACAGGTATTCAGTACATGGTTTATAATTTCTGTAGCAAACATTTGCCCCTGACCACACATATACCTCTATAATTTCTCTTGTCTTTGTCAAGGAGTATGTTTTTGTCTTTGTTAAATTATATATATATATATATATATTTTTTGTTGTTGCTTGTTTGTTTGTTTTAAAGATTTATTTATTTTTTGGCCACGCTGGGTCTTTGTTGTTGTGTGAGGGCTTTCTCTACTTGCAGTGATTGAGGGCTACTGTTTAGTTGCAGTGCACAGGCTTCTCATTGTGGTGGCTTCTCTTGTTGCGGAGCACGGGCTATAGGGTGCATGTAGACTCAGTAGTTGTGGCCCATGGGATCAGTTGCTCCATGGCATGTGGGATCTTCCTGGACCAGGGGTTGAACCAGTATCCCTTGCATTGCAAGCAGATTCTTTACCACTGGAGCACCAGGGAAGTCCTAAATGATATATTTTTAAAGAAGATAAAATTGTGACTTTTGTGGTACATGTGTCAAAGATTGCATTTAATTTATTAATTAATGAGAGAAATAGTGGATACTGCAAACCACTTCAAAAAGAAGTCAAAGTACCACACAATTATAAGTCAGAAAAGAAATGTTCAAATGAATTTACAAATAGATTCTAAACTATAGATTCTAGACTAACAAAACTGGTCATTATTCACAAAGTGAAAGTCGGTTGCATTCATTAGGACACAGTATGCCTTTCTATTCATATTGATTACTTGTGTTACTATGCATTTTCAATAAGTTAACTTTTGTCTCTACACATAATGTCTGTCATTGTACAAGTTCTCTCTGCAAAATAGCCTAATCAAAGCCAAGTACAATTAACATTTCTGTAGAATCATTCCCACAGGCTGTAGCATTCCACTGAAAGCGTATCTGTTGCCCATTTCAAGATCTTTTGCTGTTTCCCTAGTCTCTAAATAACAAAATTGAATGGATTAAGAAGAAGTACTGTCAGTTAAAACCAGCTTTCTACACCTCCATTCTAATTATAAACATAGTAGTGAATGCTCTCCCCAATAACTATGGGATTTTGTTGATGAAACTGTGTGCTGATCACATGTGGGCATTGATCAGACTATATCTGTATTTAGCTTCATCAATATGTGAATGAAAAATGTTGCCTGCCACGTCAGTAAACAAAGGATATTGCAGTCATCAAGCCACTACAGCCATCCCCAACTGTGAGCCTTGAGAAAACTCAGAATGGAGACAAATGGGCTCCCAGCTGCCAAGCCTTCAGCCACTGCAGCCACCGCCCAGCAGTGCACCCTGAGGGGACTCAGGATGGGGACCGGATACTGGACCTAGATAGCTAAGGTGCTTATCAAAGGAATGATTTCAGTGAGCCCAGGCTCTTGCATCTTTACATATATAGAAAAGCACAAAACTAAGTTGAGATATCTGGTTTTCTTTAATTAGTAGTAGTCATCGGTGTTGCAAAACTTCTATATATCTGGCTCCTCCCTTACCTCTTCAGGACAGTTTCTTAGAGCTATCTGAGAGGCTGCCTCCTGGACTTGAAGTCTTCAGAAAGTCTGCCAAATAAAATATAACTCTCAAGGTGGCTCAGACGGTAAAGAATCCACCTGCAGTGTGGGAGACCTGGGTTCGATCCCTAGGTTGGGAAGACACCCTGGAGGAGGGTTGCACTCCAGTATTCTTTCCTGGAGAATCCCCATGGATAAGGAGACTTGTGGGCTACAGTCCACGGGGTCACAAAGCATTGGACATGACTGAACAACTAAACACAGCACACACTCAACTTTTATCTTGTGCATATTTTTCAGTCAGCAAATATATGTGAGAATATTTTTAAGGAAAAAATCCTGCTCTTAGCCCTAAAATGGTCAATTTCATTTTTGCAGCCTTTATCCATATATACTGGTAAACTCACATGAACCGAGAAGATACTACCATTTTGTATTGTTTTATGGGTGCTGAGTTTTTTTTTTTTCTTTGTGACCCAAGGCGATAGTAACAATGATTTTTTCCCTTCCCAGTGCTCATAACTTACTGCCAGTTAAAACACCCCAAACCTTATGAAAGTAGCACGTTCTCCAAAGGAATCCAAATAACTTGTTATCATTATTTCTTTATACTTGAGACTTGTTACACCTTCAGCTAAAAAAAGTAGACTATATGTGAATTAACATAGTTGATTGTAGAACACCAACCCCTAACCTAATCTCTCTTCTATTACCTTAGTCATGCTGCTGCTGCTGCTAAGTCGCTTCAGTCATGTCTGACTCTGTGCAACCCCATAGATGGCAGCCCATCAGACTCCCCCATCCCTGGAATTCTCCAGGCAAGAACACTGGAGCGGGTTGCTGTTTCCTTCTCCAATGCATGAAATTGAAAAGTGAAAGTGAAGTCGCTCAGTCGTGTCCGACTCATAGCGACCCCATGGACTGCAGCCCACCAGGCTCCTCTGTCCATGGGACTCTCCAGGCAAGAGTACCAGAGTAGGTTGCCATTGCCTTCTCCTACCTTAGTCATATCTTCTTTTTTTTTTTTCAATTTAAATTTTACTTTTTTAATTGTAATGTAATTGGTTTACAATGCTGTGTTAGTTTCTGCTGTACAGTGAAGTGAATTAGTTACGAAAGTGTAGTCGCTCAGTCATGTCCCACACTTTGTGACTCCATGGACTGTATGTAGTCTACCAGGCTCCTCTGTCCATGGAATTCTCCAGGCAAGAATATAGGAGTGGGTTGCCATTCCCTTCTCCAGGACATCGTCCCAACTTGGGGATCGAACCCAGGTCTCTCACATTGCTGGTAAGTTCATTATCATCTAAGCCACCAGGGAACATATCCCCTCTCTCTCGGACCTCGCTCCCACCTCTCCCTCCCCAGCACCCCGCACCAGCATCCCTCCCGTTTAGGTCATCACAGCACCAAGCTGAGCTCCCGGTGCTATACAGCAGGTTCCCATTAACTGTCTGTTTTACACATGGTAATATATATATGTCAATCCCATTTTGTCTCAGTTTGTCCTACCTTCCTCTTCCCCATTGTGTCTACATGTCCATTCTAGATTCCACATATATGTGTTAATATACGATATTTGTTTTTGTGACTTACTTCACTCTGTATGACAGACTTTTAGTCCATCCACATCTCTACAAATGACTCTTTCATTCCTTTTAATGGCTGAGTAATATTCAATAGTGTATATGTATCACATTTTATTCACTCATCTGTCAGTGGACACTTAGGTTGTTTCCATGTCCTGGCTATTGAAAATAGTGCTGCAGTGAACATTGGGGAGTCATACCCTCATACCACGTGCTGTGTGGTATCTTGTCAACCAAATGACACAGACAGCATCAGTTTAGAAAACTGAATTCGGTTGGTACAAAAGTAATTGTGGTTTTGCATTGTTGAACTTTGCTGTTTGATATTGGAATACATTCTTAAGTAAATGTGATTATGTTATACACTATTTTAATGCACATTTCTCACTTTTTTTTTTTGCTAATGACTTAGTACTTGCTGTTTATATTTATTTTAGACTAGGGAAATGATGTTAGATAAAGCAAATTTGAACAATTTTCTTGTTCAAGTTCAAAATGGGTCGTAAAGCAGTGGAGACAACTTGCAACATTAGTGCATTTTGCCCAGGAACTGCTAAGGAACATACACTGCAACTGTGGTTCAGGAAATTTTGCAAAGGAGACGAGAGCCTTGAAGATGAGGAGCATTGTGACTGGCTGTTGCAAGTTGACAACAACCAACTGAGAGGATCATTGAAGCTGATCCTCTTACAACAACACAAGAAGTTGCTGAAGAACTCAACATCAACCATTCTATTGTCGTTTGGCATTTGAAGCAAATTAGAAAAGTGAAAAAGCTCAATAAGTAGGTGTCTCATGAGCTGACTGCAAAAAAAAAAGAAAATCATTTTGAAGTGTTGTCTTCTCTTATTCTATGTAACAGCAAACCATTTCTCAATTGGATTGTGACGTGCGATGAAAAGTGGATTTTATACAGCAATGGGAAACGACCGGCTCAGTGGCTGGACTGAAAGAAAGCTCCAAAGCACTTCCCACAGCCAAACTGGAACGAAAAAATGGTCATGGTCACTGTTTGTTGGTCTACTTGCTGCCTGTCTGATCCTCTACAGCTTTCTGAATCTCAGCAAAACCATTACATCTGAGAAGTATGTTCAGCAAATAGATGAGATGCACTGAAAACTGCAATGCCTGCAGCTGGCATTGGTCAACAGATAGGGCCCAGTTCTTCTCCATTATAGCATCCAACTGCACATTGCACAACCAATGCTTCAAAAGTTTAACAAATTGGGCCATTTGGGCCTCATCCGCCATATTCACCTGACCTCTTGCCAACTGACTACAACTTCTTCAAGCATCTCGACAACTTTTTGCAGGGAAAATGCTTTCACAACTAGCAGGAGGCAGAAAATGCTTTCCAAGAGTTCGTTGAATCTCAAGGCAAGGATTTTTATGCTACAGGAATAAACAAACATTTCTCATTGGCAAAAATGTGTCATTGTAATGGTTCTTATTTTGATTAACAGAGATATGTTTGAGCCTAGTTACAGTGATTTAAAATTCACGGTCCAAAACCACAATTACTTTTTCACCAACCTAATACTTCAACCAAAGACTTCGATAATAGAATTTTTGGAGACCTACTGTCATCACTTTTAAACAAGGGCATATATAGTAAGAAGTAAAATGTAAATGGATACTAATGAGAGTAAGGCAAAGGAAAACAATAAATTAATTGAAAAACAAAGAGTAAGGTAACAGAAAAAATTTGCAATTTATGCTAATCCCTTATTGTATAATTTATCAAAACAAGTCAAACTAGAAACAAGGAAGAATGTTTTAATTTCTTGAACCTTTAAATTGTATTTAGATTTTATTTAAATTTAAGTTGATACTCCTTGCCTTCTGCATTCCCAACCATCCTAGTTCTCTTTACTTTGTTCTACTCTTTTTCTATAACCCATATCACTATTTAACATATATGGAATTATTTCTAAAGTTTATTTTTTACTGTTTGTGTTCCTTCACTTGAATGTAACCTGTGAGGGCCAAATTTTTATCTCATTTGTTTACTCATATATATGAATGCTTAGAACAGTAGCTTGACACATAAGAGGCACCGAAATAAGCATGATTAAATGAAGTGAAGTGAAGTGAAGTCGCTCAGTTGTGTCTGACTCTTTGCGACCCCATGGACTGTATGTAAGCTACCACGCTCCTCTGTCCATGGGATTTTCCAGGCAAAAGTACTGGAGTGGGTTGCCATTTCCTTCTTCAGAGGATCTTCCCAACCCAGGGATTGAACCCAGGTCTCCCACATTGTAGGCAGACACTTTACCGTCTGAGCCACCAGGGTAAATGAGTAATTACTATCATGTTTTCACTACTGTCATATGAAGTAATTTGGATGACTATAATTTTCAGGTTTATGCTGAGTACTGAGAGAAAAGTATCTCAGGAAATAATCTGTAGACTCTGCATAGCTTTTCTACTCAGTGAATGTCCTGTTGAATTTGCTGGACTTGTGTTTTCAAATATTGTGTTTGTGATGCTTTTGGAGTTTCTTTTATTGACTTATTTCTTCCTTTTACCTCTCAGAAAACCACCTTTTTTGCTGTACATGTGTGTGGAGCTGTGCTCACATTTGGTATGGGCTCATTATATATGTTTGTTCAGACTATCCTTTCCTACCAAATGCAGCCCAAAATTCATGGCAAACAAGTCTTCTGGATCAGACTGTCATTGGTTATCTGGTGTGGAGTAAGTGCATTTAGCAGTATCCTTTGCTGTTACATGTGGCTACCCTTGAAAGGGAATTGAAAACAAAATTTAAGTGAACAATGTTGACATATTGTAAACAGGCCTTTTGTGGGTGAGCTTCTTGGTTTACTAAATCCTAAATTAATTTGAATCATGAATTTCAAATTTTTACTTGGGACCTGGTTACTGAGTGAGAAGCAAAGGTAATGTCTAGCCTGATCATATTCACTTCAAAGATAGGAAAGATGAGTTGATGCCCTCCTAAGAACAATTGTGTAGCAAAAGCTTATGATAGAACTAAGAATTTATTGAGCAGAGAGAGACTGACTCTGCAAAGCATTTCATAATAATCTGGGCACATTTAAAATTTTACTAACACCATGTAATATGAAGTCTTTAAGAAAGTGGGTTTGGGCCTTGGAAACAAATATATGTGTGATCCTTTTAGATCTCTGAAGAAATTTTTTTTTTTTTAATTTTGAATTTAACTTAAACTTACAGGTCTTCCTTGAGATTCTTCCTTGACTTATTTCTTTTTAATAGTGCTGACTTGCTCATCACTTTTGTACAATGGCAGTTTTGGCGCTGATATAGTACAGAAACTCCATTGGAACCCTGAGGACAAGGTAAGAACTGAGAGGCTAAAAACTTAGTTTTATGTTAAGGATGACTGTTTTGGTTGATTTTGATATATTTTTCATTTCACTACTAACATTGAAACTTTTTCAGTAGAATAATCAGTAATGTATTATTATATTCTATAAATGATAGAGTTTGTGTCAAACCCATCTATATTCTTTTGTCTCTTTGTGATCTGTGAATGTTTTCATGGCCTGAAGAGAACTGTGATGGCAGAGTTTTCTCAGAAATTGATTCCTCTAAATATGGATATAATATGCAGTATATTCGACTGACATGGTGAAGGGAATGGCACCCCACTCCAGTATTCTTGCCTGGAGAATTCCATGGACAGAAGAGCCTGGCAGGCTAAAGTCCACGGGGTCCCACAGGGTGGGACATGACTCAGTGACTGAGCATGCACACATACTCGGCCAAAATCTATTATTAATAGAATACTTGTTTTCAAGTTAAAAAAATTGCTTCTATTTTTTGTTATCTGGAAATTTATTATTATGAACTCTGCATTTGGATTCCAATATAGTGGATATCTGAATGGAGATAGTATCTTTGATCCTGAGAAAAAGGGAGGTGGGACATAAAATTGAGTGGGTAATACAATGAGTTTATCTGTTTTCACAAACCACTCAGGTGGCCTTTTATTTTAAATTAAATATAGGAATCAGCCCTAGAAAGGACATGATTGTGAAAGTGATTGAATGAAATAATTTACTAGATACTCCTAATCAGAATCTATATTTTAATGCTCAAAATGTAGTATCAAGTGTGTCATGAGCATCTTTTGCATGTGTGCATGTTCAGTTGCTCAGTCATATCCAACTTTTTGGGACTCTGTCGACTGTAGCTTGCCAGGCTTCTCTGTCCATGGAATTTTCCAGGCAAGAATACTGGAGTGGGTTGTCATTCCCTTCTCCAGTGGATCTTCCTGACCCAGGGATTGAACCTGCATCTCCTGCATTGCACGTGGATTCTTTACCACTGAGCCACCTATTAACCTGAGCATTGTTTACTTAAACTTTTTTTTAGTGGCATTTAGTGGCTCATTGTTCTTGCCTGGAGAATTCCAGGGATGGGGGAGCCTGGTGGGCTGCCATCTATGGGGTCGCACAGAGTCGGACACGACTGAAGCGACTTAGCAGCAGCAGCAGCAGCAATGGCTCATGACTTTGGAAAAGGCAATAACTTCTTGGTTGTAGAGTTAAGATCTCCTGTTCTTAGTTATTTGAATGAAAATTTTACTTGGTATAAATGAAAATGTGATAGGTCATTTAAGATGTCTCTAATGTCCACCTTTAATGCTAGAGATATGTTAAATTAATCAGGGGTTGATATTTCAGAATACTGATTGGTTTATAAATATTACCGGTTTTTTATTTGAGGTCATATGAATGAAATTTCACAGATCTGTTTTGTTGTTGTTGTTGTCACTTAAGGGTTATGTGCTTCACATGATTACTACGGCAGCAGAATGGTCTATGTCACTTTCCTTCTTTGGTTTTTTCCTGACTTATATTCGTGATTTTCAGGTAAGAAAATGTAGAATTAGATATATGCTGTCAAACTTCCTTTGGTGGAATAAGAAACTTTCTATAGACAACTTTCTCGCCTTTTCAAAAATTAACTTCTTAAGCAGCAAGCCAGAAGAGGAGCTTCTAACGTGATTTGTTTCTGTGCTTTGAGAAATAGTGTTCTGTTAGCAAGGTTAAGCCTTGAAAATAGGGTTGTTAAAACAATTAAATTGGCAGATATTCTCTCAGAGAGTTTTTATCAACTCAGGCTACATTTATATAGGCCATCCTCAACATTTAGTTTTATTGATTCTTCGTAGAAACCAGAGAAAACTTCTGAGGAAAGAAGCTTATTTTTCCCAATTCTGTTGGTACTACAGATGATACTTTTGGCAGTACAACAGCCATCTCTCTCTTGTTCCTCAGTAAAATTGGTTTACATTCCTGATCCTAAGATAGTCCCAGAATATATTGAACATGTGATCTGTCTTTAAGGAGCAAATTTCTATATGTAATTTTCTTTTCTGTTCCAGAAAATTTCTTTACGAATCGAAGCCACTTTACATGGATTAACCCTTTATGACACTGCTCCTTGCCCTGTTAACAATGAACGAACATGGCTACTTTCCAGGGATGTATGATGAAATGACAAAATATACCTTTGGTGATTATGATTCTCAGGGATTGGGGAAATATTCATGAAAGTTACTTATTCTGCTCTGAAATTTTCAACCATTTAATCAAGGCTGACAGTGACATGAAAGAATCCTGATAATCAAGAGACATGAATTAAGACATTTGATGTGATTTTAAAGGACATCTTCAAGAGGATCATGTAAAAACATTTATGCCTATACTTTTTTAGCCCAGAAAGTAAAACCAAAGGACTACAAAATTGTAGATTTTTTTCTACATCTTTTTTTTTTGTAAAAGAAACTGCCAGAAGTGCACCAGTCTGCAAAATCCAACTTTTCACATTTTTAAAACCATTAAAACTCATGTTTTGTTTAGAGCACTTATGTAAGAGAAATGTTTCAGAACCCCAAATAATTAGCAGTGCTCAACAGCTCCTTTAGAATTGGGTTTTGAAGTAATAGTTTTACCATATTAATACATTTCATATAATCTTTATAAAATTTATTTCTTCTGGAATCCAACTTTAAAGGGAAGTAGACCTGAATTCACATGTGCACTTTAATTGCTTAAGCTTTGCACAAGATATTCTGTGGATATTGATTTGATTCCTGCCACAAGGCCAGATACTATGCTAAATGGTCTATCACACATGCTTGCTCATACTTGTTTCATGAAGCTTAGTCTCTGATGTGAAATTTTAATTACTAATGAATGAGAAAAGTAGCTATAGGTAAATGTACTTCAGTTGCGTTTTGTATAAAACAGTGGTTAATGTTCCTACACAAGGCTGAGAAGTTTGTGAATAACAGCAAGTATAATTAATATAAAATAAAAGTCACCTCAAACTGCACTCAAAAATTTCTTAAGATTTCATTTATAGCAAATAATATTTGAAAAAGAAACCTTGAATAGATGTTGGACCTTTTTTAATGGGATGTGATCTTTGTAGAATCCCAATTCTAAAGGACAGAAACAGCAATCCAGAAAAACTAAGTGCAGAATAATTATGATACGTGCACCCACCAAAATAATTTTCTTTCTCTCTGGACATGCAAGTAATTGGAGCGCTTCTACTTGAATCCTTGTCTGTGCAGATGAAGAATGGTTTATGGATCCCAGATAAAATTCAGAAGAAGAAAACACTCATTTGGAAGGTGCCCAGTGACAATTGACTTGCAAAAGAATCTCTGAGGAAGATTAACAAGGTTTTTCTTTTTAGAAGAAGTGGGTCCATAGCCAGAATAAAAGATAAAATGTAAGAGGGAACAATTAAGCGAAGATGGTTATATGGTAGAACCGTAGAGCTCAATTATGAAAAGGTTGCTGGTTATAAAAAGGTAAATGTTTCTGAAGACTTCTGGACTTAACAGATAGAAAATGGAATACAATACTGTTTAGCTATATAAAGCAACAGTGAACATGGGAAACATTTCAGTAAACACCGATTGAAATCTACTAATCACTAGAAACAAATTTTCAGTACAAACCATAAAACATCTTTTTCATACCTTTGAACATCATGGTTTTCATCATGTGCAACCACATCTGGGAAACAGTATCTGGTCCTGATTGCTGTCCCTCAAGGAAGCTGTAATCCAAGTTGTGAAGGACCACAGTATGGTAAGAAGGAAGCAGATAAAATCAAAGTTCATAAAATTATAGTTTATGTGGGGGGAAGATGGCACAGGGAAGAACATGGACTTGTGCTTCCATATTAGAACTTAGAGGTACATTAAACATTAAGTTATTTTAAAAACAAAAAATATTACTTGAATAGTATTTTAATTTCATTATTTAACTTTTACCCTTAGAAATAACATGGGCTGAAAAATATGAATAAGTTTAAAAAGAGATTATAGATAGAAGTTTTTGAATGTGCCTTCATTCCTTATCTTAAGCCTGAAGTAGTGGAAGCTAACCATACCCTCCCTCAAAGTGTGCCTTGTCAACACTGTCAGATAGTAGTATTAATAGCTTGGATGAATGGGTAAGGTAGTTCAATTCAATTGATTTTGTTTTGAATGTAGACTTTTAAGAATGGAAGGTTAAGCTGACAAAATCAACAGATACTGTTTCCTGTGTTCTTGAAGACACAGCAAGACAACATTTCCCTTTTAGTTAAGTATAGGCAGAAGAATGAATTTTAGTCATGAAATGTAAATGAAATGGATGTGTCTCCTATTTCAGCATTATAATTTTGAAAAACAAGAATGCTGTTTCCCAATTTTTTTTCCTTACATCAGTTGTTTATTGATGAGAACAGGGTTTTAGGAGATGGCAGACTAACATGTAGGAGCCTGAACTAGTTCTCTTTTAATCAGCTTTTAGAATACCAACCTAGAGATCTACTATAATGTAAGAACTCTTTTTAATTATCCTACTTACCAAGATTATCTATTTCTAGGAGAATGTTATGCTGTAAATACTCAGTGGATTTATGAAAGAGAAAGATAACTTCTCTTGTACAGTGTTCTATACAGACTTCCATGAAATGAAGTTGAATAAATGTTGGATTGCTATCCCTCATATTGTCTTTTTTTCAACCAGCCAGAGTGCTGGTTTTTAAAACAGTGTGTTTATTAGAATGGTAAGAATGTAGAATAGATCTAAGACAAAGGAAAACTCTTTCTGAGGCATTATTGGTCTTAGCAATGTAAACAGTTGTGTCCTCCACAAGGCATGGTAATTTGAAATACAGTTTACCTGAGAGTTCACCTACTCAGAAGACTTGAACAGAATATAAAGAGAATGCCTCAGAAATTCTAAAATATACAGTTGGAATGTAGGGCAGAGAGAAATTCCCCGTGTTTGGATAACTGGCAGCTCAAATGAAAAGCACAAAGATTCCAGTAGAGTCA
The DNA here is from genome assembly GCF_054371585.1 of Giraffa tippelskirchi. Taxonomy (NCBI): domain Eukaryota; kingdom Metazoa; phylum Chordata; class Mammalia; order Artiodactyla; family Giraffidae; genus Giraffa; species Giraffa tippelskirchi. The sequence goes on from NC_137279.1 coordinate 111,459,361, forward strand.
AGTGAATCAAACTAGCAGTAACAAAGCTCATCTCCACTTCAACTATAAATCATATTAACTAACCTTCCATTCTATATACCCAGCAAGAAAATAGGCATTCCCCATTTGGGAGGCAACTGCCATTTTTAATACCTACTGTTCTTTTATAGACTATATACAGCATATAGTCAGAACTTAATAAAATCATACAAAGGAGCAGAAAAATTTGATACAGACAGGAAATTGTCAATAGAAGCAAACTCAGAGATTGCTCAAATGTTGCAGTTATCAGAGGGAGATAACTATGATAAAAGTGCTGAAGGAGCTAGTAAAAAAAGTAGAAAACATGCATGAAAAGGGGGAATTTCAGCAGAGAAATGTTCATTTTGAAAAGCAAAAAAATTCAAGAATATGATATGACTATGCAGAAGAAAGGATTGGTAAACTTAAAGATAAGGCAATTGAAAGTATAGAAGCTGGAAACCAAAGAAAAAAGCAAAAATGAAAAGAATCAAATGTCTGAGTTTTGAAGGCAAAATTAAATGATCTTAATCTTATAATTGGGTTTCAGAAGAAGATAAAAATGGTACTGAAGAAATGTTTGAAAGGTATTGACTGAGGACATTTGTGAAGTTAATGGAAATTAACAGAAAATCAACAAAATCAAAAGTGAGACTTTGGAAATTATAAAATTGATAAACACCTAGCCCAACTGATTCACTGTACTGAATGGTATTCTCTGCAAAGTCACGTCCATTCGGAACTTCAGAATATGACCTTATTTGGAAATAGGATATTTCAGATGTAATAAGTTATGATGAAATTGACAAGCTGATTGTAAAATTTGGAAATTCACAACATCTAAAATAGTCAAAACAATCTTGAAAAGATTGCACATCTTAGGCTGTCTGGTTTCAAAATTTATTATAATGTTAAATGAAACAATGTAGTTATTGGCATAAAGATAGACCAATACACCAGTGAAATGGGATAGCGTCCTAAAATACACCATACATACATAGTCAGTTTATTTTCAGATGAAGTCCCAGGAAATGTAATGAGAAAAAAGTCTTCAACAACTGATGCTCTTACACCAGAATATCCAAGTGGAAAATAGTGAGCTGCAACATTTTTCTTGGTCCTGTACAGACTTATCAAGGTTTATCTCAGGCCTACAAGAAAAAGCCCAAATCATATAGCTTCTGGATGATAATTTAGGAAAATATCTTTGTGACATCAGGGGAGGCAAAGCTTTCTTAGCAACACAAAAGAAAATTATATGAAGGATTTTTTCAAAATTTAAGATTTCTGTTTATCAAAAGTTACCCCCCGGGGACTTCCCTGGTGGTCCAGTGGTTAAGAACCTGCCTTCCAATGCAGAGGATGAGAGTTCAATTCTGGGTCAGGGAACTAAGATGACACATGCTGCAGGGAAACTTAGCCCATGCATCGCAGTCACTAAGCCCAGGCACCTCAACTAGAGAGTCCACATGCCAGAAACTACAAACCCCAAGCATTCTGGAGCCCGCACGCCACAGCAGAGCCCACCCACTACAACAAAAGATCCCACATACTGCAATGAAGGCCCAACACAGCCAAAAATAAATAACCACTAAGAATTTGAAGAGGCAAACCACAGATTGGGTGAACATATTCACAATATTAACAATTTACAAAGAACTTGTATGCAGAATATATAAAGAACATAAAAAGTGCATGTTCAATTTTTTTTTAATGTGCAAAGGACAGACATACTTCATGAAATAAAGGACATGAATACATAAGAAAAGGATGCACACATCAAAGTAATGGAAATAAATGTCACAACTGCTATAGACCCACTAGTATGGTTACAATAAAAAAGACTGCCAACTCCATATCTTGGTAAGACTATGAGAAACTGGACCGCTTGTCTTGCTGGTAAACCAATTGGGAGAATGCTTTGGTAGTTTCTTCTAAAGGTAAATCTACTTAGTGACCCTGAAAAATCCATTCATAGGAATTTCTTAAATGAAAACATGTTCACAAGAAAACTAACAAGGATCTTCCCACCAATCAATAATAATTAAAGTGTGACAATAACCTTAACGACCATCAGTAAGAAAATGGATAAATAAGTTGGGGTGTATTTATGCAATGGCATACTGCTTGGCAGTAAAAAGAGATAAGCTACAGATATGTACAATGACATGTATGAATCACAAAAGCATTATATGGAGAAAAACCACACACAGACACAAATATGTATCAGTTCAGTTCAGTTCAGTCGCTCAGTCGTGTGACTCTTTGCGACCCCATGAATTGCAGCACGCCAGGCCTCTCTGTCCATCACCAACTCCCGGAGTCTACCCAAACCCATGTCCATCGAGTTGGTGATGCCATCCAAACATCTCATCCTCTGTCGTCCCCTTCTCCTCCCACCCCCAATCCTACCCAGCATTAGGGTCTTTTCCAATGAGTCAACCCTTCGCATGAGGTGCCCAAAGTATTGGAGTTGCAGCTTCAACGTCAGACCTTCCAATGAACACCCAGGATTGATCTCTTTTAGGATGGATTGATTGGATCTCCTTGCAGTCCAAGGGACTCTCAAGAGTCTTCTCCAACACCACAGTTCAAAAGCATCAATTCTGCGGCGCTCAGCTTTCTTCACCGTCCAACTCTCACATCCATACATGACCACTGGAAAAACCATAGCCTTGACTAGACGGACTTTTGTTGGCAAGGTAATGTCTCTGCTTTTAAATATGCTATCTAGGTTGGCCATAACCTTCCTTCCAAGGAGTAAGCGTCTTTTAATTTCATGGTTGCAATCACCATCTGCAGTGATTTTGGAGCCCAAAAAAATAAAGTCTGACACTGTTTCCACTGTTTCCCCATCTATTTCCCATGAAGTGATGGGACCAGATACCATGATCTTAGTTTTCTGAACGTTGAGCTTTAAGCCAACTTTTTCACTCCTCTTTCACTTTCATCGAGAGGCTCTTTAGTTCTTCTTCACTTTCTGCCATAAGGGTGGTGTCATCCGCATATGTATAATTTTATTTATTTGAAGCACAATAGCAGGTGAAATTATGGTAAATAGAAGTCAGAAAGTGATCCTTATGGGAAAAATTTACTAGAAAGAGATTTAGGAGATTGTTATAGATTGATTGTGTCCCTCCAAAATTTCTATTTTTAACTCTGAAGTCCTGGAACCTGATAATCTGACTATGTGTAGAATGTCTTTAAGTAGATAATTAAGTTAAAATAATGTCATTAGGGTGTGCCTAATCCAATATAACTAACATTTTTATAAGAAAAAATTAGAACAAAGACATATACAGAGGGAAGGCCATAGGATGGCACGGGGAATATGGCCATCCACAAGCCAAAGAGGGAGGTCTTAGGAGAAACCAATCCTACCAACATGTTGGTCTCACACTGCAAGTGTCCACGACTATGAAAAAATAAATTTGTTTAAGCTGCCTAGTCTGTGATATTTTGTTACGGCAATCCTAGTAAACTAATATAATTTTTTTTTACTGGGGATGATGCAAACATTCTCCATCTTGAAGTAGGTGGTATGATAGGTGTATACAGTTATCAGTTCATCATACTGAACTATTATTTCAACTAAGAAAAGACAAAGAAAATAGAAGAACAGAACAAATAAGACAATTAGCTGATGCTGGGGGGAGAAATTGGTAAAATATATAAAATTTTAGCTAACCTTTTTAAAAATATTAAAACGTACAAAATGAGAACTGTTCAGGAAAAATAATTGAAAAAGCAAAAATTTTAAGTAATAATACTTTGCATGAATTTATAGAAATAAGTTTGACATTTTCAACAGTTCTCAAGAATATGTAATTTATCAAAATTGATTTAATCTGAAAGAAATTTTAAAGCAACCAATTTCCATAGAATAGAGAACGTTAACATTATGAGTAAATTGGTAAGAAAACAAAATAACTAAAATTTTGTGTGAGGTATAACATAGAGACACACATGTCTATATTACTTTGCCAATACTTTCACAATAAAATGCCACGGATTAGGTGGCTTGAATAGCAAATTTATTTTCTTAACAATTCTGGAGGCTGGAATTTCATGGTCAAAATGTCAGCAGGTTTGATTTCTTCTGAGTCCTCTCCTTAGCTTCTAGTTAGTTGCCTTCTTACTATGTCTTCACCCATAGTCTCTGTGAATTTACATCACTGGTGTCTCTTAATGTGTCCAAATTTCCTTATAAGGACACCATTCAGATTAGATTAGGTTGCAATCTAACAGCCTCATTTTGATTAATGTGATCTACAGTCATTCAGCATCACAGTAATCCAAGTCTATGCCCCAACCACTAATGACAAAGAAGCTGAAGTAAAACGGTTCTATGAAGACCAACAAGACCTAGAACTAACACCAAAAAAAGATGTCCTTTTCATCATGGGGATTGGAATGTGAAGGTGGGAAGTCAAGAGATAGCTGGAGCCAAGTTAGGCCTTGGAGTACAAAATGAAGCAGGGCACAGTTTTCCCAAGAGAACACACTGGTCATAGCAAAACCCTCTTGAAACAACACAAAAGATGACTCTACACTTGGATGTCACCAGATGGTCAATACTGAAATCAGATTGATTATATTCTTTGCCGGAGAAGGCAATGGCAACCCACTCCAGTACTCTTGCCTGGAAAATCCCATGGACGGAGGAGCCTGGTAGGCTGCAGTCCATGGGGTCGCTAAGAGTCGGACACGACTGAGCAACTTCACTTTCACTTTTCACTTTCATGCATTGGAGAAGGCAATGGCAACCCACTCCAGTGTTCTTGCCTGGAGAATCCCAGGGATGGGGGAGCCTGGTGGGCTACCGTCTATGGGGTCGCACAGAGTCGGACACGACTGAAGCGACTTAGCAGCAGCAGCAGCATATTTGCCGCTGAAGATGGAGAAGCTGTATACAATAAAAACAAAACCAAGAGCTGACTGTGGGTCAGATCATGAGCTCCTTATTGCAAAATTCAGAGTTAAATAGAAGAAACTAGGGAAACCACTAGGCCATTCAGGTATCTAAATCAAATCCCTTATTATGATTATACAGTAGAAGTGACAAACAGATTCAAGGGATTAGATCTGATAGAGTGCCTGAAGAACTATGGATGGAGTTTCATAACATTGTATAGGAGGCAGTGACCAAAACCATGCCCAAGGAAAAGAAATTCAAGAAGGCAAATTGATTGTCTGAGGAGGCCTTAGAAATAGCTGAGAAAAGAAGAGAAGCAAAACATAAAGGAGAAAGGGAAAGATATACCCAACTGAATGCAGAGCTCCAAAGAATAGCAAGGAGAGATAAGAAAGCCTTCTTAAGTGAACAAAGAAATAGAGCAAAACAATAGAATGGCAAAGACTAGAGGTCTCTTCAAGAAAATTAGAGATACCAAGGGAATATTTCATGCAAAGATGGGTACAATAAAACAAATGGTAAGGTAATAATAGAAGCAGAAGAGATTGAGCGGTGGCAAGAATACACAGAGTTATGCAAAAAACATCTTAATAATCCAGGTAACCATGATGGTGTGATCACTCACTTAGAGCCAGACATCCTGGAGTGTGAAGTCAAGTGGGCCTTAGGAAGCATTATGATGAGCAAAGCTAGTGGAGGTGACAGAATTCCAGCCAAGCTGTTTCAAATCCTAAAAGATGATGCTGTGAAAATGCTGCTGTCAACATGCCAGCAAATTTGGAAAACTCAGCAGTGGCCACAGGACTGGAAAAGGTCAGTTTACATTCCAATTCCAAAGAAGGGCAATGCCAAGGAATGTTCAACCTATGACACAACTGTGCTTATTTCACATGATAACAAGGTAATGCGCAAAATCCTTCAATCTAGGCTTTGACAGTATGTGAACCAAGAACTTCCAGATGTACAAGCTGGAATTGGAAAAGGCAGAGGAACCAGAGATCAAATTGCCAACATCTGTTGGATCATAGAAAAAGCAAAAGAATTCCAGAACAACATCTACTTCTGCTTCATTGACTACACTGAAGCCTTTGACAGTGTGGTTCACAACAAAGTAGAAAATTCTTCAAGAGATGGAAATACCAGTCCACCTTACCTGCCTCCTGAGAAACCTGTATGCAGGTCAAGAAGCAACAGTTAAAACATGGAACAGTGAACTGGTTCAAAATTGGGAAAGATGTACAACAAGGCTGTATATTGTCAGCCTGCTTATTTAACTTCTATGTAGAGTACATTATGCTAAATGCCGGCTGGTGTATCACAAGCTGGAATCAACAATACCAAGAGAAATGACAACCACCCCAGATATGCAGATGACAATACCCTAATGGCAGAAAGAGAAGAGGAACTGAAGAGCCTCTTGATGAAAGTGAAAGAGGACAGTGAAAAAGCTGGCTTAAAACTCAACATTCAAAAATCTAAGATCATGGCATCTGGTCCTATCACTTCATGGCAAATACATGGGAAAAAATGGAAACAGTGACAGACTTAAATTTCTTGGGCTCCAAAATCACTGGGTGGTGACAGCAGCCATGTAATTAAAAGATGCTTACTCTTCGAAAGGAAAGCTATGACAAACCTAGACAGTGTATTAAAAAGCAGCAACACCACTTTGCTGACAAAGGTCCATATAGTCATAGCTATGGTTTTTCCAATAGTCATGTGTGGATATGAGAATTGGACCATAAAAGAAGACTGAGCGCTGAATAATGGATGCTTTCAGACTGTGGTGCTGGAGAAAACCTTGAGAGTCTCTTGGACAGCAAGGAGATCAAACCAGTCAATCCTAAAGGAAATTAACCCTGAAAATTCACTGGAAGGACTGATGCTGAAACTGAAGCTCCAATAATTTGACCACCTCTTGTAAAGATTCTGTTCCTCAGAAAAGACCCTGATGCTGGAAAAGTTTGAGGGTATGAGAAGAAGGGGATGACAGAGGATTAGATGATTGGATGGCATCAGTGACTCAATGGGCATGAGTTTGACCAAACTGTGGGAAATAGTGAAGGACAGGGATGCCTGGTGTGCTGCAGTCCATGGGGTTGCAAAGAGTCAGACACAACTGGTGGTTTAGTCACTAAGTCGTGTCTGACTCTTGGCAACCCCATGCCAGGCTCCTCTGTCCTTGGGATTCTCCAGGCAAGAATACTGGAGTGGGTTTCCATTTCCTTTTCCAAGACACAATTGAGTGACTGAATAACAACAACAGTCATGTTTTGAGGAACAGGGAACTGGGATTTCATACGAAATTTGCCTGCTAAGTTAATTCAGTTATGTCTGACTCTTTGCGACCCTATGGACTGCAACCCACCAGGCTTCTCTGTCCCTGGGCTTCACCAGGCAAGAATACTGGAGTGGGTTGCCATGTCCTTCTCCAGGGGATCTTTCCAACCCAGAGATTGAATCTGTGTCTCATGTCCCCTGCCCTGGCAGGCGAGTTCTTTACCACTGTTGCCACCTGGGAAGCTCATATGAAGTTTGAGGATACACAGTCCAGCTCATAACAGTCTGCTTTCTAGACCTCTGAAATTCACGTTCTCGTATGCAAAATACATGTGTCCACATCACAACAGGCAAACATCTTAACTATTCCATCATCAACTCTAAATCCCAAGTCTTATCTAAATACCATCTAAATCAGATTAGCAAGAGTCAAAGTCTGATTCACTCAATCGAAGTCCTTATCCAACTGTCAGCCTGTGAAATCAGATAAGATCTGCTTCCAAAATGTAATGGTGGAACAGACATAGGATAGACATTTATATTCTAAAAAGGAGAAATCAGAAGACAGGAGTCATTTCTTCCAGATGAGATGAAAACCTAGCAAGTAACAGTCCATTAGATTTTTTTTAAGACTGGAGAATAATTCTGTTTGGTTCAGTGCTCTGTCTTCCAAGCACATTGGGGAGGTTGTCTAGCCTGACGCCTAGATGTCAGGCTTCTCCTTACAACCCTGGGCAGCAATCTGGCCTGCTGAAACTGTGGAGGTGGCTATGCCATTTGGAATCAAAGAAGAAACAATCTTGGCACCTGGACCTGTGCCCTATGATATAACAGTGGCAGTTTCAGGCAGCCCTGTACTGATCTCTGAATTATCTTTAAAGTCATTCTTCCATTTTCTTGAAGGATAAATCATGTTCACAGATATACAACTCTGCCATCCAATTCTGCAGTATCCCAGAAATCTGATCGCCGGCCTTCATTTTGTCCCATCTCTGTCTCCTCTTAGTCCAAGCTAGCAGTAATGAGTATAATCCATCTCTATTCCTGACTTATGCTGAGACAGCTAATGACTTCCATGTATAATACTGGTGTTTTTAGTTCATTTTGGCTGCTATAAAAATACCATAAATACTTCTCACAATTTTGGAGGCTGGGACATCCAAAATCAAAGCACCAGCATTTTTGGTATCTGGTAAGGACCTTTTTGGTATCTGGTAAGGACCTTTTTTGAAGGTGATGGCACTCCACTCCAGTACTCTTGCCTGGAAAGTCCCATGGACGGAGGAGCCTGGTAGGCTGCAGTCCATGGGGTCATGAAGAGTCGGATACTACTGAGAGACTTCACTTTCACTTTTCACTTTCATGCATTGGAGAAGGAAATTGCAACCCACTCCAGTGTTCTTGCCTGGAGATCCCAGGGACAGAGGAGCCTGGTGGGCTGCCGTCTATGGGGTCGCACAGAGTTGGGCACGACTGAAGCACCTTAGCAGCAGCAAGGACCTTTTTGGGCTTCCCAGGTGGCACTAGTGGTGAAGAACCTGCCTGCCAATGCAGGACACTATGCGAGATATTGGTGTGATCCCTGGGTCAGGAAGATCCCATGGAGAAGGGCATGGCAACCCACTCCAGTATTCTTGCCTGGAGAATCCCATAGACAGAGGAGCCTTATAGACTACACTCCATAGGGTCGCAAAGAGTTGGACATGACTGAAGCGACTTAGCACATACACACGCAAGGACCCTTTTCCTAGTTAATAATTGTCTTTTTGCTGTGTCCTTACATGGCTTCCCTGTTAGCTCAGACAGGAAAGAATCTGCCCACAATACAGAAGACCAGAGTTTGAACCCTGTGTGGGGAAGATCCCCTATAGCAAGAAATGGCAACCCACTCTTGAGAATCCTATGGACAGAGGAGTCTGGTGGGCTACAGTCCTTGGAGTTGCAAAGAGTCAGACACAACTGAGCAACTGACACTTTCACTTTCACATGGCAGAAAAATGAAGGGGGGGTCTCTGGGGTGTCTTTTTTAGCACACCAACCCCGTTATGAAGGTTCCATCCTCATCACCTAATCACCTCCTAAAGGCTGTATCTCCAAATATCATGTGAAGTCAACATATGAATTGGAATGACACAAACACTTAGTCTATAGCACACATGTAGCCTCTTTATCAAATAATTGTTCAGCCACACTCTTAATGTTCTCTCAAAGCATGTTTGCTTTTTTTGTTTTTGCTTTTTAAATTATGGATGAACTGAGACTATTCAAAATTATCAAGTCCTGACTACTTTTTGCCTATCAACCTCATCTTCACTTTATCTCTTTCCTCATATTTTACCATAAGCCATAAGGAGGAACCAGCCTACTTCAACACTTTGAGTAGAAATCTCAGTTAAATATCCAGGTTCATCATTTACTCAGGGAACTCTACTCAATACTCTGTAATGGCCTTAAAAAAGGTGTGCATATATTTATATGTATGACTGATTCACTTTGCTGTACACCTGAAACTAACAATATTGTAAATCAAATAAGTCCAATTAAAATTTTTTAAAAAGAAAAGAAATGGACAAATTCATAGAAACACACAATCTACCAAGACTAAACCATGAAGAAATAAGAAATCTAAATAGACCTAGAAGTATTAAGTAGCTTGAATCAGTAATCAAAAATCTCCGAACAAAGAAAAACCCTAGACCTGATGGTTTGCTTCACTGGTGAATTCTACCAAACACTTAAAGAAGAACTAACAGCAATTCTCAGATTTATCAAAAAAAAAAATTGAATAGAAGAGTACACTTCCTGACTTATTCTGTGCCCCCATTCCCCTTATATCCAAGACAAATTCTATAAGAAAACTAGACCAATATACATTGTGAACACTGACACAAATCCTCCACAAAATACTAAGAAACAGAATTTGGCTACATATTTAAAGGATTGGACATTGTAAGCAAGTAGAATTTACTCCTGGAAAGCAGGGATGGTTCAACATACGAAAATTGATCAATGTTAATACACCATATCGATAGGCTGAAAGGGAAAAATCCCACGTGAACATCTCATTTGATGCAAGAAAAGAACAAAATTCCACACCCTTTCATGATAAAACCACTCAACAAACTAGGAGTAGAAGGAAGCTGTGTGCATGCTTGCTAAGTTGCTTTAGTCATGCCCAACTCTTTGTGACCCCCCCAGGCACCTCTGTCCATGGGTATTCAGGCAAGAATACTGGAGTGGGTTGCCATGCCCTCCCCCAGGGGATCTTCCCAACCCAGGGATCGAGCCCCAGTCTCTTATGTCTCCTGCATTGGCAGATGGGCTCTTTACCACTAGCACCACCTGGGAAGCCCAGAAGGAAGCTACCTTAACACAGGGAAAGCCATTTATGAAAAATTCACTGTGAACCTTATGCTCATTGGTGAAAGAAGAGAAGCATTTCCTCTAAGTTCAGCCCCAAGGCAAGGATGCCCTCTTAACATATCTATTCAAGACAGTGCTGGAAGTTCTAGCCAGAGTAATTAGGCAAGATTAAAAAAACACACACAAAAAAACATAAGAGGTATCCAAATTAGAAGAAAGTAAAATTATGGCTTTGCATATTATGTGATTTAATGTATATGTAAATAACCCTAAACATTCCACAGAAACTCAGAACTAATAAATTAATTCAGCAAAGGAACAGGATGCTAAGCAACACCCAAAACCCAGTTGCATTTCTATACACTAACAATGAACAATCTAAAAAGGATATTACAAAAGCAGTTTGAATTTGAATTTAAAAATACTTAGTAATTAATTTGGAAATATAGTACACAGGATGGGATATGGAAACTCTGTACTATCTGCTTAATTTTTCTGTATATCTGAAATTGTTCTAAAAATTAAAGTTTACTAATAAAAAATTTAGAGAACAAAAAAATACTTAGTAATTAATGTAGCAAAAAGAGATGAAAGACTTGTACACTGAAAACTACAAAGTACTGGTGAAAGAAATTAAAGGAAATGTCAATAAATGGAAACATCCTATATTGATGGATTGGAAGAATTATTTGAATTGTTGATACTACCAAAAATGATCTACAGATTCAGTGTAATCCCTACCATAACGCAAATGACTTTGTTGTTGTTGTTTTTTTGCAGAAAAAGAAAATCCTAAAGATTATATGATATCTCAAGGGACCCTGAAGGGCCAAAACAATCATGAAAAATAAAAAAGTCAGAGTTTCCAAAATTTATTACAAAGTAGCAGTAATCCAAATGTGTTGTGTTGGCATAAGGACAGACTTACATAGGCTGATAGAGTAGAAGAGAGAGCCCAGAAATAAATCCTTATATATGTGGTCAAATGATTTTTGACGTGCTAAGACCATCCAATAATGGGTAAAGGCTAGTCTTTTCAATGAATGGTTCTGGGAAAACTGAGTATCCCTATGTAAAAGAAAAAAGTTAGACTCTTAACACTATATCCAAAAATTATAGTATCAGGAACATAAATGTAGGACCTAAAGTATAAAATTCTTAGAAGAAAACAGGACAAAACCTTTAAAGCATTGGTTTTAGCAATAGTTTCCAGAATGTGATAGCAAAGGCACAGGTATCAAAAGAAAAAAATAGACAAGTTGCACTTCTTAAAAAAATTATTCTAAAAAGTGATATGTTAGAAGACACTGCCAATGGCATAAAAAGGCAACACACATAGTATTAGAAAACACTTGGAAGTCATATATCTGATAAGGGGTTAATATCCAGGATATATAGAAAACTCCTAAAACTCACTAACAAAAGCCCAATTTTCCATTCAAAAATGAGAAAAGGAATGAACAAACATTTCTAAGAAGAAGATACATGGTGTGTTCAATAAACCATGAGAAAGTGCTCAATAACACTAACCTGTTGTTGTTGTTCAGTTGCTAAGTCATATCTGAATCGGTGTGATCCCGTGGACTGCAGCAAGCCAGGCTCCTCTGTCCTTCACTATCTCCCAGAGTTTGCTCAAATTCATGTCCTTTGAGTTGGGCTTCCCTGGTGACTCAGACAGTAAAGAATCTGCCTGCAATGTGGGAGACCAAGGTTTGATCCCTGGATCAGGAAGATCGCCTGGAGAAGGGAATGGCTACACACTCCAGTGTTCTTGTCTGGAGAATTCCATGGACAGAGGAGCCTGACAGCTACATCTGGAACAAATTACAGCATTTCTCTTTCTCTATTTCATTAAGCTTAATACCCTCCAGATCCATCCATGTTGTTGCAAATGGCAGAATTTTATTCGTTTTCGTAGTTGAATAATATTCTGTTACATATATATAAACACATCTTCTTTAGACGTGTATCTGTTGTACATTTAGGTTGCTTCCATATTTTGTAAATAATGCTGTTATGAATATGGGGGTGCATGTATCTTTTCAAATTACTGTTTTCATCTTTTTTCAGATAAATATCCCAGAGTGGAATTGCTGGGTCATATAATGTTTTTATGTTTAGTATCTTGAGGACATAAAGTATGCTTTATGTTTAGTATCTTGAGGAACTTCTGTGCTATTTTTCATAGTGGTTACACCAACTTACAATTCCACTAACAGTGTAAAAAGTTTTCCACATTCTCCATAGCCTCACCAACATTTGTTATTTGTTGACATAGTGATTATAGCCATCCTGACAAGTGTGAGGTGATACTTCTTTGTTGTTTTGATTCACATTTCTTTGATGAGTAGTAATGTCGGGCATGTTTTTATGTGCCTGTTGGCTATCTGTATGTTTTCTTTGGAGATTTTCTACTCAACTCTTTGCCTAGTTTTTTTTAAATTAGATTGATTGTTTCTTTGATATTGAGTTATATGATCTAAACAATATATTTTGATCTATACAATATATTTTGTGTAAGTTGTCTTTTTGTTTTATTGATGGTTATTTTTGTTGTTGTTGTGAAAAGCTTTCAGTTTTAATTAAGTCTAATTTTTGTTGTTGTTGTTGTTTTCTTTTGCCTCAGGAGCCAGATCCCAAAATAAAATATTGCTGCAGTTTATTTCAAATGGTATTCTGCCTGTGTTTTCTTCTAAGAACTTTGTGATTTCCAGCCTTATATTTAGGTCTTTAATCCATTTTGAGTTTACTTTTGTATATGGTATAAGAAAATGTTCTAATTTTTTTCTTTTACATGTTAGTGTCCACTTTCCCCAGAACCACTTATTAAAGAAACTGTCTTTTCTCCATTGTATATTCTTGCCACTTTTGTCCTATATTAATTGCTAATAAGTGAGCGGGTTTATTTCTGAGGTTTCTATTCTGTTTCATTGATCTATCTGGTTTTTTGTGTGTGTACCATTACCATGCTGTTTTAATTACTGTAGCTTTGTAGTATAGTCTTAAGTCTGGGAGGGTGATACCTCCAGCTTTGTTCTTTTTCTCAAGATTTCTTTGGCAGACTGGGGTCTTTCATGGTTCCATATAAATTTTAGAATTATTCTAGTTCTGTGAGAAATTTCATGGGTGTTTTGACTGAATTTGCATTAAATCAATAGATCGCTTTGATTAGTGTGGTCATTTTAACAATTTTAATTCTTCCAATATAAAAGCATGGAATATTGTTCAACTTTTTTGTATCATTTTCAAATTGCTTCATCATTGTTTTATAGTTTTCAGAATATAAATCTGTCACCTCCTTGGTTAAATTTGTTCCTAGGCATTTTATTCTTTTTGATGAGATTTTAAATGGCTTGTTTTCTTGCTTTCTCCTTCTTCAGGTTCATTATTAATGTATAGAAAAACAACAGATTTCTGTATATTAATCTTGTATCCTGAAACTTTACTGAATTCATTTATTTGTTCTAGTAGTTTTTTGGTGGAGACTTAAAGGTTTTCAATATATAATACCATATTATCTGCAAACAGTGACAATTTTCCTTCCTTTCTGCCAATTTACATACTTTTTATTCTTTTTCTTGTCTGAATGCTGTGGCTAGGGCTTCCAAAACTATGTTGAATAAAAGTGGGAAGAGTGGGCATCCTTATCTTGTCCCTGACTTTAGAGGAAGGTTTCCAGCTTTTCACAATTGAATATGATGTGAGCTTTGGTTTTGTCATAATTTGCCTGTATTATGTTGAGATATATTCCCTCTATACCAACTTTGATGAGAGTTTTTATTATGAATGGATGTTGGATTTTCTGTTGTTTCTTTTGATACCTGTGCCTTTGGTATCATATGCCAAAAATCGTTGCCAAAGTCAATACCATGAAGTTGTTTTCTAGTGTTTTCTTCTAAGAATTTTATGATTTAAGTCTCTCATTTAGATCAGTCATGGATCTGTTTTGAGTTAATTTTTATATATGGTGATAGGTAAGGGTCTGACTTCATTTGTTTGCATTGTGGATACTCAGTGTCTCAGTACTGTTTGTTGAAAATATTTTCTTTTCTTGATTGAATGGTCTTGGTATCCTTGTTGAAAATCACTTGACTATTTTTATGCTGGTCTATTTCTGGACTCTTTTTTTCTGTGAGTCTGTATCTCCTTGTGCCAATGCAACACTCTTTTCATTATTGTAAGTTTGTAGTAAGTTTTGAATTCAGGTAATGGGAGCAGTCCAGTGTTCTTACTTTTCAGGGTTCATTTAGCTATTTGTGGTTCCTTGAGATTTCATATCAATTTTCAGATGAGTTTTTTGATTTCTGGAAAAAAAATGTCATTGGAGTTTTGATAGTGACTACTTTGAGTCTGTAGATCATTTTGGACAGTACTGACATTTTAACAATAGTAAGTCTTCCAATTATTGAACATAGGATATGTTTCTATTTATTGATGTTTCCTTTAATTTCTTTCAGCAGTATTTTGTAATTTTCATTGTACTAATTATTGGCTAATAATTCATTGGCTAATTCATTGGCTAATTATTCTTAAGTATTTTATTAAATTAATGTCATTTCAAATGAAATGGTTTTGTAATTGTCAGATTGTTCATTGTTACTGAATAGAAATGCAACTTATTTTTGTGTGTAGGTTTGTATTCTCCTTTGCTGAATTAATTTATCAATTACAATGGGTTTTTTTTGGATATCTTTAGGATTTTCTATTTTCTATATATTAGATTACAATGTGTGCAAACATAATTTTAATTTTTCCTTTCCAATATACATACTTTAAATTTATTTATTTATTTATTGTTCTGGCTAGAACATCCAGTATGGTGTTGAATAGAACTGGCAAAAGTGGTTATCCTTGATTTGTTTCAATCTTAGGTGAAAAGATGTTAGTGTTTCAACATTTAGTATATTTTTTGTGAATTTATTATTTATGGCTTTTATTATGTTAAGGTAGTTTATTTCTACTCCTAGTTTGTTGAGTGTTTCAGTATGAATGTGTGTGTTCAATTCTGTCGGATTATTTTTTGCATCAATGAGATGATCGTGCTTTTTCCCTTCATTCTGTTAATGTATTGTATTACATTCATTGATATTTGTGTGTTGAACCATCCTTATGTCCTAGGAATAAGCTTAATTTTCTTATGCCATGTAATCTTTTAAATATGTAGCTGAATTTGGTTTGTGAGTATTTTGTTGAGAATTGTTGCATCAGTGTTTACAATGGCCATTGGTGAGTAGTTTTCTGATAGTGCTTTTCTCTGGCTTTAGTATCACTGTAATGATGATCTTGTAAAATTAAAGAATATTCTCACCAAATTTTTGGAATCACTGTGATTATTAAGTCTTTAAATGTTTGGTGGATATCACCTGTGAAGCCATCAAGTCGAGGATTTTTCTTGTAAGGATGTTTTTGATAACTGACTTAATCTCCAAACTACTTATCAATGTGTTTAAATTTTCTATTTCTTCATGACTCAGTTTGGGTAGATTTTATGTTTTTAGAAATTTGAATATTACATTTAGGTTATCATATTTATTGCCATGTGATTGCCCATAATCTTCTGTTATGATTCTTTTTATTTCTGGAGAATCAGTAATAATTGTCCCTAGTTTCATTTCTAACTTAATAATTTGAGATTTTTTTTCAGTCCATCTACCTAAACATTTGTCCTTTCTTTGTTGTTGTTGTAATTTTAAAGAACTAATTTGGGTTTTGTTTATTATCTCTTATTTTTCTACTCTCTCTTATGTTTATCTCTGACCTAATCTTTATTATTTCTTTTTTTCCTGCAGCTTTGTCTCATTTGTTCTTCTTTTTCTAAAAGAAAAATTCCAAAAAAATTCTAAAAGAAAATTTCCTTAAATTGTGATGTTAGGTTGTTGTTTTGAGATATTTGTCACTAGTATAATTATTTATGGCTATAAAATTTCCCCTTAGGACTGCTTTTACTATGTCACACAAATTTGGGTAGCTTGTATTTTGTTTTCATTCATCTCTAATTCTTTCTAATTACTCTTGTGATTATGTCTTTGACCTATCTTTTTTAGAAGAGTGTGTTGTTAAATTACCACAAATTCGTGAATCAATAGAAACAATTTATGGCCTAACATTTGGTCTATACTTGGTTGAAATATACCATATACTTGAGAAGAATATATATTCCATTGTTATTGCATAATATGTGTTGTCCATGTCTCTTAGATCTAGCTGGTTTGTTGTATTGCTCAAGTCCTCTATGTTTTGTTTTTTAACTTATCTTCTGTCTGGATTTTCTAATATATATGAGATATTGAAATTTCTAAGTATTATTGTACAGCTGTTGGTGGCATTTGTAAGAATCTGTCACCAATTCCAAGATATCAAAGTCTTACTCCTATGTTTTCCTCTAAGAGTCTAACAGTTTTTACTCTTACATTTAGGTGTTTGCCCATTTTGAGTTAATTTTTGTATATGATATTAGGTAATAATTCCACTTTATTCTTTTGCATGTGGCTATCCAGTTGCCTACTACAATTTATTTACAAAAGCATTTTTCCCCCCAATGAATGATCTTGGTATCTTTGTTAAAAATCTGTTGTCTTTAGATGTGTGGGGTTATTTCAGGACTCTCACTTCAGTTACATTTTAATCTAGATATGTCCTTGTTCTACTACAACATTGTCTTGATTACTGTTGCTTTGTAGTAAGTTCTAAAATGAGAAAAAGCAAATTCTCCTATTTTATTCTTCTTTTTCAGGATTGTTGAAAAATTCAACAATGGCCTGAAATTCCTTATGAATTTTAGAGTTGGCTTATCAGTTAGTAAAAAGAACTCAGCTGAAATTCTATAGGAATTATGATGAATCTACCAATCTGTTTGAGGGGCATTTCCATCTTTAAAATATTAAGTCTCAATCCATGAAAATGGGAATGTTTTTTCATTTATTTAGTTTTTAAATTCTTTGTACAATATTTTGAAGTTTTCAGAGTCTAAGTTTTGTAATTCTTTTGTTAAATTTATTCCTAAGTATTATATTCATCTTGATGCTATTGTAAATTGAAATTTTCTCTTAATTTTATTTTCAGATTGATTATTACAAGTGTTTAGAAGTCCAGTTGAAGAGAGATCAAAACCAAGTTGCAAATAGAAGGGCTTTGGTCTCACTTCCTCTCATAAGCACACAGAACCACTGTTAACTGCTGAACCATCATCAACAAAAAGAATAGAACCTGCCAAAAAATATATTCTGCATCCTAGAATATAAATAAGAACCACAAGATGGTAAGAGGGGCATATTCGTGATACAGTCAAGATCCCATATCCCCTGTGTGGCTGATCTACAAACTGGAGAATAGTTAAATCATGAAAATTCTCCCATAGGAGTAAGAGGTCTGAGCCCCATCAGACATCTCAGCCCCAGAGTCTGACATCAGGGGAAGAAGCCCCCAAGAATTTGGCTTTGAAGGCCAGTAGGGCTTGACTGCAGAAGCTCCATCTGACTGCAGGGGTGGAGGCTGCTGCTGCTGCTGCTAAGTCGCTTCAGTCGTGTTCGACTCTGTGCGACCCCATAGACGGCAGCCCACCAGGCTCTGCGGTCCCTGGGATTCTCCAGGCAAGAACTCTGGAGTGGGTTGCCATTTCCTTATCCAATGCATGAAAGTGAAAAGTGAAAGTGAAGTCACTCAGTCGTGTCCAACTCGTAGCAACCCAATGGACTGCAGCCTACCAGGCTCCTCCGTCCATGGGATTTTCCAGGCAAGAATGCTGGAGTGGGTTACCATTGCCTTCTCCAGCAGGAGTGGAGGGGGGAAGCATAAACTTCATTCTTGGAGGACACATACAAGGTCTCACATGTACCAGGACTCAGGGCAAAGGCATTGACTTCATAGGAGTTTCCTGGGGATGTATCGTATGGCTGTGGCTCGCCCTTATGACGTGGACACTGATGGAGATTTCAAGTAGTCAGCTACTTCAACTCTTGTGGAGACAAACATCTTGCTTTCATCAGCACCAACACCTGGTCCTACCCAAAAACCTGCAGGCTCCAATAATGGGATGCCTCAGGCCAAACAATCAACAAGCTGGGAACACAGTCCCACCCATCAGTAGACATCCTGAGGGACTTCCCTGGTGGTTGATTTGTTAACACCCCACATTTCACTGCATGGGACAGTTTCAGTCCCTGGTTGAGCAAATAAAACCCTGCATGCTGTAGGGCACAGCCAAAAAAAAAAAAAAAAAAAAATTCCTGAGCTTACACACCCACCTCTAAACACACACCTTAACATAGCCTTGCCCATCTGGGCCAAGACCCAGCTCTACCAACTAGTGGGTAGGCATCAGCTCTTCCAAATAGGAGGCCTGCACAGGCCTCTAGACCAGCCTCATTCACCAGAAGGGCAGACACCATTAGCAGGAAAACTACAACCTAGTAGCCTGAAGAACCAAATCTACAAACACAGAAATTAGACAAAATGAGAGTGTGGAAGAACATGATCCAGATGAAGAAACAAGATAAAATCCCAGAAGAACAACTAAGTGAAGAGGAGCTAGGCAATCTACCAGGGAAAGACTGGTAGAATCATAAAGATGATCCAAGATCTTGGAAAAAGGATGGGTGCACAGTGCAAGAAGTTGCAAGGAATTTTAACCAAAAATTAGAAAATATAAAGAATAACCAAACAGAGTTGAAGAATAAAATGACTAAAATGAAAAATACACTGGAAGGAATCAATAGCAGAATAAATGAGGCAGAAAAAGAGATAAGTAAACTGAAAGGCAGAATGGGGAAATCACTGCCATGGAACAGAAGAAAGAAAAAAGAATGAAAGTGAGAGTTTAAGAGACCTCTGGGCCAAGTTTAAATGCAACAACATTTGAATTATAGTGGTCCCAGAAGAAAGCAAGAAGTATTTGAATAAATAAGAGCTAAAAACTTCCCTAACATGGGAAAGAAAGCAGTAAGCCAAGTCTAGAAAGTGCAGAGTACCAGGAAAAATTAACCCAAGGAATAACGTGCCAAGACACGTATTAATCAAACTGACAAAAATTAAAGACAGAGAGAAAGTATTAAAAGCAACAAGGGAAAGGCAACAAATAACATGCAAAGGAATACCCATAAAGTTATCAGCTGATTTTTCAGCAAAAACTATACAGGTAAGAAAGGAGTGGCATGATATATTTAAAGTTATGAAAGCAAGACATCTGTGAGCAAGAATACTCTATCCAGCAAGGTTCTCATTCATATTTTACAGAAAGATAAAAATTTTTACAGATAAGCAAAAGCTAGAAGAATTCAGCAACCCCCAAACCAAAGGTAAAAGAACTTCTCTAGGCAGAAAAGAAAGAGCCACAACTAGAAACAAGAAGACTATGAAATGACAAAGGGAAACATACAGTAAAGTTAGGAAATCATCCACACACAAATATGATATCAAAACTAGTAAGCATGAGAGGTGGAGAGTACAAATGCAGGATATTTGAAAAAATACATTTGAAATTAAGAGATCATCAACTTAAAACAATCATGTATTTATTTAGACTGCTATATCAAAGCCTGATGGTAACTTCAAACCAAAAATCTATAATAGATGTATACACATAAAGAAAAAGGAATCCAAATATAACACTGAAAGTATCAAATCAGAAGAGGGAACGAAGGAAAAAGACTTTCTAAAACAATCCAAAACAATGAACAAAATGGTGGTAAGATTATACATATTGAAAATTCATTATGTAAATGTATTGAATGCTTGAACGAAGACATATTCTGGCTAAATGTATACAAAAACAAAACTCGAATATTAGCTGTTTACAGAACACTCATTTTACATCTGGAGACACATACAGGTTGAAAGTGAAGGAATGGAAAAAGATATTCTATGCAAATGAAAATCAAATCTGGAGTACAATATTCATATCAGACAAAACAGACTTTAAAGACTGTTGCAAGAGAAAAAGGACACTACATATTAAATATCACATCAGTCCAGATGGACTTAATTGATACCTACAAAGTGTTCCATCTAAAAGCAGCAGAATACACATTCTTATCAAGCGCAAATGGAACATTCTCTAGATAGATCACATGCTCAGCCACAAAGCAAGACTTGGTAAATTTAAGAAAATTGAAATATCACTTAAGCATCTTTTCTGACCACAAAACTATGAGATTAGAAGTCAAATATAAGGGAAAAAAAGCTCAAAAACACAAATATGGGAAGCTAAAACCTATGCTACTAAACAACCATTGTATCACTGAAGAAATCAAAGATGAAATTTGAAAAATACCTAGAGACAGATGAAAAAAAAAACACAGCGATCCAAAGCCTATTGGGATGCAGCGAAAGTAGCTCTAGGAGGGAATTTTATAAGAATCCAAACTTACCTCAGGAACTGAGAAAAAGCTCAAATAAACAACCTAAATGTACACCTAAAGCAAATAAAGAAGAACAAGCAAAACCCAAAGTCAGTAAAAGGAAAGAAATCATAAAGATCAGAGCAGAAATAAATGAAATAGATGACAAAAATAATAGAAAATATTAATAAAACTAAAAGCCAGTTCTTTGAAGACATAAACAAAATCGATAAACCTTTAGCCAGATTCATAAAGAAAAAAAAAAAGAGAGCACAAATCAACAAAATTAGAAAGGAAAAAGGAGAAGTTACAGTAGACACCACAGAAATACAAAGGATCATAATAGAGTAATACAAGCAACTATATGCTAGTAAAATATAGAGGAAATGGACAGATTCTTAGAAAAGTACAAGCTTCCAAGACTGAACCAGGAAGAAAGAGAAAATATGAACAGACCAATCACAAGTACTGAAATTGAAACTGTGATATTAAAACTCCCAACAAATAGAAGTCCATAACCAAATAGCTTCACAGGCAAATCCTGTCAACCATTTAG
The DNA here is from genome assembly GCF_054371585.1 of Giraffa tippelskirchi. NCBI lineage: Eukaryota > Metazoa > Chordata > Mammalia > Artiodactyla > Giraffidae > Giraffa > Giraffa tippelskirchi. The sequence goes on from NC_137279.1 coordinate 111,480,809, forward strand.
AGAAGAGTTAACATCTGTCCTTCTGAAATGCTTCCAAAAAATCAGAGGATGGACCATCACCCTGATACCAGAAACAGATAAAGATAGCACAAAAAAGAAAATTGTAGGTCATATCACTGGTGAACATAGATGCAAAAACCCTCAACAAAATACTAGCAAACTGATTCCAACAAACATTAAAAGGATTATACCTCATGATCAAGTGGGATTTAGCTCAGGGAAGCAAGGATTTCCTATCTCCACAAATCAATCAATACGATACATCACATTAACAAACTGAAGGATGAAAATCATGATCATCTCACTAGATGCAGAAAAAGCTTTTGAGAAATCCCAACACCCATCACTTCATGAGAAATAGATGGGGAAACAGTGGAAACAGTGTCAGACTTTATTTTGGGGGGCTCCAAAATCACTGCTGATGGTGACTGCCACCATGAAATTAAAAGACGCTTACTCCTTGGAAGGAAGGTTATGGCCAACCTAGATAGCATATTCAAAAGCAGAGACATTACTTTGCCAACAAAAGTCCGTCTAGTCAAGGCTATGGTCTTTCCAGTGGTCATGTATGGATATGAGAGTTGGACAGTGAAGAAAGCTGAGCGCCGCAGAATTGATGCTTTTGAACTGTGGTGTTGGAGAAGACTCTTGAGAGTCCCTTGGACTGCAAGGAGATCCAATCAATCCATCCTAAAAGAGATTAATCCTGGGTGTTCATTGGAAGGACTGATGTTGAAGATGAAACTCCAATACTTTGGCCACCTCATGCAAAGAGTTGGCTCATTGGAAAAGACCCTAATGCTGGGTAGGATTGAGGGCAGGAGGAGAAGGGGACGACAGAGGATGAGATGGTTGGATGGCATCACCAACTCCATGGACATGGGTTTGGGTAGACTCCGGGAGTTGGTGGTGGACAGGGAGGCCTGGCATGCTGCAATTCATGGGGTCGCAAAGAGTCGGACACGACTGAGCTACTGAACTGAGCTTAACACCCATTTATGATAGAAACATTCCAGAAAATGGGAATAGAGGGAACACACCTCAATATAATAAAGACCATATATGAAAAACTCACAGCTAACTTCATATTCTGTGATGAAAGTTGAAAGCATTTCCTTTAAGATCATTAACAATACAAGAATGTCCACTCTTGCCAATTTAATTCAACATAGTTTTGTTTTGGAAATCCTACCCATGACAATCAGGGAAGACAAAGAAAAGGAATTCTAGTTGGAAATGAAGCAATATTGTTAATGTTTGCAGATAATATAACTCAATACATAGAAAATCCTAGAGACACCAACAGAAAACTAATACAGCTCTTCAATGAAATTGGTAAAGTTGTTGGATACAAAATTAATATATAGAAATCTGTTACATTTCTAAACACCAGCAATGAATGATAGAAAGGGAAATCAAGGAAATTATCCCATTACCAGCTCATCAAAAGAAAAAAAAACCTAGGAATAAACTTATATGAGGAAACAAAAGACTTGTATTCCAAAAACTGATGAAAGAAATAAAAAATTGCACAAGGAGATGTAAAGAAATACCATGTTCTTGGATTGAAAGAATCATTTAACAATTTGTATGGAAATACGAAAAACCTGAAATAGCCAAAGCAATCTTGAGAAAGAAGAATGGGACTGGAGGAATCAACCTGCCTGACTTCAGGCTCTACTACAAAGCCACAATCATCAAGACAGTATGGTAATGGCACAAAGACAGAAATATAGATCAATGGAACAAAATAGAAAGCCCAGAGATAAATCCACACACCTACAGACACCTTATCTTTGACAAAGGAGGCAAGAATATACAATGGAGAAAAGACAATCTCTTTAACAAGTGGTGCTGGGAAAACTGGTCAACCACTTGTAAAAGAATGAAACTAGAACACTTTCTAACACCCTACACAAACTCAAAATGGATTAAAGATCTAAACATAAGATCAGAAACTATAAAACTCCTAGAGGAAAACATAGACAAAACACTCTCCTTCGTAAACCACAGCAGGATCCTCCATGACCCACCTCCCAGAATATTGGAAATAAAAGCAAAAATAAACAAATGGGACCTAATTAAAATTAAGAGCTTTTGCACAACAAAGGAAACTATAAGCAAGGTGAAAAGACAGCCTTCAGAATGGGAGAAAGTAACAGCAAACGAAGCAACAGACAAACAATTAATCTCAAAAATATAGAAGCAACTCCTGCAGCTGAATCCAGAAAAATAAACGACCCAATCAAAAAATGGGCCAAAGAACGAAACAGACATTTCTCCAAAGAAGACATACAGATGGCTAACAAACACAAGAAAAGATGCTCAATATCACTCATTATTAGAGAAATGCAAATCAAAACCACAATGAGGTACCATTTCACGCTAGTCAGAATGGCTGCTATCCAAAAGTCTACAAGCAATAAATGCTGGAGAGGGTGTGGAGAAAAGGGAACCCTCTTACACTGTTGGTGGGAATGCAAACTAGTACAGCCACTATGGAGAACAGTGTGGAGATTCCTTAAAAAACTGGGACTAGAACTGCCATATGACCCAGCAATCCGACTGCTGGGCATACACACCGAGGAAACCAGAATTGAAAGAGTCGCGTGTACCCCAATGTTCATCGCAGCACTGTTTACAATAGCCAGGACATGGAAGCAACCTAGATGTCCATCAGCAGACGGATGGATAAGGAAGCTGTGGTACATATACACAATGGAATATTACTCAGCCATTAAAAAGAATACATTCTAATCAGTTCTAATGGGGTGAATGAAACTGGAGCCCATTATACAGAGTGAAGTAAGCCAGAAAGAAAAACACCAATACAGTATATTAACGCATATATATGGAATTTAGTAAATCGGTAAAGATAACCCTGTATGCGAGACAGCAAAAGAGACCCAGATGTATAGAACTGTATTTTGGACTCTATGGGAGAGGGTGAGGGCGGGATGATATGGGAGAATGGCACTGAAGCATGTATATTATCATACGTGAAACAGATCGCCAGTCCAGGTTTGATGCATGGTACAGGGTGCTCGGGGCTGATGCACTGGGTTGACCCAGAGGGGTGGGATGGGGAGGGAGGTGGGAAGGAGCTTTGGGAAGGGGAACACATGTACACCTATGGCTGATTCATGTCAATGTATGACAAAACCAATACAATATTGTAAAGTAAGAAATAGATAAATAAATTAAAAAAAAAGAAATGCCATGTTCTTGGATTGAAAGAATGAATATTGTTAAAATTACTATATTACCCAAAGTAATCTACAAATTCAATGCAATCCTTACCAAATTACCAACAGCATTTTTCACAGAACTGAAAAAAACTTTTTTTTAAATTACATGGAAATGCCACAGAATCCAAATAGCCAAACCAATTATAAGAAAGAAAACAGCTGGAGGAATCGGTTTTCCTGGAGGAATCGGTTTTCCTGTCTTCAGGCTGTCCTGCAAAGCTGAAGTTATCAAAACAGTATGATACTGGCACAAAAACAGAAATATACATCAGTGGAACAGGAGAGAAAGCCCACAAATAAACCCACACATCTATGGTTAATTAATTACAACAAAAGAGGCAAGACCATACAATGTAAAAAAAATAGCCTCTTCAATAATTGGTACTGGAAAAACTGAAAAGATACATGTAAAATAATGAGATTAGAACATTTTCAAACACCACACACTAAAATCAACTCAAAATGGATTAAATACCTAAATGTAAGACAAGAAACTATAAACTAGAGGAGAACATATGCAGGACACTCTTTCACATAAATTGCAGCAACACCTTTTTTAGATCTGTCTGCTCCTAGAGAGATGGAAACAAAAAAAATTTAAGATAAGGAAACAATAGACAATGAAAAACAACCTGCAGAATAGGAGAAAATATTTGTAAGCAGTGTAACGGACAAAAGATTAATCTTCCAACATACAAAGAGTTCATATAACACAATATCAAAAGGCAACCAATCCAAAAATGGGCTTTAGCTCTAGACATTTCATCAAAGACATACAGATGGCCAAGAGGCAAATGAACAGATGCTCAACATCACTAATTATTAGAGAACTGCAACTCAAAACTATGATGAAGTATCACCTCACACTTGTCAGAATGGGCATCATTAAAATATCTACAAGCAGGAACTGTTGGAGAGGGTGTGGAGAAAAGGGAACACTCCAACATTGTTGGTGAGAATGTAAATTGGTGTAGCCACGATGGAAAGCAGTATGGTGGTTCATAGACACTAAAAATAGAGCTACCATATGATCCTGCAGTCGCATTTGTGGGCATATATCCAGTCAGTTCAGTTCAGTCGCTCAGTCGTGTCTGACTCTTTGTGACCCCATGAACTGCAGCACACGAGGCCTCCCTGTCCACCACCAACTGCCGGAGTCTACCGAAACCTATGTCCATTGAGTCAGTGATGCCATCCAACCACCTCATCCTCTGTCGTCCCCTTGTCCTCCAGCCTTCAATCTTTCCTAGCATCAGGGTCTTGTCAAATGAGTCAGTTCTTCGCATGAGGTGGCCAAAGTATTGGAGTTTCAGCTTCAACATCAGTCCTTCCAATGAAGACCCAGGACTGATCTCCTTTAGGATGGACTGGTTGGATCTCCTTGCAGTCCAAGGGACTCTCAAGAGTCTTCTCCAACACCACAATTCAAAAGTATCAATTCTTCGGCACTCAGCTTTCTTTATAGTCTAACTCTCACATCCATACATGACTACTGGAAAAACCATAGCCTTGACTAGACGGACCTTTGTTGACAAAGTAATATCTCTGCTTTTTAATATGCTGTCTAGGTTGGTCATAACTTTTCTTCCAAGAAGTAAGCATCTTTTAATTTCATGGCTGCACTCACCATCTGCAGTGATTTTGGAACCCCCCAAAATAAAGTCAGCCACTGTTTCCACTGTTTCCCCATCTATTTGCCATGATGTGATGGGACCAGATGCCATGATCTTAGTTTTCTGAATGTTGAGTTTTAAGCCAACTTTTTCACTCTCCTCTTTCATTTTCATCAAGAGACTCTTTAGTTCTCCTTCACTTTCTGCCATAAGGGTGGTGTTATCTGCATATCTGAGGTTATTGATATTTCTCCCAGCAATCTTGATTGCCCCCTTGTGCTTCCTCCAGCCCAGCATTTCTCATGATGTACTCTGCATATAAGTCAAATAAGCAGAGTGACAATATACAGCCTTGACATACTCCTCCCATTTGGAACCCGTCTGTTGTTCCATGTCCAGTTCTAACTGTTCCTTCCTGACCTGCATACACGTTTCTCAAGAGGCAGATCAGGTGGTCTGGTATTCCCATCTCCTTCAGAATTTTCCACAGTTATTGTGATCCATGCAGTCAAAGGCTTTGGCATAGTCAATAAAGCAGAAATAGACATTTTTCTGAAACTCTCTTGCTTTTTCGATGATCCAGTGGATGTTGGCAATTTGATCTCTGGTTCCTCTGCCTTTTCTAATACCAGCTTGAAGATCTGGAATTTCATGGTTCATGTATTGCTGAAGCCTGGCTTGGAGAATTTTGAGCATTACTTTACTAGCATGTGAGATGAGTGCAATTGTGTGGTAGTTTGAGCATTCTTTGGCATTACCTTTCTTTGGGATTGGAATGAAAACTGACCTTTTCCAGTCTTGTGGCCACTGCTGAGTTTTCCAAATTTGCTGATACATTGAGTGCAGCGCTTTCACAGCATCATCTTTTAGGATTTGAAATAGCTCAACTGGAATTCCATCACCTCCACTAGCTTTGTTCGTAGTGATGCTTCCTAAGGCCCACTTGACTTCACATTCCAGGATGTCTGGCTCTAGGTGAGAGTGATCACACCATCGTGATTGTCTGGGTCATGAAGATCTTTTTTGTACAGTTCTTCTGTGTATTCTTGCCACCTCTTCTTCATATCTTCTGCTTCTGTTAGGTCCATACCTTTCCTGTCCTTTAATGAGCCCATCTTTGCATGAAATGTTCCCTTGGTATCTCTAATTTTCTTGAAGAGCTCTCTAGTCTTTCCAATTCTATTGTTTTCCTCTATCCAGTGAAAAGCACAATTTGAAAAGATACATGTACCAAAAATGTTTATAATAGCACTATATATCATAGCCAAGACATAGATGGAAAATAAATGTCCATGTGTGCTCAGTTGCTCAGTCATGTCCAACTGTTTGTGACCCCGCAGAGTGGTGCCCGCCATGCTCCTCTCTCCATGGAGTTTTCCAGGAAGAACCCTGGAGAAGGTCGCCATTTCCTACTCCAGGGATCTTCTAAATCCAGGGATCAAACCCACAGCTCTTGCATCTCCTGCATTAGCAGGCAGATTCTTTACCAGTAGCTATACCAATTTACATTTCCACCAACAGGTTATAAGCTATTTATAAATACTATAAAATATTTGCTATATGCCTCATGTTGTTCAATATATCCTTGTAACTTAATGCATATTAGTTTGCAGCTCTTAATTCTCTACCCCATTCTTATACCTCCCCTTTCCCTCTCCCCACTGGTAACCACTGATTTGTACCCTATATTTATGAATCTGCTTCTTTTTTGTTATATTTACTAGTTCATTGTATTTCTTAGATTCCACATATAAGTGATACCATATAGAATTTTCCTTTCTTTTTCTTAATACCCTCCAAGTCCATCCATGTTGCTGCAAAATGCATTCCTTTTTATGGCTGAGTAGTATTTCACTGTAAATATATATCATGTCTTCTTTATCTATTCATCTTTTGTTGAACACTTAAATTGCTTTCATATCTTGACAATTGTAAATAATACTGCTATGAACTTTGTGATGTATGTGTCTTTTTGGATTAGTGTTTTTGATTTTGGGGATATATACCCAGAAGTGAAATTTATAGATCAAATGGTAGTTATATTTTTACTTTATTGAGAATCCTCTATACTGTTTTCCACAGTGGCTACATAAACTTACATTCCCACCAGCAGTCTATGAAGGTTTCCTTTTCTCCACATTCTTGGCAACATTTATTGTTTGTTTTCTTGCTGTTCGCCATTCTCACAGATGTGAGGTGATATCTCGTTGTGGATTTGATTTGCATTTTTCTGATGATTAGTGATGTTAAGCGTCTTTTCATGTGCCTGTTGGCCATCTGTATGTCTTCTTGGAAAAATGTCAATTCATGACTTCTGTTTAATTTTTAAAGTTATTGTTTTTTAAAATATTGAATTATATGAGCTGTCTATATATTTTGGATATTTACCTCTTAGTGGCAAATCATTTGTAAATATTTTCCATTCAGTAGGTTGTTTTTTGTTTTGTTGATGGTTTCCTTTGCTATGTAAAAGCTTTTAAATTTAGATCCCATTTGTTAATTTTTGTCTCGTTTACTTTGTTTTAGGAAACAGATCCCCTGCAAGTGTTGCTACAATTAATGTTAAAGAGTCTTCTGCCTATGTTTTTTTTCTAGGAGTTTTCTGGTTGCCAGTCTTACATTTGGGTCTTTAAACCATTTCAAGTTTACTTTTGTATATGGTGTTAGAGAATGTTCTAATTTCATTCTTTAACATGCAGCTGTCCAGTGTTCTCAGCAGCACTTATTTAATAGGATGTCTTTTCTCCATTATGTAGTCTTGCCTCCTCTGTTGTAGACTACTTGCCCGTTGAGTTCAGTTCAGTTACTCAGTTGTGTCCGACTCTTTATGACCTGATGGACTGCAGCACACCAGGCCTCCCTATCCATAACCAACTCCTGGATTTTACTCGAACTCTTGTCCATTGAGTCAGTGATGCCATCCAACCATATCATCCTCTGTCGTCCCCTTCTCCTTCCACCTTCAATCTTTCCCAGCATCAGGGTCTTTACAAATGAGTCAGTTCTTTGCATCAGGTGGCCAAAGAATTAGAGTTTCAGCTTCAACATTAGTCCTTCCAATGAATATTCAGGACTGATTTCCTTTAGGATGGACTGGTTGGATCTCCTTGCAGTCCAAGAGACTCTCAAGAGTTTTCTCCAACACCATAGTTCAAAAGCATCAATTCTTCAGCGCTCAGCTTTCTTTATACTCCAACGCTCACATCCATACATGGCTACTGGAAAAACCATAGCTTTGACTAAACGGACATTTGTCAACAAAGTAATATCTCTGCTTTTTAATATGCTGTCTAGGTTGGTCATAACTTTTCTTCCAAGAAGTAAGCAGGTTTTAATTTCATGGCTGCACTCACCATCTGCAGTGCTTTTGGAGCTCCCCCCACCCCACCCCAAAAAATTCGGTCTCTGTTTCCACTGTTTCCCCATCTATTTGCCGTGATGTGATGGGACCAGATGCCATGATCTTAGTCTTCTGAATGTTGAGCTTTAAGCCAACTTTTTCACTCTCCTCTTTCACTTTCATCAAGAGGCTCTTTAGTTCTTCTTCACTTTCTGCCATAAGGGTGGTGTCATCTGTATATCTGAGGTTATTGATATTTCTCCCAGCAATCTTGATTCCAGCTTGTGCTTCCTCCAGCCCAGCGTTTCTCATGATGTACTCTTCATATAAGTTAAATAAGCAGGGTGACAATATACAGCCTTGACATACTCCTTTTCCCATTTGGAACCTGTCTGTTGTTCCATGTCCAGTTCTAACAGTTGCTTCCTGACCTGCATACAGATTTCTCAAGAGGCAGATCAGGTGGTCTGGTATTCCCATCTCTTTAAGAATTTTCCACAGTTTGTTGTGGTCCACACGGTCAAAGTCTTTGGCATAGTCAATAAAGCAGAAATAGATGTTTTTCTGAAACTCTCTTGCTTTTGGGATGATCCAACTGATGTTCGAAATTTGATCTTTGGTTCCTCTGCCTTTTCAAAATCCAGCTCGAACATCTGGAATTTCATGTTTGATGTACTGTTGAAGCCTGGCTTGGAGAATTTTGAGCATTACTTTACTATCGTGTGAGATGAATGCAATTGTGTGGTAGTTTGAACATTCTTTGGCATTGCCTTTCTCTGGGATAGGAATGAAAAATGACTTTTCCAGTCTTGTGGCCACTGCTGAGTTTTCCAAATTTGCTGGCATATTGAGTGCAACATTTTAACAGCATCATCTTTTAGGATTTGAAATAGCTCAACTGGAATTCCATCACCTCCACTAGCTTTGTTCCTAGTGATGCTTCCTAAGGCCTATGTGACTTCGCTTTCCAGGATTTCTGGCTCTAGGTTAGTGGTCATACCATTGTGATTATCTGGGTTGTGAAGATCTTTTTTGTATAGTTCTTCTGTTTATTTTTGCCACCTCTTCTTAATATCTTCTGCTTCTCTTAGGTCCATACCATTTCTATCCTTTATTGTTACCATCTTTGCATGAAATGTTCCTTTGGTATCTCTAATTTTTTTGAAGAGATCTCTAGTCTTTCCCATTCTATAGTTTTCCTCTATTTCTTTGCACTGATCGCTGAGAAAGGCTTCCTTATATCTCCTTGCTATTCTTTGGAACTCTGCATTCAAATGGGTATATCTTTCCTTTTCTCTTTTGCTTTTCACTGCTCTTCTTTTCACAGCTGTTTGTAAGGCCTCCAGAGACAGCCATTTTGCTTTTTTGCATTTGTTTTTCTTTGGGATGGTCTTGATCCCTGTCTCCTATACAATGTCATGAACCTCTTTCTATATATAATTCTTCAGGCACTCTATCAGATCTAATCCCTTGAATCTATTTGTCACTTCCACTGTATAATCCTAAGGGATTTGATTTAGGTCATACCTGAATGATCTAGTGGTTTTCCCTACTCTTTCTATTTAAGTCTGAATTTTGCAAAAAGGAGCTCATGATCTGAGCCACAGTCAGCTCCCAGTCTTGTTTTTGCTGACTATATAGAGCTTCTCCATCTTTGGCTGCAAAGAATATAATCAATCTGATTTCAGTATTGACCATCTGGTGATGTCCATGTGTAGAGTCTTCTCTTGTGTTGTTGGAAGAGGGTGTTTGTTATGACCAGTGCATTCTCTTGGCAAAACTCTATTAGCCTTTGCCCTGCTTCATTCTGTACTGCAAGGCCAAATTTGCCTGTTACTCCAGGTGTTTCTTGACGTCCTACTTTTGCATTCCAGTCCCCTATAACGAAAAAGACATGTTTTTTGGGTGTTAGTTCTAGAAGGTTTTGTAGATCTTCATAGAACCATTCAAATTCTGCTTCTTCAGCATTACTGGTCGGGGTTTAGACTTGGATTACTGTAATATTGAATGGCTTGCTTTAGAAACGAACAGAGATCATTCTGTTATTTTTGAGATTGCATCCAAGTACTGCATTTCAGGCTCTTTTGTTGGCTATGATGGCTACTCCATTTCTTCTAAGGGATCCTTGCCCTCAGCAGTAGATATAATGGTCATCTGAGTTAGATTCCCCCGTAGTGCATATGTTTATTTCTGGGCTTTCTTTTCTGCTCCATCAATTTATATTTCTGATTTGTGCCACTACCATAGCTTTTTGATTATTGTAACTGTGTAATATAGTCTGAAGTCAGAGAGCATGATACTTAGAGTATGGCGTTTTCACTCCCTCAATATTGCTTCAGGTATTTGGGTTCTTTTATGTTTCCATACAAAATTTTTAATTATTTGTTTGCTTCTGTGAAAAATTCCTTAGGTATTTGGATATTGATTGTATTGAATCTGTGGTTTGCTTTAGGTAGTGTTATTATTAACTTTTTTTTGGCTGCATCAGGCAGCTTACAGATGTCAGTTCCCCAACTGAGGATTGAACTCTCACTGCAGTGAGAGCACTGAATTCTAACACTATACCACCAGGGAACTCCCTGGTATGGTTATTTTTAAAATATTAATTCTTCCATCCATGAATATGGTGTATCTTTCCATTAGTTTGTGTCATCTTTGATTTCTTTTATTAGTATCTTTTATTTTTCCAGTATAGATCCTTCACCTCCTTATGTATGTTTACTTGTAGATATTTTCTTCTTTTTCATGTAAATGAAGTTGTTTCCTTAATTTCTTTTTCTGATGGTTTGTTTTTAGTGTACAGAGATTAAACAGATTTCTAAATATTAGTTGGGTATCCTGTAACTTATTCAAATTCCAATAATAGTTTTTTGGTGACATCTTTAAGGCTTTTCTATCTATAATATCATGTCGTCTATAAACAAGAACTGTCTTACTTCTTCCTTTTCAGCTTGGATTTCTTTCATTTCTTTTTGTTTGATTGCTATGGCTATGACTTGGAACACTGTGTTGAATAAATGTGGCAATAGTGGGCATCCTTGTCTTGTTTTTGATCTTAACTGCACCACTGTGGATGTTTCTACCTGTGAGTTTTCATTAAATGAATTTCATATATTGAGTTATATTCCCTCTATATCAACTTTGATGAGAAGGTTTTTTTAATGTTTGTTTTTTTTTTAATCATGAATGAGTGTAGATTTTTTAAATTTATTTATTTATTTTAATTGGAGGCTTATTGTTTTACAACATTGCGGTGGTTTTTGCCATACATTGGCATGGATCAGCCATGGTGTATATGTGTCCTCCCATCCTGAACCCCCCTCCCACCTCTCACCCACGCCATCCCTCGGAATTGTCCCAGAGAACCAGCTTTGGGTGCCCTGCTTCATGCATTGAATTTACACTGGTCATCTGTTTTACATATGGTAAGATACATGTTTCAAAACTATTCTCTCAAATTGTCCCACCCTCACCTTCTCCCACATAGTCCAAAAGAATGTTCTTTATATCTGTGTCTCTTTTGCTGTCTTGCATATAGGACCATCATTACCATCTTCCTAAATTCCATATATATGCATTAATATACTGTATTGGTGTGTCTCTCTTTGTGGCTTACTTCACTCTGTATGGGGGCTTCCCTTATGGCTCAGCAGGTAAAGAAACCACCTGCAATGCAGGAGACCTCGATTCAACCCCTGGGTTGAGAATATCCCCTGGAGAAGGAAAGGCTACCCACTCCCATATTCTGGCCTACAGAATTCCACAGACTGTATAGTCCATGGGGTCGCAAAGAGTTGGACACGACTGAGCAACTTTCACTTCACTTCACTTCACTCTGTATAATAGGCTCTAGTTTCATCTGTTTCATTAAAACTGACTCAAATGCATTCTTTTTTTATAGCTGAGTAGTATTCCATTGTGTTAACATACCATAACTTCCTTATCCGTTCATCTGTCGATGAACATCTAGGTTGCTTCCATATTATAGCTATTGTAAATAGTGCTACAATAAATATTGGGGTATATGTGTCTCTTTCAGTTCTGGTGTCCTCAGTGTGTATGCCCAGCAGTGAGATTGCTGGGTCATATGGCAGTTCAATTTCTATTTTTTTAAAGGAATCTCTACATTGTTCACCATAGTGGCTATACTAGTTTGCATTCCCACCAACGGTGTAAGAGGGTTCCTTTTTCTCCACATCCTCTCCAGCATTTATTGTTTGTAGACTTTTGGATAGCAGCCATTCTGACTGGCACGAGATGGTAATTCGTTGTAGTTTTGATTCTCATTTCTCTAATAATGAGTGATGTTGAGCATCTTTTCATGTATTTGTTAGCCATCTGTATGTCTTCTTTGGAGAAATGTCTGTTTAGTTCTTTGGGCCACTTTTTGATTCAGTCATTTGTTTTTCTGGTATTGAGGTGCATGTGCTGCTTGTATATTTTTGAGATTAATTCTTTGCCAGTTGTTTCATTTGCTATTATTTTCTCCATTATGAATGCTGCCTTTTCACCTTGCTTATAGTTTCCTTCGTTGTACAAAAGCTTTTAAGTTTAATTAGGTCCTGCTTGTTTATTTTTGTTTTTATTTCCATTACTCTGGGAGATGGGTCATAGAGGATCTTGCTGTGATTTATGTCAGAGAGTGTTCTGCCTATGTTTCCCTCTAAGAGTTTTCTACTTTCTGGAAACTTACATTTATATCTTTAACCCATTTTGAGTCTATTTTTGTATATTTTGTCAGAAAGTGTTCTAGTTTCATCCTTTTATAGGTGGTTGACCAGTTTTCCCAGCACCAGTTGTTAAAGAGATTGTCTTTTACCATTGTATATTTTTGCATCCTTTGTCAAAGATAAGATGTCCGTAGGTGTGTGGATTTATCTCTGTGCTTTCTATTTTGTTCTATTGATCTATATTTCTGTCTTTGTGCCAGTACCATACTGTCTTGATGACTAGCTTTGTAGTATAGTCTGAAGTCAGGAAGGTTGATTCCTCCAGTTCCATTCTTCTTTCTCAAGATTTCTTTGGCTATTTGAGGTTTTTTGTGTTTCCATACAACTTGTGAAATTATTTGTTCTAGTTCTGTGAAAAATATTGTTGGCAGCTTGATGGGATTGAGTTGAATCTATAGATTACTTTGGGTAGTATACTCATTTTCATTATACTGATTCTTCCAGTCCACAAACATGGTATATTTCTCCATCTATTTGTGTCATCATTGATTTCTTTCTCCATCTTTGGCTGCAAAGAATATAATCAATCTGATTTTTGTGTTGACCATCTGGTGATGTCCACGTGTAGAGTCTTCTCTTGTGTTGTTGGAAGAGGGTGTTTGCTATGAGCAGTGTGTTCTCTTGGCAAAACTCTATTAGCCTTTGCCCTGCTTCATTCTGTACTCCGAGGCCAAAGTTGCCTGTTATGCCAGGTGTTTCTTGACTTCCTACTTTTGCATTCCAGTCCCCTATAATGAAAAGGACATCTTCTTTGGGTGTTAGTTCTAGAAGATCTTGTAGGTCTTCATAGAACCGTTCAACTTCAGCTTCTTTGGCGTTACTGGTCAGGGCATAGACTTGGATTACTCTGATATTGTATGGTTTGCCTTGGAAACGAACAGAGATCGTTCTATAGTTTTTGAGATTGCATCCAAGTACTGCCTTTCGGACTCTTTTGTTGACCATGATGGCTACTCCATTTCTTCTAAGGGATTCTTGCCCACAGTAGTAGATATAATGGTCATCTGAGTTAAATTCACCCATTCCAGTCCATCTTAGTTCGCTGATTCCTAGAATGTCGATGTTCACTCTTGCCATCTCCTGTTTGACCACTTCCAATTTGCCTTGATTCATGGACCTAACATTCCAGGTTCCTATGCAATATTGCTCTTTACAGCATCGGACTTTGCATCTATCACCAGTCACATCCACAGCTGGGTATCGTTTTTGCTTTGGCTCCATCCCATCATTCTTTCTGGAGTTATTTCTCCACTGATCTCAAGTAGCATATTGGGCACTTACTGACCTGGGGAGTTCATCTTTAAGTGTCCTATCTTTTTGCCTTTTCATACTGTTCATGGGGTTCTCAAGGGAAGAATACTGAAGTGGTTTGCTGTGCCCTTCTCCAGTGGACCACATTCTGTCAGACCTCTCCACCATGACCCATCCGTCTTGGGTGGCCCCACAAGGCATGGCTTAGTTTCATAGAGATAGACAAGGCTGTGGTCTGTGTGATCAGATTAGCTAGGTTTCTGTAATTTACTTTCAGTGTGTCTGCCCTCTGATGCCCTCTTGCAACACCTACCGTCTTACTTGGGTTTATCTTACCTTGGATGTGGGGTATTTCTTCATGGCTGCTCCAGCAAAGTGCAGCCGTTGCTCCTTACCTTGGACGTGGGGTATTTCTTCACAGCTGCTCCAGCAAAGTGCAGCCATTGCTCCTTACCTTGGACAAGGGGTATCTACTCATGACAGCCCCTCCTGACCTTGAGTGTGGATTAACTCCTTGGCCCTCCTGTGCCCATGCAGCCGCTGCTCCTTGGGCTTGGGGTAACTCCTCACACCACCGCCCCCGGCCCCCGGCCCAGCCTTGCTCCCCTCGGCCACCGCCCCCGGCCCCCGGCCCGGCCTAGCTCCTGTCTGCCATGCTTCTGCACGGAGCTGTCACAGCCACCTCGCTTCTGCGCAGAGCCGTCGCAGCTGCCTCGCTTCTGTGTGGAGCCGTCGCAGCCGAAGATGGAGAAGCTCTATACAGCCAGCAAAAACAAGACCGGGAGCAGACTGTGGCTCAGATCATGAACTGGTTATCGCCAAATTCAGACTTAAATTGAAGAAAGTGGGGAAAACCACTAGTCCATTCAGGTATGACCTAGATCAAATCCCTTATGAGTATAAAGTAGAAGTGACAAATAGATTTAAGGGACTAGATCTGATAGACAGAGTGCCTGATGAACTATGGACAGAGGTTTGTGACATTGTACAGGAGACAGGGATCAAGACCATCCCCATGGAAAAGAAATGCAAAAAAGCAAAATGGCTGTCTGAGGAGGCCTTACAGATAGCTGGGAAGAGAAGAGAAGCGAAAAGCAAAGGGGAAAAGGAAAGATATTTCCATCTGAATGCAGAGTTCCAAAGAATAGCAAGGAGAGATAAGAAAGCCTTCCTCAACAATCAATGCAAAGAAATAGAGGAAAACAACAGATTGGGAAAGACTAGCAATCTCTTCAAGAAAATTAGAGATACCAAAGGAACATTTCATGCAAAGATAGGCTCGATAAAGGACAGAAATGGTATGGACCTAACAGAAGCAGAAGATATGAAGAAGAGGTGGCAAGAATACACAGAAGAACTATACAAAAAAGATCTTCATGACCCAGATAATCACGATGGTGTGATAACTCACCTAGAGCCAGACATCCTGGAATGTGAAGTCAAGTGGGCCTTAGGAAGCATCACTACGAACAAAGCTAGTGGAGGTGATGGAATTCCAGTTGAGCTATTTCAAATCCTGAAAGATGATGCTGTCAAAGTGCTGCACTTGATATGCCAGCAAATTTGGAAAACTCAGCAGTGGCCACAGTACTGGAAAAGATCAGTTTTCGTTCCAATCCAAAAGAAAGGCAATTCCAAAGAATGCTCAAACTACCGCACAATTGCACTCATCTCACATGCTAGTAAAGTAATGCTCAAAATTCTCCAAGCCAGACTTTAGCAATACGTGAACCATGAACCTCCAGATGTTCAAGCTGGTATTAGAAAAGGCAGAGGAACCAGAGACCAAATTGCCAATATCTGCTGGATCATCAAAAAAGCAAGAGAGTTCCAGGAAAACATCTATTTCTGCTTTATTGACTATGCCAAAGCCTTTGAGTGTGTGGACCACAAGAAACTGTGGAAAATTCTGAAGGAGATGGAAATACCAGACCACTTGACCTGCCTCTTGAGAAATCTGTATGCAGATAAGGAAGCAACAGTTAGAACTGGACATGGAACAACAGACAGGTTCCAAATGGGAAAAGGAGTATGTCAAGGCTGTATATTGTCACCCTGATTATTTAACTTACATGCAGAGTACATTATGAGAAACGCTGGGCTGGAAGAAACACAAGCTGGAATCAAGAATGCCGGGAGAAATATCAATGACTTCAGATATGCAGATGACCACCCTTATGGCATAAAGTGAAGAAGAACTAAAGAGCCTCTTGATGAAAGTGAAAGAGGAGAGTGAAAAAGTTGGCTTAAAGCTCAACCTTCAGAAAACTAAGATCATGGCATCTGGTCCCATCACTTCATGGCAAATAGATGGGGAAACAGTGGAAACAGTGTCAGACTTTATTTTGGGGGGCTCCAAAATCACTGCTGATGGTGATTGCAACCATGAAATTAAAAGACGCTTACTCCTTGGAAGGAAGGTTGTGGCCAACCTAGATAGCATATTTAAAAGCAGAGACATTACTTTGCCAACAAAAGTCCGTCTAGTCAAGACTATGGCTTTTCCAGTGGTCATGTATGGATGTGAGTTGGTCGGTGAAGAAAGCTGAGCACCGCAGAATTGATGCTTTTGAACTGTGATGTTGGAAAAGACTCTTGAGAGTCCGTTGGACTGCAAGGAGATCCAATCAATCCATCCTAAAGGAGATCAATCCTGGGTGTTAATTGGAAGGACTGATGTTGAAGCTGAAACTCCAATACTTTTGCCACCTCATGCAAAGAGTTGACTCATTGGAAAAGACCCTAATGCTGGGTAGGATTGAGGGCAGGAGGAGAAGGGGACGACAGAGGATGAGATAGTTGGATGTCATCACTGACTCGATGGACATGGATTTGGGTGGACTCTGGGAGTTGGTGATGGACAGAGAGGCTTGCTGTGCTGCAATTCATGGGGTCACAAAGAGTCAGACACGACTGAGTGACTGAACTGAACTGATTTCTTTCATCAGTAGATCTTTTGTTTCTTTAGGTAAATTTATTCCTAAGTATTTTATTCTTTTTGTTGCAATGGTGAATGAGATTGTTTCCTTAATTTCTCTTTTTGTTTTCTCATTGTTAGTGTATAGGAATGCAAGGGATTTCTGTGTATTAATTTTATTATATCCTGCAAATTTACTATATACATTGATTAGCTCTACTAATTTTCTGGTGGTGTCTTTAGGGTTGTCTATGTAGAGGATTATATCATCTGCAAACAATGAGAGTTTTCTTCTTTTACCATCTGGATTCCCTTTATTTCTTCTTCTCTCTGATTGCTGTGGCTATGATTTCCAAAACTATATTGAATAGTGGTGGTGAGAGTGGGCACCCTTGTCTTGTTCCTGGTTTTAGAGGAAATGCTTTTAATTTTTTGCCATTGAGGATAATATTTGCTATGGGTTTGTTGTATATGGCTTTTTTATGTTGAGGTGTGTTCCTTATATGCCTGCTTTCTGGAGAGTTTTGATCATAAATGGGTGTTGAATTTTGTCAAATGCTTTCTCTGTGTCTATTGAAATAATCTTATGTTTTTTATCTTTCAATTTGTTAATATGATGTATCACATTGATTGATTTGCAAATATTGAAGAATCCTTGCATGCCTGGGATAAAGTCCACTTGCTCATGATGTATGATCTTTTAAAAATGTTGTTGGATTCTGTTTGCTAGAATTTTGTTGAGGATTTTTGCATCTATGTTCATCAGTGATATTGGCCTGTACTTTTCTTTTTTGGTGGCATCTTTATCTGGTTTTGGTATTAGGGTGATGGTGGCCTCATAGAGTGAGTTTGGGAATTGACCTTCCTCTGAAATTTTCTGGAAGAGTTTGAGTAGCATAGGTGTTAGCTCTTCTCTAAATTTTTGGTAGAATTCACCTGTGAAGCCATCTGGTCTCGGGCTTTTGTTTGTTGGAAGATTTTTTATTACAGTTTTGATTTCTCTGTTTGCAATGGGTCTGTTAAAATTTTCTATTTCTGCCTGGTTCAGTTTTGGAAAATTATACTTTTCTAAGAATTTGTCCATTTCTTCCATGTTGTCCGTTTTATTGGCATATAATTGCTCATAGTAATCTCTTATGATCTTTTGTATTTCTGTGTTGTCTGTTGTTATTTCTCCATTTTCATTTCTAATTTTATTAGTTTGATACTTCAACTTTTTTTTTTTTTGATGAGTCTGGCTAATGGTTTGTTTACTTTATTTATCTTCTCAAAGAACCAGCTTTTAGTTTTGTTGATTTTTGCTATAGTCTCCTTAGTTTCTTTTTCATTTATTTCTGCTCAGATTTTTATTATTTCTTTCCTTCTACTATCTTTTGGGTTCTTCTTTTCTTCTTTTTCTAGTTGCTTTAGGCGTAAAGTAAGGTTGTTCATTTGATGTTTCTCTTGTTTCTTGAGCTAGGTTCGTATTGCTATGAACCTCCCTCTTAGCACTGTTTTTACTGAGTCCCATAGGTTTTGGGTTGTCCTATTTTCATTTTCATTTGTTTCCATGCGTATTTTGATTTCCTTTTTTATTTCTCCTGTGATCTGTTGATTATTCAGTAGCTTATTGTTTAGTCTTCATATGTTTGTATTTTTAATAGTTATCTTATCCTGTAGTTGACATCTAATCTTACCACATTGTGATCAGAAAAGATGCTTGAAATGATTTCAATTTTTTAAAAATTTACCAACGCTAGATTTATGGCCTAGGATGTGATCTATCCTGGAGACTGTTTCATGTGCACTTGAGAAAAATGTGAATTCCATTGTTTTGGGGCGAAATGCCCTATAGATACGAATTAGGTCTAACTGGTACATTGTGTCATTTAGAGCCTGTGTTTCCTTGCTAGTTTTCTATTTGGTTGATCTATCCATAGGTGTGAGTAGGGTATTAAAGTCCCCCACTATTATTGTGTTACTGTTAAATTTCTCTTTCATACTTGTTAGCATTTGCCTTACATATTGAGTTGCTCCTATGTTGGGTACATATATATATATATATAATTTTTTTTAATTTTGTATTTATTTATTTATTTTTTTAATTTAAATTAGTTTATTTTCTAGTTTTTAACTTTACAATATTGTATTTGTTTTGCCATACATTGACGTGAATCCACCATGGGTGTACATGTTTTCCCCTTCCAGAACCCCCTTTCCACCTCCCTCCCCATCCCATCCCTCTGGGTCATCCCAGTGCACCAGCCCCGAGCACCATGTATCATGCATTGAACCTGGACTGGCGATTCGTTTCACATATGATAATTTACATGCTTCCATGCCATTCTCCCATATCATCCCGCCCTCTCCCTCTCCCATAGAGTCCATAATACTGTTCTATTTATCTGTGCCTCTTTTGATGTCTCGCATACAGGGTTCTCTTTACCAATTGACTAGATACAATATATATGTGTTAGTATACTATATTGGTGTTTTTCTTTCTGGCTTACTTCACTCTGTATAATAGACTCCAGTTTCATCCACCTCATTAGAACTGATTCGAATGTGTTCTTTTTAATGGCTGAGTAATATTCCATTGTGTATATGTACCACAGCTTCCCTATCTATTCATCTGCTGATGGGCATCTAGGCTGCTTCCATGTCCTGGCTACTATAAACAGTGCTGCGATGAACACTGGGGTACACGTGTCTCTTTCAATTCTGGTTTCCTCAGTGTGTATGCCCAGCAGTGGGATTGCTGGGCCATACGGCATTTCTATTTCCAGTGGTTTGCATATAAATTTATAGTTGTTATATCTTCTTTTCGGACTGATCTTTTGATTATGTAGTATCCTTCTTTGTCTCTTATCACGGTCTTTATTTCCAAGTCTATTTTATCTAATATAACTGTTGCTAATCCTGCTTTCTTTTGGTCTCCATTTGCATGAAATATCTTTTTCCAGCCCTTCACTTTCAGTCTGAATGTGTCCCTAAGTTTGAGGCGGGTTTCTTGTAGACAGTATATATAAGGGTCTTGTTTATGTATCCATTCGGCCAGCCTTTGTCTTTTGATTGGAGCATCTAACCCATTTACATTTAAGGTAATTATTGATAAGTATGGTCCCATTACCATTTATTTTGTTGTTTTGGGTTCATTTTTATAAACCTTGTCTGTGTTTCTTGTCTAGAGAAGATCCTGTGGTGTTTGTTAAAGAGCTGGTTTGGTGGTGCTGAATTCTCTCAGCTTTTGCTTGTCTGTAAAGCTTTTAATTTCTCCTTTGAATCTCAATGAGATTCCTTGCTGGGTAGCATAATCTTGGTTGTAGGTTTTTCTTTTTCATCACTTTAAGTATATCCTGTCATTCCCTTCTGGCCTGCATAGTTTCTATTGAAAGATTAGCTTTTATCCTTATGGGGATCCCCTTGTGTGCTATTTGTTGCTTTTCCCTTGCTGCTTTTAATATTTTCTCTTGTGTTTGATCTTTGTTAGTTTGATTAATATGTGTCTTGGGGTGTTCTGCCTTGAGTTTATTCTGTTTGGGACTCTCTGGGTTTCTTAGACGTGGGTGACTATTTCCTTCCCCATTTTAGGGATGTTTTCAACTATTATCTCTTCAAGTATTTTCTCATGGCCTTTCTTTTTGTCCTCTTCTTCTGGGACACCTATAATTCGAATGTTGGGGCGTTTAACATTGTCCCAGTGGTCTCTGAGGGTGTCCTCATTTCTTTTAAGTATTTTTTCTTTTTTTCCTCTCTGCTTTATTTCCACCATTCTATCTTCCTCCACTCTTATCCTCTCTTCTTCCTCAGTTATTCTACTGTTGGTTCCCTCCAGAGTGCTTTTCATCTGAGTTATTGCGTTGTTCATTATCAATTGACTCTTCTTTATTTCTTCTACGTCCTTGTTAAACATTTCTTGCATCTTCTCAATCCTTGTCTCTAGTCCATTTATCTATAACTCCGTTTTGTTTTCAACATTTTGGATCATCTTTACTATCATTATTCTGAATTGTTTTTCAGGTAGACTGCCTATCTCCTCCTCTTTTGTTTCGTTTGGTGGGTTTTTATCATGTTCCTTCACCAGCTGGATATTTCTCTGCCATTTCATCTTGTTTAGATTGCTATGTTTGGGGTACCCTTTCTGCAGACTGGAAGTTCATGGTTCCTCTTAATTGTGGAGTCTGCTCCTTGTGTGTGGGATTGGACTAGTGGCTTGTTAAGGTTTCCTGTTTGGGGGGGCTTGCATCTGTGTTCTGGTGAATGGAGCTGGATCTCTTCTCTCTGGAGTGCAGTGAAGTGTCCAGTAGTGAGTTTTGGGTAGTCTATGGGTTTGGCATAGCTTTGGGCAGCCCTTATTTTAATGTTCAGGTTTGTATTCCTGTTTTCCTGTAGAATTAGCATGGTGTGTCTTGCACTGGAACTTGTTAGTTGGTTGGGGATTGGTTTCACTGTAGGTATGAAGACTTTTGGGTGAACTCTTGTCTATTAAAATTCCCTGGAGTCATGAGTTCTCTAATGTTCTAAAGTTTTGGAGTTAAGCCTCCTGCCTCCGGCTTTGGTTCTTCTCTTACAGTAGCCTCAAGACTTCTCCATCCCTATAGCACAGAAGATAAAACCCCTAGGTGAAACAATTCCCCACAGCCAGGAACACCCAGAGAGATTCACAGAGTTATATAGAGAAGAGAAGAGGGAGGAGGGAGATAGAGGTGACCAGGAGAAGAAAAGGCAGAATCAAAAGGAAAGAGAGCAATTTAGCCAGTACAAATCCCCAAGTGCTCTCCACAGCCCAGAACACCCAGAGAGATTCACAGAGTTATGTAGAGAAGAGGGAGGAAGGAGATGGAGATGACCTGGAGGAGAAAAGGGAGAGTCAAAAGGGGAGAGGGCAATCAAGCTGGTAATCAAATCCCTAAGTGAAAATTAATACTGAAGATTAGATTCTTAAAGGTACAAAATTAATAACAAATATCAAAAAGCAAAGAATAAAAATCTAGAATAGAGGTTAGATTTCTCAAAAATACAATATAAAATATACAAAACAAAATCACAAAAACTAAAAATATATATATGGAATTTGTTTTAATAAAAATAGGGTTTCTTTTGAACAGTAATAGCAAGCCATAAAAATTAAAGTTAAAGGAGTAGTAAAGAACTGAAATTTCTTTTTAAATTAAAAAGTGATAATAGTAAAAACATATCTAGGAATTTCTCTGGAGCTGTTGTGGGCAGTGTGGTGTCTGTTCAGTGTCAGATAGTCCCTTGTTCTGGCTTGTAATTGTTCTCAAGGTCTATAGGTGTCCCTCAAATGCACAGTCTCAGTAGTAATTGCAGGGTTTTAATCTGTTGCACTTGTCACTTCCAGAGTGGTTCCTCCTTCTTTGTCTATTTTGGCTTCCTCTATTTGCAAGTCTCTTCATCGTCTAATTTCTGCCCTGACACAAGGGGGCAAAAGTGGCCACTTACTTAGGCTCACTTGTTCTGTTGTGTTTGGGGGAGGGAGGAACACTGCAAACAAATACCACTGGCATGTGTGGGGAGTGCTCAAAGTGGATGGACCACACTGGGCTTGCTGCAGCCAAAGGTGACGTGTACTTACTGGGTCCACACTGCTCAGGCTCCAGGGTATTCTGCAAGGGCACTGTCCCAAGTGGGCCCTGCATTTCCTGCACTTCCCAGGTCTAAGCCATTCAGGTTCTCGGTGCTCAGCAGGGGCACAGACCCAGATGGGCTGTGCGTTTTTGTGCCCTTCCCAGGTCTGAGCAGCTCAGACGACCAGGTGCTTGGTGAATGCACTGTCCCAGGTGGGCCGTGCATCTTATTCACCTCCCCAGTCCCAGACACTCGGTTTCCTGGGTGTGCTGTGAGAGCACAGTCCCAGGTGTGCCATAGGTCTCCTCTGGGGGTTGATTTCAGGCTGTGACACTCCTGGCAGATGTCAGCTGTTCAGCATCCCAGGAAGACGTGGTTAACATCTGGGAGCCCTCTCACAGTTTGGTGGAAGATGCGGTCTCTGAGGCTGAGATTGCAGCAGCCCCTTGCCTTCCAGCTCTGGCTGTCACACACCTGCCTCTCTGACTCCGGGGAGGGAGGGCCCTATATGGCACCTGGCTTACTCTCCTTTGGTATTCGCTCAATCCTTTTTTCTGTGAGCACACGAGGGGTCACTGTGCGGCATTAGAGCCTTTTGCAGGAAAGGCTTTTTTTTTTTTTGTCTCTCTGGCGATCCCATGGTTTGGTTTGCTATCTCACATTACCTCCGTCAGATTGTTCTCAGGGCATTCAAGCCCAGTCCTTACACTAAGGACTGAAGATGCAGCCTGCGCCTCCCCGCCCAGCCCCCACTCACTGGTGACAGCTGAGAGCATCAGTGCCACTTCTCTGTCTCTGCTTGTAGTTGTGGTTAGATGCATATTCTGTGGGATTTTTTTTTTCTCCCAGTTATGTTGCCCTCTGAGATTTCAAAGCTCCCCACAGACACACCTGTGAGAGGGTTTCCTACTGTGTGGAAACTTCTCCTTACTGATTCCCTCCCCAGACGAGTCCCTGCCCCTAAATATTATGTCTCTGTTTTTGTATCTTATATTTTGTCCTACCTCCTTTCAAAGATTTGGGCTACCTTTCTGGGTGCCTGGTGTCCTCTGCCAGCGCTGAGAAGTTGTTTTGTGGAAGTTATTCAACATTCAAATGATCTTTTGATTAACTTGTTGGGGAGAAAGTGGTCTCCCTGCCCTATTCCTCTGCCATCTTGGGACCATCCCCCGAATGTTGAATTTTGTCACCTGCTTTTTCTGCATCTATTTAGATAATCATGTGGTTTTATCCTTTCTTTTGTTTGTTTGGTGTATCATATTGATTGATTTGCAAATGGTAAGTCATTCTGTGTCCCTGGGTTAAATCCAACTTGATCACAGTATATAGTCCTTTTTATATGTTATTGGATTCAGTTTGCTAATAATTTGTTGAGGATTTTTACATCTATATTCTTCAAAAGCATTGACCTGTAATTTTAATTTTTTGTGGTGTCTTTTCTCTGGTTCTGGTGTTAGGGTAATGGTGGCCTCAGAATAATTTCGGAGTATTCCATCCTCTTCAGTTGTTTGAAATAGTTTGAGAAGTATAAACATTAGTTCTTTATATTAATATGTTTTGTGTTGTTGACTCTAGCTAAAGTTTTAGTAACTTTTAAAAAATTTTTTCAAAGAACCACATCTTATTTTTATCTCTTTTCTATACTTTTAAGTCTCTATTTCATTTATTTATGTTCATAAAAATTTTTTTTACTACTACTAACTTTTCATTTCATTTAATTTGTCTTTGCCTAATTCTTTTACGTGTAAGGTTAGATTCTTCTTTTTCAGTCATCTTTTTTATAATTTTTTGATTGTAGGAAAATTGCTTTACAATGTTGTCTTGGTTTCTGCTGTACAACAATTTGCATCAGTGATAACAATACATATCTCACCTGCATCTTGAGCCTCCATCCTTTCCTGCCACCTACCCCTCTAGGTCATCACAGAAAGCCAGGCTGGGCTTCCCCTGTTATACAACAACTTCTCACCAGCTATTTGTTTTACACATAGTAGTATATATATGTCAATGCTACTGTCTCCATTCATCCCACTCTCTTCTTCCCCCAGTGTGTCCACAAGTCCATTCTCAACATCTGCTTCTCCATTCCTTCCCTGCAAATATGTTCATCATTATCAATTTTTAGATACCATATATATGCATTAATACACGATAGTTATTTTTGTCTTTCTGACTTCACTCTAACAGGCTGTAGGTTCATCTGCCTCACTAGAATTAACTCAAATTCATTCTTTTGCATGGCTGTGTAATATTCCATTGTGTATATGTACCACATTTCCTTTATCCATTCATTTGTAGATGGTCATCTAGGTTGCTTCCATGTCCTGGCTATTGTAAATAGTGCTGCAATAAACGTTGTGGTACATATGTCTTTTAGAATTGTGAATTTCTCAAGGTATATACTCAGTAGTGGGATTGCTAAGTCATATGGTAGATTTATTCCTGTTTTTTTTTTGTTTGTTTAAAGAATCTCCAAACTGCTCTCAGTAATGGCTGTATCAGTTTACATTCCCACAAAAAGTGTAGGAGGGTTCTCTTTCTCCACACCCTTTCGAGCATTAATTGTTTGTAGGTATTTTTGGTGATGGCCATTTTGGCTCGTGTGACTTGATTAAGCAGAAGAAAGAATCTGTGAACTTGAAAATTTACCTCTTCCCAGTCAGAGAGGAAAATAGAAACAGGAATGAAAATGAATGAAGAAAGCCTACAGGATTATGGGACACCATTATGAGAGTCCCTTGGACAGTAAGGACATCAAATCAGTCATTCCTAAAGGAAACAAACTTTGAATAATCATTGGAAAGACTGATGCTGGAGCTGAAGCTCCAATAATTTGGCCACCTGTTGCAAAGAGCCAACTCATTGGAAAAAACCCTAATGCTGGGAAGGATTGAAGACAGGAGGAGAAGAGGATAACAGAGGATGAGATGGTTGGATGGCATCACCGACTTAATAGACATGAGTTTGAGCAAATTCTGGGAGATGGTGAAGGACAGGGAAACCTGTCCATGCAGTCCATGGGTCACAAAAAGTCAGACATGACTGAGCGACTGAACAACAAATTATGAGAGCAAATATACTCATTAAAGTAGTCCCAGGAGATGAAGAAAGAAGCAGAAAACTTATTTTAAAAAATAATGCTTGAAAAATTCCCAAGTCTGGAGAGAGATATGGACACCCATCATCAATCTCAAAGGTCCTTAAACAGACTCAACTCAAAGAGATCTTCAAAAAGAGATCTTTACTCAAAGAGATATTCACCAAGACATAATATAATAAACTCTCAAAGATAAAAAATAAAGTGAGAATTTTTAAAGCAGTGAGAGAAAAAGTCTTCATTTGCAAGGGATAGTCAGTAAAACTATCAGCTGATTTCCCTGCAGAAACCTTGCAGGCCAGGAGACAGTGGGATGATATATTCAAAGTGTTGAAAGTTGAAAAAGAAATGCCAACTTGAAATACTTCACCCAAGTTGTTCTTCAGAAATAAAAGAAAGAAAAGGCCTTTCTTATACAAACAAAAGCTAAGGGAGTTCATCACCATTAGAAAAGTATCCCAAATATAGCAGAAGGAAGGCTATAATAAAGATTAGTGCAGAAAGGAATAGAATACAAGGACAATTGGATCAATTAAACAAAGAGTTGGCTTAGCAGGTACAAACTACTATGTGTAAAATAAATAAGATACATAGATATATTGTACAACACAGGGAGCACAGCCAATATTTTATAATATCTTTAAATGGAGAATAATCTATAAAAATACCAAATCACTCTTATACAAGATAAAAACCTTTCCTCTAAGATCAGGATCAAGAAAAAGATGCCTACTCTTACTAATTTTATCCCCCATAGTAATGGAAGTCCTAGTCACAGCAATTAGGCAAAAAAAAAAAAAAAAAAGAAAAGAAATAAAAGACATCGAAATCAGAAGGGAAAAAGTAAAACTATCTCTATTTTCAAATTATGTAATTTTCTATATGGAAAACCCTAAAGACTCCCCAAAACTTTTATAACTACGAAATTCAGTAAAGTTACAGGATACAAAATCAACATATAAAAATCGATTGCTTTTCTATACACTAACAATGAACTATCTCAGAGAAATTAAGAAAGCAATACAATTTAAAGTAACATCAAAACCAACAAACCAGTTAGGAATAAATTAAACCAAGGATCTACACACTGAAAAAACCACAATGTTTTGAAAGAAATTGAAGAAGACATAAATAAATGGAAAGATATCCTATGTTCTTGAATTGGAAGTATTTATATTGTTAAAATGTCCTACTACTCAAGGCAATCTACAGATTCAATGGGATTCTTATCAAAATTCCAATGACATTTTTCACAGAAATAAAAAATTCAATCCTAAAATTTGTATGGAATCACTGTGTTGTGCTTAGTCGCTCAATTGTGTATGACTCTTTGTGAATCCATGCATCATAGCCCACCAGGCTCCCCTGTCCGTGGGGATTCTCCAGGCAAGAATACTGGAGTGGGTTGCCACGCCCTCCCTCCAGAGGATCTTCCCAACCCTGGGATCAAACCCAGGTTTCCTGCATTGCAGGTGGATTCTTTACCGTCTGAGCCACCAGGGAAACCCATGAACTCACTAAGGACTCTAACTAAAGCAATCTTCAACAATGAATCCAAAGAAACCCACAATGAGACACATTATTATTATTTAAAATGTTTAAAGACAGAGATATTGAAAGCAAAAGAGAAACAACTCATAGATACAAGAGATTCTCAATAAGACTATCAGCCTATTTCTCAATAGAAACCTTGAAACTAAGAGCACAATAGGATGATACTAGAATAAAAATATTGTTAACTGTGAAGTTTGTATCTGGCAAAAATGTCCTACCAAAATAAGGGAGAAATTAAGACACTCCCAGATAAACAAATGCTGAATGAATTTGTTACCACTAGACCTACCCTGCAAGCAATGCTAAAATTAATCCTTAGGTTTGAAGTGAAAGAAAATTGGACAGTAATTCAAGGCTAAAGGGAAAAAAGTATCTGGTAAAGACAAATACATGGGAAATTATAAAATCTAGTATATTGTAGTTTTATTATTTTCTATGTGATTTAAAAAATATATGTATAAAAAGTAATTATTAATCTATGTTATATGGCACTTAATGTATAAGGATGTAATCTGTGACATCAATAACAGGAGGCTGTAGACAGACATGTAGGAGCAAATTTTTGTATCCTTTTGAAGTGAAATTGGAAAGCATCATTGAAAGTAAAAAAAGTGAAAGTGAAAGCATAATTTCAAATTGGATTGTTTTAAGTGTAAGATATTATAAAACATCCTTATAGTTACCCAAAAGAGGATATCTATAGAAAAATGCTTAAAATATTGAGAAAGGAATCAAAATGTCTTACAAGGAGAAAAAAAAAAAACAAAACAACTAACACAAAAGGCAGCATTAGAGAAAATGAAGGAATAAGAAGTATGTTATATGATAACAATTCACAAACTGGCAGAACTTAAGTCCTTACTTATAAGTAATTACTTTAAACATAACAGCTTAAACTCTAATCAAAAGATAGATATTTGCACAATGTATTTTTTAATTAATTTATTTTAACTGAAGGCTAATTACAATATTGTAGTAGTTCTTGCCATACATTGACAAAAATCAGCCTTGGGTGTACATGTGTTCCACCAGCCTGAAGCCCCCTCCCACCTCCTTCCCCATTCCATCCTTCAGGATTGTCCCAGTGTGCCGGCTTTCAGTGCCCTGTTTCATGAATCGAATTTGGACTGGTGATCTATTTCACATATGGTAATATACATGTTTCAATGCTATTCTCTCAAATCATCCAACCCTCACCTTCTCCCACAGAGTCCAAAAGCCTGTTCTTTATATCTGTGTCTGTTTGGCTGTCTTGTATATAGGGTCATCATTACCATCTTTCTAAATTCCATATATATGCATTAATATACTGTATTGGTGTTTTTCTTTCTGACTTACTTCACTCTGCATAATAGGCTCCAGTTTCATCCAACTCATTAGAACTGATTCAAATGCATTCTTTTTAATGGCTGAGTAATATTCCATTGTGTATATGTACCACAGTTTTCTTATCCATTCGTCTTCCAATGGACATCTAGGTTGCTTCCATGTCCTAGCTATGGTAAACAGTGCTGCAGTGAACTTTGGGTACACATGTCTCTTTCAATTCTGGTTTCCTCGGTGTGTATGCCCAGCAGTGGGATTTCTGGGTCATATGGCAGTTCTATTTCCAGTTTTTTCAGGAATCTCCACACTGTTCTCCATAGTGGCTTACTAGTTTGCATTCCCACCAACAGTGTAAGAGGGTTCCCTTTCCTCCACACCCTCTCCAGAAATTATTGTTTGTAGACTTTTTGATTGCAGCCATTCTGACTGCCATGAGAGAGTATCTCATTGTGGTTTTGATTTGCATTTCTGATAATGAATGATCAGTTCAGTCGCTCAGTCATGGCTGACTCTTTTTGACCCCATGGACTGCAGGACGCCAGACCTCCCTGTCCATCACCAACTCCTGGAGTTTACTCAAACTCATGTCCATTGAGTCAGTGATGCCATCTAACCATCTCATCCCCTGTCGTCCCTTTCTCCTCCCACCTTCAATCTTTCCCAGCATCAAGGTCTTTTCCAGTGAGTCAGTTCTTCGCATCAGGTGGCCAAAGTATTGGAGTTTCAGCTTCAGCATCAGTCCTTCCAATGAATATTCAGGACCAATTTCCTTTAGGATGGACTGGTTGGATCTCCTTGCAGTCCAAGGGACTCTTAAGAGTCTTCTCCAACACCACAGTTCAAAAGCATCAATTCTTCAGGGCTCAGCTTTCTCTTTAGTCCAACTCTCACATCCATACATGACTACTGGAAAAAAACATAGCTTTGGCTAGACAGAATTTTGTTGGCAAAGTAATTTCTCTGCTTTTTAACATGCTGTCATAATGAGTGATGTTGAGCATCTTTTCAAGTGCTTGTTAGCCATCTGTATGTCTTCTTTGGAGAAATGTCTGTTTAGTTCTTTGGCCCATTTTTTAATTGGGTCATTTTTTTTTTTTTTTCTGGAATTGAGCTGCAGGAGTTGCTTGTATATTTTTGAGGTTAATTCTTTGTCAGTTTCTTCATTTGCTGTTATTTACTCTCATTCTGAAGGCTGTTTTTTCACCTTGCTTATAGTTTCCTTCGTTGTACAAAAGCTTTTAAGTTTAATTAGGTCCCATTTGTTCATTTTTGCTTTTATTTCCATTACTCTGGGAGGTGGGTCAAATGATGCAATTTTGCTGTTTACAAGAAATTCACTTTAGAGCCTATAACACAAATAGTTTAAAGTAAAAGTATAGAAAAATTTGTTCCATGCCAATAGTAACCAAAAAAGTGTTGTGTGGCTATAATATTAGACAAAGTAGATTTGAAATGCCAAAAAAAATTGGTTCCAAGAGATGAAAGACAGTCTATATTGATAAAGGCTCAATACAGCAAGAAGATATAACAATTCTAAACATTTATGCACCTAATGACAGACATCCAAAATATTTGAAGCAAGGATTGACATAATTGAAAGAGAAAATAGATAGTTCTACAATAATAGTTAAAATTTTCAACACCCCACTTTCAATAATGGATCAATCAACCATACAGAAATAAGTAGGAACTTTCAACTCTAATCTCTTCAAAAATTTTCTCATACCCTTTCTTTCTCTCTTTGTCTGGGACCCCTATAATTTGAATGTTGGTGCATTTGATATTGTCTCAAAGGTCTCTGAGACTATCCCCAGTTCTTTTCATTCTTTTTACTTTATTCTGCTCTTCAGAAGTTATTTCCACCATTTTATCTTCCAGCTCACTGACTCGTTCTTCTGCTTCAGATATTCTGCTATTGATTCCTTCTAGAGTATTTTTAATTTCAGTAATTATGTTGTTTGTCTCTGTATGTTTATTCTTTAATTCTTCTAGGTTTTTGTTAATTGATTCTCGCATTTTCTCCATTCTGTTTTCAAGGTTTTTGATAATCTTTATTATCATTATTCTGAATTCTTTTTCATGTAGTTTGCCTATTTCCTCTTCATTTATTTGGACTTCTACGTTTCTAGTTTGTTTCTTCATTTATGTAGTATTTCTCTGCCTTTTCATTATTTTTTTTTTAACTTATTGTGTTTGAGGTCTCCTTTTCCCAGGCTTCAAGGTTGAATTCATTCTTCCTTTTGGTTTCTGCCCCCTTACAGTTGGTCCAGTGGTTTATATAAGCTTTGTATAGGGTAAGATTTGTGATGAGTTTTTGTTGTTGTTGTTTCTCCTCTGATTGGTGAGGCTGAGTGAGGTGGTAATCCTGTCTGCTGATGATTGGGTTTGTATTTTTTTTTTTTAATAAATTTATTTATTTTAGTTGGGGGCTAATTACTTTACAATATTGTAATAGTTTTTGCCATATATTGACATGAATCAGCCATGGGTTTACATGTTTGTTGTTTAGTTGAGGTGTCCTGCACAGGGTGCAACTGGTGGTTTAGGTGATGCCGGGTCTTGTATTCAAGTGGTTTCCTTTGTGTGAGTTCTCACTGTTTGATACTCCCTAGGGTTAGTTCTCTGGTAGTCTTGGGTCTTGGAGTCAGTGCTCCCACTCCAAAAGCTCAGGGCTTGATATCTTGTCAGGAATGAAGATTCCACAAGTGGTTGTTATGGCATTAAGTGACATTAAAACAAGTACCCCAAAACAAGAAACCAAAGATGAACCCCAGACAAATGGCAGTTACAAATCAGGCAAATAATAATTAAGATAATGGAATATACACATATACATGTACACCCATAAGCAAAGTCAAAACAGTCCAACAAAAATAAAGTACAATAGACTGACCCAGTGAACAAGGAAACCAAAAATTGTATCTATCAGTTAAGAAAAAAACTAAGTAAAGCACAAACTGGAAAACAAAACTAAAGCAAGGTGTCAAGTGGGGAATAAAGAAGTTAAAACAAAACTAACAAATATGTTGAGAGGAAAGGAAAGAAAGGATCGATATGCAAAGTTAAATAGAGTTAGATAAAGAAGACCTATACACATTAAAGATTAACTTCAAGAGGAAAATAACAGTAGGAGAGCAAACAAAGGAGTAAATGTATAAAAAATAATAATAGGTTTAAAAAGTTAAAAAAAGAGAAAAAGGGGGGGAAGGGAGAAGGATAAAAAGAAAAAAACAAAAGAAAACTCCACAGAACAGGGAAATATTGAAGACAGGAGAAGAGGATGAGAGAGGATGAGTTGGTTGGATGGCATCACCAACTCAAAGATTCTTTCCAGAGAGATGAGAGGGGAGAAAATTGGTTACCGAGAATGTTTTATAGGGGCCCTTCCTTGAGCCACAGAGATTAGGCACCATCATTACTAAAGATCCTAAAATACGTAATTCACTTGGAGATTCTTTGACCTTTGGAGCTCTATTTTTACATGATATTTAGGTCTGAAGGTACCTAGGGAGGATAGAGGGCATTTATCATAACTTTCTCAAAGCCAGGGAAGGTATGATAATAGGCCAAACTTTTGAGGTTATAGAAACTTCAGATAAGGAATTCAAAATTTCTAGCATCCTTCAGCATTTCAAAGCCCTTCCATTGCTGACTTGGACTTTCATTGCTTGAAGGTGAGCTCAGCCGTCCTTTGCAATTATTGCTGGTAAAGCAGATGCCCAGTGAAAAACTATAATGGAGGCTGGCATGCTCTTCTGCAAAACTGGTTGGGTTCAATGGGTCTATCATTTCTTTGAACATTCAGAAAGGAAGATCCTCAACACATTTTTAAACTGAAGGAAACCCCATTTGATACAGAGTCCATGAAATTGTGGGAGACCATGAATGGAATTGATCTTCTGACTCTCTAGGAGGGCTCTGACCACCCTGATTCGCAAATTTTGAGCTGTTAAACACCACCTTCTGGAGCATAGAAACCCTGCCCCTTACCCTCAATCCCCACCTAAACCAATTTGCCTGCCATTTGTTTTCTGACTGACTCCCCCTACCACCTCTCAGCAATCAAATTCTCTCTCTTCATTGGCAATTGAATAGGGGTAGCCTCGTGAAATAATCACCAGACAGGTCACCTCCAAATCACAACTAAGGGAGATTGCATTGAAAGAATATCATCCTTTGCCCACAAATCTGATGGCCAAGGGAACCACTGGCCCACCCAAGATGTGTGCAGCCAATACCCAAATCTCTGAAATTGGGAATTGCTGCAAACTCTTCCAAAGGGATTTGGCCATTCCTGGGCCTTGTCATATCACCTTGGGGCAATTGCTCATATATAACTCTGGTGGTTAATCATAACTCTAAAAATAATATTTTCTAGCTTTATCAGGTATGGAAACACAAGTTACCATCATTACAGGCAACCATCCAAATTTAAAAGGGGTACCTCTTTTAAACTGCAAAGTGAAAGTTTAAGTGTTAGTCACTCAGTCGTGTCCAACTCTTTATGACCCCGTGCACTGTAGCCCACCAGGCTCCTCTGTCCATGGAATTCTCCAGGCAGGAATACTGGAGTGAGTAGCCATTCCCTTCTCCAGGGATGTTCCTGACCCAGGATCAAACCCAGATTTCTTCTATCACAGGCAGATTCTTATAGTCTGAGCCACCAGGCAGGGTAAATGTGGGTAAAACCATCCATGGCAAACAGATTCCACTAGATGTCACTATTGGAAAAATTATTTCTTAAATAGCTCCCCATCTTGGCGGCTCCTCTGGCTTTGGGTTTCCTTATCATAGGCATAAAGGCTATTTCATGCCAGGTGCAACACTGGAACAAATCAAAGTCCCTGGCTCTACTAGTCTTATTTGCAAAGTGAGACCCTATGGGACTGTCCTTGCCAGTAAATGTGGTGAACATGACACAAAATCCCATGACAAGACACTGTTGGCTTTCTACCTTTTTGTCAAGATTTACTAACAGAAGCAAGTGATTATTTCCACTATTTCTCCTTTCAGTAGTCCTATTTTGTCTATTTGTTAACATCATCAAGGATACATTGTGCTCTAAATAATGGCACCTTCCAGTTATATTGTGATCCAAACTCACAGGCACAGGACCTTATGTATTTTTATTTTGCCAATTTCCCCACAGGTTTTCCCTAATAAAATCATACCCCAGTGAGCAATGGTTACATAGGAGATTCCCTTATTCCTTTATACACTAGGTACCTCCTTGTTTCTATAAACCAAGAACACCAAGAAAAATGGGCAATATTTATCCCTATCTTAATAGCACTTGCCATAGCTAAGAGAGTTGGCAGAATTGGCAGAGCAGCAGTCTTTGTCAAATAAAATCAGATTATAACCGCCAACCATTACATTTCAGTTGACTTTTCAGATCATATTTAAAGGCTTGTCAAAACACTGTCCATTTTACAACTAGTCCATTGGTGGCTCAGACAGTAAAGAATCTGCCTGGAATGCAGGAGATCTGGGTTCAATCCCTGGGTTGGGAAGAGCCCCCGGAGAAGGGAATGGATTCCCACTCCAGTATTCTTATCTGGAGAATCCTATGGATAGGGGAGCCTGGTGGGCTACACTTCATGAGGTCACAAAGAGTCAGGCATGACTGAGCGACAAAGCACACATGCCATTAGTCTCTAGGCCAAATGTTAATGAGTAGCATATTGTTGCTTGTCTTTTTGCTAGCCAGGGAAGGAGGGATTTGTGCTATTTGGGATACCTTCTGTTGTATGTGCACGAATAACTCTGAACAGCTCCAGACAGACCAAGTTTTGAGGAACGACAAGAAGTAAAGATCTTTCATAATATAACCAACATCTTTCAACAGATTTCTTTAATTCAGATGTGACAGGTTTTGTCCCACAACGTAGGATGCCTTGTGAACTGAGTGCATTCCAAACCCTCATAATATCCCTAACAGAACTCTTACTAGTGGTCACCTTTGTCAACATTTACTTTCGGTGGCTAAGTCAAGCTGTTCCATTCATCTTTAAAATCTCCAAAACCTAGGGGGCAAGCATTATCCATTCTGACTCCCCATTAGAATTGTCAGTGATGTTGAACCACAGGGTCAACTGTACTGTAAATGTTAAAACTTCATTTTTTCCTGCTGCCTCAACATCCCCACCAGTAGGCTGTGAGCATCCTGCCCAGGTGAGCAGATATGATAGGGTTGGCCCTTGCCATAAGTTCCTTCTTGTCATCCTCTGGCTGTGACCTACTGACATTGAAACACACCAGCGAAATCCCCTGGCACTTTTTGCTTGTATAGTCCACCCTGACCCCCAATAAAAGCACTTGCTCACAGGTTCCCTCTCTCTCATGCCGCTTGTTGAATCTGCTCCCTCAGTGCTCCTCACCTGTGAGGACCTGCATGAACGTAGCTAACTGTCCGTGCTCCCCCTTGTGGCCGCACCTGATTCACCATCACTTAAAAGAATACAGAAGAGCAAGCTGGTTTAAGATAGCAACAGAGGAAGACCCTGAACACACTTCTTACACAGACAGAACAAATTTACAGCTGCAGGTGGAATAATTATCCTCTGAAAAGGACCTGAGAACTAGAGGAACAGCATATTCACAACAAAAGATAAAAGAAATGCCTCAAAATATGTAGGCGAGGCAGGGACTTGGTCTTGCTTGGGACCCAACATCAGGCATGGCATTACACAACTGGGAAGAATTCCCAAAATACATAATATTCCCAAGGGCAGTCAAGGGACTGTGCCCTACCACAGACATTAACCCCGAATCTTGGATCTTGCACTAGCAAGACAAATCCCCAAAATATCTGGCTTTGAAAGTTAACAGGGGTTCAATCTAGGAACTATAGGGAATCAAGAACTTGCTCTTAAACGGTTCATGTGCAGACCCACTCACCCTGATGTCCAGTGCAAAAACAACAGTTTAAAACGTACCTAGATCATAAGTAAGGGGTACTTACACACTAATCCTAAAGCAGTTGCCAGAGAGGCAGGAACCTGTAGTGACTCTAGGGACAGAAGCACTGCTGAGAACCACTTTTGGCGCCCTTTCTATAGCCTACAAGCACCAGTAGGCATGCTCTGCACATCACCTACCCTACACAATGCCTACCCCACAAGCAGGACAGGCAAGCACATGGTGCCCCACCACGTCTGAGCAGAAGCTGCATGTAAGCAGGCTGGGCAAGTGTCCTGAGCCCCACCACCCTATCCAGCAGCCACATCACAGTCAGGTGAATGCCCCAAGCCCTGCCCTTCTCATGCACCAGCCATACCACAACTGAGCCAAGGGAACGCCTTGAGCCCCGTTTACCTCATGCTGTACTTATGCCAGAGCTGTGTCAGGTGGCCACATTATACCCTGCCCTCCCTGTGCAGTAGCTGAAGCCCTTACCATAGCTGGTAGGGGGACACAGTCTGCACAAGAAATGCCTCTTGACCACCTGGCTCTGGAGGCCAGAGGAGATTGTGCTTCTGGGCCTCATGGATCATTTCCTACACAAAACCTCTCCTTTAAGACTGAGGGAAGTAGCTGTTTTGCCTAATACACATAGACAAACACAGAGAGTCAGGCAAAATAAGAAAACAGAGGAATATGTTCCTAACCAAAGAACAAGACAGAGCCCCAGAAAAAGACCATAATTAAAAAGAGATATAAAGAAGGGATAAGTAGGGGGCTGGGAGTAAGGGGAGGGATAAACTGAGAGAATGAGGTTGACATATATACCCTGCTATATATATCAAATAGGCAACTAATGAGGACCTACTGTGTAGCACAGGGACCTCTACTCAATACTCTGTAATGACATATATGGGAAGAGGATCTAAAAAAGAAAAAGAATGAAATTATGTATATGGATAACATTCACTTTGCTGTACAGCAGAAAGTAACAAAATATTGTAAATTAACAATACTTCAATAAAATTTTAAATAAAATTTTTTATAAAGGAGATAAGGAGCCTATCTGATAAAGAGTTCAAAGTAATGGTCAT
Source organism: Giraffa tippelskirchi (assembly GCF_054371585.1). Taxonomy (NCBI): domain Eukaryota; kingdom Metazoa; phylum Chordata; class Mammalia; order Artiodactyla; family Giraffidae; genus Giraffa; species Giraffa tippelskirchi. The sequence goes on from NC_137279.1 coordinate 111,517,450, forward strand.
AAAGATGCTCTCTGATCTCAGGAGACAAGGGGATGGAAAAAATGAGAACTTGAAGAAAGAAATTAGATCTATAAGAAAGTACCAAACAAAGCTTATAACAATTGAAAAATACACTAGGGGTTTCAAGAGCAGAATGGAGGAAGTAGGAGCACAAATCAGTTAGCTGGATTGTAAAGCAATAGGTTTCACCCAGATAGAGCAGCAAAATTAAAGATTTTTTTTTAAAGTGAGGATAACTTAGGGGATCCCTAAGACAACATCAAGCAGAATAGCATTTGCACCACAGGGGTTCCAGGAGGATGAGAGTGAAAGAGAGAAAGAGAAAGGGGCAGAAGAATTATATGAAGAAATTATATGTGAAATGTTCCTTAATCTTGGAAAGGAGACAGGCATCCATATTCAAGAAGCCCAGAGAGTTCCAAATAAGGTGACCCAAAGAGAACCACACCACAGCACATCATAATTAGCATGATTAAAGTCAAGGATAAAGACAGAATTTTAAAAGCATCTAGAGAGAGGAGGGGTCCCAAGATGGCAGAGGAATAGGATGGGGAGACCACTTTCTCCCCAACAAATATATCAAAAGATGATCTGCACGTGGAGCAACTTCCACAGAACAACTTATGAACACTGGCAGAGGACACCAGATACCCAGAAAGGCAAACCAATCTCTTGGAAATAAGATAGGACAAAGGATAAAGATGAAAAGCAAGACAGAGGATTTCAGGACAAAGACCCGTCCTGGGGAGGGAGACATGAAAGAGAAGTTTCCACACAACTGGAAACCCATTAACAGGCAGCTTTGGAATCTCAGAGGGCAGCCTAACCGGATAACCGGTGTGTGTGTGGGGGCGGTGGGGGGAGTGAGGAGGGGATGGGATGGGAATTACCACAGAAATCATTCCCAATGTCAATTACCAGCCAAGAAGAGGCTCACAGGTCACATCCGCCTGCAGCGAGTTGGGGCTGGATGCAGAGGTGCTGGCTGCATCCTCAGTCCTTTTTCTAATTTTGTGTCTGTAAGAGTCTAATTTTTAGTGTCCATTTTTCACTTAGGGATTTGACTACTGTCTTCATTGCTCTTTTCCCCTTTGACTCCCCCTTTTCTCTTCCTGGTCACCTCTGTTTCCTTCTTCCCTTTTCTTTCCTCTGTACAACTCTGTGAATCTCTGGGTGCTATTGTCTGTGGAGAGTTGTTTCACCATCAACCGAGGGGTTTTGTTTTCTGTGCTGTGTGGATGGAGAAGTCTTGATGCTATTGTTAGAGGTCTGGACCAAAACCCAGAGGCAGTAGGCTCAACTCCAGAAGTTTAGACCATTGTAGAACTTCTGACTCCAGGGAACATTAAAAGACAAGAGCCCACCCAAAAGCCCCTGAGAGAGTCATTTCCTAGGCAGGTTGATAAGAAGTCTAGGAGTTCCCAAGGAGAGAGGGGTCTGGAATTCTCAAGGAGGAAGAAAGGACAAACTATTTTTTTCCCTCAACATTCTTTAGGATTATATAGCAATAATGTATCCTGCTTGAGGACAGTCTCTTGAAAAAAACTTCTAGCTAATTCTGTTATCTTAAAGTGTAAATTATGGGAGTAGGTCTGGTGAGGTCTTTACAACCTCCAGACATTCTTTTGATTCACTGTAATAACTAATTTGAGAGTATATAATTCCTTTGCTAACACTAGCAAGGGGGTACCCTTTCTGCCCCCTTCTGATGTCTATGTCAGAAGTTTTCTCTATTCCCTTTTATACTTTAACAAACTCTATTGCACAAAAGTTCTGAGCGACCAAGCCTCGTCTCTGGCCCCGGATTGAATTCTTCTCCTCTGGAGGCCAAGAATCCCAGTGTCTTTTCATGGGTTCAGCAACAACCTTTCAATATGAGTATTGCTAATCCCACTTTCTCTTGGTCTCCATTTGCATGAAATATCTTTTTCTATCCCCTCACTTTCAGTCTGTATGTGTCCCTAGGTTTGAGATGGGTCTCTCATAGACAGCATGGATAGGGGTCTTGTTTTTGCATCCATTTGATCAGTCTTTGTCTTTTGGTTGGAGCATTTAACCCATTTACTTTTAAGGTAATTATTGAAAGGTATGATCCCATTACCATTTACTTTATTGTTTGGGGTTAGTTTTTATAAACCTTTTCTGTTTCCTGTCTAGAGAACATCCTTTAGCATTTGTTGAAGAGCTGGATTAGTGGTGCTGAATTCTCTCAACGTTTGCTTGTCTGTAAAGCTTTTGATTTCTCCTTCGAATCTGAATGAGATCCTTGCTGGGTAGAGTAATCTTGGTTGAAGGTTTTTCTCTTTCACCACTTTAAGTATGGCCTGCCATTCCCTTCTGGCTTGCAGAGTTTCTGTTGAAAGATCAGCTCGTATCCTTAATGAGATTCACTTGTACGTTGTTTGTTCCATTTCCCTTGATGCTTTCAATATTTGTTCTTTGTGTTTAATTTTTGTTAGTTTGATTTATATGTGTCTTCGCATGTTTCTCCTTGGGTTTATCCTGTATGGGACTCTCTGGGCTTATTGGACTTGGGTGGCTATATCCTTCCTCACTTTAGGGAAGTTTTTGACTATTATCTCCTCAAATATTTTCTGATGCCCTTTCCTTTTGTCTTCTTTTTCTGGGATGCCTATGATTTGAATGTTGGGGTGCTTAACATTGTCTCAGAGGTCTCTGAAGCTGTTCTCATTTCTTTTTATTTTTTCCCGCTCTGCTTCATTTATTCCCACCATTCTATCTTCCAGCTCACTTATCCTTCCTTCTGCCTCAATTACTCTACTGTTGATTACCTCCAGAGTGTTTTTAATCTCAGTTATTGAATTGTTCACTTCTGACTGAATATTCTTTATTTCTTCTGGGTCCTTGTTAAACATATCTTGCACCTTCTCAATCCGTGTCTCTAGTCTATTTATCTGCGTCTCCATTTTGTTTTCAAGATTTTGGATCATCTTTACTATCATTATTCTGAATTCTTTCTTAGGTAGGCTCCCTATCTCCTCCTCTTTTGTTTGGTTCAGTGGGTTTTTATCATGTTCCTTCACCAACTGGATATTTCTCTGCCTTTTCATTTTGTTTATTTTGCTTTACTTGGGGTCTGGTTCCTCTTAATTATGAAGTCTGTTCCATGTGGGTGGAGTTGGACCAGTGGTTTGTGAAGGTTTCCTGGTTGGGGGAGCTTGTGTCTGTGTTCTGGTGAATGGAACTGGATATCATCTCTCTGGAGGGCAGTGGAGTGTCTAGCAGAGAGTTTAGGGGTGTCTATGGGTTTGGTATGGCTTTAGGCAGCCTGTCTTTTAATGTTCAGGGTTGTGTTCTTGTTTCGCTGGAGGAGTAGTGTGAGGTGTATTCACTGAAGCTTGCTAGCTCTTTGGTGGAGTTCAGTGTCAGTATAGGTATGGAGGTGAAAAGTTGTTGCTGAACCCATGAAAAGATGCCGGGATTCTTGGCCTCCAGAGGAGAAGAATTCAATCCGGGGCCAGAGACGAGGCTTGATCGCTCAGAGCTTTTGTGCAATAGAGTTTGTTAAAGTATAAAAGCGAATAGAGAAAGCTTCTGACATAGACATCAGAAGGGGGCAGAAAGAGTATCCCCTTGCTAGTGTTAGCAATGGAATTATATACTTTCAAATTAGTTATTACAGTGAATCAAAAGAATGTCTGGAGGTTGTAAAGACCTCACCAGACCTACTCCCATAATTTACCCTTTAATATAACAGAATTAGCTAGAAGTTTTTTTCAAGAGACTGTCCTCAGGCAGGATACATTATTGTTATATAATCCTAAAGAATGTAGAGGGGGAAAAAAATAGTTTGTCCTTTCTTCCTCCTTGAGAATTCCAGACCCCTCTCTTCTTGGGAACTCCTAGACTTCTTATCAACCTGCCTAGGAAATGACTCTCTCAATATCAGATAAAATAGACTTTAAAATAAAGACTGTTATAAGAAACAAAGAAGGACACTACACAATGATCAAGGGATCAATCCAAGAAGAAGATATAACAATTATAAATATATATATGCACACAACAGGGGAACATCTCAATACATAAGGCAAATACTAACAACTATTAAGGGGGGAATGGACACAATACTAGTGGAGGACTTTAATACCCCACTCATATCAATGGACAGATCATCCAGATAGGAAATTAACAATAAAAAACTAGCTTTAAATGATACTCTGGACCAGCTATACCTACAGGGCATTTCACCCCAAACCAATGGATTTCAACTTTTTCTCAAGTGTACATGGAACATTCTCCAGAATAGATCACATCAAGCCTTGGTAAATTTTTAAAAATTGAAATCCCTTCAAGTATATTTTCTTTTTTTTTTTTTTTTTTTTTTTTTTTTTATAAATTTATTTATTTTACTTGGGGGCTAATTACTTTACAATATTGTAATAGTTTTTGCCATACATTGACAAGAATCAGCCATGGGTTTACATGTGTTCCCCTTCCCGAACCCCCCACCCACCTCCCTCCCCCTCCCATCCCTCTGGATCATCCCACTGCCCCGGCCCCGAGCCCTTGTCACATGCATCGAACATGGAATGGTGCTCTGTTTCACATATGACAATACACATGTCTCAATGCCATTCTCCCAGAACGTCCCACCCTCACCTTCTCCCTCAGAGTCCATAAAATTGTTCCATGCATCTGTGTCTCTCATTCTGTCCCGCATATAGGGTTATCGTTACCATCTTTCAGATTCCATATATATGCATTAGTATACTGTATTGTTGTTTTTCTTTCTGGCTTACTTCACTCTGTATAATGGGCTCCAGTTTCATCCATCTCAGTAGAACCGGTTCAAATGTATTTTTTTTAATGGCTGAGTAATATTCCATTGTGTATATGTACCACAGCTTCCTTATCCATTCATCTGCTGATGGACATCTAGGTTGCTTCCATGTCCTGGCTATTGTAAACAGTGCTGCGATGAACATTGGGGTACACGCGTCTCTTTCAATTCTGGTTTCCTCGGTGTATATGCCCAGCAGTGGGATTGCTGGGTCATATGGCAGTTCTATTCCCAGTTTTTTAAGGAATCTCCACACTGTTCTCCATAGTGGCTGTACTAGTTTGCATTCCCACCAACAGTGTAAGAGGGTTCCCTTTTCTCCACACCCTCTCCAGCATTTATTGCTTGTAGACTTTTGGATAGCAGCCATTCTGACTGGTGTGAAATGATACCTCATTGTGGTTTTGATTTGCATTTCTCTAATAATGAGTGATGTTGAGCATCTTTTCATGTGTTTGTTAGCCATCTGTATGTCTTCTTTGGAGAAATGTCTGTTTAGTTCTTTGGCCCATTTTTTGATTGGGTCGTTTATTTTTCGGGAATTCAGCTGCAGAAGTTGCTTGTATATTTTGGAGATTAATTGTTTGTCTGTTGCTTCATTTGCTATTATTTTCTCCCATTCTGAAGGCTGTCTTTTCACCTTGTTTATAGTTTCCTTTGTTGTGCAAAAGCTTTTAATTTTAATTAGGTCCCATTTGTTTATTTTTGCTTTTATTTCCAATATTCTGGGAGGTGGGTCATGGAGGATCCTGCTGTGATTTATGTCGGAGAGTGTTTTGCCTATGTTTTCCTCTAGGAGTTTTATTGTTTCTGGTCTTACGTTTAGATCTTTAATCCATTTTGAGTTTATTTTTGTGTACGGTGTTAGGAAGTGTTCTAGTTTCATTCTTTTACAAGTGGTTGACCAGTTTTCCCAGCACCACTTGTTAAAGAGGTTGTCTTTTCTCCATTGTATATTCTTGCCTCCTTTGTCGAAGATAAGGTGTCCATATGTGCGTGGGTTTATCTCTGGGCTTTCTATTTTGTTCCATTGATCTATATTTCTATCTTTGTGCCAGTACCATACTGTCTTGATGACTGTGGCTTTGTAGTAGAGTCTGAAGTCAGGCAGGTTGATTCCTCCAGTTCCATTCTTCTTCCTCAAGATTGCTTTGGCTATTCGAGGTTTCTTATATTTCCATACAAATTGTGAGATGATTTGTTCTAGTTCTGTGAAAAATACCATTGGTAGCTTGATAGGGATTGCATTGAATCTGTAGATTGCTTTGGGTAGAATACTCATTTTCACTATATTAATTCTTCCAATCCATGAACACGGTATATTTCTCCATCTGTTTGTGTCCTCTTTGATTTCTTTCATCAGTGTTTTATAGTTTTCTATATATAAGTCTTTTGTTTCTTTAGGTAGATATATTCCTAAGTATTTTATTCTTTTTGATGCAATGGTGAATGGTATTGTTTCCTTAATTTCTCTTTCTGTTTTCTCATTATTGGAGTATAGGAATGCAAGGGATTTCTGTGTGTTAATTTTATATCCTGCAACTTTACTATATTCATTGATCAACTCTAGTAATTTTCTAGTAGAGTCTTTAGGGTTTTCTATGTAGAGGATCATGTCATCTGCAAACAGTGAGAGTTTTACCAAAACAATCAATTTTACCTTTTTCTCAAGTGCACATGGAACTTTCTCCAGGATAGATCACATCCTGGGCCATAAATCTAGCCTTGGTAAATTCAAAAAAATTGAAATCATCCCAGCCATCTTCTCTGACCACAATGCAGTAAGATTAGACCTCAATTACAGGAAAAAAACTATTAAAAGTTCCAACATATGGAGGCTAAACAACACGCTTCTGAATAACCAACAAATCACAGAAGAAATCAAAAAAGAAATAAAATTATGCATAGAAACGAATGAAAATGAAAACACAACAACCCAAAACCTATGGGACACTGTAAAAGCAATACTAAGGGGAAGGTTCATAGCAATACAGGCGTACCTCAAGAAACAAGAAAAAAATCAAATAAATCAACTAACTCTACACCTAAAGCAACTAGAGAAGGAAGAAATGAAAAACCCCAGGGTCAGTAGAAGGAAAGAAATCTTAAAAATTAGGGCAGAAATAAATGCAAAAGAAACAAAAGAGACCATAGCAAAAATCAACAAAACTAAAAGCTGGTTTTTCGAGAAGATAAACAAAATTGATAAGCCATTAGCCAGACTCATCAAGAAACAAAGGGAGAAGAATCAGATCAACAAAATTAGAAATGAAAATGGAGAGATCACAACAGATTCCACAGAAATACAAAGGATCATAAGAGACTACTACCAACAGCTATATGCCAATAAAATGGACAACTTGGAAGAAATGGACAAATTCTTAGAAAAGTATAACTTTCCAAAACTGAACCAGGAAGAAATAGAAGATCTTAACAGACCCATCACAAGCACGGAAATCGAAAGTGTAATCAGAAATCTTCCAGCAAACAAAAGCCCAGGACCAGACGGCTTCACAGCGGAATTCTACCAAAAATTTAGAGAAGAGCTAACACCTATCCTGCTCAAACTCTTCCAGAAAATTGCAGAAGATGGTAAACTTCCAAACTCATTCTATGAGGCCACCATCACCCTAATTCCAAAACTAGACAAAGATGTCACAAAAAAGGAAAACTACAGGCCAATATCACTGATGAACATAGATGCAAAAATCCTTAATAAAATTCTAGCAAACAGAATCCAACATCATATTAAAAAGATCATACATCATGACCAAGTGGGCTTTATCCCAGGAATGCAAGGTTTTTTTAACATCCGCAAATCAATCAATGTAATACACCACATTAACAAATTGAAAGAAAAAAACCATATGGTTATCTCAATAGATGCAGAAAAAGCCTTTGACAAAATTCAGCATCCATTTATGATTAAAACCCTCCAGAAAGCAGGAATAGAAGGAACATACCTCAACATAATAAAAGCTATATATGACAAACCCACAGCAAACATTATCCTCAATGGTGAAAAATTGAAAGCATTTCCCCTAAAGTCAGGAACAAGGCAAGGATGCCCACTTTCACCACTACTATTCAACATAGTTTTGGAAGTTTTGGCCACAGCAATCAGAGCTGAAAAAGAAATAAAAGGAATACAGATAGGAAAAGAAGAAGTAAAACTCAAGTATATTTTCTTACAAAGCTATAAGATTACATTATCACCTACAGGGAAAAAAACCATAAAAAACAAATATATGAAGGCTAAATGACATGCTTTTTAACAACCAACAGATCATTGAAGAAATAAAAAAGGAAATCAAAAGTCCTCAATGGTGAAAAATTGAAAGCATTTCCTCTGAAATCAGGAACAATTCAGGAGTGTCCAGTCTCACCACTAATATTTAACAAATTTTGGAAGTCCTAGCCACAGCAATCAGAGAAGAAAAAGAAACAAAAGGAATGAAGACTGCAAAAGAAGAAGTAAAACTCACATTGTTTGCAAATGGTATGATCCTCTACATAGAAAACCCTAATGACACCACCAGAAAATGACTAGAGCTAATCAATGAATATACTAAAATTTCAGGATAAAATTAACACAGAGAAGTCACTTTTATTCCAATACACTAACAATGAAAAATCAGAAAGAGAAAATAAGGAAATAATCCCATTCACCATTGCAATGAAAAGAATAAAATACTTAGGAATAAATCTACCTAAAGAAACAAAAGACCTGTATACAGAAAACTATAAAACACTGATGAAAGAAATCAAAGATGACACAAATAGATGGAGTAATATGCCATGTTCTTGGATTGGAAGAATCAATATAGTGAAAATGAGTATACTACCCAAAGCAATCTATAGGTTCAATGCAATCTCTATCAAACTACCAATGGTATTTTTCACAGAACTAGAACAAGCAATTTCACAATTTGTATAAACACAAGAATGGAACTGGAGAAATCAACCTTCCTCACTTCAGACTACTACAAAGCTACCATCAACAAGACAGTATGGTATGGCACAAAGACAGAAATATAGATCAATGGAACAAAATAGAAAGCCCAGAAATAAATCCACACATCTTTGGACACTTCATCTTTGACAAAGGAGGCAAAAATATACAATGGATAAAAGACAGTCTCTTCAACAAGTGGTGTTGGGAAAACTGCTCAACTACGTGTAAAAGAATGAAACTAGAACACTTTCTAACACCATATACAAAAATAAACTCAAAATGGAATAAAGATCTAAATGTAAGACCAGAAAACTGTAAAACTCTTAGAGGAAAACATAGGCAGAACACACTCTGAAATAAATCACAGCAAGATCCTCTATGACCCACCTCCTAGAGTAGGGTCTAGGAAATAAAAACAAAAGTAAACAAATGGGGCCTGATTAAACGTAAAAGCTTTTGCAAAGCAAAGGAAACTATAAGCAAGGTGAAAAGACAACCCTCAGAATGGGAGAAAATAATAGCAAATGAAGCAACTGACCAAGAATTAATCTCCAGAATAAACAAGCAGCTCATGCAGCTCAATACCAGAAAAACAGACAACACAATCAAAAAGTGGGCAAAAGATCTAAGCAGATATTTCTGCAAAGAAGCAATACACATGGCTAAAAAAACATGAAAAGATGCTCAACATCACTCATTATTAGAGAAATGCAAATCAAAACCACAATGAGGTATCATTTCACACTGATCAGAATGCCTGTCATCAACAAGTCTACAAACAAATGCTGGAGGGGGTGTGGAGAAACGGGAACCCTCTTACAGTTGGTGGGAATGCAAACTGGTACAGCCACTGTGGAGAACAGTGTGGAGATTCCTTTAAAAACTGGGACTAGAACTGCCATACGACCCAGCAATCCCACTGCTGGGCATATACCCTGAGGAAACCAGAATTGAAAGAGACACATGTACCCAAATGTTCATTGCAGCACTATTTACAATAACTAGGACATGGAAGCAACTTAGATGTCCATTGCCAGATAAATGGATAAGGAAGTTGTGGTACATATACACAATGGAATATTACTCAGTAAAAAGGAACACATTTGAGTCAGTTCTAATGAGGTAGATGAACCTGGAGCCTATTATACAGAGTGAGGTAAATTAGAAAGAGAAAGACAAATACTGTATATTAATGCATATATATGTAATTTAGAAAGATGGTACCAATGATTCTACGTTCAGGGAAGCAAAGGAGACACAGACATAAAGAACAGACTTTTGGACTCAATGGAAGAAGGCGAGGGTGGGATGATTTGAGAGAATAGCATTGAAGCATATACATTACCATATTTAAAATAGATGACCAGTGTGAGTTCGATGGAAGCAGAGCACCCAAAGCTGGTGCTCTGGGACAACCTAGAAGGCGGGGTGGGGAGGGAGGCTGGAGGGGAGTTCATGATTGGGAGGACACATGTATACCTATGGCTGATTCATACTGATGTATGGCAATAGCCATCACAACATTGTAAAGTAATTATCGTCCAAATAAAATAAATTAATTAATAAAAAATTAAAACAGCTAGAGAAAAAACAATGTATTACATACAAGGGAAACCCTATGAGACTATCAGTAGAAGTCTCAGGCCAGAGAGGAGTAGAATGATATATTCACAGTGCTGAAAGAAAAGACTTCCAATCCAGAATTCCCTACCCAGAAAGGTTATTGTTCAGAATTGAAGAAGAGACTAAGAGTTTTCCACACAAACAAAAGTTAAAGGCATTCATCATCACTAAATAAGCCTTACAAGAAATGTTGAAAAGAATTATATAAGTTCAAAAAATATACTAATTAATAATAAGAAAACATACAAAACAATCATCTCACTGGAAAAGATCAACAAAAATTAAAGGTAGAAAGGTAGTGGATCAATCACTTATAAAGCAAGTATGAAGGTCAAAAAATAAAAGTAGAATTAAAATTGTAATAACTAGTTTAAGGGATGCATAAAATAAAAATATGTAAAATCAGCCTAAAATACGAAGACTGACTGGAAGAGTAAAATTGTAAAGCTTTTGGAATGTGTTCAAATATAAGTTGTCATCAAAAAATTTTTAAATATATGCACAGGATGTTATTGTGAAACTCTTGGTGACCACAAAGAAAAGATTTACAGTAAATACACTAAAGAAAATGAGAAGGGAATCTAAATATAACACCAAAGAAAACCATCAAACCAGAAGAGGGAAAGAGAAGAAAGGAAACAAGAGGAGCTATGGAAACAGCCAGAAATCAGTGAACAAGACGGTAATATGTACATGCCTATCAATAATTACTTTAAATGTAAATGGGATAAATTTGCTAATCAAAGAGGTAAAATCACTGAATAGATTTAAAAAATAAGACTCATCTATATCTATATTCTGCATACAAGAGACTCACCTCAGAAGTAAGGACACACACAGGCTGTAAAGGGATGGAAAAAGATATTCCATGCAAACAAAAATGAAAAGAAACCTGCAATAGTTATATCAGATAAAATAGACTTTAAAACAAAGATTATAATAAAAGACAAAGAAGGATACTAAGCAATAATAAAGAAGCCAATAAAGCAAGAAGATAAATATTCATTAATATATATGCACCCAATGTAAATGCAGTGCTGCAGCCCATCAGGTTGTGAAGAGTTGGACGTGACTTGGCAGCTGAACAACAACCCAATGTAGGAGCAACAGAATGTATAAAGCAAATAGTAATGTGCCAAAAAGGAGAAACTGAAAGCAATACAATAATAGTAGGGGACTTTAACACCTCACTAACAGTAAAAGATGGTACTTCTGTGGTGGCTCTGCAGTAAAGAATCCACCTGCCAATGTAGTGATGTGGATTTGATTCCTGGGTTGGGAAGATCCCCTGGAGAAGAAAATGGCAAACTATCACAGTATTCTTGCCTGGGAAATCCCACGGACTGAGGAGCCTGGTGGTCTACAGTAGATGGGATCGCAAAGAATCAAACATGACTTAGCAGCTGAAAACAACAACACACATTCTCCTCAAGAACACATAGAACATTCTTCAGAATAGATCATATGTTAGGATAAAAAACAAGTCTCCATAAATTCAAGAAAACTGAAATCATGTCAGTTTTCTCTGACCACAATAATATAAAAATAGAAGTCAATTACAATGAGAAATATAGAAAATCACAAAAATATGGATATTAAATAACATGCTATTGAACAATCAACGTTAAAAAATCAAAGAAGAAATTTAAAAATACCTTAAGACAAATGAAAATAGAAATACTACATACCACCACAAAAGAAGTTCCTAGAGAGAAGTTCATAGCAATACAGGCTTATCTTGAGAAACAAGAAAGATCTCAAAGAAACAATCAAATTTCACACCTTATAGAAACTAGAAAAAGAAGAATAAATGAAGTTCAGAGTTAGCAGAAAAAAAGGAAATAATAAAGATAAGAGCAGAAATAAATAAGAGACTAAAAAGACAATTGAAAAGATGAAAGAAGCTGAGAGTTGGTTATTTGAAAAGATAAACAAAATCAGCTTTGTTGTTGTTGTTCAGTCACTAAGTCATGTCTGACTCTTTGTGACTCCATGAACTGCAGTACGACAGGCTTTCCTGTCCTTTACTGTCTCCCGAGTTTACTCAAACTCATATCCATTGAGTCAGTGATGATATATAACCATCTAATCCTCTGCTGCCCTCCTCTCCTTTTGCCTTCAGTCTTTCCAAGCATCAGGGTCTTTTCCAATGAGTTGGCTTTTCACATCAGTTGGGCAATATGTTGGAGCTTCAGCTTCAACATCAGTCCTCCCAATGAATATTCAGGGTAAATTTCTTTAGGATTGGCTGGTTTGATCTCTTTGTTGTCCAAGGGACTCTCAAGAGTCTTCTCCAGAACCACATTTCAAAAGCATCAATTCTTCGGTGCTTAGCCTTCTTAATGGTTCAACTCTCACATCTGTACCTGACTATTGGAAAAGCCATAGCTTTGACTATACAGAACTTTGTAGCAAAGTAATGTCTTTGATGTTTAATTTGCTGCCTAAGTTGTTATAGCTTTCTTTTCAAGGAGCAAGTGTCCTTTTTTTTAATTATTATTAATTAATTTATTTCAACTGGAAGCTAATTACTTTACAATATTGTGGTGGTTTTTGCCATATATTGACATGAATCAGCCATGACTGCAGCCACAATCCACAGTGATTTTGGAGCCCAGGAAAATAATATCTGTCACTGTTTCTACTTTTTCCCCTTCTATTTTCCATGAAGTAATGGTACCAGATGTCATGTCTTCATTTTTTGCATATTGAGTTTCAAGCCAGCATTTTCACTCTCCTCTTTCACTCTCATCAAGAGGCTCTTTAATCCTCTTCACTTTCTGCTATTAGAGTGATACATTTGCATATATGAAGTTGTTGATATTTCTCCCAGCAATCTTGATTCCAACTTATAATTCATCCAGCCCAGCATTTCGCATGATGTACTCTGCATAGAAGCTAAAAAAACAGAGTGACAATACATAGCCTTGTCCTATTCCTTTCCCAATTGTGAACCAGTCAGTTGGTCCATGTCTGGTTCTAACTGTTGCTTCTTGACCTGCATACAGGTTTCTCAGGAGACAGGTAAGGTGGTCTGCTATTCCCATCTCTTGAAGAATTTTCCAAAGTTTGTTGTGATCCACACAGTCAAAGCCTTTAGCATAGTCAATGAAGCAGAAATAGATGTCTTTCTGGAATTGTCTTGCTTTCTTCATGATTCAACGAGTGTTTGCAATTTTATCTCTGGTTCCTCTGCCTTTTCTAAACCCAGCTTGTACGTCTGAAAGCTCCCAGTTCATGTACTGCTGAAGCCTAGCTTGAAGGATTTTTAGCATAACCTTGCCAGCATGTGAAATGAGCACAATTGTATGGTAGTTTGAACAATCTTTGGCATTGCCCTTTTAGGGGATTGGAATGAAAACTGACCTTTTCCAATCCTGTGGACACTGCTGAGTTTTCTAAGTTTGCTGGCATATTGAGTGCAGCACTTTCACAGCATCATCTTTTAGGATTTGAAATATCTCAGCTAGAATTCCATCTAGCTTTGTTCATAATAATGCTTCCTAAGGCCCACTTGACTTCATTCAGACTGACTCCAGGATGTCTGGCTCTGGGTGAGTGGCCACACCATAGTGGCCACACCACACTATCTAAGACCTTTTTTGTATAGTTTTTCTGTGTTTTCTTGCCACCTCTTCTTAATGTCTTCTACCTCTGGTAGGTTCTTACTATTTCTGTCCTTTATTGAACCCATCCTTGCATGAAATGTTCCCTTTACATCTCCAGTTTTCTTAAAGAGATCTCTAGTCTTTCCCATTCTATTGTTTTCCTCTACTTCTTTGCATTGTTCATTGAAAAAGGACGTCTTATCTCTCTTTGCTATTCTCTGGAACTCTACATCCAGTTGGGTATTTCTTTCTTCTCCCTTGCTTTTCACTCCTTTTCTTTCCTCAGCTATTTGTAAAGTCTCCTCAAACAACCACGTTGCCTTCTTGCATTTCTTTTTCTTTGGGATGGTTTTGGTCACTGCTGCCTGTACAGGGTTATGAACCTCTGTTCACAGTTCTTCAAGCACTCTGTCTACAAGATAAAATTTCTTGAATCTATTTGCACCTTCACTGTATAATCATAATGGATTTAAGTCATACCTGAATGGTCTAGTGGTTTTCCATATTTAAACCTGAATTTTGCAATAAGGAGCTCATAATCTGAGCCACAGTCAGCTCCAGGTCTTGTTTTTGCTCACCATATAGAACTTCTCCATTTTCAGCTGCAAAGAATATAATCAGTCTGATATTGGTATTGACCATTTGGTGTTGTCCGTGTGTAGAATCATCTCTTGTGTTGTTGGAAAAGGGTATTTGCTATGACCAGTGTTCTCTTGACAAAACTCTGTTAGCCTTTGCCCTGTTTCATTTAGTACTCCAAGGCCAAACTTGCCTGTTACTCCACATATCTCTTGACTTCCTACTTTCACATTCCAATCCCCTATGGTGAAAACAGTATCTTTTTTTTGGTGTTAGTTCTACAAGATCTTGTAGGTCTTCATAGAACTGGTCAACTTCAGCTTCTTTGGCATCAGTGGTTGGGGCACAGACTTGGATTACTGTGATGTTCAATGGTTTGCCTTGGAAACAAACCGAGATCATTCTGTCGTTTTTGAGATTGCACCCAAGTACTGCATTTGGATTCCTTTGTTTACTATGCAGGCTACTCTATTTCTTCTAAGGGATTCTTGTCCATAGTAGCAGACATAATGGTCATCTGAACTAAATTCAGCCATTCCTGTCCATTTTAGTTCGCTGATTTCTAAAATGTTGATGTTCACTCCTGCTTGATGACATTCAATTTACCTTGATTCATGGGCCTAACATGCAATAATGTTCTTTGCAATATTGTCCTATGCAATATTGTTCTTTACATCGTTGGACGTTACTTTTACCCCCAGACACATCCACAACTAAACATCATTTCCGCTTTTTCCCAGCTGCTTCCTTCTTTCTGGACACTTTAGTAATTGCCCTCCACTTTTCCCCAATAGCCTATTGGACACTTTCTGACCTGGGGGGGCTCATCTTTAGGTATCATATCTTTTTGCCTTTTCATACTGTTCATGGGGTTCTCCTGACAAGAATACTGGAGTGGTTTGCCATCCCTCCTCCACTGTACAATTTTTTTTGGTCAGAATTTTCCAACAGCTTCATTTCCAACAAGCCCCTCATGGACAAGACTGTGTCCCATGAAAGGCATTTTACACCATGCACAACAATTAACTCAAAGTGGATTAAAGACGTAAATCTAAGGGCAAAACCCATATAATTTCAAGAAGAAATACAGGCGGTAACTTCAGTAGCATCAGTCTTAGCAATGTTTTTGTGAGGCTGACTCCAAAGGCAAGGGAAACAAAAACAAACAAATGGGACCACATCAAACTAAAAAAGTTATGCACAATGAAGGAAATGGTAAACAAAATGACAGTGTATCATGTTTTTAGATTCCACACATGAGTGATATCATATGGTATTTGTCGACTCTTTCTGACTTACTTCACTTAGTATGATCATCCCTAGGTCCATCCATGTTTCTGTAAATGGCATTATTTCATTCATTTTTATGGCTGAGTAATATTGTATTGTCTGTGTACACATATATGTATATGTATACATTATAAAAATGTAGAATTATTTTTATATTCTTCTCCATTATGTCTTATTACAGGTATTGAATATCATTCCCTGTGCTATAAAATAGCACTTTGTTTTCTAATCTGTTTAATATATAGTAGTTTGTATTTGTTAATTCCAAACTCTTAATTTGTCCCTCCCCAACTTAGCCTTTTGTAACCAAGTTTTCAATGTTTGTGAGTCTATTTCTGTTTTGTAAATAAGTATATTTGCATCATATTTTAGGTTCCACATATTAGTGATATCATGTGGTATTTGTCTTTTTCTTACTTCATTTAGTATGATAATCTCTAATTCCATCCATGTTATTGCAAATGCCATTATTTCATATTTGTTTATGGTTCAGTAGTATTCTATTTGAGCAAACTCCAGGAGATAGTGATGGACAGGGAATCCTGGTATGCTGAGTTCATGGGGTTGCAAAGAGTCAGACATGATTTAGTGACTGAATAACAAGCATTCCATTGTATATATACCACATTTTTATCCATTCATCTGTTGATGGACATTTATTGCTTTCCCATCCCAGCTACTGCCGATACTGCTGAGGTGAACACTAATTATTTCAAATTGGAGTTTTCTTTGTTTCTGTGTCCAGGAATAGGATTGCTGGATCATACGGCAAATCTATTTTAGTTTTTAAAGGAGTCTCCATCCTGGTTTCCATCATGGATACACCAATTTACATTACCAACAACAATGTGAGAGCATTCCCTTTTCTCTACTTCCTCTCTAGTGCTTGTTTGTAGCCATTTTGATGACAGCTATTCTGATTGGTGTGAGGTAATATCTTATTGTAGTTTTGCTTTGTGTTTCTCTAACAATTAGTGATATTGAGAATCTTTTCATGTGCTTGTTGTCCATTTGTATGTCTTCTTTGGAGAAATGTCTATTTAGGTCTTCTGCCAATTTTTGATTGGGTTGTTTGGCTTTTGGGATATTAATCTGTAGAGCTGTTTGTATATTTTAGAAAATAATCCCTAGTTGGTAGCATTGTTTGCTAATATTTTCTCTGGGTTTGTAGGCTATATTTTCATTTTGTTTGTTGTTTCGTTTTCTGTGCAAAAGATTTTAAGTTTAATTAGGTCTCATTTGTTTATTTTTTCTTTATTTCCACTACTCTAGGAGATAAATAAAAAAAATATTGCTGCACTTTATGTCAAAGAGTGTTCTGACTATATTTTCCTCTAGGAATTTTAGAGTATCCAGTCTTCAGTTCAGTTCAGTCGCTCAGTCGTGTCTGACTCTTTGCAACCCCATGAACCGCAGCACGCCAGGCCTCCCTGTCCATCACCAAACTCCCGGAGTCTACCCAAACCCATGTCCATCGAGTCGATGATGCCATCCTACCATCTCATCCTCTGTCACCCCCTTCCCCTCCTGCCCTCAATGTTTCCCAGCATCAGGGTCTTTTCAAATGAGTCAGCTCTTCGCATGAGGTGGCCAAAGTATTGGAGTTTCAGCTTCAACATCAGTCTTTCCAATGAACATCCAGGACTGGTCTCCTTTAGGATGGACTGGTTGGATCTCCTTGCAGTCCAAGGGACTCTCAAGAGTCTTCTCCAACACCACAGTTCAAAAGCATCAATTCTTCTGCATTCAGCTTTCCTTATAGTCCAACTCTTACATCCACACATGGCTACTGGGAAAACCATAACCTTGACTAGATGGAATTTTAGAGTATCCAGTCTTACATTTAGATATTTAATCTATTTTCAGTTAATTTTTTATATGGTGTTAGAAAATATTCTCATTTCATTGTTTTACATGTCGATGTCCTGTTTTCCCAGCACCACTTACTGGAGAGACTTTTTCTTCACTGTATATTTTGTCCCCTTTGTCATAGATTAATTAATCATAAGTGTGTGGGTTTATATCTGGATTTTCTATACTGTTCCATTGATTTACATGTCTGTTCTGTGCCAGTACCATACTCTGTATTTTAATTTTTTAAATTAATTTTTATTAGAATATGGTTGATTCACAATGATTTGTTAGTTTCTACTTACAGCAAAGTGAATCAGTTATACATATACATATATCCACTCTTTTTTCAAGGGTATTTTTTAAAATGTATCTTTGTAGTATACTCTGAAGTCAGAGAGACTGATTCCTTCAGCTTTGTTCTTCTTTCTTTCAGCTATCCAGGGTTGTTTCTGTTTCCATACAAATTTTGAAATGTTTTGTTCTAGTTCTGTGAAAAATGACATTGGAATTTTGATAGGGATTACATTGGATCTACAGAATTCTTTGGGTAGAGTGGTCATTTTAAGACTATTGATTCTTCTAATCCAAGAACATGGTATATCTCTCCATCTGTTTTTGTCATCATCAATTTCTTTCATCGGCATTTTATAGTTTTCTGAGTACTGGTCTTTTGCTCCTTAGGTAGGTTTATTCCTAGGTATTTTATTCTTTTTGATGCAATGGTAATTGAGATTGTTTAATTTCTCTTTCTGATAACTCATTATCAATGTATTTAAATGTAACAGGTTTCTGTGTACTAACTTCGTATCCAACAATTAACCAAATTCATTGATGAGTTTTAGTAGTTTTCTGGTAACATCTTTAGGATTTTTCTAGTATGACATCATGTCATCAGAACACAGTGACAGTTTTACTTCTTCTTGTCCAATTTAGATTCCTTTTTATTGCTTTTTCTTGCCTGTTTGCTGTGACAAGGACTTCCAAATCTATGTTGAATAAAACTGGTGAGAGTGGGCATCCTTGCCTTGTCCCTGATCTTAGAGGGAATGTTTTCCAGCTTTTCACTGTTAAGTATAATGTTAGCTGTTAGGGTTTGTCAAATATGGTCTTTAGTATATTGAAGTATGTCTCCTCTATGCCCACTTTCTGGAGATTTTTAAAAATCATTTCTGGATATTGAATTTTATCAAAAGATTTTTCTGCATATTTGAGATGATCATGATTTTTATTCTTCAGTTTGTTTATGTGGTGTATCACAGGGTTTTTCCAGTAGTCATGTATGGATGTGAGAGCTGGACAATATAAAAGGGTGAATGTTGAAGAACTAATACCTTCAAATTGTGATGCTGGAGAAGACTCTTGAGAGTCTCTTGCACAGCAAGGAAGTCAAAGCAGTCAATCCTAAAGGAAATCAACCTTGAATATTCATTGGAAGGACTGATGCTGAAGCTCCAATACTTTGACCACCTGATGAAAAGGGCCAACTCATTGGAAAAGACCCTGATGCTGGGAAACATTGAAGGCAGGAAGAGAAGGAGACAACAGAGGATGAGATGATTGATGGCATCACTGACTCAATGGACATGAGTTTGAGAAAACTTCGGGAGATGGTGAAGGACAGAGAAGCCTGGCGTGCTGCAGTCCATGGGGTCACAAAGAGTCAGACACGACTGAGCAACAACAAAGTCACATTGATTGATTTGTAGCTGTTAAAAAATCCTTGCATCCTTGGGATAAATCCCACTTGATCATGGTGTATAATACTTTTAATGTATTGGTGGAATCAGTTTGATAGTTATTTTTTAGGATCTTGCATTTAGGTTCATCAGTGATATTGGCCAGAAATTTTCTTTTTGTGGTATCTTTGTCTGGTTTTGGTATCAGGATGATAGTGGCCTCATAGAAGAGTTCAGAAGTGTTCCTTCCTCTGCAATTTTTTGGAATAATTTCAGAAGGATCAGTATTAACTCTTCTCTAAATGTTTGGTAGAATTCATTTGTGAGGCCATCTTGTCCTGGACTTTTGTTTTTTGGGAGTTTTTAAATTACTGATTCAATTTCAGTACTAATAATTGGTCTGTTAATATTTTCTATTTCTTCCTGGTTCAGTCTTATAATACTATAACTTTTAAAGAATTTGTCTATATTTTCTAAGTTGTCCATTTTATTAGCATATGGTTGCTTATAATAGTCTCTTATGACCCTTTGTATTTCTGTGGTGTTGGTAGTAACTTCTACTTTTTTCACTTCTAATTTCATCAGCTTGGAACTGCTTCCTCTTTTTCTTGATACATATGGTTAAAGGTTACCAGCTTAAAAAACAAAAAAAAAACTTTTCAAAGGACCAGGTTTTAGTTTTATTGATCTTTTTTATTTTTTAGTCTCTATTTCATTTATTTCTTCTCTGATCTTTATGATTTCTTTCCTTCTTCTGAGTTTTATTTGTTCTTTCTCTAATTGTTTTAGATGTAAGTTAGTTTGCTTATTTGAAACTTTTCTTCTTTCCTGACGTAAACTTATATCATTATAAAATTCCCTCAAAGAACTGCTTTTGCTTTGTCCCATAGGTTTCAAATCATGTTTTCATTTTCATTGGTCTCTAGCTAATTTTTTTACTTCCTCTTTGACTCGTTTGGTGATCCATTGGTTGTTTAGTAACATAATGTTTAGCCTCCATGTGTTTGTGTTTTTTGAAGATTTTTTCCCTTGTAGGTGAACTCTAATCTCATAGCATTGTTGATGGAAAAGATGATTGATATGATTTCAATTTTCTTGAGTTTCCCAAGGCTTGCTTTGTGGTTCCACATGTGATCTATCCTGGAGACTGTTCCATGCGCACTTGAAAAGAATGTTTATTATGCTACTTTCATACAGAAAGCTCTATAAATTTTAGTTAAGTCCATTTGGTCAAATGTGTCACTTACTACCTGATTTTATTTATTGATTTTCTGTCTGCATGATCTGTCTATTAGTGTAAGTGGGAGGTTAAAGCTCCCTGAGTAGTATTGTGCTAATCTTAGTTTCTCCTTTTTTATCTGTTAACATTTGCCTTACACATGGAGGTGCTCCTATATTGGGTGCATATAATGGGAGAAGGCAATGGCACCCCACTCCAGTACTCTTGCCTGGAAAATCCCATGGATGGAGGAGCCTGGTAGGCTACGGTCCATGGGGTCACTAAGAGTCGGATACGACTGAGTGAATTCACTTTCAGTTTTCCCTTTCATGCACTGGAGAAGGAAATGGCAATCCACTCCAGTATTCTTGCCTGGAGAATCTCAGGGACAGCAGAGCCTTGTGGGCTGCCGTCTATGGGGTCACACAGAGTCAGACACGACTGAAGTGACTTAGATTAGATACTTAAAATTTTTATTTCATCTTTGGTTGATCCCTTGATAATCATGTATTGTTCTTCTTTGTGTCTTAGAACAGTCCTTATATTAACCCCCATTTTATCTGATGTAAATACTGCTACTCTGGCTTTCTTTTAGAAAGAATTTTTTTTTTTTTTTACTGAGAAAAAAGATGCTTGCTCCTTAGAAGAAAAGCTATGACAAACCTAAGCAGTGTATTAAAAAACAGAGGCATTACTTTGCTGACAAAGGTCTATATAGGCAAAGCTATGGTTTTCCCAGTAGTCATGTACAGATGTGAGGATTGGACCATAAAGAAGACTGAGTGATGGAGAATTGATGCTTTCAAACTGTGGTGTTGGAGAAGACTCTTGAGAGTCCCTTGGACTGCAAGGAGATCAAATCAGTCAATCTTAAAGGAAATCAATCCTGAATATTAATAGGAAGAACTGATACTGAGGCTGAAGCTCCAATACTTTGGCTACCTGATGCGAAGAGCCTACTGATTGGAAATGACCCTGATGCTGGGAAAGTTTGAGGGCAGGAGAAGAAAGGGATGACAGAGGATGAGATGGTTGGATGGCATCACTGACTCAATAGGCATGAGTTTGAGCAAACTCTGGGAGATCGTGAAGGACAGGAAGCCTGGCATGCTGCAGTCCATGGGGTCACAAGCAGTTGGACAAGTCTGAGTGAACAGCAACAAAAAAGCTCAACATGTCAAAATTAATGTGATACTTTTAGTTCAGTTCAGTTCAGTTCAGTCGCTCAGTCGTGTCCGACTCTTTGCGACCCCATGAATTGCAGCACGCCAGGCCTCTCTGTCCATCACCAACTCCCGGAGTCTACCCAAACCCTTTTAGAAGATGATGTAAATCTAAGTGACCACGGATTTGTTGATGCCTTCTTAGGTACAACACTAAAAGCATGATCCATACAAGAAAAAACTTATATGATGGACATCATTAAAATTAAAAACATCTGCTCTACGAAAGACATTTTTTTTTAAATAGATAAACTAATTTAAAAAAAGACATTGTTAATAGAATGAAAGGACAAGCTGCAGACTGGGAGATAATCTTTGCAAAACACACGTCAGATGGAGGACAAGGATCCAAATTATACAAAGAACTCTTAAAATTCAACAAAAAGAATATGAACGATGCCAAAATGGGCAAAAGATACAAAAAGAAATCTCCCTAAAGAAGATGTACAGATGGCAAATAGCATATGAAAAATGTTTAGCATCATATGTCATTAAGGAGTTGCAAATTAAAACAACACTGAGATAGCACTACATACCTATAACCATGACGAAAACCTAAACAACTGAGAACACTAAATGCTGGTGAGGATTTGGAGCAGTGGGAGATCTCATTCATTGCTTGTTGGAATGCAAAATGATACAGTCACTTTGGAAGACAGTTTGGAAATGTTTTACAAAATTAAATATGCTCTACCATGTTTCACCAGTCATGATCCTGAGTGTTTAACCAAATGAGTTGAAAATTTTTATCCACAAAAAAACCCTGCACATAAATGTTTATAGCAAGTTTATTCAGGGAATTCCCCAAGTTAGTGTTTTCATAGTTTTTGAATAAACACCCAGGAGTGAAATTCCTGGGTCACATGGTAGTTCTAGTTTCAGTTTTTTGGGGAAGAATCTCCACACTGTTTTCCA
This sequence comes from Giraffa tippelskirchi, assembly GCF_054371585.1. NCBI lineage: Eukaryota > Metazoa > Chordata > Mammalia > Artiodactyla > Giraffidae > Giraffa > Giraffa tippelskirchi. The sequence goes on from NC_137279.1 coordinate 111,540,196, forward strand.
AAGTTATTGTACAATTTTACATTCCTGCCAACAGCATATGATTTATCCGTTCTCCACAACCTCTCCAACACTTGTTATTTGTAGTCATTTTGATAGTTGCCATTCTAATGAGTATGAGATGATCTCATTGTGGTTTTGATTTGTATTTTCCTGATGATTAGTGATGTTCAGCATATTTTCATCTGACTGTTGGCAATCAGTATGTTTTCTTAGGAAAACATAGGAAAAATACCTATTTCCTGTTTTCATAGGAAAAATACCTATTCAGGTCTTCTGCCCATTTTATAAACAGGTTGCTTTTTTGATGTTGAGCTGCATTAGTCCCTCCCAACTTTTAGAATATTAAGCCTTTATCTGATATAGTATTTGCAAATATGGTCTCTTCAGTAGGTGACCTTTTCATTTTGTTGACAATTTCTTCACAGTGCATAAGTTTTTTAGTCTGACGTAGCCCCATTTGTTTATTTTTGTTTGTCTCCCTGAAGAAACATATAACAAAATTACTAAGACAGATGTCAAAGAGATTGCCTATGTTTTCTTCTATATTAGGTTTAATTGTTTTCCATCTTACATTTAGGTGTTTAATCCATTTTGAGCTTATTTTTGTATATTGTATGAGAAAATTCCTAGTTTTATTTTTTCACATGTAGCAGCCCAGTTTTCCTAGCCCCGATTATCAACATATACAGTCTGTGGACTATACAGCCCTTGGAATCACCAGGCCAGAATACAGTAGTGGGTGGCCATTCCCTTCTCCAGGGGATCTTCCCAACCCAGGGATTGAACCCAGGTCTCCTGCATTGCAGGCAGATTCTTTACCAGCTGAGCCACCAGGGAAGCCCAGTAATACTGGAGTGGGTAAACTATCCCTTCTCCAAGGGAACTTTCTGACCCAGGAATCGAACTGGGATCTCCTACATTGAGGCGGATTCTTTACCTTATCAACTCTAGCTGCCTTGTATCCTAGGCCATCAGCTCCATCTTCACAACTCAGCTAGTCTGATATGTTCTTCCTTACTTTCCCCTCCCTGACCTGTAGTGTGGAAACCCTCAAAGCACTAATCTAAGGTATTTGTAAGCTTTAACTCAGTTGTTTCCCATCTTTCAGGGATCACTGTCTGATGGGGATGTTTGTATCTCCCTAAATTTGTATGTTGAAATCCTATCCATCCCCTCCACATGATGATATTTGAATATGGGGCTTTTGGGAAGTAATTAGAATTAGAAGAAGACATGAGGGTGGAGTCCTCATGAACGAGATTACTGACCTTACAAGAGTTAGAACTCATGTCTTCTTTCTGTTCTCTTTCATGTGGGAATACAATGAGAAGTTGATAGTCTGCTCTCAACAGAATCTGAACATGCTGGCACCCTGATCTTAGCCTCCAGAACTGTGAGAAATAAATGCCTGCTGTTTATTAGGCACCCATTTTATGGTATTTTTTATGGCAGCCCAAGGTGACTGAAACATTGTTCATTATCTGATTGTCTTGAAAACAGTTGTTTCATGCATTCTTGTCTGATTGTTGTTATTGTCATTGCTTCAAGTAGGAGGTTAAATCCAGTCTCTGTTACTCTGTCTTGTCCAGAAGTGGTTTTACTAGAGTTTTTTTTTAAATTATCTTTCCAGTCATTTTTAATATAGCATGATATATACATTTCTAAAAATCACCACACCATGCAAAACTATGCAATAAAAACCCATTTTGCTTATAGAAAAATTAGGTTATGAACACAACACCAGACAATTCTGACACATTAAATAAAAAGATAAGTACTAAATAAAAATGGAAGTACAGTTTTTAACAGGTTAAATGACTAACAAATACATAAATACTATAACAAACATGACACTTTACCTTGTGAAAAATCTGAAATTTACTTGTGGGAGGGCATGCCCATTCTCCTGCCAGCCTGCCCAACTCAACCTCACCATGTTGTATATATGAGGAAGTAAGCAAAAGAGGTTTTAAAAACATTGAGAGAAATGGTAGATTAAAAAGAAAAACAACAAAGAACATGGAGAAAAAAATGCAAATAGTCTGACAAGACAGACAGGAAATTAAAGCTAGAATGTACTAGGCTGAGCAGCAAAGATGACCATTTGAAGGGATATAACTTGTGAATTATTGTCAAGTGATGGAAGGAGTGTTGTCCAAGATAAGATGGAGAATTTCAACACCAGATATGGATGTGTGGGGTTCACTGTCCTTGAGGCATGTGGGAACATGTGTTTTATGACCTACATTTCTCAGTTCATCTGGGTGCAGTTTTTGGCAGTTCAGTTCAGTTCAGTCACTCAGTTGTGTCCGACTCTTTGCGACCCCATGAATCACAGCACGCCAGGCCTCTGTCCATCACCAACTTCTGGAGTCTACCCAAACCCACGTCCATCGAGTCGGTTATGCCATCCAACCATCTCATCCTCTGTCGTCCCCTTTTCCTCTCGCCCCCAATCCTACCCAGCATTAGGGTCTTTTCCAATGAGTCAACCCTTCACATGAGGTGGCCAAATTATTGGAGTTTCAGCTTCAACATCAGACCTTCCAATGAACACCCAGGATTGATCTCTTTTAGGATGGATTGATTGGATCTCCTTGCAGTCCAAGGGACTCTCAAGAGTCTTCTCCAACACCACAGTTCAAAAGCATCAACTCTTCGGTGCTCAGCTTTCTTCACCGTCCAACTCTCACATCCATACATGACCACGGGTAAAACCATAGCCTTGACTAGACGTACTTTTGTTGGCAAAGTAATGTCTCTGCTTTTAAATATGCTATCTAGGTTGGCCATAACCTTCCTTCCAAGGAGTAAGCGTCTTTTAATTTCATGACTGCAATCACCATCAGCATTGATTTTGGAGCCCAAAAAATTAAAGTCTGACACTGTTTCCACTGTTTCCCCATCTATTTACCTAGTGTTTTTTAGGTACAAAATTGTGTTTCAGTCAGTTCAGTCAGTTAGACTTGTCCAACTCTTTGCGAGCCCATGGACTGCAGCATGCCAGGCCTCCCTGTCCATCACCAACTCCAGGAGTTTACCCAAACTCATGTCCACTGAGTCAGTGATGCCATCCAACCATCTCATTCTCTGTCGTCCCCTTCTGCTCCTGCCTTCAATCTTTCGCAGCATCAGGGTCTTTTCAAATGAGTCAGTTCTTCGCATCAGATGGCCAAAGTATTGGAGTTTCAGCTTTAGCATCAGTCCTTCCAGTGAATATTCAGGACTGATTTCCTTTAGGATGGACAGGTGGGATCTCCTTGCAGTCCAAGGGACTCTCAAGAGTCTTCTCCAACACCACAGTTCAAAAGCATCAATTCTTCAGCACTCAGCTTTCTTTATAGTCCAACTCTCACGTTCATACATGACTACTGGAAAAAACATAGCTTTGACTAGATGGACCTTTCTTGGCAAAGTAATGTCTCTGCTTTTTAATATGCTGTCTAGGCTGGTCATGGCTTTTCTTCTAAGAAGCAAGCATATTTTAATTTCATGGCTGCACTCACCATCTGCAGTGATTTTGGAGCATAAGAAAATAAAATCTCTCACTGTTTCCATTGTTTCCCCATCTATTTACCATGAAGTGATGGGACCAGATGCCATGATCTTAGTTTTTTGAACGTTGAGTTTTAAGCCAACTTTTTCACTCTTTTCTTTCACTTTCATCAAGAGGCTCTTTAGTTCTTCTTCACTTTCTGCCATAAGGGTGGTGTCATCTGCGTATCTGAGGTTACTGATATTTCTCCTGGCAATCTTGATTCCAGCTTGTGCTTCATCCAACCTGGCATTTTGCATGATGTATTCTGCATATAAGTTAAATAAGCAGGGTGACAACATACAGCCTTGATGTACTCCTTTCCCAGTTTGGAATCAGTCTGTTCTTCCATGTCTGGTTCTAACTGTTCCTTCTTGACCTGCATACAGATTTCTCAGGAGGCAGGTAAGGTAAGATAAACTCCCCATGTTAGAGGTGCCTAACATGCTACTGGAGAACAGTGGAAAAATAACTCCAGAAAGAATGAAGAGATGGAGCCAAAGTGAAAACAATGCCCAGTTCTGGATGTGACTTATGATAGATGTAAAGTCCAAGCTGTAAAGAACAATATTGCATAGGAACCTGGAATGTTAGGTCCCTGAATCAAGGTAAATTGGAAGTGGTCAAACAGGTGATTGCAAGAGTGAACATCGACATTTTAGGAATCAGCAAACTAAAATGGACTGAATGGGTGAATTTAACTCAGATAACCATTATATCTACTACTGTGGGCAAGAATCCCTTAGAAGAAATGGAGTGGTCATCATAGTCAACAAAAGAGTTCAATATGCAGTACTTGGATGCAATCTCTAAAACGACAGAATGATCTCTGTTCGTTTCCAAGGCAAACCATTCAATATCACAGTAATCCAAGTCTGTGCCCTGACCAGTAATGCTGAAGAAGTTGAAGTTGAACAGTTCTATGAAGACGTACAAGACCTGCTAGAACTAACACCGAAAAAAGATGTTCCTTTTGATTATAGGAGACTGGAATGCAAGAGTAGGAAGTCAAGAAATACCTGGAGTAACAGGCAAATTTGGCCTTGGAGGACAGAATGAAGCAGGGTGAAGGCTAATAGAGTTTTGCCAAGAGAACATACTGGCCATAGCAAACACCCTCTTCCAATAATACAAGAGAAGACTCTACACATGAACATTCACCAGACGATCAATACCAAAATCAGACTAATTATATTCTTTGCAGCCAAAGACGGAGAAGCTCTATACAGTCAGCAAAAACAAGATGAGAGCTGACTGCAGCTCAGATAATGAACTCCTTATTGCCAAATTCAGACTTACATTGAAGAAAGTAGGGAAAACCACTAGACCATTCAGCTATGAATGGTCAAATCCCGTATGATTATACAGTGGAAGTGAGAAATAGATTCAAGGGATTAGATCTGATAGACAGAGTGCCTGAAGAACTATGGACGGAGGTTCGTGACATTGTATAGGAGACAGGGATCAAGACAATCCCCAAGAAAAAGAAATGCAAAAAGGCAAAATGGCTGTCTGAGGAGGCCTACAAATAGCTATGAATAGAAGAGCAGTGAAAAGCAAAGGAGAAAAAGAACAATATACCCATTTGAATGCAGAGTTCCAAAGAATAGCAAGGAGAGATAAGAAAGCCTTCCTCAGTGATCAATGCAAAGAAATAAAGGGAAACAATGGAATGGGAAGGCTAGAGATATCTTCAAGAAAATTAGAGATACCAATGGAATATTTCATCCAAAGATGGCACAATAAAGGACAGAAATGTTAGGGACCTAACAGAAGCAGAAGATATTAAGAAGAGGTGGCAAGAATACACAGAAGAAGTATGCAAAAAAGGTCTTCATGACCCAGCCAACCTCGATGGTGTGATCACTCACCTAGAGTCAGACATCCTGGAATGGTAAGAATGACCCCACTAAAAGGCCTGCCTGAGAAAGCTAAACACTGCCAAGAGAATATACTGTTTGTCCTACCCAGTACCTAATGATAGGCCACTGCTATCTTAATGCTCCCTTAATTCGAGCATTTACTATAAAAGGCCTTACAATTATGAATCCTTTCTCTGTTCTTTTGAGATGTATATCTATGTCCTATAACTAGATATGTCTTTCTCAAAGACCAGAAAGTCATTGCTTCAAAATGTAATTATATGGAAGGATAGAGCATTCCCAGTCTCTGAGGAAAGATAAAATCCTAACCTTGATAATTGCCAGCTAGCAGACACTGGCCCAACTGCATTTACACTGACCAACCCTTTATAATTTTTCACTTCTTTAACTCTCCTTGAGTCCCCATTCACCTTTCCTTGATTTTCCCTTTAAAATACCAGAACACTTCCTCAAAAGTTGGTATGAGGTTCAGTTCTTTCTCTTACTGGCAGCAGAAATGTTTTCACTGCTTTAACTACTTCCTGGTTGTGATTATCTCTTACAGCTCACATAGCAAAGAAGTGAAAGCAACCTCTGAAGAAACAACCAACAAGAAAGTGAGGCCTTCAGTCTAACAGTTGTAAAGAACTGAATTCTGCTAACCACAAGAGCTTGAATATAGATCTTGCCTAGTTGAACCTTCACATGAGACTGCAGCCCTGGACAACACCTCGACTGCAGCCTTGTGAGAGACCTTAAAGCAGGTGACTCAGCTAAGCTGTGCCTGGACTTCTGACCCAGAAAAACCATGTGATAATAAAGTGTGGGTTTTTTTCTCACTTGCCAAACTTGTGGTACTTTGTAATGCAGCATTATATAACTAATACAGTCTTCCTCTCTGGAAGCTTTAAATTTTCACTTTCTCTTTTGTAGTCTCTATTTTCTCTAATTTTAAGCGTGGTTTTTGTTTCTGCTTTTTTCCTTTTCTTTCCTACTCATTATTTTATGGCTCTTTCCATCTGACATCTTTCTACTTTATTTAATCCTAGAAAAATAGTTTATAGATTTAAAAAATTGTTTCATTTTTCTCTTTCTGCAACTCTTGTTATCTAGATATTGGCACATAGCTTCTATCTAACACATTTATTATTTAATTATTATTACTTAACTACAAAGATTGCTATTAAATAATTAATAACTATTAATTTTTTATATTTTCCAGCCACTGTCCAACATTTTTCTTGACGTGTTCTCTCAGTTCCCTAAGTTTTCCTTCAGCTGTATGATTCTACTAATTGTCACATCTAGTGTATTTTTAACTCATATATTACAGACCTAATAAGTTCATTCTTTGTGGTTTTTCAATTACAATTTCCTTTAATTTTCCTTATAATCTTAACTTGATTGATAATGCATATTTAAAATTTTGGTTTATCTGTTTTAGTAACTCTTCTTCATATTGCATTGTTTCAATCCATTTGTCTTCTTCTGGAATAGTGTATTCCTTTTTACTTACTTTGGTTTGTGGTGCCATATTCTCCTGTTGACTGTGGTTGCTTTACCTGGTAATGCATTTTAAGCAAGGGCCAAAGGCCTTACCCATATTTATGTCATTTTCCAGTAAAAGGAAGGAGAGTGGGTAGGTTGAGGTCTAGAACAGAGAACTCCAGGTATCCCCAAACAGTAAAATATTCCTGCTTCCTGTCGCCCCACAAACTAGGTCCCCAAGTAAGGGTTTCACTTGACTGAAATAATTCACTGGAATTTTGGGAGGAAGCTGCATCCTAGACTGTGATCTATAAGTCTTAGGATTTTTTAGAGAGACAGAGATGCCTGCATCTTTAACTATTTATCTATTAATATCCTATTCAACTCTTCACCTCAGCAGCGCTCTTTGTGTGCTTAGCCACTCAGTTGTGTCTGACTCTTTGCAACCCCACAGACTCTAGCCCACCAGGCTCCTTTGTCCATGGGGATTCTCCAACCTAGAATACTAAAGTAGGTGGCCATGCCCTCCTCCAGGAGACCTTCCCAACCCAGGGATTGAACCCAGGTCTCCCGCATTGCAGGAAGATTCTTTACCATCTGCGCCACCAGAGAAGCCTGAAGTGCCCTTTGCCGACCTGATATTATCATGAACACTTGCACCAGGAGCCTTGACTATTTCTTTAACTTCCTTCTGAGTGGATGGATAGACATTGATAATCTCAGGCAATGTGGGAGAGAGGCAACAGAAATAACTTAAAACTGCCTTTTTCCAACCTATGATTTCAGTTTTCTGTGCTCAGACTGCAGCTACTTTCTTCCCTACACGTTCATTTTAAGACAGCCTTCAGTTCCCTCTGGAGTTTTCAAAATGTTCTTCACTTCAGTTCAGTCACTCAGTTGTGTCTGACTCTTTGCAACCCCATGGACTGCAGCACACCAGGCCTCCCTGTCACCAACTCCCAGAGTTTACTCAAACTCATGTCCATTGAGTTGGTAATGCCATCCAACCATTGTATCCTCTGTCATCCCCTTCTCCTCCTGCCTTCAATCTTTCCCAGCATCAGGGTCTTTTCAAATGAGTCAGTTCTTTGCATCGGGTGGCCAAAGTATTGGAGTTTCTCAGCTTCAACATCAGTCCTTCCAATGAATATTCAGGACTGATTTCCTTTAAGATGGACTGGTTGGATCTCCTTGCAGTCCAAGGGACTCTCAAGAGTCTTCTCCAACACCACAGCTCAACAGCATCAATTCTTCGGCACTCAGCTTTCTTTATAGTCCAACTCTCACATCCACACACGACTACTGGAAAAACCATAGCCTTGACTAGACGGACCTTTGTTGGCAAAGTAATGTCTCTCCTTTTTAATATGCTGTCCAGGTTGGTCATAACTTTCCTTCCAAGTAGCAAGCGCCTTTTAATGTCTTGGCTTCAGTCACCATCTGCAGTGATAATGGAGCCCCCCAAAATAAAGTCTGTCACCGTTTCCACTGTTTCCCCATCTATTTGCCATGAAGTGACGGGACCAGATGCCATGATCTTAGTTTTCTGAATGTTGAGTTTTAAGCCAACAATGTTCTTAGTTCTTAGAATATGTTTCCCTTTTATAATTTAGGGGAAGGAAACAGCAGCTCTTAGTAGTTCATCACTGTAGCAGGATTCAACAAATGTTGTGTTATAATTGTTATTTATAGTACTTGCAAAGAAAAATCTCTGCTGTATTTATAGTTATTTCTCCTTTTCATTCTGTATTTTTGCTTTTTTTTTTTTTTTGCTTGATTAATCTCTCTTAACGTCTATCTCTAGCGTTCATTTTACCAAAGAATCAGCTTGTGGCATTGTTAACTTACTGCATTATTATTATTATTTACTTCACTTGCTTATTCTTGTTTCCTTTGATATTCTGTTGCTTCTAAAAACATGTCTAAATTGTATTCTTGACTTTTTAAAAACTAATTAATTTGACTTTGTTGTGTCTTAGTTTTAGTATGCAAGATCTTCCTTGTGGTATGTGGGATCTTTTTAAAAAATTTTTTTCGTTGCAGCATGCAGAATCTTTAGTTACAGCATATGTAACTCAGTGTTTAATATTGTTATTTTATGACAAACATTTAAATCACTCAATTCCCACTATAATTTCATCTTTAATTCAGGCATAATTTAGTAATAGGTTACTCAGTTTCCAAATATGTCTTAAAGCTATTCTTATCTGAATAGCTAATTTTAACCAACTTATGGTTGGGAAACATAGTATGTATGGTATTAATCTTAATCCAGTACATTATTTTATACATATTCTATATGGTCTCAAAAATAATGTGAATTATTCAATGAGTGGAGTTATTTACACACCAGATGTCCCAATCTGGTTTATTGCATTGTTTAGAAATTTGAAGTCTATGCCTAGCTTTTGTATGTTTTAACTATTAATTTCTCAGAGATATATGTCTATAAAACCATCCTCTACATTTGTTGATTTGTTCATACACTCATTTCTGTCAGCTGTTGCTTAAATTTTTCACTCTTTTAGCTAACAAGATCTTTATCTTAATATGTTCTTGTTTCTCTTTGGTGTCTCATTCCTTTATCCATGCTCTTCTCTTGTATTATTCTCTGGGCATCAGTTTCTCCATCGAATGTACTATTTTTCACTAGCTGTTATGAGTAAACAAGTTAATATTTGTAAAGTACTTAGGATAGTGCTTGGCATGTAATATTATGTAGGTGTTTGGTTAGAATAAAAATGTCTAGAGGTGGTCATTTAAAATACAAGCATGTTTAAAGTCACTTTAGGAGACAGGATAGTTTGAGAAAATAAAAGGATCAATGATCAAATTCAAGGAAATCTGTTTAATGGCCATGTGAAGGGTAAAGCTTCAAAAGAAATTGAAAAGGAGTACACAAAAAAGTAGGAGGGACTCCAAGAAAATACATGACCAGTGGAACCAAGTAGAAGGATTAACGTGCTGCTGAATAAAGATATAAATAATTGTGATAAACAGCATCAACTGAAATAGCTGAATGAGTGGTTTAATGAGTACACTTGACACTCTGATGCATTTCCCAGAACTTCTTTGAGAAATGAAGGTTTTATTCTGCCAATATTCCAACTGGGAATGTTGCCAGCAGACATGCCTTAACTATGCCTCCTTGAGTAATTGCCTTGGCTGAAGAGATCCTCCTCACCTAAGCTCATGCACCCTTCCCTGACAAAGCCTGATTCCCACTTGGGAAAGCTTCAAAAGTTCATCTTAATTTTAGAGCTCTATGTGGGATCTTCTAAGGCCTTTGTTAAGACTGGGCATCACAACCTAATTTCTCCCTCTGCCCTATTTTGCTCCCTTTTCTTCCTTTCTAGGCTTCCCTGGTGACTCAATGGTAAGGAATCCGCCAGCCAGTGCAGGAGACTTGGGTTTGAATTCCCAGGTAGGGAAGATCCTCTGAAGAAGGAAATGGCAACCCACTCCAGTATTCCTGCCTGGGAAATCCCATGGACAGAGGAGACAGGTTGGGCTACAGTCCATGGAGTCACAAAGAATCCAATAGGACTTACAGCTAAATAACATGCCTTCCTTCTACAGACACTGATCCCTAATAAACTTCCTGCCCACCAAAGTCTACCTGAAGATTCCGCCTCCCAGGGAACCCAATCTGTGACAATGAGCTTCATTTATGAGAAGTGCTGATGGATACGAGGAGAAGTTAAGACATGCAAAAGTTAAGAAATGAGTGGTGAGAAAAATTAAACAATCCAAGAATGGGCAACTTATTTAAGTAGTTTTGCTTTCACAGACAGGAGGACGATCAAAACCAAGATAGTAAAAAGGGCTCAACGCTCTGCCTCCTCTTTAGTATGGGAATATTTGACTGAAAGATAAATGCCACTTACACACACACAGGATTCGATATCGCCAAAATTAATCTTTAACTAAGAGTGAATAGTAGTTAAGAAGTATTACTCTATGATAATCGAGACATCAAGATCTTTCATCATTTCATTAACGAGTTAGGAGAATGACTAACCAGCATTTTTAAAAGACCAAAATAAACCTTTAACTTGGCTACCATACATCACTCTCCTAAATTTGAACAGTATGAGCCTGTTTACATTTTCACTGCCGATAGCTGATAAAACTAGATCTTTTAAAGCACTCCTCCCACAATTTCCTCCTAGTCTCAGCTGAAGCCAAAGACTCAACCCGTTTCTCAGATAAGAGACTTAACAGTAATCAAGAGACATCTGCAAAATATTTCTCTGGAGAGTCAGATAAAGATGCCAAAAAGTAAATCAATACAAGAAATGCAACTTTTAAGGAGTGAAGAAACTATATGACCGTGTATTAAGGGGTGGAGGGAGAGCGTAGGTTAAGTCTCGAGGCAAAGCTTTAAATAAGCGAATAAAACCCGAGAAACCCTCGGGAAGTAGCAATAAAACAGGCGCTTGCCACAGGCAGGTGTCTTAACATTTTCTCACTCCAGGAGTGCATATGGCTCCGAAAGAGCCCTCCAACGTCTTTTAAATCACGGGCGGAAAAGAAAACTTAGACCAGCGGCAAATACAAACGGAGGAAATTTGCGATTGCCCCGGAAACATTTTATTTTGCGTAGGCATCTGGAGAGTTTTCTTTTGCGATTCGTTACTTGATCCGGAAGAAGAGATAGCACACATCACCTTTGATTGGATCGCAGTATAAGGGCGGGGCGCTAGCGAGCCAGTCATCCTGGCGAGCGGATGTGACGATAACGGAAGCTGGCAGGCTGAGCTTTGCTAGCTGGCGGCTTTGGTGGGCGGGGTCGGCCGAACCCTGCTGGCTCGGTCTTCACTGCTGACCCGGCAACGATAAGGGCGGCGTCATTAAGGCCACTCCTCCAGCGCTGACTCCGGGCAGCTCTGGAGTGAAGTCCCAGACGCTGAGTGGGTGGAGACTCGAGACCCTTCTCTGAGAGGCTAGGGAAGGGCCCGCCCCGTCAGTCTCTTCTATTCTTCCGGTTTTTGGTGGCTGCGCCGCCTCCCTCCGAAGCCTGAGGATACACCCTCTCGAGAGCTTGCTATCTCTCTCCTTTCAGCTTCGAACACCTCTGAATTGCTCCGGGACAGCTCCAGCCCAGCGTTCTCTCGCTCTCGTTCTCGCCCCTTGGACGACCTCGGCCCCGATACTTACCCCTTTCCTGGATATACTGGCCCCTCCCAAACCTATAAAATGTCCAATAACCTACAGAGGGTCTTCTTGAAACCTACAGAGGAAAAGTCAGGCAGCGCCTCGCATTGGTAAGTACCGAATCTCCCTCGACCCGGCGGCCCCTCTCCCGTCTCTTAGCAGGATGTCCAGTCGGCTGTCGTTTCCTGACGTTCTGCAATTCAGACCCCTTTGATCTCTCTGGGTGAACACTCCAGGGAAAGTGCGCGCCAGTTTGGCGCTTAGATCCCTTAGAGCACGTCCCCCTTCAGAGTAAGACGCAGTCAGCCTCAGCTCTGGCGCCGCAGGACTCCAGCGTCTGAATTTCATAGGCTGACAGAGTAGATCTCCATGAGAGAGGAAAATCAACATGGCCGGCGCGCCTTTATGACCAAAATCTTCTGGAAGATTCTCGGGCACTCGCAGAAAAACACGCAGCAATCAGAGCAGATTAGCAAGTGCAGCACAGGTGGCGCTGGACCTTCAGGGAAAATAGCTGTAATGGAAGAGTTTGTGAGAAGGAAAGGCTTTTTTTTTTTTTTTGGTGATTGATAAGAATATAGAAACTGGAAAGTTGTTTTAGAATAAAGGAATCAATTAAAAAAATTTTTTTCAAATGATAGCTTTATTTGAAGATACAGAAAAATGAAAATAGAGGAATTATGTAAAATCTTTTGGAACAGCGTATTTGAAGCAGGTGTAATGAGAATGCCGTCTCGAATTGGATGTATATGTAGAGTACATTTGTCAGGGGGAGATTCCTGTATTTCTTAGACACTTATTTGTAAATTTAGACAATAGTGTATCACTAACTCATTTTTTTAAAACTCATATTAATCAAGAGGAAATAAAAAAATTGTAAGCTAAGGTAGAATATTTTAAGTTAAACAATCCATGGTTTATGAGTATATAATAAGTGGTGAGAAAAAAAGTTTGAGTCCCTGCAGAAGAAAATGTGAAGAAGAAACCATAGAAATGGAGATGTAAAATTCATGGAAGAGCATTTATGTTTGAAGAAAATCAGTATCACTAGATTTAATCCTTGCTTTGCTAGTTACTATTTGTGAGGCTAAATGACTTGTTTTCCAATCAGGAAGAACACCCAGAGGTATTTTAAGGATTAAAAGAATGAATATACTAAAATACTTAGTGCAGTAAAAATAGAAAAGCATTGTTTAAATGTTAGCTATTATTATAATTTTAAGGATACAGTTTTACTTCTGTAAAAATTTTAGCCCAGGAAGGTAGGTAGTGATGAGTAGATATGAAACCTAATTGTAATAAACACTTTAAAAAAGCATGCATAATAATCTGAAACGAAATGGTCATCAAAAGTGGTTAGCTAAAACTGCATTGAAAACTGCCAAGAAAGAGCCATTGTATTTCAAATCATAACAAGAGCCAGCTTTTGTGCATGTATGATGTTTTTTGTTGGCTTATTTTTGGTGGAAGTTGAGGGGAAAGGCAGAGATAGTGCCTTGTATGGATATGCAAAAATGGAACTAGTCTTTAATGGTTGCTGATTTCTTCCATCTTGTTTTAATACCTGCATATTTGATAACGTTTGATTTACCCTAGTTTAATACAATTTGTTTCAGGGTTTCATTCTATTTAAATATCAGAAATTAAGAGTAAGAACCTTACTTTTTGTTTATTGTGTACTTCATTATGCCGTTTCTACTTTTGGCTATATTTAAAAACATTGCAAATTGAATTATGTTTTCTATATTTATCAGTTATTTGGAGTTCATTAACTCATTGGTTCATGCATTATTTTTATCATCTTTGAATGCATTTTTCTTCAAGTCCTTGAGATTTTAAATCACATATTTGGGACATTTGCCAGATACCTTTCTGAAGCTCTTTGACAGTTATTTTGATTACTGACTGCATATTTGATTCTGTTGTTTTATAAGTAACAATCTGCAGGACATCCAAAGATACTTTTGTAAATAGGTGGATTAATGTCAGCTCTTTAGTTTTTTGGAAGCTTCATGGTCTTGTATATCTGATAATATTTTTATTGTACAAAATCATTTTTTATAAGCTTAAAATTATTATATGATTTTATTTTCTATGGATACTTGGATTTTTCTTGAGTTACTTCTTTCCTGCTGTAAAAGCTTTCAGTAATGTAATACAGAATGTTGATTGCTTTAAAAGTGTCGCTTTAATTCATCAGGGCATAAAATGTAAAACGCAAATTTAATCTTATAGTACAAAGGAGAAATCTGGAAGATATTTGTGATAGTAGGCATTAAGTTTATTTAGATTTGGACTTTATATGTAAAGAGCAAAGTGGGAGTCAGAATGGTCCAGTTGAGGTACAAAAACCTCGGTAGAGTTAGAGAAAGAAGATAGTTACCAAGACCTAGGTTCATATTCTAGTTCATCACTTAGTATAGTTAAAACAATTGGTTAAAAGCTGTTCACTAAGTGCCTACTGTGTGACAGACTGTACTAAATGGAGAGACTGATTAAAGAATAGGCTATGGACCATGCCCATGAAAAACATTAACATCTAGGGGAAAATATAACATAATACACATGTTAATAATAATATGCACAGGATGATCCTGTGAGGGCATAGAGAAAGAAAATTGTGGGAAAGGTTTCTGGAGTGGCTGAGTTGGAAAATATTAAGTATTAGCTGTCCAATTAAAAGATGAATGAAGGCTATACCTAGGCAGAGGAAATTGATTTAAAAAAAACAATATGATGTATTACTAGTAATTGGTATTTATTGTTTGAGTCTATACTACAAGCAGGATAAATAGATAGCTCATAAGGATTTGCTAAAGAGATGAGACGTCTCTCCATTGGAGACCCTTCTGAGGATTTTAAGAAAAGAACTGTTACGGTCACGTGTCATTTTAGGTAACTGATGACAGTGTGGATTTGAGGTGCCGAGTCAGGTGAATAAAGATTCTATTTCAGTTGTCCTTTCAGAGATTCTGAAAGCCTGTGCTAGAATGTAGAGCAAGGGTTGGATTCAAAGAAATACAGAAGGGCAAATGGGCAGATCTTGTCAGTGAATTGGTATGAAGAAAAGTGGGTCAATTATGATGCCAGTTTTCTGGGCAGGTATTGGCAAATTAATTGAGGTGAGGAATACACCAAGAAAGCAATCAGTGAGGTATTTGAATCTGAGATTCAGGCAGAGTCAACGCTGGAAATTTGAGAGTCAGAGTTCACAAAGAGACTTGTGAGTCATCAGCTTAGAATTATAATAAAAGCCTGTGACAATATATCCCACAATTATAGGAATTAGGATGCCATGTGATTGGCAGTTGGCTTCTATCCACCTTTGACCCTTTGTTCTTAAATAGGGAGCTAAATGGGTGTCCTCAGCAGGGGACTTGGTTTGGTTATAAAATATTTCATTGTCAGTTTGGTGTGCATGTAGTTTTGTACAGTGTGTTGTTATCTTTGTTTATGTGATTTGAGTGTGTGTGTGTGTGTACGAGAGAGAGACACATACTATACCGGTTAAGTGAAATCTATTTCTCATTAATATCTCAGTCTTTGCATGAATTTTGAGGACCGTGTTATATTGAAGTTATGCTAAAGTAAATACAAGAATGTGAATGGGATTGCCCAAGAAAACATGTCATTCTGAATAAGTTCTTTAATATTACTAAACTTCCATTTTCTCAACTGTAAAATGGGAATGGCAGTACCTACCTTGTTGGACTGTTAGGATTAGAGTTAATGACAACTATTTATAACAACATCTGTTATGCATATGATGTCATGTGAAATACATTGTCATATATATTATTACATTATGTACTTGTATATGTTATGTATGTGCATCATGTTGAATCAGAGAGAGAAAGTTGGAAAAAAATCTCTTAGCAGTTCAAGAATTTTTGAAATTATCTAAAAAATGTTTATTAACCTACAAAATTTTTTTTTAAATAATTTATTTTTGGTTGCACTGGGTCTTTGTTGCTGAGCACGGGCTTTCTCTAGTTGCAGTGATCAGGGGCTACTCTTCGTTGTGGTGCACAGGCTTCCCACTGTGCTGACTTCTCTTGTTGTTAAGCACAGGCTCTAGGCACATCATTTTCAGTAGTTGCACCACAGGGGCTCGTTAGATGTGGCTCACGGGCTCTAGAGTGTAGACTCAGTAGTTGTGGCACATGGGCTTTAGCTACCTGTGACGTGGGGAATCTTCCTGGACCAGGGATCAAACCTGCATCCCCTGCATTGTCAGGAGGACTCCTATCCACTGTACCATCAGAGAAGTCCTAACCTGCAAAATTTTTATGATTCCGTATCGAATCTGTAAATGCTTCACTCAAAACGAAAACAGTCAAAAATGTCAAAAGTTATATAATAAGTTTCGGAGAAGGCAGTGGCACCCCACTCCAGTACTCTTGCCTGGAAAATCCCATGATAGAGGAGCCTGGTAAGCTGCAGTCCATGGGGTCGCTAAGAGTTGGACACCACTGAGCGACTTCACTTTCACTTTTCACTTTCATGCATTGGAGAAGGAAATGGCAACCCACTCCAGCGTTCTTGCCTGGAGAATCCCAGGGACAGGGGGAGCCTGGTGGGCTGCCGTCTATGGGGTCGCACAGAGTCGGACACTACTGAAGCGACTTAGCAGCAGCAGCAGCATATAATACGTTTATTTAATATCTTTTATTAAAGTTCTCATATTTTCAAAAGATTACCTGGTTCATTTACTTGATCTTGGACAGCAATTATAATATTTTAATGGAAGATGATGTCTAGCATGTATTGGGACCTTATCAGGATCCTAACCAGTTATAGCAAAACTTTCAAATAAAGAGAGATTCAAAGAAATTAAGTAAATTTACCAAAGTCAATTAATAATTGGAAGAGCTGGGATTAGAAGCCGGTAATCTTCCTAATGCATTTCTCTGTTGTCTTTTAAAATCTTAAACTGTATAACTTCCAATGTAATGTCTCAGTTCAAATCCTAGTTGATTTAAAGTAATTAGCATGTTGATTATTCTTTGTTTAAGTGACGTAATCAGAGCATGGGATGCAAAATCTGGCTCTAGTTTTAGTTCTAACCTTAGCTAGAAGAATATAATCTTTAGTATCTTAAATGGAAGGTCTCTTCTGTATCTGAAAAAAATGTATAGTGATTGAAGAAGTATGAATTTCATCCTGGTTTATCACTTCTTTTCTTAGCATTCTGCATTTCAGTTTAATCTTTAGAACTCATTCCATTTATTACTAGGAAATCGTGGATTTTTTAAAAAGTTACAGCTTGTAGGATTCAATTTAGCTAATACTGTTAACAGTGTGCCAGTTACTCTCTTTGGTGTAGAGAACATAGATATGAATAGGTCTCTGGCAGATCATACGAATCTCTACTGATATACTGACATAGAAGAGACTGTATTTTCCATCCCTTTTTGAGGGGAAATGGATAAGAGGAAAAAACTCTGGATCAGACTTAAAGAGATTGTGTAGTATAAATATTTTTTATAAAATGAATACAGGGGTCACATAATAAAGTATGTGAATGACCTATTGGAAGCCTGTGTGATTTGCTTAACTACTGTGCTAATTAAAATGTGTTTATGTGTGTGCTAAGTCACTTCAGTGGTATCTGACTCTTTGTGACCCTATGGGCTGTAGGCCAGATTTTTCTGTCCATGGGATTCACCAGGCAAAAACACTGGAGTGTGTTGCCATTTCCTCCTCCAGGGGATCTTCCTGACCCAGGGATCGAACCTACAACTCTTAGGTCTGCTGCATTGGCAGGCAGGTTCTTTACCACTAGTGCTATCTTGGAAGCCTTTTAAAAACTATGTGTTAGTTGCTCAGTCATGTCCCACTCTTTGGGACCCCTTGGACTGTAGCCTGCCAAGCTCCTCTGTCCATGGAATTCTCCAGGCAAAAATACTGGAGTGGGTTCCCATTTCCTTCTCCAGCGGATCTTCCTGACGCAGGGATAAAACCCAGGTCTTCTACATTGCAGGCAGATTCCATACCATCAGAGCCACCGGGGAAGTCCAAAATGTGTTTTCCACTATGCAAATAATTAATTATAAAGACATGGATTCTGTTCTTTTGAAACTTCTAATCTGTTAGCCAGATATTACTGACAGATGAAATACATTAACTGAACAATACAGGTATTGAGGCATTTTAATATGTTTGAAATATTTCAAAGAGTTGCATTATTTTTTATATAATTTTGTTAGGGCCTTCTGTGTTTGGTATTGGAAGAACAATTACAAAATAAATGATATGGTCTCTGACCATAAGGGGTTTTAGCCTTACTGAGCAAAACAATAGTTTACTCATTTTTAAAAATTAACTAATAGAGTAAAGACAATACAGAAGGCATTATGTAACTCCTAGCATTAATGGCACCAACAAGAGTGCTTTAGGGATTCCAAGTTGGGAGAAATTAAAGTGAGTTTGAGTGTCTAGGAGATATTTCATGGAGAAAATGGATTGGTCCTCAGTTTATAACTGTTTTAAATTGTTAGAGAAGAAAAAAAAAAACTTGAAGAATAGAGTAAATACTGTACATGGGACAATCCAGAATAGTAAAGACCTTTATGATAAGACCAGAGATTTTATGTTGAGATGTTATAGGAGATTGGTTGGGACTAGGTTGTAGATGATTTTAACATCAGACTGAATTGGCAGTGATGAATTACTGAAACTTTGAGCAAAAAGGTAACAGGATGAAAACAATGATTTAGTCTGCCAGAGATACATCATAATAATGGCTGCAGTCAGAAATCTAGTTTAAAAGTCAGAGCCAAAAAATATAGGAATGAGATAATGAGGACAGGACACAAGGTGATACAGGTCTGATCTAGGAAGTAGAAGTGGTGAAGACAAAGAAAGAGAATATGAGAAAGAGCTGTAAAAAAGGGAAAAAAGAATATAGACTTGGTGATTCATTCAGTATACATTGTATGTTTATCCTTTGTAGGTATCTAGGTACTCTGAGTGAATTAAAGGTGAATAAGGAGGGTGGTAAAGATAGAGATGATCAAGTACTTTAAGACTTAAGTGACTTGGAAAATAGTATGCTGACACATGACTGGATGGCAAGAAAGAGTATTAGTTTTCAGTAATGGTTTTAAAAGTGAAAATATTTGATCAGACATTACAAATATGGAATTGAGATAAATATTAAGGAATAGGAATAAATAGAGATAAATAATAAGTAGAGTCATTATTGCAAAGGAGATAATTGAAGATAATAGATGAAGCTTTGAACTGTTACCTTGATGTAGTCTTTATGGAAGAATGCCTTTAAAAACAGTTTTTTAAAATTGAAGTATGGTTGATTTACAAAGGAATGTCTTGCAAGAAAAATAGTCAAGAACTGTACTTTCAGGAGTAGTCATAGTTGGATGCTTAAAATGCAGAAAATTAATAAGAAATGGAACAGTAAAAAAGACAAATACTGTGCACAATGGAAACTGTGTTAGGAAGAGGTTCAGGATAGGGAGATAATTAGCTACAAGTGTTAGCTTCAGCAGAGAGCACCTAGGAAATGAAGACAGAGAGTAAGCCAGATTTAACTGTGAGGACATATTTGGTAATCTTTGAAAATAAGGTGTAGTAGAATATGGGGGGAAAAATAGATTGCAGAGACAGTGAGCTTCAAGTCAACTTTCTAGCATATCAGCAACAGAAAGTTGGTAGATGGTCTTAATTGTGGTTCATTAACACCATGTACCAACTTCCTGTCACTGAATTTAAGCACCCACATCTTAATCATCTCTCTAATCCAAATGATTTCAGCATCTATATGGGTAATCTCTTCTGTCACCTGGTCTTTGAGTACAAAGATCTTTTTCTTCAATGTTTTCTCCATTCTGTCACCATCAATCCACTTCTGTAATTGTTGTTATCAGATGAAATTGCTGCATTTACAAAATTCTTGGTTTTAGGCATCCTGCTTTCCAAACACCAGTTCCTATATTTTAGCTTAGTTGTTTAAGTACTCCCACCCTGACTTTTTTATCTGGCCCTTCAGTCCATTCCCTTTATTTTCTCCCTATGAAAGTGAAAAAGTGAAAATGTTAGTCGCTCAGTGACATCCAACCTCATGGACTGTAGCCTGCCAGGCTCCACTGTCCATGGAATTCTCCAGCCAAGAATACTGGAGTGGGTATCCTTTGCCTTCTCTAGGTCTTCTCAACCCAGGGATCAAACCCAGCTCCCTTGCATTGTAGGCAGATTCTTTACTGTCTGAGCCACCAGGGAAGCCCCTTTCTCCCTAAATGTTAGCCTTTTATGTTCTCATTTTCTCCCCATCTAGTACAGATTCTGCATTTCATTATTTGAAAAAAATTTTCAATACCCTAAAATCATTTGCTCCTCTTTGATTTTTGTTACACCCTTCTGAAGCCACCGCATCCTTGGATGAACTTAGTGGTAACACTTTCTCTTTGGCTATACTTGGTAAAACAAGGAGACTCACCAGCACAGGTGGTATCACTATAAATTAATGATCGTTACCTACCTCCTTGGGCCATTAACATTGTCTGATGACTCAGATATTTTCTAAAGTCAGCTTATTCTTGCTGGTAGACTGTTTCTGCATCTTTTTGATTTCTTGAAATCTCGCCCTATTTTTGCTCTTCTTAGCAAATGATGTTATGTCCTTATTTCACAGTGCATATAAAAGTCACTACATCAGAATTACCTCAATCTTGTAAGGCCAAAGCTTTAAACTTACCTCCAAATGTACTTAACCTCTCTTCCAGTGCAAAGACAAGGTCTCTTTGAGGTTTAGTCCCTTCACCTGACTTGTGGTCTCAATTTCCTACCTCCTTTTCAAACTTTACATTATTAATTATCCCTCTTTCTCCTTTATTTCCAGTCTCTTCTTTTTGGTGACTCACATGAGTACTTATGCTCAAGTTCAGGGATCCTCTACTTCCGGATCTAATGCCTGATGATCTGAGGTGGAGCTGATGTAATAACTGATGTAATAATAATAGAAATAAAATGCATGATAAATGTAACGTGATTGAATCATCCTGAAACCATCCTCCCACCCCCAGTTCATGGAAAAATTGTCTTCCATGAAACCAGTCCCTGGTGCCAAAAAGATTGGGAACTGCTGCTCTAGTTCACCTAACATTAAAAAAAAAAAAAAAAAAAATCTCCTCTTTGACCCCATTTAGTTTGCAGCTACTTGCCAGTTTTTCTCTTTCCCTTTATATCCAAAGTTCGTAAAAGTGTTAATCTATCCTTGCTGTCTTCATAGTCTTTCTTCATATTCACTCCTACCCACTTCTTTCCACACAAAACTGCTCTTTAATGCCCTCAGTGATCCTCATGCCATTAATTCCTGTATACATTTTTAACCTGCTTTCTATTTGGTCTCTCAGAAACTTTCAGAGGAATTACCCAGTTTTCTTGAAACTCGCTCTTCCTTTGTCTTCAATTGCATCAGAATCTCTTGGTTTCCCTTTTACCACTCAGAGAAAGTGGGAAGCTGATGAAACATTTTAAGTAGGGAAGGGCCAGCCAGCTTTAAGAATGCTACGTAATTTGAAGAGAAGACCATAGACTGAAGAAAAGGTTGATTGTTAAGCTACTGTAACAGACCAAGCCAGAGAGAGACTGGGGTGGGAACAATTGATTTGGAAACAGTTGACTAGATCAAGAGAAATTTAGGAAATAATATCAACAGCATTTTGAGATAGGTTTGATACGTATGGTTAGAAAGCTGGAATTACTTGTTTAGATTTAGGCATCTAAGATAGTTGGGATACCATTTACTGAGTGAAGAACACTGGAAAAGATTGTGTTTAGTTGTAGGTGCATTTGAGATTCTGAATGGAAATGTCAAAAGGGAAGTTGAACATACAAGCCTGACTCAAAAGAGCTAAGATATAAATATTTGAATTGTTGATATGTAAGTGGTAATTTAAGTCATATATATATAAAATAAATCATCTGGGGCAAAGCTTATTGAGTAGGAAGAGTTCACTTTAAGCTTTGTTGAATTCCAACATTTTAAGGCTGATTCAAGGATGGAGTTGGCAAAGAAGACTGAGGAACCACTACAAAGATAGAAGAATATGGTATCTAGGAAGCCTTGGGAAGGAAATGTTTTAAGAAAGGAGTAAGCATGTTTGTAGTCATCCAAATAGATCATTATCTCAATGATAATTGCCTATTTACATGTTCATGTACCCAAGTGTTAAGTTCTTTTAGGGATTGTGGGTTAAACTACATTGGAAGCTAGCAAACATTTTCTGTAAAGGGCTAGATAGTAAATATTTAGGCTATATAGGCCATATAATCTCTGCTGCAACTACTGAACTCTTATTGCAGCATGAGGGCAGCCATGTTCAGTACATAAAAAGTAGGGGTGACTCTGTACTAATAAAAGTTTATTTATGGATAGTGAGTTTGAAATTCATAATTTTTACATATCACAAAATATTTGTGATTTTTAAAAAAAGATTTAAAAACATTCTTAGCTTGTGTACTGCATAGAATTTTTTACTTTGATTTGTATTAATACCTGAGGCTTAAAAAACACCTTTAGGCAGTAAAACATACCTTTACACTACTGAGAATTCTAATTATTATTTCATTATTTTTCATTCTTAATTTTTTTTCATCTGATCTTAGTCATATAAGGCCGTGTTAACTGTATAGGACATGGACTCTGTACCCATATTGCTAGAATTTAGCATGAGAGACAGTACATAAACTGGTGAAAAAAAAATTAAGATATGGTAAAAACTTGTGATTTATATACCATGAAAAAAATTAACGGATGTAATGTTATTTTGAAGGAGGAGCAAGGGTAGTTAAAAGTGGCCAGAGGATGTATTTTCTGGGAAATATCATTTATGTTGAGACTTAAGTTACATGGGTGGATGAAGAATAACTAGTTAATTAGCATGTGTGATGACCCTGATTCCCATACTAAGGGTTTAGTATTTTCCAAGAGCTGAAGGTTGGTTTTAGGTATATAGCTTTAGGTGTCTGAGTTTAACTAATCTACAGATAATTGATTATACAATCTAATACTGGTATGTATTGATTTTTTTTTTAAATCAGACAACCTGTGCTAAGTAATAGCTAATAACTATCAGGATCAAAATAGGCTGTTAAAAAGAAATACTGACTTCCAGTGTATTTGATGTTGTTCATATTCCATATTCATTGAAAGCCATTCAGCTGAAATGATGTTGCTATTAAAATATGGATTGACAGACAGTTGGAACTAATATGAGTAATTGCCATACCAAGAGCTATTTAGTACTAAATGTCAAACATACTGAAATCAAAGAAGAATCTGCTTCCTACATGAATAACTCAGTTTAGTCTCCAGACATGTGATGCATGAAGGTGGTGTCTTAAGAGATGCATTGAGCAAAAGAATAGCTGACAATAGAACTTGTCATCATCAGTGGGAAGAACACAGAACAGATTAACTAGGGAAAGAAAAGAGTGAGGGAAACAGAATGACATAAATGGAGGTAAAATGAGAATCATGGTCAGTAATAGTAAAGAAGAAGGGCTAGAGGAAAGAATTTAAGGAAAAGAAGGGAGAATACGTGGTTTAAGAGGAGCATATTCTAGTAGGTGAAATTTATACAAGATAAAACCTTAGAAAAGTCTACTTTTAGTTTTAGGAATAAATGCTAATATCTCATACGCATTGCCTAATCATATGAGAAGATCTAAATCAAAGCTCGCCATATCTTTGATTATCTCTTATACTTCAAAATCTTTCTTTTGCAGTATTTCACTTTGAAAACTCAAAGTGTCAAATTACATACTTATAATTTATAAATTTTTACTTTTTGAAAATAATATTTACAAATACTTGTTTTTAAATAAAATGTATATACCATGTAGTATGTTGTATTTATTTACTCAATCTTTTTTTAAGTGTTTCAGGCTGCATGTACCAAGTAGTTCAGACGATTGGCTCGGATGGAAAAAATCTTCTGCAATTACTTCCAATTCCTAATTCCTCTGGAAATCTTATGCCACTAGTTCAATCTTCAGTCATGTCTGATGCTTTGAAAGGGAATACAGGAAGTCCAGTTCAAGTTACTTTTCAGACTCAGATTTCCAGCTCTTCCACAAGTTCATCAGTTCAATTGCCCATTTTTCAGCCAGCCAGTTCTTCAAAGTATTTTCTTACAAGAACAGTAGATACAGCAGAAAAAGTTAGAGTTACTTCTGTGGGAACTGAAAATTTTACCTCATCAGTTTCTAAAGTTCAGAGTCATGGTGTGAAAATTGATGGACTCACCATGCAAACATTTGCTGTTTCTCCCTCTTCAACACAAAATGATTCATCTTACATTTTAGTAAATACCCAGAGTCTCCCAATGACTGTGAAGTCTCCGGTTTTGCCTTCTGGGCATCATTTACAGATTCCAGCCCATGCTGAAGTGAAATCTGTACCAGCGTCATCATTGCCTCCTTCAGTTCAGCAAAAGATACTTGCAACCGCCACCACAAGTACCTCAGGAGCAGTTGAGCCCTCCCAAATACCTACTGTTATTTATGTATCTCCTGTAAATACAGTGAAAAATGTAGTTACCAAGAACTTTCAAAACATTTACCCAAAACCTGTTACAGAAATAGCAAAGCCAGTGATACTAAACACCACACAGATTCCAATGAATGTTGCTAAAGAGACACAGTTAAAAGGTGGTCAGCATTCTCAAGCTGCTCCAGTGAAATGGATCTTTCAAGAAAATCTACAGCCTTGCACTCCACTGCTTGTTCCTGTTAAATCTTCAAATAATGTGGCTTCAAAGATTTTAAAAACTTTTGTAGATAGAAAAAGTTTGGGAGATAATACTGTAAATATGCCACCATTGAGTACCATCAGTCCTAGTGGGACACAATCCAAAAATATGCCTATTAAAGATAATGCTTTGGTTATGTTTAATGGGAAAGTCTATCTCTTGGCTAAAAAGGGGACAAATGTTTTGCCATCCCTAATTGACAAACAGAATTCAGTTTCTCCTGATATTCCACCAAGAAAAGATGCATCACAGATAGTGAGTTCAAGTCCAGTCACAGAAATATCCAGAGAGGTTGTAAATATTGTTTTGGCTAAAAGTAAATCTTCCCAGATGGAGACAAAATCAGTTTCAAATACTCAGCTTGCTTCCATGGCCAATTTAAGGGCAGAGAAGAATAAGAAAGTGGAGAAACCATCTCTTTCTGCCCAAAACCCACATAGTATGAACCAGTCTATTAATTACTTAAAGCAGAATAAGACTTTATTCTCAAAGCCAGACTTACCAGATGGATTTAGTACAGGACAAAATGCCCCCAGAAAAGGAAATATCATCCAGAGCATAGAGAAAATAAGTTCCTCTGTTGATGCAACAACTGTTACTTCACAACAGTGTGTTTTCAGAGACCAAGAACCAAAGGTAATTTTCCCGTGTCAGGGTGTTCTTTTTATCTTATGTATATAGAAAATTTTTCTTTCTTGATTCTTAAAGTTAGTTATCTATGATACCTCTTTTTCCCTCCTCTCCCATCCTCCTTTTCATCATATACATACCATACACACATGAATGCTTAAGCCAAAGCTTTCATCTGAGGGAAATGTTTGAGAAGTGTAATAGAGCCCAAACAGTATTTTTCTCTTGAATCATTTGGCATGCCAAATCTTCAAAGCAAAATTAAACAAACAAATCACAGAGCAACAAGATTCAGAAGAGTTGGAGAAGGATACTGTGAATTCAAAGCTTCGTAAAATTGTGTGTGTAAATATATATATGCATGCTTATATTTGTACACATAAGTACATATACATACATATATTTAAGAGCTTACTTTTAATATATGAAGAGATTAATGTTACACATAGAGGAGAGCTGGGATTTGTTTGTTTGTTTTGTGGTAGGGAGCTATCTGGCAGTTTTTTAGGTAGATGGTGGAAGGGGTAGGACTTGACTAATCAACACCTTTCATTCATATGTGGAAAAAATTTATCAACATCTTGATTGGGTTTTTTTTTTAATATACAAGTTTTCTTTTCCTTATTCTAGCCCTTCTTTTTGACTCCTCATTCAGTTACCCAACATATCCACATAATTATTTCTGTTCTACTTAAGATATGTGTATGTGTGACCTCTAAATATTTGTACTTAGAGGTCTACTTAATAATGTCAGTATTTTCCCCATTTGTACAGAATTCATTGAACTCCAGGGATATAAGGAGGTAAATTCTGATTAAGTACAAGATTGATTAAAGGTATAAGCGTTTTTCAAAAAATGACAATTTCCTCCAACATAATGTCATATAGATTATTTTCAACTTGTTATTAGTCTGTATTCTCATTTCATTTGTTTGAGAATTGACTACCAGTTACTTTCCTAGTACAAGAAAGTAAAATTGTAGGGGAGCATTTTGGTTTTGCCCAGTAAAGTTCAGCTTTTCAAGTGTGGGTGGTAAGGTAAGAGTAATGCAATCCAACCATTTAGGAATTTAAAGCATGGCATTTTAAGTAAGATGAGGTAATTACTTAGTTGCTAGTGTGATAAAATAGCTTAAGTAATTGGCAGTATTGTTTGTGTGTTTTCTTTTCCTATTTCCAGATCCAGAATGAGATGGCATCAACATTAGAAAAAGTTACTGAAGAAAGAAATGACAAGAACATTTCTCAACGAAGAAGCAATAAGGCATCATATCTGAAGAGTGATGCTGAACTTAAAAAGATATTTGGTATCACTAAAGATTTGAGAGTGTGCCTTACTCGGATTCCTCAGCAGTTGGGCTCTGGAGAAGGTTTTGATTCCTTTAGCCCTTTGGTGAAGAGTGAAACTTACAAAGAGGCAGAGTTTATAGTGAAGGAGGAAGGGAGAAAACAGGTAATAGATTTTAAAGTGTCTTTTGTAGGTACTCCAAAGATACATGAATGTATTAATTTTCTTGATTTTTATTTTTTAGTCATATGCATTAATATGAATGATAATTGTTACCAAATTTGCATCTATATGTATTATACCTAAACATATAAGAAAATAAGATATGCACAGGTAAATAGATATCCCCAGTTAATTAAAATGTTGTTTAGGGAATTCCTTGGCAGTCCAGTTGTTAGGACTCCACATTCTCACTGTCCAAGGCCCAAATTCAGTCCCTAGTCAGGGAACCAAGATCCCTCAAGCTGCACAGTATGGCCAAAAAAATTAAAAAAGGAAAATAGATGACAGAAATGTAGGGAAAATATAAGCATGTAGATATTCACTACAGTATTATTTTTAATATAAGCCTTAAGAGAAATCTACACAATGATGATGAACAAAAATATCCCTGTAACTTTGCCTACTGTCATTCTACTTATAACTGTTTCCTTATTGTTTAATATCCTGAACTTAGATCAGAAACCAGTCAGCCTTTCCCAGTGATAATCTTTCATATGTGCCTACTGTGCAGATGAAAAAAAAAAAGTTAAATTCTATTTCTTAGGCTCTTCACAAATGATTGTTACGCTTTTGTAGTAGATCAATATAGCTTCTAATAGTTGACTTAAAATTAGGCAATTTATTCTCAGTGAATATCATTGGGACATTGCCATTCACTTTGATACCATACAGTGGCAAACATTACTTTCTTCCTGTAGTTGTTCTCAGTAGATTTTGTTGAGTTGAATTTAATGGCTAAATATTTGTAACTGGAAACATTTTTAAATTCAAGAGCACAATATATATTCAGCAATAATATTTTATTTTTCTTTTGAAATCTGACTCAAAATTGCAGCAGAGTATTGATAAGAAAAGAAAAGCAAAAACCACTAAGAAGATGGATCACCCAAAGAAGAGAAGAACCAATAGTGTTAATAACACAACTATAAATGGAGGAGCTAATGTCACCAGTTCCCAGCTCATTAGCAGTATTTTACCAACTTCATATGTGTCACACCATAACATCCTCACAAGCTGCAACAAAGCTAGAGAAGAAAACAGAACTGAGGTAGAGCATTGTACTCATGGAAACCAAGAAAAAGGCACATTGAGTTCAAATACAGGTTTTGAACAAAGCCATTCCTTCAATAAAAATTATACTGAAGATATTTTCCCGATGACACCTCTAGAGTTAGAAGAAACCATTAGAGAAGAAAAGATAAGAAGACTTAAGCAAATGCTGAGAGAAAAAGAAGCAGCTCTTGAAGAAATGCGTAAGAAGATGCATCAAAAATAGTAAAATGGCTGTTTTTAAGGCATCAGTGAAATAGCTGTGTTTTTTCATATACTTTTGCATTAAGTTAGTTATAGGTGCATTCTGAAAGTGTTTTTGAATATGAAAATTGTCTTTTCATCAGCTGATTGTAAAATTTTATGTAAGAAATACAGAAAAGGTTAATTCACATTTGACTTTTATGAATAACTCATGGGATATCTGAATCTTTGTCTAGATACCTTTTTTTGGAAGGAAAAATTTTCTATTTTTCTATTACTTCAACTAGAATTCCCCAAGTTTGAATATTTGTTATTGTTTGTATGTTTAGCTAAATTGTTCAGATGTTATTCCAACAATAGTTAATTATTATGTACTTTTAAAATTATATAATCCAAGATAGGCAATCAGCTCAAAACTTAGCTTTACCAATGGGCTTGTATCTTTCTATGTCTCTTTACCCATAAAATGATGATACTTTCTACTCACTGTTGTTGTTTTTCTTAACTTTCATGAAAGAAAATGTATTATGGCAGCATTATTAAAAAATTCAAACATTTCTCAAGAGTGAGGATTTTTTTGTAACTTTTACAAAGTAGTTTCATATGATACAAAATGGGTTTTAGAATTCAGGCTATATAGTGTATTGTTTGCTTAAAGTGGTATGTTATCTCTAGGCAAATGCTTCCCTTTTTTGAAATATGTAAATATATGACTAAGATTGTGTGAAAAGTAAATCTGAACATGGCTACATTTAATACTTTTTACAATTGTAAAGTGTAGTTTTTCTTAATAGAGCTAGACCTTTTTATCTCTGATTATCTTTCATTTGGAGAGTTGAGGAGTGGCATAGAGATAGGGATTAAGGAGAAGGAGGAAAAGGTTATTTTTAAGAAATGGTAAATTCCTGGAAGTAAGGTCAAATAAAACCTGGACATTAGCAACAAAATAGAAAACAGAAAGAAAATACTGAGAGAGAATAAAACAAATGCAAACTGAGTATCAACTAGATTCTCCTGCCCCCGCCTTTTTTTGGTAACAACTTTAAGATAATTTGCATGTTGTAAGTTTCACCCTTTTGAAGTGTACAGTTGTTATTCACAGAGTTGTGTAACCTTCAACATGATCTAATTTTAGATCATTTTCATTACCACCTAGAAAACTTCATACTCATTAGCAGTCACTCCCCAGACCCTTCTTTCCCCATCCCTCGGCAACCCACCAATACACTTTCTGTCTCTATAGATTTACTTAGTTTAGACAGTCATATGCATGGAATGAACCATTCAGTGTATTTTCCCTTGTGACTGATTTCTTTGAGTTAGTTTAATATTTTCAAGGTTCATCTGTGCTGTCACATGTATTCATACTTAATTTTTTAAATTGCTAGTAGTATTCCATTGTATGGATATACCATACTTTGCTTATCCATTCATTTGTTTATGGACATTTGGGTTGTGTACACTTTGGCTACTAGGATGTTATATTGCTGTGTTTTTCTGGATGTTTGGGTATATGTTTTTGTGTGGACATAGTGTTTTCAAGTCTCTTGGGTATATACCTAGGAGTGTAATTGCTGGGCCATACCCTAACTCTTTGAGGAACTGCCGGATTATTCCAGGCAGATTCCCACCCCCCCCTTCTCCACCATATTAGATCTTGTTAAGGACACCAGCGACTACCATGTTGCTAGATCCAGTTGTCAGTTGTCAGTCTTCTTAATTTATCTATCTGTGGGGAGATTAGTTCATGAATTAATTACCTCCTTTGAAAAAAAAAAATGTAAGCTTCAAAAAAAGAAACAGTACATGTCCGTTGTGGGAAAATTGCAAATACAACAATCCAAAATATTAAAAATTCACTTTCCTATCAAGCTAAAATATTAAATGTTGGGGCTTGGGGATATATAGTTAAAGGTTATCAGTAAATAGATACCATTTGAACCCAGAGATTGAATAACTTCACTTAGGGAAACAGGATAAACAGAGAAGAAGGTGAAATTGTGGTCTCATGTCTTAGTACAATTAAAGATTGGGAAAAGGGCAAACTCAAATGAATTTTGAGAATCAGAAGCTTCTTGAATGAATTGTATTTGTAAATCCTTGGATAGTACCTGACAGTGATGTATCAGTATTTGTTAAATAAAATAAATTCATCTAAAATCATTCTAATAGACATATTGCATCCATTTTCATTTCATTTCATTTTCTTACTTTACCTCCTCCTTTTGATGTTTTCTGCTTTTATTATTAAGGCTTTACTGCTCATGGAATTATCAAGCACCCATTTCTTCTGATAATAAATTCCGTAATATGGAAATGTAACTTGAATTCTTTACAGCAAAATTCTCAAAATTTATCTGTACTGATGGTCTCAAACTCTTATTTCTCATTCTGAAATTCACTCAAATTAGGGTTTTATCTTTATCACTCCATTAAAGCTATTTTTCTCAAAGTCTTCAAATATCAACATATTGCTAAATATAATGGTCAGTGCTTAGTCCTTAGTCTTTATCTGACTTGACCTCTCAGCAGCATTTGTCAGTTTTTATAAGTCAGTCATTGAAATTTGACACTATTTTCTTGGGCCCCAAAATCACTTCAGATGGTGACTGCAGCCATGAAATTAGACTCTTGCTTATTGGAAGAAAAGCTATGACAAACCTAGACAGCGTGTTAAAAAGCAGAGACATTACTTTGCCAACAAAGGTCCATCTAGTCAAAGCTGTGGTTTTTCCAGTAGTCATGTATGGTGTGAGAGCTGGACGATAAAGCTGAGCACAAAAGAATTAATGCTTTTGAACTGTGGTGTTGGAGAAGACTCTTGAGAGTCCTTTGGACTGCATGGAGATCAAACCAGTCCATCCTAAAGGAAATCGCTCCTGAATATTCTTTGGAAGGACTGATGCTCAAGCTGAAGCTCCAATACTTTTGGCCACCTGATGCAAAGAACTGACTCATTTGAAAAGACCCTGATGCTGGTAAAGATTGAAGGCGGGAGGAGAAGGGGACGACAGGATGAGATGGTTGGATGGCATCACCAGCTCGATAGACATGAGTTTGAGCAAGCTCTGGGAGTTGATGATGGACAGGGAAGCCTGGCGTGCTGCAGTCCATGGGGTCACAAAGAGACACATCTGAGCAACTGAACTGATAACACCTATGTCCATACCAAGCAAGATGTGTTTCTTCCTTTTTTTTTTTTTTTTTTTTGCAAGATGTGTTTCTGTTGCTCCAAAGAGTTTCCATGTACCTGTTTCTAGTAAATTTCTCATTTCTGCATCCAGTCGGGCACGACTGAGTGAACAACAACATTGAAATTTGTTCTTCACTCTTGCTACCAAGACATCGTATTCTTGATTTCCTACTACCTTATTGGTTGCTCCTTCTTAGTCTCATTTTTTCCCCTCCATAATGTCTTAATGTTGAAGTTACATACAGCTCAGTGTCTTTGATTTTATACCTATATTCATTTATGATAGCCTCATCTAGTTCTCATGAATTGAAATACCATCTATATACAGGAACTCTTCTCTGAACTTCAACATTGTGTATCCAATCACCTTCTTGATATTTCTATTTAGAAGTCCAGTGGACATCTCAAAATTAACACAGACCAAACCCAAGTTCTAATCCACACCCACAATTTTCCTCAACCAAGATCTCTATCTCAGTTAATGACAAATCCAGGCTTCCACTTGTTCAAGTGTACACACTTGGAGTACACCTTGAGTTTTCTTTTTCTTATACCCTAGTCTAAGCTTCTCTGGAGAAGGATAGGCTACCCACTCCAGTGTAAAGAATCCACCTGCAATGCAGAGACTTGGATTTGACCCCTGGGTTGGGAAGATCCCCTGGAGGAGCACATGGCAACCCACTCCAGTATTCTTGCCTGGAGAATCCCATGGACAGAGGTCCCTGGAGGGCTGCAGTCTATGGGATTGCCAAGAGTTGGACATGACTGAGTGACAAAGTACACCACAGTCAAACCTTGGAGTACACCTTGATTTTTCTTTTTCTCTTACCCTAGTCTGTTAGGAAATTGTCTTCATTTACCTGAAATCTGACCATTGTTACCACCTGTATGGTGACAACCTCACATTATCTGCCATTTGCATTATTGAAACAACCGTCTCCCTGCTTCCACCAGTGTCCTCCTACAACCTTTACTTCACAAAGTAGCCAAGTAATTTTGCTAAAAGTATAAACATATGCGTGCTCAGTCATGTCCAACTCTTTGTGACCCTGTGGAGTGGATCTGCCAAGCTCCTATGTCCATGGAATTTTCCAGGTGAGAATACTGGAATGGGTTGGCATTTCCTACTCCAGGGGATCTTCCAGACCCAGGGATTGAGTTTGCATCTCTTACAGCTACTACATTGGTAGGCAGATTTGTTACTTCTGCACCACCTGGGAAGCCCCAAAAGTATAGGTAATGAGGGGAAAAAGAACCAAAAGCAGAATGAGAATGGGCAAAATATATGAACAGATAATTCACGATGAAAGATATAACCTTCAAACGAAAAATATTCAAATTAATTTGAGATTAGATAAATGCAAATTAAAACCACTCAACATTTTTCATTGGTCAGAATGGAAAATACTTAAGAATATGGCAACTTGTGTTGGTGAGACTGTAAAGAAATAGTCATGTTCCCATGTTGCTGATGGGATTACAAATTGATACAGTTTTTCTGGAGGGAAATTGGATGGTATGTAACAAAATTACTCATTTACTTTTCAACCAGTGGGGCCAGCTTCTCTTTTTTCAGGAACCTATCCTGAAGATATCACTCCAACAGTATTAAAGTATATACAAAAATATATTAATTACAATAGTTTTTTTTTTTTTTTTTAGTTCTACCAGTTTATTGCTACCAACCCATTTCCCTCCGCCCTCATGCACGCGTGCTCAGTCATGTAACCCCATGGACTGCAGCCCACCAGGCTCCTCTGTCCATGGACTTTTCCAGGCAAGAATACTGAAGTGGGTTGCCATTTCCTTCTCCATAATTACAATAGTTTTTAATTGCAGTGTATTGGAAACAATTTAAATGCTCATTCATAGGAGAGTAGTTGGAAAAAACCATGATATGTCTACATAGTGGTATGAGGAAGAGCTTTATGAACTGATCAGTGATTTCCAAGACATGGAGAGATTTCTAAGACATGCTTTAAAATGAAATAAAAGCAAAACACAGAAGAGTATAGCATGGTACCCTTCATGTATCTACCCTTCATAATATCTACCCTCTGTGGCTCAGCAATAAAGAATCTGTCTGTAATGCAGGAGACACAGGTTGGATCCCTGGGTGGGAAAGACAGCCCTGGAGGGGGGGCATGGCAACCCCCTCCAGTATTCTTGCCAGGAAAATCCCATGGACAGAGAGCCTGGCAGACTACAGTCCTTGGAGTCGCAAAGAGTCAGACACGACTGAAGCGACTGAGCAGGCACAAGAGCTATAAGAAAAGAAACATCTGCTCATTTGTACCAAAAAAAAAAAAAATACGAGAAACATAAACCAAAAGCTAACAAGACAGACTACCTAAAGGAAAGGGATATAAAGAAGAAAAGAATGGCAATAGGTTAGCAAGAATGAAGTAGAGTAACATTTCTCTGATTATATCTTTTTGTATGATTCTTAGAATCTTGCATACTCTTCACATACCCTTAAATAAATAACTAAAACCAAGCAGGAAATGACAAAAGAAAATTGGAATGCCAATACTAACAAATGAAAGTAAATGTATTGTGAAAGAATAACATGGCCATACTTAACGAGATGGGAAAAAAAATCAACCTAAAGCAACTTAGAAGCAGTATCTTCACTAGGCACAAAGCTAAAGTCTTAAGCATTGTGCTCTAGTTAGTAAATGTTTTTCTCACAGGTATATGAGTTAGCAACCCTGAAACTACGTTTGCCTACTGTATACTAGAATTGAATAAGTAAGTACATATATTGTGGATAGTGAGAGCCAGGCTTCTTACTGTTGGAGAAAGACTTTGTAAAGAAAGGAAGAAGGATAAAGTCAAGCCTGTGATATTGGATTAGAATAAGAGGCATACACATAGACTCATGGTTTTTAATATATAATTCAGACACATAAACAAATATATATATATGGGCATATGTTTGGGTTAGTATACATTCATATTTCCTAACTCACTCACTGAGAAGGCCTAGAAGCAGTTGACACTCCAGAACGATGAGCACACCTACTACCAGATCTTGGTTTCTAAATGCCATGCTCCAACATAAGGAACCAGAGTTCCTTGGATAATTTGATTCCAGGGCAGCCTGGAGCAAAGAAAATACAAGATGAACTTAGGTCATTTTGTGATGTCAGAAGGTAAGGAAATGCTCCTCTGAAAGATGGAGGCTTATTAAAAACAGAGAGGCCAATCTGAAGGAGCATCTAATGGCCAAAAGTGGAATAATATGAATAACAATATAATAGTGTTTGACTTTAACTCGTAGAATAATATACTCAGGGAATCTATGCAAACATAAAAATCAAATGCATAAATGAAGGAAAAGAGACAGCTCTTCCTTACAGTTGAATTTCAATTAAATGTAGATGGAAAGGGGAAATAAAGAATCATCATTTTAAGTGCCATAGTAATATCTGTTGCAGACAAGATTCACCAATGGATGCTAAAATTAGGGGGCAAAAGTTTGAGAAGGATTTGCGATCTCAAAATATCTCCCCAAAGACACTTATTAACTATAAGGGGAAATAAAGCAACTATAATTTAGGGGAGAAACCTAGCAGACACCAACCTATCCAAATGATCAAGATAAATAACACCAGTAAGTAGACATATCAATATCATGAATCCCTTGATATGATGCATAAAGACATTTTTGTATGTTGTAGTCTTTCCAAAAATACAAAACCTTTCTGTTATGGGCTGAATGTTTGTGTCCTTTATAAAATTCGTACACTGAGGCCCTAACCCCCAGTGTGAGATGGGGCCTCTAAGGAAGTAAATGAGGTTAAATGAGGTCATGGGAATGGGACTGTGATTTAATAAGATTAGTGTCCTTGCGAGACTTTAGAATGATCCCCCACAATGAGCCCTCTCAGCAAGAATGTACTGAACCAGCATGCTTGCTCTGAAGAAGATCAAGTGAGGACATGGTGAGAATGCAGCCATCTGCAAACCAGGAAGAGAGTTCATATTGGAGTTCACACTAGAGACTGAATTGACTGGAACCTTGTCCTTGGACTTGAGCCTCCAAAACTGAGAAGCAGATATCCATTACTGCAGCCACTCCAATGTGGCAGCCTAAACTAATACTCTTTCCAACCATGAGAAAATATGAGTAAATCTCATTTGAGGAACATTCTACAAAATTACTGATTAGTATTCTCCCAAAGTGTCAAGGTCATGAAAGACAAGGAAAAGAGTAAAGAAGAGTTGTGGACTGGGAGAGACTAGGAGGAAAAATAAAAAACGCATGCAATATGGGACCTGGAGTAGGATTCTAGGACATGAATGAAAATGTGAAATTCGAAAAAGACCTATACCTTAGTTAATAGAATTGCACTAGTATTAATTTCCTGTTTTTGATGTTAACATAGGGGAAGTGGGATAAGGGATATAAAGGAACTCTTTGTACCATTTTTGCAAATTTTCTGTGATTCTAAAAATAGATTAAAAAGTTTATAAACAAAACAAAATCTTTAAAAAATGCAGATCAGAATATTCCCTCCCCTGTTCAAAATCCTCTTAGTGGCTTTCTATCTCACTCAAATTAGATGCCAAATTCTGTACAATGGGAAAGCCCTCTACTAATTTCCTATTGGAAAAGCCCTATACTCTCTGTTCCCTTGCTTCCTCTCTAACTTCATCTCGTATTAGTCTCCCCCTCCCCACTGAACTTCAGCCAAACTAAGTTCTTATTTTTCTTTAGTAGAGCAGGCACATTTCTGGCTTATGTCTTTGCATTGGTTTATTCCCAATACCACTGGCTGTTCTTTCTCTAACTAACTGCATGACCTGCTCTTTCACATTTTTTGTCTTTGCTCAAATATTTTATCAGTGAAACATTTCTCACTACCCTATTTTATTTTATACCCACGAGCTACCTGAAATTCCATATTCTGATATTACTTTTTCCATTGCCCTTGTTATCATTATCAATATACTGAATATTTTATTAATACTTAATTATATTATTATATGTTGATAATACAGCAGAATTTAAGCTGCACCTAAGTTAAAGTTAGAGAGAGGTCTATTTTTTTCACTGATGTATTCCCAGTGAACATGAAGAGAGAATGAATAGTCGTGTGGAGGTTGCTTCATCTCCAATGTCTTATTCTAGTTTCAAGAGCAGGAATAAAGACACACACACACACACACACACTCAAAGAAAAAATATATTAGGAAAGCAAAACCTCTCATCATATCTTCATGAGTTATTGGATTATTGGTCAAACTATTTTACATGACCATCTGTAATGAAGCCTGGGAATTTTTTTTTTTTTTAACCTGGGAAAATTACTATTCAAACAAAATTTAGTTTCTGTTGAATAAAGAAGAAAGGAAGTGGTTACTGGGTAGGCTACTGATAACGTCTGCCACAAAAACCATATCTACCACATTTTGACAAAAAAATTAGATTTAGAGGGACAAAGAATGAATATTCTAAACTATTTAGACAAAAATATAATATTACTTAAGAGGTAACCAAAAGATTTCATAAATTTATACTTTTGTTTCAATAATATTAAGAAAGGGAAGTACAACTTTTATGGTTCTGAGGATAAAATGTAAAGAATTTTCCCAATCTCCCAGTTTATCCCTCCCCACCTTCCCCATTATCTCCTGGTAACCATAATTTTGTTTTCTACATCTGTGACTCTGTTTCTGTATTTTAAATAAGTTCATTTGTATCCCTTTTTTTATAGTCCACTTATTAGAAATACCATATGATATTTGTCTTTCTGTGTCTGACTTCACTCAGGGAACTCTACTCAATACTTTGTAATGACCTATATGGGAAAAGAATCTTAAAAAAATAAGTGCAGGACTTTCCTGGCAACCTACTGGTTAACAATTCCACTGCAGGGGTCATGAGTTTAATCCCTGGTCAGGGAACCAAGATTCCACATGCTGCAAGATGTGGCCAAAGAAAACCACAGAGTGGATATATGTATAACTGATTGACCTTGCTGTACACCTGAAACCACACACTGTAAATCAATGATGCTCCAAAAAAAATTTTTTTTAAAAGAATTTTCTGCATACCTAAGTTCTGAATGAAAAATGATATCTAGAACAAGATATTCTCAAATATGCAAGAGCCCAGAAAGTATGCTACTCAGGTTTCCTTATTGAATAAAACTACTTTAACATGTACTATGACAGCTCATTGTAGGGCTTTTGTTTTGGCCCCACAGCTTGCAGAATCTTAGTTCCTCCACCAGGGATTGAACCCAGGTCCCCTGCATTGGAAGCACAGAGTCCTAACCCTGGACCACCAGGGTATTCCTTGCATATTGTGTTTTAAAAAATATATTAACCCTGAATATTCATTGGAAGGACTGATGCTGAGGCTCCAATACTTTGACCACCTGATGCAAAGAGCTGACATTGGAAAAGACCCTGATGCTGGGAAAGATTGAAGGCAGAAGGAGAAGGGGACAACCGAGGATAAAATGGTTGGATGGCATCACCAATTCAAGGACATGAGTTTGGACAAACTCTGGGAGATAGAGACGGACAAGGAACCCTGGTGTCCTGCAGTCCATAGGGTCACAAAGAGTCGGACATGACTGAGTGACTGAACAACATTGGCTTTGTACTAAGTTAGCTTGGCTAGGCTAAACTACGTTTCCTAGAACTTCCTTTTGTATATCGTATTTCTAGTTAGGGTGGACTACAAGAGAGACTTTCTGTGGGAAACTTGGGAGGCAAAAGCAAAGCAGTAGCCACTTTATTGCTCACACAGATTGTCTGATCTACTGGCACATCTCTTTGTCATGAGGTGTGGCCAGATATGGAACTACTTCATCTTCCCTGTATAGTTCTTCAGCTTCTCTTACTTGTTGGCCAAGTTTCTAAGTTTAGTTCTGTGACAAAGAGGACATGCATACCATCAAGGTCAGAGACAACAGGAATTGACACAAATTTCAATCTGTCCTGTGGCCCTCAGCTTGTCCTTGTGTGTTCTGACTTGTTCTTTCTCTCCCTCAGAATTTCTTGCTCATTTCCTGTCCTGTGGACTTGAAGTTTCAGGATCAGATAGGGAGACAATCGCTCTTCACAAGGAGGCAAGAAGATTAGATTCCTAGAATGAATCCTTTTGCACATACACAAACATACATATTCCACACTCTAGTGGTTCTGCTTCTCTGATTGAACTCTGACTTATACACTACCCTGAATTTATTTTAAAATTCTCCAACAATTTCTGCTAAGAGTTTAGAATTTTTCCTTTCAAAGACTGGTCTTTAACTTGCTTCATATTGATTTTCATGTAGGTACAGTGTGAATGAGTTCAATTCCATTTCTTTCCAAATGATTAACCCATTGTTTCAAGATTCTTAATTGAAAAGTCCATCTTTTCTCTTTTGACAGGTAATATCAAGTTTATCATATAGAAAGTGTCCATACATGTATGGGTTTGTTTTCTGGTCTTTCTCTTAGTATATCTATGTATATATATTAATATAGCTGTACCTAACTTAAGTTAAGGGATATCTATGACTCAGTGAGTAAAGGGATATCTATGACTCAGTGAGTACTTGTGTCTTAATCACAGTAATTCTAATATAAATCTTGGCATGTACCCTATCTTACTTTTCTTGATCAATAGTATCTTGGTGTTTTGATCCTTAGCATCTTTATATAAATTTTAGAAATATCTTCTCAAATTCCACAGTGTAATCTGTTGGTATGTATTCAGGTTTAATTAAATCAATAGATTAAATTCAAGATAATTAACATGTATTATCTTGTATAATGTTAACAGATACAATCTCTAAGCATGGTGCATTTCTCTATTTAAGTTTTCTATAATGCTTTTCAACTGAGTTTTAAAAAATTCTCCAAGAGGCTCTTGCATAACTTTTTAGAAATTTATTTCTAGATACTTATATTTTTGCTCTATTAAAAATGATAATTAAATTTTTTGATGGAAAATATAGCATAACTCTAAAGGTTTTCAATAGAAATATATTGTATATATTTATCAAAGTATTGTTTTTTAAATTCAGTATTATGTTTTAAAACATCATCATTTAGTTAATTCATTTTCATTAACATCTAATATTTCATCACATGAATATGTCACTATTTATCTACTCTATTGTTGATAGACATTAGGAATTTCCCCAGTGTTCAGCTGCTATAGACAATGCTTCTGTAAAACAAATTTATACTATGTCGCTGAGCATTTAACTATGCATTTCTGTAGGACGCTTATTTAAGAGTGGAATTACTGCATCAAAGAACGTGTCACACTGTTGTACAAGGGATTGTATTAATTTATGTACTCATCAGCAATATATAAGATTTCCCAATATTTCATATTTTAATACAGGAACTAGTCAGCTCTGTTATTTATTTATTTATTTACTTAGCCAAAGTAATACATATGCAGTGATATCTTATTTCCCTGATTGCTCATGAGTCTGAGTAATTTATTATGTTTACCAGTTCTTTGAATTTCCTCTTTTGTGAAAGGCTACATCAGTCTCTAGTGGAGCCGTGGGTCGGCGGTGGCCTGGTGCAGGGTTGGGGTCACTGAGTGAGGCAGTGCATGCATGGGACCTTGTGAAGGAGGTCGCCATTATCTTCACTACCTCCATCATAGTTTGGCCTCAGATCAAACAACAGGGAGGGAACACAGCTCCACCCATCAACAGAAAATTGGATTAAAGATTTACTGAGCCTGGCCCCACCCATCAGAACAAGACCCAGTTTCCTCCTTAGTGTGTCTCTCCCATCAGGAAGCTTCCATATGCCTCTTACCCTTCTCCACCAGAGGGCAGACAGAATGAAAATCATAATCGCAGAAAATAACCAATCTAATCACATGGACCACAGCCTTGTCTAACTCAGTGAAACTATGAGCCATGCCATGTGGGTCCACCCAAGATGGGCGGATCATGGTGTAGAGTACTGGAAAATTTGGTCCACTGGAGAAAGGAATGGAAAACCACTTCAATATTCTTGCCTCAAGAGCCCCAGGAACAGCATGAAAAGGCAAAAAGCTAGGACACTGAAAGATGACCTGCCTGGGTCAGTAGGTACCCAATATGCTACTGGAGATCAGTGGAGAAATAACTCCAGAAAGAATGAAGAGATGGAGCCAAAGCAAAAACAACACCCAGTTGTGGATATGACTGGTGATGGAAGTAAAGGCCAATGCTGTGTAAAACAATATTGCATAGGAACCTGGAATGTCGAGTCCAGGTCACACAGGAGATGGCAAGAGTGAACGTCGACATTTAAGGAATCAGTGAACTAAAATGGAATGGAATCGGTAAATTAAACTCAGATGACCATTATATCTGCTACTGTGGGCAAGAATTCCTTAGAAGAAATGGAGTAGACTTCCTAGTCAACAAAAGAGCCTGAAATGCAGTACTTGGATGAAATCTCAAAAACGACAAAATGATTTCTGTTCGTTTCCAAGGCAAACCATTCACTATCACAGTAATCCAAGTCTATCCCCCAACCAGTAATGCTGAAAAAGCTGAAGTTGAAGGGTTCTATGAAGACCTACAAGACCTTCTAGAACTAACACCCAAAAAAGATATCCTTTTCATTATAGGGGACTGGAATGCAAAAGTAGGAAGTCAAGAGATACCTGGAGTAACAGGCAAATTTGGCCTTGGAGTACCGAATGAAACAGGGCAAAGGCTAATAGAATTTTACCAAAAGAACACACTGATCATAGCAAATACCCTCTTTCAACAACACAAGAGAAGACTCAACACATGAACATCACCAGATAGTCAATACTGAGACCAGATTGATTATATTCTTTGCAACCAAAAATGGAGAAGCTCTATAGAGTCAGCAAAAACAAGGCTGGGAACTGACTGTGGCTCAGATCTTGAACTCCTTATTGCAAATTTCAGACTTAAATTGAAGAAAG
The DNA here is from genome assembly GCF_054371585.1 of Giraffa tippelskirchi. NCBI lineage: Eukaryota > Metazoa > Chordata > Mammalia > Artiodactyla > Giraffidae > Giraffa > Giraffa tippelskirchi. The sequence goes on from NC_137279.1 coordinate 111,581,523, forward strand.
TAGGGAAAACACTAGACCATTCAGATATGAACTAAATCAAATCCCTTACGATTATACAGTGGAAATGACAAATAAATTCAAGGGGTTAGATCAGATAAAGTGCCTGAAGAACTATCAATGAAGGTTCATGACATTGTACAGGAGGCAATGATCAACACCATCCCTAAGAAAAAGAAATGGAAAAAGGGAAAATGGCTGTCTGAGAAGGCCTTAAATATAGCTGTGAAAAGAAGAGAAGCAAAAGGCAAAGGAGAAAAGGAAAGATATACCCATTTGAATGTAGAGTTTCAAAGAATAGCAAGGAGAGATAAGGAAGCCTTCCTCAGTGATTAGTGCAAAGAAATAGAGGAAAACAATAGAATGGGAAAGACTAGAGATCTCTTCAAGAAAATTAGAGATACCAAGGGAACATTTCATGCAAAGACAGGCACAGTAAAGGACAGAAACGGCATGGACCAAACAAAAGCAGAAGATATTAAGAAGAGGTGGCAGGAATACACAGAAGGGCTACACACAAAAAATCTTCATAACTCAGATAACCACGATGGTGTGGTCACTCACCTAGAGCCAGACATCCTGGAGTGCGAAGTCAAGTGGGCCTTAGGAAGCATCACTATGAACAAAGCTAGTGGAGGTGATAGAATTCCAGTTGAGCTATTTCAAATCCTAAAATATGATGTTGTGAAAGTGCTTCACTCAATATGCCAGCAAATTTGGAAAGCTCAGCAGTGGTCACAGGATTGGAAATTGTCAGTTTTCATTCCAATCCCCGTGAAAAGCAGTGCCAAAGGATGTTCAAATGGTTGCACAATTGCATTCATCTCACATGCTACCAATGTAATGCTCAAAATTCTCCAAGCCAGGCTTCAATAATATGTGAACCGTGAACTTTCATATATTCAAGCTTGATTTAGAAAAGGCAGAGGAACCAGAGATCAAATTGCCAACATCTGTCGGATCATCGAAAAAGCAAGAGAGTTCCAGAAAAACATCTACCTCTGCTTTATTGACTAAGCCAAAGCCTTTGACTGTGTGTATCACAACAAACCATGGAAAATTCTTAAAGAGATGAGAATACCAGACCACCTTACCTGCCTCCTGAGAAATCTATATGCAAGTCAAGAAGCAACAATTAGAACTGAACATGGAACAACAGACTGGTTCCAAATCGGGAAAGGAGTACATCAAGGTTGTATATTGTCACCCTGCTTATTTAACTTATAATGCACAGTACATCATGCAAAATGCTGGGCTGAATGAAGCACAGGCTGGAATCAAGATAGCCGGGAGAAATATCAATAACCTCAGATATACAGATGACACCACCCTTATGGCAGAAAGTGAAGAACTAAAGAGACTCTTGATGAAAGTGAAAGAGGAGAGTGAAAATGTTGACTTGAAACTCAACATTCAGAAAACTAAGATCATGGCATCTGGTCCCATCACTTCATGGCAAATAGATGGGGAAACAATAGAAACAGTGAGAGACTTTATTTCCTTCGGTTCCAGAAGTACTTCTGATGGTGAGTGCAGCCATGAAGTTAAAAGATGCTTGCTCCTTGGAAGAAAAGCTATAACCAACTTAGACAGCATGCTAAAAAACAAAGACATTACTTTGCCCACAAAGGTCCATCTAGTCAAAGCTATCATTTTTCCATTAATCAAGTATGGATGTGAGAGTTGGACTATAAAGAAAGCTGAGTGCCGAAGAATTGATGCTTTTGAACTGTGGTGTTGGAGAAGACTCTTGAGAGTCCCTTGGACTGCAAGGAGATCAAACTAGTCAATTCTGAAGGAAATCAGTCCTGAATATTCTTTGGAAGAACTGATGCTCAAGCTGAAGGTCCAACACTTTGGCCACATGATGTGAAGAACTGACTCATTGGAGAAGACCCTGATGCTGGGAAAGATTGAAGGTGGGAGGAGAAGGAGATGACAGAGGATGAGATGGTTGGATGATATCACCAACTTAATGGACATGAGTTTGAGTAAGCTCTGGGAGTTGGTGATGGACAGGAAAGCCTGGTGTGCTGCAGTCCATGGGGTCGCAAAGGGTTGGACATGACTGAGCACTTGAACTGAACTTATGTAAAATTTTTTTCCCATTTTCTCTGTTTTATACTTTTCTTATCCAGTTGCAGAAATTCTTTATCAATTTTGAATATAAGCCTTTTTTGATTCTCCATGATGCAGATGTTTTCTCTTCCTCTGGGGTGTGTTCAGAGTTGGTGACTTTTTTTGATATGATGAATGTAATCAAACTTTTCAGCCTTGTCGTGGGAAAGGGGCTTGTGTAACTCAGTGAAGCTATGAGCCCTGCCATGCGGGGCCAACCAAGATGGATGGGTCATAGTGAAGAGTCTGAGAAAATCTGGTCCATTGGAGGAGGGACAGGCAAACCACTCCAGGATTCTTGCTGGGAAACCCCATGAAGAGTTTCAAAGCACAAAAAATATGACACCAGAAGATGAGCCACCCAGGTCAGAAGATGTCCATTATGCTATGGGGGAAAAGTGGAGGGCAATTACAAATAGCTCCAGAAAGAATGAAGCGGCTGGCCAAAGAGGAAATGATGCTCTGTTTTGGATGTGTCTAGTGGTGAAAGTAAAGTCTGAGGCTGTTAAGAACAATATGGCATAGGATCCTGGAATGTTAGATCCATGAATCAAGATAAATTGGATGTCATCAAGCAGGAGATGACAGAGAACTATTGACTTCTTAGGAATCAGTGAACTAAAATGTACAGGAATGGGTGAATTTAATTCAGGTGACCATTATATTTACTACTGTGGGCAAGAGTCCCTTAAAAGAAATGGAATAGCCCTCACAGTCAACAAAAGAATCTGAAATGCAGTACTTGAGTGCAACCTCAAAAGTAACAGAATAATCTCAGTTCGTTTCCAAAGCAAACCATTCAACATCAGAGTAATCCAAGTCTATGCCCAAACTTAAGTAAACCAAAGTAAACCTAAAACCTAAGTAAACCTAAGTAAAGTAAATCTAAGTAAACCAAGTCTATGCCCAAACCAAAGATGCTGAGGAAGCTGAAGGTGAACAGTCCTATGAAGACCTACTAGAACTAACACCAAAAAAGATGTCCTTTTCATCACAGGGAATTGGAATGCAAAAGGATGAAGTCAAGACTGGAGCCTATTATACAGAGTGAAGTAAGCCAGAAAGAAAAACACCAGTACAGTATACTAACGCATATATACGGAATTTAGAAAGATGGTAATGATAACCCTACATGCGAGACAGCAAAAGAGACACAGATGTATAGAACAGTCTTTTGGACTCTGTGGGATTAGGTGAGGGTGGGATGATCTGAGAGAATAGCACTGAAACATGTTTATTATCATCTGTGAAACAGATTGCCAGTCCAGGTTTGATGCATGAGACAGGGTGCTCAGGGCTGGTGCACTGGGATGACCCAGAGGGATGGGATGGGGAGGGAGGTGGGAGGAGGGTTCAGAATGGGGAACACATGTACACCCATGGCTGATTCATGTCAATGTATGGCAAAAACCAATACAATATTGTAAAGTAATTAACCTCCAATTAAAATAAATAAATTTAAAAAAAAGATTAAAATCAGTCATAATTACAAAAATGAAAAAAAAGAGATACATGGAGTAATAAGAAAGTTTGGCCTCAGAGTACAAAATGAAACGGGGCAAAGACTAAGAGTTTTGTCAAGAGAACACACTGCTCATAGCAAACACCATTTTCCAACATACACATGACGTCTCTACACATGGAAATCACCAGATTGTCAATACCGAAATCAGATTGATTATATTCTTTGCAATCAAAGATGGAAAAGCTCCACACAGTAAACAAAAACAAGAGCTGGAGCTGACTACGGCTCAGACTGTGAGCTCCTTATTGCAAAATTCAGGCATAAATTGAAGAAAGTAGGGGAAATCACTAGGCCATTTTGCTATGACCTAAATCAAATCCCTTCTGATTATACAGTGGAGGTGACAAATAGATTCAAGGAATTAGATCTAGTAGATAGAGTGCCTGAAAAGCTATGGACAGAGGTTTGTAGCACTGCATAGGAGGCAATGACCAAAAATATCCCAAAGAAAAAGAAATACAAGAAGGCAAAGTGGTTGTCTGAGGAGGCTTTACAAATAGCTGAGGAAAGAAGAGAAGTGAAAAGCAGGGAAGAAAGGGAAAAATATATACAATTGAATGCACAGTTCCAGAGAATAGCAAGGAGAGATAAAAAGGCCTTCTTCAATGAATAACACAAAAAAATAGAGGAAAACAGTAAAGTGGGAATGACTAGACATCTCTTCAAGAAAATTGGAGATATCAAGGAAACATCTCATGCAAAGATGGGTATGATAAAGGACAGAAAGAGTGAGGACCTAATAGAAGCAGAAGAGATTAAGAAGAAGTGGCAAGAATACACAGAACTATACAAAAAAGGTCTTAATGACTTGGATAACTACATGGTGTGTTCATTCACCTAGAGCCAGACATCTTGGAGTGTGAAGTCAAGTGGGCCTTAAGAAGTATTACTACAAACAAAACTAGTGGAGGTGATGGAATTCCAGCTCAGTTATTTAAATCCTAAAAGATGATGCTGTTAAAGTGCTTCACTCAATATGCCAGTAGATTTGAAAAACTCAGCAGTGGCCACAGGACTGGAAGAGGTCAGTTTTTATTCCAATCTCCAAAAAGGGCAATGCCAAAGAATGTTTAAATTACCATACAGTTGTGCTCATTTCACATGCTAGTAAGGTTATGCTCAAAATCCTTCAAGCCAGGCTTCAGCAGTACTTCAGCTGAGAACTTGTAGATGTACAGACTGGGTTTAGAAAAGGCAGAGGAACCGGAAATCAAATTGCCAATATTCATTGGATCATAGAGAAAACAAGGGAATTCCAGAAAAACATCTACTTCTGCTTCATTGACTATGCTAAAGCCTTTGAGTGTGTGGATCACAACAAACTGGAAAATTCTTTAAGATATGGGAATACCAGACCACCTCACCTGTCTCCTGAGAAACCTATATGCAGGTCAAAAAGCAACAGCTAGAACAGCACATAGAACAACTGACTGGTTCAAAATTGGGAAAGGAATACAAAAGGCTGTATATTGTCACCTTACTTATTTAATGTCTATGCAGAGTACATTATGCAAAATGCTAGGCTGGATGAATCACAAACTAGAATCAAGATTGCCAGGAAAAATGTCAATAACCTCAGATATGCAGATGATATCACTCTAATGGCAAAAATTTGAGGAGGAACTAAAGAGCCTCTTGATGAGGGTGAAAAAGGAGAGTGAAAAAGCTGGCTTGAAACTCAGCATGCAAAAAATCACTACAATATTGTAAAGTAATTAGCCTTCAACTAAAATAAATAAATTAATAAAAAAAAAAGATCATGTCATCTGGTCCCATCACTTTATGGCAAATAGAAGGGGAAAAATTGGAAACAGATTTTATTTTGGGGGGCTCCAAAATCATTGCAGATGGTGACTGTAACCATGGAATTAAAAGACACTTGCTCCTTGGTAGGAAAGCTATGGCAAACCTAGACAGTGTATGAAAAAGCAGAGACATCACTTTGCTGAAAAATTTCCATATAGTTAAAACTACGTTTTTTTCAGTAATCATGTACAGATGTGAGAGTTGGACCATAAAGAAAGCTGAGAACCAAACCATTGATTCCTTTGAATTGTGGTGCCGGATAAGACTCTTGTGAGTCCCTTGGACAGCAAGGAAATCAAACCAGTCAATCCTAAAGGAAATCAGCCCTGAATATCCATTGGAAGGACTGATGCTAAAGATCTAATACTTTGGCTGCTTGATGTGAAGCACTGACTCACTGGGAAAGACCCTGATGAAGGCAAAAGGAGGAGGCAGCAGAGCATGAGATGGTTAGATAGTATCACTGACTCGATGGACTTGAATTTGAGCAAACTCTGAGAGATAGTGAAGAACAGGGGAGGCTGGCATGCTGCAGTCCATGGGTTCACAAAGAGTGGGACACAACTTATCAACTGAACAGCAAATTCATCAGTGTAATGTAATCAAATTCATCAGTGTAATCAAATTCATCAGTCTCTTCTTTCTGTGATTATTGCCATGTTCTTTAAAAATTCCTTATCTACCCCAAGATTAAGAAGAGAATTTCCTATATTATCCTCTAAAAGCTTTATGTTTCTTTATCTTTCATAGTTAGGTATTTGTTTCACTTGGAATTGATTTTGTAAAAAAGATTTTTTAAAATAGTATATTTATTATTATGAGTGTTCATCTATTTTTAAACCATTTTTATTGACACTTGCAATTTGAAATGTTATATTGATTTCAAATATACAACAAAGTAATGCAGTTATATATATATATTTTTTTCTTCAGATTCTTTTCCTTTATTGGTAATTGCAAAATATTGAATATAGTTCCCTGTACTATACAGTAGGTCTTTGTTTATCTATTTTATATATAGCAGTGAGTATATGTTAATCCCTTTTTCCTAGTTTATCTACCTCCCACCCCCAGTGTCCTATTTGGTAACCATAAGTTTGTTTTCCAGTTCTAAGAGTCTATTTCTCTGTTGTAAGTTCATTTATATCATTTTTTAGATCTCACATGTAAGTGATATTGTATGATGATTGTCTTTATCTGACTTACTTCCCTTAGTATTATAATCTCCAGGTCCATGCATGTTGCTGAAAAAGGCATTATTTCATTCTTTTTTATGACTGAGTAATATTCCACTGTGTATCTATACACCACATAGTCTTTACCCATTTATCTGTCAATGGACATTTAGGTTGATACTGTCTTGACTATTGTAAATAGTGCTGCTATGAATATTGGAATGCATGCGTCTTTTCAAATTAGTTTTCTTTGGATATATGCCCAGGAGTGGGATTGAAGCATCATATGGTAGCTCTATTTTTAGTTTTTTAAGGAACCCCCATACTGTTCTCCATAGTGGCTGCATCAATTTACATTCCTGCCAATATTGTAGGAGAGTTCCTTTCTCTCCACGCCTTCTCCAGCATTTATTATTTGTAGACTTTTTAATGATGGCCATTCTGATTAGTGTGAGGTGATACCCCCTTATAGTTTTGATTTGCATTTCTCTAATAATTAGCAATTTTAATGTCTTTTCATGTGCCTGTTGGCCACCTGTATGTCTTCTTTGGAGAAATTTCTATTTAGGTCTTCTGCCCATTTTTTTAAAAATTAGTTTATTTATATATTTTTTAACTTTACAATATTGTATTTGTTTTGCCATACATTGACATGAATCCACCATGAGTGTACATGTGTTCCCCTTCCAGAATCCCCCTCCCACCTCCCTCCCCATCCCATCCCTCCGGATCATCCCAGTGCACCAGCCCCGAGCACCCTGCATTATGCATCAAAACTGGACTGGCTTCTGCCCATTTTTTGACTTTGTTTTTTTATTTTAAGCTATATGCGTTGTTTGTATGTTTTGAAAATTCATCCTTGTTGATAGCATTGTTTGCTAATATTTTATCCCTGTTTGTATATTGTATTTTTGTTTTGTTTATGGTTTCCTTTGCTGTGCAAAAGCTTTTAAGTTTAATTAGGTCCCATTTGTTTATATTTGTGTTTATTTCTCTTACTCTAGGGGACAGACCCAGAGAAAAATATTGCTGCAATTTATGTCAAAGAGTGTTATGCTTATGTTTTCCTCTAGGAGTTTTAGAGTATCTGGTTTTACATTTGAGTTTACATATTTTCTCCTTAGAGTCTCCAGAAAGAATCAAACCTGATGGAGTCTTGACTTTAGCCCTCAAGATTCATTTTAGACATTGAATATCCAGAAATACAGGATAATAAATTTATGTTATTTTAAGCCAGTAAGTTTGTGACACACTAATAAGAAACTAATAGTATGTGTGTTTGAAAACAATCTGTGTTGTTCAGATTGGATGGGTAGCATTCTATTGGGCTGGCCAAAACATTTGTTTGTTTTTTTCCCATAAGATGTCTCTAGTAGCATTTGGTTAAATTGTATTGGGACAGCTGTCATATAAGCATGCATTAAAAAAAAAATCTTATCAAAATTGGTGAATTTTTATGTAGCTATTTTAATATTGAAGATGGAAGAAAGAGCAACATTTTCAGTATATTATGCTATATTATTTCAAGAAAGGTGAAAACACAACTGAAATGGAAAGAAATGATTTGTGCTGTGCATGGAGAAGATACTGCGACTGATCAAATGTGTCAAAAGTGGTTTGCGGACAGAGAAGGAGAAGTATCCTATGACATCCCTTATATGTGGAATCTGAAAAGAATGATACAAAAAAAATCTTTTTAATGGTTTGCAAAGTTTTATGCTGGAGATTTCTTGCTGTATGATGCTCCATGGTCAGCTAGACCAGTTAAAGTTGATAATGACAAACCGAGACATTATTTGAGAACAATCAATGTTATACCATGCAGGAGATAACTGACATACTCAAAATATCCACATCAATCATTGAAAGTCATTTGCACCAGCATGGTTATTTGCTTTGATGTTTGAGTTCCATGTAAGTTAAACAAAACAAAAACAAAGTTGACCATATTTCCACATGTCATTGTCTACTTAAACGTAAAATAACGATCCGTTTTAAAAATAAATTGTTATGGGCAATGAAATGTGAATACTGTGAAACAAAAGATATCATGGGGCAAGCAAAATGAACCACTACCAACACACCAAAGACTGGTCTTCATCCAAAGAAGGTGATGGTGTGCATATGGTGGGATTAGAGTCCTCTATTATAAGGTCCTTTCAGAAAACCAAACGGTTAATTCCTACAAGTACTAGTCCCAGTTAGACCAATTAAAAGCTGCACTTGATGAAAAGTGTCTGGAGTTAGTCAACAGAATAATGCATAATCTTCCATCAGGATAACTTACAGCTTGGCTTGGAAGTTCTGATTTATCCACCATATTCATCAGACACTACATCTTCAGATGTCCATTTATTTCAGTCTTTTACAAAGTTGTCTTAATGGAAAAAAATTTAATTCCCTGGAAGACTATAAAAGGCACCTGGCACAGTTCATTGCTCAAGAAGATTAAAGACTTTGGAAAGATGGAATTATGAAGTTGCCTGAAAAATGTCAGAAGGTAGTGGAACAAAATGGTGAATACATTGTTCAATAAAATTCTTGATGAAAATGAAAAATGTGTATTATTTTTACTTAAAAACTGCAGGAACTTTTTGGCTAACCCAATATATGGATATGTTAGGTCAACTTTATTTATCATATTTACTAAATCTTCACTGATTTTTTTTTTAATGTTTGTTCTATCTACCACTGAAAGAAATTTTCTAAAAATTTTTAACTATACGTGTCTATTTCTCCCTGTGGTTCTGTCAGTTTTTGCTTTTATATATTTAAAAATTGTATAATTAGATACATAAAAATTTTAAATACTTTTTTTTTCTAGTGAAGTGATTTTTCACCTAAAATAATACTGTTTTACTTAAAGTACTTTTTGCCTGATTTAACGACAGCTTTTGTTGTTATTATCATTAAACTTTGTTTTTATCCAGTTTTTAATAATTTTTTTAAAACATAGTATGATTATATTTTAATACACCACCAAAATACAAAACACCACAGTAAACTGGAAGCAATAAAATACGGTATTTCATTTGCATTACACTAAGACATTGATATACCAAAGAAAATGAAAGGAAAAAAAAAACCAGAGCAAAATGAAATAACGCAAGAGACTGGTAAGGACTAAGCATATATGAAGATGACAGAACTGAACAGTAACAGAAAAAAAGGCAATTTCTTTGTAACATCATATTGCCAACGAAAAAAATATGTAACATTTATACAGTTTTAGGAAATATATCCACATAAACACTTGTAGATAAGATTGATGAAATTCTGTCTATATAATAGAGGAAACTCTATTTTACTTTGGACACGAAACTATAAATTTTGGGTATCCTTAGTCTTCACAGTTTCATTGGAATTATTTCAACAAATTAGTTGGATAAATTTACAATTTATATATAAACAATGTTTACTGCATAGAAAAATCTGTGGCTGGTATATACAGATCTCCGAAAATACCTTGAGTATTAATTGATCGATAAACCCAACAGGATGTGCACAAAATGTCATTAATAGTAGATAACATAGACAGAGGTGGCAGAATCAGAGGAGGCAAAACAGCATTTAAGAAGTAAAATGTTACACTTAAAATTTTCCATATCCTTTGAAATCTTGAAAATTGTGATTTCTTTATGAATCAATTTTAAATTTCCCTGTGATAAATGAAAAATTTAAACATATGCACTAATACTTTTGGGAGCATTGAAATGAAGCTTTGACATTACAAGGTCCTGAGCATCTTTGTGTAACAATGTCTCCATCATTCAAGCTCCTGAGATTCCGTCCAATAGCAACAATGAAAACAGTCCACATGCCTGGTTACAATTCTCTCCAATATCACCCTTTAGATCACTTTCAAATTTGAGCCTTCTCAGCCTGTTTTTCTGATCTACAGGGAGTGTCTGTTGCAATACAATAATGAGGAATTGCCATACATTATGAAAGACTATTTTTTGGTATTATGGAAGATGGTGTCAGAATCAACGGCATCAGTTTTCCTATGCAGTCATCACTTGAGAGGACACACTTTCAAGTTAATAATTTTTTAAATCGGACCTTTAAAAATTTTACATTTGGCTTTTCTATTGAAATAGTTGGATTTATATTTGCTCTTTTATTTTGTGCTTTCTGTTAGTTCCATTAATAGAAAATTTCTTTCTTTATATTTTGGGGTTCAAGAAGTATTCTTTTTAAATTATTTTACCTTTTACCTCTACTAGTTTGGAAGCTAGTTGTGGTATTTGTACTTTCAGTGGTAACCAACCAGTGACAACCTGCAAACTTAATAAGTCTTAATTTAATTGAAACCTCTACTCATCTCAAATTGTGGTACTGGAGAAGACTCCTGAGAGTCCCGTGGACAGCAATATGGTCAAACTAGTCAATCCTGAAGGGAATCAACCCTGAATACTCATTGGAAGGACTGATGCTAAAGCTGAAGCTCCAATACTTTGGCCACCTGATGCGAACAACCCTGGAAAACACCAGGCTGATGGTCTTTTGGAAAAGACCCTGATGCTGAAAAAGACTGAAGGCCAAAAGAGAAGAGAGTGGCAGAGGATGGGATGGTTGGATAGCATCACCAACTCAATGGACATGAAACTGGTCAAACTCTTGCAGATAGTGAGGGACAGGGAGGTCTGGCGTTCTGCAGTCCACAGGGTCGCAAACTGTCAGATATTGCTTAGCAAGTGAACAACAACACTCATCTCCCAGATTATACAAAGACTTTAAAACACTTTCACTTCATATATACCTCTCCTTAAATGCTATTGTTATATGACAATTGAGTATATCTTTTAAGTAAATTTTTAAAATTCCAGTAAATACTAGTATTATCGTCTCATACGCTCATGTTCACTTACATTTGCACACTTTCTTTCCTCGTTATTAATTTGTACATCTCAGATCTTCTGTCTAGAATCATTGTACGTGCTTTAAAGTGCAAATCTCTCCAACTCCCCAGCCTCCTACCCCTGGCAACCACTTTTATACTCTTTGTTTCAATGATTTCAATGATTTATAAAAAAAATATTTCACATATAAGTGACGTCATACAGTATTTATCTTTTTCTTTCTGCCTTATTATGGTTAGCATAATGCCCTCCAGGCTCATCCATTTTTCTATAAACAATAGAATTTCCTTCTTTTTAGACTTCAATAATATTCCAATCTGTATGTGTATATCACATTTTCTTCATCTATTCATTCATAATGAATACTTAGGATCTAGGTTATTTTACATACTTTTGCTATTGTAAGTAATGCTGCAATGAACATGAGACTACAGATATTTTTCCAAGATAGTGGGTTTGTTCCCTTTGCACATAGACTCAGAAGAGGTAAAACTGAGTAACATGATATTTCTATTTTTAATTTCCTGAAGACCCTCCATACTGTCTTCCACCATGGTTTTACCTGTTTACATTCTCAGCAGCAGTCAGTGTGCAAAGATCCTCTTGTTTCCACATCTTCATCAATATTTTTGTTTCTTGTCTTATGATAGGCCGGGCCGGGGGCCGGGGGCCGGGGGTGGCGGCCGCAGGGGCTAGGCTGGGGGCCGGGGGCGGCGGCCGACAGGGCCGGGCCGGGGGCTGGGGACTGGGGGCAGCGGTTGACAGGGGCTAGGCCGGGCCAGGGGGCAGGGGCCGGGGGTGGCGGCCGAGAAGGCCTAGGCCAGGCCGGGGCCCGGGGGCTGGGGGCGGCGGCCAAGAGGGGCTAGGCCGGGCCGGGGACGGCGGCTAACAGGGCCTAGGCCCAGCAGGGGGAATTACCCAAGGCCCAAGGTGAGAGAAACCCAAGTAAGACGGTAAGTGTTGCGAGAGGGCATCAGAGGGCAGACACACTAAAACTAAAATAACAGAAAACTAGCTAATCTGATCACACGGACCACAGCCTTGTCTATCTCAATGAAACTAAGCCATGCCGTGTGGGGCCACCCAAGACGGATGGGTCATGGTGGAGAGGTCTGACAGATTGTGGTCCACTGGAGAAGGGCATGGCAAACCACTTCAGTATTCTTGCCTTGAGAACCCCATGATCAGTATGAAAAGACAAAAGGATAGAACACTGAAAGATGAACTCCCCAGGTCAGTAGGTGCCCAATATGCTAATGGAGATCAGTGGAGAAATAACTCCAGAAAGAATGATGGGATGGAGCCAAAGCAAAAACGATACCCAACTGTGGATGTGACTGGTGATAGATGCAAGTCCGATGCTGTAAAGAGCAATATTGCATAGGAACCTGGAATGTTAGGTCCATGAATCAAGGCAAACTGGAAGTGGTTAAACAGGAGATGGCAAGAGTGAACGTCGACATTCTAGGAATCAGCGAACTAAGATGGACTGGAATGGGTGAATTTAACTCAGATGACCATTATATCTACTACTGTGGGCAAGAATCCCTTAGAAGAAATGGAGTAGCCATCATGGTCAACAAAAGAGTCCAAAATGCAGTACTTGGATGCAATCTCAAAAACGACAGAATGATCTCTGTTCGTTTCCAAGGCAAACCATTCAATATCACGGTAATCCAAGTCTATGCCCCGACCAGTAACGCCGAAGAAGCTGAAGTTGAACGGTTCTATGAAGACCTACAAGACCTTCTAGAACTAACACCCAAAAAAGATGTCCTTTTCATTATAGGGGACTGGAATGCAAAAGTAGGAAGTCAAGAAACACCTGGCGTAACAGGCAAGTTTGGCCTTGGAGTACAGAATGAAGCAGGGCAAAGGCTAATAGAGTTTTGCCACAAGAACGCACTGGTAATAGCAAACACCCTATTCCAACAACACAAGAGAAGACTCTACACGTGGACATCACCAGATGGTCAACACCGAAATCAGATTGATTATATTCTTTGCAGCCAAAGATGGAGAAGCTCTATACAGTCAGCAAAAACAAGACCAGGAGCAGACTGTGGCTCAGATCATGAACTGCTTATTGCCAAATTCAGACTTAAATTGAAGAAAGTAGGGAAAACCACTAGACCATTCAGGTATGACCTAGATCAAATCCCTTATGAGTATACAGTGAAAGTGAGAAATAGATTTAAGGGACTAGACCTGATAGACAGAGTGCCTGATGAACTATGGACAGAGGTTCGTGACATTGTACAAGAGACAGGGACCAAGAAAATCCCCATGGAAAAGAAATGCAAAAAAGCAAAATGGCTGTCTGAGGAGGCCTTACAGATAGCTGGGAAGAGAAGAGAAGTGAAAAGCAAAGGAGAAAAGGAAAGATATTCCCATGTGAATGCAGAGTTCCAAAGAATAGCAAGGAGAGATAAGAAAGCCTTCCTCAGCAATCAGTGCAAAGAAATAGAGGAAAACAACAGATTGGGAAAGACTAGAGATCTCTTCAAGAAAATTAGAGATACCAAAGGAACATTTCATGCAAAGATGGGCTCGAAAAAGGACAGAAATGGTATGGACCTAACAGAAGCAGAAGATATTAAGAAGAGGTGGCAAGAATACACAGAAGAACTGTACAAAAAAGATCTTCATGACCCAGATAATCACGATGGTGTGATCACTCACCTAGAGCCAGACATCCTGGAATGTGAAGTCAAGTGGGCCTTAGAAAGCATCACTACGAACAAAGCTAGTGGAGGTGATGGAATTCCAGTTGAGCTATTTCAAATCCTCAAAGGTGATGCTGTGAAGTGCTGCGCTCGATATGCCAGCAAATTTGGAAAACTCAGCAGTGGCCACAGGACTGGAAAAGGTCAGTTTTCATCCCAATCCCAAAGAAAGGCAATGCCAAAGAATGCTCAAACTACCACACAATTGCACTCATCTCACATGCTAGTAAAGTAATGCTCAAAATTCTCCAAGCCAGGCTTCAGCAATATGTGAACCATGAACTTCCAGATGTTCAAGCTGGTTTTAGAAAAGGCAGAGGAACCAGATATCAAATTGCCAATATCCGCTGGATCATCAAAAAAAGCAAGAGAGTTCCAGAAAAACATCTATTTCTGCTTTATTGACTATGCCAAAGCCTTTGACTGTGTGGATCACAAAAACTGTGGAAAATTCTGAAAGAGATGGGAATACCAGACCATCTGATCTGTCTCTTGAGAAACCTGTATGCAGATCAGGAAGCAACAGTTAGAACTGGACATGGAACAACAGACTGGTTCCAAATAGGAAAAGGAGTCCGTCAAGGCTGTATATTGTCACTATATGCAGAGTACATCATGAGAAACGCTGGGCTAGAAGAAACACAAGCTGGAATCAAGATTGCCAGAAGAAATATGAATAACCTCAGATATGTGGATGACACCACCCTTATGTCAGAGAGTGAAGAAGAACTAAAGAGCCTCTTGATGAAGGTGAAGGAGGAGAGTGAAAAAGTTGGCTTAAAGCTCAACGTTCAGAAAACCAAGATCATGGCATCTGGTCCCATCACTCCATGGGAAATAGATGGGGAAACAGTGGAAACAGTGTCAGACTTTATTTTTTTGGGCTCCAGAATGACTGCTGATGGTGACTGCAGCCATGAAATTAAAAGACGCTTACTCCTTGGAAGGAAGGTTATGGCCAACCTAGATAGCATATTTAAAAGAAGAGACATTACTTTGCCAACAAAAGTCCGTCTAGTCAAGGCTATGGTTTTTCCAGTAGTCGTGTATGGATGTGAGAGTTGGATGGTGAAGAAAGCTGAGAGCGGCAGAATTGATGCTTTTGAACTGTGGTGTTGGAGAAGACTCTTGAGAGTCCCTTGGACTGCAAGGAGATCCAATCAATCCATCCTAAAAGAGATCAATCCTGGGTGTTCATTGGAAGGTCTGATGTTGAAGCTGAAACTCCAATACTTTGGCCACCTCATGCGAAGGGTTGACTCATTGGAAAAGAGCCTAATGTTGGATAGGATTGGGGGCGGGAGGAGAAGGGGACGACAGAGGATGAGATGGTTGGATGGCATCACCGACTCGATGAACATGGGTTTGGTTAGACTCCGAGAGTTGGTGATGGACAGAGAGGCCTGGCGTGCTGTGATTCATGGGGTCGCAAAGAGTCGGACACGACTGAGCGACTGAACTGAACTGAACTGAACTGTCTTATGATGATAGACATCTTAGCAGCCACGAGAGGATATATCATTGTGGCTTTGATTCATGTTTCCTTGATGATAACTGATGCTAGGCACTTCTTTCTTGTACTTGTTGTATTTGTATTTCTTTTTTTTTAATTTATTTTTTAATTATTTATTTTAATATAAATTTATTTATTTTAGTTGGAGGCTAATTACTTTACAATATTATATTGGTTTTTGCCATACAGTCACATGAATCAGCCATGGGTGTACATGTGTTCCCCATCCTGAACCCCCTTCCTACCTCCCTCCCCATCCCATCCCTCTGGGTCATCCCATTGCACCAGCCCTGAGCACCCTGTCTCAATAATCAAACCTGGATTGGCAATCTATTCCACATATGATAATATACATGTTGCAATGTTATTCTCTCAGATCATCCCACCCTCGCCTTCTCCCACAGAGTCCATAAGACTGTTCTATACATCTGTGTCTCTTTTGCTGTCTCGCATATAGGGTTATCGTTACCATCTTTCTAAATTCCATACATATGTGTCAATACACTGTATTGGTGTTTTACTTTCTGACTTACTTCACTCTGTGTAACAGGCTCCAGTTTCATCCACCTCATTAGAACTGATTCAAATGTATTCTTTTTAATGGCTGAGTAATATTCCATTGTGTATATGTACCACAGCTTTCTTATCCATTCGTCTGCTGACGGACATCTAAGTTGCTTCCATGCCCTGGCTATTATAAACAGTGCTGCAATGAACATTGGGGTACATGTGTCTCTTTCAAGTCTGGTTTCCTCAGTGTATATGCCCAGCCGTGGGATTGCTGGGTCATTTGGCAGTTCTATTTCCAGTTTTTTAAGGAATCTCCACACTGTTCTCCATAGTGGCTGTACTAGTTTGCATTCCGACCAACAGTGTAAGAGTGTTCCCTTTTCTCTATACCCTCTGCAGCATTTATTTCTTGTACACTGTTGGATAGCAGCCATTCTGACTGGCATGAAATGGTACCTCATTGTGGTTTTGATTTGCATTTCTCTGATAATGAGTGATGTTGAGCATCTTTTCATGTGTTTGTTAGCCATCTGTAGGTCTTCTTTGGAGAAATATCTGTTTAGTTCTTTGGATCATTTTTTGATTGGGTCGTTTATTTTTCTGTAATTGGGCTGCAAGAGTTGCTTGTATATTTTTTTAGATTAATTCTTTGTCAGTTGCTTCATTTGCTATTATTTTCTCCCATTCTGAAGGCTGTCTTTTTATAGTTTCTTTGTTGTGCAAAAGCTTTTAAGTTTAATTAGGTCCCATTTGTTTATTTTTGCTTTTATTTCCTTTATGCTGGGAGGTGGATCATAGAGGATCCTGCTGTGATTTATGTCAGAGAGTGTTTTGCCTATATTTTCCTCTAGGAGTTTTATAGTTTCTGGTCTTACGTTTAGATCTTTAATCCATTTTGACTTTATTTTTGTGTATGATGTTGAAAGTGTTCTAGTTTCATTCTTTTACAAGTGGTTGACCAGTTTTCCCAGCACCACTTGTTAAAGAGATTGTCTTTTCTCCATTATATATTCTTGCCTCCTTTGTCAAAGATAAGGTGTCCATAGGTGCGGGGATTTGTCTCTGGGCTTTCTATTTTGTTCCATTGATCTATATTTCTGACTTTGTGCCAGTACCATACTGTCTTGATGACTGTAGCTTTGTAGTAGAGCCTGAAGTCAGGTATTTTGATTCCTCCAGTTTCATTCTTCTTTCTCAAGATTGCTTTGGCTATTCGAGGTTTTTTGTATTTCCATACAAATTGTGAAATTAATTGTTCTAGTTCTGTGAAAAATACCATTGGTAGCTTGATAGGGATTGCATTGAATCTATAGATTGCTTTGTGTAGCATACTCATTTTCACTATATTGATTCTTCCAATCCATGAACATGGTACCTTTCTCCATCTATTTGTGTCCTTTTTGATCTCTTTCAACAGTGTTTTATAGTTTTCTATATATAGGTCTTTTCTTTCTTTAGGTAGATATATTCCTAAGTATTTTATTCTTTTCATTGCAATGGTGAATGGAATTGTTTCCTTAATTTCACTTTCTGTTTTCTCATTGTTAGTGTACAAGAATGCAAGGGATTTCTGTGTATTAATTTTATATCCTGCAACTCTACTATATTCATTGATTAGCTCCAGTAATTTTCTGGTGGAGTCTTTAGGGTTTTCTATGTAGAGGGTCATGTCATCTGCAAACAGTGAGAGTTTTACTTCTTCTTTTGCAGTCTGGATTCCTTTTATTTCTTTTTCTGATCTGATTGCTGTGGCCAAAACTTCCAAAACTATGTTGAATAGTAGTGGTGAGAGTGGGCACCCTTGTCTTGTTATTGACTTTAGGGGAAATGTTTTCAATTTTTCACCATTGAGGATGATGTTTGCTGTGGGTTTGTCATATACAGCTTTTATTATGTTGAGGTATGTTCCTTCTATTCCTGCTTTCTGGAGAGTTTTATCATAAATGGATGTTGAATTTTGTCAAAGGCTTTCTCTGCATCTATTGAGTTTATCATATGGTTTTTATCTTTCAATTTGTTAATGTGGTGTATTATTGATTGATTTGTGGATATTAAAGGATCCTTGCATTCCTGGGATAAAACCCACTTGGTCATGATGTATGATCTTTTTAATATGTTGTTGGATTCTGTGTGCTAGGATTTTGTTAAGGATTTTTGCATCTATGTTCATCAGTGATATTGGCCTGTAGTTTTCTTTTTTTGTGGCATCTTTGTCTGGTTTTGGTATTAGGGTGATGGTGGCTTCATAGAATGAGTTTGGAAGTTTACCTTCCTCTGCAATTTTCTGGAAGAGTTTGAGTAGGATAGGTGTTAGCTCTTCTCTAAATTTTTGGTAGAATTCAGCTGTGAAGCCGTCTGGTCCTGGGCTTTTGTTTGCTGGAAGATTTCTGATTACAGTTTCAATTTCCGTGCTTGTGATGGGTCTGTTAAGATTTTCTATTTCTTCCTGGTTCAGTTTTGGAAAGTTGTACTTTTCTAAGAATTTGTCCATTTCTTCCGAGTTGTCCATTTTATTGGCATACAGTTGCTGATAGTAGTGTCTTATGATCCTTTGTATTTCTGTGTTTTCTGTTGTGATTTCTCCATTTTCATTTCCAATTTTGTTGATTTGATTTTTCTCCCTTTGTTTCTTGATGAGTCTGGGTAATGGTTTGTCAATTTTATTTATCTCCTCAAAGAACCAGCTTTTAACTTTGTTGATTTTTGCTATGGTCTCTTTTGTTTCTTTTGGATTTATTTCTGCCCTAATTTTAAAGATTTTTTTCCTTCTACTAACACTGGGGTTCTTCATTTCTTCCTTTTCTAGTTGCTTTAGGTGTAGAGTTAGGTTGTTTATTTGATTTTTTTCTTGTTTCTTGAGGCAAGCCTGTATTGCTATGAACCTTCCCCTTAGCAATGCCTTTACCGTGTCCCATAGGTTTCGGGTTGTTGTGTTTTCATTTTCATTCATTTCTATGCATATTTTGAGTTCTTTTTTGATTTCTTCTTTGATTTGTTGGTTATTCAGAAGCGTGTTGTTTAGCCTCCATATGTTGGAATTTTTAATAGTTTTTTTTTCCCCCTGTAATTGACATCTAATCTTACTGCATGGTGGTCAGAAAAGATGCTTGGAATGATTTCAATTTTTTTGAATTTACCAAGGCTAGATTTATGGCCCAGGATGTGATCTATCCTGGAGAAGGTTCCGTGTGCACTTGAGAAAAAGGTGAAATTCATTGTTTTGAAGTGAATTGTCCTATAGATATTGATTAGGTCTAACTGGTCCATTGTGTCATTTAAAGTTTGAGTTTTCTTGTTAATTTTCTGTTTAGTTGATCTATCCATAGGTGTGAGTGGGGTATTAAAGTCTCCCACTATTATAGTGTTATTGTTAATTTCCCCTTTTATACTTGTTAGTGTTTGCCTTACATATTGAGGTGCTCCTATGTTGGGTGCATATATATTTATAATTGTTATATCTTCTTCTTGGCTTGATCCTTTGATCATTATGTAGTGTCCTCTTTAGGGGAAAAAATGTCTATTCAGGTACTTTGCCTCCTTTTTAATTGTTTTTTTTTTTCTGAGTTGTATGAGTTCCTTGCATATTTTGGAGATTAATCTATTTCCTAATATGTGGTTTGCAAATATTTTCTCCTGTTGCATAGGTTGCTTCTCTCCTTGTTGTAGGTTTCCTTTACTGATACGAAGCTTTTTAGTTTAATGAAGTACTGCTTGTTTATTTTTGCTCTTGTCATTTGTGCTCTTGGTGTCAAATCCAAAAATTAATTGCCAAGGTTAATGTCAAGAAGCTTACAGTCTCTGTTTTCACCTAAGAGTTTTATGGTTTCAGATCTTATGTTCAACTCTTCAATCCATTGTTAGTTGAATTTTTTTTATGGTGTAAACCAAAGGTCTTTTCCACAGAAGTTTTCTGTGGAAAATTGTGAAAGAGATGGGACTACCAGACCACCTGACCTGCTTCTTGAGAAATTTGTATGCAGGTCATGAAGCAACAGTTAGAACCGGACATGGAACAACAGACTGGTTCCAAATAGGAAAAGGAGTACGTCAAGGCTGTATATTGTCACCCTGCTTATTTAACTTATATGCAGAGTACATCATGAGAAACGCTGGGCTGGAAGAAACACAAGCTGGAATCAAGACTGCCGGGAGAAATATCAATAACCTCAGGTATGCAGATGACACCACTCTTATGGCAGAAAGTGAAGAAGAACTAAAGATCCTCTTGATGAAAGTGAAAGAGGAGAGTGAAAAAGTTGGCTTAAAGCTCAACATTCAGAAAACTAAGATCATGGCATCCAGTCCCATTATTTCATGGCAAATATATGGGGAAACAGTGGACACAGTGGCTGACTTTATTTTTTGGGCTCCAAAATCACTGCAGATGGTGACTGCAGCCATGAAATTAAAAGACGCTTACTCCTTGGAAGAGGTTATGACCAACCTAGACAGCGTATTAAAAAGCAGAGACATTACTTTACCAACAAAGGTCCATCTAGTCAAGGCTATGGTTTTTCCAGTAGTCATGTATGGATGTGAGATTTGGATTATAAAGAAAGATGAGCGCCAAAGAATTGATGCTTTTGAACTATGGTGTTGGAGAAGAGTCTCTAGAGCCGTTTGGACTGCAAGGAGATCCAACCAGTCCATCCTAAAGGAGATCAGTCCCGAGTGTTCATTGGAAGGACTGATGCTGATGCTGAAATTCCAATACTTTGACCACCTGATGCGAAGTGCTGACTCACTGGAAAAGAACCTGATGCTGGGAAAGATTGAAGGCAGGAGGAGAAGGGGATGACAGAGGATGAGATGGTTGGATGGCATCACCGACTCAATGGACATGAGTTTAAGTAAGCTCCAGGAGTTGATGGGCAGGGAGCCCTGGCGTGCTGCAGTCCATGGGGTCACAATGAGTCAGACACGACTAAGTGACTGAACTGAACTGAAGCCAGGGGTCAAATTCTACTCTTTACATGTAGCTGACCAGTTTTCTCAACAGTTTATTGAAGAAACTGTTGTTTCTCCTTTTTGTATTTTTGGCTCCTTCATTGTAAATTAATTGACCACGTATCCATTGATTTATTTCTGGATTCTCTTCTGGTTCATTGCTCTATGTCCAAATCATTCCATTTGATCACCATGTTTCATAAAATATTTATCTGAGTTGGCCAAACTTTCATTCAGGTTTTTTCATATCTTATGGAAACTTTTGTCCAACCCAATATTTTGAGAAATCAGGAAATGTGATGCCTTCAGCTTTGTTCTTCTTTTTCAAGGTTGCTTTGGCTCTTTGAGGGTGTTTTGTGCTTCCATATACACATATACACATTGTTAGGATTGTTTTCCTTATTTATGAGAAAAATATCATTAGAACATATTGGGACTATATTGAATCTGTAGATTGTTTTGGGCAGTATGGACATTTAAACAGTATCCTTCTAATCCATGAACCAGAACATCTTTCAATTACTTTGAGGTTTTTTAGCTTCTTTTAGCTTTCAGTATATAGAACTCATAACTCCTCAGTTATATTTATTTCTAAATATTTTACTTTTCCTGATACTATGGTGAATGCAATTGTTTCCTAATTTTTCTTTCTGATAGTTCAATGTTGATGCATAGAAACATAAATTATTTTTGTATACCAATTTTGTATTCTGCAACTTTACTGAACTCAGTTATTAGTTCTAACAATGTTTGTGGTGGGGTTTTCAGAGTTTTCTACACCTAATATTGTCATCTGCAAATAGAAATAAGTTTGTATTTTCCTTTCTTACTTGGATGCCTTTTATTTCTTTTTCTTGCCTGACTGCTCTGACTGGGAATTTCACTACTATGTTGAATTAAAGTGGCAGGAGTGGGGACATTTGTCTTGTTTTTGATCTTGGAGCAAAAGAATTCCACATTTCACTGTTGAGTATAATGATAGCTGTGGGCTTGTAATATATGGACTTTAGTATGTTGAGATACACACCCCAAGTCAATTTCTTGAGAGTTTTTATCCTGAAATAATATTAAATTTTGTTAAATGCTTTTTCTGCATCTGTTAAGATGATCATATAATTTTTATTTTTCGATTTGTTAATGTTGTATATCACATTGGTTTATTTGTGGATGTTAAATCATCCTTGTTTCTCTGGAATAAATCCCACTTGGCTATGGTATATGATCTTTTTAATGCAGTGTTGACTTTGATTTGCTAATATTTTGTTGAGGTTTTTAGTATCTATGTTTGTCAGGGATTTTGTCCTATAATTCTCTTTTCTTAGAGCATCCTTGCCTGGTTTAGGTATCAGGGTATTGACGACCTCATAAAAAGAGTTTGGAAGTGTCTCCTCCTCTTCTATTTTTTGGAAGTTTGAGCTGGATGTATATTAGTTCTTCAAATATTTGGTCGAGTTTATTAGTGAAGACTTCTGGTTCTGAACTTTGTTGGAAGGATATTGATTACTGACTCAATCTCTTTACTAGTAATTGGACTGCTCAGATTTTCTATTTCTTCATACTTTTCTGTTCCATGAATTTCTTCCTCTGTGTGAAGCCCTGGAGGGAGAGTCATGATGAGTTCTCATGCACCCATTAGGAGTCACTTTTTTTGTTTGTTTCCAGTTGTCTTGTGAATTTCTTGGACACAATCTCCACTGGGTTTTAGAGTGAGGTGTTTTGGGAACCTGTCCCTCTGGATGGGAGTCTTAAAAGTTGGGGTCCAAACTTGTGTGGTCCAAACTCTTCACTCCTTGAGAAGAAGCTGAGAGTTGAGTGTTCCCTCCCAATTGTATGGGCACTGTATTAAAGGTGGAGTTTATGGTGTAAGAGTGTGTCTCAGCCTTTCCTACCCATTTCGGTATCAGTATTTTCTCATTGGTCTGTTGTGTAGGACTCACTCAGCTAGTTCCTGGATCTCCTTCGAAGGACATTTCTCTGAGTATAACTGTACATTCAGTGAATCCGTGGGAGGAGGGAAACTCAGGAGTCTCTTGTGTCACCATCTTGTTGACTCATGATCTAGAATTTCTTTTAATGAGGTTGTTCTGGTGATAAATGCTTGTATTATTTTTGCCTCAAATTGTCTTTCACATTTTATTTTTTTAGATTACAATCTTTATTTTTTAGAGTAATTTTGGATTCACAGCAAAATTTAGTGAAATGTTTGGAGAGTTTCCATATATTGTACCTTGTGTCCCCATACATACACATCCTCCTCCTGCTGTTGGCATCCTTCTCCACAGTTGTACAATTGTTAAAATTGATGCACTTACATTGACAAATCATGATCATTCAAAGCCCATAATTTATATGTGTTCAATTTGGTGAACATTCTATGAGTTTTGGCAAATATATAATGACGGGTATCTACCATTATAGTATCATACAGAATGGTTTCACTGCCCTAAAAACACTTTCTGCTCTGCCTATTCATCCTTCTTTTCCACAACCCCAATGGTTACTAATATTTTTTACTGTCTCTGAAGATTTTCCTTCTCCAGAATGTCATATAGTTAGAATCATACAATATGTATGATTCAGATTGGCTTCTTTCACTTAGTAATATGCATTTAAGAATCTTCTATATCTGTTCATAACTTGATACCTAATTTCTTTTTAACACTGAATAATATTATATTGCCTGCATGTGCCAGTGTATTTACCCATTCACCTATTGAAGGGCATCTTGGTTGCTTCCAGGTTTTGGCAATTATGAATAAAATTGCTATAAATATCTGTGTGCAGTTTTTTGTGTGTGGGGGTGTAAATTTTCAACTCCATAAACTTCATTAGCCAGGGTGTCTTAGTGACTTCAGTGAGAAGAGGCTCTCTGACAATAAGAGATATATACACAAGCAAGAAGTAGATCAGTTTTCTGTTACTGTAGAATTACCTAGCTTACTCTAACAGATTCTGTTTAATCTTATTGCAGCATCTATAATGACACCCCCTTTACATTCCAGGTATTTGCTTTTTCTCTTGGTTTTTTCCTCTCTCTCTCTGTTCCTCAGTCTGTGTGTGTCTCTCACGCCCTGTCTTTTTCCTTTCTCCCTACCCTCCCCTCACCCTCCAAGTCTCACCACAAGAGGTTTGTCTTTTCAAAGAACAAATTTTGGACTTTGCTTATGTTTGTTTTCTATTTTTAAACTTCTGATCCTTTATTTAATATTCTTCCTTCTGCTTTACAAAATGTTTAATTATTTTGCTTTTATTTTTATAACTTATTGAGATTGTAGCTCATTAATTCTCATTTCTTCTTTTTTTCTAACATATGCATTTAGGGCAGTAAATTCTCTCCAAACTGTAGCTGCTTCCCATATATCTTGATATATATATATATTAGTGTTATCATTCAAAATATTCTCTAATTTATATTATGATTTCTTCTCTATTCCATGGGTACTTCCTAAATTCTAAATAAATGAAAGTCCTTTTTTTGTCTTTCTTTAGTAGATTTCCAGTATAAATGGATTATGAGCAAAGGACATATTCTATATATTTTCAGGTCTTTGAAATTTTAGATATTTCTCTTGTAAATAATACATAATTTGATGTTCAAAAAATTCAGGATAATAATTTGTCTTTTGACTAGTTCATGTCATCCTAAAGGAAATCAGTCCTGAATATTCATTGGAAGGACTGATGCAGAAGCTGAAACTCTAATATTTTGGCCACCTGATGTAAAGAGTTGACTCATTTGAAAACACCCTGATGCTGGGAAAGATTGAAGGCAGGAGGAGAAGGGGACGACAGAGGATGAGATGGTTGGATGGCATCACGGACTCAATGGACATGGGTTTGGGTGGACTCCAAGAGTTGGTGATGGACAGGAAGGCCTGACATGCTGCGGTTCATGGGGTCACACAGAGTCGAACACAGCTGAATGACTGAACTGAACTGAACTGTCATTCATTTACACTCAATTTCAGTTCTGTTCAGTTCAGTTCTATCGCTTAGTTGTGTCCGACTCTGCGACCCCATGGACCACAGCAAGCCTGGCCTCCCTGTCCGTCACCAGCTCCTGGAGTCTACCCAGAATCATGTTCATAGAGTCGGTGATGCCA
The DNA here is from genome assembly GCF_054371585.1 of Giraffa tippelskirchi. NCBI lineage: Eukaryota > Metazoa > Chordata > Mammalia > Artiodactyla > Giraffidae > Giraffa > Giraffa tippelskirchi. The sequence goes on from NC_137279.1 coordinate 111,606,805, forward strand.
TCCAACCATCTCATCTTCTGTCGTCCCCTTCTCCTTCTGCCCTCAATCTTTCCCAGCATCAGGGTCTTTTCTTTTCTTTCTTTTTTTAAAAAAATTATTTTAATTGGAGGCTAATTACTTTACAATATTGTGGTGGTTTTTGCCATACACTCACATGAATCAGCCATGGATGTACATGTATTCCCCATCCTGACACTCCCTCTCAACTCCCTCCCCATCCCATCCCTCTGGGTCATCCCAGTGCACCATCCCTGAGCACCCTGTCTCGTGCATCAAACCTGGGCTGGCAATCTATTTCACATATGATAATATACATGTTTCAATGCTATTCTCTCAAATCTTCTCACCCTCGCCTTCTCCCACAGAGTCCTAAAGTCTGTTCGTTACATCTGTGTCTCTTTTGCTGTGTCTTTTACTGTCTCTCACATATAGGGTCATCATTACCATCTTTCTAAATTCCATATATATGCGTTAATATACTGTATTGATGTTTTTCTTTCTGACTTACTTCACTCTCTATAATAGGCTCCAGTTTCATTCACTTCATTGGAACAGATTCAAATGCATTCTTTTTAATAGCTGAGCAATATTCCATTGTGTATATATACCACAGCTTCCTTGTCCATTCATCTGCCAATGGACATCTAGGTGGCTTCCATATCTTGGCTATTGTAAACAGTGCTGCGATGAAGTTTGGGGTACACATGTCTCTTTCAATTCTGGTTTCCTTGGTGTGTATGCCCAGCAGTGGGATTGCTGGGTCATATGGCAGTACATATCGCTGTACTAGTTTGCATTCCCACCAACAGTGTAAGAGTGTTCCTTTTTCTCCGCACCCTCTCCAGCATTTATTGTTTGTAGACTGTTGGATAGCAGCCATTCTGACTGGCGTGAGATGGTACCTCATTGTGGTTTTGATTTGCATTTCTCTGATAATGAGTGATGCTGAGCATCTTTTCATGTGTTTGTTAGCACTCTTCGCATCAAGTGGCCAAAGTATTGAAGTTTCACCTTCAACATCAGTCCTTTCAATGAACACCCAGGACTGATCTCCTTTAGGATGAACTGGTTGGATCTCCTTGCAGTTCAAGGGACTCTAAAGACTCTTCTCCAACACCACAGTTCTAAAGCATCAATTCTTCAGTGCTCATCTTTCTTTATAGTCCAACTCTCACATCCATACATGACTACTGGAAAAACCACAGCCTTGACTAGACGAATCTTTGTTGGCAAAGTAATGTCTCTGATTTTTAATATGCTGTCTAGGTTGGTCATAACTTTCCTTCCAAGGAGTAAGCATCTTTTAATTTCATGGCTGCACTCACCATCTGCAGTGATTTTGGAGCCCCCAAAAATAAAGTCTGCTACTGTTTCCACTGTTTCCCCATCTATTTTCCATCAATTGATAGGACCGGGTGCCATGATCTTAGTTGTCTGAATGTTGAGCTTTAAGCCAACTTTTTCACTCTCCTCTTTCACTTTCATCAAGAGGATCTTTAGTTCTTCTTCACTTTCTACCATAAGAATGGTGTCATTTGCATATCTGAGGTTATTGATATTTCTCCCAGCAATCTTGATTCCAGCTTGTGCTTCATCCAGCCCAGTGTTTCTCATGATATACTCTGCATATAAGTTAAACGAGCAGGGTGACAATATACAGCCTTGACATATTCCTTTTCCTATTTGGAACCAGTGTGTTGTTCCATGTCCAGTTCTAACTGTTGCTTTCTGATTTTCATACAGGTTTCTCAAGAGGCAGGTGAGGTGGTCTGGTATTCCCATCTCTTTCAGAATTTTCCACAGTTTATTGTGATCCACACAGTCAAAGGCTTTGGCATAGTCAATAAAGCAGAAATAGATGTTTTTCTGGAACTCGCTTGCTTTTTCGATGATCCAGCAGATATTGGCAATTTTATCCCTGGTTCCTCTGCCTTTTCTAAAACCAGCTTGAACATCTGAAAGTTCACGGTTCACGTATTAATGCAGCCTGGCTTGGAGTATTTTGAGCACTACTTTGCTAGCATGTGAGATGAATGCAATTGTGCGGTAGTTTGAGCATTCTTTGGAATTGTCTTTCTTTGGGATTGGAACGAAAACTGACCTTTTCCAGTCCTGTGGCCACTGCTGAGTTTTCCAAATTTGCTGGCATATTGAGTGCAGCACTTTCACAGCATCATCTTTTAGCATTTGAAATAGCTCAACTGGAATTCCATCACCTCCACTAGCTTTGTTTGTAGTCATGCTTCCTAAGGCCCACTTGACTTCACATTCCAGGATGTCTGGCTCTAGGTGAGTGTGAGTGATCACACCATCGTGATTATCTGGGTCGTGAAGATCTTTTTTGTACTGTTCTTCTGTGTATTCTTTCCACCTCTTCTTAATATCTTCTGCTTCTGTTAGGTCCATTCCATTTCTGTCCTTTATTGCGCCCATCTTTGCATGAAATATTCCCTTGGTATCTCTAATTTTCTGGAAGAGATGTCTAGTCTTTGCTATCCTATTATTTTCCTCTATTTCTTTGCACTGATCATGGAGGAAGGATTTCTTGTCTCTCCTTGCTATTCTTTGGAACTCTGGATTCAAATGGGTTTACCTTTCCTTCTCTCCTTTGCCTTTCGCTTCTCTTCTTTTCACAACTATTTGCAAGGCCTCCTCAGACAGCCATTCAATTTAATTATTGAAAAATTGTGATTTCTTTCTACCCTCTTATTTTGTTCTTTACATTTATTATATGTGTTCACTGTGTTTTATTTCTTTTCTTGACTTTGCTTTGACTAAATATTATTATCATTATTATATTCATTTATTCAACATAATTATTTAATAATTATATTCAATTATTATCATTATTATACTCTCTTGGAAGCTTAAAAATGTTTTTTCTCCTCTTATGGTGCCTACCCTAGAAATTATAACCTGCACACTTTACTTTTCAAAGTCTGAATTTAAAAAATATTTACCCACTTTCTAGATATAAAATGAACATTTAACTCCATTTATCCTCTTCTTGATTTGTTGTCTAGTGTTTTAAAACTATATTTTCCCATCCCAACAATACATTATTACAATTGTTTTATAGAATCAATGGTCATTTACATTTGCCCACATATTTACTAACCTTTTTCTCCTTGATTCTTTTTCTATTTCAGATCCTCCATCTAGGATCACTTACCTTATGCCTAAAATTTATCCTTTGGAATTTTCTTTAGTGAATACCTGCTGATGACAAATTCTTTTGACTATTATTTTCCTAAAAATATTGTTATCTCAGACTCTGCACTTTGAAGTCTATTCTCTTCTGGAGAGAGTTACTACTGATATGTAAATGTCAATCTGTCAGTTCTTCAGAAATAGACTTTCTTTGACTGCTGTTAAGATTTTTCTCCATCTTTGGTTTTCTCCAGTTTTCCTATGATACTCATGACTGTAGATTTATTTTTACTTATCCTTTCGATTAAATGAATCTTTTCAATCTATGCATTGGAGTCTTTCATTAATTCTCAGATACATTCTCTTCAAATATTTCCTTTGGTTCATTTCTCTCTATTCTTTCCAGGACTCAAATCAAACAGATTCAAACTATTTTTATATATCTTTTATCCTCTCTACATTTTCTGTGTTTTTATATATCTATGCTGCATTCTCAGTATATTTTTCTGTTTTATCTTCCTGGTCACAAATTCTGTCTTTTTTTTCTATTCAATCTATTGCTGCATACATCTGTTGAAGTTTTTAATTTTAATTATTGCTTTTTTCATTCTAGATGTTATTTGGTTCTTTTTAAAGTCCATGATTTTTCATGTTTTTTTTTTAATTTCCAGTGAAAATTTTTAGGTTTATGACTTACTTTTATTGCGCAGTAAGCATAGTTGCTTTAAAAGATGCATCTGAAAAGTTCAACATCTGAACTCTGTCTCTGCTGACTCTCATTTATGTTGGTTCTTGCTCATGTTATAATGTCGTTTTCTTTTATGGTTTAGAAATTTGGATTGCTTGCTGGCCATTGTCCTTTAAAAATTATTTGAGGACATTTCCTGAGGCATAAGACAAATTTCCCCTCCCCCACAGAGGTTTTTGGTTTACCTCTGTTAGGTCTCTGGGCACGTTTAGTTGGGACAACTGAAATGAAAATTCTGTGAGTCATTAGTCCACCTAGACCTTGTATACATAGCGTACAAAGACATGTGAGACTTGATTAGCTGTTATAACCACAAAAGTAGGTCTCTTTGCTTTTCCTGTTCTTTTTCTCTTCCTACTTGCTTCAAAACCACAGCAACCCATTCCATAATTAATCAGAGTTTGTAGGAAGTTTCTGGTTTGTTATGACTGAAGATGTGGTTTAATACAGAGGTCTCTCACCTTTTCCCCACCCCCTTGTCCATAATGGTGGGTCTTATCAGAGAACTGAAATGCAAGTACTTGTGGCATTAGTTCATTAGTTCTGGACAAGGGCAACTTTGGTGCTCTAAATTACACTTCTGTTTGCCCATTGTTAGAACTGCAACTTCTATGGCTATTTTCAATTTTTTTCTTTGTTCTTACTGAGGGTCACAATGATATGTCTAAGTATGATTTTGCATTTTCCTTCAGAAAATAATTCATTGGGCTTTATTTAGTAATTGTATTTCTCATCACTTCTGGAATATTCTCAGCCATTATCACTTCAAGTATCTTGTCTACTAATCTTTGTATCTCCTCTCTCTGGAACTCCAGTTACACTTATGTTAGACTCTCTAACTTAATCCTCACCATTTCTTAACTCCACCTTTATATTTTTCACTCTTTCTATGTGCTACTGGGTTCATTTACTAGAGCTACTGAAACAAACAACCACTAATTCTGTGTCTTTAGACCACAGAAATTTTATTCTCTCACAGTTCTGAAGGCAGAAGTTCAAAATCAAGGTGTCTTCAGGGTTTATTCCTTCTGGATGGTCTGGGGAAGAAACTGTTCCATGTCACTCTCTTATCTTCTGGTGGTTGTTGGCAAGTCTTGGTGTTCTTTGGCTTGTAGACTCATCACTCCATTCCCTACTATTGACTTCACATGGCCTTCACCTATGGGTCTTCCTCTCTGAATCTGTGTTTTGAGTATTCCTCCCCCTTCTCTTATAAGGATGATTTTCTCCTAAATCTAGGATGATCTCATCTCAAGATCATTAATTTAATCCCATCTGCAAAACCCTATTTCTGAATAAGGTCATATTCGTAATACCAAGGGCTTCCCTAGTAGCTCAGATGGTAAAGCATCTGCCTGCAATGCAGAAGACCCGGGTTCGATACCTGGGTCAGGAAGAGCCCCTGGAGAAGGAAATGGCAACCCACTCCAGTATTCTTGCCTGGAGAATTCCATGGTCAGAGGAGCCTGGTGGGCTATAGTCCATGGGGTTGCAAAGAGTCGGACACGACTGAATGACTAACACACAAGACTAACACACATAATACCAAAAGTTAGGATTTGAACATATCTTTTGTGGGGACACAATTCAACATGCTGCAGCTGCATTCTGATTAATTTACTTTTATAAATCTTCTGATTCAATGGACATGAGTTTGAGCAAGCTTCAGGAATTGGTGATGGGCAGGGAAACCTGGTGTGCTGCAGTCCATAGGGTTGCAAAGAGTCAGACACGACTGCGCGACTGATCTGAACTGATATATCTTCCTGTTTATTAATCTGTCTTTAGTTGTATCAAATCTGCTGTTAAACATATTCATTTATGCTTTTTGTTTGCATTTTTTTATTTATATTTTAAAATTTTCAATTATTAAATTTTCGTTTTTAAAAATGCCTAGTCTTTCTTTAGTGTCTTCTCTGCACATATTTAAAAATTGTCCTTAATTTTTATAAATATATAAAAACATGGCTATTTATATTTTGTGTCAAGTTACTCCAATATCTGAAGTTTCATGAGCCCTCTCCTATCTTGTTGCTTCTCTTGGTTGAGAGTGCATTGTTTTCTCATGCGTTTAGTGAATTTTGACTGTGAATAGTTGAATTTCATTGAAAATTTGCTCTTTTAGATTCATGGAGATCTGGTACTTTGTGTGTTCCTCCAGAAATTGTGTGCATTTTTCATCTGCGAGGGCTCCAGATAACTTTTTTTTTTGGAACTATGTTAAACTAAGTTTTTAGTTTGAGAGTCTGGATTTGGACACTATAAATTTGCACCTTAAGTCAACATGATAACCAGACTGTGAATTCAGGTTTTTTTGTTGTTTGTTTGTTTATAGTGTGGTTTTTTGTTTTCTTTTGTTTTAATTTTATTTAGTTGTTTATTTTTGGCTGTGCTGGGTCTTTGTTGTTGCTCAGGCTTTTCTCTAACTGTTGCAAGTGCAGCTAGTCTCTTGTTGTGGAGCCTGGGCTCTAGGGTGCGAGGGCTTCAGTAGTTTCAGCTCCGAGGCACTAGAGAACAGATTCAGTAGTTGTGATGCTCAGGCTTAGTCACTCCAAGACATGTGGGACCATTCCTGGATCAGGGATCGAATCCATGTCTCTGGAATTGGCAGGTGGATTTTTTTTGTTGTTGTTGTTACCACTGAGCCACCAGGGAAGCCCCTAAATTCAGTTTTTTAGGGCTGTTGCCTTCCTCTGTTATACTGCCAAGTTTCAGGCAATTTTCATATACCCTTTGGTGAAAGTGAACAGTATTTCTAGTTCTCGCTTACACTAAGGTGGAACTTTTTGGGGTCTTTGACTTAAAGGAGGAAAGAGCTCTTCTTATACTCCCCACCATGAGCAGATCCCCAAGTTTTCCTCCTGTACTCTATGTGCCATGAGACTATGAAACTGATACCCAAGTTCATCTAGTTCGGCAAAGGCCCTCAAATTCCTCTTATTCTCTGATTCATACCATCACTATGTCTCTGACTTGAGAATTTCTTGCTTTCTTTGCAGCTCAACAGTGTTTGTTTGCTTTCTTTCTTTCTTTTTTTAATTGGAAGTCTTCACTAATTTTCATATCATCCTTACACAGAGGGCATGCTAACCTTCTCTGTATCATTCCAATTCTAGCATTTGTGCTGCTGAAGAAAGCACTCAACAATGTTCTTAATAAAACATTTTAAAGTTTTTATCTAGCATTTTAGTTATTTAAAATGAAAAGTTTAGTCTAGTAATATTGCTGTTGTCTTATCAGAAACAGAAATCCTCTTTTTCTTTTTGAATCAATTTGGATGATTTCTGCTATTTTAGAAAATTATCTCTACCACTTACATTTTAAAAGTTGTTTGACCTATTTTTTTTTAACCATATTCCCTCAAGGGCTTTATATCTGTGGTTATGGCCCAATTTTTATATGTAGTTAATTTGTACCTTTCCCATCTCTTTTTCTAACATGATCAGGCCAATATAATTTATAAAGACAAATAATTGATTAAAAAAGACAAATAGGTGACAAAAGAAAATGTGTAAGATCTATGAAATTTATCTGTGTGTTATGGAGGTACACACAAGAGACATTTTGGCAAGATTTAGATGGGAAGAATTTAAATGTATGTAAAACTCTCATGCTTGATAAAGCCTCAAATAGATTGTGATGCCAAAAGCTTGGCCTCTGTGCATCAGTGACAAATAGAATCGCAAAGACAGAGTTTTGAGTGAAGTAGAAAATACATATCATGTAAGGCCTCATAAGTGTAATAAGGTGCAAAAGGGGACAGAGCAGATACAGTTTTTGTTGCCAAAAAAACTATATGTCCCAACATGGGAGGATTTGATGAGGAGTTTTATAGCAAGGGTGCAAGAGTGAAGGCTGCTGATAAGATTAGGACAGGGGAGGGCAGGGCCTCCACTCCTCTAATCTGGTCTCAGGTAATTTTGATAAGCTTCTCTGTTTCCTGTAATGTAACCTCAGATGGTCTTTCTCTGATAAGAAGAATCAGTTCAGTGGAATCAGTTCAGTTCAGTTCAATCGTTCAGTCATATCCAACTCTTTGCAAACCCATGGAGTGCAGCATGCCAGGCTTTCCTGTCCATCACCAACTCCCTTAACTTGCTCAAACTTATTTCCATCACATAGGTGATGCCATCCAGCCATCTCACCCTCTGTCATCTGCTTCTCCTGCCTCAAATATTTCCCAGCATCAGGGTTTTTCCAATGAGTGGGATCGGCGCATCAGGTGGCCAAAGCTTCAGCTTCATCATCAGTCCCTCCAATGAATATTCAGGACTGATTTCCTTTAGGATTGACTGGTTTGATCTCCTTGCAGTCCAAGGGACTCTCAAGAGTCTTCTCCAAACCACCGTTCAAAAGCATCAATTCTTGGTGTTCAGCTTTCTTTATGGTAAAAAAAGTGCTGACATGTAAAAGAGCTTAAAGACATTGTTACCTGTATACTTTAAGGTGGAATCAGAACCCTGCCTTAAGTCTGCACTATTGTTTCCTGGCTGCCCCTCCCTTGTCTTTGCCTCCCTTCCCTTCCCAGATTCAGTCAGTCAGTCAGTTCAGTCACTCAGTCATGTCCGACTCTTTGCAACCCCATGGACTGCAGCATGCCAGGCCTCCCTGTCCAACACCAACTCCCAGAGCCTACTCAAACTCATGTCCATTGAGTCGGTGATGCCATCCAACCATCTCATCCTCTGTCATCTGCTTCTCCTCCTGCCTTCAATCTTTCCCAGCATCAGGGTCTTTTCAAATGAGTCAGTTCTTCACATCAGGTGGCCAAAGTATTGGAGTTTCATCTTCAACATCAGTCCTTCAGATGAATATTCAGGACTGATTTCCTTTAGGATTGACTGGTTGGATCTCCTTGCAGTCCAAGGGACTCTCAAGAGTCTTCTCCAACACTACAGTTCAAAAGCATCAATTCTTCAGCACTCAGCGTTCTTTACAGTCCAACTCTTACATCCATACATGACTACTGGAAAAACCATAGCCTTGACTAGATGAATCTTTGTTGGCAAAGTAATGTCTCTGATTCTTAATATGCTGTCTAGGTTGGTCTTAACTTTTCTTTCAAGGAGTAAGCATCTTTTAATTTCATGACTGCACTCGCCATCTGCAGTGATTTTGGAGCCCCCCAAAACAAAGTCTGCCACTGTTTTCCAATGTTTCCCCGTCTATTTGCCATGAATTGATGGGACTAGAAGCCACGATCTTAGTTTTCTGAATGTTGAGCTATAAGCCAAATTTTTCACTCTCTTCTTTCACTTTCATCAAGAGGATATTTAATTTTTCTTCACTTTCGGCCATAAGAGTGATGTCATTTGCATATCTGAGGTTATTGATATTTCTCCTGGCAATCTTGATTCCAGCTTGTGCTTCATCCAGTCCAGCGTTTCTCATGATATACTCTGCATATAAGTTAAATAAGCAGAGTGACAATATACAGCCTTGACATACTCCTTTTCCTATTTGGAACCAGTCTGTTGTTTCATGTCAAGTTCTAACTGTTGCTTCCTGACCTGGATACAGATTTCTCAGGAGGCAGGTAAGGTGGTCTGGTATTCCCATCTCTTTCAGAATTTTCCACAGTTTATTGTGATCCACACAGTCAAAGGTTTTGGCATAGTCAATAAAGCGAAAATAGATGTTTTTCTGGAACTCACTTGCTTTTTTGATGATCCAACAGATGTTGGAAATTTGATCCCTGGTTCCTCTGCCATTTCTAAAACCGGCTTGAACATCTGAAAGTTCATGGTTCATGTATTATTGAAGCCTGGCTTGGAGAATTTTGAGCACTACTCTGCTAGCCTGTGAGATGAGTGCAAGTGTGCGGTAGTTTGAGCATTCTTTGGAATTGCCTTTCTTTGGAATTGGAATGAAAACTGACCTTTTCCAGTCCTGTGGCCACTGCTGAGTTTTCCAAATTTGGTGGCATATTGAATGCAGCACTTTCACAGCATCATCTTTTAGCATTTGAAATAGTTCAACTGGAATTCCATCACTTCCACTAGCTTTGTTTGTAGTGATGCTTCCTAAGGCCCACTTGACTTCATATTCCAGGATGTCTGGATCTAGGTGAGTAATCACACCTTCATGGTTATCTGGGTCATTAAGATCTTTTTAGTTTAGTTCTTCTGTGTATTCTTTCCACCTCTTCTTAATATCTTCTGCTTTTGTTAGATCCATACCATTTCTGTCCTTTATTGGGTCCATCTTTGCATGAAATGTTCCCTTGGTATCTCTAATTTTCTTGAAAAGATCTCTAGTCTTTCCTAGCCTATTGTTTTCCTCTATTTCTTTGCATTGATCGCTGTGGAAGGATTTCTTATCTCTCCTTGCTATTCTTTGGAACCCTGCATTCAGATGGGTATATCTTTCCTTTTCTCCTTTGCCTTTCGTTTCTCTTTGTTTCACAGCTATTTGGAAGGCCTCCTCAGACAGCCGTTTTGCTGTTTTGCATTTCTTTTTCTTGGGGATGGCCTCCTGTACAATGTCACGAACCTCCATCCATAGTTCATCAGGGACTCTGTCTATCAGATCTAGTTCATTAAATCTATCTCTCACTTCCACTATATAATTGTAAGGGATTTGATTTTGGTCATAGCTGAATGATCTAGTGGTTTTCCCTACTTTCTTCAATTTAAGTCTGAATTTGGCAATAAGGAATTCATGATCTGAGCCACAGTCAGCTCCTGGTCTTGTTTTTGCTGACTGTATAGAGCCTCTCCATCTTTGGCTGCAAAGAATATAATCAATCTGATTTCAGTGTTGAGCATCTGGTGATGTCCACGTGTAGAGTCTTCTCTTGTGATGTTGGAAGAGGGTGTTTGCTATGACCAGTGTGGTCTCTTGGCAAAACTCTGTTAACCTTTGCCTTACTTCATTCTGTACTCCAAGGCCAAATTTGCTTGTTACTCCAGGTATCTCTTGACTTCCTACTTTTGCATTCCAGTCCCCTATAATGAAAAGGACATCTTTTTTGGATGTTCATTCTAGAAGGTGTTGTAGGTCTTCATAGAATCGCTCAACTTCAGCTTCTTCAGCATTGCTGGTTGAGGCATAGACTTGGATTACCGTGATATGGAATGGTTTGCCTTGGAAATGAACAGAGATCATTCTGTCATTTTTGAGATTATATCCCAAGTACTGCATTTTGGACTCTTTGGTTGACTCTGATGGCTACTCCATTTCTTATAAGGGATTCTTGCCCACAGTAGTAGATATAATGGTCATCTGAGTTAAATTCACCCATTCCAGTACATTTTAGTTCACTGATTCCTTAAATGTCGACGTTCACTCTTCCCATCTCCTGTTTGACCACTTCCAATTTGCCTTGATTCATGGACCTAACATTCCAGTTTCCTATGCAGTATTGTTCTTTACTATACAGTATTGTTCTTTATAATTGGACCTTGCTTCCATCACCAGTCACATCCACAACTGGGTATCGTTTTTGCTTTGGCTCTGCCTCTTCATTCTTTCAGGAGTTATTTCTCCACTGATCTCCAGTAGCATATTGGGCACCTACTGACTTGGGGAGTTCATCTTCTGTGTCCCATCTTTTTGCCTTTTCACACTGTTCATGTGGTTCTCAAGGCAAGAATACTGAAGTGGTTTTCCATTCCCTTCTCCAGTGGACCATATTTTGTCAGAAGTCTCCACCATGACCCATCTGTCTTGGGTGACCCTACATGGCATGGCTTATAGTTTCATTGAGTTAGACAAAGCTGTGGTCCATGTGATTAGATTGGTTAGTTTTCTAGGATTGTGGTTTTCATTCTTTCTGCCCTCTGATGGAGAAGGATAAGAGGCTTGTGGAAGCTTCCTCATGGGAGAGACTGACTGTTGGTGAAAACTGGGTCTTATTCTAATGGGCAGGGCCAGGTTCAGTAAATCTTTAATCCAATTTTCTGTTGATGAGTGGAGCTGTGTTTCCTCCCTGCTATTTACCTGGGGGCGAACTATGGTGGAGTTAAAGAAGATAATGGTGACCTCCTTCAAAAGATCCCATGCATGTACTACTACACTCAGTGTCCCCAACCCTGCAGCAGGCCACTACCAACCCATGCCTCTGCTGGAGACTCCTGGACACTCACAGGCAAGTCTGGGTCAGTCTCTTGTGGGGTCACTCCTCCTTTCTCCTGGGCACTGGTGCACACAAAGTTCTGTTTGTGCCCTCCAAGAGTCTGTTTCCCAATCCTGTGTAAGTTCTGGCAGCTCTATGGTGGGGTTAATGGCAACCTACTCCAAGAGGGCTTATGCCATACCCAAGATTAGCAACTATTCCCACATTAGCAACTATTTGAATCTTCTCTTTGGAACTCAGGGCTTCCCTGGTGGCTTAGATGGTAAAGAATCGGCCTGCAATGTGGTAGACCTGGGTTTGATCCTTGGATTGGGAAGATCCCTGGAGGAAAAAAATGGCAACCCACTCCAGTATTCTTGCCTGGGAAGTCCTGTGGACAGAGCAGCCTGATGGGCTGTAGTCTATGGGGTCACAAAGAGTCAGACATGCCTGAGTGAGTGACACTTTGGAACTCAGGGAAGATCATGGAGACAGGAATCAAGAAACAGGGACAATTTTGTTCCTTTTTATGGATGAGTAATAGTCCATTGTGTGTGTGTGTGTGTGTGTGTGTGTGTGTATACATATATACCACATTTTCTTTATTCATTCCTCTGCTAATGGACCTTTAGGTTGCTTCCATGTCCTGACTATTGTAAAAGTGCTGCAATAAACATTAGGGTGCATATATCTTTTGGAATTATGTTTTTCTCTAGATATATACCAGTAGTGGGATTGGTGTGTCATATGTTTCTTCTGTTTTTAGTTTTTTAAGGAACCTCCATACTGTTTGGAGAATGCAGTGACAACCCACTCCACTACTCTTGCCTGGAAAATCTCATGGACGGAGGAGCCTGGTAGGCTGCAGTCCATGGGGTCGCTAAGGGTCAGACACGACTGAGCGACTTCCCTTTCACTTTCATGCATTGGAGAAGGAAATGGCAACCCACTCCAGTATTCTTGCCTGGAGAATCCCAGGGACAGAGGAGCCTGGTGGGCTGCCGTCTATGGAGTCGCACAGAGTTGGACATGACTGAAGCGACTTAGCAGCAGCAGCAGCCATACTGTTCTCTATGGACTGTAGTCTACCAGTCTCATCTGCCCATAGGATTTTTCAAGAATACTGGAGTGGGTTGTCATTTCTTCCTCAAGGGGATCTTCCCAACCCAGGGATTGAACCGTGTGTGTCTTGCATGTCTCCTGCATTGGCAGGCAGGTTCTTTACTACTAGCACCACCTGGGAAGCCCATTGTTCTCTATAGCAGTTGTAAAAGGAATGAAATTGTGCCATTTGCAGAGGTGTGGATGGACCTAGAAGCTTTCATACAAAATGAAGTCAGAAAGAGAAAAAAAAGTATCGTATATTGACACATATATGTGGAATCTAGAAAAATGGTACAGATGAACCTATTTGCAAAGCAGAGTTCCTTGGAGAGCAAGGAGATCAAACCTGTCAATGCTAAAGGAAATCAACCCTGAATATTCATTGGAAGGACTGATGCTGAAGCTGAAGCTCCAATAGTTTGACCACATGATGCGAAGAGCCAACTCACTGGCAAAGACCCTGATGTTGGGAAAGATTGAGGACAGGAGGAGAAGGAGATGACAGAGGATGTGATAGTTGGATGGCACCACTGACTCAAAGGAAATGAGTTTAGCAAACCCCAGGAGATAGTGAAGGACAGGGAAGCCTGGTGTGCTGCAGTCCACTGGGTCACAAGGAGTTGGATATGACTTAGTGACTGAACAACAACAACAAAGACAATTAAATTTAGCTTCTCCTAACCGAAAAAATCATGGTGTGACTGGCCACCTCTAAGACAGCTCCCAGTGATCTCTACCCCATAGTTTCTATATGCTGTATAATTTCCTCCCTTCAAGTGTAAACGTTTCAACTTACTTCTAAGAAATAGTGTACAGCAGGACAGTTGTGATGGCACTTCTGAGTTAGCTTATAAAAGGAATTAATGACTTGTTTTGGGTGCTGTATTTCATACTGTCTCTTGAATGTCTTGCTCTGGGGAGAACCAGTTGCCATGTCATAAGACAGTGCTGTGGATAGGTACATGTGGCAAAGAACTGATGCCTACCAGGAGCCATATTGAAATTGTGTAACTCAGATTGAGACTTGAAATCAATCTGTTAACTGAAATCCACACCTGATTTCAGGAGCTAATGAAGTTCAGGTTTTTGATGTCTCATCACAGAAAGAATTCAGTGAGAGACAAAGTGATAGGTAAGAAGTGGATTATTTAGATAGAAACACACTCCACAGACAGAGTATGGGCCACATCAGAAGGCAAGAGTGGCCTCACAATGTGGTGTGGTTAGTTTTTATGGGCTGGGCAATTTTATAGGCTGATGAGTGGGAGGATTATTCCAATTATCTTGGGGAAAAGGCAGAGATTTCCAGGAATCAGGTCACCTGTCACTGTTTGATCTTTGATAGTCAGGCTCAGAACTGTCATGGCACTGTTGGATGGGTCACTTAGCTTATGTTAATGTATTACAATAAACGTATGATAAATCTCAAAGTCCACTGGAAATCGAATAGTCCACCATCTTGGACCTAGTTGGTTATAAACAGTTTTTGTCATATCCTATGTTTATGTCATTCTTTTAAAGGCTGTGCCCTACCCCCTTCCCTCCTGTTTCAATATGAGAACTTAGAAGTGTGTCTTCTCCTAGTTGAGACTTGAGATAACTGCAGCTGACATCTTGACTGTAGTCATGAGGAAGATCACAAGCCAGAATCAGCCAGTTAAGCTGCTCTCAGATTTATGACCCACAAAAACTGTGAGATAATAAATATTTGTTGTTGTCAGTGACAAATTTTGTAGTAATTCATTATTTAGCAATAGATAACTAACATCCCTAACTTGCAGGCAGGACAATCAGGCTGGGTCATGAAAACTATATTTGAGACAAAGGAATGAGAATGTAGTGATTGAAAGATCATAAGCTATTTTATTTATTGAAGAATTAAAATATTACATTAAGAAAAAACTTATCTGAAAGAGAAATAACACCAGAACTCTTTTGAATGTGATTATTACCTCAGCCACCAGAAATACTGATCCTGCTGAATTCCTTCATAGTTATGTAAATCAAGATCTAAGCGATTGGCTGAAATCAGGATGTGAGTCATTGGACAATAGTTCCTCTTGGAAAGACTTAGATGAATCAATAAAGAAATTGAAGTGAAACCTAACCATTGGGGAAAGAGTATTTTTGTCATTCCTGTAGCCAAGGCCCCTAGTCAAAAGGAAACAGATGGTTGTGATAATGATCCAGTGAATCTGCCCCCAGACCTCCCTTACGCTTATCTCTTGTTTGACTTTGGAGAGTGGACTGTGTGTGATTTAGAGGCCACAGACTTTTTGGCAATGGAAAGATGCAGAAAGTCAAGCTACAGACCCATCCTTTGATTTTGAGCCATTAGTACCACAGGTTCTCTTGCCCTTTCATGTCTGACAAATGCTCAGGTATTAATGAATGATAAGGCTACTGCCATGAATGAGTAAAGGATTGTCTTGCTGTCTGATGGGAAGTGTCTTACCAACACCCTCTTCTTTGGTTGTGTAAGACAGGGACCCCACAGGGAAGAGATGGGAGGGAGAACAAAGACACCAGTTCAAGAGGTGGTCATTTAAGACTTCATAATATAAGTTGTTTTGGATTTCCAGCGATGAAAGAAGTCTCTCCAGCACATGGCAGCAGCAGGTCAGAGTCCTAGGACCTGACTGGTTTTGTCAATCTGGCAATTCAAGGTCAGTGCAAAGGACATCCCTAATACCTGAGGAAAGAGTTGGTAAAAAGTGAGGTCTTTACAGGTAACACATCTCACCCACAGTCCCTAGGATGAGTCCCAGAGGAAAAGAAAGTGTCCATCACACTAAAACTACCCTTCCTACTATCACTTCTAATTCCTTCTCAAGAGTTTTCTCCTTTAGCTTTAGAATGACAGTGGGGAGACAAGTGAGGGTGATGACGGCAAGATAGTAGAGTATTAAGTGCTGGGACATCTTTTGTCTCCTTAAGAAACCACAGAAATCCTGCTGCTGGTATAATCAAGTTCTGCACAGGTCAATACTTTGTGCAATGAGTCTTCTCTACCCATGCCTTAGGATTCCTTGGTTTCCAAGCAGAGAAAAATCATTTCTCTTTGAGCTTTCTAAGTAGATCTTAGCTAATCTGTGATACACTCAAGTTGCTTGGGTATAAAAATAGTAGGAATATCACATAATAAAAAAGAACAAGAAACTATCCCCTTTCACCCCTGATTTGTCAAGATAAGCGGAGAAGCAATGAGGAAATTGATTACAGTTTCATCACCAACTCCTCCTTAGCACACAAGGCCAATTTTTCAAGTGAAATGTTTTATTTAACAGGCTTTTCCAGATGAGCTGAATGAGGGACCAAAGTAAGATTCCACTTAGTGGCTTTTAATTTGACCATGATACACTCATTTCTATTAGGGATAAATTGACCAGTTAGATCTTACAGCATTATTTTCTGTATGCCTTAAACTGGTAATAACATAATTTTCTACTTACATAGGGGAACTCATATTTATCAAGCACATACTTTAAAAATTACATGACTTAACTCATTTAGTTCTCAAAATAGTCCTCTGATTAAGCTCTTACCTGGATTACACATACACAGATAGTGGTGATTCCAATATACAGGAAATTAGAGTGAAACCACTGTTTTGCTTGAGTATAGCAACCCTAGAAAAAATTACATGTACAAATGACACTACTATATTATTCAACTTTATCAAGAGGCTTATTTGGGATGATAGTTTGTTTTTTTCCAAGACACTTAGGACAAGCATTGTATATGTATTTTTTTTTATATGGATGAAGAAATGAGCATAAAGTAGATAGAGAACATTAAACTAGAGACTTTTCTGGTATTGTTATCATTACAGTGGAAGTAGATAAAGTAAAAGTCTTATATATTTACACAATGCATTAAACTAGCTCCCAAGAGGCAGGTCAACAACATATGTCCTTGTATTTTTTGAACATTCACTGCTGTCTTGGTATTGACAAATAGGAATATAGGCTATGCAATCCTATGACTGGTTCCATTTCAGCTTCTGCTTCAAAAGCCAGTAATCATATCATAGCCCTACCAAGCTGCAGGGCAGTTGCTGGTTGGTGGGTGTCCCAGTCTTTCTTCACAGACTGCCCACCCGCACAAATTCCAGAGATTTCCAAACAACATCAAGTGAGTGACATGGGTAACAGGACCTTAGGGGCTTGGTCTAGTTGGAAGTTGATTTGGGATTCTTCTCTGGGTCTAGTCAGAAGTTCCATCAACTCTTTCACCCCCAGCTCCTCACTCTTCACTTATAATTAATTCTGCTAAGGGGTTGGATGCTGCCATCTCCAAGGAAGGAGAGCAGGGAAATAAGTAGAAAGAGAAGCTTTTCTGCTTCTACCTTGCAAATTTCACTTTCAATCATAAGAAGCCCTAATTATTACTCAGGAAAAATCTAGACACAGTCTTCTGCCACTATCATGTAAACTTTCCCCCTCTAATATAATAGTTCAGAGTAGCAATATTCTTAATGGCATCTCTAGTCTAGATAAACTTATTCTTTTTTTGCTTATTTTTCTATTTTGTTTTTCTTATTTTCTAGTTATATGTTTCCCTGGTCTCTCTTTTGTTTGAGGTTTCCTGTTTATGGCTGGGAGGACTGAATCCTGTATGACTGGATTTCTAAGGGAATTAAGGGTTTAATCACAGTGGCCAATAGCAGAAACGTTTCCAAAAATAAATTACCTTAACAGTTGAGCCTTTGGGGCAAGATGCTGGTGCTCCGGATGTCCAGTCACTCGTGCCATTTATACCACAACATTGCAGCTGAAAGCCAAAGCCCCCAAAAGCAATGATTAGTCAGGTAACAGAAAGAAAACCATGGGCCTTGGAGAAAAGGTGAACCCTTTCGATTTGACTCTAGCAGAAAATACAGAACTGACTTGTTTACTCTGGCTCCTTAGAACTGAGTACTTTCAAACCTGTTATACCATTTTATTCACATAAAACTTGAAGTAGAGAGGGCATATTTAACTTATTCACATTTTACAGATCAAAAATTAGGCACACAGGGGACTTTATAATGGAGGGATCAGGCTGACCACACCTAGACCCACTGTATGTCTGTTAGCATAGCTGATGCCATCTTGGGCCCTTACAGTTTCTCCTGTCCTACACTGACCCTAACCCTATGCAGTGAATCGCTTCTACGTCATTAAGGGCTTTATAAATAATAGGTAATGTGGCCTTTATGCTCCATTAGTTCCCAAACAATGATGAAAACTTTTGCTGATGTATTTTTGGCACCCAGATGACTAGTTACCATTCATCTTGACTTAGGAGCGCATGTCCTGTTTCCTAGCACCTACTTCCATACCCTAAGTTAATTATAAAATTCTCCTAACAGCCCCTTGGCAGTGTGGAGTGTAGATGTGAATGCTTCCAGATTGTTGTCCACCAGATCCTGATACCACTCTGTGAGTAAGTTACTGTTTAATAAACTGACCCAGTTATTTTTTTTTTTTTGACCCAGTTATTATATGGAGCTCCCTGGCTTGTTTTTGTCTCAAGACGCCTTCTCAGTTCACTGGGCACTTTCGGTTCCCTCCATCCTCAGACAATTGACAAGCCAGGCAGGAGACTGAAAATGATGCAAGAATGGGTGAAGGGGCCAAGCAGGGAAAAGCTTGCTGTTGTGGGGGAAATCCCAGGTTGGCCAGCCATTTCCATGTGGGATGATCTGGCTAAATTTATGGAACAATTCAGGCTGGTGCAAGTGTACAGGGACACAATGGAAACACCAAAGGACTTACTAAATGCATTAACCAAAGAGGTGGCAAAGCAAAATTTGGGGGCAAAAGTGAGCAATCTATTGCAGCTGTTGCATGGGCTTTGTTATGCACTCTAAAATTTAGCACAGAAAAGGAATTACAGCTCAGTTGGTCACTAAAGAGAGATGTATGGATGGCATGTTCTGCACCTTAGGACATCATGTCAAAGAAAGTCCACCTGGAAGAACCTATTGAAATGATGGAATGTAAGATGGCTAAATGTAGGGCCCTAGGCTACCCCATTCAAAGGTGAGGACTATTATTTCACAGGACAACTGGGATCCCAAAAGGTGGAATTCTTGGGCTCATGACTCCTCAGAAGATGAGGACATAATTATAGAAGAAGAAGAAGAGGACCTGCAGTCACAGCCTCTGATTCAAACTAAAGCACAAGATGCTAGAGAACTGACAGATAATAGGAAGTAAATGGCAACCCACTCTAGTATTCTTGCCTGGAGAATCCCATGGACAGAGGAGCCTGGCAGGCTACAGTCCATGGGGTCACAAGAGTTGGATATGACTTAGCAACTAAACCACTGCGAGAGCTGAAAATAACCCCATGAGATTTTTCCTCCCTGACTAGTAGAATTAACCAGAATATTTAAACAAAAAAGTAGAGAGGGCATTGCAGCCTAGGTTCTCCATTTGTGGGATACTGGGGGCAATGGCATTGTGTTAAAGGGACCACAAATGTGTAAAATGGCTTCTGTTACAGCACCAACTGCCTTCTGGCAATGTTTGTATGGGGCTGGGGTGGGAGAAAAGTGAGGGTGCCCAGACAACTTAATTAAATGGATATTTGCAGGTATACCCTGGATTCCTAAGGATTAGGGGTGGGTCAAGGATGCTCCTTGGTGTGCAGGCCCCAGGTTGAACAGATTATTTTATTGGTCCTGCACCAATAAGCAGATTGTTCTAGCAAATACTGTACAAAATGCATCATGATTTATGGAAATCCATCTAAGTTCCAAGGGGAAGTAGCAACCATTGATGGGATATGAGGTCAAACATTGTAAAGTAAAACAAGTGAGCTTGTATTTGCAAATCAGAAGATTGCCTCCCCCTCCTTCTCTGGTTTATCTTCACCCATCAGTTCCGTTCAGTTCAGTTGCTCAGTTGTGTCCAACTCTTTGTGACCCCATGAACCACAGCAGGTTTTAGAAAAGGCAGAGGAACCAGAGATCAAATTGCCAACATCCTCTGGATCATTGAAAAAGCAAGAAAGTTCCAGAAAAACATCTATTTCTGCTTTATTGACTATGCCAAAGCCTTGACTGTGTGGATCACAATAAACTGTGGAAAATTCTAAAAGAGATGGGAATAAGAGACCATCTGACCTGTCCCTTGAGAAACCTGTATGTAGATCAGGAAGCAACAGTTAGAACTGGACAAGGAACAACACACTGGTTCCAAATAGGAAAAGAAGTACGTCAAGGCTGTATATTGTCACCCTGCTTATTTAACTTCTATGCAGAGTACATCATGAGAAACGCTGGGCTGGAAGAAACACAAGCTGGAATCAAGATTGCCAGGAGAAATATCAATAACCTCAGATATGCAGATGACCACTCTTATGGCAAAAAGTGAAGAAGAACTAAAGAGCCTCTTGATGAAAGTGAAAGAGGAGAGTGAAAAAGTTGGCTTAAAGCTCAACGTTCAGAAAACTAAGATCATGGCATCTGATCCCATCACTTCATGGGAAATAGATGGGGAAACAGTGGAAACAGTGTCAGACTTTATTTTTTTGGGCTCCAAAATCACTGCTGATGGTGATTGCAGCCATGAAATTAAAAGACGCTTACTCTTTGGAAGGAAGGTTATGACCAACCTAGATAGCATATTTGAAAGCAGAGACATTACTTTGCCAACAAAGGTCTGTCTAGTCAAGGCTATGGTTTTTCCAGTGGTCATGTATGGATGTGAGAGTTGGACGGTGAAGAAAGCTGAGCGCTGAAGAATTGATGCTTTTGAACTGTGGTGTTGGAGAATACTCTTGAGAGTCCCTTGGACTGCAAGGAGATCCAACCAGTCCATCCTAGAGGAGATCAGTCCTGGGTGTTCATTGGAAGGACTGATGTTGAAGATGAAACTCCAATACTTTGGCCACCTCATGTGAAGAGTTGACTCATTGGAAAAGACCCTAATGCTGGGAAGGATTGGGGGCAGGAGGAGAAGGGGACAACAGAGGATGAGATGGTTGGATGGCATCACTGACTCGATGGACATGGGTTTGGGTAAACTCTGGGAGTTGGTGATGGACAGGGAGGCCTGGCGTGCTACGATTCATGGGGTCGCAAAGAGTTGGACACGACTGAGCGACTGAACTGAACTGAACCACAGCACGCCAGGCCTCCCTGTCCATCACCAACTCCTGGAGTCCACTCAAACCCATTTCCATCGAGTCAGTGATGCCATTCAACCATCTCATCCTCTGTCATCTGCTTCTCCTCCTGCTCTCAATGTTTCCCAGCATCAGGGTCTTTTCAAATGAGTCAGCTCTTCGCATGAGGTGGCCAAAGTATTGGAGTTTCAGCTTCAACATCAGTGCTTCCAATGAACACCCAGGACTGATCTCCTTTAGGGTGGACTGGTTGGATCTCCTTGCAGTCCAAGGGACCCTCAAGGGTCTTCTCCAACACCATAGTTCAAAAGCATCAATTCTTCTGTGCTCAGCTTTCTTTATAGTCCAACTCTCACATCCATACGTGACCGCTGAAAAAACAATAGCCTTGACTAGATGGAACTTTGTTGACAAAATAATGTCTCTGCTTGTTAATCTGCTGTCTAGGTTGGTCATAACTTTCCTTCCAAGGAGTAAGCATCTTTTAATTTCATGGCTGCAATCACCATCTGCAGTGATTTTGGAGCCCAGAAAAGTAAAGTCAGCCACTGTTTCTACTGTTTCCCCATCTATTTGCCGGCAGCTGGGGTGGCGCAGGAGCATGGCCAAGAGGAGCTGCCCAACGTCCAAGATCAGGGGCAGTGGCTGTGCTTTGCTGGAGCAGCCGTGAAGAGATACCCCACATCCAAGGTAAGAGAAACCCAAGTAAGACATAAGCGCTGAGAGAGGGCATCAGAGGGCAAACAGACTGAAACCATAATCTTCACCCATATCTGAGTATATTTTGGGTGTGTATGTCCTATAGTACCTAGACCTCAAACCACCATGGGTGAGTTCGATTTATGGATCAGACACTCAAGCTTCTAATGGTTGGTCATGCTAAATGGGACTCTGTAAAATTGCCTATCTTCCAGAGTGTAGTAGCAATAAAAAACAATAATGGGTACCTGGGGGATAAGAAAAAGTAACTTCTACCATTAAGGAATTAGAGAAAGTGGTGGTTATAATACCAGCACAAAGCCTGTTCAGTAGCCCCATGCAGCCAGTGAAAAAACCAAATGGTACCTGGTGTATGACAGTAGACTATAGAGAATTAATCAAGGTAATACCCCCTATCTATGCAGCAGTTACAAAAACTCTTTGATATAATTGCCACTTCTCTCAAGGTATAGCCTCTTCTCTCAAGACAGTGTCTTAGTTTTGTCTAATGCTTTTTCTTAGCAAACACTTAGATAAGGGATCCCAGGACAAGTGAACCTTCATGTGGGAAGGGGGGTCAATGGTCTTTTACCATCCTACCCCAACGTCATCTCACTATATGTCATGGGATGGTGGCCCTGGACTTGAAGAAATGGACTCTCCTTCTTTCTGTAGTTCTCTGTCATTACATTTATGATACTAGGTTAACTGTAATGACTTGTTTTCTCTTTCCCAAGCCTCTTCTGGAAAATTTAAGCATAAAGATGGGAGTTCAGCCCCAATAAGCTACAAGGACCTGGACAGTCAGTAAAGTTGCTAGGAGTTATCTAGTATGCTAAGACTGAAGGGATGCCCAAAGCTGCTATTGATAGAATATAGATAAACCACAATAGAAAAGAACTACAATCCTTTATAGGTGTGCTAGGGTATGGGCGGCCTTTTATTCTCCACCTTGTCCAAATATTGAGACCTCTATATTCTTTGGAGCTTCCCAGGTGACTCAGCAGCAAAGAATTTGTCTGCACTATAGGAGACATGCAAGACTTGGGTTCAATCCCTGCGTTGGGAAGATTCCTTTGAGGAGGAAATGGCAACCCACTCCAGTATTCTTGCTGGGAAAATCCCAATGGACAGAGGAGCCTGGCAGGCTGCCATCCATAGGGTTACAGAGTCAGAACACTACTGAGCACACAGCACATATGATTTAGTGAAAAAGGGAAATACCTGGGTTAGGAATACCCCACCCCACAAGCCCACAAGAGGTTTTTGAAAAGGCCAAACTGATTGTCAAATCAAAACAACTTGGGAAATAGTAAAAAGGTTTCATTTGCCTCTCAAATCTATGGGCCTCCAAGTTATAGATAAGGACTGCCTTATGCATCATTTGAGGTGGTGCCCTCCTCTGGTTACCAGATGGCAAGTGGACCACATAGGCTTTTGCCTGTGTCAGAAGGGTATAAATATGCCCTTACCTGTGCTGACAAAGCCTCTGGGTTGGTGCTAGCCTTTGCTAGTAGGAAAGCCAATCAGACTGCTATTGATACAATCAAAGGCAAAATTGTCAAACGATCAAAATTGGAAGTTATGTGTGGAACACCAGCCCAAATTGGCAGTGATCAGGTGACTAGACATGAAAGATAAGAGTGAACAGAAGCCCAAGAAATTCCTTGGACTTTCCATCTACCATATAACCCCACCATTGTTTAGTTGCTCAGTTGTGTCTGACTCTTTATGACCCCATGGACTGCAGCATGCCAGGCTTCCCTGTCCTTCACTATATCTGAGAGTTTGCTCAGACAAACTCATGTCCATTGAATTGATGATGTCATCCAGCCATCTCATCCTCTGTCGTCCCCTTCTCCTCCTGCCTTCAATCTTTCCCAGCATCAGGGTCTTTTCAAGTGAGTCAGCTCTTCATATCAAGTAGCCGAAGTATTGGAGTTTCAGCTTCAGCATCAGTCCTTCCAATGAATATTCAGGATTGATTTCCTTTAGGATTGACTGGTTTGATCTCTTTGCTGTCCAATGGACTGTCAAGATTCTTCTCCAACACCTTAGTTCAAAAGCATCAATTCTTTGGTACTCAGCCGTCTTATGGTCTAACTCTCATATTTGTACATGACTACCAGAAAAACCATAGCTTTGACTATAGCTTTGTCGGCAAAATGATGTCTCTGCTTGTTAATATGCCAAGTTTGTCACAGCTTTTCTTCCAAGGAGCAAGAGTCTTAATTTCATGGCTGCAGTCACTGTAGCTGGCTTTATAAAATGTGTCAGCCAGATGGATGTTAAAAGCCCTATTTCCTGAGGGCACATTAAAAGTTTGATCCTGAGGGCTGTCTGACACTTTCAGACTATTAAATGCCTTGGGCCAACAATCTGCATATGAATGGCTGGATGGATGGACAATAAAACGGAGGTTGAGAGTGCAGGTTCAGAAGGGAAGTCTTGTCTTAACAAATAGCACAGGAACTCTGCTCAATGTTATGTGGCAGCCTGGATGGGAGGGGACTTTGGGAGAGAATGAATATGTGTATATGTATGATTGAGTCTCTTTGCTGTTCACCTGAAATTATCACAACATTGTTAATCAACTATGTTTTTGTTCAGTCATTAAGGCATATCTGACTCTTTGCAACCCCTTGGACTGCAGCATGCCAGGTTTCTCTGTCCTCTACTATCTCCTGGAGTTTGCTCAAATTCATGTCCATTTGAGTCAGTGATGCTATCTAACAATTTCATCCTCTGCCACCCCCTTCTCTTTTGCCTTCAATCTTTCCCAGCCTCAGAGTCTACACCCCAAAATAAATTTAAAAAAATTTTTAAAAAGGAAGCCTTGGGCCTATCAGGTGGGATGAAAATCTTGTGGGGTTTTTTTGTATGTTTGCTTGCTTTTTAGGGGGATGCCACAGGACATCCCATCTGGTGTTACTATAATTCATTGGCGTTTAAATTGTTCTCCCCATTCCAAGTGGCTTGGTATTCTAACCCCTTGGGAGATAGGATTTGCTTCCAGTATCACCTTCAGTCCAGATGGACAATAAAAATTTTATAGAAAACTTTTATATAGAAAGTTTATATAGAAATGGGCCCCCTTCAGGCCCAATCACCTCTCCAGAAGCATTAGCACAGTGAGCTAAACCCACAAGAAGTACGTTTACTCAGGAGGATTCCCATGACCAACCTAGATAGCATATTTAAAATCAGAGCCATTACTTTGCCAACAAAGGTCTGTCTAGTCAAGGCTATGGTTTTTCCAGTGGTCATGTATGGATGTGAGAGTTGGACGGTGAAGAAAGCTGAGCGCCGAAGAATTGATGCTTTTGAACTGTGGTGTTGGAGAAGACTCTTGAGAGTCCCTTGGACTGCAAGAAGATCCAACCAGTTCATCCTAAAGGAGATCAGCCCTGGGTGTTCATTGAAAGGACTGATGTTGAAGCTGAAACTCCAATACTTTGGTCACCTCATGCGAAGAGTTGACTCACTGGAAAAGACCCTAATGTTGGGAAGGATTGGGGGCAGGAGGAGAAGGGGACGACAGAGGATGAGATGGTTGGATGGCATCACCAACTCGATGGACATGGGTTTGGGTAAACTCCAGGAGTTGGTGATGGACAGGGAGGCCTAGCGTGCTGCGATTCACGGGGTCGCAAAGAGTCGGACACGACTGAGCAACTGAACTGAACTGAACTTGGAGATATTAAAGGGAAAATTGTGTGGTATTGTTAGGTAGTTAGAATAGGAAAAAGGAGTCCAAAATGGCGGTGGCTAAAAGACAAAGAAAGGAAGAAGCCCGGGAAAGTAGAATAAAAGAAAATCCGAGGTCTGGAGTGAGAACCTCAAGTGAAACAAACAGCCTTCGTGGCTATCCCAGTTTACACAGGCCAGGTTCATGGGGAGGAGATGAAACATATAAAAAGAGGAGCCAGGACTGAGCCTCCCTTTTTGGGTTGGCCTGCCCTCCTGCCTCAAGGATGTACTATCCTTTGCTTGCCAAATAAAACTGAACTGTAACAGAGCCATAACACTTGTCCACTGTTTCAAATCTTTGCTGTGACGAGACAGAACCAAGGAAATTACACACTCCCCTGAGAGTATCACCCACTGGGAAAAAAGCCAAAATTGGGGACAGTTTTGGCCAATGCTACTCATGAATGAGATTTTGCCTTATCTTTTACCCCTAAAACATCTCTCTTGTCACCCACAGTGTTTGCCTCATGGACTATTTGGCTCTAGTTACTGGAAATATGTTCCTCTCTTGTGGCTCAAACATATGCAGAGGTCCACAACTATTCTAACTTCTTGGTCTGTGGCCTGTCTCCAGTACCAAGGGGATTCTGTGAAAACTTCAGCCACTCATTTGCACCAAGTGTAGACAGTGGATTGGATTGGTGACCAAAAATCCCCTTGCTATGTGACGGTTTATGGAAGCTCTACGTTTAACTATAGTGACTCTGAATAGTATGTTTTTCCTCTGCTGTGAAGTAGATCAAATAATCTCCAGATTCCCATGGTTTGTCATATTTTGGATGGCTTAGGGTAGTTGGGAGGTGAGTATGGAGTCTTGATGTCCATAACCCCTATCTACATAGAAAGGAGCAATGATACCCAAACAAGGGCTTCCCTAGTGGCTCAGTTGGCAGAGTCTGCCTGCAGTGCAGGAGACCTGGGTTCAATCTCTTGATTAGTAAGATCCCCTGGAGAAGAGAATGGCAACCCACTCCAGTATTCTTGCCTGGAGAATCCCATGGACAGAGGAGTCTGGTGGGCCATGAGCCATGGGGTCACAAACAGTTGGACACAACTGAGTGACTTTCACTTTCAAACTTTCATACCCAAACAAATCATAGACACATGGAGGTGGGGGGGCTTCCCTACTGTTTGTCAAGTAACTCACAAGATATTACATTCTAAATGGACAGGAAAAGAAGAAGCTCCCTACAAAGCAGGTGCCTCTCTGGTTCCCAAACGAGAGATCTGAATATATGGAATCTCTCTGTGGGCTTTTCTGCCCTATGAGTGGACAGGTTGATGCACCTTGAGATTTCTTTCCCTCTGGGCTGGTATATATACCCCTTTACTGGAAGTTCCCCATAACCTTCCTGCTATTAAGTCCAAGTGGTAGGCCTGTGATAATATGTCATGGTGGGAATGGTCAACATTTATTTTCCTTCCCTAAAACGTAGGTATAAGTGCTAAGCTATAAATCCAGGAGTTAGCATACCTCACCTCCTCCCACGAACACATCAAAATTACATCTACATGTGGAACAATTCTCACTGAAAACTAACTTAAAAAGGGCAGAAAGGACTCCTGTACAACAAAGGCTGTAAGAAAGATACACATGTAATCAGGAGGTCAGAACCTGTGACCCTGGGAGGGGACTAAGAGTAAAAAGGAGCGTACATGGATGGGACACCACCCATCTTGGGGAGTGAGCAGTTGAGGGCCACAAATCTGGAGCCTCAGTCCTGGGGAGACAAGGTCTCTTTGTTGATTGGAGGACTGTTTGGATTAGCAGGAGAGCTGCAGAAGCCTGGACTCCACCATGAGGAGCACATGCATGCTGGCTTTCCTCTAAAGCAAGGTGGAGAGAGGTCTGCTTTAGTGGGTGCCAAGTTGCTTGCTACCACCTATGGGCATGCCCCAACCTGAGCTGAGCAAATGCTCTTTCCCCATTCATTCCATGTCACAGTGCAGCAAGGGATCTGGGGTGGCCATGACCAAGGAAAATATTCAAACCTTAGAATACAGAGGTAACCCAGTATTGGCACAGAGCCTGGGTGGGGCAGCAGCTGCCATCGTTGGTGCTTACTCAAGCAGCACATCAGAAACATCCTAGGTCTCTGATAGAGGCTGCTTCACCACAGCTTACCACCACCACCCCCACACACACACCCTGAGAGTCCATGTGGACCTCACCTGTCCTAAGGTGTGGCTCCACAACAGGGCAGGGGAGACAGAGGCTGGGGGCAGTGATTGGCAGTGAGGGGAAGGGGGATTTGCACCCAAGGCTGCTTCTGAGCAGAATGAGGGAAACAACTACAGGTACCTGCAAAGCAGCACATCAAAAACAGCTCAGATTATGCCCAGGTTGCAGAACATAAGGTTAATAACAAACATCAGTTGCTTTCATATATTACAATAGTGAATAAATAGAATTTGAAATTAAAAACACTATGCCATTTACATTAGCGTTCCCCAAAATGAAATACCTAGGTATAAATCTAACAAAATAAGTGCAAGATCTTTCCTATCCTATATAATAGGAAAACTATAAAACTCTGATGAACAAAATCAAGTAAATGGGGAAGTATGCCATTTGCATGGATAGGAAGACTCAGTGTTATTAAGGTATTAGTTCTTCTCAACCAGATCTATAGATTCAATGCTACCCAATCAAAATCTCAGCCAGTTATTTAATGGATATCAACCAGCTGATCTGAAAGTTTATACAGAAAAGGAAATGGCAACCCACTCCAGTATTCTTGCCTGGGGAATCCTGTGGACAGAGGAGCCTGGGGGGCTACTGTCCATAGGGTCGCACAGAATCGGACACAACTGAAGCGACTTAGCATGCATGCATACATTGGAGAAGGAAATGGCAACCCACTCCAGTATTCTTGCCTGGAGAATCCCAGGGACAGAGGAGCCTGGTGGGCTGCCGTCTACAGGGTCGCACAGAGTCGGACACGACTAAGCGACTTAACAGCAGCAGCAGCAGCATAAAGAGGCAAAAGACTCATAATTTTCAACACAATACTGAAAGAAAAGAACAAAGTTGGAAGACTGATACTACCCAAATTTAAGGCTTCCTACAAAGCTGCAGCAATCAAGATAGTGTGGTATTGGTGAAAGAACAGACAAATAGATACAGAGAGCCCAGAAGCAGGCCTGCGTAAATATAATCAACTGATCTTTGACAAAGGAGCAATACAATGCAAAAAAGATAGCCTCAACAAATGGTGCTGGAAAAATTAGACATTCATATACCAAAAACAAAAACACAAAAACAAACAAACAAAAATAAACAAACCAATAGCTAGACAGAGAACCTACACCATTCACAAAAGTTAACTCAAGATAGATTATAGATCTAAAAGTAAAATACCACACTACAAAAATCTTAGAAGATAATATGGGAGAAAACCTACATGACCTTGGTTATGATGATATCTTTTTAGAAACCACACCAAAGGCGGGATTCATGAAAGAAATAATGGATAAGCTGGACTTGGCTAAAATTAAAAACTTCTATCTGCAAGAGACAGTATCTGGAGAAATAGAAGAAAAGCCACAGACTTGGAGAAAATATTTGCAAAAGACACATCTGATAAATGACTGTTACCTAAAAATCTATATATAAAAGAGAGAGAGAAACCTCTTAAAACAGCAATAAGATAACAACTAACCTGATTTAAAAATGAACCAACAAACTTAACAGACAGCTTACCAAAGAAGATATAGAAATGGAAAATAAACATATGAAAATCTACATCATATGTCATCAAGGAAATGAAAATTAAAGTAATGAGCTACCAGTACACACTTTCAAGGATGGCCAAAATCTGGAACACAGACACTAAATGCTGGTGAGGATGTGAAGCAACAGGAACTTTCATACATTGCTGGTGGGAATGAGATATGGTACAGATGCTTCAGAAGACTATTTGGAGGTTTCTTACAAATTATGTATATTTTTACTAAATGATCCATCAATCACACTCTGGTATTTATCCAAAGAAGTATAAAACTTATGTCCACAAACAAAAATGCTGCTCATTAAAGATTATGGCAGCTTTATTCTTAATTGCCAAAACTTGGAAGTGATCAAGATGTCCTTCAACAAGTGAATGAATAAGTAAGCTGTGGTATATCCAGACAATGGAATATTAACACTAAAAAGAAATGAGCTATTAAGTCATGAAAAGACAAGGAGGAATCTTAAATGCATATTAGTAAGTGGAAGAAGCCAATTTGAAAAGCTTATAAACAGTATGACTTCAACTATATGACATTCTCAAAAAGGCAAAACTATTGAAAAATAAAAAGATCAGTGGCTGTGAAGGATGGGAGTAGGAGGAGGAAGGAACACAGGATTTTTAGGAAGGCAAAGATACTCTGCATGATATTATAATGATGCATATATGTCATTACAAATTTCTTCAAATGCATAGAATGTGCAATGCCAGAGTGAACCCTAATGTAAACTATGGACCTTGGGTGATAATTATGTGTCAATGTAGGTTCAGCCTTTATTAGAAAAAAGCACCATTCTGGTGAGTGACGTGGATAATGGGGGAAGACTATGCAAGTGTGGGAGTATATGAGATATCTCTGTACCTCCCTTTCAGATTTTTTGTAAACCTAAGACTGCTCTTGGACAATGGACATGAGTTTGAGCAGGCTCCAGGAGATGGTGAAGGACAAGGAGGCCTGGCATGCTGCAGTCCATGGGGTTGCAAAGAGTCAGACACAACTGAGCAACTGAACAACAACAAGACTGCTCTTAAAAAAATGTTTTTTTAAAACAAAGTTATCATCTTTATATTTAATTTTGAAAGGATATAATATCTACTATTTGCTTTAAAAAGTTCTAGCAAAAAATGCATAGAGGATTAGCTAAAACAACACTGGCAAAATGTTAACTGTTGAAGCTGAGTGATATGTACCCACAGATTCATTTTGCTATTATTCGTTTTCTTTCACATCAGCCTAGAAATTCTATAATAAAAGGTTTATAAACTGGATTTTTAAAAGAAAGAAGAATATTTTTGCTTTTATTTCCAATATTCTGGGAGGTGGGTCATAGAGGATCCTGCTGTGATTTATGTCGGAGAGTGTTTTCCTATGTTTTCCTCTAGGAGTTTTATAGTTTCTGGTCTTACGTTTAGATCTTTAATCCATTTTGACTTTATTTTTGTGTATGGTGTTAGAAAGTGTTCTAGTTTCATTCTTTTACAAGTGGTTGACCAGTTTTCCCAGCACCACTTGTTAAAGAGATTGTCTTTTCTCCATTGTATATTCTTGCCTCCTTTGTCAAAGATAAGGTGTCCAGAGGTACATGGATTTACCTCTGGGCTTTCTATTTTGCCCCATTGATCTATATTTCTGTCTTTGTGCCAGTACCATACTGTCTTGATGACTGTGGCTTTGTAGTAGAGCCTGAAGCCAGGCAGGTTGATTCCTCCAGTTCCATTCTTCTTTCTCAAGATTGCTTTGGCTATTCGAGGTTTTTTATATTTCCATACAAATTGTGAAATTGTTTGTTCTAGTTCTGTGAAAAATACCGTTGGTAGCTTGATAGGGATTGCACTGAATATATAGATTGCTTTGGGTAGTATACTCATTTTCACTATATTGATTCTTCCAATCCACGAACACGGTACATTCCTCCATCTATTTGTGTCCTCTTTGATTTCTTTCACCAGTGTTTTATAGTTTTCGATATATAGGTCTGAGACCTAATTAAACTTAAAAGCTTTTGCACAACAAAGGAAACTATAAGCAAGGTGAAAACACAGCCTTCAAAATGGGAGAAAATAATAGCAAACGAAGCAACGGACAAAGAATTAATCTCAAAAATATACAAGCAACTCCTGCAGCTCAATTCCAGAAAAATAAACTACCCAATCAAAAAATGGGCCAAAGAACTAAACAGATATTTCTCCAAAGAAGACATACAGATGGCTAACAAACACATGAAAAGATGCTCAACATCACTCATTATCAGAGAAATGCAACTCAAAACCACAATGAGGTACCATCTCATGCCAGTCAGAATGGCCGCTATCCAAAAGTCTACAAGAAATAAATGCTGGAGACAGTGTGGAGAAAAGGGAACCCTCTTACACCGTTGGTGGGAATGCAAATAGTACAGCCACTATGGAGAACAGTGTGAAGATTCCTTAAAAAACTGGAAATAGAACTGCCATATGACCCAGTAATCCCACTGCTGGGCATACACACCGAGGAAACCAGAATTGAAAGAGACACATGTACCCCAATGTTCATCGCAGCACTGTTTATAATAGCCAGGATGTGTAAGCAACCTAGATGTCCACCAGCAGACGAATGGATAAGAAAGCTGTAGTACATATACACAATGGAATATAACTCAGCCATTAACAAGAATACATTTGAATCAGTTGTAATGAGGTGGATGAAACTGGAGCCCATTATACAGAGTGAAGTAAGCCAGAAAGAAAAATACCAATACAGTATACTAACACATATATATGGAATTTGAAAGATGGTAACGATAACCCTATACGAGAGACAGCAAAAGAGACACAGATGCATAGAATAGTCTTTTGGACTCTGTGGGAGAATGTGAGGTTGGGACGATCTGAGAGAATAGCATTGAAACATGTATATTATCATATGTGAAACAGAACGCCAGTCCAGGCTCGATGCATGAGACAAGTGCTCAGGGCTGGTGCAATGGAATGACCCAGAGGGATGGAATGGGGAGGGAGGTGGGAAGGGGGTTCAGGAAGGGGAACACATGTAAACCTATGGCTGATTCATTTCAATGTATGGCAAAAACCACTACAATATTGTAAAGTAATTATACCCCAACTAAAATAAATAAATTAATAAAAAAAAAGTAAGAGCCACTGCAGCCAAACCTTTTTATACAGTAATTTGATTTTTAATCATATATATGTAGTATATATGATATAATAGGTTTTGTTGATGTTTTATTTATATATAAAACAGGTATATAATTAAATATATGTAGTTATCATTAAAAAAAAAATGAAAGAATAGGGATCCAGGAAGTTAAATGACTTTCCCAAAGCCACCCAATCCTGGTCTCTGGACTTTAATTCCTGTGCTATTTCTTTTACCCCACACTAAGCAGGCATGGCAGGGCCACAGGTGGCTCCATGTGGTCATAATGGTATTGTCTGAGACACAAACTATGCCATTGTCAGACTGGCTCCCTGACCCCAGCACACCAAGGAAGGAATGCTAAGTTAAAATATATGTTTGTGGTGGGGAGGGGCATTAGAAATGGGGTTCTGGTGAGCTAGGTAACAAGAATGAGTTGGGCTACTCAGGAATTCAAAAGAGATTTCCTATATTAAACAATTTCTGTTTTCAGAAAAAAATTGGAAAATACATAAACTAATCCAGTATGACGTGTTTGGGTCTGTCTTATATCTTAGTAGGGCTGAAACAATGAGCCTGAGTAGGTAAAGGGTAAAAGAGAGAATGTATTAATAGACAACTTTGTACCAACCAGGCTGATTCTCATGCTCTCCTGTTTCTGACAGCCAAGCATTATTCTGAACCTAGGGGCTGTGAACCTTAAATTCTGAAGCTTTCATGAAAGAGAGACCCTTCCAGTGCCCAGGGACTGAGGCTGGAAAATTATATCTGGGCTGAGCTAAGGAGGATTTTGTACTCACAAATGACTGGATGGAGTCCCACGCTGCCTTGGTGCTGTTGTCTGAGTTGTATCGCTGGATGCTCTTGGTCAAACCCTCAGACACGTATACTTTCAGCTGTATGGGGCACATTCCAGCAGAGGAAGCGTTGTAAAAAGCAGGCGAGTTCAAGGAACAGGGAATTTCTAATGCAGGCTAATAAAATAGTTCCATTTGCTCCTCCCTTCCAAATGATCTCTTCAGAACTAAGTCAGGGGAGGGAGCTTATATATAGGAAGAAATGCTGAGGATGGGATGGCATTGAAGGAAGTAACAAACAGCATTTTCTTGACCTTCCAAAACCCTGGGTTTACAAAGAAGGCAAAGGGCAAACCAAACATAGGTTCTCTTAGGCACTGAGACAGATATTCTTTACTGCCAGATGGATGGAGAAAAGTAAATAGGTAAATAGGGGGAAGATAAGCTTGATTTTTACTGTTCTTCCCATTCATCCTTCAAAGCACCACTCAAATACAATCACCTTCATAATTCTTTTTCTCCCCAATTACAATTAATCTCTTTTTTCTTCATCCTTCACTTTGACTCTAGCTCTATCATAGGACTTACTTGTGCCAACTTCTCCTCCCTACACCCCCCCCCCCACTCTTAGCAATCCAACAATGAATTGTGTTCTCTAGAACTTACCTTCTGTTCGTACAGAAAGAGCAGGATGGCCAAGGTCACCTCAGCAAGGAGGATAATCAGCAGCAGGATGAAGAACTGGGGCAAAGCAAAGAGATGCTCACAGCACTGAGCCCAGCTACTCCCCCACTCCCGCTCCACCCTGGGAGCATAAAGGCAGATCTCTATACACGGGCAGGAGTTCCCACCTACTCGAGCTTTCATAGGGTTTTTCATGTTTTGTGAGGAATATCTGTTCTTTTCCTACAACCAGAATTCAAGACTCTAGAGGGAAGATCAGGTGTCTTCCAGCTTTTCTCTCTTCTTCCCATTGCACCTATTGAGTTCCAGGTGTATAGTGAATATGGATTACCATTTGTTGAATC
Source organism: Giraffa tippelskirchi (assembly GCF_054371585.1). Classification (NCBI taxonomy): domain Eukaryota; kingdom Metazoa; phylum Chordata; class Mammalia; order Artiodactyla; family Giraffidae; genus Giraffa; species Giraffa tippelskirchi. The sequence continues at coordinate 111,641,122 of NC_137279.1, forward strand.
TGTGAAGCAGTTTTGGCATTAGCTAACTGAAACAGTTGGGCAAAAGACTAGTAAACTAAATCATGTGTCTTCAGAGTTTGGGGCCTAGTTCTTTCTGCAAGCAGAGGGCTATTTTGGGGTGGATGAAGGTGATAATAGAGGTTGAGAGGAGCCCTGTACAGACAGGGAGAAGAGGTGCTCTAATCATGATCTTCACTCATATTTATCTTCAATTTTAGATGCTTGTGCTAGTCACACCTAACAGCAAACAACTTTTCACTTTTTCATTTTCTTTCATTGTTTTACCCCAACACAAACTTTGATTACTTAAAACCTTTTCCCCAAGTCTATTATCTTCCATCTTTTGCCAATAGTCTGGAAACTATCTGAGAACAAGGACTTTCTTATTCTATCTTTTGACTCCAGTTTAACACGTAAAGGAAAGAAGATGAACCACATGACTTGAGGAAGAAGAAAGGTGATTGGGAACCTATGTTTATGGATAGAATGATGCATTATTATTGAGCTGTGTGTGGGCACACCAGAGAAATGAGAAACTCTTCTTTCATAGAGCTTATAGGCAAAGCCTAAGTCTAAAGGTGTTCCTGAGGCTAGTTAGCTGACAGGCAGAAAGTGAAAAGCTCTAGCATCTCTCACTTTAGACCTCAATGTCCTCAGCCTAGGCTCTCACCCAGCTGGGTCACTCACACTGTGGTGCAGCTAGTACAGATCTGAGATACATACGTATCCTCTGCCATCTTAGGAGGGTCACAATACTCAGAAGAATCTAGAGACTAGATTTTCCACCGGTTAGTGACTCTGAGTCAGATCCTGGAAATATATACTAGTGTGAGGAGGATTTAGGTAGATGGATGACACTTGATTTCAACCATATATAAAGAATAAATAAAAAGCTATGAATGTAAATTATAATGATAAGGGTCATACTTAACAGTGTAAAATAGGTACTAAGGAGGACAGTGATATCTTCTCTTATTTATCCCTCTCAGAAACAAAATACTATGGGCCTAGACAGACTGGACTGAGCTGAGGTGCCAACTTCATGTTCCAACAATTTCTTTGCACTAACAGATGAGCTACAAGAAAATGTCTTGCCTGTGGTTTCAGGCATCATGCCCACCTCCCCCACTTAGGCACCCCATCAGCTGTGAGAATCACTCACCGACATAAGCAGGCACTTATTCTCCTTGATGGATCCCATGCAGCCCAGGAAGGCAACCACCATGATGATGGAACCCACAATGACAAGCACATTGCCCAGCGTGAGAGAGGGGAGGTTATGGAAGAGTACTCCAAACTTGCTGTGGATCAGGAGGTAGATCCCTAAGCCCAAAATGCAGCAGCCACAGAACTGAAAAGAAGAATCACGTAACATTCTGAAATGCAAGGTGGTTCTTAAATATCTCTTCATACTCAGTTACTTGACATTAGAATCATTTTTTCCCATTGGCTCTAGCCAACAAACTCTTTACCCAGATTTCTCCAAGTGCCTAAAAAAAAGGTATCATCTCCTGTGGTGTCTCACACATACCTCATCCTATCCATATTAGATATCAAAAGGTCATTCCAATGGATAACACAGTATGTTCATGATTCAGATTCCTACTTCTTTTTCTAGATCTTCATGATTCAGATCCCTACTCCTTACTGGCTCTACTGCTTATATGTGGTCTTCCCTTTGTAAAGGGAATACACTGGCTGAGAAGTTCATCTTTCTTGGCAGAAAACTAGAGAAGCCAAACTTTTAAGAATCTTCTCATAGAAACATGAGTAACAACCCATCCTATGTCTGAAATTCAATTGCTAAATTTGATACAGTGAAAGTGTTAGTCTCTCTGTCGTGTCCAGCTCTTTGTGACCCCATGGATTATACACCGCAACCCCACCACCACCACCTCCCCCAGGCTCCTCTATCTATCCACAGAATTCTCCAGGCGAGAATACTGGAATGGGTTGTCATTCCCTTCTCCAGGGGATCTTCACGACATAGCAGGGATTGAACCCTGGTCTCCCGCATTGCAGGCAGATTCTTTACTGTCTGCGTCACCAGGGAAGTCTTAATATAGTGAAACCTCCCCAGAAAAGGGGACTTCCTTTTCCATCAGCTATTTTTTCCAAGGATTCAGGGTTGGGGTCAGGGGAGCAAGAAAAAAAGAGGCATTCAATACAGGGAGTGTAGAATTTTAGGTTTCTCACCCATAGATGTCAGCAGTGAGCAGCAATAGCCTAAAGCTCTCAGAGAAACAGCCTCACCAACCACACTGGTGTCTTTCAATTTTGCAGGCTTTTCTTACAGCAGGATGGGAAGAGGGGAGAAAATTATCATTGCCTTCTTCTTAGGATGGGTGTACTGCACATGACCTTTGCATGCATGAATTTCACTCCACATGAGACTCTTCAGGAGAGGAGAGAGAAGTAGAGTGTAGCTAGGAAGAAGTGAGCTTAACCATGCTGAGAAGAGACACACTTACCCAAAAGATCAAATTGAAGAAAAACAGGACATACTTCAGCAATTTCAAGCTACTCATGCCCATGCTTGAGATATTCTTGCCCTAAAAAGTAGAAGGAAGAAGAGAGGAAGTGAATGGCCTGATTCTGTTTCAAAATGGCACCAGAGATCAGAGGACACAAATATTCATGGTTCAAGGGTCTCCAGCATCACTGTGAGTTTGAGCTGTGAATCTTCTCTGGAAAGTTTCCCCAAACTTCTTGCTCTTTTAGTCTCTGAATTGAGGTACCAATTACCTCATCTTGGATACTCACTTTTGCTTCAGTTCAGCAAGCCAGGGTGGTTAACATTGAATTAAGCACTCTAGAAGTAAGTAGTAAAGCCATTCTTAGAGGAGGGTGAATTACAGTGAAACAAAGCAGGCATCTTGGGGATCAGGGATAATCTGGTCAATCATCTGGGGAGGTCAGTGACTTGATCCACCAGTTTCTTAAATACCCTGAGAGGCATATACACTCTACATTTGGTCTATGAACTTCTCAACATGAAAGTGGAGGGAGAATACCTATGTCTCAGTCATTCTTTTACCAAAGAAACATATATGGTATTTTCTGTTCTAGGTGCTGTGGGAGATACAACCATTACTAAGCAATAACTATCTTCCAGAGAATGTCAGTCTTACAGCAGAGATAAAACTGACCAACAAACATCCAGTGAAGAAATGAAAAGAGATTAGCAATGAGAGCTTGAATTTTTTAAAAATATAATTTCATTTTTCAGTAGAGGACATCAATATTCAAAGTCTGGTCCTCAATTCTAGAGATCCAGATACACAATTTTTAATTTTCTCTCAGAATTAATGAGGTTATATAGAGGGACTTATATTTAAAAATTGCACGTAAGACTGATATATAAAGCAGAATGTCAATTTGTTGTTTTTCTCCCAGTATAACTATGCCTTTTCTAGTTCATGGATTGCTTTTATAATCCATCATACTGTCCTTGCAGTATCAAGATGCCCAGAAATCAGATGATCTTAAGGGATAGTTCATTTAGGCCATAAATAAGCCTAAGGGTTTTATAGTATTTGGTCTTACATTCAGGGCTTCCCTTGGGGCTCAGTTGGTAAAGAATCAGCCTGCAATGCAGGAGAACTGGGTTTGATCCCTGGGTTGGGAAGATCCCCTGGAGAAGGGAAACACAACCCACTCCAGTATTCTGGCCTGGAGAATTTCATGGACTATAGTCCATGGGCTCGCAAAGAGTTGGACAAGACTGAGCAACTTTCACTTTTTTTCTTATATTCAGGCCTTTAATCTATTTTGCGCTTATTTTTGTGTGTCGTGTTAGGGAGTATGGAGATTCCTTAAAAAACTAAAATAGAACTGCCATATAACCCAGCAATCCCACTACTGGCATACACCTAGAAAAAATCATAATTCCAAAAGACACATGCACCCCAATGTTCACTGCCGCAGGATTACAATAGTCCGAACATGGCAGCAACCTAAATGTCCATCAGCAGAGGAATGAATTAAAAAGTTGCAGTACATATATACAACAGAATATTAGTCAGCCACAAAAAGGAATAAAACTGTAGAGATGTGGATGGACCTAGAGACTGTCAAACAGAATGAAGTAAGTCAGAAAGAGAAAAACAAATATCGTATATTAATGCATATATGTGGAATCTAGAAAAATGGTATAGATGATCTTATTTGCAAAGCAGAAACAGACACAGATGTAGGGGGCAAACATATGGGCACCAAGAGGGGAAAGGTGAGGGTGGGATGAATTGGGAGATTGGGACTGACATATATACAATATTTTTTTGCTTTTTTTAAAATTTATTTTTGAATATATATACACTATTAATACTATGTAGTGTATATAGAGAGAACCTACTGTATACCTCGGATAACTCTACTCAGAGCCTTGTGGTGACCTAAATGGGAAGGAAGTCCAAAAAGAGAGGATATACATATACATATATACATATATACATATATATGTATACACATAAAGCTCATTCATCTTGCTGTACAGTAGAAACTAATACAACATTTTAAAGTAACTATATTCCAATAAAAATTATTTTTCAAAAAGTGTGATGATTTACTACACAGACTTTAAAGTCAAATTTGATTTCAACTCTCACATGCACCACTAAACAAGTATGTGAGATTTGGAAACCTGCTTAACATTTCTAGTCATGATTTATTCCTATGTAAAATAGGATAATACTTATACCACTTCTTATACCTATAGAAGTGAAGATTAAATCATCTTATTACAGAGACTGATATGCAACCAGTACTCAGTAAGTGGAATCCATGCTTGTTAGCATGGATTTTAGTGTTTTCCAGGCCTCTAAATCAAGGGTTAGCTGCCCAAAAGGACTACACTCATTTGAATGTGTCCATTGGAATGTTACCTCCTTTATCAATACAGCTGAAAATCTTTGTATTTCCATAACATTTAGTGCTATTCTTTGGGATTTGATAGCCACAAACTGGAAACAATCTGTGATATTGTGATTTATAGGAAACATATTATGATGACTAAAATATATTTCTCATAAACATTTGTTCTTCATCCATAATTCCTGGCTCCCAGCTCCCAAACTCTTGGTAATTCACTGAGCAATAACAACCAGAACATTTTTTGATATATAGTATTTGGTCTCTCATCCTCAATTCCTGAAAATAATTCAGAATCATAAACTTATCTTGTTATTCACAACAAGCCCTTACTGCCACAACTGGTAATGTTAATGAAGGTGACTTATTTTTTATTGACCTATAGTTAATTTACAACATTGTTTTAGTTTTACATGTACTGCAAACTGATTTAGTTATGATATATGTATATATTTTTCAGTTTATTTTCCATTATTATAAGATATTGAGTAGAGTTCCCTATGCTAATAGTAAGTTCTTATTGTTTACCTATTCTATATATAGTAGTGTATACATGTTAATCCCAAACTACTAATTTATCTCTCTCCTTTGCCTGACTGTATCATATTAAGTGAAGTAAGTAAGACAGAGAAAGACAAATAACATTTCACTCTTACGTGAAATATTAAAAAAATGATATAAACTAACTTATTTACAAAGGAGAAACAGACTCATAGACATGGAAAACAAACTTTCCAAAGAATGTTAAAACTACCTCACAATTGCACTCATCTCACATGCTAGCAAAGTAATGCTCAAAATTCTACAAGCCAGACTTCAACAGTACATGAACCATGAACTTCCAGATGTTCAAGCTGGATTTAGAAAAGGCAGAGGAACCAGAGATCAAATTGCTAACATCTGTTGGATCATCGAAAAAGCAAGAGAGTTCCAGAAAAACATCTACTTTTGCTTTATTGACTACGCCAAACCCTTTGACTATGTGGATCACAACAAACTGTGGAAAATTCTGAAAGAGATGAGAAATACCAGACCACCTTACCTGCCTCCGGAGAAATCTGTATGCAGGTCAAAAAGCAACAGTTAAAACTGGACATGGAACAACAGACTGGTTCCAAGTTGAGAAAGGAGTACATCAAGGCTGTATATTGTCACCCTGCTTATTTAACTTATATGCAGAGTATATCATGCGAAATGCCAGGCTGAATGAAGCACAAGCTGGAATCAAGATTGCTGGGAGAAATATCAACAACCTCAGATATGTAGATGACACCATCAATATGGCAGAAAGCAAAGAAGAACTAAAGAGCCTCTTGATGAAAAGTGAAAGAGGAGAGTGAGAAAGTTGGCTTAAAGCTCAACATTCAGAAAATCAAGATCATGGCATCTGACCCCATCACTTGATGGCAAATAGATGGGGAAACAATGGAAATAGTGATAGATTTTATTTTCTTGGGCTCCAAAATCACTGCAGATGGTTACTGCAGCCATGAAATTAAAAGATGCTTGCTCCTTGGGAGAAAAGCTATGACCAACCTAGACAGCATAAGAAAAAGCAGAGACTTTAGTTTACCAGCAAAGGTCTGTCTAGTCAAAGCTATGGTTTTCCCAGTAGTCATGTATGGATGTGAGAATCGGACTATAAAGAAAGCAGAGCGCTGAAGAATTGATGCTTTCGAACTGAGGTGTTGGAGAAGACTCTTGAGAGTCCCTTGGAGAGCAAGGAGATTGAACCAGTCCATCCTCAAGGAAATCAGTACTGAATATTCATTGGAAGGACTGATGCTCAAGCTGAAACTCCAATACTTTGGCCACCTGATGTGAAGAACTGACTCATTGGAAGATACCTGGATGCTGGGAAAGATTGAAGGTGGGAGGAGAAGGGGACAACAGAGGATGAGATGGTTGGATGGCATCACTGATGCGATGGACATGAGTTTGAGCAAGCTCCAGGAGTTGGTGATGGACAGGGAAGCCTAGCGTGCTGCAGCCCGTGGGGTCGCAAAGAGTCAGACACGACTGAGTGACTGAACTGAACTGAGGTCCATTCAAGTTGCCACAAATGGCATTATTTCATTCTTTTTTGTGGCTGAGTAATATTCCATTGTATCCATGTGCCACATCTTCTTTATCCATTTGTCTGTTAATGGACACTTAGGTTGCTTCCATGTCCTGACTATCGTAAATAGTACTGCTAAGATCATTGAGGAGCATGTATCTTTTATGAAGGTGAACTTTGCAAAGCACCCAAGGATGGAGCCTAGTTGCCAGGAGAACCAACTGTGAATAGAGGATTGAAACTTACAGTCTCATTCTCTGATTTTCAAGGAGAGGAGAAGGGAATAGAGGTTGAATCAATCGCCAAGTGAGTTAGTCAATCATGTCTCCACAAAAAACAGAAAAGGAGTTCAGAAAGCTCCCACTTGGGGGAGAACCAAAACATTTTTATATGCTATCATTCTGGCTCCAAGCTTCATTTGGACAGAAAGTCCTTTTGTTAGGACTTCATCCTATGTATCTCTTCATCTGACATTACATATTGTTTGTATTAAAGCAGTAGTCTAGTGAGTAAATAGATTCTCCTGAGTTCTGTGAGCCCTTTGGGAAATTAGTTGAACCCAAGGATGGGGTTATGGGGACCTCTGACTTATAGCAAACAGGTAGGTCAGAAGTTTAGGTAATACTTGGACTTGGGGCTGGTATTTTAAGTGGAAGGAAGCCTTGTGGGACTGAGCCCTTTGCTCGTGGAATCTGATTCTATTTCTGGGTAGACAGTGTTAGAATTGAGTTGAATTATTGCACACTCTGCTGGTATCCAAGAATTGTTTGCTGGTTTGGAAAAGCTGCCACCCACATATATGTTGGAATCAGGTCCAGGAAGCTAATCTACAGCCTAAAGCTCTAAAAATAGGTGAATGGATGAATAAATGGTGGTAAAACTATATAATGGTATACTAATTGGCAATAAAAAGAAAGAACTGTTGATACATGTTAGAATGTAGGTGAATCTCCAAATGATTAAGGTGAGTGAAAGAAGTTGGCCAAAAAGGAGTACCTAATGTGTGATTAGAGTATATAAAAATTTAGAAAATGAAAACTATAAGAGCAGAAAGCAGATGAGTGATTCCCTAGGGAAGAGGAGTATGAGAGTGGGGGTAAATAAAGCAGGGAAGAACAGGAGGCAGGGATCACAAAAGACCATGCATAATCTTTTGTGAGTGGTGAATATATTTGTTACCTTGATTGTAGTGATGGTTGTTTTTTTTTTTAATTTTGAAGAAACCTTACAACTTCATTTTTCTTTATCTGTTTGGGTTTTTTTGTGTGTGTGTTGAAATATATTTGCTTTACAATGTTTATAGTCATGGTTTTATGTGTGTATATGTATGTCAAAAGGCCCTTCCTAATTTTCTCCTCTCCATCTGTTCAAGCAACATAGCAACATTCCGAGGCTAATACTTTAAAATCTAGCAAGTAATGTTGGATACGTTTCTCTGTGCTTCCTTCCTTTTCAATTGTTCAGTGGCTCTTTGCTGGAATTTGCCCCTTTCTTTTCCTCTGACCCCATAATTTGATTAGTTACTCATCATTCCAAGACTCAGCTCACTAGAATGTCAGCTCCTTGAGGGTAGGAGGTAGTTTATTCATCCTTGAATCCTCAAGTCTTAACACAGTAACTGATTACAGTAAAAAAAGTGAGATTGTTGAAAGAACAAATGACTGGAAATTTGCTCATTAATTCTGAATAATCTGGTGGAGTGGAATGAACATGACACTGTAGAGTGAGGAGCTTTGGACTTGAGATGTACTGTGCCACTAAACTAATCTTCTGGACATGAGAAAATAACTGACCCAGAAGGAGATTGGGCCAGGTGCCTCCTAGAGTCACCTCGTGTCCAATATCCTCAGATCCTATGACAGCTGCTTCAGCCCCTGTAATCTAATTGTCCTCAGAGCACCCACTAATGAGGTGCCCACAAACTGGGGGATATCCCCAATGATCCTTTCCTTCACAGACAGGAAAGAGAATCTCTTTCTCCTTCCCTGATTTTCCACGTAGTCTTGCACCGAATTAAAGGAGAAAAACTGTCCATTTTGTGTAGATTTTTAATACTTTTACTGTATTCAATGATAATCCCAGGTTTCACAGAAAGAGTACCACCTCTTTCTTCTTTCCTTTTTTCACTGTGGCTGGTCAGTTATAGAGTTACCACCCCTGCCAACCCCACTGGAAAAACTGACACCCTTCTGCAGTCAAAATCTGTGACTCATGTGGTCCTGTGAAGAAAGTCCCTGATGTCAGCTTCCAGGAAACCTCTGTGACTGAACTGCAGTTAGGTGTGATACCTCCCACACTCCACGTGGAGGCCAGGAAGGAAGTTCACTCTTTAGTTTTCTCCAAGAAAAGAGCTCTTGGGCTGAGAAACTGTTCCATTAATTTCTAGTTCAATCTCTCTTTTTCTCTGACCCATACTTATAGGTCATCTAATATAATCTCGAATCTAATCAAGCCAAGAAGTGGCTAAGGTCAGACAGGAGTCCCAAGAAAGTATCAGTTCTTGCTCTCCAGCCTTATCTGATTCAAGTTCAATTTGGATACACCCAAGACAGCTTTGGTGTTAGACTACTAGATTTATGAGATGTTAGTAAGTATTCCTAAAACAAAAAAGGCAAAACTATAGGGAGTGAGAGGAATCTATGGTCAACCATTTCAGAAGTGAGATTAAATAAAATAAAACATAAAACAATGAAGTTTTTTTTTTTTTCTGATCAACTTCTAAGAAAACCGTTATATACTAATGTACATTGTGGGTCTCTAAGAGAAATGTCTACTTATATAACTACAAACTTATTCATATATTACAGATTACTTATTAACAGCTCGGAGAATATTGCATTCCATGGAACATAGTTTGGCAAACTCTAGTACTGGACTTGGGTAGGTTTAGTTTTGAATTCTAACATTGGTGCTTACCAGAAGTATGGCCCTGGGCAATTTCCTTAACCTCTCTGACTTTCCCAATTTCTTCTTCTTTAAAATGGTGATACAATAATTCATACCTTATTAGCTAAATGAGATAATATTTCCTGGGTGGCTCAGTATCAGACTGCCTGGTTCAGCAAAAACTGAGGAAAGAGCAAATCTGGAACTTCCCTAACAGTCCATTCTTAAGGATGACTCTGAAATTTCTGCTAGATCTTGAGGAATAAAATACATTAGGTGCCAGAAGTCCTTTTAGTAATCCTTTGCCTGTTTCATTTTTTGTAAATATCTTTGTTTTAAGTTTTGTGTGCTCTTGTTAAAAAAAAAATTCAAATATAGAGAATACAAAAAAGGAAACATAAAATCTCTGCAACACCACATCCCAGAGATAACCACCTTTAATATTTTTGGTGAACATCTTCCCAGACATTTTTTAAATATACAGATCTATTTGACAATTTACATAGAAGAACATGGTATCCAGCAAGTAATTATTGGTTTCCCATTTATTCCTACAGAGAGTCTGTGATCTTTGATTCACCACTGGGGCCATAATTAATACAAGTTTTTTCTAAATAAGAGAGGAAATCTCTTCTCCATAAGTGCCCCCAAATTATGGCCCTCGTGACAAAATAAATTTAGATAAATGATATAGTTCATCAAACCCTGCAAAAGGCCGAGCTCTTCATAAATAAATTTTATTTATAAATTTAGCCCCACTTTTCATACAGGAAGTCCAAGGCTCAGACAGCTTATGTAACCAGCATAAGATCACCCAGCTAATAATCAACAAAGACAGGGCATAGGCCGAAGTCATCCTCTCAAGCCTACGTCCCTTCCATTGTCCCATGGTCTGGGTACTCATCTCCCATTTCACCATTCAACTCCCTCCCTTCAATGTGACGAACCTCCAGGAGGACTCTTTCCATTTTTTACAGTTTGAACCCCTGTGAGCAGTGGCTGAGGTAGGATGTGGGTTTGCAAGTATGTCTATTTATGGAGTAATAAACAGTTATAGGCAGAGGGGTGTTACTAAAATCAAATCAAATCCAACCATCAACTTTGTGCATTAATTTCTTTTCATGTCTATGTCACTTTTTCAAAAGAATGTGTCTGTCAGCTTTTCTTCCCTTAAATTGTGTTCTGGTGAAAATTTCCTTTCAAGGCTGCTCTCCAGGGAGAGGAATTGGTGATTTATAAAAGAGAGAAAGAAGGAAGAAGCAAAGAGAAGAGCAACAAATGAGGAACACAAATCCAGATGATCTTGGGGTCTCATTTTCCTCCATTTAGGAACTTAACAAGGTCATCACTCAACAGAAAAACCACAGATGGTCCTAGTGGCTGAGCTAAGACAGGACCTATATAACAAGGTGGCTCTCAAAACCGAAACAGTTACATAAAACAGCTACAACTGCTCCAGAGTCAGTGGACTAGTAGTTCTCTTTCCTTAGCATAAAATATGTAGAATTTTGATGCAGAGGGTCCCTGTCCTAGAGACTTGTCCCTGGTATGTTCAGCAAGCTATGTCCACAGTGGGCAAGACTCTCTGTGAGATAATGAAAGCTATTTCTATACGTATTCCTGTCAAAAGTTGGAATAGCCTGAATCTAGTCATGAGGAAACATCAGACAAACCAAAATAGAGAGACAATCTAGAAAATATCTGCCAGTAGTCTTCAAGAATACCAATGTCATGAAACAAAGAAAGACTCAAGAACCATTCCAGATAGAAGAAAATTACAGAGATGACACTTAAAAGCAATGTATGATCAGAGATTCCAATAGCAAAGAACAGCAATGCCAAAGAATGTTCAAACTACTGCACAATTGCACTCATTTCATGTGCTAGCAAGGTAATGCTCAAAATTCTTCAAGTTAGGCTTCAGCAGTACATGAACCAAGAACTTCCAGACGTACAAGCTGGATTTAGAAAAGACAGAGGAACCAGAGATCAAATTGTTAACATTCGTTGGTCATAGAGAAAGCAAGGGAATTCCAGAAAAACATCTACTTCTGCTTCCCTGACTATGCTAAAGCCTTTGACTGTGTGGATCACAACCAACTGTGGAAAATTCTTAAAGACCACCTGACCTGTCTCCTGAGAAATCTGTAAGCAGCTCAAGAAGCAACAGTTAGAACAGGACATGGAACAATAGACTGGTTCCAAATTGGGAAAGGAGTATGTCAAGGCTGTGTATTGTCACCCTACTTATTTAACTTATGTGCAGAGTACATCATGCGAAATGCCAAGCTAGATGAAGCACACGCTGGAATCAAGATTGCCGGGAGAAATATCAATAACCTCAGATACGCAGAGGACACCACTCTTATGGCAGAAATCAAAGAGGAACTAAAGAGCTTCATTATGAATGTGAAAGGAGAGCGAAAAAGCTAGCTTAAAACTCAACATTCAAAAAACTAAGATCATGGTATCCGGCCCCATTACTTAATGGCAAATAGATGAGGAAAACATGGAAGCAGTTACAGATTTTTTCTTGGACTCCAAAATCACTGTAGATGGTGACTGCAGCCGTGAAATTAAAAGACTCTTGCTCCTTGAAAGGAAAGCTGTGACAAACCTAGACAGCATATTAAGAAGCAGAGATACCACTTTGCCAACAAAGGTCCATATAGTCAGCTACGGTTTTTCCAGTAGTCATGTACAGATGTGAGAGTCGGATCATAAAGAAGGTTGAGCACAAAAGAACTGATGCTTTCAAATTATGTTGCTGGAGAAGACTCTGGAGAGTCGTTTGGGCTGCAAGGAGATCAAACCAGTCAATCTTAAAGGAAATCAACTCTGAATATTCACTGAAAGGACTGATGCTGAAGCTGAAGCTCCAATACCTTGACCAGCAACGTTTGGCCATAACTATGATGTATTTTCATTAGAAAAGACCCTGATGCTGGGAAAGATTGAGGGCAGGAGGAGAAGAGAGCAACAGAGGATAAAATAGTTGGATGGCATTACCAGCTCAATGAACATGAGTTTGAGCAAACTCTGGGAGATAGTGAAGGACAGGGGAGCCTGGTGTGCTGCAGCTTAAGGGGTCATAGAGAGTTGGACACAACTTAGCGACTGAACAACAACAATATAGAATATTAGTGGACCAAAAGGGAGAGGATAAATGTATACATATAGCTGATTCACTTCATTGTATAGCAGAAGCTAACACATCATTGTAAAACAATTAAACTCCAACAGGAAAAAAATAAAAAGAAAGAAAAAAAGAGTATTAGTGGGGCAACTGGGGGAATCTAATAAAATTTATGGAGTGGTAATAGTAGTATATCAGTGTTAAAATCCTGATTTTGATCATTGTAAAGTAGATATATAAGAAAAGGATTTTGTTTTTATGCACCCTAAACACTTAAGGGGGAAAGATTTCATGTCAGCGATTGCTCTCAAATGAGAAAACTGGAGAAAGATAAAGAAAATGTGATAAAATGTTAATATTTGAGAAATCTGAATGAAGGGTGTTCCAAAATTCTTGGTATTGTTTTTGTAACTTTTCTGTAAGTACAAATTTTTGTCAAAAAAAAAAGTTGAATATAAGTAAATGATCTAAGGAATTCTGATCTCGAAATCATTATAGTTTAAGCCCCTCGTGGTATAAATATTGAGATTCTACAATAGTTATTTTCAGAAGAATAAACCATGAGGTAATTCTTTATACCTCTAGTTGCTCCTGATATAGAATAAATATGAAGCCATGAGATCAAATTTACCTCGGCAAATTTTAAAACATGTGCAATATCAAAATCATTTCTCACCTTTATTTCTCCATCAAGTTCTGAAATATAAAATGTCAAAAAAGTTTGGCAAATTAAATATTTAACTTGCTAGCCTATTGATTTCAGATCTTTAGGATTTATAGTTAAGTTGTAGTCTCATGTCTGCTTATGTTAAAACGCACTGGAAATTTCTTTATGTGAACAAATCACACAGTTCAGTGATGCCTATTTAATAAATCTGAAAGAAAAGAGTGTAGTGTGGAGAAAAAAACATTTCTTAGAGAATCAAGAAACATTCTAGATAACTAGTTAAGTAATTTTGTGATTTTGAACAAGTTGCCTGACCTAAAAAATATGCAGATTGGAGTGTTATGGTAGCAAAACTGGTCTCTCACTATGAGTTGACATTTTATTTGAGCATTTATATAATCTCTAAGTTCCCTTTAAGTATCAACATTCTAACACTTGGAATATATCACATTTATTTTAAATTGTTATAGCAATGTATCCCTGTGGAGAAACAACTTTTGGCCATAGCTATGATGTATTGCGGAGAAGGCGATGGCACCCCACTCCAGTACTCTTGCCTGGAAAATCCCATGGATGGAGGAGCCTGGTGGGCTGCAGTCCATGGGGTCGCTAAGAGTCGGACATGACTGAGCGACTTCACTTTCACTTTTCACTTTCATGCACTGGAGAAGGAAACGGCTACCCACTCCAGTGTTCTTGCCTGGAGAATCCCAGGGATGGGGGAGCCTGGTGGGCTGCCGTCTGTGGGGTCGCACAGAGTCAGACACAACTGAAACGACTTAGCAGCAGCAGCATGATGTATTGATGCTACTGCTGCAGTGGGAACTCTACTGCAAAGTAGGAAATGAAGAGAGGACTTGCCTCTGTATCCCAATACAGAGATGCATGGCCTCCCCTCTGAGTGCCCACACACTCGCTTTGTAAATGCATTGTCTTCCTCTTTCTGAAAGCCTACTTCCAGACAACTTTCCCAAACTGACCACCCAGCCTCCAGTTGCAATCCTTTCATTCTGTGCCCCAGAGACCACCCTGGAGGCCCACTCTGCATGACCATCTAGTATCTCTGCATTTGTTTCAGTTCTCTGCACCTGATGTGGTAGCTGGGTCCTGGACCTTCCTGAAGCCAGGTATCCAGCCTCTAGGCCCAGGGTGATCTGCTCACACTGGACGCTCACTTGGTACAGGAAGTACTGTGTGCTGACTAATTCAGGAACATAAACCAAACCACTGCAAGTAAATCAACACAGCATTTCCGGAAACAGAAGCTCAAAGAAAGAGAATGGCTGTAACCTTGCAGGAAAGCTCCCCCTTCACTAAAATCTAGGGGGGAAACCTAGGTCAAGGAGGAAGAAATCTGCCTCTCTTCCTCATTTCAAGCCGTATTCCATCAGGTCTGTCAAGTGGATATTTCAGGCATAGCTCTGTCCATGGCTAGGCTTGGAACTCGCCTGGTTAGTGAGCTTGCCTTCTATTTTAGGTTCTGGAGTTCTAGAACCAAGTAGAAAAAATTTCCTACTTCTTGTGGTCCTGCAACCATGGCTTGTTATACTCCAGTCTCATTTGCTTACTCTCATTTCTAACATGCCTGGGTGTTCACATTTCTTTGAGTTTGTATATTCTGTTTGAAATGCTATTACCCCTAGTTCCCATAGCAAAATCATCCTTCCTTGAAAATGAACCTGAGCAATCATCTCTCCCAGGGAGTCTTGGGCACACTCCTAAACTCCTCCTACGTTTTGTGCACAGGATTGTTTTATTATAGAAAAGGTTATATTGTGTTATATTTGTATATTGCTGTGACTGTCCTCATGTTACTCTACAAATACCATATCAGTTATCCCTGTGTCTCCTGTGCTTAGCACAGGTATAGCCCCTGATCTGTTGCAAGGTAGGAGTGAGGAAGGTAAACAGACCTCATATGCTAGTTTGAAGCCCTCTGGACAGTCAAAAATCAATCTGAAGTCATAAGAAGCTAAAGACCAACAGACTTTGAGGTTTCCAGTATGTGTCTCTTGTCAATTACCAAGTGTGGGGTCACTTAGGTAGTAGTAGATGTGAAAGGTGAAAGGCTGGGCTTTGACTAATTCCTTGCTCATTTAAAGGTGTCTAATCCTCTTATTTCAAGGCTAAATACTCTTAATTGGCCCACACAGGAAACATCACAGGAAATCATGCTACAGTTCAGCCTCTGCTCTAATTTAACCACAGTTTCAAAATAGTGCAGATTCTAGTGGAGATTGAGAAAGAAAGACTTTGTTTAGCCAGCAGCTAAGATTCTGTTTTGTTTTGTTCAGTTCTGTTCCCTTGCAAGCATATCTGATATTTCTTATCTCCCAAGGGAGTTCCTTAAGGGCAAGACTGTTTGTAGGACAAATACGTTCCTTCTATTATCCCCCCAGCTCCCCACCTCCTGCCCCTACCAGGCATAGTACCTGGCCCTAGGATGTGCTTAACATCTGACTATTAAATGAATTCATTACAAAGTCTGGTCTTTATTTTGAAATTCAAAAGTCGATAGCCCCTGAGACGCTTATAGAATCTATAGCCCTTTGCCCCATTCCCATGCCTCATCATTAGGTGGATGAGTGTGTTTCTACAGAACTTTCCTTTCCATTCCCAGTATGATTCTTGCAGATCTTGGAAGGAGAAAGCTTTCATCTAGAGTTCCTTATGGTAATCTAACCCCCAACGACTATAGTGGTTACAGAAAGCCAGGACCAAAGCTTGGCTATCACTTTCTGAGTCCATAATACCACAGTCATTAGTTATGGGGCCTGAATTAGAAATCCTTGCAATATCGTTTTATTTTCCAAGTCATCCAGATTTGGTACACGTCATATTATATTTATCAATATTCTTGTTTTGAATACAAAGGGAAAGCATCAGATGCTCAGTTGTGTCTGACTCTTTGTGACCCTGTGGACTGTAGCCCGCCAGGCTCCTCTGTCCATGGAATTCTCCAGGCAAGAATACTGGAGTGGGTAGCCATTCCCTTCTCCAGGGGATCTTCCTGACCCAGGGATCAAACCCAGGTTTCTCACACTGCAGGTAGATTCTTTACCATCTGAGTCACCAGAGAAGCCCACTGAATACTAAGGATAAGTTTATTTGGGGGAATCCTGGGGATCACAGTGCTCTTCCTGCTCTTTTAAAACAACTAATCTAAGCAGCTCTTAGTGGTGTCTATCTATTACCTCTTGAAACACAGGTTCTGAGTGTGTCCTGTGTCCTTGACTCTGAGCTGGGTGTTAAGATTAATCACAGTCCTTCTGTTTAGTGTCTCTGAGGAATCACTAACTTTACTTTTGAAAATTTCTCAAATTAAGATCTGCATCTCCCAGCTGCCTTTTAGAATAGAATAGCTGTTGGTTCTCTGCTCACTTTTAAATTACAAGACCAATCTTCTGAAGACCAGATCAAATAGGATATCTTCCAGTTTCATTTCACACAAATGGCTCTAGTCAACAGTAATGACCAGACAGAGAAGTTCAAGTTCTGAAGCAATTTAAGCACAGGAAAGTCATGTCCCATCAAATAATTGGAACCCAGTTAATTGAAACTCTTTCTGGCCGGATTGCCTTGTGAGGGCCACTATGATCTTGCTGATAATTTTACTACCTGCAGTAAACATTTGCAAAAGCTTCAGGAAGGTTACAGTTTACTAGAGAGATACACAGAGACTCCTAAGAAGATATCCTAGCCCACATAATATGGTTCAGTTCTCTGCTTTCAAGCCAAACTAAAATGTCACCAATCTTACCTTTAAGCAGGCACTTATCCTCTCTCCTTTAGGCAGAATTGGTGATTATCAATGAAGGGCCAAGACAAGACTGGTAACACGGATGTCAGGGCTATTTGTGTAAAAGGAGAAGTGAAGGGGGAATAAATGTGATCACACTGTGACGACAGGAAGCCCAGATGAGGAGAGGGAGGAAGTGAGGCTGGGCCCGCCCTCTTTAACCTCAGAAATGCAATCCTTCCCCTGTGGCTTTTCAGACACCTTCTTTCACAGCTCACCCAAATATCTAAACCAGTTTCCATGAAAAACAGGAAAACTCAAAGACCAAGTCGATTCAGGCAGGAATCTGTGAGAATTGGTGGATTCTGGAGTAATCTTGACATTGGTTTTTTTTTTTTTGACATTGATTTTTGTCTAGAAAAGGGCAGCGTTTCTCAATCAAAATGACATCTCAGAATTACCTGTGGATCTGCTCAAGAATAAGTATACCTGACCCTATCATACTGATTCAGTCCCAGTTAGGTAGATAGACAGGAATCAAGAATCAATATTTTGAGAAGTTCTATGAGTGAGAATTAGGAATGTCTCCTAAGCCACTTCACCTTCTCCCCATTCTCCCTTTGGCCACCTTCCGGATGCTTTGTAGTCTCCAGTTTGATTGAGTCACTACTTTCAGACTTCCATGTCTCAGAAGCTGGACTGCCCTTATGTAAGTGTATTGTCAGGGGCAGACTCCAAGGCATGTCCAAGGGCACTAGTAGAATTGATTTGATCAGTAGAGAGAGCCCCAGAATCAGAGTCCCAAGATCTGGGTTTCAGTCCCAGCTTTATTTGTATTAACTGTGATATACTGAGAAAATCTCAACCTCTCAGCTTCAGCTTATTAACAGTAACATCCAATAATTATTATTTTCCTTCACCCTGAGACTTTAAAATTCTAGTATAACTTCTGAGCAGGGTTGGCTCATGGGGAAAACTGAGTTAAAGAAGAAAAGATTCTTTACTGCAGACTGTATCTTGTCGGTCTTTAATATTCTCGTGTGTGTGCGCGAGTGTGCTTAGTCACTTAGTCATGTCTGATTCTTTGTGACCCCATGGACTGTAGCCTACTAGGCTCCTCTGTCCACGGGGATTCTTCAGGAAAGAATAGTGGAGTGGGTTGCTATGCCCTCCTTCAGGGGATCTTCCCAACCCAGGGAGCGAGCCCAGGTCTCCCGCATTGCAGGTGGATTCTTTACCATCTGAGCCACCAGGGAAGCCCAAGAATGCTGGAATGGGTAGCCTATCCATTCTCCAGGGGATCTCCCTGACCCAGGAATTGAACTGGGGTCTCCTACATTGCAGACAGATTCTTTACCAGCTGAGCTACCATGGAAGCCCAATATTCTCTTAACATTCTCTAAATATGTAGATTTCCCCAAATTTGTTTGATCATAGAACAGTGTGTGTGTATGTGGGAGAGAGAGAGAGAGAGAGAAAGATTTCTCAGGAAACTATTTTTCAGTGTAACTATACTTCAGGAAATGCTGTTACAAACTCTCCTCTCTTCAGCTGGCATCGCTCTGAGAAATCACTGTCCCTCACCTGGGACTGCTGTCATATTGGCAGGGCCCTGTAGTGGAGTAATTGATGAAAGACCTCTAGATGGCTTTCATTACTATCTCTCTGTGTCAAAGATGCACATCCTTTGTACAACCTGGTCTCTCATTTGAGTGCCACATAGGCACCTCAAGTACAGCATCCAAAACTCAGCTTAGTAAACTCGGCAACCTCCCACTCAGCCTGCTCTCCACCCCCACCACCCCCATTACCATCTCAGGGAAAGCTTGACTAAACTCTCAGTTGCCCAAGTCAGAAACAAGGCATCCTTTTAGGTTACTGTCTCTCACATACCGCCACATGTTATTGATAATAATGATTAAGGAAGACAATTCAGGTGACAAGGACAAACTTTATCTAACACTTCATAAAGTAGACTGTCTCCATTCAGAGAACCACAAAGTGGGACAGAAGGCAGGAAGTTTTTATAGAACAGAAAATAAAAAGGCAGGAAGAGAAAAAGAGAAAATATCTGATTGACTGTGGCCACATAGTCAACCTTGATTGTGGTGAGAAAGAACAAGGAAATAATTATAGCACCTACAGTTAATGTGTTGACTGGTCAAACAAAACATTTACAAGAATACAAAAGTTATAAAAAACTTCAGTTTGCTGATGTGGTGCTTGGGGCAAGAGCAGCTCCATCCTGGGAGTTAAGAACTATGTCAAAATTATCAACCACTCAGTCTTTTAAATTATTGTTTTTGTTGTTTACTCATTAAGTCATATCCAACTCTTTTGTGACCTCATGGACTGTAGCCCACCAGGCTTCTCTGTCCATGGGATTTCCCAGGCAAGAATACAGGAATGGGTTGTCATTTCCTCCCCCAGGGGATCTTTCCAACCCAGGGACTGAACCCATGTCTCCTGCATTGCAGGTGGATTCTTTACCACTGAGCAACAGGGGAAGCTCAAAAAATACCCCATAAAAAAGGATTATGAAGCATAAAAAAAGAGAGAACTTTAGGAATATTAGGAGACTAGAGTATAGAGTCTAGTTAAGACTAGAGTTCTTCATAGCAGAAATAATGATCATTTTAATTGAGAAAACATTTTCTTTAACATACTCCTTTCTGTCATCCTACTGCAAAAGGCTAATCCAAGTGTTCCACCACCAGAGGCAACTGTCCCTGGTAGTCAGAAAAGGATAGGGAATTGTAAACCCACTCAGATCCAAACCTACAAGATTTCATTGAGAACTAATGTCGTTTCCAACCATTAGATGTTTACTATCCATTTGTAGGAACAAGGGAAAAAATGGAGAACAAAACAATGTCAGGGCAGACCATGTTGTTAAATAATCCAGAAGAATGATCAAAAACTTAAAAAGAAATTAATTAGAGAAGGGATTTAGCAGAAGGTAGACTTATGGCTTGGTTTTCTCAGTGCATTATATTGATCAAGCATCATAGGTGATAATGGAATCCAGGCATTTAGGAGACTTACAGTTGACCAGACAAGGAGTTGGAATACAAAATATTGATACTTCATTATCAAGCAGTTCAGTTCAGTTCAGTCGCTCAGTCGTGTCTGACTCTTTGCAACCCCATGGACCGCAGCACGCCAGGCCTCCCAGTCCATTCGCAACATCTGGAGTCCACCCAAACTCATGTCCATCGAATCGATAATACCGCCCAGCCATCTCATCCTCTGTCATCCCCTTCTCCTCCTGCCCTCAATCTTTCCCAGCATCAGGGTCTTTTCAAATGAGTCAGCTCTTTGCATCAGGTGGCCGAATAGAGTGGCCAAATATTGAAGTTTCAGCTTCAACATCAGTCCTTCCAATGAACACCCAGGACTGATCTCCTTTAGGATGGACTGTTTGGATCTCCTTGCAGTCCAAGGGACTCTCAAGAGTCTTCTCCAACACCACAGTTCAAAAGCATCAATTCTTCAGTGCTCAGCTTTCTTTATAGTCCAAATCTCACATCCATATATGACCACTGGAAAAAACATAGCCTTGACTGTACAGACCTTTGTTGGCAAAGTAATGTCTCTGCTTTTTAATATCCTATCTAGGCTGGTCACAACTTTCCTTCCAAGGAGTAAGCGTCTTTTAATTTCATGGCTGCAATCACCATCTGCAGTGATTTTGGAGCCCAGAAAAATAAACTCAGCTACTGTTTCCACTGTTGCCCCATCTATCTGCCATGAAGTGATGGGACCGGATACCATGATCTTAGTTTTCTGAATGTTGAGTTTTATGCCAACTTTTTCACTCTCCTCTTTCACTTTCATCAAGAGGGTTTTTAGTTCTTCTTCACTTTCTGCCATAAGGGTGGTGTCATCTGCATATCTGAAGTTATTGATATTTCCCCTGGCAATCTTGATTCCTGCTTGTGCTTCCTCTAGCCCAGCATTTCTCATGATGTACTCTGCATGTAAGTTAAATAAGCAGGGTGACAATATACAGCCTTGACGTACTCCTTTTCCTATTTGGAACCAGTCTGTTGTTCCATGTCCGATTCTAACTGTTGCTTCCTGACCTGCATACAGGTTTCTCAAGAGGCAGGTCAGGTGGTCTGGTATCCCCATCTCTTTCAGAATTTTCCACAGTTTATTATGATCCACCCAGTCAATAGTACCTGTCAAAATGCCTCCCGAATGAACAAAATCTCACATAAACATGGAGAAATCATTGGGTTCTCATTTAAGCTTTTTTTTTTTTTTTAATGAGTTAGTCTGTTTTTATTATTAGAAAATAAACACTATCGAAATATGAGGTGAATATAGATAGAATCCTCAAGCTGAGGGTAGGCAGTATTATTTTTTTTTTTATTACGGCTACAATAACCAACAATGATATGCCTTTCCTTTGAGACTTAATCCAATGTGGATCGGCAAACTTTTATCTACAGCAGCTGTGTACTGGCATCATTGTCCCAGATACTACACTGCCAAAAAGTTTGACACTTTTTAACAGAATGTCTGTGATATATTGTGGCTACTTGATTTAAGCCCTAGGAAAAATAGGGGCTGTAGAAGTAGAAATACATTGTTGTACACACAAAAATTATGTAATATTATAAACCAGTGTTGGTGCTTCCTAGGTGGCATTAGTGATAAAGAACCTGCCTGCCAATGCAAAAGACATAATGAGATGCTGGTTCAATCTCTGGGTCAGGAAGATTCCCTGAAGGAGGGCATGGCAACCCACTCTACTGTTCTTGCCTGGAAAATCTCAGGGAGAGAGGAACCTGATGGATTATAGTCCATGGGATTGCAAAGAGTCAGACAGGACTAAAATGACTTAGCATATAAACCAATGTTATCTCAATAAAAAATAAATTTAAAAATAAAAAAAAACTGTCTTAGTACATTCAGTCTGCTATAACAAAAATACCATAGATTCGGTAGCTTATTAGCAACAGAAATTAATTTCTCACGATTCTGGAGGCTGGGAAGTCCAAGATCAAGGCACTAGTAGATTTGGTATCTGGTGAGCACCTGCTTCCTGGTTGATAGGTGGTCATTTCCTCCCTGTGTCCTTACAAGACTTGAGGGAGAGATGGAGAGCCCTGGGGTCTCTTTCATTAGGGCATTAATCCCATTCATGAGTGCCCCACCCTCATGATCTAATTACTTCCCAAAGTTCCCATCTACTAATACCATCACATTGGGGATTATGTTTCAGTGTATGAATTTGGGGAACACTTTCAGTTTATAGCACATATCCTGAGGAGAAGAACTGAATTATGGAACTCAGAGCTAGGAGTATGCTGTAAAGGAAATAACAGAGGGTTGGAAACTAGAAGGCACTCAGAGAGATACTTTAAGTCATTTAATATCTTTGAATCTTAGTTTCTTCGTCTATGCTGTGGGGATCATTTCTACTTCATGGCCAAATGAGAACCAAATAAGAAACTATGTGGAAGAGCTTTATAAAGCTTAAAGTATGATATGAATGTTAGTTGCTATCCTCAGCATATTCCCTAGACCACTTCTGGACTATCTTCCAGATTGTTCAGATTTAGAGCATAAGACCTAATGTGCTGAAGAGACTTCCTCAGGTCTCTCAGCTAGGAAAAAGCTCAGCAGATACCACAGTCATCCACTCCTTCAGTCATTAGGGGGATGGTCAGACCCCAGAAGGATGCACAAAAGTGGACTACGTACGCTAACAACTATTGATTTCTGCCTGAAAGTTGTGACTCTCTCTTATTAAGGTCCCATCTTCTTTAAGGTCATGCAAATATGGACCAGGGAGAAACCACCAGATTATATGACTCTGTAAACCAGACTATATGGACTTGTCCTCCTGCCTGAGCTCAGAGAGAGCAAGGAGATAGGTCTCTGTGAAAACACAGTTACTCCCTGTGACTGCAAGTGTAGCTATCTTCTCTGCTAACTCCATTTGGTCTTGGCTGTACATCTATATCCCTCCTATCCATCAGTAAAGGCCTGAACAGCCCTGGGACAAGAATCAGAAACTTAAAGTTCATCGTGTAGCCTTCCCTTCATTTCTTCTCAGAAGGAATCTAAGTCTGCAGGTGACAAGAGGCTCTTTTGGCAGACCAGCCCACTCCTGAGTCTAAAGGTACAAATATGACAGGGAGTGGTCATGCTACCCGGAGGTGTCCAGTGTCCCACAAAGTCAGGCCTCCCTCATAAACCTAGGAAGTCACTGGCAAGAGTTGCTTTGAGACTCAGCCTTGTAAGAGGCAGTTACGAAGATTCAGAGGCTTAAAAATACAGTGCAGGTAACTGACACATAAAATTTCCTGCAGAAGCCAATCATCCTAGAAGGTGTAGTCTCCTCTAAATATTTTCTCCATCTTTCACACACCAAGTATCCTTGACTTTACAGGACATAAAATGAATCCAAACATGACCTTCATCTTTTTGTACATTTTTTCCAGTAGGGAAAATAAGGGAAGCTATAAGATGGGAAAGGTCTCGTTAAAATAAAATTGTGTGTGTATGTATGAACACAAATTTAGCAGCAGAAGCCTTTATTCAAATGAAGCTTTAAATGGAACAGCAATAAATAAAATACATAAAAACAGAGCTGCTCGGTAAGCACAAGGGTAGGTCTCAGAGACTGCTCATCTTCTTCCTTCCTTTTATGGCTTCTCAGTCACCTTCATCCAAATCTAATGTCAGAAAACCACTGGTTCGAGTGAGATCAGACCCCTGGGTTCCTCACCAGTGTAGGGGCTCGTTTTCAGTTGAAGGACCAGGACTGTGGCTGCTTCAGTCCTGCAGCCCTCACTAATTTGGAGACTCCTCAGGCTTCATGTTTCATTGCCATATCTCAGTGGAAAAAAGAAGCCAGTTCTACCATCAATATCTCCCCTTCTCCATCTGAGAGGTTGGGAGCTATGGCTTCCTGCAGAAAGAATAGTGGGGAAGTTTCTCCTAGCCGAGGGCAATAGGGCTGGCCACAAACATCCTGAGGCTTTGTTACCTGATTGGAGTTGCAGGCTTATGGAAGGTGCAGTGTGGGGCTTGGGGCTGGAGGAGGAGTTCCATGGCTCTGGCATGTGCTGTGATACACTACATGCTCTTCTTGCTGAATATAACCAAACAGTGATGCTGGCGTATACAGGAGTGCTCTTTATGTGTCCCCAGGCAAGAAGAAAAGTCACTGAGTCGGTAGGTAGTGTGGTACAGCGGAAAGAGGCCTGGACTCAGATATAGAAGTGCTGGATTCTAGTCCGTGTTGCCCATGGAAAGTCCACTTAATCCACCAAGGGATCACTTTTTGTAAAAAAAAAAAAAACAGGTGTTGGATAATCCATACATTCTCTCTGGGCCTTAAACATTCTGAATATTTATTACTTCATAATATAAAAAATGAATTTCTACTACATAATAATTTTGTTTGAGATTGGGTACAGAATCTAGAGGAAGAGTTACGAAAGTTACCATTTACTGAGCACTTGCTATGGGCCAAACAGTGCACTTAGGGACAGTGTGAGATGGGCATGGCATTTCCTCCTTTACAGATGAGAAAGGCTAAAATCAGTGAGCTTAGGTAACTTGCCAAAAGCACACTGCAAGAAAGTGGCAGAGCTAGAATTAAAAACTTTCCCATGACACAAGTACCTGCTCTCCTACTCAACTCCCTGCAGAGCTAATCTGATGTTAACATCTGCTGCAGGTGAGTCACCTGTGGATAAATGAAAGCTGATGAGCTATACTTTAACCAGGAGTACCCTCAGATGATCTCACAATATTTTCTTAGTTTACAAAAGGAGCAAGAAGAGGGCAATTCTCTCTTCATAAAGCAAAATCTGAGAATGTTTGGAGATACCCAGTCTCGTATCTGTTGTTTCCCAACCACAGTTTTGAGTAACTCCCATGCATAGTGAACATAATCTTTTGCTTAAAAAAAAGAACTCGTGAAAGTTTAGACAAGCGATAATCCTATCCTCAATTAGGGGAGCCTAATTTGCAGGAGCCAGAAGAGAAGGCAGGCAGCAACTGAGTGTGCAATGCTGATCTCAGCTTTTCTACTCTGAAGTCAACTCAGCTCTTTAGAGTTGCACAGGGCAAGGAACACATGCCCACCACACCCTATGTTTCTAACTACTGAGAACATGTGTCAGCAAGAGGAGGAGCAAGTGCAGACAGGAGCATGACAGGAAGAGTTGGAACTCAAATACAAAGCGCCAGCTCCAGCTGAGTCTGCCACCATAATAGTAGAGGAGATGGAGCATCACGGATTCATCATGGGTCCTCTACTGAGCCCTTATTTCCCCAAATCTTTATTTCCCACTTCTAAATCTTGAGTACAAAGGATTAGAAAATACTTCGCTTAAGCCAAGTTATTCCAGAGAAAGGAATATTCTTGATATATAATTAACACCTTATAATTATTATTGCTATTATTTTTATTAAGTGTATTTTTAGAATAATTTTAGGTTCTGAGCAAAATTGAGTGGAAAGTACAGAGATTTCTCATTCACTTCCCCTTCCCCAACACTTTCATAGCCACCCCCACTATCAACATCCCACAACAGCGTAGTGCATGTATCACAATCAATGAATATACATCAATACATCATGATCACTCAAGGTCTATAATTTACATTAGGACTCATTCTTGGTATTGTACATTCTACTGGTTTTGACAAACATATAATGGCATATATCCACCATTGAAATAGCACAAAGATCAGTTCCACTACTCTAAAAATCCTCTGTGCTGTGCCTATTTATTCCTCCCTCAAACTCTAAGCTCTGGCAATGACTGATCTTTTTATAGTATCCAAAGTTCTGCCTTTTTCACATCACTGTACAATTGGGATAAAATGCCTTTTCAGATTGACTTCTTTTACTTAGTAATATGAGTTTAAGTTTCCTGCATGGATTATATTTTCATGGCTTGATAACTCATTTCTTTTTAGCACTAAATAATATTCCATTGTCTATATACCACGGTTTATTTTTCCATTCATCTGTTGAAGAACATCTTGGATGCTTCCAAGTTTTGGCAATTATACATAAAATTGCTATAAACATGTGCAGTTTTTTTGTGTGAACACAAGTTTTCAACTTATTTGGGTAAATACCAAGGAGTATCATTGCTGAATCATATTAAAATATGTTCAGTTTTATAAGAAACTTCCAAACTGTCTTTCAAAGAATTTGTACTATTTTGTATTCCCACCAGCAAGGAATGAGAGTTCCTGTTGCTCCATATCCTCATTGGTGTTGTCCGTGTTCTGGACATTGGTCATTCTAATAGATGAGTAGTAGTCATTTTATTATTATTTTAAGTATTTTATTTATTTAGGATGCCCCAGGTCTGAATTGTGGCACACAAGATCTTCAATCTTTATTTGTAGCATGAAGGATCTAGTTCCTTAACCAGGGATCAAATCTGGGCCCCCTGCATTGGTAGCTCCGAGTCTTAGGCACAGAGAAGTCCCTTATAAAAAATCATTTATTTTATTTTAAATTTTGAATCATAAGTGTAATTTTATATTTATATATGTAGTTTTACATTGGTTATTTGATTATGTTTCCTTTCCTCTAGAGACTGAGTTTAGCGAGAGCAGGGAGGACTGATTCGATTTTTATTTATTTTGCACTTACATTTCATACAATACCTTCAACATAGTAGACCTTCAGTGAATATTTGAATGAACTGTGACCAGTCTTATCAGCTCATCTTGGAGATAAGTTTTTACACAAAGATCCAGGTGTACTGAAGATAATGAAGAAGAATCTGACCTGTTTAAACCACTCCCAGGATACCAGCTCACCTGAGGCTTTCAGAATTTAGCAGTGGCCTCAGCTATACTCACAGGTGTCTGGTCATTAGTCTTTGGTAGCTACTGATTTAGGCTGTTGCTCTTCATGTAGATAGAAACCAAATTACTCAGTCCAGTGAATAAACCATTAGACAAATATAGCTATTTTCATTTTTGCATCATCTAAGGAAACCTGGCTTCTTACTAGAGCACTTCTTCAGGGCTTCATTGATGTCTCTGTTTCTCAGGCTATAGATGATGGGGTTGAACATCGGTGTTAGGATGGTTTAGAGCAGAGAAAATCCTTTGCACAAGAGTTGGGAAGAGTTAGCTGAGGGTACACGATATGTGGCAATCAGTGTCCCATAAAACACCATGACCACGGTGAGGTGGGAGGAGCAAGTGGAAAAGGCCTTTAGCCGGCCAGTGCCAGATGGAATTCTTAGGATAGCAGCAAGAATGCAGGAGTAGGAGGCTATGATGAAGAGAAATGGGATCAGAGTCACTGCAGAAGAGGTGGCATAGGCAATCGTCTTAGTCAGTGAGGTGTCCATGCAGGAGAGATGGACCAGAGGGGTGAAGTCACAAAAGAAGTGATCAATTTCGTTGGGTCCGCAGGTTAGTCTAGACAGTAGGACCATCGTGATTGTTGTGAGAAGGAAGCAGCAGAGCCAAGAGCTGGCAGCCAGCCTAATGCAGAAGGGGCCAGTCATGAGGATGGGATAGTGGAGAGGTTGGCAGATGGCCAGGTAGCGGTCATAGGACATCACGGCAAGCAAGAGGCACTCTATTGCAGCCAGGGAGCCAAAGAAGTAGAACTGTGCCAGGCAGCCAGCCACAGAGATAGTCTTCTGTTTGGCTAGGATAATCAGCAACATCTTGGGCACAATATTGGATGTATACCACATCTCTAGAAAGGCCAAGTTCACCAGAAAGAAGTACATGGGGGTGTGGAGGGGATGGCTGAATAAAACTAGCAGGACAACGAGGATGTTTCCAGAAATAATTAAGATATAGAAAACTGAAAACATCATAAAGAGAAAAATATTTAGCTCTTGGATGGAAGAGAATCCTTTAAGCACAAATTCCACTACTGTTTGGTTTTCCAGGGCAGGGTAACCATGGCTTGGCCGCCCTGAACACTAGGTGATAAAACATTCAAAATGCAGAAAGTTGTAACTTACACACAGAGCATGGATGGACAGTGGATGCTTTTCATTCCCCACTCGGGTTTTTGGAAGATTTTTTTTATCTGGATGAAGGAATATTTTCTTTTTTTCCAAGACCTGAAATGGGAAAGAAAATAATCTGCAATAAGAACTAGTGACCCCTTCTCCTACCTGTATCTTTAACCTCATCAGGAGCAACCTCAGGCTTTCATGAAAGCAGGGACCAGGAGAAAAGGGAAGAAAAGTACAAAGAGGAGGGAGGGAAAAAAAAGAAAGAAAAGAAAGTTGCCTGCTCTGTGCTTATCTTGAATATACTATGTTAGCCTGGAGAATTAGGGAAAAAAGAAAGATTTAAAAGGAAGGCGGGTACGTTTCAGAAGATCTGTGAACTCTTGGACAGAACGTAGAGAATCAAGGGCCTGGGATGAAGAACCTTCTCCTTTCTCCTCAAGTACTGTTTATCTTTAGGGAGAGAGAACTCACCATATATTCCCCTCCTTTTAACTTTTTAGTGAATTGAAAGTTAAATCTCTTATTTCTGTTTTGACTTCCACAGTGCTAGCAAGAGAAAAGCATGTGAACATGAGGTTTCAGGTTCTTTGATGCTGAGCTCAACGCCGATGCTGATGTAACACAAAGGCAAGAGTGCTTTCTTTCACAATTTTAAATAGACAAAATAAAACTTAAACCATTGACATTTTTTAAAATATGGGGCTACTGCTGCTGCTAAGTCGCTTCGGTCGTGTCCGACTCTGTGCGACCCCATAGATGGCAGCCCACCAGGCTCCCCCGTCCCTGGGATTCTCCAGGCAAGAACACTGGAGTGGGTTGCCATTTCCTTCTCCAGTGCATGAAAGGGAAAAGTGAAAGTGAAGTATGGGGCTGCAGTAAATGGGAAAAGAAGTTTCAGAACCAGGAAACCTAAGGCATTTTGTGCAACCAACCAACAACACAATACCCTCAAGTTCTTTTGAATGAGATAAGTAGCCTAATTTTGCTCCTCATTTCTGTTTTTGTCCAAACAATACACTTCACCACAAAGTTCAGGACAGACACAGAACCTGCCCCCACCCCCACCCCAAGCACTGCTGTCCACAGACAAAGTCTAAGACTGAAGCCACTTTACTATTCTTAGCCCACATGCATATACAAAAAACACTGCGTAAGCTTGATCATGAGGTAGGTATCATGAGTAACCAGAGAGTCCTAAACAAAGCCTGGAGCTCTGCTTTATGAGTCAGACTTTGAACAAGTTGTTTAACTTCTCTGAGACCTAGTTTCTCATCTGTAAAACGGAATACAGAGTGGTAGAAGAACTTAACATGTGCCTATTTTGTTTGTGCTTTTGTTTGTGCTTAGTCACTAAGTCGTATCTTACTATTTTGTGACCCCATGGACTGTAGCCCTTCAGGCTCCTCTGTCCATGGAATTCTCCAGGCAGGAATACTGGAGTGGGTTGCTATTTCCTTCTTCAGGGGATCTTCCTGACCCAGGGATCAAACTCGTGTCTCCTGCTTGGCAGGCAGATTCTTTACCCCTGGGCCACCTAGGAAGCCCCTAACATGTGCCTAGAATGTGCAAAAAGAATATATGTAAAAGATTGGGAAGTGTCTGGCTATTCAGGACTATCAACATTATTTAAGTTTACCAAGGAATTGTCCTTACTTTGAAGGGAGCATTGACAACACATTCATTTCTTTTGCCACATCCTGCAGTGTGTGTGCCTGTAATTGTGTGAATAGTTAAGCTCATCCTGCTAATTCTTATCATACAAAAGCCTTCAATACTTTAATCTCATTTTAAAATTGATCCGGTGTCTTGGGTATCATTCTTTGGAGATCTGGTTCCAGCTTTTCAAAGGGCTCATAGAACTAACCTGGAATCTGCACTGACAGAAAGTCCTGGTACCCAGGGGATGCCCAGTAACTGGCAACTCAGGCTGAGTCCATTGAGTAGAGCATGAGAGAAAACTTTACTCGACTCCCTGAAAAGCATAAATAACAACTTGAGATCTCAGAGAGAGGGTTTTGGCTCTGAGAGAATACAAGCAAACTCCTGGATGCTGTTGCTAATGATGTTGATAGGGCTTGATCCCAGGCACTTTCCTAAGTGCTGAAAATATGTAACCCATTTAACCATCACAGCAACCCTATGTTGTGAGCACTCTTACTATCCTTAATTTCCAGATGGTATCACAAGGAAACTAAATAACTTAACCATGGTCATCAGCTAGAAAATGGCAGAGATGAGATTCACACTTGCTCTGGATTTCCCACTCCTAACCATGAACACTGCCTCCCATGGGGCTTGGGTACATGGGCAAGTTTACATTATCTCACTGAGGTGGGAAAAGAAATAGTCCTACAAGGAAGCCTCTCATTTAAGTTTTAACTTCTGGGAAGGTGAGGCTTGCTTTGTTGGTTGGTGAGGGAACAATCCCTTAAGGGGTCACAGACTCTGATAACCTTTTCTACTTGTCTCCTGGACTTGCTTTTGCACTACCACCTTTATGTCTTTTCTTTATAATTAAAAAAAAATCAGGTTAACCTATTACTTAAAAAAAATTAACCATTTTTGGATACATGCACAGGGAATTACTACTTTCCCACTACCAGGCAATTATAGGACTGCTGCTATATCTTATTGCAATGCAGGAAGGCTTGAGAGAAAACAGAAATCAGGAGAAATATATGAGAAAACTGGCTAGAAAGGCAGTGAAGCCTGGTTAAGAGCACATGTTCTAGAGCTAAACAGGTCTGGATTCAAATTCCTGCTCAACCACAGATGCACTGTGCATGTTAAGTTGCTTCAGTCATGTCTGACTCCTTGAGACCCTATGGGCCATAGCCCACCAGATTCCTCTGTCCATGGGATTCTCCAGGCAAGAATACTGGAGTGCATTGCCATGCCCTCCTCCAGGGGATCTTCCAGACCCAGGGATCGAGCCTGTGCCTCTAAAGTCTCCTGCATTGGCAGGCAGGCTCTTTACCACTAGGGCCACCTGGGAAGCCACATATCAACGACAGATATATGTGAGCAAAAACACTTTATAACCTTTCAGGAAAGAGCCACTCTGTTGCCTCCAGGTCTGTACAGATGAAGCTTTTAAGGGCAGTAGAGAGATGATACTAACTCCCTGCCCCCAACCCTAATATGCAACTACTATCTCTCCCTCTATCACCTCAGCAGAAGTGGGGAAATCAAAAAAGAATATTATTGGAAATATTGTGGACTCTGCTAACATGCTCCTGCATTAACTCTGCTCATGCATGCTGCTGAACCCTAGAGCCACAAGCCCAACTCACAAAATAGGTCTTTAATTCACGCTGGCCCGGAGCTGGGTCCAAAATAAGTGTTTAATAAATGGTGACACTTTCTCTCCCTTCTCCTCTTCTCTCTCTTTTTTCCTTCCTCCTTCCTCTCAATTATGCCAGCCCAGTTACTGCGCTCTCTTAGGAAGACATCTTCATTTGCAGATGTTCAATGATAACAACTTACGAAGACAATTAAAGGAGACTAAAATCACTGAATATTTTTCCTAATTGGAAAGTATTCCATTCCCCCAGGACATACATGATGCAAGCTAGTGAGAAAGAGAAGAGGCTTATCACAAAGCAAAGTAAAAACACAAATATTCAGTAAATAATCAGAAGTTCTGTAGTTTCCACTAACAAAAAAGCAAGGGAAGACATAATGACTCAGGCCCTGTCTGAAAGGGAATTTGGTAGTCGATGAATTAACCAAACAGTTCAGCCAACATTTGGTTTATTGATAAGACCTGTTGCCTCTTGACAGCTGCTGATTAATTCAGATGAACAGTTGGTCAACCAGACAGACAAAAGTTTGATTTTGTTCCTAAACTGATAACTGATTTAGTATGCTAAGGGATTTAGTATGCTATGTTATCTCTGACCTCATCTAGCAAAGGACAGATTCAAAACAGGGAAAACTTAAATATACAGGAGTAGAATAGATAAGCTTTACCAGTCAGTGCCTGAGAGAGTTCCACCTAAACTTTGGGGGAGCCAGACCACAGACACAATGAATGTCCATCTCCCTTTGATTCACAGAACTGGCATAAACATGTGGAATACTGCTTTTATACAAAAATACACATCCCTGTGAAATTGACAAAAAAAGAGTTGAAGCTGTCTTTCCATATGAACCTTTAGAGGCCAGTCAAGTTTGGACTCCACCTTTTCACCTCTTTCCTCTTTGTAAACTTTAGTCCCTCTGTGGGCAAATCCATAATGTCTCCTGACATTCGTGCTCATGGGCATTTCCCAAGTAACATTGGTGGGGAATTGGTGCTGTTTTGAAAATTACATGAAACCAAGTTAACTTAGAGGAAATCTCTTTTCCCTTGCTTTGTGTTAAGCTTCTACTTTAATTATGATTCTTTTAAAAAAGCTTTTATTTTTAATTGGAGGGTACTTGCTTTACAATGTTGTGCTGGTTTCTGCCATACAACAGCATGAATCAACCATCAGTTCAGTTCAGTTCAGTCACTCAGTCATGTCTGACTTTTTGCGACCTCATGGTGTGCAGCACTCCAGGCTTCCCTGTCCATCACCAACTCCTGGAGCTTACTCAAACTCAGGTCCATCGAGTCAGTGCTGTCATCCAACCATCTCATCCTCTGTCATCCCCTTCTACTCCTACCTTCAATCTTTCCCAGCATCAGGGTCTTTTCCAATGAGTCAGTTCTTCGCATCAGGTGGCCAAACTTTTGGAGTTTCAGCTTCAGCAGCAGTCCTCCCAATGAATATTCAGACTGATTTCCTTCAGGATGGACTGGTTTGATCTCTTTGCAGTCCAAGGGACTCTCAAGAGACTTCTCCAACACCATAGTTCAAAAGCATCAATTCTTCAGTGCTCTGCTTTCTTTATAGTCCAGTTCTCACATCCATACATGACTACTGGACAAACCATAGCCTTGACTAGGTGGACCTTTGTTGGTAAAGTAATGTCTCTGCTTTTTAATATGCTGTCTAGGTTGGTCATAGCTTTTCTCCCAAGGAGGAAGCATCTTTTAATTTCATGGCTGCAGTCACCATCTGCAGTGATTTTGGAGCGCCCCAAAATAAAGTCTTTCACTGTTTCCATTGTTTCTGCATTTATTTGTCATGAAGTGATGGGACTGGATGCCATGATCTTAGCTTCCTTAATGTTGAATTTTAAGCCAACATTTTCACTCTCCTCTTTCACTTTCATCAAGAGGCTCTTTAGTTGCTTTTTGCTTTCTGCCATGAGGGTGGTGTCATCTACATATCTGAGGTTATTGATATTTCTCCCGGCAATCTTGATTCCAGCTTGTGCTTCATCCAGCCCAGCATTTCACATGATGTACTCTGCATATAAGTTAAATAAGTAGGGTGACAATATACAACCTTGACATACATATTCCTTTCCCGAGTTGGAACCAGTCTGTTGTTGCATATCCAGTTCTGACTGTTGCTTCTTGACCTGCATACAAATTTCTCAGGAGGCAGGTAAGGTGGTCTGGTATTCCTATCTCTTTAAGAATTTTCCACAAAATCAGCCATAAGTGTACATAAGTTCCCTCCCTCTTGAACGTCTCTCCCACCCTTCTAGGTTGTGACAGAGTACCAGGTTGAGCTCCCTGTGTTATACAGCAACTTCCCATTAGCTATCCATTTTTACATACACTACTGTATATTTCAAAGCTACTCTCTCAATTCATCGTACCCTCTCCTTCTCCTACTGTGTCTACAAGTCTGTTCTCTATGTTTTTGTTTCTATTCCTGCTCTGCAAATAGGTTCATCAGTATCATTTTTCTAGATTTAATATATAATGTGTTAATATATAATATTTGTTTTTCTCTTTCTGACTTACTTCACTCTGTGTAACAGGTTCTAGGTTCATCCGCCTCATTAGAACTGACTGAAATTCCTTCCTTTTTGTGACTGAGTAATATTCCATTGAATACACACACCACAACTTCTTTATCCATTCATCTGTCAGTGGACACTTAGGTTGCTTCCATGTCCTGGCTATTGTAAACAGTTCTACAGTGAAAGCTGGGGTACATGTCTTTTTCAATTATGGTTTTCTAAGGGTATACATGGCACAGTGGTAAAGAATCTGCTTGCCAATGCAGGAGATGCAAGAGATGTGGGTTTGGTCCCTGAGTCAGAAAGATCCCCTGGAAGAGGAAATGGTAGTCCACCCCAGTATTATTGCCTGGAAAATTCCATGGACAGAGGAGCCTCATGGGCCACACTCCACAGGGGTCACAAAGAGTCGACACAACTGAGCAAGTGAACATACTTGCCCAGTAGTGGAATTGCTGGGTCATATGGTAGTTTTATTCCTAGTTTTAAAAGGAATCTCCATACTGTTCTCCACAGTGGCTATATCAATCTACATTTCCACCAACAGAACAAGAGGGTTCCTTTTTCTTCATACCCTCTCCTGCATTTATTGTTTGTAGATTTTTAAATTTTATTTTTAATTGGAGGATAATTATTTTATAATATTGTGTTGGTTTATGCCATATATCAACATGAATCAGTCATATATATATATATATCCTCTCCCTCTTGAACCTCTCTCCCACTTCCCACCCCATCCCACCCCTCTAGGTTGTCATAGAGCACTGGATTTGGGTTCCCTGCATCATAAAGCAAATTCTCAATGGCTATCTATTTTACATATGGTAAATGTATATGTTTCAATGCTACTCTCTCAAATCATCCCACCCTCTCCTTACCCAAAGTGTCCAAATTTTTTGATGATGGCCATTCTGACCAGTGTAAGGTGATACCTCATTGTAGTTTTGATTTTCATTTCTCTAATAATGAGCAATGTTGAGCATCTTTTCGCATGTTTGTTGGCCATCTGTATGTCTTCTTTGGAGAAATGTATGTTTAGGTCTTCTACCCATTTTTTGTTTGGGTTGTTTGTTTTTTTGATATTGAATGCTATGAGCTGCTTTTATATTTTGATGATTAATCGTTTCTTAGTTGTTTCGCTGCAATTATTTTTTCCCATTCTGAGGGTTGTCTTTTCATCCTGTTTATAGTTTCCTTCACTCTACAAAAGCCTTTAAGTTTAATTAGGTCCCACTTGTTTATTTTTGTTTTTATTTCCATTACTCTAGAAGATAGATCAATGAGGATCTTGTCTGTGTTTCCAAAGAGTGTTCTGTCTATGTTTTCCTCTAAGAGTGTTATAGTTCCAGTCTTACATTAGGTCTTTAATAACTTTTTGAAGGAAATATTCAATTTTTTTTATCCTCAGGAAGAAAAATTACTGTTCCTGTCCTGACTATGTAGTTTTGGTAAACTCTGAAACAAGCATTGGTGGTAGTAAACATCTATTGCCAAAGCCATTAATTAGGATTCTAAGGAACATGTGTCACCTTGGATGCTTGTTGTTGATTAAAAACAGTAACCAATGTTAGTCCTGTTCTAGGAAATGCACATTTGTCAGTGGCAACCTTATGGAATTAAAGTTATCATTTATTTATAGGTATTAACAAACTGGAGATAATAGCTCAAACTAAAATTAATACAGCTATCCAATAAGTATAACAAATTAAACAATAATAAAATAATCAATAAACTGAAACTACCTCATTTGTTCTTTAGAACAGAAATACTTTTTTTATGAGCTAATACCTAGACTTCCTGAAACCCTGGTCTTTGCACTATTTCAACTCACAAATAAACAAATATCTGAATATATGGGGTCTCTGGGTAGGATGTCTTTATTGAAATCTACTAAGTAACAACTGTATGCCAGGCATTGTGCTAAGCCTATGCTAGTGTCTGAAATACTTACAACCCTTCTACATATTGCTTATTTTAATCATGAGGAAATCCTGGCTTTTAGAGGTGAAATGACTTGTTCAGAATTACTCAGGCAGATATTAGAAAACTGGAATTGGACTAAAAGCTTCATGATGACAGAGCATATCTCTTTTAGCCACTACTCTACCTCAGAGCCCAGCACATAGTAAGATTTTTAATAAATATTCATATACTAATGAATGAATAAATATATAAGCAAATGTCTGACTTCATATAAAATGTTCTTTCTGTTTTATCAAGCCCCTTCCTCCAATCTTCACAAAATGATACTGTGGCCCTGTTAAGTGAAAGGCGGTGCTCTAGAATATGAATTGAGGCTGTCTAGGTAATGGAAGTAGTTGAGAAAAATGAAAGTGTCCAACTCTTTGCAACCCCATGGTCTGTGGCCCTCCAGGCTCCTCTGTTCATGGAATTCTCCAGACAAAAATACTGGAGTGGGTATCCTTTCCCTTCTCCAAGGGATCTTCTCAACCCAAGAATTGAGCCTGGGTCTCCTGCATTGTGGGTGGATTCTTTATCGTTTGAGCCACCAAGGACGGAAGAAGTTACTGATGCTAAAAAAATTTCAATTTCACCTTTTTATACCTAAAATAGTCAAAGACCACTGCAAAAAAAACCCAGCAAAGATTAGTTAGAGACAAGTTGTTTAGGAGAAACCTGATTTAGTATTTAAGCTAGCTAGTTATTTTTCAAAAAGACCACTTCTCAATTTCTAAGAGGTTGTGAAACCATTTTCTACTTTTAAAAAGTACAGATACTTATTTTTTGAAAAACATGCCAATGATGCAAATTTATTCAAGAATGCAAGCTTCAGATATGCTCTGCAGCTGGTACAGATTAGTCAAAGCTAAATGCTTTGGGCACTCAAGTCATATACTACAGCACAATGAGCAATTACAAGGCTGATCCTTTGACTTCAAGAAGAATTTAAATTATAATGTCTACATACTGTAAGTCTAAAAAAGGTGAAAATTTCTAAAAAGAAAATAAAAAGTGTTAAAATAAGAGCATGTTTGAGCCTAAGTGTTAAGTTCGGCTGTTCAACACAATTGGGAAGGTGACATGGTGGATATAATGGAAAACTAATTATATATTTGGCTGCCTATTACTTTTTCTCTTTTACTGTCTTGTCTCCATCCCTTTGGAAATGCAAGTCCCTTTCTGTCTCAAAGACTGTCATTGTTGACTCTGTCTAGACTATGGCCTGTTTTTATTTCTTTGTGTCAGGTATCACTACTTCATTTCATTTTTCTTGTTCACTTGGTTGTTGACCATCTCCCTCTTAAGACTATAATCCTACAAGAGCAGAAATGTCTTCTGTCTTGTCTTCTACTGTATCCAGTGTAAATACTATGTATATCTCCACACAGATAATAACTGGTACAAAGAAGATAATAACTGTTTGCAGGAAATAATGAAAACAAAATTCTATAGTGTTACCATGAAGTTTGCAGTTATTCTAAGTGACTGGATTCTTAAGGCCAGCCCTTAGGGGCTGGTTATTTTCTTTAAGAACTTTGCCCTCAGGGAGAAAATGGTACTTGTGTGACTATTGTGACTTTGTTAAATGGGCATTTGCTAAGTAGAGCCCTGGGCGTCTGGTTGCTGGGCCACAGTTCAAGAAAGACCACAAGGGAATTGAAATAGAGAAGTTTATTGCTCACAGGTCCTGGAAGGGGTGCACTGATACCTCAACGGGCCATTCAAGCAGGGCAAGGCAAGATTCAGGCAGAGAGAACATGGCGTGACCTGGGGCACATGCCTTTATCAGGGTCTACAGGTGGAACTGGTGTTCCCTGCCTAAGTCCACACTGGTCAGTTCAAACCAAAAACAGCAGGAGTTTGGTGAGGGTTGTGGGGTGTCTTATGTAAGGGGTGCACAGGAGGAAGGCCAGCCCAAAGGCGACTAGGGGAGTCATATCAGGATCTTACATTTACTTGTGACTGTAAAGGTGCTATCTAGGGCTAGAGTCAATTCAGGGCCCCTGCAGGCTGCTTGGTCACACAAAATGGGTTTAAGGCAGCAATATTAGCTATACTCTCAGCTTCCCTTGAGGCCAGCCGGTAAGAATCTGCCTACAATGCGGGAGACCTGGGTTCAATCCCTGGGTTGGGAAGGTCTCCTGGAGAAGGCAAAGGCTACCCACTCCAGTATTCTGGCCTAGAGAATTCCATGGACTGTAAAGTCCATGGGGTCGCAAAGAGTCGGACATGACTGAGCGACTTTCACTCTCTCACTTACAGCAGTGACTAATTAACCAAGCCTCCCCACATGCAGACATAAACAGAGGGAGTGTGTACCACACAACCCTATTTCTTGTGCGTGTTAATTTGCTTCAATTGTGTCTGACTCTGTGCGACCCTATGGGCTGTAGCCTGCCAGGCTTCTCTGTCCACGTGATTCTCCAGGCAAGAATACTGGAGCGGGTTGCCATGCCCTCCTCCAGGGGATCTTCTTCACCCAGGGATAGAACACACGTCTCTTAAGTCTACCTGCATTGGCAAGCGGGTTCTTTACCACTAGCACCATTTTAAAACAGACATGTGAATACTAAAGAAATAAATTACTTGAATTGTATAAAATTTAAGTGAAGATAGATATTTTTAAAATATGTATAAACTCCAACTCCAATTCTTCATAGGTTATTTTGCTTATTGTCTGAGCCTCATAGCAAAGTTAATCTTTGCTTGAGGCCAGAAGAACAGTGGGGAATGTGAACTGCTCTAGCACTTGGGCTTCAGACTCTGTTGATAGATGGCTCCAGTCTAGTCTCACTTATCTGTTCATAACCTGTGAAAAGAAAAGGTATTAATTTACCTTCTTAGGACTTTTAAGTGACTTGTGGACAATAGTTAAAAGATGAGGAGGGTCTCTTTTTGCTTTATAAGGCTTTTTATTTCAAAGTTCCTCTTCATCTTTACTTCCTACTGTTTTTCTTGTGAGATGAAAGAAGAAACAGAGCTATTTCTCAGAGTGACTCCTTTTTTAAAAAATGTTTAATTATTTATTAGATTGGATCTTAGTTATGGTATATGGGATTTTTTTTTTTCAGTTATAGGATGTAGGATCTTTAGTTGCAGGCCAGGGATCAAACCTGGGTTCCCTACATTGGGAGCATTAATTCTTAGCCACAGGACCAACAGGAAAATTCCTCTTGGGGAGACTCCTTGAGCCTACATAAATTATTTAGTGGTTTCTTTCCAACTTAAAAAAAAAAAAAAAAGGCTTTCTTGGGAACCGTGGCTCTAGTTCACTCACTCAAAATTTATCTCGCTCAAGCTGTTTTCCAGATATCATGCTTAAAGATTCAGAAGAAAGGGACCTATTTATCTACATGATTACTAGTCTTCTTGGTTCCATTTGGTTTATTGACTAGATAAAGTCTAGTTTATTGACATCTAGTCTGGTTTATTGACATCTAGTCATTTATTGACTAAATGTACTCTGTACTAATTTGGTACTGCAGATGGGAAATTATGAAGGTACATTCCTTGCCTTCAGGTTATTTAGAGTCAAATTAGGGAGGCTAAGTACAAACAGATAATGTCAATAAAATGAGATAAAAGCATAACTACTTTAAAAGAAGACTGAGAGAAAGAGGGGTCAATCAAGATGGTAGCATAGGAGGCTCCTAACCCCATTTCTCCTATGGACACACTGAATGTTCTGCTACTACACAGAGAGCAATTACCTCTGAAAGAAATCCAAAGGCAAAGTGTGTGACTCCTACATACTGAGTGAATGAGAAAATACCACAGTAAAACAGGTAGGAAAGCTGAGTGAGACACATGCTTGCCATAAGCCCCACTCTCCTCCTCAGTTGAGAGGAAAGCCCCAATTCCAAACTTCTGCCTGAATAATTAAGGGTTTGGACCCCATATTTAGGGCCCCCTCACTTTTAAGATACCAACCTGAGTGACAGATTCCCAAAACACTTAACTCTGAAATCCAACAAGGTTTGCATCTATAGGACCCACAAAACTATAGCAAACAAATAAGCAGTTGTCAACAGGTACAAGCACTCACCATGGCTCTCTCTCCAGGGTTCAACACAGAGGAGGCAGCAAAACTACTTCTAGTCTTTTCCTGAAAAAGTTCTATTTGAATACTTTAAGAGCTTCTACCTGAGGATCAGGCTTCTAATTTATCATGCATGTGGGAGCTGGCTATGGTCCTCTGGAGAAACTGGAGGAGATGCTGCACACTTTCTCTGCATTCTCTCTTTAGCCCACTCCAAAGAGCGTGTACTCATATCTGGCATCCCTGATCTTGTGGCTGCTGACTGGGAGAAGGGCCTCTGGATTTCTTGGCTCTGATAGCCAATGGAGTTTGAATCCATAAGTCCCATAGTACTATGGTGGGCTTCCCTGGTGGCTCAGATGGTAAAGAGTCTGCCTGCAACACAGGAGACCTGGGTTCAGTCCCTGGGTAGGGAAGATCCTCTGGAGAAGGGAATGGCAAACCACTTCAGTATTCTTGCCTGGAGAATTCCAAGGACAGAGGCTACAGTCCATGGGATGACAAAGAGCTGGACATGACTGAGCAACTAACACAACATAGAACTATGGTAAACAAAGAAGCAGTTCTTAATAGGTGCAGAAGAACTCTGCAGCTATACACTTGGGCAGGGCACAGAGAAAACAGACAAAATCACCCTATCTCCCAATTTCTTCTTCCTTGGAAGGAGCTCAACTACCTACTTTCTCTGCTACTGCCAGAGGAGCATTCCAATCAGCTTGTATCTAGATGTTGAATGTGATTCTTTCCTTTGGGATGCTGATGTGTCTTGGCACACCCTCAGGTATGGGGATGTACTAAGAATAAACTTGTACACCAGCTGCCATTGCCTTCTCCAGGACAGCAGCTAGTACAATTGAAAATTTGAGAGGCAAGCAGGAGACTTGTCTATCTAAACTTTGGTTAGACAAGATTCATCTACACTGGACCACTCTATCAAGATGAAGAGAGGCACTTTTATCTGATGTAGAGAAAACAACACAGAGAGTAGAGGAAAATGAAGAAAAGAAGAAATATACCCTAGATAAAAGATAAGTCTCCAAAAATAGACCTTGATGAAACAGAGACAAGCAATTTACCTGATAGAGAGTTCAAAATAATATTTATAAAGTTGCTCACTTAGGTCAGGAGAGCAATGCATGAACAAAATGAGAATTTTGATGAAGAGATACAAAACACTTAAAAGTACCAAGCAGAAATCACAGAACTGAAATATACAATAACTGAATTGAAAAATTCAACAGAGGGGCTCAATAGAAGACTAGATCAAGCAGAAGAAAAAATCAGTAAACTCAAAGACAGAATAGTTGAGTTACTCAATCAGAAGAGAAAAAAGAATTTTTAAAAAGTGAAGGTAGCTGCCAACAATGGATAGATCATTCAGGCAGAAAAATCAATAAGGAAATATTGGACT
Source organism: Giraffa tippelskirchi (assembly GCF_054371585.1). Classification (NCBI taxonomy): domain Eukaryota; kingdom Metazoa; phylum Chordata; class Mammalia; order Artiodactyla; family Giraffidae; genus Giraffa; species Giraffa tippelskirchi. Next base: position 111,682,715 of record NC_137279.1, read on the forward strand.
TAAACTACACATTAGAAAGATGGACCAAAGACATATAACAGAACACTACACCTAACAGCAACATACTATACAATCTTCTCAACCACATATGGAATATTTTCCAGGATACTGCATATTTTAGGCCACAAGATAAATATTTATAAATTTAAAATTGATGTCACATCCAGCATCTTTTCTGACCAGAACAGTACAGAACTAGAAATCAATTACACGAAGAAAACTGTAAAATTCAAAACAATGCAGAGATTAAGCCACATTCTCCTAAATAACCAATGTATCAAAGAAGAAATAAAAGAGAAGCTAAAAATATCTTGAGGTATATGAAAATACAACATATCAAACTTTGGGATGCAACAAGAGAAGTTCTATGAAGGAAGTTTATCACAATTAATGCCTATGTTAAGAAAAAAAAATCTAAATAAACTATATCGCAAGGAACTAGATAAAGAATAAACTAAACCCAAAGTTAGTAACAGAAGGGAAATAACAAAGATTAGAGTGAAAATAAATGAAATCAAGACTAAACAGATAATAGAAAAGATTAAGAAAACTAAGTGCTATTTTTTAAGATGAAACAAAATACACTTTTAGATAGATTTACCAAGAAAAAACAGAAAAAAACCCTCAAATAAAATTATAAATGAAAGTATTGTTATAATTGAGCCCCATTAATTTGAATATTATAGAGATTACACTGAATGATCATACACAAATACATTGAACACCTAGAAGAAATTAACAAATTCCTAGAGACATGCAGCATACCAGGTTTAAACCATAAAGAAATAGAAAACCTTAACAGTTCTATTACTAATAAGAATATTGAGTCAGTAATCTCAGGTAATAAAAGCCCATGTCAAGATAACTTCACAGGTGAATTCTACCAAACATTTAAATAAGAATTAACATTAAGACTAGAGATCTCTTCAAGAAAATTAGAAATATCAAGGAAACATTTCATGCAAAGATGGGCACAATAAAGGACAGAAATGGTATGAACCTAAGAGAAGCAGAAGATATTAAGAAGAGGTGGCAAGAATACACAGAAGAACTATACAAGAAAGATCTTCATGACCCAAATAACCGTGATGGTGTGGTCACTCACCTAGAGCCAGACATCCTGGAGTGCAAAGTCAAATGGGCCTTAGGAAGCATCACTACGAACAAAGCTAGTGAAGGTGATAGAATTCCAGCTGAGCTATCTCAAATCCTAAAAGGTGGTGCTGTTAAAGTGCTGCACTCAGTATGCCAGCAATTTGAAAAACTCAGAAGTGGCCACAGGACTGGAAAAGGTCAGTTTTCATTCCAATCCCAAAGAAAAGCAATGCCAAAGAATGTTCAAACTACTATACAATTGCACTCATCTCACAAACTAGCAAAGTAATGCTCAAAATTCTCCAAACCAGGCTTCAACAGTATGTGAACTTCCAGATGTTCAAGCTGGATTTAGAAACGGCAGAGGAACCAGAGATCAAATTGCCAACATCCATTGGGTCATAGGAAAACAAGAGAGTTCCAGAAATGCATCTATTTCTGCTTTATTAACTACACGAAAGCTTTTGACTGTGTGAATCACAACAAACTGTGGAAAATTCTTCAAGAGATAGGAATACCAGACCACCTCACCTTCCTCCTGAAAAATCTGTATACAGGTCAAGAAGCAACAGTTAGAACTGGACATGGAACAGTGGACTGGTTCCAAATTGGGAAAGGAATATGTCAAGGCTGTATATTGTCACCCTGTTGATTTAATTTATATGAAGAGTACATCATGTTAAATGCTGGGCTGGATGAAGCACAAGTTGGAATCAAGATTGCTGGGAGAAATATCAATAACCTCAGATATGCAGATGACACCACCCTTATGGCAGAAAGTGAAGAGGAACTGAAGAGCCTCTTGATAAAGTGAAAGAGGAGAATGAAAAAGTTGGCTTAAAACTCAACATTCAGAAAACTAAGATCATGGCATCTGACCCCATCACTTCATGGCAAATAGATGAGGAAACAATGGAAACGGTGAGAGACTTCATTTTCTTGGGCTTCGGGAGTTGGTGATGGACAGGGAAGCCTAGTGTGCTGCAGTTCATGGGGTTGCAGAGTCAGACGTGACTGAGCCACTGAACTGAACTGAATTAATCCACTCTTTCACTGTATGTATAGGACAGATAGGGTTTCGACTTTAAACTGAGACCCAAGTTCAAACTGTACCTCATTTGGGCCCAAAACCTTATTCCTCGGCCTCAAGTAGCCATTAAAAAACAAGTGTCTTATTTACTGAGATTGGTAAATGCCTCGAGGGTGGGTGTGACTTCAACACTCACTCCCCTAGTTTTTACCTTCTTCCTCTTCCTCTCTTTGAGCTCAGTCACGCACCTGAATGTGTTGTTGTTTTAATCTAGAATTTAGGCATTTCTAGATGTTAATATCTTAACTAATAACATATTAAAGAAGTTGAAATGGGGTAGAGCTTACACATACACAGACATTTTTAGGTGGAAGATCTTTCAGATTATCTGCTCTACCCTATATCCACTTCTTTAATGTACTATTTGTTAAGATAATTGGATTGGTATTTCTTGCAATTGCGATCAAAGTCATCCTAACTTAATTGCAATGTCCTAAGGTGATCATAGGGCTTCCCAGGTGGTACTAGTAGTAAAGAACCCACCTGCCAATGCAGGAGACATAAGAGACATGGGTTCAAGACACAGGTTTGATCCTAGCATCAGGAAGATCCCCTGGAGGAGAGCATGACAACCCACTCCAGTATTCTTGCCTGGAGAATCCTCCCTCCAGAGGAGCCTGGAGGGCTATAGTCCATAGGGTTGCAAAGAGTCAGACATGACTGAAGTGACTTAGCACACATGCAAGGTGATCATATCTCTTTGTAGATATTTGATCTCAGCTGCTTTAAAAATGTCTGGCAAAGTTAGTAACTTCAGGGAGCACAATGGTACCTCTCCCTAACTTCCAAGAAATAACCAATGTAGAGATAATCTGAGTTACTATCTCCATTCCTAAATGAACAAATGCTTTATTCTTACATAGTGCTATCCTTTGTGTTCTGGCTATTCTTTTTAGGGGCCTGCACCACATGGCATGTGGTATCTCAGTTCCCCGACGAGTGATGGAACATGGACCCCCTTCAGTGGAAAAGTGGAGTCTTCACTACTGGACCAGCAGGGAAGTCCATGGCTATTCTATTTTAATCCTTGAATCTGGGCCTGGCTGTTTACTTTGCTTAGGCTCATGAGTTGTTAGCAAATAGACTTCAAAGGTGCTTGTGCACTTGAGTTTACCCTTGTGTCTTTGACGCTAACACAAGAACATGCCAGGACTCTTGTGTTGGAGGATGATAAGCAGGTAGAGCAGAGACTCACGCAAGCCAACTCATATGAGGCATGCGAGATCAGTCAAAAAACAGTCCATCCTTGGACATGTGAGCAAGCCCAACCAAGACTAGCAGAGCCACCTAGCCAACTTCCAATAGGCTCCAGATTCATCAGCAATAAATATTTCCTATTTAATGCCACTGAAGCTTAATTCCTGTTTGTTATACAGCATGTTTATAGCAACAGATAACTAATAGGTAGCAAAATCTGTTTCTGCTGAAGGAAGTTTATCTTGTCTTTTTTTCTTCAGTGAGAGTTACCTTCTCTTTGCTCTTTCATGGATCAGTTAGGAATGGTGTTTAGCTATTATCTACATAATGGTTATATAAGTTTTGGATGTTGCTTTTCTCATATAACTAGAAGTGTTAGTTAAGCAAATATTGGCATCGATTAAATGGCCCAGAATCTTAGGACTGAGATTTCTGTGATGATCTTGACTTTTCTCTCATTATTTCAGGGTAGATATATAGCCCAAATACTCACATTCATATTCTTGGAAGAAGGAAATAGGAAAAAAGAGGAAGAAGGTAATATCAGGAAAAGGAGAAAGTGAAGCAAGCAATTTCCTTTTAAGGGTTTGACGAGAAAGTTGAACACATTATTTTACTTATATAGTTGGAAATGTTGATTCTAACTTGGTAGTCACTTGCCCTGCTAAAATTTTTTTGGCAGGAGCGAAAGTTCTGTAATTATTAGGAAGAAAGGGAGAATGACTGCTAGGAAACCTGGATGTGACACAGCAACACAATTAGTGGAGCTGTTTATTTCTGAGCACCTTTTAATTCTGAGTAGCCAACAAAGTAGATCCAACTGCTATTTTTTCCTCTTTATTATGAATTATTCTTGTTTCCATTCTTTCCAATAGAATTTTTTAATATTGAGAGATAATCTTGAAACGCTAATCATTAAAAGACTGATGAGAAAGAACATTTTTCAAGAACAGAGGTAAACAAACTACACAAAAGACATTGTAGATAAGATGCTAAGGTGGAGCATAATAAGTTGAGCAACAAGATAACAATGGAAATCATTGGCTTCCATTATCTCGAATAGCAGTCAACATCATTATAGTAATATCAGTACCAATTATCAACAGCATCAAACCACAACATCCAAAATCAAGCATTGTTGAGTGTTTACTATGTTTCTGGTTCAAAAGAAAATAAAATCAAAACTTAAAAACATATGCCCCAAATAGAAAATTACAGATGAAGGGAAAGTATTAAGACATATTTAACTGCCTATAGGAACTAAAACTCTGAGCCCTAATGCTGTGTAAAGAGATAAGCTCTAAATACCGCTGGAGGTTTTTGGTCAAGTCATTATTTTTTTTTCTGTTTTCACAATGGAAAACTGTAACAATACAGATGAAGAGCTTTGTTAACTATAAAGCAATGCAAATGATAATGATATGTACAAATCAAATAACAAGTCTGAAAGTCAGAACTGATGCCAGGGGAATTCAGAACTTAGCATTGGATTGACCTGTGTAACACGAAATTTCACCCCATTGTTTTGTAAAATAAAAAATAAATTGTGAAGTCACAGATGGACTGAAAAGAGACTAGGCTTTTTAAAATTTTAAGACAAAAATAAAGTTACCATATTCCATCACCTAATAACAACTACTGTTAATAGTTTGATGTATATCCTTTCATGTTTTTTTCTTTCTATTTTCCCTCTCTTAGCACACATGCACTCACATACACACCACACATATTCTTACAAAAATCAGGTAATATTGTTCTGTTTGTTTTATAATAATTTAATGTAACATTTATAAACTTACATATTAATAAATATATTTCAACGATATTCTTATTGGCTGATTTTTATTTCATTATATGAATGTCTCATCATTTATTTAAATAATGTACTATTGTTATTATTTGTTACTTTAGGAAGTGCTCTTGTTAATATCTGTGTCATATATATATATAAATTTTTTTTCGTTTTCTTTCAAAAATGTATAAACTTGATTAACAGAAAGTACAGAGGTTGGACAATCTTCAGGGTGATTTGATTCAGTGGTACTAGGTGGTGCTAGTGGTAAAGACTCCATCTGCCAATGTAGGAGATGCAAGAGACACAGGTTCCATCCCTGGGCTGGGAAGATCCCTTGGGGCAGGAAGTGACAACCCACTCCAGTATTCTTGCCTGGGAAATGCCATGGACAGAGGAGCCTGGTGGGCTACAGTCCATGGGGTAGCAAAGAGTTGGACACTACTGAACACACACATACACACACACACGATTGCATAAAAGAGTCAGAGTAACTTTGTCCATAGTTCTGCTGTACTCAGTGTTATTTCCATCTTTAGGCTGGCTTTCTTCACAGGCTTAAGATAGATGTAGGTGGGTGGGGGGTTCAGGAAGGGGAACACATGTAAACCCATGGCTGATTCATGTCAATGTATGGCAAAAGCTATTACAATATTGTAAAGTAATTAGCCCCCAACTAAAATAAATAAATTTATTAAATAAATAAATAAATAAAACAACAGGGAAGAGACCACGAGCACATCACACGCCGTGGTGCAAAAAAAAAAAAAAAAAAAAAAGATAGACGTAGTAGTAATCACAGCCATGTGCTTCATTGTAAACATCCAGAAGAACAGAGAAAAAGTGACTCTACAAACCACAGAACAAGAATTCTTCTGTCCAATCAGGATCAACTTAAGTTCTAGGCCTACCTCTGGACCAAAAACTGTCAGTAGAGAGTGCTATGGAATAAATGGCCTACTCATGATTTCTGGACAACTGCCTAGGGAAATAAACTAACATGATTGACTTAATCAGAGTTCAACACCAAAGGTGAACTAGTTCTTCTAACCAGACTAGAGCTACACAATGAGAAAGAAGTAGAAATGAATAGTCTACTACATTTGGTTCTAACCTCATGGTTTAATGTTGTAAAATTGGGAAATGCATATAAAACAAAGATATGGTAATACTGGTTGCTGCTGGAGAGTATTATAAAATTATAAAACTTTAAAAAATTTGGATTGCATGTTTTATGAGTCAGTTCAGTTCAGTTCAGTCGCTCAGTCGTGTCCGACTCTTTGCGACCCCATGAATCACAGCACGCCAGGCCTCTCTGTCCATCACCAACTCCCGGAGTCTACCCAAACCCATGTTCATCGAGTCGGTGATGCCATCCAACCATTTCATCCTCTGTCATCCCCTTCTCCTCCCACCAATCCTACCCATCATTAGGGTCTTTTCCAATGAGTCAACCCTTTGCATGAGGTGGCCAAAGTATTGGAGTTTCAGCTTCAACATCAGACCTTCCAATGAACACCCAGGATTGATTTCTTTTAGGATGGATTGATTGGATCTCCTTGCAGTCCAAGGGACTCTCAAGAGTCTTCTCCAACACCACAGTTCAAAAGCATCAATTCTGCGGCTCTCAGCTTTCTTCACCATCCAACTCTCACATCCATACATGACCACTGGAAAAACCATAGCCTTGACTAGACGGACTTTTGTTGGCAAAGTAATGTCTCCGCTTTTAAATATGCTATCTAGGTTGGCCATAACCTTCCTTCCAAGGAGTAAGCGTCTTTTAATTTCATGGCTGCAGTCACCATCAGCAGTCATTCTGGAGCCCAAAAAATAAAGTCTGACACTGTTTCCAATGTTTCCCCATCTATTTCCCATGGAGTGATGGGACCAGATGCCATCTTAGTTTTCTGAACGTCGAGCTTTAAGCCAACTTTTTCACTCTCCTCCTTCACCTTCATCAAGAGGCTCTTTAGTTGTTCTTCACTCTCTGACATAAGGGTGGTGTCATCCACATATCTGAGGTTATTGATATTTCTCCCGGCAATCTTGATTCCAGCTTTTGCTTCATCCAGCCCAGCATTTTGCATGATGTACTCTGCATATAAGTTAAATAAGCAGGGTGACAATATATAGCCTTGCCATACTCCTTTCCCAATTTGGAACCAGTCCATTGTTCATGTCTGGTTCTAATTGTTGCTTCTTGACTTGCATACAGATTTCTCAGGAGGCAGGTCAGGTGGTCTGGTATTCCCATCTCTTTAAGAATTTTCCACAGTTTATTGTGATCCACACAGTCAAAGGCTTTGGCATCGTCAATAAAGCAGAAATAGATGTTTTTCCGGAACTCTCTTGCTTTTTCGATGATCCAGCGGATGTTTGCAATTTGATCTCTGGTTCCTCTGCCTTTTCTAAAACCAGCTTGAACATCTGGAAGTTCACGGTTCACGTATTGCTGAAGCCTGGCTTGGAGAATTTTGAGCATTACTTTACTAGCATGTGAGATGAGTGCAATTGTGCGGTAGTTTGAGCATTCTTTGACATTGCCTTTCTTTGGGATTGGGACGAAAACTGACCTTTTCCAGTCCTGTGGCCACTGCTGAGTTTTCCAAATTTGCTGGCATATCGAGTGCAGCACTTTCACAGCATCACCTTTGAGGATGTGAAATAGCTCAACTGGAATTCCATCACCTCCACTAGCTTTGTTCGTAGTGATGCTTTCTAAGGCCCACTTGACTTCACATTCCAGGATGTCTGGCTCTAGGTGAGTGATCACACCATCGTGATTATCTGGGTCGTAAAGATCTTTTTTGTACAGTTCTTCTGTGTATTCTTGCCACCTCTTCTTAATATCTTCTGCCTCTGTTAGGTCCATACCATTTCTGTCCTTTATCAAGCCTATCTTTGCATGAAATATTCCTTTGGTATCTCTAATTTTCTTGAAGAGATCTCTAGACTTTCCCAATCTGTTGTTTTTCTGTATTTCTTTGCACTGATCACCGAGGAAGGCTTTCTTATCTCTCCTTGCTATTCTTTGGAACTCTGCATTGAGATGAGAACATATTTCCTTTTCTCCTTTGTTTTTCGCTTCTCTTCTCTTCCCAGCTATCTGTAAGGCCTCCTCAGACAGCCATTTTGCTTTTTTGCATTTCTTTTCCATGGGGATTTTCTTGATCCTTGTCTCCTGTACAATGTCACAAACCTCTGTCCATAGTTCATCAGGCACTCTATCAGGTCTAGTCCCTTAAATCTATTTCTCACTTCTGCTGTATACTCATAAGGGATTTGATCTAGGTCATACCTGAATGGTCTAGTGGTTTTCCCTACTTTCTTCAATTTAAGTCTGAATTTGGCAATAAGCAGTTCATGATCTGAGCCACAGTCTGCTCCTGGTCTTGTTTTTGCTGACTGTATAGAGCTTCTCCATCTTTGGCTACAAAGAATATAATCAATCTGATTTCGGTGTTGACCATCTGGTGATGTCCACGTGTAGAGTCTTCTCTTGTGTTGTTGGAAGAGGGTGTTTGCTATTACCAGTGCATTCTCGTGGCAAAACTCTATTAGCCTTTGCCCTGCTTCATTCTGTACTCCAAGGCCAAACTTGCCTGTTACGCCAGGTGTTTCTTGACTTCCTACTTTTGCATTCCAGTCCCCTATAATGAAAAGGACATCTTTTTTGGGTGTTAGTTCTAGAAGGTCTTGTAGGTCTTCATAGAACCATTCAACTTCAGCTTCTTCGGCGTTTCTGGTTGGGGCATAGACTTGGATTACTGTGATATTGAATGGTTTGCCTTGGAAACGAACAGAGATCATTCTGTCTTTTTTGAGATTGCATCCAAGTACTGCATTTTGGACTCTTTTGTTGACCATGATGGCTACTCCATTTCTTCTAAGAGATTCTTGCCCACAGTAGTAGATATAATGGTCATCTGAGTTAAATTCACCCATTCCAGTCCATCTTAGTTCGCTGATTCCTAGAATGTCGATGTTCACTCTTGCCATCTCCTGTTTGACCACTTCCAGTTTGCCTTGATTCATGGACCTAACATTCCAGGTTCCTATGCAATATTGCTCTTTACAGCATCGGACTTTGCATCTATCACCAGTCACATCCACAGTTGGGTATCGTTTTTGCTTTGGCTCCATCCCATCATTCTTTCTGGAGTTATTTCTCTACTGATCTCCATTAGCATATTGGGCACCTACTGACCTGGGGAGTTCATCTTTCAGTGTCCTATCCTTTTGCCTTTTCATACTGTTCATGGGATTCTCAAGGCAAGAATACTGAAGTGGTTTGCCATGTCCTTCTCCAGTGGACCACAATCTGTCAGACCTCTCCACCATGACCCATCCGTCTTGGGCTACACAAACTGAAATTGACAGTCATACAAAAGGATTTTATAAACCTCATTTTCATTGGAGACTTTTTTTTTTCCTGGAAATCACTGGTTTCTTGTCGATTATTCTATTTACTATTTTGGTAATCTTCTCTGAGACATATGTCTCCTCTGTAGCTTTTTCCCAGAGAAAATATTGCTCTCCTAAGACCTTTAGGTACTCTGCAGTTTTCTCTTAAATCTCTAGGATTTTAGATTTGTCTCACATTTTCTGCGAAAAACAAGTGATGTATCTATGTGTGGATTTCTTTCCATTTTTAATGACTGGAATTTGAACTTGAAGATCTGTAAACTGATGGATTTTTCAGTTTGAGGAAAATTCTTAGCTCTTATCTCTTCAAATATTACATCTACTGTATCTCCTCTTCACCTGAGACTCTAATCTATTATAAAGTTTAGTATATCATCATAACTCTCTATCTGTTCTACCTTCTTCACTTTTTTGTCTATATGCTTCTTTTTATATAACTTGCTTCATCTCTGTTTCAATTCATATATTCTTTCTCAGTTTATCCTAATCTGCTCTTGAGTAGCCGAATTTTAAATTTGGTTGTTATTTGTTTCTAGAAGTTTTACTTTGTTCTTTTTTAGCTGTTGAATTACTTTGAATAGTTTCCTATTACCTGAAAATATTTTCAGCTCTTCTTTTATTTCATTAAACACAGTAAACATTGTTGTTTTATACTCTGTGTCAAAGACTGCAGTATCTGAAGGCTTTGTGAGTCCTTTCCCTTCATTAAATGTTTAGTTTTTTTTCCTATTTTTATTCTTTATGTCTTATTTTCTTTGCCTGGTTATCTTTTACTGTGTTATGGTCATTGTTATTGAGTAAATATTTGTAAACATAATTTTCTCTATAGGATAAAGTTGCTTTCCTCCAGAGAGAATTTGCATTTGCTTCTGTCTGATGCCTGGGTATGTCACCATTCTGGGGATTACTTTGAACCAATTTCAAATATTTATATTTTCCTGACCACCTGAAGTGATGTGAAGCCAGTTGGAAAAAACCAAACAAAACTGTGTAAAGGCCAAGTTTCTTCTGATTTGCTCTTTCCCAGGGAACAGTATCTTTTGAAATCTTGACTCATTGAAGAGGGGTTTTTTTTTTTTTTTTTTAGACTTCTTATTGATCTAACCCTGGAAATGGATTTCCGTATCATCTTGCATCATAAGACTCCTAAAATCAAAGTTTAAATTTTCCAGCATTGGCAAGTACTTGCAGGTAAAAAGGAATTTCATTTTTTGCTTTATTGGATGAGTTCCTTTTCCCCTTCACTTATGGCTTAAAAAAAATTTTTTTTAATATAATTTTTTTTTTTTACTTTTAGTTGTTTTTATGAGAGAGTTTGATCCAAATAACCTAAACTATCACTATGAGAAGCTAGCAGTCTTTATTCATATTTCATTGTGCACTTTGCCAGATTACATAGTTTGGATGTTGTGTGCTAAGTTGTTTCAGTCGTGTCCAACTCTTTGCCATCCTATGGACTGCAGCCCACCAGGCACATCTCTCCATGGGTTTCCTGAGGCAAGAATACTGAAGTGGGTTGCCATGCTCACCTCCAGGGCAATCTTCCAGACCCAGGGATTCAACCCACATCTCTTAGATCTCCTGCATTGGCAGGCGGGTTCTTTAGGTTCCTAATAAACTAAAATTTCTGGATGAAAGGGAAAACATATTGTTAATGCTTTGGATACACATTAATAAATTTTGCCCTACATAGGTTATTTACTTTAGTTTTCCAACAATAATACAATAATACAAGAGAGCTATTTTCCCATATTTCAGCCAGTACTATTATTATTTTTCTTCTTTTTTTGTGTTCTTTTTAAAATTTATTTTTTATTGAAGGATAATTGCTGTACAGAATTTTGCTGTTTTTCTGTCAAACCTCAACATGAATCAGCCAGAGGTATACATATGTCCCCTCGCTTTTGAAACTCTCTTCCATCTCCCTCCCCATCCCAACCCTCTAGGTTGATATAGAGCCCCTGTTAGAGTTTCCAGAGCCATAGAGCAAATTCCCATTGGCTATCTATTTTACATATGGTAATATAAGTTTCCATGTTACTCTTTCCATACATCTCACCCTCTCCTCCCCTCTCCCCATGTCTGTAAGTCTATTCTCTATGTCTGTTTCTCCATTGTTTCCCTATAAGTAAATTCTTCAGTACCATTTTTCTAGATTCCATATATATGTGTTAGAATACAGTATTTATCTTTCTCTTTCTGACTGACTTCACTCTGTATAATAGGTTCTAGGTTCACCCACCTCATGAGACATGACTCAAATGCGTTCCTTTTTATGGCTGAGTAATATTCCATTGTATATATATACCACAACTTCTTTATCCATTCATCTGTCACTGGACATCTAGGTTGCTTCCATGTTCCAGCTATTGTAAATAGTGCTGCAGTGAACAATGGGATACATGCGTCTCTTTCAATTTTGGTTTCCTCAGGGTATATGCCTAGGAGTGGGGTTGCTGGGTCATATGGTGGTTTTATTCCTATTTTTTTAAGGAATCTCCATACTGTCTTCCATAGTGTCTGTATCAATTTACATTCCCACCAACAGTGCAAGAGCATTCTCTTTTCTCTACACCCTTTCCAGCATTTATTGTTTGTTGACTTTTTGATGAGGGTCCTTCTGACTAGTGTGAGGTGATAGCTCACTGTAGTTTTGATTTGCATTTCTCTAATAATGAGTGATGTTGAGCATCTTTTCATGTGTTTGTTAACCATCTGTATGTCTTCTTTGGAGAAATCTCTGTTGAAGTCTTTTCCCCACTTTTTAATTGGGTTGTTTTTTTCTGGTATTGAGTTGTATGAACTGCTTGTATATTTTGGAAATTAATCCTTTGTCAGTTGTTTCATTTGCTATTATTTTCTCCCATTCTGAGGGTTTTCTTTTCACCTTGCTTATAGTTTCCTTTGGTGTGCAAAAGCTTTTAAGTTTAATTAGGTCCCGTGTGTTTACTTTTGTTTTTATTTCTGTTACTCTAGGAGGTGGATCATAGAGGATCTTGCTTTTATTTATGTCGTCTAGTGTTCTGCCTATGTTCTCCTCCAAGAGTTATAGTTTCTAGTCTTATATTTAGGTCTTTAATCCATTTTCAGTTTATCTTTGTGTATGGTGTTAGGAAGTGTTCTAATTTCATTCTTTTACATGTAGCTGTCCACTTTTCCCAGCACCATTTATTGAATAGGCTGTTTTTGCCCCTATTGTATATTCTTGCCTCCTTTGTCAAAAATAAGGTATCCATAGGTGCATGGGTTTATTTTTGGGCTTTCTATCTTGTTCCATTGGTCTATATTTCTGTTTTGGTGCCAGTACCATACTGTCTTGATTACTGTAGCTTTGTAGTATAAACTGAAGTCAGGACGTTTATTCCTCCAGCTCCATTCTTCTTTCTCAAGACTGTTTTGGCTTTTCGGGGTCTGTTGTGTTTCCATATGAATTGTGAAATTTTTTGTTCTAGTTCTGTGAAAAATGCCATTGGTAATTTGATAAGGATTGCATTAAATCTGTAGATTGCATTTGGTAGTATAGTCATTTTCACAATATTGATTCTTCCTACCCAGGAACATGGAATATCTCTCCATCTGTTTATATAATCTTTGATTTCTTTCATTAGTGTCTTATAATTTTCTGTGTACAGTTCTTTTGTCTCCTTAGGTAAGTTTATTCCTAGATATTTAATTCTTTTTGTTGGCATGGTGAATGGGGTTGATTCCTTAATTTCTCTTTCTGATTTTTCATTGTTAGTATATAGAAATGCGAGTGATCTCTGTGTATTGATTTTGTATCCTACAACTTTGCTAAATTCACTGATTAGCTCTAGTAATTTTCTGATACTACATTTAGGGTTTTCTAGTACAATATCATGTCATCTGCAAACAGTGAGACCTTTACTTTTTCTTTTCTGATCTGGATTCCTTTTCTTTCTTTTTCTTCTCTGATTGCTATAGCTAGCACTTCCAGAACTATGTTGAATAATAGTGGTGAAAGTGGACACCCTTGTATTGTTCCTGATCTTAGAGGGAATGCTTTCAGTTTTTCACCATTGAAAATAATGCTTGCTGTAGGCTTATCATATATGGCCTTTACTATGTTGAGATAGGTTCCCTCTATGCCCATTTTTTGAAAAGTTTTCATCATAAATGGGTGCTGAATTTTGTCAAAGGCTTTTTCTGCATCTATTGAGATTATCATATGGTTTTTATCTTTCAATTTGTTAATATGTTGTATAACATTGATTGATTTGTGTATATTGCAGAATCCATACACCCCTGGAATAAACCCAACTTGATCGTGGTGTATGAGCTTTTTGATGTGTTGCTGAACTATGTTTACTAAAATTTTGTTGAGGATTTTTGCATCTATGTTCATCAGTGACATTGGCCTGTAGTTGTCCTTTTTTGTGTTGTTTTTGTCTGGTTTTGGTATCAGGGTGATGGTGGCCTCATAAAATGAATTTGGAAGTGTTCCTTCCTCTGTGATATTTTGAGTTTAGAAGGATAGTCATTAACTCTTCTCTAAATGTTTGATGGAATTCTCCTGTGAAGCCATCTGGTCCTGGGCTTTTGTTTTTTGGGAGATTTTTGATCACAGCTTCAATTTCAGTGCTTGTAATTGGGTTGTTCATAATTTCTATTTCTTCCTGGTTCACTCTTGGAAGATTGGACAGATTTCTAAGAATCTGTCCATTTCTGCCAGTTTATCTATTTTATTGCCATATAGTTTTTCATAATAGTCTCTTATAATCCTTTGTATTCCTGCATTGTCTGTTGTAACCTCTCCTTTTTCATTTTTAACTTTGTTGATTTGATTCTTCTCTCTTTTTTTCTTGATGAGTCTGTCTAAAGGTTTGTCAATTTTGTTTATCTTCTCAAAGAACCAGCTTTTAGTTTTATTAATCTTTACTATCATTTCTTTCATTTCTTTTTCATTTCTTTCTGCTTGGATCTTTATGATTTCTTTCCTTCTACTAATTTTGGTTTTTTTTTTTCTTCTTTTCCAAGTTGTTTTAGGTGTAAAGTTAGGTTGTCTATTCTATATTTTTCTTGTTTCTTGAGGTAGGATTGTATTGCTATAAACTTCCCTCCTAGAACTGCTTTTGCTGCATACGATAGGTTTTGAGTTGTCGTGTTTTCATTGTCATTTGTTTCTAGAATTTTTTTGATTTCCCTTTTGATTTCTTCAGTAATCTGTTGGTTATTTAGAAACGTGTTGTTTAGTCTCCATGTGTTTGTGTTTCTTACACTTTTTTTTTCTTGTAATTGATTTCTAGTCTCACAGCTTTGTGGCTGGAGAAGATGCTTGATATGATTTCAATTTTCTTAAATTTACTGAGGTTTGATTTGTGCCCCAAGATCTATCCTGGAGAATGTTCCATGTACACTTGAGAAGAAGGTATATTCTTGGACATTTGGATGCAATGTCCCGAAGGTATCAATGAGATCCATCTCATCTAATGTATCATTTAAGAATTGTGTTTCCTCATTAATTTTCTGTTTTGATAATCTGTTCATTGGTGTGAATGGGGTGTTAAAGTCACCTACTATTATTGTGTTACTGTCAATTTCTCCTTTTATGTCTGTTAGTGTTTATCTTATGTATTGAGGTGCTCCTATGTTGGATGCATAGATATTTACAATTGTTATGTCTTCCTCTTGGATTGATCCTTTGATTATTATGTAGTGTCCTTCCTTATCTCTTGCAATCTTCTTTATCGTAAGGTCTATTTTGTCTGAGATGAGGATTGCTACTCCAGCTTTCTTTTGCTTCCCATTTGCACGGAATATGTTTTTCCATACTCTCACTTTCAGTCTATATATGTCTTGAGATCTGAAGTGGGTTTCCTGTAGACAGCATATATATTGGTCTTGTTTTTGTATCCACTCATCCCATCTGTGTCTTTTGGTTGGAGCATTTAATCCTTTTACATTTAAAGTAATTATTGATATATATGTTCCTATTGCCATTTTCTAATTGTTTGGGGTTGCTTTTGTAGATCTTTTTTCTTCTGTTGTGTTTCTTGACTATACAAGTCCATTTAACATTTGTTGTAAAGCTGATTTGGTGGTATTGAATTCTCTTAATTTTTGCTTGTCTGAAAAGCTTTTTATTTCTCCATCAATGTTGAATGAGATCCTTGCAGGGTACAGTAATCTTGGTTATAGATTTTTCCCTTTCAGTACTTTAAATATATCCTGCCATTCCCTTCTGGCCTGCAGAGTTTCTGCTGAAAGATCAACTGTTAAGCATATAGGGTTTCCCTTGTATGTTACTTGTTGCTTCTCCCTTGCTGCTTTTAATATTCTTTCATTATGTTTAATCTTTGTTAGGTTGATTAGTATGTGGTCCTGACATGTTTCTCCTTGGATTTGTCCTGTATGGGACTCTTTGCATCGCTTGGATTGATTGCCTATTTACTTTTGGGAAAATTTCCATGTTGGGAAAACTTTCAACTATAATCTCTTCAAAAATTTTCTCATACCATTTCTTTCTCTCTTCTTCTTCTGGGACCCTTATAATTTGAATGTTGGTGCATTTGATATGGTCCCAGAGGTCCCTGAGACTATCCTCAGCTCTTTTCATTCTTTTTACTTTATTCTGCTCTTCAGAAGTTATTTCCACCATTTTATCTTCCAGCTCACTGATTCATTCTTCTGCTTCAGATATTCTACTATTGATTCCTTCTGGAGTATTTTTAATTTCAGTAATTGTGTTGTTTGTCTCTGTGTGTTTATTCTTTAATTCGTCTAGGTCTTTGTTAATTGATTTGTGCATTTTCTCCATTTTGTTTTCAAGATTCTTGATCATCTTTACTATCATTATTCTGAATTCTTTTTCAGGTAATTTGCCTATTTCCTCTCCATTTATTTGGACTTCTGTGTTTCTAGTTTGTTCCTTCATTTGTGTAGTATTTCTCTTCCTTTTCATTATTATTATTTTTTTAATTTATTGTGTTTGAGGTCTCCTTTTCCCAGGTTTCAAGGAAAGTTGAATTCTTTCCTTGAAGAAGTTTGAATTCTTTCTTCCTTTTGGTTTCTGCCCTCCTAAGTTTGGCCCAGTGGTTTGTGTGAGCTTTATATAGGGTGAGATTTGTGCTGAGTTTTTGTTTGTTTGTTTATTTTCCCTCTGATGGGTAAGGGTGAGTGAGGTGGTAATCCTGTCTGCTGATGATTGAGTTTGTATTTTTGTTTTGTTTGTTGTTTAGATGAGGTGTCCTGCACAGGCTGCTACTGGTGGTTGGGTGATGCTGGGTCTTGTATTCAAGTGGTTTCCTTTGTGTGAGTTCTCACTATTTGATACTCCCTAGGGTTAGTTCTCTGGTAGTCTAGGGTCTTGGAGTCAGTGCTGCCACTCCAAAGGCTCAGGGCTTGATCTCTGGTCAGGAACAAAGATTCCACAAGTGGTTTGTTATGGCATTAAGTGAGATTAAAACAAATATCCAACAACAAGAAACAAAAGATGAACCTCAGACAAATGGCAGCTACAAAATCAGACAAATAATGCTTAAAATAATGGAATATACACATATACATATACACCCATGAGCAAAGTGAAAATAGCCCAGCAAAAATAATGTACAGTAGATTGACCTGGAAAACAAAAGAAATCGAAAATTATATTTACCAGTTAAGAACAAAACTAACTTAAACACAAACTGGAAAACAAAACTAAAACAAGGTGCCAAGTGGGGAATAAAACAATGAAAATAAAACTAACAAATATGCTGAGAGGAAAGGAAAAAAGAAAAGAACAAAAGAATAGATAACAAAGTTAAACAGAGGTAGACGAAGAAGGTTTTATACGTTAAAGATTAACTCCAAGGAGGAAAGAACAGTAGGAAAGGCAAACAAAGAATAAATGTAGAAAAAATATAATAGGTTTAAAAAATGAAAATTATAAAAAAGAGGGAAAAAATGGAAGAAGAAAGAAAACAGGGGAAAAAAAGGAAAACTCCACAGAACTGCAAAATTGCAACGTAGAGGTGGAGGTTTATAACAACAATAGAAAGTGTGACTGAATATACACATATACATATATACCCACAAGCAAAATCAAAACAGTCCAACAAAAATAAAATGCAATAGTTTGACCCGGTGAACAAAGGAAACCAAAAATTATATCTACCAGAACAAAACTAATTAAAGCACAAACTGGAAGACAAAACTAAAGCAAGTTGCCAACTGAGGAATAAAGCAATGAAAATAAAACTAACAAATATGTTGAGAGGAAATGAAAGAAAGAAAAGAAAGAAAGAATAGATATGCAAAGTAAAATAGAGGTAAATAAAGAAGATTTATATATGCTAAAGATGAACTGCAAGGGGGAAAGAACAGTAGGAAAAGCAAGCAAAGGAATAAATATAGAAAAAATAATAATAGGTTTAAAATTTTAAATTAAAAAAAGAGGAAAGAAAAAAAAAGAGGAAAACTCCACAGAACTGCAAAAGCCCAACACAGAGGCAGAGCTATATGACAATAAAAAATGTGACTGAGGAAAAAAAAAAACTCAAAGGCTTAATTGGATTTCTTAGTGCCAATAAAATTGACAACTACTATGGGGGCAGAGGGGCGGGAAGGAAAAAAGAAAAGAAAAAAATCCAAAAGAATCTACAGAACAAGTAAAAAAAATAAGAATAATAAATGTTTTTCTTGAGTCAGTGCTGTCAGAGTCCTTTCCCTCGCTGGGAGTCACAATCCACATTACCTCCCTAGGATGTCCTCCAACACAATGCTGAACTCTGAACCTGCTGTGGGGGCACTTCAGATTCTAATCTGGTCCTACTCCTGTGTGTTCTTGCCTCCAATGTCCACAGCTGTCAGAGCTAGTGTGTTTTCTTTTGTGGGAGCTCTCAATGGCCTTTTATATATTCCACAGACACAGAGTCTGTTTAGTTGATCATGTGGATTTAATCTGCAGTTTATACAGCTGGTGGGGAGGTTTTGGGTCTTCTTCCTTAGCCATACTGTCCCTGGGTTTCAATTGTGGTTTTATTTCCACTTCTACATGTGGGTCGTCCACTGAGGTTTAGCTCCTGAGGGTGCCCTGGAGGGCTTGGGTTTGCCCCTGTGAGGGCCAGGTGTGGAGGTGGTGCGGCTGCTTGGGTTGCAGGGGTTCTGGCAGGTACTCAGGGGGATTGGCGACTAGGGTAGCAAGAAATACAATGCTCTAGAAGAGTATGGCAACCAGCATTGGCCAATACCCTCCAGTATTCTTGCCTGGAGAACCCCCTCTCTGACAGAGAAGCCTGGAAGGCCACAGTCTACAAGGTCATACAGAGTTGGACACTACCGAAACAACCCTGAGTGTATAGACACAAGACTTTTTTTTTTTTCCTGCGGCAGCTCTGCCGCAGTGAGAGTTGAATGTGAAGGTGGCACAGCTGCTTGGCTTATGTGGACCCTGGTGGTGCCAAACGTGTAGGGAAATGGACCACCTCCGCCGCAGAAATTATGGCCCTATCAGTCTTTTTTTTTTTTTTTTAGGCACATAGAGGGCCCTCCTTGACTGAGGTCCTACTCTGTGGATTTGCACATCAGGCACTTAAAGGGGCACCCTGGGCACCCCACCCATCAGAACAAGACCCAGTTTCCCCCTCAGTCAGTCTCTTCCATCAGGAAGCTTCCATAAGCCTCTTATCCTTCTCCATCAAAGGGCAGACAGAATAAAAACCACAATCACAGGAAACTAACCAATCTGATCACATGGACCATAGCCTTGTCTAACTCAATGAAACTATGAGCCATGCCATGTAGGGCCATCCAAGAGGGATGGGTCATGGCGGAGAGTTCTGACAAAACGTGGTCCACTGGAGAAGGGAATGGCAAACCACTTCAGTATTCTTGCCCCTAGAACCCCATGAACAGCATGAAAAGGCAAAAAGATAGGACACTGAAAGATGAACTGTCAGGGTCAGTAGGTGCCCAATATGCTCCTGGAGATCAGTGGAGAAATAATTCCAGAAAGAATGAAGAGACGGAGTCAAAGCAAAAACAACACCCATTGTAGATGTGATTGGTGATGGAAATCAAGTCCGATGCTCTAAAAAACAATATTGCATAGGAACCCGGAATGTTAGGTTCATGAATCAAGGCATATTGAAGGTGGTCAAACAGGAGATGGCAAGATTGAATATCAACATTTTAGGAATCAGCGAACTAAAATGGACTGGAATGGGTGAATTTAACTCAGATGACCATTATATCTACTACTGTGGGCAAGAATCTCTTAGAAATGGAGTGGCCATCATAGTCAACAAAAGAGTCCAATATGCAGTACTTGGATGCAATCTCAAAAAAGACAGAATGATCTCTGTTCATTTCCAAGGCAAACCATTCAATATCACAGTAATCCAAGTCTATGCCCTGACCAGTAACGCTGAAGAAGTTGAAGTTGAACGGTTCTATGAAGACCTACAAGACCTTCTAGAACTAACACTCAAAAAAAGATGTTCCTTTTGATTATAGGAGACTGGAATGCAAGAGTAGGAAGTCAAGAAATATCTGGAGTAACACGCAAATTTGGCCTTGGAGTACAGAATGAAGCGGGGCAAAGACTAATAGAGTTTTGCCAAGAGAACACACTGGTCATACAAAACACCCTCTTCCAACAACACAAGAGAAGACTCCACACATGAACATTCACCAGGTGGTCAATACCAAAATCAGATTGATTATATTCTTTGCAGCCAAAGATGGAGAAACTCTATACAGTCAGAAAAAACAACATGGGAGCTGACTGTAGTTCAGATCATGAACTCCTTATTGCCAAATTCAGACTTAAACTGAAGAAAGTAGGGAAAATCACTAGACCATTCAGGTATGATGTAAATCAAATCCCTTATGATTATACAGTGGAAGTGAGAAATAGATTCAAGGGTTTAAATCTGATAGATAGAGTGCCTGATGAACTATGGATGGAGGTTCATGACATTGTACAGGAAGCAGTGATCAAGACCATCCCCAAGAAAAAGAAATTCAAAAAGGCAAAATGGCTGTCTGAGGAGGCCTTACAAATAGCTGTGAAAAGAAAAGAAGCAAAAGGCAAAGGAGAAAAGGAAAGATATACCCATTTGAATGCAGAGTTCCAAAGAATAGCAAGGAGAGACAAGAAAGCCTTCCTCAGTGATCATGCAAAGAAATAAAGGAAAACAATAGAATGGGAAAGACTAGAGATCTCTTCAAGAAAATTAGAGATACCAAGGGAATATGTCATGCAAAGTGAAGTCGCTCAGTTGTGTCCAACTCTTTGCCACCCCATGGACTGCAGCCTACCAGTCTCCCCCGTTCATGGGATTTTCCAGGCAAGAGTACTGGAATGGGTTGTGATTTCCTTCTCCAGGGGATCTCCCCGACACAGGGATTGAATCAGAGTCTCCTGCATTGTATGCAGATGCTTTACCATCTGAGCCACCAGGGAAGCTTCAATGCAAAGATGGGCACAATAAAGCACAGCAATAGTATGGATCTAACAGAAGCAGTAGGTATTAAGGAGAGGTGGCAAGAATACAGAAGAACTATACAAGAAAGATCTTCATGACCCAGATAATCACGATAGTATGATCAGTCACCAAGAGCCAGACATCCTGGAATGTGAAGTCAAGTGGGCCTTAGTAAGCATCATTATGAACAAAGCTAGGGGAGGTGATGGAATTCCAGCTGAGCTATTTCAAACCCTAAAAGATGTTGCTGTGAAAGTGCTGCACTCAATATGCCACCAAATTTGGAAACCTCAGCAGTGGCCACAGGACTTGAAAAGTTCAGTTTTCATTCCAGTCCCAAAGAAAGGCAATGCCAAAGAATACTCAAACTACCACACAATTGCACTCATCTCACACACTAGTAAAGTAATGCTCAAAATTCTACAAGCCAGGCTTCAACAGTATGTGAACCGGTGAACTTCCAGATGTTCAAGCTGGATGTGGAAAAGGCAGAGAAACCAGATATCAAATTGCCAAAGTCCATTGGATCATCAAAAAAGTGAGAAAGTTCCAGAAAAACATCTACTTCTCCTTTATTGACTACACCAAAGCCTTTGACTGTGTGGATCACAACGAACTATGGAAAATTCTGAAAGAGATGGGAATACCAAATCACCAGATTTGCCTCCTGAGAAATCTGTATGCAGGTCAAGAAGCAATAGCTAGAACTGGACATGGAAAAATAGATTGGTTCACATTGGGAAAGGAGTACATCAAGGCTGTATATTGTCACCCTGCTTATTTAACTTATATGCAGAGTACATCATGAGGAATGCTGGGCTGAATGAAGCACAAGCTAGAATTAAGATAGCCAGGAGAAATATCACTAACCTCAGATATGCAGATGACACCACCCTCATGGCTGAAAGTGATGAAAAACTAAGGAGCCTCTTGATGAAATTGAAAAAGTTGGCTTAAAACTCAACAATCAGAAAGCTAAGATCATCTGACCCTATCATTTCATGGCAAATAGATGGGGAAACAATGGAAACTGTGATAGACTTTATTTTCTTGGGCTCCACAATCACTGGAGGTGATGAGTGCAGCCGTGAAATTAAAAGATGCCTGCTCCTTGGAAGAAAAGTTATGACCAACCTCAGTTCAGTTCACTTCAGTCACTCAGTTGTGTCGATCTTTTTGCGACCCCAAGGACAGAAGCACTCCAGGCCTCCTTGTCCATCACCAACTCCCGGAGTTTACTCAAATTCACATCCATTGAGTTGGTGATGCCATCCAACCATCTCATCCTCTGTTGTCCCCTTTTCCTCCCTACTTCAATATTTCCCAGCAACAGGGTCTTTTCAAATGAGTCAGCTCTTCGCATCAGGTGGCCAAAGTATTAGAGTTTCTCAGCTTCACCATCAGTCCTTCAAATGAATATTCAGGTCTGATTTCCTTTAGGATGGACTGGTTGGATCTCCTTGCAGTCCAAGGTACTCGCAAGAGTCTTTTCCAACACCACAGTTCAAAAGCATCAATTCTTCGGCGCTCAACTTTCTTTATAGTCCAACTCTCACATCCATACATGGCTACTGGAAAAACCATAGCTTTGACTTAGACAGACCTTTGTTGGCAAAGTAATGTCTTTGTTTTTCAGCATGCTAAGTTGGTCATAACTTTTCTTTCAGGGAGCAAGAGTCGTTTTATTTCATGGCTGCAGTCACCATCTGCAGTGATTTTGGAGCCCCACAAAATAAAGTCTGTCACTGTTTTCATTGTTCCCCCATCTATTTGCCATAAAGTGATGGGACCAGATGTCATGATCTTAGTTTTCTGAATGTTGAGCTTTAAGCCAACTTTTCACTCTCCTCTTTCACTTTCATCAAGAGGCTCTTTAGTTCCTCTTCACGTTCTGCCATGAGGCTGGTGTCTGCATATCTGAGGTTAACGATATTTCTCCTGGCAATCTTGATTCCAGCTTGTGCTTCACCCAGCCCAGCGTTTCTCATGATGTATTCTTCACATAAATTAAATAAGCGGTTGACAATATACAGTACTTGTTTTCCTATTTGGAAGCAGTCTGCTGTTCCATGTCCAGTTCTAACTTTGCTTCCTGGCCTGCATACAGATTTCTCAAGAGGCAGGTCAGGTATCTGGTATTTTCATCTCTTGCAGAATTTTCCACAGTTTGTTGTCATCCACACAGTCAAAAGCTTTGGCATAGTCAATAAAGGAGAAGTAGATGTTTTTCTGGAACTCTCTTGCTTTTTCAATGATCCAACGGATGTCGGCAATTTGATCTCTGGTTCCTCTGTCTTTTCTAAAACCAGCTTGAACATTTGGAAGTTCATGGTTCACGTACTGTTGAAGCCTGGCTTGTGGAATTTTGAGCATTACTTTGCTAGCATGTGAGATGAGTGCAATTGTGCGGTAGTTTGAGTATTCTTTGGCATTGCCTTTCTTTGGGACTGGAATGAAAACTGAACTTTTCAAGTCCTGTGGCCACTGCTGAGGTTTCCAAATTTGGTGGCATATTGAGTGCAGCACTTTCACAGCATCATCTTTTAGCATTTGAAATAGCTCAACTGGAATTCCATCACCTCCCCTAGCTTTGTTCATAATGATGCTTACTAAGGCCCACTTGACTTCACGTTCCAAGATGTCTGGCTCTAGGTGACTGATCATACCATCGTGATTATCTGGGTCATGAAGATTTTTTTGTATAGTCCTTCTGTGTATTCTTACCACCTCTTCTTAATATCTTCTGCTTCTGTTAGGTTCATACCATTTCTGACCTTTATTGTGCCCACCTTTGCATGAAATGTTCCCCTGGTGTCTCTAATTTTCTTGAAGAGATCTCTAGTCTTTCCCGTTCTATTATTTTCCTCTATTTCTTTGCACTGATCACTGAGGAAGGCTTTCTTGTCTCTCCTTGATATTCTTTGGAACTCTGCATTCAAATGGGTATATCTTTCCCTTTTTCCTTTGCCTTTCACTTCTCTTCTTTTCACAGCTATTTGTAAGGCCTCCTCAGACAGCCATTTTGCTGTTTTGCATTTCTTTTTCTTGGGGATGGTCTTGATCCTTGTCTCATGTGCAATGTCACAAACCTCCGTCCATAGTTCTTCAGGCACTCTGTCTAGCAGATCTAATTCCTTGAATCTGTTTGTCACTTCCACTGTATAATTGTAAGGGATTTGATTTAGGTCATACCTGAATGGTCTAGTGGTTTCCCTACTTTCTTCAGATTAAGTTGAATTTGACAATAAGGAGTTCATGATCTGAGCCACAGTCAGCTCCCACTCTTGTTTTTGCTGACTCAATAGAGCTTCTCCATCTTTGGCTGCAAAGAATACAATCAATCTGATTTTGATATCGACCATCTGGTGAATGCTCGCTCATGTGCATAGTCTTCTCTTGTGTTGTTGGAAGAGGGTGTTTGCTATGACCAGTGCGGTCTCTTGGCAAAACTCTATTAGCCTTTGCCCTACTTCATTCTGTACTCCAAGGCCAAATTTGCCTGTTACTCCAAGTATTTCTTGACTTCCTACTTTTGCATTCCAGTCCCCTATAATGAAAAGGACATCTTTTTCATGTGTTTATTCTAGAAGATCATGTAGGTCTTCATAGAACCGTTCAACTTTAACTTCTTCAGCATTACTGGTCAGTGCATAGAGTTGGATTACTGTGATATTGAATGGTTTGCCTTGGAAATGAACAGAGATCATTCTGTCGTTTTTGAGATTGCATCCAAGTGCTGCATATTAACTCTTTTGTTGACTATGATGGCTACTCCATTTCTTCTAAGGGATTCTTGCCCACAGTAGTAGATATAATGGTCATCTGAGTTAAATTCACCCATTCCAGTCGATTTTAGTCCATTTTTATGACCAACCTAGGCAGCATATGAAAAAGCAGAGACATTACTTTACCGACAAATTTCTGTCTAGTCAAAGCTCTGGTTTTCCCAGTAGTCATGTATGGGTAAGAGAAGGAAATGCAGCCCACCTCCATATTCTTGCCTGGAGAATCCCGTGGACAGAGGAGCCTGGTGGTCTGCTGTCCATGGGGTCGCACAGTCTCGGACATGACTGAAGCAACTTAGCAGCAGCAGCTGCAGCAGCATGTATGGATGTGAGAGGTGGACTATAAAGAAAGCTGAGCACCGAAGAATTGATGCTTTTGCACTGTGGTGTTGTAGAACACTCTTGAGAGTCCCTTGTACCACAAGGAGATCCAACCGGTTCATCCTAAAGGAAATCAGTCCTGAATATTCATTTGAAGGACTGATGTTGAAGCTGAAATTCCAATACTTCGGCCACCTGATGCAAAGAACTGACTCATTTGAAAAGACCCTGATGCTGGGAATGATTGAAGACAGGTTGAGAAGGGGATGACATAGGATGAGATTGTTGGATGGCATCACCGACTCAATGGAGATGAGTTTTAGTAAGCTCCGGGAGTTGGTGATGGACAGGGAGGCCTGGCATGCTGCAGACCATGGTGTCGCAAAGAGTCAGACACAACTGAGCGACTGAAGTGAACTGAACTGAATGGGGTCCTACTCTGTAGTTCAGTGCCTCAGGCATTTGATGGACCAGCCTCTCTATTATTCAGCTGCTGATGCTGGCGTGTGGGGAGAGAGAGGCTATGGTGATGATTCCACCCCCTACGTGTGACTCATAGTATCCCCTTGCTTCCATGGCTGCCTGGTTTTCCTTCACCAGCATTTCCCACCATAATTTCCTCCCTCACATCTGCTCAATCCATCTCTCCATAGTCAACAGCACCACTCACCCCGGGATTGCTCCACAATCCCTTAACTCCATCTCCCAGCTCTGTCCCTTCCAGGAGATGAGCATTCCTCTCCGGGGTATATATGGCTGTGGCAAGGACTGTCTGATTTAGGCAGTCACAGATCAGCTGTTTCACTCTCAGCCTTAAATGTTTCTCCTCGGACTCAGACAATTGTCCCGCTGTGGGGATAGGACCCCTGCTTCAGTTCCCCCACCCACTGAGGGCAGGTGCAGTCCTACTCCTGTTTTTCCCTAGTTCATTTGTCCTACTGAATTTTGCGCAGTTCTGTCTATTCTTTTCCACCAGTCAGGTACTCCTGTCCACTCTCAGCTGGTGTTCTGCATGTATTTCTGTGTCTGAAGGTGTGTTCCTGATGTATCCGTGGAGAGAGATGTACTCCACGTCCACCTACTTCTCCACCATCTTGTTCTCCAGCCACTACTACTATTTTTTTAAATCTCATTTAAGTAGAAGATGTGTAATTTTAAACTATAGTTTGTCAGAGGTTTGCTATTTAATCTGCATTTAAAAATTAATGATAAAGTAGAATATTTTTCAGAAGTATACTGACAATTTAAATTTATGTTTGTGTAAACTCTATCCTTTTACTCCCCCTTCTGTTTTTGATGTCACCATTTACATCTTTTTATAGTGCATACCTATTAACAGTTGAAACTATTGCTACTTTTAATGCTTTCCTCCTTAAACATTTATGTTATGATTAGTAATTAATATGTAACACCATAATAATGCAATATTGTGGTATTCTGAGGGCTTCCTGCGTGGCACTAGTGATAAAGAACCCTCCTGCCACTTCAGGAAATGTAAGAAACATGGGTTCGATCTCTGGCCTGGGTTGGGAAGATACCCAACAGGACAATATGGCAAACCACTCTAGTATCCTTGCCTGGAGAATCCCATGGACAGAGGAGCCTGACAGGCTACAGTCCATAGGGTCACAGGGAGTCAGACATGACTGAAGCAACTTAGCACATGTGCACATATGATATTCTGAAAATGGCTATATGCTAGCCTTTACTGGTGAGTTGTACCTTTTCATACGTTCTCATGTTACTATAAGCATCATTTTGTTTCAGCTTGAAGGACTCCACTCAGCATTTTTTGTAAGGAAGATTAATGGTGATTAAACCCTTTTTGTTTATTAGGGAAAATCTTTATTTTCTCTTGTTTCTGAAGGACAACCTTACTGAGTGTTCTTAGTTGGCAGTTTCTTCTCCTTTTTTTTTTTTGGCATTTTGAATATATCAATCCCATTTTTTTTCTGGCCTGTAAGGCAACCAACTGATGGCCTTATGCCAGTTCCCATATATGACCAAATATTTTTCTCTTGCTGCTTTTAAAATTCTCTCTTAGGCCTTGATTTAAATCAGTTTTATTATTATGTGTCTTGGATAATATTGCTTGGGATTGAAATTTTGAGGTGACTTATCAACTTCATCACTGAACAATAGTTAGCTTCAAACTTGGATATCCATGTCTCTCCCCAGGTTCGGGATGTTCTCAACCATCATTTCCTTATATAAAAATTCTACCCCGGCGGGGCTAAGATGGCGGAGGAAAAGGACGGGGAGACCACTCTCTCCTCCACAAATTTATCGAAAGAACATCTGAACGCTGACCAAACTTCACAAAACTACTTCTGAAGGCTGGCTGAGGAAGTCAGGCTTCCACAAAAACAGCGCATTATCTTCAAAAGAGAGAGCAGAAATCCAGCTCCACCCACCAGAACACCGACACAAGCTCCCCCAACCAGGAAGCCTTGACAAGCCACCTGTCCAACCCCAACCGCAGTGAGGAACCTCCACAACAAAGAGAAACTTCATACTCCCAGAATACAGAAGGGCCACGCCTAACACAGAAATCTAAACAAGATGAAAAGGCAGAGAATTACTCAGCAAGTAAAGGAAAATGAGAAATGCCCACAAAGCCAAACAAAAGAGGAGGAGATAGGGAATCTATCTGAAAAAGAATTTAGAATAATGATAATAAAAATGATCCAAAATCTTGAAAGCAAAATGGAGTTACAGATAAATAGCCTGGAGACAAAGATTGAGAAGATGCAAGAAATGTTTATCAAGGACTTAGAAGAAATAAAAAGGAGTCAATATAGAATGAATAATGAAATAAAGGAGATAAAAGACACTCTGGAGGGAACCAACAGTAGAATAACGGAGGCAGAAGATAGGATAAGTGAGGTAGAAGATAGAATGATGGAAATAAACGAAGCAGAGAGGAAAAAAGAAAAAAGAATCAAAAGAAATGAGGAAAACCTCCGAGACCTCTGGGACAATATGAAACGCCCCAACATTCGAATCATAGGAGTCCCAGAAGAAGAAGATAAAAGGAAAGGCCATGAAAAAATACTCGAGGAGATAATAGTTGAGAATTTCCCTAAATTGAGGAAAGAAATAGTCACAGAAGTCCAAGAAACCCAGAGAGTTCCAAACAGGATAAACCCAAGGCGAAACACCCCAAGACACATATTAATCAAATTAACAAAGATCAAACACAAAGAACAAATATTAAAAGCAGCAAGGGAAAAACAACAAATAACACACAAGGGGATCCCCATAAGGATAACAGCTGATCTTTCAATAGAAACCCTTCAGGCTAGAAGGGAATGGCAGGACATACTTAAAGTAATGAAAGAGAATAATCTACAACCCAGATTACTGTACCCAGCAAGGATCTCATTCAGATATGAAGGAGAATTCAAAAGCTTTACAGACAAGCAAGAGCTGAGGGAATTCAGCACCACCAAACCAGCTCTCCAGCAAATGCTAAAGGATCTTCTCTAAACAGGAAACACAGAAAGGATGTTTCAACACGAACTCAAAACAACAAAGTAAATGGCAACGGGATCATACTTATCAATAATTACCTTAAATGTAAATGGGTTGAATGCCCCAACCAAAAGACAAAGGCTTGCTGAATGGATACAAAAACAAGACCACTATATATGCTGTCTACAAGAGACCCACCTCAAAACTAGGGACACACACAGGCTGAAAGTGAAAGGATGGAAAAACATATTCCATGCAAACGGAGACCAAAAGAAAGCAGGAGTCGCAATACTCACTTCAGATAAAATAGACTTTAAAATAAAGGATGTGAAAAGGGACAAAGAAGGACACTACATAAAGATCAAAGGATCAATTCAAGAAGAAGACGTAACAGTCATAAATATATATGCAGCCAACATAGGAGCACCACAATATATAAGGCAAATACTAACAAGTATGAAAGGGGAAATTAACAATAACACAATAATAGTGGGAGACTTTAATACTCCACTCACGCATATGAATAGATCAACTAAACAGAAAATTAACAAGGAAACACAAACTTTAAATGATACAATAGACAAATTAGATTTAATTGATATTTACAGGAGTTTCCACCCCAAAACAATCAATTTTACCTTTTTCTCAAGTGCACACGGAACTTTCTCCAGGATAGATCATATCCTGGGCCATAAATCTAGCCTTGGTAAATTCAAAAAAATTGAAATCATCCCAGCCATCTTCTCTGACCACAATGCAGTAAGATTAGACCTCAATTACAGGAAAAAAACTATTAAAAGTTCCAACATATGGAGGCTAAACAACACGCTTCTGAATAACCAACAAATCACAGAAGAAATCAAAAAAGAAATAAAATTATGCATAGAAACGAATGAAAATGAAAACACAACAACCCAAAACCTATGGGACACTGTAAAAGCAATACTAAGGGGAAGGTTCATAGCAATACAGGCGTACCTCAAGAAACAAGAAAAAAATCAAATAAATCAACTAACTCTACACCTAAAGCAACTAGAGAAGGAAGAAATGAAAAACCCCAGGGTCAGTAGAAGGAAAGAAATCTTAAAAATTAGGGCAGAAATAAATGCAAAAGAAACAAAAGAGACCATAGCAAAAATCAACAAAACTAAAAGCTGGTTTTTCGAGAAGATAAACAAAATTGACAAGCCATTAGCCAGACTCATCAAGAAACAAAGGGAGAAGAATCAGATCAACAAAATTAGAAATGAAAATGGAGAGATCACGACAGACTCCACAGAAATACAAAGGATCATAAGAGACTACTGCCAACAGCTATATGCCAATAAAATGGACAACTTGGAAGAAATGGACAAATTCTTAGAAAAGTATAACTTTCCAAAACTGAACCATGAAGAAATAGAAGATCTTAACAGACCCATCACAAGCACGGAAATCGAAACTGTAATCAGAAATCTTCCAGCAAACAAAAGCCCAGGACCAGACGGCTTCACAGCTGAATTCTACCAAAAATTTAGAGAAGAGCTAACACCTATCCTACTCAAACTCTTCCAGAAAATTGCAGAAGATGGTAAACTTCCAAACTCATTCTATGAGGCCACCATCACCCTAATTCCAAAACCAGACAAAGATGTCACAAAAAAGGAAAACTACAGGCCAATATCACTGATGAACATAGATGCAAAAATCCTTAATAAAATTCTAGCAAACAGAATCCAACATCATATTAAAAAGATCATACATCATGACCAAGTGGGCTTTATCCCAGGAATGCAAGGTTTTTTTAACATCCGCAAATCAATCAATGTAATACACCACATTAACAAATTGAAAGAAAAAAACCATATGGTTATCTCAATAGATGCAGAAAAGGCCTTTGACAAAATTCAGCATCCATTTATGATTAAAACCCTCCAGAAAGCAGGAATAGAAGAAACATATCTCAACATAATAAAAGCTATATATGACAAACCCACAGCAAACATTATCCTCAATGGTGAAAAATTGAAAGCATTTCCCCTAAAGTCAGGAACAAGGCAAGGATGCCCACTTTCACCACTACTATTCAACATAGTTTTGGAAGTTTTGGCCACAGCAATCAGAGCTGAAAAAGAAATAAAAGGAATACAGATAGGAAAAGAAGAAGTAAAACTCTCACTGTTTGCAGATGACATGATCCTCTACATAGAAAACCCTAAAGAATCTACTAGAAAATTACTAGAGTTGATCAATGAATATAGTAAAGTTGCAGGATATAAAATTAACACACAGAAATCCCTTGCATTCCTATACTCCAATATTGAGAAAACAGAAAGAGAAATTAAGGAAACAATACCATTCACCATTGCATCAAAAAGAATAAAATACTTAGGAATATATCTACCTAAAGAAACAAAAGACTTATATATAGAAAACTATAAAACACTGATGAAAGAAATCAAAGAGGACACAAATAGATGGAGAAATATACCGTGTTCATGGATTGGAAGAATTAATATAGTGAAAATGAGTATACTACCCAAAGCAATCTATAGATTCAATGCAATCCCTATCAAGCTACCAATGGTATTTTTCACAGAACTAGAACAAATCATCTCACAATTTGTATGGAAATATAAGAAACCTCGAATAGCCAAAGCAATCTTGAGGAAGAAGAATGGAACTGGAGGAATCAACCTGCCTGACTTCAGGCTCTACTACAAAGCCACAGTCATCAAGACAGTATGGTACTGGCACAAAGATAGAAATATAGATCAATGGAACAAAATAGAAAGCCCAGAGATAAACCCACGCACATATGGACACCTTATCTTCGACAAAGGAGGCAGGAATATACAATGGAGAAAAGACAATCTCTTTAACAAGTGGTGCTGGGAAAACTGGTCAACCACTTGTAAAAGAATGAAACTAGAACACTTCCTAACACCGTACACAAAAGTAAACTCAAAATGGATTAAAGATCTAAACGTAAGACCAGAAACAATAAAATTCCTAGAGGAAAACATAGGCAAAACACTCTCCGACATAAATCACAGCAGGATCCTCCATGACCCACCTCCCAGAATATTGGAAATAAAAGCAAAAATAAACAAATGGGACCTAATTAAAATTAAAAGCTTTTGCACAACAAAGGAAACTATAAACAAGGTGAAAAGACAGCCTTCAGAATGGGAGAAAATAATAGCAAATGAAGCAACAGACAAACAATTAATCTCAAAAATATACAAGCAACTTCTGCAGCTGAATTCCAGAAAAATAAACGACCCAATCAAAAAATGGGCCAAAGAACTAAACAGACATTTCTCCAAAGAAGACACACAGATGGCTAACAAACACATGAAAAGATGCTCAACATCACTCATTATTAGAGAAATGCAAATCAAAACCTCAATGAGGTATCATTTCACACCAGTCAGAATGGCTGCTATCCAAAAGTCTACAAGCAATAAATGCTGGAGAGGGTGTGGAGAAAAGGGAACCCTCTTACACTGTTGGTGGGAATGCAAACTAGTACAGCCACTATGGAGAACAGTGTGGAGATTCCTTAAAAAACTGGGAATAGAACTGCCATATGACCCA
This sequence comes from Giraffa tippelskirchi, assembly GCF_054371585.1. Taxonomy (NCBI): domain Eukaryota; kingdom Metazoa; phylum Chordata; class Mammalia; order Artiodactyla; family Giraffidae; genus Giraffa; species Giraffa tippelskirchi. The sequence goes on from NC_137279.1 coordinate 111,714,905, forward strand.
GCAATCCCACTGCTGGGCATATACACTGAGGAAACCAGAATTGAAAGAGACGCGTGTACCCCAATGTTCATCGCAGCACTGTTTACAATAGCCAGGACATGGAAGCAACCTAGATGTCCATCAGCAGACGAATGGATAAGGAAGCTGTGGTACATATACACAATGGAATATTACTCAGCCATTAAAAAAAAAAAAACATTTGAATCGGTTCTACTGAGATGGATGAAACTGGAGCCCATTATACAGAGTGAAGTAAGCCAGAAAGAAAAACAACAATACAGTATACTAATGTATATATATGGAATTTGAAAGATGGTAACGATAACCCTATATGCGAGACAGAATAAGAGACACAGATGCATGGAACAATTTTATGGACTCTGAGGGAGAAGGTGAGGGTGGGACGTTCTGAGAGAATAGCATTGAAACATGTATATTATCATATATGAAACAGAACACCATTCCATGTTTGATGCATGTGACAAGGGCTCAGGGCCGGGGCAATGGGATGATCCAGAAGGATGGGATGGGGAGGGAGGTGGGTGGGGGGTCCAGGAAGGGGAACACATGTAAACCCATGGCTGATTCATGTCAATGTATGGCAAAAACTATTACAATATTGTAAAGTAATTAGCCCCCAACTAAAATAAATAAATTTATTAAAAAAAAAAATTCTACCCCATTATCTCTCTTTTCCTTCTGGGACTCCAATGATACATACATTATTTCTTTTGATGGTGTCCCATTGGTTTCTTCATTCCTTTTCATTCTTTTTATTTTTTGTTTCTCTGATTGTATAGTTTCAATTGATTTGTCTTTAAGATTATTGATTCTTTCACCAGTTTATTCAAATCTGTTGTTGAAGCACTCAATTTTTTTCAGTTCAGTCATTGTAGTCTTCAGTTTCAACATTTCTGTTTGGTTCCTTTTTTTCTTATAGTTTTACTGAGGTGTAATTGACATACAGCAGTACATAAGTTTAAGGTGTACAGTGTATGATTTGACTTACATACATCATGAAATGATTATCATAATAGATTTAATCAACATCCATCATCTCATATGGATATAAAATAAAATGAAAGAAAAAACACTTTCTTTGTCTTATAACTGTTGGTATTTGTAAGGTGAGTACAGAGAAAAAGAAAGTGAACTGAGCAGTCAGGCAAGAAAAGGAAATTTATTAAAGGGAAAACGAGAGAGTGACTGACCCTTGAGATGAACCAGTGTCCTCCCTTTTTGACAGAGTCCTTCTTATACCCTGCCAGTGGAAAATTCTCTGAGGGGGTGGTTAATTTTTAGCCTGCAGCTAGAGTCTTGCAGTCATGTAGACTGAGGTCTGGAATCTGGTGGTCGCATAGCCTTGAGAAAATAGGTGCCAGTAGGAAAACAGAATGTCACTTGGGCAATGTGATCAGTCTCAAAGGTCACTGTGGCCCTCTCTCCCGGGCTTTTTGATTTAGAATAAGGACCAAAGGTCAGTCTTCCATAACTGCTTCCTGCAGAACAGGGGCATTGCAGGAGTGAGATAAGAAAAGGCCAAAATGTAGGTCAAGGGGATTTGTGTAGGGTCAAAGCTTTTGATAATTTGAGTGAGTTAGAAGTAGCTCATGGATTGTTTGGTTGGGGAAGGCTCGTAAATGGTCCTGAAGAAATTTTGAAAAAACAAGCATTAAACATGGGCCAAAAGTTAGAATAAGGGCAAGTAGAAGGAGAGGGCCTAGAAAAGGTAGGACCCAGGGTATCCAATTTCAATTGTTTAGCCAGTTTTCCCATGAGTTACTGAGGTGTTGATGTATTCTCCAGGACCTGTTTGTCAGATTTCTGGCTGCTTCTTCTACAATGCCTGATTTGTTGGTGTAGAAGCAGCAAGCTTCCTCCAAAAATAGACATAGGCCCCCTTTTTCTACCATTAGAAGCCCTAATGACCTTCTGTTTTGGAGGACCATGGCTGCCAGGGAATCTAGCTGGTTCTGGACAGTGATAAGGCTAGTAGCTATTTCTTCTAGTCTCTCTGTGAGATTTTTAGAAAGGCTTTGGTAGTAATTTAAAGAGGCTGTGGGTCCCATGGTCCCTGTTCCAATCCCAGCCACTATTCTTAAACTGATTAATAGAGGAATGAATTGAACTGCCCATTTGGGTTGGTTATGAATTAGTGGGATAGAGAGAGTCTGATTGTTAGGAGCAATGGAAATATCTGGGGCTAGATATACCAGGGTGTATGTTCCTGTCCAATTAGTGGGAAGACATAAGTAGGTGGTAGTTCCACATAACAAAAATATTCCAGGATTAAGAAGACAACAGCTGATATCGATAGTAAATAAGAGTCTTTCTGGCAACTTGTTAGTAGTTTCTGAGACTGACAGTGAAATCGCCAGTGTAGCCCCTACAAGAGGAGTATTCACACCACACATGGAAGGGAGTCTCCCCAAGAAAGTAAGAGAATGTCCCGCAGTTCCTGAGATGTTGTAGACAGATCAGCCTGAAGGGAAGGAGAGATCTGAAGTGTAATTACAGAGGTGCAGTGGCATAGTTCCTAGTTGCGGGTAAGAATTGTTTACAGAATTTTGTCTAGAAAAACAGAAAGGAACCTGTTGTTGTAGACAAACATCAGAGGTGATGGGTCCTCCTATAGGTGGTCTTTTATGAGTAGAAGTGAGATCTGTAAGGAGGGAGGTCAATATCTTGTTGGATTATGAATTTGATCATTTGAATATAAATAACATATGTATGATAAAAAGAGATTCTCCTCTATATGTGTGATAAAAAAAATTGTTTGCATGAGTCCATTGATCTGTGGAAATGGTGATTGCCGATCCTCCAGGCAAGGAAATGGACAAGCAGATCCAGCAGTTACTGGCTAGGGTCGGGTTTGAGGTACTGAGTAAATGATAGGTCAGATTTAGAGTTCTGAATAGGTAGGCAAGGTTTGAGGCAGAGTGAGATATAGGCAGGGTATGAATGTGAAGTTTGGACTGTAAAAGAAAAAGGAGCAAGAGTAAAATCATGGTGTGACACCAGGTGGTGTGTCTTATGTCTAGGAAGAGAAACCAATAAGGAATAACCAATAAGAGAAACCAATAAGAACCCATGTGTAGAAACAAATTTGAATTGGTGTGAAATCTATTAAATCTTCTGGGAGCCAAAAGTCATCTATAAAGTTAAGGCATGAAGGGAGATTAGTGATGAGAGAGCTTCCTGGAAAGGCAAGAGCTTGCAGCACTATGTGAAGGAAAGTGGATAATGAGTTCATCTAAGCTAATCACAGTAAGAGGAGACCCCAAAAGACAAGAACTATAGTAGGTAAAACAGAGGGAAAGCTTTTGAATGATAGTTCACTCAGGGGTAGACACAGAGTAAAGTCCTATTGCGAATGGGGTAAGTAGAAGAAATCTCAGTCCAATTAGTGACCAATACATCTGTTTTTTGTTTTACTTATCGATATGTGTTTTCGGCTGTTCTGTTTCCTTGGAAATGTGAACCAACTGAAGCCTGATGGGTCCCAGAACAGTGCTGGAGTAGCGAGGAGCGTCCGAGCAAGGAATGTTTCCTGGTGGGGATGGAGAGTCTCCTGGGCCCCATTTTAATCCAGAGATATGAAACCAGGAGGAATGATCAGCCAGTTTAGCGGCTGCTGATGTAGTTAAAATGACCTCAAATGGACCAGTCCATCGAGAAAGAAGATCCTTATGGTGTAAGGTCTTAAGTAGGACTTGATCTCCAGGTTAAGGGCAGGAAGATAATCTCCCAGTAAGGGGCTCTCAGTAGGTAATTGACCTAAGAGAAAAGGACGTTCATACATGAGCTCAAAAGGACTGAGGAAAGACAGGGTTCTCATGAAGTAGCCCTTATGTGAGCGAAAGCCATGGGAAGAAGTTTGGTCCATGGCCTTTGTAGTTCTAGAGAGAGTTTGGTTAGGTGTGTTTTGAAAATAGAATTTGCCTTTTCTACTTTTCCCAAGGACTGGAGTCTGTAAGGAATATGTAGTTTCCAGATTATGCCAAGGGATTGGGCTACTTGTTCAGTGATTTGGGAGATAAAAGTTGGCCCATTATCAGATTGGAGAATGAGTGGGAGGCCAAAGCAAGGGATGATTTCTCATATGAGAAACTGTGTTACCTCTGAGGAGGTTTCTGATCTCTTAGGAGAAACCTCAATCTACCCTGAGAAAGTGTCTACTAGAGTGAGCATGAGTTTTATTTTTCATGTTGGAGGCATGTGAGTGAAGTCTATTTGCCAGTCCTCTCCTGGGATATGCCCTCAAGCCTTATGTGTTGAAAATAAGGGAATAAGCTATAGGGCTCCCTGCAGTGAGACTAAGAAGATAATACAAGAGTGAGTGATTTTTGCAGAAGAGAAAGAAGGTTAGGATAGGTGATAAGAGGCCTGAAGAGGTAATAAAGAGGTTTAGTGCCTACATGTAGGGCATTGATGAATGTCCATAAGAATCTGTGTGGCCTGAGATTGGGGAAGGACATAGCAGCCCTGTTTTTGTAACCAGTCTCCTTGTGGTTGTGCTCCCTCTTGTAGCAATCGTGTTTTTTCTTCAGAGAGGAAAAGGGGCTTTATGCTGGGGAATGCTATGAGTTGTTGAGCTGGTGATCGGTGATTAGAGTGAGGCTTGTTTTGCTTTTCTGTCTGCAGCATTGTTGCCCCATGAAATGGGACAACACCAGGGGTCTGAGGCCTCGTGGTAAGCTCAGCAATGTATGATGCCTACTTCAGTTGGCATGTTAGCTGCATTTAACAGTAGAAGTATAAGTGGGACATTAGTTAAGGGAGGGCCTTTTGTAGATAGGAGCCCTTGTTCCTCCCAGATGGCAGCATGTGAGTGTATGATGTGGAAAGTATATTTAGAATCAGTGTATATGTTTGCTCTCTTGTTAGCTGCAAGGGTAAGTGCTCTAGTTAGTGCAACAAGATCTGCCTTTTGGGATGAAGTTCCCAAAGGGAGAAGCTGTGATTCAGTAATTCCAGTGTCAGCAAAAATTGCATATCCAGCTACCTTTTTTCCCTCTGTTGTTGTAAAGGAGCTGCCATCAATACACCAAGTAAAGTCAGGGTTATTCAAAGGAGTTGAGGAAATGTGGGAGAAATGGGGCATCACATCTTCTAATGCCTCTTTACAGGTATGGATGGGAGGCTCGGAAGAATTAAGAATAAGGGTGGCGGGGTTGAGAGGACAGTGTTCAAAGGAGAACTTGGGTGACATGAATCAGTTGGATCCATGAAGGAGACAGAAGGGTCATGGATTTGTGAGAGAGTAAATCCTTAAGTCATGGGGTGAATGAATGAAAGTGGGTGCTCCAAAGGTAAGTTTCTTACTTTCCTGAGCAAGGAGTGCAGCTGCTGCCAGAGCACATAGGCAGGCTGGCCATCCTTGGATTGTGGTATCTAGTTGTTTTGATAGATAAGCGACAGGGGTAAAGGAGGGGCCCTGATTTTTTCTCAAAACTCCTATGGCAATTTTGTGTTCCTCAGTGGTGTAGAGTATAAAGGGGAGAGAAAGGTCAGGAAATGTTAGAGCTGGGGCTGAGAGAATGGTTTGCTTAAGGGTGCTAAAGGCTGAACTAGGGGTTCCAAAAGATCTCCTTGGATGGCTTGATATATGGGTTGGTTTTACTGCTGTAAGGCAAAATTCGGAATCCAGAGGCTTAGCTATCCAGCTAACTCCAAGAAGGACAGGGTCTCTGTTTTTGATGTAAGGAGTGGTAGGACTGGATATAAATTGGAAATAAAGGACTTTCTTTCAGTAGTAATATATCTTTCTGTTGGTGTTAAAAGGGACTCCAAGACATGTGACTCTAGGGAGAGAGAGCTGAACCTTGGTGGGAGATACTTGACAGGATAGAAAATTGAGGAGTTGTAGAGTGTGTTGTTGAGAGCGTGTAAACGAAGGACAACAAAGGAGGAGATCATCCACATATTGGAGGACAGTACTTGAAGTAAGGTCAAGAGAGGTTAGGTCTGTTGCTAGAGCTTGGCCAAAGAAATGAGGGCTATCACAAAAGCCTTGTGGGAGGACTGTCCATGTCAGCTGTTGGGAGAAATGATTGTCTGGATCAGTCCAGGTAAAGGCAAAAGGATCTTGAGAGTGTATGTGTAAAGGGATGGTAAAGAAGGTGTCCTTGAGGTCTAGAATGGTGAAGTGGGTAGTGGAGGAGGGAATGAGAGAGAGGAGAGTATAGGGATTAGGGACTACCAGGTCTATGGGGATAATAGCCACATTGATAAGTCTCAGTGCTGGACCAGACGGTAGGAGTCATTTGGGTTTTTGACAGGTAAGATAGGGGTGTTACAGGGAACGTGGGTTGAGCGCAAGAGGCCCTGATGTAGGAGATTAGTGATGATAGGTTTTAACGCCTGTTGACCTTTTTGGGAGATAGGGTATTGTGGTTGATTGGGGAATTTATAGGGTCTTTGAGACGGATATGAGCTGGAGCATGGTGAGAGGTGACAGATGGGTTGTCTGTTTACTAAACTATGGTGTTTATGGATGAGGAGGGAAATGGCAGAGGGGAGAAGAGGAGGTAGGGTTGAGGAGCAGTAACCAGGCTAGGTTGGGAGGTAGACTTGGAATAGTAACAGAAGCTTTGAATTTTGAGAGAAGGTCTTTCCCAAGAATAGGAGTGGGGCATTTGGGAAGTACAAGAAAATAATGGGAAAATGGGGTACCTTGAAGTGTTCAAGTTAGAGGCTCGGTTATTCGTGGTGTAGATAGTAAACCATCAACCCCCATAACAGAGGCCTGAGAGAACTTGGTGTTTCCAAAGTAGGCAGGCATAGCAGAGTAAGTGACCCCCATGTTGATGAGAAAAGAGATCAGCTTACCTGCCGCTGTGAGAGTTACCCTGGGCTCCATACAGGTGATGAGAGTCAGGGCCTGGGGCCCTGGGTGACTTCAATCTTCATCAACAAGTCCAAGGAGGCTGGGCAGAGCTGGATCTGAGGACTCCTGCTTGGGACCAGGAGGGGATGTCTGGATTCCTAGAGGGGGATTTGGGCAGTTGACCTTCCAATGTCTTTTTATGCCACAGAGGGGACACAGGCCTGGCCTTGGCTTTAAGTATGAGCAGGCCCAGTGGCCTTCTTTGCCACATTTGAAGCAGGGCCAAGGTGGCAGCTTCCTGTTTTTGTTGCTTGTTGGAGGTTTGGAGCCATGTAGGGCATTGGCTAAAAGGTGGTATTTGGCCTGATCTCCTTGAGCTTTCTCTAGCTTTGCCTGCTCTTCCCAGTTATTGAAAATTTTAAAAGCCAAATTTAAAAGGTCTCATTTATGGGTTTCAGGGCCTTTTCCTGCCTTTTTTAGTTTCTTTTGGATGTTTGGGGAATAGGGAGATAAAACGGGTGTTGAGGACAATGGTGCCCTCTGTTGAAGTGGGGTCTAATTTTGTGTATTTTTGTAGGACCTCTGTTAACCTGGCTAGAAATTGTGTCAGGTTTTCGACTAGTCTTGGAGCTATTTCCTGGAGCTTATCAAAGTTGACAGCTTTATGTCCTACCTTTGAAGGCCCACACTGAGGCAAGCGACCATGTGATTATAGGCTGCCCGTCCAAGTCTTCCTGCCTGATAATCCCAGTTGGGATCATCTCTGGGGACAGCCGTGGCCCCTACAGGCTTGGTGTCATCAGTCCTGTGTATCTCATCAGCATGTGCTGAGAGGCTTGCCATACTCGTTCTTCCTCTTCTGGGAGAAGGGTGGAGGAAAGTATGATGTAAATATCATGCCAGGTCATGTCATAAGACTGGATAAGATATTTAAATTCTTTTAGATGATTATCAGGGTCTGAGGAGAAGAAGCAAAGATGCTTTTCGATTTGAGATAGATCAGAGAGGGGGAATGGGACATGAACCCAAACAATGCCTTCTGCTCCAGCTACTTCCCAAAAAGGGAGGAGTGGAGCAGGGAAAGGAGCAGGGTCCTGCTGTGAAGTTTCCTGCTTTAAAGTTATTTGGGACTGAGTATGCAGAGGAGACCTAGGGAGGTTGGGGTATAGCCTTGGGACCTTAAGGGTAGAGGGTGAGGTTGAGGTCTCAGAGCTCACCTCTGGAACAGGCCAGGGAGGGCAGTCGGGAGCAGTGACAGGGGTCTGCACTTGAGAAGGAGGGAGGGAGGAGGGGGCGTAAATTGGAGGTTGTGGAACTGGATCTGATGTGGCTGCAACGGGATTGGGAGCTATAGGAGGTGGGCTGTGATAAGAAGGGTCAAAGGAGGAAGAAGAAAAGTCTGAACAGGGATCAAGGGTGGGGGTGGGGAGACATTGTATTAGGAAGATGTAGCCCAGAGTGGACTAAGAGTATTTGAGAAGTAGAACAGGAGTCACAGAGAGAGGGTCGAGAGTGAAGAAAGCCTGAACAGAAGGGATTTCTGAGCACTTGCTGTTGCAGCAGCAGAAGTTATCCAGGTCCCTTAGAGTATTATAATCGAGAGTTCTGTTTTCTGACCATTGGGACCTATTATCAAGTCTGTATTGTGGCCAGAAAGTGTTAGAATAGTAAATAAGTCTTTTTAGTCTAATCTCCCCTTGGAAACTCAAGTCTTTTAGATTTCAGAGAAGGCATCCTAGAGGAGTGGATTTTGAGGGCTGGGATTGAGAATTTCCCATTGCGACCAAATAGGAAGAGTAGACAAGGGCAAGGGAAAGCGAGGAGAAATGTCCGAGAGAAAAGACATCCCCATTCTCAGGACCTTCTCAGAGAGTAATGATAGTCTGCTTTGAAATGGGCATCCCCTATTTTAAAGTCAGACTGGGGCACAAGGCCAAGGGCCTGAGGGCCGTGGGATCCTCCCACCTAGCGCTAGGACTTGAAAACAAGGAGAGGACCTGAGAAGACCAATTTCACTCACCCTTGTAACCGATGGATGAAATGTGGGCTGGTGTGTGGATGTCAGTCCAGCAAGGCAAGTGGAGAGTCCCGTTCTGGGGGACTTGTCTCAGTTTCTCTGCAAGGTCCAAGGGAGGGGGCCACCAGGGGTGGGCTCATAAGAGGAGCCCACCCAGTCGCGGTGGATCTTCCCTCCTGGGTTTTGGCACCAGAATATAAGGCAAGTGCAGAGAAAAAGAGTGAGCCAGGTTGTCAAGCAAGAAAAGAAAACTTACTAAAGGGAAAACAAGAGGGTGGCTGACCTTTAAGAAAAACCAGTGTCCTCCCTTTCTGACAGGATCCTTCTTATACCCTGCCAGTGGAAAATTCTCTGAGGGGGTGGTCAATTTTTAGCCTGCAGCTAGAGTCTTGCAGTCACATAGGCTGAGGCCTGGAATACGGTGGTGACGTAGCCTTGAGAAAGTAGGTGCCAGCGGGGAAAACAGAATGTCGCTTGTGTAATGTGATCAGTCTCAAGGGTCACCGTGACTTCATTCTTCGTTTGTGAGGTCAACATAATGAGCCATTTTAGCAATGAGCCCCCATGTAGGCCCTATTGGTATTTACTCTCTTAACAACTTTCATATATAACTTCAGTTGTGTTGATTTTATTAATCAGGTTGTGCATTACAGCCCTAGTACTTACTTATCTTACAACTCGAAGTTTGTTCTTTTTTATTATCTTCATCCAATTCTTCCTTCCCTGACTCTCCTCCTCTGTAACCAAAAATCTGATATTTTTTTCTAAGAGTTCATTTGTTTGTTTTTGAACTATAATTAACCTAAGCCATTATGTTAGTTTCTGGTGAATAACACAGTGATTTGACATTTCTGTACATTACAAAATGATCACCAGAATTTCTTCTTAATGTTTTCTACTACTTTGTTGAACTTCTTATTTGTTCTTTATTATTTTCTCAATATTATTAAATTGTTTATCTATGGTCTCTTGTAGTTGTCTGCATCTTTAGAGTGACTACTTTGACTTCTTTGTGGGCCATTCCTGGATTTCCATTTCTTTGGGACAAATTAGTGGAGGATTACTGTATTCCTTTGGTGGAGTCATATTTCTTTGATTCTTCATGATCTCTGTAGTCTTGTATACATTTTCATGCATTTGAAAAAGCAGTCATTTCTTCCAGACTTTATGGACTGACTTTAAGGAAAGCCTTTTACTTGTAGTTGGGGACATGCAGGTTCAAAACGTTAGTGCTACAGGGTGCCACATGTGTGGTTGTGTGGTGGCCCTGGGTCCTGGGGGACATGATATCTTTTTAGCTCAAGTCACTAGAGTCCACAGCATCAACTCTGTCGTTCTTAGTAAGCACTGCAAATGATCCACAAGGGCTGCAACGCCTGTGGGGTCCTCAGTAGCACCTCCAAGTCCAGTAGCTAGGTACCAGGGGAAGCAGTAGTGGTGGCCAGTGGTATGCATATACTTGGCTGCAGCAGCCTGATGCAGATTCCTAGTAGTTGCACAGGCCATTTCTAGACACACACACATGAAGAGGGCCAGAGCAGGTGGTAAGGGACATGACCAACAATGGCAACTGCAGAGGTCCTGGCCATGAGCATTCTCTTCCTGTGGCTCCACACTCTCTCCCTGGGTGCATACACCACAATGAAAACAATGATAGGGTGCAAGCTGGGGGCATGCAGATGCACAGCTGGAGGAAGTAGCTATATGTAGGCACAAGGATACCAGCCAATGACAGAAGATCTGGGCCCACAAGCAGCTGTGGGCACCTTGGCTATTGGTGAGTTAACCTGTGACTACACACTTTCTCCCTGGGCATGCATGCTGCAGTGGAGGCTAATGACAAGCCAGTGGGTGCAGGTGCACAGCTGGACAGGCTAGCCCAGAGCATGCCGGTGAGCACAAAGGTGAGGGTCAGCTGAGGGAATCTTGGCTGAAGTGTTACAATCATGGAGCCACAGGGGTCTTGGATGACTGATGGTGTGGTTCCTAGGGTCCAGCAAAGGCAAGGAGGGGAGAAAGAGAGGAGGGACTCAGGCAGCTGGCATCAGCAAGTATGTATACCTATGGGGGAGAAGCTGGTGAAATCTGCAGGGGTTCTATGGCAGCTGTGTTGGCCATTGCTTTATCAGTGGTGAAAAGTTCTTAGTTTGTCTGCAGAGCAGGTCTTTCCGAACTGTACTCGCTCCCATCGTGCATCTGCTAATAATGGCTTCTGCTTTTCTTCCTTGTTTCTAGCCAGCATTGTATGTCTTAGCTTTGCCAGTCTGGGTAGGATGAAACCAAAGTAATATCTTTGCATAGTGTCCTGAGAGTCTGGAGAATCTGGTCACTCATCTCATTCTTCCTTTCATTGTGAGAGAAATTCTTTCTAGCTAGGAGATTAGTTCTTGGTGCTGAACAGTGCTGACTTGTGGAATGGGATGATCAAGACAAAAATGAAGCTGTCTTCTTTCTCTTCTTGTGTAATTATTCTGGGACTTGTTGTTCCACTATTACTAAGACCTCTGAAGTGGGCTCTAGAGATCTTCTAGAGTTGTTTTATTTGTGGATAGCTGTCTAATTGTTGATGTCTGTCAAGGAAAGGGGAAGCTAGGTTCCTATATGTTGTCATTTTTCCTGCCTCCACAATCTTTGAATTCATTCAAGTTTCAAAATATGTCTCTGTGTGTATGTGTGTGCATTTCTAAGTTCTTTCTCTGGTTCTATTAGTCTATTTCTCTATTTATGAGCCAATATGAGAGCCTTATTGACAGTGAATTTATGATAAATCTTGACATCCAATAAATCAAATTCTTCCACCCTGTATCTCTTCTTTAATAGTGCCTCAGCTATTCTTTGCCATTTACATTTTTGTAGAAATTTTTGGATCGGATTTTTAAGGTCCACATACGTGTGTGCAAATACACGCACACAGAGTTGGAATTTTTGTTGAATTGAGCATGAGTATGATTTCTGCATAGAGGTCTTGTATATTTTAAAAGATTTATTCCTAGGTGTTTGATATGTTTATGTTATTTCAAAGTTATAATATATTATTGTTTTGTTTGTTGCTGATATATAAATATGCAGTTAATTTTTGTATATTTACTTGCACAGAAATTTTGGCAAGCTCATTTTTAAATTCTAGTGATTTATCTGTTTTTTCTTTGGATTTTCTACATACATGATTATATTAACTATGAACAATGAGAAATTGTTCCTTTATTTTTTATATATACTTTGATATAAATTTAATCTCTTTCTCTCCTTCCTCTCTCTCTCTTTACCTTTTTGTAATATCTACAACTTTTGGTACAATATAGAAAATACTGATGTTATCAGACATCTGTTTTGCTCCAAATGTCAGGATGATTGCAGCAGATTTTTGAGACTATCTTTTTCAGAGCAAGGAAATTAGTTTTTTTTTAACTGTAGGACAATTACTTTACAATGGTTTGTTGGTTTCTGCCATACAATAATGCAAATCAGCCATAATTATATAGATAGGTATATTTATATAGATAGATATACAGATATACTTATATAGATTTTAAATATATATTTTATAATTTTATAAAATATATATTTTAAATATATATATCTATATTTATATAGCTATATCTATCTGTCTATATAATTATGGTTGATTTTATATATATATATATATATATATATATATATATATATCCTCCCTCTTGAGCCTCCCTACCCCCTCCCATCTCACCCTTCTAGGTTGTCACAGAGCACCAGGCTGTGCTCCCTGTGTAATACAACAGATCCTCACTAGCTATCTATTTTACACATGATAATGTATACATGTTAATGCCATTTTTTTCGATTCGTCCTACCCTCTCTTTCCCTACCGTGTCCAAAAGTCTGTTCTCTATATCTGCATCTCCATTCCTTCCCTGCAAATAGGTTCATCAGTACTATTTTTCTAGATTGCATATATATGCATTAGGTACAATATTTATTTTTCTCTTTCTGACTTACTTCACTCTGCATAACAGGCTCTAGTTTCACCCACCTCACTTCCACTGACTCAAATTTGTTCTTTTTTATGTCTGAGTAATATTCCATTGTATATATGTACCACATCAGGTTTTATCCATTCATCTGTTGATAGACATCTAGGTTGCCTCCATGTCCTGGCTATTGTAAATACTGCTGCAATGAATATTGGGGTACATGTGTCTCTTTGAATATTGGTTTTCTCAGGGTATATGCCCAGAAATGGGATTGCTGGGTCATATGTTAGTTTTATTCCTCGTGTTTTAAGGAATCTCCATACTGTTCTCCATAGTGGCTGTATTAAAGTACATTCCCACCAACAGTGCAAGAGCGTTCCCTTTTCTCCACACCCTCTCCAGCACTTATTTTTTTATAGCTTTTATTTTGGTGAAGGCCATTCTGTTCGGTGTGAGGTGATATGTTATTATAGTTTCAGTTTTAATTTCTCTAATAATGAGCAATGTTGAGCATTTTTTCATGTGTTTGTTGACTATCTACATGTCTTCTTTGGAGAAAGATCTGTTTAGGTCTTCTGCTCATTTTTGATTGGGTTGTTTGTTTTTCTGATACTGAGCTCTATGAGCTGCTTATATTTTTTGGAGATTAATCTTTTGTCAGTTGCTTCATTTGCGATTATTTTCTCCCATTCTGAGGGTTGTCTTTTCTTCTTGTTTATAGTTTCTTTCACTCTGCAAAAGTTTTTTTTTTTTTAATTTTAATTGGAGGCTAATTACTTTACAATATTGTATTGGTTTTGCCATACATTGACATGAATCTGCCACGGGTATACATGTGTTCCCCATCCTGAACCCCCCTCCCACCTCCCTCAACATCCCATCCCTCTGGGTCATCCTAGTGCACCAGCCCTGAGCACCCTGTATCATGCATTGAACCTGGACTGGTGATTTGTTTCACATATGATAATATACATGTTTCAGTGCCACTCTCCCAAACCATCCCATCCTCGCCCTTTCCCACAGAGTCCCAAAGACTGCTCTATACATCTGTGTCTTTTTTGTTATCTCACATACAGGGTTTTCGTTACCATCTTTCTAAATTCCATATATATGTGTTAGTATACTGTATTGGTGTTTTTCTTTCTGGCTTACTTCACTCTATATAATAGGCTCCGGTTTCATTCACCTCATTAGAACTGATTCAAGTGCATTCTTTTTAATGGCTGAGTAATATTCCATTGTGTATATGTACCACGGCTTCCTTACCCATTCATCTGCTGATGGACATCTAGGTTGCTTCTATATCCTGGCTATTATAAACAGTGCTGCGATGAACACTGGGGTACACGTATCTCTTTCAATTCTGGTTTCCTTGGTGTGTATCCCCAGCAGTGGGATTGCTAGGTCATATGGCAGTACTGTCTCCAGTTTTTTAAGGAATCTCCACACTGTTCTCCATAGTGGCTGTGCTAGTTTGGATTCCCATCAATAGTGTAAGAGGGTTCCCTTTTCTCCACACCCTCTCCAGCATTTATTGCTTGTAGACTTTTGGATAGCAGCCATTCTGACTGACGTGAAATGGCACTTCATTGTGGTTTTGATTTGCATTTCTCTGATAATGAGTGATGTTGAGCATCTTTTCATGTGTTTGTTAGCCATCTGTGTGTCTTCTTTGGAGAAATGTCTGTTTAGTTCTTTGGCCCATCTTTTGATTGGGTCGTTTATTTTTTTGGAATTGAGCTGCAGGAGTTGCTTGTATATTTTTGAGATTAATTCTTTGTCCATTGCTTCGTTTGCTATTATTTTCTCCCATTCTGAAGGCTGTATTTTCACCTTGCTTATAGTTTCCTTTGTTGTGCAAAAGGTTTTAAATTTAATTAGGTCCCATTTGTTCATTTTTGCTTTTATTTCCAATATTCTGGGAGGTGAGTCATAGAGGATCCTGCTGTGATTTATGTCGGAACGTGTTTTGCCAAAGTTTTCCTCTAGGAGTTTTATAGTTTCTGGTCATATCTAGGAGTTTTATAGTTTCTGGTCTTACATTTAGATCTTTAACGCATTTTGAGCTTATTTTTGTGTATGGTGTTTGAAAGTGTTCTAGTTTCGTTCTTTTACAAGTGGTCGACCAGTTTTCCCAGCACCACTTGTTAAAGAGATTGTCTTTTCTCCATTGTATATTTTTCCCTCCTTTGTCAAAGATAAGGTGTCCATAGGTGCGTAGATTTATCTCTGGGCTTTCTATTTTGTTCCATTGAGCTATATTTCTGTCTTTGTGCCAGTACCATACTGTCTTGATGACTGTGGCTTTGTAGTAGAGCCTGAAGTCAGGCAGGTTGATTCCTCCAGTTCCATTCTTCTTTCTCAAGATTGCTTTGGCTATTCGAGGTTTTTTGTATTTCCATACAAATTGTGAAATGATTTGTTCTAGTTCTGTGAAAAATACCATTGGTAGCTTGATAGGGATTGCATTGAATCTATAGATTGCTTTGGGTAGTATACTCATTTTCACTATATTGATTCTTCCGATCCATGAACATGGTATATTTCTCCATCTATTTGTGTCCTCTGATTTCTTTCACCAGTGTTTTATAGTTTTCTATATATAGGTCTTTTGTTTCTTTAGATAGATATATTCCTAAGTATTTTATTCTTTTTGATGCAATGGTGAATGGAATTGTTTCCTTAATTTCTCTTTCTGTTTTCTTATTGTTAGTGTATAGGGATGCAAGGGATTTCTGCGTATTTATTTTATATCCTGAAACTACTGTATTCATTGATTAGCTCTAGTAATTTTCTGGTGGAGTCTTTAGGGTTTTCTATGTAGAGGATCATGTCATCTGCAAACAGTGAGAGTTTTACTTCTTCTTTTCCAATCTGGATTCCTTTTATTTCTTTTTCTGCTCTGATTGCTGTGGCCAAAACTTCCAAAACTATGTTGAATAGTAGTGGTGAGAGTGGGCACCCTTGTCTTGTTCCTGACTTTAGGGGAAATGCTTTCAATTTTTCACCATTGAGGAAGTTTGCTGTGGGTTTGTCATATTTAGCTTTTATTATGTTGAGGTATGTTCCTTCTATTCTTGATTTCTGAATAATAAATGGATGTTGAATTTTGTCAAAGGCTTTCTCTGCATCTATTGAGATAATCATATGGTTTTTATTTTTCAATTTGTTTACGTGGTGTATTACATTGATTGATTTGTGGATATTGAAGAATCTTTGCATCCCTGGGGTAAAGTCCACTTGGTCATATTGTATGATCTTTTTAATATGTTGTTGGATTCCGTGTGCTAGGATTTTGTTAAGGGTTTTTGCATCTATGTTCATCAGTGATATTGGCCTGTAGTTTTCTTTCTTTGTGGCATCTTTGTCAGGTTTTGGTATTAGGGTGATGGTGGCCTCATAGAATGAGTTTGGAAGTTTACCTTCCTCTGCAATTTTCTGGAAGAGTTTGAGTAGGATAAGTGTTAGCTCTTCTCTAAATTTTTGGTAGAATTCAGCTGTGAAGCCATCTGGTCCTGGGCTTTTGTCTGCTGGAAGATTTCTGATTACAGTTTCAATTTCCGTGCTTGTGATGGGTCTGTTAAGATTTTCTATTTCTTCCTGGTTCGGTTTTGGAAAGTTGTACTTTTCTAAGAATTTGTCCATTTCTTCCAAGTTGTCCATTTTATTGGCATATAGTTGCTGATAATAGTCTCTTATGATCCTTTGTATTTCTGTGTTGTCTGTTGTGATCTTTCCATTTTTATTTCTAAGTTTATTGATTTGATTTTTCTCCCTTTGTTTCTTGATGAGTCTGCCTAATGGTTTGTCTATTTTATTTATCTTCTCAAAGAACTAGCTTTTGGCTTTGTTGATTTTTCCTATGGTCTCTTTTGTTTCTTTTGCATTTATTTCTGCCCTAATTTTTAAGATTTCTTTCCCTCTACTAATGCTGGGGTTCTTCATTTCTTCCTTTGAAAGTTGCTTTAGGTGTAGAGTTAGGTTCTTTATTTGACTGTTTTCTTGTTTCTTAAGGTAAGCCTGTATTGCTGTGAACCTTCCCCTTAGCACTGTTTTTACAATGTCCCATAGGTTTGGGGTTGTTGTGTTTTCATTTTCATTTGTTTCTATGCAGATTTTGATTTCTTTCTTGATGTCTTCTGTGATTTGTTGGTTATTCAGCAGCGTGTTGTTCAGCCTCCATATGTTGGAATTTTTAATAGTTTTTCTCATGTAATTGACATCTAATCTTACTGCATTGTGGTCAGAAAAGATGCTTGGAATGATTTCAGTTTTTTTGAATTTACCAAGGCTAGATTTATGGCCCAGGATGTGCTCTATCCTGGAGAAGGTTCCATGTGCACTTGATAAAAAGGTGAAATTCATTGTTTTGGGGTGAAATGTCTTATAAATATCAGTTAGGTCTAACTGATCTATTGTATCATTTAACGTTTATGTTTCCTTGTTAATTTTCTGTTTAGTTGATCTATCCATAGGTGTGAGTGAGGTATTACAGTCTCCCACTATTATTGTGTTATTGTTAAGTTCCTCTTTCATACTTGTTAGCATTTGTCTTACATATTGCAGTGCTCCTATGTTGGGTGCATATATAGTTATAATTGTTATCTTCTTCTTGGATTGATCCTTTGATCATTATGTAGTGTCCTTCTTTGTCTCTTTTCACAGCCTTTGTTTTAAAGTCTGTTTTAACTGATATGAGTATTGCCACTCCTGCTTTCTTTTGGTCTCTATTTGCATGGAATATCTTTTTCCAGCCCTTCACTTTCAGTCTGTATGTGTCCCTTGTTTCGAAGTGGGTCTCTTGTAGACAATATATATAGGGGGTCTTGTTTTTGTATCCATTCAGCCAGTCTTTGTCTTTTGGTTAGGGAATTCAACCCATTTACATTTAAGGTAATTATTGATAAGTATGATCCTGTTGCCATTTACTTTATTGCTTTGGGTTCAAGTTTATACACACTTTCTGTGTTTCCTGTTTAGAGAAGATCCTTTAGCATTTGTTGGAGAGCTGGTTTGGTGGTGCTGAATTCTCTCAGCTTTTGCTTGTCTGTAAAGCTTTTGATTTCTCCTTCATATTTGAATGAGATCCTTGCTGGGTACAGTAATCTGTGTTGTAGGTTTTTTTCTTTCATCATTTTAAGTATATCCTGCAATTCCCTTCTGGCCTGGAGTTTCTATTGAAAGATCACCTGTTATCCTAATGGGAATCCCCTTATGTGTTATATGTTGTTTTTCCCTTGCTGCTTTTAATATTTGTTCTTTGTGTTTGATCTTTGTTAATTTGATTAATATGTGTCTTGGGGTGTTTCACCTTGGGTTTATCCTGTTTGAGACTCTCTGGGTTTCTTGGACTTGGGTGATTATTTCCTTCCCCATTTTAGGGATGTTTTCAACTATTAGCTCCTCAAGTATTTTCTCATGGTCTTTCTTTTTGTCTTCTTCTTCTGGGACTCCTATGATTCGAATGTTGGAGCATTTAACATTGTCCCAGAAGTCTCTGAGGTTGTCCTCATTTCTTTTAATTCTTTTTCATTTTCCTCTCTGTTACATTTATTTCTACCATTCTATCTTCTACCTCACTTATCCCATCTTCTTCCTCCGTTATCCTACTGTTGGTTCCCTCCAGAGTGTTTTTGATCTCATTTATTGCATTATTCATTATATATTGACTCCTTTTTATTTCTTCTAGGTCCTTGTTATACATTTCTTGCATCTTCTCGATCCTTGCCTCCAGGCTATTTATCTGTAACCCCATTTTGTTTTCAAGATTTTGGATCATTTTCACTATCATTATTCGAAATTCTTTATCAGGTAGATTCCCTATCTCTTCCTCTTTGGTTTGGTGGGCATTTATCCTGTTCCTTTACCTGATTGGTATTTCTCTGCCTTTTCATCTTGTTTATATTGCTGTGTCTAGTGTGGCATTTCTGGCAGTTTGTGGTTCCTCTTTATTGTGGAGGTTCCTCACTGTGGGTGGGGTTGGACGGGTGGCTTGTCAAGGTTTCCTGGTTAGGGAAACTTGTACTGGTGCTCTGGTGGGTGGAACTGGATTTCTTCTCTCTGGAGTGCAATGAAGTGTCCAGTAGTGAGTTTTGAGATGTCAGTGGGTTTGGTGTGACTTTGGGCAGCCTGTATATTGAAGCTCAGGGCTATGTTCCTGTGTTGCTGGAGAATTTGTGTTGTATGTCTTTCTCTGGAACTTGTTGGCCCTTGGGTGGTGCTTGGTTTCAGTGTAGGTATGGAGGCATTTGATGAGCTCCTATCGATTAATGTTCCCTGAAGTCAGGGAGTTCTCTGATGTTCTCAGGATTTGGACTTAAGCCTCCTGCCTCTGGTTTTCAGTCTTATTCTTACAGTAGCCTCAAGACTTCTGCATCTATATAGCATCGATGATAAAAAAAAATCTAGGTTAATGATGAAAAGTTTCTCCACGGTGAGGGACACCTGGCGAGGTACACAAAGTTACATGGAGAAGAGATGAGGGAGGAGAGAGATAGGAGTGACCAGGAGGAGAAGAGGGGGAATCAAAAGGGGTGCGAGAGCAAGCTAGCCAGTAATCACTTCCCTATGTGCTCTCCAGTCTGGATCCCTCAGAGATGTTCACAGAGTTACACAGAGAAGAGAAGAGGGAGGAAGGAGACAGAGATGGCCAGGAAGATAAAAGGGGGAATCAAAAGGAGAGAGATTGATCTAGCCAGTAATCATTTCCCTAAGTGTTCTCCACAGCCCAGAACACACAAAGAGATTCACAGAGTTGGGTAGAGAAGAGAAGGGGGAGGGAGGAGATAGAGGTGACCTGGTGGAGAAAAAGAAGAGTCCAAAGGGGGAGAGAGCAATCCAGCCAGTAATCTCACTCCCAAGTAAAAATCGGTACTGAAGATTGGGTTCTTAAAGGTGCAAAATTGATAACAAATACCAAAAAGCAAAAATTAAAAATCTAGAATAGAGGTTAGATTCTCAAAAATACAATATCACAATAAACTGTGGAAAATTCTGAAAGAGATGGGAATACCAGACCATCTGACCTGTCTCTTGAGAAACCTGTATGCAGGTCAGGAAGCAACAGTTAGAACTGGACATGGAACAACACACTGGCTCCAAATAGGAAAAGGAGTACGTCAAGGCTGTATATTGTCACCCTGCTTATTTAACTTATATGCAGAGTACATCATGAGAAATGCTGGGCTGGAAGAAATACAAGCTGGAATCAAGATTGCCCAAAGAAATATCAATAACCTCAGATATGCGATGATACCACCCTTATGGCAGAAAGTGAAGAACTAAAGAGCCTCCTGATGAAAGTGAAAAAGGAGAGTGAAAAAGTTGGCTTAAAGCTCAACGTTCAGAAAACTAAGATCATGGCATCTGGTCCCATCACTTCATGGCAAATAGATGGGGAAACAGTGGAAACAGTGTCAGACTTCATTTTTTTGGCTCCAAAATCACTGCTGAAGGTGATTGCAGCCATGAAATTAAAAGACGCTTACTCCTTGGAAGGAAGGTTATGGCCAACCTAGATAACATATTTAAAAGTAGAGATATTACTTTGCCAACAAAAGTCCGTCTAGTTAAGGCTATGGTTTTTCCAGTGGTCATGTATGGATGTGAGAGTTGGATGGTGAAGAAAGCTGAGTGCCAAAGAATTGATGCTTTTGAACTGTGGTGTTGGAGAAGACTCTTGAGAGTCCCTTGGACTGCAAGGAGATCTAATCAATCCATCCTAAAGGAGATCAATCCTGGGTGTTCATTGGAAGGACTGATGTTAAAGCTGAAACTCCAATACTTTGGCCACCTCATGTGAAGAGCTGACTCATTGGAAAAGACCCTAATGCTGGGTAGGATTGCGGGCAGGAGGAGAAGGGGATGACAGAGGATGAGATGGTTGGATGGCATCACTGACTCGATGGACATGGGTTTGGGTAAACTCTGGGAGTTGGTGATGGACAGAGAGGCCTGGCGTGCTGCGATTCATGGGGTCACAGAGAGTCGGACACGACTGAGTGACTGAACTGAACTGACTGCAAGAAAAAAACAAAGTCACAAAAATTATAAAGTATATGTATATGAAGTTTGCTTTAAAAATAGGGTCTCGAGGGGGAGAGCAGAAGATGGCGGAGGAATAGGACGGGGAGACCACTCTCTCCTCCACAAATTTATTGAAAGAACATCTGAACGCTGACCAAACTTCACAAAACTACTTCTGAAGGCTGGCTGAGGACGTCAGGCTTTCACAAAAACTGCGCATTATCTTCAAAAGAGGTAGGAGAAATTATAAAAGATAAAAAGAGAGACAAAAGAGTTAGGGACGGAGACCCGTCCCGGGGAGGGAGTCGTAAAAGAGGAGGAATTTCCAAGCACCAGGAAACCCTCTCACCGGCGGGTGTGGGGGAGGATTTTTTATCTCGGAGGGCAACGTAACTGGGAGGAAAAAATAAATAAAATCCACAGATTACGTGCCTAAAGCAACTCCCAGCAAAGAACCCCAGACGCTCGCATCATCCGCCACCAGCAAGTGGGGGCTGAACGGAGAGGAGCGGGCGGCATTTCCTAGGGTAAGGACCGGGCCCGAGTGCCCCGAGGGCTATCTGAGGGAGCTAACGTGTGATAGTAACCTAAACTGTGGGACAGCGAGAGAGAGAGAACTATCCCGCGAAAAGCCCAACTCTAAGGCACTGCCGGCCCGCTCACAGAACAAAGGACTGAGCGATACCAGAGGAGAGCTAGCCGGCTGCGGACTGCGCCATCCCCCGCCGGACACAGCGGGCAGGCGGGGCCCGCCAGAGCCGGAAAGGGGCAAACTCGGCTCCAGAGAGGGCACCCCCTACCAAACTGCAAACAGGCTCCCAGTTTTTAAGCAAAGACTGCCTGAGATCCCGGAGGGTCGACAGCAGCCGGGAGGGTCGCAGCCAGAGACCAGCTCCCCAGAACCGACACAAAGCACACCGGAGCCGGGCGCGCCCGTAAACCGAGGCGGGGACCAGGGAGGTGATAAGCCGCACCGCCCCAACAGGGGACAGCGCCCTCGCCAAACTCCTGGCCGCCTGGGCAGCTCCGACCGGGAACGGCACAAGCCGCGGGCAAAATCGAGTCTGCGCCTTTGTGGAGTAACCGGGAGCCTGAACCTGAGCGGCTTAGTCCTGGGAAGTGCACGCAGCTCAGGGCCCGCTCCCCGGCCGAGTAACCTGAAGCCTGAGCAGGGTAGACGGGGAAAGCACACACGCCGTGAGCGGGGGCGAACCCAGTGCGGCCGAGACACTGCGAGCTTACCACACACACGCCAGAATTGCAGTGTTCCTTCCTCCCCACAGCACGATTGAACAAGCGAACCTAAAGAGATCACCTCCACCGCTTTGTTGCAGGGCGGAAATTAGATACTGAAGAGATCTCCAAACAGAAGCCAAATAAACAGAGGGAAGTGCTTTGGAAGGGACAGGCCAACAGATTAAGATCCCTGTAGCTAATACCGACTGCATTAAAAAGGACCTACAGATCTTGAAAAGTATAAGCAGGAATAAGGATCTATCTAAAACTGAGCAGATCCCACACTGCTCACAACAGCTCCAGAGAAAGTCCGGGATATATATATTTTTTACTATTATTATTTTTTTTAATTTTTTTTTTTAATTAAAAAAAATTTTTTTTTCTCTTCTTTCCTTTTTCTTCAAGTCCTCTATTACACCTTTAACTTTCATTTTCATAACCCACTATTAACTTGCAAAAAAAAAAAAAAACCCCTATTTTTGAAGCAAACTACATACATATATCTTATACCTTTTGTGTTTTTTTTTTTTAATGTTTTTTTCCTGTTCTACATTTTTTTACTGTTTCTTTTTTTACTGTTTTACTGTTTTTTTTTCTTGTTACACTGTTCCCTTTTTTCTTTTTTTTTTTTTTTTTTAGATTGTAAGTTTTATAAGAGTCTAACCTCTACTCTAGATTTTTAATCTGTGTTTTACATATTTGATATCAACTTTGTACATTTAAGAACCCAATCTTTAGGACCCATTTTTACTCAGGAGTGTGATCACTGGCCTGATCACTCTCTCCCCCTATTGATGCTCTTTCTTCTCCCCCAGGGAACCTCTATCTCCCACCCTCCTCCTTCTCTTCTCAACCCAATTCTGTGAATCTCTGAGGGTGTTCTGGGTACCGGAGAACACTTCAGGAACAGGATACTGCCCAGATCTCTCTCTCCCCTCTTAATTCCTCCCTTTCTACTCATGCTCACCTCTGTTACCTTCCTCCCCCCTCTCTATGTATCTCTGTGAATCACTCTGAGGGTTCCAAACTGTGGAAAGCACAGAGGGAAGTGCTTACTGGCTAGATTGCTCTCTCCACATTTGAATTCCCCTCTTCCCCTCCTGGTCACTTCAACCCACCCCCCCCACCTCATCTCTCCATGTAACTCAGTGAACCTTTCTGGGTATCCCTCACTGTGGAGAATCTTTTCACCATTAACCTAAAAGTTTTATTATTGAGGCTGTATGGAAGGAGAAGTCTTGAGGCTACTGCAAGAATAAGACTGAAAGCCAGGGGAAACATTAATTAATAAGAGACCATCCAATAGCCTCCATAAATTCACTGAAACCAAGCTCCACCCAAGAGATAATAAGTTCCAGAGCAAGACATACCACGCAAATTCTCCAGCAACGCAGGAACATAGACCTGAGCATCAATATACAGGCTGCCCAGAGGCACACCAAATCCATAGACATCTCAAAAATTAATACTGGTCACTCCATTACACTCAAGAGAGCAGAAATCCAGCTCCACCCACCAGAACACCGACACAAGCTCCCCCAACCAGGAAACCTTGACAAGCCACCTGTCCAACCCCAACCGCAGTGAGGAACCTCCACAACAAAGAGGAACTTCATACTACCAGAATACAGAAGGGCCACGCCTAACACAGCAATCTAAACAAGATGAAAAGGCAGAGAAATACTCAGCAAGCAAAGGAAAATGAGAAATGCCCACAAAGCCAAACAAAAGAGGAGGAGATAGGGAATCTATCCGAAAAAGAATTTAGAATAAGGATAATAAAAATGATCCAAAATCTTGAAAGCAAAATGGAGTTACAGATAAATAGCCTGGAGACAAAGATTGAGAAGATGCAAGAAATGTTTATCAAGGACTTAGAAGAAATAAAAAGGAATCAATATAGAATGAATAATGAAATAAAGGAGATAAAAGACACTCTGGAGGGAACCAACAGTAGAATAACGGAGGCAGAAGATAGGATAAGTGAGGTAGAAGATAGAATGATGGAAATAAACGAAGCAGAGAGGAAAAAAGAAAAAAGAATCAAAAGAAATGAGGAAAACCTCCGGGACCTCTGGGACAATATGAAACGCCCCAACATTCGAATCATAGGAGTCCCAGAAGAAGAAGATAAAAGGAAAGGCCATGAAAAAATACTCGAGGAGATAATAGTTGAGAATTTCCCTAAATTGAGGAAAGAAATAGTCACAGAAGTCCAAGAAACCCAGAGAGTTCCAAACAGGATAAACCCAAGGCGAAACACCCCAAGACACATATTAATCAAATTAACAAAGATCAAACACAAAGAACAAATATTAAAAGCAGCAAGGGAAAAACAACAAATAACACACAAGGGGATCCCCATAAGGATAACAGCTGATCTTTCAATAGAAACCCTTCAGGCTAGAAGGGAATGGCAGGACATACTTAAAGTAATGAAAGAGAATAATCTACAACCCAGATTACTGTACCCAGCAAGGATCTCATTCAGATATGAAGGAGAATTCAAAAGCTTTACAGACAAGCAAGAGCTGAGGGAATTCAGCACCACCAAACCAGCTCTCCAGCAAATGCTAAAGGATCTTCTCTAAACAGGAAACACAGAAAGGATGTTTCAACACGAACTCAAAACAACAAAGTAAATGGCAACGGGATCATACTTATCAATAATTACCTTAAATGTAAATGGGTTGAATGCCCCAACCAAAAGGCAAAGGGTTGCTGAATGGATACAAAAACAAGACCCCTATATATGCTGTCTACAAGAGACCCACCTCAAAACTAGGGACACACACAGGCTGAAAGTGAAAGGATGGAAAAACATATTCCATGCAAACGGAGACCAAAAGAAAGCAGGAGTCGCAATACTCATTTCAGATAAAATAGACTTTAAAATAAAGGATGTGAAAAGGGACAAAGAAGGACACTACATAAAGATCAAAGGATCAATTCAAGAAGAAGACGTAACAATTATAAATATATATGCACCCAACATAGGAGCACCACAATATATAAGGCAAATACTAACAAGTATGAAAGGGGAAATTAACAATAACACAATAATAGTGGGAGACTTTAATACTCCACTCACGCATATGGATAGATCAACTAAACAGAAAATTAACAAGGAAACACAAACTTTAAATGATACAATAGACAAATTAGATTTAATTGATATTTACAGGAGTTTCCACCCCAAAACAATCAATTTTACCTTTTTCTCAAGTGCACATGGAACTTTCTCCAGGATAGATCACATCCTGGGCCATAAATCTAGCCTTGGTAAATTCAAAAAAATTGAAATCATCCCAGCCATCTTCTCTGACCACAATGCAGTAAGATTAGACCTCAATTACAGGAAAAAAACTATTAAAAGTTCCAACATATGGAGGCTAAACAACACGCTTCTGAATAACCAACAAATCACAGAAGAAATCAAAAAAGAAATAAAATTATGCATAGAAACGAATGAAAATGAAAACACAACAACCCAAAACCTATGGGACACTGTAAAAGCAATACTAAGGGGAAGGTTCATAGCAATACAGGCGTACCTCAAGAAACAAGAAAAAAATCAAATAAATCAACTAACTCTACACCTAAAGCAACTAGAGAAGGAAGAAATGAAAAACCCCAGGGTCAGTAGAAGGAAAGAAATCTTAAAAATTAGGGCAGAAATAAATGCAAAAGAAACAAAAGAGACCATAGCAAAAATCAACAAAACTAAAAGCTGGTTTTTCGAGAAGATAAACAAAATTGATAAGCCATTAGCCAGACTCATCAAGAAACAAAGGGAGAAGAATCAGATCAACAAAATTAGAAATGAAAATGGAGAGATCACAACAGATTCCACAGAAATACAAAGGATCATAAGAGACTACTACCAACAGCTATATGCCAATAAAATGGACAACTTGGAAGAAATGGACACATTCTTAGAAAAGTATAACTTTCCAAAACTGAACCAGGAAGAAATAGAAGATCTTAACAGACCCATCACAAGCACGGAAATCGAAAGTGTAATCAGAAATCTTCCAGCAAACAAAAGCCCAGGACCAGACGGCTTCACAGCGGAATTCTACCAAAAATTTAGAGAAGAGCTAACACCTATCCTGCTCAAACTCTTCCAGAAAATTGCAGAAGATGGTAAACTTCCAAACTCATTCTATGAGGCCACCATCACCCTAATTCCAAAACTAGACAAAGATGTCACAAAAAAGGAAAACTACAGGCCAATATCACTGATGAACATAGATGCAAAAATCCTTAATAAAATTCTAGCAAACAGAATCCAACATCATATTAAAAAGATCATACATCATGACCAAGTGGGCTTTATCCCAGGAATGCAAGGTTTTTTTAACATCCGCAAATCAATCAATGTAATACACCACATTAACAAATTGAAAGAAAAAAACCATATGGTTATCTCAATAGATGCAGAAAAAGCCTTTGACAAAATTCAGCATCCATTTATGATTAAAACCCTCCAGAAAGCAGGAATAGAAGGAACATATCTCAACATAATAAAAGCTATATATGACAAACCCACAGCAAACATTATCCTCAATGGTGAAAAATTGAAAGCATTTCCCCTAAAGTCAGGAACAAGGCAAGGATGCCCACTTTCACCACTACTATTCAACATAGTTTTGGAAGTTTTGGCCACAGCAATCAGAGCTGAAAAAGAAATAAAAGGAATACAGATAGGAAAAGAAGAAGTAAAACTCTCACTGTTTGCAGATGACATGATCCTCTACATAGAAAACCCTAAAGACTCTACTAGAAAATTACTAGAGTTGATCAATGAATATAGTAAAGTTGCAGGATATAAAATTAACACACAGAAATCCCTTGCATTCCTATACTCCAATCATGAGAAAACAGAAAGAGAAATTAAGGAAACAATACCATTCACCATTGCATCAAAAAGAATAAAATACTTAGGAATATATCTACCTAAAGAAACAAAAGACTTATATATAGAAAACTATAAAACACTGATGAAAGAAATCAAAGAGGACACAAACAGATGGAGAAATATACCGTGTTCATGGATTGGAAGAATTAATATAGTGAAAATGAGTATTCTACCCAAAGCAATCTACAGATTCAATGCAATCCCTATCAAGCTACCAATGGTATTTTTCACAGAACTAGAACAAATCATCTCACAATTTGTATGGAAATATAAGAAACCTCGAATAGCCAAAGCAATCTTGAGGAAGAAGAATGGAACTGGAGGAATCAACCTGCCTGACTTCAGACTCTACTACAAAGCCACAGTCATCAAGACAGTATGGTACTGGCACAAAGATAGAAATATAGATCAATGGAACAAAATAGAAAGCCCAGAGATAAACCCACGCACATATGGACACCTTATCTTCGACAAAGGAGGCAAGAATATACAATGGAGAAAAGACAACCTCTTTAACAAGTGGTGCTGGGAAAACTGGTCAACCACTTGTAAAAGAATGAAACTAGAACACTTCCTAACACCGTACACAAAAATAAACTCAAAATGGATTAAAGATCTAAACGTAAGACCAGAAACAATAAAACTCCTAGAGGAAAACATAGGCAAAACACTCTCCGACATAAATCACAGCAGGATCCTCCATGACCCACCTCCCAGAATATTGGAAATAAAAGCAAAAATAAACAAATGGGACCTAATTAAAATTAAAAGCTTTTGCACAACAAAGGAAACTATAAACAAGGTGAAAAGACAGCCTTCAGAATGGGAGAAAATAATAGCAAATGAAGCAACAGACAAACAATTAATCTCAAAAATATACAAGCAACTTCTGCAGCTGAATTCCCGAAAAATAAATGACCCAATCAAAAAATGGGCCAAAGAACTAAACAGACATTTCTCCAAAGAAGACATACAGATGGCTAACAAACACATGAAAAGATGCTCAACATCACTCATTATTAGAGAAATGCAAATCAAAACCACAATGAGGTATCATTTCACACCAGTCAGAATGGCTGCTATCCAAAAGTCTACAAGCAATAAATGCTGGAGAGGGTGTGGAGAAAAGGGAACCCTCTTACACTGTTGGTGGGAATGCAAACTAGTACAGCCACTATGGAGAACAGTGTGGAGATTCCTTAAAAAACTGGGAATAGAACTGCCATATGACCCAGCAATCCCACTGCTGGGCATATACACCGAGGAAACCAGAATTGAAAGAGACGCGTGTACCCCAATGTTCATCGCAGCACTGTTTACAATAGCCAGGACATGGAAGCAACCTAGATGTCCATCAGCAGATGAATGGATAAGGAAGCTGTGGTACATATACACAATGGAATATTACTCAGCCATTAAAAAAAATACATTTGAACCGGTTCTACTGAGATGGATGAAACTGGAGCCCATTATACAGAGTGAAGTAAGCCAGAAAGAAAAACAACAATACAGTATACTAATGCATATATATGGAATCTGAAAGATGGTAACGATAACCCTATATGCGGGACAGAATGAGAGACACAGATGCATGGAACAATTTTATGGACTCTGAGGGAGAAGGTGAGGGTGGGACGTTCTGGGAGAATGGCATTGAGACATGTGTATTGTCATATGTGAAACAGAGCACCATTCCATGTTCGATGCATGTGACAAGGGCTCGGGGCCGGGGCAGTGGGATGATCCAGAGGGATGGGAGGGGGAGGGAGGTGGGTGGGGGGTTCGGGAAGGGGAACACATGTAAACCCATGGCTGATTCTTGTCAATGTATGGCAAAAACTATTACAATATTGTAAAGTAATTAGCCCCCAAGTAAAATAAATAAATTTATAAAAAAAAAAACAAAACAAAAATAGGGTCTCTTTTTTTGCAAAGTAACAGTAGGTTATGAAAATGAAAATTAAAGGAGTAATAGAGGACTTTAAAATTAAAAAATTTATTAAAGAAATGATAATAGTAAAAATATATCTAGGACTTTCTCTGGTGTTGTGGACAGTGTGGGGTCAGTTCATTTTCAGATAGTTCCTTGATCTGGCTTATACTTCTCAAGATCTATAGACCCCTTCCTATGTAGTCGGTGCTAACTGCAGGGTTTTAATCTATTGCACCTGTCACTTCCAAAGTGGTTCCCTCTGTTTATTTTAGCTTCTTCTGTTTGCTGGCCTCTTCAGTGTCTAATTTCCGCCCTGACACAAGGGGGCGGTGGTGGTCACTTTTTTAGGCTTAATTGTTCAGTCGTGCTGTGGGAAGGGAGAAACACTGCAAACAAATATCACTGGTGTGTGTGGGGAGTGCTCGCAGTGTCTCGGCCACACTGGGCTTGCCCTCGTTCATGGTGTGTGTGCTTTCCCAGTCTACACTGCTCAGGCTCTAGGTTGCTCTGCCAGGAACTGTCTGAGGTGGGATCTGGATCGCATGCACTTCCCAGGTCTAAGCCACTCAGGTTCATGTTCTCGGGTTCTCCACAAAGGCACAGACTTGGTTGTGCCTGCGTTTTGTGCCCTTCCTGGGTCTGAGCAGCTCAGGTGACCAGGTGCTTGGCGAGCACAGTCGCCCCCAGTTGGAGGCTGCGACTTATTGCCTCCCCCTTCCCTGCCGCTCAGTTCCCTGGGTGTACAACTGGTGCGCCTTCTCAGATGTGCTGTGTGTCTCTTCTGGTGAACTGATCTCTGGCCACGACCCTCCCGGCAGATGTCGACCATCCAGAATCCCAAGAAGTCTTGGTTAGCAATGAAGCCTGCTTGCAGTTTGGTAGATGATGCCTCTCTGGGGCCGCGATTGCCCCCTTCTGGCTCTGGCTGCCCTCGCCTGCCTGTCTCTGGCAGGGGATGGGCTGGTCCACAGCCAGCTAGCTCTGTTCAGTCCTTTGTTCTGTGAGCGAGCCTGTTGGTGTCTTAGGTTAGGGCTTTTCACGGGATACCTAAACCACAGTTGGGATTGCTATCTCTAGTTAATTCCCTCAGATTGCCCTCGGGGCATTCATGCCCAGTCCTTACCCTAAGCAATGCAGCCCGCACCTCCCTGTCTAGTCCCCACTTGCTAGTGGCGGGTGCGAGCATCTGCGCTGCTTCTCCACTGGGGGTTGCCATTAGGCATGTAATGGGTTTTAATTATTTATTTATTTTTCCTCCTGGTTATGTTGCCCTCTGAGGTTCCAAGCCTCGCCACAGACTCACCGGTGAGAGTGTTTCCTGGTGTTTGGAAACCTCTCTCTTTTTTAAGACTCCCTTCCTGGGACGGATCTCCGTCCCTACCTCTTTTGTCTCTCTTTTTATCTTTCATATTTTTCCTGCCTCCTTTCGAAGACAATGGGCTGCCTTTCTGGGTGCCTGATGTCCTCTGCCAGCATTCAGAAGTTGTTTTGTGAAATTTGCTCAGTGTTCAAATGTTCTTTCCATGAATTTGTGGGGGAGATAATGGTCTCCCTGTCCTATTCCTCTGCCATCTTAGGACTGCCCCTGCAAATGCTTTTAAGTTTAATTAGGTCCCATGTGTTTACTTTTGTTTTTATTTCCATTACTCTAGGAAGTGAGTCAAAGAGGATCTTGCTGTGATTTATGTCAGAAAGAGTACTACTTATGTTTTCCTGTAAGAGCTTTATAGTTTCTGGCCTTACATTTAAGTTTTTAATCCTTTTTGAGTTTATTTTTGCATATGGTGTTAGGAAGTGTTCTAAATTCATTTACATGTAGCTGTCCAGTTTTCCGAAAACCACTTGTATACAAGGCTGTCTTTTCTCCATTGTATATTCTTTCCTCCTTTGTCAAAGATAAGGTGCACATAGGTGTGTGGGTTTATCTCTAGGCTTTCCATCTTGTTCCATAGGTCTATATTTCTGTTTTGTGCCAGGACCATACTGTCTTGATGACTGTAGCTTCATAGTATAGTCCAAAGTCAGGAAGGTTGTTTCCTCCAGCTCCTTTTTTCTTTCTCAAGATTGCTTTGGCTATTCAGGGTCTTTGGTGTTTCCATACAAATTGTACTTTTTTTTTCTAGTTCTGTAGAAAATGCCACTGGTAATTTGATAAAAATTTCATTGAATCTGTAGATTGCTTTGGGTAGTATAGTCATTTTCACAATATTGATTCTTCCAATCCAAGAACATGGTATATCTCTCCATCTGTTTGTGTCATCTTTGATTTCTTTCATCTGTGTCTTATAGTTTTTGCATACAGGTCTTTTGTCTCTTGTGGCTCAGACAGTAAAGCGTCTGCCTGCAATGCGGGAGACCTGGGTTCAATCCTTGGGTCAGGAAGATCCCCTGGAGAAGGGAATGGCAACCCACTCCAGTACTCTTGCCTGGAAAGTCCCACGAACGGGGGAGCCTGGTGGGCTGCAGTCCATAAGGTCGCAAAGAGTCGGACATGACTGAGAGACTTCACTTTATTTCTTTATACTTAGGAAGTGAAGTGAAAGTAACTCAGTTGTGTCCGACTCTTTGCAACCCCATGGACTATACAGCCCACGGAATTCTCCAGGCCAGAATACTGAAGTGGGTAGCCTTTTCTTATCCAGGGGATCTTCCCAACCCAGGGATCAAGCCCAGGTCTCCTGCATTGCAGGCAGATTCTTTACCAGCTGAGCCACAAGGGAAGTCCTTAGGCTTAGGAATTTTATTATTTTTGTTGCAATGATGAATGAAACTGTTTCCTTAATTTCTCTTTCTGATTTTTCACTTTTAGTGTATAGGAATGCATAAGGTATCTGTATATTAGTTTTATTTCCTGCTACTTTATTAAATTCACTGTTTAGCTCTAGTAATTTTCTGGTGGCATCTTTGGGATTTTCTATGTATAGTATCATGTCATCTGCAAACAGTGAGAATTTTATTTCTTCTTTTTCAATCTGCATTCCTTTATTTCTTTTTCTTCTCTGATTGCCATGGTTAGGACTTCTAGAACTATACTGGATAATAGTGGCACCCTTGTCTTGTTCCTAATCTTAGAGGAAATGCTTTCAGTTTTTTACCATTGAGAATAATGTTTGCTGTGGGTTTGTCATATATGGCCTTTGTTATGTTGAGGTAGGTTCCTTCTATGCTGATTTTCTGGAGAGTTTTTTAAATTTCATAAATGCCTGTCGAATTTTGTCAAAAAGTGTTCTCTGCATCTATTGAGATGATCATATGATTTCTATCTTTCAATTTGTTAATATGGTGTATCACATTGATTGATTTGTGTATACTGAAGATTCTTTGCATCCTTTGGATAAACGCCACTTGATTATGGTGTATGATCCTTTTAATGTGTTGTTGGATTCTGTTTGCTAGAATTTTGTTAAGGATTTTTGCATCTATGTTCATCAGTGATATTGGCCTGTAATTTTCTTTTTTGTGATATCTTTGGCTGGTTTTTGTATCAGGGTGGCTTCCCTGGTGACTTAGTGATAAAGAATTCGACTGCCAATGCAGGAGACATGGATTCAGTGGTAGCCCTGTAGAATGAATTTGGGAATTTTCTTTCCTCTGCAATTTTTGGGAAGAGTTTGAGCAGGATAGGTGTTAGCTCTTCTCTAAACGTTTGATAGAATTCACCTGTGAAGCCATCTGAGCCTGGGCTTTTGTTTGTTGAAAGATTTTGATCACACTTTTGATTTCAGTGCTTATGATTGGTCTGTTCATATTTTCTATTTCTTCCTGGTTCAGTCTTTGAAGGTTGTACTTTTCTAAGAATTTGTACTTCTTCCAGATTGTCCATTTCATTGGCATATAGTTGCTCATAGTAGTCTTTTATGATCCTTTGCATTTCTGCATTGTCTGTTGTAATTTATCTTTTTTCACTTATAATTTTATTGATTTACATCTCCATTTTTTTCTTGATGAGTCTGGCTAATGGTTTGCCAATTTTTTCTTCTCAGAGAAACAGCTTTTAGTTTTAATGATCTTTGCTATTGCTTCCTTCATTTTTTCCATTTGTTTCTGATCTGATATTTATTACTTCTTTCCTTCTACTAATTTTGGGATTTTTTTTGTTCTTCTTTTTCTAGTTGTTTTAGGTATAAAAAAAGATTGCTTATTTGATGTTTTTCTTGTTTCTTGTGGTAGGCTTGTATTGCTATGAATTTACCTCTTAGCACTACTTTTACTGCACCCTATAGGTTTTAAGTCATGGTGTTTTCATTGTCATTTTCTTCCTTGAATTTACTTAAAGTTAGTATAAATGCAGTTGAATTTTGTCAAATGTTTTCTCTGCATGTTGAAATATTCATATAATTTTCCTCTTTTTAACTGATAAATCAGCCTCCCACTACCATTATTGAAATAAACTCAACTTGATTGTTGTGTAATATCCTCCTATATATTGTTATATTTTATTTACCAACATTTGTAAAAAATGTTTACATCCATATTCATAAGCAAGATTGTCTTTTTATTTTTCTTTTTTATATTTTCTGAAGGAGAAATGTTAATAGAACCTAGTCTAAAGTCTGCAAATCCTCTAGATAGTCCACATCCTACCTTGGATTGAACCATACCAGCAAAGTATTGTTTATCTGTACAGTATTATTTTGACCCTCCTTCAATACTTTTACTTTGCATTTTCTTATGTTGTCATTGCTCTCTCCTATATATTAATAATAAACCTTCGAAATTCTTTATTGTGTTTATTATAAATATGATGTTAAGGACATGGTTCGTTATGTTGGTTTTAGTCTCCTTTTGAGGATCCTCAGGTGAAATTTCTCTCAAAGAGAATTAAAGGCAGAGGACATTCAGTACCCTGGACAGTTCACTGGATATGTGGCTGTCTTGGATGGGTAGCAAACAACGTTCATTTTAATAATGTGAAATTTATGTAATTGGCTATATCTAAGTAAAATGTTATTTTTAGAGCATTCTTGCCCACATTTGCCAGCTTTTCCCTCTTGGAGCTATTGGATCAATTTCATATTTTCAAGCTTATCTTGAAAATCAGGAGCAATTGTGTAGACTATAAAAGTCAAAGGTAAGGCAATTAAACCAAAGGAAGATGTTGGAAAACAGTCACCAGAATCTTGGAGAATAAGGTAATTGTTGCAGGAATTTATTCCACTTGTCTTAGCCCAAATACACACATATTTATTTTCTGTTTTTAATCAGGGACTATTCTAGATATCATTAGCTAGTTTAACCTAGGATATGTATGATCTTAGAATGTTATTCAGACTTCAATAGCAATTTTGATTAAGAGTTATTTTCTTGTTTTCTTCCCATCCTTCCCTCCTTTCTTTTTCTTTTTTGTTTTATGTTAGTTTCCTCTCCCTGAGGTCATTGTGAAAAAAATACTGATAGAGCAGAGAAACCTAAACTTCTTATGAGTTTGGTCTAGAACTACCCTAAAGGTAATATAAGGTTGCAATCATATTAAAATAAGTCAAAGTAAACAAGAATGGAGTTTTATATTAACTAGAGTTTTAAAGGATTAAAACATTTTAGGAACCAGAAGGCCATTCAAAATAGTTTCTTCTTCTAAAATACATTGGCTAATCATAATTAACAGGGGAGAAATCTAAATTCTTCCTGGAAGTGTTTTCTAAAAATGTATAATGGTCCACACGTCCCTCTAAGTCATGTTGCAACGAGGAGAACAACCTCATTCTAAGTTTAATAGGTCAAAAAATATAAATGACTCTGAATCCTTGTCCCTTCTTTGATCTGTGGTACATCTCTGGATTGTTTACTTCTGGACTTCTCAGTATTTTAGAAAAAATAAACCTGGAATTTTTAAAAAACACTTTAGAGGGTTTCTCTAACTCACAGCTAAATACATTCTTCTTAAAAACAAAGAGCAGTCATTATTGAACAGGATTTACTAAGTATTTAGCATTTATTTATCTATATGATAGGCACTGGGTGATACCCTATGGATACAAAGAAGGCTGTTTTGAGTTTTCAGAAGCATACCTGCCTTGCCTCTTTAACTGCTGGGAGGCTTTGATACAATAGGTATTCCTATGTCTTACCTGTCTTCATTCCTTTGCAGAGCCTGTATGTTGCCAACAGCAGAGTACTGTCAGTTTGGGAGTTATCTTAAAGAGAGGATATTAACTCTGAATCACAAAGATTCTTTGAACTAGTAATAAGGGGTTGCCATAGCATAGTGTAAGGAATACAGATCCTGGAATTACAGTAGAAGGTTCACATCCTGGCTCTACCACATACAAATGGTAAGACCTGAGTTAGTAAATTGACCGGCTAAACCTTAGTTTCTTCATCTGTAAGGTGGAATAACAATAGCATCTACCTCATAGAGCTATTGTGTAGATTAAATATAGATAAAACACTCAGCAATGTCCCTGGCATGAACAAAGTGCTCAAAATATGAGATATTATTACTATTTATATAAAAACATAAACATACAATTATTGCCTACATACATAAAAGAAACAGATGAACCAGATTTTTCTGATAGATGGGAGAACAGATAGGGTGGGTCAGGGAAGACTTCATGGAACAGCTGTATTTTAGCAGCACCAATCTGACATTGGGTCAATTTGAAGTCAGTTTCTCCCAAAATGACTATCAGCATCAGGGATCTGAACAAAAACCTGTTTAGCCATATTCCATTCTAGTCATTAACCAAGTTATTGGCTATAGTGAGTGGTGCATGGACTGAAAACTGGAGACCAACATTGGGACTCATGATGTAGTGATTTCACTACAATCTGGTATGAGGAATCAGTCACAGAACTTGTTGCCACATGTGTAAGTTTCATACTCACTGAGGATCTCCATTTGGAAATGTGAGTAACACACTGTCTTCCCAAAGAAGCAACGTCCTTAACTGGAGCTACTTTATCATTCATACTTCCCCAAAGGATCCATACTTTTGTAATTTTAAGAACTGCTAATAGAGGATTATATTTAGTAATTCTGGTAGTGCATAGGGAGGAGCTAATTCCTAAATAGTAATTATATATACGTAATCATCAGGCCATTTTCTCATCAAAATCAGAGAAGTCTAGAAAAATCTGCATTCTCTGTTGTTGTTCAACACTCTTAAATTTTAGTGAAGTCCCTCAGGCTTTAACATCAATCTAAACAAAGCAAAAAGTATTAAACTTGAAAACAATGATTCATGGAACTCATTATAATTAATTATCTAATTATCCCCACATTTTACCAGTGTATTCTAAGATTATCAGTTGTTTGTTAGAAGCTGTCAGGGACTTGCCTGACAGTCCAGTGGTTAAGACAACTTGCTTCCATTGCAGGGTGCATGAGTTCAGTCCCTGGTTGATGAATTAAGATCTCATGCCATGTGGTGTGGCCAAAACAATAGAAAAAAATTTTTTTTTAAGCTGTCAATTCTGCTCTGTTTTTAGACCAAATTTATCCCAGGCTGAGAGATACAGATATCTAGAAAAGATTTTCCCCTCTATTTGTGCTCCTTTACCAAAATTCCCTCTCTCATTCATAAGGATGGGGCAGGCAGGTTCTGAATGATTACTTGAGTTATACTCTAAGGGGTAGATGTAGGTTGTAGGAGGGTTTCTTCAGCGGTTCAACCATGTCAGAACTCAGATGCTTTCTCAGTGATTCTTTGGATCTTTCTCCAATGATTACAAGATGGCAATATCTCCAAGCAGGAGACCTGGATTCGATCCCTGGGTTGGGATGATCCCCTGGAGAAGAGAAAGGCTACCCACTCCAGTATTCCGGCCTGGAGAATTCCATGGACTGTATAGTCCATGGGGTCGCAAAGAGTCAGACACAACTGAGAGACTTTCACTTTCACTTTTCAACAAATATATACAAAAGCAGACATGGAGAGCAAGGTTTCTCTACATCCCTCAACAAGGGAGAAAGCTTCCTAGAATTCCTCCAAGAGGCAACAGTTTATATATTAGCCAAGATTAGGGCTATCTCATGTACCAAGCTTTGGCATTTGTCTCATCAATGTAATTTTAACTTTTATTAAAATTTCAATGTCAAAACACCCTAGCATCCCAGTGTCTTGAACTCCTCTTTTTTTCAGTCACTAAATAAATGACCACATCATTCTTCATCCCTGAAATAATGAACAATAGTGACTAAAGCCTCATGAATCTGATTCTCTCTCTCTCTTACTACCATCATACCTGTGGTCTGATAATGACATTCAATAACTTTGCTTTTGTCTCTCTCTTGTCCTCAAAGTTTACCAGTTCCTACCAATTTTTGCTTTCACCTTTCTCTAGTTATACAGGGAACTGTATAGCCCTCTGTTCCTGCATTTTCAATTCTCCTGTCTCATAGTCTTCCTGTTACATCTGCCAAACACAGATTAACACAACCATCTGGCCCTTCTACTCCTATTTGGACTGATGGAGAACATAAGACAAACATGCAGATTGGTGTCACTTCAAAAATATGGTGTCAATTCTCCACTGCATTTCTTGGAAATTCTCTTACGTACTAGAAGCCAAACTTTTCTCATATTTTCAGTGTCTATTCAAAATATTTACTTCTCTCCTCAGCCACCAAACATTACATCTACCTCCTATATTTTGTCAGATAAACTTGTTTCCATTTCACAGAAAACATAGAAACATTTTTTGTAGTGAAGTAACAATAATCATTCACATACAGTATTAAGATGA